>NC_073722.1:1992500-4762500 GCF_023634155.1 Falco peregrinus
AAAGGATTGTAATCTTGTTATACATGCAGAAAAGAAGAGTGGTGCTAAGCAGAAAATAAATAAATAAATGAATAAATAAATAAACAAGTAATTAAATAGACATCTGCAAAGCTGCTGAGGGGAAACTGAAGAGGTTCAATAAGAGACAGAAGGAAGTGGAAATCTATTCTGATGTCTATATAAACTTTTTTTCTGCATTTCAACACAGGCATTATCCCTTAGGACTATTTTTCATCATTTTTCATGGATGACTGCTGTGGAGATCTGTGTCCTGGTGGAAGGAGGGAGAAACTACCACCGTTCCTAAACCTGATCTCTTTATAGTATGTCAAATTGGCAGAATCGAGTGAATCTGTGCCCATACTGAGCTCCCACACCCATGCAGTCAATGAAAATTTTGCAGTAGCTGTTGAAGAAAAACTCAGATATAAAGCACAAGGAAACAAAAGACTGTGATTTATTCCATTTATTCAATGCTCTAGATGTGCAGTGCACAGGGATTATGTAGACCAGCACTCCTGTAGGCTTCAAACAGTAGTCACAAAGCCATAAGATTCGGGTAAGTTCATCCATCCCTGTGGGCTTTCTTGTGTGCCTTTCCTTTCATGTATCTGTAATTTCCAACAGTTAGTGTGTAATAAAAATAAATTCCTTTTGCCACATTTTGCTTGGAGAAAGATGTCTTTTTCTAGCTGTCATGGAAGATACTTTTGGAAGGCTTAGTCTTAGACGTATCTCTGTGCAGCTTAACTTTGTTCTTTACAGTGCCCAAATCCTGTACCCTGTGTACCTGTTGCTGTGTCTGGTCCAGGAACCTCTTGGTTGCACCTCAAGGTTCAGCATTTAGCTCCTGATTAGGTAAGAAGCAAGCACCTGCAGATGTGTGAGGTGCATAACTCCTAGATCTAGCCAGTTATTTGTAAGTAATAGAGGTGGTATTTTGTGACTGGCAAAGAGTTGGTTTCTGACAGGGGCAGCACTGAGATGCTTCCAGAAATGAGCATCTAGATTGGGAGGAGTGGAGCTGAGGGACAGGGAAAGATTTACAGGGAAGCTACAAGAGAAAGCATTGCACTCTGAAAAATTTTTGAAACGCAGATGTCTGTCAGTATTGGTATGAGCCCTCCTCCAGAAGATGACTGTTCCATGATCAAATCTTCCAAGCACGGGAGACTGATGATTCTTCTTGTGATAAAATATTTCCCTTAGAAAAAAGTAGTTAAGTAATAGCTGAGTTCTTAGGTATTTTCAGATCAAAAGCTTGCGATGTCGTCTGGCTAGGAATACTTGTAGGCAAATCAGTGTGATGTGAATTATTGCTGAGATTTTCTGTCATCCTACTGAAGCCTATTTTCTTCTCTGGGGTGTGAACAGAGGAAGAAGTGTGGCAGCTGCATGTGATCCAAAAGCTGCCCCAAGAGTTGCAGAATCGTGAAGGGTGAAGCATTTCAGCTTGCTGCTTGGAGAACCATGAAGAAAATTGGCAAAACTGGCAAAATTCCTAAATCATCTAAATGCACTCTGTCCAGCTAGTTTATGGGAGATCAGTCCCACTCATTAGATGGTTACATGTGGTCTTAGACATCCAAGGTGCTCCTTTCAGTTTATTAATCAAAAATGTTAGTATGGGATATCCAGTTTCTAACTAAGCCAGCAGAGATATTTCTTTAGATATATCTTATACGTGGCATCTACATGAAGCCTAATGGAGGTTTCCGCAGTAAACAGTGTACCTGGTGGTCCAGATCCTGTGCCTGTAGCTTTGCAAATCAGCAGAGATCTACCCGCATTATACTGCTGCAAATGAACATCAATCCAGGCTTCAAGAAGTTATCTGATCTCACAGAAAACACTCACCTTGCAAATATCTGATTTTTTTATTATTTTCTTTTCACTACCCATCTGAAAAGGAAGTGACACTCACAGTTTGTGCAAGCAGGCATGCCAATACTAACAGCTTCAAGCATGGGAAGCAAATATTTCTTGCTGCTGAGGAAACAGGTTACTAATCTCAAAACCAAGAAAGATATTTCCTTGTAAACTACCAATTAGGCAATAAGGCTCAACAGGGCGTGCAGTTATCATAGAGTAATCATAGCTGTGGAGATTTATATGGCATAGTAGAATTTAATGGCTTAAGTACATGGGTGATATGAAATCAACTGAATAAAAATTATGGATGAGATGCTTAGTCCCTAAAACACTTTTTTCTGCAGAGTCACAATAAAATTAGATAGAAGGAGGCAATACCAAGTTTTGAAATTTATAGTTTTCTTCTCTGTACGTATGTATTTAAATCTTCTACACTTTTTTTGGTCAGACTCATTCAGTACCAGATTATGGTACCTTTTACGGTAAGGCTGGTATCAGTCCTCAGTAGCAGAAAGTCTTTTGGAGAGCAGCCTCAGTCCCCTCCCTGTCAGAGGACTGGAGCCAACACTGCCACTAAAAAAGCTGCTCTGCCTGGAATGAAAATCCTGAGCAGAGTGAGACCTGCATCAATAAGAAGCTATTCCTTCTTGGCAGAAGCCCAAGGGGAGGGCAGGTGGCAGTAGCACTGCCTCTGCTCCGATGATGTGAATCCCTCTGCAGAGGTCCAGGGGTTCAGCTCTGCCTTATGAAAATACAATGTAAAGCACCCTTTACTGGATTCCGGGAATTTAACTCTCTTGATTTTCTTTTCACTTGAAACAAATGCTCTGGTGTTCTTTCACAGAGTGGAGGAGAGAAAGTCTGCGATAGTTCAATTGTATTGAGATACTCCAGTGTCAAACCATCAAGTATGTGAAATGTAAGGGTGTGGTGAAATGTGATAAGGGAAAGAGCTTTCTGCGTCCAGATACCAAAAAAGCCAGCATGCAGGGGAGGCATAAACCACTTCAATAACTGAAGAGTCCTTCCAATATATCCTGTGAAAACAGTCTATTTAAAACAATGAAAATGCCTGAAAAGCCTAAGCAGCCTTGTTCCAAGAATGGAAGGACTGAGCTAAATGAAGGGGAGAAAATAAATTAATCTCCTATTCAGAGCTGGAGTAAACCATAAATGGCTTAGATGTAATTATTCTGAAGAAATATTTTGACGGGGTAGCAAGCTGCTCTCTGCTGACAACTGCCTGGATCTGGGAGCCTGCCCGTTGTGTCTGCGGGCGCTGGAGTCATCGGGTGGTTCTGCCCCATTAAGGACAGATATGGACTGAATATCTTCCCTTGCAAAACACTTTGGTTGCCCTGAAAAGGAAGAAGGAGGTGGCAGCACAAACAGGGCAGATGAAACACCGCTACAAATCTAAGAGACAGCCAGGTTCCTCCCAGCAGGCTGACAAAGCCTCCGGTGTTTCAGCCGTCTGGGCACAGCTTGTGTGACCGCAGTCTGGGGTCACAGTCAGGCTGAACGTGGCGGCTCTGTTACCTTGCACACTGTCGTCAGTGCGTGTAAGTGGTGACGAATCGGTAATGAACTGCTTTATAATGCCAAGCTTCAGGATGTCTTACACGGTCTCTGAAAGTTGTCTAACAAGACAGTGTTTGTCAAATCTACTCTTTAAGCCGCATAGTTTTCACTCTTTCAGGTTTGGTAACCTATTGGAAACTGTCCTGGTTCTAGCTGGGATAGAGTTAATTTTCTTCTTTAGTAGTTAGTACAGTGCTGTGCTTCAGCTACGATAGAAGATCAGTGTTGATAGCTCACTGCTGTTCTTAGTTGTTGCTGGGTGGTGTTTATACTAAATCAAGGACTTTTTGGTTCCTTGGGCCCTGTCAGCCAAAGGGCTGGGGGAACACGGGAAATGGGGAGGGGACACGGCCAGGACAGGTGACCAAAGCTAGTCAGAGAGGTATTCCATACCATATGACATCATGCTGAGTATATAAACTGGGGGACATCTGGCATTATGGTGTTTGTCTTCCTGAGTAGCCATTACACGTGACGGAGCCCGGCTTTCCTGGGGATGGCTGAGCACCTGCCTGCCCATGGGACATGGTGAATGAATTCCTTGCTTTGCTTTGCTTGTGTGCACGGCTTTTGCTTTACCTATTAAACTGTCTTTATCTCAACCCTTGAGTTCCATATTCCTTTCCGATTCTCCTCCCCAGCCCTCTGGGTGAGAGGGAGTGAGCAAGCAGCTGCATGGGGCTGCGTTGCCCGCTGGGGCTAAACCACAACAGAAACCCAGACTCATCCTGCATGATGCCCTGCTAGCTGTACTGCAGAGGCAGGAGGCCTGGGAGCTTCCAGAGGAGGAGACGGAGGGCCATGTGAGGACTGGGGTGTCCGTGTGATGACTGGGCACCATTGGAGTTAGCGATGGTGACTTTAGAAAGGAAAGTAGCAACTTCATCTGCTTGTTTCAGAGTTTATAACTGACAGCGAACTTAGTTTGGTTTCCTTGACACTGACTCAGAAATGAATTTTCAGGAAACAAGAAGAAGGAAAATATACAGAAAACAAAAAAGGATTTCTCAGTTTTAGACCTCACTTTGAAGGAGGTGACTATAAGCTCTCTTTTGGAATTACTCCATTTTGATTAAATTGCTAAATACTCATTAGAAACAATGCAAAGCAGTGAAAAATCTCTCTTTAATCTCCCATTTAAGAGATTTAGATAGAAAGAAGGATATCATGGTGGGTTTTTTTTTCCTGCTCTGCTGAGTTTATTGTAAAACAAAAGAGTGTTATGGAAGATTGATGGTATGCTTCTGCAACTAGTCCTAGAGTTTTAAGTTGCAGGTAATGAACTACTGGTGAAGCTCTAAGGCCTGAGTTAGCAATTTGCATCTGTTCCATTGATCTATAGTAAAGAAAAAGATTATTAATTCCTCAGATCAGGTGTTAATCTATGTCCAGCTGCATATGATTTGATGGCACAGCAGTGAAATGCAGGGACTTTTTTCTATGAGATTGCTCAGCTACATCTTCTGGCTCTCGTTACCATCCTGGTAACAATAAGAAATGGCTAGCGTAAAGAGAGAGAGACTGCAAAAGCACCTCCTAGGAGGTGGCATCAACCTTCTGTAGGGAGTGTAAGGAACTGAACATCTGAATTCTACATAAGCAAGGGATGACTTCACATTGCTAAATAACAGGGAGTGTTGGTCAGTCTTGCTTTTGTAGATCACAATTTGAGTATCTAGCAGTACATTCAGTTTTCTTTTCTGGTGATTGCCTAAAAAGAAAAAAAAAAAAAAAAAGAAGGAAAAAAAAGGTTTTTATGTAAAGAGAAGAACAGAAAAAACCCACCAAACACTACACCACTTAAATCTTACCATAGTTTTTCTTTAATTTTCAGTTTGCCTCACTAGAAGATGGGTTACTCTCCTTGCCCAAAGGGACAATAGTTGTGATTACCAGCCAGACTGCTTTACATTTCATAAATGTTGCATTGAGAAATGTCCATAGAGCTATCATCACCTTTCTTTTCCAAAGCAATTGCTTATCACTTTTTGTGATAATATTTTCCTTAGTTATTTTAAATATTTAAAACTGCAGAGCTCTGTGAAGAGTGGCTTGTCCACCAAGTGCTTATAAAATAATTAATTTTTGATGTTAAGTTTCTATTGTTGTCTTAACATTTCAACCTCAGTTCACACTTGAAGGTGTAAAGTACTGTATATGATATGCATTTCCAGCACAAGCTCTGCTTTTTTAAGCAAACTTTATGTTGTGGTTTCTTAATTCTAAAAATCTTCACATGGTAAAACATGTTGCCCAGAAGCTATTAAATCTTTGTTTCCAATATGCATTTTCTTTGTGCATAAGAGACACATTTTAGATTAATTCTCTGCAATTATTTGGTAACTTTTGCAATGCACTTTTTCTACCTCCTTGTAAATCTACTATACGGTAAAAACTGAGTTAAGCAGTATAAACATATTCATAACAGTTTTTCACTTGAAATATCTATTCCTTATACAAGTTAAACTGTAAATTACAGTGTTTTGTTTTGTTTATAATTAACACCTATGAACTATGAAACACATGACAAAAACCACAGACCAATATTGTAAAATCAGCTTTTGCCCTAAAGAGAAGTAGGTTTTATGGCAAAGTGGTAAACAAAATACATCTTTAAGGTAGTTCAGTGTTACAGGGTTTATGTTGTATAATGTATCCCTTTTTAATTAACTATAAAGTTATTGACTTATTTTAGAAAAGTACTAGACTTACCCAAATAATGAAAAATACCAAATAAGAAATACTTGTTTCAGGGAAATATCTTTAATGACTAACTATCTATCAACTGGACATAGATCCATTATCAATGGAGATGTAGTAAATTAGGTTAGTAGAATCTAAGGAGCTATTTGGCTGACCAGCTGCTAAACTTGAGACTTGTTTGCCTAAAATGATACAAGGAGGCTACATTTATGCAAACAAATCCCATTTCATGTGTGTGTATCAGAGTAAGATGAGTCTTTTGAGTGCATTGACTACCAGGTCGATTCAGTCGCCTAAACATGGTTTCAATTCCATCTAAGATGGCCTGGGGTATTCAAGATAGCTACACAAACCTGGGAACATGACACAGCTCCTGCCAGAAACTTGTACCTTTCTAGAATGGCAGGTAGAGGCCATGGGGAACACCCTGAAGAATCTAAAAAAAGATGCTTAAGCAGTTAAACCAAGCCTAGCTCCAAGCCTAGCTTAGGCACATAGTTCATATAGAGATGTCTAAATGCAGGTGTCTTAATCTTGAACAGATTCCCAAACTAATTGTCTCCAGTTATGACCTACGGCCGCTCTTAGAAGGTGTCATTTTGATCTTCCTACTCTCTAAGTCCTATTTTACAATAGACTGAGTGAAGGAAATCACTGAAAAACTTAAATCATTATTATACCAGGTTACTTGCAGCCAACCAGACTGTAGAACTGAACTGGAAAAGGTGAACCAGGTTTAAAAAGATAAGTAAGGCCTGACAGCGTGTAGGGTATGCAAATTCTAATATCAATGTAAGATGCTTCAGTGGTTCACCACAATTTCACTGCAAGAACAATGAACTCTGGGAACTAACCCAAAGACTGGATTATAGTTATGCATGTGCTGGCTCCATTTCTACAAAGGATAAAGTCAAGCATTCAGGAACAAAGCATATTTACTTGAACTCTACAGCATTAGGCATTTATTATACATTCATTATACTCTACTAAATGTTTCTGTGTTTTATTAACATCTTGTTTACATTTGAAGGAGCTGATGCTGTGGGAATTGGTGCAAAATAGGATACCGAAGCTGAAAACAAAATGGATCTGATAAGCAGTCAACTGTGTGCTGCAAACACAAAATGACAGCCGTTGGTATCGTGTGTGTGTGTGTGTGTGTACACACCTCCCCACACACAGAGAGACATAAACACACATATATATACACATATAATGTAGCTGAAGGACTAGAACAATCCCAGGAGTGAAGAGGGTTGTCTGATTTTTTTTTGCCACCAAATACATTATTTTTAACTATCCATCCTTGTGCACTAATTTTGGGGTCAATTTAGAAGCAGATATATGGCTTTGCGAAAGCAGGAGGCTTATGATAAATAGATATTTCTATGACTACTGATAATCAGAGGGCCCAGCTGATGCTCTTGATGTTGACTCTGTGAAGACAGTGTTTTGTTTGTTATTCTTCAGGTTTTTGCAAATCATGGTTTTGATGAGATAAGCATAGCTCACAAATCCATGCGGCCAATACAGTGCAGAAGCTGCAGCCCGAGTCAAGAGTTTTGTCATAGATTGACTATGGAGCAGTGCTCACACTTAGGAACTACAGATTCAGTTCATTAATGTTCAAAGGAGCAGAATGCTGATTGCAGGTATGGATTTAAATTTGGATTACCTACGTGGAATGAAAGAATAACACATGTTCTGGCAAGAGGAACTACTGATATTAATGTGGGTACGACTGCACAAAGATAGCAAATACAAAGGAAAAAGGGGAACTAATTTGAACAGCGATACAGTTCTTTGTGTAGAAATGGCAGTTACCAATATGCACATTTTTTAGACAAATACACTGCATGCTGCTCCTTGCAACTGCTAAAGATGCATTTAATTCCATATTTACCACTGTGACATTTTAGTCTGAGAGTAATAGTGTTCATTTAAATGGTGTTACGTTCTTGGTGGTGGTGGTAAAAGTCTTTGTGGTTTTTTTTTTATCATAATGTGTGGGTGAAGATAAAACCTTTCTATGGAAAGGTAGCATCAGCAAAAAGGGAAAAGGCAGATAAATGAAAGATCCCTTTGGGCAATTAAATATGCTGGCACAAGATCTCATGCATACATATTCTTCAAAACCTAATAAAACTGTATTTCCTCAGTAGGTAGAACTTCCACACACCTCTATCTCCCTCTGTGTATTCCCACTTACCCTTTTCATAGCCCATATGCATAGTGTGAGGCTGTGCAGAAGGATGGATAGGTTTTCTGAGATAAAATGAACTTGAGACTGGAGTTTGTATGTACAAACATTACATGGGAAATTTTACTCTTAGAGGTAGCCCAATCCAGTGGGCTTCACGCTGTGTGTGCATTTCTGCCATCCCAGGCTGACAGAAGCGATGCTTCTGCCAGCTTTGTGTCCCCAGCTCTGGCCAACAGTGAGGTTGAGCACGTATAGCAAGGTGTGTGTCCATACGTACACGTACCTGCACAGATGCACTGTACCGTACACACACCTGAGTGGTCACACAGGTCAACGCAGACAGAGCCTGGTGCCTTCACTGACACTCACATGAACACATACAGTGCTGCATTTTTGTATGCTTGCTTCTTCTGGATCTGCCCTAATCCTTTTCTTGCCTTTGGTCCTTTCCATAAACGCCTCATAATTACTTTTACACAGTAACCAAATGCTCTTTCCCTGCACCCCATAACAAGTTCTATGCTTCTTTAGGCAGCCGCCCCCTCTAACTTGCATGGCTTTCAGGAGAGACAGTTTCCTCCACTGACTCTTCTTGGTGGGTTTCCCATCAGGGACAACGGTTGAATTGTTCTACTTCAATAGCTTCATGAGAGTCAATTCGGTGGGTGCCATTTTCAGTGGTGATGTTACTAGGGTTCTTCCACCAGTCTTTGTATTTATTGTGATTAGCCTTTAATCATTTAATCTAACACTTTTATAGGTATGTGCAACATGCTGATGTAATTGGCCTTCTCCTTTATGTTCTACTGTTTTTCAGAGTCTGCATGCAAGTAACTGCAGGGAATATATTTTTGCCTGTCAGCTGCAAGGTCCAAAGTTGCAAAGCTGCTGCCTTACTCTCTTACACAGACATGTGATCACTTAAATGAGTTTAAGGTTTCAGATTTACTAAGATACTAAATGTAAGACCTCAGTGGACCCAGTTCAACCCCACTGTCCTCAGCTCTGTTTCTCAGCCAGTGATATTCTCACAGAGATGAATAGATGAGAGAATTTAAGGTAAATTAAAGGTTTCACTGTTGAGAAATAAACTGTTTGTCTGAAGAACTATTTGCTCAAGAAGCTACTACATTCCAAAGCCACGTTTCAGAAACAATGATGGTGACATACCGGGTGCAGGAGGAATGGTGCAGAAATAACTGATCTATGAAAATCAGGTTTTCGGTGGAAGCATTTTTCTTTGTTAAAAAGAGTCAAAAGAGTTATTTTCCTCCTGGAGTGTCTGGCCATGGGGCTTACATTGTAGCAGCCTTTCCAAAAATTTGCAGAATGTGATGAATTCCAGATTATATGGCTTTCTGTGTAACACACCTTTTTTTTTTTTTTTTTTCATTTTGTTGGCTCAAGTATGTTTTATTTTCCTCTTGCATAAAAAAGATTGTTAGCTTTTAAGCTCTCTTCTGCAAACAGTGTTTGGGAAATATCACTCACTTTTATTTAATTCTTAGAATTTTAATAAGGCATACTGAGCATTAATATTTAAACTTACTTACAAAATTATTTTTTCCATGGTAGTATTTGTTCAGTTTTATGACTTACTGAATTGCAATACATTCACATTTCCGGGCTCTAAGAAGAATTAAGAACTCTTGTCTAACATGGTAAATAGAGTTCATTCAAACTCATATTCCGTAGAAAAAGAGCCCCACCAGATGCCAAAGAAAGAAAAAAGAGACCAGAGCTTAGCTAAGAAGAAAATACAAAGAAATACCTCGGAACTCACTCCAAAACTATCATTTGCTGGCACTGGCTTTGGACATTCAAATCGCTGTTCCATTGACTTAAGTTATTGCCAGTAAAGGACAGAATAAATAATTTCTATATTCATCTATAGGTTTTTTTATTGCTTTGGGTAATCAGTATTGCATTGCTTAAAGGCATATTCATTTCCTTACAGGTAGGTGATGATGTTACGTTCCCAAGAGTCATATTGTGATATCTGTTCTCAAAAGGACTTCAGTGAAATTACTGAAACGAGTTTCTATCAATACATGTACAGAAACAGATGGGAGAAAAGAATGTATTTTCTGATAATTTTGACTGCATGGAGTTGTAGTTCAGAAGATGGATAAATTACGTGACCCCGTGGCTGTTCTTTCTTCTATTCCCATGCGCTGAGGAAAGTGGCTAAGATTGCGGCTGCCAAAGCTAACTAAGCTCAGAAATAGTTGTTTCTCACGTGCCATCTCTCTAGAGATTTTCAAATGATTAAACAACACGCTTCAAGAAGTACTCAGTCAGATTGTCTGCAGCAATGCATTTGTTCCTATTAGGAACAAATGTTAGGAACAATATTCTACTCGTTAGGTTAGAAAGGTAGTCAGTATGGGTCCCTTTCTAGCCATTACTATTATTACTGCGTGGTGTATGGTAGAAAAATCAGAACCAGAGTTGCTTCAATGCCTGTAAAAATTATTAATCAATATCATCATGAACACACTGTGTTGTGATGCTGTCATGTTAACATATTACATGACTAAAGAAAATGGTCTTAACAACTAATTTACAGTAATACAGGAGCTAACTAGGAAGCTCCTAGAGTTACCAGCTTCTGCACTGCAGGAGCTTTTGACATTCTCGCAGCAAAACTGAATGTCCAACTGACTGCAGGAATAGCTGTAGTGTTTACTACAACACTTGTACCCCTGCAACCAGAACTTTACAAAATCTTTTTCAAAACAGATATCCTTTTTTTTTTTTTTTTTTTTTTGCCAGAAAACTGGAAAAGTATCCTGTGGAGTTTTTTGCAGAAAATTCCTTTCATTTTCAAATGAGCTTTGCTATTGGTACTTCATTCCTTGTGGTAACAGCTAAATAAATGGGCTAATCCAGTACCCTTTGAAGTCAGAGTGCTGTTTTTCCCACTGAAATAAGGAAGCCCAGGTTCACGAGTAGATTGACTTCTTATCTTTATGACTGTGCCATTATCCTCAAAGTTGCTCTGCTCATACATTCACCTTTATAGCTGTGGGCCCAAGCTTAATGCACTTGAGATATTCAAGCCCCAGTGCAGATTAATTTGAAATCCTTTCCATTTCTATCATTTGCATGAAACCTGCCAAGTGTCTTTTCTCCTCCCAGTTCCTATGAGTTACTGCAGCTTTTGGTATCGTGCATGATATTGAAGGAAATGTGTTACAGGTTTCTTTCCAATTTGTTATTTCACAAAGGTGGATGTTTCTTCATTTTCCCCTCCTTTATTTTCCTTTTGTTTCTCATATTCCAGTTTACATTTCCTTCTTGTTATATTCCCCTTCAACTCTTTTTTATTTAATCTTTGAGTCTAGTCTACAGGATGAGAGACTTAAACCAGTATTTTGCTATAAGCTACCAAAAAAAAAAAAAAAAAAAAAAGCTGAAAAAGCATAACAAAAATGGGAATGTTAGATAGTCTTCACTCATCTGGAAGATAAAATGCATGTTCAATTCTCTTATAAGTTACCTGCAGAGGACAGTAAATTCTACTATTCATGGTCATGCTTTTTAGTAATTTCTTTCATTCGAATACATGTAAACACAGGGCTGGGTGATCTTCAAAATAAAGTCTAACTGAATCGAAGTTGCTCCCTGGCTTAAAATTTCACATACACATAAGAAAACTAAATTAAAATCACTAGAAAATTTCAGAGTGACAAAAAAAGTGAATGTCAGAAGAAAATGAATCTATCTACTTCAAACAAAATGAAAAGTTTTAATCGGTGCAACAGGAATCAGTGGATTATGTCAGTTATTTATGAGATGGATGGAATTCATCAGTGAGAGAGATAGCATCAGCAAATGTAATGAAGTAACCAGAAAACTGGAAAATTAGCCAATCATCCCACAAACATTGAAAATTAGTCATCACCATAAAGCCAGCAAAATCATGTATGGGATTAACAGCAGGCATGAACAGAAAGGTTAACAAGTCTGTGTGAGATAAAAGTCAATGCTTTCTTGATTTTTCCTTTTTTCACTTCTCTGCCATTGAACTGCAAATGCCCAGAAATATGACTCACCCAGAATACATCAAATTTCAAAGATATGACTGGATTGGTTTTGTGCTATGTGCATGGTTGGATTTAACTGCATCCATACCATAGATGTTATACATCTGTTCTTGGTTGTTATTTGTCCAGAATTTCCAGATATCTTTGGCTGTATCAGACTCCAATCAGGCTGAAAAAGGTCAAAAAATCATAAGTGAACAAAGTAGCCAAGAAATTTCCAGTCAGGAAAAGAGGATAAGCCTTGGGAAACAAAAAACAGATGAATGTCCACTGCTTCCTCTATACTATAAAACAAGTATTGAGTGAATTAATACAAGTGCTTATTTTTCACATCTCTCCATTCTACTTGGTACCTGTTTTTTTGTTTTCTAGCATCTGCTTTAAACTGAAAAAAATAAATACTGGAAGCTTTTCTAAAAGGTGTAATAAATATATAAAATATATATTTAACTTCTTGAGAGATTAATAGTACAACATTTATCTGAAGAGTTATAACAATGTTTATGAATCTTCTAGACATTACTGCAGTTAAATCACACATGTATTTTAAAGCTTTTATTGCAAAATCTTGTCCAAATCGGAGTTTGGAATAATTCTAATGGAATCTTAAGTTCCCAAGGTTACCTAAAACTGATTTCACATAGGAAACTGATAAATTACTTATAATCATTAATTTTGAGTCAAAGGATTGGAATTGCTTTTTGAAAGGAGATGGAAATATCAGGAAAAAAATAAATGAAAAGTTTGGTTTCTTTAGTTAAAGAAAACATAAAAAGAAGTTGTATAAGTCAACTGAAATTATTCTGTTTGTCAATAAATATAATACATTATGTTTAAATTAAAGGAGGCAGTCAGTGTATTCACATCTTTCTAAAGATGTTTAAGGTCAGTTTGAGTGCTTTTGGAACCTACAAGTACCCATTCACTATCAAGTAGAGTCTTTGTAAAAAGGAACAGAGACGGCACCCAGCAGTGCTCCACTACAGGTAAAACAAGGAAGGGTGGTTTCACTATCTTCATTTCTTATATGAAATAGACCCTCATAACCCAGGGAGCCTGCCCATGAGCTGCATGGGTTTGAGAGTCAGTCATACTCGACGTACTATTATATCCTGCTGTTAGCATTATAACTAAAGTGCCGTGCAATTTTGGAATGAATAAGTCTCCACAACAGAAATTTGATTTAAGACATTATTAAATATGATTAAAACAGTAAATAACAGCCTTTGGAAATAGTTTAAACACTTGTTAGAGTGTTCAAAATGTGGATGGGTGTTGTGACATTTTATAAACAGAATTTAAAAGCAAAATAACTTTTTTTCTTATTACTGTTGTCAAGATATGCACATTACTCCTCTCTTTCTTTTATGAAAAAACAAAACAAAAGAACTTTGTTCTTCATTCACTTTTTTGAATTCACCCATCAAAAGATAAAGGTAAACAAGGTGAGAGGGTGACATGCCCTTCCCTGACTGTCCTTCGTCACTGGGTACCCAGGACTGACTGGCACTCTGACTAGGCTTTTGAGACTGCCTCCCAGTATGGTGGCACCACAGGCATACAAACATCTGCTCTCTAGGGGTTAAATTCCTCTTTTTGGATTATTTTTTGCATGCAGTGCACCCTTCTATGTGATCATAGGGACACATCTGTCTGTAAACAGTGTACCAAGCCTTGTATTTACAATAGAGACTCTTTTGTAAGACATAAAAATATCTAAGGAACAGGGGTATGAACTTACGAGTTTCCAAAGATAAAGCAGACCTTTTCAGCTTTCAACTACTTCTTCAAATTTGTCTCAAGTTAACAATAAACAAAAGACATTACCATTTAATGGTGTCTTGTGAATGAAGCCAGTGACATCAATATGTTGCTCACCTCTGTAATTCTGTTGCAACAATCTCACACAAGCGTTCACTAAATGGGACGCTTCTTAACAAGTTGCTAGGTATACCATAAACTGGTAGACCTGCATCTAAGCAGTGTCTCTTTCTGCTTTGACAGAGATGCAAGATTTGTTAGTTTGGAATTTTCTGAGAGTTATAAGTCGACTAATAAAAATGAAAACAAAAATGAAAATTCGAAGAAATGCACAGAGAGCTAACCCTCTCTGTTAATTACCTTATAATCCTTATTAAGCATCTGACTGTTTTGTGATGTTTATTGAACTGGAAATGCAAAGTTCAGCCTATTTCTGAAAATCATTGCCAGGGACAGAAAGAGATGTATTTCAGCAGCACAGCTATTGATCTGTGCTATTCCTAAAGACAAGGGTTTTTCCAATTGTTCACACATATTACATGGGGTAAACATGTTTAGATCTTATTTGAAGCTTATTTCATGTTCTCCAGCCCTTCTTTACTGTTATTTCTGCATTTGTCTTCATTTCTTTCTGTCAATAATATGATATCTTAGTACAACTTTGCTCCATGATGAGCTTTCTCTCTGAACCTCGCACTCCTCTGAATCTCTCACTCTTCTTGAGGTGGTGCAATATTGACTCTAGCACAGTGTAACAGAGGCTGCCACCTTACTGAATCTGAAGCACATGGCTGAACGAGCACCATCTCACCTGGTCATCTAAAAAAGCCGTAATCAATGCTGGTGATTTAGGCAAGGGAATAGGATGAAAATTTTCTGTTTTCTTAACCAGCCCCAGCAAGCCACCCGTTCCTTTTCTTGACCAATACTTTGCTCTGGCTCTCGAACACACTCGCCAAGCCATGCATTCCCAACAGATGCTGATAAATATTTACATGATGCTGTCGGTGAAGTTTGCTGCTCCGCTTCGTGTTCAAGTTTGCCCCCTTCGGTTTGTTTTTCATGAGCTGTGATTTGTACATCTTCCTGCGTATTCCCTTCACCTTTGCTGTACCGGCAGAGAACAGGAGAGCTCCTTACAGCGTGCCCTTGGTGAGCCTTTTGTTCTTGTGTTCTTGGTGAGCTTTGCTCGCCTTTTGTTCGACTCCCCCCACAGCAAGGACCAAGCCAGCACCCAGCACCGGCACTGCTCAGCACGCACAGCGTGGTGAGGGAGGAAAAGATTGCGCAATACTGACCTTTGACGAATATTGTTACTATTTATATACTAACAGAAGGAACAATGCTAATTAGCCCTTCCCTTGTCCCTGCCTGGTCTTGGTCAGACAAGGCTGGTTTCATTCGGGAGCTGGAGTTAGTGGAAAAGAAAAATTCCAACAGAATTTATGGACAAATGTCTCAAACGTGAAGAAGGGTATCTGAAATGGATTTTCCTTGTCACTGAAGGCATGTTGTAGATTGTTAGCCTACCATTTCTTTCCTTCCACAAGCACAGGAAAATGATTTTTTTTTTTTTTAATATGTGAAGAAATAGAGATTTCTTTGAGATTCGGATTAATAATTCATTTCTAATCTTATCAAATAATTAAGTTAAGAATGAATGTCTCACTTTTTAAGTTAAAATCTTGAGATTTATGGAAAGTAAAGCATAATTCAATGTTTAAGAAATATATCATTAAAAGGCAATTCGGCTGGTCTTATAATCTCTTCAATCTTAAAATAGAGGATTTCAGCTGTTGAATAACTCACTAACCAGTGAAAAGAATGTAAAGAGATTCTGAGATTTTGATAAGTAATTTAGGAAGTCTCTTGTTTCAGGCTTTTATAATTTTGAAACTTCTGGGGTGTTGTGGTGGTATTTCATTGCTCATATTTTTGGCTTAGTAGAAACAAATAAAAGGTATTTTTCATTACTTCAAAACTGAGAAGCTGCTTCTTTACTCCAAAGTCTTTACTTTACTGAGTAGTCTTTATTTCACCTCTACTTGCAGTTGTTGTTTCAGAAAGTACATATTCTTTATGGAGTGACATTATAAGATTTCAGAAAGTCCACATCTCCAGCAGTATTCTGCCTTGCTAATCGTGAGCTTGCATGCAGACGGGTCACTGGACTAGTAGTAGTTCATGAACTGGTCCATTAACTTTCAGGTATATTAAGAAGTTTTGAAGTTTTACCCCTAAGATCATGAAAAATTTGGAAGCATCTCTACTATTAACCTTCAACGAGGACTCATGTTCCTTAATCTCTTTAGTGTTTCTGACAGTTTTCCTATAAAATACTTTCATTTGACTACTATGCCGTAGTATATCATTATATTGATACCATACTGTACATTACAGTGGTGGTGGATTTTTTCCCTTTCTCTGGGCCATTCTGGAAGTTTCTGATTAGGCCTTGGCACTTCTGAGTAATGAGTTAGGTGATTAAGCACCCCTTGATCGTGCCAGCAACTCTTCCATGACTAAGGCAGGTAACGGTGCTGTGTGTACCAGGCACTCCTGTTGACTGGTCAAAGTAGGGAACCAGAATCAGTTATTCCCTGACAGGCCTGGGACGCCCTGACCCAGATTATAACCCAAACAGAATGGGACCGTTCTGATTGCTATTTTGAAAAGTTACTGACTTGGTAATTTTTGGTCAAGATGGAAATTTAAAGATGACTAAAGCCAAACATCCCACAACCTTATAAACAGCGGTTCCAAAGGTGACCATGTGAAAACCTTTGTGCTGTGAAGCTCTTTTGAGCTCTCCTGGGCTGCAGTGGGCTGCAACGAGCATCTCCCTCTAAGCAGGATGTCACTCAGAGCTCATGGACTCCCAGGATTGCAGTACTAGGTAGACTGTCACCCAAAGCTGATGATGGGGGCTGGGCTGATACCCTTGCACCTCGAGACCCAACCCTTTGCTCACTGAGAAATGCAAAGGCATTTGATGTTTTTCACTGAACTTGAGGGGACCTTTGAGCAGGTATACCTTTGTACATTTGTGTATATAACCCTATAGATCTATTTCTCTTGTGCTTGTATGTATGTGAGTTAATTGATTTAGATACCTCATAAGTATTACAGTCTTAAATCAGTAGTTAAGCTACTTTTGTAATTTAAACAAATTCTATGGATTCGCTTTGTAGATGTTAAAGTAATCATAGATTAAAAGCTCCTAAAATCCTATGAACAACCTTAAACTATGAAAAAACCCTCTCTCTCTATATATATATATCTCTATACCCCCTTTAGATATAAACTGTTGTCCAAGTCTGAGACTAAGGTTGGACCTAGCCACACCTAAACTCAATCAGGAGTTTAGAGTGTCTTGGTTTAACCCAACTACAACTAAGTACCATGCAGCTGCTCGTTCACCCCCTGCCACCCCTGGTGGGCTGGGGAGAAGAACTGGGGGAAAAAAAAGGGAAACCCCATGGACTGAGATAAGAACAGTAAAGTAATTGAAATAAAGCAAAATATAAGAATAATATCAGTAATGGAAAGGGACATAACAAAAAGAGAAAGAGAAATAAAATTCTTGGGTTTATTTATCTTTCTCTTTTTGTTTCTCTATTTTTCTTTCTTAGGAAAAACAAAACAAATTATAAACAATGCGATTGTTCACCACCCACTCACCAATGACCAGCAAATACCCAAGCAGCGACCCTTCTCTGGCCAACTCCCCCAAGTTTATATACCAAGCATGACATGATATGGTATGGAATATCCCTTTGGCCAGTCTGGGTCAGCTGTGCTGGCTGTGTCCTTCCAATTTCTTGTGCCCCTCCAGCCTTCTTGGTGGCAGAGCCTCAGAAGCTGAAATGTCCTTGACTTAGTGGAAACATTACTTAGCAACAACTAAACCATCAGTGTATTATCAACATTATTCTCATCCTAAACCCAAAACACAGCCCTGCACCAGTTATTAGGAAGAAAATTAACTCTGTCCCAGCTGAAACCAGAAACCTCATGATTCAACAGCAGGATCCCCTTCACTCATTATATTCCTTTAGAGCCAAAGCTGTTGTCCAAGTCTGAAGCTAAGAGGAGATCTAGCCGCACCTAAATTATATTGAGTTCAGAAAGCAATGGAGTCTGCTCTAAACCTTGTGACTCAACAGGAGACTCTCCCTTACCCTTTTATGTCTTTGAACCCTATATAAACCACTTTTTCTCAATTCTAACTCAATGTTAATTTTATTTTATTTGTGTGTTCTATTCATGTAATAAGTAATAAAGTGAACCTTAGCATCAGAATTTTGAAGTTGCATTTCCACAAACTCACACTATTTCACGCATACGTTTGATAGTGATCCTTTATGTGATTTATTTTTAATTTTTAACATTTTATATATATTTGAATTCATATATATATGAGTTACTGAATATTTTTTTTTACAAATAGAAAAAAAAATATTTTATATTATATATGTGCTAATTTAATGCACTCATTCCACAACAGTTACTACATGCAACATCATAAAGAACACCAACATTAAGTTAATTCACGTAAACACAGATAAAAGCATAGACATAAAAATACAGGTCCCTGTCTCTGTTTCATCGTGTACTTCTGAGGGGCCATTGGGAAATGGATCCTAATCTTGCAGTTCAAGTTTCATTTTCGTTTAGAGAGAGATGGCTTCATACTGAGCGCTTAAACCATGAGATCATTACAGCACTGGAGGGCTACTGCAAAGTTTATTTTTCCTCTCCTGAGTCTCCTTAATCCCATTCTTGAGGATACGTACTTCCATAATCCCTTACTTTTGAGGAAAGATGTCATTATTTCACTAATCCTCATTCTTAGTGGACACTGCTGCATAAACAAAATTCCTTTAACCTGGCTACCAAGAGCTATTCATGCCCAGCCACTGCATCTGCTCTTCCATGATCTTTATTTCCAAAGTGCCAGGAACTAAAAGACTACTGAGAATCATCTGAGACTTTTTCTTTTTCCAAGTTTTTATTTATGAGAAGACACTGGAAATACAGAAGGAATTATAGCTTTGAAGAGAGATTTTTTATTCATGCAGAAAGGGCCCTGAAAAAAGTACAATTGCAGAAGATGACAAAACATAAAGCTTAGTTCTTGAAAGTGCCACATCTTTCTAAGATGCCTGTTTTCAACTGCTGTTGTGGGTTTTTGAATCAATATACAATTTTTCAACTTGCTTTTAGCTGAAAGCTATTTAAAAGGTCCTCTTTTCAATCAGAATCCTACAAAGGTAGAAGTGTTTATTCTGAACTTGCATTGTTATGTTATATGTTATACAGAAGCCCAATTTTAAAACTTGAGTGAAAGACAAACCCTTGCCTTTTGGCACTTGTACAATAGGTGCTTACAGAAAACTCAGAAGATGGACTTTTTTAATGTTAAAACATGAAATTGCCTGTCCTGAGATACACAGAGAAAGCCATTATGTATGGTTCTTACTACATCAGCTGGATGCTAGCTACGCTTTATTATTTTCTCTTTTTAGAGAATCAAGACCCTTTTTTTTTTTGAACTAGGTATTCAGTTTTGTGCACTGTCCCAAACAACATAGAAACTAAACTAATATTCTGGTTTTGGGAGCTCTAAGAAAGTTACAGTACAATGCTACTTGCAAACCAGTTGATTGTTCATTAAAACTTGATAATTTTTTTGTTTCTTTTTGTGTTTTGCATTAGCAGGTGAGGAAATACAGGTAAATGAAGCAATGATAACTAGAAAGCTACTTCCTTAATTTCAAGTATACTGTGACATTTTCCTAACTGCTCTCAAACATTTGATTTTATTTTTTTTTATTTTTTTTTTAAAGAGAAACCTTTCCATTTCATTCAGGGTTTAGTTTCGTTGCTTGCTTGCTTTGGTCAAACAAAGTGATCAACTGACGTAATATTTCCATTCTTAGATAAAAATTTGTACATAAACATTTTGAGCCATGTTTTAAGGTGATACAACTCAAAAATCATGTTTAGAGAAAATACATATAGCGTGCTCAGTACTTAAATATGTGATTTCATAATAGATTTAGAAAATACAGTAATATTTTACTGGGGTTTTCTGTAACTAGATCGCGTTACTCTGAACGCTATTACCAATAAGCAGTCAGCTAGGAAACCATCCTGAAAGAATCATACAGCAAACCCTGTCCTTTAATTGTACTATTGCAGATCATGCACAATAGTTGACAAGTGTACCCCATCAAAATACCCATTTAATCAATGCTGCCTTTCACTTTTCAGACACTTGAAAGTGCTCCAGTAGTGCAAACTAATCCTGGTACAACACCATAATGTTTTACTAGAAAGTAATGGGAGGAAAAGATTTCAGGACTCAAAGAAATAGTCTGAAACTTTGGACAAACAAGAACCATACTCTTTTACAAGGTTTTCAAAAGTGAGCAGGTGGCCTGTTCTTGGATGTCCCTAGCTTAAAGAGTGCTGTGAAAATACCATGTAGAGTAAATGGGATGCTACTTAACAGGGATGTAAACAGAGAAATCACCAAGAAGGTAAGGTTTTGGTGAAATACTGTATTTCACTGATACTGCTTCTTACAGCAAACTTGTGCCGCAAGATTTATTTACTGTTTTGTATGTTTAGAAACACTTCATTCCACCACGTCAGTAAGTGTGTAGTGCCATTATCCTATCAAACTACGTATTAGTGCTCCACTGAAGCACTTAAAGTGTAGCACTGCTGCAAGATGCACTGCTTTCTGGTGATGAGTTTTATAAAGCAGTCTGACAAGCCTCTGTGATAGCATTTGCCTTTGTACCTGGAGTATAAGACTAAAGAGATTTGATGCATTGTGTCTTGTTATGTCTGATTCTGTCAATGTGTGGCTTTGTGTGGCTCAAAGTGATATGATATGATGTGAGCTGTAATGTATCAAAGGGACTTAAAGTTTCTTCTGCATTTTGAATAATAACAGAAACTTTTGCTACAAGACTAATGTTATGTAACGTTACATATGTAATAGGAAAGCATTTGTAGAAGAGTTGCAATGCCTAGATATGGGCACGATGAAGTGGATGCAGGTGAAAGGGGAGAAATCTGTGTTACTTCTTTGATACATACAGAAATATAAAAGGAAGACATAAGATAATTAGCATCCAACATCTCTAGCAAATCCTAGTATATGACAAATGTTACATCTACAAGTGCCTTGTTGAGACTTTACAAGAAAAGAAAGATTACAAAACAGTTTTGGAATTTTAGCTGTAAAACCTACAAGCTTGTAACTTATTTAATGGAAAGTAGGCATTTGTGGGCAAGATAAATAATTCTATGTGTGTATGTTTGTGTGAGAGAGACAGACCTGCAGTGAGACAGAAAACTGAATGGACAGTGGATCAGACATCTATGATTTTAAGATGTCCTGTGTAAGGCATACATCCTAGACTTTTAAGGGGCCCTCTAAAGGTAGATGCCAGATGTTACAGGAAATTTGTTAGGATGACTCATTAGAGGACATCTACCCTCCTAAAACAGTTTTAGATGCCTGAATTAGAAGATTTCTTCTAGGCTTTAAGTCTCCCTTTTTCATTTCCCCATATCTGAAATAAGCATAATAATATCTTACTACCTCACAGAAACGTGATGAAATGAACATTTGAAAGAAACTCGGGTATCTCAGAAACTAAAGCCATACAGGTAGCAAGATACGGCCACTGTGCAAAATGTGTTTTAACCATCAAAAGGCAGCAGGTTTACAAATCCCTCACACAGATTAGGAGGCTTGTTTGAAAATCTTGGCTTTGAAAAAGGTGGCTTATTGTGGAATATGTTGAGAGCTGATGATGGCTGCTACCAAGAAAACCTTTGATCCAAAATTTAAACAGGCATCATTAATGCCATCAGGTGTTCCAGATACTGTTTTTCAGGCATGGTGTAAGTATCTGTTAAAATAGCAAAGGAACCGCCTAAGGGTCTGAGCATATGGCAGATCAGTAGTAACTAGAAGGGTATGCCTGTTGGAAGGGGCGCATGGTGGGAGATGAAAGTTGGTCTAGGGAACGAGTCCTGGTTAAGTGTCACAGCACTCTCCAAACTATCAAGCTGAAACAAGGTCTTTTACCATCTCATGCCAACACACTCTTCATACCAGTCCCACTGCTGCCCTCTCCTCGTTTCGTCTCATCCAAGGCATGTGTTCTCTCCTCTCATGCTTCTTCCTCTCTCTGCTTCTTTCTCAGCTGCCCTCTCTCCATTGCCTCTCAACCCCTTAACAGAACCAGCCACAGCTGCACCTTATCTACTTCGGCCAACCCGCAGCCCCTGAAGCCAACCCCCAGTTGTATATTATCAATGGTAATTCACCCAGCTTCATTCCTCTACAGTTAAGTCCTGAGAGGAGACATTGAAATGGGACTTTTAGGAAACAGAGGTGAAGTGAGATGGAGTAATGTTTTGGGATCTTTTGCTTCTACTAAACAGAATGACCCTACTGCATGTTTTTGTCATAAATAGAGCCAGTAGTAAACTTGACATAAATTATTATTTTTTCCTAATAGCAACAATCCTTCTGGAAGACACACACGTTTGACAATTCTCTAGGTGCATAAATGTAACATTTTATTAGATTATATTATTTCAATTTCAGATTGCAGAACACAACAAATAACAACTAATTAAAAAAAAAGTCAGTGAGAGCTATCTCCCTACAAGCCTGAAGATGGGAAGAAATAATAGTGTTTGATTGTGAAACACATATACAAAATGACATCCCATTTTCATACATTCTGAAAAAATCTTCAGTCACCTCTAGCTGCTTGTCCTTGTGAAGAAGTGACCTGTATGAACAATCTGTTAATTTTATCACATTAGGTAAAATCTTTATCCATAATTGTCAATAGGTTAGAAATTAATACCTGTCAGGATACAAGCCAGAAATATTGAAAAGGTTTTCTTTCAAAATACATCATCCATCTGTACTACAGCAATTAGAATTTTAAATGGAAGATATGACATAATTTTTTATGAGTGACATATCAGGAAAGGGTGAAATTTACAATTCCTTGTTTCTAGATAGAGAAGTTAATGCAGCATTCCCTATACTGGTAGTAGAATGTTAACCACATCTCTTCCACCTTTCGTGTTTCTTTCTGCAGGAATAACATGAACGGAGGTTCCAACACTGTGATACGGAAGTCTTCTGCAATTTTATTTTATTTTTTTCTGACTGGTCTTATTGCTACACAAGGTGGAAGGAAAGGAAAATCAGGGTCACTTGAAAGTGGTGTTGAAATGTATGGTTTACACAGGCACTTGAATGAACCCATCTTTTAATTGTGGCTTGGTTTTCTCACTACTGATGTTGAAACCAACTGTGCTGTGTCAGTGTACTGCACAATCAGACCTGCTAATACATGTAACTCACAGAACAATAAAAAAACAGGTATAGCTTCAGCTATAAACAGAGAGTAAAGAGTATTGTTCCCTTTCCATTTCATGCTGTCAGTGTGGTGGGTGTGGTACAACTCCCTTGAACTAGAATAGAATCAATGCCTCTGTAAGTATTGAAATGAAAACCGAATACCTTTTCTGATAAATAAAATATAGCCTGGTGTAACTTAGTGCCGCTGTTGGAAGATAAGTTTAAAAACTAATATATCTTCCTTAGAAGGGTGGAATAATTTGTTTCTTCAGAAAGTATTAACATTTGTCACAGAAGAGAAATAAAGGAAAATCTAGATTTGCAACAGAAGAAAAATACAGTCTTTGAGTGAGACATAACACATGATGACACCAGGATCCATGTGTTTCCTCAGATTCCAAGAAATGGTCTGTCATTTATGTTGTTACAGAGAACGGGATTACAGAAATGCAGTACCTGCTGAGAAGATAAACATTTTAAAACTAAGCCTGCTCAGAGGAATAAAAATACACATGTTGCCTTTCACCATGAAAACTAGCTTTTTGAAACTCGGGAAGGAATGTTTTATGATGGGAAGGAAGTAAAATGGTGATTTGTATTTTGCCATTCAGAAACAACAAAGTTGACTACTGACACTTATGATTCCTATTGGGTATCAGCTGCATATGCAACATACATCAACTTACAACTTTTTTCTTTTTACATTTGAGCCTACGGTTTCTATAGCTTCAATTTAGTGAACATTTGGGGCCTGGTTTTGAACTGAACCTCAGGAAGATAAATATAATTACATATGAAACTTTTTATCTTCAGTATTCTTCTCATTTTCCCACCTCTTCAGATATGAAGCCTATCTACTATTTCCACTCATTATTTCACTCTTGTAAAGGCTTTTGAGTATCAGATTGATGAATTAACCTTTGTGGTTTTTTGTTTTTCTACTTAATGTTTCTCTAAGTCACTCTTTCTCTGGTCACCTTCCATTTCATTGCCCAAGACAGAAGTTATTCTTAAAGTATGTTGTTCTAAAATGATTTTCAACCTGACATTTTTTAAAGCATGTCTTAAATGTGTCCAGTGTGACACTCAATACCTTTTCAATACACCTAATAAATATCAGCTGGCAGATTCACATACACCTTTTTATGATTCAGGTAGGAATGACTAATTCACAGTATTAGAAACCATAAACAAAGAAAAATGGGAAACTGATACAAATATGGCCATCCTACAAATATGCTTGGTTTTAATTTCCATCTCTTCTCACAGTCCAGGGTACCCGACTGATTTATCTTTTGAATTCTTTCTTCGACTATCTTTAAAGTGTTTTTCTTTTTGATACAGGTGGGGTTTTTTTTTTCTGTTCTTTATTTCAGCAGCATTATACCAACCAGCACTACTCAAGGCAGCAGAAAGTTCAAGATTTACACTTACACGAATTAAGGTAGAATTGAACCTTTGGATTCAGAGAAAATACATGTGCTGCTTGTATTCCTTTGTACTGTTATAGGGGGCTAGAGATTCCTATCAAAAGTACTTACTATTCTCATCATTGTATATATAAACAAAGACATCACATTTCAGTACAGGTACAGTATTAAGCTGAATTAAATTTAAGGAGCAACAGCAGGTATATGTTTCCCACAGTATGTAGGCAAACAGAAAAAGCATTCTTTTGTCAGGCTTTTTTGCTAATATTTCATGTTCATTTTCACCACCATCCGTATATCATTTATGGCCACCATTCAGCAGTGTGCTCTCAGAGCTATTTTATATGCATTTCATTTATGTTTGCTGTGACTTTTATTTAAGGACATTCCTAAGAACATTTTTATACACTCTGTACAGGTTTGTTATATGGATGGTCTACTGGTTACTTGGCAGCCTATATGTGATTTATCAGACAAGGGCTTTGATGCCTAGAGCACCAGTTTTTCAAAGTTGTCTGAAGTGGAAGTGATCTTGAGGCTATGATATATATTGATTTGATTATTATTTTGTAAATATTTTCTTGCTTAATACAGAGAGAACAGTATGCCCCTCCTGCAGTGTAACTACTTGTGGAAAAGGGTTTGTGCTAGTCATCAAATAGGACACATAAATCAGTATTATTGAATAAAAAATCTGTGGCTTGATGTAAAAAATAGGCTTGAGGCTTTTTTTTTCAAGCTGAGTTTTTGGAGACTGAATGGATTTTTATTTATTTTAATTTTTCATCTCTGAAAATTCTGATTTTTTTCCATATTTGCATTCCTTTCTTCATCTTATGTAGCAGCAGATGAATTATACACACTGAGAGTTTTCACTGATTAAAGGATAGTTATTAACAGGATATACGTGCTAGACATTATTGTTACTGTAGTTCATACTTCAAGAGAATTGAAGTATGTACATCACTTTGCTTATTTTTCCTTTACTTCTCTTTAAATAACCTTCATGCTGGAAAATAATGATAGTTAAACTGATTACCACATGTGAATACAAGATAATTCCCTGTTTCATATACCTCAATAGTGGGGTTTTGTTCGTTCTTTTTCTCCCATGTCTCTCTTTTTCCTTCTGTCCTAGGATATCTTGCTTCCGACAGTTTTGAAAACATGGATTCAGTTCTGCATAAATTTAGGCTGTTTTTCATGAAGATGTGTTCTCAACACCCAACCCTTTACATCAGGTTATTTTTCTAAGATTTTTTAAAAATTACATTCCTTTTATGGAAAGCTTGTGGTTTGTTTTGTTGTTGTTGTTGTTGTTGTTTTTAATTTGGAGCAAAAGAAATAGTGATAATTTTTTTGGTTTTGTTTTGTTTGGGGTTTTTTTTGTTTGTTTGTTTGTTTGTTTGGGTTTTTTTCCTCCAGAGCCTTAGAACATTCTTTAGTAGATGGATTCATAAAATGTCAAAAGTACCTTTTACTTTTCATGTGGTCATCTATAATACAGTAACATTAAAATTATGACACTGATTCACTGGTTATACTTTCCTTCCATAAAAAATTTCAAATAATTTGAGTATGCTTTGCTTACTTGCTTGGTTGGTACCTAAAAGAAGACTTCTTTTGCTCAAATATAAGGTAAATCACATTATACTGCTTATTGTCTGACTCAACCTTCAGATCAGAATTCTACTTTGAAAATTTTGCAGAGCTCAGTTTTCCAAACCAGGTCATAATCTTACGGAAATAATCAGGATTGTACTCATCTATCTTTTACATTGACT
This sequence comes from Falco peregrinus, assembly GCF_023634155.1. Taxonomy (NCBI): domain Eukaryota; kingdom Metazoa; phylum Chordata; class Aves; order Falconiformes; family Falconidae; genus Falco; species Falco peregrinus. The sequence continues at coordinate 2,019,296 of NC_073722.1, forward strand.
TCTCAAGTTGTATAATTTTCTACAGAAGCTCATAAGGTTTTGATACATCTCATTTTCTTCCATTTTCAGTTTGTCATTTGTTGCTGGGTAGTAAATACTTTCCCTAGGTCATCTCAGCCTTTCTCTATCTAAACAAAAAGGTTTTGCCCATCTCACTGTGTCAGCTTAGTCCTTTGAAAATGAAATCCGTCATTTTATTTTTTAGAAAACCATCACAGAAGGCTCATCTGTGAGATGAATAGTGAAGAGGTATTGATACTCCTTGAAATCTGAGCAAGCCTAGCTGAAGGAAGGATCTATTTGCTTTCTTTCATGTCTCATCCCATTTGTGCGTCTCTTGTTGGATCAGGAGGTGATCTCAAAGTGTAGTGTGACCTTATCTTTATCTCCTTTTCCTGGAGTTATCAGTATTAAGCTTTGCTTGGGTTATTGTCACAAATTATGATTTTCCAAACTATTCCTTTACACTTATTTCTCAGCCTGGCTTTTTCAAAATATGTAATTGTGCAGGTGAGCTCCTTTAGTAGTTTCATAATAGTCTGTGATTAGCTTTTATTAGTTAATGTTCTACTTAAACTTATATGAGTGGGTTTTTTCTCAGTTCTACAGAATAAGCTAATATTTTGGGGTGGGGGTGGGGTGTTTGGTTTGTGTGTTGGGTTTTTTCCCCCCTGGAAAGTAGATACTGCTAATATCAGTAAATATCTGTGTTGGTTTTATTTTACAGCATTTTTTGAGTCTTATTTCTGAAGCATCACAGTGTAGCATTAGTACTCTGAGTATTGGTACAGTGCTTAGTCTAAGTGTTTCATTTTATAATTTTGAGTTGTACCTTTGTTTGTTGGATCCCTTCCTACACTGATAGCTCACACTGAGAGCTATCCCAAGGATTTACAGCGTTCTGAGAAGTGACTACAGCTTCTGGAAAGTTACATGGCTGTCACTATGCATCACATGGTCATATGCAACCTTCAGAAAAAGCAGAAAGGTGTGAAATAATCGGTGTGAACCCAAGTTGTCATGTCTCTCGCACCTGCAAGGCATTAGCAAGACTTAGGAGGGACAAGCACAGATCAACGGGAGACAGTGCTCCAAGGAGTTTAAGGTTTTAATTCCAAGGTATTTGGACAAGTGATAGAAAAGGACAGGTATGTTCCTTCGACTATAGTCATCAGAGATCCCTGAGGAGAAAGTTGGCAAGAATCATATGTAACTGTATTTGTGGCACTTGTGTTTACACAAAAGTGCTGTGTTGAACTGCAGCTTGCTAGGATGCAAAAAGAAGGGAAGCATGCTAATCTTTGCGGATTTGCTTTATGTTATACAGGATTTTTTCCAGTTTTTATGTTCTATGTTTCAGATTCCAGGAAAGATCAGTAGGTTCTTCAGAGGGTTGTGTTTCCTCTCTCAGAGTGTTGCTAATAGATCAAAATCATACAGTAAGAGCTTATCTCCTTAACCATCTTATACCTGAAGTCTGATTTCAGATTTGTTGTCATGAAGGGGCTAAACACATGACAGAATCCACAGGGATTTCTTAACCCAAAGCACTCTCTTAGATGCTTACATACATTTGCTTCTCAAGCAAAACAGTTTCACTCCTTCTCCTCTTTGCTCATAAAGGTGTGTCCATGTCCTGTGGCCCCTGATCTAGTAAAATGCCAGGGGACCGGCATCTTGAATAACCTGGATTTTGGATTTACCTACCCATGCCTGACCACTGTAAAAACAAACAAACAAACAAACAAACAAACAAAACCCCCCCAAAAAACATTTCATGGAGACAGTCACAAGCTCTATTACCCCTTTGCTGCAATGCCTTTGATGTCCCACGTGTACTGCAGCTGCCTGACTAGGATGCACCCTCCTGGGAGACTGGCTGGCTAGGGAGAGGTCTAGCATCCAGGTTTTCAGAAAATTTTCTAGATGTAAAAGAGCACACTTGGAATGGATGATGCTCCTTTAGAGGACTCCAAAATAAAGCACTATTAGGCTGAAGTGGGAACAGGAATTTTTAAAAGAAATGAGCCCACAGACTTATTTTACATGCCAGCAAGTGTGAGAGGCACGTAATTCAGAGTAGCTCCACATCAGCTTGTGGACATGGTGGCATAAGCATTTCTAAATAATTAGAGGACATTACACAGACTGCTTTGTTTTGCAGCATGACTTTGAGGGCAAAAAAGGGTGCAGTATGGAGATATGGAAGGGTGCCAAGGCTACCGGGGCACTATCAGAAGAAACTGGAGCCAAGCCAATTTTGCCCAGCCCTGCCTTACTGATGTGTATGCTCTACACATGTGCTAAAAGGACGGAAGTAAAAAGCAAGTTACTTTTCACTTTTTTTCACCTACCCCAAGCTCAAGTTTCTTCAGAAAGAAAGGCACACACTTCATGCATACCAATGTGTATGCAGGCATATAGCTGTTTTGGACAGTCAGGGATTAGGGCTCAAGTGTGACATGAGAACAAGCCATTACAATAGTACAGGTGCTGTGAAGTGCCTTTTGAATAAAGGCTGATTTAAAAATATGCTTGTGCACATTGTGAAAGCAGAGCATTGATGTGTAGGTCAAAGAACAGAACTTAAATGTTGGGACACTTCTCTGAATTAAAACCACCTAGCTTTTCTCAGTATCCATTTCAGCTCTGTTTTCCTCGTGATAACTCTAATGTTTAAGGTATTTGGGCTGAACCATCTGGGAACATAGAACATACGTGAATGCACATAAAAGCAGTCTCTAAAATAAAGGTTAGTTCTTTTCCAAATATTTTCTATTTTTTGTCAAATATGACATGATATTGACAGGTAAAGAATACTTAGAATTTATGTGGAAAATAGAGGTGAAAAAGGAGGGTGAGTTAAATTGGTTGTATATGAGTCCCTTAAAAAGAGAAAAGCTTGCTTCAGATACTCCAACCCCTAAAGCAGCTTTGGGTTTTCAACAATAAAAATATACGGGTGGATCACAGGCTGATGATGTAGGTAGGCATACCTTTCTTGACTTCAATATAGTATTTTTTTTTCCTAGTTATATTCCCCTTTTTATTTCTTTTCTTATTTTTATATTTTTAAGTGTTATTTCCACTGGATAAGAACTACAGTAATTCCTCAAGAAAAGAACAAGACACAATGCACAATCCCCCGTATATTAACTACCCTTCTACATTATTGTCTTGTGTGCTAGTCTTGGGGACAAGCCATTTGTGTCTTCTAATTATCCTGGCAACATTAATAAAAAGTTCACACCGTGTTCTTGCTTACTGAACACACAAAACAATTATTGTTAGCTCTTTTGTTTAAAACAATCCACATATTCCACAATATACTCTCTGGTTACAACTAAAAAGTCAGCCTTTGCTAACATGGGGTGATGTGTAAGTTTTTCACTATTCCTCCCTGAATTTCATTTGGAAGGTTTCTACTGCCGCTGTGTATAATGGTTAAAAAAATTTGACTTTCATAATAGCTTTTCTATATTTTCATTAATGACTAGGTCTGTCACCTTTTACTTTCACTAACCTGCCTTAAACTTAATAATGCTGACATGATTGTTCATGGAGTAAGAAATAATAAGGTGTGAAAAAAGAAGGCATGAGCTGATGTAAATATTTATAGAAGATTTAAGTTTTATTCTCTCTGTACTCCTTATTGCTTCTTTTTTTTTTTTTTTTCCCTGCCAGCAGAGATGTATAGTTCCATTAATATTTCCCAATCAATAAACACAGATAAGTAATGGCATCTGCTAAGACATATTAGCTCCCATCCCATCCTAATATTCTACTCTTATTCTATAACTTAAATTTTGCTAGGAATTCAGCCAAGGTGTGTGAACATTCCTTCTCGATAACTTTTTATGCTTTGAAGGCCCAGTTAGGAAAACAGTTGGCAATATAAATACCTGTGGAAAAGTCTGGAAAATAAACTCTTCAATCAAAACCAATATATAAAGTAAGTAAATTATGAGCATAGGATTATCAGAGTCTTCTTTTAAATAAAAGTGTTGCAGTAAAGGAATCCATTACCAGGGATGATGTTGATTGTTAAGAAGGTAGCATTTTCCATAGCGTGACTTGGATAAAAGAGGTAGATAACCAGTGGTTATTGTTTTAAGTATCTGTAAAGCATCTCTTCAAACAAACAGAAGCTGGAACAGATGTAAGGGTACAATATACGATGCGATGCCATGCCGCACACAGGGTAGCACTCTGGCTGGAATCAGACCAGTATCAGACCTGGAGCCCACAGTGCCTTTAGCATGATAAAGTGCTACTGTTTGTGGAATGCATTAGAAGTAAATAGGAATTGGATTTGTTCTTATTGTTTCAGAAACTTATTCTAGGACAGGATGAAATGTCCTTTGAAAATGACCTCTCTCTCCATCGAGACTGTACAGAGATGAACAGTTTAGCCTGGACAAGAGGACATCAGGTTTGATAACATTACCCTACCTTAACATGTGCTTCAAAAGTTTTCAAGGTAATTTGAAGACAAGTTATTTATAGACCTCCATGTACAGTTTAAACTAAATCTCAGGATTTGGGATGAGAATTTTACATGTACATGATTAATCTGGAAAGAAAAGCATCATTCAAAGTCAGTAAAATGTGTAATCCTAAATTGTTTACACTGCAATTTTGAAGAAGTGCATGTTTTTTATTCATACAATCCATATTAAATATTTGGAAATATAGACCAAGGGTTTTTTTTAAAGAGTAACAACTTAATTCTGTTAATCAGGGGGGTAAGGAGCATTTAGCATTTTTAAGTTAATTCAAACCTAAGTTCCATTTTTGTCACACTCTAGTGAATACTTGTGAATATTTTTTAGGGTACTTTGATTTATGTGGGTGCCTTAAAATGAATGTAAATACCATTTGGGATTAGTCAGATGTTTTCCTGATTGGAAAATACAATTGCTGAAGGGAATATCAAAGGCTTATTATATAAATCCAATAATACTTTTAGACATTCATGTGAACACCTAAATATCTCAATTAATGTTCACGCGTTTTGTTATTTCCATATGCTTCAGACTTTGGTTAACAGCGGTCTGTTTTGTAGCAAATTCAGCTATCTACAGATGTAGAAAGGCACCTTTCTGCTCCCTGATACTTCTCAGAAAGTGAAATCTGAGTCAGACACAAGCACTTTTAGGATATCTGTCCTCCTCCCCTAACTACTAGTAGAATGGCATTAAAAAACAGCTTTTGCACCCTGACTTAATTTCTATTAAAGCTAGCGTAAATAATTCAATTTCACTTTTCTTAACTGGGAGTTGCACTTTCTAATTCTTTCACACTAGCTTAGTTCCATTGTGCTGCCACTTCTAGCAAAATAGGAAAACGATACAATATAAATTCTCTCTTCCTGCACATAGACCATGTGTCATAATTTATTTTATCAAGAATAAAATCTATTACCTTTGAGGTATTTGCTTGTTTGTCTTTTAAGCAAATGCTGTTTTAGGGTCCAGTTTTTTTAGTAATGATTTATTTTTTTTAAGCTACAAAATAATTTTACAGATTAATTGAAAATTAATTAACATACTAGAACAGGAGGTAAAGAATTTACCTCAGTTCTAAAACAGATACTAGAAATTGCCATGAAGGACAGATCATAATTGAAAATTATTTTAGGGAAAGAAATCTCAACTCTCTGATACGAGTTAATTTGCATATTACTTTTGGGACAGTGTTAGAGAACAAGAATCTTTTAAAACAGTATGTCTCAAACTCACAGTTTCATCATAAAATTTCTGATAAAAATTTCCTTACATTGAAAAATGTAACGTCAAACAAGTATTGTATTGAATGGGATTGCATGTCTCTGTGTGGATTCAGTGACTTTGTTTGAGTCAACTCTACAGATTTTTTTTTAAAAAAAAGTAAAACATGGTTATTGACTTTTTAAAAAAATGAAATATCTAAATCAACTCTTTGGAACAATTGGCTCAGTTTAAATACGACTGGTTTTATTCTTATGTAACTCAAACATGGATGCAGCAGTTTTATCCTACAGCTTCCCTTTCCTTGAATACTAAACAGCAACCCTAAAATCTGACTCTTCCACTTAGATCTTACATTTTTAAAGGTAAAACAGAGTTCAAGATTAGTAAAACCTCACATATGAGGGTCTTCACATATGTATAAGTGAAGTCTGACCCATATTCATAAGCATAGACTGTGATGGACACAATATCATGCTTGTAGTAAAATAAGCAGTAGCTCAGTTAGTGTCAAAAAGAACAAAAGCAATAATTTCCTTCATGGGCTCAGAGTCCAGGAGTAGAGTGGTCTTGTAAAATACAGCTGGTTTGAAATAAAGCATAGAAGTTCTAAGTCTTTTACTTTGTACTTTTGCCTTGGTTTCCTCTAGTGAGTCTGCTCAGTTGCTCTAAAGCAGTTACACTCAGGGGAGGAAGCTATCTTTGCTTTAGAAAAGCATCATCAGAAAAACCTAGCAAAAAAGAAGAGTTTGTGGTATATCTGATTTTGATGCACAGGTGATATCCTTAGGACATATGTTCCTGCACAAGTTTGGAGATATTTTATTTTTATTTTACTATTTTAAGCTACATTTGCTTTTTTTATACCTTTTTTTGTATCTTTATACCTATTTATGCCTTGCACATACAAAACCTGAAAGAATCTTAATTTGAAGGTGCTAACCTTTGTCACTAAAAATTATTTCCCTTCAAATTATGGAAAAGTATCTTTGTAAAATAATATGAAGTGTGAGTTTGCACTAACATTGATGAATGCACCTTGATTTTTCTGATTTATTTAAAAATATAAATTCATTCTTTGTTTATTTTCTGCTTTACAGATTTTTTTTCATCATGTTCTCTGCAAAATTTCTGTTTCCAAAGTGAGAAACTAAGTAGTTATGTCCCATTTTCATGCACACCTTTAGCAGTGGGCTTTGTTTCAATTTGCTGTATCATCTGTATAATGTTGCTTTCGTGGCATTATAAACTTCTCATGTGTACTGCGAGAAGACATAAAATGGCCCAGTGGCATATGTTATGTTCTTGCATCTGCCTAATTTTCAACTTGAAATACCACACAGCAATGTTTGTGATAAACTACACACAACAAGGTCAAAGCAGGTGCCTGCTGGGATGAGTAATCATCTTTATTTCATCATCTCGTATCAACAGGTATCATGGAGACAAAGTAATAGCTTTTATGAGAGGAGCTTCATACGTACCTCTGAAAAGTTATGAGACACAAGACAGAATCAGCTAAGAGATAATGACTGTAGATTTGCTATGGAGTGCCCCGCAGTTCAATTTACATTGCATCCTGAAGGGTACTGTGTGGGAAGGACAGATTTTTCAAACCAAATAGGCTTGGAAGTATTATCTAATCACTAATGTTCAAACTGTGTGTGCTGTTTTTAGAGTTCCCTCTCTGTAGAAAAACGGGGTTTGTTTGGGTTTTTTTACATGCAGTTTTAGCTCTCTCTGTACTCTCTCTGGTTTTTAAAGTAACAAATATATGCATCCCCCACTTATATTTCAACACTTGTGCAGCCCTAATTGTCACATGAAAAGTGAAAGAGTTTTACATTATTTAGACTGAAAATATTTTACCTCTGTATTACCGCTAATATCTAAAGAATGACCGTATTAGAGACATGGTGGAACCTGAAGGTCAAATAAGTAAGTATAGGTAATCTTTTAGAAGAATAAGCTGCAAGAGTTTAAAAAAAAAAACTGTACACAAATACATCTTTTCTTAAAAGAGTATGGAGTAAAATCTAAAAAAATAAATAATGAAAATTGTTGTAGGCAAAATCTGGATATGTAGCGCACAGATCAAGGGTTCAGCTGCCTGCAGCAGTGCTTTGTGAAGCACAACTGTATGGCCTTGGCTCAGCCTCAGCGAACAAAAACATCACTAAGCTGTGTGAGTGCACATGAGTCAAAGCCATGCAAGACAAGAAACTTGAAAACAAACCCAGGAATTATTTGTTAGAATTAGTAATAGTAATTCAAAGCATTCTGAAAACCATGAAAAGGTATAGCACTTGATCGGATTTAGAAGATGACTACTCACTGAAATAAAACGTCAGCCCATTCCAAGTACCAGTGGGTGTTAGAGGGAAATACACGGTGCTGATAGGGCAGCTTGAGAGACACCTTGCTGCTGCAGTGCCCCCAGGTCCAACAAGCAGTAAGGCTGAAAACCTATTCCACAGTGGCAGATGCACAGAAAGCATACGTATACACCACATACACACATGGATGGCCATACCAAGCACAGACAGACCCACAGAGCACTCACACAAAAGCAAACAGCATCAATGGCATCACGTTGCTGTCCCCTCTGGCTGAGCAAGATGAAGGCCTGTTAGTAAGGAGGTACATATATATATATTTATGTGTGTGTGTGTGTGTGCATATATATGTATATACAAACAGAATGTGGATCCCTCCAGCAGCTGGGCTCAGACACTCCATTTGCCCGATAGCTGCCCCTGGACCCCAGCATCCCCGGTTGCTGCCACCTGGCCATACAAGCCCCTGAGGCTGTAGCCCTGCTCCCGTGGCTGGCACTGACCGTCCCGCTCACACACACACAACCCCCTTGCTGGGTTTCCCCCAGTAGACCATCCCTCTGTGCTCTTGCCCTTAGACACACATGCACATGTGCCAGTGGGGCTCACCCTCAGGGACACCCAAATCCCATGGTGTCTCCAGCAGCTTTCCAGGACTACCCTGGTCCTGCTCACAGCCAGTTCCTCCCATAGTGTCACCCATGGAAAAGAAATGTAATGGATGAGACAGAGTGTACTGATGAGGTTTGGGGCATGGACAGATAAGCAACTGACCAGCAAAGTGTTCACACATGACCAGCTGTTTTTTATCCCCTTATGCTTCTCTTATTTCCACAGTTATTCCTCCCCAAATCACCCAGATCCTTCCTCTAAAGACCCCATAATAAGAAGTTATGTGCAATCTTGAAACGCTCTTCCTCTGCATGCTGCAATGTGTCCCACAGGCCTAGGCAGTGACACTCCTTGGACCAAAAGGTGCTTCTCCAGCATTGGCTCATTTTGATGTGTTTCTCAAGTGGACTCTGGGACTAGGGCTTTTCTGGAACAGCCCTGGGAGGGCCTGGACAGGACGTCCCTTCCTCTGAGTCCTTAATTGGAATCCTGTCTGGCCTTGTGCCCCATGTGCTCCTCTGAGGTTTTGGAGATGAGCCTTTGATGGGCTGATGGCTGCTGTGATGGGCTTGGGAGGAACAGGGTCAGGGTTTGCCTGGGTTTCTCCACCCCAGCTACTGTCTTTTTATTCTCCTTTGTGGGCGTGCAGATGAACTTTTATCATAAAACCTGGCAGAGCGTAGGTGATGCACCTGCAGTTGACCGGTGACTGCCTACCCAACAGTGGCTTGTCAAGTACTTGTTGAGCTGGTGAGGAGCATGTTCATATGATTATTGTTAGAACATTAGTCCTAGGCATCAACATGGTGTATTAAGAAATACTTGTTGTATACTATAGAAATGGCATGTAGTCCTAAGATACTCCAAACGAAACTGACCAGTGAGGGCAGAGCTGCAGATCGTGTTGCATCTGCACACTATCTGGTCTCTAAAGGAAAATATACAAAAAGAAGGCTTTTCTACCATGGGTGCTTCAAACACGTACATTTCATTCACTTTTCCAGTCTCCAGGTCTACCTGAAATGATTTTTCTATAGATACCAGCCTTTTTCAATGAGATACATGGTCAAAGAAAAAGATGAACTTTAAATTTCAGAGTTTCTTTTGGCTGGGTGATAGAGGTCTCAGTAGTGGGAGAAGACAGAGTGGCATCAGATAATTTTCTTGGACAAACAGCAACACTCCAAACTCTATCTTTCAGTCACCATCATGTCCCTCCATGTGCATTACTAACATTGAAAGATACCTGAGGCAAAAAAAAAAGCTTTTATTCTTTCCCAAGGAGAGTGGAACATGATTGCATACTTCATTTTGAGAAGCACCTGGGAAATCATTTTAATGAAGAGAAAAAGTGCTAATTGTGAGCTGCAAACAAACTTGCTTTGAAAGGCAGGTAGCAAATTGTGAGAAAAACTGCAAAGTGGTTGCAACATTCACTTACTCTTGCAGAATTTCTTGACATTTACAAAGAAACAGAATAAAACCTTCATAGCAATAACATTCTGTCTTGGTTTCCACACATCAACAGTTTATAATTAGACTGTGGATTTTCATACTTTGTTTACCTATAGCAAAATATTCTGCAAAGTTTGATGGGAATAGATTGTGCAGATTTTATGGGACTGTTTCAAAATAGGAGTGCACCCCGCAGGAGTAGCTCAAAAAAGAGCTCATAAGAATTAGCAGAGTTCATGCAAGTGGTTGGTAGTAGAATTTGTGGGTATTCTTCCTCTTGAAATGTTTACAAAAATAGTTATGATGGATTTAAAATATTATAAGATAGTTGTATGCAAACCACATCTAGTCTAAAAGACTTTGGGGACCTATTTACTATGCTAAAATTCATACTTTTAAAAGTGTGATTAACCCTGGACTCCCTCTTATCCCAAGTGAATTCTATAATGGGCCTCTTTAGCACTACAGCAAGATTTAAGTTTTCTTACCATTTTCTAAAAGCTTGGCCAGGCAAAAATTTAGCCAGCCCAGAAAAGAATACTGAGCTATTTGTGTGTGAATCCCTGGAACAAACGCTCCATCCTGGGAGGCAGAGAGGGAAAACGACAGGTCAGGTGAAGTCCCAATTCACCTAAGAGGACGCTTGCTTAGTTACAGAAACCAGAGATTTTGGCAGCAAGCCACCGCCTAGATTAGGGTCATAAAATAAGGCTACAGGATAACCTGTGGCTGTGGCAATAGAAGCCAAACGGGAATTTTTGTGGGAGGCCAGTCTGGTCAAGACCAAGCATGTTTTTATCACCCTGCCTTAAATCTGAGAAGAACTGGAGCTATTTATACACACATTGCTGCAATTCCAGTAGAACAAACAGGTTCTGGTCTACGCTCTGGACTCGAAAGACTGAGTTGAAGCTTGATGGACTTTGAGCTCTGGACTCTGATCTATATGAAGGAGCAGATATATGCAAACCCAGCAGACTGGATCTCTTAAAGTTTTATCAGATACAGCCTGTAAATTACATAAATGATAGGAAAGATTTCACTAATCCTTAACTGGTGTTTCTAAAGGCCACCCTGCACCCAATCAGTAGATGCAGCTTATGTCTGGTTATGACATATGTCAAATTACCGTTACAACTTTCTATTTAAACCCACATCACATACCTGTGCTCTTTTCACATGACCCACTGTTTGTGATTAAACCAAGTAGTTTCTTGCAAGCAAAACACAAGGGAAAACAAAGAAATTATGATAAACAAGAAAATTGTGTTGTGTTGCCTCCCAAGCTACTAGAAAGATTTGTACCATAGGTACAATATATCAAGTGCATGCTGTACATGTGTAAGAATCTACATTCAATGACAAATACACGAAGATAATCACAGAGGAAGGTTCTTAGAATCATTTGAAAAAGAGAAATCCCTCACTTCAGTTCTGTTCTTGAACCATTTTGGAATCTCTGTCTTAATTTTCTTCACACGCGCTCTACAGTGAGAAGGAAGATTCTTTTTCTAAGGGTAAACAGTCATGAACATACAGTACTTCTGTATTTTAAAGCTGCAAACATTTTCACTATTGTGAGTTCATGGAAAATCAGGGAGTTTCTCTATACTTCCCAGGTGGAAAAAAGTGAATCAAACCTCAGCTGGCTGCAAAAATTGCTGCTGCAGGTTTCTAGCTGTGGGAAGCTCACTGCAGATTCAGCAACCACATGTGACATTATGCTTATTCTTCTTTGGGCAAGTAATTAAAATGCTCAGGTTTCATATATTTCCAGTCCACAATTTATCACAGTTAACAGGGGAAAAGGTGTATCAACACTCCAAAATGTCTTTAACAATCAATACATGGATAACAGACAATACAGTAGAAGTAGTTGTTTTTACATGCAAAAAAATAATGTCTCTCTCCACCTGAATAACTTATTCAAGGTTATTTAAAACAATACATGGAAGTTAACTGTAAATGAAAATACAGTGAATCACTCCTTTACATGCAATGTAAGTTGAATATGAGTACAAAATAGCAGTCACCTTTCTACCATCTGCAAGAGACTGCCACTCTTTCATACTTAAAAAAGGAGAACACAGCTAGCAGAATGACACAATCTCTTGAAAGCTGAAAGTCTGCACACTGAATAATCCTCCCCTACCTCTTTGTAAAGTAACACAATAAGACAAAATTTCCTTTTTTTATTATAATAATTCTCCTCTAAATGTCATCCATATGTGGAATTTGTGAGTTCATACGGTAAGCAGAGCTTCCAAAGTAAACAAGAAATGTGATGAAATAACAAGCGTGGTGTCATAATTTATGATAAAGTACCTGATAACCAGAGAGACAAGCCATTAGAGTTGATGCATAAATAGCGGCAGATCCAAAGCTGTGTCGGATCGCCCCTCTGTACCATTAAAGAAGCTTTGCCACAATATGTACTGACTTCGGGAGTGTAAAAGCTCCATTTCCATTTCCTCTGTTGCTGTAAACATGAATTGACTTTAATAGATGGCATTTTCTGGGAGATAGTCAGGAACTGTTTTAATAATTTTTGTTCCTAAGAGTTGCTAGGTACCTACCCTTTCTGCCCCATGAAAGGAACCACTTCAGGTTTACAAATGCAATTTTGCTAGACAGTACCCTAGTAACCCTGGCTATAGACTGACAGCAGCAGTGATAAAAGGAGTAGCAGTAGAGATAATATCAGCAATCATATGTCCCTCTGATACAGCTTTGATTGATATTCCAGAAGTTGCAAGGCCTAGGGGATAAATGCACAATGGAGGCTGGTCGTGTTTACTTTTATTACCTCTTGATGTTTCATATGCAACTTGCATGCAGGATGAAGGAATACATATAGCCAGTGTATTTTATATAGTGCTTTACACCTAGAAGAACCTTAGAAAAGAAATGATCCTAACAAACAAAAAAACCAAACCCAAACAAACAACCCCCCTCTGTAGTTCACAGCTTTAGAATATCACTGTTGAAAACATCAGTTGTTGCTGAAAAAGATTGTACTGAAATCAAGTGGGAGTTTCCAGATTCTTGCCATTTACCTTTCTTTGCTTTCTTGCAAATAAACACTTTTGTATTTAGGTGGGGTTTTGATTGACAATCTAATGTTCAAGCCCTAGACAAACATTGTATTTTGAAAGATGGAGGTATTTCTGTTAATTAGAAAGGACTCCAAATGAGAAGAGCAAATATTCCATGAGAGGGGCATGAAAGGGTTTCTCCCACCCCGATCTTTCTGAAAAGCATAGCCGCTTGCAGTTGCAGCTTTCCCTCAAAACCACACAGCAAAAGGGAAAAATGCCTGGCCATAGGCACAGAATCCGCCAGGCAGGGTCACCTGAGCATTCGCTGAATCTGTGGTTTTGGCTGACTTTCCGTCTTGTTCTGTCTCACTAATTGCTCCAGTCTTTTACTCGCAGCTTTTTCATACATGCCCAATTCCATTTTACACCCTCTCCCTGCCCTGTTACTCTGTTTACTTTCCTTTTTTTCCCTGTCTTTACTGCCTCTGAAATAAATTGCTAAAGAAAGAGAAATGAAAAAGATACTAAAAGCATGTTTATTGCCACCCTGTGGTTCCCTCTGTGTGTCAGCTCCCATCTCCTTTCTCCATGCAGTGAAAATTTTTCTATGCAGTGGAGTTTGAAGAGAGGAACACCGACCGTTATGTGCTTTGTATAGTGCCCAGCACCGTGGAAGCTCGGTTTAAACTGTCTCTTAAACACTGCTATAAGAAGAATGATTAAAAATAATTATGATTTATGTTAATTCAGTATCTGAAAAAGCCTGAAATAAGGTCTATGCCTTCCAGGTGCTGGTTCTCAAGTTCTGAGCTGGAATAGTGCTATGTTTCCCCCCCCCCCCCCCCCCTTTTTTTTTTTTTTCTAATTAGAAGAGGACTAAGGTGTTTTTAGCTTAGGTTCGCCAATTCCTTTAGGTAATCATTAACCCACTCACCAAAAGTGGCCAGGAGGAATCCAGAAAGACCTAGCTAACTCCTGACAATAGCTGTACGGCCACGCATTATTAGAAGATGCTCTTTCCAGCAATTGCACAATCAGATATATTTCCAGGGTACCTGTCAACTAAGGTTTGTCCTACCACTTGTGACCTTTCAAAAGAGTGTCAGCTACACTCTGGTCAGGGAAACAAAGGCTGATTTTTTGGTAATTTTGTGACAAACTCTGTCTTTTTTTAAGTAGTCAATAACTGTACTTGAAATTCATATGTGGATGCAGAAATGCCTTCCTCAAGATTAATAAAACCTGTCTTTTTGAACACAGTGAGTGAAGATTAGTTCTCAGCGACTGCAGCATCTGCCTTCATCTAAATTGGGCTTCAGGACACCCTCAGGACCTCTCCAGGGTTCTGCGGACCAGGGATGGGAGCCAGAGTTAGATCAGTTTGTTACAGGTTGTTTTTGTGTACACTGGAGTTCTCAGAAAGTGGTACAAGTGCTCAATCACATTCCAGCTCTGCTGCCAAAAGCCATTCCTTTCATGAAGCAACAGAAAGCTAACACTGAACATTTCTGAAAATCTCATCCACAGGGTCTTAATCACTATGACTGTGCAGCTGAAAAACAGTGAGAGAAGATGCAAAAAGAGACAGGTGTCTTTTACCATTAGCCCTTCCCAATGAATAACCTCTGCAGTGTCATAAAAAAAAAAAAAAAGTAATTTGAGGTGTTTGATATACTCTCCTGAGGCTAGTTGAAATTTTACACTCAAAAAAAAGAGTATTAAAATAAATGGACATTTCAACTGAAGATATTTTGTCCAAAATATATTCAAGGAAAATATGCCTTTCCACTTCCAAAACAGTCAAAAACTCAAGCTAAGGTATTGGAAAAATCTCCAGTAATAATCCCCCAGCAAACCTATAAAAGATGCATGTGATAACCATTTTTTCTTATGATCTTATCATTTATATGTCCTATGATGCAACACTGTGGTATCCCATACAAGAATGAAATTAAGATTGCAAAGATGAAGAACAATGACTCAAGGCACACAACTTTCTCAATAGGTGGAAACCAGGAAAATGGAAGCTGTTGTGAAACAGAGTTGAAACTTGAACTTTAGGTTGCAGCTCTGTGTCATGCTTCTTCGCCACATCTTAGGGGATGGCCATACATTTTCATTCTCACATTGCAGTTTTCCACCTCTTCAGTAACTTTTGCCTAAAGAAGTGTTTGTGGGGAGACACTGTAGACAGACGTTCAGAAATAGAGATAATCAACAAATTGATACTTTTTTTTTTTTTTTTTAACAAAACCCCCAATTACTATAAATCATTGACCTGATCTACAGCTCAAGCTTTTTGACTTTTTTGTCAGAACTAATGCGGTAGCAGGCAGTGACTTACAGCTTCTAAGCTGTCCTCAACGTAATTAGGGAACAGGCCTCTTAGCCTTTGCCTAAATCTATATTTAACTTGCTATTTGCTGTCTTGCAAGAGAAGGAAGGTTTATACACCTTGAATCTTTGAGCTAAAACATTTGTTCCCATAAATAGCTTTTTCCTGAAAAAGTGGGAGAGAAAGCATTTTTCCAGTACCTGTGGTCTACATTACAGGCTAGTAGTAAAGTAGCAAATGAAGGTTAGCTTGAGTGGTTTGTTTTCATTAAGAATTGTTAAAGCTTCTTATAAAAAACATCGTTTTCATGCAACCCACAATGTAAGTAATACAAAAGCAGTGAGAGCACTGTAAGCTTGGTAATTACTGCTTCCTTTATTACAGTGTTTTCTCTCGGGCTCTGGAGGATTTCTTGTGTAAGTCCTGAGTCTTTGAGAGTCTCTCCATTGTATCCTTTAGTAACGGCCTTCTGCCTTGTCTTATGTTTCATAATATAGTACGTCCTTTCTTTTTCAAGAATGCAAGAACTTAAACAAAGAAGGTCTATGCACAGGCAAATGGGAAAAAGAGAAAACAGAATGATGTTCACTACTGCATTCATATCCCATATCTTCTTATCTCCCTTCAAGCAATAGGCCGGTCAGTGGCATGGCTTTAGTTGCTCTTAACAGCATAAACGTAACAAGAGCTGTGCTAATATGCCAGAGACCAAGAAACAGTCACACAGGCAAAAATATGTAGTAGAAAACTCAGCAGAAGTTATTCATTTGGAGATTTGAAACAACCCATCTTAAAGGTATTGGAAACTGGCAACTAAGATGAACTGCTTTCCCAGGAGAAAGACTATTATCATAGGCTAAACAGCTGTTTAAAAGGAAAAGTTGCTTCAAACAAAGAAGAAAACAGATGCTTAACTAATTTTTAAACATTTGTCAGAAGTGAAAAAAAAAAAAAGCAAAACCCACAAATGCATGAAAATAAGTTTCCTTTAAATACCCAGAGAGTTTTATAGCCTAAGCTGAATACCAAACAAAAAAACGATTTCTAATACAGCCTATCCTCTTTTTGAAAACCCTAGGTATTCTAACACTTTGTCCTTAGGCATGTATAGCAAAGCTTTGTACATCTTAAGAATCCTCATGCTGCTCCTGGTTTCGCTAACTGAGAGTTGCTGCAATTGAGGATTTCATTTATCCACAGCTGGTTATATGTTGCTAGGGCATTACTGGAAATTTCCCCAGGTTCAGTCACAGAGTGCAAGTCCCTGTTTCTGACACGTGAAGAAAATGATGAAAAGAAAGCATCTCCACAGACCATTTTCAGTTTCTGCAATACCTGATTTCTACGTGATGAGTGCTAATGATACTTCCCAAATTCCAGTGATCTGTGACTGTGCTATAACAATTATTAACTCCTCATCGAAAGCAGAAGTGGACATCAAGAAGTACAGACTTTGAGAGTTTAGGTACAAGTTTAGCAATCGGAATCCTGAAGTTGAGAACACAAATTCAGCCCAGTATATAAAGTTCTTATGCAACAAAGATCCTAAAATGAAATGTGTATTACTTGCTATCAACAAATAAGTTTTTCTATGTCCTGACTTGGATAAAATAGTCATGGTTGTGTCATGGAGTTGTTAACTCCATTAAAACAGCTACCTACATTCTTTAGGATCATCATTTTGCCTATCACTATGTACAGAAGCCAGATTCTGGTTTTGGTTAGGCTTACAGTGCTACCACAACATAAATAAAAAGAATGTTACCTCTAAAAAACTGCAAAAAATGAATTCATATTGTCATGGGAATGTATCTTAATAGTGTATGCCAAAGCATGTAGAAATTAAAGCAGATAAAAATGGTCATTAAATAGATATCTGAGATAATTAGATAATTTATCAAAGGGTTATGTTTTAGTCCTGCAACATCCTGAAGTGACTTGTTTAGAAATGGACAAAGCCTCCTGGATCATCCTTTTGTGTCTTTTTCAAGCTTTCAAGTGATTCATTTTTAAAATATTTTTTTTCCTGCAACCTACCCACTGGAAAACACTTTTAAAAGCTGTCCCTTTCATCTAGGTGCTGAGCAAGATTCCTTTTGGGAGCTGCAAACTTTCTGAATAACTGTCCCATTAGTAATGTATGGGCAAACATCCATTCTGGGTAGCAGAGCGAAAAACAGTATCAAAAGGTTTAGTCCTCTGACAGCTAAAATGTAGCTTGGGGATTTTCATTTGTCTTAACCATAAAAGCATAGTTCTGGAAGCAATTTCTTGATCACTAAATTTGGTCCAATCCTCTGTTCTTGTACAAAACCGTATTGCAGAAATAAGACTGGAAGGATGCTTTAGAGGTTGCCTAGTTATCTAGTCTTTCCCCATGTTGTGTGGATCACAGTGCTCAAAAACATTTTTCTAGCCTGTTCTTTAAAGCTTGTGGTAAGAAGTTTCCCTAAGCACCGCATGCAATCTATTTTAGGGCTCAACGGTTCTTACTGCCAGACAGAAAGCATTCAACAGTCAGTTTATAACCAATTATTGTGCTAACATTGTCCTTTAGTTAAACAAGTTTTCCCTTACTTTCCTCCCAGTATAGTTATAAAAAGTAATTTTGCTTCTAGCCCTCATTTTGCTATGATAAATAATTTGATTTACTTATTCCCAGAAAAATACCTCTCTATCCCCTAATATTGCTACTAATGTCTATTCCCTTGGTCAGTCTAATAGCTGCTTCAAATAGGGGATAGAAGTAATACTCAGCATTCTGTCTAGGTAAGGTCATTTTACAGCCGATTTTCTGATTAAGTTGTAAAATAACATCTGAATTTTGAGCAGTCAAAATCCAGTTTGCAGAGGACAGCACCACAGAACAAATGGCTCACAAATAGATCAGTAACACCAGTGAAAACCTTTCTAGCTAAAAGCAGGAAATAGTTCACTATAATAAAAATATCTGAAGGAGATTTATCCTTAAAAAAATAATAATTTTAAAACAAAATGTGTGGGGAACAGGGAACTTGAATTCCCATAAAGTAAACATACTGTTTGGACAACGGATTATTATTTTTTTTTTCTTCTCCCAGTTCTAAAGTGCAGAGAATTCTGTTGAAAATTTACTATTGGATTTTTACAGATCTCCATGTATTGGGTGCTAAACGCAGCAATTTTTTTTGGAAGATGACTTTCATAATGCCTAGGATATTTTCATTTAAGAGCACACTGTCCTGATTGTACTGAACAGACAAGCCATGACAATCAACTATTTTAAGTTCTCTACAAGTTTGCTCTTTCCTCAATCCTCTTCTCATTTTCTGCCTTCTTTCTTTTCCCTCCTACTTCTCCTCCCTTGAACAGGGTGTTAAAAGACTGTGACCAAGAGCTGTTGTTGAGCCAACCTAGTGGAACTAATCTGCTGAATATAGCTGAATAAAGTATTATAGAAATGGAATTTAACAGTGACTCACAGTAATAATAATTAGGTGGGAGAACAATCTGGTTTTGAAGATCTGTTGTCATTCATGCCAAAAGATGTGGTCACCTCACTATTCCTCTGTCAAAAACCTTGATATCTCAGTGTGACTGGCAATAAAAAAGTGAAATATTAACGTGCCTTGGTCATACTTCTGAATATTATGCAGTAGAACCAGTTTTCTAATGAAAAATGGGATGGGATGTGCGATCTGTTAAAGGGAAGAAGATAGCAAGTGCATGAAGAAACATTTTGCTGAGTGCAAATAACACAGCAGCTCAACCACCTCTGTGCTTCAAAGAGGTGGCTGAAATTTCCCCTGAAGCCTACAATACTGCGGGGAAATGACGAGTGAAGAAAAGGCCTGTACTGAAGGCTTTACAACTCTGTGGCCACTGAGAAGCTCAAGTGATCAAAACTTAGAAGTGTGCATGGATCCTCTGAAAACCTCACGGATTTCTAAAAGGAATTGTCTGGAGGGATTCTCCAAAGCTTCTGTGAAGGCAACTGATGGCAGTATCGTTTACTCAGAGTAACAAGAGTTGAGTAAAAGTGCTAGCCACCTTTTATGGTAAAAAATATTTTCCTCTAGGCTGTTTTAACTTTTTAGGTTGTTTTCCTAGATGTTCTCTATGTATTTCCTTCTGGGGAAAAAAAAAATATATATAGAATCATGATTGGCAGCCCACAATTTAATTATGGAACCTGTCTTCTGATTGCTTCTTCTGCTATGTGATTTTATGTTTATGATTTACAGGCAAAGATTTAAAATCACAGGGAATCGGGTTGAGTGTTAATTTTAGCAAAAGAATACTAAGAGAAGTTTCTACATGGTTTGAGTACTTACAGACCTGGGGAATTCAAACAGTAAGATGTATTCCTCAGGAGAAGCAACTCCTAATTGAAATGCTAAGGGAAATATCACTGAAGAATTATGTGACTTTTAAAATTATTTTTATTATTATTATGGAATTTTTTTGTCTCCCCTTGTCGTGTTTAGGGCTCTAAAGGCATGCTGATGATTTTGAGTATTAGGAACCGCTTAATGCAAAGTTTTCTTTGAGTCCTTGAAAGTCAGGCTTTCACCCCGATCTGTCCTCTGGTGTCTTCCCCAGCGTGCAAATTCTTCATAAAAAAATAAGCTTTGTGCTTGGGATTTAAGAATGCAAGGAATGCGATAGCTATAACTTATGTACTCTTGCCTAAACTTCGTTTTGAAAGCCCAGTTATTGCTAATATAACATGTGAAGGCAAGTTACTGCTCCATGAAGTGGAAATACCCACTGTGGCATTCCTGTGCTTCATGCTATGCTTTCATTTGTTCTTTAAAAAAATACAAGTCTGGACCAGAACTAAGGGGATGTCTGAGCTGGTGCAAAAATCTGCTAATTAATACTTACGTGAAAATGCAGTGACACACCTGATATGTCAACCAACAGTGTTTGAACCATAAGAAAGTCCTATTAATTACTTCCTCTACGAGAATGGCAAACCCTTGACCTTGGGTACAAGGTCATATCTGAATAATTCAGTTACGTTTGCAGATACCCAGCTGAGCCGAGTTTCAGCAGTACTGTCCTTATTTTGAGTGGTCTGTAGTTTACTTCTGCTTTCCTCTGCTTTTTTAGCACTGCAAACACTCTAAGTGTTTAGAGAAGATTTCTTTGTTCTGTACAGGGAGATAAACTGTGAAATTAAGCCTCATCAGCACAGCAACTTAGTTTATTTAACACATTTTCCTGAGTAAAGACTACAAAAAATAAAAAGACGAAGCGAATAATTTTCCAGTGAATTGCTATCTGCATTTCAGAAACGTGTCAGTCTACAAAATATCCTATAAAACAGTTATTATTTTTTTATATTTACATAACACAGCTAATTACAGATAGTTATGTATTCCTTCCTTGCATTGCTTAAAATATTGGCACAGAAATAAAATGAGATCTATCTTGTGGCAAAGTGCCATAGCATCGTCCAATTTCTGAGGAGCCATATGGCAATGGTACAGCCATCTGTTTATCTTGATATTCCTTTCCTGGCAAACCTTTTACCCATATGGGTTATTGGTGCCCTCATCTGTGTATATCATGAAGAGGTTCAAACCCAAAATCTATAATTTTACTTGGTATAACTTTTAACAATTACACTGAACATAAAGATCACGCTATCCTCATGTTTAGCCTCATCCGTTTCTGTTTTGTACACACCTGCCTTCTTCTGTTAGATGCGGGAACAATTTGATTTCCAGGATTTGTGAAAGCTGTCATCACAAGCTGTCAGGTTTGAGGCATCATAATCATCTCAAAGGACTGATAGCTTGTGCTTTGTGGATTTTAAACTTCATCACTAAAGAGATTAAATGATCCGTCCTTTTACATGCTGACAGGGTAGCAATTTTGTGTCACTGTAGAGATTCACGCATTCAGACAATAAAGCCATGCCGAGTATATGCAGAGTCCTTTTACATTTTCTTTGACAACCATTTTCAATAACGTCTAAAATATTTGACATGCACTGTTTAGAATAATTTTAAATATGGGAGAGCATCAGCTTTCAGCCTGATGTATTAGCAAGCCTGAGTAAAATCATGTTTATATCCCGTTTAGCAATCTGCTCTTTAATTTCCTCTTTATGTGAAAGAGTTGTTTCACATCGGATACACCCAGAGCACAAACCAGACATTTTGTGTATATATGTTTCAAATCACATCAGAATAGATAAACATATTCCTTTGTGTATTTGAGGATTGCCCCCCTTTTTTTAAACAATACAAACAATTCCATTTCAGATACCAAGCAAATGCAGAGATGCAAGGAACATAAGCTATTGCATGTATGAGGGCTATACTGAATTATATATATAGGGAATTGTTTTGCAGCATTTAAGTGTTTGTTGACTAATGAAATATATTGATTTGTTGCATTCTACAAATTTGTAATGTAGCTTATTTATGAAATTTATTGGTTTATTTGATAACGGGGCTTTTTTTGAAAGATCATGGTTTGTGTACATTGTGCTAATGTTACAATTAACATAATGTACTTTTTTGGATATTGAATTGGATTATCTCTTTCATTTTTCAATAGGATTTTTTTACAAAAACATGTGTATTTGTTTGCATTTTAAGTATTCCGTGTCTGCTGCTAATTTCAGTTTAGTGAAGTTTAAGGTAAAACTCTCTTTGATTCCCAAAGATCTCTACCACGACCCTTGTCTTTTAAGATTCTTTGCTTTAAAAATTAATCATTAGGAAATGACACTTCCAGTCCCTTTATCTTCTAGATGAACTTGGTCAGAGTCCCCACCATTCATTTCAGATACAAGATTTTTCTCCAGCCTTTCAGAAACTTCTACTATCCAAACCACTAGCGAATCGACCATTGGCTTTGATAGTAGTAGGATTTTGTCTGGTGCACAACAGAAATGATACAGGATTTGGCTTTATATGTCATAAAATACGGCATGTTTGTGTGCATATGTGTGTTTGCATCTCTAGTGATGCTCTATATGACATATATCTATTGCGTACAGACATATTAAAAGTAACCAGTCTCTTCTATATAATCACCTTCCACATTTGTTCACACCCTTCTGTCTGCTGTATCTGTCATATTATATACTTCAGAGGTAGATGCTTGAATTTGGCTCAAATTTGGCAGTAAACTAGTTCTATTTCCATATAAAACCTTTCAGTGCAACAGAGAACAAAGTATTTGCAAGGCTGTTAGTCCAAGGCTGTGCCAAAGAGGGAGGAGTTATAATGATTAAGGAGTTAATAAACCTTTGATTTTTTTCTAAGAAGGTGTCCTAAATTTAACCTGTGAACTTTACTGTGGTGTTGAGTCTTCTGTATCAAGTGCAAACATGCTCTGAGCATTTCTTTCTGAGCCAGATGATTTGTCTCAAACTCTGCATCTTAATGGTGCTCTTCCATTCTATGTGCTAACATAATACCCCTGAACAACATTCAGACATCTCTGCCTTCTATTGCATCCTTTAAACTTTCTTCTAACTGAGGAAGCATTTGAAAAGCTGCTTGCCTTCCTAAGGGGTCAAAGTTTCTATATCAGGACGATTCGAACATATCCTCTTGGTCCCAATTTAGTAAATATAACTCTGTCTAGCAACTTCAATTCTGCCTTAAAGGCCTTGGCATAAGTAAGAGACAGCTGTAAATGTGCTTCCTCCTTTTACCAGCATGCCAGGGCCCTAGCAACTCATGAATAATACTGCTATGAAAAGAGTTATAGGGCAGAAAGAATAAACAGATAACGTATTGGGGTGCAGTGGCTATCAAAGTAAAACAGGACAACGGCCTCAAATATCTCACAGCTTCCAGAGCCTGCACTGCAACTGCACCGGTCTGCTCAGAAGGGCAGAGATAGAGACAGTTTACCTGCAACAGCATGTTACTTCATCCAAGCTAATATTATCCCTTAGAGTCCCTGTTAATTACTTCAAAGTATTTCAATGCTAACATAGCCATGTTTCTTTCAGAACCCAACATAGAATCTCTTCTTGCTTCTCTACATTGTGCATCTCTACCGGTATTTAAAAAAAATAAAATATGTAAAATGTAAAATAAATAAATGAATGAATGAATGAATAAATAAATAAATAATATAATTTAAGTACTTAGAACATAAGGCTACAGCTGAACTAAGAAGTCAAACGTTCCTCAGTGCTTCCCAAAATCCTAATCCCTAACTTTTCAGGCTGATGACCTGACCAGATCACATCACACCTCCCATCTAGGCCACAAGTCTGTCTTGACCCTTCTTGAAAAGAAGAGGCAGGACGATGAACGGAGGAAGCAACAGCATGTGCCTAAAGTGCAGCTTAAGACAGAATTGGGTGGCAGGTGGAACAGCCAGCCAGACTGAGCCCATCATGTAGACACTACATACATTGGGTTTGAAAATGCACCTTGTAAGGGTGTGGGGACAATGTAAATTTTTAGATTCCCTTTTATCACCTTTACAGCTCCTCTAGTAGCTTGTGCATGACTTCCTCCAAACTATGTCTTGTGTTACTATGAACACACCACGTTAAGAATTAATACAATCTGAAAGGTCAGACAGCATTAGAACTGAGGCTGAAAAACCTCAGCTAAGTGTCTCTAAGTAACTTTGGAGCTGAGCACTCACCTAGGAATCCCAAATAACGCTTCTCAAATCACGAAGGGCCAGAGAAAATGCTGATGGATAAGTACTAGACTTTTAATGAAAGCAGCGTAAAGTCAGCTTATAACAGTGTTAATCAATGGCTTAGTACTGATAGAAATAATAAAATTAAATGGTCACAGCATACAACCTACTGTGGAGAAAGAAACAGGCTTAGTGAAGGCTTTGGTGTTTTTTCCTTTCACTGACAGTAAGCTATGTAAATCTTCAGCTAATGAGCTCATGAAGCATATCCCTGACTTTACTAAAAAACTTAAACAAACCTCTTGAATTAACGTATTCAACATATGAATACCATTAATTGGTAGTGTTGTCAGGAATAAGTCCTTTAAGTGGAAGACCAGTGTACATGTCACCTTTACTTTTGATCCTTTTGCAACACCTCTTGTCCTGGACAGGTCTCACAAAACTCTTGTCCAGTGAGAAGGGCTGGCAGCACGTGAAAGCATGGCTGGAAGGCTCCTGGTGTAATAGACAGTGTTCTGTTCGTGGACGTGCTATTTGACATTAACACTGTTAAAAAACCCTCTTTATTCCACTAAATCCGTTCAGGCCTTGGACACAACAGTCAGGATTACGCAGTTCTTCAGGCAAAAGCGGAAAAAATCCTCTGTGGAAACACACCACAATGGCAGGTAGATAGACATTTTTTAGTAAGTACAGTTTTTGGAAGATTTGGAAAATGACAAAAGCGATATTGCTTATTTTTTATTAGCATCAGATTGGGTGAGAATTGCACAGCTTGATGTTCCATAAGAAGGGAAAAGACACTACCGCTCTTCATAACAAACCCTACACCCTGCACTCAGATTCACTGCTCTCTCGAGAATGTCATGAGTCCACTTTCACTAAGCTCTTGCTCTATAGCCAAAAACACTTGGGGTTTATTTTTCAAACAAAGCGAAAAAAACCCCCTCATAGATAGTAAGAGTTCTCTAACCACTTTACATAGTAAAATTTTACCTTTTCATGTGGCCTTTTGCAAGATCATTTCAATAGACTGACTGTAAGAGGTGAAAAAAATACCCATTTTTTCTATTTTGTGAAACTCATTGCTTTAGTAAACAAGACACAGTTTGGCTGTGGTTCACAGTAACAAGCAAACACAGGTTGTTTACTTATTTTTTCAGGTGGTGTTGGCAGAAAGCAAAAAGAAACTTGACCACCACCACGTATTTGCAGAAAAAGAAGGCATGTTACTTAGGGTGAGTTACTTGGCAAGACAAGATCTCTGAACTTGAACCAAAGTTTTGTTACCTTTATTAGTTTTCTGTTACTTTTTATTCAGTTAATTCAGAAGTCACACTAATGCCTATAGCACTGACTTAAGTTTAAAAACATTATAGTCCAAGTATTAATGTTTCTTCTGTCCGGTTTTGGAGATCTTTTAGAGTGCTAACTTCATTTTAGCTTTCCCTCTCTTGTCCGCAAGCGATCAAAGAGAAAAACTATAGCAGAACCTACTTGGGAGATAGTAGGTTCAAAGGTGAAAAAGGATGAGAACTGATTAGCTTCAAAAGAAGACATACAATACTGGTTGAAGAACAGATGGAATGAGGAATTCATTCATGCTGAATCCAGATTACTCTTCAGTTTTGGGTGAAAAAGACAGAATTGTACCTGAACCATTCCTTGGGCATGTTTGTTGAATCACAACGGGAAAAAAACCAAAGCAAAACAAAACAAACAACCCAAACAAAAAACCCAAACAACTGAGGAAAAGGTACAGTGGTACAATGCTCCTTCTCTTCTCCTTCTGCCTCTTGTCACCTGTCTGCTAAAGAGTCTGTGCCACTAGCAGTCCAGGACAACACAGGGCTACAACATTTTTTGCAGGACTTTAATCCCATTTTCCAGATCAAGAGGGCTGGAAAGAAGCTATGTTACTGTGCAGGGAATGAGAGCATGTGAGGGCTGAAAAAGAGGGCCAAACTGTTTCCTAGAGAAAGGTTTATTCATTGCTATTTAACCTTTTCTAGTCTTCAAAATTGCATTTCGTAACACTGACCAGATAATTGTTACGAGCATTAATCGAAGATAAAACCAATATGACTTCAGTCATAACTGGAGTGGAAATGGAAGCAAATGGAAAAATCTGCTGGTCTGTCCCACTGAACACAATAAAAAAAGGGGAAATAGAGAAGTACTGTCACTAATCCCTTTTTGTGACACAAGACAGAGGAATACATCTTGTCAGCATATTTCTGATGCCATCCTGTTTCCACTTCAAGCCAGTTCCAAATGATTTGTAAGAAATCACACAGAATTTCCAGTGCAGGCATACATAAAATAACCTGTTGTTTGTGATATGCATATGACCACCTAAAATACATGAATACAATGGCAAGAGCTTGAATTGTTGAGGATGTGGATGCACAAAGATCACAAAAAGATGGATGCAGGAAAAAATATAAAATTCTGAAAGTATAACTGTGCCTTGTATCAGTATTGTTGGATTCCTTTCCAGTTTTCTTTTAAAAGAAAAATCCAGTTAATTGACCTGATTCTTTAAACATGTTGATTTTGGCAAGATTTCATATTTCAGTGAAAACTAGTCCTGTCAAAACTGTTGAAACCAACTGTGTTTGTAGGCTTAATGACTGACTTATGCCCTAAAGCACAAGAATTTCTACACTGTATGTTGGAACAGCAGTAGTAGACAAAAAGTTTTTGATGGTGCAGAGGGACCTGGATGGGTCACTCATTCCTTACTTCACTGGGAGACTGAAATAAAAGCTTTTTGGATAATGTTATGTACTTAACATTTTCCTTCTATGCCCACACTGAACCAGTGTCCTTATTAAGGTTGGAGATCACCTCTTCAGTGTCTTAGAAGACAAGCTCCTAACTGCCCACAGCTCATTAAAAAAATTGGTCTTTATAACGTATCTTCTCTATTTAAACTGCACCTAATTAAAAAGGCAATATTTTATTTCAAATCTACTATGCGTCCTTTAATTTTATTATGCCCTGCTGCCCAGCAATTCAGTAGTGGACTGAATACATTTCACTCATTTTTTCTATGTTATAAAATGTTGTTTGGATTTATGAAATTTCAGGTTGATTACTCTGTGAACTATGCATGTAATTATCTAAGACCATGTCTACAAAAGCTGCTGCTGTTTTGTTTTTAGAATTGGTGCAGTTTGATAGCAGCAAAAGCTCACACTGCAATATCTCATGAAAACTTCATTTTCTTTGTCATTTTTGACTTATTGTAATTTAAAATTGGTCTGTTAGAACAGGAATTTGCTATTCTTGTTTGCAGACAGAATTCACAGGATGGGTTTGGTTAAAAAGCTACAGTAAGAGGACTGCTCACTCTGATTGTGCATTCAGTTATAATGAAAGGTACCTTAAAAATGTACAGTATTGCATAGTCCAAAAGACAGTACTGTGCAGGGTCAAAATTCATAGAATAGCAGTTGGATAATATACTTGGAAAATGTTCAACACAAGGAATGACAATAGGTGGAATGTTGTGGTGGTGGGTTTGTTTTTTTTTTCTTCTTTGTGTGGTTAAAAATGAGAGGATGGAAAAGAATGAAATGAAAAATAAGTAGAAATGATTTATGAAAGCAGGACTACATTTTGCTAAACAAGCTTCCATCTAATTAAAACCAAAATTTAAAAGAGGTGATAGTGAAATAGCTTATTGGAGACTTATTAATGCTTCTTGTTAAGTAATAAACATGAAAAGTTATGTGTAAAATTCCAGGTCATAAAATTCTCCATCACTATGTGGACTTTTGGCAGCCATTTCAGAAAGACTAAAGGGTACCTGAGTGTGGAAATGAAACTATTCTTTTGACACATCAAACTTTTCTAGGTCAGCAGGGTGGTATCAGTCCTTGTCTAAGCTTTACAGGTTAGACAGTCTTCAAATGATAGGTGTGTGACACCCTTCAAAAAAAGAAACATTAAAAATTAAAAATATTAAGAAAAAGTTAGACAAATGTAGCTGTAAAGTGTGAGTAACTGAAATCAGAACAGAGGGGGGGAAAGTGGATTAGCATACAGGAATGCTTGAGAATGCCATGACAACGCAAAGACCGGCAGGCTCAGGCTATTTCACATCATTCCATTTGACTTATCCTTGCCCCCTGCCTCTTCACTTTCAATCCAGGAGAACAAATCCTTTGTGTGCTATTTCCATGAAGCCTTTGCACATTTACTGGCAGTGAAAGTCATTTTCTCATTGTTAATTATAACAGTTCTCCTGTTAGTACATAAATAAATGCCATCCTAATGGTGTCCAATTCTTGATTTCTCCCTCTGGAAGAAAACAGTGTTATTGTTACAGCAGCATGTTTAGGATGCTTTAGTTAAGATTCTGTCAATATTTTCATTAACTCATAGTTTCAGGGTTTTCAAAGCTCACAAAAAGTATTCTGTGCACAACTAGACGGCACCTGACAGTGCCTGGGACCAGAGCCTGGGGCCAAAGTCAATACACCACCCTAAGAAGTATGAGTGAGCTAGATAATTCTTACACATACAAAGAATTTCTATTAAGTAATATAGAAAGATTTGTAGTACAAAGGTATATCTAGCATGGAATCACAGTCATGTGGTCTTTGAAGGTGCAACCATAATATTGCTTTATGTTATATGCTTGTTGTAAATCAATGGCTGACAGATAAACATGGTTGTTCCAAGATAATCTGATTGTTTTTCCTGATCCAGTGCTATATGCCACACATAGTAGGCATATCACTTTTAATTATTCTGAAAAAAGCACATGTGTCTGTCATTTTAGTTGCAGTAATTTATATTTTTTTCTGAGGAAGATGAGTCTTTGTAAAGCAGAAGCAATTTTCGGTAACATTATAAATCATGTAATACAGGAACTGTTATGACATTATATCAGTAAACTGAACAGCTCAAGCTCTTCTTTTCTCTTAACACTCAGCAATATAAAGAAAACAGAACCCTGACTGGATTATATCTATGAGGCTAAATTAGCAAGTATGTTGCTAATAAAAAGCCGAGCTGAAAGCTCATTGGTAAGTGAAGAATCTTCAAAATCAAGGTAAGTTGAAAAATCATAGAATCATAAAACGGTTTGGGTTCTAAGGGACCTTAAAGGCCATCTAGCTCCAGCCCTGCTGCCACGGGCAGGGGCACCTTCCACCAGACCAGGCTGCTCCCAGCCCCATCCAGCCTGGCCTTCAACACTTCCAGGGATGGGGCACCCACAGCTTCCCTGGGCCGCCCATGCCAGTGTCTCACCGTGCT
Source organism: Falco peregrinus (assembly GCF_023634155.1). Taxonomy (NCBI): domain Eukaryota; kingdom Metazoa; phylum Chordata; class Aves; order Falconiformes; family Falconidae; genus Falco; species Falco peregrinus. The sequence goes on from NC_073722.1 coordinate 2,048,688, forward strand.
CACAGTAAAGAATTTCTTCCTAATATCTGACCTAAATCTACCCTTTTTTAGTGTAAGACCTTTACCCCTTGCCCTGTTGCTACAGGCCCTGCTCAGAAGTCTGTCCCCACCTTTCTTATGAGCCCCCTTTAAGTATTGAAAGGCCGCTATAAGGTCTCTCCAGGACCTTCTCTTCTCCAGGCTGAACAACCCCAACTCTTTCAGTCTGGCTTCACAGGAGAGGTGCTCCAGCCCTCTGATCACCTTCATGGCCCTTCTGTGGACTCAATCCAACAGGTCCATGTCATTCTTGTGCTGAGGGCCCCAGAGCTGAACTCCAGGTGGGGTCTTACAAGAGCCAAGCAGAGGGGAGAATCACCTCCTTGGACCTGCTGGCCACGCTTCTTTTGATGCAGCCCAGGATACAGATGGCTTTCTGGGCTGCAAGTGCACATTGTCAGGCCATGTTGACCCACCAGCATCCCCAAGTCATTTTCCTCAGGGCTGCTCTCAATCCATTCTCTGCCCAGCATTTTTTAGCATAAATTATACAAGCTGAAAAACTAACAGAGTACACTGGGTATCAGCAGATTTGGAGTATTTCTTATATTAGAAAAAACAAGCGATTATTCCACAGGGGAGCACCTTCCTGCCCTATTGCCTATAGAGGGCCAAACCCGATGGCGTAGGAGCAAGGTGGTTCCAAAGCTGGCAAATGTAACTTCCAGCAGAAGCACATACCCTCCCAGTCAGAGGGACACTGACAGTACTTGGTACGCTTTGTGTTGTCTTTTTCCACATTACTGATATCACTTCTGTAAAGTCTGAAGTCAACCTTCCTCACATCACTCTTATCCCTGCTGTGTGTCACATCTAACAAGACACAGACAAAGAGACCAGCTGCATGGGAAGAAATGCAGACAGAACTTTGACTGGCATTTTGAAGATACAAGCAGGGTATTCTTCCAAAAAGCTTTCCCTTACTCTTAGAGGCAAACCTAAACGATCCTCTTGGGAAATACTATCAGCACCCTGCAGTCTGTTGAAAGACGTCTGCACCCAAATTTCTTATTGTAAGTGTGAAAAATTTCAAACTAAATACCCACAAGGCAATATTAGTTTGTTTCTTTACATTTAATCAGGATGTTCACAACAACTTTTGCGTAGCATTGGCTTTTAAAATGTTTCCGAGTATTGGTATATTTCATTTGCATTTCTGGTCCACGCATATTTTAACTTCAGTGAAGATTATAACGTTACTGAGTGACAGGTAGTAAGGTTATTTCCATCAGGTCATAGGGTAGGTATTATTATCTTTGTAGAGAAGATAGGATCTTAACCAGTGTAGCTGATATTTCTGGCAGTGTTAACATATATATATATATACCAGTTATGTATTATAACACTGGTGTGTGTATATATATATACATAAATAAATATATATATTTACACACACACATATATTGCATATATATTTTTACACACACACACACACACATATATATATATATATATATATAAACACTGGTAATGCTATTTTGGACTGAGAAGTCCTCTATAACAGTGGTAAAGGTGGAATTACTGTGGCATTCCCTAAGAGATTGGCAAAATCAGTTCATTAACTTTTGCACAGAAGCATATGAAAGTTCTTGAAAGAATTTGGCATTTAGAAATCAAACTACAGCAGTTCAGCCTTCCAGTAGAGAGGGACTGAGAAACAGATGTTCTTCTTTAGAACACGTTACTAAAAGAGCTAATGACTAATAAGCCCTTGTCAGTAAAGCTGTTGTTTTATCAGAAAGAAATCTTAAACTGAAAAATGCCCCCCCCCCAAAAAAAAACTTTGCTGCAGTTCAATATAGTAAGAAAGATACCACTAGAAGAAAGAAAATTGGTGTCCATATATATGACATGGTCCAAGACAGTATGGAAATAAGATTATGGTTTACTGCATAGTCAAAGCTCTGAGAGCATCTTATATGAAAGTTTATTTCTAATAAGATAGGTACCTCGGTATCTATGTGCTCTTAGTACCTGAATTTAGTGCTTCAAAATATGTTAGATGTTAAAGGAAAGTACTTAAAGATGAATAAAAATAGTTAATGCAGAATAAAGTTATGAAAACACATTTTACAATTTTTATTATTGTCATAAAAGTTTATGGTTTATTTTTCTTTTCATTGAAGTGAATAGCATGATTTCCATTCTCTTGTTAGTTTCCTGATGTCTGTTTACTTTAACCTTTAAGTTGTTCAGAGCTACTTGATGCTGGTTCATGAGGAAACATTAGCAGCTGCTTTCTGTTCCTCTGGCTAGACCCTTTGCCCAAGTGGAAGCACTGCCGTCCATCTGAGGGGTTTTAGTCTGTATTTCTCACATGTAAGAAGGGATCTGTTCACAGGATAACAATTTGTTCTGAGAGAAAGGATCTCAATCTCTTGTTGGTATTGCTCCACTTGGTATAAATTATTTTATTAGAATACGGATGTTCCACTGTGTAATTGCAGTCTTTGTCTGTGGAGCTTTTCAACTGTTATAAAATATTTAAATATTCATTGAGCCAAAAGAAAAATGTATGTGACCCTGTAGTCTTTGATAAAGCCATTTGCCTGGTTTCTGGTTCCTGTTTCAGAATATATTTAAATAATTCATATGAAGACAGAGAACATCACTATAAGGTATCCAGAGCAAATTATTACAGCATATTTGATAGAGCAGGTTGGTCTGTTCTTCCAGGAAAATCTGAGTATCTTTTAGAGCAATGGAGGAAACTCTAACTGGCCTTTGGTTTGTTGGGTGAATGCATTGGGCTTTTGCATTAAAATAGCTAATTCCTTATTAGTTTTAAAAGTTGTGGGGTTTTCCCCTGTGTATATAGATTGAAATAGTTCACATAAAGCATAACAAAATATCTCTAAAGGCAGAGGGGAAAATAAAAAGCCTGACAACCATTTGTTCAGTCAACAAGATAATATCATTCAGAAACTTCCTTTCCCAACTCACCTGGTTAGATGACTACCTAAGGAGTCATTATTTACATGGTTGTGTTCCTATATTTTTGAACAAGAGATAGAAAAGGCCACTATAAAAGACTTTGAAGAAGACCCTCTAAGAGCCAGACATGCATGACACAACTTGTCCCAACTCTCGTTGCCCATAGAGAGTAGATCTGGCTCATGTTTAAGTGGAGATTTTTGAGTGTTAGTTCACATTCTTCTGGAATTTTATTAAGTCAGGAGAAAAATCACTGAGGTCTACCTTCTTTTGCAGAGAAATAATTAATGATTTCAGGTCATAGCACAGATAATTAAAAATAAACAAATCAGGAGCTAGCCAATTAAAAAAAAAAGGTGTGAAAAATGATTATTTTCTGTGGACCTAAAGAGTGTTTATTTTCTGTATAACGTTAAGTAAAATTATTTAAAAGTTCTTACACTGTTTTTTACTATTTTAGGGGAGCATAACCTGAAAAACATGAAGTCAAGTTTCCCAGTATGAAACTGTCAGATTGGTAGTAGTTTCACTCTTTACTTTTCCTATAGGAAAATTATTGTCCCCATAAAATTTTAAGCAAAATGCTTTGGGGTCAGCTGAATATTTAGTGAAATCTGGCTTGTCTGTAGATTGCCTGTGTATGTATGAGGAGATTTCCTTTGGAGAGAAGGATTTTCAGATTTCTGAGCAAACAAGAAAAGAACTCTTATTTCCTTAGAGTTGTGTGCCCTGAATATTCGTAGTAGCACGATGCAAACAGATACTTCTTGTTTACAGTGCTGTCATGTTCATAGGGCAGACGTTACAAAAAACCCATAAAGATTGAGGGATTGTGGTGTGGTGGACTCTAAAAATGCACTAAAGATTCAATCTTGTGTCCATGCATTGTAAAATAGACAGGCTAAGGTGCATTAGCAGATAGCACAACCCAGAGAGGGATGGATCTACCAAATGAAATAGTTGATGTGGAGGAGCTTATATTCATTCCCTCCACATTTATTTCACACCTGTTCCATCTGGACCCTGTTGACCAAATGACCATTACTAGTTGGAGAACATTCAGTGCATCCCTGGGGAACACGTTCTTGTTGAGTTTTGTCCAAAAGGAAATGATCGGGGAAGCCAAGCAAATCATGGCAGCTGGGGATGATCGGATGACTAACTTCAAATACACACTGAAGTGTTTCTGTAACCATACCACCAGTTCATCAGCCCAGGTAATTTCTAACAGGTCTTTGGCATCTTTCTGTGAATAACATTCTCATTAAATCCCACCATAATGTATATTTTGGGGTCACGAAACATGAAGACTAACTTCCAGCTGGTGTTATTGCTACAACTTGACATTTGAACCCCATCAGAGGACAAGATTTACACATGCAATCACATAGACTTTTAAAAGGCGTTGTTTGAAGAGGTGGTAGAACACGGACACACAAAAAAAATATTAAAAACTCTCAGTATTTAATTTTTTCTACAGTCAGGAAAAAATGGCAGGCCAAGAAAGGAAGGAAGGAAAGAAAGGAAATAAAGAAGTGTAATTTTATTTACTTTTGCAGGAAAAAAAAAATAACGTTCCAATAGATATATTTCTTTAAACAAAACCCATGAAATCCTTCTCATTATGAACACTTTTAGTAAGCTGATACTTCACCGAAGTGTATATCTGAAATTGTTTAAAACAGTTTCCACTGCTCTACCTTTGCCCAGCTTTCCACAGAAACTTAAATGCATATTCCATGTACTGGTGATGGTGTCAAAAGCCCATAGTTTGCCAAAATAAAGAAATAATTTTCATTATAAAGAACAGAGTGGGTTGAATCTACAAGGTTTGTTCTGACAAATTCTGCTTTTGTCCACTCTGATTGTCTGTGGTAAACACATACTGTGAATGGAAAGTAAATAATGGATTTCAATAGGGACAGAAATGCTTCATACCTATAATTTAGCTTGTTAAAAATGTACGATTTGTGTACTTCTTCTATTTGAAAGCATTTCAGATCTTTGATTTTTCTATATTGGTAAGAACATAAATGTTATTAAGTTTAACTAAGGTTGTAAACTGATAGAAGTTACAGGTAGGCAGCAACTTGTTCCTTTTGGTTGAGTACACTGCCTGAAGCTGTCTATACAGGCTAATGTTGGGAAAATTTTTCTTCTGTTAAATAAAACCAGAAAATAGTAACTCAATAGAGGATCAGGGTCTCAAATTCAGTTTTTTTAATAACTTGTGTTTTATCTTAGACCTCTTCCCAAACCAGCCAAGCTTGCCCATTACGACATTTTACTAGGTTACTATTAATAATTAAAAAAAAAAAAAAAAGAAAAAAAAAAGAAAGCATTTAAAGGTGATAGTATGATCTGTTCATCACATTTCTTGGAAATATCTGTCTTGCCTCTATGCCATTCATGCACAATCCGTTCTCTGGCATTATTGGTCTTACATTTTCTCTCCTTTCCAAAACCCTGTGACTTTAATACTGCATTTTAAGTTTTCACTTCCTACAAGTTTGCTAGAAGTTTTCCTTTTTCTGCTCTGGCATTCGTATAGCTGTAGGACACAATCACTCCAATTCAGCTGTGATGCCAGAGCACTGGAACAGGCTAGTGTTGGCAAAGCTGTCAAGTACTATAGCTGGGGCTGGATGTTGGCTATATCTCTGCTGAAGGATGTAGCTGAGGAATGTATGTTGTATGGATCTCTGATATCTATTTCTCCCACCTGGCATTAGGACAATAACAGCATGGTTCATCTGGCTGCTGCCACGAGGAAGGACACAGAGCAGAGAGGCTCCAGGAAGAACTGTCATTTACTCTGAAAATCATATATTTTTGGAAAGAGCAGCAGAAAATATTTTTTCAGGTTGTTGGGGTTTTTTTTCTTCCTTTTTTAAAAATATGAATGCAATTCCCTTTCTGTACAGAAGAACATGTCATAAGTCAGCAACTAGCTCCGCTTCTCCCTGTCTTCAGTTAAGCAGTTTTAGCCCATTTCTTTTACCTTTACTTTCCAAGCTCTTCTTCGCCTTCCAACTTCCTTTGCCATCCTTTCCATGTCTCAGTTTTGTCCATCTCAAAAGAGTGGCGAAAATCAATATCACCTCTTCTACTGTGAAGTATTGTCACCCTGCTTAGGCACAGAACTCTTCACAGTTAGTTAGTCAAAAATACAAAAACTAGAACCAATATCACTACTCTAAGTGCGACAGATAATTTATCATTGTTAAAAGCAGCAGCTCCAGTGACCACATGAAGGTTATCTTAGAACTGTCAGTTTTCCACAGAGCCTGATTTGAAGACAGAGACTCTCAGTGTTATAAAAAGCCCTCAATTATCTGTATTAAAATGAGGAATAGTTCTGTTCGTGTTTTCAAAAGAACTTGAAGAGGAGAGATGGAAACAGATTTTTCAAGGAATTATTGTTCCAGAAGCTGTTATAAACATACATCTACAAAAACCAGGAGTAAGGCCTGAGAATAAATTATTTAGAACAGTGTGGGACATGCTTTTCTTAGAGATATGCATTATTATATTAATATAGAAATTATCACAGCCTGTAGTTACAACAAAATAGGTCTTACCCTTCCGTGGGGATATCTGTTGCTGTATTAGCAAGGACCAATTCAATTTCACTTTGTCTAGGGTCCTTCAGCTGTGTTCCACTTCGCTTTCCCTTCTGTTACCAAACTTCACTTCCAAGTCAAGGTATTATTAGAACTCCTTCTTGGATTATATCAAAATGCATTTATCTTGAAGAATGAGTTTAAAGAAATATAGCTGAAAGCTTTGTGACTAGCAGCTGACTATTTTCTGCAGCTGTAGTTGATGATCTCACTCATTTGAAAACTTTTCTCAGCAACAATTAAGAGTGTTCTGAATGAATTTACAAAATATAATGCTAATGTGTTTGGAGGGGAGGGACTGATAAAAAACGATGCTTCAGATAGATATCAGTATATATACATTGGGGGGAAAAGGAGAAATACTTTATGATTATGGTCAAATGAAATGAAGCAGTAAGTTTGGATTTTTTATGCACAGCTGTTTTAAGGAGGAATGCCACAGCACAGGTGCCAGTCAGCACTGCTAGAGGTGAAGTGAACAGAATGGGCAAAGAGAAATCCCCAAGAAAGATAAAAGGAAAATAGAAATGCTGTTTATTAAAAAAACTTCTGTCTGCCTATGTGCTACTGTATTAAAAATTAGTGGAAGGACAAAGCAAGAGCCTGCAGAGCCACACAGACAGTTGTGCTGACTGCTGCAGGGTAGTGCTCCAGAAGACAGAAATTATTCAAAGTGAACAGAGCTCTAATTTTACTTTTCCTCCCCACTGGTTCATACAGCAACACAAAACACGGCTAACCAGTAAGAAGCATATCTTTGCATCAAAACCGATGATGTTGGCACAGTAGTCCCATCTGACTGAGATGCCTGAGTGAGGAGCTGGGGCATCTTCTGCAATCAGAGCCCCCTGGAGCACTCCAGAGCAGCTGAGGCTGGAATCAAGAGCAGAGTCTCAGCATTTTGCCTTGGTGTCTCGAGACATCATTAGATGCTCTAGGCTCCCAGTTCAGGTAGTCAGATGACTGAAGTGAGATGGTGTGAACAGTTGGCCTATTTCAGCCTCTGTGATCATTTTTGTTGTTCTGGTATCTGGGAAATATCTGAAGAGCCAGTACTATAGAATAACAGGTTATTTGTATAGTACTCTGCGATCACCAGGTGAAATGATAGAAGTGCAAATTAATTTGTACTGCACTGTTGCTTATTGGTCCTAAATGGGATAAACCTTTATGCGCAAGAAATTGTATACCACTGCAGGTTTTCTAAAAGCTGACTCGTGATGTGTTACCTATTGGCAAATATATTGCATGATTTGTTAGACACACATCTTCCAATATTCCTATGTTGGTTCCATCAACTGTATGATTATTGCAAAATCAATATGATATTGAAAAAAATATTGTTGAAAACTCCTTAGGCAGCTGGCTTTTGGTGGTCTGTAATAAATGAGCATGACTGGCAGTTTTAAACCTTGCATTTCAGATGCATAAGTATATTTCAATTAACAGGCTAAAGATGCTGAATAAGCTAATGTGTTTGTCACTGTTGCAGATCCATGCTCAGCTGTGCTGATGTCTTCCTTACTAAACACTCACTCAAGAAGTCCACAAGAATAGTCCGTAATCCACTAAGGTGGTGCAGAACAAGACAAATAAATAAAATGCTGGTGCACAAAACCTCCTTTGGGCCTTTTCCCAGCAATTATTTACATGGAAAAGTAACCCACACGTTTGAGCAATCCACTTGCAAATGGACACTTACATAAAATCTCACATACATCAAAGAGCTTGACAGTTCCAGGCCTCATTTACAAGCAAGGTCTGTGATCTGAATCCCATAGTGAGGGACACAAACTAAAAAAGCATGGTGTTAAAATGGACACAAACATCTACAGAAACATCAAGATTAGTTGTACATTCGCAAGGAAAAAAATTATAAAGTTGAAAGATTTGTAATTTACCAGATTTTTCATACAATAAACTACTTCAATTTCCCCCTCTTGGTGCTCTAAAATTATGTCTGCTGTTTAAAAGAAAAATCTCAACAGGAGAGGAGTTCCTCAAGTGTAGACTTCTAAATTTCATCATAATCCAGTGATAAAACTTTTGCCATGCAGATGCATGTTTCCCCTCCCTCCCAATATACAGAGGTAAAAATTGATTGCAAATGCATAACATAGCTCTCTGTCTCTCTTTTTCAAGCACATCCTTGTTTGCACACCTAGCGGTTTTCAGTAAGGTGATGACATTCAGTGCCCAGAAATAGCGATGACGTTACATGAAATGGGCATCTCACAGGCAGCAGTGAGAGCTCGGACCCTGACATCGATGGGCATGGCAGGGACACACTCTGCATCCGCGTGCAATAGCATCCTGAGCATCCAGGTTTTTCTAATACTTCCTAGACTATTGCTTTCTTTTCAAACAATTAATTTTCAATAAAATATTACTAATCACAGTTACAGGGTTGGGTTGGGTTTTTTTTGTGTCTCCAATGCAGTCATTTACCTTACTTAAACATTCAAGCCATGTCCATTATGTATACATTCAGTTTACTAAAATTGTGAAATGTTTATATTTGAAAAGAAGACAATACTCATGGAGGTTTTGTGCTTTCCACATAAATATTTGTGCAATGTGCTTAGTGTGGCAACGTATGATTGCTGAAGCTAAAGCGTATTCTTCAGGCACAAAAGTACTTCTAATAATGGAAATGAATGGCAATCCAGTCACTGTGCAGGTTAGGGTGGGAGGGAGGAGAGGTGGATGAGATGCATTAAGTGCTCAGTGCAAATTCCCAAAAGCTTATGAATATGCAGAGGTATCAGTGCAAATGCGTGACTATGGGAACATTTTCAGATGATAATTCTAGAGTTTTCTCAACAATCTGTATGTAGTTTGCCATCTGCAAAGCCTCTTAAAGGAGTATGAATATGGAGTAAGTGCAAAATGTAACCAAGGCCTATTTATAAAATGAATTGGCAGATTTCATTTTGTTTGCTCTGGAGAACTACTGCAAATATATTCATTCAAAATTTTATTTAATTTATGCTAATAAAATAAGACAGATCAGTAATAGGGAAGATAAAAGGCATAGTAAAACACTAATATATGAAATCTGAAAGCTCTACATTTTTACAATTTTGGTCAAACACTATGTTTATAATTATTTTTTTTCTCTGTTATACTATGTGACCATCCCTGGGGCACCAGGAAACCAAAAGAAGTTAGAGTAATTGGTTAGCAGTTGCCCAAAACCATCATTCATCTGCCAGAATTGTTGCATCAAAGCTGACATGTTTTCGAAACCTTTTCATTTGACTGGTAATGTAAGCAAAACACAAAAAGGCAAATCACTTCTACACTTCTACATGATCAAACAAAATAAAAGGTTCACTGCCACGATATAAGAAATACTTTTAACAATTTGTTGCAACAATTTTTCAGCAAAATAAAACATTTTTCCTCAGTCAGAGCAAGCTGGAAACACGATGAATATTGTTCAAAGCATGAGCTAACTTTCAGCCTATAAATCATGAAGGCCAAGAGCATTCCTGACTTTCTTTAGATGTGATGACACCTTGGTGAAATACTGGATGTGAGAGATCCTGTTCTGAAACGGTGATATAACATCGTTAGCCACACCATTCCCCTGTCACTGGGCACTACACCAATGCCCTGTACCTGACCTGGGAATAAATACAAAAATGTACCACGTCCTATTAGGATTTGTCTGTACTCACAATTTCTTACTTATGTTGGAGCTATACTAAGCATATTTTTCAATGTATAGACTTTGCTGTTAGCACTCTGCCTGCAGCAAACTGTGTTTGCAAATGGGTAAACTAGGAAGAGGGGTAAAAACACCAAACAAACCAGAGAAGTCTCATAAGCATCTAATTTGGTTTTCAGGCCCCAAAGACTGGAAGTTTGGTCTAATCACCTCATAATAACTCACGTAAATGTTACGTGCATTCCATTTTAGGAGGGAGCCTGACTATAATAATTAATAAAGAATAATTATTACATTAAGTAGTAATAAAATATATTTGTTTATTGTTTAATCATTTGGCTTTGTTTACTTGAGGGAAGTGATGTGGCATTGCAGATCCTTTTGCTGCATAAAGAGCAGAAATTATCTGGAAGTCTGGAACTGGTCCCCCTCTTTCTTCTTGCTGTCCTCTCTCTGATTTGAAGAGGCAGCTTAGACTGAGGTTTCCTGAGCATCTGCAGTCTCACAATTGTTAGAAAAGGAGAGTCTCACTTGCCTTTCCCTGCTCCCAGGTACAGCATTCTGACACTCCCCAATGCCTGCTGGACATCCCACCACCCAATTAATTTAAATAATCCATAATTACCCTCTGGTTTTATTTTCCCTGAGTTACTGAGTTGAGGAGGCTCAGTAAGGGGGTTGGAAAAGACTGAGGGGGTGTAAGACAGATGAGGGAAGCATGTGGCTGGCAGTGAGGGGGGAGGGACAGTGGGGAAACAGGACCCCTTCCTCCAGCAGCGGTGGGCTGCGAGGCTGGCCTGCTCGCCTCTGGAAAGTGGTGCCACAGGTTCCTAAGGACAGAAGTAGGTTTGATCATTGGATCCTGGTAACACAGCATTTTAGGGAAGCCTGTAACATAGAGAGAGAAGAAAGACCCAACATTTTGGTCCCTCTTTCTCCAACTTCCTTCAGGTTTCCTAAAGCTTTTGTGAATTGCCTTCTTGTATCCCTGACAATGTTTCCCCTTTTAGTACGTAAGAGGGAAAATGACTACTTAATTAATTGCTGTTAATGACATTTCTACTGAAAACCTAACTACTACACTATGCCTGAATGTCTTTTCAGATGTAATCCGAAGTCTGCCTCTGCCATGCCACCTTCGTAATCCTTGCTCAAATATGCCAAGGGACCACACACACCTGCAGTGTGTGAGGCATTGGAAAAGTAGATATCTGACAGAAACAGGAGAAAGATTGCAACTCTAGGGAAGGAACAAAGGCGAGGTGAAGCTGCAGCTGCTGTGTTCCTCCTCCATGCAGGCATCTGTCTGAGCGATGCTGTAAAAGACGTGCAATGCTCTTTGTAAAGAGTGATGGCTATTGCTTCCCATGCCTGTATCTCCCCGAGAATCTCTGTGCCTGCTTCAGTGGGCTCATCATGTTGTTCTCTAGGTGTTAATTCTTATAACTAAAATTGAAAGTAAACAGGTTGCCTGATAATGGTCAGACACTTCCATGAATGTATATAAGCGATTTCTGTCTTCAGAAAAATGAGTGGGGTTTTCACATCAACAGAAAACATTTATAGAGTTTCAAGTGTATATGTGATGTAATACATAGCATGTGCTCACATATTTCTTACAGTTTTCAATGTAATACAAAATGGCAATTATTTCATAACTGTGTTAATAAAATAAAAGAAGGGATCTCTGAAATAGATGAGCTGTTTATCTTGATAGCATAGTGAATGTTACCTGAATAAGGCGTCAGGATGCTAAAACACAGCCACAAAGCCAATAGATTTTATTAACAAGCTTTGATCCATCTCTATAGTGCTGCTTGATGTTTGGTTAGAAAGCCTTCATAAGCCAAAAGTGTTATTTCTCTGGGGTTGATGGCTTCTTTTATTCCTGTTAGTCCCCTGATTTTATAGTGACATACAAAGATTTGTCACAAAGAGGCATATTAGGGATTCACAGTATCTGTCTCTCACTTTGAAGATGTTCTAGTGTGTCCTGGACTTTGATCCAAGAGTTCCCCTCCAAACAAAACTAATATATTTTATGACTGTATTTTGCACTAGTTCGTTTCAGATAAACAGCACCACATTAGGTGTGTTGCAGGCTCACTAAATATGAGCTATATAAGAAAAAATGTCTTAAAAATAGTTACTCTTTGAAACCTTTGGAATTAGACAGCACAGAAAGTACTTTTGGCCTGTGTTTATTTTTTTTCAGATAAGATGCAAAACAAGGTGTGAGGTACGTAGTTCTGAAACTAATACAGAAACCTCATTTTTCCAAAGTAAAGTGCACATTTTCAAGCAGTTGATAATCAAGCTGTAATGACTGACTTGTTTTGATAAATAACTTATTTTATGCTCAGGGTAGTAAACAGAGACTGAAGATAGAAGGAGAGGGAATTAGGCTATATTTATCAGATATATTGTGACTGGGACATGTACACTCTGTGGTGAGCCCTGGAGTTCTCACCCCTTGCCACCTAGCAGAGAGGATGACATCTTGCTCCCTGTAAAAAAACGAGTCCAGGTTTGCTTCTGCAGCAAATCAGGGTGGGTGTTCTGTGCTCTTTACTACTGCTTGTAAGCAACCATCATACAAAGTCTTCTCTCTCAGTGGTGTTGTGTTATCATTGTTGTTCTGCATGATACCACTATGCCTCTCCAGGAAGGTTTTCTTTCCTTTGGAAATGGGGATGAAAGGATCATCGGTTTTAGCTTTGTCGGTAAGACGGCAATTTTGGCAGCTGTGAGCTTTCTATTTACTGATGGGGAGCAAAGCTGATGTGTGCCTGTTTCTCATCCAATTTTAGAGTCAGGATGCAGCCAGAGCATGCTGAAAAGCACTCCAGGTCTCATAGCAGACACATACCCTACAGGTTAGATGTCTGGTTTAGCTGGACTATTTCTACAATTTAGCATTCATTATACAGTAGATTCAGGTTTGTGCTAAAAATTGGAAGGGAAAATGTTAGTACTCTATATCCAAAAGACAACGAGCAGTAATAGAGTAGCTGAATGTTTGAAGTATTAGCACAGATTTTACTTTTTTGTTTTAGACACAAAGTTAATGTGTCTGCAAACTGAACATACTATTGCCATCAAAATAACAGTCATGTGCTGCTCAGATTGAAACATTCCCAAGCAAACCAGGTGTTGTTAAAATCCCCTTTGAACACTGTCTCTGGTCAAGGAAGCATTAGAGAATTGAAATGACATTTTTAAAGAATCCCACATAGATACTAGGCATTCCTTTGCATAAGATAAATGAATTGTTTCTTTAGAGATAGTGCTGCAGAGTCTGCCGAAAAAAGAATATGTCAAATTTGAATCTCAAGTGTACAGAATGGTTGTTTGAAAATATGAATTAAAGCAGAAAAATATAGCTATTCCTGACTAAGATAATTTTGTTCTTTTTGGTTGTTTTGGTTATGGTTTGTTTTGGTTTTAGGCAGAAGGGAGTTTGATCTACCTTATTGTAATTTAAAAAATATATAAATTTTAAATTTTAGAGCTTTCTATTCTTTTTTAATGTTTTAAGAAAGGGGCTTACGTTATCTTCTATTTGTGGTAAACCTTTTTTTTTCCAAAATTCTTGTGTGCTTTTAAGTGTTTCTGCAAATTTTTATTTGAATTGTCACTTGCAAAACATTTGCAAGCAGTCAAGGGCTAAATTTGCCTCTGAAGCAATACAAGATGCCCTGCTGCTAAGGAAATCTCTTGTAGTGGTAGACTGAAGGACAACGTAAAGAACATGGCAATTGTGTAGGACTTCAGATCACGGGAGTCGAGGTTGGAAGGTACCTCCTGAAATCATTTAGTCAAATCCAAATGCTCAAGCAGGACAAGATACTACAGGTTGTCCAGGACTGTGTCTTACTGGGTTTTGAGTATGTCCACAGTTGCAGCCTCCGCAACCTCTCTGGGCAACTTGTTCGACCACACTCACAATCAGAAAGGCTTTTCTCTTTTTTTAGAGAGAATTTCACATCCCTGTTGTCTCTTCTCCTGTTGGTAGGTGCTACTGAGAAGTCTGTCTCAATTCATTCCCTTCCATCAGGTATTTACACTCATTGATAAGATTCCCCTGAACCTTATTCAGACTGAACTGCCCCAGTTCACTCAACCTCTCATATAAAAGATGCTCCAGTGCCTTCATCATCTTAGTCATCCTTCACTGGACTTGCTCCAGTAAGTACTTTTTTGTACTGGGAAGTGCAGAACTGAACACAGAACTCCAGTTGCAGCCTCACCCATGCTGGGTAGAGATAAATGATCACCTCCCTTGACCTGCTGGCAACACCCCCCTCATGTAGCCCAGAGTGCTGGTGGCCATTTTTGACATAAGGGCACATTGCTGGCTCACGATCAGCTTGTCCACCTGGGCTCCAAACTCCTTTTTGGAAAAGCTGCTTTCCAGGCAGCTGTTCCCCAGTATGTACTGGTGCTTAAGGTTATTCCTACAGACATGCAGGACTTTGCATTTCCCCTTGCTGAACTTCTTAAGGTTTCAGCCACCCATTTGTCCAGCCTGTCCCTCTGGATGGCCTCTGGTGTATCAGCCACTCCTCCCAGTTTTGTACCATCTGCAAATTTGCTGAGGATGCACTCTGTACCATTGTCCAGGTCACTAATGAAGGTATAGAACATTATCGGCCACAGTATCAACTCCTGGGCTATACTACCAGTTGCTGGCCACCAACTAGACTTTATACCACTGATCAACCCTCTGAACTCAGCTGTTCAAACAGTTTTCATTTCACCTCACTATCCACTCATTTAGCCCACATTTCGTCAGATTCTCTGTGAGGATCTTCCAGGTGATAATATAGTGGAATATGGTGTCAAGAGCCCTAATAAAGCATATGTATAAAATTTTTCCCAGTGAAAATGTAGTTGAAGATCCATGTACACTGCTTAGAAAAACATGCTTGATAAGATTCACTTCTATAAAGCTACGGAAAATGAAAGAAGCTAATCAAGAAAGAACAGCTTGCAGACAAGAAAAGTAAAAAAAAACCCTCAGCTGTAGATTTCTGGTTAGTTTCCCTTCAAAGCATTACTAACTGATGTCCACTGCAGCTTTTGCAGAAAAAAATAATCAAAGACTGCTATGCTAACAATCTTAGGCTAATAGCATAATCCATCTACTCAGTCCTTCTCTTCAAAATGCAGGATGGTTGTTAATCTCTTTTGGATAACCTCTGTAAATATTTGACTGTCCAATTCTCACAACTGTGAGCTGTATGTGTAGTAAAATTTGTTCAAAAGGGCTCAAAATGTTTCCTTTCATAAGCTACAGTCTGAAATCTGTTCTCTTCTGCAACAAACCAAGTCAGAGCAGCAGCTTCCTTTCTATTTTGTTTGTTTTTAAGTTAATAAATTAAATTATTTAAACATTTCTGGGATAGCAGGTGACATAAGGCATTTTAAAAATATTTACACAGTGATGCCTTCATGATAAGGCAAAAATATTGGAGACAGACAAATTTTTTATTTTATTTGAAAGTATTTAAGAAAACAGATCTCTCCAAAACTTGGATAAGAGATTAATTTTCAGTACAGATACCAGAAATACCTATTACGTGAATTTTCATTTGATGTGAGAAGTTGTAAGCCTTCTGTCATTCTGCCTGTGGATGACATGCAGTTTGCACTGAAGCCAGGAGGAAAAATATGCACATGAAATACAAGGGCAGATTTATGTCACTAACCTACACTTGAGTTTCAATTACAAATAAACATGATCATGTTTATAGGTAATAATTTATCTTAAAATTTGCATGCACAAAACCCTAAAACCCAGAAGCCCAATCAAGTAAGAGAAACAACTGAGACATGAAAAGGATGAGATTTTTAGTTGAATAAAAGATAAAGATCTGATTACAAGTACAACCATACAGATTCCTACTGAAAAAAGGACAAGGCATCGTCCCTGCCTCCTTCCACTACCAGTAGCTTCCATGCAAGGGTCAATGTAATCATGGACCAAGGTATGGACAAGGTAAATCACTGCACATTCAATACAAAGCCAAATTGTATTTCCTTTGATAGAAAATTTTTACGTAAAAGATAAATCTTCCAGAAACCAAATGCAGCAGAACAAAACAGTGTCATTTCAATTTTAGTGGAATCCTCTCTAGAATCCAGTACATACTGTCTCATCATAATAAATAAACATTCTCATGTTGTGTGTATATTTTAGCTGTCATCTGAGGAAAAGGTAAATATCATACTACTTATTTACAAAACCCATTCCTGATCTTCCTAAATTACATACTGCTTTGAAAATAAGCAACCAGTTACCAAGCAGATGCGTATTGACAAATCTCCACTGAACTCAACGAAGCTTTGACTATTTACACCCCCTCAGGATAATGCAGAAGTATATAATAGCCTAAGATGAGATTTTAAATGTAAATGCACATTATCATTAAGGAATAATTTCATACAAGAACTGCAGAATTGGTAAAATATACAGCTGTCTTAAGAATGTGAAGGCTAAGTGTGTCCAGCTGCCAGAAAGTATGAATATCAGAAGCTTGTGAAATGTTTTTGTGATGCTTGCACAGTATCTCACATAAACATGTGTTATAGTACAGATTACTTACTTTTAACTGATTGCACCAAGATATTTGAAATTAGAACATCCTATATAGAAATTGAATAATATATCTCACATTTTTATGGAAGCTTCATCCAAAAACACTCTTAAATTATATTTTGCAACCTTTTGTTTAAAGTCAACAAGATTAATAATCCACTTCCACTAAAAAACAGAATATTAAATCAGATTCTGTGATTTTCCAAAATGACAGAGAGATCATGTTAAAACATTATTATTGTAGTGATTTTTGTAAGCCTACAACTTGTACATTGCTGTGGAGCCCAAACAGTTTTCAGCATGTTGGTGTTAAAACTTGAACGGCACTGTCTTCTTTCGCAAGCAGTCTGTTGACTCTTTCCATTTGAAATATCTTGGGGTGAAGAGGCTATTTCCTGAAGGAAAGAACCTCATATGAACCCAATAATCATCTGTATATTTCAAAAACATATACAACTTCTATTGCTTATTTACCTTATAAAATGCAGAACAGCATCATGTCTTTCCTCATTAGCAAAACTCATCTGTATTAAATATTACAGTAAAAAAAAAAGGGTGGGGAGGGGAAGCCAGTATCAAACCTCTGCTGACCTGAACACGATCAGGATTTCACATTAGTTTTGCTAAAAAGACATCTTTTTTCTCTGTCACAGACTGCTAGAATCAGGGTCGATCAAGTTCAAGCAGATAATGTCTCATAATCATCCTAAAGCTAAAGTTAAAGAGAAAATTAAGGTGCACCTACAAATGTATATGTATGGCTAACATCTGTATCTAATATCTCAGTAATTTGGAACTAGCACAGATCTGTGTGTAAGTTAGAAAGTATCACAGGTTTCAGCTATTTCATTTCTGTTTTGAAAGTTACTAAAACTTTCAAATACCAAAGAAAATTGAGGGTTTTTTTTTTTTCTCAGTCAAAGCCTACTACAGTACATTATCACAGAATCACAGAAAATGGGCTTGGAAAGAACCTCAAGAGATTATCTTGTTCATCTCTTGTGCCTTGGGCAGGATCAGTTCTCCCAATGACATTTCTGACAGACGTTAGTTTAACCTGGCCCTAAAGCCTTCCAAAACTAGATTCTCCATATCTGCAAGAAATGTAGTCTCACTCTTAATTATACTAATGTTTAGGTTAAACACCAAGTTGTTTTTTTTAAAAAACAAACATTTCAAACATTCACTCTACTGAAAAAAAACAAACACACAGAGAAGAACTCTGGGCTTCCCGATTCTCATTTGCTCACCATTAACAACTCCGAAATGAGAGAGCAAATAATTCTGCTGATTATCAGCCAAGCTACACTGATTTAATTTTTGCTATTTATTTGCTACAAAGAAGGTGCAGCCCCAACAGGGCTAAAACTTGGTCTTCCTGGGTGCAAACTGGTGCTCCCAGACAGAATCTGCATATGGCAGCAGGTATTTGTACAGGAGAACCACAGCAGCGCTGTGGGTAGGGCATGTGCCCATGTCAGGGAGCACATGCGGCTATGGGTGTGTGAGGATGGATGGGTGCTTGCATGCCACCTCTGTGTATTTGAAATTTTACTGTCTGTGGTACTTGGCAGACCATAAACACCCTCAAAAGATTTTTTTTTCTCCCTGCTGATTCTTTGTTCTGTTTCTCTTTTGTGTGTGGATAATTATGGTGGCAATTTGGCTACAACATTCTGAACTTGCGTGATTTTTAGTAAGGACTACATGGATTTGAATCTGACAGCTAGTCATAATGCTTCCTCAATATTACCCATTTAATGTCAATTATAGACAAAAAATAGCACACTTATTGTCTCATATTAGCATCCACATCAATAATTGTGCAGAACAAAAGGCATAAACTGAGACCATCTGCTCTCGCTACAATAATCTACCTAAAAAAGCTTAGCCGGTAACTCACAGTAAAAGATTTTGATGCATTTGTCTGGGATCATGCTGTTTAAGTGTCTTTTGTGATTAAAATTATTATTGCTTTGGCCCATCACCTATTAGGACGTATATTTCCTCATTTCAAGTAAAATATTGTCATTTTATTTTTATTACTGTATTAAATTAAGATGACTTCTGCCTTTATTTTATACTTCATTGTCATTTTCTTTCCTGTTGTTGCTAACAATACTTAGACATTTCTAAAAAAATCATATATGCTGCAGATTTTTATTGTTTTGACAAGTGCACAACTCTTGAACTGTGCTAAATGCCAGTATAAAGCCATATCAAAATGTAAAATGTTAACCAGAAGTGCCATCATGTCCTGAAAAGTAAAAAAGAAAGAAAGAAAAGAATATTTAAGAGCCTACAATCACAAAAGATTGTTGATATTTAAAGAGAATATACTGTGACTTTTCTCAGCATTGGATATGTGGAATTTTTCCTGGCAGCTTGCAATAACAGATAGGAGTTTAAGAAACATTCACGTAAAAGTACAAAAGGCAGGCAAATCCCTGCTGGTTTATACCAATGTCCCTACCCTACTCTCCAGCACACCAGGCCTGTCAAGATATCTGTTTTCTCCTTCCATCAGAAGTATGTAAATGAAAATAATGCATTGTAAATACCCAATGCATTTAGTAGAATGTCTTAAATGTTTGGTCCCAATCAACTGCAGATTCAATAAAAGGTTAAGATTAGATATTCCCTAACCCCCAATGACAACCGTTGAGAGTTGATAACAGGCTGTCTTTGAATAGCAAAATATAGGTTTTTTCTCCAAAACTGAAACATAACGTTACACTTCCTATGTTTGTTTTTCTAATATGCTAAGCACCCATCTTCCCCCTTGATTTCAAATGGATTTTTATGTGGTCACAACATAATTTCTAATCTTTGGGACTTCTCTTTCATCCTGTTTATGCTATGAGCTCAATAACAATTTGCTTTACAATATTAAAAACAATATTTGGGAAGAAATCAAAGATTAATTATCCTGTTAGGAAACTTGGGTTCACATAGACATATATATATATATATAAAATACTGGTAGTTCATGATCCAATCTTATGACACCTGAAAACAAGATTCAGGAAGATACTAAAAAAATTCATGTCTGTTTCTGGGTTTTCAGGCTTGGCTAACACACACAATTTTTTGATTAGACAATTTTTAACACGTAGGCTAAGAAAAAGAGTCTTATGTAGTTTTATTGATGGTTAGTCTATTTATCAGCCCTTGGCTAATAACAGTTGAACATCTTGCTGAGTTTTAACTAAATTTTGGCATTAGAAATCTCTTTCATCCCAGTTATGTCAAGAATTTGAATTAGAGATTTCAATGAAAAGAAGGCATGTAGTTACCCGGTATAGATTGGCCAACAGTAGGCAGTGTATATAGCACGTGTATATAGCCAGTCAATCAACACATATGCGCAGTCAAATGATTAGCTTGAATACATCAGTGAGACTGTGTACTGTTTCTTGACTGGCCAAGGTTCTCAAAATAGACACTGAAAACAATTAGGGAGGATTAAGGAATGAAGTTACTGCTTGTCATCAGTAACCAAGTATGGGTAACTGCTGCTTGCGCACCAGCTTACTTTTCTTCTTCAGCCTTTCACACTGTACCTTTTAGAAGGCACCTCATGTACAGAACTGTGTCTCACGCTCAAACCTTCTCTTCTCCCCTTCATAGGAAAGAGAATTCCAGTTATGCACCTTGTATATCGGTAACTCAATAGTTAAGGTGCTTATACTTATGAAAGCAGTGCAGTTTCAAATTTTGCTGTCTTTTTTTTTACAGCAGGAATGTGATCTGTTCCTTCTCAAAATGTGACTGAATAGTAAGCTACAAATTCAGTCTCCCTGGCAGCTCACCGAATTCAGAAATGCTGCAATAGTGAGAGTACACACATTTTTGCACTTCAATCTGTCATGTACAAACACTTTCACTTACAAATGTGAAAAAAATATTTGAAATTAATAAAATGTCTTGGTCGGTGTTAAGGTGTTTTGACATTTTTTTTAAAATTCAAAGTGATTATTTTTCAAAATTCACTCTTATCATAGTAAAAAGTAAAATGATTTTTTTTTTAAATGGAAAATGAAATCTCACAGTATGGCCAATGCATGTCGGAGTGCCATTTTTAATATTTTTGGAAGAAAAGTAATTATACATATTCCTGCCAGTTCCAATGGGAAGGTCTTTCAAGTTGTTCTGGATCATGCAATTTATTTCTCCCAAAGTCTCCACATGTCTACAGAATTACAATATGGAGTAATGTGTAGGTTTGGAGCTACAGGTAGCACCATGGCAGGTGTTCAGCAAATTGGCAAGTCATTATTTCAACCTTCATCTACTTAAAAATGTGAGAATGTGGGCTGCATTTGTGAGAACAGGACTGAAATCTACTGTGCACTCCACCTGTTCCAAAAGTAATAAAGAACAGATAGCAGTAAGTGTAATATCATAGAATCATAGAATGGTTTGGGCTGGAAGGGACCTTAAAGGCCATCTAGCTCCAGCCCTGCTGCCACGGGCAGGGGCACCTTCCACCAGACCAGGCTGCTCCCAGCCCCATCCAGCCTGGCCTTCAACACTTCCAGGGATGGGGCACCCACAGCTTCCCTGGGCCGCCCATGCCAGTGTCTCACCACGCTCACAGTAAAGAATTTCTTCCTAATATCTGACCTAAATCTACCCTTTTTTAGTGTAAGACCTTTACCCCTTGCCGTGTTGCTACAGGCCCTGCTCAGAAGTCTGTCCCCACCTTTCTTATGAGCCCCCTTTAAGTATTGAAAGGCCGCTATAAGGTCTCTCCAGGACCTTCTCTTCTCCAGGCTGAACAACCCCAACTCTTTCAGTCTGGCTTCACAGGAGAGGTGCTCCAGCCCTCTGATCACCTTCATGGCCCTTCTGTGGACTCAATCCAACAGGTCCATGTACTTTTTATCTTTGGAGCCCCAGAGCTGAACACAGTACTCCAGGTGGGGTCTTATGAGAGCCAAGCAGAGGGGAGAATCACCTCCTATGAGCTGTTCGCCACACTTCTTTTGATGCAGTACTATGGGATAGCAATTTTTACTCCCTATGTAAGCTAAGCATTTTACATTCATATGTTACGATTAATAATGCTATATACCAATGCTTTTATTGAAAGTGAAAATCTACAAGCAAAGTAAAAAAAAAAATAAACAAAAGCAAGCAAAACAAAACCTACAATGTTTGTCATTTACCCAAAAGAGGAAAAAATTACCAAACTGTAGGTATTCCTTTCTATTACTGCCCATTAGCATTAAGTCTGCAGACCTTTCCAAACATGACAAGTTCTTTTGTGTATGTTAACCTCATCCAACAACAATAAAGCACTTACTAGATTACTGAGATTTGGAGTAAAAGTATATGGTGTACTAACATCTGCCTTGAAATGGAGGTCTTTTGCTGAATGTGCACTCCTAGTTCTTCCATCTAAGAGCATGGTTTTCACATCTTCGCCTTGAAATGAGAACCATCTGAATGGTAAAAATGAGGAAGGTTTCTTTGGTTTAGGTAGTTCTTTTTGGAAGCTCACAACTAACTACACCAATGTAGTCTGGTCACTACATTTTATAATATGTTCTAATTCAAATTGCTTTAGACTAGAGACAAGGATTCACATCAATCACTTGATCAGGTTATTCTGAAGTGGAAGGTTTTCTCATCCTCGTTACTTCTTCTGCTCAGAACATTCTTTGACAGGAACATATTGCCAGCTGTTTCACAGAATTTCCTGGGTTCCTTTTGGTTGTATAGGTCCATTAAAGTAGGGTTAAACGATGTTTGCGCTTGAATGGATGAATTATGTTTACTTCTGCAGTTTCATTTTTTCCAGTTTGTTGTTGTTGTAATAATTATTATATATATTTTATATATGTGTATATATATACACACATACACACATACACACGTGTAGATGTCTTCACTTTGCTGTACTTCAGGTTCTGGGACTATTTGGTATTCCAGAGCTTCCTAGCTAAGCTGAATACAAAAAGAATTATGGCTAAATCACCATATTGAAAACCCCTGCATGCTTTGGCTTTAGTGCTCAAACCTTATTTTCCAAAGTTGTTTTTTTTTAAAAAAAAAAATCTCTTATTTTTTTCCTGTGAAAACAAGGGAGAAGCTCACCACACTGAATTAAAATTCTTTTGAACTGAGCTAGATGACTCATTACTAGGTTGTATTGCAGGATTGTCTGTTCCCTAATCCCTTACACTGTTTACTCATTCACAAGTGTACTTTGCTGGAATTTTCTTTATTTTATAAAATGTACTTTAGAAATTATATGTATGCAGCCCAAATAAACCCAGGAATTACCAAGTGTGCTGCTTACTGTAGGCAAATATTATCATTAAAAGTCCATGTGTCGCTTGCTCTGCTCTGAAATTCACTCTGTCAAAAATGGAAAGCTTTTTCTCGCTTTCAAGTGCTTCCCCAATATCTGCTTCCGGGATGTGTAAGCACACAAAAGATAAGTAGGGTCGCATTTTCAGATTAGAACCAGCCTTTATTCAAACATGCATAAACCTAGAAGGAGATTTTGTAAAGTAGTAACAAGCATGTGTTTTGCAGGCGGTTCTCAAAGTCTGAGAGGTAAAAACTTCCTGGAACCATTTTTGTGTGTGAAGAAATAGTGTCACTGCAGTTTTGTAAGTGGTGGACAAAACCTTATCTGGATACAGACACAGAGTCACTTCTGCAATGACAGTAAAGATGATGTAGCGAGTATAGGAGGTAAGAACACGTAAAACTCAAACCCCAGAAGGTTTATATCTCTGTCTTATTAGACTGACATTACTGCATTATGAAACAGGAAAGAGTGTGGGTTTTTTTTTAATATGGATTTTTAAATAATGTTCAATTGCACACAGCAGTGAGCTGAGGATCGAAGTATTTTACTCACATTGGATTTAAAGCCTCCAAAGAAATTCTTATTTACCTCCTTGAAAGATGGCTCAAGTAACTGTGTAAAAATATACAGATGTCTCATGGCCACATGGAGCTGTGAGCACATGCATAACAATAATTAGCCATCATTGCTTTTTTTTTATATGTTAAGTTAACCTTCTCCAGCTTCCATGTTCTCACTGAATACTTGTTATTTGTTGCTTTTCTACTTCTAAATTCTTGGCTAGGTAACCAAACTCAAAATCATTAATTTTTTTTTTGCTTGATTTGTTTTAAATTTTTTTGTTTCCTCTTTTCTTAATGTCTCTGTCTCCTCAATTACCTGCCTTTCTTGACAGTAATAATTTGCTCTTTCCTGAACTTTTAGACTTTCCTTTTCTTCTTCCAACAGTTTTTCACTTTTTCCTTTCCCTGACATGTTCTATTGTTCACTATTTTTTAAATTCTCCAAGCTTCCATATAGTTTATAGTGTTGGAAGTCCCCTTGAAATTAGGGACAAAGTAGGAATATCAAAATACTTGCTTTATTTGAGGGATTTGGTTTTGAAGAGAGTAGAATTCACCTATTCAATGCAGCTCATAGTCTGTGTATCTCTTTCTCTCACATATTTTTTTAAAGTAAATTAGTTCCCAATAGTACCATGAAACCACTGAAAAATCCTCTGCTCTACCTTTCCTGCAGTACTCCTACATCTGTATTCCGAATAATCTTTAGCATAGAGAGTGTGGGAATATAGGGAGAGAGATATCAGGCTGAGTAAATGGAGAAATTGCCAGGACTATGAACAAAATCACTTTAGCATGTGTATTTTTCTTCTAGTCTAGTAAATGATTTCTTGACTGGTCTCACTCTAAAAGAAAATAAGCACTTCAGTTTTACAAATACTTAGTTGGCAGATTTAGAATTGCCTTTCATGCTGTACCTACCCCATAAATGTTAATGAGCTCAGAAGGTTTTGGAAGAACACCTGGAGATGCTTGTGCAGCAGTCTCTGCTCTGTTGAACATGTTGATACATGTACCATTTCCCATGGCCTATACCTTTCACTAAAATCTTTGCAGTGTTTCAAGGATTATTCATATCTCTGTTGCTTGGATCATTTATGATCTTGTTTTCTCTGTGGAGTAATCTACAAATCTTTCTACACCAG
Source organism: Falco peregrinus (assembly GCF_023634155.1). Lineage (NCBI taxonomy): Eukaryota > Metazoa > Chordata > Aves > Falconiformes > Falconidae > Falco > Falco peregrinus. The sequence continues at coordinate 2,073,591 of NC_073722.1, forward strand.
GTAAAACCAAACTGTGACATCCTTATTCTTGTCTTGGCTGAGAGCATGTTGTAGGTTATGCATCCTTAATTTCAAACCAAATTAATCGCTTGAAATAATCTTGTCTTTTTCAGTCACAAAATTGTATTAGTGTCTTACAGAGATGTGAACTTGTTTCAGTCCTTAAATGGAAAAACCTCACAAAATATTACTTTTTTCTTTTTTTTTTTAAATACATCTACTAGATGCACTCTTTTCTTTGTACAGTATCTTTGTAAATGTAAAGCCAAAATTAAGTAGTGCTAAGTAGTGCTGCAAAAGACCGCTGCCATCCCTCCGGAAAATGAAGAAGCAATCACACTTGTCGATTAGACCAGGAAGAGACAAGAGACACATTTAAAAAGCTCTTCATGGATCCAGATAACCATAAAATTAAACTAATTTTATTTTCTTCAAAATATAAATGCATCAACCAAAATATTTAATGACTTTTTGTCAGTTTTGGAAAGACTGAAAGCCATTTTAGACTGAAAAAAATAGCAAGAATAAAACCAAAACCTAATAAAGTACTTTCTTAACAGCTGTGATTTCAAATCCACCTTTTTTTAAAAAAAATACCAATACATGTTTCCACTGTTTCTAAAACATGTTCTTTAAAAACTTGAAAATAAAGTCATACCTGTTTGGTTAACTTTCTTTAAAATAATTTCACTCTCACTTCCTGTTTTTACAAAAACCCATCATGTATAATTTTGGGTGATTCTGTTTAGGATAAGGGTAACCTGCATACTTGGGAATAATTTTTTACCTAAGAAATTTCAACAACTTCTATTTGAATTGTCTAGATTCCACTGACTCTTGTTCTTCAAATGTTTTGAATCTGATGAGGGGCCTGGAGCATCTCCCTTATGAGGAGGGGCTGAGAGAGCTGGGGCTGTGTAGCCTGGAGAAGAGAAGACTGAGAGCGGATCTTGTCAATGTCTACAAATACCTTAAGGGTGAGTGCCAAAAGAATGGGACACCAGGATCTTGTCAGTGGTGCCCAGCAACAGGACGAGGGGCAACGGGCACCACCTGCAGCACAGGCAGTTCCATCTGAATGTGAGGAAGAATTTCTTTACCTTGAGGGTGGCAGAGCACAGGGACAGGCTGCCCAGACAGGCTCTGGAGTCTCCTTCTCTGGAGACATTCCAAACCTGCCTGGACATGACTCTGTGCAACCTGCTGTAGGTGAACCTGCTTTAGCAGGGGGTTGGACTAGATGATCTCGAGAGGGCCCTTCCCACCCCAACCACTCTGTGATTCTGTGAAACCTTTCCCAATTTTAAAAGCCATTTTTTGCAATACTTCCCAGTTGGGTGATAAGCTGTGTGGTTGTTGGAGTTTCACCATTTTTCTTTTTCATTAACATATTAAAGAACATGATTTCCAAGTAATACTCTATTTTAGATTTGCTTGCTGTTTCTCAGATTATAAACTGTACCATTTTTATTCCCGATCTCATTTCAAAATAAAGTTTTAGAAAATCTTCAGTAAGACAGAATTGGAGAATTATTACTATTGGTTTCACACCAAAGTTCATAAATTAGCTATTTCATTCTATGAGTGGTTGTTAATAATATGTCACAGCAGTTTCTGGTGTTAAAGGATGTGGTGTTTAGAATGATGCTAATTTATAGACTACTAAATGCTTTACATGGGCTGATAATTTCTACTCAGTTTCTGTTAATTTATTTATAGATTCAAGTATTGCCTGTTTCTTTTATAAGGTACAAGTTGACATTTTGAAGCAGGAAATTGAATATTCTGACTTTTCTCATAGTACCAGTACTAACAAAAGTAGAACTGTATGCTTCTATCATCAGTCTACACTGTATCTGTATGTATAAGATAAGAATTGGGCCTTTAAGCACTAAAAAATGTGTTTCTAAATAATTCAACCATATAAGATGTGAATAGACAGGGTGCTACATAATGTCATCTAGCCTCCCTTTCTCACAAGAGGCTGGACTACATAAACTTTCAAGGTCCCTTCTAAGCTGTGCTCGTTTATGAATCTATGATTTTATAAAGGTAATATCTTTATTTTAATGAATCAGTATGACCAGATAAGTGATAAGACACGGCAGGTCATTGTGCAAAGAATTTCAAACCTATTGTTATGCAATGTAGAATAATAACAATAAAAGATTACCGTTAAAATAAGCAATAGGTTTGCTGAAAAAAAAACCCAGCAAGTTTCTTCTGCAAAATGCAATTTTCCACAATGAAAATACTTAAATACAGTTTAAACACTTTTTTTTTTTTCTTCAGATTTTTAGTAAATGTTTGCATGATTTGGCAATAAGACCTACCAATCTAGGCATTTCATTTGTTATGTATTTTTATAAAAAAGCAAAAATCTCCAAAGGAGAGAACAGAAGGAAAATTATTTTGAAGAAAAAAAATATTTCTCTGTCTTTATAGCATCTATCAGAATGTGTGCTGACACTTGACTGGTGTCCTTATTATGTACTGTAGTATAAATAGAATGCTACAATTTGTTTCTAGTGAGTAAGTGGTGGCACGTATGAAGCAAAGCATGCTGAGACACTGTGGCAGTGTCCTGGTTTCAGCTGGGACAGAGTTAATTTTCTTGTTAGTGGCTGGCGCAGTGCTATGTTTTGGATTTGGTGAAAGATCAATGTTGATGGCACACTGAGGGGTTTGGTTGTTACTAAGTAGTGTTTATACTAAGTCAAAGACATTTCAGCTTCTCAAGCCCTGCCAGCGAGAGGGCTGGGGGGCATGGGAAACGGAGGGGACACAGGCAGGACAGATGGTCCCAGCTGACCCAAGGGACAGCCCACACGTACGGTGCCTTGCTCAGTATATATAAACTGGGGGAAGAAGAAGGAAGTGGGGGACGTTTGGCATCATGGTATTTGTCTTCCCAAGTCACCATTACGTGTGACAGCTCCCGTCTTCCCTGGGGATGGCTGAGCACCCGCCTGCCCATGGGACATGGGGAGTGGATTCCTCCCGGCATGTGTGGCTTTTGCTTTACCCATTGAACTGTCTTTATCTCAACCCATGAGTTTTCTCACTTCTACCCTTCTGATCCTCTCCTCCATTCCACTGTGGGGGGAGTGAGCGAGTAGCTATGAGTAGCTAGTGGGGCTGAGTTGCCAGCCAGAGTTAACCCATGACAGGCAGAAGGTTTCCATTTATCCAGCATCATTTCTGTATTGTTGGAGGATTTTTGTCCATTCAAGTCAATGGCCTTTGCAGACTTCCTACCCCAGCCATTCTGCCAGGATCATACCTGCACAGCTGCTCGAGCAGGGGATTACAGTACCGTGTTGTGTCTGTTCAAACCTCACACGTCCCTGGGCAGCCCCCGTGTCCCATTGCCGGGTCAGTCCGTGGTGAGGGACTGGTGAGCCTCGGGCTGAGCTGGAATGGGGTCCCGGGCCACAGGCAGGGAGCAGGGGGGAAAGGGACAGTAAGGCTGGGTAGTGCCCTCTGGGCCCTGACACTATGTCATTCTTACAGACATTATCATTTAGAGTTTGTTGTTTAGAAAAATGGTATGAAGGTAATGTAGTATGAATTTGAAAGAAGATACAGATCTGGAAATTAATTTTTAGAAACATGAAAAGTTTGGAGCAGACTTGAATTTAAACCACTTTGAATATTTTAACTATCATCAAGCACATTCTCATTTCTGGCTAGAACTGATCAGATAACAGTAACAAACTACCATCCATAAAAATTTACAATATTTTTCAAATAAAATATACAACTTTTCCTGTATTACTCACTTTGGCCCATTTATGGCTCATGCATAAAGACTGACATTTCCCTTGCAGCCACTTATAAAATTCCTTGATGCAGCAGAAGTAAAAAGCTTATCCTCTTTACCTTTTTCTAATGGTACGTACTGTCCTGTATCAATAATTGATTTGCTGATGGCACTTACTAATTTTCAATATTGTGCCACTTTTCCAACAATAACAAGTAGAAGCATGAACGGCGAAGGTTATTATTTACTAGCCACAGCTCAATGCACCATATAATCAAATCCTTTGTCAGAGCATCCTGCCACATAATCAGATCTTGTGAATTGTCAAAGGCAATTTTATAAATATATATATTCATTTAAAGGCTCAGTAAGCTTGTCATGGCATGGGATAAGTACATTTTTATTTTATTTTTGCACTTTTCCAGTTCTTTATGTACGCAGTAATTACATTGCCTTCAAATACAGTTTCTACAGTTAGAGGTAACACTATACATCTACAGTATGCTTGTGCCTACAAAACCACAGTTATTAGACCGGATAGTTGATTTAAAGGTGGGTTTTTTTTCCCCCTGTATAATGTGGTTTAAAGATTTTCATGCCATTTACCACATTGTATAACAAGCAGTGTGATACACAGCATAAGATCAGAAGAATCAGGAGACCCCACAAATAGTGCATATCTTCCTCAGTCTGGTGTCGTTTAAGATGCTGGCTTTACTTTTGGCTATGGCTGAGTGATGGATACCTTTGGAATTATTATTTACTACAAGGAACAGGTCAGAAGACTTTTTCATAAGGCTCATTTTATTGATCAGAATCATAAAGTCCATCCAAAATGGATTTGAAACTCTATGAAGAGACTGGTTGATCCAAAATAGGAAAAAGAGGTATTAGACAAATATTCGTGGAAGGAAAAAGTGCTAAAAATTGTTGAAGATATTTCAATGGATGATGTTAAATGTAGGAGATGTTAGAAAACACAGTAATTTTAGGTGAAAGAAGGTAAGTTATATAACGTCCTGTATATTCAAAGCCTGTTTTTTAAACATTAGCTATGAACTCAGTGGCTTTAGAATCTAACATAAATACGACAAATCTTTAGAGCTCTATTCTACCTGTATATGAGGCTTTAGTGTTTGCAGTCATATAGACCCTAAAAGTTATCCTGTAAATGCTATGGAAAACGTTTTAGGGTTCAAACATAATATAGGCTTTTTAGTGTCTAGTCTCCAAACATCCTCATCGACTGTCCTCTGACTGGATGATGATGATGAAGACATCTGCCAGGTTAAAAAACAAAAAAGCAAGTAATATATCAACCAGAACAAGGGGGGGGGGGGGGGGGGGGGGGGAAGTGAAGAGAAGAAAACAGTAACAATATCCCAATTAAAATGAAGAACAAAACAGTTGAAGTGCAAATGAGTGTCAGCTTTCTTCAGACAGCACAGACAATGCCAGCTGTGCAAACACATCCATGATAAGTTTGGAAAAGAGGTAACTATATCATGGAAAAAACAGTCCTGAAATAAGTAATTGAATAATATTGCCAGGATTGAGCTGTAACAGATCAAACAGTACATTTTCTCAGATGTATACCCTATGTGAATTTACAGCCAGGGCATAAGGGGTTAGATAAACAGTAACCAGTTCTTGAATACAATTCAATAATTTAGCCCTGGTTTTATTTCTAATCCTTATTATTGGATGTTGAGATATGCTAATTTACTTTACACAAAGAAAAAAGAAGGGTCTGGAGAACCCATACTTCTTTTTAATATATCTAATGCAATGTCATAAATAAGAGGTGCCATCTGCATTATGAAATCACAGGGGATGTTATTTTGGTCTCATTTCAGTAACTTTAGAGCGTGACTGGCTGGAATGTTAAGTGTTTTTTTGTGTAGTTGTTTTTTCTAACAGCACAATTCAGTCAGGGTGCGTGTCAATTAGAAACTTCATTTAGATGCAAGGGGACTTCAGGCACTTTTGGGCATGCTTCTGCATTGCAAAAGTCTTCGGATACCTATTTCTAGGGTAAAATATCAGGCCAGATCTGACAGCCCCAGCAAGGCAGTGCTGATACAGCTCCGTGCCCCAGGTTCAGCCAGCAGCGAGGCTGAAGGAGTGTTCCTATCAGGCACGTGCAGACGGAGCACATATGTGTATCACATACGTACCCAGCTGGCCGCTGACCACAGACAGACACACAGAGCAGGCACGTGAACGCAGGCAGCACCAGCGGCCTCATCCTGCTCCCCTCTCTGGCTGAGGAGGACAGAGGTCTGTTAGTGGTTATGTATATATTTATATATACATATGTACAATGTGGATCCCTCCAGCAGCTGGGCTCAGACATTCAGTGTGCCCATTTTCTGCACCTGGATCAGTCTCCTTAGTCGCTGCCACGTGGATATACGAGCCCTGGAGGCCACAGCCCTGCTCCCATTGCATGCACGTATGTGCAGGGAGCTGGCTGGGACCCCTCTGCTTCCCCAGGGGAACTAAGCCCTCTGTGCTCTTGCTCTTCAAGACACACACAGAGACGTGTCAGTGGGTGTCAGACCTAGAGACCTGCAGAGCCCAGATGGACTCCCCTGGCCCCCCACTAGCCAACAGTGTCCACTAGCCAACAGTAGTCTTGCCTGCAGCCCCTCCTATCATCCCTGGCTCTGAGGCCACATCACATCCTTGCTGTCTCACCCAGCTCAGTCCTGTCCAGCATACGCAAACTCACTCACACACTCACGCTTGCTGCTGGTGACCACAGACACGGAGCTCTGGCCTCTGGACCCTCTGCCTGGTACCTGCTGTCACACACGAGGGTCTCCCCGCTGGCTGGCACCCAAGCACACGGGCCCTCCAGCCTGTGGTCCCCGTCCAGCTGCTGGCATCCAGCCCTGCTCCAGGGGCTGACACCATGGACACCTGCAACCCAAGGTGCCAGTCCAGTTGCTGGCACTGAGGTCTCCATCCACACATATGTAGACACATCAAATAGAGTTCCTCACCCAAGAAAAGAGCTAGAAAGGAATTTAACAAGACAGAACAGAATGCATTGGTGAGGCACAGGGCATGGACATAGTGTGCCAACCTATTTACTCACCCACTTTCCATGGCCTTATTCCTCTATTTTGCCATGTTTGCCCCTCCCCAAATCACCCTCCCTTTCCCATGTTTTGTTCCTTCTATAAACATTCCTTAATAAGTCCTGTGCAATTCCAAAATTCCCCTGCATCCCATAATGTGCCTCACCCCCATAGACAGGGACCCCCCAACTCAGTCCAAAAAAGGCTTCTTCAGCACTGACTCACTTTGGTGCATTTCCCAAGTGGACTTTCGGACTGAAGCTTTCCTGGGAAAGCCCTGGGAAGGACCAGGAGAAGACATCCCTTCCGCTGAATCCTTGATTTGGGTTCTTGTGCCCCTGTGCTCCTCTGAGTTTGTGGAGATGGGCCTTTAATGGGCTGATGGCTTCTCTGATGGGCCTGGGAGAAGCTGAGGCAAGGTGTTTGGGCTCCTCTCCTGCCATCGTCTCTCTGACCCTTTGTGGGTACACAGATGATCTTGTATCACATATCTATATACCACAGGCATCCTATGTGTCATTATGTCCACAGTTAAATACCTGAGGAAGTCCAGGCTTCAGAACAGAAACAGAACTATCAGGTAGTGAATAAGGTGAGTCACATACTTGAACTTCATTCCCCAGAACTCACTTGAGACAGCCTAAGGTCCACAGTGACTGGTTTGATCATGTTTCTGTCTCAAAGGACATAGCTAACTGGGGGAAGGTCACCTGGAAAGATATTTCTTCACTATTGTAGAAGAACACACCCCAAGAAGTGTGGACACAAGCCAATCCATTACATTTTACTAGGAATTTGTCCCCACCTACTTTTTGTTTACCCGCATATACATATCCATGAAAGTAAGGCAAAGAAAAGATGCAGTTAGGCGGAATACACTATTGAAGGTGTACTGAAATGTTCCCTCAAAATGGGATTTTGTCATATTAGAGGGTTTATTGCAAGGCTTTTTCCTGTTGTGTTACTACTTGGTATTTAGTTACTCAGGTGATGGAGTGTGCAGTACACCTTTGGTAAGTCTGCACGTGTTGGCAAGCTGGGAAGGATACCCTTCTGAAGGGAAAGGTTAGAATGCAAAACGGTTGTGATGAATGAAGATGCCTGTCTGGAATAAATAAAATGCCTATCAGGAAAGACGAGTTCAAATTGCTGCTGTGAGAAGTAAACAGCTGCAGAAAGATGAGCCGAGGGATGACTGGCCAAGCAGCGATTCTGCAAGTATGACCTGGGTTTATGCTGACCCTCCAAAGATTCATGGAATCATACGGTCAGAGTGCTGGTGGTAAGGACTTCTAGAAGGCACGAACTACAGCTTGTACAGGCTATTGTCAGCAGTAGATCAGGTCAGCTATGCTCTTTTTTTTTTTTAAGCAGCATGAGTAGAAAATGTCTAGCAATCTGTAACATCTTTGTTCTCACTCCAAAGTGATTTCTTCATGCCTGGGCAACTGATTCACACTCACCATCTGTGCCTAGTGCCTTCTTGAACAGCCCGGAATATAGCACTGGAAAACACTTGAAATGGTTTTAGTCTGCTACCTCTTAAAAGACATTTGAATGTTTTTAGTTTCTTAGTCCATAGACCTTTCTAGAGCAGTTAGGACTTTCTAGAAGTTAGCACTTCTCTGCCCCATGATTTTTAGTAGACCATATCTTATCATAAAACTTAATCTAGTAGCTCCCTACTAGATTTTGTGGTAAGTAAGGCCTGCTGGCATAGTGTTGGACACTCGGAGTAAGGAACAGCAAGACTTAATGCAGACCAATACATGAACATTAAGGATGAGTCCCTACCTCAGTCACACTACAGAGTTAAATGGAGAAAGTTTTGGACAGTTTACAGCAAAAGGAATCCTGACATTCAACACATGAGTACATTGTGGATGGTTAAACTATGAGGACAGAGAAGAAAATTAGTCTGAATGTAAAACTCAGAGCAAACCTTCTGGCGTGGCTCATCGAAATGCTATGCAGAAAAAGATAGTTGGAACTGCATGAAAGACACGTAAAGCATGTCCTCTAGTCTACTCAGTGCTGACAAAGCATCTACCAGAATTTTATATCCCGCTGTAGGTTTTATTCTTTTAGGAAAGATAAAACAGAATAACTGGTGAAAGATCAGTGAAAAAAAAAGATAATAATAATAGATGATCTATAAAGACAGGAGTATTTGAAGCTGATTAGTCTGAGGAATAGATTATGGAGAGTACCAAGATCAGACTGCTGAAAATGAGAAAGATGTAAACTCACTGTCATGGGATTAAAGCGAGGAATAACAGGTAAGAGTGAATCAAGGAAGGTATGATGTTAGGAGTCAGAAAAAAGCCTTGTGAATAGTAAGGCTAGTTAAGCCCTACTTTAGGTGAGAAGATTGTAGACTCTGCAACTAGGGATTTTAGAAAACAAATTATACAAATACCTGTTAGGAATGGTTTCACTGCCCTGGGACAGTGAATGGATTAGACAACTTCTCAAGGGTCTTTCAAGGTTTATTTCTCATGAAACTACTACAATGTAAAATTTCCAAGCATGATAATACTGTTGCCACTAATACTATAAATTCTGTTGCCAGGGGAGAGCACATTCAATGCTTCTAGACAACCCTACAAGAGGAAAAAAAAAGCTCTTGCATTGTAGGGCACTTGGAAATTAAAACATGAAATGTATGTATTATCAGTTTTAGGGGACATACGTTACTGCTGGTAAAACCACACTTTCTACTCTCAAATCATAAGAAATTTTAGTTAACTGTATTGAAGCTGGATTTGGCCCTTGCATTGTTACTGTCTTGATTTTTTTCAGCAGCAATTTGTCACAATGATAGACACTGGAGAAAATCCTGAGGTCTGGTTTCTTAATCTGCTTGTCTAATAAGAAATATGATACAGGGTTACAATTAAATTTTTTTATTCTTGACCATCAGTGTGTCATTGTGTCTGCTTATGATGATAAAGAATTGTATAACCTCATGAAAGAAGAGCAAGAGACAGCTGGCTAATTTTCTTATCAACAGCCACTATAGCGCTTTGATAAAAATGAAAACTTTGGATATATAAGAATTGAAACTGAGAAAAAGCATATATGAACTGGTTTATTGACTAAAATTGCTAATCTTGCAAAAGGGTGCTGTTGTCATCATGACCTTCTACTAATAAACATTAAAATACAGAGCTATTTAACTTAATTTTGTAGCTGTTCCTGCAGTGCATGCAAATGGAATTTAATTAAAGATGAAAAAAGTTACATTAGATAATGTTTTCAACCTCCGCCCAATTACTGGCTATAAATATATTGACCTCTGCTTCTGGCAAGTATATTGCAATGAAACCAAAAATATATTAAAGAAATATATTTAAGTAGAGTTTGGTAATATTAGGAAGCATTAGATGCTCTCTATACACATAGAAGAACTTTGTCCCAAAGACCTTGCAATCTCAAGTGGCAAAGATGAGAAATGTGGAAATGCACACAACAAGCAACATGGTCAGGATAAAACTAAGCATGTACAATAGTTATGCACTTCTTTTTATTCGTTTTAAAGTTGAACATACACATTTCATCACCTTCTGTTCTCCTCAGTGCTTTTGAGCCATTTTGTCTTTCTTTAATACTGAATACCAATTTCAATCCCTATGCTTTTATACACTTCTGTTTCATCTGAATGAGCTGTAATTTTGTAATCATTTTGAAACAGAGATGGTTGACATTCTTTGCTAAGTAGACCTGTATATGTCTGTAAGTTAATCCTGTTACTGCATTTTTGTTTCTTTGGAAACTTCAAAAAGGTGACAAGATGCTGGGTTAGGAAAAAAAAAAGGAGACTTACAATCCTTTAGAATCCTTATTGTGATGCTGTAGTTTCTATACTAGTTGATCTCCTGATTTTCAAGTTTTCCACAGCTATTCACGTGCAGGTCGTGCGTATTCAAAAAACCATTCAAAGCCTTTATTATGGGGAATCTTTGATCCTTTTCTCATGAGCAGATATAACACATGGGAAAGAAGACTTTTTCTGTCTACCAATCTGCAGAATTCATTTTGAAGTACTCTTCAAAGATTTCAGTTACCAAGTAGCAGTAGTTGTCTACCTAGAAAGTCCGGCCTTGCTACTTGCTTCCCTAACAGATGTGCCTAACACAGGTACGGAAGAAAAAATTGATTCATTTCTTAGAATTTCAGCTTCTCTGTAATAGCTCAACATCCATTTTCTTGATAGAGGAATTTCTAAATCTACTGTATGCAATTAGGTCTTAATCTCACTGTCAATGAAATGGCACTCCAGCATCCAAAGGTCAAACTTTCAGCTTTCACAATAGAAATGATGACAAAAATACTCACAGGCACAAAGCAAGTATTTAATTGCATGTTCTAAAGAGTTGCTGCTGCTCTCAGTAGAGTTGAAATTGCCATTCATTAAGACATCAAAAAAATCCACAGTTACCAAAAAAGAAACATTCAAAATAACTATAATCTCAGTCAAATGCAGGAATGGCTAAGTTATCATCAAAGCAATAGTGGTTAAATGTACTCAAATAATGTGAATAAACTTAGTCATCTCCCCAACTGATGATGGAAATCAGTGATAAAATCTTATTTAAATCAAAAGATACATGCACATTGGCTAGTTTAATTGACTTAAAACACTAAGACCCTGAAGTAGTTACCAGACTTAAACTGAGAGGCATTGGTATGTACTGGTGGTGATCTGCTTTGCAAAGAATACAGAGTTGTAGACCTTTATGAACATACAGGAGTCTCAGAAAGGGATTATTTTGTGGAAAAAGGAACTCCTGCCTGTGCTAACGTTTATATACTTCTGGAAGACAGAACTACTGCAATGTGTCTGCCCATCAATGTCAAGCAGATAGGTCAGTAATTCCTAGTAGTTGTTTCAAAACTTGTACAGAATAAACAGGTTGATCTTTCAGATCAAAAAGTTCTGAAATGTCCAGATTTGATTATGTTTAGTATTGTGCCTTCAAAACTGGGACTATGAACTGAACCTGGTAAACTCTACTTGCCTAAATCACATTTTAATATTCAAAATAATCAATCAGACCAGATAAATTACTTTCTAACAGCAAACATAGTTTATATCTCTCAAGAACAGATGGAGCAAAGTGGGCAATGACAAATTGCCAAAGGAAGCAGTCACAGTTTCAAAAGAGGTGCCAAAACCCTTATATCGAATGAGTGACACCAAAGACACTGAGGAAATTCCTCAATATACCAAACATTTATTGGTACCTCTAACAGATTTGGAAATTTCCAAGGAGACAGATTTCCACTAGTTTTCAGTGTCCATACCAAAGCAGAATGACACCACCCCACTCATTTTTAGAGATTAATTTGCACCAAATTATTTTTGCCCCCAGGGTTCTGTGATGTTAAGATAAGTTTGTTCTCTTCTATAGTTTTATGAAAAAGGACTTAGAGGAATGATTATTTTTTTCTTAAACCTTTCTGCCCACAGCAGATAGAATGAGGCAATCAAGTCATTTATTTTAAAATTTATGATGTTCTGATAAATATTAGTACATTAAAGCTACAACAATAAAGCAGCTTTAAACTAAGATTTATTTTCTAGCCTTATGACTGAGGAAGAGGAATTCAGATCCTCCTTCCTCTGAAATCCACTGATTTTAACAAAACACTTTAAAGTACATACCCTACAGGATGTAGAAGAAATGTGTGCAAGTTGTCTCAGTGGTGAACAGAACTCCCAGACTACTACCAAAACTATGAGTATGGATTTAGCAGTCTAAATTGCAGTAGGATTATGTTAATTTTTGCAACAGCCACTTACAAAATCTGTCTTCTTGAATGTTTTTCTCCAGACAGCTCTTTTATTCAATTCAGCAATGATGGCTATGTTAAATCCATATGAAAAGAGCTTCCATGTATATAGAACTTCATAGATATGGAATTCATAGACATAGCTTTCATAGACCTTGCAAAAATACTACTTTTGTTAAGGTGATTTTACAAATATCTTGTAACTTTTTCCCCAGAAATAAGACCATAGTTGAAAAATTCTGCAAAACTGGCAAAAACTTTATTTCTATCCTAATTTGAAGTGTGACATTCTTATCAATAGGAAAATTGTATTAAGGAAAATGTATATCAATTAACCTCATAGATGTCAGAAGACAATGCATAAATATCAAGTCTTGTTCAGAAGACCAGTAGTAATACAATGAGAAGCAGTTTGTGATTGTATATAGCGAAGTGTCTACAATTTGGATCAGTTACAACTATCCCTTTGTTGAATCCACACTTTACAAGGCCATGCCACCTTTCAGAGAGCAAAAATGAATTCTATCCCTTACTTGTCTGTTTAATTGCAAAACTGAGGATTTTACACTCAGTGCCTTCCATTAAGGAAAACTATAAATTAGCTTGAGGATATTAAGGTTTTAGGGAGATAGAAGACAAAGGCAGATGACATCCCATCTCATAATAAGTCTCTTTCATAACATGCATGTAATGCATTTCACATATTAACATGCATGGTTATAAAACTATGCAAAACCTAGGCACATGAGTGAAAACCAGTTACTTTTATTACTTCTTTTATTCTGTGTGTCCTGTGTTCTTTATATTCTTAGTGCTGCTTACTCTCTCAGTATTCCAAGACATTAAGTACTGTACATTCATACAGTAGAAAGTTGGCTATGAGTAACTTTGCTGAGCTTAAATGCCAGACTTTGCAGGAAGAACTTCTGCTTTAATAGGCCTACCTTGCATTCTTAAATTTCACAAAACATAATTCTGTTGTTCAGAAATCACTGATCCTGGGGGAAGTTTGTGTTAAATGTTGTCTGAGCTTTAAATTCTGTCTGTCTGCTGCGGTGAGAAAAAAAATTAGACATCGCATATTTTGTGAAGAACATTTGTTATCATTTTCTGCAGTCTAAAACACATTAGGAGGTAACACAGACTACTTGATGTGATGGTACCTTTAGCTGCTTATAAAGGTTTTCAGGAGGCAAATATATCTTTGCTAAATCACGAGCAATGGAAAATGTAGACAGGTCACTATATATCAGGTGAATAGAGACCTCAATCCCTTCTCTTTCCCACACAGCCCTCACTCACCTTGTTTCAGCCATCCCAATCCCACCACTTTTCCTGGAAAATCTTTGTCTAGTTTCACCAAGCAGTCAGAACAGAGGCTTCCACAGACTAATGATGTGCCTGGCCTTTTCTCCTCTACAGCTATGCATACCTGCTTACAGGAGTGGTTAAGTTCAGAGGCATTTATATTCAGTTTCACACAACTTTATGAAATGAGGGCATGGGATTTAAGGTAATGATTTTCCATGTATTTACAGTCTGTTCAAGCATAAGACTTAAAGAGCTTTTCCAGTGAGAATATACATTGCTTCTGAGCTTAAAATATAGGGACATTTTCCACCTAACCTTTTTACTAGGTCAAGAAATTATTCTGAAACCATGACACTGTTACTATAGCCAGAGTTCTCTGTATCAAAGTATGCAGTTTTAAAAAATGGCTTATTATACATTTTGTGTATACGTGTGTGTTATGTTCAAACTTACCTGCCCCAAACAGACTTGAAAGACTATATGAAATGGATTAACTATGTTTACAATCGTTGAATTCAGAGTAGTGCTCTAATTTATTTTTTTTTCACAGCTTTACTGTATATCTTTTTCCTGTCAAACAAAATCTAGAAAACGACTTACTGTGAGAGTTTGGATTTGGTTTATTGAAAAATATGCTTAGAGACACAGGGTCACAGAACATAAGGCCAGAAGATATTGCAAACATCTGACTTCATAAATACCTCTAGTTGAATTAACTAAACTTCAAAATACCCTGATTTATAATGGGGAAACTGTTTCTAATATTTTGAGGGATGGGAAATCCCTATAGGCCCTGACAAATGGCTTCAGAATTAAAACCACTTAAGCAACATAGACCAGAAATGTGCTGACCAGTCACTTTTATATAACTATTAACAGTCACAAAATCCAGACATATCAAACAGATATTTCTGTCCCACACTGAGGATGGAAAAGAGGATAGAGAAGGATGATACAATTATATTTCAGAATTATGAAGAAATCACTTATGAGACTTCAAGACTGTTACCTCAGTTAATGATTTTCTTATTCTAGCAGTACCTTCAGACTGCAAGAAGAGACAGCGATGATTTGAGAAAATTCCACAGAAAATGTTAGTTACTGAATTTAACTCATATTTCTCTGTGAGAAGAATAGTTGCAGAAGCTACCTGTTTTTATACAAGCATGGTCATACTCTTATCTGAAGAACAAAAAGGTTCTGTTGCATTTTTCAAGAGGTAAATGAACAACTTTTTTTAGGTTTTTAAGAAAATAGGAATGGACAAATGTCACAGCACTAGCAAAACAGCCAGCTGCAGCAAGGCTTTTACCATCACGTACCGGGATAACTTCAACAAGTAGTTCCCAGGCCTTGCCCCAGCACAGCCACCAATCCCCCACAAGGTTTCAAAGGTTCATCTAGTGTCTGTGCTGTTTCTTCATCTTCTTCAGGCCAGTCCATCCTGCTTCTTGCCTCTGCTACATCTGGATTATTCCTTCTCTGGGCTCCTCTTGCAGCCAGCCTCTCCTCATCCTGGGCCTCTCCTCATCTCTCCTACATCCAGGGTGCACACATACTCTTACTCCTCCCTCTGTTTCTTCCAGGTCTTCTTCCTCCAGTGCTCCTCTTCATATGACCCTTAGAGCTTTTTAACTACTTAGCAGGAACCAGCCATGGCTGAACCTTATCCACATCAGCCAGCCCACCGCCCCTGAAGCCAGCCCACAGCTGTGTATTAGCAATGTTAATTAACCCAGCTTCATTCTTCTACAATTCCTCTACAGACAGTGACTGTAAGATGGAAAAAGTAATGTTTTATAATGAAAGAATCCATGAGTTCAAAAAAAGAATAGCCGGGGTTTGCTCACACTTGCGTTCTTGTAGAGAAAACTGGTGATGGGATCTTCAGCACGGCAGACAACTGAGAGGATTCAATGGTAAACATAAAATTGGAATGACGATGCAGCACGAATTCAAAAGCAATCATATAATTTCTAAAGTTTTATATTTCATTTTACAACTCTAAAAATGTTAAGATTAGGTCTAGATACTTTCTGTAGAAGTTATAGCTCAGTTCTTAATGCTTGTTCCTTATGACAAGCTTAATTTCTTGACTCGTCATTTTAGCCTCTTGCAGTTCTCTGCATTCAACTGGGACTCAAAGCTAAAGAAAAACAAAATGGTAATTACTATTAATTATAACAATTTTGTTCTTGGAGAAAAGCATGGATAATTCAAAAGGACAACTAAGTTAAAAAAAAAACCACAAAAAACCAAAACCAAAACCACAACTACTCCAGTGATGATTTCCTTTGCCAAAAGTCTAAAATACCACACACACACAGTTTTTCTTGTAGTTTTACCTGTATACAAGACTTTGTCACCTCATGCTGTGGGTTAAGCCCAGCAGGCAGCTAAGCATTGCGGAGCCACGTGCTTGTCCTCGAGTGGGATGGGTGAGAGAGCTGGAAAGATAAAAGTGAGAAAAATTGTTGGGTGAAATAGGTAGTTTAATAGAGGGGAAAAAGCTGCAGAGGAAAATAAAGAATTCGTTCACCACTTCCCAAAGGCAGGAGAATATTTAACTATTTCCAGAGAAGCAGAGCCCCATCACATGTAACAGTTAATTGGGAAGACCAATGCCATAACTCCAAACTTCCTTTCTCTTCCCTGCCTGGCTTTTATTGCTGAGCATAATGTCATATGTTGTGGGACAGCTGGGGTTAGTTGTCCCAGCTGTGACCCTTCCCAACTTCTTGTGCACCCCCAGCGCTCACTGGTGGGGTGCGGTGGGAGCAGAAAAGCCCTTGGCTCTGTGTAAGCGCTGCTCAGCAACAGTTAAAACGTCCCCGTGTCATCAACACTGTTTTGATCATGAATCCAAAACAGCACCATACAAGCTACTAGGAAGAAAATGAACTCTATCCCAGTCAAAACCATTACACCTTATTTCCATACATTGTACATGCCTTTTCATTGTATTCCTGATGGTTGAAATATTTAGAAATGGGCAAAAGATATTCACTGATGAGATTGGCAGTCTTGGCTAGGTAATTGTAAATTACCTACATCATTTATAAAAGCATTTCCCCAGCTTTTATAAATCCAAAATAAGTGAGCCAGTTCTTAAAAGAAACCATTCAAGGCATTGTAATGACTGTCAAAAATTAATGTGAGATGTGAATTTAATTCCACTGTTTATTTTAGCTTGCTTAGTTTATATATCCTCTTCAGAAATAAGTGGTCTAAATGACTCGGCGTTTAAGTAAAGAAGCTTTTAGTGCTTAAGCATACAAAATCATCTAAACAGCACATCCAAAATCCTTGAAAGAAAACTATCATTAAGTAGCCCCTTACAACTCCATCTCACATTTTTTGCCTCTGTGAGACTGTACGGTAGCAGCATGCTGACCTGAAAACTTGCTGTGGAGATTCAGGCATGTGCCACAGGGAGGAAGGAGAGAGTTGTCCTTAGCTTCTGCTTTCTGACAGCAACGAGACTGATCTGAGAAGGGTGATCTTGGGTTGAGAAGAAGGTGAAAGTAGTGAGCTGGATCAGCTCCAAAAGCTTTTTAAGCATTCTTTATTTCCAAACTCATGGAAGAGAGAGAATTCTCTCATTCATGTTTTTCTGGATTCAGAGTGAGCTGTTGTCATTTTCTGTTTGGCTCCATTCCTTCATGAGATCTTTCATTACATGATTTGGCTCATGCTGCTTTATATTCAGTGAGGTAATAGTCTTCCATCAGCTTGAAAGGTCAATGGCCTTTGTTGTTGTTGTGGAAATTCTTAAAAAAAATATTTAGCCACTTCCTTTTCTAACAGAGCTGAAATAATTGTTCTGATAAATCCAAACACTCAATCACATATAAAAGCTTTTTCGCTCTTCAATTCTGTTTGCTACAATAGGGTTGTTAAAAGTATCTTTCTTTTTAATAATTATTTGGTCACATTGTCTTATGGAGAATAATTGTATTGTTTCTTCTCAGCATTCTTGGGGGTAAAGGCCATTGACTTCAACACACGTAAAGGAAGTTGCTTAACCACTGTCAGAAAACTAATTACTCGGTTTATATATTGGGGTTTTATGCTTATATAGCTTTTTTATATTTGGTAGCCTAAATGGTCTTTTTTATTATCCATAAATAGTTCCATTACAGCATAGTAAGAGTACCAGGAAACCATAACTTAGCATTTTAAGAAGTTTGTCATCTCAGTTGTGTAAGGAACAAACAACATGTATGATATTTGGAGGGAGATGTTATTTGTAAGCTCTGCTAGTGCCAAAGCAATTCTCCATCAAAAGTGCAGTTATGCTGTTTCACTCCACATGCTATGTCCACTGGGCAGAACTTAAAATAGTACACAGAGCCCAGTGTTTCCTTCTCATTTAGGACACCTTTGAGGTAATCAATATATTTTTAAAGAATATTCTACTATGATAGCTTTTATCTTTCATCAAATTCTGAGGTCTCAAGAACTTATATTAGTAAAAATTTAACCACTTCTCAAAACAAGATTTTTTTTTTTCAGAGTTGGGTGTGTGTGTGTTCATTTTTTTTGTTTGTTTGGTTTGGTTTGGTTTTTTGCAAAGAGGACTAAAATAAGGTTTGTTTTGTACAATCTATGGCTTTGAAATGATAGCCTTAGCTTTTGCAACATCTATCTTTTTATCTTTGTGTGTTCACCTACAATCACAAGTAAAATAATGCAAATTTTGAATTTTTTTAAAGTAAACAATTATTTTTATGTTAAGATATGTCTCATGGAAAAGGAATCTGTTTCTTAAGAAGAAATTCTTATTGTTTGTCTAGTTCTTAACCAAGGGATTGATAACTTTGAAATATGCCACTCATGGCATAATCAATATGTATCACAGACTCAGAGAAAACATAAATCTGACAAATAAATGTTTTTATTTTTTTAATAGTTAGAATCAGATGACAGAAAGGTAAAACAAGGCATTATAATATCTGTGTTTTATTGTCAATGGTATTATTACCAGTGATAAAGCAGGCTTTTTCTTAAGTTTTATTAAGAATGTACAAAGCTATTGCAAATCTTTGTTTAAATGAGATAGCTTATTTAGTGAAATAAAATACAGTGTGACTGGATTGCTGTATACTTTAACCACGGATATAAATTATAGTGACCATTATTTAAAGTTCAGTAGTGGCCTAATGTTAAAAGAAAGAATCCTAATGGTTTTATTCAAAATAATGATGAATTAATATTGAAACTGCTTCCCCATCACCTACTTGCCAAGTTTTACCATGTGATATTTATAAGTAGGGTGCATTTCTTCAGACCTGTTAATGGTGTTTTTCACCCTTACTTTCCCACAGCTTGTTTCTCCTGTCTAATTACACTATATTTTCTATGATCTGAAAAAGCTCCATACTTTACAGGAAAAGGTATCATTTTCTTCACTGTCATTTAATTTGGCACTTCCAAATGAGATGTACAACAAACGCACAGCTCTCAGTGCTTTCTGTTCTTTGAAAACATTTGATTCCATTAAACAAGAATATTTCTCCCTTGTTTGAAAAGAAATATCACAAGAAATTTACTTAAAAACCTGAGAATGCAATAATCAGATTTATTTTAAATATAACTGTAGTTTCAAGGGTTAGAATATTCATTAGAACAAAAAAATTCCTCAGCCATAAGCAAGAAAATTTCCAATGACACATGCAAAGGATGAATGATATCTTGAAAAAAACCCTGACCCTACGAACTCTTTTTGGTACAATGATACTTTTGGCTAAATATCTCACTGACAACACTGGCTGATTTCCATATTATAACTGTAGATTAGCTAGCATTTTGTAGGTGATTACTAAAGAAACTGCAAAGGAACTTTAGGTTTTTCAGGGAAATTCTTCCTTGCAGTTATAAAAATGTTTTCCTAGATAAGTTCAGTGACATGTAAACATCCTGCTGCAGAATACTTCACACTGCTAAGCAGCAGGATCTCAGTAAAAGATAAAAATAAAAAATAAATTTAGCTTTAAGGATCTGAATAATCTTTTTTAATCATATCATTTCAGCTTCTACAGGATAGTTCATGTGATGAAAGTCCTGCACAAGATTACGTATTTTCCTGAATAGACTACAATCCAGAAAAGCAGCATAACAGTTGCTTCTACAGATGGCATGTGCAAAATAGATAGACTGTTATGTCCAGCAGGAGAAATTCCTTTCAATTTGTTTTACAAATTAGGAATGGAAATTTTGGAAATTTCAGTTCTACACTTTGATTTGCATCCCAAGTCGTGAATGTATGATCATTTTTAATTCAGAAGTACACCATTCCCTGTTGATCACTGAGAATTACTCGAGTATCATTCTGCTGGAGAATAACGGAGCTTAATGTTTTTATTTAAATGTCTCTTTTTGTTCCCTTATGTTTCATTAATTCATGGTCTGTTAGGGAAAAAAAAAAGTATTTACTAATAAAATGGAAAAATATTATAAGAGATAAATACTCAGTTTTTCCCTTCTACAGAACTCTTATGAAAGAAAATACTTACAAAGAAGTTACCTGGAATATTTGAAGTATTTGTGTAGTATGAGACACAGTACTATGTTAGACAGGTGCTAGAGTGGCTGCCTGAGAAGCAAGACTATGACTTGCATAGAAAGACAATTTTGTTTAGATGTTCTAAACGGAAAAGCCTGTGGATTTTGACATTTTTCCTTTTTAGAGGGAGAATTAAATTATTCACTGAGCTCTCAAGGGACTTCTGAGCTGGGATTCCTGAAGTTAAAAGAGAAAACAAAGTGTTGTGTTGTGCTCTTAGTTGCCTCCTGAATAGATTCGTGGATCCAAAATTTAGATGTAGAAGTAAATTGCTTAAAAGCCCATTGCTTGTCTATTCCAAGTTTTATATTACTCGTTATGTTAAAAACCAATACTAATGTAACAGAACATTTCAGTAACTTCCATCTATATCATAGATCTTCCATTCCTCTTAGCTTTTTTATTCATAAATATTTTGTGTAAAATGTTTTGTAAGGAAAGGAACAGAAAACACAAATTTCATGCTTTACTTAAAAACATTTTTCCTTTACATCCTCTGTGTAAAATATAGAAATTTTTGAAACCATAAAAACCCTGGAAGAGAAAAGCCTGAAAGTATTGTTCAGAATGAATGGAGGTGTGAGACTGTGAGACTCAGGCAATCAAATATTCTAATTTGTGCTTACCCTGTCTCGATGCAGTGGGCATATTTCACTTCTCTGTCATGCTCTGATCCACTGTTGCTAGGGAGGGAGGATATGATGGTAAAATGACTTTATGTACTAAAATTGATTTAAATTACAACAGTCATTCTCACAATAATCCTTTTAATTGCTCTTAGGAATTACAAAATTAATTAAGAAATATCTTGTGGCATCCCCTCAATTTAAAAAATAAAATATTGATTTAACTCATTAAATGATTAGTACCTTGTGAAAAGTAATCATCTTAGCTTTTTATTTTTATGAAGACAAAAAACCCTCCAAAAAACCAAATGAAAGTTGAATGTGCCTAATAAAGAAATATTTCTCTTTTGAATCCATTTCTCCATCTCATGCCTACCCTTATCAGCTAAACCAGATGAGATTAGTGGTGTCTTGAGTCCCATTAAAAAGAAGAAAGCCTTTGTTTTTTACTTGGTAGCACTCACTTTCCTGTCATTTTCTCTCTAAGCCTTTGTGCTCAACTTAAACTGCCAGGAAAATACATTAACCTTTGAAGGGAAGTGGCAAAATAATCTATTATATGAAGTATAAAAAAATATTTCCTTCAGCTACAGTACTTATTTTCTTACTGTACTCATGCAGTGTTTATGCAGTGTTTACAGCTGCACACTATTAGCCAGATTTAATTAGGTGACAGAGGACATGGAAATACATGAAAGGAACCCTGCCACGGCTGAAGACATATACCAGGAATCAGATGGTGACGGGAATTGCAAGGTTGGCATTAAACTCATATCTGCATTGCCCACCTCAGGGTTCCCTGAATTCTGCAGTTCTTCTTCTGTAACATTTTAGACTATCCTCAGTCTAATTGCAAATCACACTGCTTGTAAATGACTATGGGGTGAGAAAGGATAGGAAATTCTTGACCCTGCTCTCATTTATCTACACCCACTCTTGCAATAGTATGGTGACAAGGTAGAAATCATAATTCTTTGTTCAGAACACTGGGAAAGTCCCTTATTCTGGACTTGAGATTTTAATGGCAAATAATGCCAATGAGGTTCTACCAGATGTGTGACACAAAATCAGCTATGCTACACCTAGAATCTAGATAAATGGTCGGGTTTCGTCCAAAGCATACATTTTATTCATCTGTATTAAAGACAATGCACTCTGCATCTATATCAAATGCACCTCTTTAACAAATAGAAATTAATAAAGAAAGAATTATATTAAACCCAAAAAGAGTAGAAACAGCTGGGATGGGGAAGAAATTCAGTCTGTTCAATACAGGCAGGATTCTGTGTAAGGGTCACAAATACTACTTAAGCAATGGACCATTAGGGCGGTGTGGTTATCATGAAATGATCTCACCCCTGGAGAGATAACTATGGACCAGATGCAGCCATGTGCTTCTAAGCATCCAGGGGTGTAGTTATCATGATAAGCATACCTGCTGATTTTCCTTCATTGCCACTATAAAATTTCCTGTATTTCGTCTCAGCACAAACATAACAGTGTTTAAGTATATTATTCCAACCACAGAAAATTGCCAATTAATGCAAGAATAGTTAAGTAGTTTAAGCTACAACATTACTGCAAAACCACATTAAAAAGTGGCAGAGACAGTAGGAAGTGATACTTGTAAGGTAAGCTTGAAGAAAATGGATCTTTGTTTCAGAGAAGGAAGGGTACATTAACAGATGTTTAAGGTATTTGAAAGACAAGACCCCAGGTTCCACTGTTCCTATCTTTTCTTTCCCACTTGCCAACAATTTTACCTCTTAATGGCAAAAAAAGATAATGGAGGACTCACTACCTGTAGCAAAAAGCTTTAGGTAGCTTTTTTTCCCCCAAACCCAGACTTCAACAAACCCCTTTGGTGCCTACCTCCTGAGAAATCCCAAAGATTTGATTTCATAATGTATGCAGCAAGGACCCCACTTTCTTTTGTCTGGAGACAATGCTTGGGATGACTGTTGGCAAAATATTCAGTGCCCCCGGGGAGACGAGCTGTCAAGTAATAATAAGGCAGCAAGGAGCAGCAGGGAACAGGGTCTGGGCTTCTGTGGAAATTCTGTTGAATCTGCCTAGTTTTAAAGGCTAGGGGCTCCATCTAAAGAGTATATAGTCTCATCTCTTTGCTGAAGCAGTGAAACCTGACACAAAAGAATACATTAGAAAGAAAAAAAATAAACAGATGGAGTTTCATCTTCGCTGCTTGAAACAAATGAAAGGGAAGAAGAGGTTTTGTTTTCTTTTCATTATCAAGTCTGATTCTTTTAAAAGAAGCAAAATTATGTTGTGTGGAAGAGGCCCGCGTATAAAAGCTGATTAAGTCTGGACAAAATGAAACCAAGTGTTTTCAGTTCACTGAGTGTTTGTGACACAGGATGAAACATGGCTGAAATTTTGTCAGCATCATCAAACGACATGATCTGGTAAAAATTAGGGTTGTAGGTTTTCAGCTGAGAAACCTGTGACTCAGCTAGGGTATACATTTCAGCCTACATATAAGTTAACACGGGAAAAAGTTCAGTGTAAAGATGTTACAATAAATGTTGATAAAAAAGTTACTTTATAAGAGAAATTTTATCAGGGATGGCAGCTAAATTAAAAAAAAATATTGCTGCATGGAGATGGTCTCATCTTGAGTTTTGAAGTATTTTAAGCTTTTGTGGCTAGCTCCCTGAAGGCAGGAGTAAGGACTTTCAAGTCACATGTTATAGAAAGTACTGTCAGCCACATTAGGACAGCATGATCAGAAGCTGTTAATTTAAGACTAAGCATGTGAATGGAGTGAAGAATGTTTGGGGTTTTTTAAATTATTTTTTTCCCCTTGTCCGGCTGCCTTAACTAATCAAAATACTTGCATGAAAATTGAATTTTAGGAGGTCATTAGGCATAGGGAAAGCACCTGTAAGAGGACAATAATTTAAAATTATTCAGGGAGGCATAGTAGAAGAACATGATTTGGTAAACCATTAATAAAAGACATGAAGGAGTGGAGAGAAATGAAGACAAAACCTAGCAACACAGTTAGAAATATAAAATATAAGGCAGAATATCACTCTAAATATTTTTAATATGTTGTTTTCGATGCTTCTTGGCAGTCAGGAGTTCATGAGGAAAACAGTAACAAAGAAAATCCAGTATTCCTGAGAAATAAGCAGACAAATGGCAGGGGAAAGAAGTTAGAAGGCAAAAGAGAATGAGAAAAACTCAAAACCAAAAATATTAAAGACAGATGAAAGAAAGAAACTTGGAAGAAAAGCTAAGTAAAAGTATACAACAAATAAACAAACTTAGGAAATTCTAAAAAAAAAAATTTATGAAAAGAAGACAACAGTCATGTATAACTAAAGTGGCAATTGTTTCTTTCCCTTCATCTCAGTGAACTAGTGGTGGTCACATATTTGTAGAACTGTATCTGAAAACTCATTTATTTTGGTTTGGAAAGCTAAAATACATTTAACAAACCTTTGTACAAAACAGAGCTCTTCTCACTTTTACACATCTCTAGCTCTTACAGGAATTGCAGAGGTAAAGGCATGAATCAACTTGATCAATAAATGAATTGTGGAGACAGAATTACAAATATCTTGAGGAGTCATCACTTTTGAGTAGACTCTGTTAACCCCTAACTGCTTCCACCCTTTGAATAGAAAACAACTCTGAAAAATGGTCACCTGAACATTTAATTACTCCTCATGTTTTTCCAGATATATAATTCTATTTAAACACATCATTAAGTTCCTGTATCATGTTTAGACTCCTTTTAACATTCTTTTCATGTTTACAGATTTTTTTTCTGAAAAACATTTATAAGCTTATTTACATGAAAGTACCTTTACCACTATTTGTGTTTGTGTGTCTGAATTTTGGGGATTGTTTATTTTTTCAAGGAAAATATACAAAATATCTCCTTGGGAGAAGACATACAAGGAAGGACTCAGAAATGCTATTGTTAGATGTTACTAACGTTATCAAAATGTGACTTTGTTTTAATTCTTAAAGAATTTAGAAGAAAATATCTGTATCTAGGGAGGGGAAACTGAAGTGCTATAGAAAACTATGTAAGGGACAATCTTTGCCATGCAGGATATAATTCATAATAAACCATTGTTAAGGAGAATAGAAGAGGAAAAGGAAAGGAAGGACATAATTTGTCAGATAATCAAACTCTGACCAAGACCTCCTCTAATCCTGTTGGCTTTAGCTCATGATCTCATCCTCATTTGACCATAAAGTTTGAAATAAAAGAGATGTGAAGGGCTCTACCATTGAGCTACTAAACTGCCAGGAGAAAAAAAGTGGTAACTCCCCAGAATATGTTTTTCGAAGTCCAATTCACAGTCCTTTGCTTATTGCACAGGGAAACAGAGAAACATTCCAAAATTTTATGGCTGAGCTAAGTTTAGGCTTTTGTAATAGGAACAGGGGCACTGGAAAGTGATCTGCAGTTCTTCTTTGTCTGTCTTTCCAGTCAAAAAGCAAAGTATAAGGGGTGAATAGATTATGCAGGCATAACATATTTTATGGGTTTATAAGAGTAGGTATTTATGGCTTTGTTAGTGTAGGTAAGCCATTTATTTAAAAATCCTTGAGTAGTAGCTCCATTTAGCTTGATCAGATGTTTTTTAAGGATGCTTATTTGCCAGGTAAGTTTCTAGCAATTTAGAAGTATTTAAGAGTTAATTTAGCTCTTTCCTTGCCCTCCATATGTGTTCTCCAAGAGGGATTCTGGGGTATAAGGAAGAAGAATCTAGTAAGGTAATTTCCTTAAGAAAACAGGCAGACATAACATTTTCTAATTAACTCCTCTCGCCTATTTTAGCTTATGCAGATGTAAGTTATCTAATTGCTACTTTATTGGTTCTGCATAGATTGGTTGTCTTTTAATGGCATCTGTATGTTTTTTGCTTCACTGGCATTATAGGACCCATTGCTGTGATCTATATAGGAAAGCTGTATTTCCTGAGTTTGAGATAGAAGAAAATTGCATACTAAAAGCTCAACACACAATCTCTTATTTTTTGCTATTTAGTATAAGAACCAGGACATACAAAGGAGCTCTGCAATCTGAGTCTAACTTAACTGCATCTCATATAGCAGGCTAGTTTACCTACCTGCTTATAGGCACAATGCCCATAGCATGGGAACATGTAATTGGTTTATTTTGTACTAAGAAATAATACGTGCAAATAATCTGATGAATGCAAATAATCTACAGCTCAGAATACTCTTCTGCTTTGCTAATGGCATTAGTCATTACCTTCTTTTTTTTTTTTTTTTTGTCTTATTTCAGCATCTCCTTCTATTACAGTTCAAAATATGAACACCATAAATAGCTTTCCCAGATTTAACAGGAAAATAATAACAGAGGACAGAAAAGTATGTTTGTGAAAAGGGGAGAGAAAGCAGGGATCTTGGCAAGAGAACAAAACAGAATAACCCTATTGGAGAGAAGAAGTAAGAAAGGGAAAAGAGAAGGAAAGGTGACGCATACAGCATTATGAGTATTAGTAATAATGTGAAAACACTGAGTTTCAGCAATAAAACATGCTGAAATTGAAGGTATTTCAACTCCCGGCAAGATGGGAGATTAAATGCAGCTACAGTTATATTTGATATAGTGAAAAGAATTTATGAGACTGAAAGATCTGGGAAACTTGTAATGACAAGATAAGAGAGAGTGCTGAACAAAGGCCCTTTGATAAGGAGGGAACTTTATAGACCCTTCCAAAAAGACAAGAAAAATCTGTATAGAGGTGAGTTACGTGGAGAGACAGCATGGGAACGTGGGAATAGGAAATCTGGATACAAATAATGAGGAAGAAGCAGACACTGAGAACCACAGCAGTAAGCCAGGAGGTTTCAACAAATCCATGAGAAAGAGAAGAAGTTATAGGGAATAACGGGGTTCTGAGTCAGGCCCCTGCCATGTGTTTCAGGCAGTGTGACCCTACGGGAACACGCAGTAATGGCACAGCGCCTTTTCAAGAGTTTGAATACAACACATAGCATTTGCCAATTATAGTGAATCACTGTAGATTTAGGATGTGTTGATTTCTAAGTGTTTGTGTTTAAAAATAAACTTCTCTCTGAATGAGCAAGATGTTAAGGTTTAATTTTCTTACTCCATTGATTTATACTATTCTAGTACACCTGACATTTTTGCTTTTTAATAAACACTTGAAAAACAAGACGTCTGTTCAGGGAGAACAGTAAAGTGTTTCACTTTACTGTTTTTTATACACTACTATTTTTCCTCTGTTGTTAATTTGTCCTGGTTCATTTTTTAAATTTATTTACTAACTTTATCAGCAATCAAACCTGCTATCAGAACTGAGAATGAGTGCTTTCCTTCAAAGCAAATTATAATTTGAACTACTAACGTTCAAGGACATCTAGTACTGAGCACAGATTGCTTTTGTAAGTGACTAAACACCAAAGTGAAGCTGAAGTACCTGGCAGCCACAGAAACACGTTTTTGAGACTGTGTTCTTTTGTTATGGAAGAAATTAGCTTTTTTCCCCGGACTTCAGCGAGTTAAAATTTACAAAATAAAAACAACAATAACATTTATAAAGCGAAAATAAAGGTGAAAGCTGTCATACTGAAGTAATTTTCACATTCCCAATTTTAAACAAGGGATGTCAGTGTTCTATGATCCTCAAGCCTCCTACTTTGGACATGCAAGAAAAGTACCTTGACATAGATGGAGAAAAACCTGCAGCAAGAAACTCAGCATCAGCTTGCGCAGAAGAAAATGTTCAGGCTTAATGAGCTAACCGTGGCTATATCATTGCTCATCATTACTATGTTTTGGTTGGACCTCGCTCAACCTGACAGCTTAATCACCACCTTTAATCTAAGACACTATAAGGAAGAACATGACTCCACACCAAGAACACAGCTTTCTCAAAACAAGAACTTGACTAGGGAATGAAGATGATTTTTTGGCCCGTGTTTTGCCTGAAGGTGTAAAAGCACGAAGTGATGGTTAAATGGAAAGTCAAATTAATAATTTTCTGCCCCCCATGACATTGCCCTCCTCAGTCATGCTGAGATACCACATACTAAATCAAATCAGAATAATGTTTTTGCTTACAATGTGCCATGGCAGTTGTACCTGGACACAAAGAAACCAACTTGGAAAATAAGAATGTGGAGATTACAGACTGAGTAAATGTAGCTTTCTGAGAAATACACATATAGCCATGAAGAAATGATAGCTTTGCCCTGAGCTAAAAAGGAAGCTAAAGAATTTTTAGGTGCGTACTACCTAAAAAGATCTCAGAGCAATGAACAAAAGTAGTTTGCTTTATTGTCTGATTTCTGCTGTGTTCAGGGAATCAAAACTTTATTTGTAAAGAGG
Source organism: Falco peregrinus (assembly GCF_023634155.1). Taxonomy (NCBI): domain Eukaryota; kingdom Metazoa; phylum Chordata; class Aves; order Falconiformes; family Falconidae; genus Falco; species Falco peregrinus. The sequence continues at coordinate 2,102,101 of NC_073722.1, forward strand.
ATTTCATCCAGAAAGTAATGCCAGACTGAATCATCATTTCCTCATCTTGAATAGAATGACTCACAAAAAGATGAATTTTGCTAGCTCTACAAAAGAAGAGATGATAGAATATCAGCTGCAAAGTTATGAACTGCAGCCTCTTAGGACTTTTGTGATCCAGATTTTGTTCCCAGATTCATGTGAGTCCTGGCTGTGATGATGGAAACTCTCACTGGTACCGCAGAGCTTCTCGGAAGAGAAAAGGACTCTAGCTTACATATTCCACTAGTCTTTGGGCAAAAAGTAATAACTGTGCTTAAACTAATAGATTCTCCAGAACACCTCCCTGTTGTCCTTCCCATTTATCTAATTAGAGAGTAAGACACAGTACCAAGGCAAGTCAGGTTGGCGACACAGTGTTCATAACTTGTTCATACGGAGGTTCTGCTACACCAGGTAGCACAATTAGATTAAGCCACTTGACTTCATAAACCTGGGACCTATCCCAAAAATCAGCTTTCAAAGACCCCGTAGATATATCCAAAGCAGTACTAAGCATCTTCCAGAATCCTGTAGAAATCTTGCACTATGCTAAGTTCATCATTTTCAGCCCTTGAGATGTTTCAAAGTAGTGTCTCAGTCCTCTGCTTGTCCTCCCTGTGTTGTTCTGCAGGCTCAGTGCCTATCACTAATACACCTCACTATCACGTGTTTTGTTGCCTCTTAACATGAAGAGGATGCTGCAGCATGCACGTGTTCTGCTGGGGGAGTGAAAACTCTCCAGTGCTGAGACAGAGCAGTCACCATGAGAATGCATTAACAGAATTCCAACCTGTGGTAGAAGTGACCTACCAAAAAACCCACCACAACTGGCCAAGCAGGCTACAGCAGTCTCTATGTCTCCATTAAAAGATAATTTCCTGTTACACATACAAATTAACACTATTCAGCTATATTAATTACCATGCACTTATTTGCACAGTCCGTGTTTTTCTGCAGGTGTGAATTTCATACTAAATATAAACAGTGTTGCTGTCTTCATGCCTGGGAGAATGACAGAACGTTATCAAAAGCATTGCCAAACAGGGAAAAAGGCACAGGTTGTGAAGGTGCCATTTGTGGGTGGAAGATTTGACTTTTACTTTCAATTTAAAGCATTTCTTTCGATTATGAAGATGGAATATAATTTTGGTTCTTTTTAAAATTCAGTAATTTAATACAACAACAAAAAATATAATAAGGTAATTTTGGGGAAGAGCTCTCCTCATACAAAACCTCATGGTTGGGACAACCAGCATATGTAAAGGAGGAAAGTCAGGAACTGCACTTAAATATCCATTGGATTTGAGGAAATGAAATATATATCATAACATAAAGATACTAAAACACCACAACTGCTTTAAACAGTAACTGTTTATCCTGCTAACTTTTCTCTTTATAAAGGTAAGACCTAGATCACATTTTGGTCACAGGTATGGATGTGAAGAAGCAACGATTCCACTACGTGGATGCACACACGGATGTACACACAGGCATGCACGGCTGTTACCCTCAGGAGATGACAGAGTTGCTCTGGACTCTGCTGCTTGGAAGTCACCCAAACCAAGCCCAGAGGTAATGCCACATATCTCAGCTGACCAGCCAATATAAGACCAACAGAGAGTATTTCCAACAATATTTGTAGTAAATATTCAATATACAACCGATATATTAACTTAGTTGATAATGCCATAATTACTAAAAGTTTCCAAAGGTTCAGATAGGAACATGTTTGGTGATAATTTGTACACAGAAAAAAAGAAACAAAATACATTATTGAGTAGAAAATCAGTAATATCCAAAATGACTAATATGCAGAAAAATATTTTACTTTTTAAATTAGTGCTGGGTAAGAAATTCTGTCTTGATTCTGGTTTATGTTCTTCTTCTAAATGCATTGTTCACAAATGTTATTCTTAGTCAATTAAGAGTTACTTAACCTATTTTTTGTACATTACATATTCTATGAATTATGATGTGTGCCTATTGAGGTGTGTGAGAGTGTGTGACTGTGCACATGAATAAAGGTTTTATTTTCTTCTTATAATTTCTTCTTTAATATCATTATTTGGTTAATATTTTTTTGTTGCTGTACCATGATACCCAAGGAAAGTCATTCCTAACACATAGGGAAGTATAATTTTAAAGTACTGGTGTCAGAAATTAGATTTTTATTTTCATTGTACAGTGAAATCAAAAAGAGTTTTCTGTAGAATAAGAAATGTGTTGAAATATGGTTTATTCTGCTTGTTATGTCACTGATCTTCACAGTCTTGCATTTAGGAGCCATTTTTAGAGACACTACAAATGAATAGATAGATAAGATGAAATTATAATATAAATTTAGTATGGCAACTAACCCTCATAATTCAGATGGAGGATAAATTTAAAATTACACAGATAGCACCGGAAAAACATTGAGTTGAACGTAAAACTGGCTATGTACTGCCTTATTCCAAATATATATTTTTTTTTTAAACTTACCATGAAACATGAGTGCTCTGCTTGCTCCTTAGTATTTGTATCAATGTTTGTCCAAAGAAGAAATGGAAAAGTACTCTACCATCTATGTCCTGTTTTATATTCTTTTGCCTTGTTTTAGTTTATTTATCAAACATTGAGAGTAACAGGCAGTGAACTGAGGTGAACTACCTATGCCATACATTTTCCTTTGTTGGAGCTGTACAATTATGTGATGGCAAGTATTGATAAACTTCAGTATATCAAAATTTTGCCACAACAGTCACACTACATTATTTTGCTCAATAATGAATCAGCTCAGCTCAGGAGGTCCAGCTTTCAAGGATTCCCACCTGCTAAATAAAATTTTACTTTAGGTTCTGTCAAACATTTTTTTCTGGAGAACTGGAACGGAAAAAATCCTGTTCACTGATGATAACAAATTGCAAGCTAGTGTGAGATGATAGAAAAAAGAAAATACAATTATCTTCAGTGAAATTCTATGATAGAATCAGAAAGTGAAGCAGGTTTTTAAAATGACCATATTGAAAATAAATGAACAAAATGTTAACAGTTAAACTATTTTTCATTGAACAGGATGAAACCTGTTTATTTCACAAAACCAGGATGAAACCAGGACTGTCTAAACCATAATATTATTTTTTTTCCTCTACCTGTATTTTTAACGTCTTTAGGAAGAGTTTTTGCAATAAAGTCTTTTGGTAATAAATTTGTGAATTACATTTTTCAGCTCTGAAAGTCTGACCCTATCTTTCCAGAAGCAATAGAATTGCGCAAATTTCTGCCTCATCTCAGTATTATTGGAGTGCAATTTGCAAAGACAAGACTTCCAGGGCAACTTAAGTATTATTGTCAGTGTATGTTAGGTATTTGTTTACAATTACCAGAAACAGTTTGAAGGACAAAGAATCCCAGGCATCATAGGAAATAAATTATTTGTACATATGTAATTACATGCTTATCATAGTTATCCTGACACTTTATCAGAAAGAAAGGTCAAAAAATAGAATTTCCATGTCTTTAAGGTTATAATACTATGTAGCAAAAATATTGCTTTATTCTTTGTATGGCGTTGCTACCTTTCTAACTAGGAGCCTAAACCCTTCACTCATGTCCCTGACTTTAGATTTCCCAACAGTGAGATTAAGTTTGGCTTACATCCTCTCCTATTGGAACGATTCCGTTTTCTCTTTATCATGTTAAGACCTCAGGTAGGGGACCAGTTTACCTGACAGTCCAGTGCAACTAGAAGGATGCAGTAGCTCTATTTTGGAAATCAGTGAAATTAGTTGGAACTAGATCTCATATATACTCGTATATAACCGTATATATCTATATATTAACAGGCTTGTGCTTGTTCTGTGGGATTGTTCTCTTTTTCTTACGATAAAATCCATTGCAGATCCAGAAAAAAAAAATTAAAATAAAACTTAAGTATTATCTGGGTTTTATGAAAATAAATTGATTTTTCCATTGAGTAACTGAAAAAAAAAAACCAAACCCCAAACCCTGCCAAATCTACCTGAAGGCCTCTATTGTGCATACTTTAATGCATACATAGCTTTAATGAATAATATACTGTATATATGTAAAAAGAATGTTTTAAATTTGTGTTTTTAAAATACTATGGTTTGTTTTTTCTCCTGAAAAAAAAAAAAAAAAAAATTACCAAAGCATTATATGGAAGACTTCAGGACAATCTTGTTTCTTATTACATCACGTTAATGGAACGTACTTATATTAAAGACATCTCTAAAATTCCTATTCAGCTTCAGTACGAAAAGGTCATTGCCTTAATGCCAACTAACATATCACAAATTCAAATACTAAAATCATAGACAAATTACAACTGAGGAATTTCTCTGTATAGGAACAGGTTCAGAATTATTCAGTAAATACATTGTCATTGTACGGTTTACTCCCTGTAATAATTCCAGTTAAGTATTTCTTTGTAACCTAAAATGTTCTTCATATCACCAGAAGCTAACACACTAAAATATCTTCATTTTTGATTACACTGTTCTGAACATTCTTGATTCATCACCTAATATTGCTATATTAAAGAGAAACCCTTCCTAATTGTCTGAGTACAATATAAGGATAAGCTCTTGTTCTCTAATCAATACTCCAACATGTTCAAAATGATGTGTGAAAACTGAACAGGAAAAGGAAAATGGAGTTTTATTGGAACTGATAATAATAAATATACACTCTCAAAAATGTGTTTATTGGGATATAAAAATATGTCTGTCTGAAGCAGGAAAAAAGTATGCCTTCCTCCTAACGAAGTAGAGATTAGTTTTGCTGGTGTGAAGATCGATGCTGCTAGAGTTAGTTTCACCTGAAAGCTGCAAGCGATCAGCCCTAAGCGTTTACTGGAATATAGCGGCAGCTTACACCCAACCTAAGACCTTTTTTTTAAAATATTTGAAACAGAACAAGGCCTTAAAAAAAAAAAATTAGTCAGGATGAGTTTGGGACAATGCTCTGGGTGATGCTCTGTATTGAGAAAGGAATGTACTCTGAATAATTAGGAAAGGTTCCACTGATGATGTTAAAGGTACGTACTCTGAATGACAAGAATAGGTCTTTGAATAAGAAAAGGTTCCACTGATGGTGTTAAAGGAATGTACCACTGACAATGTTAAAGGAAGGTGCTCTGCATAATTAGAAAAGATAAGGTGGGCACCTGAAGGAGACAAGGAGACCAAGAGTCAGGAAATCGTTGAACAAAGAAGGTTGAAAGGTTTACTCCACCTAGATCACATCTATTGTGAACAGAATGATTAGGTGTCAAAATCAAATGAATATGTATGTAAAGATGTTGTAACATCTCAGTAATACTGTATAAATTACCTAACTTTTCACTGAAAACTTCAGAGATGGTGTGTCTGGTGCGAACCAGCTAGCTCCCCAACGTTGCATGAAATAAATACCTTTGTGGCTTAAAGACAAAATTAATCTCTGAGCAGTTACTCTGCCGTTTTGGCATTGCATTCAATAGGAAATAAAATATCCACACTATCATTTTATTTGAGAAACCCATCTCCTAGTTCCTTTTTTCCATTTCTTCTGATTTCTACATAGCGTTGTCCAAGAAGTGGTATCCAGATTTTGTAGAGGGAAAGGCTGTGAGTCTCCAGCTGCTGCCTGTGGAAGCAAAGGGCAAGGCCAAATCTGTACACTGCTCAAGAGCTGTAAAATGTTGAGCTGAAGTTCACAGTGATCTTTTTGGACTGGTATTTTGTGAACTAGTTCTACTGACTTAGGGTGAGATTTATCCCGGCAAAGGGTGTCCTTTTGATGCTTGATTTTGGTATGATTAGGAAATGTTTTTCATATCAAGTGAGCATGCATTGAGCTATACTGTTAGGACAACATTTATACAGTTTTATAGCAGGGGTGTGTAAATTAATGAATGTATAGGGGGGATATAATGCTCAAACTCCTTCAGGATTTGGGAAAAATAGAGTAAAACTGATAAGGAAGGTGCCACACAAATATGGATCTGCAAAGCTCTGGCTGAGTTTGCTGGACTACCTTGCCTACGGGGAGTGAGTAGTGTTTCCTCACCGACTGAATGTGTGGTTAATAAAAAGGTTTTGAGCAGAGTGGGGAGATGCCTCTGATTTTGAAAAGAACCTGTGTCTGACCAAGGATATCACCAGGTATGACAGGGTTTAGTCACGCTTATGAATTTGATGTATAGACATGACTTGCGTATCTGCCATTTTAACAGCTTTCAAGTTTGATTTGGGGTATCTTTGGCCAGATTGAGGTCAGAAAACCCAGTTCAACCCCTTTTGGGGTATTTTTTTTTTTTTGGTTTGTTGGTTAAGTGCCATAGCAATTCTGGGTAATAGCAAAACAAATGCTTTGTGAGTCAAACTTCTTTTAAAATCAATTTGATCTTCAGCTAAGGAAATTTGGTTTTGCATGTAAGTTCACTACCAAGAATTTTAGGGTTATCCTCTAATTGCAATATTCTGTCTAAAAGACACACTATAAATATTGCAGTCATTTTTTTTAATATATATGCTTGCTATGACCCCAATTGCTTTGTCACAACATTCAAATCATAACATATTGTGAGACAGTGCTAAAAGAGTAATTACTTGAACAACTTGGAGAAACTCCAGATACTTTTATAGAGATAACTTCAATGAAAACCAGCTCAGTGCACTAGCTAGTGCACCACTAAAAAGTGGTGCAGTAACTGCATTTCTCTTCCTCTACTTTTCTCTATTTTGTTGCACAATTTTAAAATTACTAATTTGCCTAAAAATCTTTGCATATTTTGGAATTAAAAGCCTGTCTTGACAGATACAGGCTGACTCAAAGTTAACAATAATTTCTCACTTTTGAACAGTAATGCACCCATCAATAGTCTTACTGGAATTTCTAAATGAGTTGGTAACATAGGAAACATAATGAAGGCTGAAAAATTACAAGAAAAATATATTTTATCTCCTTCCACTTACAATATTATACATAAACATACACATACTGTGAAATAATCAAATACTGCAGAGCTAGAAAGGCAGACAAGGTAAATATAAAGTAAATTTTACAAGATTAAGGTAATACCATTACTTCAAAAGGCACAATGAAAAAAACAACTTCAAAAAGTCAGTGGGAATGAATTAAAATAACAACACACTGCAAAATCCTAAGGTTTAATCCTGTAAATTTTATCTTAAAGCCCTTCATATTAATCCATATATAATATAGCTTATTAGAGGGCAATAATAAAGGATGCTGGGAAAGCATAGCAAGTATGGGCTCTACAGGAAAAAAAAAACACCACGTGTGATTACCCCAAAGTTGCACTATGATTCATCTGAATTTTCACTGTCACCTTTACACTGACTGGCCGGAAGGCCCTTGGACAACTTGTCTTTATTTGCCAGAAAAAAATACATGTGTACTTATTCCCCACTAACTTTGAAGCAGTTTTAGAAATTGCTGCTGAGGTTGCCTGGCCATTCTCACGGAGATGCACTCACACATTTCCAGAGCCTGAGTGTGTAAAGAGAATTTAACCCTACAGAACAGCTCCAATTGTTATTCATATATTCATTGTGTTGCACTTGTTCATTTATGTCAGCTGTTGACTTTAGGATTGCTTTGGTTTATTTGTCATTAAAAATGTTATCTTTCCAATCAATAATGAATATCATCTGTGAAAAGAAACAAACAAGAGAACAAACAGGCAAACAGACAAAGACCCAAACTCAGTGTCTAGAGAAATATATGTCTCTGTTTTACAAAAATCTGTTGTAAATATAAGGCCCTCATTCATGTTTCTTTTAATAATACCTGCAGCTAGCATAAAATAATTTTGGACTGTTTATTTTTCTAATTCTTTCCTGGCTGAAGCTTTTTACAAGTCTACTTCTAAAGGCATAATGGTCCTACCACCTTCTGAAATTCTAGCCCTTCTGCAGAGCTTAGAGACAGAGATTGAAAACGAATATATGGTGAAGAGAGATTTAATGTTATGAACTGAGAATGTGAAGTTGATGTGAAAGAAACATTCTAGATTTTGACCTGATCTTCTTTCTTGTTTTGCATATTTTGAATAAAAGCTATAGATCAGTACAGGAAGGAAAATAGATGCAGTTTCTGCAAACAGTTTTCTAAAATATATCTCCTTGAGGAACAGTAATTTTGGAAATTAATGGCCATGACGTGCAGTTAATATTCCTTCTTTAGTTTTGCTTTGTTCTTAGAGATCATTGTTTAGTCTTTCTCTTCTTTCTCATTGCTATAGACTGAGCTATTCTTACACTGTTGAATATTTACTCATGCTCCTTCCAATAAATGACTTATGAGACCTTGTGCTTACAGTATAAGAGTCTCTGCTCTAACCTAATTTATTAGTACTTGTGCAATGAGTAAGTTTCTCCTCTAAGTGCTAATGTTTTCTGTGTGTCAGTATGCCTTTCTGTCTGTGGCTGACCCACAAAGCTTTAAGTCTGCTTCTTTTCCAGCTGTCTACTCAAGTTTTATCATTGCAGATGAGAGATGCAGCTGTGGAACAGGCTTTCGTTCCAACATTAATCTCCAAAGTAGGTCGTACCAAGCCTGAGACTTTGACCACCAGTTTTAGAAATAATTTAAATAAATACATACAACACTGATTCTGTTCTCTGGCCTGAATCTAGTTTTATTTTAGTTATTGGTTAACATAGGCTGTAATCACAGTTTAATGCTTTCCTAAGAACAATTATGGACCATTTTTACAACAATAAGGTAAGTCAAAAGTACTTTTTTCCTTTTCAGAAACAACACGAGAGATTAATCTATAATATTCCACAGTAAATATTGCTATTAGCAAACTAACAAGAACTTCTGAAACTTCCAAACATAAACCAAAAGCTTTACTGTCTCAGCCCTGCCAGGAAGACTTTACAGAAGCTGAAGACTTTTAAAAATTACTGAGAATGTTAGGGACTGCTCGTCCTCAGAACAAGGTGACAACATGAATGTACAATTCAAGGGCGATTTTGAAGGTGAAAGCAATACAGTATTTTCCTCACCCCTCTTTCTGAAGATGGATGTTATTCTTCAATAATTTAAGTCCTTTTGCATTCTGGTATGTTTCTCACAATCTTGCATCTTCCTCCATTCCATTCTATTTAGAGAACATCCAGATGGTCCTTTAAATTGTTTTGGGAAAAAGTAATCATTAGTTGAACCAAAGTGTTTCTATATATCTGTCCAGCATAAGATGAGATCAAAGGCTAGAAGGTTCTTAAAGTAGTCACTGTAGTCACTTACTACAGTCACAGCAGGGACTGATATTTTATACAAAGTTGAAATAGTTGCCAGCTTTAACTTGCCTTCAAAAGGTATAAAGCTTATTTGATTGTGAGGGGCTTTCTGCTAAAACTTGAAAGAATTGTTGGCATTGCATTTCTTACTTGTTAGGTCCTTTACATATTTAGAAGCGTTTTACCATGCAGCTGACCTCATCTGGGCCTCTTTCCCAAACCTCACTCTACTTACTAATTAGTTTTAATGCCAGAAGTCTAGGTTTTTGTTTTATTATGTTAGTCTGGTATAGCAAAGTTGTACCACAGGATAGATTTATAAAACCTTAAGTAGATCTTAACAGATGCTTTTGCTGCCAGGCATCAAATTTGTTCCTGTCTTGTGCAGCCAATACTTTGTTAGAGGTAAAATTCATCCTCTCCTGAGTTATTAAAGAAGAATTAGAACACTGTTTCCCATACCTACAAAATATACTCCCCAAATTTTCCTTTTTTGGTTTCTTTCTTTCACTATTATTACTTTGTTCAAATTGCTTCATAATCTGACTCTTTTTTTTAAAGGTACCTATTGTTAGTATTTACTTTTGATACATTGCCTTAGTCACTTCTAGACCCTATAAAAAATTGCTCTAACTGTTCAGTGATTTCCAATGTTTGTGGAGATTCAGCAGTTTTCTAGACACTATGTGGTACAAGATTGTGAGGAGAGATGTATATAAGCTTCTAATTCAAATCTAACCATACGATCCACAGAGGCTAATAGAACCTTTTATAATTCACATCATTGCTGACATGTCCTCTTATTGAATCTTCTTATCCTGCAGAATAAAGTTGTATCCACATTTTTTCTTCCTATCCTAGATTTCAGCGTGTTTTTTGGGTTTTTTTTTTTGTTTTTTTTTTTTTTTTTAAAAAAAGGAGGTGTGTGTGAAGTTGTTAAGACAGTACTTTCCTTTGATGGTTTATTTATTGTGCCACACTTACACTACTGGATACCATTCAGATACTACACTAATGGAAAGAGAATAATACACTCTGCTGTACAAGTCTATCTTATTTGTCTGGTGGATATCAGGTTTGAAGTAAATGTGAAGTAAGTATTGTTAACTTGTATCGAGCTATGTAAAACTAATTATTCCCAAAAGCAGACTGAAATGATTTTTTTAGATAAAGATCCCTTCTCTTTCAGTTTTCACAGTTTTTAAGAAAACAGTCAAAATTCTAGCAGTTGGAAAAGGGAAAAGCTTTTTTTTTTTAATTAATAACTTTTAAAAATATAAATATTCTTTGATTTAGTATGGTAACTATGAAAAAAATTGTGGTTTTCTGTCTAGTACACACTGTAAACATGAAAGAAACAGCTTCTGGCCCAGAGAGCCAAGGAAATCAGGAGGGACAGGAAAAGGAAAGAAAAAAAAAAAAAAAGTGTGTCTGCCTATGAAATAGATGGAGAAGGGAAAATAAAACAGAAAAAGGGAAAAGAAAATGCAGAATAAAGCTACATAGAAAAGCTTAATGCAGCGTTTTATAATGCAGAGGTCCACCCTCCTGCTACCCACCCCCCAAAAAAGAAAAAAAATATAAAAAAATCCCCAAAAAACAACCCCAAAATCCCAGAAACAAAAACAAAAAAAAAAAAAAAAAAAAAAAAAAGCAGGAATTCAGAGAGAACAAAGGCTAGAATCATGGAATGGTTTGGGTGGGAAAGGTTTGTTAAAGGTCATCTAGTCCAGCCCCCTGCAATGAGCACAGATATCTTCAACTAGATTAGGCTGCTCAGAGCCCCATCAGATTGACCTTGAATGTTTCCAGGGATGGGACACCTCCCACCTTTCTGGGTAACCGGTTCCAGTAATCATGTAAAATTCCTTCCTTCTATGTAGTACGAATCTACTGTCTTTTAGTTTAAAAGCAGTACCCCTTGTCCTATCACTACAGACCCTGCTAAAAAATGTGTCCCCATCTTTCTTATAAGCCCCTGTTCAGTATTGAAAGGCTACAATGAGGTTTCCTGAGTGCCTTCTCTTCTTCAGCCTGAAGAACCCCAACTCTCTTGGCTTTTCCTCACAGGAAAGAAGTTCCATCCCTCTGATCATATTATTGCGGCCCTACTCTGGACATACTCCAACAGGTTCATATTCTTCTTTCTTGTCCTGAGGACTCCAGAGCTGGATGCTGTGCTCCAGGTGGAGTCTCACCAGAATGGAGTAGAGGAGGGGAATCACTTCCCTCAGCCTGCTGGCCACAAATGAATCCGTGCATCTCGGCTGTAGCCAAGTCTTGAACTGAAAGATTAGAAATGCTTCCTAGATTTTCCCAGTCAATTTCATGGCCATTTCTGCAAAACGCAAATGACTATGTTAATTATCTGTGGCCAAACATCTGGACAGTTAAATGATTCCTGGAAGCAAATTAAGTCTTTTCCTAGTCATTTTATTCTGCCACTAATTTTGATTGGCCTAGTATGTCTGGCTTTATTAATAATATACTTTATTACAGTGGAGGGTCTATCTAATGAGAAATGTCAGACTGTTGGTTTCAAGGAAAACTCAAGAGGTAACTGTGGATGAATTCTTTACTACACCTGCACTTACAATTCAAAGCATGGGACAGGACAGGATGCAGAACATGATGCACCTAGTAATAGTTTGTTGGTTTTTTCTCTTATTCTGGGCACACTGTAACAAGGACTTATGTAAGGGTTATGTTTTGAGCTATTCTATGCATGTAACTCCCATGGAAACCTGGAGAAGCTGTGCCCTTGTCAGAACATCATCAGCTACTGACTCATTACACACTTGAGTGAGAAAAGCAGGGGAGGGGGTAAGCAGAGAGGAGAAATAACTGCAAAACTGGCTGTATGATTCTTGGAACATCTGTTTTGAAGCCGTGTAGTGCCTGCCAATGTGCAGCCAGGATGCTGGGTCCAGGCTTTAATTTGGGGATCTGGCCAGTATAAAAATACTAATCAGCGTACAGCTCCTCACTGAGCGTTAGGCAAGGTGAGAGTCATTATTAAGCCACTAAACTAAACTGTAGGAGCAGTTTCTCCACTCTCTTTTTATTGGCTCATATTCAGCCATTCTCACTAGAAGAAAAATTTGCTAGGTACCCCATTCTGGATTTATATATTTATGTATATGAGTAGTTGCGAAGTTGAAGCAGACTCCACCCTTAGGTTTCAAGCTCCATTATGAAGGCCATTTAGCCACCTGTGTGAAATAATTTTCATGACAGGATCTATGAAAGTACAGCCAGGTGTGTTGCTACAGTTTTGTGACATGTGGACCATAGTTCATTCACAACCAGTCTTCTTAAAGAATAGGTAGATGAACAGAGATCATGCTTAATTACCTGGTTTGATATGTGTTCTGTTGTATGCCTATGAGTCAAACTTACAAAAATATTTTATGTGTCTTAGGATCCAAAATTCCATGCCTGAGTTAACTAACACTGAACACCTCTGAGGTTTCTAAGGGCCAGGTTTGTAAAGATAGAGAGGAGCCTAACTCACAACCTTGTCTTTCTTTTAGTTCCTAAATTACTTAAGCACTGAAAATGCCATGCTTCTGGTTGGGAAGAAGAGCTTGAAGGCATAAACCAGTGCGAAGCAATCCCTGTGAACTGCCAATGGAGCTACAGTAGGTTCCCATCTGAAAGGGAAAGATCACTAAATAAAGGTAAACATTCAAAATTCTTTGTATTACTGTGATGTTTCATTCTCTAGATTAGCTACAGCTCCAAATACATTGATCAGACTGTTTCAAGTGATTTAGAAACATCTCCTTTGCTGTTGTTTTTGATGTGTCTCTTATTCTCCTTCTCTCCTGCTATGTCTTATATTACAACCTGTCACCATAAAAGTCTATGGCATTCTGTTAAACCCAGGTCTGTGCTGTTCGCGCAGCATAGACTGGATACAACTCCGTCTGCAGGGGTAACAGTACATTAAAATTTAAGTGTGCAATTGTTAGACCTCTCCCTCCTTCTGTATCTTATACATGCCCTTAAGTTACTTTCCGGTTTCACCTACAAAGAGTATCTTTTCTATTCTGCATAAAATATGGCTGTCCTATTTACTTCCTTTCTGAAAAGTGCTATTCCTGACTAAATACATTGTAATTTTGCCTACCTGCTATGCATTTGAATCATTCCTCATCATTTCTGTCTGCATAATGCTTTTTAAACTCTTTCTCAGGGTCCTTCCTAATCCTCTGTAACCTTGTATTGTACTTTTCTCAGGGTGTTCTTCCAGCTCCTTAGTCCAGACACCAATGTCAGATTTGTTCTTACAGTATCCTTCCTTTTCTGCAATCACATTTTTGCCTATTTCCATGCCAGATATCATACTGTGTTTTCATCCCACAGTTCTTCCCTGAGGATCTACTGTGATGCCAAAAAGAAATCAGCCAGCAAATAATGACAGCAGTTACAATTTTCTACAGGTTTTCTCATTTTGATTTGGTTTTTTGTTTTTGTTTGTTTGTTTTGTTTTTGGTTGTTTTGGGTTTTTTTTAATCTCATCCTTTTATCTTTTTTGGAGGTGGTTTGATCATAATGTTTTTTTCCTTCACACTGGTTACTTTCTAAACTTACGTCTAAAAGATGCTACTTACAAAAGCTGGTATCAGAAAATATACAATAGAAAGAGGGACTAGCATTCAGGAATTTATTCAATGGAAGATATAACTCACATCCTTACATAAATTTTCCTCTGACCTCCGACCTCTCCCATCTTTCTCTTCCATACTTAACTAGAAATCACTGTTAAATCCCTTAAAGCATTCTGAAACTCTGTTCTAAATATATATGTTACTTTCTGATCAGAACATCACCTTCTGACTATCAAGTGTCATTCAGTTTTGGGTTGAAGCACAAGATGAAAATGATTTCTTGAGACAAATTTGGGTAGGTAATTCTTAAAAATCTGAATAACACTGATGAAAATAGTTGCTTATACAGTGACTGTGAATTTGCTGTCCTAAAATAAATGCCAACTATATAATTGTTTTTCCTTCCAGCTGGCGTGGGAGTCACAGGGATATTGCCAGAACTAATTGCTGATTATTATAAACAAAGATACTTCTTATATATTAAAAAAAAAAAAAAAAAAAAAAAAAAGCAACCAAACCTTTTGTTCTCTAGAAAATGATTGTCATCATTAGGGAGTATAAGTGTTTATTTCTATGTGATAATATAATTCAACAAATGTAGAATGTATTTGTTTTGAAAAAAAGGAGAAAAATAATCTCAAGTCAGCTTTGTGGGTGGGTGGGGAAATATAAACCCAGAACTGAACTTAATTGTTAGTACAGATGAATGATTTGGGACTCATTTGTATGTGAATTGTTTTCTTCTGTTACTTATGTCTTACCCCTGCGTTATACATTTGAGCCCAGGTGTTATGACTTAATTTGCATGTTGCCCATACCCTCTGTATTGCCATTAAATAGATAGTTACCTAATATCCATATAACCAACAAGTTCTAGATATAGAACTAGTTTAGATTTAATATTCACCCACTTTTTCTGGTTTTCTTTTTTGTCTTTTGGATAGTCTACTCTGAAGCAGTAATTTATGAAAAGTATTTTATATATATTTCTCTTGCCTACAGATTTAAGGGATATAAACCCCCCTTTTTTCTCAACTTTTTTTTTTCTCTTTGAAAGCACAGAAGTCCCCTTTTCAGCTTTTTACTAGGATTTTGAAATGAACAGTAAAGAATAGTGTCTTAGAAAAATAATTCAAATCCTGATTTTTCAGCCTTTCCTAATATCATCTTATTTTTAAGAGGTAACATTTGGGCTTGCTGGACTACTTCAGGGTTAATAGAAATCAGGATTAGTGTCAGTAAGATCTTTTAGATTTACTTATGGGAGGTCAATTAACTTGTTACAGAGACTTTTGGATGCTGAACGCTGCAGAAGGGAGAAGTATACTGGAAAAGCTGGTTTCTAATATATTATGACCTAAATTAAATCTGTAATGAAGGTTGAAATACTCTTCCATATACCTTGCATTTTGTGTGGGAAAAGTCTGATGTTATTTTTAGACATTTCTGTACTGATAAGGACTCAAGAACATTCAGATAATAATTTCTATTATTTTAATATAATCCATTGTGACTTTTATTGTCCTAAGTCATTAGGATCCACCCTAATAAAAGGAAAAGTGTGCCTTCCAGGAGCACACACACACAAAAGAAAAAGCTTTTTTTGCCTGTCATAGTTCTTGCAACAACTTCCTGGAGCTATACAGTTCATCTGCAAATGAATTTCACTTTGTGCATAAGTACGATATGCACACTGAAGGGAACTGGAACAAATTGGCACTTCATTCCACAGTGGGAATAAAATATTTTTCCTGATCGCAGCTTTTCCCAAGAACTAAGCAAATTAGGGAAATAAAGGCCATTAAGTAAAATTAGATTTTATGCTATTTAACAGGTGTTTTGGTCTATTTTACCCTGAGGGTAGATCACAATGCAGTCCAAAAAGTTAATTGTTCGATAATTGTACAGTTTGCACATTTATTTCCAGCAGTTTAGCCTATAGTATAGTTCTGTTAAACTTCTGTCATCTGTCTTTGGACCTGTTCTTTCTTTAATGCATCCAAGAATTATAAAGAACAATAGCTTAACTTTATTTTGAGAGCATTTGCATCTGATATTGTCTGAAGCACTGGATGAAGCATCTGAGAAACAGAATTGGAATCAGGAGCTATTGTAACAAATTTCTATTCCTTAGGGCATCACTGAAAGAAGAAAAAAAGTATTCCCTGCTCATTTACAATACAAAATTTCCTGAAAGACTGAGAATCACAAACAGAATAATTTTTTTTCATGCTGCAAAACACAGCTTCTGAAGACCTCGCTCAAAAGAAACAGAAGATAGACCTGTTAGTGTAGAGGCATATGTTCAGCCCCCAAAAATATGCATATGTTTTTTTCACAGTGCAATGGTCTGATAAAAAAATACCACAAAAAAACCCCAACACCTCCTACCCCAACTGAAACCCCAAAACTCCACCTCAGCTGAACACAATGTAAGAATATCAATCAGCAATATATCTGTGAGGATCCAGCTTTCTGTCTCCCATCCATGCAATAGATGCCCCAAATATATCACAAATACACTATTGCCCAGTAAAACAAAAGAAAAACAGTGCAGCAATATGTATAGATATTTTTTCTTAACTATTCAGGAGCCCACACACAAAACTAAAAGTACTTTTTCATTTCTGCCTGAAATAGTGTCACTGGAAGCCTCTCTGTGTCATATCCCTTTTAAGCAGTTAATTACCTAACTATTGTATAAATATCCATGATAAATTTGTTTCTCATATAGTAGCAGTAAGCAAAGCTGTCTGGAAATGGAAATATTTCATAACCTTGAGCCCCAAGAGCTAAACGTTTCTGCTGTTCTTGTTTATTCAGCCCAGAGAACGTGTTCTTATCTCTTATCTCCTGGCAAAAGTCTTGAAGGGATTTCTTCTCCTCTCTTGACCCATCCTTTTATGAAAGCATTAAGCCAGAATTTCCTACTTGGCTCAGTCGATGTCTCCTCAAGGTAATGTTTCCAAAACCTTTTGAGGAAAGACAGTAACGTTTAAAAGGACAGTTCTGTACCTGGGAGCATTTCTAGTTTTAGATACTTTCTAAGTAATCTCGTAAATCTTCAGATGCTGAACACTTATACCTGCAAGAACATTAAAGCAAAATTTCACAAAAAGTAGGAGGTGGTGACGTTGCTAGTTCTCAAAACTGTAATGAAAAAATAATGTGAAAAAACCCCAACATTTATTCTGTGGTAAAAAATTTAGTTACTCCTCTTTCAAATATAATATCTTTTTGTTTGTTTGTTTTGTTTAAAGAACTCATGGCTTAAACTAATTCCTTTAATTGTTTTCTATGTATTACATATAGGTTTGCACAATAAATATGCCTTGCACTATGCACACAAGAAGGTAAAGTGAATGCTGATGTATGAAGTACTGACATTTAATTTCCTTTAAATTCTGTAATAAAACTCCTTTCTGTATTTATAATTTTTACTTTTACAATTTTTTTCCCCCCCGGATTGATCTGTTCTGAAAAAATAGGTTTTATGAGCTAATTGACAGTTCAGTTTTAAATAAGTTACTTTACAAACTATCTCATAATGATTAATATTATATCTAGGTATTATTATTGTTAAAGGGAATAGTTTTCCGGTCTTTACTTTTAATTAATAAATAGATCGTTGCAGTTTTGCAGCAGCTTTCAACCCTAATAGAGTTACTCCAGCTGGACAGTGCAGCCTTCCCTTCTGATACTTTTCATCATGTCTAATGGCAGTACGTTGTGCAAAATGAGTTAAAAGCATAATATAGTGTGAAATGGATTTATGCTAATAATATATTTATGGCTGTGAACTCTTATTTTAATTTATAATATAATTTAAACTTTGTATGACATTTTCAGTATATATTTCAGCTCTCAGGTGACTCAAGTCCCAAGATCTTTGACCTCAACCTCAGATCCGAGCATGGTTTGTACTCTCCAGAAATGTCCTGTCCGACATTATTATGGTCTCAATGATAGTGACACAGTATTTGATCTTATAGGGTGCATTTATGCTGTAAAATCAACAAAACATTCCCTCTCCTTTGTGGAACAGATGGGGGAATTGTATGTCTCTCATTTTAGTAAACTCCTTTGAACTGAAATCATTATGAATTGATACCAATAACTAATATGAAATTGCACGAGAAGTGTATCAGGTGTGACAGCTCTTTACTGCTGGCAGAAGAGTTGTGACCAACAGAATTTCTTTGTGATATTCCATAGCATGCGATTCAAAGTTAGTTATGAATGCTTCAGGTTTTAAATATATTTTGATAACTGCTAATATGATTTTTTCTTTCTTCTATCCCTAGTTTATGCTGGGTCTTTTAACACTGCTGTGTTTATTTTTTCCAAGAGAAAATATGCATTTGCATTGAGAGAATTAAGTAGTATTTAAGAGTGAACACGATATGCATTCTATACACACAAGCAGTAGAAATACATAAGGTAGATAGAATGACATATTGTAGAACTTTAGCCTGATGGCTGATGGCATTTATGTTTTATATATCTCAGTTTGTAATGAATGAGACCAATTAAGAAAATTTAACTATTTTTTTCTGTTCACCAGTTCTAATTTTGAAGTAATACTTGTAACTTCAATAGGAAAAAATACAAAGCTGTGTGCTTTTCAATGGGTTTTAATTCCTTTAAGATACCCTTA
The DNA here is from genome assembly GCF_023634155.1 of Falco peregrinus. Lineage (NCBI taxonomy): Eukaryota > Metazoa > Chordata > Aves > Falconiformes > Falconidae > Falco > Falco peregrinus. The sequence continues at coordinate 2,120,646 of NC_073722.1, forward strand.
AAGAATTAAATACACTCCATTTTGAAAAGAAGCAGAGGGACTGAAAATTTAAGTTTGCCATAACCTTCTACCCAGTGCTGTTTGGAGAGATTTAAAATTCAGACCACCATAGTGACTCCTGCTCCATTGATATAATGCCAGCATAAGCGCCATCTTTCAAATAAGATCAGTAATAGCATGTAAATCGGTACTATCAAATATCCCATGCTGATGAACCTGTAACATTGTTTTGAAGCATGATCAGGGAGAAATGGAGCAAATAAAGGGGATAAATAGAAGAAAAAACCCAACAAAACAAAACAAAAAAACCCCAGACTGCAGCAGAAGAAAGGGTTGAAGTGTGCACCTACTCTCTTAGCACTTACTACCTAGAATTCAGAAAATCTCCCACTATTCTATATTCGGTGAAAGTAAAAACTGCTTTATCTTAAATTCTCTATCAGTAGCACTGCCTGTTAATATTCTACATATCTATGGCACAGCAGACCAACACATGGATTTATACTTTTTAAACCTATGACTTTAGATCAGGTTTATAAACAACTTGGTGGATGGTCGAGTGTTCTTTAACAATTCATAAACTACTTGGTAGGTCCACTTAAGCATAACTCATTCAGCATTTAGAAAGTTTTTGTAAATAAAAACACTAAAAGGTGCTATACAATTAATTAACTTTAATCCACTGTAGGTAACATGTATGGTATATGCAGGGCTAGCATTCCTGTAATGTGGTTTTGTTATACTTTCCTTCTACTGTGCTTTTTCACATAAAACATTGATGTATCTTTTCTTGACAATCTGCTAAGCACTATGGTCTCTTTTTCTGTTGGAAAATTCCCATGAACAGTTGAGGTGTTTCTATCAAATGGCTATCTAGCAATTTTTAAAAGTCAATTTTGACCTCCTATGAAATCTCAGGGTTTATATAATATATATAATATATATGTTAAATATATATATATATATATATTATAATATAATAACAGGGAGCTTTATATTTGGAATATACTATTTGAATAATGTCAACAATCGTTAATTCCACAAGGTCATTTCTTTTTATTCTGTGGTTGCATGCTCTAAGAGAGAAGATCCGCGAACCAAGAAGTTATTCATGTACTGAATCTCTCAGGAAACACACAGTGCTTTGAGGATCTAGAAAAATAAAACATCAGGTAAATAACTCTGCGATCTGTGAAAGCTTTACCAAGCCTTATACATCTCTCCCTCCTTTAACAAGTAAGAAGTATGTCTGACAACTTCTGCAGAAGTCTTCACTGGATTCACAGGGCTTGAGAATGCCTTTGATTTAGCTTTTCCCTACATGTGTTTGTATACATTTTTATTAGAGCTTTCTGCTTGTTCTTTAAGGACACTTTTGCAGTAGAAGAAAGAAGTGTGTTTTCTGGCTGTTCAGGTAGAGGCAGCAAAATTGCATGCTTCATCAGAGGCAGGCTGCAGCAGATGAGCTCTCAGCAGAAAAGCAGCTGTGTGCATTGATCATCCACACCTACAACTCGTTTTCTCACTCTCAGCCGCCGCTCTCGCTCCCTGGAAGATACAAATCCATCCATTAGACAGGACAGAGGAATCCCTGTTCCTTGACTCCAGTAGCCCCAGCGTGGCACCCGCAGTTACACACAGGCTTGTTGTGGGCAGGCTTCAGTGGGGTGAAACTCTGGCTTCAGACTCACGAAGCCACCCTCCTGTTTCACCGGCTAGTCTTGTTATAAACGATAACAATTAAAACAATTTTATTTTGGGTTCAATCAATTTAGGTTGAGAAACAATAAGCAAAAACAGCTCTGGGTGCGCAGAGAACTCAATTAGTTCCACCACACGCACACCTGAGTCCTAAAAGCAGCGTCTTTTATCCCCGGATCTTGACCAATCTCTTCGCGCCGGATGTTCGTCCTGCTCTTTCCCCACTGGGCCGTTAGGGTACGCCTTCTCCTCCTGTTGGCTCTCCTTTGGCGCTCTTTTTCGAATCTCAAGGTCTTTGCCTCCTTCAGGGGGCCTTCTCTAGCGTGGTTCGCTTTCCTTATCTCTTTTGGTGGGCTTTTCCAGGCAGCGATTGCCTCAGGGGAAGGGGAAGCCATCACATTGTCTCAAAGGAGAATCACACGCGCCCACTCAACACAACTGCGATACAGGTCCCAGATTTACACAGGGTACAACAATTACACTTATCACAGTACATTCTATTTTTGACATGAATCATGACTGCGTTTATCACAGTCTGAACCAAGGAGAAATATTCACCAGGTGAAGCATATCTACATTCACCTTGTTTCCTTGCACGCTTGCTGACAACATGTTTACTAGATCCTTCCGTGTCTCTTTGTTCCCCAGGTTGGGTGCCATAACCACGTAAGCCACCATCCTGTTCCTCTGTTGCTTTAACCAAAAGGCAGCAAGTCAGCTCAGAGAGAGAGAAGCTTCATATACTATTTCCACAGAACTAGCATCATCCCAGTTATGGCACCCAGCAACCTCTCTGCTTTCTCCCAGCTCTCCCTTACTTTATTCCTGAAAGTGTGAAACCTTCAAATGTGACACTAGTTGTTACTCCCACACGTCCAGCATTTGAGACTGAGGAGAGGAGATATTCAGAGCTTAAAAGAAAGCATCAGATTTTACTGAATGTCATTTAGAGTCAGTGTCTGGCCTTCTCAAAACTCTGGATGATCAAGTGTGTTTGATTTACTGACCAGTACAACTAAGGAATCTGATGGCGTTTGTTCCTGTCCTATTAAAAATTGTTCTGAAAATGTCAGTAACAGTAAATATAATCTCTTTCAGTATCACACTGTGCTTTTCATTTCAGGCAGGCATTTATAGACTCCAACTGCTCATTGTCTTGTGACTTGTGTAATTGCTTTTACTTGGACAAATGAATTATGAAATACTACCATTTTCATTTGGCAATTTTTGTATGCTATATATGACAGCATAATATAAAAAAAAAAAAGGCATTGAAATGTCAGCCATGCTTATAAAATAAAAGAACAGCCTCTGAGTGAATTGTCTGTGGTAGGAACAAATCTTAGGGGTACTTTAGGGAAAATACTTTTTAAACGCAGATATACAGTTTGCAGGTCTGATACATTTCCCTTTGTGCTCTTAAAATCTGTGTGACCTTAAAATCTTGATCTACTAATACTTGTTGTAAGATTCCAAGGTGCTTTTTTTGAGAAATAAAAACATTTCCTTAATCAGGTATCAGAATATTGGCAGTAGCTTAGAATCTACTTTATGTCAGCTGGTGAATGGACATGGATTTCTAGTTATTTAGCAGATTGGTTAGTTGAAATTTATGGATCACCACACATTATTTACAATATTAATTCCTGCTAGAAGCATTGTCTGGAGCTTAGCACAAACATTAAATACAGCAACAATGCAGACAATCAAACGTGTACATACTTCAGTATTCTCACCATGCAACCATGTGTCAAGGCTACCATACCAGTGGTAATAATTAGCAGATCTATTGTTTATTCCACTGCATTCTAGCAGAATCCTTCAGCTTCAATTTTTGTTTCTGGACAAGGGACAGCTTTCAAAGAAATAGAATCACACAGTGGCACTGTGGTGCACCTCTGAAGCCTGTAAGACTGCAGAAGGCATGTAAATTCCATCCAGACAGATTAAACATTGTTGTATTTGGTTCAGGTCACTGTATTTAACACTTTTTCAAGAACCCTGTTGTTGAGCTGGGTTCATCAAATGAGACATATGCACGTCACAGCTGGGACTGACTGACTGAGCACAGATGTGTATCTACTAAATTGTTTGTGACAGTGACTGTAGTTAATTGTGATGGGTGACAAGTACGTTGGAGGCCAGTCAACTCAGTGAACTGTTGATGAGTGTGGTATGAGACATGGTGCATATTAACAGCAAGTGGAAAATTTATGTCATCCATGACTGAAAATCCAAATCAAGTGCAGACAAGTAAAGCAGATTGGAGCTGTTCATAGCCCTTTTCCATGCTTCTACTTTCTCTCTATCTTTAACATTAGAAAAAAGTATTTTATACCATTTTGTCCAAGTGTAAGTTTGCAAATTTCCTTTGTCAGTGGAGATGACAAGTGATTAACAAATTGCCACAGTTTATTTTTGGATGAAAAGATGTGAGACAATTTTGTTTTGACATTTGCTGAAAGCAGTTGTAATCTGCCTCAAAAGCTCTTTTTTTAAAATGGAAATTTTTATTTATCTTAGAAATAGAATATTCCAGTTTGAGAAAATAAGTCATATATTTTGCACTGAAATTATTATTATCAATAATAATAATAATGATGATGATTATGATAATAATGGCTTGATCCAACCCACAACATTTCTTCCAGAGTTTTGTTTGCCCACTCAATCAATAAAAAAGGAATGGAAAAAATCCTTATTTACTCAGTTTTATTTACACTTTACCTGTGTCTATTTTCTTAGGCAGAGTTTGTGTCTTCTTTTCTGCTCCTTGCTACCAGTTCTACCTCATTAATGTACTGAAACATCAAACAAAGTCCCTTTTTCCTGTTGTGAAGTAAAACCAGTGCAACAATCACATTTAATTTTTCTAAAACTGAATTTGGAGACCTTGAGATAGAATAGTAGTCATAGATGATTCACGGAGAGCCAGACGTGATAGGTTTGGAGAAGCTTTGAAAGAAGCCCTGTTAAACATTATTATCAGCAACAGAAGCTCATGTTAACAGTGCTTGAGATTTAGATGCTGAATGAAGCAGGGCTGTCAGACCTATTTTGGGGGACAGAAATGTTTTGACTCAGGGTTCTTTTCTTTTGATATCACCCCAAGTAGCATGGATATCACTTTGAGGTTTCCAAACTAATCCCTTTATAGTCCCTGTAACATGCTCTCTAGTAGCTTGCCATAGCCCTGAGATTTTTTGCATTATTCTAACACTATCAGATGTTACTCTGCATGAGCAGAGTAGTGTTAATGCCAGAGTTTTAGAAATTAATGTTTCTAATGTTACAAAACCTGTAGCTGACTAGATGAGTAAACGGGCTAAGAGTGAAATGCTCAGCAGAAAAGATGGGCACAAGCAACAATAACAACAAAGTGCCTTTATTTGGTTGTGTAAAAGACTGCAATAAACTATTTTCTGCTGTCTTCTAAACCCCTATAATCCCTAAAATCAAACTGGATATTCCACCAGGGGACTGTGGTTGAACACAGTAATTGTCTGCAAAAAATTTATGTGAACTAGTTATCTACATCTCTCATACATATTTCTTTCTTTCATAAGATTTCTGTTTAAATAGATGGTCTGAAGGTCTGCCATTAAGCCTTTGGAATTCAACCCTTACTCCAAGTTTCTCACTGCCATTTCTCAATTCCTACATACACATTGTGAGTAACACCCTTTTCTCCTCCTTTTGTACCAGAAATTTTAGATCTCCCCTAAGGCCTCTGGTTCTTCAATAATTTACTGGGGTTTCTGATAATCATGGCATTGTAGTGGGGTGAATTTTTATTTCATACATCATTCCTCTGTGTCAGCCCCCATCACCCAGTATCCATTATTATGAACGTGGTCCTTTTCATCCAAGAAGTACAGTGCAGAGGTGAACTACCTACAGCTTAATTGTCCACTAGAGAAACAGATATTGCTGATGAGAGACAGTCACAATGAGCGACATTCAGTCTTTAATGGCTTTATAAAGAAAGCACAGAACACATCTCTTATACCTTTTGGAGGTACGCTTTCACAGAGTGGAGACCTGTAGCTGGGCTGGAATCCATGCAGCCACTAATCAGATGCAGTTTACCTACAAAGATAATTTCCTACAAGATGTAGGTGTTGCAGAGGATGCTGAGTTACATGAAAGTCTTCCCCAAAGGTTTACAGAGCTAACAGTATCAATATAAAATTGGCAAAAAGTTCCAACCAAAGAGAATAATGTTTCTGCTGCTCCTTCTCCATCCATGTCTCTTTTTAGTCTAGAGATGCTATATCTGGGGCAGCAGGTAGATACTACAAAGAACTGAACTCCATGCCAATAATATCTGGGCCCTGGCTCATTAGAGAGTTTCTAAAATGTTTGGTGTCTAAATTGTGAAGGAAATAAAGGCTCTGTGATAATGAAATTATTTGCCTGATGTTTCAGCTATCTCATACTCGCTATGCTGTGATAAGTGCTCCAGGGCCTGGAGGCTTTCAGAATTCTGTAGGCTTCCAGAAATCTGGCTGTCAGGACAATGCCAGGCACACCGTAAAACAACAGGATGGGTGAGCCAAAGATAACTTTCCCCATCAGCACTTTGACATGATTTGGTCCCAGGAACAGGAATTGATCTGAACATTTGATTAACGTCTAAATCACATGTGTCATAATGACATTCACATTAAGCTACAAGATTAGAACAAAGTAAAATTAAAGACTCTTATACAACCCTATAAACTTTCATCTATGTTGGTGTTAAAGTGAGAAATTTATTCCCCATAAAACAAGACTCGAAATAGCACAGACGTTTTGCAGAATTATATGATATGTTTGTTGTCAATGGCTGGAAAAGCATGGCCAAAATGCTCTCTTTTAGTCTGATGGCTTAGCTGAGGAATGAGGAGGGTTTTGCTGCTACTATCTGATATGACGACTTTGTGGCACAGCTCTCCACGTTTCCTTGTCCTTTTGTCTGGGCAGAGCTCTGCTGCTCTGTCAATCTGCATCTGGTCAGGGTGGTACAGCTGCCACGCAGTGATTGCAGAAAAGACCACCAGGATGGCAAAGATAAAGGTACTTGTACAGTGAAGCCTGCAAAGTGCCATGCCCTTCTGAGTGCATTATATAGGAAGCTCAGTAGGGGATAATTAAGCATCAAATCTATGTTTCTTTGTGGTGTGAAAACAATGTATGAGACGGGGTAAGAGAGGACAGCACTCAGAGCAGAGTGAGTCTTTTGCCTATTAAAGCCAGAGGGAAAAGGATTCTGGAGAGAGAATGAGACACAAATGTTTTTACATGAGGTTGGATTTTTAAGGGAAAGGGCAGGATGCCCAGCCAGGGCCAGGTTGCTGTCAGTTGTTATGGCAACAGAGGGAGAGTCTCCTGCTCCTGAAAGGAAAGTGAGAGAGTGGGAGGGCAGGAACGAAAATTGTTTCAGAAGGAAGGCAGGGGGGCAGAGGTTCAAAAATGGAAAGAGAACAAATGTCAGGGTCACCAGAAAGAGTAGCATCAATGGCCATGATGACTTAAACACCTTTGCAGACCCTGTGCACAGCCATTCCCTTTGTGGGGGTCAGATTTGCTGGGGTCACTTCCACAGTCATCATATGGCTGGAGGAACCACCGCAGTGCCTTGTCCTCCTGCACCCACTTCAGCTGAAGGGCTTATGTCTACCTTTGTGCACTGCCTGAGGGTGCAAAACACTTGTGCAAAGAACTCTTTTTGGTGCCAAGTACCCCTGCATCTGCTCTCTTTTTAATAAAATGAACTGATCTCAAATAGTCTAGCATTAAATTTCATTTTCCACATGGGGTACATTATGAGATGAGAGCTTCATCGTGGGGAGCTCCCTTTCTCCCCTGAGGAGCCAGCTTTCTAGTTAGACAACTACTCCCAAGATGCACTCAGACAATTCTGGCTCCTGGGATGTGCAGGTGTCTTTGTCAGAGGTAATGCCTTGATACATCATGGGTCCAGTACAGGGAATTATTTTTGATTGCAGCAATGCAACCCAGTAGGACAGAATGGAAAGGTGGGCAGGCATGCAACTCAATGCTTTGGGACACAGATTCGATGTGAAATCTCTGTTCCCACCTCACCAGAAGGAAACGTAAACTACGACTAAGCAACACAAAATTAAGACACTTCTTTCAGTCTTTGTAGCAAAAAATGGAAGAAAAAAATGAACAGACCAGTGACACTTTCCCAAAGGGTGATTTCTGTTTTCTTTCTTTTTTATTCTCCTTCCTTTCCTGAATAGGTTTGGGTAGTCAGGCTGTTCATGAGTCAGTGTAGTTGTGAGAGCGTGGCAGTGCCAGTTCCTACAGCACTTTTAAACTGGCTGGCCAATTTCAATCAAATCTGACAGAAAGACAGAGTTTTCAGATGTTACATTCTTGGAAGTTCCATGAAAGTAGTTACCTAGGGGCAGGAAAGAGGCTGTAGTGCCTACACTGAGGGAAAGACCAGAATATGCACTGCACTGTTACTGAATGCACACATTCCTGTGTTGAAGGGTGTAGATAGAAGGGAGGGTTTGCAAATGCTTGAATTCTTGGAAAAGCTTCAATCAAAGTTTGAACTTGATTAGACACCATCTCACTTTGATTCTCCTCTCTTTCTCTCCTCATATGAGTTCTCTTGTGTTTAATAAGGACAGGAAACATGCTGCAGGCTCAGTTTACTTCATTTAAAAAGTCATTTGATGAAGCACAAATCATTTGGAAACACAACTCTATTAGTTCCAGTGTTTGTGGAACTATTTATTATTTAAAGGAAATGATAGTTGAATTACGCTGTCACAAAAACAAGGTTCCCAGTCTTCTCTATTGTCTTTCTATTCCTCTTCAGTTCATTATTTACTCTCTCGTCAAAAATATTCTTATTTTCCAGATTTTTTCCTTAATTGTAGTTTTAAATCACTCATTTCCCCAGATGACAGTGTAAATATTCTATTCTTCCCCCAAAATATACAAGTTTGAATAGTAATCTCAATAGAAAAAATGGTAGGATTCTGAAGACTGTATATAATCTTATTTCACCAAAAGTCATGTGAAGTTCTTTTAATTTCAGATAAAATATTATCCCTTGTTCTTCTGTATCCCCTACAGGTCTCTTAATCCTCTGCAGGATGGCCTCCTGGTCCATCACAATCACACCCCCTTTTTTTTTTTTTATTTTTTACTTTTTTTTTTTTTAAATAATAATGGTAGGAATTCTTTTGGGAAGCCACAGAATACAGTGCCTTCTTTGTATCAAATTATGCTTTCCTCACTTTGCTTTCCTGAAACAAATCAATATAAATTTAATATAGTTTTTAATTTCATAATTAAATGTGCCTAACTGTGCCCTCTACTGTTTTTTACTTTCTTGAATTCTGTAATCCAAATAAGGATAATAGAGTATTTGGACCACTTGGAATACAATAAAAATTGCAAAGGGAGTTTAGAGGCTTACAAATGGGATGTCAAATGTTAAGGATTGTATCACTTTAAAGCTGGCTTGATGAAGACTGACTCTCACCTTCAGAAGAGATAACACTGCTCAGGATGTAGTATCCCTGATGAACTACAATCTATTATACTGTTAATTGGACAGCAAGAAATAAAACATAAATCATTCAACAGAATTCAGTGATATAAAATCAATTAAGTCATTGCACCAGAAAAATAATATTAAGTGCTCTAGATTAGGGAACATTATGCAAAAGAACATCAGTTTTAATAAACCATTTGTTGTTTGATGCTCAATACAGTTATTCACAGAGATTTCAGAAGATTTGATTGGGTTAAAGCCTTTGATTTTGAATCAGAAAAGCACTTCTAATATAAGCTACTAGAAGCAAAAAAACAAGCAACCACTGACTGTCATAGTTTTATGAGTTTAGGACCAAATTCAGAAGTAATTAACAGATGTGTAACCATGTTGATTTTCATCAGATTGCATAGGTACAAGTGATGCCAGAAAAAGCAAAATCTGGCTTTTAAATACATAAACTCTTATTCTCCCCTTACTTACCTGCAGGGAAACAATCCATAAAGATGCATTTCCAGACTCATTCTAGAAGCAGTTGAAATTTGCTGTTGTGTAAGACCTGAAAAATAGGTACATTTTCTGTAATTGCAGTATGTTGGCTGTTCATCTCTCACTCTGATGAGAACTGTGTCCTGGCAAAGTTCCCCATTTACTCCATCACCAGTTAGCTAGCATGTTCATTTTTACTTACCTTTCCAAATATTAATTTAGGTAGTTTTTCCTTTTTTTAACAAGAAGATTTTGGATATGAGAAACTAGGTGAATCTCCTTCTATAAGGAAACTTTTGGAAAGAGGGACAGACCCATATTCTTTACTTAGTCACTAGAGAAACACTGATGAACAGCAACTTCTAAACAACTCAGGTGTCTTTCAGGAAGACCATAATGCACTCTTTAAGGACTGATGAAAACTGCCAAGTCTTCAGGATTATTTTGTAAGTTCTTAATTTCACTTTCCAGCAACACCTAGGTGACACTGACCAGGGATATTTGCCCTATGTCAGGATCTGGGGCTCAAACTCATCACCCAGACATATATCTTCCATAAAAATACTCACAGCGCCAGTTAAGTAGATATCTATGATAACTTTAATTATCCTTGTAAAATCTATTTACATTTTTCTTATAAATTTTGCATACATATTATTCACCAGTCAGCTGCGTTGCCATTCAGCGAGACCTGGACAGGCCAGAGAGTTGGGTGGAGAGGAACCTCAAGTTCAACAAAGGCAAGGGTAAGGCCCTGCACTGGGAGGGACAACCTCACGCACCAGTACAGGCTGGGGCTGACCTGCTGGGAGGCAGCTCTGCAGAGAAGGACCTGGGAGTTCTGGTGGACAACAAGTTGCCCATGAGCCAGCAGTGTGCCCTGGTGGCCAAGAAAGCCAAGGGGACCTGGGAGTGCATTTGGAGGAATGTGGACAGCAGGTTGAGGGAGGTAATCCTTCCCTTCTACTCTGCCCTGGTGAGACCACACCTGTAGTACAAGTTCTGGGCTCCCCAGTTCCAGAGAATCTGGGAACTGCTGGAGAGGGTCCAGTGGAGGCTACAAAGATGACAAGGAGACTGGAGCATCTCCTTTATGAGGAAAGGCTGAGAAAGCTGGGGCTGTGTAGCCTAGAGAAGACTGAGAGGGAATCTTACCAATGTCTACAAGTATCTTAAGGGTGAGTGCCAAGAGGTTGGGACACCAGGCTCTTGTCAGTGGTGCCCAGCGACAGGACAAGGGACAACAGGCACCAACTGCAGCACACCAATTTACTTCTGAATATGAAGAAGAACTTTTTTACCTTGAAGGTGACAGAGCGCTGTAAAACAGGTTGTGGAGTGTCCTTCTCTGGAGATGTTTAAAACTTGCCTGGACATGATTCTGTGCAATGTCCTCTAAGACAGCCTGTTTTAGCAGAGGGTTGGACTAGATGATCTGCAGGTCCCTTCCAACCCTGACCATTCTGTGATTCTGTGGTTCTGTGATATATAGCCACACATACACATATAAGTCTCTCTCTATATAACATTGCCTATGTAAAATTTTATATCTGAGCTTAATTGTTAGCAGTTTCTTTACACATGTTTCTGCCAGTGCCAACGAATTAAAATCTACAATTGATGATGTTAATCCTCTGGTTTTGAGTTGTAAAATTTAGTTCAATATTTCTTGAAATAATTTGTTATTTTTGGTTTTAATAACAAATATGCTGAAAACAACCTGTCATTAGATTTAATGAGGATTTCATATGCCAGCTCAGTATACAAAACCAAATTAAGTCTATAATTAACTTAATTCAACACAGCACTAATTCTCAGACTTTTATCGTTACTTTCTGGAAGTGGAATTTTTAAATGCACAGCCTATCTTTAGTACTTGGGAATAGCTCCTGGAAACGTGACAGCTGCTTCCCTCTTCCTGCCCCCCAATTCTATTGAGAATCAAACCATTAATGTACTCAGGATCACTAAGGTAATTATATGTTTTAGTAGCTTCATTAAGAGCTCTGCAAATACATTTCACTATAAAATAATTTCTGTTCTCTTCAAACTGTCAAAAAGATGAGGAATCTTTGGTAAGAGAAGGCTAAGGTGCTATGTTTCTTTAGTTTAGACAACAACCTGTTACAAATCAGTAGCAAATGATGCAGAAAACTCCCTCGGTATCTTAAAGAGGGAAAAATTACATAGGTAAACAGATAAATCTTTAGTACATTTGTCTTTATGGGAGCAGCTCCTGCTGTTGGTCTCTAACCTGGAGGGCATTATTCTTTTCTAAATTGCCAGTAGTGTCCCACAGCACAGTGATAAATAGAAAACACTGAAAGAAATAACGTTCATTCTAACACACAAGAACTTTCCAGACAGACATTGGCTTCTGAGAACAAACACTTAGATAAAATAGATTAGTTGCAATTGCAGAATATATCACTCTGGGTCCCTGTGAACAGACATGATCCCAGCTGTGCGAATAAGTGCCTTTATGCCAATCATTAAGTAATAAATACATTTAAGACATAGTTGAGAACTTTAAGGAAAATGGAGGAAAAGGTGTATCTACATAATTTCTCATCTATAGCTATGTTTTGTATGAAGCCAGTGATATATTCCAAAGCATTATTTCAAAAAAATCACTAATAGTGTAGGTGCTTGTATGTTGTTTTGTGGTAGCAAGTTTCCTTTATCAGAAAATTAATAAAACAGAAAAGAAACAAGTGCTACAGAAATGTAATTAAAAGTACTAGCTTAATAATAGAACAGAAAACTCCCTAGTAATTTTCTTTCTTCTTTATCATTTTACCTGAAACATATATGCCAAGACAGAATTCTGTTTATTTCTAGTTACACTGGAGTAACATTTAGCTAGGCTGTTTGTTTGTTTGCTCATTAACTGTTTCAGAAGTCTGGCTAAAATGTAAATTGCCTTAGAAAATACAGTTACTCTGCTTTGATTGCTAGTTGCATGACATGTGGGTTGCTTTCAAGAACTGATGTCACTAATAACTTGGAAGACTTTTTAGTGCAGCCAGAACCATGGGAAGGTATTGCAACATTACCAGACATTTTCCTTACTGCCTTTTCCCTGGCCACAAGACTCGAGGTGGTGTCTGGGATGGGATGAGCTCCCTGGTCCAGTTAAAGCAATCCTACCCTAATTATTCATCCTATCCAAAATTTTTCTTGCTTCTTATGTTTAGGCACTAGAAACAGTTAGGCAGACAGAGTCTTCCTGGGTCCTGTGTGTCTTACAAGGGAAGTTTGGAGTTGAGGCGAGGTGGGCAGAGAGCATAACAATGAGACCAGGGAAGGCAAAGAAGGGAAGTACAAAAAGATGACGGTGTGGCCACTGCCGGGAAAAGAGGTGGACATGGGATATATCAAGAAGCAAGCAGCCTGCTAAGCAGTGCTTGAATGGGCACAGAAATAGCTGAGAAAACTGTGCATCTGCATGTCATCCTTTTTCCTCCCAGAAGCTGCATTTTCTCTCTGTCATCCTTTGACTCTATTTGCAATGCTTTTGTGTTGTTTTTTTTCTTTTGGATATAAGAATCACTACAAAAACTATACTTCTATTGACATTTAGATTGAATTAATGAGATGGATTTTATCTAGGACTACATTCTCGAAGGTTAATTGGAAGCTATCTCTATTTTTTCTTTGTGGATGAACTATTGCTCAGCAGAAGGTGTTGGAAATAGAAATGTCCCTTTTTCTATTTGTTTGCACAGCTACCTTAAGCTTTTGTTTTTGTTTTTGTTGGTTTTTTTTAAAAAATATAATGATATTGTTTTAATAATTATTACACATGCATGCAAGACCTTTTAATTAATTTGATCATCATTTAAAAGAGTATACTTTCATAGTAAAGTTTGTATTATACTAATTCAATACAAGAACTCCCTTTTGCCATAGCCCATAGGCTGACAGTCATTTTAGGGCAGTACAAACATGTACTGACTCCAAAACAGGCGGTGGTCTTGCCTCCCTCCCCAGTCTGGCTGTAGATCTCAAAGCAAAGGGCATGGTGAATGAGCTCAGAACTAACCCATCCGCACTGCCCCAGAAAACTGGTAAAAGACATGGAATAGCCCTGGGGAGGGCCAGGAACAACTGGCCATCAATGCGAAGGGCCGATAAACCCTCTTCTCTTTGAAGTTTATGTTGGTGCCATTTTTAATTAGCTGAAATGGACTTTTTAACGTGCATGTTAGATCCAGGTCCAACATGTAGAACAAAGGAAATGTCTGTTTGAGTTTGGTGGGCTTCTGAGGCAGCCTGCAACCTTCCCTGACCTGGTTTCCTGGATGCTTCTTCAACTAGCAAAGAAAATACGATAACTGTGCTGACTGGGACTTTTTGATTTTCCAGGATGCTGCAGAATTCTTAAACTTCTAGTTGCTCTGTCTTCATCTCCTTTGATCAACTGTTCTTTTTTTTTTTTGTTTTATATTTTTTTGCCCTTCCTTTTATTTTCATTTTCTTATCATCTTTCCCATCCATCTGCTCTGGAGTAAAGAATCAAAGCCTTTTCTCCTATTCATTTGTCTCTAGGAATATCAATCATCTCAAAGACTACAGTAAAAGTTTTATAATTCTCTCTAACTATATACATCTGTTAATCATACTTTCAAAATACTGCACAGGACACTTCTTTAGCAGACTGTATAGCACTGATTCATATTCATTTCCTCCATGTGTTATTGTAATTCATTTAGAAATAGCTGAACTGGCAATAAACTAGCTAGTTTGAATACTGTGTCTTCACAGACTTCCAAAGTCGTGTGTGAAATTATGGAAAAAGTAAAGATATTTCTTCTCACTGAAACCTGAGCTGCCATATTGATATTGCTGCATGTGCTACCTGTCCGCAGTGTTATAACTAGGCTAGCTAATAACGTGAATTGAAACACTGGTATAGCTTGCACTCAGACCTTTGACTACAATATAAATTTTCCCCTAACGACATGAGTAGGGTGTTTCTTTTGAATTTTGCCATGATTGGGATTCTAAATCAGGAACTTCATGGATAGTTAACAACTGCATCAATTATGCCTACAATTTTCTCTGATTTGTAAGCTATAGAGTATGTACCACAAAAATGTGTAGGAAATATTTGTATATATTTGTATTGACATCATTCACAGATTGCTTGGAACATGAGGTTCTGGTTTTTTCATATTACTTTTTATTCTGATCTTTTGAAATGTGTTATTATTTGTCTTGAAAAGAAATGTCGAAACTACTAAGCTTTTGTAAAATTCACATTCTTTTTTTTTTTTTTGATTGTGTGGATTAAGAGACTTTGTATACTCATCCTTTGAGGAGGCAAAAATTCCTAATGGATTTTAAGTGTCCATATAATTTTATAAGTCAGCAGTGAGTACACCCAAAGAAGTATCTGCATAGTAAAGCTTTATCTCTATACAAGAGGGTACTGGTCTGAACAATAGTTTTCAGTCATTAATAGCACTTCGTGGACACTTGTATGAGCTAAGAACACAGGCTGATAATTCTGACTTACATTTTCTTAACCAGAACTGCACACATTCCTACTTTATCCAGTTATTCTCTTAAATGACATTTTAAAATCTGGTAGTAATGAATGTAGTTTACATGCTGGAAAATGGGTATACTAACCTGAATGACCTGCAGTTTCAAAAATACACGTAGTGCTTACCAAATATTTACCAGTATGGTGATTATGTCAGCACTTGCACAGTAAGAGGGAGAAGTCTGGAAAGCCATGCAGGCAGAGAGAGGGCCAAAAAGAATGGAATTATGGAAATAGTAAACAGACACCAATGTTATAAAATTAAATATTTTAATATTAGTAAAAAAACCTGAGGGGAGAATAAAAAGGTTAATGAGTAGCTAATTTTATGTTGATCAAATCTATGGATGATTTATGGATGACATACCTATTTATGGAATATATACCTCTCTGTAATGCTTGTAGACCTATGCATACAGCATGGGGAATAAACAGAAAGAATTAGAGGTCTGTGTACAGTTGCAAGGCCATGATCTCAGTGCAGTAACAGACTGCATGGGATACCTCATGAGATACTTTGTGTGACTGGAATGCTGTCATGGATGGCTATATACTTTTTAGGAAAGACAGGCCAGCAAGGAGAGGTGGTGGAATTGCTCTTTATGTGAGGGAGCAACTGGAATGTATGAAGTTCTCCCTGTGGGTGGGTGCAGAACAAGTCGAGAGCTGATGGGTAAAGGTTAAGGGGCAAGCCAACATGGGTAACACTGTTGTGGGTGTTTACTATAGGCCACTTGATCAGGAGAGGATGCCAATGAAACCTTCTACAGACAATTGGAGGTAGCCTTACGATCACAAGCTCTGGTTCTTATGGAGGACATCAACCACCCTGATATCTGCTAGGAAGACAACACAGCTAAGTGCACACACTTCAGGAAGTTCCTGCAGAGCACTGATGATAAAATCCATGATGACTGGAAATCCAATGAGGCAAGGTGTGCTACTGAATCTTGTATGAACAAACAAAGAAGGGCTGGTTGGGTACGTGAAGACTGGGAGCAGCCTTAACTGTAGTGACTGTGAGATGATGGAATTCAGGATCCTGCATGGAGGAAGCAGGGTAAAAAGTAGAACTGCAACCCTGGACTTCAGAAGAGCTAACTTTGGCCTCTTCAAGGATCTTCTTGGAGGAATTCCATGACTTAGGGGTCTAGAAGGTTGGGGGTTCATGAGAGCTGTCTAATATTGAAGCATCAGTTCCTCCAAGCTCAAGAGAAGTGCATCCATATCAGCAAGAAATCAAGCAAAGGGGTCAGGAGGCCTGCATGGATGAGCAAGAAGCTTCTGGCAAACCTCAAACAGAAGAAGGACTTTTATGGGATGTGGAAAAAGTGACAGGCCACTTGAGAAGTATATAGGGATGTGGTCAGAACATGCAGGGAGGTGATGAGGAAGGCTAAGGTCCATTTGGAATTAAATCTGGCAAGGGAGGTCAAGGACAAAAAAAGGGCCTTCTTAAAGTACATGAGTAGGAAAAGAACAACTAAAGAAAATGTAGGCCCACTGCTGAATGAGGAGGGTGCCCTGGTGATGAAGGACACAGAGAAGGGGGAGTTATGAACGCCTTCTTTGCTTCAGTCTTCACTGGCAAGGCTGGCCCTCTGGTTTCCCACACCCTGGGGTCAAGAGAGGAAGTCTGGAGTAAGGAAGAATTTCCTTTGGTTGAGGAGGATCAGGTTAGAGATCACTTAAGCAAATGTGACACCCACAAATCCATGGGCCCTGAGGGGATGCACCCATGAGTGCTGAGGGAGCTGGCAGCTGTTATTGCTAAGCCACTCTCCATCCTTTTGGAAAGGTCATGGAGACCAGGAGAGGTGCCTGAGGACTGGAGGGAAGCCAGTGTCACTCCAGTGCTCTAAAAGGGTGAGAAGGAGCACCCAGGAAACTACAGGCTGGTCAGCCTCCTGGGGACCTGGGAGTGCATTTGGAGGAATGTGGCCAGTAGGTTGAGGGAGGGTATCCTCCCCCTCTGCTCTGCCCTGGAGAGGCCACATCTGTAGTGCTGTGACAAGTTCTGGGCTCCTCAGTTCCAGATAGACTGGGAACTGCTGGAAAGGGTCCAGTGCAGGGCTACAAAGATGATGAGGGGCCTGGAGCATCTCCCTTATGAGGAGGGGCTGAGAGAGCTGGGGCTGTGTAGCCTGGAGAAAGGAAGACTGAGAGGGGATCATGTCAATGTCTCCAAGTGTCTTAAGGGTGAATGCCAAGAGGATGGGACACCAGGCTTTTTTCAGTAGTGCCCAGTGACAGGACAAGGGGCAACGGGCACCAACTGCAACACAGTAAGTTCCATCTGAATGTGAGGAAGAATTTCTTTACCTTGAGGGTGACAGAGCACTGGGACAGGCTGCCCAGGGTGTGGAGTCTCCTGTGGAGATGTTTAAAACCTGCCTTGATGTCATTCTGTGCAACCTCCTCTAGGAGAACCTGTTTTAGCAGAGGGTTGGACTAGGTGACCTCCAGAGCTCCCTTCAAACCCTGAACATTCAGTGATTTTGTGATTCAGTAATAATTAGTTCTTAATATAATGAAACTTTGATATTTTTTTCCTAAACAACTATTTTCTCAGGGACTCTGACAATGCAAGAAAACAATAATGTATAAAACCAATTGATTTAAAATGCAGTGTTTAAGTATGGAATTAACGTATTCTAATCTAATAAAATATAACTTTAAACATAAAAATGCAGTATGAAACTGAAATGAATTTGCATTTAACATGTGTCTTGGGAACATGCCTCTTAGTAATGAAGCAAATTGGTTGGATATGTTGACTATATTAAACATAAAAGACTGTTCAAGAGTTAAGAAATAAAAAAAAGATACCCATTTCTTCTCAATTCGTGTAGCTTTAAAGCAGAAATCTAATGGACAAAGACAAATGGTTACAAAATAAAATGACAGTGACGTTTGGGTATTAGAGATAATTTTACTGAATTGAAAAGAATTATAAAATACTCTGTGAATGCAAGAAACGTTGGGTTTACTAAAATATAAGGACAAATAAGAAATTCTCTGCCTCAATAAGTTTTATTGGGAATAAATCAAATCTAAATCAGATCCAGCAAACTGTGAAAGCTAAAGATTGTCTTGTCTTTGGGGTGTACTGTCACCAGGTCCTCAAGCAAAGGAACTGAACACAAATTAGTCTAGCAAGCATAGAGCCAGGGAAACTGTCAGACACTAAACCCAAGGGAGGAAATGCTGACTAGAATATGCATGAAATCCATTCTTCAGGATAACCCATCAATGCAGGCATTTCCCCTCCCACACACACATATAAACACCATTACACACTGGAAAAGTAGATAATTCAGGAGTTTCAAAAGCAGGTTCATTAAAGATGTGATCATAGCTCTTCCATTTCTACTAAAACCTTGAAAACCCAAGGGAACATTCACATGGCATAACTCAATAGTTACAATGACAAGTTTATTAAAGATGTGATAGTAGCTCCTCTTTATCCTCTAAAGCCCTGAAGACCAAAGGGAATATTCTTGTGAAAATCAGGTTTCACCACAAAGTAGTTTGGCATAAGACTTTTCTTAATCCAATAAGACAGAGAAAGGACAGTCCAGGAAGCTGATTACTGAGTGAAAATGCAGGACACGGGACTTGCAGCTGAAGAAAGGGAGTTTCATGGACTCAGCAAAAACAGAGAGATTGCTTAATATATTAAATGTAACTGGCTTAAAATCTCTGTTTTCTGGTGGTTTCACAGATGAGAAGACAGTTAGGAGATGGTACAACACAAGTAGAAAGCAAAGGTTCTCTCACCCTATTTAGGTTTTCCGTAGATTTTCCTGTTTTAAATAAACATGAAATAAAGAACATGTTTATTTAAATAATTTAAATAAAGTAAAATATTAAATATTTAGAATAATGTAATGCATCCTTTAAATAAAAGACTCAGAAATGTCCAGCAGAGAAGAAAGATTTGGCCATGTAATTATTAAATCAGTTCACAGGGAATCAAACTATGTCTTTTAACATGTTTAAGTTCAATGTGAGTCAACATAAAAATGAGAAGAGTAAACGCTATTTGATATCTGTCTTGAAAAAAGTGTATGTTTTAAAATAAAATTTTATCTGTTCTTCCGAAGCCAAACATATGGATGACAGGTAAAAAAATAAATAAATAAAGGGATTTGGACCTTTTGGTCCGTAATTCATCTTGACTCTTATTGCACTGTTTATTATATACTACAGTATATAACACTGCTAAATGCAATGCAGTAGCACCACTAAGACCAAATACTTTCAAACAAAATATCTTGACTGGAAAAGCGAAAATATGACATTTGTGATTTAGGGTACTATTAGTACAAATTCAAGAGCAGGATCACTCATTACCATGAATTTATGTCACAAAATGGATGTAGTTATGCATTATCTTTTGGCATAGAAGACTGTAGTTGAAACAACAAAAATTCCAAAAGAAAAAAAAAAAAGGTGGTGGGGAGAAGAGAGAGACAATGAGAGAAAAATGCGCTGCTTTCCAGGGAGGCAGTTATGTCTCTATAAGATTCTGAGATACACGGGAGGACAGTACTGCTGAAATAGTGTAGTGCAGTGTATTTGATAGACAGCAATACTCCAGCTATTCTTTTTATACATAAACACATTTTAATAAGGCACTTTTGTTTGGTACCTTCAGGATTAACAAGGCTGAATTTACTAATTAAGCACCATTTTTTCTGAAACTAGGTTTTAAAGTCCAAACTGCAAATTTGTATGGATCTTCTAATCTCCTGCAATTTGACATTCTAATTTAGCACTCAAGAAAGCTCACTAAAATCTATTAGCTAAAAAACATTAAGAAATTTTCATTGGCAAAAAAAGCATATGCTAAATCATAGTTATTAAAATAATATTAAATCAAATTAGGGGTAGTCTGGAGTGAATAATAGTGCTTTTTAAAGTATATTTTCAAGTTTACAGCTTGTTAAAGGTCTACCTGAACACAGTGAATTGCAGGAAAGGGGTAAATGAGGCACTACTGAATTGCTGTCATATTCAGCTACACTGAAGTATGACGTTTCATCAAAACTGAGTATGTAGTGTAACAAATTTAATTGGTTCTAGAGAAACACTGGAAACCAGCATTTCTCATTTTCTTTGGAATCCATACAACATTTGACAATAGCAAATTCTTACAAGATATTAGACCAATTAATTAATTCACTAAAGTGCTTTTCTGCAGTTGAGTAGATGTGAAAACAGTGAACTTGTTTGTTTAGAAAAATGTTGGCTTTGTCTGTGTCCTGAGGAGGTGCATGGCCAGCTTGCCTCCTTTCCATGCAAACTAGAAGCCACAGAAACAGGTAGATTCGAAGCTAGTAAACCATGTGAAGATTTAGGGTACATCTCTCCAGCATTCTAGCTCATGTTCAGTATGAAAGTGTTTCCAGATGACAAAAATTGTAGATAAAGGTGAGAGCAGATCATCCTCAACATAGATTATTTATTCCCTTGAGTACAGTCATTAATCCAAGAACAGACCTGTGCTGACTTGGTGAGATGGCTTTTATACCAAAGCTGGTGTGTGCATCTCTAGCTGCCTGCCTGGAGTTGTAACTATATCTTACTTTCTACTTTTAGCATTTTCTAAATTATAACTAATGCTTTTTCTTCTGAATAAAGTAATGCCTTGGTCAGTGACTGAAACTGTGCAAGGATCCTAAAAAGAATTTTCTGTTTCCTTTAGGTGAGTTAGAAGGGGAAAGGAAATCTAAGGCAAAGCCCATACAATTCATGGTGTATAACAGACCAGTGTCATTATAACCTCTGACCTGCTTTGTGACCCAGTACAAGTTACCTGCAGAGACAGGAACACATGCCTGACATTACCATCATAGACAGGGTGCGGTAATACAGTCACACCTAACAAACTAAACTGGAATAACAGGTCTGCACAACAAAAAAGTATCTTTCGCCGAGGTCTCCGGTGAGGTGGTTTGAACACTGGAGAATATAGTGCAAGACTGTGGTATTTTAATGGGTTTGCAAAGCTATAACTGACAGTTTTCTCAATGTTCATTCAAGCATACCAAAATGACTAGATGAAACTATGAAAATAATGAAGCTACCAAAGCAGGAATACTTCATTGGTCAATATTATTCAGGATGAAAATCAACAGACCTCTGAATCTGAGTAAGAAATACAAGTGCAATCAATGTGACTTTCTATATGATCTCAAAAGCGTAGTATATATGTGAAGAGGGAGAGTTGTGGAAAAGAACTTAGGTGAGCAAGTCACAAGTATGACATGATTAGCTTGTTATTTTTTATTATTTTTATTACATCTTTGTATTGATTTTTTCTTATTTTCATGGGGATGAAGGATTGTATTAGATATAACAAAAAGTGAAAATTCTGCTAATAAGATAACCCCTCCATGTTTTAACATTTTAAGCACAGTACTTTTCTTAAAAGCAAATATTAGTCATAGCTGTCCAGAGCTAATTTCTGGTTCATATAGTTAGATAATACATAACTAAATTCTGTTTCTAATTGACTTTTATTGCAGTAGTCAATTCTTATTCCTGTGCACAAAACTTACCTACTTGCTCCTTCAATTGCCGTAATGATTTTTTTTTTTTTTTTTTTTTAATATTTAAATTTTTGAATGAAAGGTTGTATGGAAACACAAATTATTTGGTAGTGCAAACCCAGTTTTAGTGTCACAAAAGAAAATAGACTTAGAATTCACCAGTAAATTCTGAGCCAGCTGCAGGTTTAGGCAGCTGTACATTTCAGGAAAACAACCCCCCACTGTTTACAATGATATTGGGAATGCTGAGAACATTCCCCACAGTCAGGTCTTGTACTATTTACATATTTCAATTGCAATAACACCACTTCACTAAGTTAAAAAGACCTCCGAGAACTAGACTGGTGAATATTGCATCCATCTGTAGTATCTCTGTAATCAGATTTTCTAGAATAATGTCTTGAAAATCTCTGCAGCTAGGCCTAGAGACTTTTAAATAGGCCTGTCTAGTTCTAAAACCAAAATTTCACTCCTGCAATTAATTACTTTCTGTTGTTTCTACCCTATCTGTTGTGTATTAAATCAGTGGTCTTTCCTAAATTGTACAAGAAAGAATTCATCAAATAATCCCTTCATTAATTTATGTGTGTTCTCATCTATTTAAAACTAGTTTGGCAGACAACCAACCACCACCACCACCAACAACAACAAACCCCCAAACAAACAAACAAAACAAAAAAACAATAAAAAACCATGACAAAGTAGGATTATTTTAGAGAATGGCAATTTTACTCATCTTTGTTATTTTTTAAACTTCTTGAAATAGCAATAAAAATCAAGAACCCGTTCAAATGTGCCTTTTTTTTCCCTGCACATGTGAATGAATCTTGGATCCTCCCTATTTTAATGATTAATATTAGTATTGAAAATAACTGTTCAAAGCTAGTAACATACATCTTATGGAGTCATATACAACAAAACTTTCTGACTAGAGTTTTCTAGCCGCTGTTCCATTCAATTTGATATATTCTCTAGACTTCTTCAAGACACTGAAGCACTTTTAACAATAATTTGAAAAATACAGGCCTTGAAACTTAGCATGGCAGAGCCACAGTAAAGGTAGTCAATAGTAATGCAGAAAGAAGACCATGTATTTGTTCAGTTCCTTTTCAGAGACAGACACAACTTAAAAAGGCAAATTATGAAAGTACATTTAAGTTCACTCGCACCAATTTAACTCCAGGCTCCCTGGTCACAAAGGCTGCTGATTTTCAGAGCTGACCCTGCATACACTAATAACATTATTCAGAGATCATGAAGAAAAGACAAGTTCTTTGTTTCATGCAGCAATACACCTTTCAATCAACCTCATGTTGAGAACCATTTATTACCATAACATATGACACAGAAAATCTAAAGAGGCAGAAAGGGATAAATTTTCAGATTATACATGCCATTCTAGCTGTGACTTTCTCATCAACTTTAAAAGAGTCGTGTGGCTTAGATCAGCTCAAAGCTCTGAAGTGTACCCCTACACATGCCCTAGAAGAACCTTTACAAACATCATAATTTTCTATATTTCACTTAATTTCTATAAAATAACAGAAGCTGCCAACTAAGCAGACCGTTCACAAATTTTCTTCAAACTGGAGGCAGCCTTGCATTGTGTTTAAGGTGACCTTGTAGTATGGACGGGTATAAGCCTCAGCTCTTCAGCGATTTCAGGTCAGTAAAGGAGACTGGAAAAGAGAAATTTCTGGTTATAATGCACCAATAACAATCCTACACTGTACATTTAGTAGTGTTCAGTTGATTTAAAGAACGAAGTCAAAATTTCTTAGTGACTAAGTATCTTTTATTGGCAGCGCTGGGTGCATGGGGAATGGCTCCACCAAAGTCATGCACACAGAGGGAACCCCTCAGCCCCCTCCTTATACAACTCACTCATGTCTATTCATCAACTTTCCAGGAACTCATTAACATATCTCACACCTGGACAATCAGCACATTCCATTCAAGGACCCAGCACATCTTCAAGTTAACAACATTAACATATCTTGTGCCTGGACAATGTCCTTGAGGAGTTGTCTCTATGCAGACTCTATTCTTTAGCGGTCACGTTTAAGGTCTCCATCTTCACCACGTTGCATGTACAACGGGTATCTAAGACAAAATGTCCCTCTTAAAGATAAGCAACCCAAGGACTTAGCAGTCTGTGCATCCATCATGTTGCAGTAAAGGTCCTTGGACATCTCCCAACTTTAACTAAACATAGGTGTGTCCTCCTTTAGATAAGTGGTACAGCATTCACTATTCATTGAATTTATTGCTTTTGAGTCAAAGAAGCTTCGCAAAATGCAGTTAAAGAGAAATACATATAAAATATCTAGAAATGTAACTAGAAGAATGTGAACATAAATAGGAAGGAATGATTATTTCTTAGATGGGCACCTTGAGGTGGGGTATGGGTTTATGCATTCAAAATGAGGATGGAACAAGGATATGCCAACTTTTTTATCCTTTCTGGTCAAACAGAAAGTTCCTTACTCCTGCCTACCCAAAGCTTGATGTTTATTATATGCTCAAAGGCCATAATTATTTCAAAAATAGACTTTTGAGAAAAACACATAATTAGTCCAGTGCAGCTGGTATAAAAATTACTGGCAGCAGTAGTAGTATCATTAAAAAATTGGAAGTAAAGCATACCAGCTTATACTCCCGGGCAAGTTAAACACACAGAACCCCTAGTAAATATTTTAGAATCCAGAACAGTACACACTGAGGGCACCCAATTTTTTTTTAACAGCACTGATCCAGGCTCAACAGAAAAACATCCCTGCCAAAATGGAACTATAGTGCAAAACCTGTTCTATATAAATTTAGTAAGGCAATTTTTTTTTGATTCTTGAAAGAGTTGACTGTGGTAGAAGAAAGGCAAGTTTGTCCCTGAGTCATGTAATAATGTCAGAGTTCCAGTTTCACTTCAGATATGTTTTTATTCCATAATTATGAGAAAAAAAAAAAAACATTTGAAATTATGAACTGGAATGCAAACTAATTTGTAAGATCTGTGTGACTGCAGGAAATCTGATATGGTAGCTTTCTCAGGTTAAGAAGTGTCCTCTTCAGTTGTGACTTTCTTAAAATGATTCAGGAGCATAGCATGGGATGCTTTTAGAACTGAGATGCCTACATCCAAAATTACACTTCTAGATACGCCTATTCAGATATCTCAAAGAAGTTGTGCCTCTAGAAACCCTAACTTGTTTAGATTTCCCAAGTGTTTGAAGTCCTCTTCTGGACATGTGTGTAAATGCACCATTTTTTTTAAGGCAAGCAGTTTCTGACTTTTCTTGGGGCAGCATAGGATTGCTGCATCTGAAGGGTCTGAAGTAGTCAGCCTGGAAATTGGATTTCAAGTTTATCTAGCTGGTCTGACACCAGTATGAAACCAAAATCCCATCAACAGAGTGCCAGCTTACACATTAGCGTAACTACTACAAACAACACTTTTGAGTTTGGGTGCGATTAACTCCATGGTCTTCAGATGTTCAGTAATGTACCTCCACAGTGCTGAGAAGGGCGGAAAGTAAAGGAAATTCCCAGCTGAAATTTTTGCATGGTGATGTGGCTAGCTGGAGATTCAGTAGGTAGGAGTGAACATGAGTGTCACTTTGGGTATCAGGAATCCTATGGGTTGGATGTGCATTTTGACTGCTCCTTCTTGGGCTAAATACCCCAAAGTGAGGGAGCAACAGTTCAGGAAGGAGTGAGACAAGGAGCAACAGCACAACAAGGAACACTGGCTGGCCCCAGTGGTTAGTTAGAAGATACTGAAGGAAGAAGTCCTTGATTTCAACTACATTGTATGGATGTATTCTAAAAAGTATACATATTACGGTAGGCCCAAAATATCTCTGTTTAAAACTGACTATTTTTATAATAAAGTAGGGAAATCGGAGCCTAAGCTTTGTATTTTTGGAGTGTCCGTGTCCTGTCCCGTCCCCTCCCCCCTGCCACATTTAGACTAATAAATAATATCAATTCTGCTTCATCTTCTTTTCCATCTATTTGTCTCTTCATCCCACTTGCTTTTTGATTTCTTCCTCTCCTTTCTTCATACCTTTTTATATATTCACATCTATTTTCTTCCCCCATCTGTGTCTTTTCTGTGTGAACATTATTATCGTTCTGAATGCATTTTTATTACTCATGAAAAATAAACACTCGAGAAATAATAACTGCACAGTGACCAAACAGAAGACAACCTTTCATGCAAATACTCCTTTTATGTAATCAGCATGGTCAGATCAGTGCTAGAAATGTAGTGAGATCAATTAATCTGCATCAATTTTTTTCCTCTACAGAAACATTGCTGTGGTTCTTACATACTTTAGAGTCCACGTAGGATCTTTTTTTTATTTTTTTTTTGTTTTTTCTTTTTTAGCTGCTACTCTTTCATACTTTTACTTTATGAAAAACAGACTTCTTTCATAAAGACTCTCTCAAAGTCATCATTCATCCATGTGTTAAGACTTGTCTGCAAGCTTTCTTTTTCTACATCAATGACACAGTTTTCTTTTGACTCTTGAACACTTTTGTTCTTCCTATTTTATAATGCATGCACAGCTGTGTTATAAAGACTCATCAAAGTCACCACCATTCTACATTTATCCGCACTGAATTGTCTTTGTCATTTATTAGTCTTTTAAATGTTCTTTATATTTTCTATCTAGTTACATTCTCCTTCATTATTTACTGTTCCTCTATCATCTCTATCAGATTCACACTACTCTGCTTTTTGTCTTTAATTTTCTGGGCCTCAAATACTTTCAATTAAATCTTCAAAGTCAAAAAGTCTTGGCAGTGATTTTATTGTATGTTAGTAAGGTTACTTATTATTAATTAACATTATTTGAATCAACACACCCTTTCCTGCTTTGGGAAGCTAAAAGCAGGCTTTTGAAGCAGTCAGTATGTGAGGGTATATCCATGAAATTCCTATTGATTTTTATGGGAATTGTAGTAATCCTGGGATACGCTTTGGCACTTCAAATTGAGGATCCAACAGCATGTTTACTAAAATGACTGCCCACTCTAGATCCCAGCTGCCCTTGAGCCAACATGCAACTTCCAGTGATTCAGAGTGCATGGCATGCCAAAACAAAGAGTAAAGTTTTGCCCACAGAATATGTAATTAGACTTACAAGATCAGTCACTTTCATATGCTTTTTTAAACGCTGATAAGAATTACTCGTAGACATGGATCAGTCAGGAGAGCCGATCTTTTCAATGATTCATATTTTTTATGCATCGGAATAATAAGTAGAATAACAGCTTCCTGACAAACCTTGCACAAGGGGCAGGCACTGAGACTCTTGCTCTACGGTAGTTGGTTCCCTTTTTGTGTACGTGTACATGCTTACACACATGTACACAGTCACGACTTCATCAGCCAGAACAGTAAAAATCCCAAATATATTAGCAACACAATTTTTTTAATCCAAGATATTTTGTAATCCTCACTTGCTGTTTTGTTTGTGTTTTGTTTTTTGTGGTTTTTTTTTTTTCTTTTTTTCTTTTTCTTTTACTTTGGTTTTTGCTGTGGTCCTAAAGAAGCTGTAAGAAGATGGAAGGTACCTCTCACTTCCTTTGCTGTATCTCATTGCAACTCTTTCTTCTCCCTCAGTTAATTGTTTATTTATTTATTTGTTGGATTGTTATAGCCAGGAATGCTAGAAAAATACTACAAGGGTTGCATAGTCCAAAGATTTATCTAAAAGACAGTCCTCCTGTTCTACTGTCATAAACAAAAGCAAGCAAAAGTAATACAGACTCATACAGTTCTGGAAGGCAGAATATTTTTAGTGTCTGTCATTATCAGAAATTGCTTGAAAATGTTTAAAAAAATGGCATGGTATTTATACATCAAATGTAGGCTGTTGGACAGGAGACACGGTGCTGTTTTTTGAAATTAGGCTGTAAACATACAGCAAAGACTAATTTTGTACTAGTTTCTGCTTTGGTTTCATAAAAACTAAACAAGATTCTCCAGAAATGACCCTTTGGAAGCCTCATTTTATTCACAAGGATTTTAAAAGCAACCTGATTTCAGGTAGATTTTATGACAAAATTTGACAGATTTCCCTCTAATAACTGCTGACATTAGTACCATATAGAAGAAAAAAATGTTTCTCTAAGTATTCAGGCTCCACTAAAATTATTGAAAACCTCGTTTTCATTTGTGGTTATGTAGTTATCTACACAGTAGCAATATTTACTAATAGAAGTATAAATTTTATTTCATTTAATTCTTTCTTTTTACTGCAGCAAAACTTCCCACAACTTCAGAAGGTGTGTGAGATATACCATGTATCTCAAAAGCACTGAAACCAACACAGCTTATGAAGGCATCAATCCATTCATTTCCTCAAGTCTTTGGTGAGAATTCTTGCAGTTCACAAAAATGGTTAAATGCCTTTTCCACGCTAGCAGGATCAAGTAGATGGTGAGATCGAGGGAGGCATTGCTGTAGGTTTAGGATAGGAGATACGTGGGTTCACTAGCTTTGCAACTCTCTTCTCAGTGAGCAAATTATGGGCTGCAGATGTAAAGTGCAATACTTGCCATGAAGAATCTTTGCTGTACTTTGATTCTTCTTGGCCTCTTCTTTTCCTTCTTTTGGGACTTCCTCCTTTTGAAAGCTCAGGTAGCGTGTTTAGTATGTGCACATGATCTCCCACTATTAGTGACTCCACATGCTTGCAGGCCAACAAGTCCAAGGATTTCCTTGTACCTCCCAAAGAGTACATTCTTCTTCATTTTCAGGATTGAGCACAGAACATTTTCAGGGAACCATGCAATAGTTCAATGAAAATGGATTTAGATATTGAGCCTTATTCTTCAGAACCTTCCATCTTCTGGAGTTGTATGCATGTATTGTAACTGCCTACAAGACTCAAGTTATACACAGTACAAACACAAATGTACTCTAGAATCTAGGTCTGCCCTTATCCTTGAAATAGAATATCAAAAAATTAATTTGTGAATTTCTTAGAGTAGCCTAGCCTAGAGTATTTTCAGTTAACCCCTCCTAAGTTTAACTAATATTCAATAGCAACATTCTATCATAAACACTTACAGAAATCTTTTATATGTGAAGCTGCTCTCATTACAAAATTAAATTATCTCTAAAACCTAAGATTTCTATACTAGGAACTGTGTCTCTGAATTATTAGAAGTGTAATGTCTTGTATGCGTGAGTTTTACAATGTCTCAGTTCCTTTAACAAAACTATGAATATTTTTTTGAGTGTCTATATTGTACGGTATAGTGATAAGGTTAAAACTTTAATAAAGTCCAGAGAATTAGATACCATATAGCTGTACAGGATATAATTTGTAAACAAGCATTGTTATTCCTCTGACATGAATTCGATAAAGAATTCTTTCTAATCAAATTTTTCATCCCAAATTATTAGGCGGATTCAATATCCAGTTATTGCAATCTCTGTCAGCTGAACAAAACAGCATAATTTTAAAGTAAAAAGATCTATGCTGAACAATTATTAAAAGAACCAAGGACAATCAAGGGTTAGAATTTTCTGCAAAAATGCTACACAATGTATTTCCTTTGAAAATGAAGAAAACTGTTGCTCAAATAGTTTTTAAAGAGATTGAACATATTCATATTCCAGCTGATAGCAGTACTAAACAGTGGTGATAAAAACCAGACCTCTTCTGAAAAATCTCTGGAGCAGTGAAAAGTGTCTCTTAGCCCAGACCATGCAATGTAAAAAATACTCAAAAGAGTAAAAACCTATGCAGTTGCAGATTTGATATGGTCGTATTCAGAACTTGTTTCATCCTCCTTCCCCAAAACAATGGTCAGTGCAGTTTTTCTTAATATAATGTGAAACAAGCTTAAGAGTTGATAATGCTCTCATTAGTAGTTAATGGTGCTCCACAGATAATAGTATCTACCAGTTCATATACAAACATAATTAAGGATATTTTTAAATTTTAGTAGACACCTGCACTGTGTCTCAGCTTTCTCTTTCCATATAAAAATTTGGCAATAAACATTGACTTTAGATATTTAAATTTGCATCTACCTTTGGTCTTACAAAAATGGAATCTCTCAGCAGACAGTTATTAAAGACATTTGTCTGTCACCATTTCACTAAGACAGCTAATTGCATGTTGCTTTTAACTTCAATAGAATGAAAGTTTTAAGTATTTTCCTAAAAATAAACAAATTTAATGAGAATGCAAGTGAACACCATGAGAGAAAGACACTTTCCCACAAGCAGAGAGATCTAAGTTGATTTAAGAATATTTTTGCTTTTTTAATTTATTTTTAAAAAGAAGCTGGTGTTAAATAGTCCAAATTTTACACAGTAATAAGTGAAAAAAACCTAATAACTCATGTTAAGAGGTAACAACAGACAACAATAACTGGTTAATTTTCTAAGTGATGCACACATGCTTGCATGTGTGGATATATAGTGAGGAGCCAAAAAAAACCCCAAAACCCCCACAAAAAACCAACCCAAACCCTAATGCTTTCCATATACTAGTAATTTCCATGTAAAATAACCAAAATGAAAAGGAGAAATGGAGGAAAAATGTGTTTATTCTTGACAAGCTTCTTCCTAACTTCCCTCATAGGAGCCACCTGTATCAGGCAGCGTTACATCAGTTCTGCAACACAGTTGTGAGTCCTCATGGAAGCA
Organism: Falco peregrinus; assembly: GCF_023634155.1. Taxonomy (NCBI): domain Eukaryota; kingdom Metazoa; phylum Chordata; class Aves; order Falconiformes; family Falconidae; genus Falco; species Falco peregrinus. Next base: position 2,151,140 of record NC_073722.1, read on the forward strand.
AACATGCAGGTGAATGAGGGGTGGCAGGCATATAAGTCAATGTAAGGTTTTAGAAATTTGTACTTGCCCAAGGGGAAAATGTAAAATACTCCTTTTCATGGCCACAACAACCTGTTTCTTAGAAATTGTCATATTTGTTTGCCTGTATAACTACATTCTTTGTGATAAACAGAAAGGCCAGGCCGCTTGGGGCTTTGAGCAACCAGGTGTAGTGGAAGGTGTCCCTGCCCATGGCAGGCGGGGTGAAACTAGATGACTTTTAAGGTCCCATCTAACCCAAACTGTCCTATGATTCTATGAATCACATAAATTCTTTCCATTACACTTAAAGCATTGTGAGTGAATCAGTTTGTCAAAAGGGAAATCAAAGGCCTGTATAGTTTTGTTTCAATTGGAAGACAATTATAATCTTATATATATTGGAAGAAGTTTATATTCTTATAGATGACAAAACCATGGATTATTAGCATTTCTGGTAATATAATTCCAATGCCTGCCCCTGAGTTCCAGTAAATGTTCTGGTTTTGCAAGACTTTTCTTTCTGGCTATTTCTGTCAGGCCTGTAATTAGCAAGTCATTCTATTCTGCATTTTCTTCAGACATCCTCTGTTTCTCATGGGCGAATAAAGATGGCTTTAATTTTTGCTATGGTGTATCCCTAAGGACTGTGTATTGGAAGTATCTATAGTTTATAATTTCCCAACTTCACAGAGTTTTAAGAAAAATAATCCAAAGGTAAAAGTAAAACCAAAGAAACTCTGAAGTTTCTAAGACAGCCACAAAGACTATTATCTATGCAAGTGCTGGCATTCTATTACTGTCACAGTTAAAGCATATAAAATCTAATACCTATTGCTACAGCAGGGAGAAAAACAAATACCCTAAAAATCTTATGTTGAAAGATTAGATTAATAAAAGAGATTAATAAATAGATACAGAATTCTTTTCTGCCTTCATAGTAGAAAAATTCTTGCATCTGTGCAATCTTCCAACACAGTCATATTTTGAAAACTGGAAAATCTTAAAAACCAAATAGAATACCTTATTGCAGTAAACAGCTAAGACTCATAAATAGCAGGTTTAGTCAACTGGAAAATACACATTTACAGTCTGTGGAAATGAACTGCCACATGGTACACACAAACCAGAAAAGAAACGGTGTAAAGGTGTTAAACCGTTTCAATAGGGAGGCAATTGTCTGAATTCATGTAAATTATGTCCTGCAGCAGAATATAGAAAGCAAAGCCTCTCTTGTCACCTGGCATTGTCACTTCTTGAATAATTCCTACAGGTAATACAGAATTTTATCTATTTAATTCTGTTACAATTTATTTTCTTGAAATTTCAGCATTAAAGGAAATGAAAGACCGTTCTTTATATTAATCTAATTCTTGTTTCTTTATATACACATATGTTATTGCAAGGGTATACATTAATATAAAGTAGGAATCTCGGTCCTGGATACAGGTGATGTGAAACACTAATATTCGTTAAATAATTATTGTAAACATGAATGACGTTACATCAGTTTAAGTAAAAAGTTTCTAGAATCTGCCAGTTTCCTTAAAGATTAGTTAGGGCTCCACTCCATCACATTTAATTTTGTTTATCTCGTTTGAAGAAACATGTTATAGGTCTTGGTCAGACACTGGCTTTTTAAATTATTATTTATTCACCATAACACCCTTCTAAGCAGGTAATAATTATTTTGAGTGATTTAGTATAAGTGACTGTGGCTTATGTCAGTTTCCATTAATCAATGACAAAATGCAAAATTTGCCATTTTCACCAAGATCAACCCATTACAAACTCTTCTTCAGGTTTGATATAAGAGGTGGCTAACTGATTTATTTTTTTTAACGACAAAAACAATTACATTTATGTGACACATAATTTTTTTTACAAGTCTTTAACAAAAATAGTGGATATTAGCATTGCTCTAAGTTGGTAGAAAAAAAGTAAAATTATGTGAGCATGAGAAAGCAGGGAGAATAATATCCTAAAGGTAGGGTTCTTAAATGCCAAGTGCCCTTTCTCAGCCTCAACCATTCATTCTGAAAATGGCCTATCAAAAAGGCTTAGAGGGAGCAGTTTAATTACTGTTCCTTTGACATATGTAATATATTTTCAGAAGCAGGCCCATACATTTATTTAAGGCCAAATGTTGTACAACAAAACTGTCCTCAGAGGTATTTCTTTCTACCATCCTATTTTTTTCCACCTGGCTTACACTGCTATTTTTTTCAGCAACTATGTCATTTCTAGAGACATTTTAAAATGAGTCTTAAATCATGCTCTTCTTTAAAAGCACATAAGCTACCTGAGAAGGGAGGGAGGAGGAGAAAAAACAATGTAAATAATCACAATGGTTTTATAATATTTTCTTAAGAAACAACCACCAACAACCCTTTCCCAGCTACTACACATACCCTGCCCTGAACTCAGCTACAAAAACCCTGAAATTCTCTTCTGGATAGATACAAATATTAAAGGTAGTCCAACAAACTTCCATGTATATACTCCTTCCCTCCTCTCTCTAAGGAATTCCATCAATATGTCGACTACTTCTTTAGTTTTCTGAGGTTAAAAAGATACCTAAAGCAGGCTGGTAGGAATTTTTGTTAAGCAGTCAGCTCAGACACAAGCCCTGGAGGTGACAGGCACTTCCAGAGAGGATCCAACTGGCACAAGCCAATTTCATGAATAGATCTGCGTAGATTTGCAGTAGGAAAATATTTGCAAAAACTTTCTGCTCTTGGCACGTACTGAGCAAACGACTGTATCTTCAATTATCCATGCACAAGAAGGAGTGGGGGCACCTGTGGGTTTGGAGAAATTGTTGTGGCAAAGCCAGAGTAAAATGGGTATTTGGAAAGTTTATATAGAGGCTGAATTTAAAAAGAAATAAAATATTACATAGATACCTTTCGTCCTGTCCCCATCCCACATGAACCTAGTAACTACTCAATAATCATAAATAAATCTGGTGTTTTGCCCTCAGCTGACACACAGATGCTCCTATGACCTAATCCTCACAGTTATTTCTGCAGAATTATTTTTTCATACTAATAGGTTCTATATATCATATGGTGATACAAACACATTTGTTTTATCAGCCTTTATATGAAAGCAAAATTTGTTTCCAAAGCAGGAAAATTCATCAGTTAGTTTCTGAACACCATAGTGCTGTCTCAATATCCTGTGCGTGCAGAAAAAAAAACATCTAAATAGACTGTTTTCATTTTAACTTATCCTGCGTAGCCAGAGTCATGTTCCCAGTAATTAGAAATGCATTCAGAGATACTTACATCTGAATAGGTTTTATACTGCAATTGCAAAACCTAAAGAAAAACAAAGGGAAAAAAACCCCCAACAACAGAAACCAAAAGAGCTCAGTATTGCAGCTCTTTCCTGTATTCAGATTTGCCGAATTTAATTAAACTGGGTTTTTTGATAAATTAAACCAAATATATTTATTTACTATGATTTTAAAATTGAAATGAATCTTTGAAAAAGAGACGGATATACTTATGTTCTGAATTTAAAAGTGAGTTATGAGATTGTTTTCAGATAATAAAAACTAAAGCTAGCTGAATAACAGATTTTGAGTTTGATGAGAATGAGGGACAGTTAATATCCATTTCATCTTTTCCTTCATCCATGGAGAAGATAATATAATTTCCTTTCTCTCTTGACTGTCTCTCCCAAGAAGAAAAAAACTGTTTCTTGTTGTGCTTTTCTTTTCCAGATGTGTGTGATGATTAATCACTGTATGTGTCTAGACCCCATGGTAATCTCTGTCCCTGTTTCTGTCTCTACATTCATCTTTGGCATCATGTGTTTAGTTTTAATACAGTTCGATTGATTTGTTTGCAGCTACAACACTGTTTTCATTCTTTTCCCCTCTGAAGCATCTTTATAGCGCAAATACAAACTTGCCCATACTCTCAAGCTGTGTAAAATTGATTTGCGAGAACAGATTGCAAAACTTAAGTGTATGGTAATACACAGCCCAGATCCGCAATGCCTGCATTAAAGATGGTATAGTGGAGTTAAGAAGGACGTGATTTTTTAGGACTTTTCAAAAATTTCTGTTACCTTTACTCATTTTGAACCCAATGATCATGAAAGAAATGGGACTCAAAATAGCTTTTTACAGTATAAATAAAAGTGCCTGTGCTGGTTCCCACGTGTCTGTCCCCTCTCTCTCTATGTCTTTATCACCTCTCTTCCACTAAGGAAGTGAGGAAAATGAGATCCATAACTGGATGCTTTAATAGTTTACACTCAGTAAAAAAATAACTGTCTAAGGTCAAAATAATTATACAAAAGCTCCAGATTTTTCATTTTAAAATGGCATTGAGTGACCTTTCAATCTGGTTTTTTTTTTTTGGGGGGGGGGGGGGGGGTTAAAACATCTGAAGGTCTGAGAAAATTGCCACTTCAAAAGTAAAATTTCTCCTAATTTTGGACTGATTTTTGATTGTACTTGATGACAAATTATTCCTAGCTCTGGTTCTTTATCAGATTGCAAGCTGGAAGATGGTTATCCCTGGTCCACTTAGTGCCCAAAAACCTTACAGCAGTAGCCATGTTTATGAGGTGAGTAGCATTAAAGAAAAAGAATCTTAGAAATACTGGACAAACATTTACCATTTCATTCTCACATGCGTTTGATAAGTCTGCAGAATCCCACAAAATATTGACCAATTTTTCTGGTATGCCTTGAAACTGATTTCACAGGCAAATCTCAGCCTAAAATCTGTCTCATACCAAAATTTTTACTGATAAACAAGGACACTGAAGGTTATTTCTAAGATTCCCAAGATTCAGGGGGCCAATTATTCTCTCCATTCTCTTCTAGCAATATCCAAACTATAATACCTTTCCTTATAAACACTTCTAGTTGCCTCGAGTTATTTATTATTCAGGGCTTCAATACTGTCTTCTTTTGAAGTCAGCACGAGTTTTGCCATGGCCTTCAGAGGAGCCAGCAGGTGAGTAAAAGCAACAAAATAAAGCATATGATCAAGCCTGTGGGTAATTCTGGGACTGGGAACTAGGACCCCTTACATTATTTCAGCTTCTACATATTTGAATGCAACTAATGCCACTCTTTTGATTTAAAGCAATTGTGCTGTAATCTGTTCAGCACTTACTTCCCTATTTTTAACCATTCTTGTATTTTTTTCTGTGAGTTATCTCAATTATTTTCTCTCTCTCTCTTTTTTTTTTTTTTTCCTAATGGAAATATTACTGGAATTTAGAAATGTTGTAGTACACTGTGAATGATTTTACTGTACTATATAGTATTGCAAAAACAAATTACAGATACTATTAAAAAAAAAAAAAGGTCAATAATATTAGAAATAATTAATCTGCATAATTATTCTGTAGAAATGATGAGGAAAGTAGTCCCAGCTAGGCTTAAGTATACAGACAACAGTGAATAATATAGGGAATTGCTATAAAATCAGCAAGTATAACTAAATGTCTAAGCACCATACCTGTTAATTGACAGTGCTAGTCACAATCATTAATTTGTGTTGGAAACTATTTTTAGTGTAATATTTATTACAAAATTACATATTGTTATTAATAATTGTATTAATATTTTATATTAAAAGGAGGAATGCTATCATTGCATTAATGCCTTTTTTTTTTTCTTTTTATCTAATCTCTGGAGTGCCAAGTTCAAGACAACAAGAGAAAAGTAAAACCTTGAGTTTTGCAGAATAAAAATAAATGTGTGATTGACTGGACAGTGCTATGAAAGGAAAGATCTATTGCACCTATTTTATGATCTTGGAAAATTTTAGAACCTTCTGTTATTTCTAAAACATGCATGTACATGTAGAAGACCAAGTTTTGATAGCATAGAATTAAAGTGCACAATAAGTTAAAAATATAGTTTTCATAGAGACTGGAGAGCTCTGCTGACTATGTTTGAAATAAACACCTGACTGTCGCATCTCGTATTTACTCTACTGTAATAAAAAATGTTATAGACCTATATTAGTAAATTTACACAAAGCATTTTGCAAAAACTAATGTAAGCATTATTTTCCTGTTTAGAAATACAGAGAATGGTGTTCTGCAGACACCTATAGTGCAAAGCAAATTTTCTTGGAAAAAACCAAGAGTGAGCTACCTGAACTACTGAATGCAGTGGTAGTTTTATTTAAAAATATGAGACTGTAATTGCACTTTGGGGTTTAGGAGTGTTGAAGGATTTGTTTCAGCAGTACAAGTTCTGAAGAAAGTCTGGAAATAAACTCGTTCTCCTAGGACTACAGGAAATTCTGAAGTGGCTTGGGTTCTATAAATTATGAAAGCTATTGCTAGAGCTAATTGAATCAATCTCTAACACAGAAAAGATAAAACAGAGCAAAAAGTCAAAAGTTCATTTCCATATTTGAGAAGAGTATGAACAAATCAAGCAAACTTTCTTGGCCCAGCTAAACAGTAGAAATATCAGCTGTACCAGTTTCTCCACTGTTCCCTCCTCTACTGGAAAACCAACCCACCTTTTACAACACTTAAAGAGTTTTACTGCCAAAAGCACTGTAGAAAAAAATCCCAAGCAGGCTGGGGGTGGAAAGAGATACACAGAGAAATGTAATGATTTAGTAAAGGCACAAATAGGATGAGTTTTCCTGTTAGATATCTGACTTGTAATCTTTTACCAAAAGAAATGGTCATGTTTCATTTTCTTTCCCCACTGATTATAGTCATCTTTATGAGCAAGATTAATCACATAAATCTTACTACGGAGAGGTTACAGGGCAGTTTCTAAGACTATAAGAAGATTTGTCCTTCATGACATCTATAAACCAGAAAATGGAAGGTACAAGGACTATCTGTGACAAAAGTATGGATGTCGAGATATCTATTTAACAAACAAAAATATTGCAACAAAAATATTTCAGAATCTTTCACATTTTCCTTGTGCTCTTATGGATGCCAGTGGGATTTGGAGGTAACTTGTATTCTGGCTGTTCTGTCCCATCTTATCTTGCCATAGCAGTTGTCATTTCCTTCCGATGTACGGCCAAAGTTTGCTTCAAATGTTTTCTTCTGTGAATTCAGTGTATTAAAGCATGCTAAATGTTATAAACTCTTTGCAGGATGGCAAATTATTTTAACCTAATTTGTATCAAAGTTTGGAAGTCACAAAAAATGAGAATTTGAAGGCAAGTTAGGAGCACAAATACTGCTTTATTGAGGGAAGGGTTCAGTTGCCTCTCATCTGTGGTAGCTTCCAATGTAATTTCCATCAGTGACTATCATTCAGAGCTCTTGTATTTCATGACCACCTTGTAATAACAATTAATAATCACTGGTTGGTCAGCGGGAATCAAGTCTGGTATTGTACATCTTTCAGAACCCATTTAAGATGATCATACTTCCTACCCCTATCTATGGCAATTAATTATTCTAGATACAGATATGAAAACACAAAATAAAATTAATTATTTTCACATTTTAAAAAAATATGTAGGAAACTATGTATTTCTTTCCAATAGTGGTAATTCTCAAATGTTATTATTCCAATTCCTACAATTAAAATCAGCAACCACTCTCAATGTTATTTTTTCCACTAAAACTTTATGGTTTTCATAAAACATGCTACAAATAGTGCTTCATTTATTCATTAAGGCTAGTGCAGTACACAAATTGATTTTGGTGTCCACTTTAAGTAAAGGTCTTCAAAACATAGGGGACTTTGACAATATTTAGGACAAAAACCCAGCATTTGAAATAAACAAAGTAACTGTGAAAATGTACCCACTTGTAATTTCTGAAATATTTTCCTCTTTTTATGAGGTTTCTAAATGCTCTTTGTCGCACATGATATTTTTATATGCATTTAAATGTGCTCATGGATTACACTTGTGTGTAAATAGCACTAAAGTTACCTCTTTTCTGCTTATATAAAAATAATGCATGGAGGTAAAAATGTAGTTAGTGATAGGACAGTAGCCAAAAGTAAATGCTATCCAAATTAATGGTATCTCCATTAATATATAGACAAGGTATAAAGACAAGAGAATTTTTTGTTCTTCTGTTCCCCCAAAACACAATCTCTTATTCCTTGAAATATTTCAATTCTGATACTCTAGTGTCTTTTGCATATTCTTCTAAATAGAATGATTTGGCTTAAATTTCACTCTGAAGTTATTTTCCTCTTTAATAAGAAACCCCAACAACTGCTTAGGATGTCACAAAACTATCAGAACTGTTTTTAAAAATCGTTTTACAATATATTACTGACATCACTTTTGCAAAGCAGTTTTATTCTAAGGGGGTTTTATATTTTAGTGCAACATACCTGTACTGAACTGTCTCCAACTTTAGCCCCAATACATGTTTCTTACTGTACCAGCTAGAGAAATTGGATGAGTCCACAAACACTTTTGAATCATTCAGTATTGGGGTATCTGTGTTTTGCTTATTGCCATCTCCTGAGCATCACCTACCTGTTTGAATACAAGATGTATGGGTACAGTGAATACAGTGTGTTTCTTCATGCTCTAAAAATATTCAGTTCTACTGTATGTTGGCTTTCTTTGTGTGGGTTAATGACCAGTAGGATCTCCAGTAACATCTTTTGTGAGAGTACAAAAGTGATTATCTACTACCTAATTATGATGGTTACCTCCAGAATAAAGATAATTACTAAACAAATCTAATAATCTTTACACAAAACTTTCAAACTCATTCTCTGGTTGAATGTTTATTTATGCCATGGATCCATCTCTGTAACAATAACTGAAAAGTTTATCACAAATTTGATACAAAGCCCGATTGATGTCCAAAGTTTTTCTGTTTTCTCTCTGTTTTTTAGAGGAATCAGAAGATTAAATTGAATATAATAATGTCAGTGTCTTAGATTCACATTCTTAGTAACATCTCTTTGTGACACTGGCTTTCCTTCAGTCAATTCTTCATTAAAACATTATTACATGCAAGTTATGAGTGGTCACATGGTGCTGAGATACAACAGTGCTTTCTTCCCATATTCCAGTTAGAAACCCCTCTTTGTGCCTGTGTAATATAAAATGTTGATAATACCTTACCTCTTCACTGAAGAACTATACATTAAAATGTTATTGTACTGAACGGACAAAACAATGCTTGTTTCATCATTACTTAGATGATGTATATTCCATCTATATTTAGAAGGAATAATTATCTTCAAAGAACAGATTGGTGAAAGTAGAATTATCTTTTTCTCTAAAATTGCTTTTTTCAGGAGTTGAAAGTGAGTGTAAAGTATGTGCTAGTTTAATTTTGTAGACCTCCCTTGTAGCCCATTAAACCACTTTTATATAAAAAGATGAGAATTTTCTAATGATCTTCAGATTCTGGCAATAAACACATACTTACGGGAGGTTTTCTAAGGACATCATGTAAATGTCAGTCTGAATGACAATATCCTCTTAATATGATGATGTAGTAACTTTTCACTTTGCTTAGTAAAAGCTAGAATCAAACGAGAAGTTCAAACCACAAAAATTCAACTCTGAACAAACTACTGTAACTGCCAGTGGTAACTTCAGAGGATGACAGAGTCTCAAAAGGATCACAGAAAATAGAAATATTTTAATGGGTTTCTAGACTTTCTAGAATCCACACTAACTGTTTTTGATCTTTTATATCAAAGGAGCAACAGGTGGTTGCTTTCTAAAATGAAAGCTGCCAGTGATTTTGAATATTTACAGAGTATTTTAAAAAGAGGAAATTTATTAGCCAGTCAATATTTTTTTTTGAGATTTCATTTCAAACCTTTCTCCTAGTATAGAAACCAGGAATACAAACACTTCTAAACACTTACAGACCTAGTTAATCTATTTAGTCTACCATCTTAGAGGATGTTTTCACTTTACTGCACAAAAAATAGAAACAAAAACATAAGGTGATTTTAAATTCTCAGACCAGGCCTGGTTATGTGCCAGGATGAAGGCCAGCCAAAACTTCTATTACAGGATACATTTTTACACATATAGGTATCCAAAAAAAGAATGTCAATATTCCAAGAATTATCAGCTTATGCACTGTATTTTTTTATACATTTTTTCCCCGTGGTGGTGGTGTCACATTAATTCATAAATCAGTATTAAAACCAAAAAAACGGGTTGTGGTTCATGTGCTATTCTTCTCATTAGAGCATGAATATCCATGGAAATACCACATGTCATCAAATATTTCTGTTCTTTTGCTTCTTCCTTCAGGCAATACTTTGCATTATCATCCAGTTGATTGTTTGGAAAGTTGTAATATGGATTTCATTTCAGTCTGATTGACTAAAACCCGGCTCACATGGCACTATTTCCTAGAGCCAGGATTTAATCAGAGGGACTTGATAAATCTCTACTTCAGAGTTTTTTCCCGTGAGAAATATTTTGCACTGATAACAAGACCCTTTCATACATATTTGCACAGCCAAATGAATTATATTGATTAGAAACACTTAATACCTATTCAAGCAAACATTTCAGTGGATGTTTTAATTTTCTTATTTTAAAACTTTTTTATTTGAATATGGAAGTCAATAGTCAAGCTTATTGGCAATGCATATTATTTTTGGCTGCATCTTAGCACACTGAACTACTTAAAGAGGTGCTACCTCTTGGGATTGAGATTGGTATCGCCGGCTTTCTAATAAATATTCAACCATGGAGACAAAGCATTTTCTCAAACCTGCAGGGTCCCTGTTGTGCTGAATGTTTCATATAAGTATGGCTGAATGCACTAAAACTTTGTCATGCTGAATATTATCAAGGAATTCAGTTTACATCTGAACTGTAACTTTTTCAGTGTGCTTTCCTAGTTGCTTTGGTCCATCTATTCCATTAGTTAGCAAACCTAATATTTGACTATGTCAGTTTCAGTAATTTCAGCACATAAGGCAAATGTAAACCAAGGTAAATACAGCACGAAGACTTTAAACCTAGGGCTTCATCATCTCTGTTCAATTAAGTGGTGACTGCAAAAGTAGGCCATGGATAGGCATGTTTCATAAAAAACTAAACCCAGGTTGGTATAGGTCAAATGTAACATTGAGTGATACTGGTGTGAAAGTAAACAGGTTTTGGGGTAATTTACAATTGCAGCAAATGAAAATCACAAGATTAGAAAAGCCTCTAAACTCTCCTATGGTGTTATATACTATTTATCACATGCCAGAATAGGTACCGATCTCTGAATACTTATGTGTCTTTGGATACTCTCAATTTCTCATTTAAAGTAATTCTGTTTTGCTCAGTATTATTTTGCTGTGTCCCAGTGCTTGTACGGGCATGGGAATGTAGAAATCCAACCAAGTAAATGTTCTAAATCCAAGGCCACGGTGTCATTCTACTGCTTTTCCTTCTATAACACTATATATTAGCATTCCTAAGACAGCAGAAGAGGTTTGAACATGGTAAGATGAGAGGGTATTTTCCCTGAGTACTTTCAGGAGTGGTTGTATGAGACAAAAGCAGATTTTCTGAACTGCTTGTAGTGTAATGTAAAATGGGTTTTCAGTGAACCCCCAACATTGTCAACAGTGCTGTACTAAAGCTGATTTTGCAGTAATGTCCAACTAGACCAGCAGCTACAGAGTGGATGCCTCGCTCACCGGCAGGTAGTCATGGCAACATGGAGCTGACTCGCACCAAGGACCACAAAGAGCAATAGTGACAAAACTGGTGTCACAGCCCTTGACCCCTGCAACTAGTGATTTGGACTAGTGCAGGTTATGGAAATGGTATACCACATGACAGCAGTATGCAGCTGGATCTGCAAGTTGGGATCTTTCAGGAACAGGGGCCATGATGGGCATAAGCATCACTGGTTGTACACGGACACTCCAAGCATACCAAATAATTCTGTGTGCATAAGGCAGCTGAGCAGCAACAAGCATTCTTGTTCTCTGAAAAAGTGTTTTGACTGGTAGGCAATCCATGCATTTTTTCTTTTTATTCTGTAGTAAGACAGGCTTCTTCCTTTGTTTCAGAACCAAAGACAAGGTATTAATATAATTGCTACCATTATACTTCTACTTTTTTATTAGTCACAAAATCAGATTCTACGACCGCATGAAAGCTGACTAGAAAACTGTGGACATACAGATTACATTAATTGCATTGTTACCACTGTTTAATCATTCTCTACAAAACAGCATGCATCAAAACTTCATTAATGAGTAAACATTTCTGTTAGTAAAAGCTGAGTACCATGATGCTGCAAGATGAGCCTCCATCCTTTAGAATGGACTGGGCATCCCGCTCTAGGTGCCTGTGAACTTTGTATGTGTAAGGACAGTAACGGTGAAAAATACACAGTGATAGGACAGGTAGGTAAAATCGGTGCATTAAGTATAAAACCAACAGGTAGCAACCAGGAAAGGATGAAGGCAGAGTTTCAGCTGGGATAGAGTTAATTCTAATAGCTGGTACAGTGCTGTGCTTTGGATTTGAGATGAGAATAATGTTGATAGCACACTGAAATTTTAATTGTTGCTAAAGAGTGTTCACACTAAGTCAAGGACTTTTCAGACCCTCAGGCCCTGCCAGCGAGAGGGCTGGAGGGGCACAAGAAGTTGGGTGTGGACACAGCCAGGACAGCTGACTCAAACAACTGGCCAAAGGAATATTCCATACCATACTGTGTCATGCTCAGTACATAAACTGGAGGGAGTTGGCTGGGGGTGTGTGTGTGTGTCGCTACTTGGGGACTGGCTGGGCATTGGTGAGCAATTGTGTTGTGCATCACTCAGGTTTTGGTTTTTTTTTTTTTCTCCTTGAGTTTTATTTCTCTTTGTCTATCTGTTATCCCCCTGGTCATTACTAGTATTACTATTATATTTTACCTTATTTCAATTATTAAACTGTTCTTGTCTCAGCCCATGGGGTTTACCTTTTTTCTGTTTCTCTTCCCCATCCCCTGTGGGGCAGGGGGATGCTGCTGGTTTGAGCAAGCAGCTGCTTGGTACTTAGTTGCTGGCTGGGATTAACCTGTGACACCTACCTTACTGAAAACTCTATGGAAGCGTCCCCAGCTGTTGATCTAAAGCCTCTCTGAAAGTCAGCCATCTTTGTCTCTGCTTTCAAAAATGGAGCAGAGATCATTCTCTTCTTCCAAAATAGAGCAGACCCTGGTGGTATCTTACTAGAGAGTGATCATACCACTTTGGAAGAAAGCAACTCAAGGACACAAACCTCAAACTTTCATGTCCCAGGAGACTACAATACATAAGCCACTGTAGGGTATTCTGGATGCAGAAATATAAGACACTCACAAGGTCTTTTATAGAAGTTTTATCACTGTCCCACAAAACAAAGAATTCAGTCTTCACTGGGGATTGGTAGAAGAAGGGAACGAGAAAGCCTGCCAGATAACCATGCCACTTATTGATCAGGACACTTGGATGGTATGAGTCGGTCCAAAGAGAACAATATTGTCTCAACATTGCCGACAGAGACCTGGGGATGGAACGCGGTCCTCATGGACACCAAGACCCTGGGAAAGAGAACTGCACGGTACAAGGAGTACTGTGCCGCTCCCTGCTACCTGGGACTGAAAGGAACAACTACACCCTGGGAAGGAGAGCTGCACAGTACGAGGAGCACTATGCCATTCCCTGCCACTTGGGATTGAAAGAAGCAATTACAATAAGGCCACATAACCACTGTCCAGAAGATGGATCACAACCACTGGCGTAACAATGAAGCAGAAAATAATACACAACCACACCTTCTAGTCTGAAGCTACCCGCCTCTAAGGCAAACCACACCTCAGGCACCCCCCTTTGGACATGCTGGTAACCTTGCTGGAGAAGGCAGAGACTGGCAACAATCCATGGGCCAGAGGAGGAGCAAGGTGTGTTGCTGGGCATAAAAGATGGCTCCTTAGTAACCCAAATTTGGAGATCTTCCTCACCAAGGATCACGACAATTGGAAGGACCGGTGAGATGCTGCCTGGACCTGGCACCATAGGGACACCTTGGACCTGTGGTGGTAGCTATAATCTGTCGCAGCGCTCTACAAACTATCAAGCTGCAACAAGGTCTTTTACCACCACATACCAACACACTTCATACCAGTCCCTCTGTTGCCTTCTCCTTATCTCACCTCATCCAAGGCACATGTTCTCTCTTCTCTTGCTTCTTCCTCGGCTGACCTCTCTTCATTGGCTCTTAACCCCTTAACAGAACCAGCCACAGCTGCACCTTATCTACATCGGCCAACCCACCACCCCTGAAGCCAACCCACAGCTGTATATTATCAATGTTAATTTACCCAGCTTCATTCCACTACAATAATCCTCTTCCCTTTCCTTTTTACTTTATCTTTCTTCCCCCCTCCCCCCCCCCCCCCCCCCCCCCCCCCCCCCCCCCCCCCCCCCCCGTCATTCTATCGCACACTGCTCTATGGGCAAACAATGAAGTTGTGCAGTTTGATCAAAACGTAACCCCTTGGCAATGGTCGCCTTGATTTTTGCACTTTGAAGATCATAGTAAATGAACCATCACGAGTCCACTGAGTGGACCGTGACAGATGGGACAGAAGAAATTTAGCATCTGGAATTATTTTTCTCTTTTGTATGAAAACACAACTGCACATGGTGGCTGACCACTTTTGAAAGAATCCCACTCCTTTCAGTGAGGGTCGGTGAGCTTTGTGGCTGCTTAACCAGTATCAAAATGCCATAACTCTCTTGGGGGCAGCTAAAGACAGGACACGCCACTCCTGACTCAGCGCAGTGTTGGCCTGAGCTGGCCACTCCACCTTCTGTGCCTGCCAGAATAGATTCAACTCAGTTTCTGCATAAGCATGATGTGTCACTGGGGTGGAAAGAGGTCCTGTCGTCTGCAAAGACATTTAAATCACATTAAATGTAACAGGATAATGTATGCCGTATGGAGCTTTACAAAAGCTCCTTCACTCCTCATTCATATGTATTGATATTTTTGCACATTAAAATACATTAAGAAGAAACACTTTACCTTATTGTGTAATCCTGGAGTGGGGAGAGCCAAAACCATATTATCATTATCTTGCAGGTATTTCAGTCAATTTAAATACAATGCGTAGCACTTAGCCTAAAGTAGCTGGTTCTACCAGAGAACAGCTACATTTCAATCCTATACTCTCTGCTGAGAAAGTTTTCCTGTAAATTGAAAGTTTCAGAAGCAAACAGAAAAGGAAAACTAGTGGTTCCTGCCTGAGAGTAGGGAATCATTGATTCCTGCTACTGGGTTACCTCCCCAAAGCCCCTTAAATTGTATTGTATAAAGTTATGCAGCAGTTTAGTAGCTGTGCATTTGTTTCATGATTCAGTTGATTATGTTTCCACTTCTGGATCTCATTATCATTTGGGTGATCTTTACCATTTCTAGCTTGTTTCCATTTTTTCCATCATAATAAATTATTAAATATCCCCTCTGTGTCTTCCTATAGATTAATGAGGGCTCTAAATACGCTTCAAATGGACCTAGAGTTCATAGGTTGTTGATTTATTATTTTCCCATGACAGAACACTGCACTAAAAGCTATTTCCTTTCATTTATCTGATGTACTATGTTCACAGCCATTATGCAAAATACAGCAAGATGTAGTCTCTGAAATTAGAGATATTTCTTCATTTCCAACTACGCATGAATGTGCACATGTATTAAGAACACTATGGGATTCTATGGGATTAATTTTGAAGGTCTTAGAATCATGATGTATAGTGCTGAAAGTCTGCAATCCCACAAGCTATTATTTCCATCGGAGATAAAGGCTTACAGCCATGAAAATTCTTGGGGCAAAAACTGACTATGGAAGTGAAATTTAAATTGTGCCACGATGGCATGTGCTGCACCTAAATGTCTGGACATCTTCAGTATAGTAGACAAAAAGATTATTAATTCAACAGGGAATAAAGTCTGCCAAAGCTTCTCTCTGCATTCATTGATTAAGACACAATCAATAAATTACATGTACCCCCCTTTTAGAATGTATATTGGACTCTTTCTAAAAATAAGGTGTGCTCACCATTTCCCTCCAGAAGTATGACACAATTAAGGAGCTGAGACTGAAAGAAAAGATTTCTGAAATCTTAGATAGTTTAATTATAATATGCTATGGTTGTAATATTTTTTTACATTTAACAAACCACTCTTTATATTTTAGAGCTATTATTTGGATTTCCAATTACTAATCTTTCTTATCTTAAGCTTATATAATCTTACATAAGTATAACTTCTAGAGCCATCCATCTCTCTGTCTTTCCGAAATTGTTCTTCAAACTTTTCTATGTAAAATTTTGATATTTGTTTTCAGCAGCTTCAAGGCATTACGTACAGTCCTTGCTAAGGCTTTTCATGTCTGGTATGAGTGAAAATTTATTTGGTTGTGTGGGTTTGGTTTTTTTTTTGGGTTTTTTTTTTTTTTTTTTCTGTTATTGACTGTCTAACGTTTAGCTCTGGTTCTATAAGGGATCTGTAAGAGTATGTTTATATTTGCTTATACCCTTACAGTAACGAAAGGGACTAGTATTCTAACAAAATAAGCCAACTGAGAGGTCACTGGAACAAAATGAAACTATTTTAAGTTTCTGTTCAACATTTTCAGGGCAATCAGTATCTCCTTGCATATTGTAGATATATCCTAAAGATTCTGAAATCATAGCTGCTGCTGACATGTGTCGACAGACTTGGCTATAAGGGTTTGTAGGGCTTTTTTTTTTTTTAATTATTTATTTAAATGGGTGGTTAGGTTTTTTAGAACACACCAGTATTCCCAGCCTTAGTGATGACTCAAAACTGCAGCACAAACTCCTTTTTCATGTGTATCTGATTACCTCATATAAACTTTTTGGCACGAGTCATTCAAAGAAATATATTTTGTTCTACTGCTAAAGCAAAGAGTCTACATAGATGCACTTATTTCATGTGTTTACATGTTAAATTCTTAAATCACCTAAGAACTGAGGCTGAATGCTCTCTTAATGTCTGCATTTCAAATAATTTTCCTTAAGTATGCTTTTTCTCCAATACTCAGCGGAAAGAAGCCCAACTTTACAAAACAGCATAATCCTGTACAGAATATCTAGATGTCTTCAGAGTACTTACAGCATGTAAGGCTTGAGACTTGCAAGCTATGAACGGTATTGGGGCAGAAGGATCCCCCCATATGAAGAGTTTCCTTCTCTTTTTCTTCTTTGCTTCATAATTTTCTTCTCAATTTTCGTCTGTTTCTGGAACAGCCACCCAATCCCTCATGCCAAGTGACTTTATTTTATTCTGGATCTCTCTTCTTTTCACTGTGTTCCTTTTCACTGATCTCCTTACCTCAATATCTGTGGCACGGGCTTGAGTATTCTGTACATCACATTTAGGGACGTTTTCTTTGTCTGAACTCAGTGTACACATTTCTCACTGGTGGTAACTAGAAATAATGTTCCAGAAATAGGAAACAATGTTTTAGATGACAAAAAAAAAAAAAAAAAAAAAAAAAAAAAGAGGACATGTATCAAGGAAAATAGGAAATTGATAAGTGTACTTCCTGTAAACTACATCAATATGTTGATGCTAAGTAAGATAAAATATATGTGAAAAATAAAATTAAGAAATGAAAAGAGTGTTATTTCATGTATAGTGTCATATCTGGAGTCAAAGGTAACTTAGAAGGAGATAATACATAAAATTATTGCAATGTCATACATCTTTCCTCTTTTAAGCTTATCAGAAGATGGTGGGGTACCCAAGTGCAACTGAAAGAGTGTCTACTTGCTTTCTCAGCTTTAATTCTGCAAAGAGCTAGTCAAAGCCAAGCAAAAAGAAAAAAAAAAGTTTGATAAGTAGCGGTCTTTTAGAATCTTCTAACTGTATTTTTTTTTTTCATCTGTATTATTTGTTCATGTCGTCATTCTGGTAATAGAGCAACAATTTCAATTCACTTTCATAACCCATACAGTAGCAATATTTACGTGAACAATACTTTGCAAGAACTTAAACCCAGTTTTACATTCAATGCTGGATTTGTTTTTAATCAGGCACAGAAAAAACCCTGCATATTCACAATTAGGTTCAGACAGTTTGCAGAGCAAGATGTTGTTTATTCTTGACTGGTATTAACTCAAAGTTTCTTGAAAAATAAATTGTAGATTAAATGTAACAACCTTCTTAATCCTGGTCTCATTAGCAGACAAAAATTTTAAGAAGTCACCCTTTTTGTTTGTACTACTCCTGCACAGCAAACCCTCACAGTAAGAAATCACCAAGTGTTTGAGGCAACCCTTTAAAATGATCTAATCTCTTCTCATTAGAGAGTGCTTTGATTTTTAAAGATGGCATTTTGTGCTAATGAAATTAGTGACCAGCTGTCATGCAGAGTGCAAAAACCAAATCAAACATTGTAATAGATAAATAATAGTATTTTTTTTTCATTAAAAACAATAAAATTCCTGGGTGTTGAGACAGAAATAGTGGACATATAAAAAAGGAATAACAACAACAACAAAAAAATCATGCACTTTTTGGTTGATCTGTATCTTTGTTACACTTCAAAGAAGCTTAAGGACAAAAATGTGTACTTGGTCCAGTAGAAACATTAATTTAAAAACTGTCACTGACTGTGATTTGGGCTTGGGTGGGTTTTTTGGTTTTGTTTTTGTGTTGGTTTTGCTTGTTTGGGGTTTTTTTCAGACAAAACTGCCTTTTATTTTTGCTATCAGTATTTTCCACCTCTTTTTAAGGAACAGAGGCAGCAGTAGTTATAGCATTGTCTGTCAAGGCAACAGATGAATGATCTGTGTGAAACAGAACAAACTAATTTTGGTATGACAATGTTCAAAACAGTTAATAGCAAGCTGGATTTTAGGTGCAAAGTTGTTTCTATTCTCTAAAAGATTGGTTGGGGCTGGCAGGCAAGATACTTAAAGAAAGCCTGGCAAAAGATTGTTTTACTGGCAAGATCCAAGACCACACTTTCAAACAGCAGCTCTGCTACTCTTTGTTCAAATGTATGATGTATTCCCTGTTTGTGATGGGCTAGCAGAAAAGTAGAAGGAAACCATGCAGTATTTCATTTTGCATAAAATTTACTTCATGCAGTTATCCTTTCCCTTCCCTGAACCTTATCTCGCCAATGAAGATGGTGGGTCAGAACACTCGTGCACTGCACAGGACATCTGTAACTGCACCTCATCTCTCAGGAGGACAAAGCAAAATGATCGGGGAAAAAAAACAAACCTAAATAGGGCATAAGGAATTAGAGCTGCCAGTTAGAAAACAATTTGCACTAATGAAATCTTGCCCCTAAATCAGGGTTGCAGACAGATGTCTCTGCTCATCCAGCATTCAGAGCCTGTGTCCAATAGTGCCACTTTGGACCTGTGGTCTGCTTCCATCTTAAATGTCTAACACACTCATTTACAACCCAAATTATTGTTCAAGGTCCCTTTTCACTTAAGAGTACTACTGCTTCTTTTCTGTGAGGAGTCTTGACAGGACTTTCTGGCAGGCCGTGTGTGAGCCCTTCTTGCATATATATATAAGCATCTTCTTCAGGACTGAGCCTACTGCTCCAGTTTTTCAGTAGTCTTCCACTGAAACTGTCAAAGCTGCAAGTGTTTGGTTTAGATTAGCTGTGTTTGGCTTTGACATATCCATATTCACCTACCACAGCTGGAAACCCTTGGAGGTAAAGAATACCCATACAGCCTTCTCCATACATTGAGTTTTGGTCTGTCTTTTTCAAAAACAGAAAACAGTAAGCAGTTTGGACCTTCACAGCAAACAGCAAGGACCAGTATGTGTTAAACAGAGAAGCTAATGAGAGCGGAAAGCTGCCAAAAAGACATCCACTTAACAGCTTTCTTAGCTGAGCTAACTTTGGTGAGGCAGCATACTAGGGAATTTTTTTTGCAGCAGAAGCAGCCTGCACAATGTGAGTCATGGCTTCCTGTTTGTCTGAATTTTCGTTTGCTAAATATACGTTCCCTAAATTGTTTTGATTACATTCCAAATTTATTTCTCATCTGAATAAGTTTATAGAAAAAAAAGTGTAAAATGCACATATTACCTCATCATACTAATTTTTATTTTTGCCATAAAAACAGATAGGAACCATACAGCAAAGTACCCCAGGAAACACTGTTACAATACAGAAGAAACTCATGTTTTGGACCACAGCCTATGATATACCAAAGATAAATTGATTGAAACAGTACTTTTCAGGAAGATTAAATATTTCTGAGGTTGGTGCAGGTTTTTTTAGCCAAGAATCTTCATACCACATGATTTCAGAAATTTAGATTCCAATAACCAAATTAAATGTTGATCGACACATCATTCACTGAGGCAGGTTTTACTAGGTTGTGTAAATATGGATATAAATAGTTTTTTTCTCATGGTGACTTGGTGATTTAGCCATCCCTGTTAATTTGAGTTCATTTGCTCTTCTGTAATAGCTTCTAGTTTCATTACGTTTTCTTTAATAATAGATTTACAACAACATTTTGCAACACTGTCAGAGCAGACGCTTATTTGTTTTGACGTGACCCACAGTTTTTTCCAACTACAATATATGTAAATATGTTGTACAGTTTGCTTTTGCCATCATTACTGCTCTAATTTCTTTTCTGGAGTTAGCCAAAATTGTTTGGAAACCCCTAGGAGGACTCATCAGTCCTTGCATTACACATATAGTGCGTTGACACTTTCTCGGACAGCACAAGGAGCTGTCTGCAGTCGATGCATGGTTACTAGCCTCAGGCGAATATTATCCGCTTGTTGCTAATCTCCTAATTTGTGTTTTGCTGAGAAGGAGATGCTAAAGATTTTCATTAGTTGGATCCATGCTTAGGCATCACACTTCTCTGCTCTTAGCTGTTCACAGCTCCTGGAACTACAGATCCATTGTGATCCACTGAAAAAACCTGCCTCCTCCCCCACAGCTCAACTGCCTGGCTGTCTGTAGGACAATATGTTTCTGGTAATATTCCCCGCATTTTGCCTTTTTTTGAGAAATATTTACATCTAAAGAACTATGCGTTTGCCACACCTTTCACAGTGTCTGTATTTTCTTATGTTGGAATTCTTGGATCCTCTAACACTCAGAATCTTTTTTATGGGCAAGAGAAGTCCACCTTACAAGTAAAAATGAAGCCAAAGATTTATTGTTACCATAAT
The DNA here is from genome assembly GCF_023634155.1 of Falco peregrinus. NCBI lineage: Eukaryota > Metazoa > Chordata > Aves > Falconiformes > Falconidae > Falco > Falco peregrinus. The sequence goes on from NC_073722.1 coordinate 2,172,310, forward strand.
GGAAATCTTAGCAGTCTGCTTCAGGAATCATCACTAGTCTAGATATAATTGTTACAGAAAAACAAAGAATAATAATGCAGATAGAGTATTTATGTACAGAAAATTATTGCAATAATATCAATAATACAATTAAAATAGTAGCACATGAACTTACTTTCCCTTTTCTTGGTGTTATGCTTAGCCTTCCACTGCTCCTCTAGGTATGAAGGTCAGTGGCTTCATGCTGATGTTGCTGGTGGGGTGGGGTTATGAGAAGTCAGCATCTGGAGTCCCTTGCCAGGAAGAATATGATGTTCTTATTAATGATTTCTTCACCTTTTTCCCCCCTTTCCACTTCATGTCATTTATATGTTTGCTAGCATGCAAACACATTACTCTTTCTTCAATGGCCCAGAGCTCCAAGTTGAACCTGAATTTATTATAAATGGTATGCTTTGCATACATTAGATACTATTTCTTTGTTCTCTTTCTCACCCCTAGAACCAGTTATGTCCAGCTCCATTTCTTTTGCACTGACCACTAGTGAGTCTAGTGGTCTCCAGCATCAAGCCTGTGTCCCACCTCTTACCAACCCCACATCTTTACTCATTCACACCACACCCTGGTCTTCTCAAGGCTCCCAGCATCATGCATTTCTACACTACATGGTAGTAAATACCCCACTCTACCTACAACAACCTTTGTTACTGCCATCTGTATAAAGTTACAGCTGTACCATACACAACTAAACAAGAGTAAAATAGATTAACCTTAGACACATGGTCAAGTAGAGAAATTGCTGTAACAGCTAAGCCAAGGGAAACGAAGCTCTGGGCAGGTCAAGAGAAGTTCAAACAGAACAAGCCCGACTAAAAAGAAAAGTCGTTTGCTTCTCATATTTCCTTATTTTTTATCCTCCACCCTGGTCTCCTGTAAAGGTGGATAAACAGTTCAGTTTGCAACCTCTGCCAAAGACCTTGATTCCGCACCAAGGAAAATTCTACAGGGCATTTCTTCTTTGCCTTTTTTTTCCTTTTTGTAAGAGAAATAAAATAGCTGCCCCAAAGATCATGAGAGTCACTGTTGAGCTACTCTACTCTCCCATCCCAAAGACATATGTTAAACATGCGTGACAGCCTGCATTTAAACTGACAATAGTGTTCAGGTTCTGCTCATAATATCAATTGACACCAGCCCAAACTCCTTTAAACTACCAAACACCCTTGTCTAATTTACTTACCAGTAATCACAGTATGTTCCACATTATTAAATATTACAGGGTCAGTGGAAAACAGTTTCTGAAACAAGTCTAGATTTGTTTACTTCTTTATGATACACCACATTACAGCCACCAACCTCACTGGACATTTTAAATATTCAATATGTATATTTGTCAGCTAAGTTACCTTTGTGTGTTCTATCTTTATTTATCTTTTGAAGTGTAAACCAACATCTGAAGATTGACGTGACATTTTCATACCTCAGTACTTTTGTTCCCTAGTATATATCAAAACAAAAACAACATTAAAAGAATGTCTGAATTACAAGTATGATTGCATCAGTCTTTGGAGCAATGTAGAATTTGCCACCAAACCCAGCTAACAGTATGGCACCTCTAATGAAATAGAAATAATTAGATAGTACCTTTGACAGTGAGCAATATACTTTTATGTTGAACTTCTGGTTTGAAAATTAAAAGCAGTAATATTAATAAATGTTATATAATTTAAAATTTATGTATAAAGTTTGTTTCCCTTCTCTTTTGTGTAAATGCAGCCTTCATAGGCATATTTAGATTTTAGTAATCTTAGAATCATGTGATCTAAAACCTGCATTACTGGTATGAAGCCAGGTTTTAAAACCAAAGTTCATGGCAAACTCCTGTTCAGGAAATATTTGCTAGTGTCTATAAAACATTAACTGTATTTTATTGCTCTGCTGTCTAGTTTACAATCAGGATCAAGTAAATTGTGTAAAGACAACCATATTTTCAGTAAGCAAAATCAGATTGCTAATAGGTATTCAGTATTTGAATGTAAAGAAATGTAATCCATGACACTGTTCCCATTAACTTTTGAATTGCCAGTAACAAGTTCACTTGCTGGTTAGGATATCAGTGATGCCATCCTATACATCAGGGCAGCCGCTTGCTTCTGCTCAAGCCTTCCTACTTGCATGATGATCTGATGAGTTCTCTGCTTTTTCAATACTTCTGTGATCAGATCCACCTGGAATTAAAGAGAACCATCTGACAAGTTTTACACAGATATTGTTATAATGAAGTATTCTTATGAATTCCAGTCTTACAATAGCATTGTTAGTCAATCATCTTGCATTATTTTTGGGAGGCTTGCTGCATTGTTCTTAGACCAGTAAGAAAGGCTACTTTGACAGATAATTTGCCACTTATCGAAAAGGTAAGTTTCAGTCTTTTTAAACTAATTTATGGAACAAATTAGACCTTATCCTATACTAGTAGGTTTTGTAATTCAAAACATATTTTTATTTTAAAAATGTACAAACAAAGGTAAAATAAGCTTTAGGAAAAATACTTTGAAAAAGAATTTGTGCTTTTTGTGATTCATGACAAAATCACTTTTGGAATGCTTCTAATCCTGTTTTTCATTTGTCTTAAGGAAACAAGACAATAATATACCTCAGTGGTGTAAGGTGGGATGAAATATTAGTCATAGGAAATTGAGCATAGCATTATAAACTGCTCTTGTGGCTGATCAAAAAGCTGCTATTTTTTTTGAAGTATTACAGAGAAACAGAGGATACAGATTGGGTTTTAGATGCACAGATTTTTCTTTCTAATTCATGCTCTGTAAAGAAATGAGTCTAGTGATAGTGACTGATATGATTGACAGATGTCTATAGAATATGCTGGGGTAGGAACAGTCCATTAAACTCTCACAGAATGGCTGTCTTTAAAGATGAAAAGATATTGGTAAACCTCAAAGCTCATTTAGTCTTTTGTTTTCGGCCCTGATCCCTCATTCTGTGAAATCAATGAACGTAACTCCACTGTATTTAACAGGCATGAATATTCTGTGAGCAATTAGCAACAACAAGCAATGGTGTGGCACGAGCCTTGTCAAGAGGAAGGCTGGAAACTCCTGTCCAACCATCTAATTCTTTTCCTAACTCACATCTGTAACTTATGTCACAGCACTAGCAAAACAGCCAACTGCAACAAGGCTTTTACCATCACATACCAGGTTAATTTCAACAAATAGATCCCACACCTTGCCCCAGCACAGCCACCAATCCCGCACAAGGTCTCAAAAGTTCATCTACCATACATGCTGTTTCTTCACCCTCCTCAGGCCAGTCCACCCTGTCTCTTGCCTCTCCTACATCCAGGGCACACTCTCTCTCTCTCCCCTCCCTTTGCTTCTTCCAGGTCTCTCTTCATCCAAAGCTCCTCCTCTGCCCCCTTAGAGCTATTTAACAACTTAGCAGGAACCAGCCACAGCTGCACCTCGACATCAGCCAACCCGCCGCCCCTGAAGCCAGCCCACAGCTGTGTATTAGCAATGTTAATTAACCTGCCTTCGTTCCTCTACAATTCCTCTACAACCTGCTCATTCTGCTTCCTGAAGTCCTCAATACACACGTAAGAGCTTTTATCTTGCTGGTGCATATTTAGTGCAGTTATGATACACAATCAGTTACGCTTAAACTAAAACAAGTGAAAACCCAACACAACAAAAACACTTGTAAGTTACTTTCAACTTGGGAAAGATTTCAAAGCAGCATTTGTAAAGTGCTTAGTCTCTTGTTGGACCCTCTAAACTTTAATATAGATTTCTTCCCTGAATACCTTTTGTATCATTAATAGATCTTTTCCTGTATACTTTTTATATTGTTTACATTACTTTTCAATGCAGTTTAATATTGGAACCATCACATTTTATAGCCCCATAAAGTTATAAATGCTATACCAATTTCTAACATAATATTTTATATGGAAATAGCAAAGATTTTCTGTGAAGTCAGCCTTCCAAAAAGGCCTGTAGTGCTGCTCTCCACAGACAGTAATAATAGCAATGATATTTATTTAGCACTTTTCTTCTTAGATTGGCAAATACTTTGCATGAAGTCCTAAGTCTATCTTTCCCTCAGACTATGCCACTGCGTTTTGGCTCAGCAGGAGTATGAATGGTAAATAACAGCACTGCTTTTATAGATGCTATACCCATTACAAGAATATAAATACTGCCCCCTTTGCCGAGTTTTAGTCATCAGTGGTATCAGGCATCTTCCCTCTCTCATTAAAAATAAAAGGGGAAAAAAAAAAAAAAGAGGGGAATGGCACTGAATACTGACAAACCACCCTTTACCTACAGTTCTTTTGGGACCCACATACATTTTCCCCCCAGTCATTTAAGTCTCCATTGTGCTGTAAGATAAATAGATATTTTTCTACTTTTCTGAGGAGAAACCGAATTACAAGAATTAAAGCGATCATGCAGGTTCATATAAGCAGTGAGGGAGGGTTTGAGGTAGAATATATTGTTCCAAATGAATATTCTTCATTTTAGTGATTTGATCAGTATCTCTAGAGTGTGAGTAATTTAACTTTGGTTCATATTGGAAAAGCATACATTCACCCAATTTGGTAACACTACATATAGTGTAATTTTTTTCTGTATGTAACAAGGAACTTGAAATAACCCTGTTATGAGAAAAAACAATTGACAAACACAAATAGCCTATCTTCTCTTAGAATGGCTTTCTAAAATGTCTCCACTGCCAGTTATTTGTTTATTTTTTTTTTCTCTTCCAATCAAATGAAAATGATTTACTTGTCAGGGACAACCCAATACTATCAGGTTTTTTGTGTTATGTTGGAATGCTTTGGTCAGAAGAGGTTATATTTTAGCAGCTTTAATTCTAGTGAGCCTTGATGATGTCCAATGTTTTTAGGATATAAAAGTGGAAAGAAATCTCACACAGTATTTGCAATTTCATTTTTTCCAGATAGCCCCAGCTTTTCTTGCAAGCCAAAAGCTTTAGATCTCCTGAACACAGTAAGAATGTTGTTACTGCCTTGCTATTGAGAGAATGTAATCCTTTTGTAGTGTGCAAATAGGAATGCAGTGCTGAAATATCCAGAAGAACCACTTCAAGCTGTTGTATTAGTAACATCAACTTATTACCACAGAAATGTCACTCTTCTGTGATTTAACTTTGAATATTAGAAATTATGGTCTGTTTTGTTAAAGAAAGCTGCTTTTTTAAGATTACTATTTTATATACTTAATATAGGTTAATTACAAATAAAACCAAAGACCAGTAAAATGATTGATGCGGTTCCAAATATATATTTGAGTTTTCCCCTCTCACTTAGTGTTTTCTTAGAAAATTGTACAGAATTTCTTTGAAAAGCATTTTTATTACTAGGGCTATTGTGTGAATACTTAGAAAATATTCAGTTTATTTCACTGAATGTCACAGCTAGAGTGTGGTTGGTTTGGTTGTTGTTTTTTTATTTTTTTCTTTTAGTAAGAAAGCTAAAGATATGATTTGGACTCTTGTCAGCCTTCATTCAATAAATTGGTACCATCTCTTCACCATAGCTGCCAAGACCATTTTCCTCTTTACCTGATGTATCACTGCTTCATATTTTAGCCTCTGCTTGCTTGTTTGTTCTCCCACTGCAGCCTCGTAGCCTGGCAACTATAGCATTACCATCATTCGTAACTGGCCACTGGCTTTGTGCCAAGTTAACACTGCAGACTTCAAACCTGTCTGGACCTCCCTGGATAGTCTTTTAGCTTGTAATACCAGTTACTTAATGACCTATTATCTGTTCTGGTTTTGCTTTAGCTTAGTTTGGCACAGTTGTGCATCTACCGTTATGGATACTGTAGGTAATACAGTTATAACAAGTTACTAGCTGGAATCTATGGCCCTGGTATAAAAATCAGTGTAGAGGACTGTATGCATGGGAAGACAAATAAGGCCTTGAAAGTGCATGAACAGACGGATCATAGAGTCCACAGGGCTATAAACAACTCAGCTACGGTCAGTTACTGGTCATAAAATGACCACAACCTTGGGAGCTTGGTAAAATCACTGTTAGGGAGACTGAATGAAGGATAAGTATCCAACATTTGTAACACACATCTTATATAGTAAATTCAGACATAATGTGGACTTGTAGGAAAAGGAGGAAAACCAAAGTATAAAGCATGCTAGAAAACATAAGAAAATAGGGCCAAGAGGATCCTGGAGTCAGGACAAAGAAATGGTAAACATTAATACTTTACTTGTCTCACTGAAGGACTTGGTATGCTGATGGCTTGCTGTAAACCTCCCTCCTCATTTTGAAGGTGTTATCTTTAGGACCCAGAAGGCCAGTGGAAGGTTGACCATACCACCAGAGAAAGGGGTAGGTACTAGAAAGTTTGGGTATATGTAATTTTAAATGTATATAACCTGAACTAATAATAATTCTTCCATTGGACTGGTAGGGCTTTAATTAGAGTAACAGTAAAATACTGATGTTGCATATATGTTGTGTTCTTGTTTGTAATAAGTTCCTGATTGTAACAAAGGAGAACTCAAGCAACCCAAGCAATGAATTGGTAATACCCGTCAGTGTAGTATTTCTACCCTTAAACTCCATCATTCCCTACTGTTCCTCCTTCTGTTCTCCTGTGTTGCCTTAGGCCTTTGAAATCCTACCATCTTATCACTCTCATCCACTTTTCAGGTTTTCTTTTGGACCACAAAACTCCTGATATAAACTCCCTCAGCATTTTATTATCACTTATTAATCTCTCTTCCTTAAAATCCTTCCTTATAAGCCATAGAAGATAGAACAGAATTAGCGGTGAGGTGGTAAGCAGTGGGAATCTGATCTTCTGGGTTTGTTTTTTAATTGCAAATAAATCAATTAAAATTATACTTTTTATGCCTTTCTACTTTCTGGATTGCCTGACAGTTAGTTATAAGAAAGGATACTACATTTGTCAGGGGATTCCTGCCAAAGCCTGCCGTGACGTTGCAATAACTGGAATGGCATCCTTCTACGTGCCATTGTGCATATAGACTCAGAGTTGTCCAGGCTTTTCTTGCCTGCTTTGTGCTCTCCTTTACAATGCCATGCAAGCTACTATACTTTTCACATTTCCATAATTACAAGAGTGTTTTTTCAGGCAGAAAATTCTAAATACATACAGAAATAAAGTGGAAAATCAGTTTGTGCCTTTGCCAGTCTACCTATTATAATGTACGTTTTTCAATAAAGGACTAAATCTGCATTATTGTACAGCAGTATGAGGACATAATCCTGATGGAAGCTTCTATTCTCTACAGTCTTTATGATTCGGACTTAAAGAACTAAACAGCTTTTACTCTTTTGCACTATTTTTTGACAATACATATAATTAAAAATATAAAGAAAAAAGAGAAAACCAGGAAAAAAAGGATTAATGCTCCTCTAAGATCATGGGACAGAAAGTGAATAAGAGTAAGTTCAGATTTATGGCATTGTTATACATTGGACTTTTTGCAGCTAAATATTGGTTGATCAGCTTGTGCATTTTCCATGTCTTTGCTTTGTATTATTCTTATTTGCTTTTGTCTTATAAATAGCTGTCTATTGCTTAAAAAAATTAAGATTTAATAAAGTTTAATGATACTACAATTTAAATAGCTGTGCATTTTTCTGTAAGGCTGCAGGCTACTGGCTAGACTAGCCTGTAGACTAGCAGCCACATTTTTTGTCGAATGTCTACGCACTTCACTACACAGCTATTACCTTTGATTTACGTTTGTTCAGTGGTGAAGTAGTTCCCATTACATTTCCTCATATCTCTGCAAGGTATTAGATTTCTGAAAATCCAGCCTCTATGTAGTAGTTTTATTGATTTAAGAAATGGCATCTGTTAATTCAAACCCAGAGGCTACAGTTGGTTGCTGAGCCTTCACAGAGATCTGGAGGAGAGCAGCAAGTAGTAAATACTCTGAATAGTTCATTGTCCATATGCTATCCCTTTCTAGGATAATACTATATATGCCCTTTATGAAAAGAGGGACGCAGAGAGAAAGGATGTTTGTGTGGCTGAGGCACCGTGCAGGCTACAGAGATTCTGCATCCTCAGATCTGGGGTTCTTGTGCAAACCCCAGTGGGGAGAAAAGGTAGAAAAGAGTAATTGCTCCTTAGGGCAATCATAGAACCGTAGAATCATTTAGGTTGGAAAAGACCTTTGAGATCATCAAGTCCAGCTGTTAAGCCATGACTGCCAAGTCCATCACTAAACCATGTCCCTAAGCACCACGTCTATGCATTTTTTAAACACCTCAGGGATGGTGATTCCACCCCCTCCTTGGGCAGCCTGTTCCAATGCTACAACACCTTTTCAGCAAATAATTTTTCCCAATGTCCCCTGGCATAACTTAAGGCTATTTCCTCTTGTTCTGTCACTTGTTGTCTGGGAGAAGACACCCACCCCCACCTGTCTTCAGCCTCCTTTCAGGTAGTTCTAGAGGGCAATAAGGTCCCCTGTGAGTGTCCTCCTCTCCAGACTAAATAACTGGGGTTCCCTCAGCTGCTCCTCATAAGATTTGTGCTCCAGACCCTTCACCAACTTTGTTGCTCTTACTGGACATGCTCCAGCACCTCAACGTCCCTCTTGAAGTGAGGGGCCCAAAACTGAACACGGTGTTTGAGGTGCAGCCTCACCAGTGCCAAGTACAGGGGGATGATCACTGCCCTTGTCCTGCTGGCCACATCAGTATTTCTGACACAAGCCAGGATGCTGTTGGCCTTCCTGGCCACCCGGGCACACTGCTGGCTCATGCCCAGCCGGCTGCTGACCAGCCCCCCAAGGCCCTTTCCCACCAGGCCCTTCCCAGCCGCTCTCCCCCAGCCTGTAGCGCTGTGTGGGGTTGCTGTGACCCAAGGGCAGGACCCAGCACTTCTCCTTGTTGAAACTCTTAAAGCTGGCCTTAGCCCATCAATACAGCCTGTCCAGATCCCACCACAAATCTTTCCTACCCTCAAGCAGATTAATGCTCCCCGGTCCTTGGTGTGATCTGTAAACTTACAATCATGGACACAACTTTGCAACTGACCGTTGTCGGGCTCATGCAACCTACAGTGACTCCAGCTGTGTTGAGTTGGTCTTGTCACCAACGAACAAAATAAACAAAATTTCTGATTTTGAACAGTCACGCTCTTCTGTAGCGGAGATGCCCCCTTCGAACTCTCGTTGCATGTGTGCCTGCAAATACCTATGTAGCTTCTGCCATTGCTTCAAAAAAGTCTTTCTCTCGTAACACATCTGAGCTTTAAACACTCTATGACATTCTGCACATTTAAACTTGCAATTCAGCCTTTATAATTAGCCCTGGTTTTTGAATAGGTGAAACTATCTTAAGTAATCTGCTTCAGGTGAATGTGTTAGTCTCATGAGAAATAGAAGAAGAGAAAGAGCTGAGAAGCAAATTATGGAAAAAATAAATCATATCATGCCACAGTGTCATCATCCTGCTCCTCAGCCATTTTTCACTATCTTCTAGTGTCATTGTAACCTTCCACACAAGGTTAAATGTCACAGTGTGGTTGTATTGCAATTGCAACATTTCTCACGTGAAAAATGTTACACCGTTGACTATACCGTATTTCCTGGAGGAAGATGTTACAAAGACATGCTAGCACAATAAAAAGAAAAACCGGACTGATTTCTACATTTGAATTAAGATGCGTCAATCATATGAAATTGCATAAATGTCAATGCATAGGCCAGAAATTATTTCCGTCAGTTTCCCAGGTTTCTTTGGGTTTTGCGTATGCTCCTGTACATAAATTTTTATCTTTTAAATGCCATCAAATTTAGTGTAGCAAGCCAAAAAATTAGAAATCAGATGATTTCACTTTGATTGACCTCAAAACAATACATATAAACAACAAAATAACTGCAGAGCTGATTAGTATGGAGAGCAGAGGGGACGAACGTCTCCAGGAAATGAGAATTGAAGGAGATGCTCAGAACGCGCAAGCAGATTGAATTGTTCAAAACAGCTAACAATATTTCCTAACAAACAAAGTAGTATTAATACCGGAAAGAGCTCGGGCATGTCTCAGATGTCAGTGAAGGTGCTCCCAAGCAGTCTTGCAAGACATGTCATACCAGACAGTGAAATGCAGGTAACATTGCCCTGTTTAACATCAGTATGTTACATACTTGCCTCCACACAGTCTTATTTCATGCCTGCTCTCTTTCTTTCTTACACAGAGCTGGCATTTTTTGTCACCCTTATTTGCCTGATTTCTCTTCATAATCTTCTGTAACTCAGTACAGAAGCATCTAGACCTAGAAAAATCTTGAGTTTTTCATTTAATTTCCCTGGATGATGTGTCTTTAATCCATCTCTTTAGAGATTTTTATTTTAATGAAAACCTTCATTTTTTAATATTTTTTTTTCCAAATTTCTTTTCTTAGACCACCATGTTAGGATTTGATAGCAATATATATTTCTAGTATAGAAACTTCCAGGATAGTTTCAAAAACAGTTAAAAAGTGTGTTTTCTCTACTAAAATTTATACTTATTTGAAGCTATTTTAGAAACAAAGATACTAATAAAGTATACATCTTTCTTTAACAAATTTTATGTCCGGATAGGGAAGAGCTCCTCTTTGGAAATCCCACATTCTCAGCTGGGGCTAAAATTCTCTTTTCACAAGAGTGTTTTGCGCTTTTTCTCTTGTTCTCCCTGCTACAGTGCAGGAGTGAATACAGCTTTTCTCCTTCACTACCCCTCTAGCCAGTGTGGCCTTTCTCTGCCTGTATTTCTGGTTATTGAGTGCTCTATTCATCCGTTCTGTTATTTTTGTCCTTCATATATCTGTCCAGTTATTGATTTTAGCTAATACTTGCATGGATTGTTAAAACATGGAGAGCTGATTTATTTAGCCCTTTATAAAATGTTCCAGACAATGCAACCTGTACCACTTTTCCTCCAGATTATACTGGAATTGAGTTTTAGTCAGCAATCAAGAAAATAACAAAAAGCATGTTTTACTAGGAAATTCCATACTGCACAATTAATACAATTGTTTTCTGAATCTCCATTTTCATAGAATAACTCTTCTAACCAAAAGCATGCATAAAATCTACTAAACCTGAGACCTGTTTCCTGGTACCTAGTTTTCCAGTTTTTTCTTCTAATTTATTTGCTAAGTTGACCCAACTAAATTTATTGCTACCATTTCCTTCCTGCCTAAATCCTTTTTTGCCTTTGGAGTTTACAATCTGCTGTCATTTGGCCAAGGTGTACAGGAAGACATTTGTCTTACATTTGCTCTTCCTAAAATGTTTTCCCTCCTCTTTTTTTTTTTCTTCTTTTTTTTTTTTTTATGATTTTTTGCTGCTTTTTTATGAAACTCATCTCATTTGCTCATTTTCTTTTTTAGTAAACTAGTGCCCAGAACTGAATGCAATATTCCAGGCTTAGTTGCACGAGTGTTATGCTGTGAATGATTATTATTTCCTTGTTCTTTGACATCTCTTTGTATGAAACCCAAAAGCTCATTGGCCTCCCTTAATGCCATATCGCTCTATAGATTCATGCCTAATTTTCTACCCATTACCACCTCCATGGTTCTTTAAGCATTACTGCTTCCCAGGTTTCTCTCTCCTACTCCATAGCTATGTTTTGGACTATTTTTCTTCATATCTTATTAGATAGCCTTGTTCCAAATTGAATCTCATTTTGCCATTATGTCCATGTTTCTAATATTGCGTGGTCCCTTCCTATTATTTTTGTGCCATCACTGGTGTTTGCATCACCTCCCAATTTAGTATAATATGTGAATTTCATTAACTTGCTGTTTACTCCCACTTTCAAATCATTAATGTGTATGTCAAAAAACCCTGGAACTAACACTAGTCCCTTCAGTGCTACTAGACACCTCCCCCACAACTTGATACATTGCTGTGTATCGTTATCCCTTGTTAATGCCCCTTCAGTCACTTTTCAGTTCGTATGCCAGTGTCCTTATCCAAATGACTTTTAATTAATTTTGAGAGAGGGATTTTGACAGCTAATATGAAATTATATATATATATTTATTGTTTTGTTTTGTTTTGTTTAGTGCCTGAGACAAGATTCATGCAAAAATAGATTTTCCTTTTTTGTACTAAAATTAAAATTCTATCATCAACAACAAACCCATCTCTTTTTTTCCTGGCAAGTTCATGCTGCTCAGTCCTTATGATTCCATTATCTGCTAGCTATTCAGTGGACATTTTGCTCCTGATATTTATTTTCTTGCTTCATTCAAGTTGAATTTTAAGCCTGATATGTTCTGGATACATTCAGGATTGTTCATAATTCTACTGCTTGTTTGCTGTTTTGTGAGTATTTCAGGAACTCTCAAGCTCTCCCTGAATCTGACAGCAAAATAATTATCAATCAGGCATTTTTTTTTCTCTGTTGTCTTTCTTCAAAATACATACCTGCTACAATCAAGTTGCCTATTGCAATATTTCCAAGGTTTCCCTTACTGTCCCCCTTGTGGGTAACTTTGTGTACAAGTTATTTTGAAACTGGCCAGCTTCTTTTCTTTCTTAGTGGAAAAAAAAAAATACATCTTTAATTTGTGTCACAGATTTCCCCAACTATGTACTCAGAACCCTTATTGGGAGGGATGGTGGGGGGTGGCTTCTCCCAATCATTTTTGATTGCTTTCTCTGTAACCAATGTTTTTAAGCAGATTTCTTAGCACTTACAATTCCCTAGGAGTATAGATTCATAGATTATAAAGCTACAAGGGACCATTGTGATCATCTACTTTGACCTTCTGCACAGTACATAACAGCAGTGGTTAGGAGAACATTCAAAACACCTACTGTGAAAACAAAATGATACGTAAAATGTTTAGAGTAAAAATGTGCTCTTTCATCTCTGCTCTATTCAGGTTCCCCTATTATACTCATCACAGAAACATCTCCTGCAAGATTCAATGGAATGTCTGGTGGAACACTTCTAATATGATATATGCCTCTCTTTGGATCAGCTTAGTGGGGGTCATGGTTTATTAGAACACTGCACCTATGCCCTTAGCTCTTAGAAAAAACACCACAAAAACCTACAAAAACATGGTGAGTTTACAGGAACATTTATAAAGATCAGGAAAACACTTCACTCTGGGGATCAAGAGGCTAAAAAGTTCTTTCTTTTTTTTTTGCCAGCATAGAAATCATGTAATAGCTTGTGTTCTGTTTCAATGCTGAGTTCACACTGAGCTCCATCAAATATGTACAAAATTCCCTAGTTCTTTTAGGGTAAGCAATTATCAGCTAATGACAGTTAGAGATGAGAATGATGAAAGATCCAATTAAATTACTGATGCACTGCAAGATCTCACATCAGATCCTAAATTATATTTCCACTGGCAGTTTGGGTACTGGCTGTGGTGGTATGCCATAAAACCAGCACATTATGTCCTGATAACAGCACCATAAAAGAGATTCACTACTACTCTTACCCTCACTATTCACCAGAGTACATTTGTGGCAACCTTCCAACAAGATTGCAAACTTTTCTGCTTCTTTGCCAGTTTATGATGTTCATTTCAGGATTTTTTAAAATCATTGTTGTATAAATACATAAAATACTACAGATATATGGTGTCTACAGCTAGCTGCTTCTGTATCTGTATTTGTATGGGCAATCCAACAATTTACATTGGCCATGTTTTATTCCTTCTGTCTTAGAAGCTAAAGACCTAGGAAATAACCAACTGAAAGTAAAAAAAAATAATAAAAAAAATATATATCTTGCTATATATATATTACACTGCATTCTCATACACTGCTTGGGAAAGCAAAGGAAAAATAGAGAATATCCACATCTTGGCATTTTTTTCATGACTTGTTACAGTCAAAAAAAAGTTTTTGAATGATAATCAGGGCTGGAGCACAGTTTTCTGTGAAGTGTTTTTTATTGCTGTTTCAAAAAAAAAAAGTTGTATCCTCAGTATCTACAAAGCACAGACTTTCGAACTTTTCAGGGAATATCCAGGGACCTAGCTGCTTCCCAAAAGAGTTTGACTGCACTTCTCACCGCATTTTTTGACTCAGTTAGGGAATCATCACTTGTCTCAGTACACCTTAGACTATGTCTCCCAACAATGCTGCCAAAATTTAGAAACTTAAAAATGACAAAAACACACACATCAAAATAATTAGCTAAGACCCGTAACATATATATAAAATAAAATTTTTAAAAAAATGTGGTTTCGTATCTATAGTCCATCATGTGTTACGCGTTTAGTGAAGAACATACATTCAATAAGACCACTATTCATCCAGCTGTCAATACCTTGTTTTGTTATATGCAGAGATGTATAGCATCTCTACAAAACTATTAAAATTATTTTTAAAAATTAGACTGCTCATAATAATAATACATTATTATATGGTGATCTTGGATGAACACTAGGTAAATAAATACCGATATAAACCGATTGAGATAGTATGTTTTCCTCGTTTTACCTTCCCTGCTTACTGAAAACATCAAACTGAATGAATCGCATAACTGTCAGCATGAAGATTGCCTGTTGTCTTTAATTTGGGATTAGAATACTAAATCCAATCACAGAAAGAAACTTGAAGAATATGTAGGAAACAATGAATAGTCACTTGGCATGAGACAACATTTCTGCCAGACAGGGATGAACTAGGAACAGGTCAGAGAATAAGTACTGGCAAACTAATATCAATCACCCAAAACCCTCCAAACATTTGAACCTGAAATAAAAGGAGGTTTGCATACATGCAGAGTGAGAAATCAAGTGATTAAAACAATTTAGTCCTATGTTCCCAGAGATGCCTCCCTGTCCTGAAAAAATACAGAGTAATCCACAGTGAGAGGAAAATGACACGGTACCTTTGAGTTGGAACAGCATCAAGATTATTACAACAGCTTTTAAATTCACTTGGAACCACAAACATTCCAAATAACCAATAAAAATGGAGCAGGAACAGTTGGATCTTGTGAGGAAAAGCCCCAAAATTTGAAGAGGAATCGTGCTTCTTTTTTCATACTGGTGAAGTGTGCATGCACCCAGAAGCCTGTCTGATTTTTGTGTCTGTAATATTTTGGCAAATACAAGTTACTATCTCTCCACGTCAACCCCTCCACCTTTAAGTATCTGTAAAAGTTTCAGATTAAATTCCAGTGAATCTGAGAAACTGTAATTATGGGTAGACATACTCAACATCACTTCATGATTACTTGGGTTAAAAATTTATATGTGTCTTGATATGGACTCCCAACCTTTACAGCAGCATCTGATCTTTTCTTGAACTTGGTTTTACTCTGGATTTATAGACCTATAATGAAGGACAGGAAAGGATTCAAAATCCAACTTTGAAACACACAAGTTCTAACTTGATGTCCTGTGATAAGATATCTTACTAAAATAACCTTAACATTATCAAAATGCTTATTAGATAAAAAATGCATTATAATGGGAACGAGCAGGCTAGTTGCCAAGAACCAATTAATAAAACACAGCAGATATTTCTAGTGGACTAAACTGAATCACAGTAGTGATAAAAAAAATAGTTAAAATGTTTCATGATTGAGATATTTATCCTTTCTTTGAACTGGAGAGGAAAAAATTGAAGAAATTACACTTTTGCAGTGACATGTATTAACAAATACAGCAGATTAAATTAAATAGGATTGGAATTGGGAAGGCATCGCAAGGAAGTAAGAGGGAAAGTAAATTTTAATCCCTTCAGCAGAAACACTCACTCCCTAGCTTGCAGTCCTTATGCTTAAAGTGAATGCTAACTTAGCACTTGCATTGACCAGAACCTGGAAATGAAAAAGGAAACCACAACTGATCTTTTTCTAAGACAATCTTAACAACCTAGAGTTGCTGTGGTGTGTGGGGCTGCAGTACACTGCCTGGGGAGCTGCAGAATCTAGATGTCAAGTTTTTTAAAACTATTTGAAAACTAAGGTTTTTAAAGACTAGTTGATGGCTGTTCTGATGTATGGGTGATAGTTGTGCTTTAAGTAAGAGAGGGAGCTTGATGATCCCTGGTGGTCCCTTCCAAGCAGCAGTCCTATGATTGTGTCAAATTGCAGCATCTGACTTTATTATAGTTTCTTACATTATGTAAGTAGATAGAACATGAGAGTTTCAGAAGAGAAAAGGTAGTAAAAAAGCCATCTTGCTTTCTTCAGACTAAGTGGAGCAGATACCAGCATCATCTTCAAAAGGCAATTTTCCAAGGGATTTTACTTGTCACACTCAAAAGTCTCAGCCATAATACAGCTCTAACTACTCATTGCTTTCAACCGTGGTAGATTGCCAGATTCATGTAAAATCCCTTTGACTTCGGCAGATTCCACCCAGCTACAATCAAAGAAGTTTCAAATTTTCTGGGTGCCTGGGAGCAGCACATTGAGGAGACAGGACAGTCACATTGCAGTGCGCAGAGCAGCTCTCACTGAGCATCAGCGAACGGACAAGTGGTGAGTGTATGCAGTACACCTGGCCTCCTGTTGCGTACATGTGCTGCATTTTCACCTTCCCAGCAACTGCTTTTCCACATATCTAACAGCCCTAGACAAATGGTTTGGAAAAGAAAGGAAATGCCCTGTTTCATGGTTTTCCTCATGGACATAGAGCTGACTCATATGACACAGAAAAGCTCATGTGATATGGGAAGATGGTGACACCTGCGGTGACGGATCTTCAGGGGTTCTTATGAGCCTTGCCTGGTGGACTGAAGCCTCACTGCAGAATTGCCCATACACCAACACGGGTCCAGGACCAAGGGTTTGATGGTGATGGTAGCATGACTCCGAACCTTGCATTAATTCACAGTACTTTTTCAGAACTGACTGAACCAAGAAAGTAAAATCCTTACATTTTTCTGGGAAAAAAGAGGCTAAAACCAGCTCTTCAGGAGGGAAGACAAGCAGCTACAGATTTGGGGTTGTCTGGCATTCTGGACAAAACAGCAGACTAGAGATGCTAAAATTTGTTATGTCAGCTTTGGGATATCTAAATGACAATGGAGACGGCAGAGCAGCCCAGGGTTAAGAGAGAGCAAAACTGGCTTCCCTGTCTCTGGACTGAAAGTCCTCCCTCATACTACCAGTATCCCAAATATTTATCTCAAATCCAAGTGTTTAGAAACATGGAGCTGAAAGGTGAGTTCTGACATAAGCGCGTGCAGCAGTCACACATATGCGTATGTGTTATGGTACACACTATGCAACACAATTCTTAATGATCACTGCACAGTCATATTAGCCCCTTCATTTTCATTTCTCTGCCATCACACATCTTCCACACAATATTTTTGTGCTATGAACATTCAGTTTTCTTTCTTCGTTTGCTGCACATATTTTTCAGCTATAGTTTAGACACTGATGCTTTATGTGTGTCCTTTTGCCTTATTTCTCCCACCTTCATCTCTATTGCATCCGGCTTCATCAACCCAGTATAAAAAGGAAGGAAAATGTGCCAAATACTGCATGTTTGATATCTGAAGTGTACCTATTGACCTTTGACTGGGATGGATATTTTAATCCCACACTCGAAAATTACCCTTCAAAAGACTTAAATTCAAATTGCCAACATGATATGTCATCTTCTAATCTGATGTGACTGGAATGATAACATTTACTTTGATGTGCAATGTAATCCAGTGTGACTGATCAGACGCAACCTGCCATAACACTGCAAAGGGCAATGCAACATGCTCAGAAATTAAAACCATCTTATTTTCTGGAAGTTGTAGTAAAAAGATTCTACCTGAATTTTATATATAATGGTATTTTTCAGGAGCTTTTTAACCCAACAGTGACAAGTGCCTTAGCTAAATTATTAATTTTCAGTGTGTCTTGAGTCTGACTCTAGTTACTCTATAACATCTGCATTTTGGCTACTTTTCTGTCAAGAAATAGGCAAATTTCAAAACACTGAAGGATGTCTAATTGGATTTAAATTGTATTAGAATATTCTGCTTGGAAAAAATGCAGTTTGCAGCTTTTAAACTCACTGCCTCTCTAGCTGCTTGCAATAGTTGCTTCCATTACCAATGCAGAAAATACTTTTTTGGTCTGACGTGCAGCTCCAAGTGCAGGAGAAAGTAGCACCCAGCAGCACCAGAAATCAGCATTGAAATCAGCATGTTTATCTTTCCCCATCCATCATTTCAGATTAGAGCACTTTGCGGGAAGATTTTACAGGATCCAGTGTCTCCCCACGTTATCTTGTCAGTTACTTGCAATCTGCAAGGCAAGTCTCAACCACACAATCAGGACAACTCTTTCTAGTCCTCTGAAAATGCCAGAAAACTCAAGTTATAAAGCAATGGAGGAACAGGTAAAACTTGTGAGATGATTACTTGGGTGAAGGAGGTGGAGCAAAACAAAAAGGGATCACCTTACTCATTAGCAACAGTCACAACCAATGAGTCTATGACATGTAATTTTTTGCATAATTAAAATGCTGTTGGAGTATTAACAGTTTCCTCTACCAACAGATTTGCAGTAAAGATCTGATGATATACAGAACAGTAATACTCAATATTGCTCAAGATGCATTCAGCAGGCCAGGACATTGAGCAGAGGGAAGTAATACTGCGTAACCATGGAGGTAAAGGTGTGACACACTTATGTGTCCACTTGTAACATTTACCCACAGAGGTGAGTACCTCACACAAGAAGGATATTTCTTTCACTAATATATGGACACTTCATGTCAGCCCTTTTCTTGTTTTATTTTACTTAAGTCAAATAGGCTACCAAACATGGTTTCTTCTCTCTGAGTAGGAGGGCAATGTAGACAATCTGAAATAGAAAATGGCGAGTTTTAAAAATAGATGGCAATCAGAGACTTCTATTTCCATTACAGACTCAAATATTTAAACCTACTTCTTTGCTATCTGATGCAAGAGCCTTAAAGGAACTTGCCAGTAGTTTTCCCATGTCCAGTTTGCTTCTTATCCATTGGGGATAGAAATTCGGGAAGGGGAGTGTAGGGGTTATGCAAACACAATATTCTTGATATTGCAGAGCCAGGTGTTTAAAAGCATTTAAAATATTACTGTGGCTTTTGACACAATAGGAAATGCAACTGTATTTTCTGATGGGAGTGGTATGCAAAAAGATAATGAAATTATGGACAAAATAGTTCTGGTTTAAAGATTTTTATTAGAAAACTGAATTAAAAAAAAAAAACAACAAACAAAACAACCCACAAACCAAAAAAAACATTAAAAAAAAAAAGAAAGGAAAAAAAAAATCCAACCCTCATTTGATGACAGTCCCCTGACAGGCAAGTAATTCTGCAGCTTTTTAGAGTTAAAGGCATTATGCTGATACTAGACCACACGCAGAAAAAGTAGTCCGATTTGACAACTCACTTCCTATAAATGTAATCTCTAAAAATGGTCCTCCTTTTGATTCAAATTTCCAACATCATATGTCATTTTCTAATGTGAGGTGACTAGAAGAACACATGCACCGTGATGTGAAACACAGGCTTGTGTGATTGATCATATGCAATACGCCATAACATAGCACAGGGCAATGCATTTCTCTTGAAATTTTAACCTAAGCAGTTTTTCTGGGAAAACTGCAATGAAAGAGAAAACCTATATCTCACCTTGCTGAATTGCTGAAGGTTTTAGAGCTATTTTTTTTTCTATCACTTTTTTGGCAGAGCCTGCTGATGGGATAGGCGCCTGTCTACCCATACCTCCAAGGAGGAAGCTATGTTCCTTTGTCCTAACATGTACAGAAAACCAAATTACAAATCTTTTTCCTCAGATGCCCTTTCCACAAAGTCATCCTTATAGGTGTATCCTTGCAGGATGGCATGCAACCTGCCTTCCCTCTTCAGTTCACTGTAATACATCAATATTTTTCCTGACCATGTTGTACCTGCAACTGCAAGTGCAGTCACAATGCTGTGATTGTCACTGGACCAAGCAGTGGACACCGCAGTTGACCATGTGCATATGGAATGAGCATATTCTCACATCTATGTTGCACCCAGAATTTGGAACTGGCACTAATACTATCAGTGTTAATACAAAAACTCCAACATGTCAAACCACTTTCTACAAACATGTATTAATACCAGATGTCGAGGAACGGGAATTAAGAAGTTTACTCCATAATTCTCACTAGATTTCTGACAACTTTACCTTTCCACTTCTGTAGATCAGAAAAAAAGTATGAACAAAACCCCCACATACTTTGAGCCATTTCTACAGATCCGATAAGATTTTGCTAAGAATATGTCTTCAAATTATCATTAACTTCTCCCCTTTTTTTCACAGAAAGGTCCATGCCTTCACATCTCTTTTGTATAGTGGGGAATAGAGAACACAGCCTACATGCCTTTTTTTTCATGAAATCTAAGCAATCCATGCATAATCCTCCACACTTTTCCCCAAAAAATATATATGTTTAGGAACTTTTCCAAAGCCTGTGAAAGGCCTTTAAATAATTCTCATTTTAATGACGTTGCAGTGGAACGTACTACAAACAATGCTAAAAGAAGAGCAACTACAGGATTTGAATGAATAGAGAATTTCTGAAATAAAGAAAATATAGGAAAAACAGGTGAAGTGTTCTGGAGTAGAAGAACCAGACTGAATTTCAACCTGGACTAAACTTGAAAGAATCTTTGAGTCAAAGAGAAGGCAGCTGTTTTGAGAAACAGAACTGACTGGAGTGGAATGAAAGCATAATATTATACAGCATGGTTTCTTACACATAGGTAAATGAAATTTTTGGAATAACCCCTTGCTTAGAAACCATACATAATAAATACAAATTTAGTGTAGAGAAGCAGTTTTAAATTCCTGTTGATTTGCTGAGCTGTGAACTTAGAAAAAATACTGTTCTAAAGAAATAAAAGATCTATTTTAATTTAAAAGCATCATTGAATTTAAAAATCTATCAATTTAGTTAAAGAAAAAAAAAGGTTTACGTCGTTTTAACAGAAGAATAAAAATGAAATAAATTACATGTTAATCCAAAACATTCTTTTCCTTTTTTTTTTAATTTTTATTTGACCAACAAACAGAAGAGGCTGTTAGTTGTCCAACCTTGCTCCTACAGACTGAAACTCAAAAAGCAAAAACAAGGAACAAAAAACAAATAGTTTTGCACTTTTCCACAAAATTACACACATTTATATTTCAAAAGAATCGCTGCCTTCTAATAATTCAAAGCACTGTTACAACTTTTCACTCTGCTGTAGATTGCTTCCCCTTAACGGCAAGCCTCATTTATCAATATTTTATTTTTTTACTGTAGCAATACTACAGAATCTAAAAGAAGAAAGTCAAAGAAAAAGAGAAAGAAGAATAGACTGAGAGAGAATGAAAATCCTGACAACTGTATAATGGAAAGGAACATAATAGAAACAAATGGTGGACTGTTACACTGAAGTTGAAAATTCTTTTTTATTTTGAAGAATGATAAAAATATCAGCTAGCTTATTAAGGAATACAGTAAGATTTTTGTTTCCTTGGTTTGTACCTTATTAACTACCTATTTTGTGAAGAGTGATGGTGGAAATTAAATGCTAATAAAATCTTAGCTGAACTAATGCCATCACAACAGAAGTGATTTCATATCAGTACATGTAACTGGAAATGTAAGAAGTAATAATACTAACACAAGGCACCATGGTGCTAGGAACACCATACAAGCCTGTACAGAAGGAGTTTTTTTGTCACAGCAGTGACCTGTTGGCAAGAAGATGGGAAGAAAAGGACTTGTCCAGTTTTGAGCTTCTTTATAATCTTCCTGCTCCTAAAGGAACAAATGTTTTCTGAAGAAGTTCAAAGGAGAAATAATAGTAAATTGCTTTGCAATTTTGCCCAGTTTACTTTTTTTACGAGAGGAGTCTTGTTCCAAAACAGGAGTCCGTGGCACAGAGCAAAAAAATTTCCATCCTGTTTAGTAGCACATAACAGTACTTACATGCACTATCAGTTATTTTCCTGAACATTCAGATTTTTTTTCAGCAAAATATGTTTCCTTACAAACTTTGGTTATGACATGAAATAGTTTCAACCATTCCCAGTGAAACGGG
Source organism: Falco peregrinus (assembly GCF_023634155.1). Classification (NCBI taxonomy): domain Eukaryota; kingdom Metazoa; phylum Chordata; class Aves; order Falconiformes; family Falconidae; genus Falco; species Falco peregrinus. Next base: position 2,194,399 of record NC_073722.1, read on the forward strand.
AAGCAGCCAAACAGACAAGAGGTGCTCTTAATATTGCAAATCTTCAATAGCTGGCAGGAAGAAGTTTTGTCAGACGTTCCTGCAAATACCTGTTTTATAAAAACTAAACAAAACAACAAGTTAGTTTGTTAGAAATGATATATTTTAAAAGCCCATCATATTTTTATAATGCTGCTTATTTTAAACTCTTACCATATGTGCTGCAAGTGCTGCAGGCATATGGTTCACATAACAATACCATATGTCTGATAATATTTTGCTGTATATTACAGCAACAACAAACATTTTTAATTTGTAGAGGGACTCAATTTAAATTATGTTTTCTCTTCATTTTTTCCATTTATAAATATTTCTGATGACATTTCTGAAGAAGCCTACAAACTCCCCAAATACCTTAATATTAAAACCTAAAGATTTAGGGAGTATCTTTTAGCTAAAACTATGCATTCAACACTGTTAAAAAGACTACTGTCCTTTGATAAAACAAGGAGAAAAAAACATGTAAAATAAAAGCATAGATTCAAATTATAATGTACTTAAGCAGCTCTTTCTTTTTTAATACATATTTGCCACTCTTTCACCCCAAATACTGAGTTTCTAAAGTGTTTAGGGTGTTTTCATTTATTTTTTTCTATGATGCTTAGTTGTCTATTGAATCGACAAGAACATGAGAAATGAAATACAAACAAATGTGTTAAAGACTCATCTTCCTTGAGACAAGATTGCATCTGAAGAGACAAAAGGAGAATAATTTTTTATCTTCCTTTTTTTTTGCTTCTGCTATTGTACAGGGATCCTGGTCAGAGTCAAATACCACCATATTAAACATTCCCTCCTATGGGGTGCTGACCCTACATGCAGAAGTGAAAGTTGGAAGAATGGTTTAAAATAAATTCCTCAACACAAGCTTATGGAAGGAAAGAAAATGCAGTGGGTTTTTGGTTTGGTTTTTTGTTTTGGTTTGGTTTTTTTTCTTTGTAGTGGCATACTTGATGGCCAAACACTAGCAAAAAGATGGATGAATCTGCCCTCATTATTACAACAGAAAAGCCAGTGACTTTGACAAGTACATGTGACATGATAAGAAATAAGGAAGAAAACCAGCTGTGTCTGTAAGGGCCTTTAACCATGGTAGATACAAAGAGGTTAGTCCTCCAAGACAGAACTGATGAAGCCTTTGCTGAGAAAGTTTTTGGCTTGTGCACAGCTAGAAGGTGATGAAGTAAGAAGAATTCATAAATGTGGTGATAAGTAGAATGTCCAATTATTCCAATAGACTCAGAAAATGAAAATGTAACTGATAACAAACTTAAATACCTCAGTGACACGGATAGTCATGTGGCTGTCAGTAGCCACTGTGATCTGAAATACACAAAAAGATTAAAAAGGGAGGATCAAGAATTCCCTTTTTTTTTTTTTTTTAAGGTACTTACAAAACATCCAGAAGAAAAAGGTGAATAAATTGGTGTTCACAGAACAGAAGATGAACTGAAGCTGCCAGAAGTCTGAAAGCTCCATCTCTTTTTGCTGTGGAAAATGTTACTCTCCTCCTTCTCCTTCTGGAGCTCAGATGCTCCAGTTAACTCCTACAGGAAGACTTCTTGTAGTCTCCTACTGTGATGACACAGCTCCTTGCACTTCCTACTGAGCATGCTATTTATCAAGTGCCATGTACTTCTAGCAAATGAAAAGAACAGCCTAGCTATTATAGAAGCAGTATGATCTAGATTAAAAAGGCACACCCCCCCATAAACCCCCAACCTCCTGTAACTTCAAGAAAGAAGCTGCATATAAAAAAGTGTTAACCGTTTCATTTACATGGGCAAATTAAAAACAAAACAAACAAACATCAACAACAAAACCCCACAAACCACAGCTAGCTGCATAGAGAAACTAAATGTTACTCTACTTACAGCTGCTTAATTGCAGTCAAACTAATTTCATGCCCCACCATCAAAGGGCAGGAGAATTTCACAGCAGTGAAAAGAAAATTCCCCCTTTCCATACATCTACTGCTTATTCTGTAGCTCTTATTCTTTCAACATCCTTTAAGTAAAATCAAAGCAGTGGAAAGCAAAATGGGTCCTTGATGCTGCAATTGTTTACATTAGCTGATAAATAACACTAATACTACCCAGTTCTTCAGGCTGGTGCTTAAACTGGTAATTGTCCCCTAAAAGCATCAGCATCAGTTTTGACATACAGCTATGCCTGCAGTCTGGGCAACTAGCCAATTTGGTGACTGAAGAGTGATAGAGATCTCCTTTTAAATCTTTTCGAGGTCACTGTGTTTTCAGTGGAACTCATAATCAAGATACAAAGGATGCAAAATTGAAATCTAGTGGCATCCTCAAGATATCTGACAAATTTCAGTGAGAATAGGCTGCAAAGCTCTGACTTCTGTGTGGCAGAGCACCACATGTGTAATATGACTCGTGAAATTATGATGTATTGTAAAGTGGTATTGTGGAAAATTGTCAGTAATAATACCTTTTCAGACGAGTCTTTTAAAAATTAACTTGTTTATAATGATTTTTAAGGCACATACACATTTGTATTACCAGTGTGTTAGCTATAGCTGACTTTCTTGAAGGTTAGTGAAGTAGGCAAAATGTGGATACATAGGTTCCTGATCCAAATGACCTACGCTTTAAGACAGTGAGTATCTATTGCCACCAACCTGCACACAGAGCCCTTGATCTGAATGGTGTTGGGCCCCAGCATAAGTCTTTATTTTCATAGCACTGGCTAATACTATCTTAACATTTCTGTCCATAGATATTTTTGTGTGTGTGTGTTTTAAGTCTCTGCCAATTTCTCTTGTTTTTCCCACTACATCCTGGGATTGATGTAACGAAAAGAAAATATTCTGTCTTGAGAAAAGACAAGGGTGCATTATGTCCCACAGCCAATAACCATAGCTAGGAAATCATCTCACAAATAACAAGCCAAGAAAAAAGCCAGTTGTCCCTTACAGATTTGTTATGCCCATAGATAAATTAAAACACAGCTTAGGAGTTCACAGAAATATAGTAAGCAATGCAATGTTTCTGAAGGAAGAAGAAGAACTTAACTCCTTAGTTTAAAACTAATTTTAATTGGGGACACTGCCTGTATCACAAGTAGATGAATAACTTATGTGGTAAACAAATACACTTTTTCTCTTTTCCTTCACTTCCTTGAAAGACAGCTTAGATCATATTGCTCCCTTTCCTAGGCAGTTTTTATTCTTGGCCAGAAGTCAAAAAACTCCCCTCTCTCTCTTAGAGCAGTTCATGTTGAGATAAGATGGGAAAGTTGATATTCTAGCATTTCCTAGCATTTTCTCTGATCAGGACTTTCTCCATAGCCCTCTTGTTAAAGGAAAACTTCACATTTTCTTCTCTTCTTGAAAGGCTGATCACTTTCAGCAGGCTTTCTCATCTCTGATGAGACTAGATAGAACTGGATTCACATTCTTTTCACTCTGAGGCACAATGTACATGTCAGACATTGGTCAGCACCTATTATATCCCAAAGAAATGGGTGCAATTAGCTCACTGGAATAGTTTAAGAAATATTGGAAAACCTTATGAGTGCTTTCAGTAATCTTAACTAAATTTTCAGGTTTAACTAACACTTGCTCTGAAGGATAATCGAAGCCTTGTGCTTTTTCCTTGTCAGAACTGAACATATTACATATATATTCTAAAAAACAGTGCTGAAAAACATATTTCTGAATTGATCAGACTGAAAGAAGTTTTGTTTAAAATTTTCTAGAATGGGCAAGAGAAGTCAGAAAGGTCCTTGACTTTCTGAAATATTCATGGCAGTTATACAAAAGTAATGTGGCTTAAAAACATACACAGAAAGCGGTGCTAATGCTGTGGTGGTTGTTTTTATCCTATATTGGCAATTGTTGCATAAGGCCATAAGACCTTTTCAGTGCTACGTAACACAGCGGAATCAGTCAACTTAGAACCCCTACAAATGGGGTTCTGAAGCAAAATGGAGAGGAATAAATGTGAGAAAATCTGTTTAATTCTTAGGCATCATGATTATTTACCTTCTTGTAGGAGACGTGCTATGATTTCTTTGACCTTTTCATTATTGTTATTTTTCTAAGTAACACCATAAAAATGACTGGTAGAATCCTTATCCAGGTAATTTTTTTATTAACTTCATACCCTTTTCCTTGAGTAACGAGTTCAGGCTGAAGACCAAAGAGTTCAAGTTATGTTGTTAAAAAGATGGCTTTGATCTGAAGAGACAGACTACTTAGTCATTGTCCGATTCATTAGCAGCAGTATTTTCATTCTAATACCCTACTTCAAGGTAGTAGTAAACCTTGCAAGGTTTATGTAATGTAATGTAACTTTTAAATGCTCAGTAATAGTGTGTCATCAGCTTTCAGTAACAGTCTGTAGCTCACACATCTACTAGTGACTTTTGCCATTTTAGTATTAAACTTATGTGTGTTTTCACAGATAAAGTACCTTGTTACTAAACATATTTAGAATAACTTTGCTGATCTTTAGTGATATAGCCTGCCTGGTTTTACATGCATTTGTGTTGAAAACGGTTTGCAGCAGCAAGAGATGTTTAATCATTAAGTTCAAAGTTTAATATAGTGACAGTATATGGAAACCTTTCCTAAGGATGCATTTTTAAAAGCCAGAAAATCCATCCAAAGTCACTAGAAGGGAAAACAAATACTGCTCTGCTTGCTTTTCAGGTTTCTGCTGGGCTAGTGTCTCTAACAGAGGATGCAGCTTGCTCTGAGGGTCCTTTGACTTGAATGGTTGAACTTCCTGAGCAACCGTGTTCACGTTCATGATCTACATTGAAGCTGCTTGGCCTTGAAGCAAACGTCCAGGAGAAATGTTTCCCTACAAATACGGAGAGCTGGTTATATTATTTCAGGGATGTTTTGTAATAAGTCATTTGATAAGTTTGTTGTTGATCTACTTTCTATAGCTTCTGTAGATGTTCATGACTGACTTTGCCATACCAAAATTTATGAACTTCCCACTAGAGAAGTTTAAGCACAACATACATACTGGGGTCATTGTTGCTTCAGGTGATTTTCCTGTTGGTCATAAGCTTTATATTCTCGGAGGCTGCTGGTTTCATAAGAACAACAATAAGATTTACTTTCAGCAAAGGATTTCCACAGCTCTGCGGAGGAACCTGTAATTCATACAGAATAATCTCTTGTGTATAACACAATATTGATGATGAAGAACATAGACTGTTCTGGCTACTGCCCTTTACATTAGTGTTTCCTCTCATAAGTAAATGCTGTAGTCACTTCTGCAACAGATTTGCAACTACATTGCACCCCACACCCTCTCACCCTCTCGTCTCCTTAACATTTACAAGCTGCAAGTGAATGACCAGATTTGGGGGAGGGGAAAGAGCACATAGGTACACTGAACTTACTTCCTATGCACGTGGGAATATTGCTCTATAAGATGTGCCAGCCTCACTGAAATTTCTGCTGAATGTATCTGTACACTTACAATAAAAGGAATCATACATTTTTAACAAAACATTAAGTACCACAAATTTCATACACAGTCAGCTTTCCTACAGCATGGACTTTCTGTTGGCTGTTTTATGGGTTTATTTTTTTTCAATAATTCAGTTGATGTTACTGTAAAATATGACTTAAAGGCAGATTTATGGTTTTAAACTATTGTGATGGGTTGATCTTGGCTGGCTACCAGACACCCATCCAGCTGCTCTCTCATCAGCCTCCATCCCCTCCAGGACAGGCTGAAAAAGCTAGTGCGTCAAGACAGAGACAGGGAGATTGCTTATCAGCTACTGTCACAGACAAAACAGACTTAATGTGGGGAAAATTAATTTAATTTATTGCCATTTAGAAATAGAGAAGGATGGTGAGAAACAAAGACAAAATTGGAAACACCTTTCCCCAACCTCTCCCTTCTTCCCAAGTTCAACTTCCTTCTTCACTCCCAACTTTTCTAACTCTTCCCTCCCCAAGCAGCTCAGGGTGGATGTGGAGTCAGAGTCTGTGGCCAGTTCATAACACTTCGGCTTTGCTGCTTCTCCCTCCCTCACACTTTTCCCTTTCTCCAGTGTATGGTCTCTTCCATGCGATACAGACCTGCACAAACTGTTCCGTGGTGGGTCCTTCCCACGGGTTGCATTTTTTCAAGATCTGCTTCAGCGTGGGTCCTCTCCACAAGGTACAGTCCATCAGGAAAAGGCTGTTCCAGTGTGGGTCTTCTACAGGCCACAGTTCCTGTGGCTCTCCATGGGCTGCAGCTTCCTTCAGAGCACATTCACATGTTCCATCATGGTGTCCTCCACAGGCTGCAGCGTGGGTATCTGCTCCATGGGCCACAGGGGAATAACTTCTCCATGATCTTCTCCACAGGATGCAGGGGAATTTCTGCTCTGGCACCTGAAGCACCTCATCCCCCTCCTTCTTCACTGACCTTGATGTCTGTATCATGTCTGCATGCATCTCACATTTCTCTCTCACAGCTGCTGCCTGGTGTCTTTTGTCCTTTCTTAAACATACCGTCACAGAAGTTCTACCAGCATCACTGACAGCCTCAGCTGTGCCTTGCGTGAGCTTGCTTTGGAGCCAGGTGGAACAGGTTGTGTCCAACACGGGGCAACCCTTGGTCTCTCCTTATGGGGGTCAGCTCTGCAGCCCTCCCTTGCTACCAAAACCTCACCATGTAAAATCCAACATGACTACTTTTGATTTTTACAGAAATTTCAAAATAATATAAATAAGCAAATAAATCTGAAAATGATTGTTCTATGGTCATCCAAATTACACAGGAAGCCAACGTACATTCACATGTATGGACAATGTACTTACAATTACCCTTTTTACCCCTCTATCCTGTTAGGCGTCTTTTTTTCTACAATTCACCTCTTAACTAACCTTCATAAATACCTTCATAATTTACTCTATTTATTCAGAAATTTCGAATATTTTCTGGTTTTCATAACTATTCTGTTAAATTGAGATTTTTAGTTTGAAATTGGCCTTATCCTTTAGAGGTATTGACATTCAAAGTATTTTAGTGCCAGCTACTTCATGAATAGTTTAGCTTGATGGTGGTGTAAAAGTGTATGCATATTTGCTTGTAAAAGTGTATGCATGTCTGCTTGTAAAACTGATTACTTATACATTCTTATTAATGACATATTAGGAAAGTAAAAAATCACTATATCCAGTGCCTATCTACAAAAGTTCAGTGATAAACTTATTCTCAACATTACACTTTCATTCTTGTCAACTATTATAAAAATATAGCTTCTCCATAAGAACGTTGACGAATTATAGATTATTTGTAGACAGAAATTTATTATTTTCTGAAAAATAAACCAGCAAGCAAAGTATCATGCTGATACTTTTTTTCAGTCAGTTGGGAAACATGTTTCTCTAAACCAAAAGGAATTTTAAAGGCAATATAACTGCAAAATCAAGAACCAAAATACTATACATTTTTCATACTTTCAGCTTTCATACCTAAGTCCTTTTAAGAGGAGTATTTTATTTAGTGCAGTTTGTACAGTTTGGAGCTGCTCCTCAGTTAGGATCATAACAAATTTTGCATGTGACTCATCCCCTCAATTCCAAAAATAAATCTTCCTTTTTCCTGCAATTTTGCATAATTGGTCTGTGGTAAGAGTAGAAGAATTATGCAAACATTTGATATACATTAAGGCAGCTGTTTAAGACACATGTGATTTCAAAAAATTACTTGTTTTTCACTTTTTAAAGAATTGTCATGATGTTTTTTTAAAGGAAGGCTGAGCCTAGAAGCTCAGAACTTACTGTATTTAAAAGATATTACACAAAAATTGGTGTTGGGTACTGATACACTGTGTATTGAAAAAGAGAAATATTTCATTGAAGAGTTTTGGATTAAACTATATCTAAATAGAGTTATACTGAACTGTGTCAGAGGTACAAAAATGTAACTGCTTTGAAAAACAAAGATTTCCATCAAAACAGATACAAAGACTTCCACCAAAATTGCAAAGGATAGCACAGAAAAGAAATTTCAGTGCCAGACCAAAATAAAAAATATCCTTTCTTAAGGGGTTATAATATTACAGTGGGCAAAAATGCTTCATTTTGAAACTGCATTTTACTTGTATAGTTTCTCCAATTTAATTTAAAATGTTAAAAAGCCAACGATAACATCAAATGTTTTGTTTCCTTTGATCCATTACATGTATTTATTCATTGTTTGGGCCAACAAACCGAAAAATCAATCTTTTGCACAGCTCTAGTTAATATAATATGCCTGCCCTGACCTTCCAAGGAAGCTGTGCATAAACAGGAAATACAAATTCAATTTATAACCACAATGATGAGATGAAAGAAGGCAATTCTTTAAAATGGACCTAAATAATTGTCCCTTGACCTCCTCTCACACTTCATACAACAGAAAGAGATAAAAAGCAACTTGTCTGATTACTTATTGCTAAACTCAGTGTGGATACAGAAGCAATCAGTAAAAAGCTGCTTCCCAATTTCAGCACTTCCGTAGTATTTGAATTGACATACATGTATGAGTTTTCAGTAATGTATATATGTGAAGAATTAAAGAATTCATGTCATATAAGACACACTTTATTAAAGCTTCCCAGAAACATTAGGATTTTTCTTAGAATTTTTTTCTTCCCTTCATATATAGTATGACTCAGACAGACCACACTATGTATAAATGACACTGTAGCATTTCGGGGGTTCCAGGGGTGTGTGTTTGCAATCACAGAATCATAGAATGGTTTGGGCTGGAAGGGACCTTAAAGGCCATCTAGCTCCAGCCCTGCTGCCACGGGCAGGGGCACCTTCCACCAGACCAGGCTGCTCCCAGCCCCATCCAGCCTGGCCTTCAACACTTCCAGGGATGGGGCACCCACAGCTTCCCTGGGCCGCCCATGCCAGTGTCTCACCACGCTCACAGTAAAGAATTTCTTCCTAATATCTGACCTAAATCTACCCTTTTTTAGTGTAAGACCTTTACCCCTTGCCCTGTTGCTACAGACCCTGCTCAGAAGTCTGTCCCCACCTTTCTTATGAGCCCCCTTTAAGTATTGAAAGGCCGCTATAAGGTCTCTCCAGGACCTTCTCTTCTCCAGGCTGAACAACCCCAACTCTCTCAGTCTTGCTTCACAGGAGAAGTGCTCCAGCCCTCTGATCATCTTCATGGCCCTTCTGTGGACTTGTTCCAACAGGTCCATGTACTTTTTATGTTTGAGGCTCCATAGCTGAGCACAGTGCTCCAGGTGGGGTCCAGAAAAGCAGAGCAAAGCGGGAGAATCACCTCCCTTTACCTGCTTACTGGCTTCCTCTGATACAGCCCAGGATATGGTTGGCTTTCTGGTCTCAAGCACATGCTGTTGAGCCATGTTGAGCTTTTCACCCACCAGCACCCCCAAGTCATTTTCCTCAGGGCTGCTCTCAATCCACTCTCTTCCCAGCCTGTATTGATACCAGGGGTTGCCCCAACCCACATGCAGGACCTTGCACTTGGCCTGATTGAACTTCATGAGGTTTGCATGGCCCCACCTCTCAAGCCTGTCAAGGTCCCTCAAGATGACATCCCTTACCTCCAGTGTGTCTACCACACCACACAGCTTGGTGTCATCAGCAAACTTGCTGAGGATGCACTCATTCCCACTGTCTATGTCACTGACAAAGATGTTGAACAGCATTTCTCCCAGTACAGACCCCTGAGGAATGCCACTCATTACTAGTCTCCAATAGGACACTGAGCCATTGACAGCTCTTTAAGTGTGACTGTCCAGCCAATCCCTTATCCACTTAGTGGTCCATCTATAAAATCCATGTCTCTCCAGATTAGAACAAGGTTGTCGTGGGACAGAATCAAAAGCTTTGCACAAGTCCAGGTAGATGGTATCAGTCGCTCTTCCCTCATCTGTCAACATAGTAACCCCATCATAGAAAGCCACCAAATTTGTCAGGCACAATTTGCCCTTAGTGAAGCCATGCTGGCTGTCACAAATCACCTCCTTATTTTCCATGTGCCTTAGCATAGTTTCCAGGAGGATCTGCTCCATGATCTTGCTGGGCATCAAGGTGAGACTGACTGGCCTGTAGTTTCCTGTGCCTTCCTTTTGTTGCCTTTTAAAAAAATGAGGGTTATATTTCCCTTTCTGCAGTCCATGGGAGCTTCAGTGGACTGCCACAACTTCTCAAAAAATATGAGGGATGTTGGCTTAGCCACTTCATCCTCCAGTTCCCTCAGGACCCATGGATGCATGTCACCAGGTCCCATTGACTTACGCACCTTCAGGTTCTTTAGATGGTCTCAAACCCGATCTTCTCTTACAGCAGGCAGTTCTTCAGTATCCCAGTCCCGCCCTTTGCCTTCTTCAACTTGGGTTGTGTAGCTGGAGCACTTGTTGTAATAGTTCACCAGTTTTCAAGTTCAAAGCATGAGTTTACCTAAAGATGGTCAAAGAAAAGGTCATTAATTTTTTTTTCAGTGTGGGACAGCCAACAGATTTTTTTACTGGTATCATTCTTGGAAAGAGCTAAGCCATTATTATTTTGGCTGGCAAAATCCGAACAAATTCACTTTGCAACAAGCATTCAGCATGAAAAATTCCAGTCTGACTGGTTAGCTTGGCAAAGTCTTAAGTGCCTGAACACGGCTCCTTGATGACATACAGTCTCACAGAGTGTGACAGGAATAGACTCTCCATCTTTTTGATTTCATTTGCTTTTCCTCTAACTCTTCTGTTATTTTTAAATGCTGTTCCAAATAACACATTTTCTCTTTCCTTGAAGATATTGCCAGTCTAAAGAAGAGAAAAAACCAAATATATACCAGAACATATGTTGAATTTTAAATTATTTTGGTTTTTTTCTATTTTCAACCCAGTTTTCTCATACAGACTAATGGGCAGCCTATACAAAGAAACTTAGATTTCACTTACTGAAGCATAATTTTACAAATGTTTATAAATTCTGTTAGGATTTTCCTTTTATTTATACTGAGAAAGGAAATACATTTTCCCCCTTTCTTCTCTCTTCCCCTTTCTTGTTGAAAATCCTTGCTAGAACTGTTCAAATGGATAAATACATATAGCAGCAGTAGGCAAAAATCTGCTGCTATCAAGTTCTCTATTACATGTCCTAGGTGTTCAAACTAACCTAGATTTGCATGTCTAGTAAAATAAATTACTCTTCTGGATGTGCATTCAGAATGCTTGAATTCTCAGATAATTCTTACTATTTATACTCCTAAGTTTCTAAATCCACATTTGCATTTGGCATTCAGGGCCCATTTATCCTATATGGTACAGACACATGCCATATTCAAAAAAGATTCAGAAGAGGAAACACTGTGCGCATGGTTGCAGATGGATAGCAGAAGGATGTTTCCCCCATATAGAAAGCCCCTGACTGTCCTGCAGCTGAGGAATCTGAACACTGTCCACTCCCTCCTCAACTCCATCAAACACCTGCACCCCCAAAACACTTAAGATATTACCTGTTGCAATATCCTGCCTGATCTGTTCCAAAGCATATGAGTGGAAGCTTTTAATTGAGCTTAAAACTGAATGTGAAAAAGCTCAGAACAGTCACCTTCTAATAAAAGGCCTGACAAATCTCTAGAGACACAGCAGTGTTGCACTAGAAAATATATTTTCTTTTTGATGAAGTCCAAAATAGACTTCTCTTCTGTTGAACTTATCTACACTATAATATACTGAAGAATGTGTTTCTGTCATATCACTTCCCCATCACAAAAATATTACAAAAAGCACAAGTTGCTCATGGCAGCTTAGCATATTTCTTTTAGGAGTTTCACTTTTCAAACATGTCATGTAAATGGGAATGAGAAGAATACCTGCAAATTAGCAAGAATCAAGAGATGTCCCTGGTAATGGTTGTAGGAAACCCTTAAAACAGTCCTCAGGGACAAAATAATTGCCTTCACTTCAGGCTGAAGAAGTAATGGCCAGAGAAATATTAAACCCCTTCAGAATATACTTGAACGTGTTGAAAAGAAAACAGTGAGAGACCTGTCAAAAGTTTGCTAAAACCTTTAGAAAGGAAGAAGAGTTCATTAATTAAATTAAAGTACTCGATAGAGAAGCAAAGTAGTAAAACTGTAAATGTTATGAGCATCTGTATAGAAAAACAAGTGCAGTTTCAGTTGAGAAAATACCAGTTTACAAAAGAGTAGCCTATAACATAAGATCAAAACACATAAATAAAATAGAAAAAAAGCATCATCTTTGCATATAATTTAACAATAGTTTAAAAACTAGCTAAAAGAAACCAGATGCTAATGACAGAACTACACTGTTGATTTTTTTTCATGACTAACCTTATTAAGAAGTATTTGGGTGTGTTCATAGTACCCTTGGAAGCAAGATCCTATTAAATCCCTTGGAAGACCCAAGATACTTCAGTCTGATTAGCCTGCGGTGTCAGCGTTGATGAACCCCTCTTTGGAAACACACATTTTGGACATGTGTGCCCTAAAACCGGGGATTGCGTACACATTCTGTGTATGAGAAAAGACTGATGACAACACAAGCTAATTTCAGCTCTTTTACAAGATCTTCTGAAGCCTGACATAAACAGCTTATACCTTGTAGTGGACTCTGTGCTATACTGTGACAGTCATATATGCATTGCAGAACCTCAAGATAAATATTATCACCAAATGCATTATCTCAAGCCTGTTTAGATATTGTAACCTTATCTCAAATTTGCAATTATAAGAAGTAATTTTACTGGTGAAATGAATAAATTATTTCTCCCATGTGCCATTTTTTCTCTCCTTCCTAGAGGTACTTTTAGCATAGCCTTTAAAAAGAACTGTCCATTGATAACCATTCATAAATGCCCGTAACGTAAAATTTGTTTTAAGTGTGGTTAGATGACCATAACTGTCCAAGCTATCAGAGAGCTATCAGTTATAAACTTTGAGTCATGAAACAAGATGAAATTTGGCAGTGCCAATATAAGATTAAGTTTGGCAGAGTGTTATATAGCAAAGATAAATTTTGCGAGTTTTTCTAGGACACAAGGTAATGCCAGAATTGACTTAATTGGAATGAAAAAATGGTAATTAAGGTGACTGTACAGGTATAAATCAATTAATATCATCAGTGTTTAAACATACAATTGCTGTGGTTATGTGCTGGAGTTATTTCAGACTTCTGTGGCATACATACGTTTACATCTGCAATGAAAGCTTGCAGATATTTATTACCATATGAGCCCTATTATTAAATTCAAACGGGACCCAGATGTCTTCCATTTTCCTGAACAATTTTAATTGACTTTTTAGAAAAAAAAGTAACCCTGTCTCAATTTTCTTCTAGCAGTTTTATAAACAATTCAGTAAGAAAAATGAGTTTAACTGTTTTATGGAGGATAAACAGCCTGTTGCAGGAGTAGCTGTAATTAAAAGTAGCAATAGAAAAAGAGAGGCAAACACAGGAATCTGCTGTGGTGATATATACAAAAAATGTGGTGATACAACAAATTCTCTGTAAGTCCCCGGCCAAGTTAGACAGAGATAGCAATGAATGTGAAAGTGAAAACAATCATGACGAGGTAGATAAAGAGAGGCAAGCATCTGTTTCAAATAAAAATGTCTTCATCAGGGGGATGTCAGATGGAACAGGAACAGAATCCATCAACCCTGAACCTGAAGATCGAGATTGAGAAAGGCAGTTTCTGTTTGTTCAATTATACTCACCATTGGACTTCTTCGGGATTTCTTTTGTGTTGCTGAAAATGTTGAAGGCTGTATTAACCTTCATAGTATAAGGCTTTGTCTGGCAAGTAGGATGGTCAAAGAAGCTGCTTGATAATCTGTTGGTAGAAATAAAGGTTAGGAGAAATCATTCAGGGAGATCTATGGTCACATTTGGTTGCTTACACAGCCTGAATAACGATTACTGCCCACAGAGGGAGGAAAAGTATCCTAGTTTGGTTCAGAATTCTGGGGTTCATTCAACACGTATTGCTTGTATTTACAAAGATACAAGAAAAATCTGAAAGCCCACATTGGAAGCCCCACTTTTTTCTTCAAAAATCTTCATGTACATAACAAAGCAGTGTCGTTTGGGCTTTGGAGTCCCCATTCCTCAGAAATGTTTCTATGTTTTGCCATACCCAGCAGTTTGCTTTTCAGAAGTCTGTCTTAGAATCACGTTGCCCATAAACTGCTGAGGTTATAACGTAATATACCACCTCTAGGCATCTGTCCAGTACAGACCTAGGTTTGGAAAAAACTTACCTGTGGGATCTAAATAATCCAAACCCATATTTCTAGTTCAGGTACAGGAAAACAGACTCTATCTAGCGATTTAGGCTTAGAATGAACTCTGAAAGTTCATTCTAGGATAGCAACTGGTGCAAGTAATAGTTAGAAAATCTATTGTTCAATAAGCTGAGCATGTATAAAGCTGAATCTTTCACGGGCTTACTACAAACCAGAGGGAGGCAGGGTGGGTTTGAGTCTTTCTGTTCTAGGGGAAAAACCCCAACAATCTGAGATGTTAGAAAAGGCACAAAAAGGGGTCTCATATGACAACATTTTACACTGAAAATTTCATACCTCACATAATACCCCCTAAAAGACTGCATACTGTATTTCCTAATCTCTGCATCAAAAATATTTATATCAGTTTTTAATATGACTGAGCTTTATTTTTCTATCATCGTCCTAAACCAAATATTACAAGAAGGTTATGAAGAAACGTAGGCACCTTCTTCTTTATTTTCAGTGTTAAATATACCATTATTGCACAGCACAACTAGAAATAGATCTCAGCTTAGAGATTCCTGCACAAACATGCCTAATATATTATCTTCAAGAAGAAACTACTCTCTCGCCCAAGCACACTTAAACACCTGAAAGACCTGAAGCTGTGTAAAAACTAGCCTTGCTGATTGCTGTATATTAGTGCCTAATTAAATGAGGGAGAAACATTTCAAAATGAAGACATTAATATTCAAGAACGAGCAAAAGCCTGAAAAAAAGTGTGTTTACAAAATTCACTGAAAGCTTTTCTTACTTCTAGTAGAAAAAAATAATAAATTCCATATTTTGACTACTTACACTATTTCCCTTGTTATCAAATTCTGGCATATTGCTATTTTAAAATAGTGACTTCTTAATTTCCTTTATTCATCAACTTTAATTTTTGAGATCTGTGAGCTCTAAGAAGCTGTCATGATCCTCCTTATATTTGGCAGAAGGAAAGCTGATAAATGAATTTTGCCATATCTGTCTCTGAGATAAAGTTGTCATCATGTTCTCATTAGGTATCTTTGTACATCATAAAGAAAATTCAAAATATATGAAATTAGTGTTAATGTTTCTTTTCAGGGGCAGCTTGCTTAATGCTCATAAATGAAGATGTAGTCCTTAATCACGGATAACCAGCATTTGTAGTTTATTTAGAATGGTGGTCTCAAACCTTGGCTGTCTAATGTGATAGGAAAAAAATGTTTTCCAGTTATTTCCTTTTTTTTTTTATTATTTTCCATTATAACACCAGAGCTTTAACCATTTTACAATTCCACAATACAGTGCATAATCTCCAGTTCCTTTGCAATATCAGATACAAACAAATTACCCACTTGTGTGTACCATCTACGGGATACGTAGTGAGGAGAACTGTAGGGAATTTTGAATGGCACCAGTATTGCAGAGTTTGATGGGACAAGGTCTAAGGTGCAGCAAACTACTAATACTAATACCAATACCAATAAATATTAATACTATTGTGAATGTGAATATGAATAATAGTGATAATATTTATAATAGTTATAATAGTGGTAATGATAATAGTGATAATAGTATTGATAGTAATAATATTCGTAATAGTGATGAAATGATAATAATGAAAAATAATAATAAAATAATTATAGCAATAATAATAATAATAATATATCAAATGTAATGATATTAGAATCACAATAGATCATGACTCTGACTAATCCCTGCTGAATCAAGGGACTACCATGCACCTTCAGTAGGCAACTTTCTTTCTTATGCAGTAGAGAAAACAGGTGCTGGTTAGCCACCAGGTGTATTCTGGACAAGAAATGGATTTATCAGGGAAATGAGCATGCCCTCCTCTTGTCAGACCCTGACTTCAGAGCCCTGCTTCCTGCACTCTCAATCTGACACCAGCAAGCTGGCTGCCATGCAGTGCCATGTTCCAACAATGCATAGTGACAAAGAAAAAGGTAAGTCCCATTGCTCCCTTTCGCATTCCACCCCATGACATGATGGCAACCTCACATGGTTGTAAGTGGTGTCGTTCAGTTTAGGGGGAAAATGTTTCTTCTCCCAGCTAAAGTGGGATTAGTATAAAGAAGAGTGCAGCTTTACATTGTTCATACTATTACATATCTGTTAAAAATCTACATATATTAGAAATCCAGTTCAGCTTTTAATATATTTGACATGTTTCATTTCTGGATTTCATTCAGCATGGACAATCAGGCTGACTGTATAGAACCTCTCTTGCTGTTGTATACATGACACAATCCTGCAGCTGAATGCTTAAATAAATCAACACAAGAGTTTAAGTAAAAATAAGCATTTTCTAGTCACCTGACCACACACTGTGTTTTCTTCCTCTTTGAATACTCCTTTCATTTTTCTTACATACTTTTCAACAGTATATGAAAATACTTGATTATCAACTTCATGTGTAACATGATTACCAGTCAGCTCCCAGACTGTACTTTTTGGCAGCCAATTCAGAAGCTGAGCAGCCCTATCCATCCTAAAAACAACAACAACAAACAACAAACCCCCAAAAAACACAAAACCAAAAAAAAACCCCAAACCCCCAAAACCTAAAATATCCTCTTCTCTCTTTATATTTTCTTTGCTCTTAAAAGTGGCTATCCCTCCCATTTTTTTAAGTCCACCTTTTTGAGGGACTCCGTGATGTAAATGGCTTGATCGAATCTTAAAGAATCTCCATATCTCACAGAACTGCTGAAATGCTGCCTGCCATAAAAACAATCATGAGGAGAGAAGAAAAAAGTGAGGAAGTTCCACAGACATCCTAATTATATCAATCTGCTATGATAATGCAGTTTTGTATAAAGATACTTATTTATCTGCTTCTTGTAGATTGAACTGCACTGTCTTGCCTAGATCCATAGCCTGTGGTCTTCGTTTGTATACTGGTTTTGTCACATGAATCGATCATTGTTACACAGGCTTTTTTTTAATGATTTTTTTTTCACACATTATTTCAAGTATGAATAGACAAATAGGCAAATGTTGTTAATAGATTTAAGAGTAGAGATGCTACAATGAGCAGTTAGGAAAAAAATATATAATCAGGGAAAAAAAAAAAAAGATTAAGCTTTTCCCCAGAAAAGAAAGCGTTAATAATGGCTTTCCAAACATATTCCCTCTTAATAGGGTCAAGTTATATGTTGCAGTGCATTCACAAAACCATCAAAGACTTGGAAAATAATGATCCACACAGGTGAAAGGGATTTTTTTGCAAAATGAGGATTTTGAAAACAATGGTCTTCCTGAGGAAGAGGGGGCAGGTCAAAATAAGCATATTCATAAAGGAAGGTTGAGAGGATCTTACTAGTTATCTTCTTTAGTACTATTGTCACTTAATAGGAAAAGCAGCATAGAGGACATAATTCTGCCACTTTTTTTTTTTTTTTTTTTTCTCAGACAAATTCCCTGATGAAAACAATCATAGTTTCATTAATTAAAAGTTTGCATTTAAGAAGAGAGGTTAAATATTTCTGGAAGAACAAATTTCAGGATGGATTTCAATCATGTAGACTACCTACCTATGATTATTTCTAGATAAAAAAGGTATATTGGGTGAGACAGTTTCACACCAGTCATATCCCAGTTTCTTTGTCTTGTTCTTAGGCACTAAAACTTAAATCAAAACTTATCATTTAGCTTAGAACTCTTCCCTCCTCCTCCCACTTATTTCTTCCTTTCAGTTCTCTATTTTGACTGGAATGCTCTAAGAGCAGCACTTAAACTAATTGTAATTTTTGGTTTTGCTTCACCCACCCTTTTCACTTCATCACTTTGAATCTTCACATAAAAGGAAGGGTGACCTGCTTCCTCTGAAGGTGATGCTAATGCAGTTCAATAAACGGCAGAGAGAACAGGGTGACCTGAAACGGTGCAAGCCATATCAGAAAGGCATTTCATTTTTTTCTATTATGAAAACAAGATTTTCCTTTAAGTGTGTTTATTGAGCTGCAGTAACATAATGTAACATAGACTTAAGCAAGCTGACCTCATTCATCATCCTGGGGTCAGCTAAAGATGTTGGAAGCATTCTGAGCACTGCTTAAAGAAACACAATTTTTCATGGAAGAAATTTCATAATCCCTTTGGGATTGACTTTTTAAACTACAGCGTGCTGCTGAAGGGAGAGCAGAGACCATGTTGGCTCTCAGCATCCAGCCTTTGCGCAGCACCTGTGCAGGGAGACAGTTGTAGCCTGAAGAAATGTTAACCATGTTCAGCAGTATGAAGTGAGGCTTTACACCTGCTCTGCTCTCATAACTGGTAAGGAGGAGTAAAAGCAGGCATTGCGGCAGGCAGAAGAGGGGTTTAACCAGGCTTTGGATCAGGTCCATACGTTTTTGACTGGAGCACAGCTGCTTGGCTGCAATTCACTACATGCAAGTAATTTGAACGGCCTGAATTTTTACTTCTGCTATCCAAAATTATTCAAATGTCCTTAAGAATTGTGTTTAGAAGAAACTGATGGAGGGGAGGGGGGAATAGACGAGACAGCCAGTCGCTAACACGGAAACGTGCCCATGGGTTCAGAGCAAACAGTGCCTCTCACAACTGCTCCCTGCCTCCGACCATATGTTGTTC
Source organism: Falco peregrinus (assembly GCF_023634155.1). Classification (NCBI taxonomy): domain Eukaryota; kingdom Metazoa; phylum Chordata; class Aves; order Falconiformes; family Falconidae; genus Falco; species Falco peregrinus. Next base: position 2,213,286 of record NC_073722.1, read on the forward strand.
ATCTGTTCATCTCCCCAACTATTCATTTGGACTAGGATGTTGAACTGTGCCAAATAAGCTTCCCAGGGAGTTTTCCCTCAAATCTACAGGGGTGAAGGCTTGTACTGTCTGAGCTGAGCCAACCCAACCTCTCCCCTCCAGGCGTTTTTGAGTAAAAACAGGATGAAAAACTTCAGCAAACGTCCTGTCTCAGTCACCACCTCATCCAACCCCACCCCTCACCCAGACAGTTGTCTTCTACAGTCCCTTTAATTTTCTTCTCAAGGCTATTGTTTAACTACCCAAATACCTGAGTGCCATTTCTCTTCGCAAATTTCCAGTTAGACAAAATTTTCCTGGTCTCCTCTAGTCCTGGAAAACCTGTTGGTCTGGGGCAGTCAGTTCATCGCTCCCTTCCATTGTATCAGACCAGACAGAGTTTTGTAGTTGTTACTCAGACAAAGATATCATTTCTAACAATAGTTCATAGTCAATTCTTTTTGGGAAGTTTCCAGATGTTGCTTTAATTCATTTTGTGGAGTCTCCTGGCTCGGTTTTAAGTCTTGTTTTAATTCCTTTTGGTCTTCTATCAATTCCTTTTGGCTATTTTTATATCCATAAGCATCTCCATTATTTATTGCATATTGATTCGACAGCAATATGAACACACAGTCTGCTTCGTTGGAAAAAAGGATCTCACTGCTAACACCAGTTTCATTGCTTCCTGTCCCAAGAAACTGAGTATTTTTGATCTAATGGATTGTCTTTCTTAGCTGGGAAAATTGATTCTGTCAGTGAAGTACGTCTTTGATGAAGTCTTAATGAAAAGAGTTTGTACCCTTAACCGAAGGCACAAAAACCAGGAGGCATTTCTTGATATAAAGATCACTTTCTTTCTTTCTTTCTTCCCTTAGTTCAGTATCCCAAAGCAACTCCTTTTCTGCCCCAGCCTTTCCCCATAAGGCCCAGCTCAGCACAGACAAGGAGAGCTCAGTGACCACGGGCCGCTGGCCGCAGGGCAGCCGGCTCATTCCTGGCCGCTGGCTCTCCGCAGTCTTTCCTCAGGCACCAGCTGCTGAGCCAGTGTCCAAAAAAAAAAGATTTTAGTTTTTCCCTCCAGTGCTGAGACAAAGGCAGTTTCTTGGTTTCACGGCTTGGACTCTTTTTTCCTGTAGTACCAAAAGTAACGTATTAGCTTTATTTTGGGCCTTTGTACACTACTGCCTGACCTCAGTTTACACCATTTTACTGGCTGACGAGTAAAATTGTCTGCTGGACTAGTCCATTGCTTCTTCCTCACAGCTCATCTCCATACATTTCTTACTCTGAACAGTTTATTGTTATTATTGCTGTCAATATATTTGAATGGAAATGTACTAACTAGTAGCAAAGTATCAAAAACCAGTTTGTCTTTTAGCACAGCCAGCTGAAAATCTTAGTGAAGAAAATGAGCAAGGGAAAAAAACCCAAAACACACAAAAACCCCCAACACACACCCCTCTCCCCAACCCACTCCCCCAAATAAAACAGGAAAAAGTAATTGGCATGTTCACAATCACAAGTGATGTTGTAGTCCTGATTTTCACCAAGCTGCACCTTTGCAAGGAATAGTAAAGAATCAACGAAGCTTAACAACCTCCAGGTTCAAATGGCAGGGGCTTTTTTTTTTTTTTTTTCTCTTTCAGGAATGAGTTGCACTTAAAACACCTGGAATGGCATAACCTCTGATTTTGTTTGCTAACTTCCACCATCCTGATTTTATTACCTTTCACTGACTTCCAGCTGATAGAAGAAACACAATGAAAATATAAGTAATTTCACTATATGAACTGCCACAATCAAAGATGCAGTTCTCCATGATAAATATATTTCAGGAACATAAGGACACAATCTCATTCTGAAATTTGAAATAGAAGAATTTTACATGGGTTTTGTTGAACTTCTTTTTTTTTTTTTCCAAAGGAAATTAGTTTTGGTCCAAGAAGAGCTACAGCTAATCCCATATTATTTGACTTTATGGTCTTAAACACTAAGGAAAGTTTCTTTTTATTCCTTTTGGGGTTGTGCAAAGGGTATGAGAATTATTTTTGCCCCAGACATTAACAGTGGCACGTCCTTTAATACCAAAGCCTGCATATCTTTCCTTCTCTCCTTGTCTGTTTCTACCACATACTTTGTATCACAAGTCTAGCATCGCGTATCAGCTGGCAAGCCTGATGTGGGAAGCCAAACATGAAAAACTGGAAACCTTCCTCAGCCATTCTAGCTTTGCCCTGTGCCTTTCACGCCTGCCTTTTACCCCCACCCATGTGAAGTCCCATGTCCTGCCACCTCCCAGCTTTACTGACCACTGCTCTTGCATGACTGTTGCCAATGAGGACTGTGTTACAAGAAACACATCTCAAAGGATTTGTTTTCAAAACTGTGTAAATCCGTTACAATCAAATCCTTATCTTTCTTATATCTAAACATGGCAATTCTTCTCTTTTTCAGCCTATTCTAATTGCAAATGGTTTCACTTAACAATTGCAATATATATTCTGCTCCAGATCTGAATGCTGTCAAATGAAATTGTTCTGAATTTAAATGATATTATAACATTGTAGTATTTCAAATTTTAGTAGTTTAACATCTCTCTTATATTCTTAAATCTTCAATGGTTGGATCACTTGTTGAACATATTTTTCACATCTGCACACTTGGATGGAATTTAATGCATTTAACTATGACTCTTGTGCTGCAGAATGGAATATTAGCAGTAATATTTATTATTTATATTTATGTTACTGTCTACAAGTAAAATCAGGCTAAAGGCCTGACTGCATAAGTCAATATAAAAGTAGTTCCAGCTTGAACTCCAGAAACAGAATCATGTGTGTGCTTAACTAGACACATCGATACTTGATAAGGCCGATTATCAAACTCTATTTGATATCTTCCTTCTGTATCCATGTATTCCATTATGCACCCAGGCAAAACAGGGGAAGTGGAAGGAATTTTCTTTCAGTTTTGTCTTTTTAGAATATAAAGCCACTTTCTGCCTGCTGGCCAAGAAAACTTAGCAGGTTTTTCTGAATGTGTTTTTAATAGAGACTCAGCAGGAAGGCAGAATATGGTTTGGATGACACCAGCAGCCACGGTAGCAGAAATGAGCAAGGGACCACAGACTCTTGAGTGTGCTTAGTGCTGGCCCAAATTTGTCTTTCACTGTCCCTTCTCTTGCCTGACTCACAGAAACCTATAAAGAGCCCAGGTACCTTCCAGACGCTGTGGGAGATGAGCTCCCCAATGCACCCTGCAATCACCTGGAAACACCTCCACGCTTTTTCTTCCCCTCTCCCAGCCACATCCAAAAACTCAACTGCTCTCAGGTAGACTCTGGCTCTCTTTCAGCTGTCACTGATCCAAGAGCCTCTGGATCTCTCCTACCACCACCTATTCCATAAGCAGAGAATTCCTTTTATCAGAACAAGAGGTTTTCAGCACATACTCAGATGTTCTCATTAACCTAAACATGCTACTGTCAAGCAAGCTAAGAGAATTTCCAAAAATCCCAAGCTATTTACCTCCCCTGCAAAATACTACCCTCACATAGGAACCTCATGCAGGTTTCAATATTCTTGGTGTTACCCTTGACTCTGCTTGAGGCAGACCATAAATGGAAGTTATATAAAATGATTTGCAGCTGTGCAAATTACTTCACTGCATAATTTTCATAAAGAATCATCCATGACATTCATTGAATATCACAGTAATAGTCATGTGAAGGTGAACACCCATATGCTTTCAGGATCTAGGCCTAAAAATACAGGTCTTGGCAAGGTATGGAGTCTCCAGGGGATTTGCAATCTAATTAAAACTGACAAAAGATTTCTGATCCTAAAACTGAATTAATTTTTGGTAAGCTTTATTGAAAGCTACAATTGAGAAGGTGATATTTTTTTCCCTTTCCCTTTTCCCTTTTCCCTTTTCCTTTTCCCCTTTCCCCTTTCCCTTTTCCCTTTTCCCTTTTCCTTTCCCTTCTTTTCTTTTCTTTTCCTTCTTTTCTTTACCATATCGCTTATACCTATTTGGGTGTCATCTGAAAGCAGCTAATTGTAACAAGACCAAGGTTTTCCCTTTCTTTCTGTCTCATAAAAATTTGTCACATACCTTATCTCTATCTTTACCATGAAGATTTCATACCATGTATATCAAAGGTATATGAATAGCTGCCATTGGACCACAATAAATCCCCATTTTTGTTCTGTTTTCTTAGATATGATTCCCCATATTGCCCCTTTTCTGACTGACAAAATGCTTTTCTCTTATCATCACCCTTTCTATGATTTAAATAGAGCTTTTTCACTCATTCTTCAGAGCTATGTTGTATCACTAGTCATGAAGTGTCTTGGTGAGATGGAAAAACAAAACCAAGAGCCCAGTGCATAAAGTTAATAGTTATTTCTTAAATCTCTGAGTTTCATTTACGACTAGAAAGGCATAGACAGAGTCTCTGAATATTTATGCTGAACATTAGCCAGCTTCACATAAACAATAGGAAAAAAATCTTATATGACAGCTATTGATATGCAATGCATTCATAAGAAGATGATGTTTGTCCACAAGCCCACCTACTCTCACAGTGCCAGCCTCCATGCTCAGCTTTGCAAAATTGTCATCCACCTTTTCTGGCATATGATGTACAGTGAGCAAAAGTTCAATACACTTCAGGTTTGAAAGGGAGTATGAAGAAGTTAGGGGACAAATAGAAGTATCAGAATGCAGAATAAATATTGCTACATGTCACCAACCAAACAAGCAAGTGTACAGCAAGAAATTTATGACAACTCTGGAAGAAAGAGAATTTGTTGCCCCAACTGGAAATAAATCACTCAACAATATGAAGAAATCAGAAAAATAAGAATCAGGAAGCCGGATACAGCAGAACTCACCTTGTATCTACCGGGCATCGTGAAAAGCAGAGCTCCCAAAAGCCAGCGACAGCAGGAGGTGATGATTACTGTGACTCTACTTCACTAACAATATCTACCACAAATTGCTTGTTATGTATCCTTCCATACCAGCAAATGAAAAGTAAGATCTTCTGTTTGAAAACTCATGTGAGAATAGTGCAGGAACAGCTAACTGATATGGTGACAGCGTTCATGTTTTCTGTTTGTTCTTGTTGCAGGGGAACTGAGGTGGGGTGGCCACAAGAACAGAACCCCACCACCCAAGGACATGTTATCTCAAACCCACTCACAGAGCAGAATGGGCTCAGTGGGGGACAGCAATTGCAATTCTATCATTTCTAATCTGCCACACACGCACCACACTTTGATGGGAACAAGGTTCCTGCTACTCCACACCAGCTCAGGCAGGCACAGTAAGCCAGAGGACTGGGACCAGGACTGGGACCCTTGCTCCAGCCACTCCCTCCGCTCCAGCCATCGGGTCCCATCTGGTGGTCTGGCCGCAATGGGTCTTGGCTCCATTTTGGGCCCAACCTTCTGCATCCTCTTGGAGGACCACTGATGTGTTCTCCACCCTCTCTGATCTAATAAAGAGGGCTACTATCTTATTTATTAATTTTGTTATAAAATGTTAGACATTAACAGCAGCAGTAGAACAAAATTAATCTATTCCTGCTTGGCTTTTTAGGTCATTATTAACCCAGTTAGCTAGAGCTGGGCAGATGCAGTCAACATCTCATTTGTCTGGGCTGTGCTTTCAGGTAGGCTTCACCCTGTGACAATTCTGTGTTATACACTGAGCTTCATGTAAAGATTTCTAGGATTTTTTTTTTACATTAATGTCAATATACCGGTGGGTACCATAAGGAGATTATCCAGCTAAATTTTCAGATGCCAATTTTTCCCATTGTCTGTTTTTTTGGGGGGGTGTGGGGGTGGTTTGTGTGTTTTACTTTCTCCAGTTATGCGATACCAAGGCTTGCTTATGGACTTCACCTCATGAAAAATGATACCAGCACTGACACTTTTACTTCTTTGGTGTACCCTCCTTTATATTAAAGTGATTGTAATTCCTACTAAGTGTAGGCAAGCTCTTTAAAAGCTTTAGCAAAGTGGCACCTGTGTAATCCTAAGTAATTAAAACAAACATTACCCGGTAACTTACTGGTACATACGCACAGACTGCATATATTTTTATATTACATGATAAATAAAACCCTTGTGTATCACAAAAACTCTCTGTGAATTCATCATAGAAGTAACAAATAGATTGTCCTCTTCATGAGGTTATTAATTATCTCAGTGGAACTGTTCTAATGAGAAAGGAGAGGCAGTTCATGAGTTGCACAGCATGGCACCATGCTGATGGGTATGTAGCCATGTTACAGCTCTGCATTGGGTCCTTAGTTTAAATTGGTAGAGCTTCACTAAAGTCATTGGAAGTATGCCAGTTTATATTTGCTGTTGATTTGGCCTTCTGCTCATATGGTGAGATTAAACTTAAATAACTTGTCTTCCACTTTTTATGCAAGTTTATACAAGGTCAAGTTTGGAGTAAAGTCTGCCAAATTCTCCCTCAAGGTGCAGAACTATTGCAGTTTGCAGTTGATAAACAGATACTTTTAAAAACACTTTTTTTCTGAGCTATTAGTAAGTACAGGTAGATAAATTCATCTGATTTGATTTCAGATCCATAAAAGCGTCATAAGTTCAAGAAGTTAACTGAAGCACGGAAGTTAACAGATTCACATTGACTTGAAGACATCCATAGAAGAAAGCATAAAAAGAGGAGAGGAAGGAAAACCAGGATATATAAAACACAGAAATAAATGAAAATTACATAGAAGCAGAGAAGAAGAGACCAAAACAAAAATTGTTTTCTGTATTTGAAATTTATTTTGATTTTTTAAAATGGGCTTCTCTTCCAAATTATGTGAGATCAAATTGTCATCTATGTTAGTATTTCTTCAAGGTGCTGTGATATTAAAGATATTCTATAAGCTTTTGAAGGTTTTATTAGTGAAAGTGGGTTTTCACAATATGCTGGTAGACCTTAGGGTGATGGCAGCCCAGTTTATTTCTTCTTGGGCCAAAAGTATTGTGGGGAAGAAAAGGAACTTGTGATTTATAATTCTGGCCGTTCATTTGCAATGCTTTTGTTAAAAGCCTGTATAGGAATCTAAAAACTCAAAATAATTTTGTATTACTGCCAAATATTCACGTATGTTTTTCCTAATTCCAGGTAAATGGGTGTTCACATTCCCTCTACTTACAATTACGATCTTAAAGACTGAATAAAATGAAAAATAAAATGCTCTTTATGTTATGACTAGTGTTTGCATTTCATTCATCTCAGACAACTGCTATTTCACACTCCATGCTTAGCTTCAAATTGTATTCTCAGATGCTAACCCAACGCGGCATTTTCAGCCTGGCATTTCTCTGTTTGGATTTTTTCCCCCAAGTTTCACAGGGTTTGTCATTACCTTGGCTTCTGAAAGTCAGGCAGTTTACGTTCTTGCACTTCTCAGGCTTCTCGACACACAGGTCACTAGCACCCTTGCAAACACTCCCTGCTCTCCTGCTCTTCCTTCTGGCTATCTGACATAACCTGATGGCTTTGGCTGCTTCATGCTTTCCTTTTCATCACCTCAGATGCTTTGGATATTCTGCCATAAACCTTGACTACGCCACACACTCTTTGTTTAATTAGGCTGTGTTTTAAAAAGAAAAATCAATCTGGTTTAGCTTGCAACTGTGAATACTTTTTCTCAGTTTGTGGTTACACATAACCATCGATCACAATACTGTGCTACCTTGCCTCAAAGCAGCTATCCTCATTTTAGTCATAAAGCAACTGTTCCTGGTAACTATTCAAATCGTGGGCTAATAACGTTTTAAGAAGGAATTCCCACAGATTTTCCTTTAACCAGAGATTAAACCTGTATCCAGAAGTACATGAGTTTGGGGGCATGAAAGAACGAAGGCATGTGTCTGTTATAACTTCATTTAATGAAATTATAAGAAACTTTCTGTTCCCTTCTGGAAAGGAGAGGTGGGGGAGAAAAAAAGGAATAATCACTGAAACCCTTCTGTGATAAAAAAACTAAAGCAAACTAAAAAACTTAAAAAAAAAAACCCAACGGTAGAAATCTGCCACACATGCTGCCATCATATCATTTGGCATCTGAGGGATTTTTCGCAGAACGATCCTTGCAGGAACAGAGGCAGGATGCTGAGCCGGATTCACTCGGCTTGGCTGCTATATTCTGGGTCGAACCGAGTGCCACATCTCATATCTGAGGTAAAGGATGAATCCAAGTCTCACACAGTCATAACCACTGGCATAATAAATGCCATCTCCTACCTTTGCAGCTTGGAGAGACCTGTCTTGAGGATTTTGTTTGTTGATTTCATTGCCCTCACAGGTGACACTATTCCATAGATTCAACATGAATTGATTACTGCATTTGGAAGAACAAAACTGTATTTTCAAACAAATATGCCATTCATTTAAAAGAGAACCTTCAAATCTGGCTGCAAGGCTTACATTACATTTAGACTACCAGAACCCTTGAATTTCATGGGTTTTTGTTTACCTACAAGCTATTTTTCCTTATTAAAGTGTATGATAAGACTTAGAAGAAGAAGGAATAGGTGACTTAGGTATAAGAAAACAAGGAAATCAAAGGAAAAAGACCTTACCAGAAAACTTTCAACCTATCTCTACTTTTTTTTCAGCATCTACTGATGTTTCTCACTGTTAATTCATATTGCAAGGTGTAAGTCAATACACTGAATAAGAAAACAAAGAATCAAAATTAAATACTCCACTACTATAATAAAAACTCAGGAAATTGAAAGAACGGCAAAATGGTAATCTCTCAGAACAGCCATTTTAGCTTCAGCAGCATAGACATCTCTTGCTAATTGACCTTTTCTGATAAGGAAAGAGCTACATTGCTTTACTAAAATGACACTTTGGAGCATTTTGCAATGGGTAATTACAAGAATCCAGGCATCACTTCAATGAGGCTGACAATCTGTGACAAGGAGATGAAGATTTTTTTTTTTTTTTTTTAAGCTAGAAATCAAAATTCAAATGCTTGATTGATACATATGATACCTTTACAAAAGTAGATTAATTGAATTTTGATTACAGTGCAGATTAACAGTCCAGATGAATGATATCAGATGAACATCAAACATTTTTAGATCACTTATAGGAAAAAAGTTTCAGAAGAGACTAAGAAGGGGTTTTTTCTGCCATACACTTACAAAATATCATTTAATTCTTAAGGCTAAAGATAGCCTTGCTGTTTCAGTGACAAGGTATAACACTGGGCTTGCAGCAAATGATTGTCAAGCTGCTTCTAGTGTTTACTGTCAAATTCTGTAAAACACAAGTACATTGTGTCTTACAAGTCTTGAAAAGAAACAACTGTGAAATGTCCAGAAAAGGAAGAGGTTTTCCTTCTAGACTTACTAAACATCATCACTATGTGAAATTTTGTACTGAAACATACACATACTAAATTTCTCCATCTTCCCGCTAGATGTTAGGCTAAATAATTACAATATTATGCTAAAATCCTTATTTAAGCTTTCCAGAACTGGCCAGAATTTTCAAGAGAAAAACATATAATGTATTTACAGACTATATAGATGCCCAAAGATGAAAAAGAGTATGTTTATTACTTTCCTATATATACTTCTAAATTTTATTACATAGTGAAAATTGTTTTGAGTCCTTTCTTATAGAAATCTTTTGCATGTTCAAGCATAGCACAAGATGGATATCAAATATGAGTAGCTAAAAATATAGATACTTAAGGCCAGACTAAGTCTGAAGGTTTTCAGAGCAAGCAAAAGAAACCTATTTCCCTTTCCATTCTGGAAGAGCCAAAAAAACCAAACCAAACCAAACCAAACCTCACTTCTTTAAATTTCCTAGGTGTTATACACCTGGAATCTACATTTATTTCATCTAACTCATGTGTATAATTTCATAGTTATGGGATAAATATTGGTGAAAAAAATGCTATTGTCATTCAAAGTGAACAAAGTGACTTCACTGTATTATTGTTTGGGAAATAACAGCATCACATACTCGTTTTAACAGTATGATGCAAAATAAGATTTATTGCTTTGTTTTCTGGTAAGAGTAACTGCCCATATTTTTACTGAAATCACTGTAAATCTAGATGTTAAGGAAGCAACAGAAATCTGGGCAAAGGTAGAATTTAGTTAAGGGAGTGTTATGGTGCCAAGTTCTCAAAGACAAAAATGTGGCAGCCACAGAGATTTTTTTTTTCATTCTTGAAGATAATTGAGGGAAATAATACAGCTCGTAAGAAGCTACAATAAACTCTAAAGTTCCATTTGTAACAATTATCTTGGTATCAAAGAAAATCTTGGAAGCTGTCATTCACTCTTTCTTTTCCTGCTCTTTCTGATGAAAAAAAAGTGTTAGAAAAAATAGTGCAAACATGCAGAAAATAACTACATTTCTTTTTTTACTGACAATCAATTGCACAGAAGATACTTATTTTCAAGGGGTATTTTTTTAAGGAATGTTTAGAAAACACATCTCAAACAGCAAAGGAAGGTGTTTTTTTCTTTTTCTAGTTATTAATGGATTTTGAGTATCACTAAGAGTGAGTCAACAGAAATATCACATTTCCAAGTGGCAAATTAATCTCATCTTTACAGAATAAATATAAAGCATCCATAAAAACTGTACATATAACACAATTCCATGAGAAAAAAGGAATACTAGATCCTCTTATGTTGTTAGAGATCAGATTAAACTTTGTTCTATCTGAAAATGTAACCTCTATGTGTCACACAAAATAACTAAAATAAATCAGTAAACTGAATGAAGATGAAGCCTCCACCACAAAGATAGGCTGACATCTTTGGTGAAACAACAGCAGGAAGGAATTTAACATAGAATTTGAATAAAAAAACCTTCCTTAACTAATCTTTTCCTAGCTTTGTATATTTAACAGAGTCAAACACAGTAAACAGGTTAATAGATAAATCTGTGGAAGCGCTAGCTAGTAGTTTTGACCAAGTGGTAGTATTGCTTACACAATGTTAAAGACAAAGACATTTAAAAAGCAAAGACTTTTGCAAATTAAGCTATATAGAAAAAGCTTGGCAACAGCTGGCCTGGATCCACAGTTAGTATTAGCTAATGTGCCTATTCTAATTTACAGAAGCTGAAACTGGCTGATATTAAATTTACCTGTGCAGTGATTCTAAGGGCAACCTGATGTCTTGGTTTCCAAATGCAGAAGGCTGGATACTATGAAACACCCTTTTCATCCAGGAAAATTCCTATTCAGTCTATAGACCCGGACCTGGGACCTCAGAGGCTGTTTGGAAATATCCTCTCTATTCTGAACTACAGAAATCTCAGAATATTGTTACTTTTTGGACAAGGACCACATATATCATTTATGGCTGCCTTTTTAATATTTTACTTTTATGCCAAACACTTCAGAGGAATCTGCTACCAGTAAGTTTTCCCTAGTTTGTTACAGGCGATGTCATTGCCTTCCTTTAAATAATTTTTTTTTTAATCTTATCCTCAAAGTGTATTTTTGCACAAGCTAGAAATGTGTTATTAAGCTTGTTGATCCTTTAAAAAGTCATTATCCTGATGGTCTTTATCACAAATGAGAAATCTCACTCTGAAGTCTCCCTATAAAGTTTTAAAATACTGGATATGACAACAGCCTTATTTATTAAAATTTCTTCCCCTCTTCAGTGGGGCTCTGGGTGGATTCATGAACTAATCCACTCAAAATCAATTGCATAGCCAAAGCATAAGACAATACACAGTAAGAATGGAGGGAAATATTAAAATATAGACATACTTTACAGAAACAATATCTGTGTAGTAGATATACTTATAAATTATGATTCACAGGAACATTTTTTGGTTATTTCATGTATAATTTACAGGAGACAGACCAGATGAAAGGAAGTATTGAAAGTATCTTATCCAAGTTTCAGGCTCATGGATAAGAATGGGAAAAAAGTATTGTCTTTTGGTTTATCACTAATGAAACAGAAGAGTTGCAGCATACAATAATGAGTGTCAGAATCAGAGAAGTCAGAAGAGCAGATTTCTGAGGGATTAAAGCTTTTCATTGTTTATGTATAAAGTAAGCGATTTATTAAAAAGAGTTGCTGAAGAACAAAAGCATAAAAGACCCATTCTTTTGAAATGCATTTTCCATAGCCACCCTAAAAACATATTTGTAGACCTGTACAATAAATAGAAAGCTAAGCAAAGAATAACATTAGTATGTGCACTTATAAAAAAGAAAAGAAGTGCAAAAAAATCTGGCCAGCTGGTAAAAAAGTAGAATTAATGTGCCTTTGTGTATCAGATTTGCAAGAATGCAAATATTGCAGCTTTTGGTCAGCTGGTTTAAAGATTAATTTCAAACAAGTAATTTTTTTTTCCTTAAGGAAATGGACTAATAATAGACAGGTCATAAGTATGCAAACAGGGCTGACTCTGCCATAAAAGCAGAATAGGTTGCCAACTTGAGCAGCAAAATATTGAGGCCAGCAAAATTAATTGTGAACATGGTTTGTGTGTCTTCAGGTCTTTTTCTGCATTATCTTAAACAGCAAGACTTTTGTATTTGTACATAATTTTATCGGTCAACCAGTAGATCCAGTGAATTCTATTCAATTGGTGTTTTAAAACTATCGAAGTATACCTAAAAGCCCTTAGTATTATTATAAAATATATTACAAGCAATGTAATCTTATTTTAAAATGCATCCTTACCTAACATACTACAGTTTTCTTTCACATTTCCCTAAATTTTTGCCTAAAAGAAGTGTTAAATACAAAACTGTCTATCTTCTTTTTTAAAAGAAGACTTCAGATGAAAAGAAAAGAAAGCAAAAACAAAGTAACACACACACACACACACACACACCCCCCAAAGAAGCAAACCAGATGATTTATCTTTGGATGCCTGCCTTCAAACATCTTAAAGGACTCAAGCTATCAGAGTTTTGATTGACAATATCTTGTCTTGATCAAAGTGCATTAGTTTATATCTGCCATTTACCACTTAGTATTGAGTTTGTTCTGCAACTCTTTGTAATTATTTTTACTTTTAATTTGATATCCTCAATAAACTTTCTTATCTCTAACTTGTCCCCTTTCTAGAATGTATCTCTTGAACCTTAAACCGATATGTGCTCCAATAGCTCAGCGTAAGTCTGAGTAGTATAAAACTTTATTTATGATGCAAGACTTGGAGTAAGAATCTCAGTGTAGGAAATACTGCAGAGGTATAGTTCAGACCATCAAAAGAAGTGTAAAAAGCAAAGTGATATAGAAAAGTGCAATACGTTCCGAGTTAAGGTAGTGGCACCCAGATTCCCGTTGTCTAAACTGAGGATGGAGCAGAAGGGCAAGCTTGGACTAGAAATGGACTCCAGATCTATGCATAAACAGCACTGTGGTTTAGCCATAGAAATAACTCCCTTTCCTTGTAGTTACAATATTTCATTTTCATCTGTTGCCATGAGTTAGTGACAAAAAGCCAGCACTAACCCAGATTTCCCAAGCTTTCTTGCTCTTTTTAGGTCTACGACCTTGAATTTTTCAGCTTTCATAATGGAAATACATCCTTTGATATCTCAAACGAGATGCTACTTTTGTCTGGCAACAAATTCAAATAAATTAACTGGACTTGAAATTAAAAGCTACTGTATTACAAATTAATCACTAGAAACTTTAAAATCACTATCAGCTCACATCATGAACCTTTTCTATTTCCATGTGTTATGACTCAGCCTTTCATAGGATGAGATGTATCTACAACTTTGCAAACTGACCTGAAAAGCTTAAGGTTTACATGATTTAAAGACACACATTCTACTAAACACTAGGAGCTAAAAATCTTTGGAAAGAACATATATGGGATATGAAGGAGAACAGCTGTATGCACATGCATTATTATTTGAGAAAACCAAAAGATGAAAGGGAGGAAGGAGGGAGGCAAAAAGTGGAGGGAAGGAAGGAAGGAAGGAAGGAAGGAAGGGAGGAAGGAAGGAAGGGAGGAAGGAAGGAAGGGAGGAAGGGAGGAAGGAAGGGAGGGAGGCAGGAAGGAAGGGAGGAAGGAAGGGAGGAAGGAAGGAAGGAAGGGAGGAAGGAAGGAAGGGAGGAAGGGAGGAAGGAAGGGAGGGAGGCAGGAAGGAAGGGAGGAAGGAAGGGAGGAAGGAAGGAAGGAAGGAAGGGAGGGAGGGAGAGAGTGAGGAAGGGAGAAAGGAAGGAAGGGAGGGAGGGAGGGAGGGAGGAAGGAAGGGAGGAAGGGAGGAAGGAAGGGAGGGAGGCAGGAAGGAAGGGAGGAAGGAAGGGAGGAAGGAAGGAAGGAAGGGAGGAAGGAAGGAAGGGAGGAAGGGAGGAAGGAAGGGAGGAAGGAAGGAAGGAAGGGAGGAAGGAAGGGAGGAAGGAAGGAAGGAAGGGAGGAAGGAAGGGAGGAAGGAAGGAAGGAAGGAAGGAAGGAAGGAAGGAAGGAAGGAAGGAAGGAAGGAAGGAAGGAAGGAAGGGAGGAAGGGAGGAAGGGAGGAAGGAAGGAAGGAAGGAAGGAAGGAAGGAAGGAAGGAAGGGAGGAAGGAAGGAAGGGAGGAAGGAAGGAAGGAAGGGAGGAAGGAAGGGAGGGAGGGAGGGAGGAAGGAAGGAAGGAAGGAAGGAAGGAAGGAAGGAAGGAAGGAAGGAAGGAAGGAAGGAAGGAAGGAAGGAAGGAAGGAAGGAAGGGAGGAAGGGAGGAAGGGAGGAAGGGAGGAAGGGAGGGAGGAAGTGATTTAATTTTGTATAGAAGGGGTCATATCATACACAAGGTATGAAACAGAAAATGATGCCTGGCTTAAGAAAGAGACTTCCCTACCTGCCAGAGAGAAATGATGACGAAAGGACTGCAGAATGAAAGCAAAAGCAACTGCAGAGCTGTGTTTTTTAAAAAAATCTAGTGTTTACAGTTGTTACTGTGTGGTTTAAGTTGGCAGTGACATATTATTTTGGCACATTGTCATTTTTACTTTCATTATGGTTAAGACTCAGCAGAGATGTTATATCAGTGCTGTAAGGGACTATGTTTATTAAAGGAGCTCCAAGAGCACATTGTAGTGCTGCTGTATAACATGATTTATAAATGCTTTTACATCCATCAGTGTCATCTGGGGTTAGTATAAAACACAGGTTCTGGGATTTGGACAGTTTGGCATTGTACAGACAGTACACCATGACATGACAATACTAATTTGCTAATTAAATCAACTTTATCTGCTTTAGGTTGTAATCACCTTTCCAGACAATGTAGTTAGATGCACATTGTATTTCCAGTTCTATATGTAAATAAAATAAACAACTTCTGCATTTTCAAAGCCCATTTCATCTTTACATATCCACATACAATTTTCAGTGTCACACAGCATGAGTATTCAAAATAATAGAGACTCATAAAATCCATGTGAATATACATTTAGAGTGGCTACACAATCAAAGGTACTTTTAACTGCTAGCCTTCTTTTATAAGATGTAAACCACAATATTTATAAAGAAGGATATTTGAAGATTTATTCCTGGCTTTGATCAACTTGCAGCAGAGTACTTTTGTCTGTGAAGAGCCACAGCGGTACACATGTCAATACAACTAATGGTTATTAATACACATGACTTAGTTATTTCACTTGATGTCAATATAACTATGTATGTGTGTGTATAAAAGAATATATATTTATCTATAGATAAAAAAATCCTCACACCTGATCTGTATTTTACTATGTGAAGACTACATCTTTCTAATAACAGAAGAATTTATGATTTTTTTTTTTTAAAATTAAAAAGTGGGTCTTTTTTTCCCCTGTTGTTTTTAATTATCCTATAAGCTAGCTTTTACTTTCCTCATCCAAAACTGGAAGTAAAATTGCTGGTAAAATTACTGCAGGAAAGAAATTTTCCAAAGTTTCTAACACAATTTTGATCTTTTGTCCCACAGGAAAAACAATTCACTTGATAGATGAAGCACATGACTGATACCAGTAAATAAATGTCAATAGAGTGTTCAGACCCTTCAGGAGTTGTTACTAACAAACATGAGTAAAATATATATGTTAAAACATCAGCTTCTAAGAGCAAGTAAAAATATTACTCCTTTGGCATGTTTTATTTCCTGATGCTTTTCCATGAGAAGAAGTTGTTGTAGTCCATCAAATTATTGCCAATCATTATATCTCTACTTTCATACTAACAACTTCATGCCTTGCCTATGAACAGGACGTGTATCCACTTCCCTCACTCTGCACAATTTGGACAAAAGTTATCCAATTATTATGGGCCCCAATGAAATCCATCCCCAAGTGCTGAGGGAGCTGCAGATGTTACTGCCAAGCTACTCTCCATCCTCTTGGAAAGGCCACAGAGAACAGAAAGGTGCCTGAGGGCTGGAGGAAAGCCAGTGTCACTCCAGTCTTCAAAAAAGGTAGGAAGGAGGACCAAGGAAACTACAGGCTGGTCAGCCTCACCTCCATCACTGGAAAGGTGATGGAACAGCTCATCCTGGAGGTCATCTCGAAGCTGGTGGTGGAAAAGAAGGTCACCAGGAACAGTCAAAATAGATTCGCGGAGGGGAGTTCATGCCTGACCAACCTGATAGCCTTCTGTGATGGAATGACTGGACAGATAGACAAGGGGAGAGCAGTGGATGTTGTCTACTTTGACCTCAGCAAGGCTTTTGGCACCATCTCCCATAACACGCTCACAGGTAAGCTCAGGCAGCATGGGTTAGACGAGGGGACAGTGGGGTCATTGAGAACTGGCTGAACAGCAGGGCTCAGAGGGCCGTGATCAGGGGCACAGAGCCCAGCTGGGGGCCTGTAGCCAGCGGTGCTCCCCAGGGTCAGTGCTGGGTCCAGTCCTGGTCAGTCTACTCATCAGTGACCTGGATGAAGGGACAGAGTGTCCCCTCAGCCACTTTGAAGATGGTACAAAACTGGGAGAAGCGGCTGATACACCAGCCGGCTGCACTGCCGTTCAGCAAGACCTGGACAGGCCAGAGAGTTGGGTGGAGAGGAACCTCATGAAGTTCAACAAAGGAAAGGGTAAGGCCCTGCACTGGGAGGGACAACCTCACGCACCAGTACAGGCTGGGGCTGACCTGCTGGGAGGCAGCTCTGCAGAGAAGGACCTGGGAGTTCTGGTGGACAGCAAGTTGCCCATGAGCCAGCAGTGTGCCCTGGTGGCCAAGAAAGCCAAGGGGACCTGGGAGTGCATTTGGAGGAATGTGGCCAGTAGGTTGAGGGAGGATATCCTCCCCCTCTACTCTGCCCTGCTGAGGCCACGTTTGGAGTGCTGTGACCAGTTCACGAGAGAGATAGGGAACTGCAGTAGAGGGTCCAGCAGAGGGCTATGAAGACGACAAGGAGACTGGAGCACATCCCTTATGAGTAAAGGCTGAGAGAGCTGGACCTGTTTAACCTGGAAAAGAGAAGACTGAGAGGGGATCTTACCAATATCTACAAATACCTTAAGGGTGAGTGCCAAGATGTTGGGGCCAGGTTCTCGTCCATGGTGCCCAGCAGCAGGACCAAGAGGCAATGGGCACCAATGGCAACACAGTAAGTTCCATCTGAAAAGGTAAAAAAACTTTTTTACATTAAGGGTGGCATATCACTGGGACAGGCTGCCCAGGGAGCTTGTGGAGTATCCTTCTCCCGAGGATATGACTCTGTGCAACCTGCTGTAGGTGAATCTCCTTTAGCAGGGGGTTGGACTAGACGATCTCCAGGGGGCCCATCCCACCCTGACCATTCTTTGATTCGGGCTTGTTCCCTGGCTGATCATTGTGTTTCTTGGGACTGAGCTGTTACTTCATGGTCTCTGATGCCTATTTTAGATTTCTGTGAGCCATACAAAAACTTGTCTTCCAAATCAGAGAAGAAATTTTTGCAAGATAGTTGCTTTGTATAGCTGTTGGGAGCAGTGCGTAGCTAAGCTTACAGCAGTGCGAAATGGCCACCCAAGCGCCAGAGGAGTTCATCACAACAGTGACTCAAGTCTTACTGTAGTGGGACAGCTCCCAGAGCCCATGTGTGATTTAGAGAGACGTAGAAGGTGAAAGAACAAAAGTTCACTGCTCTGGGAAAAAAAAAAAAAAAAAAAAAAGAAAACAATCAGTGTGGAAGCAGATATTATTGATTTGGATGACATGATGCATGCTGCGATTTATTGCCCTGTACTGAGGCAGAATGGCAGCCCAAGTTCTGTAATTGAAAACCAAGTGGCGGGAAAATTGCAGGGGTTTCTTCAGTGCAGAAGTGGTTGCTATCACTTTGGGAACTGACTGTCCCAGGCTTTTATAGTTTTATGTTCCAGTTTAACTGTCAAGACAACTGGTGAGATTCTTATGATGCTGCTTATCTCAATATCTCAAATGCATCTAAACTTGTAGCCGATTTTCATTGATTTGAGTTTTCGAATTGTGTTAAAAACAGTGACTTCTATAAGCTGACCTTCAGTCCTTTGTTGCTGAAAACCTTACAGAAAAATAGCACATACGGAAAGCAAGTGATATAAGAACTATTTTTCCCTACCAGTGTGTGAAATGACTAATGAAAAAAACCTTTTCTTTCACATAACATTGTAATGACAATGATGTGCATCACATGATTATCAATCAGTGCTGATATACATGATGTACATGGATGCACACAGATGTAAAGTGATCAATCAGGTGTGAATTTCGTCGTGATCTTCTACATGAAACATTTAAGGACAAAATGGAGCAACATTACTAGATCCCATGAGTTTTGCACAAAATGTTTTGCAGGACGCTCCATAACACTGGTCTTTTGATCATTCAGATCAGGCACAGGACTAGAATATATTTTTCCTCCTTTCACTGATAAGCACAACCACTTTTCCTTAGTGAGAAAAGTGGAAAAAAATGCAGGGCAGGGGACGAGTCTAAGATATGTATGGAAACAAGTCACTGACCCATGACTGGAAAGCTTGTCTGTATCCCACAGGTTAGACATAGTCATAGAAATTTGTCATCATTTTTAAAGAACAATCTTTCTGAATATGGATTGCCTTCTCCTTTGTTGCAGCTGCACAGACTTTAAAACCAGGTTCAACCACTGGAGAACTTTATCAAACTTGCAAACATGAAAAATTATTAACAAGAATGTGGTCAGATCTGCAGGCTGTAACCAATAAATAAATGAGAGGTTTTTAACAGAAGAACAGTGTGCCAGCCAAAGCCCTTCGTCAGACTATAATTACAACCTACTTCTAAAAAATCCAAATATGTGAAGTTAGAATGCAATTAGACCAGGGATAGGAACACCTGCTGATTAGCTCACTTGTCTTATCTTTTCAGTTCTATCACGCATGGTGTTACACAACAGTGATCTTGAGTGAGACACCTGGTTGGCACCCAGCATTCTGTAAACTTCTCAGCTTTTTCTGCTGTCTGCTTTGCAGCTCTCTGCAGAATTCAGGAGATGCTGGAGGAGCTGAGAAGTTACTCCCTTACTAAAGGAGGATGGATTTACATGTGCTGGACCTTTGCAATATACTACTTCGCAATGTTTGCATAAGCATTATAAGTATTTTCTGACTGCCCAAGGGCATCCCTCTACCTAGCCCTTTCTACAGGCACTTGCATTGCTGCCTGCCTGAACTCATAGTGGTTTCTGATCTTGATCCTCCCAGCTACGTGTTCGATGCAGCAAGAATTGAGTACAGTATATCTAGGTGCTTTAAATGTTATTTTTGTGCTTTTCACTGATCTGGGCATATGTAGGGGGGGTGAGGAGAAATTCAGTCTGCAATGGCATTCTTTGTTGTACTCTATAAAAGACTCTCCCTGTTACGGACTGTAATCTTTCTTCAGGTGCAAGATGGAGGTATTGTGACTGGTCTTCTGATGGACCTCGCAGCAATATGTAAACACCTGTCTATTACACAAGTATGAAAAAATGGCAATGATGGGAAATGATAGAAGGTGTGGCTGTAAAACTCCTGAGGAAAAAACTGATCAACCTCTTCACAAACTGGTATTGGTCAATGGGATTGGTTTACCTCAGGAATGAATAATTACAGTCAACTTAGGCTTTCAGAACCTTCCCATATTAGTAGATGTCAGATGGCAGAACAGCCCAAATAATTTGTAAACGAATTAATAATCTTATTTTATTGAAACACTTCATTTACTTTTCTAATTCAAAGTGATCACATGGATCATAAAAATGTGTAAGGAAAAACATTTAAGTTTTGTGTAACTGAGGGATTCATATGATTATCTGATGCCAATCAAGATTGCAAAGACAAAATTACACAAAGTTTATTAAAGAATTTGAGATGCAAGAAATATTTTCAAAATGCCTTTTAGTTGGTGACCTTTATTTAAGAATGGGTCATGAGTAAGGGAGTAAGGAAAAGTAGTAAGGAAGAGGTTGGTGTGAGGCTCTGAAGCTGAAGTAATATTGAGAGAAAGGTAAAACCCTAATGTCATCCTCCACACCTGTTCCAATGGAGCAAGTCTGAGCTGTCCTGTTTCACACATAACAGCCACTTTAAATGCACCCCCTATCAGCTCTGTCTCGTGTTCTTCCACTTCTCTGTATGTCACATAGCGGCAGCGACACTCACTTCAGAAAAGCTGTTTGAGTTCCCCCAATGAAAACTCATGTGCATCGTGAATATCTGCGGTATAATCCACTTGCGTCCTATTTAATATTCCCTCAGTCTGTTCTCACCAATACAGTGGAAAGATAAGCGAGACAGCTATGCACAATTTCTCTGTAATATCTTCCAACATAATACGTTACATTTGTTTTGAATTTTACTACTGTGTTACATTAATTTTTCAAACCTTATGTTCCTCTTTTTCCTCTCTGCTTCCTTTTTGTCCTTATCCACAGCACCCCAAGAATGAAATTTTCATACCCATGTAATTTGGAAGTGCCATCTACAAAAAACAGTGCACATTAACTTTCTTACTTTACTTCTCAGTGGAAAAAAGAATTAGGAACCAATAGGAAATTCATACCAGGTTTACTATTTCCAAAATGTTTCTCTCTGATTTAACCATCTGTAGAAATAATAGTGTCCCTCTAGGTAGACCTAACAGGTTTTAAAGTTTCTTTCAAATCTTCATGCTGTAGAAAAACCATGATGAGATTACAAAGAGAAGTTCCACACAGAAGAACTTTGGTGCTGCCACTGTTCTTGCAATGCAGGAGTGGACTTATCTCAGGAATTGCTCTAATCTGTCCTTTATATACATACACAATATAAAAAATACGTTGATCTTTGTAAAGGATTTTGTGTTTAATACTTTTTCCCATTATTGTATCATCCATTCATTCACAATAGGTTGCCTTATTCATGTACTGGATTAAAGTGTGTGATGGCATAATTGTTATGCAGAAATAAAATACCAGTTTTTACTACAGTTGACAGCTTTCAGCTAGAATGATGCTTCACTGAATAAATTAAATCATTCAGGATGAATTAATCTTATCATAGTTTGCCTCGTTTCCTCTTTGATGACCATAAATAGATATATCTACGTGCATAAAAAAAAAAGAAGAAACTACAACATACATACAATCTATGTGCAAAACATGAAGAGGTGCACAAGAAGCATTTTTTCCTTACACCTTCCACACAACTAATTAGTACACCAAACCCCAACTTTTCCTCTTTGCAATTAAGAAGACATTTAGATTAATCACCTCACTCTTTCCTGCTTGAGTAGGAACACAGAGAAAACAACAGTTGTGAAACAATCTTAGAAGATCTTTGCTAAATAGTTTCTTTGCAGTTTTTTTAAGGTCTCCACTTTAACGGCATAGAATAAAAATGATCCAATTGTATTTGTCTATTTAGAGAGGGACGATGAAGTTTAATTTTTCTCCAGGTCACTCATATAGGAAAATGGGTGGCTTACATTCTGACCTGAAGTGGGATAGATATACATTCAAATAGTTGAGTGATATCAACTAAAACTGCACTGAATCACAATTATTTTTGTCTTCCTGCCCATAGGAAATAAGTTTTCACCCTGAAAAGCCAGAGGAAAATCAAACATGAATGTTCAAATTTTTTGATGGTACCAATTTGGGGATATGCTTGATGTGATGTACAGAGACATACATGCTTTTACCCTCACAGGAACTTAAGATACCACCATATGACCGAAGCACAACATTCTTGTCTGTCTTGCTGAGCCACACTTAGACATTTGACTCAATTCAAAAACTGAATGGAAAGTAGTTCAGTGATAGCCGGGGATTTCTGAGGAACTTAGGGCTTACTGAGGGCTTAGGTTTTGGTTTTGGGTTTTTTTTCGTTTTTTTTTCTTCTTTTACATTTTCTGAAGTTATATGTTATCAGTGAAAATAACAAACGAAAATGTGATTTCGCATGTTAAATTCCACAGTGTCCTTTGCTTCAAAATTTAAAATATGAGAGAGATTTAATTACTCTTAAGGGACATTTGTAACTTCTGTTGAGTATGTGGAGGAAAACAATAAAAAAGGTCTACAGATGAAGAAATCAAGAATAAAACCTACAGAAAACAGCTTTATATGTGCTAAATATATCTTGATCAAACAAGGGTGACCAGAACAGTCTTACTTCTTTGTCTTGTGATTAAGGTGTCAAAGACACATGTGGTAAAGGAGGCTATAAAGCAGTTAGATACTCTTGTTATCAAAGCAAAATGTTAAATAATAGTTTCGTATATTGCACTGCAAAATAATAATTCTGATTCTATTGATCTAGTAAAAAACACTGTTAGTTTGCATTTTTCAAGCATATTTCAAAGTTACCAGCTTGTCATAAATTGTGAGGACTGATGGTGTACCTCAGAATCCTACAATGAACTCAATGTATGTGTTGCACTTCGTCATATTTTTGGACTGGTAAAGAAGTTTTTAGAGTTTGAAGACAAACACAGTGGACAGAAATTTGGGGAAGACATGGAAATGGCTGTAAGATGGAAGAATGAGAACAAAGATCCCTGCAAATACATGAGGTCTGGTGTCTATTTCTGCTTTACTCACAACTCTGCTTTCTTCAATTTTATGTACCTGTTTGTAGATACTTGAAAAAGAGTTAATTCTAAGCAAAAAAATCCAAAGGAAATCAAAGTATAAAAAATTTAAAAAAATTAATAATTTATATTAAAACCTGTTACAACTCATCAAAATGTTAACATTTATACCCACTTTGCATAGATACAGTTCAGATAAATATACAAAGCATTATGTATGTTGACATTTTTTATCTACTAAACAGTTATTTCTTCACTTATCAGAAACATGACCTGTACTTGTTTTTGGTAATAAATAAATAAATATTGTTTCAATTAATGCACTGTAGTGCCAGGCTTAACCTTTTTCAACAACTCCTTTTAGCAGTATTCTGCTCTCTCCCTTACTTCCTCCGTGCTCTGGCCTCTGAAATCCTTAGATATTTTAAATCTCTACAACCCTAACTCATAACCTTGAAATAAAACTTCTCCCCTCCCCATCAAAAAAAGACAGAGATGGACACACCCACCCACCCTGTGCACCCTCCCACCCCCCAAAAAAACCCTGTTTGGTTAAACCCTTTCCCAGATCCTGATGAGACCCAGCAGCACACATCCACTCAAACTTTTGAACTCTGGATTTCAGCAAGGACCCCTTCCTCGTTCCTGCTCTTCCCCCGTTTCAACAGCACTGGCTCCAAGGAGCCCCCATGCCCCCAGACGCCCCCATCCACCCTCCGGTCTGCCCCCACCCTGCTCACCTGCCCTGCTCTTGCCGAGAGCTTCACACCATATCAAAGACACAGCTTAGACAGCTGCCCTGACGTGTGCCCCTTGCACAGCCCAGCTTGCTCTGCAGGCATAGAGAAGGTTTGAGGGGGAGGCGGACCACTTCCCAACATGTTGTGTGTGTGAAGCCCTCAGCAGCCTGTGCCTTTGGTCGCCCTGCCTCTGTCACCCACAGCTTCAAGAAAATGTCTTCTGGAATGCCAAAGCAGCTGGAACTTCCAGAGAGGTCAGACACAGGGGAAACAGAGAGGAAAGGTGGGGAGGGAGAAGGCAAAAGCTTTGCCTGGTTTTCTTTCAGGCTCTGCAGATTCATTCTGTATTTCCCAGAGGGCTCAACCTTCATTTGAAAATGGCTGTGTAATAGTATGTCTGCCACTTTCTACAGGTCAGTGACACAGTATTAGCACTCAGATTAAAAAAAAAAAATAATCCAAACCGATAGCTTTTTTCAAATTGCAAACAAGAGTTGTAGGAACCCAATGAGACCTGGTAGATTTCTTACTTTTAAACAAAAGCAATTTTAATTGAGACAGGAAAAATTCCAAACCTGTTTGAGTCACAACCTTACAATAAACATATTATAACAGCAAAGTGACAGCTGTTTTGTCAGCATTTATACTTAATACACTTTTTAATGTTTCTGTTAAAAGATTGCTATTTTAACAAAATTGCCACAGAATGAACATATGGTACCACTCTGTATTCTGACCAAAATTGTTAGCCAAAACTTGGGGCCACATAGACGTAAATGTTAAAAAAGTGGCAGTTTCCTCAAAGGACAAATCAGAAAGGAAAAAAAATAATGTTTTCTTCTGCTCAGAGTTCCATTTGCTATTAGGAAAAAACTCAATCAACAGCTCACCTAAATCTCTTCTTTGCCTTTTTTCTGGTATGTTACCAACGGTTCCTCGTGTTACACCTGGTGCTCTCTCTTCAGTTTTGATCTACTGTACAGTTTGCAGTTCCATAGGATTTCCCCAAAAGAACTGGTGAAATAATTTCCCCCACATGTGCCTTGCCTTTACTTAAGCCCTGTTTTTTTCCAAATCATGGTGTCATGGTTTAATGCAAACTGGCAACTAAGCCCTACACAGCCCCTCGCTCGCTCCCCCCATAGAAGGATGGGGGAGAGAATTGGAAGAATAAAAGTGACAAATCTCGTGGGTTGAGATAAAGACAGTTTACTGGTAAAGCAAAAGCCGTGCACACAAGCAAAGCAAAGCGAGGAATTCACTCACCACGTCCCATGGGCAGGCAGGTGCTCAGCCATCCCCAGGGCAGCCGGGCTCCATCACACGTAACAGTGACTTGGGAAGAAAAACATCATCACTCCAAACATCCCCCCTCTTCCTCCCCCTTCCCCCAGTTTTATATGCTAAGCATATATAAAACACCGCTTCACCAAACCCCAGATTTCTCATTTTCAACAGCCTTTTCATGAGTTGGCCAGAAATTTAATGTCGTTACCAGGCTTCCTCCTCTACAGCTCAGGGGTAGGCTTTCTGGGATGTCACAGCTCCAAAGCAAGCCCCATAATCCATTAAAGATTCTATAATTTCCAGAACCTCAATACAATTGATGGTTCCTCTGAGTCAGACCCCTGACACCACACACCTAGCAAAGCTGCTAAAGAACTGCAAACCCCAGAGATACAACAATTGCTTCATGCAACTGCCTTACCAAATTTCATCAGCAGATCCCCTTCCTACTTTCCCATTAACTTTTCTGTGACTATGAGAAAGGTTTCACCAGTCTAATAGCATAACCTTCAAATAAAAGCAGGTTAGCCTAAATATTGCCACTGCAGATGCCAGTGTAAATCCAAATTTGATTATGTCAGTAGATACCTTTTATGTGCACTCCTGTGCTAGTGAAGATTAGGGTTGAACTCTCTCTAACAAAGACAATCCATTTGTGCTTTTGAACATTTTCATTTCTAAATCCTTGCCATATTGCCTAATTCTAATTCTTCTGTGGACATGCATGTTGCACTTCTGCCACCCAGCTTTGATTGCAATTTTTCTTATCATTTGCCAAGTACAGCTCTGATTTCCACGTACAACCTTGCTTGGTCAGGACATTCAAGCCTGTTATTATTTCCATTTCAAAGCACCTTCAGCAAAGTAGCAGCAGCAGCAGCAATTCATCTCTGCACAGGATGCCATCTCTGTCTGTAATGACTGTTTCATCAATGTCCAGGACAGAACATCTATAACCCCGATCAGTGTTTTTCTTTCCTTCTTCCTTCACATTCTCCTGATCCCGAATTTTTACTTCCCACCTGAATTCATATTAAAGATACGGTTTTATTCTAAAGGTCTTCGCTTTGCTAAGATACAGAAACTTGCTTGTTTTAATTCAGCTTTCAATCAAATAGGGATGTTACACGTGATGTTTGGTACCAGTATGATATTTTTTAATCTGCTAAATGTCCAAACAAATGTTACTGCTTCAGTATATTTTTTCCCTGCGAAAGGTATGAACTCTGACACACCGTGCTGCTAATACAAAACAGGTACAAGCAAAAATTTCAGGTTCACTAAATGTAATATATATTTTTTTTGCTTTATTAGCTTGATGACTTTCCTTGTAATACACTTTATTAAAATATTATCATGTTGTGATGATATTATATTTTGATAGCACACATTAATCATAAGAGGTTTTATTTATATCCATATTTACACGTATAATTTCTAATTTAATCAATAGGTGTTTTGCATATTATACACATACACTAACATATTATTTTAAATGCTATCATCACCACTGATTTGTACTTAGCTGGGGAAAATGCATTCACTGGTTCTGTCTTGCAAAAGTGATCTAACAGTTGAAATATTTTAAAAGATGTTCCACTGAATATGAATATCTAAAAGTGAAAGTACAATGACTGTGAATATATCCTATGATACAGTGGATACAGCAGTGAGGATTAGATCAACAAACTGTCTTTTATATTCTAAATCTAAATGTCTAAATATATTCTAAACAGGAAGATTCTTTATCAGGCGCTTGAGTTTAATGAAGTAAACACATCAATGACAATACCATAACAGTGTCAAGGGTCAGTTGTATGCTTATTGTCTTTTCTGAAACAGAAATGTTTCCTGCTACTTTGTTGGGGTGGGGTGGGGGGTGGGGGTGTTGGTGGTGGGGGAGGGACAGGATGGGACAGCTAGTTTCTAAGGATTTACAAGGTGCTGCGCTGGAAAGAATGAGAAAACAAGATTTAAGGAGACAAAGTGGGAGGGTCTCAGTCTGGTGAGGGTACAGATAAACCATGTTCACAAATATTTGTTCAGGGCAGCTATTTGATGCTAAAGGTACTACTTACAAGCCACTTTCCTCATCAAATTGTCAGGCCTGCATTTGCAGATGTCACCTTGTGAGAATATCACGGTGTAGAATTCTTATGGGATAGTTAATCAACACATTTCAATGTAATTAGTCATTGTAATATGACATATTAATGTATATTTATAATTGAAGCACTTGAACTACTGTCAGGTCAATGCATGTCATCTACTATTTCTCAAACCATTCATAAGTCTCAAAAATGACAATAGAAAAATGTTACTGCCTAGTAGAAAAATTATGTTAATCAAGAAAAACTTTGTAAAGATCCAGAAAAAGTATAATATAATGTGATTTTTCAGGCTTTAAAACTATTCAGCAGCAGGTTTAAGTATTCATTGTCACAAATTTAATTGACTCTCCAAATTAAAGCATAACCAGAAGTTTTTCCCAGTGTGCTGGTTCTGGCTGGGACAGAGTTAATTTTTTTCACAGTAGCTAGTATGGGGCTCTGGGTTCGGTTTGTGCTGGAAACAGGGCTGGTAACACAGGGATGTTCCCCTTATCGCTGATCAGCGCTTACCCCGAGCCGAGGCCGTTTCTGCCCCTCACCCCCCACCAGCGAGCAGGGGGGGGCACAAGGAGCTGGGGGGGCACAGCTGGACACAGCTGGCCCAAGGGGCAGCCGATGCTCAGCAGATACACCTGGGGGCAGGAGAAGGAAGGAGATGGAAGGGGGGGATGTTTGGAGGTGATGGTATTTGTCCTCCCAAGTCACCAGGATGCATGGTGGAGCACCTGCCTGCCCATGGGCTTGGTGAGTTAATTCCTTGTTTTGCTTTCTTTGCAGAAGCAGTTTTTGCTTTACTATTAAACTCTCTTTACCTTAACCCACCAGTTTTGTCACTTTTGTTCTTCTGATTCTCTCCCGCACCGTGCTGTGGGGGGAGTGAGCAAGGGGCTGTGTAGGGCTTAGTTGCCAGCTGGTGCTAAGCCATGACACCCAGTCATTGCTGAAAAGGATAAAATAGTTAAGTAAAGAATCCATGCATGTAGTATTTTAGCATATTCATTGTAGGAGTTACTAATAAAACATCAGCATTTGCCAACAATTTTCACAGTTACCAAAGATACTTCAGTTATTTGTCATTCTAAATTAAATTAAATTAAATTAAATTAAATTAAAATAAAATAAAATAAAAGTCTTATAAGTGTTAGGAAATATTGACATCTTTATTGATGACTATGGACAAAATCTTACCCCTCTGAAGGTCAATAGAAATTACTCCTGTTAAGTTCAGTGAGGCCAGATTTTCACGCCACGTATGTGACATTTCATACAACAGACAAAATAAATTACTTCAGACTATAAAGTCTAAAACCTGAATAATATTTTTTGTGTGATGAATGAAACTTACAAACACATGAAATAGAAAATTGTTGACTAAAAAAAAAAAAAAAAAAAAAAAAATCACCAGTTTTAATATAGTACAACTACAAGGGAAGATTAGTACGTTGTGGGTAGTGAGAATTTACCATTAAACAGCCTCCAGGAAAGTAAGTACCCAGAAACTCATTTGATGATTCTGTAAACAAAACAAATCTTACTAGAATCACATGCTTGGGAATCTTTGAAGGAAAGATACAGGCATCATTTTTTGGAATTGTATCTTTTGATCAAGATACTATTTCTATGTATCTCCTTGTTCTGTAGAGAAGAATAATATTTCACTCTATTTTTAACAATATTAGCATAAATTATACAGTCTGAATGTTTTTCAGTCATGCAACTGATCATAAAAAAACCTTTTTATTGGAATTTTTTTCTCTTTTACAGTTGTCTGTTTTTCTTTCTTGACTCCTTCTATTCAGAGCTATGTTGCTGGGACATACTTTCACTCAGTTTTTATGAAAATAAATATTGCTAATGTAATCTGTCCCTCAGAAAGAAAAAAAAAATCAGCATTATTTCCGTACAACTCTCACTTGAACTTGGGGACTTGTATTACACACTTGGCAGCAGAACCGTAACAGATGCCATCTGTAAGGTCTTGAACCTCAAATTTTGGAATTTATGCCTTTCCAAAACAATAAAACATTTGGTTTGTCACTACAGTTTCATACGGAGACTCTTTTTAGCCAGTTTTTCAAGCAATAAACTAGATATTCTTTTTTACTCTGACATCCATCATCTTCATGTAAATCCTCTGCAGTCTGTTCTTAAGTAGCTCTGTGCTGTAAATTTGAATCCACTTCAAGTTTGTATTGATCTTTTTACACATTTATTCCCCGGAACAATATTGAAACTCATGCTGGAACTTCATGCTACAGCACATAATAAATGTTTGAAAGGCCTCAGATCTCCTATCAATTCTTCAGTTTTAGGTCTACATGTTACTAACCTGCATTCTAGTGTGCTTCCTACTTTATGTGAACTTTGGAGATAGGCCACAGCACTAATTGAAACTGTAGTTTTACCATCTGGACATGATTTGTTTAGAAGTTTAGGCAAAATTAAGCTGTTAGGAGTATGAGACACAATCTCAAAGGTTAACCTGTGCCAAGCAGTAGAGGTTTGTCAAAGAGCTCACCAGCTGGAGCTGCCACTTCCCTACCTGTTTCATCCCTCTACCTCCAAGACCTAGTCTCAAATTCATTCACAGAGATAGAAATTTGCACAAGGTTAAAACACCCCTTTCATGACTTCTTCCCCCTATCTCCCGACAGTTTTATGGAAAATAGATGTCAAGTGTGTGGTCAGCTCTTATTCTGGAGTCCTCTACTATTAACAAATCATTTCTATTTCAGATCAAGCTGCTTGTTACCCAAGTCAAAATATAGCTATGCATATCTCAGGTTATGGTTCCAAACTCAGCAGACACACCATTAGAAATTTGTAAATCTGGTATTCAGTTTTTATCCTGTAAAGGCTGTATTTCAGGGCACAAGGTAATCTGTCATGAGTCCCAAGTAGTGGTGAGATTCCTCTAATTATGTTTCACTGGAACAGCTCAGCAAGCAGATGGTAGATCCTTACTGAGTCAGTAATGAAACACTCATTGACCTCAGTGGTGCAAGTAATGCACTAAATTAACTTTTAAAATCTATATATCCCTTGTAAGATTCTGCATCTTATGCAAAAAATGGTCCCAGTTTTGCAACATATTTTAGGACCCACAGATGTTCAATACTGATTATAGAACTGAAATGTATTCTGACAGCCAAGGGATTGCCATACAATGCATTTAGAAATACTACCAGCTCATGAACGTTGTCTATATCTGTAACTTTCCGAGGAGGTAAGGAATGTTTTCAGTGCAGAAGAACACTTGTGTAATGTAAAAAACCCTCTGTGTACTAGGTCATACTTAAATTATTCTATGTCTGCATCTAAGTGAAGGAGGGATCTATTTCTCTAAACAGACAAATGGCATGCTTTCTTTCATGGTTTCTGGAGCTACAGTGTTACAAAAGGGCTTTTGTTTTCACTTTTAAAAAATTCCTTTAAATGAAAAGGAGCTACCTGATATCTGGCAAGATGGGTTTAATATCAGCATTTACTCCCAAGGGAACAGGTGAAGTAGAGAGATCATAATAGCCAATGTCTTTGTAGAAAGTGTAGCTTGAGCAATACTAAGACAACCACTACTGTTCAGAGTGTATTTGATCTTGGCCTGTTATCCATCACGTGTTTCTGCTGTTTCAGCATCTAGTCTCAAACATATTGTAAGCAGAGTTTGAATGAATTGGATATATTTGCTTGAAGAGTAGTTTTGCCAGCTCATTTTCATACTGCAGCTGGGTCAAAATGTTTTGGCTTTCAAATAAGGGCTGAAGTATCAACAGATTCTTCAAACCAGATCCAACACAAAGCAACAGCTGCTGAGTTTATCTACTAAACCATGGAGCAAGTGGCAATTAAACTACCAAATTCCTGCCATTCAGCTGGAAAGTTAATGCACCAAAACTATGTTAGTATCCAAGCAAAAGAGAATTATACTGGAAAGGACATTGATAACTTTGGCATGTTGAGTTTATCTGAAAGCAAAAAAAAAATCACAAGAGGCT
The DNA here is from genome assembly GCF_023634155.1 of Falco peregrinus. NCBI lineage: Eukaryota > Metazoa > Chordata > Aves > Falconiformes > Falconidae > Falco > Falco peregrinus. The sequence goes on from NC_073722.1 coordinate 2,244,456, forward strand.
TCATATTTCAACAAGGGTGGTTTTACAAATAGGAAACACTGGTTGTTCATAGCTCTGCATATTTTCAGCTACATTATCCCTTTTATTATTCTCAATCACTAGTATTTTAAAAAGAACTCAGCATCAATATTCTCAGCCAGAATTTTCCTGGAATTTGTGTCTCCTTTTTAGCATCAGAATAAGTGGTCTTCAGCAAACTGGATGTCTAGCAATTTTGAGAAATCAGACCATAAAAATCTAGCCTATAATAGCATTGAATCATTTCAAAATATTTTCTCAGAGGATAAATCCAAGTAATTGAAAATCTGTCCCAACCATTTCAGAAGATACTTCTAACTATCTGGTGCTGACTTCTAGCATTACACTTCTACAATTAGGGTAATAGTACAGTAAAGGATGGAAGTGAAAAACCTAGGCGACCAAGATGTTTAGCTATTTTCTTAGTAGCTGGAGAAAAAAAAAAAAAAAAAGAAAGATTGGAAATAAATATCTTTTAAGTTTGCCATACAGCTACTGAAGATGAGATTCATATCACTTAACTTTGTCTACCTTAGGGATACATATCTGGCTCCAGCTATAGGTGGTGAAGGGAGATCCACCATAGTATAAGTGCCTAACATAGAAAGGTGGTATAATGTATCTCTGAAAGTATTTTTTTCCCTGTCTTGATTATAGAAGGGTCCTAGACTCTGAGCTTCTATTTGACATTTAATTTTTGGATAGATGATGTCAGAGAAAATAAACTTGTATACACTGGTGAGCAGGTTGCCCCTGTGTTTTGTTCTTGTCTGTTCACAAAAGTGTCACGGATTTTTTTTAATTAATGTTTTTAAATGACTTAAGATTTTTACATGAAAGTTGTTAAATAGATTAGGAGGAGGAGGAGGAGGAGTACACAGCTATTACATAGTGTTGGTATTATTACACTAAATTTACATTAATGCAATGTTTTGCATCCCACATTACACAAACAGGTCTGAGTTGCCTAGAGAAAGTCACTGAATTTGGGATACTATAATATGTGATAATGTACAGAGCTGAAAGACAAAAACCTGACGGCATTCTGCAGACATGTTTGTCCTCTGTCAAGTGAGATGGCTGCTGACCTTTCTATACTACTGATTTTTTTCCTACTATGCTCTTTTGTAGGAAGTAGTTGCATATATATGAGCACTAATGAAAAATGGTGCCATTTCTGCTATTCTCTTTTCCTAATCCTCATTTGACAAATTCAGAGTCCTCCCATTCATTTTTTTCCCAAAGCTCAAACACAACGAGAAAATTATGGAGATTGGGGTATTTGAGTGGAATAGGTTCTAGTGGTGGTTAACAGAGAATAATGTGGAAATATAAGAGAAACTTTCTACATTTATACTCAATTTCTGAATATCTGTACTGACTTAAAATATATATATTTTTTTTACTTGTATCTTCTCCTTAAGATTCACTGTGCGTTGAAAACAGCATTGCTCTCACATCATTGCAACACCTCCACAGTCATGACTTAACACATTAAAAATTAAATGGAAAAGGGAAACTGGAAGTAAATGAGAGGAGTGCATTGTATACGTTCCCATTTCTTAGGGAAAATTTTAGCTAAGCCTTTTCAAGAAATCACATCCTCTTCTTAAAATGGAGGACTTTTCTATGCAAAGGAATCATTCTGCCAGAGGGAGATGTGCAATATTATACAACCTTTAGCTTCACTTGCTATGGTCAGCTGAAACTAAAAATTGCAAAAAGATAAAGTGCTCCATTAAATCCCTGTTTTATTGTGTAAGTGCCCTTATGAAATTGTATGACTATACAATAGCATTATATCAGGCTAGAATTAAGGCTTACAACAGACGTTAAACCACAGCATTACAGTGACCAGATGTAAGGCTTATTTAAACCTGATTTTAGAGTGAAATATTTATGAACTGATTTAAATACTAATGAACAGACACTCCTACAGCTGTCACAGTACCAGAATGATAAATGTGTTACATAGGAATCTCTATGTCATATAGCTGGCCGTTTTTCAATAGTCGTGGACACATGTTTCTTAATAATACAGACAGAAGACAGGCAATGAACTAGGCAAAAGGAAAAACAGTTAATCAATTGGAAAGTTTCCTTCCCTTTTCCTCAGTGATGTGGTAGGCTTTCTGAGGATTTTTCCACTGCTTTCTTATTCCACTCCTCTTTTTTGGCCTCTTTCAGAAACTCACAGTTCCATCTGCGGAGCTGTCAATATCGTCAATAGGACTTATCCCTGGGTTTGGTCAAGGCTGAAGTTTCCTTATCCACAGCGCATGTTAGTTCACTCACCATCTCCACTGGGACTTCTTCCCTCCAAGAGGAAACTGGCGCAGTGGACAGGAGAGCTGTCTACTAACTGCTACCATGATTTTTTGGTATTTCCAAGAGGGATAGTCCTCCGAAATCCCAGAAAATCTTGCACTTCTCCAGCAACATCATAACCCTTCATAGCACGCCCCACACTTCTCTATACATACCTAAGATTTCACCCTAAAAGCATTTCTCTGGACCACCTCAATCCTACCTTACGGTTATTGCTGGCATTTAGTTCTAAGCCACTTGTAGACTAGTAATTATGCCTCAGGGTCCAGGGCAAGTCACCTGGGACACAGAACAGTCTCCAGTCTACATTTTATAAAGTTTTCAGGCAGCCAGTTTATGCTAGAGAGTGTTAGGGAATGAGACAGCCTGCCCCAGTTTTCCGTCAGACGCAGTGCACAAAGACAATATTGACATAGCAGTAGACCAGCAAGAACAGAAAGTCTAGTACAGCTGATCCAGCGGCTCTACTGTAAATCTCATCTTTGATTATGTTCCACTGTGGTAGGGGTAGGTCAATAAGGCCAAGTCTCCTTTGTCTTTTACTGGTTTTACTCTTAATCTTACTACTCTAAGTAAATATTAAGGTGATTTCTTTTCAGTTGTAAAAGTAAGCAAATACATAAAATGTAGTGTAAAGGATAACCTCTATGTGCTAAATTATTCAGGGAAAAATTTCAATTAAACTTATCATTTTTTCTGCTGTCACCTCTTCAACATTACCCATCTTCGCATCAAAGATCATTATTCTTGAATTATAAAATTAAAGTTTTTTCTTTCAAAATAATGGAATATAATTAAGGAATCAGCTAAATATTACAGCTGCTATTAAATGCTTCTTCAATTCTACGATGCATTCTACTAACAGAAACTAATGAATTGCTAAAAATAGCAAAGTAAGCAAAGAGTTTACAAAACATATGCATGATCTGTCAAAAGTGCTAGCAGACTAATTTAAAAATTTTAAGTCACACCTGGTGTCAATGACAATATACTTATGATTCAGAATAATTTATTTGTCATGTCCAGATCATTTCCATCGTAAAAATAGCTACTTTATTAAATAATGAATATATGTAGTTAAGAACATCATCATGAGGATAATTCTTAGTGATAGATATACTGGATAAAGACTGTTAAGGAACCCAAGTGCCTTCCTAAGAGGAAGGTAATATCCCTGCTTAAAGAAGGGTATAAAAATGTTTTAATTACTGGATTTGAAATATTGAGCAAGGTATTTTTATATTGATCGTCACAGAGATTTTGAAATAGATTTCCATAGTGCACAGCACTGCACGCAGACTGTGTGCAGGTTGAGAGCAATGTGACCTTTGAGCAGATGTAATACTAAAGTCAAAATCTCTAACAGGATGGTTTGTCTTCAGCACTCTCACTTATTAATCTTATGAAATTCAGTTTTATTGTTTAATAGAAGAGAGTGGCCTATGATCAATAAAGTGCTTGTTTCACTTTAATTGTTGAGTTTTCCAGGTTCCTATTAACTCAGCTAACAATCTCAGGACGAGTTTGACATGCCTTACCATTCTGCTAATAGCATAGGTTACATCAGTACCCTTACAACATACTTTGTTTAGACATTGCGGAAATGCTGCATTCTGTTGTCTCTCCTGAATATGGTATGAATGCACTTTCTTTATGCTAATGTTTTGCCTTTAACAGTTTTTTATCAGTCAGTAAGCAAACACATCTTTGCGCAATGCGCAAATGTCCATATGCAAACACTTTAATGGCATCGTGCAACCATTTGCATGGTTGCAAAATGGATGTGAAATAATATTGTTTAATATTATTTTGGCTATTCTGTTTACAGGTGTGAATGAGTATGCAAGGGGCTTAGAAACTCACAGACATAGAAATACCTACTTTTATAAATCCTGATTTTACAAACCAGGTTTATTTAATCTTTCTGATACCTGCATATTTAGTGAGTTCTTATTAATTTCAGGTTAACTTCTTTGATCTCATGAAGTGTTCTTGTAACCATTTCAAATCAAAACTGCACACAGACTTCTCTGAGCAAGTCAGTCCCTATCTCCTCTGCTAACTGCTAGAGTGAAAATAAATGTAGTGTTGGGAAGGAGACTTGTGAGTTTCTTTGCTTTTTAGGAAGAATGGTGATGCTTCCTTAAGTACTGTTATAGAGGAAGGGGATAAAGTACAGTGCACCTGTGTGAAATGGGTCTATCTGAACAACAAAGATGAGAGGATCCATCAGGAAGCTGAATGTCTCATCTAAAGGAATATGGGAAGGAGGAACCAGATCTTAGGATTGGAAAAGTTTGAAGGATGTAAGAAAGGACTAAAGGTAGAGAAATACGAGGAAAAATAGAAGTCACTACTGAAGAACTAGTTAACAGGACACTGAAGAAGCATGGAAAAAAGAAATGAGACATCCAGCTCCTGAAAGGTCAAGGGATGCTTCAGTGGAAGCCACTCAGGCTGAAGTGCTCCGTTGTATTTATATTGCTTTATCTGCAAAGTATCCCAAAGCTACTCATAGTGCGTGCTGAACAGTACATGTTTTGGCACTGACCCCCGTCAAAAACACCCATTTAGCACCCTCAAGGAAAACACCTCCTCTTGTACATGGGACATTGACATGCCTGTTTCTTTACCAGTCTTTGAGAAGAGCTGCCGTCCATCACCCACTTTGTCCCACAATGGATGTCAAGCTCATGTATGTGGTTGTGGTACAGCAAGAGGGACTTCGAGGAGCTTTCAACAGAGGAATGGGAAAACTTGTCACCGCTGAAGCAGGGTCTTGATGCTCACAGCAGAACTATCAGGCTGCCTTACATATTTTGCTGTACTCAGCCTCATGGCAGTCAATCAACAGCAGGCTGTGAATAAAGTGGAACTGCAGGCACAATCCTTTCCAAGATCAGGCACACTGCCACAATGGATTCGTATCACCATCCAGTGGTGGAATTACATTGTCATTCCATGTAGGGTGGCCAGCAGCTGGCCTACTTATTTCATGGCAGAAATGGGTATTTTTAGTTACGTGAGACCTACGTGGATGTTGGACACTTCAGGTAACCAGAGAAATGCAGCAAGTTTTCCGTTAACAAATCCGTGTTAGCCACTGGCTGTGAGAAGACACGAAGGGCTACATGTTAGCTGGCTCACTTGAGTCTGGTTGTCACCTAGGATGTCTGAACAACTTTCGCTGCTTTCCACAGAAATATTGCACCAAGCTGTGCAGAAATCATCGAAGTACACACACAGCATCCACTAGAGAGGTTCAGAACTGTTACAGGTTTAAGGGGCATGTAAGTTACCGGCAGTTATGAATGGGCAATTTATAGAGAGCAGCATTAACCCTGTGGCTTTTTCAACGAATGAGATATGTTCTGAAAATTTATTCAGTTCCTTGTTCCATGCTGTCACCTAATTCTGATGCAGTGATAGATGGCTGTCAAGGCAATTCAGTGGAAGTGGATCTTGTAAAGGAACTGTCATATGTAAGGCCATCTGCAGCTACACTGTTACTATAACCTCCCTCTCCAGATCCAAAGCTATTTTCACCTATTCATGCTTATTAATGTGAATCTCAAATCCTCTTTACCACCTTTTTTACATCTCTTTCCCTCCCATTTCTATATACTACTCCGGTGTTCTATCTTCCTCTCCTTTCTAAATTTATTCTGCTTCTATAACTGTATGTCACAGTTTGGCCATTACGGCTCCTTTTGTCTGTCTTAAAGGTCTAATGTACACTCCATAGCTTAAGTGTCTGCATGGCCTAAAATCAAGTCCTACCGTGCTATTTCACTTACACACACACACACACACACACACACCCCTCCCAGCTTTGGGACATATGTTCAGTTGTTATTTTCTTTTCTGTAGGGACCAGGGGCAAATTTCAGATTTTGCAGCTGCTCCTTATCCAGGGAAAAAGACCTAGGCAAATCAAAATTCACATTCCAATAGAAAAGCTATTGCACTGCAGCAAGTTCTGCTGGTCAGGTGCTTCATATCTGGCCGTTTAACTATTTATCTGCTAAGCATATAAAAGTGTTGTAAGCATGTACAGGATTATGTCCAGGTCACTGGGGGATAAATCTTTATCTTTCACTAAGTTACTGCACCTGGCTTAGGATCACATTGCAGGGACGGCATATGCTGAAGTAATGCAAACAAGGAAGAAGTCAAAACATGCTGCCGCCTTATCTTAGCTGTAGTTCAATCTATTGCAGCCCAATATAATTAAAAGAAGTCTCCCATAAGCAGTTAAATATTTATGAACAAATTCTGGGAGCGTTACATTCTTGTTTTATTTGTGAATATTTCCAGACTTGAATTCATTGAGTAATTATCTTTATTAAAAAAACAAATATGTTTTGTTCATTATCTGTTTTTCTGGAAGTATACCTAAAGCTTAGAAAAGAAATTGTGTAAGTAATATACTATTATAAAATGGAAACATTGTAGTTTCCTTGCAAATCTTCTGTTATAAGTCAAACTAAGGTTCTCACTTAATTTTTCTGTCAGTGTCACACTATTTTTCTCACCTTATAACTTCTGGTATTTTTGAATGATGAATGCATCAAAACAAATCTGTGTTGGATAGAAATGAAATAATTTTCATAATTTTATGTGTCAATAGGTTTAAGGGCAAATGTCCTTTCTCATTTTTTTTTCAATTCCTAAATGCTAGTTCTTAAAGAATATTATTTAACTCAGCTTCTCTTATTACAGTTATTCCACTATTAACTGACTCCTTGAATTTAACACAAATTTAGCTCACTGCACAGCAGATCTGACAGTATCTAACTTGATCCCAGCTGAATTCAGTTCCATTTTTCTTCTCTGCTTCAGAAGAATTAGAATAACAGCTACTGCAACTTCTTTAGCATCTAAGATTTCTGTGAGTTAACAAAAACCTGACTCTGGAATCAACTCCATCAAAGAGAAATACATTGAGTACTTCACTGTTTCTCAGCTACTTGGTGAGCTGCCTCACCCATGAATACAAAAGGCTGTGGGACAGAAGACATACACTTCATGAAACAATTACTAGGAATATCTAGTGAAAGGGAGAAATAAGTGACTTATTTAGTTTTCCAGATTAAGTTTTCAAAGATTATCGCAATGCTGAGTTGTATATCAATCACTTGATTATTTTTCAAGGAATGCATTTTAAAATGCGTTCTTTGACGTCTTGTTCACTGAATGTATATATCTCAAATATTCATGAATATATATGGCCTTTGGAAATATGTCATAAACTATCTATTTTTTTCCCTCCATTTTATTCATTGACTACAAGCTGCTCTGCAATGTCATTGGAAATCTTATGATCGCCAAAAAATGACAGGTCATAATCTTTGAGTCTGAATTACATTCAGCAAAGGACTAGAAGATTGAAAGAGGCGAAGATCAGCAAAAATAACAGAACTCTCTAGGTCCCCCAAGCTACCAAGGAGTCTGTCACTCCTGCACAAAGCAGGGGAACCTCTGAAGCTGCTCTAGTTTTAGAAATCTGTAATCATTGGTTGTTGGGAGTCCACGGGGAATGCGGTGCTTCTGACACAGTATGCCCTCTTTACTAGGGAACCGTAAGGCACGGGTAGCGTGCAGCCCGTTGAAGATTTCAGCAGAGACACTGTTCCAGCACAGATGCCTTTTCTGGTCCTTTGGGTTGGACTGCATCCTTTTACAGTAGTGCAAAAGAATCCTATCAGGATTAAAGACCTGCTTCATTCACTTTAGTGTGTCTTTATAGTTTACCACATTTCATCCTTCCCAAGCTAGTACAGGTGCCTAGGGCAGAAACTATATCTTTCTGCTCCATTATGTCATTTTCCTGTGCTTTCAGCTGTTCTGTGTTGTTGATATTGATTGCTGCCCCTGCCAGCTAATACTCTTTTTCTAGTTCTCTTAAATGGCTTTTTCTGTATACTAGTTGGTTTCCATTGACAGCTTAATTGAGAGTGGGTATCCTAGTTCTGTAGTGCCCATCCCAAATGTTTTGTTTCTGTTGTAGACACGGTGGTAATTTTTTAAAACTCTTCATTAGTGACTGGTATTTTCTATATGATGCTCAAAAAACTTTATTGATGCTTCTACCTGCAGTTGTCTCCTTTTGTCCTGAAACAGAAAACTTGCAAACATTGCACATCTCATACATTGGCACTGAGATAATATTTAGGGCATGTAATTTTTTTTTTCCATTCCTAAAATCTCCATTGGCTAGCATGCTGCAGAACAGGTAGGTGAACTCTTCTGCTTTCTCTACTTTTTTTTTTTTTTTCCTTCCACTGGGATATTGGTGCTTAATCTGCAAGTTGCAAGATCTGTTTCAACTTAAATGATTTAGAGCTTGCTTGGTCTGTTAGTCGTGTCAGATTGTCTTTGTTTACAACTTTTCAGGGATGTCACTTACTGGCGTAACGTTTTCTAGGCACTTGCCTTTGGCTCTGCCTTTCCTTTCTTCTTTTTTCTTCTTGTTTTTTAAAAGCCTACACTCATCTTCATTAGTCACTCTGACGGTTAAGGGTGACATAGTCCTATTAAAGATTTCTTTGTAACAATCTTACCAAATTTTTGCTGCTGTTATGGTTATGTCTACCTCAATTCTAGGTATTTGTTTTCAGTTTTAGGGTTTTAGTCACCTGATCCATGGTTTCCAGTACTGAAAATACACTGGTTTAATTGTGAAGGCCATAATTTTTTTTTTATATTTAGTTTTTTCTTATCACGTAGTTTTGTTTTCTTACTCCCTATATGCTTTCTCTAGTATTCACTTATTTTTTTTAACATTTGAAAGGCTTCCTTTTAGAAGAGAAGCATCTTTTCATATTTTGCACATTTACAGCTTAGCCTATTTTAATACACGTTGTTTTTCCTGTAGCCTGACTCCTATCAAGGTACATGTTAAAAGTTATGTGTGTAATAACAGGATAATTGTTGGCTTTTCCTTAGCACCTTCTCCACTCCATAAAACACCTGTCTGTCTAATTAAGAAATTAACTAGAGCACAAGCGCAAAACAGAGTCTCTAAATAGTTTTCTGACCAGAGGTAGCATATATATTGCTTTATTTTTGGGTCTGGATGGAGTTAGCTGCCACCCTGTACAAGGTATCATGGGTTGGGTCTCTGAGGAGTATTTTGGCTTGTTTTTTTTTTTCTAATTTTAAACCAAATTTCACCTTTATTGCTAAATAAAAAGAGAACACCCACCCCTGGTGGATGCTTACCATATCTATTTTGAGAAAAACACTGCAGTAAGTTGCTTAAAAGGTTATGACTACATAGTGATTTTACTGTGACTGCAGAATTTCATATGAAGAGCAGTAGACAATGGAAAAGTTTCACATACAATAAACGAGCTTTGGATCTACTCTTCAAATGGACTGAGTAAAATTATACTGACTTACTAAGAAGCTAAGGAATATAGTAATAAAATTAAGTACAATGTCCAGTTAAAAATTCATTAGGTACAATTTCTCACTTTTTAAAATTAAATTCTCTAAATTATCTGTGTTAAAGCTGGGGGTATGCCATAAACTGTATTTATGTAGATAGTAATAAAATTAGAATTATCAGTTTTCAAATGAAAGTAAAAAAACCCAAAACACCCAAACATCATTCAAAATATAAAACTTTCATTAAAGAACTCAGCAGGCTGGGCCTCTTTCATGTACAAGAAATCACATAAAGAAGCTTCTAACCATCCCAGTTATTTAATCTCACAAAAACACCTCAAATATTAAAAATTGGTTTTGATAAAAACACTTCTATGAGTAAATGCTTGTCCCTACGGGTTATACTTTGTTAGGGACGGGTTCAAAAAAATGGTTTTTTATTAAAGAACTTGTGACAAATACAAACTTTACATTGTTTTGTCTTTCTTACTGCTTTGCAAAGTGGAACTGATTAATTTGACTTTTACAAGCAGTTAAAAAAAATAAATAGAATTTGTTGCAAAGCAGTAAACTGTTCATAACATAAAACTGCATTTAAAGAGCTTACAATAAGAATATCTTGAGTAATTCATTAAAAACAATATATCCTTTGAAATTGGCCTCTGAGTATGGTTGCAAATTTTTTACATATGAATATATTTATGCATATAATTTATTTGTGAACTCCCTGATGTATCAATTTATTCAAATGTTCATGATGCAGATTTTTTTTTTTCCCTTTGGTCATTTACAAACACCATTTCCTGTTGTCTTTTATTATTGTTGAACAGCATTATAATTTGACGTGCATTTTGGAAGATTCAGAATCAAACTGAATGAATCCATAAACCTCCTGTCTTATACATCAAGGAAATTACTTACCTTGTCTGGTTTGCTTATTTGCTTCTGTATTTTAAAATTAAAGATAATAAAACTTCTTTACTACGCAAGGTTTACTTATGACAGTGACAGAATGCCTGTATTATTTTTTAAAGAATAAAAATACTTTAACTATAGTTGGAGTGAAGATGCCAAAGAAATATGCTGCAGTCTTTTCTCTTTCATGAGAAGATGGGAAGTAATATAAAAAGATAGCTGTAATATGGCAAAAAATATACACACAAACATAAAAAAAAATAAATATCCTCAAACCCACAAGTGATGGGATTTCCTGGTATGTTTGCCATCAACGTTTGGAAATTGAAGGCTGTAAGAAAGAAAAAAGTATATACATGTCTTATGTATTCTATTTCTGTGAAACTTTCAGTTTCTTTTTGTAAGAGCAATACAGATTTGCACCACTTATGTGGCAGACAGCCGTTTGCTTTTGTTTCCATTTGCCCATTAATGTGAATATACAGTCTCGTGGCCAAGACGATAATGGAGCTACAGACTTTATTTTTTCTTACAAACTTCATGAATTGAAATGAATTTGATTTTTTTTTTTCATTTTTTATACTTTCACTAACCTTTTGCCACAGTCATTCATCACATAAAGTTAAAGCATTACTGTTTGTGAAAGCTGTGCTTTCCTAGCCTTCTGAACATCCTTGACTGTCGTACTACCAGCAAACAGGGAGCTGGGACCTCGCTATGCTGTGTTGAGCAGTGACCAAACAGGATTTCAGACGCTGAGCATTCACTGAACTTCTGAAATTCTACTTTCTGTCAGTATTCTCTGTATTTACTGTGAGTTACAAATTTTGGTTGTGTTACGGGTCTTAGTTGAAGAGTAATGTAATTCTTTGTTAAAAGCTGTCATCTAAGCATTCGAATTCATTATTTTCATATTTTCTAACATGGTATAGTCATGACATTGTGTATCTCATTAAGCAATTAAGTTTCCAGGTTTATAAGAAACTTCTGATAAACATCATGTGTGACATATTTCATATTTCTACAAAACAACATTTCTTTAACCAATTTATCTTTGCATTTGCCAACATCGGTCAGTATTATGTCAAATTATCAACACAGTGGCTTTGTCTGTTTGTCCATTTGTTTTGTAGAACCATTGGATTTATAACACAATTAGCCTCTTTTAAGGGGTTCTGTCCCAGTTTTCACGATCATTCACAATGCAGGTATGCACTTGCTGCTGGATCATATACATTGTCCTGTTATTTGCAAGTCATCAGAGGAAAGACAAGAATAAAAAACTATTTATTTATGCCCTCGATAGACACTGTCAAGTCTCTGTGTTGCTGTGTGAGTACTGTATATATTGATGTTTATATTGTTTATATAATACTGCAGTTAACTAGATAATATTTTAAGAATTCAGGTCTTTCTTAGTACAAAAACTGAGTACAGAATGAATCCCAGTAAAAACCACTACTTAGTCTATACAATTGCTCTAGTCACTTTAGTGGAATCAGTCCCTCCAGAGATGGCCATATGGATGTCTCTGGTATGTGCATTGAATGAGCACTCTTTCCCTCCCTCATCATAAGTACATGGCTGAAATAGAGGTGAGATATACAACATACGTAAGATTTTGTGTATACTTTCATTATATCATACTACAACAGTTGCAATTTATTTCTGCCTGGCCTCTCTAACAAATGTGTGGTCTCCTCACCTTCTGTTCAGTACACTGCCGCCGCAACAGGTAACGAGAGCTCCCTGCCCTCCATGGTTAAAACTGCTGAACTCAAAAGAAATAACAGAATGTCATTTCCCAGCCACCACCTTTAAATTTTTGCTAGTGCTGGGATGTTTACAAGATATTCTTTGGGTTTTGGTTTGTTTCTATTTTATTGTATATTTTCCAAGATATTTGAAAAGTACTGTGTTCTTATCAGAGGATCTTGGGTCAGGTTAGAATTACCTACATTATGCTGATTTTAGGAATTGGAGCAGGCATAATGATTCCTGCATTCCTTCTTTATCTACACTTCCATTTATCTGATTTTAGTTTGCCTTCCTCCCTCCCCACTCTAACATGTTCACAGTGACCTGGTGTCACAGTCACTCCAATCTAAATATTTAGATTTGTCCACAGTGTTTTCTAGCAACTGAACTGTATTCCTTACTGATGCACTTACTCTGCACAGGCATAAAATAAAATTTATAAAGTGTTTGGGGTTTTTTTTTTTCTGTGAAAATAGCAATTTGAATCTTTTTCTATCTAGCAGTTTTTACTTAAAAGCAGAAAATAAATTTGGGAAATTAAACTACCCGGTGCTTCATGGAAGACTTTGATTTTATGGCCATCTAGCATTTTTTAACCTTTTTTGTTTGTTTGTTTGTTTTTCTTGCCAAGTCTTTCCCTGAGCCACAGATGCCATTTTCTATTCAGCTGTTGCTCTGTTTCTTGCAGGCACCCTGCAGATCATATGGGTAACATTCCAAACCAAATTGGATCATTTGAGTAAGAAATAGCTTCTCAAAATCTGTTACTGTTTCCTTTGCATTCTTTACTTTATTCAGTTTGTTAGCTGTTTTGTTGGTTTTAGGGTTTTTTAACCTATAGTTCAGATCCTTAATACACACTAATAAATAAGTTTGATTTTAAAACTGTAGACTCAAAAATGGTGATGCATCTAAAATGATAACCAATATCCAGCCCAGCCCAGGCATTTCTGACTTTTATTGTTTCACGCATGATGCTATTGGAGTTGCTTATTGCTTTTGTTCATTGAAAATAAATAAATAAATAAGTAGAAATCTCAATATATTACTTCAGTGGTGATTTTTCCTTCTTAAACAAACTGAATATTACCACTGTAATGTTCATTGTAAAGGAAAATCTTTGAGCTTTTCCCCTTCACAGTACTTAGAATTTAGAATCAATAGCACCTTCTCATGTGGCCTGAAGACAATTTATTGGAACCTTTTAAAACTCTCAATGCTTTTTTCAATGCAAATAAATAATTCAGTGTGGTAGAAAGGAAGCGATTGAAATATTGCTGGCCAAGGGCTTCCAATTATCTTAGGGCAGGCTTGAAAACTGGACTTGTGCATACTACTTTATCAATGAATCTTTAAACCCAGCAAAGGTTGACGTAAATAAAAACACCTTAGGTCTTCATGATTTTGTTCATTTTACAGTGTTAAACAAGTTAGGAAAGAGATCTCCCGCAGTACACAATAAGGCCAAACATGGTGGTTTTGTCATTGTCTTTCACAAAAGCCTGCTCCTTCCCCATCATGCACACATACTTTTTCACACATCGTTATTAGAAATATTCCCAGTGCTAGGTTGTATACTTAAACTTTAAACAAACATAAGCATATTTCTTATCTTATAAAAAAAAAGGGTTTTTTCTAGCCTCCCCTTCGATGATTTTGAGCCTGCCCACTTTTGTTGTCTGCTAGAAACCCTAGAGGGCCTCTAAAAGAGAACACGACAGAACTTTGGGGACCTGAGCAATCTGAAGATTTGTTTTCCCTTATTTTCTTGACTTTCCAAGAGCTTCTAAAGCAGTGAAGTTGTTCAAAGGCCCTACAGAAAATGCTGCATCTCAGAAGATTCCTGCTGTGCTTTAATGGCTTAAATTTACCACAACAGTGTCTGCAATTAGTGAACACAATCTAAAATGACCTAATTCCATAAAACTGTCTGATATATATAAATATTTTTCTAACAAACTGACCTCTGATCTGCAAAAATCATATTGCACTCCAGTATGACACATAATAAATGTTGTTTATACTCCTCGTTAGACTTTTAAGTACAGTATTTTAACTTGTGCACTTTTTACTTGTATGGACATGCACTTTAGATGAATGAATCCTTGTAGGTCATTTCAGCTTTCTGGTCACTGCTCTGTCACGTAGTATCCCTGGATTTCACCTATTTTCTATATCCTCCTTCTGGCTAGGGTTTTGTAAACTGGAGAATCCTTACTCTCATCTGCTCATTTCTTTGCTGTCATAACAATCCCACTTTATTTTGAAAATTGATCTACTCTGAAGCTTAAATATTGTTTTATGCTTTTTATGGTTTCTATATTCCAGGTGAAAACCAAGATTTATGATGCCCCGGAGAGACCACTTGGTTTCAGTCCTTCAAAGAGAAATGTTACATTAAAGACAGTGTTGGTACCCCTGCAGCGTATCAGGAATTTATTATGGAGTATAAACTGCACAAGAAACAAGAGATAAGAGTGAACAGGGGCAAGAAACTGACATAGTGTATTTATTTTTCGTTTTAATGTGGAGTTATGAATATTTATTGCATTTGTGGAAATTGCCGTTTCTGAGCATAAAACTATTTTTAATAGTAGAGCTACTTTTGCCAAAAAGTAACCCTCCAACTCACATCAAGTTCTCGAAGCATCCTGTGTATATCACCATTCAGGAAGTTGCTAAATACCTCCAGGGTGTTCATCAGCTGTCTTGCAACAGAAAGATTTATCTTTTTTTTTTATATATATAATGCTTTAATAAATTCCACTTAATAAAATGCAGCACATTTTTTAGCATCACTGTAAGCAAAAGCAGCAAAGATTTTAAATCAGTTGATACTGTGCAGTTTATCTTTCTCCAGCAAAGACAGCTGCTCATGAGCATTCTTTGATTAATATGAGAAATCCCTGATAGGGAGCTTTCATCTCTGGTATCTATTAAATTACAGGGCCATGTAGTTGGAATTGTGTCTCGTCATCTGACGCTCAAATCTGGGCTCTCGGCACTGCATCTACAGATGGACAGTCAACAGGTGCACAAATAGAAAATATCAAAGCAAATGGAAAACAACGGCCAGGCCAGATCAAATTGGCAAGTGCATCTGAAAAGTAACATGTTAAAGTTTAGAGAACAGGACGGCTAGGCATCAGCAGAACAGCCACAAAGAGAACAATTGGACACATCCGTGTAACATTTTGGAAAGATCCGACATGGCACAGTCACAGCAAGAATCGCAGCTCAAAAATGTTGATGAGGACAGTCGGTGAAAACGGATGACTGACAAGAATAGGCCAAACTGTGTCTTTTATAATTATGTGAAATACTGATTCAGGCATATATGTAGGAAGATAACTGTCAATGAATTATGAAAATGAGCAATCTTTAAAAAAATACCACAACAGCAGTCTAGACAGCAGAGGATGTTGAAAGCCAGTGCTACAAGAAATAAAAAAAAGACATAAGGTAAACAGACATTATTTTTAATAGTATGGGAAAGAATAAGAGGGGACTGTTTTGTAGATATAAGATTTTAAAAATCTTATTACACTACTAGCTCTGATTATAGTAAATTACTGTATTCAACTAAACCTGCGTCAGCACCGAAATACCCAAAAAGCTTTCTGGAATGTAATCATTGCAAGCTGGGTCTGTAAACTTCAGCACCCCCTGAGGCAGTCTTACAAAAAAAAGGGTGTGCGTAGTTTTGATCATCACTAAGAAAAGATTATTTGTATATTTGACAATTGTTTCTTACATTTCAGAGATATGTTTATGAAGTAATGATGACTTTCACATAAAAAAAGCTGAATAATGTAGCCTAATATGATGTGACCAAATAGTACCAGTCTGCCAGGATTCTTCACCTGTTATCCCCTTGCTATGCAGCTATAAAATGTATCTTAAATCAACATCACTTTTAACTAAGACATGGTTTTCCTACTAGCGTTATTTTATTTCTTTATTATAAGATTAGAACTCCACTGCTTTCAGATTCAGTCATAATGCTGTGAAGATGCTATACAAACAAACAATCGTTTGCCACAGTATGAAGAGATCCTCTGGCCTAAAGGGGTCCTCCAAAACCCACAATGAACTTTTCTGGTTGAACACTGATTAGGGCCTTTATATAAATGCAGTTATGCTCAGTGAATCAGAGTTCAATTAAAATAGCAGACAAAGGATTACTTTGCTACAGGAAGAATCTAAAGAGAGTGCCTTTTTTTTTTTTTTTTTTTTTTTTTTAGTCTGGTTTCTTCCAAAAGTATCTTTGTAAACCTGGACAAAATGGAGTGATGCTAAAGAATCTCAGTTCTGTTAAAATACCTCTGATTAGCAGCCTTACAAATCCCTTGCATAATGATAAACTTTCCCAAGATAATAACAAAATACCCTGATGGCATCTGGTCAGTCAGCTTTTACTCCCCGGATCTGTTCTGACTCACAGAGGCACTGTGAAAGTCTTCCTTTCTGCACTGGAGTGCAATTCTGGAACATGTTTCCATTATTGCAGAACGAATTCTGCACACACAGTGCCTGTAGCCAGGCTAACATTAGTATTTGTAGCAATTAATCACCATGATATTTAATGTCTCAAAATAAAGTGTTATTTAGTATCACCATCAAAAATACAAAAGGCAAAAATGAAGAAACCAGGCAAGATTGTCACAAGACTGTCCCCACACAACCTTGTATGGCTGCAACACGAAAGTGTTTTCTCACAAGAAAAAAACAGGACAGGACCTGGGTCAGGGTAATTCCCCTTTTTCCAAATGCTGGAAGCAATCCCCTGAAAAACTGACGTGGCCCTAGGACTTTCCTGTTTGTGTCCCTTCTGAGAAGATGCAGTACCTGAAGGGCGCAACAAAATCTCTAGAACTGGTTGAAACAAAGGTGCAGAGTAACAGTAGGAAATTTCAGTGGTTTTGCCACCTGCTGTCAATCAATAAAGCAAGCAGTAACGCTTTCTTGTTTGAGTGATTACATGCCTCAGAATTCACCTTAAAATGTTCTGCTACTTTCGCCAACATGCTATTTGTTTCAGAGAATTTTAAAAAGCTGTATTTTTTTGTTGTTGTTGCATGTTTGCAGAGTTTCCTTTAATTTCTCATCATGTTTAAATTCAGATACTACAGCAAGCACAGACATTTTGCTGTTTTGTATTATTCATATAGCCATTCAACTGTTTGAGATGATGCTATTTTGTATGACCTTACTACATCTCATGACTCAATACTGTCTTAAAAGCAGTTACAGGAATTTTCATTTAGTGAAGAAGTGCAGACTGTATTTCTTTTATTTGACTAAGCTGTTTCCTATTACTTATTGCACTCTCTTGACAGTAATAAATTTCATAATGGTTGCTAGATCTCAAATCAACTATTACACTATCTAGATGGAACAGTAAATCAATAATGGATGATTGATATACAAATCATATCTAATAGCTGGAACGGGGGGGGGGGTGTTGCCTTAAGGTGTCACACTCAGTAATCACTAATATTTATTTTAAAATAGCAAAATGTTATAAAATCAATAATAAATTGGCTTGAATATATGAAGATATTTTCATAAACAAAGAGAACAGATCTGGGAGGAGAAAATGTACTGTTGTTATGCATGCACTTACAGATCCTCATGTTGAAAACCAGATTAATTATTGTGCTTTATCACAATTGTTTTCTACATTTCTTTTAAAGCTCCCACTTTTGAAACCAGATAAAACTGGATTACAACTTGGTGAAAATACTTCAACAATAGATGTCAACATTTGTGTTTCAATAGATCTGGCTTCTTCATAGTTTTGCTTAGGAGAAGTCTCTAATGTGATAATTTCTCATGTATTCATTTTTATATACGCAAAGAGAAATAACTGAACAGTAAACCTTGACATTATGGTCAACAAGACTAGAAAAATAAATATTGGCATAGACACAATAAAAAATAAAGCTCAATTCTGATTCTGTGCTTCATGCTGTGTTTCTTGTTCTCATTGGGTAAATAGCAGATTGGAATTTAAAAGTCTTGCATAATTAAGCCCTAGATTGCTTAATGAAAGATGATACCTAAGTATAACCCACTTTCACAAGTTCGTATAACCCTAGCTTGAATTTTACTGAAAAGTATTGAAAATGCAGCAACATCCTATGAGGTTCTGTAGTTAATTGAAGTTTTAGTCATCAAATGTGTATCTTTTCTTTCCCTTTTTCTTTTCTTTTCTTATTTTCTTTTTAAAGGAATAATAGGTAGAGGTATAATACTTATTGCTTCATTTTCCACACATTTTGATCAAATAAATTTGGTAACAAAACCCACAAATCAATCAATCAGAAGTTAGTTGAGGTATCCATGAGGTATCCAGGGAATGAACAGAGAAATTTTTCATGTCCTTGAAATGTTTTCTTCTCATCTGGCTAAGGTTCTCCCAGCCTCCCAGATTAGTTAGCTGAACAAAATGAAATTAGGATGGATATAAAGCCTCAACAGCTTTCTGCTACTCTTCAAATCCCTGTTTCTCCACAAAGAAAGAAGGAAGAGGTGTGATGCGTATGTTTCTTTTTGTGTCTGGTCAGAAACGCCATAGAAGTCAATGAAAATCTCTCAGCACAACCTACAAGTTTGTTTTCTAAGACACAGAAAAAAGGAGGGGATGTAATTTTTGCAAATCATGAACTGAAACATTTTCATTGGTATGTGTCTTGGAGAGGTATTGGTCTATTTCAAGGAACCATCGTTTTACCCTTGCTATTCTGTTCTAGAAGCCAGTGACTATTATCACATACTAGCATCAGGGAAATTAAAGCAGAAAAAGGCACCTGTGACTAAGCAAAGAGCAGAAAAAGTCTAATTGTGCATTAAATTGATTAAAATATATCTAATTTCCTCAAATATGAAATATGTGCAGAAATTTAGAAGTTCAATGACCAGTGATGACTTTGTGGGGTTTTTTTCTCCTTTAGGGAAAGTAGAATAAGTATCTGCTAAATTGATTTTTAAAATTATACACCTATTATTGCACAAGATAAACAAATACCATTTCAAAGAGTTCTTACATCATTTGATTATTACCTTGTTAGTCCTTTCAAAATATTTTATATTGAAAAAATGTATGCAAAGTTCTGTGTATCATATTATACTTGATAAAGTCTCGGAAGTCTTTTTCTTTGAATAATCTTCTTTAGATTGCACAAATGAAAGCTGCGTCTCACCTGGCAAAGGAAGCTTTGAATCCTTAAGTATACATTTCTGTCCTACAAGTATCATAAAAAGAATCTGCTTTTGTAAATTGTTTGCTTCATGATATAATGTACCAAATGGCTTGCTGAAAAAATTGGACACATTCCAGTTGAACAGCCACTATTCAAACTGATAGTGACAGCTCATTCTGAAAAAAACCCCACGTTATTTTCAAATGATTGATATGAACTCAAAGGGGTGTGAAGAACTGTGGTGTTCATATTGCTCATGAGCTGTTGACAGTTTGGCACATCTCTAGCGCTGATTAGAAACAAGCCAGGACACCACAGTTTGCATTCCCATTAAGCTTACAGACCACATTAAATTATTTGATTCACAAGAACACTCAATATACTAAAATATGCCAAAAAATTCAAAATCAAAGGACCTTTGTATCGAGAATCGTAGTATCCATGAGGACAGTATTGAGTGATAAAAAGTTAGGAGAATATTAACAGATATTAATTAAACTCAGAAAGTAACTTGGTGATGATATTCAGTTCTAGTGAACTGCAGACATTTTCAGAGATACAATATGTTGAAAAATGCGTTTGAAAATGGAGTTTCCAAAAGCTTGTCTACATTCTTCACATCTGACCTGTAAATAGAGGAATTGGTACTTGAGAATGCTTTTCTGATGTTTATGTATTCCTTATTTCACCTGTGCAAATGTTAATGCTACTAGGATTATTTTTTTAAAAGCCCCTTGTCTGTCACCATCTCTCTGTGACAGTGCTGGCATAGGCAACGAAAAGGAAGTGTTAATGTAACTTCTTCATCAGGCCATTATTTCTCACGTGGGCTCTGCAAAATGTCATCGTCAGGAAAGGCAGCTCTCGCATCCACCCTACAAAAACTTCTAGGATTTCTGTGGCTGAAGGCCACTGTGACATATTCCTGTAAGATACCCGCTAGTTATTAACAGATCACTACCATTATTTCACATTGCCCATGCACCCCCCAAACTATGATGATCGCTTCCAACCTGCATCTGAATTCCAGGCTATTCCACTACTAACTCCATACCAGAGAGGTTCAAAAATATTTATTTTTCTAGATGCCAGTTTTTCTAGTTCTCAGTCATACAGGAAAAGAAATACAGAGAAAATGAGATGTTTCCCTAGGCTGAGAAAGAGAAGAGAAGCAATCAGTAGATAGAAACTAGTCCCCAGGAGTTAGATGACAAGCACAGGACCCTGTTACCAGATATTGATAAGAGTTCAGGAAGAGAATCTCTGTCTTGTCTTCTTAGATGCCAGGTGGTGAAGGTAGCCATCTTTCCATCTGTCAAACCTTCCAAAAAACCCCAAGTGTACTTCTGTGTCCAGAGAGACAATGAATGGAGTATACACTACAGGACAGCAAGCTTGCACACTTTCATTAAGTAACAAAAGTCAGTCTGATGCAGGAGAATGCAAGGGAAAGTGGACTTCCCTGCTTGAACAAGCCAGTATCACAACCATGTTCTGAATGTCCCCAGTGCAAAATGTGCACTGTATTCATTATCAACTTCACATTTACCAGTAAAGGAAGGTTTGGTTTTGTTTGTTTGGTTTTGCTTGTGTTATGGAGCATGAAACATGGACTGATCTCAGCGCTGGCAGACAAGGTTCAAGTTGAAACTGGCTCACAGATTCACCAAAAGGGGAAACTATTACAGAATAGGAATGCTCACTCACAGGTCAAAATCCAGAACTAACATTAAAAGGATAGCAGGCATGTTACATTGACCCAGGAGAAAGTTTAACCTGCATTTCCAGTTTTTATGCAGCAGGTAGCTCAAGCTCTCACTGACCCCGGCAGAATTACATGGGCGCTATGGGCACTAGGGTGAAGAGCCAGAGAGTATTTTTCAAAGTA
Source organism: Falco peregrinus (assembly GCF_023634155.1). Taxonomy (NCBI): domain Eukaryota; kingdom Metazoa; phylum Chordata; class Aves; order Falconiformes; family Falconidae; genus Falco; species Falco peregrinus. The sequence continues at coordinate 2,265,960 of NC_073722.1, forward strand.
CGGTATTGTGGTTTCCTTTTCAACATTAGCTGTTCTATTGCTTCTCTGAATATTGTATAATTGAGTGAATTTATACATTTTGCCACTGCATACACAATGCGTGCACACACAATCATATCTTGGCTGAATTCCTTGACATAATGTCCCTCAGGTAGAATATAAAAGCAGTGGTGAGACACCGCAATTCCAGATCTTATTAGTACCCCTCTGTACTCCACTAGCAAAGAGGAGCTTTGAGTGTAAAGTGACCTTCTACACCAATACTTCTGTCTTGAAAGCTGACTTTATTAACTTTATTACATTAAGATTCAAAGTACATAGCACTCTCTGCCACTTCAGTCTGAACAGTAGCTCCAGCTTTCAAGGATATGTGAGTAGCAGTGCAGCTTTTGTGAATTTTGTGGTGCAATATCTTGAGAAGCAGGAACAAACTGTTAGGACAGGAGCAAAGAAATGGTAAGGCCAGACTGTTCCTATTTGATTCAGTGCCAACCACAATAAAGTCCATCAGAAAGATCTCACAGTAAGCATTACAAAATCATAGATTTATTTGTAAAGTGTTATCACTTCACAAGATGAGATCTAAATATTAAAAAAAAAAAAGGTAGCTAAAGCCAATTTAAAATTCTCTCTTTTTCCTTCATTTAATAATTGCTATCATCTCTTTATGGCAACGGAAGATAAGTAGTGGTAACAGGCAGGTTACTTCTCTGAGAACGCCTTTGTGTTAGATCCAGGTGCCTAAATAAATGTTTGGCTCTCAGGTCCCACTGAACCTTCAGTTTAATAGGTGATCTGCGTGTGATGACATTCTGTAGCTATTGTCCACCTAGGCTGACCAGTGTATGTGGTGTACCACAATGCGTATGGTGGTCCTAAGTTGTGTAAACAAACTACTTTTGATACAAATTAACATCTAACATCTGCAACAAACTGCGACAGACTGCAACAAACTGACATCTGATATTGATGATTGGACATCTGATATTGATGATTGTTGTCATTTATGGCTCAATCAGATTTATGAGGGTAAGTTCCAAGAATAATTTATATAAGGCTTCTTGTGTATACAGAGAGTAAATGTACATTTGTATTTCAGCCTATTGCATCCTGAAAAAAATGTTACTTTTCCAATCAGGTGTGCTTATTCAAAAAAAAAATAAAAAATAATACAGTTAACTTACACTTTGCAGGTAATACGAATTTATTTATTTATTTATTTATTTTTGCCTCCTGCAGATTCTTTCATTTTTCAGTAAGAAATCACTCTACAGCTTTTTTCAAAACTGAATGAAAACACACAGAAGCTGTAACTAAACACAGACTACAAGAATGGCTGATAGCTAAATATACCACAGCTGCTTTTATTTGTTGCTAAAAAAAAAGAAAATAACAGAAGTCTTTTGACTGCCTTGAAGATATCTGATGTGTAAAAAAGCAAAATAGGTCATAAAAATGTGAGGTTTATGTTTTCTAATATTTTTCTCTCTTATTTCATAGGTAGTGGGAATATTTTCCACAATATTTTGTGCTGAAGAGTCCTCAGATAATATTTCATCCTAGTTTTTCTTTTTTTGCAATTTTTAATTACTTTTACTTATTATCAAAATATTTTTGGAGTGGCTGGGGAAAATAAATTAAGTATAGAAAAACACATATTCACAACTTTTTAATGTTTCTCAAGTTTTCCTAAAAAGAACACACCAAGAAACCTTGACATAACTTTTCCCTACTTTGGTTGTTTACTCCCTGCTTTCTACAGGTTAAAAAAAGAACAAACAATTTTTTTTTAAAAAAAAAAAATCAATCCCCCATACCTATTCCCTTAATTAAGGAGAATGACAATTTTTATTTCTGGTGGTTGTGTTTTTTTGGTTTTGTTTTCTTTTAGAAGTGTTTATTTATTTTATCATATTTCCTGGTAAGGGTTTTTATTTGTATTTTGTTTGTTTGTTTTGTCTGGTAATAAATTGTATTAACATTTTTTTTTAATTCGTCTTGAAAAACTAGTTGTTTCTTTTCAAAAAAGTGGAAAAAGGCTTTCTATATTTATTTATATTTTTAACACAAAAGTAGATATAATTTTAATACAAAAAGAAAAATGGCTTTCTTTTGCTGAAAAGAAAGCGGTTTTGCTGGAGAGAAGTATTTCAGTGGAGACTAGTTGTCTCCAGCTGACAGATTAAGATTGTTTCTGTGTTTGATTACTGTGGTGGTTTGACCTTGGCTGAGCGCCAGGTGCCCACCAAAGCCGCTCTGTCCTTCCCTTCAGCCAGCCCCTCGGGGGAGAGAAAATGTAACAAAAAACTCCTGGGTCAAGATAAGGAGAGGGAGATCACTCAGCAATTGCTGTCATGGGCAAAGCAGACTCAACTTGGGGAAATAATTAGTTTAACTTATTACCATTCAAATCAGAGTAGGATAATGGGAAATGAAAGCAAACGTTAAAACACCTTCCCCCACCTCTCCCTTCTCACCAGGCCTCAGCTTCACCCCCAGTGTCTCTACCTCCTCCCTCCAGCAGCGCAGGGGATGGGGACGGGGCTGCCATCAGTCCCTCACACGCGGTCTCTGCCGCTCCTGCCCCCTCACGGGAGGGCTCCTCACACCCTGTCCCTGCTCCAGCGTGGGGTCTCTCCCACGGGACACAGTTCTCCATGAACTTCTACAACACGAGTCCTTCCCATGGGCTGCAGTTCCTCACACACTGCTCCCGCCTGGGTGCCCCACAGGGACACAAGCCCTGACAGCAAACATGCTCCAGCGTGGGCTCCTCTCTCCATGGGGCCACAGGCCCTGCCAGGATCCTGCTCCAGCAGGGGCTTCCCACAGGGTCACAGCTTTCTTTGGGTGCATCCACCTGCTTTGTGGTCAAGGTTCTCCCCGGGCCGCAGGCGGGTACCTGCTCCACCATCAACCTCCCCAGGCTGCAGGGGCACAGCCTGCCTCACCGTGGGCTTCACCACAGGCTGCGGGGGAATCTCTGCTCCGGCGCCTGGACACCTCCTGCCCCTCCTTCCTCACTGACCTGGCGGTCTGCAGGGCTGTCGCTCTCACACACGCTCACTCCTCTCCTCTGCTGCAATTTGTTTAGCAGATTTTTTTTCCCCCTTCTCAAATATGTTACCCCAGAGGTGCTACCACTGTTGCTGATGGGCCCAGCCCTGGCCAGCAGCAGGTCCATCTCAGAGCCAGCTGGCATTGGCTCCATCAGACACAGGGGAAGCTTCTAGCAGCTTCTAACAGAAGCCACCCCTGTAGCCCAGTATAATGACATACAGTACATGGCAATATAATATTCCTTTAAATTATCACAAAATATTTATTGCAATCTGAATGCTTTTATACCCTGTTATTTCATCCAGAACTATCACAACTAAACATCTTAATTGTACATTTTTCTAGGAAGTTAAAACAAAAGAGTTTATAAATGATGACCAAAAAAAAAGTATGTTTGTAGATCAGATAAGAAAATTAATTTTTATAACACAACATGCAATTTCCTAAAAAGTTATCAAAAGATAGCCAGCTATACAGTGACTCTTCTGTGGTTCAGCATTTCATAGGAAAAAGAGGTGTAGCAGCTTTAAGGCAATATGAAACATTTTCTTTTCATTGTAATTCAGTTATGTATTACCTAGCACCTTACTCAAGCACTACTCTGCAGTGGCACTACTCTGCAGTGGGCGAAATGAAGAGGCAAATTGAGATGTCACTAATAGTTCCAATTACTGTTCTTTATGCTCTTCATTGTTGGGTTTATGTCTTGAAGTGTGTCTTTAAAGCTGGACTTATAATAATATGGGGGATATATGCATTTTCATTAACTAGAAGTCCAAACAGATTTACAAATATATTGCTACTTTTTTTTTAATTTACTGTACTTCAGAGTTCTCTATGCTTTAGAGTTTGTGTATATGATTTCAGGTGCTTTTATTTTGGGGATTCCAGCTTTAGACAATTTACCAATACATTAAAAAAAAAAAAAGGAACATTAAAAATAGCAAGTTTGTTAGTATAAACGAATATATTAGCGCCATACTGTGCCTAGTGGTACCTGATCGAAACTCATGTCTTGAAATAATTGTAGTGGCAGATTTCTGGAGTGAAGGAAGATCCTCTCTTTTGTTGATGTCTTTCAGTCTGGAGACAGACAGAAATTCTTGGAGTCTCCAGAGCATGGGCTGCCCTAATTTCTGTACTTGTGGCAGAAACCATAAAACTCTAAAATACAGTAACAGCATTTTAACTTTTGTTGTAGGATGTACTATAGTCTTGACACAGAAGGAGCCTCACTTCCTGAATCATGATTTCCCATCTTACATTTGGCTGTTGCTTTTAAAACTCCTCAGATGGAAGAAGATTTTTTTGATTGACTTCACCTTAATAACCAAAATTTTGACACCACTGGTGACTTTGAGCCAAGAATACGTGTACAAAAATAAGGACTAAATAAGATAGGCATAGTAACTGCTTCTCAATGGTGGTTACAACTAAGGGAAAAAAAAAATAAAAATAAAAAAAAATGTAGTGGGACTTACCTAAATATGTATGGCAATAAAACATTGCTATTACATCAGTTTCAGAATTTTTCACTTTTATTTATTAATAGCTGGGATCATACTATGCATAAGACCTATCTTTCTTCATGATGGAGAAAAACTTATTATTTCTAATTTAATGCAGAATGAACCACTTTCTGCTTTCCACATTGTTCTTTCCCCTAGTTAATTATTTCCCAGGCACAATGAAATTACATCACCAAGCAAGATTTTTCTCACAGAAGTTGTGTCTAAATGACAGCTTGTCAGTTTTTCTGAGAAGGGTCAGACCACACCTTTGATGATAAGGTTTATAAAAAGTTTTCTAAACAGGTTTAGTATAAACTTATTGTATATAGGGTATCTAAGGTTACTTGACTGCTTCTGTAGTGCATCCTTAGTATGTTGTTAATGCCTCTACTCATTGCTTGTTCACTTCATCCACCCTCCTACCGAGAAACTCAGGCATAGCTTGGAAGGAAGCTGTTGCATTCTGCAGATGTGAGCTATGTGCGGCTATAGTTACTGAATGGTCTAAAGTGGAAAATGGAATTATTCAAATATTGTGAAAGCTAATATGCTTAATTGCAGTCATGTTACTTATTTACAAATAAATAAGAAACTTATTTATAAAGAAATCTCAGCATACCCCTGCTACTGATTACCACACTACTATTAAGAAGTAGTTGGGACAAACTCTTGCTTTTTTAAATGTCCTTGAATACTGCTGAAGTCAAAGGGAATTAGGTATGTAACCCAATACCCCCAGAAAGGAGTTTACGTATGTTAAGAGCACTTTAACAAGAAAAGTTTATGGTCTTTAGGTTCACAAGGTCTGTAGTAGTTTCAAGCTTTGTCTAGTAATGCTTCTGAAGGACAGTATACAACGATCCCTTCCCTGTCTTAAAAGCACAGGTTTTGGAGAACTATGATTTCCAAAGTAGGCAGTCTTCTTTCTTTCCCTCTAAAAGTTTGATCTGTTAGACTGCTCTGAGAACAAATACAACATCCTAAAAGCACTGAACTCTGGACAAAACATGCAGCTAAAGATACTTGTACTGAAAAAAAAAAAAAACATCCTAGGAGTAACTATGCGATTTCCCTCTTCTGGTTAGAGAATTTGACCTGGCAGGAGACAACCTAGATTCACTGTTTTCCTCAGCTTTGGACAGTACAGACTAACAGCTGCCATCTCCCCAGCTGCAATGCCTTCAGCTGCTCAGCCGTGGGGAACGTAGCTAACCTGCCTTCATCTAGCAGGGAGATCCTTGGCCCCAAACTCTAAGAGTCTCAGCTTTTGATTCTTCAAACAAATGTATTTTGGTCTTTTATCAAATGTATATTTGATGAAAAATCTCACAAACTAGCTTTGGGGAGAAATCCCAATCTAAATCTATCCTTCTCGCAGGTAAGCGTCCTACTCACTGAGCTAGAAAGTTATGGTCTGATGAGTCTTAAATTATTTCTGCACAGTGGCACATCTTTCAGAGGAAAATCACCTGAAGTCTAATCATTAAGTACTCTCCTAGGAATTGACAGACTGTTTTTTTAACATCCTAACACAGAGAAGGGCACTGAAGTGCATGTGAGAATGGCCTGACACAAGCTTGTTCTGCAGAAGGGTAAGTTACACTACCATCCCTCAAAATCTTTGAAACAGTGACTTTCTGCTTTCCTGTGGAAGAAACAGATTTACATCAAGCCCCATGAAGCTGTATGAACTCTGAGCTAATCTAACAACTCTTTACAAGGTCTTGCAAGGCAATAAAGTCAGCCACAGGAAAGTGAAATTGAAAGCCTCCTCTGCCTAACACCTGTTCATATTTCCAGATAAGATAGCTTAGACTTTTAATGCACTGGATCTGAATAAGAATTGCCTTGTGAGGTCTCACAGTTCTCTGCATGAAGGTCTAGGACATTTGGAAACTTAACCTGGATGTAGAGATTCCTTTTTGGATAATGTTTGACTGAGAGTCAGCTGTATGCAGTGCTGAAGTAGGTAATTTAAAAATGTTGAGAGATGCTAATCTCAGATGACTCCTTTTTACAAAATCTGGTTCTTCATTTTCTAGGAAATATTTCCACTTGTTTTTGTAGTTCTTCTACCTTGAGTGGGACATGGTGTTTATTTAAACAAAAAATAATTTCAAGATAATGCTATTATATAATATTTTATTAGGCATCTTAGGTACTTACAATAGGTTAATGAATGTGTCCGTAGATACATTTCAATTTCCTCTGACTATAAAGTACCAGGATGAAATTAGAGGCAGGAAGAGATCAAGTCTTTGATCTAGTAATGATTTAAGTGCTGTACTTTCAAATCACCGTGTGAGTTTTCTCATTTTTTTCCAAAGGTTACTGTGCATTTTATGTCTTCTTAAAGTAGGAGAATATTTCAAGAGAAACAGAATGTGAGTTAAAAATGTGCTTTTGGGAGAAGAAAATAAAGATCATTAACTACTGTATCATTTGTTCTATCATATTTCCAGAATCTATTGCAACTAGGGAATTCATTTCTAGGAGGACAAAATCCTGCAAGAGGGTTGCCATATTGCTATATACTTGCAAAATATACATTTTGCCTTTTCCTTAGAAATAATGCATATTAATGTTCCTGATTATATGCATATGCAAAGACACACAGATCTATACAAAGAAAGAGACATTTCCTGAATAAAGGTTAAAACAAGGAAAACAAGATCAGAGTTCATTAGAGATAAACTGCTGCTGCCTGATTTAGGTCTTACTTTTATAGTTACAGCAATTGGATTATTTTAAAGCCTAAAATGGACCCACAACTTCTTTTTGCAGATTTCTTTAGTATTTATGCTCTTTGCATTTTCTTTTCTACTAAGAACCCTTCCCGGCTAAAGCCGGCAAAAAGATACTTTCTCACATACTCTATCATATGGGTATGGCCTCACACTTGCCCATGCCTCTAACATGAGTGTTATCTTGTTGCCTTTCACACCTCTTCAAAATAATATATAGTTGTACTGTTTGGAAAGTGTTCCTGAGTTCAACTTTAAGAATGCTACATAAAGTGATGAAGTTCTCTCTTAATCATTTACCCTGAAAACTTTTTCATACAAAAGCTAACAAATAAAAAACATTTTAAAATGTAAATTTACAAATTAGGAAATAGTTAGCCAGACCTAAGCCACACCAAAAAAAACAAAAACCAAAACCAAAAAGCAAAAAACGAACAAACGAAAGCAAACAAAAAAAAACCCCAAAAAACAAACTAAAAACAAGGAAAAAGAAAACTGGTTTTATTCTGCTTACATCAAGATTTAATTTGAAAATATTTATTTTTCTTTCCTTTTTTTGTACCTTGCTGACAAACTGCACATGCTTGCCAAATGTAGAAGATAAGGTTTAGGTCTGGTGTATGTTCAAATTCTCCTCTATGTCAGATTCCATTTAAAGGAGATAATTTTAGGCTAAACCCATATTTTAGGCTGAAAACCACAGTAGGAAAGGCACTGCTGATTTTGTTCTTTTAATATAGTTACAACTTTGTATAATGGTTTCTGGTGATTCACATAAATGCAAACACCTTCCTCCAGGATCATTAATCCTAACTTATCCAAGAAGCAGTTTTGACCTTTTCTTCTTGGTCTAGACATTATTGCGTTTACTACAATGTCTTTCCAGCTATGTGAAGTTATTTCTTGAGAGTCATTTAAATATTATGAAATTGTTAATCTGTTAAAATTTCAATATCATTTCATAACTATTAAGGCAACAGTCAGCTCTTAGCATGAAAACTTTCCCTATAATAAGTTTTAATTTTGAGTAAACATAAATGGCTAGCAAACACATGAAATGTGCCTGCTGCTCATTACTGATTTGCAAATGATACAAGGTACAATGTCATAAACATCAACACAGATATCAGTCCTTTGTGGTAATGAAAGTCTAGAAGTCCCTGGAGATGTTCTGAACTGCAATAACTTTTCTTTGTAGTAAACATTTTTAATAAAGAGCAAGAGGATTTTACACCTGAGGAAATCAGATGCTGTGCAAACATAAGTTAGACTATTACATATTTTTCAAAAGTCAATTTGAAAGAACATTGAAAGACAGAACAGAAAAAAAAAAAAAAAAAAAAAAAAAAAAAAAGAGTTTAAATCTGTTTCCTTCCAGGGAGGGCCTATTTTTCAAGGCCTGGTTTTGGTTAACTTGTTGACTTTCTGAGTTTCAGAAAACTCCACAGAATCCTCCCTTGTTCTTAGGCACTTTTCTTTCCATCATAACTGAGGTCACTCTCTGACACAGTCTTCTCTTGGCAAGGATGCTGCATAAACTTCTGCTTCCAGCTCTGTACTCTGCCATCCTCACACCTATCAGTATTTTGAACCTTTTCTTTCCAAGAATGTGCAGCTGCTCACGGCTGGAATTTCTCCCTCTTTCCACTTGACCTAATCAGTCTTCCTACTTTTCTTTTTCTATGTTCCCATAAGGGAAAAAAGAAATAAATACTGGTAGCAACCATCACAACAATACAGGGATACCATGAAATTGCCAAATCTGAAATCTAATCTAAGATCCATGTATTCTGTGACTAGAGAAATACAGATTGTGTTGCAGTAATAGAAAGTTAAATTTTTATTCTATGCTAAACCAATTTTTTTCACCATTTTTGTAGCTAAACACATGAAATTATACATTGCTTAGAAGATACATCTTAGGAAGTGTGTTATATTTTAATTTTGTTAATAAAATTTGCTTTAATACAATTCAGAGAATGTTTAAGTAACACATGTAGAGACAGAAGTAGTGAATATTATGGCACAAAGGAGGTGATACAAAAAAATTTTGGAACGAGGTGGTTTTGGTATCACCAAAACAATGTATGTTGTTTGCCTAGTGCAAGAATCCCCCTGAAAATATCTGATCCACTAGAAATATAGTGCTATAACAATTCTGTATTATAACACAAGAAGAAGACAGTATGTATTGTTCTTAGAAATGCCTATTCATCTTTGTATTTCCTTCTTACAACAGTCTTAGCTACATTTTATATACTCGAAAAGGAAAAAAAAAATAATTTCTTTATTCTCTGGTAAATGTTCAATCTGTAGTGTCACCCACTGTGTACAATGACTGGTAATTTCATGCGCTATTATTTGTAACAGTGTGGTGGCATAACAGTACAAAAAGTTTTTCAGCCAGTAGAACATCCTTAACACAAAATCCAAAACTTACTGTGAAGAATTCTTCTGTCTGTTTAGAATTCCATATTTCAGACCATACTAAAGTTTTACACAGCCTTCTAACACACTTATACTCATTTTCAGAGATACCTCTCCTGTGAACTTGCTACTGAAATGTTCCTGTGTATCTCATCCTTGACAAACTCCTGGCAAGCTTTCTGGAATGAGTATAAAACCATAGGAGTTGGGTAGATATAGGCAATATAAAACTGGGGTTTGAAGATACCTTGTGCAAATGTAGCTGCTTTGTCATGGCAGCTAACACACAGATCATATACAGAGGTTACATGTCATTGCCAACCTTTTCCAGTAACATCTCTTCCCAGGAAATCCCAAATGGTGCCATTATTCAACTATAAAGACAACATAGGTACTGTTGGCTAACACAACTATTTTAATGATTATCTGAACATAATTTCATAACACTTTTAGGCACAATTACAGTTGAGAAGCCAGGAAGCACAAAACGCGTGCTTGTAGTAATGAATTAGGAAATACATCATCAGACTGTCTTCTGCTGCTCTGACAGATGTCATGTAAGCTAAGAAACAGGCTATTTTGTAATATCTTACAAACAGCACATTTAAAGTGTATGGCATAGACAAGGTTGTAGTAGCATGGAAGGGGGGAATTGTAGTAGCATAAGGATATGGCAATGTGGAAGATCACGTGTTGTGACGGAAACATAGGAACTAAGCAGAAAACCGCCCACGAAGGGGCTGGCTCTGTTACTAGTATGTAAGTGCCTGTGTCTTTCAATAAACTGCCATTTTGCCTTCCTCTCCCTGAGAGTCTGAGTGCTGATGGTCCCTCAGGTGCTGCGCTGAGGTTTGGACACGTCTTGAGCTACAACAAGTGGTGACCCCAACGTGAGCCTGGGAGGCAGCACGCTGGATGACGCTGGACCTCCGGAGGGGTGATGAAGCCCGAAAAAAGATGTCGATGTTGATTTCGTGGTACAGGTATTGAAAAAACGGGTGAAGGAGGCAGGGGAAAAATGTCTGCAGAAAGATATAACAGAAATCATCCTATGGATGAGGGGCAGAGGGCTGATTGTTAACCTGCAAGATATTATGCGTTGTGAACTGTGGGAAAATTTTGAACAAGAAATTTGGGAATCTGAGAAAACGGGCACGATGGCATGGGGTTCAGCCTGGGGTAAGATATGTCGTGTTATGAACAAAAAACGTGAAGGGGCTCAAATATGGGCTGCGGTGGGAGCATCTATGTTTGGTACAGAGTGTCTTTGGCTTCTGGGAATAAATCAGGAAGTACAGGTGGGCACTTCATTAGCAGGGGACTCTAAACCTTTTAGTCCTCCTCCTAGTCCACCGGGTAATTTACCAGACAGCCCACCGTCAGAAAGAAAGGCGGAATGCTATCCGGTAGAAGATAAGAATGCAAAGCGGGATCAAAAGAACTTATACCCGACAGATGACCTGGCAAATTTACTGCGGAGATTAAAAGTTGAGGAACAAGAACTGCAGGAAAGGGATAAGGCAAAAGAAAGTAGTGTGAGGGAGGCTATTAGGCAAGGTGAAGACAGATTGCACAGAATAGACAAAGCAGGGGACAACACCCAAACATGGCGCTGGCGAGAACAGCTGCCGAGTTATTCGGACGTGGCAACCCCCCCTTCATCTAGTTCAGATGAAGAGGAGGATTCAAAAAACTGTGATAACGCAGCCAGCAATGAACTACCTGACACAAACTGGTTGCCTAAATACATCAGCCCAAGGGGGGGAGGAAATTGTAGAATTGTACGGAACAGAGACAGTGGGTTGTTTTGACATTGATGTGCAGTTTTGGCCTTGCTTTGACGATGTGCAGCTGAGATCCTGCAGCAAAGAGTTAAATAACTTTAAGGGAGTGTGAGAAGAAACTAGGATGAGACAGAAACAAAGGAGGAATGTGATCTCACCTCTAGAAGATAAGGAAACAGCATGAACAGTAGAGAGTAGCCTATAGTGAACAGCACTAAGGAAAGCATATGAATTTGACTGATCACTCAAACTGTATTCATAAGCAGCTTGCTGAGTCAAGAAAAAATGTACAGGCCATAAAGACTGCGAACGGGTTAACGGACTGGCTACAGAGTTTTGGAATTACTGGATGGTTAAAAGATTTGTTTCTGCACGGGATAACGGTACTAATTGCCATTGTAATCTTTTTAATGATATTGGGCTGTGTGTGGAATTGCTTTATGAGAATTATGAACAGAATAATAAAAGGGGTCTGGATCGCTCAAAAACAAAAAGAGGGATTTGTGGAATGGCTGGAAGTCAATGGGCATATTTTGAGCAATTCAGACCAAGTAACTTTGTTGTAATAGCAGGCTGAGCAGGCCAAAGGTGTAACAAGCTGCAGCTGTTATGAAGGACGTATGCAAGGCCAAGGGAGACAAAGAAACTGTATTCGCAGAGAGATAAGAGAGTTGGACAGAAAGATGAGAAAAAACAGGATGCCTGCACAAGGGGGGAGCAGCATGTGGGCACCACACCGGGACCAAGCACAGGGGAGGTGGAAGCGTGTGAATGAGTAGTTTTAACCTATCACCTTTTACATAACAAAGCCTGCGTAGCGTGTGTATTTTTAGCTGGGGGTATAAATTGGTGTGAGTCTATTAATAAAGTGGCCCTAACTTGGGAAAAAAAAAAAAAGGGAATGAAGGGAATGACCCCAGAGGCACGATTAAAGAAAGCATGTTATGTTTTGAACTTTCTGAAAATCTCTGCCGACCATGTGGTGCCTTCCATTGTGTGACATTTTGTGTCAATTGGTAACAAGGTGTCTTAGTACGCATGAAAGACCCTCGTACCGGACATTGGTCGGGACCGCATGAGTTGTTAACTTGGGGGAGAGGTTATGCTTGTGTTTCTACAGATGAAGGTCCGCAATGGATGCCTGCTCGCTGTGTACGGCCTGAGCTTAGCGTGCCGGACCGTGGGAGCGCTGCTGCCGGCAGTCAGCCCAACAACTAATGTGTGGCCTCCTTGCTGAACCAGTCCTTGTTTGGTGTGCCCTTCCTTGAAACTGACTTGCAGACATTGTCGCAAAAAAGTGAATGTATGCGGGGAATGAAGAATCTTACCGAACGTCTTGATATTTTCGATAATTGATTACCTCTGTATAATGTTAACCCAAAAGAAGTCAATATTGTTTGCACTTTGAACGTCGATACCTTGTTTGTTAGGCAGTTAAGAATGTGAGTCAAATTTGCCACCATTATATACAAAACAGAACAACTATTGGTTTTTATTGTTGGCTCAAGAACATGGCTATGAGAATTTTGATGGTATGTGCTGCATGGATTTTAGGCCCCCCATTGCAGCAACATGTTACCAAAATCTGAGAAAATGTCAGCCTTTTGGGGATCAATTCACTCAATTGGCAGTATTGCTTGTTTGCTATTGCCTTGGTTGCTGTCATGTTTGCAAGGGCCCTGCAGAACATGACAAACCTGGTACTAGCTGTTCAAAAAACAAAAAGGGGGAATTGTTGGGGTCTGCAGCGGGTCTGCAGACAAATTAGTTGACTTCAAAGAGCTTAGGAAAAACTACAGGGATATAATTTTCAAAAGCTCGAGAAATTGTGGCAATGTGTCCACACTGTCAAACATCACCACTCTGGCAAATGGGAGTCAACCCACGGGGATTGGCTCCATCAGCGGCTTGGCAAACAGATGTTACAGTCTATGAACCTTTTAAACCTAATTCTAATCTGTTTGTAACTATTGATACCTATAGTGGTGTCTTAGTTGTTACATCTAAAAGGAGAGCCCGTGCGAAAGAAACGATAACACATTGGCAGACAGCTATGATGTGGCTAGGAAAACCAGATAACGTCAAAATGGACAATGGACCAAATTTTGTGGCCCAATCTGTAAAAGCATGGGCAGATCGTTGGAATATCACTATCACACATGGTATCCCCTATAACACAACAGGTCAGGCGATTGTAGAGCGTGCTCACCGTACATTGAAAGAATCTTTAAATCGCATTATAGAAAAGAAAACACATGTCCCTTTAGATCAACAGGATGTTGTCTTAATGAAAGCGCTGTATCTCTGGACTCAATTTGATAGGCATGGAACAGATTGTACACCCATGAGAAAACACTATAATCTTCCCATGACTGATGTAAAAGCAAAAGTGTTAGTGCGTTTTCCGGAAACAGATACATGGTTGCCTGGGTGGTCACTGGTAGTTTTTGGTCGGGGATACACAGCTGTATCTCATCCTGATGAACCAGAAGTTAGGTGGGTCCCCGCGAAATGTATCAAACCTGACCTTAACCGTGATAATAATGCATGATTTTAGATCCTTTTACAGGGAGAAGGAAGTTTTTAGCACTGCTACTGGTTTTGGTGTCCTTGGTCAACGCTGATTGCCCGTACAATGGGACACTGATACAACTTCAAGAATTGCAAATACCACAATCTATAGTGACTCTGGGTGCTCCCTCCTTCAATGTCATGGTCTGTCAGCTGATGGGCCCAGATCTACTGGACGGTTGGCGAGCCCTGAATTGTGCTGGTAACAGTAGCAGATGGGACACTGGGGGTGGGAATACATATAGATGCCCAAGTTCGAATCCCGGTAGAAGTTATTGTAATTCCCCTGGTTATTTTATTGTGCCTACTGGGGCTGCAAAACTATTGCCATAGCGTGGACCCCGAGTCAACCTGATAGATTTCTTATGGTAGCGTGGGGTCCCTTTGGCTGTAAGACCCCTTCTAAAACTGATGGTGGGACAGTACGGCACCGTGGGACTTGTAGGTACCTCTAGATAAACGTCACTAACCCGTCCGATCCAGCTTGGTTTATTGGCAAAACTTGGGAAGTAATGCTTGGGACATCAGGTACTGATAGGGGCACCCTTATTAAAATAATAAAAGAACGCCCACGGTACACTCCTCAATCTCAGCCCCTAGGCCCCAATGTAGTAATCTAAGGGCTTCTACCCCCACAGACCCACACCCCTGAAACAACTCCCGAAGCGACTAAAGGTACAATTCATGTCCCTCAAAGGACTCATACCAAAAGCCCTGACCCTTATCCCCTTTGGTCCGTAATGCAGATGATGTATTTGACCTTGAATGAATCTAATCCGAACTCACTAACCCCTGTTGGTTATGCTATGGCATCAAACCCCCGTTTTATGAAGGTATTGCTTGGAATGGCACCTATAATTTCTCTATGGTGGATAACCCCGGTTCATGTAAGTGGGAGAAGTCTAATATTGGCCTCACGATGTTAATGATCGGGGGCGGGGGGGCAAATGAGTCTGGGCCGGGTGAAAAGGAGCTGGGTCTCATTGTGTGCTTATAACGTCTCTCAACAGCCCTTTAGTGGAAATGTCAGATGGGTTATTCCCAAAGAATGAGGGTGGTGGATTTGTTCCAGGAAGGGCCTCATACCGTGTGTATCACTTGAACCTTTTAATAACATCACTGATTTTTGTATCCAAGTCTTAGTTATGCCAAGGATTCTGTATCGTCCTTCGGAGGACATATATGCACACTGGGAAAAACAACCACCACCTGCCTGGGTCAAGAGGGAGCCGATAACGGCCATAACGGTCACAACCCTCATGGCACTTGGAATCACTGGAATGGCGACTGGCGTCACCTCCCTAGTTCGACAACGGAACGGCTGGACCTCTTTGCGCGCAGCAGTTGATGAGGATTTAGAAAGTCTTGAACGATCTATCTCGGCCCTAGAGAAATCCCTATCCTTGTTATCAGAGGTGGTCCTACAGAATAGGCAGGGCCTAGACCTTCTTTTCTTACAACAAGGAGGCCTCTGTGCAGCCCTGCAGGAAGAGTGCTGTTTTTATGCGGACCACATGGGCATAGTTAGAGATTCACTAACAAAATTGCATGAGGGTTTGTTACAGCATAAACGAGAACATGAGGCACAGCAAGCATGGTATGAATCCTGGTTTAACCAATCACCCTAGCTAACCACTTTATTATCTAGTCTTGCTGGTCCTCTTCTTATTCTAATGTTTCTTTTAGCTTTTGGACCTTGCATTTTTAATAGATTAGTAGCATTTATTAAGTCTCGCTTAGGCACAGTAGAGGGATAATATGTTTTGTTAGCTCACAGGACTGACCATCATCACCAATGCACTTAATGTTGTATCTTTCTTAGCATGGAAGGGGGGAATTGTAGTAGCATAGGGATGTGGTGATGCGGAAGATCACGTGTTGTGACAGAAACGTAGGAACTAAGTAGAAAACCACCCACGAAGGGGCTGGCTCTGTTACTAGTATGTAAGTGCCTGTGTCTTTCAATAAACTGCCATTTTGCCTTCCTCTCCCTGAGAGTCTGAGTGCTGATGGTCCCTCAGGTGCTGTGCTGAGGTTTGGACATGTCATGAGCTACAACACAAGGTGCTGTATTCATTAATGATTATTAATCTAGTAAATGAAAATCTAATCTTTAGACAGTTCTATCATGGTAGATGCAATGTGCCTTGTCTCCTCTTGACTACTAAGATTGTTTCCCCTTTTAGATTTTTGTCCCTCTGTATCTTCAAAGCCAACAAAGCCCAAACATCTGAGTCTGTCTTGGGGTTAGAAGCTTTTACTTAAACCCCATGCTCGGAGTCATAGCTTACAAGAAAATAATTTTATTTGTCTCATCCTTCCTTAGTCGTGGGTTGTCTTCTGACCTGAAATAATTCTTCTTTTCAAACGGCTACCATATTGTCAGACTAACCTTCTCTGAGGAGCATGAACATACATGTATTTCATGTTTACAGTGTAGAGGTTTTCAGATACACAATATCAGAAGTTGCCTAATATTACATACATACTTAGAAAAATGAGATCTTATTACCTTTAAAAAAGAATCAAAGAATGAAAACATATTAAGGGATATGCTGATAAAATTAGGGAGTTCTGAAATATTTTTAAAATAATCAGAATTTTGCACAAAGTAGCATCCTCATGGTTAATATCTCTTCGTAGTGCATTACAGTGCTTGGATTTTAAGGCCACAGACTGAGCAAGCTGATGACTGACAGGGGAAAAGGAAACAAGTACACTATGTCATGTTCTGTGATAGCTGTCCACATGAACTTGTATACGTACATCAAAAATTCCTTAAAGGAGAAAAAAAAAACATTTTAAAAGTTACTTTTATTCCCTAATGCCATCTCCTTTACTCAAAAATTTCAGTCTTTAAGAGTACCTATAAAGAAATGTGATCAAAAGACAGAAAACACAGATTTACTGGGTCTAGGAAAAGTAATAAATATAAAAAATGTGAAAAGAATAAATATACAATAGGTAGAAACTCAAGATGCAGTGAGCTCAGCTATGATGGATAGACTTTTTTGGAAGTCTTTTCCATCTGAAAAAAGCAGCTTTTTTTTTTTTTTAATAGGAGCATGCCAGATGGTTTAGCAGAACATCTATTAGTCAATCTGATAGCAGACTGTGTAATTTACTGCCTGTGATGCTAATGATAGTGCCTAGATCTATGAAAAAGGTCTGAATCATTTTTATGCAGAAGCTTGGTGGGCACTGATTCCAACACAAAGAGAGGAAGAAGTCTTGAGATTAATCGTGTGTACCATTCTGTTCTTTCAAGAGATAATATGACCAGTGTGGTCCCATTGTACTATACTTAATAAACCAATTTATGAATTAAAAAGTTGAAGTATGAAGAAGCAGTTATTAAATACAGTATGTGTTAATCAATGATTTAAGAAAACAGTTGTGCATGTGTAGAGTTCCATTCATAAAGAGCAAATCATTGAGGTTGAGTTGTCTGAAGGAAGAGATAAGTATCTTTACATCTGAGTATTCATCTTTTCTAAGATGCAGGAAGAAAATGCAAAATGAATGTAGGTACACTCTGTCAATCAAGTGATATTCAAAAACCAAATAAAGCGTGGTCTTGTTCTAGGAACTCCACAGTGTGGCATGGTAAAGTTGCCTACATGTAATTGTTATGAAAGCTTCAGCCCCCATTCTCCTCACTTTGATCAGTCTAACCTCAGGGCCAAAAAGCGAGGGAAGGTATAGATGCTTCCCACCCCCGCTCGCAAAGGCCCATGAACAGTGTCGGTTGGGATTTGGTTAGACCCTTGTCTGTTTTACAGCTGTACAGTAATAGCTATAAGAATACCTGCTGCGGAAAAAAAAAATAAAAAAAAAAATAAAAAAAAAAAAATGGATAATTCTATTGAGTAATTATGAGAGTGGGAGACTTATCATATGATATACACCTTCCGCTACTCCCTAGGAAATGAAGGAATCTGTCCTGCCTTAAACATCACAAATAATATAATATAAACAAAGATCAGCTGTGCTTTAAAATATTTCAGTTCTTTGCAAAATTGGCAAATCATTGCAAAAAATCACAAATATTTTCTCCTACTCATCAGTATTAAGTCAAAGCTCTTTTTTTCTCAAAAACTTAGTTCAACATTAAAGATAGCCATAAAGTGAAAAATAAAAATTAAAATCCCATGTCATCCATCTATTTCTACATATATGACTTCTGCTGAAGCGAATAAGCACTGTACTTACATAACTGATAAGGTAATTAAAATTCTGCGCGCTTTTTTTCTGCCTTTTCCCCTACCCCCTCTGTCTGCTGGTTTATTCTAAGGTTAGTGTTCAGTTTCATTTTGAGCTTCACACAGCATTCATGCTGTAGAGAAATTGTTGGAGTCCTAAACATTAAATCAATAGGTCTTCTGTCTTGTTCAAATAATCAAGTTTTCCTTTGGCGAGACCCATGCTGATCCCCAGTGTGAAAGCCATTATGTTTCCTTTGGACTAAAATATGACATGTTATCTAATAAATTATTAATATCACATATCATAAATACAAAGGCGTTTACTTAATGAAAGAACAGTTCAATTTTTTACTCCCTTAGAATCCAGTTATAGGTAAATATTAACTTAGGACAATGAAAGACATTTGTATTAAAAAAATAAAATAAAGTAAAAAAATTAGAAAGACCAGATTGGATAATGGAAAGTGGCTTACAAGAAATATATGTAAAATTTAGATGTGAAGATAGTGGTTGTGCATGCAGATTAAAATATTCCTGTATGGAAAGCAGGTAGAAGAGAGAGAGGAATGGAAAAAATTACAGCTAGAGGCAAGCTCTCATGCTGAACTCCAAATCTGGCACAGACTGTCATGAGTAGTGCTTACTGCAATCAATAAATTTTGAAGAATCAGGCCCTAGCAGAGTAAATTATTACTTCAATTATGATTAAAATAGTACTCTAGGGAGAACAGACTAGATTCTTCACATTATTGCTCCAAGTTGGAATCCATTTGAAAGCCTGAATTTTGTCAGTACTGCTTGCTCTGAACTCTACTAAAACTGCACTATCACCCCTCAAGTTTTGACTTGAATATATTTATTTCTTCAAAGTGTGAAGTGAATAAGATAGTTTCATGGAGAGTTGAGGGTATAGAAGAGAAACTACCCACTAAAAATTGGGAAGATGGTTCAAGAAGAGAAGCCCTGCAGAGAGGTGATTATCAATCAGAAAATACATAACTGAAAAGTAAAGAAGCTTTGTGATGATATTTGGTATGGAAAGAAACCTTTTTTTTAGAGACTGCTCATAATGAAAATCTGTGTGAAACACTTCTACATCTTTTTCTGCTCTATTTAAGAAGTAAATTGCAAAACAGAGAAAATTATCCATAGGGAACTATCAATTCCCTATGGAAAGAGAATCCTTTCCACAGGAAAGGATGTGCATCCTTAGCAAAGACTAAGGATAAAAGGAAATAGCTCACAGGAATCAATGGGAGGTAAGGTCTTATCCTTTTACCGAAATCACTCAGATTTCTCATGCACCTTACAAAGCCTACAAGAATTCCTGCCCATGCTCGATTCTTAAATGTGTTACATATTCAAAACATCCAAGGAATTATATGCATATTTATCATTCCATCAAGGTAAAGTATATGAAAGGACAACAAAATATTGTTTTAGTTAAAATCAAAACTGTTAAGAGGCTGGATATTGTCAGTGAAGATCACCTTAAACAGCCACATATATGAACAGATTCCTCCAATGTTTTTCCATGTCTCCACCTACTAAGTACTAGCCCAACAGCTATGCCCTTCATTGTAGTCTCTGACATCCCTTCTAAATTAGTGACCACTCATTTTCATCCAAGAAGCCATTGTGAATGGATTTAAACTGTACTGTATATTTTCTAGTAGACACAAGTCTCACAGCCTTTTTCGTCCCCTTGTTTCCCTCCTCTTAAGTTAAAGACAATGATGGACAATTCAAAGTTGGGACTGATTTTCCAATTAAATGGAATTATTTTGTCTGAGTTTCAAAAAGAGAGTTGTTTGGTACAATATTAAGTGTGATACATGGTCTGTGATTTCTTTTGCACTTTATTTTTGTTTACCTTTAAAACAAAAATGAATGTAGTGTACAGTGTTTTGCTCTCACAGGAATGACTATAACATTTTCCGTATTACATAATGCCTAATGAATCCTGGGTTACATTACAGATTTGATAATAAAACCCAGTTCTGCCAATTGCATGCATGAACAACCCTATTAAAGTCAATAAAATTATTTAGATTGAATTTATACAGAAATATTTGGAGAATGACAGCCATAGACTGCAAATCTTATTGAACAGAAATTTCACAAAGGTTTCCTTTTGCTTCTACCTTAATTGACTGCTGTCATCTTAAAAGTCAAGCTGGTAATACATACTACTGTATTTCAAATAATAAACAAAAGTCTTTGATGTTTTTACTTCTCCTCCATGAGCAAACCTCTAAAAAAGAAACAGTTCTGTCATAAGTTTTCCACTTTTCATTTAAAAAGAAACAGAAATTGTCTGAGATCAACATGAAGGTTGTATTTGCAAGCTGATACAGGTCTTTAAAGACCCAAATGATGTTGCCTATGCCGAGTCAAAATGCTGCCTTCAGCTTCTTGCAATTAAGTCGTTATGATTCTTCCTCCCTGCTGATGTGTGACTTCTAATTGTTTTCTGTCCATTCTATGAAATACTATATTGGTATATGGAGATGCTGGTGATCATAATTGGACGTCAACCCAGTAAAGGCAGATGCTGGGTCCATAAGCTGCTTTTCGCCCACTCTGCTGACAGTGAAGGAATTGTTACTCCAATAAGATCTTGTGTGCATTCTCATAGCTTACTGCCTACAGGTCCTTGATGAAGTAGCAAAGGTAGTTGGTGTTAAAAAAAAAAAACAACAAAAACAAAAAAACAAACCACCAAACAAAACAACAACAAAGATAAAACCAACTCTATAGTCACAGAGTCCCTTTAGAATATCTGTTGGTACCAAGCAGTAAGAAGGGGATAATTTATGGCCAGAACAGAAGAAAAACTATTTTCCTTTATATTGAAAGCTTTACTTCACTGTAATATTTTAGACCTTTTTTCCATACAATGAAAACTTGCCTTATCTCAAAATGGCAGTATTTCTTCATACCTTGATAAATATTTACAACTTTTACTATGATTTAATAGAGTGATTGGACTGGGATTGCAGCCAGACTCTGATCAGGATTACATAGGATCAATAGTTCCATGTTGCAAAATAAAACATATTTCAGAATTCTACTCCATAACCTGATGAAATACTTCAGAAAGAATCACCTGTTCACTTTGATCTTTATTTTTTATTGTTTACATTAATTAAATATCTTCACAGAAGCCATCTTTTAATATCAAGGCATTTTTAATTGGCTTTGAAAGTGTATTCTGATGGAATTTTCTCAGATAACCTTTAACAGTTTAAACAGGTTAAATTTTAATGTCATTTATGTTGGGAAGGTGTTCAAAATATTATACTATTAAATATTTAATGATATCATTACAGAAAATTTAGCTATTTCTAAACTAGACTCAGGAGGCCAGAGGTATCATTCCACACTAGTTCTTGAATTGTTAAACAGGTCTACTGAGATTTTCAAAATTTAATAATACGTTATATGTTGCTGCTAACTTTGCAAAATATAGTATTCTTGCACAGATGCAACTGTTAATTAAAAAGTCTCTTGTGAGTGTGAATGAGTTTCAGGGTGGTGTTTTTGTTCCTGTTTATATCATTTAGGAAAATTTTGAGTATTCAAGTATTTGTGTATTCATAAACATAATGTACATGAAAGACTACAGCCAGTTCTAAGTACTGCACAGAACTATAAGAAAATCATATTTACATGTAAGTGCCTTCAGTGGCTTATATCTACAATGTTGCCGTCACTAAAAAAATTAAACTGTGATTTGTGTCAATCAATTCAGTAATAACAGTTGTACTGTAACTCCAGTGAAGTACTCATTTTTTGAAATAGCTTCAGACTGTATCGGGTATCCCAAAGGGGGGAAAAAAAAAAAAAAAAAAAGTAGTTTATTTTGTGAGTGATCGAGAGTACTTTAAACAAACCTTCCCATTTTCAAAAGGGGGTGGAAATTGACACGCTGTTAGCAGAAATCGAAAGAACACAGCTATGTTATAAGCAACCCTCCATTTCCTTTGAAGTGAAGCAATATTAAGATATTTAAAATCATAATATAGGAATGTGAGTTAAACATGCATTGCCACCTTAAGTAATTATTGTAGAATACAGAAACACGTTTTATATGTTACAGTGATTGCTAAAGCAGAAGAGAGAGATGACACTAGTTTCTTACCTCATCACAATGTACTCTGAATTTTCCTCAAAATTTACTTCAAAAGAACAATTCATTCTCTAGGTCCCACACTACTATGTTGAAGCATAAATCAAATGTAATAATTGTAAGGCACATTCTAGTTTACTCCTTTCAGATTTCTCCCTTCAAAATTTATAGACAAAAGCACCGTAATAATAATACACTGTTTAAACTCATCTAGGTAAGTTCTCCTATGTATTGATCCTTTTAACTTGATCCACTGCCAAAAGATGTGATTTTCATTCCACTACTCTAAAAATAAAAATCCCCAAACACTATTTTAATCACTATTTAGGGAAGTATTGAAGTAATATAATGAAAACTATATAGAAGAAAATATAGAACTCATGGGACTAGGGAAATTTTAGCTATTTACAAACTCTCTTTTCCCCCTTTTGTATTTCTTCTTCTCTAAGTTGAACTGTAGATTTTAGAACAATTACACATAAACCAAGTTTGTAGATTTATATAAATAGTTAAATCAATAAAACATCTGTGCTTAATATGCTGCCAAGTAATATACACTAAATAATAATATATTATCAACTGCAAATACAAACAGAAGCCTGAGCAGTCTCTGAAAAAGTCAATTTATATCTGACAAATACTGGAACAAGGGAAATGAAAATTTTTCTGTAAGTTTTCTGTTAACCACCAGACTGATATTCCTATTGCTTATACTTTAGCACCACTTAGATTACTATTTTAAAAATATTTTTTATTATTTCCCCCACATAACCTTTGTGAGTCCAGAAATGAAACAGCTTAACCTCGTCAGAAGAAAACATAATTGAAGATGTATTACTGATACTCGTTTTACTTTGATAACCACCATTGTGTCTACATATGTGGGAATATGTATAATTCAGGAATTGATGACATGGGCAAAAAATGCACATACCTGTCTGTAAAATTAGTGCACTATTTTCAGTGATGGAAATCTGATAATCCCATACCAATGGCCAAGATCAAAGAAAGAATATGCCATATACAAAAGGATGAAGTCTATCATCACAACCAATAAATTTATCAGATACATGTCTCAGCTAAAGCTGCAGTCCTGTGTTATAGAACCGATAAGCTGATGACAATCTGCAAAATTTTCTCATCTTTTTAGATTACCTTGCAAGGATTCCATCTGCAACACAGCTTCCTCTTCCTTGCTTCAGGACAATGATGTGTAGATCAGTACTTTTGCCTGAAAGATTTAGTTACAGGCCACAAAAAATTAAAACATTAGATATCTTACTACAGCCGTCAGATCCGAAAATCTGGTTCTGTTAGAATGTGTTACCAGTGGCAAAAGTTTTTCTTCTTGCATATATTTATATATATAATATATTTGATAAATTAATAGAAATCCCCAAAACAGAATAATTTGCAAGTAAAATATGCAATCATCCCTTCTTCAAGGACAAAAAAATAACAAAGACAATATTCCTGTGGGTTTATCAGTAATTAAGGTGTATTTGTTTGACCTTTTGTTGCTTTTTTCTTTATATAAGTAACCAACACAAATGTCCATGCTAACTCATATATTTTATACCAAAATTATACCAGAGAGTAAATGAGAAATTTGGGGATTAACACAGAAAGAACATTTACCTTAGAAGCCTCAGTATCCTTTAATGTGTTAGGTGTCAGTTGTATAACTACATTAACAGTTTGATAAAATACATTTTAAAAAATTACCCTGAACAAGATGCTGGCAAAAGATAAAGCAGTCTTATTAGCCACAATGATTTGTTAGTCTTAGATTCATTAGACTCTTTAGAAGTACAGAAAATAGAAAAGACTAGAAATATCTTTCACTCTGATGTGCTTTCATATAATATTTTAAAATTTATTTTATTTTTAATCTATTTATCCACAATAGAGCTCTAATCTCCATTGAAAAGTGTTGATTTATGTCTCCCAAAGTGTTAAATCCAAGGCTGTATAAGCATTTGGTGGTGACAGTTCAAGATTTGACTATTCCTTTTTCTCTAATTCAGTTGATCACAAAATAACTGAATGAAAAAGATGAATAACCAATATTGCAATTGATCAGGAATACATGAAAAGTGTTGAACAATTTTGAAGTCTAGTGATAGTAAGAATACGGAATTGTAAATTGGGGCAATCGATCAATAAATAAAGCAACCATACTATTTCAGACAAAATTAGCCAATGCAGACAACTACAAAACCACATGAGAACTAAAAGATGACGTTACTGATGTATAAAGCAGAAATATAGCTTTTGATTTGTAGTGCCTACAAAGGCAATTAAATGCTAAATGAGTGATCAAGGTTATACTTATGGAAATATGAGGGCAGATGTTAGACTGTTATTTACTATGCAAAAAAATACAATGTTTGCATGAAGCAGACCCAGAAATATGTAGGATTCCAGTTCATGTAGCACATTGAAAACTGCTGAAGAAAACTAAGCCATAGTCTCCGGAAAATAAAATTAAAGGTATAACTGAACTGGGGAAAACCTGGGAAGAAGTTTAAGACTGGGCAGGAGACTAGCTTCTAAAGAAACTCTCTCTGCCTTTTTGCCCTACTGCCCAAGAAGAAACACAGCAAGATAAAAATTTCTGCAGAGCAGTGTAAACAGAGTGTGTTAGACTGAGCCCACTGCATGATAACATTAAAGTTTCAGTACTCTGCTACAGATTGTTTTATTTATAAAAAATATTTCTGAGATTTAAATTATTAAAAGCAGTAGAAACAAATTCAAAGGTATTTCCTTTTGACATTTTGGATAGATAGGAAAATTCTGCGGTTGCAAAGAAAGGTAATACAGTTTTTTGGATAGTGATTCTCAATTTTTTATCAAGTCTGCAGGGAAAACTACAATTGTTCCCAACCTATTCTTCAGATGTTGATATACACTGTAATGACTGCACAACTCTGGGCTAAAAGATAGGAAATGTATCAAAAGACTATCTCATCAGAACCCTTAAGCAAACAATTTCACCAAACTTTCACAATAACATTACCCAGTCCTAAAAAATTACTGACTAAATTTATGAGTTCGTTTGGACTTTTTTTTATGTTTTTTTTTTTTTTTGTTTAGTGAACTGGGTAATTCCATTTTCTATAAGTAACCATCGAGTAAAACAGTGCAATTTCTGCTATGTTCTAAATGTGTAACATTTTTTTAGCAATGGTGTTCCCAGGTGGTGAGGGTGAATGAAAGGACCAAAAGTCCTAACCCCAGTCCTTTCAGATAAAAGAATTGAAAGCTCTATCAGGACATAAAAGGCCAGTGTTAATACATTTTACTCAACACTGTACTAGAAGGAATAGCTCTAATGAGTTGACCAAAAACAGAGCAACAGAAATGTGCCATTTGTCCCTTGGCCGTCCTGTGTCGATGGTATTTCCCCACAACACACTTACTACATCTCATGGAGTGGCTAATACTTCACTGTGTGTCTGCACAGCTCCTCTAGTAAGTGCTAAGGGTTTTTTTTTCTGCCTCTGTCTTACTAGTTCAAGAGGCATTTTTTCTTCCAGGGTCAACCATCATCTCAAAAGGGCTAAAAGTCACTACCCCTGACATAGCTCGGTAAGAAGTCTCGCTTCCTGACCCTAAGTCTTTTTGATGTAACACTTCTCATTAACACTATCATAATTAAAGCCTAACTGTATTTCTCTTGTAAACCTTATTTCAATAATTTTATATAAATCTCCATTTACCATAATTATTTCTCTGAAGTAAGGTAATTTTCATTTCCTGTACCATCCAACAACTTGACTTTCCAACTTTCTCATATATTTCAGATAAAGTTCCAGCACTGTGTGCTAAAGCCGAGTATGTAATTTTAAGCCTAATTGAGTGAATTGTATATTAAAATCTATAGATCTTACTCCCTCATAACAGAAATTGGTTATATATAGCTAGCATATATTAGAAGGTACAATTACAGAGCAAGCTAAGATGCATTGCCACATATCAAGAGGCAAATGTTCTTAATCTGCTCTTGAATGTGGGCATAGATTTCCCCAAGAACTGTGAGAAAAAAAACATTGCCTCCACCTCACTATCCATCCAGGTATAGAGATACATAGTGGTCATTGGCTTAAATAAATGTTTATCACACATTTTTACCATTTTACAGACAACACCTTACCATTTCAAATCAGTTAGTTGAAAGAAAATTGGGAGGGAAATTCTTTCAGAATTTTAAATTATAGTTCCACACTGCTCCTCCCTTTAAGACAGATGTTAATTTCAACAATACTGCTTTTGTGGAGTTCATCTGCCATCAGTCAGTGGTGTATGATTATTTCTGCTTTTAGGTCATGCTCTTTTACTCGGCTCTCTCTACAGCTCAGTAAGACATTACAGACTTTCTGTTGCCATTCTTGCATCAAGGTTGTAAGACTGCATTGTAAATCCACACAGAGTCTAAAATTGGAGGTGAAGACATCCAACGTTTTAAACAGCTTCACACCATGTCACATTCATTTCTTAAATTACCACAGGGTTTTTTTTTGTGAACATTGAGTATTTAGTATAGATTTAGGATGCTGTTAGGAGCTACGCAAGTGTATATGTTTTGAGAGTTGCCTCTCTGAGACCTGTGTCTTTACCAGCATGATGCTTCTGGAGCTAACATCAGCAGAGTTGTCTAGAATAATCTTGGCAGAAAAGGCGTCTTACTAAGCCATTTGTTGGTAAAATCTTTATGCATAACACCATGCCACAAAACAGATTAAGAAAGTGAGTTCTGGGGACTACGTGTTACAAATTTCAAGTACCAGCATCACTGGCTAAAATATTCTACAAGGATAGTTTCTGCTGCCCTGTATTCACACTCCTCTGGAAAGACTGGATAAACTCCAGCATCCTAGCTTCAAATTCTACCATGTCCCATTACTTGGGCCCTGCCAAGAATTGACAAAATAACAAACATAAATAACATGAAACAAAGCCAGCTTCCAGAACACAGCAATGTCTCCCAGCCAACCAGAACTAATAGAAAGCATTACTTTGGAGTGCTGCTTTGCCTTATGTAAACCTTAAATGAAATTAATGAGCTGCTCCTTGTGCTTTCCAAACAGGGTTTTAGGCCATTTCTGTAATTTTTCTTTCCTTTGTCTTCCACTATAATCACTGTCTTGCTGGGTCAGTGCTTCAGTCTGCCATTCTTCATCAAGAAGAGCTTTTCAAGCACTTTTAACCATTCTTGTGATAGTGGCAGTCTTCTTGTGAGATAAAGACAAAGCAGAGTTATATGTTATCATTATAATGTGGGCACTTGACTGAATGTCACTTGAATAGTTCTTCTACTGCCTGCATGTAGACATTCAATACAACAGCCTAAAATCATCAGCCTAAAATCAGATCTCACTTCAGAGTCCTACAGAAGAGTCTAGTGGTAGTTTTGCAATTTCTCATACCTGCACTCTCCTCCCTCTAGGGAGGCAAAACTCACAGCGCTCTGTAATATTTCCCAGGGTCTTGGACAGGGTCTGAGTCTTTCAATTACATCACAAGTACAGCTTGAACAAAATTGTAAAGCATAAATCATCTATGATCATCTAATATTGTGATATTATAGCATCTTGTATGCTTTAATAGAAATTTGTTATATATATAAATACATATATATTGAAATATATATAGAAAATATATATTTCAATAGAAATAAAAAGTTGATATTTTGTGGCAATTAGCCAAAACCAAATACCACATCCTTAATGTGCATATCAGTTTGTACTGGAAAGAAGGGTCAGAGGAAGAGGAAAACCACCATCCCTTTGGGTTGAACGAACAACTCTAAAAGAGGGAACGAAGCCGGTCTATTTGGTTTCCAGTTTAGGGAACTGAAACAGATCTTTGTCAAATCTTTTCCATTCTGTTCAGTGAAGTAGAAAGATCAGCACCAAAGATTCACTCAGCACCAAAAACTAGTAGTACAGTTTAACCCTATAGTTCACTGGCAGGTTTACTTGAATGGCGAGGGAAATATTTGTAAGGTCTCAAGAAAAGTCATAGGAAAGGAATGTGCATGATTTCTTCACATTTCGCTACGTCTGTATCAACCTTTTTCCATTAGCTTGAATCCAAATATTACCCTTCTTTGTTCTGGAAGGCATAGCCAGCTGGCTTCTTGCATTTAAAAACCCAGTGTACAGAAAACAGAATAATGGCATAAAAATAATTTCTTGATTTGCAGTGTCACATTTCTGAAACGGCTCATCGTTTTACATAACAGTTCCTTCCTCACCACATGTTTTCGAATAGAAATCTGTTCCTCCTACAATAAACTGAGGGTCACTTCTTTTGTTTGAATTTATCTTTCTACAATCAGGAATAAGAATGGCTAATTTTAAATCCTCTCAAAATCAATTGAAATTGTCTGTTACTTGTTTCAGCTAGTCTGTATTAGCTACTTGCAGCAATATAAAAAGTGGATGAAAAACCAAGTCTGAGCAACAACATCTAAAATCATTTTTAAATATGAATGACATTTTATGTGATATACAGCATAATTACAGTATATGGTTACACAGTATTTTAAACCCCTACTTGCATTTACATTTTTTAAAATTTTACTGGAAACATCTATATTTACAAATTACAAAACCTAAGGTACTAAACATGTGTTTAACACACACCATACAGAACACTTGTCAGTTTAAGGTTTGAAGCCAATTTAAAGCATGTAATGAATTTTATATCTGGGGTACAAAATAGATATCTAAAGTGACATCCTGAGGCACAGTTAATGAGATTGTTTTATGTAAGGATATCTGGTAATATGATCATCTCTAATGACATTACTCTGAAGTAATCCCTTTACAAATTAAATTAATGAATGATACACTTTCACAGTGCAAGAATACAGAACTGAAATGTGCTCACAACATTTTAAGGTTAATATCAAAGGCTTTCTCTAACCCTCTTAGGGCCAACTTACGTATGTAATAATGTATGTTGTTAAATCAGAGGAGGAAAAACCAAGAAGACACACAGAAAATTATTGCCAAGAATAATACACTATTTTTGTGCTTATTGCATGTCTTTTGAAAATGATAACCAAATAATCAAACAGAAAACGGCTCCTGCCTGGGTCCCAGTACTGGATACTGCAGGTACGAGAATCAACAGGAATACTAAAATTTAGTATTGAAACTGCTGAGCTGGAGAGGAAGGGCTAGGGAAAATGATTTCCCAGCCTGCTGAAAGGCAGGCACACAAGTGCAAGAGAAAGCCTCAAGTAAGTACATTGTAATGAGAGGCTGCATTCAGCTCTATAAATCAGAAATGGAGGTAGGTGGGACCCTTAAAATGGAAGGTTAAATTGGAGGTAAGGGGAAATAGACGTAGGTTATTACTGGTTTAAACCTTTTATCTACATGCTGTTTGCTGTTATGAAAAATAAGCCTGGCTATAAGTAGCTCCTTTCAGCCACTTGATTGTTGTGCTATTAGAAACTGTAGAAGATACCAGGCACGCTATGATAGGGATTTTCTGAAGATCTTGTGTTTATGTCATTGATAAACCCAAACAATCATTAGGGCACATAGCACAAAGCTTATCTCTTGTATGTTTTCTGTAATAGCATTCAGTGATGCATTTAATTGCCATAAAGGCAGAAGCCAGCGCACTGTGAATAACCTGACTTGCCTCCAGTTTTGCCTTACTGGGACATGTTTGGTAGCAGTGTTGTTTTTCCATGAAGTAACTGCACAAGAGCATTTCTGCCTTGTTGGATAATGTTTATTCTCTGCCTGTTTCTCTCAGACTGATCCAAAAGTGCTTGGTACTAGAAAATGTTTTCCCCTAATGCTAGAGGCATTTACCTCAGTGAGTAAATTAATTTTCCCTGAACTTGAATCGTTTGAAATATCATTTAATCTGGCTTTGAAGAACTTAAACCTGAAGTGTTGAAGTGACCTGTATCATATAGCCAGATTCAGACATCTAACAATGTTTTGCTTCCTAGGGTACAGATCCCTCTTTCTTCTCCTTGTCTTCCTCCCGGCTACTGCAGAACCCGTGTTCTTCCCAATGCAGGTAGGAGCACCGACGACAAGCAGAAAGCCTTTTTTGCATCCACTCAAGATGCATCCAAAAAGGATGATATTTTGCATCCCACTCAAGAGCCTCTATGTAGGTGTCATTGCCCTGCCTTTGAAATAACTTTATCTTACATCCTCTGGTGACTGCTTGATCAGAGAACATTGTTTGGTACTACAAAAAAATGGAACGTTTTAAAAATCTCCAAGTGAAAGAAAAAGTAGTTAATAAAAGCAGCCCAGGGTGACAGCAGAAAAGAATATATGGGGGATAGTACCTTTTTTACGTGCCAACTTCTATAGAATTTGATATGTTTAATCAGTCTAAAGGGCAGACAGAAAAGGCTAAAAGCAACACTGCAATTTGGGAAGCTGAAGATACTGTTCTCCACATGAAGTGAGAGATTACATGGAGGGAAAGTTGTGAAATCTGATGGTGACTCTGAGATGTAACTTATCCAATTGGGCAAGAGACTTTAAAGCCTTTGTCATTGTGGAATACCATCTGAAACCAGGCAGTAGGCAAAGAACATTGCTTTTTCACACATTGGCATTTGGTAAAAAGGATTCTAAAAGAATACTAAAAGCATCAGATTTTACCATGTAACTATGACACCAGAGAGGAAGCATTAAAGCCAGTAAAAGCATTATAGTGAAAATGGACTCAAATTAAATCAAACTAATGCCTGGCTGGTCCTGTGGATGGACTGCCTGTCAAAGCACATTAGATGTGCTCCTGAAACATTTCCTCAAGTCCAGTTTCTTCCCAGAAGAGTCCGGTGCATGTGCTCTCCGGCTTCTGGGTAAGGTGAGACAAAACACAGTACATGGGATGGTGGGGACAATTGCTTCGTAACTGCACTCCTAGTCTCAGCTAAAACATGAACAACCAGTTAGGTTACCTCCTTTTCTGATTTCAGTGTATTAGTAGAAAAGAAAAAAAGCACAGCATTACTCCTAGGAAGGGGAAGTGACTGACTATACTCCCCTGCAATTACAGAACTATTCTGAAGTCAGTTGTGCCTAAATGCTACATTAAGCAATTTTCAGACCTCTAAAGCTGACTCATAAACCAATTTTGTATATGATTTTTTTTAAAAAAGAATCAGTCAACAGTATTAATTTCAATTAAAGAAGAAAGATTATAAGAACCAAGGCAGAATTTTTCATGCTTTTAAAAGGATGTTTAATATGACAGGGTGGAAACATCTCCCTGAATAGCAGGGGAAAGGACTAGGCACACGCTCTGTGTGTCTGCAGCCTATTAATAGTACTTGTCAGTCATGACTCTGCAGATGATATTTGTATCAAGTGAACTCAGTAGTCAGTAGATTTTGTTCTTATTCAGTCCTAGGCAATAAGATACTGAGTAACGGATTCTGAAGGATGTGTTAGAAAATGATATGACCTCTCTGCTCAGCTTCCTTATTTACTGCCCATTCTATAACAGTAAAATCATGGCAGGCATGTAACAAGACTTCTTGTCTGAGAGCTTTCTCTATCCAAACTATTACAGCTTGCCACAAAGCAGTTGCCCAAACCAATTATATTTTACTTCATTTATTTCCCCTTGCAACTACACAAAAAAATCTAATGAAAAGTGACTGTAAAACAAAAAATATCTGTGAATGGCAAAACAATAGATAAATGGCTCTAGGTAATAATCAAGAATCATCTACTTCTCTGAGAAAATCCAGGTCAAATCTGCATTACTGGGAACCACAAAAAATGTGGTCCATCCTGGTATCATACTGGGTTAAATAATTACAGATACCTTTGGTCATATTTATGGCTACTGACCATTGACGTAAGGATTCCTGCACTTAGAGAGTGGCCAGAAACAGGGCTGTATCTCAGTTCTCATTGACTGTTACTATAAAGCAGTCGTGATTAGAGAGCAAATGCACGTCCTATAGCAACTGGAGAGCCATTCAACAAGTTGGGTATCTTTTGAATAAACAGAAAGCAAATGGCATGCCTATGTTTCTTTAGAATGAACTAATGTTACACATTATAGGGGTTTAATCCCACTTGCAGACGTTTCTTCTCAGTAGAAACTGAAATCAGGAAAGAAGGGGTTTATTTCAGTGTGCAACTTGATGACTGGTGTCCCCAAATTTCTTGAATGTTCAAATGGTACAGCAGTCATCTAAACAAACACTTTACTGGCTCGTATATACTGCTAGAAATTTGTATATCTGATAAATTTTCCATTGTTGTGCATACAAAAAACATTTACACTCATGGTTCTGCCCAAAACATCACTTGCCAATAATATTGGAATCATGGATGGAGTGATCAAAAAATATGACACTCAAAAATACAAGTTACATTAAAAGCAAAATGGAATAATATTGTTTTCTGCTATAGTTACAGGTAGCATTCATGCCTTTAATACATATTTGCTAGGTGTTCATCACTGTATGATGAATTTTGTCTCATTCTTGTGCCCACCGCTTTGGACAGGAACTTGCAAGCTGGTTTTGAATCGCTGTCCCCAGGAGGTGTCTGAGAATGCCATCATCAGACACAACAGAAACAGAAGGATTACGAGTACCCTCAACAGACTGAAGGTTGCAAAGCCTTTCTGTAGGATGTTGGTCATGCAGTGTGTTACCCAAAAAGGAAACCCCACTACAATTCTCCTTGCTCTCTAAATTTCCAGACCACTTCCATGCTGGATTATTGTCGCAGCACTCTCCAAACTATCAAGCTGAAACAAGGTCTTCTACCACCACATACCAACATACTCTTCATACCAGTCCCTCTACTACCTTCTCCTCACCTCATCCACGGCACATGTTCTCTCTTGTCTTGCTTCTTCCTCAGCTGCTCTCTCTTATTGGCTCTCAACCACTTAACTTAACCAGCTACAGCTGCACCTTATCTACATCGACCAACCCGCTGCCTCTGAAGCCAGCCCACAGCTGTATATTATCAATGCTAATTAACCCAGCTTCATTCCTTTACAGATTATTCTCTTCAGTACTCTTGGAGAAGACTCTGTCTTCCAATGTCACAAGATTAAGCTCATTCTATGACTGTCTGGACACTATGTTGGGATCTTGGCTAGCTTCCTGCCATCCTGAAAGCAAGGTGAAAGCATCTGCTGTGCCATTACCCAGTCTTGGCATATGCATCGCTTAAGAAAGGATATTGTGACATAATCAGTGGAGCACAAAAGCCCTTACTGACTTAAGGACCCGCAGGGTTATTGCCATCTGTTTATTAATTAGGTGCACTAGGTTGTGATTGTTACATATGGAATGAACAAAGCTGTTGGTGGCACAGTCCACCAGAATGCTGTGGTTAAAAGGAAAGGGTTTTCAAGAAATAGGAAATGAGTGTACTTCCTGAATACCATGTCTCCCAGTGTTTTAAATCCAAAAAGTTATTCCAATCCCTCTACTAAATACAGAGGGCTCAAATAAGCCCTCTGTTCCTGTCTTGCTGTAAAATCTATATTACATAAGGGACCACCACTATAAGGTAGATTGATAGGTTTCAACATTCTTCCTCATATTTTCATGTTTTTATTCACCATGACATGTTCATGGTTTTATTTTGTTTTAATCAGTTGAGGCCATCATTACTCCCTGTGTGGAATCTCCTATGAAAGCAATCATTCAGCAAGCGAAACATAAAAACTCCCTAAGAGCATCATTGGATATTTTAGTATATATCATTATATATTCTTTGTTTGTTGGAAAGACATGCCCAGCAAAGCCACAAACAATCTCTGTGTCTCTCCTGGAACACTGTAAAACTGGCAGTGTGATTATTGTTAGGCTGATTATTATCAAATTTTAATTCATTATATAAGAATATAATTCCCACAGTTCATAATATAGCCCCTTGGAATCTTACATCTTCTATCCTTTAGAAGAGGTGATCCTCTATTGAAAAGCATGTATCTTGACTTTTGAGTCTTTTTAGGAGCACCTTTTAGTACAACAAGAAGGTAGTGGGAATTTCCAGTTTGCTCTTCCTCTCCACCCCGCCAGATCAGACAAAACTTCCATGTTGCCAGAAGATAGATCATAGAATCATAAAAACATGGAATGCTTTTGGTTGTAAGGGACTTTGAAACACAATCTAGTCTGACCCCTGTGCCATGGACAAGGACATCTCTAGCTAGCTATTGAGTATACCTCTATCCTACAGTATAAACCTAAGAAATACCACATTTTTTTAATACTTTAAATAGTACTTCCTTAACACACTTCACTAGATCATAAATAGATGTGATCCTCAACTACAGTTGTTTAATTCCCAGGCATCAGCTTTTCCAGGAAAAATATTTCTACATCTGAAAAAATATAAGTAATATGTCAAATATCACAGAAAACATACATGTTACTGTAGAAATCCCTAGACAATTCCTTCAGAATGAAGGCAATTTTAACTATTTCAA
The DNA here is from genome assembly GCF_023634155.1 of Falco peregrinus. Taxonomy (NCBI): domain Eukaryota; kingdom Metazoa; phylum Chordata; class Aves; order Falconiformes; family Falconidae; genus Falco; species Falco peregrinus. Next base: position 2,300,865 of record NC_073722.1, read on the forward strand.
TGTAAAAGCATTCTGTCCTCTAAAAATGGGGTGGTTGATGACTCTTAAAGGTGTTTCTTAACTACCCCACTATATTATTTCAGGTAGGACAGGTTATTGAACAAACTGAACCATACTGCTACCTACAAAGGGGTTATTTTTTTTCAAGATCTAAAATAGTTCCATGGACCCTGGAGCAAAACAAAAGGAATTTTGCAATGCAGCAGGCTTGAACTTTTAAACCTCTATGGAAATGAATTATGCATATGGATTGTATGTACAGTTTAAAGCTTCAGAAATAGTCTTGTATACTGCTATTTATGATAGAGACACTGCTCCAAATCATTAATGTGAGTCAATATGAGTCTAAGGGAGTTAACATTGCTAAGGAAAAGGATGAGACAAATAACGGAAAACTGGTAATAGACAGGCATAAGTTTTATTCCTTGTAATTGGAATAGGAGATACGTGAAAATAAGGAGCTTTAAACAACATATCCTGCTCATTCATCAGCTGCTCAACATGAGCAGGGAAAAGTCTGAACTATCCAGTCAAAAGAAACAGTCAACATGCACTCTAATTTCGAAAAAATTATATTACCAATAAAGAAATAAAATACATGGGGTTTTTTTTCTGGAGATTTTTGCAGTGAGGGAGATAAAAGTATCCTCAACAGATTTGAATAATGCCTTTTGCTGTAAAATGGATGGAACTGAAATTTTTGCTTTCTAGTAAAATATGAAAGCTTGTGTATTGTTGTCAGTACATTGAAATTTGAATAATAAATCCTTTCAGGATTAACTGTCAGCCTCTCATTGCTCTATTTAGCAGGTGAAAAGGATTTTTGTGCAGAGAAAGGTTGTTGTACAAACTGCTTGTTCAACAACTTCCTTGTCCTAGTATACATTTAGAAAAAAATACAAATGTTTGGTTTTTTGAATGTGAATCAATGCCTCTTTTAATCAATGTGAGACTTTTTATTTTGTAAAATAACTTTTGTTCAGGGACCAGGAGTGATTTTGTGCAAGGAATAAAGGCTAGGTGCCCACAGCGTACAAAAACAGTTGTCTCAGGATGTGCATGTCAGTAAGAATGTGGCACTGATTTATTTTGTTATGATGTACCTGTAGATGTACCTGTAGACGATGTTTTCACTAGTCATACTTGATCATATACTTCCTATCTGTAACCTAACTACAAAAATCCATTAGTGCTCAAGATTTGTCCCCTGCCTTAGACCTTTTCCCAGACAACTGAAGATTGTTCTGTGTCAAAGAAACTTTCCATCTTCAAAGTACTTTTAAAGAAACATTCTTAATATCCAGCAATGATTACTAATTAAACAAAAAAGCCTTATATGGCCATGTCATGATATGTTTGAGTATAATGTTGTAAATTTAAAGGCATATTCTACACCATTGAATGCTTTAGGAAGACTTAAATTATTAATTTTACTTGTAACTATTTATGCATTTACACACATATATATATATGACCCCTTGCTGTTTTAAAGTAGACTATTTATAAAACATTGCCACCTTAACACAAACTAATGATTCCAGAAAAGTACATTTGCAAACCTTCTGAATAAGGAAAGCAGTTTTAAAAAGTGTATTGATTTGTCTAAAGTGTTAAATGACATAATAACCATGCACTAAAGCATTGAATAATTTAAGTAAATCAATGTTTTCTGAATTTCATACAAGTACAAACTGTCTTGGGTGATAAAATAAATCAATATAATAAAAAAATTGAGTAGTATATAATGATGAATGTATGTGCTGATAATAACCAGAGGTAAAAACTAATTTTATCATTGTAACAAACAACTTCCAGTCATCTTTTCTCTATTATTCCCATCAGAAAATATGATACTTTATAGTCAATTGATTTTAGCTCTTTAAATAACTTTTCATTTGAAAGACACCTTACTGAAGTATAACTTTTTTCAAATTATCATCCTGGACATGGAAGAGTTATGCAGATTTACTGCTGTTAAAGTTATTACATACAGTTTATGGTTCCTAAACAATGGCTCATTCTGTAGACCTAAAAGAAGCATTGCTTCCATTCTTGAACGACTTTTTTTTATTATTATTTTAAAGAAAATAACATTTTCTTTAACTAATGCCTGCAGGGCAGAAGGAGACTGTTTCAGATGTTATGACTTTTTAAAAGTTACAATTTTTTTTCCTTTTTTTTTTTAATTAACAATACTTCTGGCTACCTTTCAGAAAGTTGAGTTACAAAACAAAGCATTAAAGCATACATTCTAAAACTGTTCATGACATTTAACATAAAAAGGTGCAATTAATTTCTAAAGTGAACAGAGATAGTATAACTGTAGAATACAGTTCACGGTGTTCGTTATAGCCGTAGTTATGAAACCTATTCTTGTTCAGTGGTAAAAACACTTAAAGGAAACTTCTAATTATAAATTGCATAATACTGTATTCACTCAGAGATTTGTGGATTCAAAAGTCTTCCAGAAATGTTATGATGAACGTATACACCTCTGAATACAGGTGGGCATGTTACCAGGATAAGCAGAGTATCTTGCCTTTAAGACCCACATCTGAAACCATGAGAAAAACTGAATATCTTATTCTGGGAAACCATATGAAGGAGAACATTTAGTTCATTTGTTGGTTGTTTTTTTTAAAAACAGACTAAATAAAGAAATCTTCAGTATTAATAGTAGAAGTAAATATAATAGCTAATCAGCCGTATTTTATATATTTGCATCCCAAGCTGTATAGATGATATAAGAGGAATAGGTGGGGTTTTTTTCCCCCAGTAAATTTTATTTTACAAAATTCTGATTCAAAATTGGTTTTACAAAAATCTAACTCATTCACAATAATTGAACGTTACTTCTAAATACGGATCATACTTTCTGCATCTTCTGTCTGTTAATCTTACAGGATTCAGCAGTAGCTAGTCACATCAGTTTGAGGAAAGAGCTCAGTTTTGGCTTTGTTTGAAAGGAGGGGAAGAAGTACTATATAAACACGAGGTCTCTGCATTCAGAGAGAAGTTACATCAGTAAAGATGTTATATAAGAGGCAAGATAATGATTCCGCTTGAAGGGCTTTGAAGTTTATGTTATATGAAATGCACTACCTATAAAAACACAATACTTGTATCTACCATTACTTTTATTAAAAAACACTTTTAAACAAAATACCAAAAAAGATAATGCTAACCATGTATGGCAAAGTGTTTTAATCTATAATCTACTTTCTATGTAGTATTATACAAAATTTTTATTGCCTTCTGAATAAGGAAATAACTCTATTTTTGAAGTTGAGGATAGTCAAAACACTCTGTTACAACCTTTCTGCTGAGAAAGATGAACAAAGTAGTATTAGTTACTTCTTGGTTTAAATTCTTCCTTTAGCTAAGTACATTATGCTATGTATGGCTTTGAGAGGTAGATGAACTTTTTCTATAGATACGTAATTGCAAACATATTGCTGAAGGATCCTATTATCTATTTTCCCTGAATGTCATCATATTTACTTGTAACTCTATAATATGATAAACTGTGAAAAGCATTTCTTGTTAGTTTTGGATTATTGCCAGCAAATTGCCATTCTTCCATTTTCTTAGCTAATTCTGTAGCCAAGTTCATGTAATTATATGGTGAATTTCATGCAGTTACCTCACAAGGATTTAACATATGTATGCAAATATGGAACTCCATTGCAGAAAAGGTAGAAAGTCTGTTCATTGGACCCAATTGGCAGCAGAATCAATATTACAATTGTCAAAAAAGTTACGTACTTCTTCTAAAAAGGCAGCAGAAAATCAAGGTGTTTCAGAAGTGACAGATTATAGATCCTACTTGCTTTACCTCATCATGTAATCCTTCATAATCTAGTGTTTCAAAATCAGTTTTTAACATGGATCTAACTGAAATTCGCTGTTTAAAATAAAATTTTAAAAATCTGTAAAAATCAAAACGTCAGCATTTCCAAATTAGCACAGACAAATGGCTTCCCTGGAGACCCACTATTGTAGTCTTCAAAATATGTTTGTCCTCGACAATAGTGGGGCCAAACATTAAGATTAGTGACAGGACAGAAAAATGTGAACAGTAAAGATTGTTTCAAAGACAAAATGAGCCATATTTCTTTGTCACTAATTTCCATACATTCTAATGTATATAGTTTATGGGTTTTTTTTTACTTTGCATGTATTTGTATTACAGCCTTAAAATGGAATTTGAGTTTACCTTTGTTAGAGAAATATCTAGATTAAGCAGCCGCAAATAGTAAGAAAGTCCATCAAAAACATCAGTTTGAAATAACCTAGGACTCCATGCAAAGCAGAAATGTACTTGAGTTATTTGCTGAGAAATTCCCTTTTCAAGTGAAAGTACTTGGTAGTAGTAAATGAGTTAACATGGAAAAGCAATGTTAATAAGAGAACATAAAACCATTATATCTATTTTATATGCCTTAGATCTATTTTTATATGCCCAACTGCACAGATAAGAGTCAAATCTGTAAATATTTTTTATGAATATGACACAAATTGGACTAATAAATTTTACATTTATGATGTATGGGTAAAAAACAGGGATGCGAACTTTACCATTCTAAATGAAAGTGGCTACACAGGAGGTCTTGTCTTCATTGTCCGGCCTGTTCTACAGCTACTGACGAAGGCTGTGTATGCCTTGGACAGAACAGGGGAAGTACATTCTGACACAGATCATCTTTGGAATATTCTGCCTTGTTCTTTAATTAAACCAGCATAAAATTACCAGACTACTATATAAGATCTTCTTCACACTGAATGAAAGACATTCTGACTGGAGATATGCAAATGATGCTGGTGACAAAAATTCCTCTGAACATTCAGGGCAAAATTTTCAATGCACTATAAAAAGGAAGTGTGCAAACAGAAGTGAACCTTTCTGTGAGGTCACTTTCACTTAATGGAGTATCTAAATGCACAGAATGGTAGCCCTAATTTATTGCGTTAATGCAATTGCTTGATTTCATGAATACACCTCTTCACTCAAGGAGTAAACCTGTAGAGGTCAGTTAGTGTTTCCTATACTTAACTTTCTGTGCACAGGCTGAAAATTAGCACACCGTGTATATGTTCCTGCTCTGTGTTAGGGAAAATTGCCCCTTTGCATTTTCCTTCCACTTCCTAGGGCAAATGCCTTTCCTCCATGTTTCTCCTCAGCTTCACCAATATGTCCTAGTTCCCTGCATTTCGGTCCTGAACTAATCAGTGTAGAAACTGTTACCTTAGTAAGGGGATGCTGCTTTAATTCTGTCTCATTTCAGCCTCTTTCCTTGGTTCATGCTGGTACCTACTGGAACACAGTCTGTGTAAAGGACAGTCAAAACCATCCAGAATAAAAGGAACAAGCAGTACATGGCTGGCTTAGAAATACTCTGGAACTACGAGCGTAACTACAATAACATGAGTAAAGTTCTCAGTTCATATAAAGTTGTCTGAGTCCAGAGTCTTCCCACTAGGAATGCAAGTTCCGAAAGGATACTTTGAAAAAAATGAGATGTGGGCATTTTAAAATGTAACCCCTAATAAGTATTCATTGACAGGCTTTGGTGAAAACACTGCCATATGTAATGATCTATAATTGCCAAATTTTTACTACTTTGTCATTTAGTTACCCTAACACTGAATTTTAGCATTTTCCTCTGATTGGCATGTAGACTTCCACCAGGAAAATCCAAATTATTTTGGTACCTTTTGATGTTTGACCCATAATTTTGGTATATGCTGTATGATACTAAAGTACTGTGCAACAATATTCCTTCAGTCTTCAGCTATATGTCGTTCTTCTATTAATGCTAGAGTTATTTTTGAAGTGGTACCTTGAATTTGAAACTTCTAAGTGGGGAACTCATAAGCCTCTGTTTCATGAAATTCCGAGTTTTGGAATCTTCAATTTACCACGTCAATAATAAAATGTGTGCTAATTTGTGATTAGACCCTAAAATGACCACAGTGATTAAACCCTAAAATATTTTAAAATATTTCATTTTTCCTTTTTCATTTTTTTCTCCCAAGGTTAACCCAGTTCTCATATCCTGGGTTTGGGTCTCATAGTAGAACTACACTGAGTTACGGTCATGAATTTTCTCTAGAAGAAATCTATTGATTATTATATTCATTCATTACATGTTCAGGTGTGTCTAACCGAGGTGGTCTACGAACATGTGTTCACACAGCTCAAAATTGATCTAGGGAATAATTAAGTTGACTTCTCAGAGGCACCGGTGACATTGGGGGCTGACAATAAAAGTGGTGCTCAGTAGCAGCTTTGAATCTTTTAGTAGTTGTTAGAACAGATGAACTATCAAAAGCTGCACTAATAGACAAAAAATTCTAAACCATATAAAACTAGGAATGGGCACAGTTGTAATTTTTTTTTTTTAAATATACCAGTCCATGGATGAAAGAGGGATTTGTTGCCTGCAAAATGGAGATTTGCTTTTTTTTTTTTTTTTCCTAGCCTTTTCCTAGTCCCTGATTGTCAATGAAGGTTGAGTATATAGGATATTAAAGCTACTGGAGGTTCAGGAGGGTGAGAATTGTTAAAAAGGAGTGACATAAAATTCAACCTTTGTAAATAAACCCAAGCCATAAGCAGCTGACAATGACAACAGGACAAATAGACCATGTTAGTGTTAAATATTCAAGAGGAAGTGTAAAGGAAATTCATATCCAAAATTGTAAATATATGCTCAATAGATCACAGCTATAAATCAACATTTGCTTACTCAAATGTCTTTTTTCTGTCACAGATTATAACCAACCATATCATTTACCATAAGTTTCTTTTCTTAGGAGTGGTAATGGCACGAGCAGTTGTCACATAGAAATGAGGAAATCCTGAACTGAAACTTGTATGAAAAGAAGTAAGGAGGTATGCAGGAAACAAAAGGAGTTCTCTCAAGAAAGCATAACAGTTATGGCCTGTTGCCAGTGGGAGTGTTGCCCATATTGTTCTGGTACTTTGATTAGGTTTAAAGAAAGACTGTAGAGAAATAGATGAATATTAAATTATCTAAGCACATTCATATCATTCAATTAAGGGAGACTTCTAATGATTCCCAAGCGAGCAATGAAGGAAATAAGTATACTTACGATTTTTCTTCAGTGAATAAAAGAAGACCAGTTTAGGGCAGGAACTTTTGTTGCTGCCTTAATCTTCAAAGAAATCCTTCAAAATATTCTCTGAATTTACCAGGTAGAAAAAATGCATATGGGGCATACCAAGAACACATTCAGTCCATAAAATGGCTTATATGAACATACACAGAGGTTAAACTATTTTTTTCTGGTTGTACTCAATGATATTATTACAATCCTCAAGAAAGGGATTCTGATTTTATTTTTTGGTGCCAGATTTTCATGAGAAAAAATAATTTATTTTACAATACATATAATTCCTAGTTTTTTTATAACCAAATCTATCAATATCATTTAAGGTAGGTTAAATATTTGGCAATATTACATCACAGAAGAAAATGCATGCAATATTTTCCTGCACTGCCACAAAAAAACTTTAAAATTTGCATCGTTTAAAATATGATTACCAAATTGTTTGTAACATAACACAGCAAATTGAATCCCTGATGTCTGTCTCAAACTTTGCTGGAAAAGAGAGGTCAACGTCTTCTTTGGAAATATTGAAAAGATGCTAAGACATATTTAATTTTTCTGTCTTGCTTGGATTTTTAAGAACATTTGTCATTTGGCAAAAATTCTTTGATGACTAAGTTCTGAAAAGGTTAACATTTAATTAGCTCATTTAGTTTAAGAATAATAATATGTCATTAACAATATTGATTTCTTTCTCATTTTTCCATTTTTTTCACATGGCACATACATTATGTTTTTCTAAAGAATTATGTAGGTACCACTGACTTTGTTATATGAGCTCTACAGTTATTGGATTCTTCAGATGCAAAATTACAGTGTTCCTTTATCTATACTAGATAAACTTGATAGCAATTCTGTCACAAAATTCCTGCATTCAAACCTAGACATACTTTCCTATAACTAGTCATCCGTGTGACTTTGAAAGTTTGTTTCGGGCAGTACTCATGGATCTTGATCTGGTTGCACTGAAAGGTAAGATGTGATCATTTTATGATAATGAAACCAATTACAAAAATAATCATAGGACAATGTGAACAATGATGTAACATTTCATATAGAAATAAGAAAAAATATTTATGAGCCTTTATGCACCTGTGATGAACCCAGTATCTATTGCCTTTTAGAGAGTTTGTCATTTATTTTTCACAATCCCTTTTCTGGTACTTTTAAGTACAGAATCATTCATCAACTGATTTGACTTCTTATTATCTTGGATTTTCAAATCGCACATTCAAATATGTTATCCTAATATTTTTTTTAAACAGCCATTTTAACACAAATACTACCAAAATCTTTCGGCTTTGTTTTCCAAATTTAATCCCCTTAAATGCTTATCACATCTTCTTGTGCATATCTAAACTTTTTCTGCAGATGAACATGGAAACAAAAAAGGCTGCATGTTATGACCATAAAAGCTTTCTGGCTCCCTTTTTGTTTGTTCTGTTATGCCTTCCCTACTTATTCTTTGACTCTTTACTGGGGTATTTTATGACTTAACATTATGAATATATATTATGAGTTAGAAAAAGGATTGTAAATTATGTTATTTACTTAATAGTTTTTCACTTCTCAGTCTTTTACATGAAAAGTTGAATGTGTCCTTTATGACTTTCTTTCCACAGATATTATTATCAAGAGGATAAATATGCAAGAGCATACCTGGGTGCTTTTTAGGTGCCTTTTATGTTTATAGATTCCTATCTGTTGGTAGTCAAATGATAAAGACAAGCTAGGTGATTAATTTTTCCACTGTGGTAATCACATTGATTTAGTTCATATTCATGACATTTCATATTGTTAACAGTCAATGACCCCAAATTAATATAGCAACAGTTTTGGCAAACCAAAGCACAATCTGACAATGCATTTACAACTGTGATTGTGTTCTCACTGTGCTGAGACTGAGATGTCAATTATACTGGGAAAGAGGGAATAGTGCATGTATAAGAGAAAAAAAATTAACATATGTGATTATACCTGAAAGTTAAACTACTGTCACTGACAATCAGCCTTCTAATCATAGTGCATACAACCACTGAGAAGAACAAATAAATACTAAACACAGGTATTTTAGGAAAAGAGAGAGAGCATAGCACAAGTACAGAACACCTATCAAAAGCTGTAAAATTAACCTTAAAGAACTAATGAATCAGGGTGCCATCACTTATCTGATGATTTGCAACCATAAATCACACTAATGATGGTGATAGTTCCACTGTTCAGAAATAATCTTTCTGTTGAAAGTTTTTGGAAGTTGAAAACTGAAATATTCAGTTTAGAAGTTTGGTTTTAGAGCAATGAGTCAATCCCTTTGCAACCAGCAACTGTAGAGCAGCTACACCTGATTTTTGTACATTCCACTGTGGCTGCTGGTTGAAGGCTGAAATAATGTACTTAGGTTTTGTGTGCATTACACACCCATCTGTTCCTCCATCTGGCAAAGAAGGAAAAAAAAAAAGCAAGAAAAGAAAAAAAAAAGCATAGAAGTGCTTTATAAACTCTTTTCACCAATACACCAGTTGTTAGCTTCCTTCTGGTAGCCCTGGTATAGGCTTCATTGGGTAATTATTTCAAGCAGGAAACAACCAACCCACATGTTTAAAAGTAATTACTAGTTCAATTACTATCCATAAGCAGGTAAATTTTTTTCCTAGTATGCAGAAACAGAAGTATTATAATATTTGTTTATCTTTAATGTAAGTGTTAACATCTGTGCAATTTTATACCTGCACATATTTTTGTAGTTGAAACAAAAATTTGCTAATAGAAATGCTTTATAATAGATAATAAATCATGAATAATCACATGAACTTTCCTAGGTTCTTTTTATGTTGGGTCTAAGACTAGGTCATTGTTATTTAGCGTTTTCATTAATGATTTGAAGATAAGCAAACATCAGAAATAAATTCACATAGGGAAGTACTGTATACTCAACTGAGGACAACAGCAGGGACACAAGCAGTCTGAGAGGCCCAGGCAGAAAATAACAAAATAGACATAGAAGAGCACAGGCTAATACATCTGGGGAAAAATAAACCAGAACCAGGACAGCTTGCTGGGGAGGAACTGTGAAAGCTGGCACACTGAAAGAGATTTAGGGGTAGTAGCGGACAGCAAACATGAAAACAAATCTGAGTCAGAGACAGAACTAATAAAGATGCACCTTATGAAGGGCTGCAGTAATCTACTTTCCTTCTTTGAACAGTTAATTCCCAGAAGATGCCAAGTTTCTCTCCATCTACTTACTTCTATTTTTTGCATATTACTCTGAAGGATAAAGTAGCATTATTAGCAGAATATATGTACCCATAAGGCCTTGTCTTGACTGATTCACACCATTTTAAATGGTGCAAGCTTCAGTTTGTGGAGTCTGCCCCAAACAGCAGGAGAATGAGCCAGATAATTGTACGGGGTCTGGCCGAGCCCCACAGCAGCCCTCCCAGTGCCGTGCTGGTGCTGGTGGCTAGAAAGGCGGTGACAACACAGCAGCGTTGCGATGCCGCTGAGCAGCGCTGGCACAGCATCACGGCTCTTTCCAACCTGCCCCCGCCTCACCTGTAGGCTGGGGGTGGGCAAGGTCTTGGCAGGGGACACAGCCAGGGCAGCTGACCCAGACTGACCGATGGGATGTTCCATACCGTATGGCATCTGCTCAGGTAGAGAAGCTGCGAGAAAGGAGGAGGAAGGCGGGGGGGGGGGCATTTGTTATTCACCATGTTTGTCTTCTGGAGCAAGCACTATGCATATGGAAGCCCTGCTTCCCGGGAATTGGCCAAACATCGCCTGCTGATGGGAAGCAGAGAATAACATCTTTTGTTTTCCTTCGCTTCTGCATGCCTGACTTTTGCAAGTGCTTCATTAGACTGCCTTTATCTTGACCCACAAGTGGGTTTTTTCAACTTTTCTTCTTCCCCTGCTCCTGTTCTGCTGAGGAAGGGAGTAATAGAGCAGCTTGGTGGGCACCTGACACCCAGCCAAGGAAAACCCACCACAATAATTCACTCTAAGGAACAATGCACTATCAATAGAGATGGTCTTATTAGCCTATCTCTGAAATCTACAGGTCTTCATTCAGCACTTCCCCGCTTCAGAAACCTGAAAATACTGTTCAAATTCATTTGCTTTGCTCAGATTTAAAATTACTTTCAGATTCTCAATCTCAGAAAAAAAACTTTTCTAACTTCTAATATATTATTTGGGTTGAATAAATATAGAAAGACACTCGGATGTGATGCTGTATGTGGCACAGAGTCGAAAAAGTTTTGATCCTTGAGAGAATTTCCCTTTTCAAAGCTGTTTCTTTCTAATTACTATACAATTATTTAAGCCTTCCTATTCTGCACTTCAGCCAGCGAGCAGTCAGCACTTCAAAACACAGTTCCATGTCTTGGTATTTTTTGAACATTTAATTTCTGTGTGATTATATGTAATATATTCATTGACCTTACCTTCCTAATACTGTGTAAGATAGAAAGCAGCTGCTCCAGTTACAATATGCTTTTATGGTGCTCTATGCTGTCTATCAGGTAAACAGATTTAACAGTTGATACACACCAAACCAAACAGTATCCCATAGAACAACCTATTTTTTATTTTAATAGGTGAGCCAAAATATAGCTATGGGACATGATTTCAATGAGATTTGTTCTATGACATTAGGAGAAAGGAGTTTCTTCATACGTCTTCTAGTAATAGAGAAAGCTAGTAAATGTCTGAATAACAGATCTGGTGCAAGCTACCACAATCATCCTATATATTCTAAACCCTCTGAATGCAAGCAGCCTCTCATGCAGGAGGTGATTAGATTACAAGTATGTAACTGTGCCCATAATGGTAGATCATGTCTCCCTATAAATGATGAGAGATAGCTTACTATGGACTAAAATTCACTTCCTAGACATTTATAAGACTTGATTCACACCTTTCTCATGTGAACAAAGAATTTTATAGATAATTACACTAATGCTTCTATGAGCTGAACAAGTAAGTATCTGAAATCTCACTGCAGACATGCCTAAATGTTTGGCTGCAACATAATGTAGGAAAGTCCAAGTGGCTTCTAGTGTAGCAATTTAACTAATTTGGTTACTAGATGAAGTTTAGCTATAGGACTGCACAGATTCATGTGAGATATTCTAGTGAGAAAGAACAGAATTTCAGCTGTAACATCAATAGCTTATAACCCACAAGAAAAAAGATGAAGGTGAAAATGTCTTCTCAATTAATAAAAAAGTCCATGGTGGAATGAGAAGATGAAATTGTCATTATTAATTGGTATTTTAAAATTTGATTTTTAGCTCAGATATAAAATCTGAAATGGACCTTCTGGACTAATATCAATCCTGAATCAGAAAAAGAACCCTTTAATTTACTGATGCACCTTTCTTGCATTCTGAACCTTTCTAGAATGTGTATGCATGTGCGCGTATGTGTTTAGAAAGACATGGGTTTACTTATATATTCATGTCCCTATTTTTCCATATATTTCTTACTCTGGGAAAAAGGAGTATGAATAAGAAAGGTGAAAACTAAAAAAAAAAAAAAATCTTTCAGATAATAAGAGTTTCAAAGGGATTTTGAGAAGGTAGGCTTGGAGAGAGGGAACATTTGGAAACCAAATGCTAACCGAACACTTGCAATAGCTTTAAAACAGATCTAAGCTAAGGTTCCATTCTCTTGCTTTCCTTTCTCCACATACAGATTAAAAAACATTTTCATGTACGAGGAGAAGCAATACAATTTTTTGGTACATCCATCTTTATTTCTGGCTGAGGTATGCTACTACATCCTAATGTGAATTCTCATTTGAGAGGTGTGCTGTTCCAAGAACCTCTCTGTTTTTGCGGATTCATTTGTTTTTCCATAAATACTTCCCTTCTCATCATAAAAGCTTCCTTTAGAAATGGAATCTCTGATCTTAGGACTGAAGGTTTTTTTCTATTCTGTTTATTACTGAAACTAGGTTGTTAATAAAACATCTTTTGTTACTACTTTCACTGTCAATTTCTTTGCAAGACTTCACTATGGATTTATCTTTCCTGATGAGAAAAAATACTTTGTAAAAAATCTCATGTTGCAAGCCACAATCTAGCATGGCTTTTTTAGCTGATGAAGCCAAATTTGAATCTAAGTTACCATCTGATGCTTTTAGTGTTTTTTAATAATCTGTAGGTATAGCCCTGCTTTTTGCCCTGCTTTTCCAGTGGATCTGAAGACATAATTACTGATATTTCCAAAGTTGCATAGAATATGTATGTGTCTGTGTGTGCATGAGAGTGAGAGAGAGAGTGTGCATGTATAATTTCAAGTTCATCCATTCATTTTTTGTTTCACTTGAAACAGGCAGGTCTTTGCAGAAATACAGAAGAAGGTAATGCTAGAGAAACCATTTTCATCATAATTCCTCCAAGAACAGACAATAAGGACAGCAAGTATATCCTGCTAATCTGTTCAATTAATCCAGGTTGAGATTTAGTTATTGTATAATAAAAATGGCAGCCACAGTGAGACATCATCCTTGGTTTAATAGGCTGGTTATGGCATGCACCACATTTTGGGGCCTGAATAAGCAGACTTGCTTTGCTCTGTTTCTTCTGAACTGCACATTGGGTTTCTCTGGCTGGTTTTGTCTGAGTCACCATGTATCTTGCAGCAGCAGACAGAACATATCCCTGCCATGATCTGTGCCCTGGGAAGAATTCAGTGTGACTGGACTAGATGCCATCTCCTGTCAGAGAACAGTTAGCTCTTGCCTGAGCATCAGCTTTTCCTCTCCTGTCCTTTCCCTTCACACCCAACTGGCTGTTCCGTTGCCAATTGATGATCAGATACAACATGAACCGGTGGCCAAATTCCAGTCTTCATATACAGTGCCCACAGGGTGAAATCTATAGCTTTGTAGAGGAACCTGAATGAGACCCTTGTGAACAACCTCAAAGAAAAGGCCCAAGACCAATTGGACTCAGAGGTTAGTCTTCCCTCTGCAGAGAAATTGGCCTCAGCTCTGGCTGAGGAGGGAGAAGGTTTCATTGTTAGTGCTATTGGACTTTATTTCTTACAATGTCATTCTTCTGACTTCAAGGAATTGATTTGAAGCTCATAGTGCCTTTTCAGAGTCAAGATTCTATGCATGGATTGAAACATGAAGAGGTTTAAAGTATAAAATAGTAACAATATGAAGAAGGAAAAGATACTTAACTTTTGAAAAGTGCCAATTACCTTCAGCTTCCTCTCATTTCACAGGGAACCTTGGGTCCCTGAGAAATTTCATCAAGGAGGCTTTGGCTTTGGTGCAGGAGATAACTGGTCAAAATAGACAATATTTTTAAATTTAAAGAAAAAAGGAAACGTATGCTCCCTATTAGTTGGTATCACTACAGTATCTGTTCAGTACTTCAGTTGCAATGCTCTTCCCTTTGCCAAATGCTACATATCATATGGTCCACCTTGATGAGGTCGAAACAGAACATCATAAAGAAAGTTTAGAATAGTGCACTGAAAAAAAGCATAACATTGTATAATTATGAAATTGCTTAAAAATTTGATTGTGTAATTGAGTAATTGAAATTTTATTTGTGACAAATTTCAAAGCATAAGTAGTGAAATTCATTGGCTTTTTATAAGGAAATTTATGAATGGTTGTTATTATATATGCTTTGTTGTGATGCCTGAAGTGTTAAATATTGCAGCTGGCAAGAACAGAATGTTTAAGAAGGCATTTAGAGAAGACTAAGTGCATTTAAAGTACTGTTTTAGCTTGACACTACTAGGAAGATGGCTTAACTGGAAAAAATTTTTTCCACTTTACAAAGCGTTTACAAATTCTATTCAATTGTACTGCTTTCTGTGCCTATCTTGCACAGAAAGATTACATTCTTTCTCACAGGCTTACAATTATTAGTGATATGTGAGTGAACTGCCAATGTGGTGAATATTCTAAAGGACACAGCTCCTGTTCCAAAGGACAAAAAATCTCAACATTGTATTGCACCTTTTAAATAAGCTCTCCGTGGAAAAATGTCTGAGTGCACACAGAAGCAAAGCAAACTGAGATGACAATGAGGGTCTGTGGAAGCAGCTCAGCTGGACCACAGTCCCTCAGCTGGAAAGATCATGCTTCAGATTTCTTCAGATCATGTGGAATGTTTCAAAGGAGCAACTGAGGACAATACTGCAGTCAGTTCTTCCACTGTTAAGGTGAATTTAAATAGTTTCTATAGTGCAGTCTGCTGTAAAACAATACATGTCTTGATCTTAGCTCACCGTTAGGAATGTACTTTTCACATCGAGGGTACTGCAGCAATGTCCAGGTTGCCCAAAGTCTGTGGAACCTCTGCACCTAGGAATTTTTCAACACTCATGTGCACAAAGGTCCAGTTGACCTGCCTGGTGTTGACAGTGCTCCCACTTCAGGAGTTAGTCTAGAATAGGAGACCCCAAAATGCGCCTTCCAAACATTTATGGGATACCATAATCCTTAAATACCTGCCTTCAGGGTAGGTGTGCTATTCCAAGAAGACTGAAATACATGAACCATTCTTTTTTTTATTTCCTTTTAAGTAGGGGGAAAAGAGAAAAAAAAGAAAAGAAAAAAAGAAAAAAGTAGAACTATGTATTTGTCAAAAAATATAAAAATACAGATTGCTTTTACTTCAGTGTCTTTAGGAAAGTCCAAAATAGCATCCAAAGGAGAATTCTGACAAAAAATGTTGAATCAAAACAATATCTATTTTACAATCACAAAACAATTAACTCTTTCATTAGTGTTAGTAGTGCTTTATGGTTTATTACAGTGAGACAGATACCTATTTTAATAATATTTCCTCTTTCTAACACCACTATTGTGGGATTAAAAAAAAGAGTCATACTTCTTCTGCCTACAAAGATTTTTTTTGAACACAGATAAATGCAATGTCTCCCTGACTGGACAGATGAACACACTGAAACTATAGTTCAAATGACTCTTTGAGCTATCTGAAAGGATTATCAAGTCTATTACTCTAAACCCTTGGACATAGCCATCTTAACTTGCATTGGCTGAAGTACATTTAATTGTGGAGAAAACAGGTGCAGATCCTACGAATCTGCCACTGTGCTAACTATGTGATCCATCCACTCTTTACTTTATGGAAAGGAAAAATATAATTTGACAACAAAGATTATAGCTACAACTGTAATTTCATTCTATATCAAAAGAGTAACCTTAAGGCCAGATTCTTCCTCCTACTCTCATACTCAAAATAAATAGATGTATACCCAATGGCATGCACAGTGATCTACATCTAGATGACACCCTTTACAGCATTACGTTAATGACAGCCTTAAGCAACTTTTTAAAAAGCAACTGTCAAATATATGATTTAAAAATAAAAGTATTTCTTTTTCTTCTTGTGGGTTTTTTTTTTAATTTTTTAATTGTAGATTGATGGATCCATCTGGGTATATTAGAAGTTCACTGGACAAATAAAAGAAACTCTTTTAGATGAAGCTGAAAGTTTTGCATAATGTTACAAATTTCATTGGCAACGTGCAAGTTAGGGAAATAATTAACTCTACCTCTAGCCTAGTCTGGCAAATAATAATTTTATTCTTTGTAGTGTACTAATTTTATTTTAACTAATTAATTAGATTTAATATGAAATTTAGGACAGTAACATTCATGCACATGATCCACTGAATCTGGTAAGATTAACTATTTCTAATTTAAAATTCCTTCAAAAATCATGCTACCAACATGTCACTTTACTCTTTATTGCTCAGTAATAACAGACTGAAGAAACACCTTTTCATTTATAATTCTAAGGAGGCAACATTTAAAATTAGTATATTATTTGAAAATTACAATTGAGAACACCTGGTAAAATAATGCAGGTGGATGTGACATGATAATAAGGTCAAAGTTATAGATTTTGCCATAAGTCCTTTATATCAAATAAATATAGCATTTATTTATATATAGTTTAAGTATAGTTTAACCTATGACTAAAATTTACTGTATCTTAATACCTTTTGAACTTTGCAAGAAGGCTACCATGGTACAGGAGCAACTTTGAAAATAGTTATGCCAAACTTTGCATAACATTACAGACTGTATGATTTATCATGTACTATTGTAACTTGTCTTTCTATGCAACAAGTATAAACATTTAAAAAAGAAATCACTGGTCATCTCCATTTTTATCCAGAATTATTAGAATTCATAAAATGACTAACCAATAAGCTTAATTTATTATGATCCAACAATATGAACATTTGGCATACACTAGTAAGCTTTATAAATAAAACTTTGGGACTTAGCAGGAAAAATTGGTAATTAATTCTCAAACCTCAATATATTTTTTGTGCTAAACAAGAGCTGGTATTTGGTTGATTATGAGATCAAAACCACAGTTTTATGACAGCACAGGTGACCACGTTATGACCATACTTCACTGATGAAATTTTAGCATTAAATAAGAGGGGAAAAAACCCAAACACTTCATTACCACCTGCTGTTATTAATGTTTACCTAACAAAAAAACAGCCGTAGCTAAAAATAACTTTTACCTATCCAAAGCTATGTTATTTTTAAAGGTTAATTTTCATGGAAAAAAATCAATAAGTAGAAATATATTCAGCTGTGCTTGTTAGGTTCATGCTGTCACTTTTTGAGCAAACTGCTCAATAGGAAGTCCCTTCTTACAGAGATCATTATCAGCATGAGCTACATGTTGTTAGTGTTGTTAGCAAAAGGTTAAAGTAATCCTTAACCTTTTTGGTTATTTAAGTAAAAGGAAATATTTCATACAAAGACAAGGTTTCCACCAAAAAAAGTAAATCAACATACTTATACCAAAACCTAAAAAATATGCCATTCTGTTAAAATTCTATCCATTTACAAGATACCTAGGGGTTTCAATATTTTCAATGTACTGTTATGAGTAACGGTAAAGCATATGATTTTTAAATGATTTAGTAGGAATCCAGAGAGACAGGAAAAACAAAGGATGCAATTAGAGGTGGCAACTATTGATTAAAAATCTTTATCCAGTTCACTTAAGGAATGAAAAATGATAAATGACATGATCGTATCATTGGACAGAATGGCAAAAAAAGTTGTTGTTTCTCATATATCTCCAGTGCGAACTTCTCTGAAGAAGCTCGATAGGCTTTTTGATGTTTGAGAAGGAGGATAAATAATACCATTAGTGTTTCATAATGGAGGTGTGCAACAGTAATGTGAGATATAAAAAGAGGGGAAACTAAAGGCACAGTGAAAAATCCATCTGATTCTATGACCTTCTCTGTTGCGGCCCCTTAAATAATATTTAAAGAAATATAGTGGTGAAAAGATGGATTTTGCAAAGTTATAGCTAAATATTCATTATTTTATTCTATGTTACAATTTTACTAAGAAAGGTGTACAGTTCCAAGAACACAAATCTTAATAATTTATTTTCCTTGCCAAAATAAGAACTCAGGAGGCCAAATTAATCTCTGGCACAGCACTAATGAACACAGTGAAATCACACGAGGGGTGATTTTAGCTCATAATGTTTGATGGATTTCAAATTCTGGCAAAATAATTTCTCCCAAACCTCATTATTTAAACTGCAAAGTGGAAAAAAACCAAAAAACAGAACAACAACAATAAAAAACCAACCTCCAAAACCCCCACAAAAACAAGGGAATTAGGAAATGAACCAAACCTTTATTTTTTTGACTACATTAAAGCAAAACAAACAGAACAAAACACGAAGCAGACAAACTCCCCAATTCTAGCTTCTAAACAACAACAAAATGGTAAAAGAAAAGAAAATAAGGAAAAAAAATCAGGTAACTTTAAATAGAAGTCTCGATACAGTGATTCTCTACTCTAGACTACTGTTAATCATGAGCAACTGCTTTGCAGCCAAGCAATAAAACCAGTGTAGTAGGGCAATAATCCATAAAAGAGGTGAACTGTAAATCTCTTATGCATAAGTGAATCAGCTCCAGATTAAGACTGTCAAAATATTTCTCCATGTCTAGCTTATTAATAGTGAAGCAACCTTTTTCTGGTTTTTTTACGTACCTCTTCTGCATGACAAGGAACAATGCCAGAGTTAAAGCATAACCTGCTTCATTTCCACCTCATCTAGTGCCAGAAACCAGGCAGTCACTGGAACATACAACAATCCACTCTTCCTTGAAACCTCGGTTTGAAAAAACACAAAATAATATAAAAATAATCGTGGTCAAGACTTACGTAGAATGAAATAAGGTTTGTTGAGTGGATCAGCATTGGGTTGGAAACTAGATTTTGTATTTGCAGAGCAGCAGAGGAACCAGTTTTTCCATACTGTGCATCATTCTTTACATAGTTTATATCTACTTTCTTTTTTTTTTTTTTCCTGATCCGGACCTTGATTCTGGAGACAATGTAATCTGACACCACAATCAATGCAACTCAGCACACTGATTTGAAAAATAGTTGTTAGTGGCACTGAAAAAGCTAATGGAGGACTCAAAAAATCTAATTTTAGTTTTATATTCTAGCAGGGGGTTATGTATCATTTCAGCAAAGTGTTGGTGTTTCTGTTATCCAATTGTAAAATGGAGATAATAATACTTCTTTGTGTCCTTAGAACATTATGCAAAATTCTGAAGTGCTACTACACTAAGGAAAGATATGTTAAACCAGTTGGGATTCCTGTTTTCAACAGGCATTGCTGTTAAGCAAATAATATGGGAGTCTGAATATTACTCAGCTGGGGCCAAACTTTTATCCTCCTTCCATCAGAATTCAGGAAAAGATAGAAACATCGATTTTCACCTGCTTTATATTTGCCCTTAAGAGATGTACCACTTCTTATACCCAAATCTGCTAAAACAGCCTCCTGGCATCTCTGTCTAAAATCAAGGCCTCAATATCCATGAAGTACAGTGACCACCAGAAGAGGAGTGAAATTTAGAAATCTTTCATGTATACAATGTCAAAATGCATTATGTCCTTTTAACTCATGCTTAAACTACCCCTTTCCCCACTGACAGGGAGCAGAAAATCATCATAGCCCCTGTATTCAGGGATAAAATTGTGTGGCACTGTAACAGGCCCTAGAAAGAGAGCATATTAGGAACCAGTGTTCGTTGTACTTTCCAGAAGAATTTTCAACATGATCTAGTCAATGTTTTTAAGTGTATGAAAGTAGGTTTAAATGCATATAAGTGAAATGCTTATGGTAGAGTGAAAGTCAGTTTTGATCTTGCGTTTACCAAATTTAAAGTATTCATAGTGCTTTTCAGGGAGAGGCTTCAACAAGAATAGGAATGAAATGGAAATATTTCAAAAAGGAGTAAGTTGCTATATTGAAACCTTGAAAAATATTTCCTCCTCGTTGTTATCTTTAGTACTTAACTAGGATCAGGAAGAGTTTTCAATGACTTAGAACAGAATAAAATTAAACTACTTTCATTATAGTTAGAAAAAAATATTTACAATATTTGGTACCTCTAAAAATATTTTTTTAAGTACTAGGTTATTTATTATAATAAT
This sequence comes from Falco peregrinus, assembly GCF_023634155.1. Lineage (NCBI taxonomy): Eukaryota > Metazoa > Chordata > Aves > Falconiformes > Falconidae > Falco > Falco peregrinus. Next base: position 2,321,512 of record NC_073722.1, read on the forward strand.
CTATAAAATATGCCATGTGTGATGTAGTCATATAGTTACTACACCAGTTATGCTGCTCAGTAGGTTTTACAGTCAGATCCTTAAACCTCAAAACGTTGTCCACAGGCAAAGAAGCAGCACACTCTCTATGCGAGTAAAGGCCAAAATTTAGTTAGAATAACTGAAACCTGAAAAGTCTAATCATTATTAGCACAGATATAGTTGTAACAAGAAAGAATAATAATGCAGTTAAAATTGTTGTATGCATTTTTTTGAGTTTCTAGTCTTTTTCTTGGTGTTATGGACCCTGTGACTGTGCTCCTTCGTGCCAAGCCCTTGGACTCCTCAAGGCAACCGATATCGTACCAGGTCTGTTTGTCTCTACACTACATCGTTGCGTTAGAGCAGTAAATCCTTTGTTCTGCCTGCCACAACCGCTTGTTACTGCTGCCTGCATAAAACTAACTGCATACGCTGTTAACCATATAAAACCATGTACGGCTGTAACATACACAGCTAAAAAGTAAAGGAAATTAGCCTTGGACACCTGGCCAATTAGCGGAATTGCTGTCACAGCTAAACCAAGTAAAATGAAGCTGCAGGCAGGTCAAGAAAAGTTCACATGGAGCAAGACTAACAAATGCAGTCCTGAGGGCTTGCAAACTCCACAAAAACCTTACAAAAAACTTACCTTACATAGCTTATACCAAGCCATGGCAGCACTGTGTTACGTACGGCATCACATGGTTACACATTGCGTATTTTTTCAGGGGCTATGTCTCTCTCTGTTCTTTACACTAGTTTATTAGAGAACTTCCATCACATCTCAAATGGTAAATTGATTTTTTAATTTTTTTTTATTGTGTCCCCAAATACTGCAAAGTTGATTTGGGTTGGTTGTTGTTGATTTGGGTTGCTGATTGTTTTATTTAAAACATCAAAAGGAATGTATACACTTGTCTGTACACTTGCCTTTCGTGCCTATACAAGAAATCTTTATCCTCAGTCTCTGCTGATTTTAAGGCCCAGGCCAATAAGTTTAAAAGAGTCAAACAATCTTAAGAGTACCAGAGGCATCTTTGCTGAATCTAAAAAATAGCATGACCAGCACTGGAACATAAATGCTACTTAATTAAACTTTGAAAGGAAATTTTGCTGCCAGCAAGACTATTAACTGTTAATAAGAAAGGTGAAGGAGGAAGGCAGCCGTGAAATACTTCACAAAGATCTGCAAAATAATGTCCACTTTTGGAAAATTCAGGTTTTCTTAACTTGAATTAAATCTGCTTCATTAGTAACAATTCTTACTTGTAATGTGTAGGCTAGACAGTCATGCTGCTCTGTATTTCAGAAAGAGAAAAAACAGTCACAAATCATAAAACTCTGGAAAATTTGGTGAGTGCTTAAGTTCTAAAGAAAGCAGTTTCACCACACAGAATCAGAAAGATCTCTGCTAAACTGTCAATACAAAATGCAACCAAAAAAGTAACTTTTTCCTCTTTCTTCGCATAATTTCTTTTTTAAAATGAATTTATGATAAATAATCATTTAGTTTTGACTAATTTTTATGTGGGATCTTTATGCCCTATTATGTCACAAAAGAAATTATCTACCTGTAGTTTAACATGCCAGCCTTTCCCCCGCAATCAAAATTCTTTTTTGTTCTCATTCTTCTTCAAGCCTAGAAGACCAAGCAGAACATTGACGGCCATCCTTTTTTCCTGTCTAAAAAACTTATCTTTGAATTTCCTGTAGCACCTAATAAATTTTATTTTGGGCACCTTCCTCTTTCCCAATCTATCATCTGGTTATCACCTCTATTGCTAGCAGTTTATTTCAGAAAAACAAGCTAAAGAAAAGGACATATCTGCTAGTAAATTGAACATATTTTCTAATTTCAAAATATATACACAAGGTAATCTCAATATATGCTTTACTTCATCCAAGGATAAGAAGCAAAAACCATCTTGGAATAAGGAAATTAGCCTGGGAATATGTGCTAATATTCAGTCTTATTATATGTTTTTATTATTTCTATTCTCCCAGGTGTGCACTGCCTCTTTCAGATAGAAAAAAACTGACAGACCTCTGTCATTCAGAAGTTAGACTTTAAATTAAACATGGCAAAGTTTATACTGCATACTAGTGTTGAGAGAATCTATGGGGAAAAGGAACATGAAGGTTAAAGCAGTGATAAATTATGAGCTAAGAACTTAAAAATCATTCTCAGGAGTATATTGAAAAAAAATGGAAAAAGAGAGATCCTTTTTACTTCTATCATAATATAGTAAAATGTCCTAGGCATTAAAGAAGAGTAGAGGTTTCAAAGGACATATTGTAAATGTCGTATTCATAGGTTTTTAATAGTAATAACATTAATTTCTTAGTCTGGCTACTCTAAGATTCTCTGACAATGCAGTAAGGAAAAGGCTGGCAAAACTGGGTGGGCTCAGGTACAGCAGGCTGAAACTGAGGAATGCAGTGTCATGACACCTTCTGGTTTCTGATAGAGAATCCTCCCCAAGTCAAACAGATTTTCTATCAGGAATACTCCTTTCAGCTTATACAAAGTTTCTAAAGAACAGAAATCCAGATCAGCATGCACAGGATCTGAACACTGCTGTGCTGATCAAACTGAGCAGCCAATTTACAGAGGACATCATGGCAATATAATAGGATCTCCTACAACAGGGCATCATTAAAGGTTATAAACTGGTATCTGCAACATTTGACTGCCTTTTTAGAACTCTCCAAGTAATTAATAAGAAGTAGTTTAATTAATGTGGTTCAGTGTTAACAATTTATGTGTTTGCATTAAGGAATAATCTAAGATAATATATTAATGGTCCAAATTATCTTCTCAGGAGTATGTGTGGTTATGCTGGCATAAACCTGGAAGACCTTGATTGACCTGACAATTTAATAACTAATACTTGCTGAAGTATATTAAGTGCAGTTATAATTTTTGTTAATGTTTTCCTATGTCTACTTAGAGAATTCTCATGCATTCAGTCTTAGCTCTCTTTCACATAAAAATCAAATGTCCCCAGTGTGACCAAAGGACGGGGGAAGAGGCCCCAGCTGAATACGAACTGGAAAGAATACAGCTACTCCATGCATGTGTTTCTTCCATTGTGATGGCTTTGAGAAATTGTAAGAGAGCTTTTCACAAGAACACTTTAGGCCTCATTTTTATTTTCAAAGTTTATTATTATTGTCTTAATTTGGAACTAATGTTACAGTGAAAGAGAAATTATGTATTTACGTCTAGAGATAGAAGTTGCTTTGGCCTATGCTTATTCTGGAAGGTACAACTCCACGTATCTATTCCTCTGTCTCATTCAGCATCTTTTTTTAATAACACTTAGCAAGCATCATGCAAACAGTCCGTCATCTGTATTGACTATAAACTAAATGAGTTTATTAACTAAATATAACACAACAGAATTTTAAAAAGGCATTAATGCCTCAGTGTTACCTGGAGCCCATTTGACAAGTAGCTTCATAAACAAAAGCCTCAGCTGTATTGATCTGAAACTCAGAAGAGGGGAAAAGAAAGGTAAACTTATCGGAGATTTCCGGTAAAAAGATGAAAAAGAAAGGCTAGCTAACCATTGGACAAGTATTAGTTAGATACATACAGCCTGAGCCTTTCCACAAACAGAGTTGTAACCTTTTCCAACCTTGACTGTAACAGAAGAGAAACAGAACGCTGGATCATCCTGCAGAGCAGCTTGCCATCCTTGGAAACGGGAGCACCCATTCTTTCAGTTTTAATAATACCTCCAGTACAAACTCCTCCGCTTTCCAAAGGCGACTTAAAAGGCTCCTAAAAGCTTGACTAGCTTGACTTCTTGCTATTAAATTTCTGTCTAGCTTGAATTTAAAAACTTGCAAACTAAATTATAACCTGAATAAATCTAGAGTATGAAAAATGTTTTGGTCAAATCCCTTTTTCAGAAGAAAGAAAAAGGTTTACAATGCTGAAAAATTATCTTATTTTGTTCTGATTTTCAGTTGTGTTTTATACGGGATTGATCAAGGAAAAGGAAAGAAAAAAGAAGAAAAAAATATGTTCGTGTCATTTAGGTTTTTTGGTTTAAAAAACATTTAAATGGGAAAATAATATATTTGGAGATTATTATCACACTAATAGTTAAGTTAAATTATACAATTATACAATAAAACAAGAAGAATAAAATATAAATTGAAAATAATTAGATTAAAATATTATCATCAAAATTATCTAATGATCCTAAATATGAAAAAGTAAATGGGCTCTATAAAATATTTCATTCAGCTGCAGTCTATTTTACTAAGGAAAAAAAAAATAAAGAAAATACTTTGGATTAGCCTGAAATGAATGTTTAAAAACATTTGGAGCTATATTGAATGGAGTTCCACAAAAAACAGTAATAAAAATCTATATTTATGGAAGGTACTCCTCTAATCTGAAACATGAGAGCTATAGGAGGTACTGCTTCTGCACGTACTCTAATATAAAATCAACTATACTCTCAATCAAACTCTAAATTTGTCTTTGCATGTGTGTGGCTTCATCTGCCTGCCAGCTGTCTCTGTTATGCCTTTTCCTGCTAAATTAATGAATCTTATATTTCCTTTTATTATCACCTCTGAAAATATGTATGGATTGTAATTAAATCATTTCTTCACTTTGACAAGATAGATAACATGCTTTCAGTATCTCCAGATCCACCAAATTAATGTCTGTATGTCTTCTTATTTACCTCCATTTATTCTTTTAATGGTAATCATCACAAATACTTTTCAATATTGGCCTGATCAATACTATATAAATGTAGTAAGCCAATATATAGTAAATATTTATATATATAAAACCAGCTAACTGCCTTCCTGTTTATACACCCCAAGATTGTGTTAGGCCATACCTATGCAATGTGACACACAAACTGTTCTATGTCCTGGCTGACCCTTAATTTAAATTTATGTTATCTTCACCTCTAAAGTAGGACCACCATTTCTGTGCATCACAGCAGCTGTGCATTCATCTGCTTTAGACGTGCACTTGGGTTTGTTTGGTTCTTTAATCAAAAAGATGTCACATGAGAAGGCCCCTGACATTGCTGTGAATGTCATGTCCCAAATAAGGTTTTTGTCAACAAGCAGTCACAGCCCAAAAAATGGCAAACTGAAAAATTTCACAAACTGCTGCCTGACCAATTCTCCTCAGATTCTGAGAACAGAGTGTTAATCCCTGAAATGCCATGGTTGATAATCCAAAGGAGTTACAGACAAATACTTACACATCATCTGATTTGCAGGAAATTCACCATTACCAATGCAAACTCCCTTCTGAAGATTGCTTACTGACATAATTTGCTGACATTTAAAATTACAAGCATAATACAGAATTGTCACTCTTTTTCACCAAAAGATTTCAATTAGAAAATGCAGTAGGAGGGAGAGTGGAATCTCAGTACGAAGAGATAATATGTGCTGCAATGTCTCAGAACAATAGAATTCAATCTGAATAGTCTTTATTTAGAACATTCTCCCTTTTGTGTGAGTGTCTTAAGAATGTTATTTAAATGTTCCTCCAAAAAAAAAATAATTAAAAAAAGCTAGATTGGGCCAAAGCCTATTTATTCTATTCACACAAGGATAGTTGTTCCTCTGGAAGCCAAGAAAACTCCTCAGATATGAATGCCGAATACAACATAGTCCATAATTAATTGATTTGTTTTATTATGGTCACCTTAGTGTGCAAAGAAGTATGTTTTGGATTTAAAAAAAAAACAACAAACAAACCCCACAAAATTCAGTGTTGTTGCATAATCTGCTGTAAATGCAGAAACCGCACTGAAGTCAAGGATCTCCTCTGGGTTTTACTTAATGTAGTTCTGGACTGGTGTAACTGGCCTTCCATTTCCAAAAATGTTTGGTGGAAAATGGAAAGCATCAATGATAGAAATAGTGGAAGAAACAAAGAGAGCAACTGAGTAAACTTAATCCAGTAAATTGAAATTTCATTAAAATCTCTTTTTCATTACCTGGACACATAAAAAGTTCAATTTTCTTTTTTTTTTTTTTTTTTTTTTTGGGGGAAATACTGGTACCTCTTTTATGGAGAAGCAGTTAAGTGACATCTACCTACGTAGGTAAAGCACCATTAACTGGAAATTATTGGCAGAACAAAACTTTCAGCCTGTTTCTCTAAAGCTGTGTCTCCAAGACCACTGGATGGTCACTGCAATACTGACAATTAGCTCTGTCTATATGGAGAGGGAGAAATAAATGTTGGGAACTGTGGCCTTTGTTTTTATTGAAACAATCTTTACTTCAATACATTTCAAACTGTTCTAAAATATGGTAATTCACCTATTTAAATATGTAACTTCAGTAGGCCCTTCCACATTCTGTGTTCAGATTCTTCTTCATTTTTCTCTTTCCAGTGATAAATAAAACTATGTAACTTTGTATGTCAAAACTACGCTCTTTGTTATGTTTCTGTTTTTCTCACAAATATTTTGCTATTTTATTCAGGAAGGACCTGTTGTCTCATGCTTTTTTCTTCAGAAGAAAAACCAGAATGAAGTTATGATGAAGGTGAGGCATGAGACCAAGAAGCATGGGACTAAATCTCACAACTGTTTCGCTGGAGAAATACTTTCTGAGCTTATGTGAATGGAATGTAACTGGGGAGGCAATGCAACACTTCAAAAAGTTTACATGATTTTGGCTGACTGTCTTTAAATAAAATTAGCAAGGAGTTATTTGATGCTTTTTAAAGTTTTATGAGCTTTTTTTGGGGAAAGGTGCAGTTATGGTTTTTTGGAAGGGTGTATAGAGTCCACTGAATCTATTTTAGCTGAATTTTTCAAACAGGTAAGATCCTGCAGAAAATCAGTTAAAAGCTCAATGGCTGACTTCTCTTTTTAAAGACTTTTGCAGATTTTTCATCACATGCTGATACTCACTGTTCTGCAAACACTTCAGCAAGTGATAATTACATCTTTGTTAGGTAGATCCTTTAAATATAGAAAAATAGGAATGCCCGCATCAGAGCAGAAGTTTACATGACCCATAATATTATGTTAGCCAATGGGTAATGCCTAGGAAAATGTGCAACAGGACAAGCATGTAATTATATTCCCTCAGAATATTCTCTCAGCCTCCAGAAATTCACAGTTCATTGATTCCAAACAATGTCATCCTTTTTTTTTTCCTTGAGAGATTCTTCTTCCATAATTTTAAGCTCTGTAGACTGCTAGCATCCACATTGAGCAGCTTTACATTTCAATCACATGTTGTGTGAAGAACTCCCTCCTGTTGTTTATTTTGAACTTCTCCCTTGCTATTTGCATTGCCACATAGCTCCTGTATTGAAGAGTCAATAAACAGTACATCCCTGTTCTCTTTCTCCACAGCTTTCACGAGTTTCTAGCTTTCTATCACGCCCTCCCGTTAATCATCTTTCTCCATATTGAAGAGTCCAAACCTATCTATTCACTCCTCACAGAAAGGTCTCCACATTTGATCATTTTTATCTATTTCAGCACCTTTTTTTTTTTTTTAAACTATTATTTCTGTTTTGTCTTTCTATATGGCACACATTAGTCAAGCTGCAAATGTACTATGAATTTATTCAGTGATATAATCTGTTTTCCTGTACTGCTCTCTATTTCCTTCAAGCCTTAATATTACATCAGCTTTTCAGCTACTATTAAAAGCCAAGCCTATGTTTTCAGCTTTGAATTGTATATTATTCTTCTGTCATGAAGCAGTTAGTGTTTTCTCACTTTTCTAATATTTGCTTCTCTTTCTCCATAATAAATTTAAATTAATCTCAAAACAACAGAGGCTAAAATTTAGCTAAATGAAATCACAAAAATTGTCTCTTGTTAACCCTGAATAATCCTCATTTTAAAAAAGCCCTAAAATATAGTACTGAGCTAGAAAGTGCTACTTTAAAATTATGCATTTGGATTATTAGAAGAACACACCATGGTAATAGGTTTACTAAGTATAAAATTTTTTTTCTCATTAAGTTTGCTTTCAGATGTAAATGTCCAGAAGTTATGCAAATGGTTATTTATTGAAGATACTTCGTACAAACTTAGTTGAAAATACTTTTAGAAAGCTTTTTAAATTTTCAACATTATTTAATCACTACAAAAAGAAATGACAGTCTGTTTTATTTGATATGACAGTTATGGCACCTTAACTTAAAATTGTTGGTTTATTCCCAAGTGCGATCATTGTAAAGAAGGACAGAAGAAAATCCCACACAGAGAATAAACCACAGGCAAAACGTTTAATCTGATACCACTGGCTTCATCGTTAATTACCTCTCAAGGGGCTAGGATGTCAATAGATAGTGATCTGGTATCTTGGAGTCTTTGCTGTTAAATGCATGATCAATACTAAATAGAATTTTAACTGCCCATGATTTAATTAGAAGTGGTTCCTTTTATCCTGCATACAATACCAGAATCTCGTTCAAAAAAGTACGAAGGAAAATTGCCACACTGGTTGTGTATGGATTCACTACAGTCTGGGACTTTGCAAAGAAATTGGGAAAGGAGACTGTGTTGTTACGAATTAGCAATTGGCCTATAAAACAGGAGGAGTCAGTCTTCCCTTCGATCTAAATTAATCTCGACTTTTGAAAGTACAAAAGACTGAGACCTACAGTTTTATATCCTTAATACTTTGCAGCCCCAAGGGAAAAAAAAGTAAATCAAGTGGTATTTTAGATGGTGATGAATTTTAAATGGAGATTAGATGCATTTTTAACTGGAAATAGCAGATGCCCTTGAATATCCACCCTGTTCCTCTGCCCAAATGGGCACTGGAAAAATAAAACCATATTACTAACTGTGGAACATCTTGTCTTCTACCCTGAGTAATACAAATACATCTAAATAAGTCATTTCTCTCATCCTGCCATATGACTTACCTAAATACCTAGACTGTTTCTGTATAAGGTAAATGCTACAACCAAGCAAAAAAGAAATGAACAAGAGTTACAAAAGGGAATGTTGTTATCACTTCAGAAAATTGATTAAGGGAGCACATGCTACCAAAAAGAAATCTATGGACTGGAGGACCATGGAAAACAGAGAGAAGTGTGTGAAGAATATGACAGCAAAAACATACTAACAAAGACTAATTACTAGAACGTGATGGTAATGCAGTTAATGATGGAAGAAAATAGAAGAGTTCAATATATGTTTCTATTCTTTAATCAGAGGGAAACAGCGTGATGAATCCTCTTATCACACAAGGAAGATAAAGTACTTTCTAGTTCATTAGTAAGTAAAGAGGTATAAAACAATATCTAAAAATTGTAAAACATTTAATGACAATATAAATTTTTAATAAATCTTGGAATACCATGGAATTTCCCGCAAAGACCTATGGTATTATACAACAACTTAAAAAAGAAGGCAAGTGACCCAAGTAACTGCAGGCTGTTACTCTTCCATCAAGTCTAAGGTAAAATGATGAAAAAAATGGATCTGAGATTCAATTAACAAAGATTTAAGAATAATAACATTATTAATCTTATTCAACAATGATTTTTTTGGAAAACAGCTGAAGTGAAACAAAGCTAAATATGCAATAGACTGAGAATGCCACAATGCACCTAAAAACATTCTGATTTAAAAATAAGTACTGTATAGCATTTCCAGAACATTAAAAATGTAAAATCTGTTAAGAGCTTCTGACAAAACTTAACAATTTTTCACAGTTATTTCAATGAATTTATATCCTAAATCTTTTAAAATAAAATATAAAAAATCTAAACTGACTAAAACTATATTTTTTTTTTCATAAAAGTACCCACAATGTATTTTATTTTGAACAGAACAAAGAAAAATAATTTCTAAGAATCTAAATTTTTTTAGGTCTGGGGGTTTTTCTTAAGCTTTTAAGATTTGAAAACTTTTCAGTATTTCGTGTTCTGTCAGTGAAGGTGGTACACAAGCAGCCGGGAGGGAGCAGAGCCAGGACAGCTGACCCAAACTAGCCAAAGGGATATTCCATACCATAGAATGTCATGCTCAGCATATACATTGGGGGCAATTAGTTGGAAAGTGTGGATTGCTACTTGGGGACTGATTGGACATCAGTGAGCAAGTGTATTTTGCATCACAAGTTTTTCTTGAGTTTTATTCCTGTCTTTCTGTTTGTCAACTCCTTTTCCATTACTATTACTATTATTATTACTATTATTATTATTACTATTATTATTATTACTACTATTATTACTATTATTATTTTAGTTTACTTCAGTTCTTAAGCTGTTCTTGTCTCAACCCATGGATTTTACCTTTTTTGCCAATTCTTCTCCCCAGCCCACCAGGGGATGGGGGAGTGAGCAGCTGCGTGATTCTTAGTTGCCATCTGGGGTTAAACCAGTATGTTAGAACTTTATGTTAGAATAACTTCTGGAGGTTAAACAAAAAGTAAGAAAACAACAAACTTTGAGCTACAATGTGGCTCATGATTGATTAATGTTTTCTATACCTTTTCTGAACTACTGGAAAGCTTTTATTTTTGTATGATCCCTCAATGGAACGGCAATAGTTGAAACCTCTAGTTACAGTACACATGGAATATATTGTAGGGCTGCTATGAAGTTACACTTAACAGGATTAAGTTATACATAAAGGAAATTACTTTTTCAGATAGCATTTTGATGCATACAGGAAAATCTGCAAACCTTTTAAAGGAGTACTGAATTTCTTGACACCTTGCAAAAATGAGAGATACAAAAATCACGAGTACTGTTTTTCTGCTACTCATCCTTTTACAGTTATGAGATAATTACTTCTGTAGTACAAGCAATTTTAAATACCTATTTCAGAATCAGATAAGTCACTTGGGATGTCTATTTTTTCAATTAACTATAATGGAACCCTAAGATAATTTAGTATCTGCAGAGGTCAAAAGAGAGTTAAGAGGACCCCTACCTGCTCTGCCTGCCTGAGGTGTAACCATTAGTGCTCCCTTATAATAATAGTACAGGAGTACACTGACTGTTAGAGACATACACTGCTCTTAAATTCTGCATACTGTCTCTCCATGTAAAATCCTGAAGTTATTTTTATTGGATGCTATTGAATATTAATAGGAAACAGCTGGTCTAATTCTATTGAGATTTTTCATGAGATTGTGTTCCTCACTTCATCTGTCACATTCCCCACGGAGCCAAAACGCTAGCAGCAAGCACTGAGCTCCACCTTGGTGGTTCTGGAGCACTAGGCACTATATTAATATTATTATTATGGTTTTAATAATATGAAGCACCTGGGAGTCCTAGTTATCACCACGTACTTCAAAACAGGAGAAGGAACTCCATATTTCCAGCAGACAACTGCAGAGTTACTTCTTAGCTTTTTCCTAATTTGTCAGGGATCTGTGTGACCGCTGCCTACAAATTCTTATACATTTTCTAATTTCTTTGCAAACATTATAGAAACAAAAAACAAATCAAACCAAAATGACAACAACAACAACAGTGTCCTATGCTCTTTAGCATATTTTGAATTAAAATAAATAAATGATAATTTTAAAGAAATCACTAGCATTGTACACTTTTAAGAGAAGACAATGAAATTCTACTGTTTATCACCAAGACCTATAATCTTGTAAATTGGTTGATTCCAATATTAGGGACTGAATGAGAAAAAGGATGTAGATTGCTGCAATCTCTTCATGTGAAAACATGTTATTTCTGTGTAGGTCCTGGTATTTATCGTTTTTAGCAAAGCGTATTTGTTATTAATAAAAGGAAAATTTCTTTTTAATAAAGACTTTGAGAGGAGCTTGAGCCTGGAAATCACCATTATTGTTGCAAAATGATGCTATCTACTTCCAGAAGGTCACACCAGACCATTTTCTTTACAGATACATTAGCTGTCGGCCAGAAATATTATTCCTGTTAAGAAAGCAACACTGCATCCACATTAACAGCCTGCCCTCCAGATCACAGATACCAGACCAAACTCATGGACAATTTTAAACAAAGTCAAGAATTTACTGTTAGTCCAAGTCTAAACATTCTAATCATAGTTATTAGCAGTCTTGTTACAATTACATTAACATTTATACTTCGGATTGCCCAACTATTTGGCTCATTGCCAGTAGTGGCACAATGAAATGCACAGACTTTCTAACATTACCCCTTTCTCCAAGGTTTTCACCGTTCCTGCACTCCCGGGTCCCAGGAATGCTAGAAGGAAGGGCAACAAATCAAAGTCCCAAGTTCTTCTTTGAGGAGTTTGCAGTGAAATATGCTATGGCTCAGGTGGCCTCTTTGCCAGGAGGAATACGCTTTAATGTTAATGGTTTCTTCCTTCTCGCTCTTGAAGTCGGTGTCACTCAGTCTCATCTTTTGACAATGGCTACACAGATGGCATAATTGCTTTGACTTCATTAGTACATAATTCCATGTTGTATCTGAATTTTGTGTGGCATGGTTTACATTTCCTTCCTCTTTACATTATAAAAGACCCCAGCACTAACACCCCCACCCCTACTTCCCCTCCCAAAACAACCCAACCCCCCCAAACCCCCAACAAATCCAACAAACAAGCCAGCCTCCAGGGTTTTATTTCTGTAATGACACAGTACTGACCATTTTTGAGCTACTTATATCCTTGGGGCCCCTGACACTACCATGTGCTTGCACTTTTGTTTTGTGCTATCATTTAATGTTTGTACTTTTGGAGATCCTATTTGCAATGGCCTGGTTTTCTTCAACACCTTTTCAATCTGTGGTTTTCCAACAGCATAAATATTATTTTTTACTAGCACAGCCTCATCATACATGCATCCTTTCTCTGAAGCCATTAATAGCTCCCTCTACCAGAAATGGTGCACTACAAGACACCCATACATAAAACGAGCACATACAGACAAACTCACAGTGCTATCAGCATTTACTACCAAAATGTCCTGTTCTCAGTTATGTCTGTTATATGACCAAAATGGCTCGACACCGGTAATTATGACTATACACCCAATACTTATGACTCTATATCTAACGTGCAGAGCATAATGTTCAAGGCACTTTAAATGTTTCTCGGGTTTCATAGCTTTAAAGAAGATGCATACAGGAGGATGCTGACTACATCAATATAGAAGATCATACAAGATTCATAGCTATATATCTTTTACTGGCAGTCACCTCGAACCAACATACTGAAGTAAATCACATTTTCCATTGGTGGGGAAATTGTAAGTAGATTGTGAAGACTATTTGAGAAAACCTTATCAAATGAACAGTTTTAATGAAATGTACAAACTTGGTTTCTCATAGGAGATAAAATTAACTGCAACGTTACTCTTGCTGATTGCCAGAAATAAATTCTATATACTATAAGGACTGGCATTTCTCAGAGGAGGGCCTACTCAAAATGAACTCTCTCCATGGCAAATACAGTGCCAAACCCATTATAAATTTTATTATTTTATTATGGTCACACTCTTGAGTGAAAAAAAAAGTTTTGAAAAATAAAAATAATTTGAATTGACAACAGACTCATATGAAACAGAAAGCATTGCATACCAGTAATTTAAAAGCATGCATCATAGTGGGTTGTTGTTTTGGTTTTTATTTCAAAAGAAGTAGGATTATGTTTAAGAAAGTGAGAAAGAACAGAACAAAGTCCAGGAAGGAAATGCATGAGAACATAAGTTGAAGGCGAGAAAAAGAAAGCACAAGTGAAAAGCAAAACTTTGTGATTTGTCACATTTTGTTATTGAAAGTTTCGAAAACCGCTTCTGAGTACCAGATTAGCAAATTCTGTATGTAGCCTTGTGAAAAGACAAAGAGAAACCTGTAACTCTGTTTAAACTCTTATTTCTTCTGGGCGAAAAGAAAGAAAGAAGAAGCAAACAAAATTATTTATATTGAGGCATGGCTTGAAGGCTGAATGATTTTATCAGAGGAAAGTTATGATAAGATTTAACTAAAATAGAGATGAAGTATATACTGGAAGAAATAAATACAAGTTAAATAGAAGAAATCTTTATTGCTGATGTATATATGACTGTTTTTATAGTAATAAAACAATAAGTGCTCTGTAATAAGTGCTAAAGAAGCTTTAAAAAATACGTTTTGAATGATGGTAAAAATTTCAATGATTTTTCCATTAAATTTGAAAGACCTTGGTGTTCTTAATGCCATTCATGATATTTGATGAAAATGACTCATCCTGCACACAGCATTTTGTAATATCATTATGCAGTAACCTCATTACACCTTTGTAGGGAAAAAAAAGCCTGTTAATTAATTAGGTAAGAGAAGTTGGAATTTTAAAGTCGAAACTATGGAGAATTTAATGAGCTTAATCTATTTGGGAATTCCATTGCAGCAGAAGCAAAAATCTGCTGAATAACTTCCACCTAAACAAACCTGATCAGGAAGAAGTCAATATATAATATGGCAACTTGGCTTTGAGAAAGTAGTGCTTATTATGGCAGCTAGCATAGTTTTTCTTTACCTATTCTCAAAATCTTCTTGGAAGATCTGTTATTAATACTTAAATTTGCAATAGATAGAACACATAAAACTATATATGCCTGCTTCCCAAGATTCTAACAGACTCTACTGATATTCCAGAATTTTCCCCTGGCTCTATATCTTAAGAACTAATTATGACTTTTATCTGTTTAATTAGTTCCCATCCTTATTACAAAATGAAATACCCACTTGAATTAATTTGTTCCATTCTCAATATATTTTCCAGTTCAGGATATCACAACTTCACTTTGCAATTTTGTTACTAATCAAAAGTCTAACAAGCCAAAATTCCAACTTCAGAAAAATATCCTCTGTTTAATTTCAGTCAACAGAAAAGATAATAACTTTTCTGGGTAATAGACTTACGTTTCAGTCTACCAATATCTCAATTCACTTAGCTCAAGGAAGCTTTTCAGAAATAGCAGCAGTGAATTGTGAAGGTTCAAAGTCAGTAGAACTCAGCAGCCTAAACATACTAACAATATTTATGCCCGTAGATGTGCTTACTTCCATTTTTCAGTACAGCCTGTTTTGTTAGCAAAACTTTCAAACACTGCTGCTGTTTAGAAAATGCATCTTCTGCTTGAAAGTACATGGAAAGGCAGCTTTCACTATCCTTCATAAGTTTTGGTTGGAAAGAAAGTTTTCTTAACTGCAGCTGGTTTTGAAAAACACTGATAATAAAAGCTTGCTTTACTTTTAATGGATTGTGCATCTGGTTTAACAGTCTGCCAGTCCCTTAATTCTTCAAGACAGAAGTGGTTTCAGTTTTTCCTCTAATTAGAATTCTCGCATTTTGCTGGTTTTACTGTGATGACAATGAAAGAAATGCAAAGAATTCTTTGGAATAGGATCTACCCTGGCATAATATCTGTTATTCTATGAGTGTATTCCATCCAAAATTGAATTATAATAAATTAACCAAAGTTTAAGAATTATACTCTGGGAAAAAAAGTATAAAGTATGAAAATTTTTGTCAAGAATTACAGCCATGCCTATAGTGTCAAAAAATACCTCATTCATACTAAAAATTAACACATCTGTTAATGAACACAGTACAAGCAACTGACCGCTCTCTTACTGCACAAATAAGCCTGTAAACCCACTTCATTGTACAGTTTACAAAACAGATAGAAATAAACACACAAAATAAAAGTGGGAGAGAACATCATTAAACAGTACATTTAAGAAGTATGCATCACATCAGTATGTCACCTACTGTCTCACCTAAATTTATTTTTTAATACAGGCCAGTATTTGTGTAATTGCACAAGTAGAAGAATTCATGAAAAAAAGTGAGTTTACAGCGAGTTTAAGTGACAGTCCTCAAGAGGTTAAAGGGCAATTTAGTTACAGGGTTCACTGCTAGAGGTCTCTGTAGATGACAGGAAGGTGAGAATGGGTAAAAAGCTACAAAGATTACATAGACAAGTAAGAACCATACCGTAGAGCAGTGTACAACTTAGTGATTTTGAGAGCCTGAGGGTATTAGTATTTAACAGAAATTCAAGATGGTAAATATATTAAATGAGGCATGAGAAACCGGGTAGAATTCCCAAGAAAAAACACTGTTGTTTTCAACACCTACACCTATCATCACCAAAGCAGGAGCCTGTGACTGCTCTTTTTGCAGATGCAGAGAACAGAGCATATAGAACACAGGGGGTGACTGGACTGTCTCAGAGGGGTATGTAACAAAATTGGGAGAGGAATGCCTACAACAAAATGGAAAGCTTTTACTTTCAGGCCATCCAAAATACCAGGTTTATGTAAAAAGTTGTGTTTGACTGATTTACATATTTTCTAATAATTCCTTTTTTTGGTCAGTGTACATTTTGCAAGAGAAGTGCGTGCTACATCACAAAGCATATTGATGTGATGGGAATGGGAAAGACTGATGTAATGACAGGACACATTCTAAAAATGTTTTGTTCTTAAAAAAAGATTTTAATTCCCACAGCTTGTACCACATATAGATAGATAAATAGTATCATGATATATGGTAAGATATTTCAGAAATACGGAGAGAAAGGAAGATTTAAAGTACCTTAATTGCTTTATGCTCTTGTGTTTGAATACCTTCCATACAAAGGAAATAATTTACACAGTCATTTTCATGTGTAGAGTCTGAACTATACCCACAAAGTCTAAAAGTCCAAACACAAATCTACAGAAAGCATTATTTCTGCAGCCAATGATTTTTAGAGATAGCCAAATTTCCAGGAAAGCCTTTGCAAGTATTAAATCATAGAGGAAAAAAAGTTCCTGAAAGATATGAAAGACATTCTCTACAAATGAAATGCTTTTTCAAGATAGAATGACAGCTATTTAAGGAAAAAGAAATTAGTCTGAATGAGAAAGCAAATGAGGCTGTGCTATTTTAACAGAAGCTCAAACAGAAGTTGAAAATACAAAGAAAAATCAGATCTCTAAACTCAGTAAAGAATAGCTTCAATAGAATGGTAAATAGAAAGCTTCAAACTTCAAGAAAACAGTCTGGAAATACTGTGAAATGAAAACATTTAATGGAATGAGCTAATTCACTTCATATTAATGTATATATAGAAGATATTTCAAGATACATAAAAAGGTATGAAATCCCTGTGTAGATTTCTATGATGTTTTGCTCATCCTTCCAGACCTGTTTTCTGGACTTTCAGACCTACTTTCTGGTTCTAAAAGTTGATGGTCTAGGAAGGGGTTGTACAGTGAACTGTGAACATCCCAAGTCCTTCACCAAAGGAGTATCATGTCAATGGTATCTTCTTCTTCACTTTAGGACTACTTGGAGTTACTTTCATATTTTCGCTGATATGCTCTATGGCTTGCTTTTTTCCGTTTGTAAGTCTTTGTTGTATCCAAATTTATGTATGATGTATATGTATGTGTATGGTTGGGGGTGGTGGTGGTAATTTTTTTTTTTTTTCTGACCTTACACAGCTCTTAACACTGCATCTCTTGGACGACTAGTAATGTCCATTGGTGAGGTCTTGGGTCCTCTGGTATTTTAAAGTTCCAGCAAAATCCCACCATGCCTGTACTACTCAATGCTGTATGGTACTCTAGCTTACACAGGTAAATACTTGCTATTACTGTCTGTTCATTACAAAATATATGTAACGAGTCATTACATCACAAAGTTATACCAAAGTAAGCAAAAGCTAAAAGCAAGTCTGCAGTAATCACTTGGTCATTAGCTCATTGCTATTACAAGCTAAAACACAGCTCCAAGCTCGCCAAGACCAGTCCTGATGCATTTGAAGCCTGTGGTCTCAGTTCAACACAATCCTCTACGCTTGTTACAATTGTACCTCAATATTCCCTGGGTTACAAGGCTATGCCTGTGCTCTTGTCAAAATAGCAAAGGTCACTAACAGCAAAGGAGATAACAGGAACAAGAAGAGAAACATCAGCAAGCCTGCTTTCCTCAGGAATTAGCTCTCAGTAACAAAAGTCTCACCTAATGCTATACTGCATTACACTCAGAAACACGACTGCAACTGAACATGAAGAAATTTATTTCAGAAAAATAAAGGGAAAAATTCTGATAAAGTTGTTTCTCAGGCCAGCAAAACCTATAAACCAACAGGCAATATTTTTTAAAAAAATAAATTCACTGTCATATAGGCAAAACTATACCAGATGACTGACTGATAATAATGTTGCTACTTCATATATATATATATATATATATGCCTGAATTTTTTTTGGCTTTACGACACCATCACAGTAAACCTACTAAACTGACTTTTCAGTTGAAGTCATTTAAGACTTGCTTAAATCTAAAGTGGATCAAAACTTTGCGGTGAAAGTGAATAAATCATTACAAAGGTGCGTTGGAAGGATTTACCCAGAAACTTAGAATTCCTAGAAAAAAAAAAAATCTTAGAAAACTGGTTGAGTTTTTTGAACTCTGAGATAATTAATCTAACAGCAAAGACTGTATTATAATCTTAGTCTTACAAAGATAATTTACCTTTGAGAGTTTTATTACATCATCTAAAGAATACTAATCTCTCATATATTTACTCTCAAGATTATTTTTTTTTTGTCTGAGAATTTCAAAAGTGACCCTTCTGTTCATAGAAAAAGCATTTCCCACATATCCACTCAGTGTCTGTTCCATTCTGAACACACTTCCCTTTAGTCAGCTCACCAACCAACTCCTTTTAAGGTTAAATTTAATTTCATAAGAATGAACACCTTTCTTTGAAACTTTAATAATAACATTAGCTAAACACAGCTCCTTTCAGTGCTTTCTAGAAATGTATACAACTTTGCAAAGAACTGTCAACTTTGACATGTGAGTTTCCTTTCACTCCAACCAGTTTTAGGATGATTGGGAGTATTTTTTACAAAAATACTGCCCTTAGGTAAAAGCGTATTCTCCAAACCTTGTCGGTCATATTTTTCAAAGAGGCTGGGTGCCAGTGCCTTTCCCTGTATGCAGCATCTTCTGACTCTTCATATCAGAGTTGTGGGCAATGCTTCAGTGCTCTAGATACCCATAAACACTGTTCACAGTTCATAAGCCTGAAACAAGGCCACACTGGGAAATGACACAGTAGGGCTTTTCCATCTTTTACCTGTGCAGTTCATCACTTTTCTATCTGTCTTGTGTTGCTGTCCTAAGTCTAGTTTTGCCTTCTGCCTCATCTTAAGCCTCCTGAGTCTTTACTGGTGTTCAACTTAAATTTTAAAAGCCTGAATTTGTTAACACCGGAAACATATATAATTTCTTCAAATTTCTATACAATATTATCATATTTCCATACTCTAGAACATACAATGCCCCCATCATCCTCAACTGTATAACGCTGATCTTTCAAAGTTATTTCAAATGTATGTGTAATAATTTTCCTCTTACCCTAATAACTTGGTTATTCATACAATACCAAACCTTCAAAGACATACAGGCTGATTGAATGTATTGTGAATCATTTATAAATCCAAAGTGAAGCCAGAGTTGCAATGCAATACATATGAATGTTATCTCTGTGTGCACAGGACTCAAGCAATACATAAAAGCAAGAAACACCAAAGAAACAAAGACCTACAGTACGAAATAACATGGAGTTTCTGCCATAGCAACATTGACGATGTTGCTTTGTCAGAGCTGCCAACAGTTTAATGATAAAATGGTGACATTTCTGGTGGCAAACCTTTCCCCTCAAAACTCAGTTTTGTTGACTGCAGGACCACAGTCATGGTTAAGGGGAGGACAGACCAAAGTTAAAAGACAATAACACAACAGTAATTAAAATACACAAACACAATCCAGGGTAACTTTTGAAATAACAGTCAAAGGTTAAAAACCCCCATCAATATAAATGTTGAACTAAATGCAGCTTTAGCTCTGATAAAAAAATGTATTCACATGAGTATAAATTGAGCTTTATCTGACTCTAGCTAAACAGGATGCCTTGAATTTGGTGGGGTTCTCCACTAAATCAGAGTTCACTGTTGCATGATTTCACAAAAATATTTTCTACTGCTGAATTGTATCAAGAGGAACTCAGAGGCATTCTTATCTCTAAAATCTGCTATCTTGAAACCACAGATGATGAAGTATGTTATAAGAATTTATAGAAGAATTCTATGAATCTAGAAATTAAATGCACAACTAGTATAAAATTGAAATTTGATAATAGCTGATGGGTTTATATTGCCTCTTTGGATTTTGATAAATACACTAACAACTTGAAAGACCTTGTGATGTCTCTACACTCAGTGAGGAAATGAGCAGGAATCGCATTGCCTGAAGGGAAGTATCAGGAGTTATACTGCTGTAGCAAAGGGTATAGTTCCTAGGCCCTAAGAAAGTATGATGAGTTAGTGAGTTTTCTACTCTTTTTTAAAGAATATACTCAGGTCTTGCTATTTTAAAATAAGCCTTCCTCAATGCCCTTATTTCAACTTTCTAAAGCGTTACTTTGGAAACAATATACCTTGTAACACAGTTGGCCGGACATTTTTTCTTCTAGTCCTGTTCTCCTTTTGTCTCTACCTTGAATTCAGTTACAGCTCTTTCCTTCATGGGTGGGTGGAACACCAAGTACTTAAAAAATATCTAGACCTCTGCTTTGCACATATACACACACATAGACTCGTACACACATGTATACATAAGATGGGTTACACTAAGAAGCAACAAAGAATCATCCTTAAGTTGTATTAACAAAATGAGGAAAACCACAGGGTGCTTAAAACTGAACGGAACTGAAAATAAAGGTCTCAGCTGAAAAAGAGTGTCCATTGGAATGTATACTATTACAGGTTGTGCACCTGCTATATTATTTCAGTGATAAGCAAATGGCTATAACAATATCCCAGATGAACTTCAAATCTGGATCAAAGCTTTGACAAGGAAAACGTACAGTGTGGCACTTCATGTACCGCAAAAAGTTAGTCCCACCAACACAGAGGATTGTCCTTTGGCAAAACAGTAACATGTATGTCACATGTATTTTCTGAAGAAAGGCAACAGAATTTGTCCATGAAGGAATAAGCAACTGTCAAGCTGGCTATGTAAATTATGACTTTCATATTGTCTACCACCACATGAAAATAAATGCTGGTGGTTTTGGGGTTTTTTTTTGTTGTTGGGTAGGTTTTGTCATTTGCCTTTTTTTTTTTTTTTTTTTTTTTAATACTGTCATTAAAAAACCTTACCAGTCAGAACTTACATTAGATTTATAAAAGATCCCTGCTGGATAATAATTTGGTATCAACAGTACAAGAGAAAAAAAAATGAATGATGAATTCTGAAGTGTTTTGGGTGCTGAAAATGGATCCTCTTTTATGGTATTCAAAGATATAACTCATTTTTCTTTGAAATATTTGATTACAGCTTTTGCTTTTTGGCATTTTTTTTTCATAATGGTATATTTTATGTGAAATTAATAACATGAGTTGTCATGGATAAACAAGCACCATCACATACGCTAAATGAACCAAGCTGCTCAAACGGATGGTAAATGAAAGTAAACGATGAATGAAAGGGAGAATCTTTGCAGGAGTTAAAAACAGATGATGTGAAAGCCTTTGGAAAGCAGTATAGCTCATATTTAGCAACCTGAAAATACTTTTGATCAAAAAGACCAGCACTAAGATATAGTCTATTATTAGGTGTTCTAAACTAGTTTCAGAATCGGATAGAAATTCAACATTCTGCTTATCTGTTTCTGGAGCATCTTCTTTCTTCATAAAAAAATGCTTTTAATCATTTGGCACACTTATCTCGAGTACCCAGTAAATGCAGAACAGAATGCAACTCAGACATATATCCTGTGCATGTGCTTGCACTACAATTCCACTTAAGTAAGTAAGATTAGTTCCATGATTTAGACCACATGTCTCAATAAAGGAGCAAAGCGGTTTGAAGCAAAGGACCATGATTCTTGAGTATCTAAACAGTATCCATTATGGAAGCTTTCGAAATATGTATAATGAGGCTAAAACATTTTTGGTGCAGTAGGTTACCATATAATTCAGACAAAGTCATCATTCTGTCATTCTGCAAGACATAAGCAGAAAAATACTGAAGGGAATTAATTGTATAGAAGATGTGTACATAATATACATTATACATTATGTACATAATATATATATGTACATATATATGTATATATGTGTATATATATGCACATAATACATTATGTACATATAGTACATAATGAAGACACAAAAATATCTAATTTATTTACTTTTCAATACAGTAAGTTGTGCCCTATTTTATTTTAGAAAAAAACATAAACTAGCCCCAGCAAAAGAAAACAACCATCCATAGAGGCACAGAGGAAAAAGTCAGTGTTAGTGGAGCTTGACTCACAATGCTAGCAATGAAATTTGATATTAAAAAAAACATATGCATGTGAGATAAAAAATTCATCTAATGTGAAAAACCAACTCAAGTCTTTCAGGTTACCTACAGAAATATTAATCATAAATGGCTCAAAACGATTTTCAAAAAAGCCTATAATTTTTCATTAACTCTACAGCCATCATTTTTCCCCAAGGTCAGTCGTTCTTATGTTAATAATTTATTGTCAACCTCTAACCATGGAAACCAGAATTAGTGCTACTTAGTTATTTTTTCATGAGGGTAAAATAATAATAATAAAATAATATAACAACAACAATAATAATAATAATGGCCATTTGCTTTCAGTATAAACCAAGGATCAAATATGAGTTTCTGAAAAAGGAAATGAATGTGCAGTAAGCAACATGATACCTATAAACTATTTATGAAAAGAAATTTAACCCACAAATGAAAAGCTAATGGGTCAAACATTGCTAAGCTTAGTCAGGTGAGTAATGTCATCTATTTCAGTATAACTCATATAAGTAGAGCTATACAATTTGCCTAAAATGAAATCTTAAGCAACATCCGTAACAGCACTAATGTGTGATAGATGCTCACCACAAGAGCAATTAAATACTCTGCAGATAATCTAGTACTCTGAATATCTGCTTTATGACTAGAAAACAAATGCGTTCATTTTTGTGGTCCATCTACTTTTTTTTTCCCCAATTGCTGACTCAATTGTAAAGGCTGCACTAGTGTGGTTAATTTGAGTACAAGTCGTTTTCCCACTCTCTTCACCTCTGTAATTACTTTTCAGGATAGAAACCTTTTTGTGTGGCTCTAACATCAGTCCCGAATGGTTGCATGTTTGCCATCTTGTCCATGTTAGACGTGAGGTGTTAATTACAGACAGTTACCACTAGCACACTTCTAGATATAAATCCAATCCTATTTTTGCCTAAAAAAACCCACCCTCCTTTGCTACTTTTCCCAGAGATTTTTCTGTGATTTAATTTTTTAGTGTCATTATAATTTCATTGTATTGTTTGATAAAAAATAGTATCAAGCACCTGACCAATAAACCTGTAGTCAAGCTTCTTCCTCTATCTGCTTTTGCTTAAAAATACAGGATAAAAACCTAATTTTGTTGCCAGTGTCACTCTTTTTACTGCTGAGTTAGACCCACTTTCCTGTTGAGCTCCTTATCTAATGGTTCTATTATACTTACTTAATTTCATTTTTGTTTATGTACAGTTCAGGAGTGTTTTGAGAAATATCGTGCTGGTTTAGTTTCAGTGAAATTAGTGGTTGAGGATTTTGAGACCTCAACTGAAATTCTGAAAAAAAAGTTTTTAAAATAACTGCTAATTTCAAGTTTGCTTTTTTAGGAATCTTCAGGTCCGTGTACAATATTAGTTTAAAGATTGCCATCAAACTGTTCAGACGATATTATCCGGTCACTTTAAACCACAAGAACTGTTCTGCCCAGTCAGTTTCAACTGGATTTGTCATTAGTGAAGGTCCTCAGAACCTAACTGGCTACAATAATATTCTGATATGACAATTACTGTCCTTGATACGTGACAAGTTTAAAGCAGTCACTCCTGTAAAAAAATGTGTAAAAGCAGATTGGAACTTCAGGCAGCGTGCACTAAATTTTGTAAACAAAACATAGGCTTGTAGCATGAGAGGTTGCATTGGTTGTCTAAAGGTTAGACGGACACATCTACATGGTTGCTCGTTGCCTCGATAAGCTGAATGTATCTATTACTACCCAAAGGTATAGTGTTTGAATAATCATCCTTTTTCTTTAGAGAAGCAAGAATCACATTCTATATATAAAACCAACAGCAATAATAATAATAGAAAAGATAACCACAAAAAAACCACCACAAAACCCCCAAACCCTAACAACACCACCCCCAACAAACAAACAAACAAACAAAACAAACAAACAACCCCAAACCACAAACCAAACCAAACCAAACCAAAAAAAAAAAAAAAAAAACCAAAAAAAACCCCAGAAGCAAAATACCAAACTGTTAGTTTCTAATATATTTGGAGAATCAGCACTCCAGGACATATTTCACTTTTAACTGACCTTAGTGCTCACAGTGTCTCTTAAATAGCTTAAATATTACAGCGTCTAGTGCATCTTCTTTTCTTTATTTTCCTCATGGCTTTTATTTTCCTGATGACTTTTATCAAAACTATTCATTACTGCAATACAAACCAGAAATCTATACATAATAGCAAGTCAGACTCTCACATTAATGCAACAGCAAGATTTCAAGTGCTCTTGCTTGTGAATATTTTAAGATGTCTTTATTGTTTCCTCACTTTTTTGATAGTTTTTCACAGGTGGAAGGTACAACCTACAGTACACCACCATTTGTGCGTAAAACAAAACTTAAAAGATGAACCCCCCTGTAACAAGCCTGGATAGTTCTCTTTTTAAGTAAAGCTGTGACCTCTGAGAGATAAACATTAGTTCTACGAAGCAATTATTTCCTGACACCTCAGCCTGAGTGTTTTCAATTCCCTCTTCAGCCTGCATCTTTGTCAGTGCCAAGGTGTCTGCTGCAAAGCCAACTAAAAGTATGAGGTTTGTTCAGTTTCATGAAACTATATTGTCCTCTTATACAAACATTTTTTTAAATTGCATGTATTAAGACAATGCTGCCCTTTTCTTCATTTTAACAGATGCAACATTGTAGCCGATATCTAATATATACACATAACTACACATTCTGTGAAGTTTGATGGCTGTATTTCCCTAATATTGAAGTCAAATAGACAATTTTACTGCAATGAAAAATTATGACTTCTTGTTGTGAATTCAAAATATTGGCATCTTCTGCATTTGGTTTATCCATGCATGACTGTTTTTGATAAGATGGCTGTGGATATCAAGCTGACAGGTGCATAAATCTCAAAGTGCTGATTGAGACCACTCAGACACAGAGTAATTCAGAGGCAGCTTGCCCCCAGCTCACACGCAGTAAGAAGTCTGGGAACACAGGACATTGCAGGGAGAGGACTCAGAATTCTTTTTTCTGCACTTCTGCCTTAGACTTGTTCATCAGTGACACACCAGGTTTGTGCTGAGCTAAGCCTTTGAGACCTGGAGACACAATTACCCAAGTAAGACATCCCACAAGCATGTGATGCCCAAATATTTCCATTTAGTGGGCTTTAAAAAATTATTCAGAAATAACTTTATCAAGTAAGAGATTATGGAAACTACTTTGAGTTGCATTTCCGATCTTCCTACCTCAGGGCTCAGATACTTTTTGTTTAATAATGCAGTAAGAGTCTTCATGATCAAAGAATCAAAGAACGTCTAACTGCAATGAACAAAAAGGTTTTCAGTCTGATAATACTGAGTCATTTACAGTTTGGGATTCTAGAGGATCAGGAACTTAATGTCTGAACCAAAATTTTTGAGAAAACAGATTTCATGCGTCATCCAGATTCTTATAATTTTTTTTTTATTATTTTGTAAAACTAAGAAATACTTTTCAAAAATTTTCAATGTTGACTTACAGTGAGGCTTATTTATTTATTTATTTATAATCAGATTTTTAGGGTGGTGTTTTATTAGAACTTTTAGAGAAACAAGCATTTATTAGGACTGTGGTATCCTGTTTAGTAGGCATAACTGATTTCCCAAGGTCAGAACATGTAATAACCACAGACAGTATTCAGTGATGTCAAGAAATTGTCCTTTTAAAATGAATACTTATCACAAAGGATTAAAATTACCAAGATAAAACCTTCCTGCATAAACTAGAATGCTCTCCTTACACGTCAGTTGCTGCATTTTGTGTAATTCAACACAGAAGCGTTTTCTTACACCGTGTCCCATAAACAAGAAAACGAGGAATAAGCAACAGGTAGTCACGGAGAGGGGGAAGGTTTGGGCAAAGTACAAAAAGATTCTAGTGGGACTTGAACCACAGGAAAAAACTTGGAGGGAAAAAGAAACCTATAATATTCAGAATATGAAAAATCTACTGCTATCGAGTTTACATAACAGTATAATAATTATGAGTAATCCTCTATAGATCGATATCAACATAATGCATTTATTTCATACCTACATTTCTGCAAGGCGAAAATAAATTTTTCTGGTGTTGCTGAGCTGCAGCTCTCCTTGGACCATAATTGGATTATTAAATGTATTCATTCATGAATGATTCGTCACAAGCTGAAATCACAGAGCTGAAACCCAGCTCCACAGCCACATGTAAAACCATTCTTATATTATTACTTTCAGACAAAACATTCAAAAGGTGTCAAGTGGTTGTAAATTTATATTTTATAGATATACATCTTATCACATATTTATGTTCCCCTTTGTACAAGATCTCACCATCTGAAGAAAAAAATAGATTAATATAAATATGATACATACGATAATGCTGTGCTTTTCACCATGAATTTTGGCCACTGGAGTTATTTCTGTTTCATGGAAAAAAGCCAGCCCTTTACTTCCTCTTCCTCATTTACTCTGCATGTCTGTGAAAAATTTCAAAAGTCTTGTATTAATTTTTTTGTTTGTCATAACAGAATTTTATTACTTTAGCAGGACAGAATCTGAGAAGAGTAAACATAGAAAGGTTACTGTCACTCTTTTCAGAGAGATTCATAAATCTAATGTTGGTCTTTTAAATGAGTAATGAAAACTGCTTCTGAATGCAAATCGAGGTTCTTCTTTTCATTAGGAAAATGATTTAAAAACAGTGGTGAAATGTGT
Source organism: Falco peregrinus (assembly GCF_023634155.1). Taxonomy (NCBI): domain Eukaryota; kingdom Metazoa; phylum Chordata; class Aves; order Falconiformes; family Falconidae; genus Falco; species Falco peregrinus. The sequence goes on from NC_073722.1 coordinate 2,348,578, forward strand.
TGCTTTTCTTTGTATATAGTTTCATTATAGAAACAGTATCAGCATAGGATTTTTGTTTTATTAGTTTTACAAGGCATTTTACTCAAAATGATTTATTAAAATCTACAGTACAAAAAAAAGAAAAAAAAAAAAAAAAAAGAAAAAGAGTGCAAGCTGTGACTTAAAGAGATAGAACGGAATGTGTCCTAATCTTTTCATTAGATGCTCAGAAAGTAGTTACTGAATGACTACAGCAGTCAGGAAGTTCAGTGTGAGCATTGTTAATGGAATCAATCTTCAAAGTATTCATGAACAAGTTAATTTAGGTGTCTGACAAATGAACAGACAGCCCCAAATCAGAGGTAGAATTTTATAGAGAGATCTGATCAGAAGATATCTGAATTAACAGCATCACAAAATCTGATGCATGTTTGTGGTCATGGGTTACCAGTACTGAGTTCATGGTTTGCTCTTTTGGGCTTAGGTCAGGACTCACGCCCCTGCCACTACTAGGCACTACATTGTTGATTAGCGTCGCTTCTTGCACCGCAGCCACTGCAGTTCAGCTCCTGAACTGTGACAAAAGGAAGTTAGGTCAGTCTTCTTGAAGACAAACAGAATTTCATTCCTGCTGTTTTCTTAATCTAGACAACAATTTCAGCTACCCAAGGAAACTGGCCCTTTAGAGGCTTGGGCTGAATTGAAATAAAGTGTTTTGACTGAGACACGGTTCATTGGTATGTGATGGAAGTGTGAGACTCTATACATCAAGTTGTGCAGACCAATGACAGTGGCTCTGTTGAGACAAACACAGTGCACATTTCAGGATTTTGTTTGCTTGTTGCTGGGCTTCATTTGTTTTAAATGAGCTATACTCATTGACTGCCTGCCCATTTGCAACCAGCGTGCAATGCGCCTTCTGGAGCACAACCCAGTTAAGTTTCACACAAGACATATCCAGTTCATATGTTTCAAGACTGTGCCATAACGTGTATCAAAGCACAGAAAGTGAGAAAAATCAAGAAATCTACTTGAAAAGTGCTCTCTGAACAGTAAAGACGCATCCTTCCCATTTAATGCAGACATCCTTCCTCCTTCACAAAGACATTTCTTTGCTGTATGCTAGGTTTACATTATATGACTAGAATGAGTTAGTAAGTACCAGCCCACAGTTCTCATTGCTAACTGCCTAAAACCAATACTGAGTTCATTACGGAAACAAAAGGAAAAGTCTATTCAGAAAGGAATCTGGCACTCTTATTTTTCAAAATACTTTTAGCATTATTTTCCAACTTTCTCAGCCCATAAAACATCCCTAAATGCCTGGCGCATTCAGATGTGTAAGAACTGGGCACATGAATTCTTTTGCCAAGGGCTGAAATGGAAATCTGTGCAGACTGTTACGACAGAATGGATACAAGTGCCAGAGTTGCACCAGTATCATAGAGACTGGTTTATTTTCAGATTAAAACAAAAACTTTGGCTGGAAGTTTGGTGCTCACTGAAAACAAACAAACATATGTAATCACTCCCTGACACATGCTAAATCCCACTGAAGAGTTTTGTCACCAAACTGCCTTTTAACCACAGAGAAAAAAGTGTCTCAAGACAATGGTTTAGGTCCAATGTTTTGGAGTGATATAAATACTTACAGCTTTTCTGGTTCTGGAAAGTAGCATGTTCTCATTGCATAAATTCTTACTGTTGCTGTTCTAGTGCTGCCTTTCACATCGTGCCTAAAGCTGATCTCTCTCTCCATTCTACTTTTCACCCTCCAGCACACGCTATTGCCCTTGCCCAAATCTCTCTCTGTTCAAATGTATTCCAAAATCTAGCTGTCTTCTCTTTTGTTCTCTGTATATTTTCTCTCAAGCACTTGTTTTTTAAACCCATCCACTGACCTCAAGGGTATAAAACAGCTGGTTCCCTCCCCAGACTTTTATTAGGAACTTTCCCCCTCCTCTTATAAGAAAGAGATTTGACATCAGGTCTAGTAATCAATATTAAGAAAAGCAAGTATGGTGAAGAACTGCAACATGCTCATTGTGCCTTCCCACCCCGCTCAATGAGACTCAAAATGCTCAGGAAATACGGGAATTGTACTGTACTCTAACACCTACTCCCAAAATCATAAAACATGCTTACATTTAAGTTGTGTTCCTAGCATGTTCTTTTCTGTTGCAGCGGGTGCCAAGAGAAAATACTGGTAAGTACTGAATCCCTCCTCCAAAATCTGAAGCTGCATGCTTTCAAAGAAAGATTTGCATACATACATACATACATATATACATACATACATACATACATACGCACACATATATTCCATTCATCATAACAATTTCCCTCTACCTCTTTCCCAGAGACAGAATAATCATTCAATACTATATCCTGTAAATAAAATGATTTATCCTACTTGGTAAAGACTACAGAATGAAATATTTACAGAAGTTTTAATGTTTGACAGCTAATTTACAAGATATATATATATTTTTTTTTTTATAATGCAGCAGTTGGATAACTTACACTACAGACAGAGCATAACCCCCAGCCCCTCTCAACCCCAGCGCCACTTCAGTGCAGCGCAGCCGGATGACCTTGGCCCAGCCTTAGCGAGAAGGTTGTTGTTAGCTTTGAGAACGCGCAAATGGGAGCCGCATGAAATAAGTAATAACACAGGCAGAAGAGAAATTGTTGCAATGACGATAGCTGGCAGCTCAGGGAATCACAAGAAAAAAACACAGACATTGAAAATGCAACACCTTACAGAAAAAGCAGGCAACTTGAACACGAGAAATCAGCAATATCAAAGGTCAGGCGTTTCCACGATTATGGGAGGTGACGCTTTGCAGCTGACTGACCACTTTCTGGCCAGCACAGATTGTTCAGGAGTCTCAGAACTGATAACTACATTAATGCTTAACCTGGTATCGTGTCTATCTACTATACGTATTAGACACACACACAACTGCTGTGTGTTTTTAAGCTGTGCATATCCTCCTTGCACAGGGCCTCTTTGGATGCAGTGGACAAAAGCTCAGGAAGGCCTAGAGGAAAGTGTCTCAATGTGAAGGGCTACGGAACTGGTAGAGAAGGATTACAACTGCTTTGGGCTGAAAGCTCGAAAGTTCAGAAGTAGAATAATGCAACTTTAAGGAAATTCATGTTTTGGCAGCCTTCCTGCGCTTGTGCAGCATTATACAGCAATTTGCCTCTGTGAAATTACCAATCTCTATTGTCTTAAATCAAGACTTATTGGAGAAAGGGTACAAAGAAAAAAAAAATCAATGTAAATACAAGCTAAGCAGATTAAAACACGTCTGCTAGATGCTATAAGGATTTTTGCTAGAGAGGAAAAATAGCATAATCCTCCTGTGTTGACTAAAGCACAGTTTAAATTCTTGAATTTCAAACACCCTTTATCACATTCATGAAAGTGAGTCCCTCCAGATGCCGACAAGTCATTAGGCTGCCATGTTTTACCCTCTTGGATTAAGTATGGAAATTGCTGAACACTAATCCTCCTTTAATTTAAGTATCACTCACACAAATTATGCTCAAAAAATACTGAGTTTGATTTGTCACCATTCTTTTCAATCCTAATAGAGATTATCTTGCAATATTGTATTCTGTTCTTTGTACCAAGCTTTTTGCTGAGAAATAGCCTTGCTTTGATAAGTGGTTATGGTTTCAACAAGACTGTTCTATCATTTTTGAAATGTCTAATCACTTCTGAAACACTAGTATACACAGTTACTTTAAAGAAAAAAACCAAAACTAAGCCTTTTTCTTCTTGTCTCCAAAAAGAATTGTGTTCCCCAGATTGCTGAAATAAGATATGCCTAGGCTAAATGGTTCATCAAACCCTGCCAGATCTTATACTCAGGGAACACTAATTAAGTTTTCACTGGGTATCTGCAGGTGAGAAAGAAAGATTCCTGTCCATCTAAGAATTCCCATTCTAACTTCTTCACCCTAAAAGTAAAAGTGCTTGTTATACAGGAATACTGGATAAACAGTTGGGAAATTAACCATTTAAGGCATATCTTTTCATGCATTTACAAACTGATTGCAGATTTTGCAATATCTGACACCAAGGTAGAAGTAATGAATTCAATAACAAAAAAGAGTTAGACATATTTTGTATTCTTTTTTTGATTAGGAAGTGAAATTTGGGAAACAAAAAAACCACCACAAGAGGTTGTTTTGTTTTGTTTTGTGTTTTTTTTAGCCTTTCTTAGAAAAGATAGGAGTTCCTTTGTTACAGAAACATAATTCTGTCCAACAGAATACACGGAGCCTCAGAATTTTACAGTTTCCACATAAAGTTTTACTAACTAGTGAAATAAAAATATGCACAAAAGTTCATTGTTTCTGTGCTAAACAAAACAAGGCTTTAAGAAAATTGCTTTCTGGCTTTACTAAATGAGAAGTCATTTACTTAAAGTTGTATAGGAAAAGGAAGTCTTATTGACTCCAATTTCTAGACTCTCCTACATGTTTTTCATGCTTCGGTTAGGAGATTTGTTAGTATAACAGACATATTCAGTCTGGAAGCATGTTGGTAGCGCTTCTTACTGAAGAAAGCTGCAATACTATTAACAGTTACATAATAAAAATTCCCAATAATTAGTCCAAAACAATTAGGAGGCACTTAAGATTAACACTTACCTGGTCTGTATCTCCTCTTTTTAAATTTGGCTTTCTACCAGAACTAATGTGTTTGACAAACATGGACTAATTATTTAAATGGAGAAGTCCCCTACATAATGTGCCCTTTGGAAGTCAATTTAATTAATGCCAATTAAAACTCCTGACTGAAAGCTATAATAGTCCGCTTATTTTATTCCACCCTAATCACTAAAGCTTATGGCAGAAAATAAGCTGATGTTAAGCAGCTGCCTAATGCTTCTTGGCAAGTGCAGAACTATGGAAAGGACACAAGACCATTTCAGTATGTGTGTATCTGAAGTTTGTGTGGGTGCTTACATGTGTATGCACACATGTGCGTAACTGTGTATGAATGTATATATACATATACATGCACAAATATAAAGCATTTTGTCAGACTGAGAGTTCCTGTAAACCAGGACACTTGAAAGTACACAGATCTTAAATCAAAGAGATCTTCATCATGCATACTTTCTTTCTTATTTTGTTAATATCATATTTTAACTATAAATGAACGATATTTTTCAGGAAGAATCACTGTGTATCTGCTTTTGAATATTGTTCTTTTAGAGTGTTAAAAGGTTTAAACACCAGAAAGAAACTGTGGCAACATCGTTAGTTATAACCTTGTTTCCTCTGACCCAACTGACATTTACACAAGGTGAAGTGAGTTGAATGAGAGAGCTTATACGCAAAAATAAGGGTTTGAATCTCTGCTTTTTCACATCCCAGGTGAGACCTAACTATTAAACCATTGGCTGTTACCCAACAATTTAATGTTTACCAGGAAAAAAAATAAATACCTGGATAACCTTATTCTTCAATGATATTCAATAACCATCTATATAGTATATATAGAAACCTCACTGCTCTTAGCTATATATTATTCCATAAAAAAATTTCTTCTAACTCATCATCCTTATTCTTGTTTATCCAAATGCCACTTCAATTATTTTGGCTATTTAAAGCATACATGGAAATGCTTATATATTAAGCTTGTTCCATTTTAAAAATATCTTTTCCTTATAAGAGCTGTATAATTGTCCTTAATGGTGATGAGAAGTCAATCCCTATAAAAATGAATAGAATGAGAACTGGTTTAGCACAGACCCATAGACTGCAGGTTCATCACTAATTCATACAATTACTAAATACCTGATTTCCATAGTGCTTAATATTAAGCCACTTTAACTTTTTTCACTAGGTTATCCGGAGGTGGGGAGAGTGGGAGCCTATATTCATAAGAAAGATGATTGTGTATATTGACCCTCCAAACAGAGCTTTAGAGACACTGAGAACAAGTATCAAACCTCAGCCAGCAAAAGTATCAGAAAATTTGTCCATGAGCTTAAATAATATTTGTCCATCGATTTAAATAATTGCATTTCTGCTTGATGTGGTAGCTATGTGTATCCACTGACAGGTGGGTGCCTTTAGCTCAGGTCTAACTTTTTGCTTGTCTTGAAAGCAAAGGAGTGAGTCAGCCATCCTGCCTACACAATTATCCAAGGCATCTAAATTAGGAAGAAAAGATACCATCAGCTCCATCCCCCTCTTTATTGGAAATAGATAAATATCTCTAATAGTTAGTAGAGATCTTAAATGGGCCTCGTTGTTCATGTATATATTCCATCCTTTTTCCATTAATTATACAAGAAGTAGGCTCTTAATTTAGGTTAGCTACATCAGAGTCCTAAAACTGAATGTAATGAATGAGGACCTAAGAGTCCCTTCACTACAGTGGAAGGAGTGACAAGCAGTTTCCTTAAAAACAAATCCATCTTGTAAAACACTTATAAACAAATGTGCTTCTTCTCAGTCTTGGTTTGCTCAGTGCCTTACATATATAGACATAAAAATGTCTACATGCATACATAACAATGTCTATGCTTTGTATCAAGTTATTAAACTTAAAGAAAAAAATATATAGGCAAAAATATACCTATTTCTTGTTCTAATTGGGGTGTTCCATTGTTTATGTTTTTATTTGAACATTACTTTTCTCTCAAATAAGACAAGTCTGAGATGTAAGAATATGGAAGTAAAGTTTTCTTCCCCACTCAGCACAAACATTAATGAGTTTGTCAAGTATTAGAAAGTAGGCAATTTTTTTCTGTAACAATGGTGTCTACTACATTTTTCTGTACAACCAAAAGAGGAAGCAATTATGCTTCATAATATGAAAAGCATAATAAAAGCAGGTGAATGGATTCAATCTTAGGTCAAATAATATTATAAGCTTACATTGCTATTCCTGCTGCTATCTATTCAGTAGGACCTGATAAATTTTATAAATGTGCCCTTTTTTGTTCATCCTGTTCATTCTGTTAGGGTGGTCACTTTCTCTTCCCTTTCAATCCTTCGAGCGTTTCATTCTTGAATGTATTGGTTTTCAAGGCTCCCCTTCACTCATGCTCCCACTATTTCTCTGCTCCTTGAAACCCTGTTTGTCACCCAGTGTAGGGCTTAACGAGAACTCAAAGCAGTGCTGACGGGCAGGCCTCAAAACAATAATGGTGGCCAAGAGGTCACTGACTTCCTCTTTGACTTCAAATTGTAAGGCCTGCTTAAACTTTAACTTATATCTAAGCAAGTGAACAAAACTAAATCACCATTTCCTACCTTTAAACTGCTTCTGAAGTGCAACATTTCAAAATGGAATAATTTAAAAGTAGAATTATAAATATATGATGATGTACAGAAATGCCTTACCCATAATTTTAAATGCAGTGATCGACTGATATTTTCTATCTTATGCTTTCTACCCAACACAGGAACAACACAAGGTTTGTCCTAACACAAAAGATGTTCCTTTTTGTTTCTATTTTTTAACTCAAAAAGTATTTTTTATAAGTGATCAGATATCTAAAGAACAAAAAGATTAATAATTAAAACATAAGAAGTTAATTAATTAAAAGACTTAACACAAGCATGACTTAAAACGGTTTAATAAAGCTCAGCTTTTTGTAGATTGTCTGACACAAGGAAAATATAAGCCACAAGAAATAATATAATTGAAGTGATGGATTTCTTTTTATATGCACACTTCTGCAACACAACTATTACTGTTCTTGACTCTTCATGCCCTGCATTCTCTTATAACAGCATTAGTCATAGGCTTAGCTGCTCTCCTATTTTTTCCTTGACCTTCAAGCTGAACAAGCACTGTTGTCATTTCTTTATTACTGTCTGCTCCTAACTTTATCCCCTTGGCCAAGCCCTGGACAGCTTGCTCATTTTTATCACTGGCTTGTTTTCTTTCCTGGCTTTGGACACATCATTATAAATGGGATAATTCTATTTACACTCAATATGTAAGGAATTAAAAAAAGGTGGCAAAGCCCTCTAGATTCAGCTATAGGTAGTTCTTTCTTCATTTCCCTTCCTGTCCCTCAAAACACATGGATAAGAAACAAACACCTTAGCATCAGCTTGTAACAAGGATTGAATTCCAATCATCTTCTAGATAAAGCCAAGGCTGTGGTAAAAGAATAAAACTGTGGCTTCAACAAACAGAATTCTGAACAGTGCCATATCTTTCTTGGACAACATCCTGCATTCATGTTCCTCTGTAAAATGGAGATGACTTTTGTGTCTGGATCTTGTGACTTATTTCTGTAAATTAGTTCATGAGGTAGAAAGTGACAGCACCACATATGGTATGGAAAAGGCTTTATGAATGCCTGACGCAAAAACTGTGAATAATTCAAGAGTGGGCACTGGAACATGATAGCCAAATTTGGCTGGCAAGGACACCAGCAAATGAACATTTTTTCATTTGAAGGCAATAGAAACAGCATGAATAAGACCACACCAAAGCATCTGTGGCTGTGGTTATGCCTGTGCCACAGCAGGTATACCTGTGGAAGGACTGTGGCCCAAGAATAAGTCCACAGTGCAGAAGGTACATCATAATTTGAGTTGCATGTTATAGGAATTCCTATAGCAGGAACCCCTGGTTACTAGCCAGACTAGGAGCAAGGGGAGGGCTTCATTGCAATGTTAAACCCTATCGTCTGGCCCAAAGGTCCCAGGGGTGGAGATTGTGATGGATACACCTTTAAATTGTTGTAACCTATGGTTTGAGTTGCATGTTGTGGGAATTCCTATCCCAGGAACCACCTGACCCAATGCAGGAGAAGACTTACAAGAAGCAGTGCAAGCACAGCAGTGACCTGACCTGAGATGGCTTCGGTGCCCAGTAACTCTATAGAACACACCACCTGTCCTGTCCTGAGTGACCACCGTAACAGATGGACCCCAAAGTCATGGACCAAATGAACTCAGTGGACATTTTGTGGAGATTTGTGGGCATTTTACAGACATTTTACAAGGCCAGTCTGTAGACTAAGGGATTGATATCTGTGTATCATGTTAAATAATGGGAAGAGGGGGATGGTTAATCAGGTTGTATTGGATAGCGTGGTACCTGAGCATGACGTAAATGGTATGGAAAAAGGGTGGAAAATGTGCTGGGTTTGGCTGGGATAGAGCTAATTTCCTTCATAGTAGCTTGTATGGGGCTACGTTTTGGATTTGTGCTGGAAACAGTGTTGATAATGCGAAGATGTTTTTGTCATTTCTGAGCAGTGCTTACACATAGCCAAGGCTGCTTCTGCTCCTCATGCTACCCCACCAGTGAGTAGGCTGGTGATGCATGAGAAGTTAGGAGGAGACAGAGCTGGCATAGCTGACCCCAATTGACCAAAGGGATATTGCATACTATATGATGTCATGCTCAATGTATAAAGCTGGGTGAAGGAGAAATGGGGGGACAATTAGAGTGATGGCATTTGTCTTCCCAAGTAACTGTTATGTGTGATGGGACCCTCCTTTCCTGGGGATGGCTGAGCACCTGCCTGCCCATGGGAAGTGGTGAACGAAGTCCTCAGTTTGCTATGCTTGCATGCACAGCTTTTGCTTCACCTATTAAACTGTCTTTATCTCAACCCACGAGTTTTCTGTTTTACTCTTCCAATTCTCTCCTCTACACTACTAGGGATGGGAGGGAGTGAGCAGCTGTGTGGAATTTAGTTGCCAGCTGGGGCTAAACCACACCGATAAGGTAGAATGGATTTTCTGGCCTGTTTTCCAAGCATGAGTGTGGAAAAGGCCAATTAAGACCTAGATGAAGGAAGGGAAGAACACCTGAAGACTGAGATTGCCTGGTATGTTTCACAGTATACTACCCTGATTATTTGGACAATAAACTTCGGGCGCTTTTTTCCCCAAACTCCATCCTTTCTTTTTGACTTAGATGCAGCCAATGAAGATAGTCTACTAATGACAGCAGTATAGTGTCTCAGACACTAAATAATTAGAAAAATATTTTTTAGAAAAGTAGTAGAAGAAAAGCTTGACCCTAGATTGTAGCAATCAGGTATGCAAAACCTGGAATAATGAAGCAGGCATTCTTTATTAACATCTTAGCTTTCACCATCATAGAGATATGAATAATAATGACAAGCTATTTGACTTATTCCCTATGTAGGAACCATTTTTATATTGTAGGTGATGACCTCTGCAATGGACGTTACATTCTATGAAATTTCAGACATTCCAGGATGTGAAAAGTCTTTGTTCATGTCCTTGAAAGAGTATGGTAAATGAAGGCCGAAAAGATATAGGAATCTAACTGTCACTGAAAATTACTGATACTTTTTTTTTTTTTTCCTAATTCCTCATCATCATCACCTATGGTCTTATCTTTACTTTGCATAGCTGCATTCTTGATCTTTCCATGCAATAGTGTCTTCTTCGTTGTTTTAGAGAAGACAGACTTTTTTCTAGCCATATACTTTTTACTATGAAGTAAAATCCCAGAAACAGTGACCTGGCATCTCATCAGCAACATGTGATCTCTTGTTCAGACAGCACCAAAAACTACCAGCATGTCCACTGACTTTGCCATCTTTCTGCTCGATAGAATTCACTGTGGTGCTACTGGAATAGTTTTATTTATGTTTTATGCACAGCACCAAGCGATGCTTTCTTGCTACAGCAGAGGCTAGCCATTTATCAAATGTCAAGCTTGGTCTATGTCAATACTCCCCGAGTCTGCTGTTCCTGCAATTGTCAATAGGGTAAGTTTTGACAACCTCATTTTGCAAAAGTGCCATAACACAGTAACGTTTCTGAGTGTGCTACAGTTGATTTTTTTATGAAAGAATATATAGATTTTGACTCCAACTGTCTTGCCTACAAAAAACAGAGTTTCTCAAACACTGCTGTGTTTTCGAATGTAAAATAGCTATATAGATGGTCCGTGGTAACTTTCAGGTAAGAAATTGTGTCTCTATTTTCAGTGTTTTGGAAATCTCTTGGACATCTGATTCAGCAAGCTACAACAGCAGAGAGTCCTGCTGGCTATCATTTGTCACTTCTATTGCTTCTGTGAAGTTTAAAATTGGCTTTTACTACTTTTCTGCATGTTCCTTCTGATGACAGAGCTTTTGTGACTATACGAAGTCACCAGAAAACTTCATCACGTGTCTGTTTTCCATGGTATTTATAGTTTGCACTTTATGTATCAAATGGCTAATTTTATACACACACTAAGGTACAATTTTTTATTATTATTATTATTATTATTATTTAAACTAATTAAGAGCAAAGTTTGCTGAAATTTAATGAACACTCCCTTCTGTGACCTATTGTTGTCTACCAGAATTTGAGTTAGAATTAGTTAGAATTCATTTTGCCTTTATTTTACATGTCATTATTTAGGTTTCCACCTTCTACAGTGACACTAACCTCTGGAGCACTGTGCTTGCCTTAACTCCCTTTCAATTATTCAGGCAACAGCTGATTAACCAGGCCTCTGAAAGTACATCTTCCATAACACTGTGTCTACTTTGAGCTTAGGTTACATATCTATATCTAAAAACTCCACTAGCTAAATAGATATAACAACTATGTTTCTTATAGGAATTTACTTACCAGTTACAGCTCCTAAGCTCTTTCTTTTAGGTGACTTAAATCTGTTTCTGTCAGTTTAAATCAAATTAGAATAGTGCTACTTCAGCACTGAACTAGACCATCCAGGCTAACTTCTGCAGTGGTTTAAATAAACAGTTTACTTTCAATTCTTCATGGAAATGGGTGCAAATATTCTCATAGTCTTCAAGACAACTCAATAGATAAAGCTTTCAGGAGTTCAAGGCTCTAACAGCAGTCATGAGGAAGATTAAAAAACTCTGCTTTATATATTCCATAATTACTTCTTCCTTTTATATATATTATACCTTTTTCCTAATACTGCTTCCAAGGATTCCCAGCTCATATTTTGAGTTTGATGCTGTTTGTCTATTAACTCCTGATGGATCTTGCTTGAACCCAGGTAAATATTTTGCAAGCTTACCGCACTTTGGCAAGAAGGTCTGTACGGCTATCACCTACTTGATGATAAACCACCTCCTTTTTCTAGTTTTGTGTATTATTATGATGGCACCTAGTTTTAGTGAATGGTTGCTCTGTAGCCTCTAACTCCACTAAAGCCCTGTTTTGTAAACAGCCATGATACCCTGTAAGTCATATCTGTTCCACATGGCAGAGTCTTAGCTTACTTTGTCAGCCCCTGTATGAAAACTCTTCCATTATTTTGTAGCCTCCCTTGGATCATCACTCTTTTCCAGATCTGTTATATATTCCCCAAGATAAGAGGAAAGAATAGTACAGAGTCCTAAAAGTGTAAGCAAGTCAAGAATCTGTGAGGAGGTGACATAAATACAGTTTGAATATGATTCAATAACATTAGGTATGTTGAGCCTTTATATTCTAAAAGCCTATTCTAAAGCCCCGTGAAAAAGTTATGACCAAAATGGTGACGCTGGTCATCTTCCTGTTAGTTTATCCCTGTTAATTTATAACAAAGGTATAAGTCAAACTTTACATTTCAGTATTTTATTTGTATTCCTCAATTTTCCTCATATGCCAAGAAGCTCAGGGTAGCATTTATATTTGTTGAATTTCATAAGCCCATTCCTCCAGCTCACCAAGGTTCTTGTTATGGATTGACTCCAGCTAGCACCTGCACAGCCATTCATCCACTTCTCCATCCCCAGAGGGATAGGGTAGAGAACAGGAAGACCAAAAGTAAGAAACCTCATAGGTGAAGAGAAAGACGGTTTAATAAGTGAAACAAAGAGGGAAAAAAGACCAAAACAAGCAAAACAAATAAAATGCCAACAAGACAAACAAACAGTAAAATCAAGCGATGCAAAAGCAAACACTCACTGTTCCCCACAAGCAGAATAATGGCCAGCCAGCCTCTGATCAATAGCTGCCCTGGAAGAAAGATCCTCCTTTACACATCTTCTTCCTCTACCCCCAGTTTTTATTAATCTACTTAATATCCTAAACAAACATCTAACCACTAGTCAGCCATTAAACTGTTGTTCAGTCCCTAAGCCCAGACACATAGCTAGCCTACACCCTACAGTCAAACCATCCAAGTCATCTCCCTAGTCTGTTATGTTTTGTATGTCCAGTATAACTCCCTAGTTACTGGAATGGTTTCAGCTATATGGCTAAACTCAAAGTAACATCCATCGCTCACCCTTTGCTTACAGGGCCAGTCATCCCAGGGACTGAAAAGCTGACACAGGCTATAGTTCCCTAGATAATCTTTCTTTCCCTTTTTCAAGAGGGGTGTGACATTTATGCCTTTTACTCTCAGTGACATTACAGATCCCTTTGATCTTTCAAAGTTAATATATTGAGAACAGCCTTACAATGACATCAACCATCTCCAACAGTCCCATTCCATCTGTTGTCTTGTGTATGTCCAGTTTGTTTAAGCTGTCCCTGAATCAATCTTTGCCTCTTTCCAACAGGTACTAAAACCAAAGTATTAGCATATTTCAACATGTTATTCCTCTGACTTTTGAAATGCTTCCTCCATCTCCAAGTAGTTTTGGAATTATTAATTGAGCAAAGTATAAAAACATTTTATACACCACAAATACACAAAAATCTTCCTGTAAGAAAATATTATATGGAACATCTCCATCATTCACTTCTAAATTGTATCAAGAACAATCTGTAGATGAAAACAGTTTTGTAAAACGAGAGCCCACTTGAAAATCAAATATAAACAAATGCTGATAACAGTACTAAATTCTTAGCTTCAAAACATATTTTCTTAGAGTAACTATGGTTTACAAATACAGTTCTGTTTACATTTAGGGAAACTTTACATTTTAATCTGTTTAAAAGCAAATAAAGATTCTAGCTGTGGACACCATTCTGAGAGCTACATGATTAGTCACTATATTGATTGCTAGAAATGGACACAGCATGGCAGCCTTTTTTTTCCCCTAAAAGCAGTTTATTAGACTTATGTTGCAGTAATGTACTATTGATAATTGTTGTCCAATCCAATTTTTCTTCTTTATTTCCTTTAAGTCAATAATTTTCATGATGTTTAAGAGTACAGTATATTTATCTTCACATGCAATCTTATTAACCAAAGTGCTAAACCTAATCATCATTACTTCTGTAGATCTCATTATAAATCTGTTTTGAACTTTTCAGCACCATTGCAGCCTGCAGCTACATCAGTGATATTTCACATCACAGCTTCCCCACTTCAAAGTAAACACTTGTAAGTGTAGGTAAAAATCCTCTATGAGAGCGCAAAGATCACTCTTTGGAAGAACATCATTACTTGGCAAATTGTCAGCGGACAAATTAAAAACTCAGAAGATGGAAAGCTAGGACACTGCTGACACTGAAGAGGAAGATGAAAAGTAAGGAGGATAACACAAAATTGTCACTTGGTAAAAGATGCCGGTAAGAAGCCTCAACATTGTTTAAACTGACTAGTTGGACTTCAGGAGCATACCTGTTGTGTCCATACGATTCCTGCGGCTAAGATGTCACAGGAAAAGCATGGACTATCTACATCCAGAGCACTAGATATGGAAATTTTTTTTTGATCTGTAAAAAGACTGAATCAGAAAAAAACACACAAAAAAACTTCCAAAACCAAAGCACTGCTTTCTAGTCTGCAGCACGGTATTTGTCCCTGACATAAAGAAAAAGGGGAAAGTTCATCTCTCTTTCAATTTGCATTCTGCCATCCTATTCTGCCTATATTTACTACAATCTTTTCTGTGAAGACTAGCAAGTAGAGATAAAACCATTGATAGATAGATAAATACATAAGTAGGAAGACAGAGAGAGAATGAGTAGCAAATACTGCAGAGTCAGGCATGTGGTGCTTTTTGTCAATGCACAACTCCTGATATAGTTCCTCAGGAGTTCCAGAACAAAAGAACAAAACATCTTCACAAATCTTACTTTTGATGGAAACATCAGCGAAGGAGATGAGGAATGAAGTAATTTCACCCATCCTCCCCTCCCCCCTTTTTTTTTTGGTTGGGGGGTGAGGGGGTGGGCGAGAACAGGAGGTAGAGGTAGGTGGTAGAGACCAGCTGTTCTGAGCTGGTTTGTATGGGATATCACTATATTACTCTTTTTGTGCTAAATCTATAGACAGGCAAGTTCTTGTCTTCTAGTCCTATGAGTGCAGCACAACTATGATGAACTGTATGCTCACATTTCATTTTGTAAAGCAGCATATAGAAAAGGATATGCACTACTTGTGTAAGGCGTATGTGACTCGAATTACGTTGGCCTGAAAAATCTAGACTGACTGATACCAGTGTTCACTTCTGTGTTTGCAGTTCCAACACCATATAGTAGGGTTATGCAAATAGTTCAGTTGGGACTGGTGCTAATAAAGGAGTAATCTTAATTCATGTTAGACTCAAGACACCTGTAATGCCACTGGAATTCCTGATTATGGAAATACCATTAAAACCTTTAGTAAACTCTATGTGAAACTTAGTTGCTTTATTTCTGAATGTACCTAATCCACATTTTAGGTCAAGTCAGGATTTTCGTTTTGATCATGTCCAAATGCCACATTGGCTGTGATTTTGCAGCACAGAAACAGATCTCTGGAACCTACACTGAAAGCTGTGCTCCAGGAGCTCTTAATATGCTTCAACTTGTGGAACTAAAATACAATTTAACCTGCAGAACTGAAATAGAACGAGCCCCAAGTATAGCTTCCCTTCTCTCCTCCAAAATACAGATATTGTGAATGGGAGTTCCTTGTCACCAAATTCTCTCTCCATAGATTTCATCCTGCTGCACTACCCTACATGCTAATGTAGATACAACCTCACTTTAAACAACTAACCAAAACCTTTCTGCCCTGATGTTTTAGGTTGTTCTTTCGCTGCTTTATCTTCCCACTGTCTGACTCCTTCTCTTGTGGTGCCCGGGGTTTGCCAGATAATGCTTTTTTCCAAGATTTTAGATGCTGATTGATATATGAACTAACTTCAAATATGCTGTCAGAACTCATAAAAAAAAATAGACACTACCTCCCCACTCCTGGCAACAGCAGAACCAGAAAAAGCTTTTTCACATATCAGCAAGTAATTTGAAAAAAAGACTCATGTTCATGTTTAAAACCAAGGAGATTATTAAAGATCCAAAACATTATAAACAATACGAATACACCAACTTTTGGAAAAATATGACAGCAGTGAAAAGGTAAAACATTTTCTTGTAGTTGATTGCAGTAAACTTAGTACATGATCAACTCCATTATGGCAGATGAAAGATGGTAACTTTCTGTTGAAACATCCATCATATTATGAAACAAAAAGATGAATCATATATTTAAAAATTCCAAGACAAATAGGAATGCCATACAATTTTTAAATGGAAGGAAAAGAAAGTAAGCATTATAAACTATCTACAGAAGCAGGAGTACTTGTGGAAAGCCTAAACTTCTGACAGAAATAAATGTTGCCAACATTATTCTGTAAGAGAATAAAACACTGTTTCTTGTGGCTTACGGTCAAATTACAACACTTACAAGGTATCAGCATTGCTTGGATTCTTTAAGTACTTAATTGTATAATTGTTCATAAATTACATAATTGCACATAAATTATCTTTAGGAAATGATAAGCAGATTTAGAAGGTGGCAGGAGCAGTATAAAGGTAGCATCCATGAAGTGAGAGGGTAGGATCAGCAGAATTTTAATTTTGACACCCAGCAGGCCCTTATTCCATCAAAGCGTTTGTAAATTATATCAGTAACTTAAGCATGAGCCATACCTCTAAAAATCGATAGAACTATGCATGATCTTAAAAGTAAAGCTACTTA
The DNA here is from genome assembly GCF_023634155.1 of Falco peregrinus. NCBI lineage: Eukaryota > Metazoa > Chordata > Aves > Falconiformes > Falconidae > Falco > Falco peregrinus. Next base: position 2,365,415 of record NC_073722.1, read on the forward strand.
ATTTTTTTACTGTGGATTATCCTAAACCTGAACTTTTCCATATCGAAGTTATTAATGCTAACCTTCTCTAAAACTCCTCTGAAACTGGGAGTGTAGTGGACCCACCAGGTAGTCTTGAAAATAGGTTTTAGCCTGTAATGACTTCAGCAGGAGGTACTGAGTTCACAGAAGGCCCTGTGCAGCCCTTGCTAGCCCAGGTTATCACTGGAAAACTCTGAACTTCCATTGTGTAAATTCCCATGGGATGCATAAAAATACAGATGTGGGGGACAGGAAACGATCCGGCTATATACTCTGAGTGCCTTTCAGTACTCTTTCTACTTGACGATTATAGAGATTTGCAGCTATCAATTCTTGGACAAGAAAGGCTCCTGGAAGCGGTACACAAAGAATTTCCTCCCAAACTGAACACTGAATAAGCTTTTAGGATGTTTTTTGCTCCTGTTGAAGTTTTTTATTTGTTTTTCTCAATTTCTTCCCATATTGTCTAAACAGTCTAGCATTTAACCCTTTGTACTTTGTAACAGAATCAAGAGAATAACGTTTCTTAACCTGAACACTAGCCCCTCTATTTTTTTCTTATTGTAATTAAATAGAGAACTATTTTGCAGCCTGTAATTCTGAAGTAATTTGGTACTTTACATGCCAAAATCCAGTAAGAGTATTCCTTGATTTTGAATTGCTAACTTCCTTTTTCTTACATCCCTGTGATGGTTTTTGTGGAACCCTATTTTATGTTGAAAGTTACTGTAATTAAAAACAGATATTGTAAGATTTTTTTTTGATGCATTTATCCTACTGTTCCTGCATGCCTAAAAATTTGTAAATACTTATCAATTTATGTTAAGAAAAATAGGAAAAACTAATTATTTACAGTTACAGTTAAAACTGTGGGAATTAAATAATGGAATATAACAGCTTTGTACAGACTGGCCCCAGCAAGTAGAAAAAAACCCTGAGATACTACAGACATGAAGATTCACTTCATGTCATATGGCAGGATATCTCAGCAATCTAAAGATTAAATTATAGTTATGGAAAAAAATCCATAAGAAGACTCAAGAGTGTTATGCCGTACTTATAATGAATATATATGTACTACTAAAAATTAAGCCTCAAACCTCATGAAAGGAAATAAAGTTGTAGCTTTGACAAAGATTTAGCTCACATTATAAGGTGATACAGATCCATTGGTAACTAAGTTCTTTTTCATTGTATTTATGACTTTATGCAAGTTTGAGATCTACTGATTAGCTGCATATCTAACCACACTGAAAGAATAAATTTAACAAAATAATACAAGTTTGAAGGTAGTCAGAGAGACAGAATTAAAAAAAAAGATGCTGACTAAGAAAGGTTGAAGGTAAGGATAGCAACCAATAGTACAAGGTGTCTAACCCAACCCAAATCTCTGACACCAAAATAGATCTAGGTGTAAGTGTGATGATACTTTTAGAGTAATTGAATATTAGGCATAGAAATGTAATAAGTTTTAAAGACTTTCAAAAAAATTACCCTATACCAATAGTAGAAACAATCTTGTTACTTAAACACATTTTAAAATATATATTGGCCTTTTTCTCCTAAAAGATGCAGCTCTCTAGGCAAACTTTCACCTGAGGATTTTATATTTTAAGAAGCAATGCAAGGAGCAGAAGACTTCCAGTGCCAGAAATCTATACAAAAATAGTTCTAAATCATTGATTTTCATTCAGAGATGCAACACTATTAAAAAAAAATAAACAAAAAAACCCAAACAAACAAACAAAAAGTGTATGTATGTGTATATATATATATGTGTGTGTGTGTGATTTACCAAAACAGAGAGACTAGATTACTTTTTGCATCAGTATACATCAATGGTACACTGAGATCATGATAAAAGTTATTTTATGTCAATAATAGAGTGCTACCAGAATTGTCTACCAAACATGAAATCATGAGTAAGAAGGCGAAAAAACAGATTCCAAACATTGCACATTTTCCAGCTGGTTTTGATTTGACATACCCTGTCCCACGCTTTGTACACTGCAGATACCCTTTTATGAGGCATATAGCTTCTTATTAAATTTCTTCTCTCCTTTTTACTTGCTCCTTGTTTTCTTACACAATTCTTATTGCAAGAAAATTGCTCATTCGTGTTTAGATATAGTTGGATGCAACGTGTTCAGACATGTTCTGAACATACCTGTATAATTTTTCTCCCCTCCTCACCATTTTTTTAAAGGATTAGACCATGGTCAGCAGCATGAGCATGATGAAGGGCATGATGAAGGGCCTAGGTACAGTTTTCTTGCTGCTCAGAATTTTGTTTGGGGGAAAAAAAAAAAAGTAGAAGAGGTTCTGTGAAACCTGTCATTGGTAGAAGTCCAGTGAAGGAGATTTCAGGAAAGTATAATACAGACAAAGTTTCTTTATTTTCCCATTGGGATGTTTGTTCTTTGTGATTCTCAGGATTATGATTCTGAAGATGTAGTTTGCTATTTGCATACCTAAAAGCTACACATATGACTTCTGAATGCTGAATAATTGAATGCTGAATAATAAAAAGTCTAGACACTAAATGGGGGATGGGATGGGATGGGATGGGATGGGAATCACTGTTCCAAAAAGACCAAAAAAAACCCCCCTTATCTTTATTGGATATTTGTGTAATGGGTTGTCATCTAAAGGTTTATTTGAAGATGCCTAAAACAGTCAGTTGTTGCTTGCTTTTCTCAGCAAGAAGAGCAGCAAAATCAGCAAAGAAGGTGAATTCATATTTGTGTAAGTGCAAGCAGCTTAGTCAGCTGAGATATCTATATTTTTTAGAATGGTGAACTTTGCCTAGTATCGTGCTATGGATCTTTTGGTAAAATACACTGCAGCACTGCAGCAGTAATGGCCAGCTATGAGTGGGAATATTATGACACTGAAGTGGTCTGAAGAAAAGTGGCAACACTAAAACAAATCCTTCAATGCAGTGTGAAGTAGTAATTGACAATCATCTCATTTGGGTGTTTCTTCTGCCACTGAAGTTATCTGTGTTTGTATTTCCCTCCCAAGACTAGAAAACCAAAAATGTTTTTATTTAAAGCTGTTTATGCCTCCAGTGTTTCATGCTTTAATCTTCTTGTCCAAAAGCTCACTCAGTGACAACATCTCTCCCACCCATGCTACTTCTTCACTACCCTTTCACAAGTCCTGTTTTTGTTAGCCTTTTTACACATGATTTTTCCATTCATCGAACTGTTATATCAGTAAAATTTGATAATACTGATCATCAAGGTAGCTTTTTCCTTTGGGCTACAGCCTGAAAATTTGCTTGCAGAAATGCTGAGCTATTTGACATGCATTTGATCATGAACTCAAGGACAAAGAATTTCCAGGCGTACATCCAAAGTACATCCTGTTTGCAAGCAAACCGCATTTTGCTGCATGTCCTGTCATGGTCAACTGGAATTGATAGTCCACCTCTGATGCAAATATACTCAGCTTCTCAAACTGCCACTCAACATATTCAGTGAGATTATATTCTTGCACAATATGCACATAACTGCATGGCTAAGGCTATCCAAATGGCACACAGGTGGCATTGAAATATCTCACATTGAAATTTTGTTGTGTTTTAAAATACTGATAAGTATACCATTTTCCTGAAAGATACTACAGATTATTTATTACTTTGTGTAAGCATCTTGCTTTCAAGGTCCCTCAAAATGTAGTGATTTCCACTGCCAGTAAAATCCTGACTGTTCTACAAAAGATGTATTGTGACTTTTTTTTTTTCTTGATTTGTTAAATTATGAAATAATACAGGCAGATTAATGAGTCCTTTCCTAAACAAAGCCTAATGAAATATTCAAATCCTTCCTCAGTGCTTGGACTGGGACTGGTGATCAATAGAACTAATGCCTTGGGTGAGTTTTATCATGAAGATTACTGACAAATTGATTGTTAATCTACTGTTCTTATGCAAAAAGGAGACAAACACAAAAATATCTGGAAGCTAACTGCAGGAGATTATCTATCCCACCTATTATGCAGAATCAAATATATTTCTCAAAGATGTTTGCTAAATTCCAGCAAAAAATCATTGTTGAAAGACATTTCTCCACCTCCTTTGAAAGTCATAATGAATTGATCTCTTTTCTTATCAGACCTAACCATTTTTTTACTTTAAAAAACCCAAACCCAAATTCCAACATAAAACACACCCTTTCCCCAAAACACCCAACAAACTGACTTCCTCTTGTTTCATTTTTAGGAAAAACAGTTAATCAGCCTCTCCAGAACTCTGAAGGAGTTATCACAGATCCTTCCCCAGACCTAACATTTAAAGAGAAAAAAAAAAAAAACAATCCATTCTTTCTTCACACCTCATGGTTTAAAACGTTAAAATTAATTTCACACTTCTCTGGTGGAATCTCTGCAGCCTGTCTGCCTTACACCTCCAAACCAGGCAGTATTTCAGTAAAGGTCTAGCTCGCTCAATGAGTGGAATCTCCTCTATCTTCTATACTAAACCCACCTTTCAGTGTGAAATGTCTCTCTCATGCAACTGCAAAATAACATTGACTCAAATTAAATGGCTTGCTATATTACCTCGCCTGCTGCCTTTTTAGCTTTTACTCATTTTACACCTGTGATTTTCATTATTTATATCTTTGGGGGATGTAGCATTTTGCATTTGTCCTTGCTGAGTTGTTGGGGTTTTTTAGCAAATTCTCCAGGTTCATTAAAACCACTTTAGTCAAATCACTTAATATTCTGTTCCACAGTGTTTGCCATTCATCCTTCTTTAGTGCAAGGACAGGTTTTATAAGCACAGTATCTATTCCATCTAGTTTTCCCTGTCCCAAGGTTTAGAAGTTGAAATATTTAAGATAAGGGCACCCAAGAAGAGTATGCTGAGGGGGTGTCATAGTGTCATGTAAATTATCTAACAGGAGCTATAATGTTGAGTCACTAAATCTATTGCTTTGCATTACTTAGTTCTCTTATGTGACGTTCCAAGGAAAGCTAGCTTTAAGCAACATTTATAAACTTCAGTATATGCTGAAGTTAAAGCAGTCCTTCGTTACAAGTCACTGCCAAAGCAGAAGCCAGCAGTCCTCTACCTTACATCAGTCACCCAGAATGCATTCATTTTCACTGAGTGAATCCAGATTCCATTTTTATTTCTGCTTAAGAGAATTTTAATGCTTTTTCCCAATCCACAAAGAGTTTCCTACCCAGTAGGTATGCTTTGAGAGTGCCAGAGGTAAAATAGTTGGGGAAATACTTGACAGGATTAGAGATGAGATCCAAAGTTCCTGGCCACACTATATCTGATGCACTTGTGGGCGTAATGAGGGGAAGATCATCAAAGCATCAAGATTTAATGTGGAACTCCAGACATCCAATGACTGACAATCTAAATTTTGCCTCTTATGAGGTCAAATTTCTGCAATGATCTGTTGACATATGCGTGTTTGGGTACCTGCTGCCTGGGATCCAAAGTCTATGCACCATTCTGTGTTACATGACCAACTGACATTATAGGTTCCTCCAATCATTCTGTGATCATGCCCATTAAATCGCATAAAACATAACTGGAATCCAAACTTCCAGGTGCTGAATATGCGTCTTATTAAGTAAGTAGTCAATATTCTCTTAGGGGAAGTGAATTTTGTTTGCAAGTTGCAATCCTTTCTAATTAGCTCTGAATCTAGGTCTCTAACAAATCTTTTGGCTTTTATTTGTGACTAAACTCAGTCAATACATGTTACAGGTTTTTGTTAGCTTATAGCGTACATTTTTTTAGCTTAGTATTATTATTAAAAATAGCAGTTCTTTAGAATGGATGCAGGCTTGCTTTGGGTTACTTTTAAAAAAATATAGTCATCTACATTTATTCAAATACAAAATAGCAGTTTCATTGAATTTAAAGATCACTCTAAGTGATCTTAAATGAAGATCACTGCAAGTCTGGTGTGTTCCTCTTTTCAGATGGCAGTGTTCTTTGATGAGTAAATAAAAATTTTCATATTTGAAATAATAAAAATAATAATAATAATACATCTCATCACTAGAATACTAGGAAACCTGTCAGAGATCTTTAGGCAGACAAATGGTGTACAGAGAAAAGATAATTATATACATCTTATTCAGGATGGGAAACAAATTGTCCTCCCAACCCCCTGTATAGGTTCTTTTCCTTGCATCTCCAAAATGATGGAAAAGACATATGAGACCACAATGCAAAATAAATTCTATGTGATACAGTCCTTAGGCATATGTGGTCCTTCAATATGAAAAGATACATTGTCTAAAATGAAGAGCTTGCCATACTGCAAATATAATAAAGGAAAGGGATGCTGATGCAATATGATAGATTATTACATTTCCTTTTTCCCTAGAATTTCAGCTTAAGTTTTTACTGATACACATACAAGTACCCTTGTAATGAAAAGGCATTACAGAAACTCAAGGTTCATCTTTTGCAATGTCCAAATAGAATGGACTCAGAGGTTCTCATATACTTTTTGGAAACAGAATGCCACACTGTTTATTATCAGAACAATAATATTTAATACACATAAAACACTAAAGTAGTGTTTGACATTCTCCAAGGAAGAGTAAAAAGAAAAGCTGTTAATCTGAAAGTCTGCTGACAGTGACATGGAAACTTCCCACTTTATTGCTGCTACTTAAAGCTCGCAAAGCACACTGAGTTATAACATAAAACACTGAGTTACAACATAAAACACCTTTGAACTTCAATGCAAACGTAGATACTTCCCCTCTTGCTCACCTCTAGCAATTTTTGTTTAGAGATAGGAGCTCAGCCTTTATGATGTTATACTTCAAAACAGTATGTCATTTAGCATCTTTGAACTTTCAGAAAAACTGGAATATACTCCAGAGCTCACAGTTACTTGTGAAAAAGCAACCCAAAACTTCTGTGTGAAATCATTCATACTGGCATCGGTATTTAAAATAAAAAGGTAAATACAGTCTCAGGATCTCCATACAACACTGTCCCACCGCACTCCATGGGACGAAGGAAAGGGTATTTTTAATTCTTCATGCAGTAACAAGGAATAACTACAGTTACTCAGAGACTTAGTGTAATGCAATGACTTTTATGGGTCATTTTGCTTATTGCAATTGGTACACGGCAAAGAAGAGATTTGCAAACATGAATTCTTAAACATGGTATGAGAAAACAGAGTAACCAATAAACTTTAATTCTTTAACTGCAGACATAGGTATCTGTAAATTGAAATAAAATTGAAATTTTATATCTATTGTATGAGAAAATAGAGGGAGGGAGGGAGGGAGGGAGGGAAGAAAAAGTGTTCAGCACCTTTAGGTCCTGTGTTGTCTTGATTCACAGTCTTCTGTGGATCATAGGGAGTGCTCTGATAAGGGACAAGCACCTGCGTCTACATGGGGTGTATTTGTATACCCTCGGTCCCTGCCCAGCTCCTCCTCTGAGGCAGGCCTGTGCGTATTGATGCACATGCACATTAGGCCTTGTGGAAAGTTCTCTAAATGAGTCAGGGGGTGATATTGGATCCAGGGTGGCTCCAAACCAGTGCCAGAAGACACCTTTGATTGACCTTGCCTTCAGAGCTCAGGCACTTTGCCTCTTAGCCGACATGACCCCTAGGCTAGGTTGTGGGCACAGAAAAGTGCCACCCCACCTACACAGTTACCTCAATGTACTTCTAAATTCTTAGTATGCTCAGGCAAGGCGGATATTTAAGACATTCTGAGAACTTTACCATGGTCAATTCTGAAGAGTCCCTCATAAACACTCCCTGTATCCAAGCACCACCTCTTCCTTTTACTCAATTTGATCTCTGATTTCTCTTTCGCAGAAACAAAATCCCCCTTTAAATCAGTCAGCTAACTACTTTCCTGAGTTTTTATGAAAACATAACACTTAACAGTTTCTTCCTTCTTGCACATAAAAACACAGTGGTCTACCAAATAGTCTCTTCATGGAAAGTAACTAAAGCTTTAATAGCAGTTCCCTTTGAGGAGAATGCTGTAGTTCTTGGAAGCAATCTGTTGATGCTACATAAATCAGTTACGATTCCTCTTTTTGTAATTTGCCCTCGGTTCTGATTGACTCAGATCTTAGAAGGTGGCTGAATGTAACTTGTTAGATAATTTCCTCACACTGAGGTTTTTTGTACAGTGTCAACTGTAGTTGAGCTATACTACTTCTAGGTGACTTGAGGTGTACACATGAATTGCTGTTCTGTACTCTATGCAAGTAAAAATACAGAGTAACTGCAATAAAACTAATATCCTGTTTTTTCACATGTTCCTTTGACTCAACTTCACACACTGTTTAGAAAGCATGTAGATCACAGGATGAATAAGATATTATTAGCCAGCCATTACTAAATGTTCATCTTTTTTAGATGCTTTTACAACTCTCAGGGTGCTCAGGTTTTGCCAATAAATTAAAGGCTTCCTAAACTCATTTTATTTTTCACAACTTCTGTTAGTAAAAATGGAAGAAGCAGTGGTTTCTGTTTACATGCCCGTGAAGAAGATGTTCACCTACTTGTTTGGTTTTTGCCACCCACTATGTCAGACATTCCAAATTCAACATTACCAAAACAGCTGAGAATGTAAATTTGAGGAAAGGATGCAAGATTAATTTTTAAATACATTTACAATTTATTTAATTTGTCTACTGTGATATCTTCTATTTTAAAATTTTGATTAACTGAATTTGAGTTGGTAAATTCAGCCTTACTTACAATGTTTAGACTAGAAGCACATGGGAAGATAATTAGTAACCAAACCCAACCAGTTATAAAGTTGTTCAGAATGAATTAGAACTTAAAATTCATATACTAAAGTTTGGTAATGATTTTTTACCATGTTTATACTTTAGTTTGCATACCATGAAGAAGTTTCAGAAATATTTCACAAGTAGTGCTTAAGTTGTTTTTTATTTTAAAAAATCATTTTGTTCTTAATTTTATAGGCTGAACTACAGATGTAGAGGTGGTTTTGCCTTCAAAGTTTTGGTTTTATACACTCCTTCACTGATAGAAACCAATGGGAGAATATTTTCATATTTTTCAATGTGGTAGAAGACAGATTTCCTAAGGTTGCATATAATTGTGATTTCACTGATTCTCACTAGAGCAGAAAATATGAAGCCAACTTTTAAATATGTTTTCTTTTAACATGTACAGAACAACAACAGAAAAAAAAAAGGAAAATATCAATGAATTCTGGAAAAGAGGCTATGGACCTATAGAATGAGAAGTTATTTAAGGAAATCTGAAAGAGTAAAAAGGTGAAAAATGGAAAAACAGTTCTAGAAAAGGTCATATATATAATCCACAGGGCAGTGGTGTAGCATTTGTCTCCATTTACTTTGACAAGACTAATTAATTGGCTAAGTGTTAGGGGGATTATATTAAGGGAACGGTTCATCTCAACACTTAAAATGAGGCTAAACAGTGTCAATAATTGTTAGGGTTTGATAGTACTGTCTAAAATTAGAAATAGCTATATAGATTTCCACAAAAATATTGCGTCTGTATTTGATCAACAAGAGAATTAGTAAAGGAGATAACTGTTTTCTTCTTTTAGTAATTTACATTGCTCCTAAAAATAGTAAAGCCTGATTCATGTTTCAAAACTTTGAACATGAGCATTTCCTACTTTAAATTTAATCAAGTACTTGAAGAGTTGAGTTTAAAATTGCTACAAATTCAGTGAAATTCTACAAGAAGAATGCTGAGTACATATCTTACTCCAGTTATTGCAATCACCTATAAATGTTGAGGATTTAACTCAGATTATTTATGTACCAGATCATTATGGACCTAAAGCGTGAACAATTTCTGTGCAGTATGGTTTTCTGTGCTATTGTACTTCATTAGTGGAGTCTAAGCACTGATGTAAATTGTAGCTTTTAGCTTTTTACTTTGTAAAATCATTCACATTTTCTTACTATATGTGCTATCAAAAGGGTATGCAATAAAAAAAAAAAAAAAAAAAAAAAAAAAAAAGGTATTCATACAGGCTACTCGGCAAGGATTTTATTTTCTGAAATCTTCCCAACATCTTGGTAAGATAACCAAATTAAAACCCAATAAATTTTGAAACTTTTGAAATGTGTTTCTTGCAGTCTCAACATTTCTATTTTACCTTACTTCACATTTATTCGTACCATTTTGACACTAAACAAATGTACTACTGAAAAGCACTGCCAGTGAAAGGATAACGAAGTAAGCTGCTGTAGCAAAAGGTGGATTTCTCTGTTGGTTTTGGTTTGTATCCAAGTAACCTTTACAACGGTTTACTGTTTTGTGTTTGTTCCACAAAGGTGCCAGAAAGAGAAAAAAATCCAATACCAATGCCAAATCCTCCACTTCAGTCCAATGCTTCATATAAAATTTTTGCGGGTGGTCACTTGTGTCCCTTAAACTACCATAAAGAGAATCTGAGATATTTTCATTAAGTATGTCCTGGTAAAAAATGAAAGAAAGGATAAAAAACATACATGGATAAGAGTAGAAAGAAAAGAACACAAAATAATTTGATTAATTTACAATGCTATATGACTACACAAAACTGAAGCTTTTATTCATGGAATTATTCCCTTTAGCTTTTTCTGTTTCTGCCCTTTCTAATATAATTAAGGACATTCATTTGAAGTTATGCTTATTGGACTATTTGTTTAAAAATCAATACCCTTTGAAAATAATATCTCTAGTTTCTGCATAGGTTTCTTTTGAATGAGAATTGCTATTTGTAATAGGAAGAATGAGGAATGGTCAAAAGGCTTACGTCAAATAATGGACACTTCTGTTTTTACAGACAGAAATGGCCAACCAAAAGAAAGGCGGTAGACAGTTTAAATGAGTGATTAAATGCTTCTTTATTTATCTTAATCCATAGTTTTGTTTGAACATGTTAACTCCAGAACATTTCTTTTAAAAATGCATTTTCCCTGCTACCTAGTATGTCTCAGTTTAAATTAAATGAGCTTACTCTATTTGATAAATTTATGTTTACAAGTGAAAACAAATATGCAGAATTTCATAAACCTAAGCAATTGATGATTTTTTTTAAGCTACTGTGTTAAAAAAGAACTATTTGGGGATGGTACAATTAATATAATCTTTCAAGTGAAGCATGTATTGATATTTGTACCTCCTAAAGAACACATAAATTTTTCTTAGTGTTATTCATTATTTCATACTCAAACAGGACTATTTACTCCCCAGGAATCATAAGATTACCTTTAAAATCCATGAGTCACAACCACAGAATAAAGAAGTAATTTATTCTTTGGTTTATTTCTGGTTTAGGACTGGTATCTAGTCTTCTCATTCTTGACATATTCCACTTAATTCAGACCACTTTATAAAGCTTTCCCAATCTATGTTACAAGTATTCATGTCTTTAATTTAGTTTTCAGAAAGAATAAAAAAAATGTATTCATTTTTCACCTAATTTTATGATTTCTGGAGAGGTGATTGGAAGATCATTTATGGAATCAGCTGTGGGTCTATTGAAGCAGTTCCCCTTCCCCAACAATTCCATACCTGTTAAGGTTTTATCCAGTTTTGAGACTCTGGATTGAAAATTGTGTTTTTAATATTTTTTCAGACTTTTTTTTTCTCATACTGACTTGTATGTATTAGGAAGTTCAATAATAGGTTTCCTGCCTCTTATAACAGCATCTTATTCCAATAAAAAAATGTAACTACAGGGTTTTCAGTACCAGTTTTTGAAATGTATTGAACATTGTAATTAATGATAAATAACAATATAATATTCAGTAAATAGAGCGTGTGTTCTGTCTTGTTTACTTGCACAGTTACACAACCTTCAAGCTAAATCATGGTCCTGAATAGAATTATCTATAGATATTGTAATGAGATATCAGTAGTTTAATAGCTTTCAATCGTTCTTGAGAAAATCACATTCCTAGCTGCAATCTCTAACTTTTAAATACTATGTGTCTGCAATTCAGTTACAGAAAACCTGTGACTGAAAGCAATAAGTAAACTACTGTAATACCTACTTTTTTAAAAGCAAAATCTGTTTCAGGTTTATAAGTACTTATCTTACTATCATAAGAATTACCAGGATAAAGATATTAAGAATTGGTAATATTTTAAAACAGTTTTCATTTTCAATATAAAATGTGTAGGTGTTTGGTTCTGAATGAAATGTATGGGGTGTAAGTCTGTATCATGAAGGTACTTACCCAAAATCATTGAAATACTGTGAAGTTTTTGGGCCAGCCAGGGCTAGCTTTTTTAAGTAGGTGGTTTTGTTTTTAAGAGAAAAACTGTATTAGACTTAATTAGAACAAGAAATACAACTTATAACTGTTAACGAACTATACATGAGTCAAATACTTCTGTTTGTAAATACTTCATTTTCTAGGTATTAATTTTAAGTCATCTTGAGGTGGACTTGTGGATGTTCAGAAATATTTGAAATATACAGTTTAGGGTTTTGAAAGTCTCTCTTACTAAGGCCTATCTCATTCAAAAGTGGCGTTCCAAAACCAAATATGGCCATTTTTTGACAGCTATAAATTTGAGGCAGAAATTCCAGGTTCTGTCATGTAACAAGAAGTAGTCTATTGAAATGTTTCTGTGATCTGAAGTCACTGAGGCTAAAATTCACTAGTACTGATTTGAGTTACTTCTGAATAAAGTGATTTGTGCTCATAAGTGAGATATTTTGTCATGATTTTTATAGCATAAATGGTTTTACTGAAAATTATAGTAAATTGCCTGTTGTAAGTCTGCCTGTTGCTAATACAATGTCTTTTATTGGTTTGGAGGTTACTTAGGCTGGTCAGACAGTTGCATTACATCTTTTGCTCAAGGGATATGCTGAGTACGTCTTATTTCATAGATTATCACAAGCATGGGGTTATTATGAAGATGGCCTGTGGAAAGTTTAGCTACATTTGACTTCTGAAGCTATTTCATTTGTTGTTTAAGCAGGGCCATTTGCTGAGATCGTGCATCACAATCAGAGAAGGAAAGCATATATAAAACCACTTGACTTCTAGCTGAACAATTAATCTAAAAGAAAGTGAAAGAAAGTTGGAAGAGATGTCTGGTCTTGTCTTCTGCCAGTCAAAATAGAAATTATCACAGCTAATTTAAAGTGTCTTATTCATTTTTGATTTACAATCAATGGAAGAGCCAGACAATGATAACTCCATCCTAGTAACAATGGAAATATTCCTTCAACAGGAAATAAAAAAAAAACAAACAACAGAGTAAAGGAGCACATCCAATTCTTCCCTTTGGGAGGAATTGGTTGTAGTTACAAGGCACCAGCAAATTGCTACTGCCTACTCCAGTCTGCTTACTACCGTTATTAACTCTATTTTTTAGCATCATGCTTCAGAATAGCATCCTGAGCTACGAAGACAACCTGCAGAACTCCAGATACAGTTACAATCCTCTCTCTGCTGTCCTCCATCACACTCTTCAACTAGAAACCTTTTTATCACAGAAGTCAGGGAAAATCTGTAAAGAACCTATCTGTTTTAAGTTGCAAGTATTTCTTACTACCATCAATGCAAGATTCCATCTGATCCTCTAGTTCCAGTCTTTGCGATACACATTGTAGTTATTTTGCTATTCTTATGAGTCTAGATTAAAAACCAAACAAACAAACAAACTTTTTCAAGTTATTTTTCTATCAATACACTTCATAAACCAGTGGGGCCAAGGATAAGACGGGTCTTTCAGAAGGACCAGACATATGGGAACATCATCAAAGAAAAGATCACCACAGAAAGGAATCGGAGAAAATCAGTCCTTTTTGAGCTCGTCATAAAAAATGAAGTTTCTGCAGTACTGGAAGAGGTTTACCAACACCAGGAGAATATATCCTATTTAAGCCAGTGCTTCTCAAGATAATGAGAGGAACTGGATTATCTGGAGAACCAAGTGGCCCCCAAATCTATGGGGAATATTTAGTAATAAGCCTTAGTTACTTGTCCATCTTTATGACTCAAGAGAGGATTTGGAAAAGACTGTACATTATTGCTACAATGTACATTTCTCTCAGGTTCATAAATTTATTTATTGATCTGTATTGATTTTGGGTTCTCGCTATGTATTGCAGAAGTTGGCTTTGAGTTTCTGTTGTCATTATTTTTCTCAATACTTTTTCATGGTGGACTGAGCCTAAATGCATTAGTACATAAAAATATGTAATTTTAGTACTAAATTATAATCATAGTAGTGTTATTTTTAATGACTCTTTCACCAGAGTCTAATATGGAAAATTATACAAAACACAAAGTGACAAGATACTTTCTTTAAAAAAAAAACCCCACAACTATACATTTTTTCTACAATTTCTCCTGTAACTTTTTTTATTTCTGCTGTCAGACTTTCTGAAGATTGCTCCACAGATCATGCTACTGTCTCATATGTTCTCTCTGTGGAATGAAGAATGCCTTATGTTAGTTTATAGACAGTTGCTTGATTACAAAAAACCTTAGTCCAGACAATGGGCAACTGTATTCCTTAAAATTCACAATAGACTTCCATAAATCAGTAACTTCCTTATAATCTTCCTGTAAGAAAATATACACAGAAATTATTTTATTGACATGTGAAATTAAAATCCTTTACACTTCTTAAAATCTCAAGAAAAAACAGATTCATTGTGTGGAATCTTGTTTGTTTTCAGAAATGTTGACTCATTAGCTGTCTAGGTATTCTGCTCAGGCACCCACAAGCCTGTATGAGGTCCCTCATTATTCATAAAAAAAAATAAGACAATCAGGCAGTTTTAGCAGCATGCAATCATCAGAAACCTAATTTCAAAAAGAATATTGATAGATAATTAATTGGAAATTATTTCTTTATTCTTCTCCCTTCAAAAAAAAATAATCAGAAGGGGAAGGTTAGATTGATTACTAATGAAAGTGACTGTGATTGATATATATACATCAATCATTTAACACAACTGTAAAAAACAATCATGTTTGACAGCTGAAGAAACATCAGCCAGAAAAACTTTTCCAAAATAACTTAAACCAATTGGTTTATGTTAAGAAATTCAAGGTGGGAAAATATAATCACTGACATTTAATATAAGTTTTATTAGTCATCTTAGAGCATATGGATTCTGACTAACTTCCAATAAATTGCAGTAATGGTAGTATATTGTCCTGTATCTGAATGCTATGAATCATATTTCCCTCCTTGTAATTATCACAATGGCATGTTACTGCTTTTCTTAATTTCAGCAAAAAACAACCTTCAAAATTGTTATGAATTTATAAAAGATCAGGTGGTACCTGCTACAAAAGGAAAAAGACAGTGTAAAATTTAAAAAGACAAAGAAAGAACACAGCTCAGCAAAATGTGGTAGTTTCATTTCCAAGAGGCCCTTGTAAAATTAAGCCAGATATACTAGTATTGCTGTATGCTCCAATAGTTCTTGAAAATTCTAGTGAAGGTTGATTTATCTGGCCAAAGTATACTAGAAAGTTACTATCATTTACTTTGGATTATAGCTTCATGAGTTTGTTAGCCCTGAATTTTCCTGACTTGGAGTTCAGAAGTTGAGAGAGTAGTTCACAATGGCCAAGTTCCATTCTGTTTGAGTCAAAGTACCTTTTACATAATTTAAATGAGAAACTATAAATCAGTATTAGTGTACTAAGAAAATGGACCCAGAGTAACTATAAAGATTCCTGAAGCATAGAAAATGTTTTGAGTATGGTCCAGAGGGCCTTTACTAATGGCTCAAAGTGAATAGGCTACTCTGCTAACTTCAATTTGGTGTTGGGAAGGCCAAAGTCATTATATGGGTTTATCACACTAAACATCCTAGACCTGAAAATGCCACCTTGAAGATGATTGAATATTTGTCTGATAGGATTCAGGACACTGTTCAAATACTATGCACAACCTTTTTTTTCAGGACAAACCCAAGCGTGTTGGTGCCCCAAAGTTAACATTATTGTTGGAGCTAGGTTGCATTAGAGACTCACAGCTGCATCTCATTTATCTGCTTCTTAAAGTCAGGCATCAAGTAGAGTCATACATATAGGAAGTTCTGAACCAAAGAATTTTCAAAGATAAAAAGAGAAATCAGTGGAACAAATGACTACCATGAGATACTTATTTACTAACTAGCCTGGGTGATAGATATTTAGACACTTATAGCTGTGTAAGAGTAATATATTGTATAGATCCAACTAGTGACCACACGTTCGCCTTTCTTTTTCCAGCACGCAAAAAAAATCACTTAACCTTTCTTTGTCTCCTTTCCAAACTTGTAAAATGGATATAATGATACTTCCCCTCTTTACAAGAGCTAAAAAATATGCAATATTGTGGCCATGGGACATTTATAACATTGATAAAAGTAACATAAAACTCATTAAAATATCTGTACTAGTATCTTTAGCCATAATCTTTCAAACGATTTATATGTTATGAAAAGTACTTCAGTATTTAACTTAGAATCATACTTGGAAAATGGCTTGCATGGGAAATGTTGTATAAAACTTTTTCTTTTTTTTTTTTTTAATAATAAAAATGTGTTTCTGCTCAGTGTTCATTTTTTTCCTAATGTTCCATTTTTATAATGTTTCCACATTTTGAATTTCTGATCTCTGATGATTTCCAGCAGGAGAAGCAGGGATTTTTGGTTAAGAAGAACTGAAATATAATCATCAGAAAAAGCCCACAGTTTGCCTTGAAGTCTGTTCTCAGGTTTGTCTTTTGGTCTACATTTGAAATTCAAATTACTGTCAAAATGACCTCATGTTCTTATTTAGCAAAATCGTTTGTGCTAAGAAAGTGCTTCCTCTGCTTTACTGTAGGTTGCTAAAGCAACTGTTTCACAAGATATGGTATAACCATATTGGTTAATGGATGAAGATTAGGTTGTGACTGTTCTTTTCTTCCTTTTCATTGTTTTATTATTGAAAATCTGTCATGGCATTTAAATTTCCCATCTTCCTTGGCATGGAAAAGTTTGTGCTAATTAGTTTGTATAGGTAAGAGTCTTGGGTCCAATGGGTACTGTGTGATTCACACAGAAGAATGAGGGAGCAGAGACACATCCCTGACCACAAAGAGCCTTGGAATGCTAGTGATACTAGCGGACAGATTGCCAGAGCACAGAAGAGTCCCCTGTGACACACATTATTACATTTGGGGCCAAAAAATCTCCATACACCATTTGTAGAGCTGCAGTGATACAAAAAAGGCTGAAGCAAGGAGCAGGACAAGCGTTCAGGAAGCCTATAACATTCCTCAAAATGCTAGTAGATGGTATGTGAGAGCTTTAACATTCAGGTCATCAAAATACCTTTTGTGGTTATCACATGTACTCAAAATATAAATGTGCCTCCCCTGGCCTCTGTGTTCTTTGCTTTCCAACTGTTTTATGTGTTCTATGGAGGCACGTGGCATTATTCTTTTAACACAGTGAACAAGGGAATCAAGCATCCGATAATGATCCCTTGTCTACTTCTAATGATCTCCACAGACACAGTTGTGAAATTTCTGTTTTCCAGGTGAGAAGTCAGAGATAACTTGCTCACTAGACAGGATTTAAAGATCATAATATGTTTAGCAAGAAGCCCAGCTTCCTGGTAACAGGACTGTTACCAAACTAAAATGCAAAACACATTAGAATTATATATAACAATAAAAATCTTCACCTTTTTTGGTATGTCAGCTAACCTCTACTTCTCTTTTAGGTTAAGTTGGAATCTTTCTCTAGCAACTTAAGAAATGCCTTCCTCCACTGATTCTGTTGGCTAAAATGGTCATTGACTTTCCTCTTCCCGTCTTTTATAAGAGCAAAAGGTCGAACAGATCTGAGACTTTTCCTGTATCTAGCAAAAAAAGTAGCTTCCTTCCTGGTGTGAAGACTTTCTTCCTTGATCCCTGTTTAGTTACTATGAGGCATCGTGGACTTCCAGGGAATTACATTTTACCTTTCACATCCACTGCTTTTATTGTATAACATGTTATAGTCCTGACTTTGAATTGCTTACCCCATTGCATTATCCCTACAATCCGTGCTATCAGTACAGATGTATCAATAAAACATCTTATTTGACTTCTTGGATTCTTCCTCTCTGCTCGTCAAATAAAGAGAACGCATGATTAACATATACACTGAAACCAGCAATAGGGTAATAGCTACTACTTCCTGGTGTAAATCTTCACTTCACAGATTTGTTTGTTGTAGAAAACTGAAAAGAAAAAAAACTCCTAAACCTTGAAAACTGTTTGATAGAAATGTAACATGCACTAAATAAGTGCATATAGTTGTTTCAACTTTTTCCCCTACTAGAAAAAACTAGTGTGTGGTTTTCAGTTAACACATCACCGATTTAAAAACAAAATAAATAAAACAAAAAAAGAACACTTCTCAACTCCAAAGAATATACAGGCACTTTCATGACACTGATTTTCAAAAGTGATGTTAATGATCATTACTGGCTACAGTACTTTAAGTCAATGACAAGTGAAGAAGCATCAATGCTAAAAAACCAAGTCCTTAAATGTACAAGGAACATATTTTCAACAGCTTTATGCTAGACCAAAAAAAATATTTTCCCAGTCTCCACTTTCTGAACATGCTGCTTCCAACTTTTTTTTCGAAATCAGAAGTTAACAGAAGTATTATCACCATAAGAAAAAAGAAATAAAAGTCCAGAAAAAGTCTAACAGCAGAACTTTGAACAAATCTCAAGTTCAATTAACAGGAAAAAAGCAGGGAAAGTAATAATTCCTTGTTTCACTTAAAAGGTAAACATAGCAGCTGAACATTTAATGCTAACAGCCAAGCGCTAGGCTGCCACCCCTCCATCCTCCTCCAGGATATAAATTCTCCCTATCTCAAAATTTAAGAACAATGAAACATTCAAATGAATAATTCCAAAGGAATTATAGCTTTGTGATCATAATTGGTAATTAATCTATGTCAAGTTTTGGCACTGAAACCTGTTAAGGCAAAGAAATATGAAAAAAAAAAAAAATGTTAAGATACTTATTTAGCATATCCAGAATAGTCAGATATGACATTTCCTGTAGTATTTTTGAAACAGATATTAAGCTACATATATAACTGGTAGATTAATATATAAGCATTTAATCCTGTCGGCCAATTTTACCCAAGTTATTCTCTGAAATAGCAGCTTCTGGTCATTATTAAAGATACGGAACTAGACAAGCTTCTAATCTGCTCAAGCATGGCACTAATCCTGTTCTTTTTTCTCATTGACTTAAAGATGGTATAAGATTCAAAAGAACTAATTGAAAAATCCTTTTAAACTACTCTCTCGAGTTAAACTTTCCAAAATTGTGTGGAGTATTACTCTTTCATACTAATCTACAATGATGTCAGTTTGCTTACATCTTCAAAGCCTATGCTTGCTTTTTTTGTTTTTGCCCTTTTCAAGGGCTTTCTTCTTTTAAGAGATATACGGTGAGAAGATCTGTCAATGTATCAAACACAATAAGTCTATGCAGAAAAATGTGTTTGAGCCTTAGTTCTCTGTGGTCTACATTGTTTATAAGGAAAGACAGCTCATATATTGCTTGTTATTAATATCCAAGAATGCTGAATAGCAAAGAAGGAAACTTTCCACTCACAGAAACCTTTTATCTTGACTCAGCTGAAAGTTAATATACTATAGTCTCAGTTAATAGATGATCAAAGACATAACCTAGTGCGAGGATTAAAGAGAGTTCTGCTGTGACCATCTTCATATATTCTGCACAGCAAGATATTAATGCAAGCAAAGATAAGTCCAAAAAGCCAATATTGATTTTTAAAATGAAACCATCTTTTCATCTAAAATAGGTGAATATGACAAAATGTCACCATGCACTTGAGAAACAACAATGAAAAGATAACAGCAGGAAATTAATTAGTTTACAGAAAAACTGAGAATTTATTATATCTCAGGTTCTGATTTAGGAAGCCATTCCTAGTCAGCAAAATGCTTTAGTGTATGTTTAACTAGAAATATATTCATAAGTTCCATGAACTTTGATGGGCTATAACACATTCTTAAAGTTTAATATTAATCAGTGATTAATACACAATATTGTCCTTGCTAAACTCATATTTTTTGTTATGAACTTCAGAGAAAAAAGAATTATACTGCTTGATTCTTGCTTATTATTTCCTTTAGAAAGCTAGTGTGTTTCTACTGTTTATGCTTAGTCTTATTCTGTTATTATTTCTGTTATCTGGATAGGAAAATAAAGTATTACTGCAGTATTATTTTTTTTATCTTTATTTATCTCTAGATATTAAGTTTCAAAAAATAAGAGCTGACAGGCATGTATGTAATCTTGAATGTGGAATGTATATATTGGCTTGTTAGAAGATCCATGTTTTTAAATAACAGCCTAAAATTCTTTTAGTTCTAAGAATTATTTCCTCCTTTAGGTGTTTTGTAAAGTTTTCTTACCACTTTATTAATAAAACCAGGGAGGGGTGTTGGAATTAATTAGGCTATCAAATACTTTTGATGCACATATCAAGGACATATATTTGAATATGTATATTTTAGAGTAGTTGTACTGTGGATGTAATTATTGTAGAGAAACACTGCTGTGTATGGAAAGCAGAGAAGTCAGATTAGAATATTGAGGGCACAGCGCTATGAAAAAGTTCACATGAAGAAGTTA
Source organism: Falco peregrinus (assembly GCF_023634155.1). Taxonomy (NCBI): domain Eukaryota; kingdom Metazoa; phylum Chordata; class Aves; order Falconiformes; family Falconidae; genus Falco; species Falco peregrinus. The sequence goes on from NC_073722.1 coordinate 2,386,090, forward strand.
AACTGTGGATGGATTTACAAGTAGCACTGACTGTGCGTAATTATGTCATGGTGAATGAGACGTTCTTTGAGGCAGTGAATTCCTCACTGTAAGTGTAGTGTGCTGTCTTTCATTACTGAAGAAGATGAGCATATGGAAAGACAACTATTCTGAAGTAGCCAGTGTGCTGGAAATACTTACAAATATCAATCATATTTTCAATGACTTTGTCACAAACCCATCATCTAAGTATTGTATGTCAAAGATTAATACTCTAAAGAATGCAGGTCTTCCAGTCATATTCACGTGACTAATAAAAGTGTTCTGAACAAGTAGAACTTTGTAATTTTTTTCTTTTAATTTTAATGTTTATGCACATTGCATATACATATGTGTAGATATGTATTATGTAAATATTTATGGCTTATGTTGTATCATGATATTACAAAAGATGAGTTTAAGCAAGTAGGAAAATCAAATAAAAACTGTAGAGGTACTTCTATTTGTGACTATATGTGTAATGGGCATTTCAGCATCAATATACAGCAGTGATAGATGGAATACACTAATCAAATAGACAAATTGAGTATACTGAAGAACACAGCCACAAAACAGCTATATCTTGGACCGCCTTTCTTTTTAAAAGCAAGAGAGGCTCAGATTGGTAGTAATATACTTTAAATTAATCATCCTTTGTACTTTGAATTTCTCAGTGATGTGGCAAAGCTTCAGAGAAGTGTAAAAGTTGCTGGAATTTTGCCAGAGAACAGCTATTGGAACAAGTTTAATGTGTATGAATTTCTTCCTCCACAAGACAGTGCAGTTGCTGGAGACTGCCAAAGGAAAGCAGTGTACAGAACACGCAAGGCTGCTTACAGACCTAAACCAGGACACCTGCTGACAGGAAAAGCACAGTATCTTTTAATTCAATCGGCATCCATACTGCTTTTGAATACAAAGGTACCTGGTAAAATTTTTTGCAAGAATTGATTCCTAACAAATACGACTAATTTTTCATTTGATATTGTCCCAGTTGGTTACTTTATTGTAGCCTCCATTTTCTATATCAAGCTTTGTGATTTCTATTATTTCTTTTCAGTTTTTCATTTCCCTTCTTTTACACACATTTACACAAATCATAACATGAATTAATGGGCTTAGATAATCACAGCAAGAAAATTAAGTATTCAGAAACATTTTTTGTCTTCTCTTTAGATAAATATTTTGAGCTGTAAAATACTAGGCCTCATATGTATTTCATCCTTTGTTCATTCTTCTGTTTTGATTGGAGACATGGGTTAAGATGATGAAGATTACGTGAGATATTTTAGTAAAATCATAGTAAAGCTGACTTCTGTTGCATATATGTTGACTGAGTCTTCCTAGGAGTCTCACAAAATTCACATCGTATAGAGAGGCTCTAGTATATGGTGTAATAAGCCTATTCTCTTATAAGACATGTTAAATCTATAATATACTATGTTATCATTCCAAGGAAAACTTACAGTTTTTACTCAGTTACTCAGTTTTGACTTGTTTTCTAATAAAGATTCATACACAGATGTTTGTTCTAGATTTAAATGGGGCAGCTTAAAAAGGATGGAGTCCAACTGCTAGTTGACCTGGAGAAAGCCCAAATTTAGTTAATTTTTACACTGAAATTGATAGAGATTATTCAAATAATTGGTTACTGTGGCTCAGCTGCTGAGAAAGAAATCTTGAATTTAAGTCATTACAGGTATTATCAAAATGATCTGCATCATATCTTAGATTTAAATTATTAAACATTGAAAATATTTTAAATACAGGTTTGTTCCTATACATATGTAAATACACATACATATATATACACATATGCTGCTTGATTTTACTCATGAAACATTTTCACAATTCCCTACTAATTGTAGCTCTGGCCAATAAGATCCTTTCTGCATCAGAAAAATACGTTTAACATATCAGCAATGGAAATCCTGAAAGTTCTTCTATCTAACCTGGTAAGGTAACATATTGACAGCTTTTTCAGAAAAGTTAGATAATTGAACCCATCATATTCTGCCTGTGGAAATCGCCAAAGCACTAGGGAACTTCTTATAAGAAGAACTTACTTCAACCCAAGTTACACCATATGTGGTACTTAGTCTTTTACTGTAATTCTTCAACATAGTTTTCATGTTCCGATTAGAAGTCACAGACCACAAGGGCTTTTCATTTAGTAAATCTGTGAGAAAATAGCTGATGATATCAACACAAACATTGGGAGCCTATTCCCTTTTGTGTGCCATGACCCATGCCAAGCCTTATATAAATGAGATTTACTATAGAAGTCACAAAACTATCAAACTCAAGACAAGGAAAAGAACTATCTGTCATATTCCTTTAAAAACAGTATTGTCCCGCATGAACTACCACTTACTTAATATAATTCTGAAAGTGTGATTTCCATGCGAATAGCATGTCACAGACTATTTTCACAGCTTTTTAGTTAGGGTGCTTTTCTCTAAAAAAAAATCACCTGAAATTGCCCTTCTTTCCTACCAAGACTGTGAAACCTCCATTTAAAGTAATTGAATATAAAGGTTTCGTTTGTCATTTATGATACAATTAAATCACTGTATTGATACTGCGTACTGCCTTTCCATATTTCTAGGTACTTGCGATGTTCACAGAGTTCTGCAGACATTTTGGACCAACTCTCTGTTGGCTGTGTACTAATGAAAATTAGAAGCAAAACCTGACCTCTCGGAATTATTGTGCTTCATAATCTACTGTCTATTCTGAAAATTACTGCAAAAATGAAAAGAATGAAGCTAAAGTTGTCAGAGTGTAATCAAGACTGTATGTGTGTTCTCTTGCACAGAATTTCTTTTTTGTTCCCCTTGTTTTCTTATTCTTTTGCCCTAAAATATGATTCTGACTAAGCCTGTTTCCTCTTTGTGTATATAAGAGCAAAGAAACATCAGCATGTGGCTGCATAATAGAGGTACTATAAAATAAAGAAATCCTATAAATAGTGTCAGAATAAAGAACTAATTGTTTGGATTCAAACAGAAAGAAAAATATCAGGTGACTATTTGCGGGAAATATGAACAACTAAAAATCAAAAAAATATGGCTATATGGGAGCTTTGGATTTTAAATGAATAATCCACCTCCTCAAAGCAGGCCTAGTAATTCCTAGATGACTACCAAGGAAGTTTAGCTAGTATGTAATTGAAAATTCTAATTATGTGATTTCAACAACAACGATAGCCTATCTAGTTCAGTGCTTAGAAGCATTTTCCCAATGTCCAGCCTGAATCTCTTTACAGGAATGCAAGATCATCATTTAATGTTCTTCCTATTTTGAATTAAAAATAAAGTTTTTTGCTTTCTCTTTGAAGACTGCTATCACATCTCTTCCCAATCTTCTCTTCTAGCCTAATATAGCTACAGAAAATTATAATTTTGCACAAATTATTTCAGAGATTCAGAGATTACAGGAAATATGCCTTTTTCAACCGTGATGCAAAAATCATACAGAATTTCAGGACTTAAATCCAAGCATATGCATAAAAGAACTTTGATAAAGATAGGCATTTTGAAAAGTCCCTGTATTGTGCTTGATATTAAGCAAACGCATAGATCTTTTTATTACATAAACTGTATGACGGTAAATACAGAAAGAAAAAAGATTAAGTAACAACTTGTTGTTGAAATTAAAGGTTATTATTAAGAATATAAAAGGGACTTCAACGTTTGCCATAAGCACACCAATGAAAATTATTGTATTTCTGTATATATTTTTATATTTTATTTAATAATGCCTATTTATTGATAAGTATTTACTTTTTTAACACTAAATGCAGTGTTGACAAGTTGTGCAAATAGGGGACAAGAAGACAAGTAATAAAAGCAGTCATACAAGACTGAGTCAAGGGTTATATGTATTTTATTTTCTACAAAGTGCCTTGGATTATCTCTCTCTATTTTATTGCATTTAGGTAATTTATGAAGATTGGGTTGGTGCTAGACTGCAACCTTCTTAGAGCAAATAACTTCTTTATAAGGCTGTTATTTCTCAGTCCTAGTCTTGCAGTACATTTTCCTTACTACTATGCATTATATTAAACACATGCATTTACCTTCACTTTGAATAACCATACATGTAAGTATTAATATATTAAAAATGTCTGCATAACTGTTCACCAGGTTTTATCTTCTGTTATCTTACTATGAGAACAATGATTTGTGGTCAGCTAGTCAAATACTACCTCATTCAGCCCCCATGTTCTCCAGGAGGCCCCTGAACTGAGTTATTGTAAATTAATCCTGTTATTTCACTTCAGGGGTTTTTTGTATAATAAATAAAGCTTTTTAAAAATCACATACCAATAGTTCTTTAAAACAGTTCTTAAAGCAAGACATTAGAATAGCCAACTTAAAACATTCTTCCAATGCAAATTAGGAGCTTCATTTAAAAATTTTGGGCTTAAAATACTTAACATCTTTATTTGCTACCTAAGTTCTACTGTCATATTGCTATTGCAATATGTTGCTAAATAATAGGCATGGATACATTTTTATAAATTATTCACTGCCAATACAGAGTTATCAGATCTTATAATATTATGAACCAATAATTTTGCAGATATGAAATACAAGAAGAAAATATTCTGGCACATACTGTTGACAAATATTACTTCTCTGGAAAGGTGCTCACAAAAATTAGTATTAACTGACATAATTTTGGCTGATATTCAAAAGCTAATATTAAAAACTGAAACTTATATTTTTAAAATCTTAAATCCAGATACTAAATGTATACTAAATGAAACACATACTAAATGAAAATTTCTGTTGTAAAGACTGCATTGAGCGACTAAGAGTGAAATGATTTTCAATAATTTGGAGGTTATATATCTTGCCAGTTGCAAGAGATACCAATTCACTCGAGTCTTCTCTAGATTATGAGGGTACAACTGACTACCTCAAAATACTATTTGAATGTCCTCTCCATGACTGTAGATACTGATCATTTAGAAGCCTGCTGTATTTTCATAACTTGCACTAAAGTACCCATGGAATGATAAAAACAATTCCTGTTTTCTAGACACCTAACAAAGAAAGATATTTTCCACGTAATAACGAGTTTTAATTTAGGGATGAAAATGAGGTTAGAATTCAGACTACTGTTTTGCATTATCAACATAATTCCAAGATTGAGAGCATAGGGTGGACTTACACTGACATGTGACTGATGAGGTGGAAGTATGAGTGTGAGAGACATTGAACACCACAAATTTTCATAATATATCATCATTATGAAAACACCTGTGCTGAAGGACATTGTGCTGATACACAGAAAATCTCTTTTCTTTGGTTGTCAGAATTTTCATTTTGCCCCACAATGGTTAGAAAGAAGGACAGTAACATCTGTTATATAGAGTATTTGTAGACTACGTAAAAGCCTTCTACACTGATAAATCATTGCAGATTTTTCTGGCAAAAATGAAGCTGGAGGAAATCTTCCCCTTCTTTCAAGTCATTGAACTGAAAAAGAGCCACTTCAGCAGCTATTTTTGAATGACTTTGCAGTTCTAATCTTCTGCCTTTCTGAGAGATAAAAGGAGTGTAGGCATTAAAAAAAAAGCTATTAATGATCTAGACGGGACAAAGTACATCCTGAGGAAGTTTGCAGATGATACAAAGCTGCAAAGGATAGTTGTGCTACCATTTGGAAGGACCTCAACAGGCTGGAGAGATGGCCACTAGGAACCTCGAAGTTTAACAAAGGGAAATTTGAAGCCTTGCATCAGGCTGGTAATAACCCCGTATGTGCACGGAGGCCACCTGACTGGAAAGCAGCTTTGTAGAAAAAGACCTGCTGGTACACTTGGACACCAAGTTAAACATGAGACAAATGTGCTCTTGCAGCAAACAAAACCAAGACAATCACCAGCAAGTTGATCCTTCCCCTGTACTCATCCCTGGTAGATCCAAATCTGAAGTGGCTTGTCTACTGCTGGGCTCCCCAGTACATAAAAGGCATGGACATATTAGAGCAAGTCTAGTGAAGGGCCACAAGTACGATTAAGGGATTGGAGCATCTCTGATACGGGGACAGGCTGAAAGCAGGGGAAAAGAAGGCTCTGGGAGGACTTTATCAACATATATAAGTTCCTGACGGGGGGGTAAAGACGACAGAGCCAGACCCTGGCAGTAGTCCAATGACAGGACAAGAGGCAATAGGCAAAAACAGAAATAAAAGAAATTCAAACATAAGAAAAACCTTTTCTGTTTTCAGGGTGGTGGAGACACTGCAGCAGGTTGCCCAGAGAATTTGTGGATGCCCCCTCCATGGAAGCGTTCAAGGTCAGGCTGGACAGGGCTCTGAGTAACCTGATCTAGTTGAAGATGCCCTGCTCATTGTGGGGGGGGATTGGAACTATATGATCTTTAAGGTCTCTTCCAACCCAAACCATTCTATGATTCTGTGATTCTATGAAACACTGGCACATAATCCTGGGAAACCTTTTGTACCTGGCGCTGGTTTGAGCAGGTATATGGAGCTATAAAATCTCCAGAGGTCCCATCCAACTTCAATTATTTTATGATTCTGTGAAAAATAGCCTCACAGGCCAGCATTGACTGGTGCCATTGCCCTGTTTGGGTTCAATGCAGTACTTATGTGGACTTAAACAAACATTATCTACAGCTGTACATGTTGAGCCCTCTGTGTTGAAAAGACGACTATGAAGTATTCCGTTTTCTTCCAAAGTACATTCAACAAAAGGATCACAATTTAGGAAGCCAGGAAGAAAAGTAGAGACAGCAATATAAACACACATATCCATTCTTCAGTTTATGGCTGAACGTGCACATCTATTCCCTATTTGGGTACTACAGTGATCAAGAAACTACATAGCTTCTTGGATATTCTGTTATTTGTAGTCCAGTATCTGTAGAGAGCACTGTAGTGAAGATCACCCACTGCTTTGACACTGTCATTGCTGGATACAATTATGTATTAAGTGAAAATATTGTCCTTTAGACTGAAAAAGTTGTGCTGGTGCTTCATAGAAGGCATCTCCTTTATCAGTCATCAGTAAAAAAGACATATCTTACTTTTGAGGTGTTCAGCAAATACTTTCCAAAAATAATTTCTTTCACAGACTGTGAAACGGATATAGAACACCCTATCCTGGATATCACAGTTTTATAGACCAGGAACTCCCAGCCATAGTACAAAAAGGACACTAGTTTAATTGCTGTTCTATTTTGTGTACCTACTATATTCAAGCAGTTTTGATTGATGAACTGGTCAGGAAAACAGCAGAGTTATAAGGACAACAGAACAAAAATCCTCAAACAATTTCATATTTCATCACTGATAGTGCTTAGCTGTTAAGGATAGCTATAAAACTGGACTGAGGGGAATTAAAAGATTGCCTAGCTTAGCACTGCATGTGTATGCTGAAAGCAAGACAGTAATTGTATACAAGCTCAAAATATATTATGGGTACTTATCAAAAATATTAAAGGATTATAAAGCTTTGCAGTCTAGAATTTAAATGCCAACAGAGATACAGATGACTGTAAATATTCACCACAGTCCAGTACTTAATTAGACAGTGACAGACTTTTTATTGTTTCACCCAGTGCATAGCATGACTGGCTCTAGTTCTAGCAACAAGTATTTCATAGTTTTGCTTCTTTATGTTCAAGGTATAGCCCTATCAATGACAGATAGCTTAATTATTTGTTTCACTTAACTTGTTATGAATATAGAATTATTCACTTTTCGTGGTTATTTTATCATGTCCATTGTCAAAGAACCCAATATTTCTTAAACTTCCCACCAGCTTGAGCTGACTATATAAAATTATCCCATCCTCAAAGCACAGATGTATTGAGGTTGTCTCTATAGAAGCAGGATCCTCATGTAAGACACCATAGATAATTTGTAAAATACTTAGCCATTTTGCTGTTCACAGCTTCCATATTTGCATCATAAGGAGAGGGAGGGGCACACTTCATTGCTATTTCTGACATACTTAGTGACATACGGACACTTTCAGAGGCAGCAATAAATTGCAGTTTCCTGCCAACAATCGGTACGAAGGTGAGAAACTGCCCCTGTTCAGTTTGTTCCATAGCTTGGTAAGTCCAAATACACAATTCCTCCTGGAAAGTCAGCCAGGTGTATTTGACTCCTTTCAATTTAAAATGAGCTTAGCAACCAGGTCCTTCCCTTCCCAGCTTAGTGCTCTAATGACTGAATGCTTGACAAAAGCTAGATTCTGGACTGCAGGAGCCTGCACCCTTGGTGGAAAGAGGTGCCTACTATTTTAACTGTGAGTCAAAAGTTTGTCCTTCAGGGGCTGTTTATAGGCCACCTGTACTTCTACATAGCTGCCAAATTAATATGGATACCTGAGGATCTTCCTCCTGATTGGTAGAGCTCCTTTAATTCACTGTAAATTACTCTATTGGGGCACTTTCTTCCTTTGACTATTTTGGAAATTTAACCTCTTTCCTTTATTTGTCCTACTGGCATAAGTCATTGTGCCCCACGATTTACAAATGCCAGCAAAGTAATTCTGTAATTTTGTGTAAGCCAGTCCTTAATTGTACTACCTGGAACTTCTCTGAAATCAACATTCTGCTAAAGCAGAATCCATTGCTTTAGACAAACATATAGCATCATTCTTCCTGAAACATGGTCAGCAGTGAAGTTATTTTAAAAATAAAAGTTGTCAACATAACTGTATTTGGTGCTACCTGTTTTGCTGAAGCCATGCTGATTGATAGTTCCCCAATTGTGGTTTTTACAATTTAAATACCTCATTCACTCAGAATAGGTTTATAGGTTTAAGTGAAATGACTTTTTTTCCTGTGGCAGAGATCCAGCATATTTTACAACCGATTCACAATAAAAGCTCAGAACGCAGCTCACCCACATGCCACATTTCACAGTGTTTACCTCATTAGTGCCAGCAGACAAAGCCCAAGAGCCAAGGCATTTTCAATATACTACTTTTCAGTAACTTTACACAAACAGATATTTGACTAGTATAACATGTAGAATTAATGCATGTTGATAGCCAAAATATATCATTAATGATTTCCTAACTGTTCCTTCCTTATTATCCTAATGAGCTAACTTCTAGGTAGGTTGCTGACTTTCCTTGCCATCACACAAGCAATTCTAGCATCACAGATTTATATGATTCTCCAGCATGACAAGCTGATTCCATTGATAGGAAGAGAGAAGAAAGATCAATCATGTACCAAAAGATGTTGACAGAATCATTCCCACTTGGTATGAAGGTTATTTGAAAAATAGAATTATTTCTTGGCTGAGTCAACCTACTTCTTTTCAGTTTGTATCTGTAACAGTCAAGCCCAGCCCTGCTAAACACATGTTTTACTTCTCCTGACTTCAATGTTCAGCATGTTTCAGGATCAAAACACCAGGTAATAGAATTAAAGATTCAATCCAACACAAAGTTGCCTTTTTTTCCCCCTTTTTCTGTTTTGGGCTTTCAACAAGGATTTAAATCTGCTTGAACCCATTATTCATGTCATATTTTATATATTGGTATCTCTATCTAAATTAACCCCAGAGTGACATTTCTTAAACACGCATAGATAATAATGTAGATAAGTCCTTGCTGGCTAATACATTGAAATTGCAGTAGCTGAGGAGACCAAGCAAGAACACAAGTCACTCCTGATTTAGACAAATAGTTAAACAGTCATTCAGACAAAAGAAGACTTTTCATTGAAAAGGACTGTAATCTTCTAAATCATATCCATTGTGATAGTCTCAACCCAATTTCTCATTTCAGCTATTTCAACCTTGTCAGCTGACTGAATTAAGCATGTGTCTCCAGGTAATTGACAATAATGACAATAAAAACTGGATAAAACTGCTAAAAACACAAAGAAATATGGATTTTTTTTCTGCCTGACATTAAATAATACCATATATATACTGAACACCTGCTTTATAGAATAATACTTTTAGCATATTACCTTTTACAGATAATTGAGTTTCCTTAGGTCCATGCTTTCTTAACTGAGGCCTCTGAAAATATAAATGATCACATTAATACAAAAATTCATGATTTTTTTAATTTAAACTACAAATCATTGTTAGCCATGTATCTTTTCATTTTTAAGGGAACTTTTTTATACTACACAGAGTCACTACAGAAAGTAGCATGGTATGCAATAAGAGCATCTTTGGGTGGTCTGGTTTTTATGCCACATCAGTAAAACAAAGAAAATGGAAAAAAACACACAATACCCTCCAGAATAATTGTTGTCAGTCATGAATAAATTAAAAAACTTTAACACTGTCCAGGGGAATATGAAAAAAAAAATAAAATAGAGCACTGAAGAGTATTTGGGGTTGTTCTACATGAAATCATACCTGAACAGTTAGTCATGTCTAGTCAACAAACTGGCAACATATCTCAGAGCTTATAAAGTCAGCAGAGAAAAATGTTTCTTTAAGCAGTTTTCATGATAGAGGAGACCCAGACTTCCTCTGTCTCTTTCTATCCTTTTTCACTTTTTATCTTCTAGTTTCAACATTTTCTTAACACACTTACTTTCTCTTTCTTCATCCTTTCCATAAGATCTGCAAAGAAATTTGAAATGGTTGAATATGACTCCGGTTTGTTGAGAACGTCTTTGAATTGCATCTTCAAAGATTAAATTTTCAAGTAAGGGATGCTGACTGCAGAGAATACTTAGTTCCATCAGATCTATGCTCCGTATAAAACCTCAATGATGGAGGGCAGGGGCAAAGTTCTTCCATGAGCAAGCAAGATATTTTCAGAAGAGTTCATTCCATCTTCAGAAATAGCCACTGTCAGACTTCATAGATCACCAATATTAGTCAAGTTAGAAAGTCCTGAATTACACTTATGTGAATCAGTGTGCAAAACAAATGCAAAAATACTTTTGCTCAAGACCAGTCTCAATACATTATAAAAAAGGAATGTACATTCTAGCTCATGTACTATTTCTACTAACGCTAATTCAAGACTACGTGAATTTAAATGGCATCTCGTAGTGTTCTCTGAATTATTTAACAACACTGTTTGGCTGCAGAATGGCATGATTATTTAAGTAATATTGAAATAATGAAGAAATAGCAACTTATTACATTTGGACCAATTAACTTAAATATGCATTCTTCTGTTATAGACTTCTGAATATTTTTTTTTCCGAGTGGTAATTTTCCTAATAATATATAAAATGCTGAAATAATTATGACTTCTTAGAGAAGCCAGACATAAATTTTCTTTCAATTTTTATTGCAATGTATAGAAATAATAGATTTCTAACAGCACTTAAGTATCAGTTACTTCTAAGGATGCATAAAATTTCTCATAAGAACAGCAGCCAAATAGCAGTCATTAAGACAATTTTAAAAAGATGGGTTTGATAAAAGAATTTTAAAAAAAAGAAATTAAAGAGATTGTTTGTATAACTGTTAAACTCTGTTTACAAAATATATATCCTCTCTGCAAAGCTCTTCAGATAGTGTATCATATGGGTCTGAGAACTTATCCACACAATTGCATTGTAGGACAAGGCCTCAAGGAGAAGAGTCCAAGTACTGATAGCCTGATAAATAGAGACTTGTTAGAACTTGTAGGGCACAAGCCCTGGGAGCAAAGGAACAAGCTAACTGCAGACCCCTGAGCCGTTACAGTTGAGGAGGCAACCAGACGGACAGAGAAACAAGTAGCCAGATAAGGGAATGGATGGCGCCGATATGTTATTAAGAAAGCCGCGTAGAAAGAAACTCCCTAACCTTGGAATAGAAATTATTGCTAGGTCAAGATAAACTAGTAAGTATCTATTGTTCTAACGGTGTGCCTTAAAAATTAACCAATTAGTGTTTTTTTACGCTTAAGATTTAACCAATCAGTGTGTAATATGTAGAAGGTAGAAACATATATAATTGTAAGAAAATCACTAATAAATGGACACTTGCTTGCATCAAGCTGCGTCCCGTCTCTTCATTCACCGCATTGCATGAAGCTGGGGAACTTTTATGAGAGAGTTACAAATATTATCTGTATTCTTGTGGACTTTACTGTATTGACTGTAGCATTTAATTAAAAAAAAAAAAATGCTGCTAAAAACCTGACTATATTTTCTAACAAAGGTTGCAATTTTTTAGAATAAATCAACCATGAGGTTTATTCTTTTCTCTTTTTGTTCAGATATTTTTTCCCTCTAGTTTACATGGCTAAGGAAGTATAGTCTTCTACTTCAAATGTAAGGTACAGTCCCTAAAAATGTAATACATCAAAGTAAATAATGTTTGGAATTTTCCCAGTACTCTACTAGCAGCATAGCTGTTGGAAGAAACCTAGAAAATTTGATAAAAATCATTCCATCTTTTCTCTTAATACTCAATCTTATGAAATCTTTCTTCTTTCTGGAAATAAAAATCATGCTAGTATTTTCCTTTTGTAGAATCCATTTTAAGCCTATAAATTTAATTTATTCCCTTTCTTCTCCCCAATATATTTCTATGGATACTGAAGCTAATCTGGAAGGAAATTATCTTTGCTTCAGAATTTTTACAGTTCCTAATACAGGTGCTATACAAGTAAGACAACCATTAAAATGAAGAAAACATTTACAATGCCTGTTGCACTTTTAGCATTATTTTTTTTTTAAACAGATGGGAGGGGACTCCTATGGATGTCCTGAAAGACATTATTTTCCAGTTTCCTAAAGCTCACACTCAAGTGCAGCCACAGAAGTAGCTCCTTGTCAATGTCATTCCATTGAAGATCTGATATTTGAGATTTCTTTATCTACCCATCTTTTTAACATTCCTTGTGGAAGCTACGAGCCATAAAACAGGTGTTCTAAGATTTGTCTGTGTTTGGACTTAAATGCTAGCATGATGCTATATGCATTATATTCTACTTGAAATCCTTCAGGCCTTGAGTATGGACTCTCAGCCCTGTAGAAGGGAGGAGAAACCTATCTGGATCTGTGAAATTATTACACAGATACATGCAAATGTACACAGATTACATGTAAATAACAGAACTTTATCTATAACTTCATGAGAAAGTTTGATTCTGATGTGATTGTGGTTTTGCAGAGCCAGGAGTTAGAGAAGGATTTTGTTCTGCTCAATAAAAATTTGGAATGGATTGTATATCAAGACCTTATTAAAGTCAAGAATCCTCATGTGGGTTTTGTTGATATCATTACTCTTCAGAGACTTACGAGTCAGTGACAGCGCAATCTCACTGTACCAAAACTCTGCCGCCTTTTCTGTGGGACTGGTGAATTAAACATTATATTCATCTCCTATAACAGTCTGGTTAGGTTAAGTCCAACAGCATTTCAGTAAATCACACTACAAACAAATTCACCTGGAATATTTGTGACTTTCCTTTGAATAGATGTTTGCACTGGAAGCAGAATAGCAGTAAGTTTCCAGTCTGACAACTGATCCACATCATTTTTGCTATCTTAATGGCACTGGTTATGGCTGAAACTTAATTTTATGCAAGCAGCATTTCAGTCTCTAATATATTACTAGTAAAATAAAAAATACTGTGCCTTAACAAATAAAAAGATATATCTACTAAATAATGGGTTTAAAACTGTGTATTAAGCTAAATATTAAAACTGGAGCGTATTACTACTCCAGATCTATCACTTTGTATACTGAATAAAACCAAAGAAAAAGAAAATATAAATTATGAAAAAAATTCAATAATAATTGGTTTGTTCATTTTTTTAAATCTGTGCAGGCTTGACAGATTAGTTCTCCAGTCCCAATTGCTGACGCTATGGAAAAGTTTTAACTGTTGGCTTTGCCTCAGGAAAAATACTTTAACAGATAAGGCTGTCTCAAAATTCATTTTTTTTCAGTTACCACTGACTATATATTTTTATAGTCATATAGGTAACACCAAAAAAAGGTTCAGACGTTTAATGGTTAAAAGTTACTTTATAGCAGTAAATGAGCAGGAAGGTTCTTAAGCAGTGTTTACGCTAATAGAGCTCCTGGAAAGGTTGCAGTATGGTTCTTGCTGAAGAGGAATAAACACTGGAACCTATCTATGCAGACTTAATGCTATTCCTTAGTATAAAACCCCACAGTGAGTTTCTCTAAACTTCTAATTAACTGTAATGAAACAGGATCAAGTTTCCTTACATTTGAATACAAAATACATTTGAATGTATTTTGAAAATTTTTAAGAAATACTACATTTTCAATGAGGACCATTTTTTTGGAGGTGTTCACTTTTCTCTTGTGCTTTTGGTTTGGGATTTTTTTTGTTTGCCCAAATGACTTTTTCATACAATTAAAACATACATTGGTCCCACTGCATAGGAAAAGTACTGAGTAATTCCTGATTTATTAAACAAATGCTATGAATTAAAGGGTTTTTATTTTTGCATTTTCATGCAACATCTGCACCATCTACTGCCCTATACTTAACCCTGAGTCATATGAATATGCCTATTAAGTTGTACAAAATTTTTCAGAAGTAGCAATTTAAGATTACAAAAGCACTCAAGATAATTCTTCCTGAAAATAGTTTAAAAAGGAAAAAACAATATTAAGAGACTAACATGTATATGTAGTTCTATTTGTTCACTTCATAATTTTTGGACACTTTGCATAAGGCCAGTTTGTTTTTCTAAAAGCCTCAAGGCCACTATAATATGCACCTTAAATATTATTTCTGCTATGATACCGATCAACCACTTCATAACACTAAAATTATAAGCACACCAAGCCTTACTGAAAATTTATTTTTGCACTTTACACTCATCCTTCTACAATTTCTTCCCCTTCATTTTGCACCTCTCATGATATATTTAGATACAAGACCACCCACATACAGACAGTCTTTATTTTTTAATCCATATAACCAGTACAATGGAGTCAGCAGGACTAACTGAAATAATATAGGTAAACCAATAATCATCCCTTGCTGGTCCGTTGATTGCTTTCTTCTTTGAGAGAAAGTCATGTCTGTTTTGTAGGTGGTTGTTTGTTTTGTTCTGTTTTTTTTTAATCAAGCCCTTATTAGTTTTGCCTACTCTTAATAAATTTGCTATGTTTTAATCTGGGAATTTGAAAATTATAGAAACTGAAAATTGTCCCTTGAACTGATATGTTTGATTTTCTTTCTAAAGACTTATTTCCCACACTGCTTTTTACTGTTTTCACTGTCAAAAACTATATCACTGAGTTTGGCCCAGGAAACACAGAGGGTTTTGTCCCACTTTGTTGTCACTGCTGGAAAAAAGTCTTCATCTCTTGCCTGCTACAGCAATGCCAAAGCAACGGTAACAGCTTGGGAAAGACAGTGGCCACGTCACCAACACAGCAAACTCTTTCAGTGTAACTCTGGCAAGACACACACTCAGATTTCTTCTAGGCTTTCCAAGCTTAAAGCTTGCATTAGGAAACCCGCCTGATCAAAACTGGTGGTAACAGTACCAGTGCCGGTCCTGGAAGCATACATACTCAGGCAGCACAAAGGTAATTATAACCATCTGCCTTGGAAATGTATCTCCATGCATGTACAGCTGCGGGACTGTGTTCAACAAAATTTGGAAAAAAAAAAATATTTAAACGGGTTCAAGTTTTATGCAGCTACAGAATCCATTGAATTGTATTCATAAAACTTTCATTTTTCTAGGTATCTAAACTTCTACTGCTAGAGAAGCACCTTGGGGTCAATCTCAATGTTTCCTAAATCTGTAATGCAAGCATTTTTCCCCATTCTTAAAAGCAATGTGGAGGAATAGTCCTCCACCTCCTTCATATTCTTTCCATTCAGCGCTTCAAGTGGGTCTTACAATGACATTCGCTGATTCTGAGTCACAGCTAGATTGCTCACTTTCACACTGTTAGATAAGGCATATAGAAAGGATTAGATATAGATGGGTACCTCTAGGCTCCTCCATAGGTGACATTCACCTTTTCTTCAGTAGATGAATAAAGAACCAGGGTTCAGAAGAATGTGAACATCTTAGCAGATCTGTACTTTCTCCGCAAACAGGAT
Organism: Falco peregrinus; assembly: GCF_023634155.1. NCBI lineage: Eukaryota > Metazoa > Chordata > Aves > Falconiformes > Falconidae > Falco > Falco peregrinus. The sequence continues at coordinate 2,402,129 of NC_073722.1, forward strand.
CCATAGTAGCAGTTTTGGTCAACTCTCTTCTGAGACTGTTTTTTTTTTTTTTTTCTTCTCTTTTTTGGGTTTGGTGGTTGTCTTTTTTTTTTCTGGTATGCTTCATTATGGACCAATAGCCTATGGAAGAAAATGAAAAACTGAAAACTCATGGAGCTATGACAGTTATATAAGTAAAGCAGTACTGAGTCCTTAATGTTTACATTCACTTGTATTTTTTCACAACATGAAATCATTAAAAAAGGATAAAAGCCTGCAAATAAATTTGTATTGTAAAATAGATTTAAATAATAAAATTTAACTACATCTTTAAATTAGAAATAGATTTAGACTATAACATTTACATCATAAAAAAAATTGTGCTAGATCCTCAGTAGCTCTAATCCAGTGTAATTTCAGTACACTATAAGGGGACTATACTTAGATGATAAACAAATGACAGCTCTTAATTTCTTTAGTTAAGCACTTTCCACACTAAAACAGTAATAAGCATCATGGTACATACTGTCTTAAGAGGTGAGGATTTGTAATTAAAACTATGCAAGATGAATAGATCCACCTCTTCTTCAAGTGAGCACAAGTTTTACGTGTCCTTCCTATTACATGGTAATATGAGGATCCAGGTGCTAAGTCACAGAAATATTCTTCCAGCATCCACATCGCAACATCCAAAGGTTTCTAATGTACAGCCAGAGGGTACAGCAAAGAGCAATAATAGTTTATTTAGCTGTCCTTCTGTCATGTTAAGAGTCTGATGAAAGGCCAGATGGGGGCACAGACAGTTCCCTCATTAAGTCACGAAGTTTAGAGAGGATTGCCTTGCTTTCTAAACTCCTCAGAGAGCAGTCTATGTGTGGCTAGATCCATTCCTACTCTCAGACCTGGACAATGGGTTTAAGTCTAAAGGAGTATGTGTGCAGCCACTCATCATGCGTAATAGTTGCCTGTCAGAACCTAGTTTAAGGACTTACACTGAAACAGTTTTGCAAAGTTAAAAAACCAGATTATTTGTTAAGTTGACAGATAAAAATTCAGAATTGCCATTGATATGACTTACTGCAAAGATTGAACTTGAGTTAACAGTGCAGCACTTTTGTTAGTAATATTGTCCCAGGCAACAACCAATGTAGTTGGAGGTGCAAATCTTATCAAAGAGGCATCCCTGCATGGGGGGAGAGAGGTCCAGGCCCACTGAACCATCCTGTAGTTAGAATTTTTGCCCTTCGAGAGAAAAAAAAAAAGATTCAAAAATACCAGATTTTATACTCTTGGCAAGGTGGGACTAAGTCAATTATGTGCTGATCAGGTGTTAACAAGGTGTCAGTTTGGGAAGGTCAGTTGGGCCTGATGGCTTAGCACAGAGTGAGGAGGACTTAGTACAGATACAGATTTACAGTTACAGATGTGGAGAAGCCTTCCTGGCCTTCACTGAAACAACATAAGTCTGTGAGCCCCCCCCACCTCACCCCAGGCATCACTCAGTTGGTTTGCTTGTTAGACTACATCCATTACCTATTCTGTGAGATAGACATGCTGCTGAAGTCAAACCTCCAACTCCACTTTGAGCTGAAAACAGTTGTTCCTTGTTAGGTCAGGGTAGCAGGGGGAGGGTGGAGCACACCACCACACCTTCCTGACAATGATTCCATAGGTATACTTTTCTTCAATTTCAGAAAATTATCATAGAATCACAGAATGGTTTGAGTTGGAAGAAACCTTTCAAGATCATCTAGTCCAACTCCCAATTTCCTATTTTTACCTTCATCAATGAGAATAACATTTTGTTTCAGGTTATAGTAACATATACTAAAACCAGAACTGCAATTTTGTCTTTCTACCTGAATAAAATGTAGAGACATTCCTTTAGTACATCTCTAGATGAATATATTTCAGTACAACATATGAGAAATCCAAAGAAGAAAGATGTTCAGTGTTATGTTTTCTTTTTAAAGTTCATGCAATACTCCTTGAGACAGAGATAAAAATACTGTTTGTATCATTATGGGACAACACTCATTGTTTGCACCATAGCTGGCTAGGAAGAGAGATGTTTTCAATTTATCACAACTTTTAGGGTTTTATTCATATAGGAGAACATGAGGAATTATTTGTAAAATTAAAAAATATGCATAAAAATAAGGTAAGAATTTTTATATCCTCAGGTTATCTTCTGAATTGAGAGAGAGAGAGAGAGAGAAATAACCGTAGCAGTTAACAAAAGGCTTTAGGAAATGAACAAAAGAAAGAAAAGATGAAGGAAGAGGTGAGAACAGAGTCTGAGAAGTGAAGAAATTAAGCAGTTAGTGCAATCAAAAAGGAAAAACTTAGCTGACTGAAATCCAGAAGTGGTGCATGAAACAGAAAACAAACACTTTTAAATGTACCTGCTTAGGTATCTCAACAGACAAAGAGTAGGATGATTAAAATACTGTGCCCCAAGCAGATGTCTTCCAAGATACAGCTCATTCTCTCTTTTCTCCCTCTTATCTATCCATCATCCATACACAAACATATCTCTATTCATCCCTATACAGCATTTTTCAAATTACTATGTGAATATTTTTTGCTTGTCTTTTGAAGTTAAAGTAATTAAATAATAGAGACTATAGTTTTAGAACGCCTTAGCATTCAGGAAGGGGTTAAAAGGGCAGAATCTGGTGCTATTTCTGGGAAGGTAAAAGAAGAGGGAGGAGACTTTGTCATCATTAGGAAACTGGGTGAGAATATTCTAAAGCATAGAATACCTGGAGAATTACACTGAAAAAAAAGTAAAATAATTTGGCAGAAAGTGAAACTACTAACATCTGCTTGGCAGTGTAGCCATAGTCTACTTCTAGTCCTTTAATTATTTAATTCTAAGCTTTATTCTATGAAAAAACCCACAAAACAAAAAAACCCACCAAAACAAAACAACTGTCTCAGTTTTTATTGAGACCAGCTAATACCTGGTCAAGGCAAGATTTCTTGTTAAATGTTATATTATTACACCTGCTTAGCACTAGAATTAGAATTTTTAAGGACTATTCTGTGGATGCTCTGCAGAACAGAATTATCACATCTGTATATTAAAAACACTGAAAATTCTGCAACCCTTATCTTGCAACCAGATAAAACCTATTTTACCACAGTATGTTTAGTGATGTATGGTATAGCTCAGTATAATCTCTTTTTGGTATAATATGTACTATTTTTATTTGCAGAGGTAATTATGTCAGAAACACAGTATCAGAGGGAAAGATATGACTTGGAGACCATCACAGTCCTGACAGACAAGACATGACAGGAAATCTACAAAGTAGATAAATTTCATAGTTCTTTGGTCTGTCTTTCTTAATGCTGACAAATTTCTTTGCAACATTTATTGTTTTCAGGGGATTAAGAACTCCACAAAGATGCAGACTCCACTTCATTGCATGCTGCTGCTAGGACTCCATAATGACATGAAATAATTAGCCATTGCTATACACACATTTTTGTATGTTTTGCTTCAGAACACCTGTTGCAGGCTACAGTACTGTACAGACATTAGACATTTAGAAATAGAATAAATGATAATAGCAATCCAAAAAAGGCTTTCCATATAACTGGATGATGCATGTTCTTTCCAAGAGTAGATAATACAGTAACACAGAATAGTTATACCCTTTTGAGGCAATGTCCTCTCAAGAAGCCCAAGGAATAAGCTCTGAAGCACCAATAAGCTTTGTGAAGTTAAGCAATCTAGATGACAGTCCGTAAGGGATCATATCACGGTGAAGACCCCTCCTGAAAGCACCCTGCTAGCATTCATTTGTCATTTAAGAAGACAAAGTAAATGGCTTGAAGTCACTCCATGGCATTTAGGAAAAACTAGTTTTATTTTTGCATTTATTTTAAATAATGCTTTTTAAAACCCTCAAACAACAACCCCTCCTATTTTTAATTCTCTAATAGGAAGCAAAGAACCCCCAAAACAAGATCATTTAGGCTTCCTGAATAAATACTCACTACTCATTGGGGGTGGGGTACATGACACAGCAACAAACAATACACAAAATTCACTTTCTGGAACACAGTCTAAGAGCTATTGCCGACTCCCTGTTCTGCATCTGTTTCAGAGCATGTCACAGACCAACAGTCATGGAGCTCCCACAGATCCTGCTGAAGGAAGGGATTTCAAGGCGTCTAGACTCCTTCCTGTCCTAGGCCAAGTCCTACAACCTGCAGGCTGTGAGGGAAGCAAAAATTTTGAAAGCTTGTTAATAGCATTAGCTACTTGTTTTAGTAGTATAAATAATAAAACGCTATAATTTCTAGTAGCATTAGTACCAGTGTACTGGTGAAGCTCACCTAAGTCTTGTTGAAAACTCCCTACAACCTATGAACATCTAATAAGATTGTTTTCCCAAGCTTGACACGGGAATGAAAACCTGCTTTATCATTACTTTTTCTTGGCCAGTCTAGATGGTAGAGAAGAACGGAACCAAAAATCATTGTATTTCCAAATCATGCAAGAGAATTTTACAATATGTGATCCCTTGGATGCGAGTAGCTTAGAGTGCACTATGCAAAGAAGTGGCTTCAGATCTTAAAAATAGTATACTTACATTCATTCATATAGATTAGGACTTTCTGCATGTCAAAAGCATGTTAAAAACATCAAAAGCTACACATCAAAGGATGTTATTGTTACATAGAAGTAGGAGGAGACAGATTTAATCTAATGTTTATTAGTTTTAATTTGAACTGAGTTTATGTAACCTTTTTTTTAACCATTACAAAATATTAAGGTATTAAAAAAATGCTTCTGGTTCATCACTATTGGTACTAATTTTATAAAACATGTCATTGCTAATGTGTCTGCAAAATTCTGTGGAGGCTGTGAGTGACCAATAAACTGCTAAAATAGAAGAAGGCTCAGCTGAGATGGGCAAGGGTGACATGCCCCGTGGAGTTCAGAGAATAATGCAGTGTGACTGACCACAGCTGCTGCAAAGAGCTGACTATCTCAACACAGAGGGGACAGGAGGGTGGCCTTTGTTTTAGATAAACAGCTATGTCAGTCAAGTGGAGTAACTGACTATCTCATATCTGAGTGGATCAGCTCATGGTGTAAACACTTCTCCTTGAGTGAGGCCAGCTTATGGGGATAGGGGTGGTGAACGCATGGCTCAGCTGAACATAAGAGTATAAAATGTAAACAGCTAACAAGAATTTTGAAGAGAGCAACTGTCTTGAGCTTACTTCAACCCACATTATTTCTTCCTGGCAACTGTGCTGTGGCAGTTATCACATTAGAGACACCTGTAATGGGAATCATGTTGGTATTGTGATTAAACTGTGTATTGCAACTGCTGTATTTTGCTGTGTAACTTATATTTGCATTGCATTGTATTTTCAGTGTATTTTATATCTCTGCTAAATTGGAAATCCTATGTAACATCATCTATCACCAAATAAGTATAGAATCATAATACATATGATATGAAATATTATACCTTTCACACATAGAATATCTAGAAGAAGCTGGTCAGAGTATTAGACTGACAGAGGCATGTATCTATAGGCTTCTTTCAGAAATGCACCTACTGGCTACATCCAACCATTTGAAAACTACTGTGAAATTTCAAGTTATGTCATTCCTTGAGTGGCTATATTAACCAGACAAGGGAATGCCTACACTTTATCATGTTGCTCTATAGTCATGTTACTAAATAACATAGCACCACTCTATTTTCCTTCCAGAAAAAGCGGTTATAGTAGCATGCATGTTTAGTGCCTTTTCATGGCTTGATACTATGGAGGAATATGAAGCTCTGCATGTAATCTTATTTTTATATTCTGAAACCAAGAAAGTGAAGTGAAAGCTATATCACAAAGTTATAAATGGAGCTTCAGAATGATAGATCTCTCAAATCAAGAAAGAGTTCCATGCTCTTATTTATTGCAAAGGAATATAAAAAGCAAGATAAGTAAAAGGGGGTACTGAAGTTAAGAAATAGTTATTATTATTAGGCACACATTCACATACTATCAGACAAAGATAATCCTGTTAATTCACTTAATGATGTAATATTTTATTCTCATATTTTTGCCTCTTTTTATATTAATTATAGCAGAGCATCAGAAACAATATAATATTTATGCTTGGAATATTTATGAACAGTAGAGGTTGCCAGACAGTATGCAAAACCACTTCCTACAACTAATGATTTAAAGTGATGGAGAATGGATGTTAATGTAAAAATATTTCTCAGTTGCAGCTATGTTTCCTAAGGAAAGAAAAGAAGACTTAATTTTCTGTTTGCTATCTTTTAAATCTCTACAGCCAGCAAGTAAAACCGTCAGATTTTTAGGACATAGATTTCAGACATTTTTGGTGGCTGCATCACCACCTTTTTTTCCAGACATGTTATAGCATGACTGCTTTCTCTATTCTATTGTAACACTAAGTACAGAAGTTACTAGGAACACATAATAATCTTACAACAATGGTTTGTTTCTGTGGAGAAAATACTGGATTCTATGAGAATTGCACTGTAGTCCCAACTGAGATTCTATTTATCTTGCTGTTCTTCCTGGAGATTTTTAAGTCATAAACCCCAATTTTAATACAGAGTTCAAATAGTGTGTGGAATAACTTTTTCTTCTGGAATTTTTAGCCATGCTGAAATCTCCAGGAATCAAGAAACAGAGACCTCTAGGTATTCTGAACTCAAAGCTTTTGGGACCCAAGCTATCCTAAGGGTAATGACTCAGCCTGTTCTAAATATGAACCCATGACCCATTCTAAATTTTTAAGCAATTCATATTATACAGGAGGAGTTCAAGTCAATTTGTAAGATTAAGTCCCACACTTCTCTCTGGCAGAGTAAATTTAGGATTCAAGTAACCTGTGCTGCATGAGAGATATTCAGACACTGTCAATGATACTCCCACAAAATAATTTCTTATTTGCTACGTATGCTGTATCTTTGCCTTTCCTACAACCACTCCTACTCAGTAATTTTATTTTTACAAGACCTACAGACAACTGCTGTATCTCAGCTCTCTACTTAAAATTTGAACATTAAAGGACATTTATTTCTGATTACATATAAACCTTACTTCTGAAGTAATAGTATGGATCCCTCTGTGTTGCTATATCACATGGAATGGAAAAACAACATCCACATCTGCTTATTTTACAACCACAGCTATGTCTATCTTTTCTAACAATCCTTCACCTTTCAGTGTAATTACACTTTACATGAAAGGTATAGGTGTAGAGGGTGCAGAAAACTGCTGGTGACTATTCCCAGAGTGAAATAGGTGAAAGAAGAAGGCAGGGTTAATTTTGTATTGCTATATATTTTAGCTCTAAATAATACAAATTAGATTCTCCATATTTGCCACACATTTTAGAAGATAAAGGTCTGGAGGAGGACATAAAGAAAACATTGATTTGCAAAAAATTATCAGACTAGCTTAATGCACACAAATATACTATAGCAAATTTCTAAACAATCTGTAAGCATCTAGCAGACAATGAGATGATAAGAATCATTCAACAAACTTTAAAATTGTATTGACCTAATTTCTCTTTTTGTGAGGTTATTGGCTTATGGGAGCAGAGGAATAACAAATCTGATTAAAACAGCTTTGTTAACATCAGTGTAATACAATCTGACATAGAATTGCCATAAGAATGAATAAAAATGTGATCTAGATCAAATAACTTTTAAAAGGTTGAATGACTACATAAGAGCTGAAAATGCATTATTAGTAAATGTGTCTCAAACTATTAATAAATCAGTGGGACTACCACAAACTTTAGCCTTGGATTTGTAATATCCAAAATTATTTAATACATTTATAACAACGAAGTTGAAACCTGCATTTATAACATCAACAGATTCTGCTAAGCAATTTGGAGAGCAGTGTTTAATTCAGTTTCTTAATGAGCTTGTGAAATCGTCAGAAAGAAAACTATATTATATAAAAAAACCACATCCTACTAAAATGCATTCTCTCAGAAACAAAAAATTTTTGGAGTAAAAAATGGGAAGTAACAGTTCAGTAGAAAGGTATCTAAGGGCACAGTTATACTGGATCACATATATTAAGAGTTGTATTACGCTAAAAGAAAAAACCCAAAAAAACAACAGATCATGGATTCTGCATCTTTATATACATGAAGATTAACATTCGAGTTTACTTTCCACATGAGGCTTTGGCAAAAGTATGTTGCAAACCTTCAGCCATAATTTAGAAATATACAGGCAATGTAAGGAAAATCCAGAGGAGAAAGAAAAAGCCAGCTAATCTGATCAGATTGATTCATCAGAAAATACACTTTTGAAAAGCAATTAATTTCTCTGAAGCACTGTAAACAATTATTGTTCTATGAAACTGTATGTAATTAACATAACTTCATTGAGAATTATTCAGAATAAAATGTTTAGATTTTACTTTAATGAATTGGTTTCTAAAAGGAATTTTCATAAATGGGTGAAACAATTTATTTCCCCGTTCCAATATCCATTTTTTGTCAATCATACAGCTGATGGAACTCTTGCAATGCAAATTCAGCTTCTTGTTCCCAGACATTCTGCAATAGTGAATAAGCTGTTGGAGGATTTTTTTAACTTTGTTCAACATTTATCATTATTGACTAATGTTTTACTGAGACAAATGTCAGTCTACAATTGACACAGCTTCTGACTGATCTCAAGAACTATTCACTTTTAGGAGTAATTGAATATTTATTATGCATTATTTAGCTTAACAGTTTATTCTTCTAAAAACCTAGAAGTTTATTCTTCTCACTGGCTAGTTTTAATTTTAGTTCCAATAACTTTTTCTTTGCATATTTATTCATGAAATATACTTGCATACACAAATAAGTATGTCCTTTCATGTGTGAGTGACCTCCAAATATTTATGTAAATTAAGTCAAATTGAATTCAAATACTTGGAACCTAAATTTATTTTTAACTGATCTTTATTCTTCTTCTTGCCTTAAATATTTGTCATTATGTATTATTCCTATTGTTAACATGAATTAATGACAACTCCCTGCTATTCAACAAAATTTCATAGATAAGTGTCTATGCACATAAATGTACTTTAAAAGGTTTAAATAATTATAAGGATGGCCAGTTCTGTTATTTATCATATTGGAAACTGAGAATTATCATTTTCACTCTTACTGTTTGAGTTTACCTGTGCCTACTGTGATGGTAAAAGTACACTAAAAAAACCTGAAGCATACTGAAAGTATGCACATTTTTGCTGCATAATTGGCAGGCACAATATCACATTACCAGTACCACATGAATTTTGTACTTGCAAATTAGCTAGATACTATTTCTCACCACAGACATAGAACTATGCTACCAGTTACCCAAAGATCAGGGCAAAAGTCAGGGCAAATGTATGCTGCTTCTAACATGTTCTTTTGATTGCCATGCAGTCAGTCGTTACTTGTTTGAAGCCCATTATCCAAAGTTCATTCACACACACGCAGCCGTTCTCCCAAATGTTAGGAAAACGTGCTGTTACAACAACCCTGCTCCAGGTCTTATATTGATTCACATTCTTTCTATACACATTCACCTTTGTGAAAATCTCCACCCCCACCCCCTCCTACTTTTTTGACAAGTAAAGGGCTTAAAGGTAGAGAGGTAGCTCTCACAGCACGTACAGAAATGTGTACATGCTTGCAGCAAAGTGTAAACCAAAAGGATTTAAGCCAGACACTTCTGCAGGAAGTTGTTTCTTCTGCAGGTGATGCATACTCCCAACCTCCATTATAATACAGGAACCGCATACATGCACTGATTAGTCTCCTATGAACTGGATGAGACAAGGAAATTAAACTCAAAAAATCTATACTTTTTTTTCCCCTCATTAATTCTAAAAATAATTGGGAGGCACTACAGTTAGCATTCTGTGCTCACCTGATTTGCTAGGGGTAGCCAAGACTGGAAAGAGACTTTTCCGAAGAGGTTTGGTTTTGTTATATTTAATCTGTTCCTTCAAGGAAAACTTCAAGAAAGGAAAATGACAAGAAACTCAAAGCTCTTTCCATAAAATTCAAGCAGTTCAGTCAAGCTTCAAAGTGTCAGCATGTTGACTATGCCAGCTGCATACCGGTGCAAATGAAGCTTGAAACCAGAAGTAAACATTCAAGGTGATAAACACAGCATCCTGGTTCATTGGCAAGTACACAAAGAGTGTACCACCTATGAGTGCTATTTTAACACTTAAGCACAATTCCTTTCTGATATGTAAAGACACCCTCTCTAGCATGGCTGATAAATCCCATGGAAGGCTTTCTTTTCTGAATGGAGAGACATTAAATTTACAAATGTATTAGAAATTTCTGTGATGAGATAATGCAAAAAAACCAGGGTGTACAGTTGCATCGTCTATTCTTACTTATCAATTTGAAGGTAACATGGATTTTTGCAATGCCTTTAATGAAACCTTACTCTTTAATCTTTGCTGGGGTTCTACAAATAGAAAGACCTGAAAAAATATGAAGACAAGTATTGAAATTATGAGAGCTTCTGTGTAAAAATAATTTGATACAGGGCAAGAGCTTGTACCATTTAAACTCATAATTACCCTTAACACAACAGTATGAATTGAACGCTATGTTCCGGAAGTAATGATAGATTTATTGCTACTTTAGTAAGCATTTTATCTGAGAAAGTTTACCTTCCCAAGCCTCCGCCCACACAGAAGTGCTGCCTTGCTTTTGAGTTCCTTCCAGACCAACATATTACATATTTAGTGAATAACTGGATTAAAATGTGCATCAGGGCATAACGACTGTAGTCATTTTGATATACTAAAACAATGAAGAGAGGAAAATGTCTGTTATTTGAACAATAACAAAATACTTGTTACGATTCTTTAGGAAGGTACTGCAGGAGAGGTGAGCTCAAACTAAAAATTCAGACTCTGATTCAGATATGTACCAGAACTTCTTCCAGTTATGGTAGCAGCTGAGCCTAAGATTGAGTTTGTCATCTTTACCAAAGATACACAAAAAATCCCAACAATATTCTTTAGACTAGAATGCTTTGTTGCCAGATTTTTGTTCCAGATATTTAAAAAGATCAGAAACCCCTCTTTACTGATATATGACCAAAGAACAGCAGTTGGTGAGGAAGAGATATTTGGCAACTGTCTCAGCTTAGGGACTGAAAGGCCGTGTTTAAAAATTATCTCTGGAGACTTAAGCATTACCCATCAAAAAGGGCACATTTAAAGGTAATTCCTCTGACACTAGAAAAAGCTTAGCAAGAAACTGTATTATAAAGCTTTTCTGTACATTAACAGAAATCTAAAATTCCATGTATAGGACAGGAAAAAGAAAATGCTCCTTCTCTATAACCTTGTGCCAGTTTCAAGCTTTCAACTGAACAGTCTCAATATCTTTCCTGTCATTTGCTGAAGCTATGAATGACAAAAGCTAATTAGTTAGGATATAATTACATTACTCCTGGGCTTTTGGAGGAGTTTCTTCTGTTTTGGATACAAAGTGGGATTAAAGACTACCTCCCTCCCTCCACCCAGCTGCTTTTTTGGGAAGTACAAATGGACAATCTAATAAGTACTTTCTGTGGAAAATATCTCTCACAATTCAGTTTTCATATGACTTCATTTCAGTGCTGAACAATGTGGACTTCTGGACTGAAGTCAATGGCATTATCTTTCAAGTTACATAATAGAGCAACAAGAAGTGCTGATGACTTATGTTCTCAACATACTGACCAGGATGTACTAGTTTTGGTGTGTGGCAGTGTACCCAAGCAGTCTAGAAAAATTGTTTAGCACCACAGCTGAAGAAACATACATAATTAATTCTAAAACTCTGGTTAATATATGGGTGATTTGAGACAGTCCGTTACAACCTACACTGAACTATTTTAACCAGGCAGAATAATAATTACTATTTTTAAAGTCAGATATGCCTGCATAGCATTGCAATGTATATAACATGCAAGATTTTTTTCTTAGTTGAAGTATGGAAGATATATTTTACTGAATTTGTGACTTTTATAAAAAGTTTTAATGATGAAATAGCGACATTAGCAGACAGCAATAAATTATATACAGTAGCGTTTTAAAAGTTTCCTTCTATAGCAGCAGTAATTCAGATTACAGTGATTGTGCTTGTAATCAATTATTTAGAAATGTCTGCAAGGAAATTAGAACCTTTTGCTTTTGAAAGTCAAATCTTTGTGACACATTAGAGTATAGCATGGAAGTACTACCCTTTCTTGAGGAGGGAACAATGAAAAGTCCTGAATTAACAGGAGGAACAAGTAGAGATAGTGTGTAATACAGTTATCAGTTTCAAGAAAATATGTAGACTTTGCTAAACTACTTTGTGGAATTTATATTGTTTCCTATTTATGTAACATTGGATGACATATTTCCTATGTAGAGCGTAAATGTCAGCTTTTGTTTACTATTCATGTTTATAAAAAGCCTTTCATCACCCATTCACAAAAAAGTAATAGCATGTGAATCAACTGATGCTAGTGCTGGTGTCTGCTATGTTCTTTTATCCCTCAGTCAATGACGGGACATCAATTAATGTATCCTCAACAGATGCAGAACTTCTGAATGCTATTGAAAATTAAAACAGTTATCACTGTCTACACACTACATGCTGCTTTTATCTAGCTTTAACAAATCATTAAGATATTAGTATAATCACATGGCTTATTCAAATTATATGGCTTCCATATATTCTAGAATGCAGCTGTAAAAGTGTTTCTTCAGATTAAATTGTCACATTGGATAAATACATACGCCAGATATAGTAACAAGCATCCAAAACATGGATATTTAAGTCAGTGAGTAGCAGTGTGCTAAAATCCGGTACGAGATCTGAATTTAGCGTCTCCAAATCATCATAATAATAAAAATGCTATTAGACTTGAATGGTTGTTAAGAAATTCTCATTGTTCAAGTTGAGAGAAATATGGAAGTTAAACAATCTTTAACTTACCTTTTAGAATACTTTCTTATTTACCATTGGGTAATATTTACAAGTTAGAAAAAACTATTACTAATGATGTTGCTTTTAAGAGTGCACAGTTATAAAAGTAACAGTATCCCTCACAGCAGGATAATTGTGAGCAGCAAAAATTCAGTTGACTTACACAGACCTATTCCATATCTTATTTAAAAAATACTGAAATTATACAACATCTCCTGGGTGGAATATCATTACATATCAGTGTTATTTCCAATTTTTTCATTTTCTTTACCTAGGAATATGTGATTAATCAACTATTTAGATTTAGCTTCTGTTATCCAAGTATAAAGCACAACAGAATGTGATGACCCTGATGTGTTTGCCATTTATTTGTCCGTATTTGTTGTCCAAACCAGTGTCAGATTTGTTTTCCAGTGGGGTCTAGTTTTACATAATTGCTTTTATCAATTTCACAGCTGGGCTGGCTGAAGAACAAGGAGGTCAAACATCTTGTCAAAGCTTACAGTCTGTGGCTCAGTTAGGATTATAATTTGCTCCAGGCAACTGGTGCCTCTGTGGTTTGTACTAAATGTTAGATAATGGGCACCCAGATATTTTGAGATGCCTGGATATATTTCTGGATTGTAACAGGATACTTTTATGCTAATTACTTGCTACTATTGTACAGTAAGCAACTTTGTAGTTGGTCTAACTCCATTCCTACTGAGCTGTAATTTGTGCATACATGCATTGTTCACTGTGACTAAGATTCATGTCAGAACTTCAGTGTCTTCCAGACCAAATAAAAATGAAATTATTCTAGAAAAACATGTCATTTAATAAGAGATTAAAATCCTGCATAGACTACCCTTAGGGGAATAATTAGAAGAACTTATTTTTTCAGAATGTTAGTTTTTATTCCATGTTTGAGAAGTTTCTCAAATATTCAAATAAAAACATACTGCTGCTCAATCAATATTTATAGTTTGAAAACATTATTGTTACATTTTTTTTTTAGGTCAATGAAAAATACCCACTTACAAAGGGAGTACATAATCAAGGGAAACAGAATGATACAATTTATTTCTACCACCAACTGAACTGTCCATAAGTAAGCAGTGTTAAGGTCATACCTCTCTACATAAGAAAAAGCTAGATTTGCCTGGACCATTGTTTTCTGTTGTGTATTTCATACACTGAAGTTTTTTTAAAACTGTCATTCTTGTGCATTTCTGTATTACACACGTCCTAAACCTGGAACATGTATGTGAAGACTACTGCATAGACTTTATTACTCAAGTGGAATTGCATTCTGCAGTTCCACTGAGTCTGCAGTTATGTATTGTATAAAAAGTTATTTATTCTGTTCTAAACCAGCTACTTTTCATATTACCTAATATCCTAGTTCTAGCAGTCTGAAAAATAGCAAATAATTATTCTCTATTTGGTCTCGTCATGCATTTCATGATTTTACAGATTTCTGTCACATCTTCTCTTAAAAGTACTATTGTATTTTTTCCAATAATGTAAATTAAAAGAGAAATGAAAAAATATTTTCTATTAAATTTAGCAGTTCCTTATACTGACACATGATTTTGGGAAAAAATCCTCAGACATATCTTTCATCAGTGGTTGAAACACCTTTTATCTGCTCTCATTAAGTCACAGAATTAATCTAACTTTTCTGGAATGACCTTACCGTTCTTGGATGAACTTTTTATGACACATTGAGACCTATTCACCACTCAGGCCAGCATTCAGCTTTCATAAATATTGCTAATATTTGAAATCTTAGCAAGCAACTCAACTCCTTTTTGATGTGCCCTGCTGAGACTAATTTTATCTTGCTTTATATTCCTTCTTCTCTTGTGCATATGTATCACAACACAGTCTTAAATAGCCACAAACTATTTTCCTCAGAAGGTCTCTACTTCACTCAGTTCGTCCTTCAGCCAGGCCAGTACCTATTCCTCTATACCACCTACAACAGCACGTGTAGTGATCAGCAGAAACTGCTTCTCAGTCCTCAATATATCTTTTGAACTTTTACTTGACTCTAAAGCAGCCAGAAAATGTCAAAAACCTGTTCAGTCCTTGACTGGAGTCATCCAGAGAAGAGCTGTTTCTTAGTTTGACAACTTCAAAGCAGTAGAGTCCAGAAACTCTACTAAGTAACATAATTTGACAGAACAAATGAACAGCAAAACTCGCACCCTTGGTAAACACACTTAATTTTTATTCAGTCCCTGAATGCCAAGTTTCAAATCCTTAATTTATAGTACCATGGCAGCAGTGTCTTTTAAAAAATGATTGCAAGGATTTAAGGTGGACTAAAAAATATTTTCTCTCATCAAGCTTTTCCTGAAAAAATAATATTTTGGTCAAACTTTGATAAAATGTATCTATCCAAATGATTAAATATCTGAAAATGTAAAAGCTGTTGAAAGCAGTTTCCTAAACTGGAAATACCAGACTAAATTTGTTACAGACCATAAAATAGTTTATACCTTGAACTGACATAAAATCATGTGTCCTTCATTCACAGACACAATAATCACCATTAAAAATAGAATAATCATGTACCTCTAACTGTGCTTTTATTGATTCACTTTGTCACTCACACTAACTGGATGAAGGCTAGGCTCTAGCTTCTTTGCTCAGTGATGTCAAAGTAGCAACAAATCTAAACAAAGAAGTGAAAGATAGCACAGAACTGCCACCATCTTCAAAATATACACTTTTTAACCCCCAAATTTTGCAGTATTGTAATTGGGAAAATTGAACTTTTCCTAGACTTTTAGGACAAATTCCGATGCTTGTTTATATCACATGGGGTATTTTGTTCTGTTTGGTTGGTTTTTTTTTTTTTTTTTTTCTAATTTATTTTATTACTTACAGTGGATAATTCTTTCCTTTCTTGGGAGCTTCATCTGTGCTGAAATAGAACTTAAAATTCATATAGCTCTTTATGACTAATACCATTTGATGAAAGAGTACATAAGGAAAAAGGAGTATAGTTAAGCAGAGAATGGCATGGAAATAAACATATCAAAAGCTAGCTTTATTTAAGCTCATCTTCCAAAGTATTTGCTCTGTTGGAGTTATACCCAGAGAAGAGGGATCTGTTGTCTCATAAATCACTGATGAAATGCCAGAAAGACCAATGATATGCTGCATTAATATTGCAATATTAATCAACTCACTAGATTTGTATTTTTGAGTGTAATATGAATAAGTATTCTGTATGAGATGCAAATCAAGTGGATATTAAAGTTGCAGAAAAAAATAATCAGTACTTCTGAAAACAATTTGGAGATATGCTTCAGGAATTCCATGAGCAAGATTTAATACATTATCAAGAATGGCTATTATAAATAGTTTAATTCCCTACAATTCTGTATATCAACATACAATTATCTATCAGAAATCCACTGTTCAATCATTTTGATTGAATACAGTCCCATTAAAAACTAAGGATCTGAATGCAGAGGTTGTATAAATCATCTCAATTCATCCTTTGCATAATTTAAGAGCTTTGAAAAGCTAAATATTGGATATTTACATAAGAATGAATCCCCCTACTCATCCCAGGAACAGTGATACCCTTCATGATGTTCAAATATTTCCTTACTTAATTTCTGATGTTTTGTTAAATTCCTTATTTCTGTAGGAAAAAAATTAGACTGGCAATGCAGTCAGCAACTCAAATCCCAAAAAATCATTGAAGGAAGTATCCTTGACTATTTGTTCTTTAAATTCAGTTTATCTTTTTATGATCACTTTCTGAAAGTACTCAATTGTTCATAGTTAACTGCATATACTTTTGGCTTGATTGCTGGAGTATTTGCTGAAAGTAAATTTTAAACTGAACATCTGATTATCAAATTTGTATTTTGCCTTCATGCTGGGTTGGTTAGTTACCATGAGTCATGTGATATCTGGATTTTGATTGCCTGGCATACATCGCTAACACCTATTATAATCAAACACAGTTGGAAATTCAAACTGAATTGCTTAAGTTAGTCAAAAACATGTGTTGCTGCACAGAAGTTAGAGCACAAACTGATTGTAATATTCATAATTCACAATTAAATGACACACCAAGATTTATTTGCTAAAGGAATTACTGAATCACTCTGAATAATGAATAAATTTGAGAAATGAATCACTCAGAGAAAGGTGGAATTCATCAAATTGTTTGCTCTGAATTGCTTTTAATTTTCAGTATTAAAACTTCATGATAATGATATAGGCCAATCAAATAAAGGGTAAAGGATTCGCTATACACTATGAAGATAATACTTTGAATACTCCAAAGTGCAAGAGCAGAAGGCAGGGGTTGACAGCAGAACCACAGCAAATCATAAACATGATTCCCTGAGCTACAATGTAGATGTTTCAGTAATTATCTATCCTGTAGTGGTACTTTTCAGTGGGGGATGGATGACATTTTGTAGTCTTGTATGCTTCCAAAAAAAATGTATCCGGTGTGTAACTAGTTAGAAATACATGCGTTATGTAGTTTTACTTGATAACCTATAATGAGTGTGTAAATACTCCTTTTCCAGAATTGTCTCATGGAATAGACTAAAAACATGGTAAATACAATCATCAACTACTCGTTGTCTCATGTAATACACTACGTAGATACTTCATGCTATGTAAATATGTTTCAAAAGTATGTAATGGAGGACACAAGATCAGTTATGAATCTCATCATCCTTAATAAACTTTTTCTCAGTCGAACAGACTATCCTAAATTAGATTCCTTCTCTCCACTGCCTAACAGTCACCTACAAATCACTACTGAACTAAAAACCAGCAAATCTGCCATTGCTGTCTTCAACAGAACTGGATAAACTTTTATGATAGAGCATCTGAACAACTGGCAACTTGGCCAGAATCCATAGAAACCTGTGGCTCTGTCTTTCAAGTTTACAGATAGAGCCAATAGAAAGAAAAAATAATTCAGTCTGAATCCAACTGTTAGCTGACAATTTGATGGTTAATCAAAAATATAACACTTTAAAGCAATCCATGCCCATTCAACTTTATACTGAGGCTACACAGATGACAACTTCCTCATCAATAAAAATGATGTACAACATTCTGTGGAGTTATTCAATCAACAATTCCCAGAGATCATCTTTGCTATAAAGTAGGAAAGATCTGGGAATCCTTTTCCAGGATGTTAGGTTTTATGGAGCAGCACCAGCATATTTGTAAGTACTTGATATGAAAATGGTATTCCTTCAGACACGTCAGGGAGCATTTTCAGTGCAACACACTGAGATTTAGTTGCTTGATTCTCAGTAATGTTAATAGGAGTTGCATGGCTGCATCCCAGTGGACTTAACTAAAACGTTGCCCCTTCCAGTTCACATCTGCGTACCACATGCCTATTCAGTGCAGTCTGACTATTCAACTAGTTCTTCACAGAAGATACAATACCAGGACCTTGCACTGCATTAAGTAATTGAACTGAGATAGAGCTCCCATGAAATGAAACGTTAAAAAAATCATTTAGCACATAAACCAAGAATAATGAAATGTAATAGAGACTTCTCCAAAAGATGTAGATAGTTGTACTTTAAACAAAAGTCATTATGTGACTCAGTGATTATGAGTGTATCTTGGCCACTGTGCACAGCAACACACTAGGGCTATTCCTAAGTCTGTGTGACTTGGGATAAATTGTTTCATTTTCTCTGCCCTGGTTTCCCAGTAGTGAAACAGGAACAGTGAAACTCTCCTCTATTACATCGCTCATCAGACAACTCTGTAAAACAAGAATTGTTTATCCCTAACTTAACTGAATGGTTGTGTTCACTGATGTGGTAACCTATGACAAAAATTTAGATATATTTAACATTAAATATACAGAGTCATTGAAACCAAACTGCTTTCCAGTAAAATTCATACACAGTGGACACAGAGTTAGGTTTAAATACATGCTTTTAGCATATCAAACAATTTCTATTTTTAACACAGCACAAAATGAATGTCTCTACTAAAGTTGCACACATTCCTTAATTAAACTGTTTAAGGAGAGGCAAAGCACTTAAAAAGCTTAATTTGGCAAAAGTAATCTGGAAAAATCTAAAAATTGGAGAATTTAGAAACAGCACTAAGTATGTACAGTTCATGGTCTTGAACATATCAATGCCATGTTTGAATTTTTGTAACATTAGCAATGTTGTGTCAAGAATGAGTGCAAATGAACTTTAGACCACTGTCTATTCTTCACCATGTGACTTGAGCCTGCTCTGCAGTTACATCTTTCATTACACATGACCTATTATTTTGACTAAGAAACTACTGTCGGTTCTGTTGGGACTTCAGACTTTCAGCTGCAGCGTATTCTAATTCCTGTTGTCTGTAATAAGTGCCAATCACCATGCACAGTCTGATTCTTGAATATTAATTATTAATTTTTCAGCTTCAGGGAAATTAGGTATTTAGACAGCAATTCAAAATTACATTTATGGACTTACAGCAAGTCCTTCTAAAATAAGTACTGATTGTTCAAACACAGGTCTACCAAAACAAACGATCAAACAATTAAATCATTCATCATTAATCAAATCAATAATTCTGGAAAATACTTTGGGGTCCCTTCCCCCATTTTCTTGGAATACATGGGAAATCTTACAGGTTCTAGTTTATATTAATTTTGAATTAGTCATAGCTTACCATAAAAAAGCATTACCCAATTTGTTGTAACATGATTTTAATACTGGTGTTACCAAGCTTACTAAATCCTGCAGGAAACAGCTGAACTTGAACAGCTACACAATGAACAAACAGTGGGAGGCAGGTATACTTCTGATTAATGAAGAGAACAGAAGTGCCCCAGGAGTCTTTATGAAATGCTGTAAATCTACTGTAAAAAAAACTTCATGGATTGAATAGGACTTTGACCTATCAGATCTCATTATTCCTCCTCAGTTAAACTGTTCTGACTTCTAACTTAATTTGCATCGATTTTCAACTGCTTTTGAACCTGTGCTGATGACCATAGCTGTTCCTCACATGAGAAATTTACAATAAGGATGCAACTATACTAAAATTATTCACAAAAAGCCATGTTTGCTAAATATGCTTTTTTTCCTCAAAATTAGGCAGATTCAGAAATTTAATTTTTCATTCATGCTGGTGTCACATACATAATATGCATTGTATGATATTTTTCCCTTTGCTGACTTGCTGCCTAGAATTCATTGATGAAGCTAAGCAACTATGATCTTCTTTTAGGAACAGAAGAATTTACTCCTGTCCAACTGTACAGGAAGCTCCTCCATCTCATATATCCCCAATTTCCATACACACACCACTTCATTAGTTCAATGGCAAGAGTTATTGTCCAGCATTTAGGTCTCCATTCAATTTCTTCCACTGCATGGGTTCATCCTCCCCTAGAATGCTACCTTGAGGCTGTTATTGTAGGGGCAGCTGCCGTAGTATTATATTTCCTTTTTCTTGTCTTCCACTTGCATTCTACTTGTATTCATTGCATCTTGTTCATGCTCCCAAAACACCCATCAGCTGAAGCCTTCCATGTTCATGTGAATAAAGTAATACCTGCTTTTCTGATCAAACTTTGGCCTGAATGTAAAATAAAACTGCTCAGCTCAGCAATATCATTTCAGGACTGAAATGATTCTCACTTCTTGCCCAAAGAGGACATTAGACTCCTGTAGAATTCTAAATTTGAAAAATAGCACAGAATTACACCCTAGATTTAGTTGCCTGCATTCCACTATTTTTTGGGGGGGTTGGGTTGTTTTGGGTTTTTTTGTTTGGTTTTGGGTTTTTTTTTTTGGGGGGGGGTGCTTTTTGTTTGTGGGGTTTTTTTTAATTTGGTATTATTTATCAGAGTAAGGTATCATTAGGATAGTTAGGATACGCTAAACCTTTCCTATTCCTTCTTGAAACCTCATTGCAAGGAAACACAACCTATTTTAATACCTTACTTGATATTCAGGATAAAGTCTGGCTTATTGTGCCCATCCTTTAATTGTGCATGGAATGTATATGCTTTATAAAACAAACCTCAAAAAAGTTCTGTCTTGACAATAATCTGCCCATCACAGTCACCTTAATACAGTAAGGTGTTAAATAAAATTTTGCCTTTTAATATTGATGTGGACCTCCTACTGTCACATTAGCCCAAAAGACAATGAAGATTTTTGATCTGAAAAATCAAGATACAAAATCATGTGACATATTAACATGTACTCAACATTTAGAGACCTAAACTATTACCAAAATAGAAGTTACTTTTTCCAAATCATTGCTTTGGGAAGAGCATGACTGTTTTCATTAAGTTCAGGTGAATCAAGATATACCAAGAATTCTCCAAAGGATAGGTAAATGTCATATCAAAATATCTCTTCTATTTAATTTAAATGAAAACTATGAACACCAGATCTATAAGACAGTATGTTGGGGAACAGCAAACTATTTTGGCCCTGAGCTTGTACATATCATGCTGTGATGTCACTATAGTATTTTCCCTCCTCAATTTCCTCCTAGTTTAAAGATCTGATTACATTTTGGAGCAGTGTATTCATTTAAGGTCAAGAAAAGCCTTTTAACATGTTAATCAAAGTGCATACTTATTGTCATATCTAAATTCTGACATTTAGAGAAACTTCATGTAAATGAGATACATGACTGAATCACTAGAAAAACACTGTCAAATACTGAACACAGAAACACAATCAACCCCACTGTATTGACTGAAGTCCTTCATGTGCCTCCTCTAAAGTGCAAATTAGACTTAGATTTGTGAATTTTGAAGTTTAGGGACCCTTGGATATACGTTCCTTTGTGCATACTGATGTCTATACTAAATCAAAATTTAAAGTGTATCATTAAACAAAATTTCCTGCTGTTGCAAGTCCTTTGCTTGTAGATTTGGAACTGAAGAGCTGGTAAGTTGAACGGAGTTGCTGATAACCCCAAAGATTGTCTTTTAAAAAAGAAAACATTATTTTGTGGTGGTTTCCTTTTTAATATTTGGCTTTACTACTTTCTTCTTATCTGATTTTGTTGAAAAATAACATTATTTAATTCACAGGCCACTTTTTTCTATTATTGAAATAAATATTTTATCAAATATGGAAGCTAGCCTTCTCATTTCAGGAATGACTATGTACTGAAAATGTAAAAATAATATTTGTAGTAGCTAACAACGGGTGACATTAGTGAAGACATGTAGCATTATACATTAATGAGCTAACTTTACACAATTTTCTTATTTTTAAACTCCAAGAAATTTGAAAGGCAGATGCAATTTGAATTTAGATGGACAACAAATATTACAACACACTCATATTGATTAGTTGCCAACAGCTGACCTCTCACTGTGTCTATTACGGGTTGCAGGCTTTCCCACTTGTCTTGGCTACGTTGGGTGCCAGTTGTTGTAGTCAGAGCCCAACTCAGGCAGCCTCACATGGGGCACCCATTGCTGCAGCACAAACTAGAGGCTGCAACAAGGCTTTTACTGTTGGTCAGATTCTACTGCCCATGCTGTTTCTCCTCCCCCAGAAGTCAGAACACACTGCTCCCCCTCCATCCAACCACCCCTCCCACACTCCTTAGGTCTATTTAACTACTTAGCGGAAGGAGCTCCAGCTGCACATCATCCATGTCAATCAACCCACTGCCTTCGTGGCAAGGCCACAGCTGCATGTTATCAATGCTAATCAACCCACTGCCTGCATTCCTCTACAAAAGGCCATTCTAAATAGATGGAACTTTCAATTTTGATCCCATAGATATTTCATTTGTACAGATCAAATCTGCTGGATTTTTACAGATGCAATCAATCAGTTGACAAAGGGAGAGCTGTGTTTAGCGTCTACCTTAACTTCAATAAGGTTTTTGATGCTCTCTGCCATAGAGCCTTATAAAGAAGCTGAAAAAGTATGGCTTGGATGAGTGGATGAGCAGACAGTGAGGTGGATTTAAAACTGGCTAAATGACTGGGCCCAGATGATTATAATCAGTAGCATGATGTCTAGTTTGAGGCCAACCAGGTGCGGGGTACCACAGGGGTCAATACTGGGTCTAATCCTGTTCAGCATCTTCATTACTGATGGGGTAAAGTGTACCCTCAGCAAGTTTGTGGAAGACACAAAACTGGGAGGACTGGCTGATACACCAGAGGGTCATGCTGCCATACAAAGCAACCTTGACAGACTGGATAAATTATCTGACAGGAACCTCATGAGTTTCTAGGGCAAATGCAAAGACCTGCATCTCAGGAGGAATAACCCTATACACTAGTGCATGCTGGGGGCCAACCACCCAGAAACCAACCATGCAGAAAAGGACCTGATGCTCCTGGGGGACACAATTTGAACATTAGCCAGCAATGTGCCCTTGGGACAGAAAGGGTTAATGTTATCCTGGGCCGCATTAGGAGAAATGCTGTCAGCAGGATGAGGAAGGTGATCCTTCCCCTATACTCAGCACTGGTGAGGCCACACCTGGACACAGAGCTACTAGACAGAGTCCAACGAAATACCACTAAGTTGGTTAAGGGACTGGAGCATGCCACAGATTAGGAGAGGCTGAGAGAGATGGGAAAGTTCAGTCTAGAGAAGAGAAGGCTCCAGGAGTTCTCATCAATGTGTATAAATACCTGAAGGGAGGGTGTAAAGAAGATGAAGCCAGGCCCTTTCCAGTGGTGTGTACTGACAGGAGAAAAGGCTATGGATGCAAAGGAAGGTTCCATCTGAACATCAGGAAACACTTTTTTGTTCGGAATAGGTTGCCCAGAAAGGTTGTGGAAGCTCCACCTTTGGAAATATTTAAAAGCTATCTAGACATGGTCCTGGAAACTTGCTCTGGGTGGTCCTGCTTGAACTAGATGAACTCCAGGGGTCCCTTCCAACCTCATCCATTCTGTGAGTGTGCGTGATTCTGTAACTGTGATCCTGTAATTCTGTTTTACACCACAACTAATGAAAGTAACAGCAATTAAGAACTACCTTGTAATGAACTACAAGTTAAACATAGTATGGTCTGAGACGTGGACAGTCAATTTAATGTCAAAGCCACATGCAGATTTGGTTCTAGATCAGGGAGCAGAGGAATCTAAGCCTGCATTTTGCAAGTCCTAGGTGAATTCTTTAAATTCTGGATTTAGGGTAAAAAGGTGGCAGTGACATTGCATTTGTCAGGTAAAAAGGCAGCAGTGACATTGTATTTGCTCTTTGATAAGATAAGACTGACCAAATTTCTGCTGTTAAAAGCTTACAAACTCCTGAATTGTCAGCAGGATTATTAATGATAATATTCCTGTATCTCCCTTTCTGTCATCTAATCTTGCAGAGTGCAGAAGACCTTGTGCTGAACGTTCCTGCCTTTCACAGGTGCCAGTGGTAGCTGATAGCTGCAGCAGTTCACAGACATGCACAGCGGCAGAAATACTTCACAGGTCCGGCTTCCAAGCCAATTTCAGACAAAACAGAAAAAAATACAAATCAAATAGTTACATATAATTATTTAGGCACCTACTGGAACATTTTCATAAATTAAAGATCCTTAATGCTACTAATGCTCAGGCCAATATATTCAAAGATCTACATTCCTTTGATATATAGACCCTTCTTTTTTGTGCTGCGTATGGACCAAAGAACTATACTGAAGACTTCCACATCAAACAGCTAATTTAACTGAGAACTAATAACTAAGTTCAAGTTTTCTTCAATCGTTACCTCTAATTAATTACATAAATTATTTACTTGTTCTGAAGGTTTTATTAACAGGTAATAATGAATGCCACTCTTTTCCTTAATTAAATTATGCTTTAATATACTTCAATATCAATTGTTGTTAACTATGGTCATATTACCAGTAGTAAATTAATTACAGCTAGGTTTTTGATAATAGTTTAACTTATTTACAAACAGTAGAAAATATCCAATAAAATTAGTGTCAGTTACATAAGAGTGTTTACTATAAAAATAGTTTTCTTTTTCCTCGAGGAATCACAGCTTTTAAATAGAAGACTTCTACTCCTTCAGGATTATAAAAACTTATTTATTAACAATATGGTTGTGACAGAATTAGAGCTAGCACACAAACAGAAGCAGACAGAAGTGAACCTGTAGGGCTAACAGAGGGCTCTGACTTAAAAGCTAACTCTTTCTTCAGTACACACTCACAATCTACACAGTTCAAGATTGTGAATGTGTATACCCTGGGTTTTATCCTAAGTGAGTTATCCATATTTAATAGTTGTTGTTGAACCAAAGGAATTTATTTCTATTAAGATTTACACAAAAGTAATCTATTGTAAATTACAAAACCTATTTCACCAGTAAACACTTGAATTTCAACATGAAATAAATTAGGTTAACAAAGAAGGTTTTGGAAAAGCATTGCACTGAACACATAACCAATAGGAAAGTCATCAAAAACAGAGCTCCAGTATCATTAATAACAGATCTTTCTAGTAAAGCAAGCAAAAATATTTTTTAATATATTCAAAGAACACTAAAGCAATCTAATTTCTTACCAGTTTTACATAATCTAAGAGCAACAAGTATTATTATAGTCCTAATTCTAAAGGGGAAAAGATTTGTATAAGATGAGAGAAAAAGGCCATCACACACACACACAAAAAGTGAGAACATTCCCATGAGTCACTAATCTGCTTGCTTTTGATGAATCTGAGTTGCTCATTTGTACATTTACAATACAAAAATGCTTCATATAAATTCATTAAAATATGGCTAGCAAGTTCCTAGTGTGGTTATCTTTTTTTCCATTCTTTTCAGCCAATAGTTTCAGGAACAGATAAAAGAATTGCAGAGGTGATGGGGGAAGTTAATTTAGAAGACAGAATCACTGGCAGAGACAGACTGAGACTTTAAGGCAATATTACACAGATGGCTGAACATTGCACCAGTATAGACATGTTCTCACCAACTCTGCAAATTGATAAACATGTTCATCACATAAAGATGATAGAAATCTGGGCCAGTATGCCTATTTCACTCAATATCTAGAATGACATAAAATCCTGGCTTTAATTAAGTATCTGAAGCATTCCATTACTAGCACCTTTTTCCTTTTGACTGCCAAGAGCCTCACATAACCTTAGTCATCATGATTTACAATTATAAAAGCTTTTTTTTGTAGATCATTCTGTGATTCTGTAAAAAGTATACATCTACAAAATGTAACATCATGATGTTTCTTGTAATAAAGGCAGAAAAAATCTAATGGTTTTAACTGGGTGTACTAGTTTTGGCTGACGCAGTTAATTTCCTTCATAGTAGCTTGTATGCTGCTGTGTTTTGGATTTAGGCTGAAAACAGTGTTGATAACTCAGGGATGCTTTAGCTGTCGCTGAGCAGTGTTTACACAGTGTCAAGGTCTTTTCTGCTTTTCACCCCACCCCACCAGCAAGCAGTCTGGGGGTGCCCAAGAAACTGGGACAGGACACAGCTGGGACAGCTGACCCTAACTGATCAAAGGGTTATTCCATACCATATGACATCACGCTCAACAATAAAAGCTGCAGGGAAAAAGGAGGAAGGGGACAGGGACATTTGCAGTTATGGAATTTGTTTTGCCAAGTAAACATTACATATGATGGAGCCCTGCTTTCCTGGAGATGGCTAAACATCTGCCCAGGAAACAGTGAAAGAATTCCTTATTTTGGTTTGCTTGCATTCACAGTTTTTGCTTTACCTATTAAACTTTTTTTTTCTCAACTCAAGAGTTTTTGAACTTCTGCCCTTCTGATTCTCTCTGCCATCCCAATGGTAGGGAGTGAGTAAGCAGCTGTGTGGTGTTTAGTTGCTGGCTGAGGTTAAACCAGAACACCATAATAATTCTGGAGTTGTGGGTTATATATGTTTACATTTTTGTATGTGAAAGGTAATACAAGTTACGTTGGCAATAATCAGAAATATTCATAGCCTTCAAAATAGGAGGAAGGTCAGATTTGGTTCTACCAAACAGAAAAATTCTCATTTTTCATTAAATACTTTTAAAAAGTGAAGTCTATAAGAAGGAAAGCAATAATGAGCCAGATCACTAGTCATAAAACTGTATTCTCCATGCACACAGCTACCTGTGAAAATGACATATTGAAATGTTTTATAGTTCCACCTTTTAAAGTTAGGTATAGAACCTATATATAATTATATGTGAACAACTGTTTCATATAAACACTGGATAAATCAAAGACAATCTTACTAGATCCATTCAAGAAGAGGGGTGAAGTAAATGGCTTGCCAAAAAAAGCCCAGCTCCTGTTGCAGAGGGCTTTTAGTGTCTAGTAAACTGATCATTTAAAAAGAACTGAATTACCTTGGGAGTAACTGTTGACAAGGCAAGATTTAGCAGAAAGAGCATCATCTTTGAACTTGTGTTTCTTCATATTTCTGTTCCTCTGCAAAAGAAAATGATACTTCATCTAAGTAACAGATCTGATATCAGTACAATTTTACATCAATGATGAAAAACATTGCTGCCTCAGGAACCAAAGATACTTTTCTTAATTGCTACAAGGGACATGTGATATTCACCTCAAACATTTTCACATATTCCAAGATACTTAGGGGAACTTAGAACTGATTCAGCTGTTTCACTGCAAACACAAAGAATCAGCATTTTAGTCTAGAATATTTTTTCAGTACTAACTAGCAGCTGCCCTTCATGATTTAATAAAAAAAAACAACAAGTAAAAATGACAGAATCTATTATGTTTAATTAGTTGTGCACCATTGCTACTGTCATGTCATAATACAATTTTTGACAATTTATAGTATGACATGATTGTGGAAGAACACCATCAGCTAGATCAAATGCACTGCACAGAAAAATAAAGACAAAACAGCATCACATAATTCTTTAAATTTTTAAGACATAGTGTTATAGAAAGCAAAAAGCCATGATTTAAAAAAGAAATGCTTTCTGCGCAAATTTCAAAATAAAATGCATGGATTTTAAAATGTTGAACATTTTAATGGAAACAGAATTTTTCATGGGGAAAATCTCTAACTTTCTGACACACAAAACCCCCAAACTGCTCCATGAGAACCTCTTTAGGGTTGATATGTTGACTGCAATCAACAGAGTACATGTTGTTTTACACACAAGGTAACATGCATTAATTAGCTGATGTAATATTATGACTAACAGATGGGATGCATAAAACAGTGCCAACAACACTTCAGCAGTTCTTATTTAATACATTCACCTTTAGGAAAGTCATGAAGATTCAAGGATAATGTCATTACCTTTTGCTTTTATGTCTTCAAATGCCCTGCTTTGATACTGACGTTTAACTCTGAGAATGATGTTATTCAGGACATTGCCTTCATTTCTTCAGTCTAGTTGGTAAATTATGCCTGCAGTATAAAAATATCAGTTATTCGGAACAAAAATAAGTGTGTTAATGTAATGCACTAATTTAAATTTATATCTTTCTAAGAACATTGCTTTCCTCTTCATTTCAATCATCAATGTCAGTATAGACTTCATATACAGAAAGGAGCCTGAACTGTGGAACTTTAATAGATGTCTGTGCTTAGTCTACTGCCCCTTGAAGAAGTTTCTGATATTTTTGAATCGAAAAATGCCATGTTTTTACTGGCAGCTATTGTTGCCTTACAGATGGTCAAGGACATGTGTGGGTAACAGAGAATGAAGTGAATTAACAGAAGAGATTAAAAGCTACAAATAAGTACTTTTCTCAAAAGCTGTAGGTAACAAGTAAGCTCCATGGATGATTTCCAAACGTGTTTATCACATAAAATATTTATTAAAATGGTTCATACAAACATTTGGATTTTAGAGAAGTAGAATTCTGAGAAAGTCTGCAAAATCTTGCAAACTATGATCTTACCCAGTGACTACTGGGAAAATCAAGCATATAAAATAAAACCTGGGAATGGAGATCAGATGTTTCCCTTCCAAACTGCAGCCCACAGACTAAATGCACGTTCTGACTGGGCTCCGTGTTCCAGCCCCAGTTTGCACATTGACAGAGCAGGGTGAATGGAATGCTCCTTTGTTTTCTTTTTGCTAACTGAGAAACTATGATAGTATCACCAGCCTCTTGTACCCGAATTACAGAATAGGCTGCTTGAGTTACCACTGACACGTTACATGCAGTCTTGCTTTCAATAGAAGGAATGCACATTTACCTGCAAAGGCACAAATTTATTGTCAGTCTAATTAAAGTCCTGGTAGCCTAATCAAAGAATTCTTATTAATTCTCTTGTAAGAATACTGACATTGATACTTTAAATTACACAGAGTTAAAATGACACAAACATAAACTATCTAGTGTCTACCCCTTCCTCTGATTATATCTTCTATCCCTACAGTATCCCGTTGGATTTTAAAGTAAATGACCAGTCTAGGGGAAACGGCTGTATAGCTTGTCATCAGCATCCTGATTCTACGAGATTACGTTATGAAAGATGGAACAATCTCTATTTCTTTTTAATAAGGTATTTTCTGCATCTAGATATCTTTGTTTCGGGAATCTACTCACATTTAGGTTTGAGCTAGGCACCTGTAACAGCTGTGGATATGCAAAAACGTTTCCAGAAATCTAATTACAAACAAGGATGAAGATATTTTCAGCAGCTGTCAAGTTTTGACTATTTCTTAAATCTTGTTTTAGGCAACTTTGCTTTTGTTGGATCTACTCACCAATAATTTCCTGTCCAAGATAGGGGTGTTAGATGCTGTATAAATGTGTTTAACTCATCCTGCATTTGAATAACAAGCTATAATCAATTGTAAAGATATTCTTAGAATGATAAAGCTTATTTTTTTACTGGTATCAACCGGTACTGCATCCATTTCCCTGGATTACTGCAATCCACAACCAACATTGTTCTACAAAGTTCTGCATGTTTCACTCTGATGTCCTTTTAACATGACAAAGCTATGTTCATTTAAAGATTTATGTGCTTTAGAAAATGTTTTTTCATGAAGACATGCCATAGAACTTCATGCATAAACTAGTTCCATTAAGCTGGTCTTGCACATCGACTTATTTTTTTTAAAACAAAAAGGTAAGGAAACAAACATTTGAGGTGATCAGTATAGTTTACAAATGTTCATTAAATTCTTAGCTTTTTGTAAACCAGCTTTTTGAGCATTTCACGTTGTTTTTCAAATAGAGGCAAATTATTTCAACATAAGTACTGTATGAATGTTAGAATCAGTACTCCATTTCACTGAACAGCCTCTTGAAATACCATTTAGGAACTTTAAATTAGGTAGAATGTAATGAATTACATCATTTATATTGAGTTAAATAACTGCTTTATGTATACATTTGGTTTTTTATCCCTTTAATGCTTATCACATTAATGAGGATAAAATAGCAGATCATTGGGAAAAAAAAAGAGAGGGAAGGTGTTATTTGTCCCTCTTAATGCTGAAGAATGTATGTATTTTAAAGTATAAACCATACTGTACAGCCATAATTTTGATTAATGATTTAGACAGTCTTGAGCAAGTTGAAAAAGTAAGTCAGATGATTAAAACATTTATTTAAGGCATATTTTATGCCTTTTTCTTAATTAAAAAATATATAATTGGATTAGAATGGAAGACAATACAAATCAATAGCTATCATATATTTCATGCAAGTCCCAGTTCAATTTTCTGTTATAACCTGAATCCTTATTTTAAAGGTCTGAGGTCACAGATCATTCCAATTAACCGCAATGTGCAGGACATTTCCCAGTTCTGGCTAAAATTTGCTTGTATCTTTGCAGGTTAAGCTTCTAGCACTGGTTCTATATGAGGGCAGCATTTGGCAATTTCATTGATTAATATGTGAAAAATAGGTCTGCACTTTCTATATACACTTCCTATATACAGGAAGAGAGCTTCAGATGGATGAAACCAATGGAGTTCACAATACGAACTCATAAACAACAAAGTCGGTGTTCTCTGTGCTATTACCAGTGAATACCTTGTTATCTAAAAATTTTATTTACATTCAAAATTATCACTTCTCAGAATTTACTTTAATGCCAATATCTCGCAAGGATTTCTGGATTCTGGTTGATAACTTCTTATTTTGTGCATTTGATTCCTTTCAGTTGTTATGATATCTAAAAAATAAACATATACTTCAGACACCTGAGATACAAAAGTATTTTCATTTTATAGATGCAAGAATGATGCACAGGGAAATTAATGACATGTCTAAAGACACATGGGAAGTATTTGCCAGACATCTGGGAAGCATTTCCCAGACTTCCTGAGCATCCTGCCACCAAAGTAAAATGGTTACTAAAAAATACAAAACAGCCTAGGAGAAGTCACCAGTAGCCTCAAGACCTGAACTTCAGTCCATGGAAAATGCAAGCTTTAGGACTATGTGTTTAGACCACATCATTCATGAAGTTCAGATCCAAAAAGATATAATTCTTTAAAACTGAATTTGAAGTTTTTAACATGCACCACTCCCCAAACAAGTTAAAAGTCTTTAAGGAGCTCTATTTTTGAAATGTGGTAAATACCTCAATGTTTGCTTCATCAGATACATCGATTTGCCACGTGAGACCTACTACGGGACCGAGATCCCAGAATCACATCTTCTTCGACCTTGAGAAAGGAGAGCCGGATCTGAGGGAGCATCAGTGAATGTGGCCCTGCACAAGCATGGCAGCTTCCAGGACACTTCCCCTCAGGAGGATGCCCTGAGGGAGTCCATTTTTTTTCTAACCCAGTTCATTTCCCCATAAATGCCCTCAGTTCTCTTGCTTGCCCAATGAATCTTCCTTATATTTATTTGTGTGGGGTTGTGGGTTTGTTTTGTTTGGGTTTTGTGGCACTGTGAGAATTAATGCAGGCCAGGGGTGAGTGAGAGCTAGTCAGCTCCCTTTGCTACTGGCCGCACAAGCACGCACTTGATCTTTTTTTGCAAAGTCAACTACAGCACTTAAAAGATTTTTTTTTTTTACCTCAGGAGATGCCTGAGACTTGGGAGTATCCAGGCAGAGTAGTGGGGCATGATGCCAGGGGCAGCAGAAGCAGCGCTGCTCTCCGGGGCAGGTGTCCCTGAGGCAGCCAGGCCACCGCCTCCCCCTCAGGCAGGGTCCCGCAGCAGAGGCAGGCAGGCCGGGCACATGGCTGCTGGCAGCAGGGCCGATGAGCCTTGGGAAGGGCGGGAAGAGGCTACATCCATGATCAGTGCAGGAAATCAAACTGCCCAAGGACATGACTAGGGGCAGGCAGGCCTGAGGCACTGCTGGGAAGGAGCTGAAGGCCCTGTCTGGCCCAAGCTGGCGTCCTGGGCCTGTGGGTTTCAGAGCAGGCGCTGAGGGAGGCCATCCAATGCCATGGAGGCTGATTACTGCACTGAGGGTCCTGAGGCAAGAACAAAAGTCTTGCATGTTTATCTCTGCTGGTCCTACCAGAGAATTTATAAAAAGATACAAAGTCGAAGCATCATGGAGCCCATTTGCTCAGCTGGTAGGATTTCTCCTTTAGGTATATGTCTTTTTAACACAGATATTGTCAGTCAGACAATACAGCTTTTCTTCTTTTTTGTCACTCAAAAGATCATTTGCTGAAATAGGGACTTGCCTTACTTGCAAACAAAAACCTTAATTATTTTGAGAGAAATCTTCATTAGAAGTACATTAATGTATTTCCTTCAAAAAAGACTTTTAACAGTCTTACTATTACTTATCATTATCTTTAACTTCTTCGTTTAGTTTTTAGTTTAACAAGCCTATCTTGAAATATTTGTTTCCCAAGGAGTGTTAAGACTAAAATATTTGGCCATGAAATGTAGCAGGATGAAAATGTTTGCATTTTTTTCACCAATAGAAATAACAAAATCACTGGAATGGAGACATGCAAATTTCACATCTGCTTTACTTTTATTTGAGTTCAGAGATATAGTGCAAATTTGAAGATCTTTAAGAATGCATGATTTTTAACTGTATATGTATTAGTGAGTTACTTGTAGATAAGATAAATTTGTAATATTTATTGCTTGTGTATGAAGATGACAAAGCAAATAAACTCCAATGAAATATTAGACCAAAATAAAAGCCATGTATTTTATCAGCCATAAAGAACAGAGCACAGGCAATATCCCATAGCACTGCAGAAAGGGGAAGGGTTAAAGTGTGGTTCTTAATTACACCACACTTCTGTTTTGAAAATCAACATATCAGTCTTTTGCAGAAGGGCCTGTATTCAAGAGTGCTTCTAAGAATTAGACAAGAACTATCATCACAGAGAGAGCTGCCAAAAGGGCTTGCTTGGGGTCTGTTGACTGAAGATACAAGTTGCAGAGGTTCCTGATTCATAGCTTTTGCTGAGGCTCCTGAAGAAAGCAGAATTTATATTCGCTACTGAACTTACTTAAACTGCTATCCTTACATTTCCACCCACCCACCACCACCCCAAATGCCAAGAAAAGGAGGTTTTAGAGCAGGATTTCAGGAAAGAAGACAAGTTTCTTGTTAATTAAACAGGCAGGTTTTGAAATACCATTTCCATGAGGGAATGTTTTAAATTAACAACACTGATTTTACTGGAACTCAGAACATCACCATGTCTTCACATTCCTATTTAAAATGATAAGTGGCTAATTGTATTTCTCTTTGACAAGGAAAACCTTTAAACATATGTATCTGAAGAAAAATATAATGAGTTAGAAAAATCAGTTACTCTAATTGGAAACATATTATTGGTACTTACTCAAATACAATTTTTCTTAATTGCCATATTTGTATTGTAATTTCAACTATTAAATCAGTCATCCAGATTTACAAACATCCCTTTCTGTGTTTGGTATATCCATAATTTATAGTCTCACTTGCTTCTGTCTTTATGCTATGCAATGCTTCTGTCTTTTTTTTTATAGCCTGAATCAAATGGGCTGACTCAACTATTAATCTAAGACAACCCACTCACCTGCAGAAGATGAATAGCTGTCGAAGCTTCTCCACATATTAAGGTTTAAACTTTGATCCTGGTTTAACAGCTCAACAACCAAACCAAGCCAAAAAAGCCTTGTGCACCAGTCTAGGAGGTATGACCCTATCTGTCAACAATTAATGATTATCCTAAATTCCTTCCTTTATCTTCCTAGCTTCAATATGTTCATATTCAGACCGTATGATGAACACTCTTGTCCCAGTTGTTTTACTTCTACATGAAAAGTACTGCCTTACTAGTAGCCAGGAAAAATTCTGCACTGTGACATACAGTATACTTCTAAAAATGAAGATGTTACATACAAATTCTGTAATAAAATTGATTGCCAGTATTTTCATCTTCACACCTGAAGTACTGTGTTATATCTGGAATAATATGTCCAGTTCTGGACTCCCCGGTACAAAAAAAGATATGGAGAAAGAATTCAGCGAAAGACCGGTAATATAAGTAAGGGACTGGAGCCTCTGCCATAATCAGAGATAAATATATTGTACTAGTCTCTCACTTTGACAACTCTACAGTTAAGTGTCTCTCAGTGCCCTTCATTCTGAACACTGATGTGAGAAAACTATAATTCACATTAGGTTAAAAATCTAGCATTAAATTATTTCTACAAGAGATAAATTATTAAAAATATTATACAAACTACTGTATACTTTTAACAACAGGGAGGATAGCAAGGTGGCACCAATGTATTTTGACTCTAAACTATTAAGAAAATCTTGCAAGAACATGTATTTTATATATAATGTACTGTTTATATTAGCAATATATGCTATTAGACAAGTTCCTTTTGATTTTCTTAATGCTTCAGGGTCAAAGAGTTGGCAGGGTGCAATAGAGCTGCAGATCTAATTGTGTATTTTATCTGCTAAAGGTACAGAATTGTTTTTACGTATCTGAGATCGATTTTTTTAAAAAATTCTAATTCTGTGGTAATTGTTCTTCATATACAGTATAAGTGTGTATGTACTGATAACTGCCCATTAAAATCTTCATTATCATGTTACAGTCTTTATACGAGTGGCTTATTCTATACGACCAGTGTAGACAACCTTATGAAAACAGACAGATGTTTATCTGTATATGTATCGTCCAACTGCTTTTAAAGAGGACAATTAATTTGCATATATTCAAGAAAAATAATAAGTGTGACAGAGAAATCAAGATAATTAACATTCTCTATCAAAGGAATAGAAAACCTTATGAGGCCTGGGAGTCTGGATTTCTTTTCTTTTTCTTTTTGTTTTTTTTAAGCAAAATTCAGACTGAGAGGGGCTATGACTGCTTTTTTAAATACATCATTGGGTAACCACTTAGGAGGAAAAAGAGCTGTAGAAGACAAAGCATATTGTTGGCATGAAAACAAATGTGTAAGCACTAACTAAGAATAAATTTATGCTGGAAATAAGGGAAAAAAATCTTTACTCATCAAGGAAGTGATTCTCTGGAACATTCCAAGAACAATACCTGGTGACCCAGCAGATCACTCCTCATCCTCAGTCTTCAGTTTTCATATGTTTAAAATGTTGTGGGCTGTGGTCTCCCAGCCCTCCCAAACAGCTGTGACTTCTTGCTACATTAGCTAAATGTCACTTTAAAGACTACAGAGAAAGACAAAGGGAAAAGAATTCATGCAGTACAAAAGCAAAATATATTTTTAAAATAACACTAAAGCTGAAAACTTCATTTTTATGGATTTCCAACTACAGTTTTTCAAGCTTTTTAAGTATTTTGCCAGTTTGTCAAAGGTAATGTTGTCCTTGAGGATTTGCCCTGCAGTTTTATAGCTACTAGCTTTTCTTATTTACAACTGCATTAAGCAGGTCACCTGATAGTAGCATAAATGGGTATGAAGCAGTGGTGATATTTAGTCATTCCTAATAAGAATGCTGGCTAGGAGGTATGTGTTCCAAGGGGCCAAGAGAATACCGATGAATTACGTTAAGGAATACAAAGCATGGAAAACCCAAGCTATCAATTAAATTCTCACCATTTCAGTGGAAAGAACTGTAGATTATCAACAGGATTAATTATTCTGAAATGCTAATGGTGAAGTCTCTGGTAGACTATTAGCTCTTGTCTGTGTTACAGACAAATTTACTGGGACAAGGAATATGTTTGTGGGAAAAGGAGATGTTTATCCTACACTAGGACTGGCTTTTAACAGGGATGCATAGCTGTTTATGCCTATGTATCAGTAGCTGACACACCAGTCTCCTCTTTATAAATAAGCATTACTGTTATTGTAATCACTACTATTTCTTTTCCGTGGTTTGGTTGCATATTTCTACATAAGAGGACACTTGAGCTCCAACAGGATGCTGAGAAGCAAAAAACCTGAAGATTGCCTGAGCTAAGGCAGCTGCACTGTAAGGGCACTGCAATGTCTCGGTCATTCCAGCTGTCTAGGAAAACACCCACAAAAAATGACAGGAGTGGAGTTACAGAGCAACTCAGTGCAAATCCAAGAAGGACAAAGGCTGTGTGAAAGCACTTTTATGTTCCACCTACATACATTTCTGGCAAGAAACTCAAAAGGATGTTAGCATCACTAGCTTGTTCTAATGTACAGCATCCACAAATTTGACTCCCTGGGGTCATTGTCTTAAAGAATAGTTTCCCCACCACCCACCATGTACTTGTATTTTCAGATATAGAAATGTGCAATAAGCACTGTAGTTGCAATTCTTAATTGGCAGTCTTTCAAGTGCAATTATATCTAAAAGATTGGCCTTTAGTCTTGCTACACTGCTACTTAAAATGCCTGATTTTTTTTTAATACACTGACCATATTCACTCATTTTAAATATCACTCTGACAGCTCTATACAACAAAAATCACTGGGTTTGAGAAGTTCATTCAATAAATGATTTTAACATTTAGAGTAATACAAAGTAGATATTTTCCCTGTAAAAACTTAAATTATTTGGTTCTTTCACCTAATTAGCATGAAGTCAAGGAAAATAAAGAACTGAAAATATACTTTGTCCTTTATCTAGCTGACTTTTGAAAATAGCTATTTTATTTATTTTCAACTAACTTTATCATGATTACCTATTTCAGAGAAGACAGTTGCTGGGAAGATATCTCCTGTGGTTTTTTTTCCACTTGAGGGCAAGACAGATAAAATATGGCTGCTAGTCACAGTCTTGCAGTTGCTAGAAGATCTGTATCTTGGCCAGAT
Organism: Falco peregrinus; assembly: GCF_023634155.1. NCBI lineage: Eukaryota > Metazoa > Chordata > Aves > Falconiformes > Falconidae > Falco > Falco peregrinus. The sequence continues at coordinate 2,439,241 of NC_073722.1, forward strand.
AAATCATAAATACACTATCTCTATGTTTCTTGAGTAATATTTACATTGGACTTTCAGTTTTCTTTAAAAGGAAAAAGGACACCTGCAGCCCTGAGTTTGAAGATTTGTTTTCCACCCTAGAAAACATATTTGAAGTAAACAGCTGATTTCAACTGGAAGACAATAGCTTTAATGAAACCAAAATATTCACTTCCAATATTAAAAAAAAATAAGACTATAAATTGGGAAAAGAAAGCATTGCTACAGATCCAAAATACCCTTTAAACATTTTTCAAGTCAGGAGAAACAGTCTTATTTGGGTTTATTCATGAAAATATAAACAATTAAAATATTGCTGAAATTTCTAAAAAAATACAATTTCATATTCTTTAACAGCTCAAAATAATTTACATGACTAATGCTCGGCTATGTTTACAGAAAGATAAACCCCAGCAATTCTGCAAAGTGCAAACTGGCACACTTATGAGTATGTTAATTCCTTAACATATCAGAATTCTTCAACTTATTACAATGTATTACAGGCCTCCATAAAATTCCAATAAACAACCCAATAATGATAAAAAGAATAAAATGAAGATGAGTGACCTGCTTAAACAGCATGCTCATACCTCTCTGCCTTTGCAGGGTAGAGACAAACATGTACACCAGCAGCTGAGAAGAAAACTGGAAGTTCTTCAGAGATAGACAGATGCATGTCTGTGCAAGTAGTATGGTAAGTTTAATTTAACATTTCCAAATCTTCAGAAACTGAAAGAGAATTTATCTATTATCCACAAAGTTGTTGTGGTTGTGTGTTATCACCTTCGGTTCGTTTTCTCTTTTCAGAGGCTTTATTCTGGCATTTTTGTCACACTATGCCCAGTGCAAGATTATTGTGACACCTGTGTTATTTTTAAGCATAGGGGGAATGATAATTTTAATGGACAGTATGCATGAAATAAGGGATCAGCAATGGTGGTTTGGTTTTGTGCTGGTTATTCTGCATAATCCAGGAAGTACTAAGAAATTCAGATTTAAAATGAAGAACCCTAACAGGGAATGGGGGAGAGAAGAAGAAAATAAATTCTATATTTTGAAAGAGCAGGATTATATAAGAATGAAAAGGAAAATACTCTTAATTTGGTAAAAGTGATTTATGAAGTTTTATGAGAATCATTAACAGCCTCCTAACATACTAATTTTGCCTTCCAAATAATGTGTACAATGATGAGCAAGATATGTGGAACCACTGGTTTTACTCCACATATTACCATTCTGTTTCTTCTTAAATCAAATTGTTTAGGGACATAATGAAACTGTGCTAATGGAGTGCCACAATTAAAAATGAAAATGCCACTTTGCAGTTCTACTTCACACATTATATTTTCTATGAAAGTCTTAAACTCTTACTTCTTGTAATCTTATTTATTCCTTTTCTGTGTTGCTTAAAATAATTTCTCCCAAGGCAGACTCTAGTCTGTTTCAAGAAGTCTGCTGTTAGAGATTTTGACAGGAAAGTGGGAAAACTTAAGAAATAATAAGAATCATTAAGCCTATCTGTTCATCTGAGAACTGGCAATACATGATTTTCCTGTGATCACGTATGCTTGTTCTCAGGAATTATGTCTCTCTTGAAAAGCCATAGTCTTTATTAAAAGCACTCGTCACTCTGTATTCTACAATTTAACCATATTTAGCCATATATTAGATATACAGAAACATTTCCTCATAATGATTCCAAATGTAATGCCATGTAATGCTATTATGATATCCTCTTGATCAAAGAATGAATTAGCCAAGAAGACAGGCTAGCTGACTTGTAAATATCTCCAGCTAAGTTTAATATAGAAGCTGTTCTTGAATAGTTTCCTAGAAAGTATCAAAATGTCCTTGTTTTAGAGAGTTAACCAGTCTAATACTGTTTTACTCTTTTTAATTGTCTTTCATTCTTTACTGTTCTTGTTGACATATCAGTAAGAACAGACCTCACATCCTGGATGACATGATGCAAGTAGTATGACATAATGCCTTCAAGGCTCTAAGTGCTCTTAGAGTTCATAAACTCAGGAACAGCAGCTTAAACTTGTCAATGGTGAACTGATTCAGAGAAAACAGAAAGGGTTTTATTTATCTGCAGTACAAAGAGTAAGATGTAAAATGTAATATTTTTATCTTCCTTTAAAAACAAGCAAACTGCACACTGTGATAACAAAAATCAATAAATGATTATAAGATGAAAAAGCATGCTGAGAACCAAAATAACTGGGCAATGTTGTCAGTCTGGGGCATTTCATTTCAAGTTTTCCAGTATTTGACATGTTTCATAAATGTTTGAATCCTGGAATCATGCTGTCATAAGAGTCTCTGTTCTTAAACTTTTTATTTATTGTAAAATAAGCTCTGAAGTTCTAATGATTGTGAAAACAAGCTTGAAAATAGGACCATGAAGGATTAATAATAGAAACTGCTTTGAAAAGAGATGGTAAATAAAAAAGATCTGGACTTTTTTATTGTTTTCAGTGCCATGAGAAGTAAAATGTTTTCAAGAATGCAGGGACTTGCCTTATGTGTTGAGCAACAAGTCAGTGATGTGAATACTAGTAAACTTCTTCCTACGTACCTCTTACAGATGGATAGGTTGGAGGTTCTGTTGAGCTTTTAGGAAACAAGACTGTCTGAAATATGTGGGTATATAAACAATCTCCCACCTCATCCCAGAGCTTCCTGGTCCGATATTTTGCTTCCCTCTTCATCTGTTCAGGAGGTAAATTCAGTAAACCCAGGGAAAGCTCAGAGGATGAGGCTCTACATAGTTTTTTCTAATCCTTCTCCATTTCATTAAACTTCTGAATGTAACAGCATCTAGAATATTGAAGAGACGTTAAAGTTGACTGTACTGAAGCTAACAGCAAAACCGATTGTTTACTGCAGAAGTGATTTCTCCTTGCTTTGCAATTATTAAGTAAGAAAAAGGGTATTTCACAGATTAAAAGATACTGCGATCACTTCACATATTATATTTTCCTGGACAGTGATGATGATGATGATAAAATGGCCTTAAAAAGAGGATTTGCTTAGTATTATTTACAGAATACATTATTTAGATAGTACTGCAATTTGTCATAGAATAAGACATTCGCTTCTAATTAAAAAAAGTGTGGTCAGCTTGGAAACTGTTTGAGCACTTTTAATCTAATGGTGTATTTAAGAACAAGAGAAGGCACCACTGAATATTTTTATTGTCAAAGTATTCAACCTGTCACATTTAAAAACACTCAGACTCCAGAGAGCATTTTACATATGCAATAACTGCTGTCGTTGCTTCTGTTACCTTTTGATTTTTTTATCAATAATCCAACACAATATTTAGCTAGAATGTGAGTCCAAAGGTTACCCATAAAGAAACACAAGATTTTTGTAATAATTACTCACCAATTCAACAGAAGAGAAGAAATAATAAGTCTTTTAAAACCCTGAAAATTTCAATGATGTAATAAACCCAAGTTTATTAACAGTATACTTAATATGTTTTCTTCTATAGCTGCCAAAATTTCTTTTAGAAGTCACAGTACAGTATACTCTTAAAAAGTAAACCACCTGACCATAATCATACCTTTCTTGTCTTGGGAGATTCTTTTAATTAATTAATAATTACAATAATCCATGCTTCAATATTACTTTCCCTCTATGATTAATGAAGTGTTTCTTAGGCATTATTAAATTAAGTCTCCTAATACCCTGAGAGATGAGTAAATACTATTATTTCAGCTACAACATACAGAAGAGAAGTTAGGTATGGAAAGGTTAAATAACTTGCCTAGCACAGTGTGAATAAGGATAAACAGTAAGAAATTGGGAGTAATTCCCACCCCTAGAATTATGAAATGGGTTTAAAATCATGTGGATCATATTTCTTAATGTTATTTTTTAATTTGCTTTTGTTCTCCTGGATTTTAGCCTTCAGTTGTTTTTCTAATAGTTCTTTTTAAAGGTTCCTCCCTACAACCAAAGTCTAGAGACTTTTTTTTTCTTAAACTAGACAGAGAAAGAGATAGATAAAATTCTCACATAAAACTCATCCCCAGGGGCTTAGATTTCAAGCAGAGCAACAAATAATTTAAGATTGAAAGAAAAAAAAAGCAAACAAGAAAAAAACCCCAAGAATCCAGTGCAGCAGAACTGAAAACAAATAATTTCTTAATTTATTTTTTTTCTTGGATAGGTCCTAAAGGTGAGCTTTTATATCCACACTCAGGTGCCTACAGGAGCAACATCACTTTTGCCAGCTAATTATACACACAATAGTTTTCCTTGAGTTAATTAGAATTTAATTAAGGCTTAGAACAATTGCACACCCAGGCCATTTTTAGGTGTATAATTGAAGGGTTCTGGGCTGAACTTTAGGTTCCAGTTTCAAAAAAATCTTAACCTGTATCTACTGACTTTTACTCTTATCTTAATGGAACATTTTTCTTCCTCATATTTTTATTTATATTGCACTTGTCACCATAGCAGATTAGGGCAAATTAAATTCCACAATAATTCACCAAAAGCTGTGTGTTCTATTTTAAGATTAAGAGCAGTTGGTTCATTATAATACAATATTTCCATGTTAACTGCATAGTGTAGGAAATGATGAAATTATTTTACAACAAAATTAACACTTTTGACACCTATATCACAGAAACCATAAGTAAATGTGAAGTTAAATAATAAATGTTCTTCCTGAAGCTGTAGATTCTTTTTTATTTATTGCTTTTTCAGAATGTTCTCTAATTAAATTCACGGTTGTCTTCTGCAGTGTAAACAAAACACATGTAAATTCAGCAGGTTCATAATACCACCTTTGGCAGAATTGCTCAGCATGATGATGTCCTTTAGCCTCAGTATTCCCTTCAGCCATTCTAAGTTCTTGTGAAATGAGGAGCAGATAGCCTAATATTTTCGACCTCCAGCAAAAGTTTGAGTGGAAACTACATGAGCTCAGGCACAATTAAGGACTAATATAATTGTCTTCATATGGCAGAAATAAAGTGTCCTTTCATTGCAATACTTTTGTTTTATACTTGAGAGAAAGGCCAAAAGGAGATAAGGAATGATTGCTTCAATGGCCATATAGATCAAATATGAACTTTAGCATATAAGTAAGCACATATCTAAAGGATTGTGCTCTTTGATTTACTCCCGAACCTAGCACTGTCATAAATATAAGGTCAGTCTCCTTTTCAGTGTCTGAACCAGCCATTACTTCTTACTTTATGAACTGTATACTCCATCTCTGTACTGTACAGGACTAAACCTCATTTTTCTCTCTTTCCTAAATAATTGATACACAACCATTATCACAACAGAACTGTTCCACGAAAGTGTTTTCCAGTGTAGCCTCTCCACAAGCAATTTCACCTGCCCTTGCAAAATAGTGAGTGTAATCTACTGGGGCCCTTTTAAACTAAAATTACTTAAAGACAACATAATCCAGATGAAAAGCAGCAACATCTGGTGGTTAAAAAAAAAAAAGTGCATTATAAATACTTATAATTTCTTGAAATATATATATCTTAACTTGATTTCATTTGGGAAAACATGCTGTACATAATGACTGTAGAAATCAGAGCTGAATTCTTTTAATCACGATTTAAACAAACTTTATTTAGGGATATCATGATTATCTTCTAGAGTTTGGGGGGGGGGGGGGGAAAGGTTTGCATTTCAGGAACTTTTTGCAACTGGTTGATATTCCTAAACCATCTATTTGTTTCTTGAATGTATTTGTCAGTGGGGTTGAAGATCTTGCATTATTATAATTTTTTTTTGGTAGGGACTATGTGGCAGTGAATAGCAAACTGTAGGGGTAAACTCCACTGAAATCAAAAAGATTGTCAGCAGGCAACCTTTCAAATAAATAGGAAGACAATACACTTGAGTGAGTGGCACACATAGCACTCTCTTCTGATCTTTTCCCCTTCCCATGCAGTAACTATTGATTGCTTCTTCCTTTTTTTCTTCTTTCTCCACCTCTTTCCCGCATTGCTGTTGTTCCTTTGGTCATGCATTTCTTCCTCTGCATCATTCTGCAGAATTGTCTACTTCCTCCAAGCTTGGTGATTTACCAAAAGGAATAGTGAAATATCATTATACCTCCATTTTAGAAATTATTCTAATTTCACTGCATAAAGCTCAAACAGGCCTTCCTGTGATATTATAACATCACCATACAACTTGCAAAATCACCTACTACACTGGCATGCACATGTAAACACAAAATATCTTTCCAAGATACAGAGATGCATGCTGCATAATGACCTCAGACAACAGAGTTAAACACTGTAACTTTAAGTTCTGTGAGTGCTACCATAAGGGAAATTTTAAAAGTGAAATATTTAAGTGTCTTTAAAAGTCCCTAAACCATGTTCTTACTATCCATACTGCTAAGAATTCAAATAATTATTCAGCTTTTAGCCATATATACATATATTTGGGTTTCTTGTTTATGTTAAAGTTTCTGCAGTAAAAATCCATGTGTGGAATGGTAATACATGTAACAGCATCAATAACAATAACTCTTGCATTCTGCTAAAGGCCAAACCACTGTCAAAATGAGATTTCAAATTATGCTTTCGTCTTCTTTCAGATAAAAAAAATATCCATTTCATTTCTGTAGCACATTTATTGTCATTCGTTACAGCTCTACTGTATGTGCTACTGGTGCTGTTTAAGCATCATCTTTTACCTCATCAGCTAGAATGGGATATATGTACATATGCTCATAAACTATTTTACTGTGATTTAGCTATAATTTATTTCACCCAGCATAAGAGGAAAAGGTAGAATGTAGGACAATCTTATAGATGTATCAAAAGTCTGAACTAGATTTGAAGCTTATATATTTCTAAGGCTTTTCCTTAAAAACAAAAAAACCCAAAACTTTATATATAGCCCGATCTTCTCTACAGAGGGTAATATCTATTATTAACCATCAGTGTTTTTAGCATGGAGTTATGCACAGATGATTCAATCAAATTAGCAACCTCACTGTCTTGGATGTTGTGCAAATATACAGCGAAGATATACTTCAGTCCTATATAACATAAAACTGATCGTCTATAAACAGAAGGTGGAGAACAGGCAGTTTAGTTAAGCAAAACAGTTGGGATATAATGAATACAACCGGGATGTAATTAATAATTTTCAATGCATTTGTTTTCTTCTTTGCATAATTTATCCATTTATTTTGTTAACCCTTGATCAAGACTGATGGAGGAAAACTGGTAATTGTAATAACAGATGAGCACAGCAACAGCAGATACTGTGAAAAGAGGAAGGAGAGAACCAAGTCTGGCAGCTGGAACTGGTCTGTTGCTGTATATCATTCGAGTTGTAGTTTATATGCAGAGTAAATTTTTCTATTTTTATTATCATTGCTTTTCAGTGTTGCTAGATAAACTCAAATTCTTTGAGATTCTGCCTTAGTAATGTGGATAAAGACAAAATCTATTCCTAGGTTAACCAGCTTTTACCTTTCCCACAGTCTTAGTACACAGACAAATAAAGTTACCCTCCACAGTGTCTAGACAGCAAGGAAATGCTTTTCATGACTACCTACTGTCATTATGGAAGAAATCTGAGATACTTAAGACTTCATATAAACTACAAAGAGTGGTTTCAATGTGGTTTTTGCGGACAATGCAATTATTTCTTATTTTGACCAACTGTTGACATTAAGAGAAATAGCCCTCATCCTTTTCCATGTTATTAATATAAAAAAATTGCTATTTCTTTCTACGACCTACAGCAGATGCTCCTCACTTCACAAACTTAATTAAGCTTCTTTCTAGTACCAGCATGCAACAAAAGCCATTCTGTGCAGCTCTTACAGTATACCAAGACAATGGCATAAAGGGATTATTTCAGAAGCACCAAACACAGCAATACTGGTCAGTTTAAATAAAATTATTAATCATCATATAAAGCCAGAAATGATATATAATCTGATGAGTCCTCATGGATTACATTAATTGTTTAAAACAAGAGGGGAAAAAAAAACCTCAAACTGAGAAGCAACACACAAATGAAAGCTAAAAAGCTTTGATGTGTATAGGTAAAGGTACATATAGGTGTGTATAGGTATAGGTACGTACAGGTGTGTATTGTCTTACTTTAAAAATATGCTTGAATTCACAGTGATAACTCAATCAGCCCATTCGGTGTCACAGAAACCAAGATAGACCAGGCAATCAAAGACCACATTTCATTATTAAAGCATGAACTGTAAAAATTAAAATAGGTTAGTTAGAATGTCTGCTTTTACATGTTGACTTTTATGTAGTGGACATCTTGGAAAATTGTTGGAAGGATATTAATGAGAGAATGTGATTCAAGGGAGAGAATTATGTAACAATAACAGACCATTTCACAGGAGTGTTAGACTAACACTGTCATCTAAAGATTTTTCTGAATTACTCCTATATAGTTTAACAGCATTTACCAGTCACGCAGAGAAATTAGATTGTTCAGTTGAAAACGGATCCAGAAGCAAGAAAAAAATGGCAGCCTTGTAATTTTCTACCACAGCATTTTCAGAACATCTATCATGTTCACAAAAAACTTGTATCTCTTAACAATTCTAAGCTTTTCCAAGACATGGTGGATGTCTTGCACAAATCTATAACATCTGTCAATACTCTCTGTCAATATGGATAATATAATTTCCATATTAATATCTGACATCATGGCAGCATCATTACCTGTCTGAAATACTTGCAAAAGTAAGACCAACCCAACCTTCAGATTTTCAATCCAAACATACTGAAGCCAGTAGTCCAAAATTAACTCACAAATGTGCCATCACCAAGCAGTATTTTCTCTAAACAATCACAGCCGTGAACATAAAGATCGATTCATAATGTGACAGTATCTTCATGAGTTCCCTCAATAATTCCATATACCTCAGTACCAAAATTATTCTGTATGTAAGACACTTAGATGACATTTTCATGATCTGAACTTAAAATCTGGAATTTCTCAGTCCAGTAGAAGTTCAGTAATTATGATTTCCCTATGTAACTGTCTCTGGAGCACTCTTAAAATAATGTGACCTTTCAAAATATCCTAAGTCATATCAAAATGGGAACCTAAAAACTTAAATATATAGCAAAAGTATAAAATCATAGGCCAATAGACGAAATGCAAGATGAACAATGTCAGGAAAAAGAGTACTGTATACAGAAAACATACATCAAAATTGACTCTAAAGTAACTTTTTTGTCTGTGAAAACGTATTTTGGGATCACTGTGGACAGTTCTTTGAAAATGTCTCCTAAATAATCCAATTTGATATCTAATTTGATTGGTAAACTCCAATTTGAAGTGATGACAAAACCACCACCACCAAAACATCCACAAACGAAAGCTGTCTAGATTTGCTTAGCTGGTTTGTTTGATACTCTAGCTAAGAGCTTGCCATGAGTATTTCACAGAACATTTAGTGACATGGTTTTGCAGTTTAAGCATGACAATTTTCAGTTTGTATAATTTCTGTCACTCAGTAAGGTTTGTCCTGCCTTTGACATATATGAAGGAACTAGAATTTCTGCTGTAGTAATAGGCTGTCTTAATAGCTGACATTTAGTTTAGTTTTGTTCAGAATTCATGTCACCTTTTGTCACGACCCTGTCTACACACATATAGCTTACTGGTTCTGGCCCTGGCCAGCCTCCACTGTGGCTGCACCCACACCTTCTGTCCATGTACCCCGTGCCCCATTTCAGCTCAGCCCAGGGAAGGGCTGTCTCTGGTCTTGTCTCCTCAGTGGACCTCAGCCCTGTATTGTAGGTACTTGTCTCCTGGATGTTCTTGTCAGAAGTACATGGTAGCCTTGTCTCCAGCTCTGTCCTTGGCCCCATCTCCTTTTGCTCCTGGCAGGGAGCCCTGGACGTCCCATGGAGCTGTTTCACCACTTGCCATATCAAGGCCTGGGTCAACCTCAGCTCTTGGCTCACCTTCCTTGGAGAGCAGCCAGCCCTCAGGGCTCCCTGGCAGTGTCGGAAGACTGTCGACCAACTTGTATAGATGCCAGGATTCTTTTTCTAGGTGTAGAACCCAGGTATTGAAGAAAGATTTAACACAGTCTAAGAAGTATTTGTATTTATATTTTCAGTTTCATTCTAGTTCAGCTTATTAAACTAATCCTGGATTTATTCAACTTCTCTCTTGAAGCTGAAAAAATAAATCACTATCAAATAAATGGCCACTGAATCAGCAGCAGATTTATGTTCACCTGTATTTGTTTATTTTCAGTACAAATTCTCCAGAAGTCACTATGTTGACCTGAATGTATGCACTAATCATATGTACTTAATAATGCACAATATTTATATGTACTTAGTGTACTCTTATATGTGAATATTAAACTATCTAAAATTTCTGAGGAAAATGTTAAGCATGTAGATGAGTCTTTAGAGTGTTTCCTTGTGGACCATGATAAACCTAGAAGATTAATTACTTTAGTGTGCCCATATCCTAGAAAATCTTAATGTCAGCATTTTTCCCCCCGAGAATATTCCTTTTAAATTGTTATTGCATTTTTTATTCTGTCCTTTCTCCAAGATCCTTTAAAGTCTGCTTTTGTTTTACCAATCTCTACTATTTCATCATCTTCTCTGCAGTTGATACTGACCCTTACAATTCTACACCTTGTAAGCAATATAAAATTTATTTTATACAGATAATTGAGCTAAAGCTGAATGTACAGTTACACCTTTACACAGTTGGAAAAGCTGAGAGCAGGGAGGTGGAAAAATAGCTCTTCCATCATAGTTTTTCGTATCTCATGCCCTTCTCCAAAATATAATGTATTTCAATATTTTCAAAGTCAAATGTAAGCAAAGCCCTTTTGCAGTATCTTTCATGTAATTCAGTTTGTAGTGTGTTGCTAGGCAGGTAAATCAGTTTCCTCAGCCTTTACTTGGTCTAGTCCAACAGTAACAGCAGAATATTTTACCTCACCATCTTCATTACACATACCCTGAATTTAGTCCATTGTTCATCTTCCTAGTCTTTGTATATAATATACTTATCCCCATTAATATGTCCAGAAAGATTTCCTGTGCTTACAAAACATAAATTGAGCAAATTTCTCTCCATCCTCCAGATAATGCCATGAACCCAATTAACCCTCTGAGCAAAAAGGAGGGGGGAAAGAAATCTATCTGAACATTAAATATTATTTGAATTTGTTTCTGACTGGACACACTATTCTCATTAGTTTTCAACTGAAAGGCTTTGTTTAGTTTTAATTATGTAGATATCCAGTTCTACTAACAGCTACTGTATGAATGTTAAAAAAAAAAAATATTTCATTTCACATTTTTATAGGTATTCTACTAATTCTCTTCATAGAAGAATGTTCCAGATTGCACCATTCTCTAAAGATGAGTCTTTTTCCTTTTAGTCTCCTTCCCACTCATTTTTCTATTCACCAGTCAGATGTCATATAATCTACTGCCAGGTTCTGGGGAGGGAAAAAAAAGTGGACTAATCTTTTGTTTGAATCATACTGGGAAATCATTATTGATACTAACAAATTTAATTATCTCTTCCCCAAATAGAATAATAGAAACATATTAAAAATTAGTTGCATACCAGTTATGATTGGAAACAAAGGAACACCAACAGGCCTATAGGCAGATATAATATAAATTATAAATATACTTCTGTAATTAAGGGATGGTCATGAGGTTACAGTTACTGGTCAGGTGGAAAACATGTGCCTTTCACACATCAGGGGAAATGGCTAGATGAATGGAATGCCTGTGCATGATCTACCACACAGCCTTCTTACTGCCTGCTGCCATCACTGACAACTTGGAAAAAGTCATCTTATTCTGTTTCTTCCTATCTTCTGTGACAGAATTTTATGTATTTCTGCAGACATTTTCAAGAATGCAATAGGAATATTTGATCTGCAGTTTTAAAATTAACAAAGCTTATGTTAAAATAAAAATACAGGGAAAAGGGAATGGTGGGCACAAAAAGAAAGTATAGAAAGACTTTTCACAGAGTAGCAGGGGAATGCCTAGAGCGGAAACAACGGACTGGGAAATGGGCACAAGTCTGGCATATGTGACTACATCTGTGAACAAGGATGTTGTCTACGCAGAATTCTGAAGGCCTTTGAAACAGTCCCCCACAATATCCTTCTCTCTAAATTAGAGAGCGATGGATTTGATGGGGGAACTGTTTGGTGGATGAGGATTTGATTGGATGGTCACATCCAGGGGGTAGTGGTAGCACGATTTCCAGATGGAGACTGGGGAGAAGTGGTGTCCCTGAGGGGTCCATACTGGGACCAATACTATTTAATATCTTCATCAATGAAATAGACAGTGGGATCGAGTGCACCCTCAACAAGTTTGCAGACATCAAGCTGAGTGGCGCAGTTGACATATCTGCGGGATAGGATACCATCCAGAGGGACCTGGACAAGCTCAAGAAGTGGACCCATGTGAACGTCATGCAGTTCAACAAGGGCAAAGAACAAGGTCCAGCATGTGGGTTGGGGCAACCTCTGTTATCAGTGCAGGCTGGGAGATGAAGGGATTGAAAGCAGCCCTGAGGAGAAGGACCTGGGGATACTGGTGGATGAAAAGCTGGACATGAGCTAGCAACGTACGCTCACAGCCCAGAAAGCCAATCATATCCTGGGCTCCATCAAAAGAAGTGCGGCCAGCATATCGAAAGAGGCGATTCTGCCCCTCTGCTCTGTTCTGGTGAGACTCCACCTGGAGCACTGCGTCCAGCTCTGGAGTGCTCAGTACAGGAAAGACATGGACATATTGAAGTGGGTCCAGAGGAGGGCCACAAAAATGGTTAGAGGCATGGAGCACCTTTGCTATGAAGAAAGACTGAGAGATGTGTCACTGTTCAGCCTGGACAATAAGGAAAACCTGATTGCGGCCTTTCATTACTTAAAGGGGGCTTATAGGAAAGATGGTGATAAAATTTTTAGCAGGGCCTGTTGCAGTAGGACAAGGGGTAATGACTTTAAGTTAAAAGACAGTAGATTTAGACTAGATATAAGGAAGTGTTTTAGAATGAGACTGGTGAAACACTGCAACAGGCTGCCCAGAGGGGTGGTAGATGCCTCATCCCTGAGCAACCTGATCTAGTTGAAGACACCCCTGTTCACTGCAGGGGGCTTGGACTAGATGACCTTTAAAGGTCCCTTCCAACCCAAACCATTCTATGATTCTATGATTCTAAATGTTAGAGACCCCGAATGAATTGCCATCAGTATTATAGGTCCTGTTGAAATGCATCTAGCAGCTAGCATATCTAACAGCATTCACATTTAAATGGAATTACTTGCCTGAATGCTTAAGAACCTGGTTTTACTTGCATAAATGAGTAGAAGAAGTTTAAATTCTTTAGAAGCCTGGGCTTTTATATTTGTAAAAATGTATTCTAGTAATTATCAATGACTCAGACCTTATGAATAATAACCACTTCAGTTCAATGAAACCATTAACTATGTTTTAAAATTTGAAACAGTTTCATGGATTTGAATACTCCTATACTTTACCTAAAACTTTAAACTTTTGTTAAATTAAGCCACAAATTAAAAAAATCCTTAAAGTCAAACAAGCAAAGAATTGTTTTTAAAATATTTTTTCCAATTGATACAAATTTCTGATATTAATTGAAAAGTCACTTCCCTTAAAATCAGATTCACTTTCTAACAGCACTGCAACTGAGAATTGGTGACATTCCAGACTAAGATGTGTTTGCTGCTTTTTCTCAGCTCACTGTCTTTTGACAGGTTTTTGGTGTAGTTTCTTGGCTTATTTTCACTCACAATACATCGTACCAAATAAAGAGGGTTTTTTTGGTAAAGAGATCACCAGTATACTCCCACTAGAATTGTGCAGGGACATATGCTGTTTAGCATATTCATAAATTATCTAGGGAAGGAGATGAATTGCAAAGTAAGTTTGCTGATGCTAGAAAGTTACTGCAGGTAGTGAAAATGAAACCTGACTGAAATACTGCAGAGCATCTCATGCTATTGAGTGACCAAGCAAGAAATCCAGAGTTGATAAGTGATGAGCATGTGGAAGTAGCTGAAGCCCCCAGTTCTATATGCATAGAATCATAGAACTGTTGAGGTTGGAAGGGACCTTGGGAGGCATGTAGTTCAACCTCATGCTCAGAGCAGGGTCTGCTGTGGGATCAGAGGTCAGCTACAAGATCAGTCACTCAGAGTCACTACCCAGATCATCCAATCATTTGTCTTGCCTATTAGATATTCAAGACAGGAATCACAGTTCTGTTGCTCCTCTTGGGATTCTAGGAGTGTGCTTCTTTTGTCGAACAATGTTGTGTTATTTGAAACTATTGGTTACGTTCTGTTGTCAAAAGGGTCTGACACAACATTGTAGGTTTAAAGTAGGTACATTGAAACTTTTCCAAATCTTAAATAGGATGTGTAGAATTTCCTGTAACTTTTTTCACATTTCCATTTGGATATTAGGGGGGTTGTCTCCCTTTTTTTAAAATTTCATCATGAATTCCATAGCATAAAGCACAATTTGCTACTCATTTATTTCAGTGAAACACTGACTACTAGTGCAAGCATTTCTTTTGAAAGCACATTTGAACCCAGTATGCACAGTGCCTAAATTCCTGTCAGGTCTCAAAAGTCAAAGTATTTTTTAGGAAATCTAACCACTTTAAATATCTGTAACTTAATATTCATAAAAACAGAAAACGTGACAAGGAGCTTCAATATGACACAAAGTGAAACTTCACTCATGTTGTTTCTGCTTTCACCAAACATCTTTTAGTTTCCAGCATCAATGCAATCTATGCCAGTCAATGCCATTGATAATCAGTTGTATTAAAATGTAAAAATGAAGGTCACATCAGTCTGTTTAAGAAAATAACTGAGTGATGTATGTCAAATGAAACGAACACTTCAAAACGTGGACTAAATGTTGCTTGGCAACAAAATGCTTGACTAATGCTGGGTGTCTATGAGACTTATGCAGTAGTTGGAACAGTGCTACTTAAAAACAGGAGGTAAAGCATGATAGTAACAGTAATGAACGCTTCAATAATTATTTAAACATCCCATACCTACCCATTACTACTGAAAAAACACAATAATTATGAAATTACAGCAACTTTAAATCACAGTCTATTTTCATTAAGATAGCAGCTGCATTCTTGGCAAGTATTAAGGTGGACATAATAAGAATTCTATTTTCTTTTATGTTTTAGATTAATTTGATTATTCAGTTTACAAAAATAACTCAAATAACCCACAAACATGAGCTCCATTCAGGTGCAATACAGGTAACTCACTTCTTATCCAAATGATCTAAAGATAAGAAACCTGTGAATAAATACAATATTCTGTCCAGCATTTTACATAAGATACATTTTTAGAGCACACACCCACAAGTTACATTTAATTTCCAGGCAGAGAAAAGAAATCAGGTCATTTTTAATGTCTTGAGCTGTTGGTATATTTGCATTAATCTGAGAAGGTGCTGGGTCACCCATAACCAAAATGAACACTGAGTGAAGTTCTCCTGCAGGTCCAAATCCAAAGGAAAACATTTTTAATGGACAATTTAATTAATTTTAAATTGACTTAGCTCAAGAGATCAGAAAGAATTCACTACAATTTTTTGTAAGACATTTTATCTACCTTGCCTTCTAGAATTTAAGATAAAACTCTAGCCCTAGGGCACTGGGATAGCTGCCTGTGTAGAAATGCTAAAATTAGAATAGTTCTCCTAAAATGTATAATCTAAATTTATCTCCACAATAGTGAGTTTGTGTATTTCTAGCTGCCTGTCTTGAGATAACAAATTATGATCCAATTTAATAAGCTAAGAACATATTGAACAATTTCCCTCTTTAGAGTATTTTAATTTGGGTTAAAAAAAATCGAAGTTGCTTTTGAAATGAGATTGTGTGTGACTTCAGAGTAATGCTGTTCTATGGAGTCGTAAAATATATCAAAACACAATGTGTTCCTATACATGGTAAAAATACGCTTTGTATACTGTGACACAAATTTCAGGGGGGTTACAGCCCCTGAGTTTATTTAGGGAAAATTGTTTTGCACTTCTTAATATCTCTTTAATATTTCTTCATACTTCTTTTATGTATGTCTTAATTAAGGAGAAAAAAAGCATCCAAATGCATTTCTGGAGAACCTAGCAATTCAGGGCTAAAATGGAAAAGCCATTCTTATCTAACGCTACATCATAAACTCTTCTACAGTGATACTTACCTTAGGTGAAGCATTGCAATACCTAGACACAGCAAGATCACTAAAACCTTAAATTTTGGTTTCAGCTCTGAACTTCTTACCTGTTATAGGTTTGTATTAGCCAGGGTTCAGAATTACTTTGATGTATTGTAGGTATTTTTGGTCCTTCAGTTGTTAAGTGACCATATGTAAGTGCATGTATATACAGCAGAACTATCCAGTCACAAATTACACACATCAGTCACTCCAATAGCTTCACTTCCAACATCAGTAGGGAAATGGAATCATCACAGGGAAAAGCAATAATCTGAGGTTACAGCAAATGTTCTACTCTAAATACAGAACTTTCTTGTCATACACACTAATCTCTTCTTTCATAGGAGAAGGAACGTTTTGCCTAGGTGTGTTACCCTCCTTGCTTGGGTCATTTTTCAGGCATTTCTAGCCCTGCACAAAGAGCATCTGCCAGCAAGATATATATAGCTTAAAAGTATAATGCAGTTATTTATTGGCTGATGCACACAGAGATATCTAGGATTAAACAAGCTACTAGACTAAGTATTAATATACACTCTGGCATGATAAGGCACTCAGAGCCTCCGCTGGCCAGGCAGGCACCAGCCTGGAGAGGAAGAGCCAGCTTCCATTGCCCCTGAAACAGATACTTTTTCACTGACTCTAGTTTTTTCCTTCAGGATTTTATACCATTTCATGCTGATGTTCTTCCTCTTGAAACCCTGAGCTACTAATGATCCAGTCCCCACAATCCTACTCTCTGCAGTTTTACCTTTCTTATCTTGCATACCTCTACTCTGCAGACTTCCTCGCAACTTAGCAGTTTCCTCAGAGGTCTGAGCCAAGGTTATGAAGCTGAGCCATATCCAATCTCGGTCGTCACAGGCAGCTGCACCCTGTGGAGAGTGTGGCCGCGGTTACAGAAGGGGTCACAGAGAAAGATGGGTATAGGTGCAATTCAGTTCATGACCAAAAACAGCAGGAAAAGTGGGCCTGACCTCAAAAAGCTGTTAAAACCACACAGTTTTCCAAAGCCTTCTGACTCCACTTTTATACCCTCCAAATCCTCAAAACAATCAATGCTATACAGCACTCCCCAACCTTGGTGTCATCTACCCCTGCACACACACTGAATCTCTTTCAAATGTGAGGAAACACCTTGCCCACAAGCCCAAACCTCAGGTTTCGGCATAGCTGATCTCTTACTGGATTATTGGATTCTATTATTTCTGTTTCAAATAGTGCTATGTGCACTACAGTACCAGAGATTAAAGTCCGTATGGGAAAACATGGTTTCATTCCTTTCCATTTAGAGAAGAAAAAGAGAAAATAATTATTTTTTTTTTTCTCTACCCTCCATATGGCAAAGAAAGACAGTTTGGAAGTAATAAGATCTTTCATCCTTTCACCTTTTTCACCTCTTTCACCTTTAATAGGAGGCAGGGATAAGAACAAAAGGAAATTCTTTTTCTTTTGGCAGAGATGTCAGTCATCTCTGAGACGACTGCCTATGTGGAGTTGCTGCAAGCAGCATAAACATATCACTGTATTTCTTGCTAAAAATTTCTAGCTAGTGAAGGCCTGTCCAGCAGTTTATTTTCTCCTATTAAGTTCTGCAGTGCCCACCTTTGAAAACTCATAAGAGCTTGACCGTGAGGAGTTTAGCAGAGGGGAGGTAAGTTGATCGCATTCCCCAAAATACAGAGTTTAAAACAATCATATGAATTCCATCAGGTAGTTTTCATGCTGATTCACTGTAGTCAGTTCCGGTGCAAACAGAACACTGTGTCCCAGGTATACATGCCTGTCTGGGTTTGAGAGTCAGAATACAGTTTGGAGACTGAAGGAACTTTGTGCAGCTATTGTGCAGTTAAATTAC
The DNA here is from genome assembly GCF_023634155.1 of Falco peregrinus. Classification (NCBI taxonomy): domain Eukaryota; kingdom Metazoa; phylum Chordata; class Aves; order Falconiformes; family Falconidae; genus Falco; species Falco peregrinus. The sequence goes on from NC_073722.1 coordinate 2,457,393, forward strand.
CTTCATTAGATAGGAAGCAATTTTGCTTGTTTGTAGGAATATCTAAGACCACAAAAGAACTACAAAACAGACCAATTAATTTTCCATACCTTATCCCTTCCCAGTTTTAGCAAATGCCAGACACTTCAGACAAAGATAGTTGTACAGACAGTACTTTCCCAGAGGAAAACAGCAACTTTAGTTCATGTGTTTAGCTATTCTTATAGGCAATCAAATAATTATTGTATTACACTTTATTTTATGTCCATCCAATTAGGGTTGGTTTGGACATGAGTAAGTGTTTATTGACTAAATCAATAGTTTTAGCTATGTTACAGTGCACATAAAATAGTTACAAGACTAAAATCAGTTGTTACATTAACCACTTGCAAAAAATAGTCAGGCTAAGCTTTGAACTTAGATTGCTTCATTAGGTTATATTCAAATTAAGAAGTAGACAGGAACAAAAGGAAGTAATTTTTTTAAAAAAATTAGTCTTCCATTTCCTTTCCACACTTTAGATTAATTAGAAGTTGCCACTAAAAGAGCCAGACAGTACAATTAAGTTTTACAGCAACCATATTAAAGTTTTTAAAAATTGAGCTTTGACTTCCCCATAAATCCCAGGGGTACTTACAATTAAATTAGGCTTTGTCATTTGAAATAACAGAATGAGATACATAATATGCCACACACTCTCTGGTACGTGAACCCAGCTGATCAACAGAGCAACCTAGCATATTGCTACTTAAAAAATATAGCAGCAGAACAGCACTAGTCATATATCTGGAATCACCACTCTACAGAGAATGTATGAATGTACAAGTTATTTCTTGTTCCTTCTCCCTGACACAGCACTGATCTACAGCAGAATGAATGATGTATGACAAATAAGTTATCAAACAGATTTTGCCTCTTTTCCTCTTCCAGTTGTGGCATATCAATGAAAGGATCCAGTTTCTTCCACATGTATTAGGTGCTAAACAGAATGTGAACAAAACTCATTGCCAAAAGCCTGCATCGTATTTTTAGTTGACAGCTCTTCTCTTTATGGACACAACTGTTAGAATAATACTGTATTTCACAGACAATATCCACATTAATAACTTGTTAATGGAATCACTTTAGAAACTTGGTATGTCATTTGAGAATCTTTTGGGTCATTGACCAGACCAGAAGAGACAAATCTTCTTGCATCTGCTTTATACATAGTGGGCTGCTGCGGGCATTTCGGGCGAGCGGGAGTCAGATTCAAATACTCACAGAGTTCAAGATCTGATCCGTTTATTGTACAAACCAGGTAGACTTTTATAAGGCATTCTATAAGCGTGCAATAATGTGATTGGCTATTTTACAAGCGTATAATAATATGATTGGTTAACAATTGTTTACTGGGAAGATTTCTGTTTCTGCTTGTTCTGGCATGTAGGCTCCTTTCTGCAGTTTCCCAGCTCCTCTTATCACGTCCCGTTGGCCTTGGTTTTGAGCAAACATCTGCAATTTGCTCCTTTTTCTTCATCCCACTGTTCTGGCCGTAACCTCGTCTTATTTCTTCAGTATTTTTCCACTTGCTTCAGAGTTCAGTATAATCATTCAATACAGCAAGAGCCCCAACAGTGGGCTATAACCTCTCTGAAATAAATTCATATGGATGCTGGAGTATATCTTGGCCTCTACAGCAGAAAATTAGTTATAGGAAAGGATCAAGCCAAAATGATGAGCCCAAGGAAACCAACACAAAGCACTCTAAATTCACATCAAATCCCACTCCCCTCTGGGAATTAGGTGACTTCACCTAGTGGTAGGAATCTTTGCATTTTCCTTCATAAAGACAGCAAGAAACATCAGATATTTCTTTCAAAATATGACCAGAAGATGACTGTGGGGATAGTGAAGCCCCAAATAGTATTTGTTGTTTCCAAAGGTGAAAGCTAGAGCTGCTTCTTTGTCTGATGAGATATTTCATACCTCACAGGAAAGTAATCTACCTTTCAGGCTAAATTATTCAGAAGTAAAGAGGTCTGAGATTAATACGCTCCTGTTATTCAATTAATGTTCTATTGATTAAGCTATTCAGTTAATATTAACTTAGGCATAGAGAGATATGAATGAGAGTTAAGCATGATATACCTGTGGTGACCTGATCATCACAAGCAAATCTAAGGTATGTCTCAGTGTGCCCAGAAATAAACCTTTAAGCTTCTGGACAAATGTAAAGAAATTGCACAGTGACTTCTGCAGTAAATTCTACAAACTTGAAACAAAGCAACAGCTCTGGATTTGAGAAAAGTAAACAGGACTTAGGAGAGACAATCTCCATCTTGAACAATTTCTAAGAAATCAGGAACTGGAAGTGCTAATTAGGTACTGTTTAAATACATTCTGATCTGGTTAGTTGGTTGGTCTTGGGTTGCTGGGGGTTTTGGGGGGTTTTGTTTGTTTGGGTTTGCTTGGGGTTTTTTTGGTGAGGGGAATGATTTTTGTTTGTCTGTGATGTTGTTTTGGTTGGGTTTTTTTTCTGAATCACTAACATTTATGCTTGTGATATTGGTCACGGAATATTTCTAGTGAATCATTTCCAAACTTTTGGCACTATGTAATTGCACATTGTCGAGTGCTCATGTCCACAACCTCCACTCAGCTGCCTTTCTAGGCACTTTCCTTTTGTCTCCAGGTTATCAGGAAATAAGCACTCAAATCATGCATTCCTTGAGCATCACTCTGTTATGCATGCTTCAGAAACAACTATTTCCTGAAGTTGCTTTTGCTGCTAATGCAAAATAAATAACAACAGGGCACAGCAAAGGTAAGTTAGCTGCCTGTGAGCTGTTAATATAAATTTCCCAAAAAGTTCTTACAAAAGGACATTTGCTTGCAATTTAGATGCTAAACATTTTAAAGACAGACGGTTGCAAAGAAAGTTTTCCAAAGCTGGCAGTGGGTGAGTGAAATGATAGCTAAAGACAGCAGAGATTCAGTGTGTTTGGTTCCTCACAATGGCATTATAGTCCACACAGATGCAGATACCTGATTGTTTTAAGTGGAAAATGAGAGATTTATTGCTATGTTACATATTTTTCCAATTCCATAACTTGGAGCACAAACAGTTTGACCTAGGCAGCTCTCATTCCCACAAAATATCAGCAGAAATCACTGATTATTGGTATTAAAATTTAAAGAAAAAAGTTATTGTGATCCCTTCTTCAACAAGAAAAATATAGAATATATGCATCTTTGTTTTCATTCATTTCAGTATGAATACTTGACACGTCACAGATTATGGATTTTTTTAAAAACAGTTAATATCTATCACCCTTGAAATTATATTTATCTTATGGCATCTGACACACCTCTCATGCTTTTCAGTAGCTATTTTAATTTCTGTAGTCTCTGCGATGGATGGCAATATACGATCAGTAATACGGCACTTTCAAAAGAACCATAAACAGGCACTTAGGAACTCAATGAAAGATTATACCATTTTCTAGTGGACAGAGTGCTTAACTCCATTAGTGTCATAGGTTGATTAAATCATCCTACATCACATTTCAAATGCACTGCAACCAGTTAAGTCAGCCTCTGGTAGCTCACTACACCCTTACATTTGTATGGTCCTAAAGATGTGAAAAATTTTCTGAGCTAGCTAGCCTGTAAGTGAAATGAGTTATTGTGCTACAGTTATGCCTAACACAATTTGCTTAACACAATCTTCAATCAGGTGGACTTTGTATAGAAAATAACTGTGAAACAAGTCTTAATTGCACACTTCAGAGGGTTTTTCTGAACTATAGCAAGAAAGTAAAGGACTATGTGAACCAGCCAACTGGAACAGAGAAAGAAACAGGCTACACTCATTTTCATTCAGGTCTCTATTGTGGCCACATCTCCTTGTAACTTTAATATTTCACCCAAATGATAATATTGCCAAGAAGACACTGAAAAGGGTGAATTTGACCCCTAGTGTAACATCCAACTCAATCAATCTAGCCAGAACATTTCAAAAGCATTTCTGATTATTTGGTTGTTTGGTTTATTGCCACATTTCTAACACCACACAGATGCCACACTAGTATCAGAGAAATTACTGAATGCTTTCAGCAGTATCTCCAGGATTCAGCACATGCTCACAATGGCTGTTATTTATCACAGGTTCCTGACTGAAATAAAAAAGCAGGTCACATCTGTACACCCCAGACAGCAAAGATAGAAAGTTTGGCACTAAGAAATGTTCATTTTTCTGACAAAAAACCCCACCCAATTCTTACACTCAATAACCAAATTTTTATGTGGGCTAGAAATGTTTGGTCTCTCCACTCTCTCACCTCTTGCCATTTTGCAAGAATCTGTGAAGAATCAGCATCTAAGGCATATCAGGACACTATACCTCCCCTGCTCAAAACAGAAATAGAATAAATCCTGTCATTCCCCAGTCTGACTTGCATTTTCTTATCAGTCTTCCACCATTATCCCATTATTTTTTGAGGTCTTTGCAGTAGGATCGCTGGAATATACTGTATGCAGGCTTTTCATTCACAAAGTTCTTTAATCTTATTTTGACAGAAACTGGATGTTGCGATGGTTAAAATGCCATTGCTTGATTCACATAAATGCTTTTGTTACACCTTTGCTTTTTATAAGTAAAAGTTTGATAGATGCCAAGCATACTGGGTCTGGCTGGGATAGAGTTCATTTTCTTCATAGTAATCCATATGGTGCTTTTTATTTTACATTTGTGGCTATAACAGCACTGATAATACCCCAATGTCTTAACTGTTGCTGAACAGCACTCACACAGCATCAAGACCTCTGTTTCTCACTGTGCCCCCCCAGCAAGCAGGCTGCTGGTGTGGAAGAGGTTGGGTGGGGACACATCTGGGAGAGCTGAGCTGAACTGGGCAAAGAGCTAGCCCATGCCATATAACATCTCTCCTAGGAATAAAACAGGGAGGGAGTGAGCAGCTCACAGGGGCTTAGCTGCAGACTGGGGTCAAACCAACTGCAAAACTCCTTAATCTTTGCACCATATTACATAGTTCTGTATTTTAGCAGAGATGTTTACTAGGAAGATCTTATCCTTGGATTACATCATACCCTACCCAAACCCATCACATTCTCAATTACATTGTGGTAGACATATCGTTTTACACATTAACAGCAGAAATGAAAAGGATGAGGAAATATACAGGAAAGTGAAATATGCATGGATTAGATCCCTGATACCATCAAAGTGAAATGCTATCATCCTTAAAGTTAATGACAACGTTCAAATGGAGTTGAATGAAGCCAATATTTCAGCTATGAAATTTCCCATCATTCCTATAATTCTATTCAAATATTATTAGAAGCAGACAAATAGGGGGAAATGTCATGTCTACTGATGCTAATTCCTGTGTCCTGGGTGAGAACAAGTAATCATCTCAATTTCCGAGATGCACAGTAGCTTGGGCAATATTGGGATTTAGTAATATGATATTGCCTGACACTTTAGTGGACACAAAAAAGTATCCGATCAAAGTATCAGTAGTCAAGCAGAACTATCATCAGGAAAGGACATTTTCATGTTTTATTTAAGTACTATTGTGTCAGTAGTGTATAAGGAGGTCTTGGTGGAAGCTAAGAATGCTGGAAAGTGTGTTCTTTGTGGAGAAAGGGCTTTATTCAGCCTGCCCATTTTCCCCATGATTTTTCTGGTTTTATGACTGGATGTGCACAAATGAATGTGCTGCAAAGGTAGTGACAGTTTCAGGGCAAGACTTTTTTAGTTTATTATTTACAGTTTGCACTGTGGGCCAGGAGAGAGAAGGAAAGAGAACTTGCATACCAAAATCAATACAAATAATAATAGCCTCTTACAAGAGAAGCCTCAGGGGCTGAATATCTCTGGGTTCCTTTTTTTACATAAATGATCTCAGTGGATTATTGTTTCAATGTTTTGTGCTGTCAGTCACAGTCAGCTACGAGCTCTCTTTTTGTCCCATGGAAATCTTCTCACTTCTGTACGCCAAAATAAAACAAAATTACATAGCAGCAGGTAGCCCATGATGGCTTTTCTGAATGTCTTCAGCAGAAGAGTGTTACAACAGAAGCAGTAACCCATGGTGTTCATAGGCTCTTTTTCAGGCACACACTCTGTCAGTCAATGCTGAAGCGGCCAAATGTGTCCCTACATTATGTCTGAACTTTCTCATTCCAGAGCAATTTGGGATTGTAGCTAAATTATATGTCTCTCTTTTTTTCACTTATTTTTAGCAAGCAAAACAGATGGAAAAACCAAAAAGATATTAATTTGGGCCATAAGAACATTCATATTTAATAACATTACCGTCAGTTTAATAGGCATGTGCATTAGGATTCTAAATACCTTGATATTAGGTAAACCAAAGACATTCAGATATCTCTGTATTTTTAGCGTGTGCATATAATAACAATACTTAGTGCCTATATTTTTCCACAGACATTTTTTTTTTCCTGAGCAAACCACTTACTTTTGTTATTCTACTTACTATTGTACTATGTACAGAGGAATGACAATTTTTCATATTTTTTGGCGTTATCATAATAGTTTTTTCCTATTAGTCATCTTCATTTGTCTACAAAAATATCCAGTGAATATACAATAAAATATTTTAAATGTTTATAATTTTTATAATTGTACAATTTATTTAGAGGGTACAAAATCTTGCATAAAATAAATTACATCTTTTTAAAAAAAAATAGATTACCATAACCCTGTTTACTGATTTATTCAGTGCTTATAGAGAACATGTTACAGTCTCTGCATTTTTGCATTTTTATTTTACTATTTTACTAAAACAATAACAGTATTTTGCAAGTAGAAGCATATTTTCGTTGAATTCCTTTTGATTTTTTTGTTCCCTTTCATACTCAAATAATTTAGGAACATAGAAGGGAAATTAGTTATGATGTCTGCACTTTCTGGATCCTGAAAGAAGCTGAGAACTTGGCATTTTGACTCATTTTTGACAAGTAAAAAGGTGTTTTCTCTCCAGGGATCTTTTCATAATAACTATTCTGCTTATTGTGCAAGTTGTGGGTCATATGCAACAATGGCAGTCTTACAAACCTACCTTAACAGAAAACGGACAGAAGAATAGAGCTTTTGACAAAATCCAGAAATGTTGCTGCGAGACAATAAAATAAATAAAACAACGACTCTTACTGTATCACCCACCTGTACATACTCACACAGTGTTACTTCTTTAAGATCACATCAGCTGCAGAAACGAGGAGTTTACTGCCAGCAGCTACACAATCAAACTAAAAAGTAGGGAACAGACCAGCACATCAAAGAAATTTTGGTACTTTTGCCTAGCTCCTCAAAGCTATTTTAATACCTAATTTCCATTGCAAGCAGTACCTTAAAAACAAACCCAAAAATCTTAAAGCAACAGAGGTCCTGAATGTGTTTCAAGAACAAAGGTAGGAAACTAAAAGTTCTAGCCCTTAATGTTGCAGTGTTTAAAGATTAGTATTTTCCTTTCTTCCTTAAAAGGATCCTTGCTTAGTTCTAGGAAAAGAAAAAAACCCAAACCTTCTTATCATTGCTATGTGACAGACTATACTGATTGATGTTTACGTCAGTGTCTGCTTTGGCAGAACTGCACATGACTTTTGAAACACATGATGCTTTTTCTGTCTACATTATCATTGTAGCTAATTACGGAAAATCTATTTTTTCTTGATATTCAATTCCTCTTCCACTTACTGAAATCTTTTTTGCATGCAGTGTATTTTGTGCTACATTCAGGAGTCATGACAGACTTTCTGTATTGTTTATAGTAATCAAAATTACTAATGTTGTCACAAACTTTTCCTCTGCAGCACAGTTTGTATTTTATGATTATATACTATTTCAAATTATTGATACTTATGTATTTGTTTACATTTATGAGAAATCCAGTTTGTCATGCTTTGTACAATATTATGGAAGTTGTATGTACAAATCAGTAAAAGGTAAATGTTGTTTTTTTCTGACTTAATGACAATATTAAAAGTAGGAAGAATAGCATTAATTTAGAGACATGATTTTAGCCAAGCTAAAACTAATGACTGTTACTGTAACTTAATTGAAATATGAGCTAATGGCTTTACATTTAAAGCCTTTAGTTACATATTTAACACAATAAACACAATTTTCTTCCAGCACTTTAATTTTTAAACAAGAAGTGATACTAATTTACCTTATCCCAAGATCAGAATACAGAATGCCAAAACCTTATTTATTACAGTAATATTGCTTTTAAAATTTTTGTACTCTTACCAGTAAGTTAGTATAACTAGGTCATCTCATTTCCTAAATCTGTAACACTTCAGGTTTGTCAGATGGGAATTTAGGAGTAAGAGAGGCACAAGAACAGAACCACACCACTTACTGAGAAGTCGTTTTCGGATGCTGTAGCTGAAGTCCAGTTTCTAATGTATCACATGCACACACATATGATCTGTACAGAAACACACACTAGTCAAGGCCTCCACTATGTGACTGGCCCCATGAACTTCAGGGACATCTGCAGATGCATCTCAGCCCACTCAGGGTTATTGTTTTCATTACTTATTGTTTACAACTGAGATGGTTGCAATGAACTGCCAATAGCTTTGTCAGCCCTATCACCCCAGGACAGTACTATGATGTTTTCCACATTTCAAGCCAATTTACCTGTTGTTAAACTTAAATTAATATCACCTTCTGGCTTCCCGCCTCAAATGCATTATAGGGATGTACTTGTCAGAAGTTCATCTGTACTTCTTTGGTTTTTCCCTGTGCATAACTAAACCAATAGAAATGAGCAGATGTAGTTGAGAGCTTTTGGACAATCCTCTACCATAACCACTGTATTTGGTTTGTTTTCCCAGTCCATCCTAGAATCACCTGATGAGTGAAGAGGTGGGCAGATGTAGTCAAGATACCACTTACCTGGTAGAAATTTTAGCTGGAGTTTGCCCCCTGCAAAGCCTTTGCCAAATCAAGGAACAATCTGAATAGTTTGAACTTATAAAACTATTGGCCTTGGAATTTGAATTTTTTTGCTAATAATTTCTTTAGAAAGTTCTTTTTGTCTTAATTGTGGGTGTCCCAATCTGCACCTTTGAAAAATTAATCTTTACTCAAAGGTCTAGATCTAGACCAGGTCATATTTTATATACCTATGAAAGAAATAGTTATAACAAAGCATCATGGTTTATCAACTCTTAACCTCAAATATTTTGCAACACAGCTGAGTGTGGCACAGCCATCCTCCCTGGTGGCTGCGTGACTACACGCCAGGTTTCAGCTGTTATTTTGCATCTTCAGTCAGGGCTTTCTATGGGTGAAGAAACAGCTGCTCAGGAGATTATTTCAGTGAAGGTCACTTGTGCGGACTCTTCCTCCTGTTTTGCCTGATTTTGAGGTACCTGTGAAGCAAGATTTCCAGGGGAGGTCTCACCCGCAGACACTGACCAGAGATATCTACAAGGCACAGACTCTTCCTACAGCTCACTTCAACTAATACATTTTGTATTCAGCTGTGCTTAGCAGACAGATGCCTTTTGCTGCAAAGGCTCAACAAGTGGCCTGACACAGCTTGTTAAACGTATGAAGTAAAATGGAAACAGGTACCATGCTAATTACACTGACTGATGGCATTAGGCTTTTCTGAGTTCTGGGCTATTTAGGATACAGTCCGCCCTGTGTGGGCTCCGCCATCAGCATGTACACACTGACCTGCTGGCAGCTGGGGGTTCTGGGCCTGGTGTCCCCAAAGGCGACACACAAAGTCAGAGCTGCTGCCTAACAGTTACTGATGAAGTATGCACACACCAACGTTTGGGGGGAGGAAATGGGACGGACACAATATAATTGAAATTTTATATATTTTCTGCATCAACAACCTTTACTTTTCCATTTTCAGCACTCAATGAATGTAAAATACTTGTCGCTTAGGACCTTTCATACTCTTGGTGACAACACAAAAGCTAATAGTGTACCAATTTACACTCTACCAGAAGAAAGACTTCAGAAAGAGCACATTTTAATCTAAAGTAGGAAGAAAACCTTTTTTTCTGTCTCTTCAAGACTTTGAGGTTTATGTATTTGCATTTTTGACAAAGAAAGATAAACACAATGACTGGAACACTTTAAGAACGAGGCTACTTGGTAACCTCATGCAGCTAGTTCTCTGCTAAAGGTTTTAACTTTTAACATTTTTTGTGCAGTTTATACATGAATGGAACTGAAGATGGTAGCTGTCTCCTCAGCTCCCACTTGTTTCCTGATGTCTAAGAGATACTGAGTTCCTTACCACTAATAAAGTGGGTAGCATTCTTATTTAGTCAATACCACGTATTTAGAAAGGTAAATAAATATTAGACAAACTGCCTCTATTAAGTTGTGTCTCTTAAGTAGCCTGCCTGCATGTTTTCCTCTTGGCTTACTGTCTGTCCTACTTTTACTCAGAGAGTTATTTCAGATAAGATTATAAACCCTTAGAGAAAACGTCTTCATTTCCACAAAACTAATACAATGAATCTCTAATCCTAACTACAGTTGTTTATTTATATATAACACAACAGTTTTAAGCTGAAACATGCAATTCAGCCACGGATGGCTTAGCACTATCTGTATATAGTATCTCTTTATTTTCACTCATTATTCTTAATTCTTAAAAGAGGTCTCGTGACATGTGGAAGCAAAGGTAAACAAGGAGAAAAAGTAAGGAAAGAAGCCTCACCTGAGCTATCCTAAGTTGACATTTATTATGATAGTTACATGTGATTACAGCCAGCCACCTGTAAATAGATACTTTGGTGTTATTATAATGTTTATTGTGGATGTACAATTCCAACTTAGTATTTGGATACTCTTTGCTGGAGGAAATACTCTGTGCCTCAGAGATGACAGTGTCTGGCCCCAAACATGGGACAGATTCATACTTCCGTGTTGTGGCATACAAGAAGTTTAAGAAGTTTGTACACTTCACCCTTTCTTTTTTTTTTAAACACCATCCCTCCTAAACATTTTTTCTTTAAGATTTCCTCAGGATTTCCCATCAATTATCTACTGTTTTGTAATTTTCACTTTCATATTAAAATTTTCTTTCCAAACTTTAAAAGGGGTAATTAAAATTGCATAAATAACGAACACCTTTGTCTAAACATGATCTGTTATGGATGATTTAATACAAAAATATATTTAACAATAAAAAGTAAAATTAAAACTGAACAAATAGTAACATATGCTCTTCTGAGCAGAATAATAAGAAAACTGAACCTATAGAAATATGGTTGTAAGGTGGAATGACTGGATGTTTCTCCTTAAGGACATTGCAATGGGCTTGCTGTTTTTTGAATTACAAACAATTAACATATTATAGAAAGCAGTTTTCTTGCTGCACCACCTTATCTCCAAGTGTCAATAGGATCCATATCTAATTTGAACCAGTCTGTAAAGTTATACAGCAAATTCTTTCTAAATGATAAAATGTCACTTCTCATGACATTGGAAGGCTGCTAACAAAGAAACTGCATAACAGTTCTTTCTTATGCAGTTCTCAGCCTTTGTGGGTTGCTGAATTCAGAGGAAGATGAGTTCTAGAAGCAGGCACTGGAATTTGCAGATCTTTAAAAAAATAAATCAGCAATTCAAACAGTTGTTTAGATTTCTATACAATCTGCTGGCTCAGCCTTGCAAAGTTTGAAGTTCACCCAGGCTCCTGTTAGAAAGCTGCAGATATGCTATTGACAATTGCTTTTTTAAACCCCTACCAAGACATCATCAACACACTTTCATGCTATCCTTCGTAACATTTTGAACTTAGAGAAAATATAATGAGAATAATAAACTATTTTATTTCCTGAATGCATTTTTTTCCTGTACTGTTATTTTTTCTTTAGCACAGTGTACTTGGTGTAAGTGCTACTCTTATTAGAGCATAAACTAAGTCACACAAAGCATATTCTTTTTTACAGGATAAAAATTCAAACTCAGTCATTTGTTGGAAAAAGTCTTGTAATGTATTTACTATTACCTCATTGTGACCATTTATAAACTGTGATCTAAAGTATTTCTTTCCATTTTAATTCAGACTATAATCGTAAGCATGAAAAGCATTGTAATACATCGCATTTAGCACAATCTTTACAGTGTATTAAGTCCCACTCTTAAGTCTAACAATCTTTTTTGGCTAACTCATTTGTGAGTATGGTTTCTGTGATCCCTACCCTTTCTGCCACTCAAATTACAGCAGGCAATATTTAGGTGTGTATAGATTTTCTTGAGAATTAAAGCATTGTGAAGTTCTAAGAAAATGCTCAAGCGTGATTAGCAGAGTTATATTTACCCCTAATAAAGACAATTTTAATTAAAAAGAAAACAGAATATTTGAAAAAAAAAAAAAGAATAAATTATTAGAATGCAGTGGATATTGTACTTGAAAAGGCAAAAAAATAATTCCGTAGAATTTTTCACTATTTGTAACCATTTACCTTGAAGACAGGATGTCTACATTTCAAATGAAGATAGAATATCATTTTTTAAATGATTGTTTAAAAACAAGCATTTTTAAGTTCTGTGTTGTGTCCCTTCAAGCTCTCATCATAAAGGCTTCTGGTTCCTCTTTCAAAAATACCAGCACTAATGAATTAAGGAAAATTTTTGCTTAGGAAGCAGAGAGCTGGGCTAATAAATTGATATACTAGCTCATGTCCACAAGTCTTCTATGAGATCAGAAGCAGCACCTACGCAGCTTAAACATCTATCCTACTGTCAGATAAAACCCCCATTTTTCTCAAACCCATCTTCCCCACCACCTTTCCCACCACCTTTCTCAGGAAAACTAGAATTATATCACCAGTGATTACAAAAACAATTTCCTTGACTTTAAGAAGAAACTTTATTAAAATATCCAAACAATTTAAAAAAAAGTGGCTTTAAACACAGACTAATAATTTTTTTTATATTTTAGATTGAATATTGAATGAGTAGTCAGTATGAATACTGAATATTTAAGTTACAAAACACTGTTGACAAGAAGGTGCCAAAAACATCTATTTTTTTTTTAACTATTGTTTCTGAAAAGCTTCTTTCCTGATGAAATGGGAATTTTCAGGAAACCGGTTACCCATCCACAGTAAATCTGCTAAATCTCAACCGTGTCCACATATGGCATCTGTAATTACTAAGGCAACTCATTTCTTTATCACTTCATATGCAATGCCAAGAGTCCAAAATGCATCTGATATACAAGTAACTACATTTGTCAGATACGCTTTCAAATGAGCGTATTCACTACATACTAAGTATAAATTCAGTTTATCTATGCCCAAATTAAGTGAAAACAAAAGATGCAATAGGTTACACACAGTACTAACTAGACTGCAAATGTGAAACTCAGAGATTGGGCATCATTGCAGATAAAACTGGAAACCTATGGGAAAAAGAGGATGATTGAACTATACCTGAATTTTAACCTTCTGTAATTCATACAGAAGCAAATTCAACATGTGCAAACTTCCACCCAAAAGAAAAAACAAGTGGAGGGTAGTGCAGATATCCGGCAAATGACTGTTGTTCTCAGCTTTCAGATGTATCACACGTTAGTTGTCTTTCTTACTTTCTCCCCAGAGCCATTTCTTTCCTATTCCCCCAGACCTAATCTTCCTTCAATTTTTACTCTTGTTATTTTCCTCAAATATTAATTCTGTACAATTAATTTAAAAGTAAATTTTGTCTGCTCTCTGTACTAAAATAGTTACAATTTACCTTTTTTCTGAAATACCTCCTTTTCCTTCACAAATTAAAGATGCAACATTCATCTACTTCAAATATATTAATGAACAAAACCTTATCCATTATGCCTGCCTGTATTTTATTATTTTTAAACTTGTAGTTATTTACGAAAGTACATTACTCAGGCAAAATGAAGGTAAGAGAAGGAAAGCTTGAATGCAGGCTGGGAAGAACTTTGGAAGAATGGTTGGTTAAAGTGATCTCATACAAGGTAAAGGTGACACCCAGAAGTTTCCCCACAAGACAAGAAATTAAATCCATCTTATATTTCTCATATTACAATAGTGTTCAACCTCTTGCACTCAGTTTTATGAATAAATGAATAGAGTACTTACAGATTCATATAGACATGGTGATTGGTTGAGAAAAAAGTTTCCGCACAATGCTTATGTAGCTTTCTTCCACAGTTCTGCTTATGTTCAGGAAGTGTCTCCACTGAGTGCTTACATACAACTGAAATGCGAAATATATCAATTCATGCAATTATTTCAAAGAAGTGAAGTTTTCCTAATTAATTCTGAAGATAATAAGTGTTCAGATATTGGAAATTTGTATTTTTAAAAATAATTTCCTATTTTAATCAATCTTTGCTACCAGAGGTTAAGATTTAGAATTCCAAATTCGCGGGGGACAGTTTAGAGAAAAGTAAGGGAACCAGAGAGTCTAGATCACCTTGATATAATAATGATTCAGTGGACAAATCATATTCTGAATTGCAATAGGAAAGAGTTTCTTTTTAGTCTCAGTTTTTCCATACATGTCTACTAGCAATATCAGACATTCTACCTGTTGCAAGAAAAGTTACAGTTAAATTTCATTGAGGAGCTGCAGTTCAAGAAAGATTTTAGATCAGAGACAAAAAGAATATAAAAGCATTACAAAATTTTTGCACTAATTATTTTATGTTCACAAAAAGGAATTTAATTTTTACTCAAAATGGAACAGGTGTTTTGTTTTAGACTCACTAGAAGAATTAAACAATAACTATGCATCATAGATATAATATATGGTTAATGTCATAATGCAGATTAAATATGAAATCAGAATGAGAAATTACTACAGCTGAAGCTCTGGCTACATTTGGAAAAAAAATCTTAGTTGTAAGGAAAGGAAGGCAGAGACCATATGAGGACACAGAGCCTTCATCTGCTGCAAGGGCAAGTCTCAGTACCTGTATCTGGAGTAAAATGAAAGCCAGACTTACACATTTCACATGATGAATCCTCTCAAAGAGAAATTTGTAAGGCTACCCTTTTCTCAGCTCTTTTTAGTTTATCTAGGCTTACTAGATGTAGTAGTATCTTTTTTTCTTGACAAAATATGTTCCAAGGAGAAAGTATTTAATCCTTGCTGTTAACATTTAAAAAAATAAACGGTAAATCATACACATTTTCACATGATAAAGCTCAGGCTCGTAAAAATCTGTAAGATATACTAAAAGCCAAGGATCTTAACAGGTCAATAGTTTGATTTTGGTAAGTCATAAGCACCTAATTTTTTAGCCAGATATTTATACGTAAAATAATTTTATCCAATTGTATCCATCACCAAAAGATGACAAACTCTAAAGTAAAAGACAGCAGCTACTGCTCAGGATAACAGTGTATGAGATTTCAGAAAGGAAAAATCTTTTTTAAAAAATAGCCAAATGACAAACAATCAAATTTGCGTATAAACCACACTAATGAGGATAATATAAAAATTATACGAGACAAGTTAAATATAGGCCAAAAATATGTCATTTTTCAAATGCAACATTAATCAGGATTTCATGGCTAGAACTTCCAGTTTTTATTAAATGTTTCAAGTACTCTTACAACAAGAGGTCTTCTTGGTTTCAGCTGGATAATCAAGCAGAAATCATCTTTAAGACCGTGTAATAGCATGCAAGCATAGTAACTCAGAAACGTTATTTTCTCATTGAAATTTCATTTCTTGAGACATTGTTCTTCTCTTGATTTTCTCTTGGTTTATTATGTTCTGTAAGCCTCTATTTGTATTTCCTTAATCAGTTTCTAGTTTGCAGAACAAAAGCCATTGTCAATACTAGATTTTTCTATACATTGTGCCATTTCTGTCTACTACTTAGATAAGCAAAATGAAGATAAATTGTCCCCATCTCAGGATAGCCTGAGATATAAGAAATTATCTTCTTTTTTTCTGGAATTTAGCTTTTGTTCATTTATTATTAATAAAATTCTCTGAACATTCTACAAATTATAAATGTGATCAATAAACCTTTACCGGTATTTTAGGAGAAAAGGTTAACTTTCCTTTATAGGCGTAAAACTTTAGGACATTGTTTGTAGCCTGTATTGGCAAAGGTAGCACAGGAGCCCGAGAGGACAAATCTAGCTTGGAGCATTGATGATGATTTTCAATGGTATTTTACTAAAAAGTTAGTGCATTAAAAGTTTATGGCAAGTAAGATTGCTTAGCGTATCAGGATACTGTATTATCCTTAATACATTCACGGAGGCTACTTGAAGGGCACTTTCAGTGCATGGACCTGTATACATAATACAGCTTTTTATTGTTGACAGAGTATAGAGCCCTGTGAGTATTTTTACAGTACATTATTTTTTAGAACCAATAAATTACTCATCTGAACTATCAAAGTATAAACATGATGACTTTTTGTCAGGCTTGACTATGATACTATTACAATGAATTATGGATTTTAGCGGTTATCTGGTTTTGATGTGGTGCAATAAATCATGATCACTTATGATTGGTTCTAAACTTCATATCAGTTTTTCATATAGTCTGTCCTGAATTTGTAAGGTTCCTCAGAGTTATAGTTTTAAAGATGTCAGACAATTTCAAGATAGCGTTGGACCAATTTACAATTTTTTGAAAAGCATAGACGATAAATAAATTTAAACATATTTTCAGACTTTCTTTCTATTCCATATACAATTATAAGAAACTCACAAATAGTGAACTCAAAATTTATACATTTTTGTTAAAGGACAGGAGAAAGTGAAATTTAAAAAATGAAGAAATAAAAATTGGCCTATATGCTTCAGTTACAGAGTAAATTGGCAGCTACTGGCGGATGATTAATCTAACAGCAGCCTCCAGAATTTTTAAAAAAAAACAACCAAAAAAACCCCCAAAACAAACCCAAAACATATAAAAAAAAAACACCACCAACATGAGTATACCTATACTTCATATCACAAACATACCCCAGAGGGAAAAAAAATAAAAATCTCTTTATCTCACCTTCTTTACATCCAGTCTGTCGTCTTTTCCTATATCCTCTGTATTATGCAGAAATGGCATCACTGGATAAGGAGTTGAGCCAGTCCCCCAGTGGAACTAAGATTTTACCCTAATTCTCTTTCATCCTAATTAATTATACTCCTGTTCTATTATCTACCACTGAATTTCTGGGGTTTTTTTCTCTCCTGACCTTTTACATAACTTCTGTTTGGCAGGATGTATCTTTTTTTCTTTGCAATTCTTCTTCCTCATTTATCTGTCTTCTCTTGTGTTATACTGTACTTTGTTATGAATTGCTGCTGAGGCTAGGCCCTTCCTTCTCCACAGCGCTGAAGTTAGATTTAAGGGATACATCTGGTCACTACACTTGATGAAAGATTTTTTTAAAAAAATCTTATTTTAACAGTTAATTATTCATAATAAAAATAATTACTTAAAACCTTTTAAGAACAAAAATTGTAAAATTTTTCCCGCCCCACCCAAGGCTGAGATTGTATGTATTTAAAATCTTGTATGATAATCTTGTATAAACTTGTCCATATTTAAAGTTATACAGGACACATAGGACACAAAAAGAGTGACTTCTTTCCCTTAGGGAAGCATTTGTGCAGGCACAAAACAAAATAGTTGTCTGCTTGTCTGGCATCTCAGAATTTGCAAGAAAACTTGTGTTTTTACCAGCACCAGTAGTATCCATCTCAGGTGTTTTGATGCTTTTCTTTTCAAAGAGTACTGGCTGACTCAGTCACCATGACAGTCTCATTGCACACATCTGTTCAACACAGCTAAATGCATTGAATGCAGATTAGCAGCTTCTCAGTTACAGTTTATTCCTGCTTTACTTCTACTGTACATTAGCATAAGCTATCCATGGAAACGTGTTACCTACAGGTTCTGCAAAGCACAATTCTTTAAGGAAGAAAAAAAATAGGATTGAAGGAAACCAAGTAAAGGCCTAACTCAGTGAATAAGCCTCTTTCCTGTTTCCTTAATGTGATTGCTCTAATAATCAGAGATACGTTCTACACTCCAGAGAATGTGTAGGCTGTAGATATGCCTGGATCCTACATCAAAGGGAAAGGAGGGAAATAAAATTCTTCTTAATGCTTCTAATACACGTACAGGGTGGGGTTTTTCTACTGCTAAGTTTGAGTAGAAAATTGTGTGTTGGTAACCTTTTGAATTTTGTTTCATGCATTTTGTTTCACAGTAACAGAATGACAGATCTGCAGTTTTCACTTCTCTTTAGTCATATATTTCAATAACCCTTATGAAAGAAGGGTTTAGTTTATTGAAGAATCTCAGGAAGAATCCTCTCTAAACAAGGCATTACATTAAAATTTACCCCAAGGATCCAACTAGGTCAGAAATAGATATTAACCAACAAATGCTTAATCTCCTTAGTTACGCATTAAATCTTATTTGTTAATATTCCATCATTACAATAGGAATGCTTCTCTGTGTTGTGTCTTACCTTAGTTTTCCTTACCTTTGTAAGGTAGTAACACTCCTTGCTTGACCACTGCCCTCCCTGCCCCTCACCCACCAAAAAACCCCACAACAAACCAAAAAAACCAACCAGTCAAGCAAAGGACCACAGTCACAAGCAAGGAGAGGAATAGCACCGGTACCAGGAGAGGAACAGCACCGGTACCGTTATGTACCATTCTCAGCTGGGAGTTAGAGACAGTGCAAGAAGAAAAACCAACTAGTTTCTACCTGGAGCCTGTTTCCTGGCAGGATCAAGCATAGCAAAAGGACTAGCGCAGTTAAGCACATTCCCCGTTCTAACTCATTCCACTGTTGAATACTTAGCACAAAACCACTGAGAAAACAAAACATAGCAAAAGGAAAACTCATCCAAGCAGACCCCTGCCTCAGCAGAAAGCCAGTCCATATGACCATCGCCTCCAGCCTGCAACTGATACCCAACTACAATGTTAAGCTAAACCATCTGGCTGCAGGGAATAATCTCTGCCGAGAAATGGCTGAGGCTATGAGCTTCTGCCTCCTAGTGAGCCTGGTGTTTGCTCCTTCCCAGCTGGAACACGAGCCCTGCCAGAGACCCAGCTGCTGTATGTCAGGCACAGGCTAAGAAGGCAAGTCAAATGCTCAGTGGGAGTGGATGAGGCTACTGTAATTATTGGCAAGCTATTCAACCTCTCACCTGTGTAGGCTTGAAGTCTGTTAGTGGTTCAACAGCCCGAGATTCCAGCCTGAGGAATGCAATGATTCTTTTAAAGTGGTAAGTGCCTGAACAGTCATTGAGCACTTTGGTTGTGGTTTAGATTATTCTACAGTATTTTCTCACACAGAATCTGCAAAATATTGTTTTACCAGCTTGAATGGAACCAAGTAGGACCATTTGTTAACCGATAGCCCTTCTCAGTGTTTCCTTAATATGATTTAGCTCTGTCGATACTAATTTTAGCAGTCTCCAGGATTTAACTCTGCATTGTCAGGCAGATATATGTAGATGATTAGAAATGTATGTGATACTTACAAAGCATAATAAGCACTTTTTTATTCTCTTCACGATGCCATCAGACTTATTGCAATTTCTTGTAGTGAACTGATGGGTTTGCAAAGCATTAATTTCACAAAAATCTGAAGCTAGAAAGATAGTGGAATCCAAATTTAATTTTAAAAATCCTGTAAAACTGTTTACAGTACCCCTGTTTCTTCATCCATATAAAACAGACACTGCAACAATTTCCCCAAAGTAGCACTCAAACATGTGACTTGCTTTGGCTCATGATTTTATTAGATTAAATATTTAAAGCTGACAATAAGCTACTGTCAGTAATTCCTTAGAAAGCTCAGATTTTATATTATGGTTTGTATTACCAGGACCTCTGATTCCCAGCCTGAGCCTTCCTGACATCCATTGCCAAATAAACAGCACCTGTACCTCTAATAGCCTCCAACAAAGGTTACCAGCAAAAATTGCTTGCAGCTCACATCTAAGATCCAGTGTGAGTTAAGAAAAGAGCTGAAAGATTCTTTAGCATTCTGTTGGCACTTGCAAAATATAACACATCTAAATCGCTATATTCCCTTTGGAAGAAAACATGTAGATTATTTCACAGTTTTCAGTGGCTATTGCAATATCTCAAATTCGAGTATAAAACTAGGAAATCTCATGGCCATGGGCATTGTCACTTCACACACTGTTAAAAGATGTTTACTAGCTCTTAAATAAATACAAATAATGAGATTTGTATTATACATAACTTTTGTATGCTGCTCTGAATTTTGTTCTTATTTGCTAGCAGGTAGCCTAAGGAATGTGAGTGTGCCAAATCTACTTCATCTCCAGCTGATGGATGCTTCTACCAGCTTTTCTTTTTCTCTGACTGGAAATAAGTAAAAAAAAAAAAAAACAAAAACAAACAACGCAACAACACCCAAAACCAACCAACCAAACAAACAAAAAAACCAACCAAGCAAAGAAACAAACACATCAACATCTGAATCCCATATGGGGGCACAGAAAACATCACGATGATTACATAGTTATGGCACATATGGAAACAAATTTAATAATCCATGACTAAATGAACTACTGGGTCAACGTATCTTACGGCCATTAGGGGCCCTCTATGGCACTACAGACTCACATTAAGAGCCTGGGCCAAGATTTTAGTTCCTTTATGTGTCTGCAAAACTGATGCAGATGGGAAAGGTTGTTTTTCCTCCCCTTACAAAAGAGCTGCTCCTGCTTTTGGAAAAATGTCAAAACCTGAAAGCACACCTAATAAATATGAGCCAGAACAGCAGCAGCCTTGTCTTCTAAGAATCTATCAAATGTCAGTTTAGGCCTGTAATGTATGGCTACTTCTTCAACAGGTCCTGCTGATTTCAGAGATGTGCATACATTCCCAATTGTACCTGTTGTGGAAGCTTAATTTTTTCAGACTGCGGCCTGAAAATAAGCTTATTCTGTGTGCGGTAAAAAGATTATATCAGGCACATCCTGGAAATCATAGGGTGAAAAATATGCAATGCATATAGATAATAAAATCCACTCTTTTGTGTTGCTTTTATATATATTAAAAAAGTCAAGAGTGATACTATTTCTTTATATTGTGTATCCACATGTACAAAAGGTTAATAACTGAACAAGCTCTAAACTATTCTAGAACTGTAGATATAATAAACAAACTTTATTATAACTCTATAAGGACTTCAAAAGAAGTTTGGAAACTCAAAGACATTGCAGAATGCATTAATCTCAGTTGTCAAAGGCATAAACATGAGTTTCCTGGCAAAGTATTTCCGACTCACTCATCAACACTTGCCACTACACAGACAAACAGCTTCTTGATGCTAAATTCAGCAGTGCTAAAGCTAAGAATAGATAGACTATGCTCTTTCCAAACCATCAGTGCTCAGAAGTTCTTGCTCAATTTGTACTCATCACCTCTCCTAGTCGTTTACATGGAAATTATTTCAAGTAGGGTGAGTAAAGACCCAACAACAAGTTCAGAATAATTAACATTTCTCCATACTGAATGGCAATGATATATTATGAAGAAGAGGAAATGCTCCTTCTCCATGAGTCCTTCACGGACTCATTAAATAGAAAATGTTTTGCAGATGAGCAGAGAACAATAATGCATGCAAGCACAGGAAGCAACAAGAAAGTACTGCATTAGAAAGTTTGAGAAAGGTTGCAGCATACCAGCAGCACAGCAAGCGAGGTTACAGTAATTCTGCTTTTTTTCTGTTACCAAAACCATGTTCTATCAGAACAGGATTCCATCTCCAAGCTATTCTTCATAAACAGAAAGCATTTCAGGACTTTTAGGGTTACAGTTATGGCAATGTGGACTGAAATCCTAGAGATATTAGACACACTGAATTCTCAGGGGTCAAGGTACATGCCTACCTAGCAATTTAGTACCTTAAACAATTTGCATCCAAGCTCATACAGGAGAAAAACAACAATGGCTTCCACATTTGTGGCCTTTTTCCTTCAGGAAATACATTGTAAAACCCCAAAAACAAACAACAAAAAAAAAAAACAAACCACCCCAAAAGCCCACCTCATAGAATAAGTAGGTAAATAAGACAGTACATTAACCATTAGTCATTTACAGGGTTTTTTTTTAACTTGTCCTTTACACACACACCAGGAATCCACTGTGTTCTACTAACCATACATTTTAGCTGACAGCTGTTACATTTAGTCAAACTTGCTTGTGATTTATTAGTCATGTTCTCAAACACCCTCAGAGAAGCTCAAAGATTCATCTGAATGGTTGCTGAAATGACATTTGATAGTATAAGGAGTGTGTTGAACATATATAGATAAATCGGATGCTATGTTATTATAATGCTCTTACAAAACTTGTAAGATATTTTATGACTAGTAAGATGCATTTTATGCAGACAGTCATCAAACATAATTATCTTTGGAGGAAAAGGTAAAGGCCAAAGTATGACAGAGCAAGCTGATTTGCTGCAAAATCTGACTTAAAACATATTGCCCATGGAGGACTGGCAAGATGTTCTACAGCCCAAAGTCATAGGAAGCTGTCTTATCAATCAGAGTTAGTAAGTGATAGGGAAGGAAGCAACTCATATGAAACAAAACAAGCTGTTTATATTCAGTGCTTATAGTGTGAAGTGGTATGAAAAAGTTAATGTCATTTCTTTACTTGCTCTCCCTCTTTCAAGGCTTTTCTCTCTTTCTGTGAAATGTTTGTCTCTAGCCAGTAACTTCCATGGGTAGAATCTGTAAGAGTATCATGCATGTACAGAGTTGTATCTCATGTTTCTGTCCATACAAGCCTGTACAGAAGTGTAAGTCTGTATCATGCTTAAAGGGTAGGAATTGAAAATCTCTCTAAAAGACTGCAGAATTTTTTTAACTTTCACAGGCCTCAGGTCTCTAATATGTTCAATTTCTTCAATGCCCAGGATAATCTCTGTGTGTCCTCTTCCAAACATGCATGTCTGACCTTACTTATACATATAAAAGCCTTATTTCCTGTTAACATAGATATGGATAAGCATATGATTCAGTTCAATCTTTGAACAATTGTTCTCGTTATTACTTCCTGCATCTGCAGATGAATCATGGCCCTTGCTATTCCCTTGCATTGGACAATGAAGACTGGGAAGAGCTTTTAGTGTGGTTAATGGTCTAAGAATACAGAAAGAAGATAGAACTTCTGCATATTTGTGGATTTGAAATTTCCTGAATCATCACCTCGAATATGGCAAGGAAACGTGAGCAGTGAATACGATGGCAACCTAGGGGGTGCAGCATGAGAAATCACAGCATGCATTTTATGTAGATCTATTTCTTTAATTACATAGATTTAATAGTATTGCAAGATAATTATATATCAGCAAAGTAATAATGGTAAATTATATAAAATTGGCCTTTTTAATGTTATTGGCATGACATAACTGTAAGATTCAAGAAGACAAACTCTTCTTCAGCTACATATTTCAGTAACTTCATACTTGAAATTCTTTTTATTTTAGAAATTATTTTGGAAATATTCTAATTTTGAAGTTTAATGGGCAGCTGGGGTTTGGACTACATTTAGTTGGACTCAGCCTCCTTCTGAAGTTTGATCTGCTATAGCAGAACTGTTTTTAGCACTTTATAGACCCAACCTTTTCAAGCAGTTACCCAATAGATAACTGCATGAGGAGTATTTGCATGTATAATTATATATGCCTATCTACAATTGTATTTCTATTTTGAGCACCAGTCTAGAAAAATTAAAAAAAAAAAAAAATTCTAAATACTTCAGGGAGAATTGTGCTCTTCTCCTATTGGAAATCTGTTCCGTGTAATTTCTTTACTCCCTGCTACCTCTTATATATCTCCATGTTCTCTGCTTGCAGCACAGGAAAGCTATTTTCATTTAGTTTAAAATTCATCTGTTAGCAGACAATCTTAATTCCCAGCAATATGGCTTGCAGAAGCACTGTTGGATGTATACTTCTGTCAAGTCACAACCAGTTCTGCCCTGCTTCAGATCCCACCATTCAGAGCCAAAAAAGAAAAATAAGAAAATCTATGGTTCATGTGGATTCATGAATAAACCATCTTCAAAATAGTTTGGAAATCATCCTGTTCAAAATCAATTTAAATTTTAGTGTACAGAGCAAGGCTGCTAAACCCAGCTCTCCAAGATCAATATATCACTATTAATCAGCACTAGAACACATGCTCCAGAGGATGGAACATGTTTTGAGTGGTGCAATGTCTGCTGAGTAATGGTGAAACTGTAGGTGGATAATAGTAACTAGGTATCTTGGGACAATCCCTCCTCTTTATATTGTTAAAAGGAGAAAGGTGCAATAGAGTCATTAATCTGCACTAGCTATGGAGTCTCGCAATACCCGATCCATTACCAGAAAGGGTTTTTTTTCACAACAATGATCTCTAATGCTACTAGCAACACTTCATTGTGTATCTCCAGACAAATGAATTATGAGCATACCATAATTGCACTAGTAATAATAAACTCAACTGATAATCATACAATAGTCAAAATTACTTCTAAAGAAGCTTCATTTTAATTCAAAATTCATTAAGCTGACATAGATGGGCACTTTGTGTAAAGTACTTCTGCTTAATAATGAAAACAATTCCTGATTTTGACCAAGCCTTTTGCCAAGAGGGTTTTTTTTTCAGAAATTACTGGTTTTCTTATACTGAACATGTTATTCAACAAGATGTTGTTAGTAAAGTGGTAGATATTTAGAACCTCAGATAGACATTTACAGAAAAAATCCTTGGAATTTTGCCAGAAAAATATTTGTCTGAGAGAGGAGGATGGAAAACAGAAAAAATCTAGATTCTCTTTGGTCACACTCCATGCTAAGCAGCATCCTAACAGAAAAACAATCATTAAAGGCACATAATTAAAAACAGTTTTGATATTACATTATGTTATGTTACATTACATTATGTTATGTTACATGTTTGCCTATGCAACCTATGCTACGTGCCCAGTAGAATAGAATTTATTTTTTTTAAGCTTGAGCTAAAAGCATAATCTTTAAAATAAGGAAACTATCTATAAACACATCTGGTTTTGCTGGCACAGGTATATTCCTTAATGGAAATATCTGCTCGCGAAAGGAGCGGCAGCCGTGAAAAATATATTACAAAGAGAGTTACTAGCCAAACAAATAATTTAGTTATCAAAATATCTAAACAAGTTAACTCTGACACACTGAGCATAATTAATGATTCTGAAACTAGATAGGCAAATGTACAGATTATGTCTGGTTAGAAACTAAATTGCCTGAAACCCTTCTGGAAGCTAACAAGTCGTAAAGTGTTGCACTCTTTTTGGTTTAATCAAGCAAGTAGAAGTAGCTGTCTGTAAGTATTTATGGAGAATATTATTACAATTTGCTCTGGTGACAGACTGAAAGTACAAGGATCAATTCTGTATTGATGTATTCAAACTATATCTAGTAACTACCCTTTCAATGGCAATATAACTATCTGCTTCTGTTGATAATAGTGTTTCTTTTAACCTTATAATGAAACTCAGCCTAAGCATGAGATTATAAACCTGGTTGCATACGACTGTATTGTGTAAATTAAGCTTAGGAAATTATAATATCTTATATAAATGCAGAGGTGGAAATGTTTAAGCTTAGGCAGAAGCCTTCATGGTTAGCAGATTTTGGGCAGGGACGGATTTTTCCTGTTCCTGAGAAGTTCTGGAGGTAAAAAAGTCTTCTGAAAGTCAGGCTGACAAGACAAAGAAATATTTTATTAGGAATAGTAAAATAAAAAGAAAGTTTAAAAAATGGATAAAAACTAACTCTTTCCCACAAAACACTGTTTTTATTAATTTAAATCTCAATGTAAAAAATTCTGGACAGTTAGCACAAAATAGGCATTAAACTGTAAAACTTAAAACATTAACTTGTCTCTAGGTTCTTTTCTTAGAAAATATATTGGATTTACTTTGAACTTGTACTTAAGTCACTAATAATAGAAGTAAAATGTAATGGTAGCTGGGATATGAGAATGAACTGAAGACTGAAAAGTCAAACACTAGTGCAGTTAGTGGTTTATCATTTTGTACGGGGTCTGGCCGAGCCCCACAGCAGCCCTCCCAGTGCCGTGCTGGTGCTGGTGGCTAGAAAGGCGGTGACAACACAGCAGCGTTGCGATGCCGCTGAGCAGCGCTGGCACAGCATCACGGCTCTTTCCAACCTGCCCCCGCCTCACCTGTAGGCTGGGGGTGGGCAAGGTCTTGGCAGGGGACACAGCCAGGGCAGCTGACCCAGACTGACCGATGGGATGTTCCATACCGTATGGCATCTGCTCAGGTAGAGAAGCTGCGAGAAAGGAGGAGGAAGGGGGGGGGGGGGGGGGGGGGTGCGCATTTGTTATTCACCATGTTTCTCTTCTGGAGCAACTGCTACTTGTTCCGAAGCCCTGCTTCCCGGGAAGCGGCCGAACATCGCCTGCTGATGGGAAGCAAAGAATAACATCTTTTGTTTTCCTTCACTTCTGCACGCTTGACTTTTGCTATTGCTTCATTAGACTGCCTGTATCTTGACACGCAAGTGTTTTTTTCCATCTTACTCTCTCCTCCGAATTCTGCTGAGTAGGGGAGTGATAGAGTGGTATGGTGGGCACCTGGTATCCAGCCAAGGTTAACCCACCACACATTTCTTTTTTCTAGATTTGTGATGATCTTTTTTTTTACTGAAAACACTGTTGCCTTAATGAGATCCTTTGTTCACAGAATCACAGAATGGTTGAGGATGGGAGGGACCTCTGGAAGTTTTCTCGTCCAGCCCCCTTGTTCAAGCAGAGTCATTTAGGACTAGTTGCCCAGGACCATGTCCAGTTGCTTTTTTAATATCTCCAAGGATGGAGACTCAACAACCTCTCTGGACAACCTGGTGCCAGTACTCTATTACCCTCACAATAAAAAGTGTTAGCTGATATTCAGGCAGACTCTCCGGTGTCTCAGTCTGTGCCCATTGCCTCTGGCCCTGTCACTTGGCACCATTAGTAAGATCCTGGCTCCATCTTTTGTATACCCTCTGTTCAGGTATTTGTACATATTGATGAGGTCCTCCCATAGCCTTCTGTTCTCCAGGCTGAACAGTCCCAGGTCTCTGAGCCTTTCCTCATAGGAGAGATGCTCCAGTCCCTTAATTATCTTACTGGCCTTTCACTGGATTCTCTCTTGTACTGAAGAGCCCAGAACTGGACATAGTAGTCCAGGTGTGGAGTTATTAATAGCAGTTTCATGAGATTTGACAACTTTCACAGGCATAAATGCTTCACAATATTATCTGATCATTGAGAAGATTCAGGCTTTTTACCATCAGTAGCTTACCCAGCAGTTGCAGATTTGTACCATTCCACCTTTTCCTGTTCAGAAATAAAATAGAAATGAACCAGCGCAGCAGTAGAGCTGAAGCATCTAGTGTTGGGCATGGATGCCAGAGGTGCAGTGCCAGAGTTGGTACAGCAGTGGTCTCATCACCTGCCTGACCAGCACAGCATATCTTATCTGCTCCTGAGGCTAGCTGACTGTACAACCAGATCTGAAAACATTTTTATGTTGGAAAGGTCACAAAGACACTTTCAGAGTCTATTGCATCAACCTGAAAAATCTGGAAGTATATTGATGGAGGCAGTCAAGGACACTAATCCTTTAAACTGGGAAGGTTTAAGTGTCTTTGGTTTACTATGGCAAGGAAACAAGAAGGCTTTCTTCCATATTATTTGGGGAAAAAAAAGGGGAAAAAATATTCAGGAGCAATGGAAATATACAGGAATTAGGATCACCAAACCTAGCTCCTGTTCCTGTTTGCAACCATGAAAAACATTTATTTCAGAAACTTAGCACTTTCTAAGATTAAACCTCATAAGTTTCTTCCCCTGGAAGATTACCGTAGAATGATTTTCAACTCATTTGTCATTAGTTTTAACTATTGCTTCACAGAAAGAAACTCCTTATACATTTTCTCAGGGTTCCTTAACTTGAAGAGTTGCCTCATCCCCAATGGATTATAAAAGATACCCTTCTGAACTCCTACCCTTTACTTTGTGAATGTAGTTGTGTTCTATTAGACCCTTCATATAAGATATATTTTCTATTCCTCTTGTCATCGTAGCAGCATCTATTGAAATTTGAACTTGAACATCAGTAATCACAATTTCTACTTGATATTGTAATTATCAGAATAGATAGGCCTGAAACTAGAGTGTTTGGGTAAGAAAATCTGAATTAAGCTTTTAATATGCATATAAGAATAGATGAACTATTCTGAAAAAAATCTGAAGCACCAGCTTTACAAACTGTGGATTACATTATTAGTTGTTCTCTCTTCAGCTATAGACAGCGTATGGAAAAGCTGTGACTAAGACCTAAGTAATTAGTGAGAGACAAATTAGATGGCAAAATGGTATCAAAGGAAAATCATGGCTGTAATAAAATCAACTTCCATAGGTTCAATAGTGCATAAATGTATCACATGATCATAAGAACAGTGAGGGCATCAGCACAGGATGGCACAAAATCTGTCAATAGCGCTAATGAGCTCAGCATAGGTGCTGTTAAGTTGCATATTGTTAAAGTGAAAAAAGGATAGTTAAAACTATTTAACTTTTTGACATTCAAGCTGTTAAAGATGATTAAATGTAATGTAGCAATAGATATAGGGCATGTAAAGATCATAAAAAGATGAAAGAGACATGGCGTGATAACCCAACAGTGCATCAGCAGTAATGGCAGAACAGTATTAGTCTACATATTCTTCATACAGCTCTCTTGCTGCTCAAAATCCTCTCTGTCATGGACTAGATTGATGAAACTGAGAAGAACTTTATAAAGGTAGCACTTTGCTGCTAAAAACTGTTAACTATTTAATCTTTCTGTGACACTAATCCTACTTTTTTACACTGTAAATTCTTGCCTGGAAAAATTCTTCATTTTCTGTGTACCTAGAGACCTTGGTTGTTATACATTGCTTATGCTGTTTACTTGGTAATTTTGTTTAATCCGAGCTACTTATTAATCTTTCAGTTGACATGAACATGAACACCTGCCCCACAAAAAAAAAAACCAAAAAACAACCACCAACCCCCCACAAAAGCAATGAACAACAACAAAAAAGCCACCATGAAACCAAAAACAACTGAAAAAAGACCATGCAAAGGAAAAGACACATAGGGCTGGATTCAGACATCTTTTTCCCTTTTAACCAGAAAGTCGCAGCCTGTTTCTGTGCACTGATTTGAATTTTCTGGACATCTATTTCCTCCTTAGAATTTATATTTGATTGAAAACACTATGTCCCTATTGAATTGCTTGAAACCGGTCCCCCAACATTTCTGCAAAAACTTAAAAACTTTAATGTTAGAAAATTATTTGCTCACAAAAGTTTAGTGGATGGCATACATGAATTTCATAGATTTCTCCAAAATTAACCAGATCTTCTTTAAACATTATTAATTCTAATATGCCACTGTGGTAAACAGGTATTTTATAAATCTGTTAAAAGTCCTGTAATACTTCCTCAAAATCTATATATGTTCATGGACTCTGACATGAGTAGTCCATTTGACAACAACGGAATTAGTAGTGTAAAGGCACTCTCAAGAATCCAAGTTTTGCAGTGCCAGCCATAAATTCTTGTAATACTAAATCTCACTAAATACAGAAGGCATTTAAAGGATTGACCTTAAGAATAAAAATAGAGAACCAGAATTGTCTTCCATGAAGAACTGAATGTCAGCATTTTGTTTTCACTTAATTCTCTCTTAAAGCCAGAATCTTTTCTACCATTTTTTCTCTATGAAGATTATATCTGTTAGAAGCTTCTTCATTTCTTGTGTCCTGTTCAACCTTCTCTACCCCAGTATTTGACTTTCCTGTAAAAGCCCTGGTTACATACATATTTTCTTAGGGAAGCATGTCTGTTGTTTCCTCGTAAGGACTTGGCTGTACTGTAAATCACTGCCAATTTCAGCAAGTATTGTGATTCAGAGGGCACACTGCTGAAGGCTTGAAGGAACTCTGGTCTTCCACTAATTTGTCTGTGAGTCCTTGCCACATCTTCTTTCATCCACAATATTATTTTTCAGTACCTAATGGTACTATGCATGAAAGTGCTTTATTTTGCCAAGTCTAAGCAATGCATTACATCAGTGCTACCGGAACAAGAGACTGTCTTGTAGTTTCTGAGTTACCTATCCAGTTTAGCATGATAAACATAGATTACTGAGGGTTTCATTCAGGTTTTAGAAACAATGAATATTTTGAGTTCACAAATATATAGTAAATACATTCCCAAAATATGTTCTTAGAATTTCTTCTCAGAGGCCAGGGCCACTAAGACAAATCCTCCATTGCTGCCTGCACTTACAAGTCTTGAGACTGATAGAAATATCTACACAAAGAGGAAAAAAAGTCCCCAAGGAATATAGCAACATAGGAACAAGGACATGAAAATAGCTGTATGATACTTTGCACAATGATACACTGCATAAGGATTAAATAAACGTACAAAATTTAAGAGTATCCCTTTGGATAAAAATTCCAAGTTATTTACTTAGTCAATCTTATGGAAAAAAAGTCATTATAGGAACACTATTTCCATCATTTTTTGTTTCAGAAATTTATTACTGAGTACCACGCCTTTACTGTAGCTAAAGCAGTAAGAGAGGGTTCTGGGAAATGGAAATGTATAAAACCATTACAGAAACATGGCCAAAGCATCTGGTCAGATAGGCCCTCTGATTGAGTCATGTCAGTCAACAGTGGTACAAAGGGTAAGTTATCTGAAAATCACAGAATTTACTCTAAAGTCAGTATGTATGAATAGCAAATGCATTTTACATTCCAGACCTAATTGTGTACACAACCATACAACTGTAAACACAAAAATGTAATTTCAAACTTAGAGTGGTTATTGATGTTTGCTTTTTATGAGAAATTAAATTTTCCACAAATGTTTAAATGTGTTGTACATGTTTGATTAGGTGAGTTTTATAGCTCCTGGGTGAAATTTCTGGATAAGAAATAATAGTACAACAGTATGATGTTTTAGCACACGAAATGCAGGAAATCCAAGTTTAAGTCTTTGTTCCAGATCCTGTAAACTCGGGACTCTTTCATATCTCAGAAAAGGTGTCTTTACCCAATAGGCTACTGCAGAATGGATTATGGTTTTGAGGGTGTAAAGGTATAACTATTTTGGAAAGATCTTGGATTTCACTTTGCTTTAGAATAAAAACAACCCCCCCAAAAAAATCTGAGGGCAAGTTTCACACACACAAAAAAAAAAATAATGCTTTTTTTCCCGAAAACACCTTCTTCCCACCACTACCCCATTCCAGCCAGTATTATTTACAATTCAGAAGAAATTAGTTTTGAAACACACGTGAGGGCAAGGTGCATATGCACAATTCTAAGAGATTAATCATTATTCATGCAAGTGAAGTTGGCATAATTACTTTCAGACTTGATTACTGCTCCTAGAAATCCACCGTTTGATACAGAAAAGGGTGGGAGGTTCATTAGTTTTCGTCCATTCCTAAAACTGTAGGAGTGCTTTGGGGTTGGCATAATATCCTTTCAATAGGCCATGATTAAAATATTACAGAAGCACAATACATGGGTAATTCTATATTTAAGATTGAGATGAGGTTTATGCTCAAGAAAGTATACAAGGACTTTCTTTAGTTATGAATGAAGCATATCCTTCCAAACATTGCATCTTTTATACTACAGTACACAACAATCTTTTTCCTGAGAAGTTACAAAATAAACCAGATAATTACTCTGAGTTAATAGAATTTAAAGAGATTCAGTACTATTTTGAATCATTTGTGGGTCCTACTGGTATTTATAATAGAATAACTCGATCTTTAAAAATAAATGTTTACTGAAAGTCTGTGCTATGGCAACCCCTCTCTCTTCCACTCCCCCATCCCCCATTCTCCCCATCTCTCTGCATTTATATTAAAATGACTGCTATTCCAAGCTTTACTTGGAATGAATGAAAGTTTTTTAAAGAATAGAGAGCAAACTGTAAAAAACAAACAAAAAAAATAATTACAATTTTGCATCATTTTTAGAAAGTTATCAATAAAAACAGAAGGTTAGGAATTCACAGAGATCTTTTCTTCCTTCCAGAGATAACTATTTACAATCATTTGGAAATGAAGTAATGCTTTTCATCTGAGACTGAAACCTGAACTTCTGAAAATATCAGTATTTTAAATCAGTTTATTTTTGCCTTCTATTCTATATTCCATGTAATAAATTTCATTGTGAAGTAAACTGCAAAATGAACTTCTAGTTTAGTAAAAATCATATCTGAGCTTGCCAAGGTAAAGGCTATCAGCTGCAGAACGTGGAGGCTGGCCAGAACTAAATAGTAACTATCACTTTCATAATTTTTTCATGTTTCACAGGCTGTAATGCCACTGTTTTGCTTACAGCTCCAAAGTTACCACTTTGGTTACACTTTACTTTTTAGATTTACATTCTTATTAACTTTTAACATGAAAACCTGTAGTTTATGGTCTTTTCTAAGAACAATTCAAACAGTAGGTTAACAAACTAAAGGGATAAACAGAAGCTTGTTTGGACAGGGAAACTTACTATTGCTGTTGTGCTACATTTGCTTTGTTGCATTTTAACGTTAGGTGGCTAACAATGTGTAGCCATGAGATACTGTCCTGCATTTCAATTACATATGCTGAGCGGTATGAATCTGGATTATGTTTAGAAAGCCAGCCTCTAAGACTGGACCTACTTTCAGGCTTTATGTTTGAGAACAAATGTGCATATCATATGAAAAATTCAGAGCAGACCGTTACTATTTCATCAGCTGCCACAACAGTAAAGTATTACAGATATTTTACACGGGAGGACATGCTGCTGTTGTGCGCAAAGTGCTGAGTACAGTGAATTCTCCGTTTGTTTTATTTTGAGCGAAACCCATTTTTTGGTGTCAAAGTAGCCGTGTACGTGTTCACCTGAGGTGTTGGTTAGGCATTTCCATGCAAGAGTAAAACTACATTGTTACTACACATTCTAGGAGGGGGGAATTAAAATGCCATGAAATGTAAAGAGCTTGAAGAGTATGTGTTCCAGCTTCATTTGACAAGGGAGATTTGTCAAGCTGTCGATTGTACTGATTAACCGAATGACCACACGGTATCACTTTTTACCTTTGCTTTTTTTTTTTACCTAGACTTTTTTTTTCAGTAGTATTTTAAACCAATACTCACTGTTAAAGAGTTTGCACTGAAGTACATGAAAAAAACCCTCCAGATATTACTCAAGAACTGTTTACATGTATTTCTTGATGTTATTTTCCTTCAGAAATAAGAACTGTTTCACTTTGCACTTAAACTGCAGCAAGTGCACTCAGGGTGGCATACTGCGCAATTTAAGTATGAGATGCAGGAAGATAGAGAAAGGTGGTGTTTTCAAAATGGAAAACAGATAACACAGAGTTTATTTATATTAGGTAATTATGCTTCTTATTATCTCTTCCTTTTGGTGCCAGATTGGCTGTTACTCCACAGAGAATATAGGTAAGCACTGTATTTTCAGAATTACCAGTTTGTTATCAGGTTGAACGTCAAGATATGCAGAGCCTAAGCAAGGAATGTTATATTTCCATTGCTTAATAAATGAAATATCTTATTCCCGTTAGTCCTCCACACATTTATGCAAAAAAAAAATTGCTCTTTAT
Organism: Falco peregrinus; assembly: GCF_023634155.1. Classification (NCBI taxonomy): domain Eukaryota; kingdom Metazoa; phylum Chordata; class Aves; order Falconiformes; family Falconidae; genus Falco; species Falco peregrinus. The sequence goes on from NC_073722.1 coordinate 2,491,117, forward strand.
TCCATAGCTATGGCTGCTGTCAGTTACCTCGGTGTTTAAGACTTTAGGAAAATTGCAATTGCAATGAGCCAGCGGCTACCCAGAAGCTGTCTTCTAACAACCAGCTAACACACTTATGCCCGTATTAGCTAGTCATCCCACAGACCTAGCCGAGTACCCTTTTTAAGAATTTCTAATACCTATTTTTAGAGACGTAGCAGTGACAGACAATATAGGTCATTTCAGAATCCACGTCTGAAGTCATGTTGCTAGTGTTTTCAAATTTGATGACCTCAAAGCTGGTGGATGTTTCTGAACTAAAGTCAGCATTTCTTTTCCTTCTGGCCTTGCTTTCATGCTGATACTCAGGCACGTTTCCTGCACGCTGGGAAACCTGCACTAAGACAAATTTTATAAATCTCTATAGCGGGTCATCATAGTTGTTACAGCCATAATGTGCAGCCACTCTTTGGTAACCCATGCACCCTTCAGCAATTAGAACAGTAATAATAAACAGAAAGGATTCACTTTTCTAAAGTCCCCAAAAGTTTTGACTTCTAGCATCATTAAATGGCTCAAAAAGATGGAAGAGGTCTGTAAAATAGAAGCTACAGGTCAGGAGCATCCAACCAGTGTACAGGTGTCTAACTAGTGTTCATTTCAAATTGAGTTAATTGCCTAAAGTGTTTTACAAGCATCTGGGAAAATTTTAGTTTCTTGCTGTTGTAGGCTACTTGATCTATGCTAGTTTATGAAGAGTCACTTGAGAGACACATCAGGTATGTGGATTAGAGAAATGAGAATTAGCTCAATTCTAATCAGTTCCAGTTTATCCCATCTCAAACTTAGTCAAAGTTTTAATAATATATTTTCATCCAGCACACTACAGAAGAAAACAATCATATAATTACTTAAAAGGTTATAGCTTCAAGGGGTCTCTCAGCCTCAAGGCCCCTTTGTGTCAGAGGCAACAAAATGCCTTCTAGTAAATATTTTACTAGCATGCTACGTGCAGTCTTATTTTTTGTCATGAACAAAGCACAACCTTAATTTCTCAAAAGGAATCATAATTCTCTTGTTTACATTTCTGTCACTCAAAGAAAAAGTTTTATCTTCCTGCTCTATTTTGTGTTAAGAACAAATTATAATAACAAATACAATTCCCCACTGACTTTTGCCCTCACTTTTTCCTCAATTCTTTCTTGCTTAAAATGCCTGTCAGTACTTTTAACAGTTCCTTCTATCTCCAACAAGACTGGCCTTAGGCTGTAGCTTGACAAAGGCACCCAGGATACCTCCATCACTTCATAGGTGGCAGCTGTCACCTTCCCAGTGCTCCTTTTGTTAGGAAAGTGTGTTGCTATTTGGCCTCTTCTAGCTGTTGTAAAGTTGTATAACCAGGATGCTTCAACATGTTAGTATTACATCATGCAGCCCTTTCACAGCTTAGAAATAACATCAAGAGATGCTCTTAATATTATGTCAACTTTGTTACTTAGGTTTCTGACACTTTTTATAAAAATGTTGAGTTTTAACTACACAATCATTAACGCAGGGTAAAATAAAAAAAGGTGCAAGATGTAGTGTTTAAAAGGAAATTATAAATGCCACTTATACCAATACTACCTCATTTTCCTCACAGCCACCCTTACCGTATATTTGCATTCTTGGAATGACTCACTATGTCATCAAACTTAAAAATAAACAACTCGAGGTCTTCCTGAAGATAAATTTAGTCTAACCACCTAATCCAGCATTAAGAATTCCAAAAACCCCATCCTAAATTATTGCAATTTCTCTAAGACAATGATCAATAATGCCTCATCAATGTTTTAAAAAAGAAATCTCAAAAAAAAAAAAAAGTAAAAATTTGTGGAAAATATAATCATCCTTAGTAAAACAGTTTTCTAAATTAAAATAAGGCAGGTAATTTGAAAAAAGAATATATCCTTGTTTACATTTTTTTCCACTACTTGTGAGACAACCAAAGCTGGCAATGGTTGGAGACAGGATGTTGCCCTTAAAATAGTAGCACATAAGAAATCTCTATTTTCTCACTTTCCCACAGATACACTTAATTATGGGGATATTTAGCAGTATAATTCTTTGAGATACACTTCAGACTTCAAAACGTGATTAAGTTAATGATCCTTAGACTCCATCCAGAGCTGTTTTGTGGAAGAAGGTTCCTGTTATTTATACTTTTAATACTAGAAGCAGATTTATGGCTGCTTATGTTTTAAGGCCAGACACTTTTGTTTTATTATTTTATTGCAGATGTTTGTATTTGTCAACACAAACCTTAAAGGCAACCATATTATTGACAAATAGATGGCTTAAGCTCCTTGAGATCCATTCCATGAGGGTCTACAGACCAACCAAATGACTGTTTTGCCCATGCTACTCTAAACTACAAAAATCCTTACTGTTTCAGTTTAACTTTGAGTTCCACATTCTAATCACTTCCCCCCAAATTATTATTTTAATTGAAAATTAAAGCTGAAGCCCAGTCCTGTAAATCCTTCTGAGAGAATTCTGGCTACAAAGGCTCCTGCCTCCACTCCAGCTCCTCTGTATTCCAGATACAGTCAACTTATACCACTGTTTCTTCATTTAGTAACACTAAGGCATTACTCAAAAGTCAATAAAATCCACAAGGAGAAATCCATATTTGCCCATCTGTGCATTTGGTAAGCATGATGACAAACTTGTTGATTTGATACCATGGGGCAGGAGTGAAATCGGACTTGCCAGTGCAGTCTTTGTACATAACAGACTATGCTAATTATCTTGTAGGACCAAATTTAAATGTGAAGTATTAACTCTTCTTCATCCTAGGTGGGAAAGATGAAACCTTTTTGTAAAAAAAAGAAGCATAAATGAGTAGGTTCCACAGAACAGAAGCACTGGATTTGTAACACTTATTATGTGCTTACAGCTGTGCATCCTCAAGGGGCTGTATACGCCCACCTAACTGAAATAATTGTTTGATGACATCATTCTATAGGAAATGGTTTTCAATAGACACACTGTACTTCTGTGGATGTCATTATGGTATGATGCCATCAACACTGTGTGTTGCTGCAAAATCATACCCTCAGCTGTAATAAAAGCCTTAGAGAACCCCTCATTGCACAGCTTCAGGGTCTTTTTTCCCCCTTTCCAAACCATAATGAGTTACATGCCACATACAAGCTAAAAAATTCAATTCCCCTATTTCAAAAGCATAGGACACTATTACCTGAACTACCACATATTCTCATTTCCATCATGCTACTGGGATTTTAAACACAGAAAGTAGACACGATAGCAGGCACAATGTCTGGACCAGATCTTTGGCCTTCAGCTGTACGGGAGAGTTATTAAACTCACAGCAGTCTAGAACACCTCAAGCTTTGGCACATTGACATTTTCAGAGTCAGGAGATGAAAAGTAATGCCTTGTGGCTTCTGTCTTCTTTCTCCAGATCCTGTGTTTGCCAAATACTTGGATCATCTTAATTTACTGTCTTGTTTCTGTTAGCTTCTCCATTTAAGCCTTTCATTGGCTTTGGTCTTGAAACCCTGAAAAGCTCTTTAAAATCTGTTGTATCAGCCCTCTTTTTAGGTGTTTGGGGAAAAAAAAGAAAAAGAGGCTTAATTTGCTAGGCTCGTGAAGTATCTTGAGTGATTGAATGTGGCTTGATTTGTGGCAATACCTGTAGAATGGAAATAGCAAGGAGGAGAACAATGAGGGAAGGAAAAAGGAATATTCCTAAATTAAGTAATCAACTAAAAGACAAAGCTCTAGCTGTAAGGATGAGGGATTTTATGTGGTGTAGAAAACGGGGACGTATCTTTACGGACTTGCAAAATTATGCATCAATATACTCCTCATTTACAAAACTTCTTTCAGCTGGCCTTGCTGACCTGCCCTATGGCTTTCATTTCTCATGCCATCTGTATAATATCTTTAATTAGATACACTGAGGCCAAAGCCTTACGCTTTTAAAGGATTAGACATTTATATAGATAATGACAACAACTATAGTTGCATTAGGTAAGATTAAACACTTTTTCTGAAGAGACATAAGCTTCACATTTTATGGAACAAGAGAATTTCAACTGACAGAAGGAAGAAAACTTCCCAAAAGGCAAATTATTCCATAATTGTTCACTAAGGGGATTCTCCTGCCTTCTTTAAAGTACGACGCTAGACTGCATCACAGATAAAATACCAGACTCCATGGATCTGTCTAAGTCTTTGATCCTATATTCCAAACACGAACAAGGACTATTTTAACTAACACTAACTTATTTCAGTACTTGATCTCTCAAAACTTTATGACTCTTCTTTTTTCTGCATTGCAGCTAATTAAGGCTGTAAGATCCATTGCCTGAAGCCTATTACTATTTCATTGCCTAACAGTGTTACACTGGTAGTAATAATTAAAAAGTATAATCATGATACTAAAGCCCCATAGATGGTATTTCTACCCATAAACACAGGTGCATAATTTGAGTTTTTAAATATATTTACCATAATAAAAGGTATTAGTAGTAATTGTAGTGCATTTAAAGTGGGATTAATGTAAATGTTAATTATGTTAGTCATGTTAATTTTTGGAAAAAATGGTAAAGGTCACCTCATTTTTCTCTTTCCACCTCTTCCTAAAAACTTTCTTTTGCCAGCATGTCATCAGCTGTTAGGTAGTTGCTTACTGCACTGATCAGGTGTAATTATTATATAGTGCTTACCTTTGTGGCTTTCTCACCTAGTATGTTCAGACTGGATCGGTATTATGAAGCACAGGACAGATCAGTTTACGGATCTGTAATCTGTACTGATCAGGGTTCCAGTACACGTTTTTTTTCTCCCAAATTTCAGGCACGTGGCCATGAAAACAATAAGAAAGCAATGTCTTACTGAGATCTACTTTTGATCTGAGATGCCAGATTGCATACAAGAGAGAAAATGATACATTTCTTGTCTTCAACAACAGGGAAATACATACATCTTGTTAAGTAAGCAAGTATTGGTTACCTGGACTCCAATTTCTCTTTATTTTAAAAAGTTCTGAACTCAAGAAAAAAAAAAAAAATTGATAGAAATAGATCCTGCTTTCCAGGAAGAGAGATGTAGGAGGCTACAACATCCTTAAAAGACCAACTTTCCAAAATTTATGTGGAAATAAGCTGTCATGGTTTAGCCCCAGCTAGCAACGAAGTACCATGCTGTCACTTGCTCACTCCTCCTCCACTCCCACAGTGGGATGGGGAGGAGAACTGGGAAAAAGGCAAAACTTCTGGGCTGAGATAACAACAATTTAATAATTGAAATAAAATAATGATGATACAATAGTAACAATAATGATAAAAATAACAATAATGATGAAAAAGAGGGAGGAATAAAGCCCAAAGGGAAAAACAGTAACACAAGTGGTGCACAATACAATTGCTCACCACCCACTGACTGATGCCCAGCCAGTCCCTGAGCAGTGATCAGCATGCCCTGGCCAGTTCCCTCCCAGTTTATATACTGAGCATGACAACCTATGGTATGAAATATCCCTTTGGCTAGTTCAGGTCAGCTGTCCTGGCTCTGCTCCCTCCCGGCTGCTTGTGCCCCTGCTCACTGGCAGAGCATGGGAACTGAAACCCCTTGACTCAGAGTAAGCTCTACTTAGCAACAACTAAACCAGAAGTGTGTAATCAACATTGTTCTCATACTAAATCCAAAGCACAGCGCTGTACGAGCTACTAGGAAGAAATTTAATTCTACCCCAGCTGAAACCAAGACATACGCTCACTGATAATCTTTTAAACTGAGTTCATCATGCTTTTTCGTGTACTGTTAAATTTAAGAACAGTGTTAGTGCCCAGAAAGATCCAGGGTTGGAACAATTCTCTGTAAGTTTTGTTCAAGGGGCGCAGCTGATTTTAACCGCCCAAGATGGGAGGTGAGCCTTCCCTTACACAGGCCTGAGAAGACAGATGGAGCGTAACTCAGTGGCAAACAGTTAGAGGCATAGCTGAGCTTTCACAAGATGGAGCCTTTAAAAATAACAGATACAAGTTAAGGTCTATGAACACAGTAGTTTTCAGCTTAGTTAAAGTAGAATATAAAAGTGTGGTTTTCATTTTATACAGTATTTATTTCCGTTCCAAGCTATACCATCTTTGTGGTAAAACCTGCTGCATTCAGGTTAACAGTTTCCAAGATCAAGGATACCAGACCAAATACCACATGCAATTTATTTCATCTGAAGAAACACACCTTCTACTCAAAGCCAATATTTCAGTTTCGGTCTTATTAAAATCTGAGCAATCTAACATTCATAATCCAAACTATCCAATTATTACAACTCATCACCAAAAATCGTACAGGCAAAACAGATATACACAAACTTGCTAGTATTTCTTCCCCTTTTTCTGGAGTTAATACTCACCCTTCCTGTGCTGCCTGGGTACTGAAATGGAGGGGAGAAAAGGGCATGTGTTGTGGATGGAGTCATGCATATCACTCATAGAATAGAAGCAGCAACCTACTTTATTGATATTAAAAAGTGAGTTAACAAAGTTTAATGGTAAACGCGACAGTGGTTTAACAAGATTCAATAGCAAGGTAAACTTGATTATTTACTGTGTGGAGGACGGGGTCAGACAAAACTGTCAGTGAGAGCCTCCCTGAGTCATGAGGTTCAGAAAGAACGCCCTTGCTTTCCAAACTCCTTCTCAGAGAGGAGTCTAGGTAAGGCTGGATCCAGTCCTACTCCCAGACATGGTCAACGCTTTATGTCTAAACGATTATACATGTGCAATCAATCCCTTAAGTCACTTAGCTAAGATGTCAAGTAGCATGCATTTAATCACTTAGCAAGAACCTGTTGTGGCAAGGAATCTCTCAGTCTCAAGCAGTAACCTGGAGAGGTGTCCCTACTCATGGGGGTATCGTGGCGTGCAGCAACCGGCCCTGGGCTACCCACTGTTTATGGAGTAAAATGATTGCCTTGTAGTCATATCTGCATACTAGCAAGACATCTGGGTCACCGTTTCAGACAGCCGATGGCTACCATGTTGCCACCCATCCCCCAAAGTCCAGAGTAAGCTGGATGCTGCAATAACAACCCCCACAAAGGGCAGGGGAGCACGAGGGAAGCGCACTGCCAGAGCATGACAAGTCACCAGCATCTCCAGTTCTTTGCAGGATGAGTACGATGATGTCATTGGTTTCTTCCTCCCGCGTACTGGAATAATTCTTGTACATATCCTAACAGGCAGCGTACCCTGCTCTTTCTTCATAGGTTTACAACTCCACATTATAGTAGTGGGTGTAGGGGGACCTGTTGCAATGTCCTGTTAATTCTTCACTAGCCTTCAAGTTGTGGTTTTCTGATAACATAAGTAGTGTTTAAATAAATAGAACATCACATCCATGCATACATCCTTGTTCTAGGTCATTTAAATTTCAATGTACAAAACCAATAATCTCACAGAGGTATTAAGGCAACCTCTTGCCACCAATATCAGCTAGCTAAGCAGTATCAGTTACCAATATTATTTTGCAGAAGGACATTTTTTTATATAGAGAGTGTGGTCTAAAATAAGTGGAATACGGAGATAGCGACCTGGTTATGTTTCGATGCTCTCACAGAAATCTAGTGTCAGGGCACTGAGAGCATTTCTGTGTCACTGGGGAGGTTTGGCTGGCAGATCTCAGGCCCAACATGGAGATAAGTGAAGCCAGCAGCCTTGAAAGAAAGAGAAGCTTCAGTGGAGACTCCCCATGAACAGCGCTGCTAATAGCTGCTGTTAACTTAGGCTTTTGGGCTTGCTCCTTGCCTGAATGACATTGGAAGTGCACTGCAACCATGCCCATGCCTGGCCGCATATCCTGCTGACTCAAAACCTGACTCAAACCTTAGAACTGATCCCCCAGCTTCACCTCAGAGCTGCGTTATCACTATGAACTTCCTCAGAAATCCGATCTTTTGGCTGAGCCTGAATACTTTTGCTTGATCCTGCTCTTCTCACGTTGCTCAGGTACCATCACCTCTGCTGATAAGACAACTGCCTCTGCCTACCTTGCTATGCTCAGCTCCCAGCACCCCTTACCTTTGGAGCAGCCTGCCCTTGCTGCCCCTTGGCAGCTAGGTGTGAAAAAAACCCACAAGATTGCACAGTCTGATGTGTTTGGGGCACCTGCTTAATGAGCAATTTAGCAGATTCCTCTCCCAGCCCAATCTAACGCTTAAACTAAAATCTGCAAATCTTAACTGAAGGACTAAAACTTAGGTTCCCTTTTTATGCAACCGTACTTACCACAAGCTAGCAAGTTCATCCTTCTCCCCCTTCTCTCCTGTATCTCAGTACATCTTTAATTATTCTCTGTAAAGTAAAATGGTTGCAGAGAGCAAGGTTAAGACAGTCCTATAACGTTATTATAGGAGTTAGAATTGGCGTACAAGATAGGATTGGCAAATTCAGATCCCTTTAGGCAGGTATAAGAAACTACAAGTGAATTATCTACCTTTAGCTAAAATGGGAAGGCATTTATTCTGTCTCTTGGGATTAGTCTATTAGATGGTCTTTAAAAATACCTATTGGATTTGAGTTTGCAGGCAGGAAGCCCAGAGCTCTACTTCTATATTCTTATATTCCTAGTAAGATGTGTTTTAATGGAGCCTGACAATGTTTCAGATTTACGTACTCATGGGCATGCATAGGACCAGAATTTCACTGGTTAGGCAACTTTATCAGTAAAAGAATACACAATAATGGGCTTACAGCATCTCCAGGGTTAGATAGTAACTGAAGAGGACTTGTGGATATTTCATACGTGGATTTTATTTTGCTAGGGAAATTGCTAGGGAAGGACAGAAATTAATTAATACACTTTATTTCTCATATGCTTCGCAAAATTGCCCCGGATGACTGCTGAGATTTAAAAGACGTCTGCAGAAAGTAACTTTGCAACTGTAGAACTGTTTCAGGGTCTTACGAATTTTCTTGCCAATACCAAGTATTGAAAAAATATCAAGTTATGTCCTGCAAATCACAAGATTAAATTTAAATAATCAAAATTATACTATACCATTAGCTATTATAATGAGAATTCCTTTATTTCTTTCTTACCGTCTTTAAACTTTTCTGTGTATTTTTGTTATTTTATAGAGATACGAGGACAAAAAAGTTACTTTTTTCAAAAATAACCACTTTTGGAAAAGTGGCAAAACTAACAATGCAAGACTTCTGATTAAAAAAAAAAAAAAACAACAACAATGAGTTGGAGAAATAAAACTATATTCATAAAAAATAATCACATTTCTAAAATGTGGGATATAAAAGTGTTTTATTTATTTTTGGTGACTAAGATGAAAGGTAGTACTACTGACAGAAATAGCACATGATATTTTTAGGTAGAATTTTATTACTGAAGCTGAGGTTTTGTCAGTTGAGCATACTTAGCACTAGTACAACTGCTAGTTACACAGCAAAGCTTCTTAACCAATTATGTTGCACTACACAACCCTATTTGCTTCTGCCAGAAGATCTCTGGTCCTTCAGGGCATGTGCTTTGAACAGCACAAACTAGATGTTTCTGTTCACAGTGGGAAAAAAGAGGTTTTAAGCAACTAGGTTGGGTTCTTGTTTTTTGGGTTTTTTAGGGGTTTTTTTTTGTTTTGTTTTGGTTTTTTTTTTTTTTTAATAAAAGAAAAATAGAAGGATATCTCTCTATGGCCTTTTCAGCCCCTGGGAACTCTACAATCCTTGGATAGGTTCAGCCGAGTTTTGTCTTTGTATGGCAGTACACTGTTCCTGCTCCTTTTCCTTTCCTTGTTGCCTGTTACCCTGCACACCCACTCCAGCAACATGTATGGAGTTTTCTGTAACTCATAACGCTGGGTTTCTAAAAGGAAGAGGAATGGGGCTGAGGAGGAAGGTGCTTAAGTGCATTGAGTTTTGCTGAATTTTGGCTTGCTTCAGCACAAAAAGCTAGGTTTGAGGTTCGAAGAGATTACATACAATCAATCTCAAATTAAGGCCGTAAGGGTGCTAGGCAGAAAGCTGGAAGATTGGCAGGCTGAATGAAAGGGGGAATTAAATCAGCTTCTCAGTAAAAGTGAATTGCTACTTTGTGTTGAATAGTTAAGTAATAGAGAAGTGTGAAAGAAGATGAGGAAAAAGGGAAAAAGGTGAGCCCAGAGTTCAAAGATCATCCAGAGCTAGGGTCTCTCTTTCTCTCAGCTGATAGAAATACGTTGTCTCTGGTAGGCAGAGACTTCAGGCTCCTACCAGTCATCAATACAGTCCAAACTGGGAAACAAAAGCTGGCTTTTCTCACAGGTGAAAGATCAAAGCTCTGTCAGAGACAGGTTTCCCATTTTCCAAATAACTGACTTCCCCAGAAGATTAAATAAAGGGAAACTAGAAATTGAAAGGAACATATCAGATTCCCAGGCAAATACTTTTCACCCCTTCCTGCTCCATACCATGCAATATCCTAGGGTTTCCCTGTGAAAAAAAAGAGCTGTTCGTCCTTTACACTTCTCCCATCACAGTCTTTTTATGCTTAGTAGAACATTTTTCTGATTATACGTCTGCCTTTCATAGTGATCACAACACAGCAAATAGAGAACAGGTTTCTATTAGCAACTTCAAACACACACACACACATCTTTTGTGGCAGAATCCAGGAGCCCTTCAAATACACTGCTAAAGACAAACCAACCCAAATTTCAGGGGAGTCTGATCTGTAATTCTGTTTTGGATTTCATATGAAACCAAAGCTTTTAGCAAGTCTTTGCATGTTAGCCTGTCAAGGGACCTGGTTTACAGTACTTTCAAGAATAATTTGCATCTATGAAGTCAGTACTATTTTCTTCAGCTGCAGGAATTGCCTTGGAGATTCCCCATCCAACTAGCAAGCAGATCCACATATTCAGTGTGTCTGAAACAGTAAAAGAATCTGTGTCAGCCAGCAGGGTCAGCCTCTCTTAACAAACAGCTAACCAATTTTAGCTAACCAACCTTTTGCAGTCCCATCTTTCTGAAGGTAGATACTGCCGTGATCAGCAATGTTCTATTGACCAGCTACAAGTGATGCTCCCTTTCATTTATGGAAGCTCACTGAAGAAAACTGCAGCGCAGAAGTAAGTAGGAAGTGTTTAGAGACCGACATGGATTCTAGGGCGACTTTATAACTGAAATAGTGACATAACCCAGGAGGGACAAAATCAGCATCCCACAGTTCATGACTTTTCAGGTGACATCTGATAGAGCCTTCAATAAATGCTGCATATGTATATTAAAAAAACAAGGCCACTGTATTATTTTTACATCTAGTTTTATAAAAAACCCTCTTTTTAACATCCCTACCAAGCATTGTCCACATGCTCTTCCCGAAGAAGTGTCTTACATGAGTGAGTTAAATGCACTGAGCTATGCTGCTGTTAAACTCAGTGTTATAATTAGCCATTTAAAAATCGCTACTGTGTATGCATGTTTGGTCGTGATATACTTCTTTGTAAATATGTGCGCACACACATACAAAACCGATAATTATAAATAAAAAAGAGATAGAATCCTTTTTTTATGACATGCTGGAGAAAAGTAGACTGTGTGAATGACAAAGAAAAAGAAGAAAGAGAGAAGATAACTCTATTTTGGTATTTATTAAAACAGTTGTGCCTTTTAGTTGCCCCCTTGCACTTTACAAAACCAACATCCTTCTGTTTAGAAAAAAGAACACCAAAACCTGATTTGTGCTTGTTACCTGAGCTAGCCAAAATACATAACAAACTGAGATCACTGCTGTTCAAAGGAGATTAGGATAATAAATTCCAAATTCAAGATTGGAGTTTTGCTGATAAAATTCTGGGTTTTTTTTCTTTGAACGACCTGCCTGTCTCTGAACTGGTGTGCACTGGCAAGGTATTAGGGTGGTTCTGTGAGTCATCCTATTCCATAAGGAAATCTTTCTGGCATGAATATAGAGGATCCAATTATCTTTCACCAAACATATATGTTATTACATCCAGAAAAGAGCAATTGTGATAAAAACCTAGAAACACTGTAGAGCCAAGTCAAAATAGTCACGCAGTGACAAGAATAAAGCTTTTGGTTAAAGCTGTATTTGTTCCCATTTAATGCACACCATGTGACAAGGTTTTATGTTCACACACTGGTTATTCTGAACTGTCACAATGATCATGGGAGCTGGACCCCAGCCAGGAACACAGCACCATGACATAGCCTACATGTAACCACACTGGTGGTTTTTTTCCCCACAAGATAACTGTTTCAGTGGGGGTTTTTATCCTGCCCTTTCCCTTGCTGATAATTTCGTATTTCTTTTAATGCCTAAGTCACTTAAAACCTCTTGTATTTGGTTTGTGTGACAAGGTTTTGGTAGTGGGGGGGGCTACAGGGTTGGTTTCTGTGAGAAGCTGCTTGAAGTTTCACCTATTGTCCACTGGAGCCGATGCCAGCCGGCTCCGAGACAGACCCACCGCTGGCTGAAGTTGAGCCCATCAGCAATGGTGGTAGCACCTCTGGGATAACCTTTATTGGATGTGGCAGGCAACGAGCCCATCAGCAATGGTGGTAGCACCTCTGGGATAACCTTTATTGGATGTGGCAGGCAACGTTGCCACAAGGGATGAGGAAAAGGCCGAGGTAATTAACGATTTCTTTGCCTCAGTCTTAAATAGCAAGACCAGCTTCTCTCTGGGTACTCAGCACCCTGAGCTGGAAGACAGGGACAAGGAGCAGAATGAAGTCTTCACAGTCCAGGAGGAAATGGTCAGGGACCTGTTGCTCCACTTAGACATGCACAGGTTTATGGGGCTGGATGGGATCCACCAGAAGGTACTGAGGGAGCTGGTGGAGGAGCTCGCTAAGCCACTCTCCATCATTTATCTGCAGTCCTGGCTAACTGGGGAGGTCCCAGAAGACTGAAGGTTGGCCAGTGTGACACATAACTACAACAAGGGCAGGAAGAAGGATCCAGGGAACTACAGGCCTGTCAGCCTGACCTCAGTGCTGGGGAAGGTTATGGAGCAGATCATCCTGAGCGCCATCACATGGCACGTGCAGGACAACTGGGAGATGACGCCCAGCCAACATGAGCATGGTAGTAAATGGAGTTACATCTGGCAGGCAACTGGTCACAAGTGCTGTTTCCCAGGGCTCAGTACTGGGCTCAGTCCTGTTTAATATCTTTATTGACTATTTGGATAAGGGGATTGAGCGCAACCTCAGTAAGCTTGCAGATAACATCTAGTTGTAGGAGGAGTGTTGATCTGCTTGAGGGCAGGAAGGCTCTACAGAGGGATCTGGACAGGCTGGATCAATGGGCCAAAGCCAATTGTATGAGGTTCAACAAGGAGAAGCACTGGGTCCTGCACGTGGGTCACAACAATTCCATGCAACACTACAGGCTTGGGCAAGAAGAGTGGCTGGAAAGCTGCCTGGAGGAAAAGGAACTTCGCATGCTCATGGTCAGCTGAACATGAGCCAGCAGTGTACCCAGGTGACCAAGGCGGCCAACAGCATCCTGGCTTGTACCTGAAACAGTGTAGTCAGCAGGAAAAGGGGAGCGATCGTCCCCCTGTACTGGGCACTGGTGAGGCTGCACCTTGAATACTGTGTTCAGTTTTGGGGCCCTCACTTCAAGAGGGATGTTGAGGTGCTGGAGTGTGTCCAGCAAGGGCAACGCAGCTGGTGAGGGGTCTGGAGCACAAGTCTTATGAGGAGCAGCTGAAGGAACTGGGGTTGTTCAGCCTGCAGAGGAAGAGACTTAGAGGGGACCTTCTTGTTCTCTACAACTACCTGAAAGAAGGCTGTAGGCAGGCATGAGTAGGTCCCTTCTGCCAGATAACTAGCAACAGTACAACAGGAAACAGCCTCGAGTTATGGCAGGGGAGATTTAGATTGGATATTTTGGGAAAAAAATAATTTAAGGGGTGTTGAACCATTGGAACAGGCTGCCCAGGGAGATGGTGGAATCACCATCCCTTAAGGTATCTAAAAAATGGATAGATGCAGTGCTTAGCAACATGGTTTAGTGATGGACTTGGCAGTCCTGGGTTAACAGTTGGATTTGTTGATCTCAAAGGTCTTTTCCAACCTAAATGATTCTATGATAAGATATTTAAGAAGGAGAAAAAAACCCACCCTGCTGCACAACAAGAATAGCAGTAAAAGGAGTGAGAATGTGGGAAAGCAATCACTCTGCAGACACCAATGTCAGTGAAGGAGGAGGGGGAGGAGGTTTCCCTGCAGAGATTCCCCCACAGCCTGTGGTGAAGCCCATGGTGAGGCAGGCTGTGCCCTGCAGTCCATGGGGGTTAATGGTGGAGCAGGTACCCGCCTGCAGCCAGGGGAGGACCCCACACCAGAGCAGGTGGATGCACCCAAAGAAAGCTGTGACCCTGTGGGAAGCCCCTGCTGGAGCAGGATCCTGGCAGAGAGGAGCCCACACCAGAGCAAGCTTGCTGTCAGGGCTTGTGAGCCCGTGGGAGACCCAGGCTGGAGCAGTGTGTTAAGAACTGCAGCCCATGGGAAGGACTCTTGTTGGAGAAGTCTGTGGAAGACTGTCTGCGGGAGGGACCCTATTTTGGAGCAGAGGAAGAGTGTGAGGAGCCTCGTCACCAAGGAGGAAGGAGCAGCAAAGACAGCATGTGATGAACTGACCACAGCTCCCGTTCCCTGTCCCCCTGTGCCACTGGGAGAGAGGAGGTAGAGAAAATCAGGAGTAAAGTTAAGTCCAGGAAAAATGGAGGGGGTGGGCGAAGGAGTTTTTAAAATTTGGTTTTATTTCTCATTATCCTACTCTGATTGTTTTGGTAATAAATTAATCTTTCCCCAAGTCGAGTCTGTTTTGTGCATAACAGTAACTGCTGAGTGATCTCCCCCTGTCCTTACCTGGACCCACATGCCTTTTGTTACTTTTTCTTTCCTCTGTCCAGCTCACGAAGAGGAGTGATAGAGCAGCTTTGGTGGGCACCTGACATCCAGCCAGGGTCAACCCACCACATCTCCCCTTCCTTTTCTGTTCCAAGAGTTGCCTTCATCATCTCTTCCTGTTGGACCCATGTATTTTTTTCGCAGTTTCGTCTTTTATCTACTGATACCCTTAGCTTTCACTCCTTGCTGCCCTCCTTTCACATAGCAGGAGAAGCCTTATAAACACAACTGGAACTATGCACCTCATTTTAGTCCCAACTTTGGTGCCAAAATGGTCTCCCAGTAGCAAGCAGATGGAGTGGGTTTTTACTTCTTTCCCTTTTTGTGGCTTCCTACTTGCATATGTTTGTTTGGTACAGAGAGAATCCTAACTGACTTCAGCGCGTCAGAGTCCTATTACTCTCCTTTGATGCACCGAGATTCAGGCAAGGGCATGTTTTCCCAACAGTGGCAAAAGACATCATATGTGATTCAAAACCTGCAGACAATGGAGACAGTAAAGGTTCACAACAAAACAGTTCTCAAATTTCATTACTATTTGATGTCTAGTTAAAGCAGTATTTCCCTATGATCCCTGGAAGCAAACAATGAGTCATTTTGGCAAATGAGGATGGTCTATATGGAATTTCCACGTAATTTCACCTTCATAGATTTTCATCTTCACTTTCTGAATGTTTCAGACCAAAGGTGTCAGGTAATGCAGAAAAACAACCAACTGAAATCATATTCTTATAAGGCTACGTTAACAAGCAACCTTGAAAGTAATCAATCAGTGCTTCTCCAGTCACCTTTGGTATCCCATATGTGCGGAGAATTTCCATGCAGAAGACAGCTTGGACCATCTGTCCTGATGTCCTTCTCTAATCCGTCATTACTTTGCCGCTTATGTATAGTTTACAATATTATTTTCATGCCAATAAAATCTGTAGACCACATCATAAAGCTTTATTCTCTATATATTGATAGAGAAAGTGATAGCCACTGGCAGACTTAAGCATTTTCATGATAATAATCCTTATTTCAGTCATAAACCTTTAACAAATTTTTTCATCCACTTTTCCTAGTGTAAACTAATAATCCTGAAAAATTCTCTCTACATTTTACTATTCATGAGCACGGAAGAATCTGAAACAATGGGTCCCTTCACTTCCAGAAAAAGTGAATTGCTGTCGACATGCAGAAGCCCAGCGAACAAGACTCTGTCTTGGTTCTGCTTAGTTAAAAACAGCTACTTGTGTTAACAGAATAGTCAAAATAGAACTAATGTTTACTTTTCACCAGACAACTATCGACCTTCCACAATATTTGATCTCTGATTACACATGTCTTCAATAGTAGAAAAGATAGCTAATAAAAACCCCATATATTAAAAACTGCTTGCCTGAAAAATATTTGCAAATTCCTACTGATAGAATAAAAAGTTAATTTAATTACTATATTACTCACTTTTATCCATGGTTCCACTTTTCGTTGTAATTTTCACTTCCATGGGTACTAAAACAATGCAAGAACACAGAAAAACAAAGTTAAATTATTTTTTTGTATTGATTAGAAGTCCTTTCCTGTCCCTTTCACTCTCTTAGTATTTATCTAATAATGAATCAATGAAATATTATGTAGTAGGGACTGTGATATTTATCAGTACGTTGCACATAAATAATTGAAATGAGGCTTCACGGGTTGTATTGGAAACAGCCTTCAGAAGTCAACAGCAAAACTTCTGTTGATTTTGATGGGAGCAAAACGGATCCCACGCTCAGCAACTTGCATCAGAAAGTTATCAAGATTGTACCACAACACTGCTACCTTGTGGCATGACATAGAGCAAAATCATTATTGCTTTTGTGACACTCTTCTCACTTCAGGAACGGGGATGTCATATGTCACAAAATGCTAATGCCTCATCTTACACCTGAATGTATGATTCCCTTTCCATTGCAAGCCTTTACACGATAATTAGTGGAAAGCTATGCCCATTTTACTCATGTTAAGACTACAGAGTTTTAAAAGATGATGCCAAATTACTTTTCCGTTACCGTTCCAATTCATAATGTATTCATTCTTAGAGATGCTAATCATCTGGCAAAATTGTGTAATGCTGATGTTAGGAAAATGGATATAGTTTTCCATTAACGACCTGAACAAGTTTGGAACTAGTTTGTATACCGCAGATAAAAATACCCTTCCCTACTCCGTTATATTTATGTCTCATTAGTTTATGGACCTAAAGCCCTCCAGGGATTGTCACTCACAAATCCACCTAATGTTTATGAGCTCTAGATTTTGCATTTGGATCTCTAATTTAGCCAACAGATATGGAAAATCATATAGATAGAAAACTCCCTAGTGACGACAAAGCTCTAGGTTTTAATAGAGAGGGCAGAAATAGTATAAGCATAATGTTTAATATAAGCCTAATGCTTAGCACATTAGTGGTAAGCTAAACGTATCACCTAGGAGGAAAGACATTCACTGTATTTCTGATAAGTGCAACACTATTCCTTCCAGGACTGTTGGCTTCCAATGATACAGAGTTTAATATGGTTGTGTGTTGATCCCAGCCAGTCCCTGTTGAAGGTTTTTTAATGGAACATTTTCAACAAAAGCAAATGAGGATCAGCTATTTTCTAAAGTGGTAGCCCTAAACTTTGGGGACCAATGGGCCACTGTCATTTCTCCAAATTCTTAGAGGCCATCACACATTCTTTACCAACACTCTCTTGTTTTGCAAACCCTGTACAAAGAGCTCTACCATAAATTACAATAGGAGTGAAGCACACTACTCCAAAATTGAAAGCTGTGTAGGAGAGTGAAAATGCTGTACAGTTATTACTACTCTAGTCTCTGAAACTTCTATTAAACATACATAAATTTAACCGTTTCACTTTTCCACAGCATAACACATGGTGCAGTTGATGGATCCTAACACACGTAGAGAACTATCATCTTTCCTACTGGTACATATATAGCTTCAAAACAACTATTGAGGTACCTATGAAGTAAAATATAAAATCGGGTTTTTTCATCCGAAAAGAGAGCTATGTCCTAAAAGAATGCACATGCCTACAAAGTACAGTTTGGGAAACTGAACGGGAAACATGGGATTTTCCTAAGAGAAAAGATTTAGGAATGGATAAAAAGATAAAAGACAGATATTTAGCAAGACTTTTTAAAACGATGGATAGTCAGCAGCATTATCATAACAGTAAATGCTAAATAAAAACCTCCCAATATATGCTACAATTCTGAAATTTGGCTAAACTAATAATGCAGTTTTATACTTAAATCAGCCTGTCCTGGCACGAGGAATTTAGTGAGATGGTACTGTCTCTACCTCATGATTACTTTGGCTTTAACTGTATATCAGATGTTTTTTCATGTCAAATAAAAAATTCAAACTAAATGGGAGGACCTCATAGAAACTGTTCTTTTAAGAGAGTATTATTTACTACAAAGGTGATATATGTTATGTTTGTATTCAGTAGTATTTAAAGATATTTTCCCAACTAAGGTCTCCTCTTCTTTGCTTAAGACCATAATGCCTTATTACCATCTCTTTACCCACCAAGACGTAACTGAGTAGATATTTCCTGAGTGATTAAAGTTCATATTTTTAAAGGGCTTGAATTTTTACAGGGATTATTTTATTCACCTAGATATTTTGAGGTAAAAAATGACATGCCTGGTAAACTGAAACGTATCACTTGTACTCTCACTTGAGGTCTGTGAACCAGTAAATAGATACTTACATTATTGTTCTGCCTGCTCTGTGTTAACAGGAACTCAAATATAGTATTACGACCCTGATAAATATATTCTGAGTTGCATAACGTGCATAATATACACATCTGTACCATAATTCTTTGAACTAATACCAAAGCTATTGGATTAGGTATTTTATAAAAGTAGTATTTGTAATAAAACTTGCTGGCACTAGCAACCTAACAGCAGATGGGGTTTTATAGAGAGCACATAATGATGATTCATTGCAGTAAGTACTCATGGATCCCTCGGATCTTCTTTCAGTTTAGTTCTTCCTTTGGTTTGTACAGTGATTACCTGGCTACGTAATTATTTTAAAAAGCGAGTAAAAGTGATGTCAGCATTCTGCTAAATTATTAGTAGATATAAGCAAGCTTTATCTTTCGGAAGCAGAATTTTTCCTGTAATGCCACTTACTGATGTGAAATTAAATACCCACAGTTAAAATGTTTCACCAGATATGCTCTCTATTGTGAAGTCAGCAAGTGATCCTTGACTGATAAAATATATTTCAGAAATGTATCAGTGGGGAATAGAGGAAGACAATTTAATGATTAAAATACTGAATGGAGTTTGAAAATCTGGGACTGGTATTCACAAACTCCCTATGTGTCCCTAAGCATGCATATCTCTCTCTGTCTCAGTTGCTCCAACGAGGAGGTAAGTCCCATACAGCTCGATGTCACAGAAGTACTGTGAAAAAAACCACCAAAACAACCCAACATAAATAATTGATACTTTAACCTTCAATAAATTCTACTTCACTGTGTTGATCCCACTCCATCGCCTGATACAAATAAGTAAATCAGTTCCCTCTAATTAAATGCAATCACTTATCTCTAGAGGGGAAAAGTAGGAGGATTATATGAAAATGTTACAGTAAGCAAAAGTTCACTTGCACTCTGCATCCAGACCCTCTCATCCTTGAGACTCGCTTTTAACTTCTGAAGCAATGGAAAGTTTCCTGTTGAGCCTCGGCTCCATGAGTTCTGCGGTGGATGCTCTTCCAGACTGCTCCTCATCTACCCGAGTGCTCATCAGTTTTCAGCTCAATCAAACAGGCAGTTTCCCAAAGCAGCTTATACATCCCCAAAACATCTGAAGAAGTCACCTATACAAGACAAACTGTAACGGGAAGGACCGTCTCAAGCATATGTTGTTTTTCTGAAAGAAGTGGAAGACCTTAAATGTGGGGGGTTTGCAGATGCTTGTTTCACTTCAACAGATTTGTGTGCTACCTCTTGTGGGGCAGCGTTCATGGCATCTGTTTCTAGAGTGAAAATGTTCATAAACATATCTTTTTTTCCTCCAGATTAAACACCAGTACATTCTTTCTCTACTTCATTTTTACAAGCAGTTTTAATAGCATGTTTGAATTTATTAAACAGATCTTCCAGACTAAGCTTGTTTTACGTGTGAAAATAAACAATGGCAAGTATGAATAGCGCTTACCATTTTTCACATTTTATACACAAGGCATTAATCAAATTAAATGAAAAGGATTAAACTTGTTGCTAGCTTAAGAACACTGATGTCACCAGATTTAGAGGAAAAGGAGATTGCTCCCAAATTACTACAGTGGTATACTTTTCTGCTTCTGATTGATTCCCTGTATCTCGCTCTGTTTATCTCAGTATAGGAGCATATCACTGAATGAAATGGTAAGTCAATCACAGATTAAAGATTTTATCTGAAGACACAAGGAATGTTTGTGACTTTACCGTGAGAGTAATGTGTAAGAAGGAATACATCTATCCGGAGTCAAATACAAGAGGTTTACATAAATTTGCTCAAAATCATGACAGGTGTCATCCATATAAGATTCTTCAAGTTACAAACTTCTATCTGACTAAGAAAAGATTTTTATGAAATATATATATATTTAAGAAGTATTACAAGTTTAAGAAATAATGGTTTTTTACTAACCAGCATCCTGCTCAGGTCAATAGGACCATCCATCTGAAGCATATGAAGCAACAGATAGGAGAACTGGAGCCAAAGTTAGATCAGGTTTGAGGGTTTAACATTATAGTTTTAAATCTGCAGGAAATCAGACATAAAAATAATTAAATTAAATATCTTCTGCTACTATCATACCTGAAAAAGCTTTTGAAATTCAACTGAAACCCCCTAAAAGAAAGATTTTCATCAAGAAGTAAGTCTGAGAAAAGAAGCCTATTAAAATTCTATCTACACCAACAGTTACTTCCCAAATATTCTAGATACAGCTGGTAGCGTTTCTTATTTTGAATCATAATTTTTCCTCCTGACTGATAAACAAACATAGTGTGATCACACGCTTCTGCTACCAAAGATTTTGCCACAAAGATTATCCCAACATCCCCATTTCATTTAATTCTTGATCTCATAATATATCCCCTTTTATTACAGCGTAACAAGCTCACTTAAGCTAGAAGTATTGCCAGTTTTCCAATGCAAAATAAACAGGGATGCGCACGTAATATCTACACCCCTAAATTACTTGCAGTTCAATGTACAGGATGCCCATAAAATGGTGCAGTACAAATCCCAACTAAAAGACTGTTCCTGTCTCACTTGAAAACTTCACAATCAAACCCACGTATACAGAGCTAACACAAAACCAGAGCTCACAAAGTGATTCCAGCACGACGGCTAAATCATCACGTTAATACCATATTAAAATATTCATATGTTTATTTTTGCATGAGTCCATTTCAGGAGGAACAGGAAAAGAAGTTAAGCTGAGGAGGGAGGAGAATAAATGATGAAGGCGGAGGATGAAACAGAAGTACATTATCTGTGGGGAGGGGAATGGGAGGCAACGGATCTGAGAAAGCAGCATCAGCTGGCACAGGGCACAGAAAATCTACTTAAAGCTGCTGAGAACTCTGAGCAAATCCTTCATAGGGTCCTCAGGACTGCTGCCTCCAGCTGACAGACCAGTTTCTGCTCAGAAGACTAAGTATCAACTGGCTCTAAAGCTCTTAAAACCTCTCCTATATATCTCTGGATCCGTAAACAGTGTGGCCAAGTGGAGAAAACATGGCCCTGGAATACAAAGAGCAGCACTGTTATAGGTCACTGACTGCGTAAAGACTTTGACACGGCTCTTGGTAATAGCTCTCACTTACCTGCCTGTAAAGAGATCTGGTACTATGACTGGACTCATACAGGAAAAAGAAATAGAGTTAAATGTTATTACTATATATCAATAGGCAAAAGAAAAGGCAAAACAGTGCCTGAATTAAAAGGGAGAGACTAACGCAAAGAGGCTTTTTAGTGTTCTACATTAGAAAAAGGAAAAATAAAAAGTTGACCAGGTCGGATTAATTTACACAGTAATCTTCCAGGCACAGCTTCAGAACTCTTCTGCCTCATGGACTGAGCTTTAGGCCACAAGAGACTGACAAATATACAGCTGTGCTGCCAGAACACTGAGCATTCAAGGCATTAAAATTCTGAGGCTGACTTAAAAAAAATACTGGAATTAAAAAAAAAAAAAAAAGTAAACCAGATACTTATGGGGAAAGGGGTTTAACTTACTTATTTTTAAGCAAGTATCTCACGTCCCTACAGAAATCCACATTAACTTCATTTGCTGATTGACTTCCTAAATACCTGGCAGCCACAAAGTCGCAGAGAACTCAGTGCAGGCATGGGACTTACATTCCTGTAGGAACACAAATTATATCCAGCATGGGGTTGTGAGTAGTTGTCTATAAAAACAGTGTTCCGCTATTGTCATTAAAAAGTGCACAAATTAATTCTTCTTCCATGGTAAAGAAATTTTTGGAGTAGCGGCTCTATGGAGACAATCTACATCCTGGAACCTTTTTGCATCGATTCCCTATAAATGAAAGATCCTGCATATGTGTTTGCAGAACTGCTTGCAAACAAGCATTAGCAGAATGTGGTTGTGATTTGTTTCTACCCTCTTAAGAGAAACCAGTGACAATATTACCAGAAGAGGAACAGGCCACCACACGTAAGTCCATGTGCTCTAGTGCACAAGTCTCAGCTGCCCACCCTCAGCCGGACAGTCCAGAGTGAACGGGTAATGTTCCTTAGAGAGGAATGCCAAAAGTGTGATGTTTTAAAATTCTCCAGGGAAATTCAGAACAATGCACATTTTTGCTCTCCAAAACAACTATGACTCCTATAATATTTTTTACAGATTATGTCTATTACACAGCTTTAATCTCCACCACCTTCAACTACAAGTTTTGCCTAAACCATCTCTCAATAAGTCTAATTAAAAAACATGAAGCTATGCAGTTAGAAAATGTATCTACAAGCAACCAGAGAAAAAGGGATTTCCCCATAAATGCATGGCATCATCTTTGTAACTAGTGTGAAAAGGCATTTGTTTCAGCAGCTCTGTAAGCTCCAGCAAAGTAATGGTTAAAGATCAAAGTCCGCATCACATGAAGTGATTGTATATTTAACATTATGTCTTACAATGTTTTACTTTGTGTTTTGGTATGGACTTGACACTTTATTTTCCTATAAGTGTTTTCTGTGAGGTAAGCCTATGGTAGTCTAGCTGTACACTACTATTTGTAGGAGCATTCCATTCTACCCTTACCTTAGAAAAACATAAGCACAGAGTATATGAAGTTTGATAATCAAATAGTAAACCCATAAGTTTCTTAAAACAAAAATGTGCGTAATTGCTTTTTATCAATTGCTATTTTGTTTCCAGATTGAAAATATAAAATGTAGAGTACACATACTTTTTATTCATATCATAAAATCTACAGAAACTACTTAAAATTTTTGCTTTCAATAAAATGTCTCTTTGTAGTAATAAACTTAAACCCCTTCTTTGTTCAGGCTACTTTGACTATTTTTAGTAGTAGGCCTTTTTTATTTACTAATAAGAAAATTTCCCGTACAAAGTACTAGTAGAGCTGATTACAGCTAAACACAGATTAAAAGTTTTACATGTAGAAGTATTTCAGGATGTAATAACAGCTTCTTTAAAACTGCCTCTGTATTTGGGAGTGATAAAAATGTTCCCATTTCCAGTTCTCCTGCACTTCATGGTAAGAAACTGGTGATGCATTCTGACTTGCTGCTTTGGACAATTCATGTGTACTGAGCACAATCCATCACTGCAGAGGGATATGGGAGGTTTTACATCCCTTTCAAACACCGAGTTTTGTGGTGTTCTGAGTAGCAATTGCAGCACTCTCACTCTATTTGGCTAATAGAGATGTGTTCTTTGCTGTACATAACAGCTGAGTTTAGAAACTGAAATATGAAATTTCAGTTTATGAGGAGATATGTTACAATTTCTGGCAGAAAAGTCAATGGTAGCAAAAAGATACCATCCTATTTCAAAAATTTATGTGTGTGGTATATAGAAGTCCATTAGAATGTTTGATTCTTCCTTTTTTTCGTTTTGACAGATGCAATTTTCATAGAGAAAATAATCCTCTGAAGAAAAGAGATGGAGATGAATCTAGTGATTCAAGAATGTTTAGGAAATGTCTTGTGCAATGGGAGTAATTCATATAGATAGGTCCTTAAGGAGAAATCCTTAGAAACATCCATATGTTTAGAAAGACGTTATAAACACCTGTTATAAGAAAAGTTGGAAACAGGATTTTTTTTTAAAGCTACAGCTTATATTCTTGTAAAAAGAATTCCAGATTGTTTCAGGTCAACTGCTGTCCTCTGTTGCCACATGTTTAGTGTCCACTCTCAGCCAGGCAATATGAGCAGGGAAATCTCTTTCTGCAGTTAAAGGAGAAAGCCTGATCTCCACAGGAGGGAATATTAGTGCACTTCAGTTTGGTGCTTTCCCCCCTTCATCTTAATGTGTAACCTTAGTCCCAGTTCAGTTAAGCTGCAAGGTCCAGATCAATCCCCTTGTGAATACAGATACACTATCTTACATATTTCAAAGCATCTGGTAGCTGAGATCCACAAGTGAGAAATACAGTATATGCTTGCATGGAACCTATGATTCAGGAGGAATCTAACTCCCACAGAGACCAATAAAAGTGAAGAATTTAAGTACTTTCTTTGCTTCAGATCCTGTGAGTTAAATCATGACTTAGCTGAAATCTTCAGGAATTTCAGCAAAAATGTTCTCTATCTAAGTAAAAGATAACCACTAACTTCTCCACTGAAAGCTAACCTGCTCTGCAGCAGCTTTCCTTCCTGAAATCATCTATATCAGGATATTTTAATGTCTGTTTTTAAGCAGAACATGAAATCAGGAGTGTTATACAGCTGAAAAACCAATGGACATGCAGACATTTCTTCAGCATGTTACGATTTTAACTTTTGTTTTATTATTACTCTTGCAAGAAAGTACTAGAGTACACTGTCTGTAAAGCAGAAAGAATTTTAGACACTGTAGTTCTTGTAAAAAAAGCCAAGTAAGACAAACATCTGTCAGGAACAAATTGGGTATGACTGACCTTGATTTGGAGGAGGATGAGAGATGCATCGACTGAATAGCCACTTGATGTCTCTACTCATTGTATTTTTCTATGATTTCTATGAGGAAAGAAAGTGAAGCAAACTTTAAGCAACTGCTTGCAGTCATAATAATACTTCTCTACATCTAAAAAGCAGCTGTTGTAGTATTTGAATTACCATCATAAGGCACATGGTTTCAAGAAAATGTAATAAAAAAGTCATCAAAAGTCACCCATAACACAAAGGTTTTCTCTGGGAAAACCTGTTCCCATTACTTAAGATGTATTACTCTTTAGTGTGTGTATATTAAGCTGTTTATATTCACTGAATGTGAAATCTTTTCTAATTCTGGGCCCAAAATACATTAAGAGAATGCTAGGCTTGCAAATACAACATAACTCTGCTTTCTTGAATACCTGCACACAAATACAGGACAAAGTTTGAATTTCTTACAAAGGGACATTCTTCTAATTTCCACAGAGACAGAGTAAGCCACTCAAGCAGAGACTGTAGGCAACTGTTCTGCATCCTTTATTATGTGTCATGTAGGGAAGAATAAAGCAATAGATAAATACCTATTATCTCTCAAAGTATTTCTAATGATTATTCACTTATAACAGCTTACTCACTGGAATGTTCTATTCTGTTTATAAGAGATGCTCACAATGTGATTTATCCCATTACACAATGAGTTTTCTTACCCAAACCCACAATTAAACCGTCAGTGGTGGTCTTGGACTGAAAGGTCTTGTTTGAAAAGTACGGCTAATGTTTGTCAGACTCTGAAAACCCCGTCTAGTAGTGAGGGATATTCAGGTTTTGAAGTTAATACCGAGTTTTTCAGCCACTCCATTTCTGGAGCAGTCTAGAAGTTGATATAAAATGCCAGTAAATGGTCAGAAGCTTTAAACCCGTGACCCCAGAGAATTAAGAACCTTGGGAGGAAAGAGACTGTGCTCACAGTACCCATTTCTGTCCCTGGGGGATTCACGGGAAATAAAGGAGAAAGATCTCACCAGCTCTGCTCCGTGTGCTGAGGACTTTCAGCGCAGGTTAAACTCTAAGCAAATCAGTTCTCTGCCCAATTTCAAGCTTTTTATTTCTTCCAGAATCAGCAGTAGCCTGAGGGGATCTCACAAAAAGAAAATTAGAAGGCAGTGTCTTGTCAAGCATGCAGGACAGGAAGGGGGAAGAGGGAAAAGAGAAGGAGGAAAAGAAAAAGGTGAAGGGTGAAGGAAAAATGTTACCAACTAGCTCTGTGAATTGTACACTACATGATCAATGTGAAGTACGCAAATGCTTCGGGAAGATACATTTATCAATGCATTTTTAAGGCATTTTTTATTTTTATATTATAGCATAATTTATTTTTTTCATACACATAATTTTATGGACTAGGTTTGCCTGTCTTAAACAGTTTATAAACAGAAATAAATTACCTAATATAAACTGAGATAAAATACTTGATCATAAAGTTGAAAATTGCCTGATAATTTCAGTGGAGAACAAAGTAATATATACCTTAACTTCCCATTTCTGCACTTTATACTCACCTTTCTATCAATATAGTTCTTAAACAGAAAGTCAGATTTTGCTTTAACTATTAGAGTAAATCACATAGTATGTCAGAGTAAATAAAAATCTCTATTTTTCTTTTATTACTAAAGTACACAAACAAAATTATATATGAACTATGAAATAAATGCTTACCAAAATACCAAAAAGGTGTAATTTAAAGGGACAAGCTATAAGGAAAAAGCTAAAGAAGACTAAAAACGGGTTCAGCATCTTTTGTGTTCCAGGATTTTCCAAAGCATACAGAAAATGGCTGCAATAGCTCTTTATAGTTTTTATAACTGTTCTGTATCTTGATAGACAGACTCAGCAACATGGACAGTAGTACAAAATGAAAAAAAAGTTTTGGGTTTTTTTTTTCACTATGTGAAACACTACATCTATGCTGTATATAGCATGAAACACCTTTCTTAGGATCTTTTTGGATCTTCCTTAGATTTCACTGCCTTCCTGCTGTCTAACATGCAGTTACCTTGCTAATATTCACTTTATTGTGCAGAAAACTTTCTAACATACAACACACTACAAAACATTAAAAAAATCACCATTGATAAACAGGTCTGAGTAAAATGCTTCACCTTGCCAGTAGACACTGTAAGAAGCTCTGCTGTTATAGATGTGGTAAGCAGTTCATGTTACAAAGACTGTAAAACCAGTAAGAGGTTCCCTTGGTTTAAATTTACTCCACAAAGATTTGATCTTTCATAATGCACTATAGTGAATGGCTATCTTAGTCATAAAAATAAATATATAAATAAGTAACATAGACTTCATTTGTCAAATGAATTGAAAACTGATCAATGAACAATAAGTAGAGTTGCTCTGGATTTTTCCCACATTATCCTGCAAACTTTTGGAAAACTTGGTAAAACGATAAGGTATCTCATGGTTGCTGTCCCATAGTGCTTGAAACTTTTCTATTCCTTCCATGGGCCCTGAAACACTCAGCGTGCCTCTAAGTAGGCACAAATGCAAACTTTGCAGATCACTAAGCAAGATTTTGTTACCATTGCCCTTGAAGATCATCACAAAATAAGACAGAGGTCTCTTGGCAGGCATTTACACCTCTGTGAACGCTACTAGTAATTTTCATTATAGCTTAAGTTAAATGTGCATTTACAAAAATAAAAGCTCAGTGAGGCTTACTACTTGACAAATACTAGCTTTTTACTTCAAGTTCTTTTTGGTGGTGTAGACTAAAAAAAAAAAAATAAAGAAAAATGCTGCAAAACCTGTGTCACACTGTGAAAAGTCTTTTCCTTCACCTACATTGAACTGGAAATCATAAGAACTGCTGTTATGTCAAACGGCACCAGGGAGGGACAACAAACATCTTAATTTCTGAGCAAATGAGAGAGACAGACACAAATATTCCTAAAGATCAAATAATGGGACTGAAAACATGGACTTGAAAGTACCTTCTTTGGCAATGATGTGGTTTCAGATCTGATTTACAATACATCTTTTGATTATATTAAAATTCTTACTGAATGAAATTAGACGCTGCAGAGCACTGCATTATAGCAAAGTGATATACTTTATTTTATATATGTTAAATGAACGGAGCTCTGTTTTTGTAAGGAAGAATGAGTTCCATTCAGTTGTGCAGTATTTCAGGCTGATCTTCAGAAGCACTGATTAAGTAATTGCACTGTAAAAGAACTCATGTTCTGCTTCTGACTCCAAATGAAATTTTCTTCCTAGACTGAGAGAAAGTTTTTCGAAGAGCCTGAAACCTCTCCTAATGATTTTTTCCTCAGAGGTCATTTGAAAAGTTTTTGTCCTTGAAAAGTAACAAAGCCAATATTTTTCTTATTTAAAAAAAAATTGATTGTGCTCTCCAGCACTTTAGCTATCACTGTTTTTTGTGTCATGTTAAAAGGCTTTCATGGAAATTCTAATCCATCCAGTACAATATCACATAAGAATCGCATATAATCTATTATTTTTTTTGCCAAAGGGTATTTTGATTCTACTGAATGATGATGGTAGTCTTTTAAACATTTAGTGTCTTTCTGTATATATTTCACCACAAAGTGTAGACGGCGATTATAGAGAAGCTTAAAAATAGCACATAAATGAAATGGCAAAAAAACCCCCCTCCATTAAATTCTTTTGTATGATTTTGAGGATAATGGGGAAAGCTAAAAGCCATAGCTATGTTTATGTTTTCCATACAGCCACAGGAAATGGCAGAAAGTCACACAGTCTCACTGAAGATTCCGAACAAAAGTGCCGAAATGGGGAGAAAGGAGCAGAGGAAACAATTTTGAAAGGCACAACACTCTAGATAACAATCACGGTAAAGTTAAGCAACTGTGAACCCCATTTTCAGGTGTTAGAACAGCTGAAAGCAACTATTGTTGCACCCCTGGTAAAGGCACTTCCATATATAGGCTCTTAACGCTTAATGGCAATTATTAGGATGGTAGATAGAGGAAAAGAAAGAACAAAAAATAATCAGTCCTTCAGCTACCTGCCCTTTAAGAAGCCACTGTTCTTCGGTGTGTTGATAATCAGAACGGCATTGCAGGGACATATTCCAACACAACAGGGTAGTCACCGCTAGAAGAAAAGTAATCAGAAACTGATTTGACTCAATAGAGCAAATCCTTGCCCGATGTTCCTTCAAACCACTGGTCTTTTCAAAAAAACCCTCATTCGCTAGAAATGCATGTTCCCTCTGTCAAGTGAACATGGCCTACCTGCAGAAAGAATTTTCACAGGCTTATCTCAAAAATAATGAGGTACAAACATTTTGTTTTCCCAGAACAGAATTTTAGACGACTCTTTTCCCAGATGAAAAGAAATAAATGTCGTATAAAACGCGGGATGGGGAGGGAGGCGAAACCGCTGATAGGATTGCAAATGCTGTAATGAAGGTAACAGGACTTCTCTAAACTCAGACCAGAATCCTATTTAATCCCACAAGGCACTAACTAGGAACTAACTACCTGTGAGCTCTAACTTGTATTTTTACCTGCTAAACTGAACGTAAAGTTCTAATCCTTACATAATGGAAAATAACAGGGCAAGTGCAAACACCTGAGCCAGAGTAACTTGTCCGTTGCATGGATGGACAGAACTCATGCTTACATGTGAGCGTACACCGTAGCACCAGCCGGAATGAGACATGAGGAAGCGCTGCGTGTTTACTGGAAGATGACTTGAGTGCTCTAAGTCCGTGGGAGAAACAATCGATCCAAGTACTGCCAGATACTGCTCATGTTTTGCAATACATCAAAACTCTTCAGCTTCATTTAAAAAAAAAACAAGCAATGAGGAAAAAGCCAGTGCAGTCACAAAGCAGCACACTATTAACAGGATATAGAATATGTGGAACGTAAAGGCAGTTCTAGATATTTCCAGTAACAAGGAAGGAAAGGGTTCTTTTAGATACACAGATGAAATACTTCATGCTCTTTAGCATTCTTCCTCTTAAAAAAAAATATTAAATATATATATGCTATTTATTAATTTAGTTATATATTTAAAGCATACCTCTACGCTGTCTCTAAAAGCACATATATATGTAAATACATATAGCTCTGTATGTGCAAATATATAAATGCATATGTATATATGTATATCAATTTAGTTATATATTCATATCCACCTTCATTTTGAATCCTCTGGGTTTTAACAGGTTTTTGCTTATTATTTCTTCTTATCCTTAAGTTACTGATATTCTTCACTAATTATAAAACTAGTTTAATCTAATCACTTGTGAATGGCAGGGGCTGGAGAATTTGAGAAAATTTTTCCTTGATAAATGATCTGCTCACAATGAATGCAGAACACAGTCAAAAGCATTACATTAGATAAAATATATATGCAAACAATGTATTCTTTTTTATGATGGATCAAATCTTACTTCAAATCATTGACCTATGCCAGGATATTGTTCTAAATAGAAATGATTTAATAGAACATTCAGCTTAAGATTGAAAAATACTAGTGTGTTCATAATTACCATCATATAGAAAATCACCCATAAACCAAATTGTGACCATAAATACTATGAACATATAAAAAAAATCTTGCTATTCTCTGTATTTGTACACATGAAAGATTCTAATAAGATTTATTATACAAATTATTCTGCATACATTGTACACATCGTGTGGGAAAATATATTCAAGCTATTTACAGAAATCAGAGATTGATTTAGGCCATTGTGATTTTCCAAGGAAAATGTCTTCATTTAAATACATATATACATACATACATACACATATATATATATGAATAGTAGATTGCGAAACTGAATAATTCAGTCAAGTATTATTGTTCAGAGACAAATTCAGAGCTCTCTAAATGGTCTATATTATCAGCTGGCTGCTGACTGTTAATGCACTCCATCCACAAGGCAGCTTGTTTTTAAACTTAAATAATTTATTAAACTTATTGGTATTAAACATTTTTTTATAAAAAGACATGATAAAATTCATCATGAAAAGACCCCTTATAATACATTATATTTTACAGGAAAAAATAATTTTTCAATATTTTTTCAGCTGGTTGTAAGATTTATAAATAGGACAAATAGATGTGTGAAATATTTTGCTTCTGTCTTGCAGTTTTCTTGTGCAAAGTTCTAAACACAAAAGATTTGAATGACAGTAAGCAAATTCTGACCTATAACATTATCCAAGAATCTGAAAATTATGTAGAGGAATAAATGTCTTGAAAAGTATTGCATACTCAGTGTTTTAATTTACATCTTCAATTTTTGCCTATTTTATTCTCACCAAAAAAAGACAATGGTGATGATGCAATAAATAAGGAAAAATCTTACTCCCTTCTTGACTGAAAAAAAAAAAAAAAAAAAAAAAAAAGGTGAGTGATAAGAGGAAAAAACTGTCCTTTCCCAGCCCTTTGCCACATGTGGGTGTGCTCAGGGTTTTAGCTGGAGTTGACAAGTCACCATTCACTTTCCCTATCTCACTTCAAGACATCTCTGTTGGGACAGACAAGCTTTGAAGCTTCTTTATTTTCCCAAGACGTGGTAGTCCAGGTTTGAAACAGGCTACTCCTGTCAAATTTTAAGCTTGCCACCCCTTGACTGGTAGCTATAATATTATGATGAGATACTAAAATAAATGTTTCATCTTTCTGTATTTAGTTAAAAGTAATACAGATTTTAATTTTTATTCAATTTTCAGACTTTAGCTTACTAGTAAGAGCAAATTTATCTCATGTTTCTTCCTGAAGTTATTATCAATTACTTATTTTGGACCCTTATTCATTAAGAACTGTCAAATGTAAGTCATATTTTACAGACTGGTTCCTGGTTTTGATAGTCATTATTGATCCATTCCATCCATTATGAATTATTTTCCACCTCGTACTACAAATGTTTTCTGTGTGTTTTCATCATTTGCAATCCAAGAATTAACCATCATCTGCTTAGCTGAAGTATTCACCATTCATGGTTTGCAACTGGTCACTTAAGTTGCAGGGATTTGAACAGCTTTCAGAATGAGTGAAACCTTTAAAACAAGACTAATGAAAAGGGAATAACAACAAATCAAACATTTGTGTTTACATGGAATATTATGTTTTAAGATCATTTGGTATATAGCCAAGGGAAAGATCACTGGCACCAAAGGTCACAGAAAGCTCGGTTAATATGCTGGACAAGTACCAGTATATTTTTTTCCTACTATCATATTTTCCCCTAGACCCTATCAGAAACAGGAGACTAGACTAAGTGGATTTGTGCTTTGCCTTTACAGGTATTTTTGTGTTACAATTATACCACCACCCGTTCCCAAATCTTTGTGTTGAACAAATGCCTATGAGATAAAATCTCTAAGTATTGCTGAATAGCAAGTAATGAGTAAACAAAGTAAAACTAAGCAACAGGTAAAAAATGAGTAATTAAAAAACAAAATTTCTCTATGATTTTAAAGAGTTTTATCTCCTCCTTTGAATCTGAATTATTGTGGTACAAATTAAATAATGCTGTGATGTTCACGTGCTAGTTCACATGAACTATCCATGGAAGAAGAAGTGGAAAATATACTGATTTCAAATTATTAAAGATGCTAATTTAATAAGCTAGAAAACTGAATTTTCATATTGCAATGAGTTTTGTCTTTTTCTTAGATAAAATGTTTGTTATTATCCTCTGGGTGGCATTTCTGTAACTTCTGTTTTGATATTGAAGTTATTAAACTTGCCTTTTCTATTCTCATTACCAGAATATTTTATGGGTAAATCCACTTAAGGAACCTATTGTGCTTTCTGATCAAAGTGGAAAATGAAGCCAGGTTATAATAAGCAATTTAATTTTTAATGAGCTGATCGAGGCCCAAGGTCATAACAAAGAGCACAAAACCAAAAAAATACAAACAGCAACAAAATTTCTAGCACAGAACACTAATGATAGCACCCTACACATGACCTGGGCAAAATAGTATTTGGCAGAGTGTATCTAAAAGCTATCCCAGCTGTATTTTTTATTTTCTTTCAGAACTCTGACTAAGTCTAAGTAAGGTGTAGCATATTAAATAATAGAGAAGCACATAAAAATGCATGAGACTTGTTTTCTGAAAAGAACTTAGCTAGGATGTTTACTGAATTTAAATTTCCCAAGCTCAAGTTTAAATGCTACAGCTACAAGCTGAGCATTTAACCCTCTAATATCTCTTATAAGAGCTCAGAAGGTAGTTAACTACCATTCTGGAGTGTAATTCTGCCAGAATCCTGCACGTAACTTCCACTGAAGTCCTTGGGATTTGGCCTTTCAGTCTTCAGAAACAATAAATCAAATGTAAGTAGAATCTTTACATAAACATGGTGTCCTTGCTTTCTTTGCAGTTTGTAAATTAAGTCATGAAACTTTATTATTTTGGAATACAGCCTTGTTTAAGATCTTATTTAGCATATTCTTCCATTTTTACTGAGGGACTTTCTTACAGCTTTCTCTAGCAGCAGAAATATTTATGCCACTAAGCCCTCTAGGAAGCGCTTTATGTCCAAGACACACATCATTTTACCCTGACAAAACTGCTACATGCATTGCAAGTAATGCCCTTATGAAACACACTCTGTCTCATTAAAGGAATATAAAATTTAAAATTAAATTAGATATACCTTTATATCTAGCAGAATATAAGCAATAGAGGAGATGTTAATGAGTTCTGCAGGTTCTACAGGTAGTCCGTGGATCAAGTCCAGCCCACAGGATGCTTTCATCTGCTTTACTAGCTTTTCTCTAGGGAACAGAAGCAACTGTTTGAGCAGTTAATTGCTGCTGGCATAGCCAAACACTCCATCATGGTACTGTCACTGCCTCTACTCTCCCAATGAGAGAGGAAAGAAGCAAAGACGGCAGACGTACCTTTTGCGTTGTGCCAGCCAAAAGTGGTTGGCAGAATGCAAACCTGACCCCATTCAAAGAGGAGAAAGGGTATTCCTGCAGAGCTCCAAAATAGCGGTTCTTCCTAAGTGGTGACATCATCAAACACAGAAGGAAGCACATGCTTATGCCGGTACCACCTCGCAGAGCTGTGAGTGGCAATTTTTACGACAGTCAGAGAGTCTGAATGCAAAAACTGAAGTCCAGCTCCCATGGGTGCTGCACAGACAGTGACCCTGCTTAGAGGTTTTGCATACATCCTCAAAACACTTATATGTGACAATAAAATGTATTCTAATCCCTCCCTTTCTTCCCATTAATAACAACATATGCCATTTCAGTTCCACCAATAATTGGAAAATACAACAAATATAAGAGCTGGCTACCTGGTGAAGTCTTATTAGACAAGTATCTAACGCGTCTCAGCTGCCCTTAGGTTAGGATTGGAGGGCAGGGGGACAGCACCGTTACGTGATAAAGAGGCTTTCTATGGACCACATGAAAAAACTGAGAACCACTGACTTGTGTGGTCACATCTCAATCATGTAAACACACGCTAATGTGGAAAGCATGAAAATAAACGTCATGTTATATCCCATTTTTGTATTATGTCATCCATTTCAGGTGTGTTGCAGAAGTGCAATCCCACTTGTTAACTGTCCAGGAGCTAGACATGGCCCTTCTCTCTCCTGGTAACAAGAACAGCTTGTCATAGCGAGTGCGTACTCTGAATTTTATCAAAAGATGTTGTTTGCTATTTCTTTGGATGTTCCCCAACCCCCCGCCTCTCACCCCCCAGTTTCCTTTAAAAAAAACCTTGTGGGTCGGTGCCCCTGAGATTTTGTCTACAAAATTTCTTATTTCCACTAAAATTGAAGAAGTAGGAAAAAGAAGAAGGAGGAGGAGAAGGAGAAGGAGGAAGAAAGAAAGAGGAAAGGAAAAGGAGAGAGGGAAGATGAGAGGGAGATTGATTCTCAGTGAGGGTGCTTGGTCTGTGGAATCCAAAACAATGAGGGAAGTGGAAATGATAGAAAATATAAAAAGTAGATAACAGAAGACTGAGGACTCAGAGCATCTGGAGATAATAGCAAGTTAACCTATGCCTTTCTATGTTGTTTCACTAGGAAGGGTATTGCGCAAAGAGGTGTTGGGATATGATTTCAATATGATAAACATGCAGACTATCCATTACCTGCACAGTGCAAGCTTCTTTACTGTATTCTGTCTATATGTTATTGTCATAATGTGTTACTCTGCTGCATCGGGAAGGGGCATCATCAGTAACTCACCAGCAATCCAATAACTGGATTGGAAGACTGCTTCAATTTCATTCTTCTGAAAGTGCACAGAGATGGACACTTTGCTTTATACCTTTTGGGGGAAAATAATATAGATCAGACGACTCCAATATAAAGCACAAATGCATTTGTTTTTGCCGAGGTGCTGTAAGAAAAGCTTTACAACAGCTTTACGCTTGCTGTTGCAAAAGCTTTGAAAAACTTTAAGAAAATCAGAACTGATCAGTTTTGAATTGATTAATATTTGAATCAACATATATGGATGATATGTATTTTTATTTACTTTTAATTTGTGCTACATATACTCTGATTTTTCGTTTGTTCATTTCAGCCTGAATTACATTTTGCTTTATTTTGGGGGACTTCAAAAGAAACTCCTTTCCCATTTTGTTTGGGTAGTTATGTAATTGTGGTAAAAGAACCCAGGCGGCTTCCTTAGTCTACAAACCTAAAAAGCAGTACACTGCTAGCTGATATTTTCCCCTCCGATACCTTTAACTTATCCTGAACACTGGTCAGTTTTCAGGAACTGTACCTCTCTTTTCAAGCCCTGTCATGAATTTTGGATTGTCAGCTGAAAACACAAGCAAAACCAGCAGCTGCAGGTAATAAGATTTGATAGTAGCACAAATTATGAACAGGACAGCTGCCCAAGACAGTACTGGACATGATGGAAGTAGATGTCCATTAACATAGAATGTAGTCACAAAATGGTATAAATACACTTTAAATTAACATAAAGACAACATAACTCCTGAAAGAACTCTGGAATGGCATTGAATCTAGAGAAATCAATACCATTTACTAGAGATAAGAAACTCAAAGCTCAACCTATATTTGTCATTATCAGCCTACTCAATGTAGTCTCTGTACACCATTATATACTTCTTGCATGAACAAGAGAGTGACAGCATGCATACCTCTCCACCTATTACAGCACGTAAACTCAATAAACTCAATAAAATATTTTGGCAAGAGAAGTGTAGAGAAAAAAATCCTTAGACACAGTCCTGGGAGTGACTGGTATCTGTCATAGCCTGAAATTTGTAGTCTCCTGTGTTCAAAATGCGAGAGGTGACTTGTTTAATTTTTCAGTTCAGAATGTTCATTCTTTTACAAAGTCTTGACATTGAATCAGTACACTCAGTGATGTACTGCCTTTGTACAATACAGCTATGGAAAAGATCTGATGGCAAATCACATTCAAAAAAGCAACACGAACACCACGTGCTTTTTTCAGATTATCTGAAAGCAAGAGTCAATTTCACAGCAATTCAGACACCAACGATATCTATTACAAATCATCATGATGCAAACTGTGATAATTATTGTGGCATTTCTCTTCTCTTATGCTAGGAAAACCCTAGCATACCTAAACTGAACAACTCAATTTCTGTTTTCTGTAATGTGTTTTACCAAAACTTCAGTGTGGAGTTATTAAGTAACACTACAGACATGACCCTTTACAAATAGTGTCAAGTCAAATTACAGTCTTTGCTTGCTGACCGTTGACCTAACTAAAGGTTTTGACAATGTAAATTATAAGGAACCCTTGAAGCTTTTGCAGACTTGTGAATGCCCTGCAAATTTTATTTCTGACATATTTAAGTCTTCTGTAATAAGATGATGGTTAGAGAGGTGGAAAATAGCAAGATCTCTTTCATATCATAAACGGTTCCCATACCCCTTTCCATTTTGTCTCTGTTGTCCAGATGGAAGCACTCTGTGCCATTGGCAGAGCTATATTTATTCAGTTTCTTACTGATGCAAGTTGTTCAGTCTGCAGACACGTGTGGCTGATTTCTTCATTAGTGAGCTTCTTTTTGCTGATGACTGTGAGTTGGTAGCTCAGTCAGTCAATAACATTCAATTTACTATTGATGACTTTCCTTGTGCATACTATCCCTTTACTTTTTCTGTGAACTTAAAAGACAATGGAAGCACCAAACCAACCAACACAGAGGCATGAGCACGTGTCACGTTTTTGCACTCATAAAAATTTTCACAAGCCTTTTTTCACAAGAATGCTTTTCTAGCTAGACATTCAGATACAGACATATCGTGAAACTGCTGCCACATTGCCAATTTTAACTCTTAATTTGAAATATTAGCATATAGACCATGTAGCCACAAGAAGATCAGTCCCCAAACATGCACTGGGCACTTCTTCTCAGAACACTCCAGCATGTTGGTAAGACACAGACAATTTACTCTTTCCACATGGGAAACTCCGTTTCAGAGGCAGTGCCTCTAGTGTGTCTGGAAAATTAAATGACTACATACTTCTAACAGCAGAATCCTTAAATAACAACAAATGATGAAACTGATGTTCTGATCCCAAGAACTGGCCTAGGGCAACGATTAGACAATATGGCCCGACTCTCAAGTAGTCGTGATTACCTGCTGGTGCTGACTTCTGAGACAGTCAATGCAAACTGCAATATCCTTTGAAAGGTAACGAGAGCATGTGATGCAAAACCAAGCACAAGAAAGCAGTTTACCAAGCAAGAGATTCAGTATATTCTGGCTAAATCTAAGAGCCTATGCTGCCCTTCTGAAGTTTCATAATGATATTTTGTATCACAATGCCATAGACCTTCCCTTTTCCTCGAGAGGAATTGAATAAATTTTCCGTGCTCAGTGGGGTGACCAGAGCAAGGCAAGATCTTGCTGGCCTTTAGACAGCCTGGAGAAAAGTCCAATAATTCTTCCAAATGAAAAAGCTGCACAGAAGCCTGGACTGTGTCCTACTCCTGCAAGTACTTTCTCCTGCTATGATATCTTTCCCGTGACACTGATATGACTTCCAGACCAGGCCGTGGGGTTTTGTTTGGAAGTTCTGGGGTAGCCCAAAGGCTCCTAGTGACCAGCAGCCAGATGCCCAATCATATGTGAAAGTTCTAAGCCATACAGAAGCGCAACACAATGTTCAGTAATTCCCTTGCAGCTTTTCTCCCTCCACAGATCAACCCCTAAGTAATAAACCTTTCTGCTAAGAACAACAGAGCTAATGAGCTTTACTACACCATATGTCCATCAGCTAGGCCGTAACTACCTCCCCTGTCTACTGCTATTAGTGGCTACAAAGCAAGAAGGAACATTATATTTTTTACAAGCTTGAAGATTTCATTTCCCCTGGAATAACTCAGCTAAAATCCATACACATTCTTCTGAGGTCTGTGAGAAAACTCCCATAGTTTAAATGAATAAAGTAATTGTTTTATAAGATCAGACCATTGACATTTCATGAGAAAGGATTTTTATCCAGGTTTATTTCCTAACACTTTTCCGAGTGATGTAATAACATCCATGTCTGATGGATCTCCTTTTTTTTTAAATTTTAAATAAGTTCCCTTTTATTATATGACTTGTCACACCAACTTAGTGACTGACCGAAAAGCTAGATTTTTCTAGTAAGGAATCAGTTTGTCTGGCAGTACTTTTAACTATAACTTTACCCATTATTTTCAGTGAAGTAGAGCCACTTAGGAAAGCAATATTCCTTCATAGAAGATATTTCAGATGCCTGGAAATTCCTAAACAGAAATACATAGAGAAGTTGAAATTCCAAACATTAACATTGCCACATTTAGTACTGTATATTTCATCAACACCTGTTTGTTCAGACTTCAAGATCCAGTACTTGCTGGATACTTCTTAAGTCATTGCAATACCTTTGAATACTGTTTTATAACACTTGAAAATTTGCAAAACGCTACAAAAAATGAAATACCGTTAATGACGGAATTTATATCTTTCAAAAATTAGAAAGACTACAGCTTTCATTTCACAAACAGTCAATACAACCAGACGAGGAGCAGGTAAGGAGCAGGGCTGTACTCGCTGCAGAACAGAAGCATTATTCATGCGAAAACATGCAGGAAATCAATAGAAAATTCAGAAACAGAATTCTTAGTTCCTAGTATCATGTCAGTGTTAAACACATTTTTGCAGTACGTTGAATAAAAGATAATTGTTACATTCTTTAACTTGTATTGACTTGTGTTGACCAGCTAAATAAGTGGACTACAAAAACATGTCAACTGATGGAAAAATAATTTATAAAAAAATTTCCTCCTATAAATCAACTTACTTTTTGCATTAAACAATGAAGAGAAAGACATTATTAAAGTTGTAATTTATAATATCCGTTTTTAGAACAGGCATTTTTCACTTTAATCGCTCTATTCTGTTACAGACTGGTCAACACTTCTTGTCTGATCAGATTTATGACAGATCTTACTGATAGCAAAGATTTGAGTGTGTATTCATTATGACATGATTTATAAAAATGGCATGTTACTTAAAAGTGTTTATAGTAATATATATTCATATATTTCCTGTTTTGAAAAGAGATAACTATTTGGACTTCAAATGTACTG
Source organism: Falco peregrinus (assembly GCF_023634155.1). Lineage (NCBI taxonomy): Eukaryota > Metazoa > Chordata > Aves > Falconiformes > Falconidae > Falco > Falco peregrinus. The sequence goes on from NC_073722.1 coordinate 2,530,841, forward strand.
AGAAAATGCTTTCTGAATCTGAAGCTACACTTTGGGAAAAATTACTTACATGAGTTGAAACTGGTGTTTGTTAAGTATAAATGATCTTCAGAGGAAGCATAATCCTCATTTTTTTTGTGCACTAGAGAGCGTCACACAGACAATAAAAACTTGTAAAATATATACCAAAAAGAAAACGGAAGATATCTAAGGAGATGTTTTAGATGAACCTTTGGAAACAACATTCATTTTCCAGTTCTACTGTAATCATATTATTCCATCAACTCTCCAGAAGCAAACCCTAATATTTTCCCTAGTTTTTTGGAATATACTCCCACTTGGAAGCAGAAGAGAAAAAGCAAGGGAGAGGGAATTCCTTACTATGATTCCATTTCATAAACAGAAACTAAAACCAACAAGAGAAACTTCATAATTCTTCCTTTTGAACTCAGACACATGGTGAAATAATAGATTCACACAGATTTTCTTTTGTATTAATTTATATCTTTTCTTTAGAATTTTGTCCTCTGGCAATGTATTTTGGATTGGGGAAAATGTTTTCTTTTGCTAAAATATTCACTTTTTGCTTATTGTTCTTGCAGTCAAGACGTGACATTCCATTGAAGGAAAAACCAAATGACAAAAAAAAAAAAAAAAAAAAAGAAGAAGAAATCAGGGAAAAATTCATTCCATCCCCAAGGTTAGTTTTCTTGTCCCCTTTAGCTTTATCAAAGGCATTTTCATTACAATTGAACATGCGATAAACATTTATTTCTGGATGACTCCCAGCCACAGCCAGATTCTCTGAAGATTTTTGAAATTTTATTTAAATTAACAGCTGTCTGTAAATTTCTGTGAAGATCTCTTTTTATAAGGAACAAAAGTTCAATTGGTAGTGCTTTGGAATGTTCTACCACTGCCTAGGGATGTTCAGAGAAAAAAAAATCCTTCTGATTCTTTGATATTTTTCAGTAAGGAAGGAAGGGAATCAAATTGCGCAGGGGAATTTTTAAACAGACACTTGATAGTCAGGGACAAAAAAGAAAAAAAAAAACACCCCAAAACAACAAAAAACAAACAAAACCCAACACAAACTCCAAACCACATTAAAAAAAGAAAGCACTGAAAAAAGAATCCTACTGAATCAGAAACATAGAATCGAATAGTCTTTCTTACAATCTGCAAAGTGATGACATCAGAAAGCAGACAAGCAATTAAAGAAACATAATCCTTCACATTGTGATGTAGAGATCTAAACCCAGCAGACAGTCTACAAGAAATTATCTGCTTCTAAAACATATATGTATATAGTAACTACTGCACCTTGAACAATCCCTCAAATCTAAGCACAGTTGTCTATTTTTTTAAAATTTTTTTCTATTTCATAAGTTACTGTATAACCTCTTTAATATTCTTCCCTTTTGGTAGGTGCTCCAAGATTTGAACTTTGAAAATGTCTTCTTTTCATTTCTTTCTGTTTTAATCAAACTGTTCTAAAGAATCTTTTATTCTTAGTCATTAAGAAAAACAAACAAACAAACAAACAAGGGCTCACTGAAAACGATATGGAGAAAGTAAGACATATATTAAATGTTAATAAAGAATTATAAACCTCTTTCTAATGAGCTCACATGCAGCTCTGTAGCTCCCCCTAGAGGCGGAGCTCCACCTAGGAGGAGGAGCAGTAAAAAACAGAGGAGGAAGATGAAGGTGTCTTAACACCTGTAAGAACTTGTTTTAGATTGTCTTTTTTTTTTCTTCTTAGTGCGTGATACACTCTGTAGTGTTCCCTATTCTGTGAAGGGAAGAAATACGCTGAAAAACATCAATTCCAGTGGAGACAAAAAAAAAAATCCCAGAAATCTTAAGTATGGTTTCTAAATTCTTAAATGTTCTTAATTATACGATACTTTGATACATTTTGAAAGACAAGTGTTGCAAATTTCGGTCTAAAATCTTATGTAAAAGTAAATTAAAAAGGTTTTAGTCAATAGCACTTTATCTATTGATTTAGATTTGTATATGACTTTGCCCTTTAGCCACTTCTAAAATGGAAAATGTAATATGTAAAATATATACACTTGTTTTGACATGAAGATAAATTATCTTATTTCTGTAATCTATCTCAGCCTTGGACAGATGCAGAAAAAATTCCTGGGAGGCAGACACTGGGTCTTTGAGGCAATGTGCAACATTTTGAAAGTCAGAACACAAATAACCTTGATATAAGGAACAATAATGGTCTCTGCCAATTTATTAAATTGCATCCCTTTTCTACTCACATAACTTCATTGGTCTGGGTTAAGCTTGAAGTGGCTCTTCCCTCAAGTTCTCAATTCATTAGCACATTTGGTCATTTAGTGACAGCTTTGTCTCTTCTTTACAAGAAACACAGAGCTGGGTGTCAATATATACATTTAATATGAACCTCTTATTTTTGTTATCTTGGAGATGTCTGAAGGGTATTTTGAATTGGAAAATAGACAGGTTCAATCACCATGTGACAGCTTTTGAAAGGACTCACACTTCTTTTACCACCTTTAAAAAACAAAACAGAGAGCAATGAAAAAAAAAAAAAAAGTGCATATGAAATATACTGAAAAGCAGTTATTTGAAGGACCAATGTGTAGGACAACGACCAACAACTAATGAATGTGGTAGCTTGAAAATGCTTATACATGTAATGATTTGAGAAAAATCTTGGGGTAAGCAAGAGTGTTTCATTATACTCTGCATGATCATCTGCAATAGTACATTTTTCAATATGTTTTTTTGATATATTTGAGTTGTCTTAACAATATGCCATACAGTACTCAGCAGCGCAATACTCCCATTGTTTCAGAGTACATCTCAGCTTTCAATTTTAATTTTTTGTTTCTCTTGCTGATGACAGATTTTTTCAGAGGCTTCAACACAGTGGAAAGGTGGCAAGGGAAGAAGGGGATAAAAGCAATTAACTTGCTGAAATAATATAATCAACATAATACCGAACAGCAAGGGGTTTCTTATGTAGCTGCGGCATTACCAGTACCTGAGTGAGGAACCTCTAAGCTATCTGTTGCCACATCGCCAAAGTACTGATTGTATTAAAGATGCATCCCAGATGCTTCGTGCTCCACTGATGCAAAGCGGTCAGATGGAACAGTGTACAGCAACTGGGAAAGACACATGAAAAGAGATCCCTCCGAGTGTATATATAAATTCCTGACCTGATAATAGCGGTAGGTGTAGAACAATCACAGCCATTGTAATTACTCCTAAATCCGAGCCTGCTCTTTTATTTCCATTACTGCCAGGATTTTGTTATATTCTCATCGCAGTATATTTAGGTATTACCACAGGGCCTGCTTCTGTAGAACAATAGGAAGCAACAGGCATTGCCAGTGCACTGAAATTTTCGACTAGCTGATCTCAACAGCTTGTATGAATGTTAATAGGGGAAAAGCTTAACAATGTTGTGGGTGATGTACATGTGACACTCCTGCAATTTAAATATGACATATTTGTCTGATGAGTTTTGTAGTGAGACTGAGAAACCTGAACTGCACGTGGAGACTCGTAGTATAAATTTATTTGCATGTTAATACACTTTTATCCTATATGTTTGTTTCAATAGCAATACTATCGCATTGGATCCAGCCAAAAGCTTGGGTACATTTTAGATGAATTTTCTGCTTCGATCTCATTTGAAGTTCATTGCAAGAAAACAAATCAAAAAATCATCAGAAATATAAATATACATATACATATGTATTTCTACATGCATAAAAATATAAACATACATTTTAGAAAACCTTAAATCATTCTCATTCATAGAAAGATCTTACTGTACGAGTACAAACATTTCTGCAGAAAAATGATAGTACGTACCTAGAAAACGTAATTTGTATAAGCAAGTTCTGAATTACAAAATGCAATAAAATTAATTTACGCACAGATAATATCCATAAATAGTGCCAGCTTCTTGCACTTCTCTATGACTATTGAATGTTTGCCTTGGTATGAAAATATATATATTTTAAGCGGTTCATTAATTCAATTTAATATATTATATTCTATTCTATATGTTATGTTTCTTGATTCTAAAGAATATTTATCTATCTATCTATCAATCTATCTATCTATCTAAAGAATACATATTTCGTAAGGTCTATATGGCATAATCCTTAAGTATGGACTAAACAATGTTGATATTTTCTAGAGCTAACATGATCATTAGCAGAATTTCCACTTTTCTCTGAACTTTACCAAAATGTTCTTTAATCCCTATTTTGCTGCACATCAAGCACTGTTCTACAGATGGAGATCAGCTCAATGGAAAAGACATATGTGCACAGGATTATAAAGAAATTGACCAAGGGGAGATGAAAAAGAAATTATTTCTATCCCACAAATGAGGAAAAGTTGTGATACTGCTGACTTTCAGGTGGTTTTCCTCACAAATAGGAGACCTACCTGAAACCCAACTTGCTATTGAAATAGCAAATATCTCACAAGATGTTCTTGTAACTGGCAGACATTTTTCATTTTAGGTTTTTTGAAGTTCTCTTAAAAAACTTTAAAATGTCAGTCCATATAATCTAAGGACAGTTGTGGAAGGATTAGATTTGCACACAAGCTCTTAGGGTACATTACAAACTTTAGAATAATGATACTATATGAATAATATGACTTTCTTAATGCAAGTAAAGATGAATTTACCACATTTTTACTCTTTTTCCAGTACAAAAATCCTGAAGTGAAGCTGACTTAACAAAGTCGGTGAAATCTGAAACAAAAATTCCTCTGATACCTCCTGGAAAAGTCATTTTAATAAGGATGTTCCACAGCCAGATACACACACACACATCTTAATCTAAAGTAAGTTTAGAAAATCACTGGATTTTTGGCAAGAATACCTTATTATTATAAATCAATGAATAAATATGCTGATCCATATGCTATAAGGCATAAATATACTATTTTCCTCTCTCAGTGACAGATACAATCTTTCTTCTGTATTATTCAATCCTTCTTCTCTAGGAAGGAGCATAATTTCTGGCAGGTTAAAAATGTAAGATGTAAATTAGAAGGACTCCAAAGCACACCATGAAAAGTGAGTAGCCAAAGACATAAACAATTCTTGAAAACCTAAATAAAGGATAAAGGAAAGTTAAGAAAGAACTGGTGGAATGGCTGGATTTTAAAAGACCACAACATTCCCAGAAGCAGGTAAATGCTTTATTGTGTCACTTTTCTCCAGAAGACGGAAAAAGTAATGTACAAAGTTTCTGAACATTAGTGGTAAGAAAATACTGGAACAAACAGATAAATTGAAAAGCTGTACTTCATTAGGCCTGCATACGGTTATTCACGAGTTCTGCTGAAGCCTCGGAGTCATCTGGCTGAACTGCGAGCTCTAATGCAGTAGTTAACGGAAAAAGAAAAAGGCTGCAGGGTAGGAAGTCTAGTTATCCTGTGCTAGCTATGACTCCAAATTCATGGATACCAGCAGTCAGAAATGATTGCTTTAAAAGAAGATGATACAGAAAAATGTTAAAAACCATTTATGAATTTCTGTCTCATTTGTACATGGTTAGTGCAACAGGAATATCTTCTACTAAGGAGAGCTAAAATACATACTTTCATAATATAAAATACAAAAATATATTATATTAAAATGTAATTGTTTATTTTCAAAATTTCTTAACAGTAAAACCTGGGAATGCTCATGGGACAAGAGGAAAAAACGTATCATGGAATAAGCCTTGGTTAACTGAAGAGTAGGAATAGAGAAATCAAATAAACTGTTTTAATTCTCTCCAGTGGTTAGCGCGTTAATTAGCATGTTATTTACTATATATTTAATCCTGTAAAGGGTCAAGCAGATACTGAAATTTGCAGGGGACATAGATTTGTACAAGCTGTAATGTCAGGATGGTAGGTGAGTGGAGAAAACAAAACCCAACAACTTACAATGCTCTTTGATGTCATTCTTCCCTCAGCACATGAACTTCAGAACTCATTATCCCATCTTGAAAAAGGTAGGCAACGAACAGAAGGGGATTAGAACTGAAGGTTGCATATTGAAACATTTTTCTTCAAGGAGACACGATAAAGACTGTTAGTACGAGGGCATACAATGAAACCCTACAGAATGACAGACACCACGCAGGCAGAGCAGCATTTCCAAAGACTGTAACCTTTTAAGTTTCATTTTCAAGTATCTAAGGAATTTCAAATGCAAGATTTAAGACTTCTAATTTTTTTTAGGTTCTCTGGCAAGTTATACACAAGAAATCAGGTGTTCTTTTCCAGAAAGAACATGGAAAGATTCACTGACATTTAAGGGCAACAAAATGAAAACACACGGAGCCATTTATATAAATACATTTATATTTACATACGTATGTGTCTAAACAAAATGCATAATTGACTTACGTGACTCAGTGTGTTAGAAATTCATAGTAGAAGAGTAGGAATATACATAAAAGAACAGGATAAACCCAGTAAGATGTAACTATGGATAATGATATTTGTCACAGTTACCGTAAGAAAGGAAAAATATTGTGTGTCAGCCTTGTAATCTATTTAGTGGTGAGCTTGCACAAGCAAGCTGAATCCTCTGGCAAGCAATACAGGCAGAAACTCAGCAGACGACAAAATCCTGTACGCTCAGGGAAGGAGAAAAGGCACCTTCCTCCCTCCTCAGCAAAACAGCTTGTTTCCCCTCAGAGGTCACTACCAGGAATTCCTTCAACCAAATGACACACTATTTCACATGGAACAAATTGGTGACATAACATTTAACATGGCAAGGGTTTCTTTTTGGTAGCAAAACCTCAGATTGCTAAGATTCATGGAAAATGTAAGTGGAAAATTAATGTTTAAGGCTTGGAAATTGACTATGTTGGATTAGAAAATGAAAAATAAAAATTCGAAGCATTGCAGGTTAGCCATGGGGGCTGGACGTCAGGGGTTATCTAGTTCAGTCAAGAAGACCGTCTAGGTAGAAACTCATTTTTTGCTGGTTATCTTAGACCGATTAGGACAGGTACAGTGCCCAGCTGGGTGGTATGAAGAGCAGAAATTTAGAAAATGCAGGGCAAAGATATATTAATAGGAATAAGAAAGAAATACAACTGAGGCAAAGCAAACCACAATTTCACACAGGGCTATGGGGGATCCTTGGCTGTTCATTAGTGAGGGCGAGGTATCAGCAGAATAAATAATGACCTTTATGGGGAACTTACTATGCAACTATCCAGTATGATATTTCTCACTAATGGAAAACGAGAGTGAAAAAAAATCTTATGATGATGATGATGATCTGATCTAATACTCTAATTTTTACTTTCATATTATTAAAAGGGAAATTATAATCCTCTAATACAAGTCCTTGCTCTAAAATTCCAAAATGTAATAAAGTACCTCTCAATTTAAAACTTTAACATATCTATAAAACAATTTAGTATCTATTCTAATGCAGAATATTTAGTACCTCTTTTAATGTAATATTAGAATATATGGACATAACTTTGACCAGTTTTATACATACGAAAGGTTTAGAATCTTCTAAAATCTTTAACAATTAGGTAAGGGAATATTAGAAGCTGAAAGGAGAACATGAGGTGAAAATACTGGTAACATGCATATCAGTACAGGAAAAGTGTGTTACATGCAAATTTGGTGATAAATACCATGAGTTAACACCTTGTTCTACAAATCTGACTCACACAGCCTTATTCTAAAACAAATAAAATTGTTTACTTAAAAATCACATTGATCAAGGTACTTAGGGACAGAAAGAAAGAGGTATATCTTAAATCTATTATTTGGGTAAAGCATAATCTGCACCTCTTTTTATTTGAGTACCTGAGAGAATGCAGAATTTCTCATTTTTGGGGGGAGTTTGTTCTTACAGTTGATCTCATCATGAAAAATACATACTGTATTTACATTTTAAACAGTTCTGATGGCTGTCTCCAGGAAGAAAGACTACAAAGTCTTCCTTCATTAGACTGGAAAATTCACTAGTATATAGTATTTTCCTCTCTTACCAGATAACTAATCTGTTTAAATACCCATTCTTAGACATTTTTTCCAGTTTCCAAGCACTTAGGGATCTTTTCTCTAAGCTTTCTACTTTTCAGCTTCATTTTATTGTCTGGGCACAAGAAGCTGATATAACATTCTCCTATCAGCTTTATCTGTACCGTACATGTGAGAAGTTAATCTCTCGTCTCCGTACCACTACTCATTTCTACATATAACAAATGAAGAGAAAAACCCTTTTACATGGAACATCGGGGCAGGGGGTGGGGGGGACAGGACAGGACAGGGACTTAACTATCTGTTATATGACCACTTAATTATTTTCAGCATAATTATTTTCAAGTGTACAATCCCAATTTTGAAAGTCTCACTTATGTATCTAATTTCTCAGCATACAACCATCCAGGCAGCTGTACAAAAGCACTTACTTTTATCAGCCAAACTTTTCACATTCTGAAAGAAAGAATTCACATTTGTTTGACAGGACTTTATCTTCCAAAAACCTTCTGCCTTGAATTCTAGCAGTAATGCTCTGTATTCAAAGCTTTTGATCAGTTATGTATAGAAACCCACCTCACCATTCTATTAGCTTCTCTTTTGCAGCATGGGTCACGTTGCTTGCTTTTTTTTTTTTTTTTTTTAAGCTTTAATACTACATTCACTGCTTCCAGGAGTTTCTAGAGAATTCCAGGATTCCTCTAAAATGAATAAAGTATGTATCTACTTCTGAATTCAGTCCATATGAATCAGCTGCTTTCAAATATTCACCATAAAAATACTGCTTAATGTTTTCCTTAGAAACTAATTGCTTGGAAAGTACTTCACCATCATTATGGAATATGAGTTTGGTCTCTTACTTCTTTCCAGAAAGAGAAAAGAAACAGATATTGAACATTTTATTTTCTGTCATTACTAGCAATTTGATTTTTTTAAACTTTTAACGGTGCCATTTATATATGTAAGGAGATATTCCTTTTCCCCCCCTAATATAATGTAATACATGTTCTATTGTCCTTTGCTAAGCCAAGGATTGTTCCTTGGTCTCACTTCCACTGTACTTCACAGCTTCTAGTCCATATCAAATTATATTTGCCTTCCCACTTTTCACACTGTGATAGTATATATATTTTTTTTTTCTAACTGGTGTCCTCATATTGTCTACGAAACAAAGTTGGGTTTTTAGATGCTGCTTTTTCCAATCGTGGTAGAGTGGTTATGTGGCTAGTTACTAAGCTTCCTCTTCTTTAACTTACCTTTCGGTCACAATCTCATATCTATTTACACTATTATCTCCAAAGAACGTAATCCAGAACATGTTTAACTTTGAGAAATTAGCCTTTTTGAGGTATCAGCTCTCCATGTTGTTGCTAAGGTCCTTCCTCTGTTCACCAACAGTAAGTACAAGCAACGTAAAACCACTGGTCCCTAGGCAACTTTAAACTTCCATTACAATGATTAATTCATCTTTATCTAGCCCAATAAAGTACAAAATGGAATGAGTGCATGTAGAATATCTAGCTATCTATTTCCTAAATTGAATTCCCAGATAGCAATTCCACTTTTCTGAAAAAGGAAAGAAGTGAAGCAAGTAAATAAATAAATATTCTAACCATCTTTTTTCCCCCCATAGCTATAAATGAATTGTCTAAATATAAAATTTGAGGTTTAAAAGTTGAACATGTGCATAAATGTTTGCGGAGTGGGAAGTTCATGAGCAAGGGATTACTAGCAACTGAAAAACAAAGTTGTTCTGAATATCAGCATTATGCACATTACAGAATGTAGTTCCTCTCTGTGGTATTCCAGTTTTTTTAAAACTTCACTATATACATGGCTCCTGTGTGTATATATATATAATTCTGCAAACAGTTCATTTTAGCAGCTATTTGCCTACATACACTGGAGTAATACAGATACAGACCACAACTCTGTAAAACTTAGTAGTTTCATATCGAGAGTGCTGAATGTAAAAAGTGTAACAAGTGGTTCAATTCCTTGATATGAAGCCAACAGGTACAATAATTTCAGAAGGCAAACCAAAATAAACTCAAATGAAAATTATAACATCTATTTGAAAAGCAGTAGAAACCCAAACATTTTCTTTTCCACCTATAAATATCAAATATCTATCATTATATCAAAACTCCAGTTGTGACATATATTAATTCAGACAAATACTATTAGTAAAGCTCTCTTTCAGATATCTCTATTATATATGAGCTTTCATCTTTAAATTTTGCTTGTTAACATCAGTTCTTACTATTACAGTGACATTTTCCATTGCAACTTCTTGATTTCATAAATTCATAACCCTATGAAGCCTTAAAGCTAACTTTTTATATTTATTTTTTTTTCCTGAAGTGCGTATATTATTACAAAACACTCAGTAGGACCATTACAACGAAATAGTATCATTTACTCCAGTATGAGCTGTAGAAGAGGTTCCAACACCACGTAAGAGCAGACAGACTGGACCAAATCAAAGATGCCTCTCACCCAGTACCCCTCCCTGTCAGAAAGCTGTTGTCCATGTAATGGGATCTCTAAGCATATGCGAGTGCACAGTAATGATTTCCTTGAAAACTCTCCCAACACCTGGCACTACATGGCTGAAAAGAGCTCAAGTCAAAGATGTTGTCTATGTTTTTATACCCTTCACTGTATTCTTCTCCCTAAAAACATTTAAGCACCCTCAAGCTGTCGACATTCACCATGTCCTATTGCATTATATCAACTAAACTGGAACTTATAGCAAATGTCTTTCGCTTTTGGTTATTTCCCTATTCCAGAGAGTTAAAAAGGTTAACTTCATCTTCCCTTAGACCTTTATACCAATTAATCTTTCCAGGTGTGAGACGGTTTTTGTGCCTTGCTTAATAGAGTGTGAACCTTTATGTCAATATTTACATGGCCAGCAGGAAGTACCTGGGTGCCGATTAAAAAGTACCACCAGAAGAAGGCATGGTTGTTTGAACATCTATGGTACCAAATATTTTTAAAAAACAATGTATGGTGGAAAAGACTCAACTGGCAAGACACTGTATAAATATCTGCCCGCCATGCAGGACTGCCAAATCAGAGGCAAGTCATGACAGAAACTGCTGTTCTATTACAGAGAGGATTATAAGCATTAATTCACTCCAAATCAGGAAAAGCACGCTGCTCGGGATCAGCTGAACTTTTCTAATCCGGCTCACATCAGTTTCAGCTTCAGCACTTCAGACATGTTTTGCAGCATTAGACCACCCATCAACACGCTCATAAACACATCACTTTGGAAGTTTTTTGGTTCAGCTAAATAGCTCTGACCCAGGCAGCTGGACAAGTGCCAGAGAATCATGCAAATACAATGTATTGCCACAGTGAATGGTATTCAAGCATCCTCCACATATACATAAATGACTCTTTTCAAATCCCTTTATGAAATACAGCAAAATTTACCAATGCCTTTGACACAGATGAAGAAACTCTTCATGGCTGCTGAGGGACACAGGTGACATGGGGCCAGATGTGAATGTTTTAGTGTTGCAGTAATGATATATCTTCATGTTACATCTCTATCTTTCATAGAATAGAATCACAGACTATCTCAAGTTGGAAGGGACCCATAACGATCATCAAATCCCTGCTCCTCACAGGAGTACCTAAAAGCACATCGTATGACTAAGAGCATCATCCAGACACTCCTCGACCTCTGACAAGCTTGCTGCTGTGACCACTTCCCAGGGCAGCCTGTTCCAGTGACCGACCGCCTTCTTAGTGAATAACCTTTTCCTAATGTCCAACCTGAAACTCCCCTGATGCAGCTTCATTCCATTTCCCAGTGTCCTGTCGCTGGTCACCAGAGAGAGGAGATCAGCACCTCCCTCTCTGCTGCCCGCCTTGAGGAAGCTGTAGATTGCAATGAGTAGAAATAAGACTGTAAACAACTCCCACAGCCAAAGGCAGCTGCTCTTTCTCATTTTCTAGAAGCCACTGAACTCACCTGTGGTTGGATGTTTCCTTAGAAGAAATCATTTTCCCCTAACCAAATAGGAAAAGTAAGCAGTGGTCAGACCCAGACCTTACTATTACAATATATTCACATCACTTCAACTTAAGGGTTTAATTTAGGGGGAAGCAAATCATCTCTACTCCAACACAGTAGCCTGAGGGTATCAATATTTTCTTAAAAGGCTACAAAGTTTATTTCTATTTTCCAGTCTTTGTGATGGTTTTCCCCTCTTCCAGATCTGTTTATTGACATGCACTTCTTTTAAAATATGCAACATTAGCACACTTCTCCTAATCAGTTAAATATATTCACCTTTGGTTACAGAAACTAAAGAACAAGCCAAAGACTGAATTCTCTAGAAGCCCTTGGACCGGCTACGGTAAAATCAGTGCTTTGTCTGTTGTGTCTGAAAAAGGGAAAATCCCTACCTTTTCTTGCTTTTGAAATGCTCACAGTAGTAAAATATTCCCAATTCTGGCTAGCTGAAAAACCTATTCATTAAATCTTCATAAGATTGTAATAATTAGGTAAGATTTCATAATATATTAAATGTTATCCACCCATAAATTTAACATGCCCTCATGGAGAACTCTTGATTCTTCATAATATTACACCAGCATATGATTTTTGACACAATTTAAAAACTCAAACTGCCTGATATGTTCTTGCTAGTATACTCAGAGCTTTGCCTGACATATTTATAAATTGTGATCAAAAGCATTTCAGCTACCTGAAAAGAAATTGAAAAAGGACTGGAAACTTGCCTGTTCAGCTGTGGAAGAAAAATCCATCTTTTTTTGTAAAAAGCCTCCTGCACAGATAAAATAGCTAGGGGTAGAAAACAATGTTTGTTTTGGAGAAACTTCTTACTGATGAGCTGTCTCTCTTGATACTTAAACAGAACTTGCTCAGGTTTGACTGATGCGAATATTTGAAAATATTAACACATGCATTTAATTTTCTGCTGAGATCATTAGATGCATTTCTGAAATACAACATACTGCACATGACGCGTATTAGCAGCTCCATGTAATATTAGCAGCTCTTTAAGCCCTTAGAAGCAGGATTTTAAGTGTGCAGGAAGAAAACAGGATGTTATATTAGAATAAAGCAAGCCAGTTGTAAGGGTGTATCGGTGTTGGTGGGTGGCAGTGGGGGCTGCATTTTTTTTTTTTTTTTTATTTAGCAATCTCAATTTGAAACATTTAAAAACACCAAAATGCCAAGTGTGAGGTCACAGGGACTTAGTTGCTGAAAGAAGCCAAATGAAGGCAAGTCAACAGTACCAGACGAAATTTTAGAAGACGTAGCTTTGCTTTTTCTTTCTTTTTCCTTTCTGTTTTTATGCCTTTTTTTACTCCTGATATTCTTAATTTCAGCTATTTATTTGTAGCTTTCTTGTATATTTTTCAGCTATGACTCCAGAACACGGAATGCTATTCTGCTTGCGTAACTATGGTGAACAGTCAATATACTAAGCAGCCACTAAATTCATTATTAGCTTGACATAGTCATGTCCAAGTCCTGTTGAGGTGGATCCACTTGCCTAAGGTCTTAATTTTGATGGTATGTGATCAGTTTTGTTAGGGGTTTTGCCTTTTTTAGGTAGAGCTTCCTTCTCTTAAAAATCCATATATATAGATAGATAGATAGATAGATAAAAGAGAGTCTTAGTTTACTCATAAATATATTGCTTTTTAAGATCTGTGAAACAGTTGAGATATCAAATTGTGTATTACAGTGTGTCAAAGTATTTTTAACTGAAAACGCTGAGGGTCTTCTCACTGCCTTTGACAAGTGGTTATAGGCCCATCATTAGTAAAGCAGTATCTTCATTAATCTTCCATATTTTGAAAATACAGTAGTTCATTCCAGTGGAAGACACTCTGTGCTCTTCTGAACAAATACTTGCCAAACACTCAAGAGTTTACAGATTAAAATAAGTCAGACAGTCAACTTTTTAAATATTGCTCACAAAATGTTACTTCAAGTTGGTGGCACTCTTTCAGTCATGGAACACATCTGCCATTTGCATTTCATTGACCTTGAAGCTTACTGGTTAAAGATGAAACTTCACCTATTCAAAGTAAGCTGTTTAAAACATTAAAATAGATTTTTTTTTTAAAATATATTCCATTTTTAAATTTCCTACTGTTCTTCTTCCATTGAGAAAGCACTGTCTGAACCCAAAGGGATTTCCACATCTAGCTTTCATGCTTTTTGTTGCTCCATGGTAGTGACCGCTAGATTGGCAAATAAAATAATTGCCTTTGAGAGATTTCTTTAAGGACATTACGAGCATGAACTTCATTCTTTTTAAGTAGCTTCTTAAATAAATGCCTCAAAACAAAGTCAACTATTGATCCAATTCTTTGAATAAAAAGTTCTCCCCATTTGACAACAGGATTTACTACTGAAGACAAAACGTACATTAATCTTTCTAGTTTATCGTCTTCAGTTGACAAAGGTAGAATTACAGAGTTGCTGCACAAAGAGAGATTTGTGCCCTCTGTTTGAAATGACAAATCTACATAAATTCATTGACTGTCCTAGGATAAAAGCAATCTTTACATCTCTACGTCTTGTCACCTGAAGAGAAGTAAGGATATAATTTATGCTTTATTGCCCAGTAATATTGTTGAATAACTGTTTATTCTCTGAGCACATTTGTGATTTCCTTGTTTGTTTATTGTAGTGCTGTATTTTTTTCCCCCCTGGAAGCGAAAAAATTACCCAGAATGTCTATTTACTGTCAGGGTAGAAGGGTGGGAATTTTATCCAGGAAACAAACAAACAAACAAAGAAACAACACCCCCACCCCCCACCAGAGCATCTGGAAGAGTTGGTACCAACTTTACTGATTTTACGCCTCTGCCTTCTACCGCTGGGACATCTAATTCGAACCCTAATTTCTAAAGGGAGAAGGATGGGAGAGAAGACAGGAATGTCAATATTCTGTCTGTCACGTGTGTGTACAGCGGGATAAAAACAGCCACTGTGGGACAGAAACGTTTTTTTCCACTGACAGCTGCAGGGAGAAGCTGAGCTAGGACGGATACTGCAGGCACAGGGAAAGGGATCCTTCATGCAGGCTCACCTCCGCAGCTCGCACCTTACATTCCCTTTCCTTACGATAATGGTAGCGGTGTACTTGGCCCTAAGGAACGGACAGGTGAGACCTACTGTGTTGCTCGAGTTGCATGTGGATTTGGGGGACGGGGGACGAAACGGTCAATAAAAGCAGCAAACAAAGGTTCAGCGGCCGTTAAGACAGGTGAAATAAAGCTTGCTCTGCACCGCTCAAGCATGAGCTACACCGAAACGTAAAAGCGCTGCACACAAAGTACACTGCGGCTGGCGAGCCGGGAGTCTCCTTGAAAACATGCTCCGCGCAGCGTTACGGGAGACACACGTACGTAAACACGCATCACAGCGGCACTTACACACACCCGACCGTGCCCGGAGGCGCCCGCGGCCACAGCCGTACCCCCGGGGCGCGCCCCCCCGCCGCTGCCGGGCGCACCTTCCCGGCGCCGCCGCACCGCGGCCGCCAGGCTCCCCACGGGCGGGGGCCGCAGCCTCGCCGCAGCCGCCCGGTACGCGCCGGCCGCCCTCCGTCCCGGCCGCGGTCCCCGGGCGCCCCCCGCCCGGCTGCCCCGTCCCTGCGGCGGCCGGGGGCGAGGCGGGGGTCGCCCTCCCTCCCGCTCCCGCAGCCCGGCGCGGCGTCCGAGGCGTCCGGGGCCACCTCCGCCCGCTCCCCGCCTTCGCCCGCCCGCGGCGCGGCGGCTGCCCCGCTCCCGCCCGCCCCCGCTCCCGCCTCCCCGCGGCGCGCCCGCCCCTCGCCCGGCACCCGGCGCTGCCGCCGGCCGCAGAGCAGCCGCGGCCACGCTGCGCGGCGCGGAGGGACCGGGGCTGGCGGAGCGGCGTGCGGGCGGGGAGGGGAGGCCGGGGAGGGGGGAGGGAATGGGAAGTAGAAGGGAAGGGAAGGGGGGGGTGCGTGCGGAGGGGGAGGGGGGGGAAATCAAATAAATAAATAACCTCCGCACCAATAAGAGAGGCAGCGGCTGCCGAGCAGGCTGGGATCGAATGGGAGAGGTCTTCCCTGGGCTGTATTTGTTTGTTTGTGACTGGAGCCGCAAAGTTCAGAGCCAAACGTGTTGCTTTCCGGCGGCGGCGGCGGCGGCGACCGCCCCGCTTCACCTGCTCCGCTGACGGGGCGCCCGCCCGGCCGGGGCCGCCCCGCCGCTCTGCGGGCCCGCAGCCCGCCCGCCTCCCCCGCCGCCGCGGCCGCAGGACGGGAGAGCAGCGCGGGGCTGCGCCTCTCGCCCACCCGCCCGCCTTCCCCCCGCGGCTGCCGGGGGGCAACGGACAGGTGAGTCCCGCGTCCCGCACTCCTGCCTCACGCGGCGCGGAGGGTGCCCCTGCACCGGAGTCACCTGTCGCTGCGGGAGCCGCTCGTCTGTCAAACTTTGCCTCCCGTCGGCTCCCGCAGCCCGCGCCGCCGCCTTGCCTTCCGCGGGAAGGGAGCGCTCGGGGTGCATCGGTTTTGCGCAGCGGGATGCGGCGGGGGAGGCGGGGGGTCCCGCTCTGCGGAGCGCCGCTCAGCCCGTAGCGGGAGAGCGGGGTCACCGAGCCCCGTGTCCCCCCACCCCCCCGAGCCGCAGCGCGGCCGCGGAGGCGCCAAGTTCGGGTTCGCCCTGGTGGGAGGGGGCCCGTGGGGCCCGCGCAACAGGCGCCGTCCGGCGGGGGGCGCGTCGCCCGCCGGCGCGGGGGTCCCGGGCCCCCCCGTCGGACCGCTGCCCCTGCAGGTAACCCCGCTTGGTTCCCAGCGCCCCCGGGGGCGCGCCGGGCTGGGAACCGGTGTCGCGGCTGCTCGGGAGCGCCGGGCGGCGCGCTCCTCCTGCGGCGGAGAGAAACTTGCCGATCGGCGCGGGCGGCGGGCGCGGGGCTGCTGTCAGCCCCCTGCGCGGAAGGGGCGCGCCGGGGCGGCTGTGCGCGCGGCGGGGGCGCCCCCCGGGCGGGCGGCGGGGAGCGGGCTGCGCGGCGGGGCGCGGGCGCCCGGCAGGTGGAGCCGTGCGGAGCGGCGGCGGCGGCGGCCCCGGGTCTGTCTCGCCCCCGCCGCGCTGGCGGCCGAGCCCCGTGGGCGCGGTGCGAGGCGGCCCCGGTGTCCCCCCGCCGTGTCCCCCCGCCGTGTCCCCCCGCCGCCGGAGCGGGGACCCGGTGGGATGCGGCGGGCGGGTGCGGGAGCGGGCGGGGACGGCGGGCTGCCGTGTTGACATTGTCCCTGGTCACGCGTATTTTTCTGCCGGTGATCGTCTGCCCGTTCGTCACTCCGTGCCGGGAAACTGATGAGATTCTAGGGGTAGTCTGTCTTAATTATCACAGAATGTATAAAAGCGTAATTGCTAAAATTATTCAATAGCGGTTAACAATTAAAAGATTATCCCGGTACTCGGCAGCTAGCGAGGAGCAGACTGTACTAATTGGATAGTTAATGACATTTAAATAGGCAGGCTTTCTCAAAATAGGAAGTTCCACTCTTCCAGGGAACTGAACAGGGTGTATAGAATATTTAATAATTAGACGGCAAGGGTTGGAACGCTTCGGAAAGGTGTGGTAATTAAGTTGTTAGCTTGGCCGGCAGCACTGGGACAGACTTTGCACGGTTCTAGAGCGCTGGCTGAGGGAAGGCTGGATTTTCCTCACTTTTCCTTGGATAGGCACATTCAGCTTACACACCGGAGAAATTTGTGTGAAGCCAGATCGAAGGGGAGGCAATATTTTACATACCATCTGCTGAAATCTCCTTCTATCTCCTGCTGACGTAACTTGACCGAATTGATAACGGAACCTGAGTTTTAAGTCACTTTACTGCTGGCTACTCGAGTTTTATGTCACTTCATGCCACTTTACACTGGCTGGAAATAGTTACTGTTTAATATTGTGAAGGCTGCATCAGGGATGGTGTAACAACAAAGTCCTCCTTTAAAAAATAAACAGCTGAAGTAGTGCTTTATTTTATTTATTTTTTCTCCCAATAATAACATGCCAGTATAAACACTACTTCAATAACAGAAGTGATAAATAAATAAACTTCTGCAGGGTTTATTTTATAAACTTATTCTCCACACCTATCATGTTCCTCCCATAACTTGAAAACATTCTATGAGAACCTCAGGCAGTAACTGCATAAACTTGTTGCGTTTTGCTTTAGAAGTTTTCTCAGTGTTATGTGTAGTAAAGTTGACATAAGAAGCAGCACAATGTGATCTTCTGCTTGCTGTGGTTTTTTTTTTCCCACTGAAGAATTGTTTCCCACTAGCTTAATCAAAGATGTATACTTAAGGAAAACGCCAGAGTTGGAATTAAATAAGAGAGTACATTAACAAATTAAATGGGATATTCCATTTTAAGACCTACTGTAAAGAATAACACGTAATTAAAATTGCAAAGTGTGCATGGGCTCTTACATACCTATGCTTTACTCAATCAGTGTTAAGTTTTGTCATCAACATAGTTTTGTCTTCCTTTGAGGTAAAAAAAAAAAATCCAGAAAGAAATAATCTGTAACACTGGTCTGCATACTGAAAGGGCTAGGAGCGTGTGTCTCCCAAGTCAAGTCAATGAAAATGCTGAGCTTCACAAAAGTTATATCCACAATTGTAAAACCGGTCTGTTTTCTTCTTGTGCTGGATGCTACAGTTCAAAATCTTTTTGTGTTATACCCCAGTCTTGCTCTTTTCACTATTACAGATATCTTTCTCCAACACTTCCTTTATTCTTGCATGCCAGATTATTCAAATGTTTATGAGCATTGCTGCTGACTTCTGAACCTGAATTCCATGCTAGGCTTTCCCAAATGAGGGTTTCTAAAAATCAGAATAATGGAGCTTATTTTTTTTTTCTCTGTATAATAAAAAAAATCTGTATAAATAAAATCCTATGTCACGTAAAAATGTCAGCTTGAGTGAAGATGGAGTTTAATATTAAGGTTGGGTTTCCTCCAAAACAAAGTATGACTTTCCACACGGCTGATAAATAGATAGCTGAATGTGTTATCAAAGATTTACAAAACACTGATGTCTTGACATCTGGATTTGTGGAGTGTCTTTGATAAAAAATGGAGTGTGAGAAAATGCTGTAGAGGGTTTTTTGAGAAGAAAAAAACCCCAACCCCCAAATAGAAGTAATATTAAAAAAATGTTTTGCATGACATACTGGATTGTATAAAGCTGTTTTGGGGAGTTGTGTTTGTATATATTTTATTATAATGATACCAGCACAAGTTTTCCAATGAAATGAACTCTGCTTGAAAAATCCTTCTAATGAAATACAGATAACTTTTTTTCTGTAACATATACGTATTTTTTTTCCCGATCTTTCCTAACTCTTTAGTGGTAAATCTATGCAACAAGATTCCCCAGCATTAGGAAGCATACTCTTCTGTATTGCTTCCAAACTGTACTGCTTGAAGTCTTTCTTTCACCCTAACATTTGCAATACTAACGTTAAACTTAAATGTCCTTGCTGGGTTGAAAGTACCTTTCTGCTCTTCTGACATTTCCAAAAGATACATACCAATGTTTTACATGTCATCTATCTAGAAACGTTGTATTTACTAAACTCACAGCTCCATATGGATAAACTTAAAAACTTTCATCTCGGAAAATACAGTTGTAGTATTGGGGGTGGGGGGTGGGGCAGGGAGGGAAAGGAGTTTTAAAATCCTGTGTAATTACCATACTCATATTGCTTGTTAACTAAGGGAATGTCAACTTCTGGGCACATGCCTCGGTCATAACAGTAAAATACCCTATGGCTGACTTTGAGGCTTCAGCATACGTTGCAACTCATTTCAGGTAAAACAAATATTTAAGAAACGGATGCAAAATATTTGTTAAATCACTGAAGTGAACAGGCTATAAAATTCAGTATCTGAGAATATTTCCAGTGTAGCTAATAATAATTATGACCTGTGATAGATACCGGAATAAGACTTCTGGAAGCCAGTACTTCTGCTTTTTAAAAAATATGTTGGCTTCATAGAGGCTGAGGGATTTTTTGACGTTATAGTAGCATTTTACTGTATGAAAGATAGCAATTGAAGTTATAAAACAATGAATCCTATAGGCTTAGCAGAATCATGGTCTGCAAATTATCAGAATGACTAAAGCATTAAATTACACTTTTATTTGTGCAATAAAGATAATTTCATACAAGACTTGACTTGCAGTTCTGTTATGTTATGAATATGTTCTTTCTCCTGAAATTGCGTTCTTTCATTCTGCAGAGAAACTAAGTTTTGCTTGTGGACCTGTTACTTCTGAACTATGATGGATGCTCTAGGACTAGGGTTTCTTGAGGACTAACATTTTATCAGACAGAGAAGACTGTTGTTGGTTTAGCACACACGCTGGCGCTGTTACGTATCCAAATGTGCCTATTTCTGTGTGAGAAGCAGTCTTTCATTTAACAAATCTTAGCAAGAGAGAGAATCTGTCTGCTTTACAAACTACTTAATTAAATTAACAAAGATTATCGAGATTTAATTTACCTAGTGCCTGGTATCCCAAACAATACATCTATTATGAAGTGAGATGGAATTTGCAAAGATTCTTTTAAAGCATGGACCTTGTTTTAACTGTAGCACGTAGAAAGATCAGCTTGAAGTATTTGCAAATACTTTTCCTCTGGATACAGCAATGAGTCAAAGATGATGTTAGTTTTGTTAATTCAAATTGCATCTGTGATCTTAAACTGTTGCACTAGAGGCAGTCTGCCTGTGAGCTCTGCTGAAATCTAGAACTCTTGAAAATGTCTCTTCTAATCACTGCTAAACGTTCCACTGTTAATTAAGAGGTAATGTAAGTGGAATCAAATGTTACAACAGTGTAACGGTGTCCTGTTGAATATAAGTTCCATGGCTAAGCTGACACACTTTCAGAAAACAAGCATATTTCAGCATTGTCTGTTCGATAGGAAGTGTTTCTGCAAAAGCCTTAAATAATCCCTCACAGATGAATCTGTTCATCATGTTTCTATTGTGGCAGTCTAATGAGAGCGGCATCACTTTCCTTTCATTAGTTGAATACGGGGATAGCTCACAGAAACCTGTAGGGTCACACACACGGTGGTTGTCTACTCCGGTTCTTGCCTGCATCAATACCCAAGACTTCTGCCAGCTGAAGCTTTTACTTGCTCTGAGGGGAAGAGAAAGCAGAAGTCAGCTGTATTCCAGGATGCGCCATCACGACCCATGGCTGTTCAACCGCTCAGATCTGCGGAGGGCAGCTCCCGGCCATCCCTTGTGTGCGATCCTGACCCGCAGGGAATATTTGGAGTAGGAGCATTGTGAACATAAAAAGGGATGAAGTCAAGCTGCTCTTCCCTTCTGATAGACACCTATGAAGTGACAGTTCTATTTATTCAGGAGTCATTCCATCTTTCAAGTAGTGTAAAAAAATCACATTGATTTAATCTCTGAAAAAATACGTGATAAATCATTCTGGCTGAATCACTGTTCCCACACTGATCTCTACCTTTTTATTGTAAACCTGTTCTCCCTTGGGACAGGGTAACATCGCGATGTAGTCATAATGATGTTCAAAAGAACATGGGCCATTTCCAAGGGCCAGGGAGCAGGGCACCATCGGGGGAGGGCAGGCAGCCAGCAAGGATGGAGCTTGTATTTAGCCCCTTTCAGAGCAAGTGGGGTGAGGGAAGAAAGAAGGATGAAGCATGTGCTAATTGACAGTGCCCCTAGGTCACAGCAAGGGTGAAGCTTGTTGAAGTTTGGACTGAAATACCTCCAGTTTAGCTCTTGAGAGATGGTATTTTGGCAGCTACTTTCACTTTATGGTAGACTGGCCGTTATATGTAGAATTTCAGATGAAAGCATTTGAACTCTTAACAAAATTATCTGAAATTGCGCTGATTTATGCAGTGACAACCAGCTAATATTATGAGTGATAAAACCCATTTAAGCACTGTTCCTGCGGACACTACATACGTGTTTAATCTGACGACAAGTCCTGCTTGTATTTTTAGGACTACAACTTGATATAACAAGAGATATGAAGCATAAGCTTTTAACGGGAGCCAAGTCTGTTTAATACTTTTCTTTTTGGAAACTAAAAACTTTAATTTTGATGGATCTCTGGCAAAGCATCATACCTCAGCAAGTGTACTTAGTACTGTTGCAGTTATATGGTAACACCTGTAAATCATCAGAGTATAACTTGTTCTTGGACAGCAGAGATTGCTAAACCTATTCTTATGTTACACTGAAGTAAAAAACTACACTCAAAGAACATACAAGTCTTGCCACGGTGGTTTTTAAGTATTTCTGTTAGCTGCAGTGAAGGGGATAAACTACAGGGATGAGAATCAAAATGGACTAGCTGGTGGTCTAAGGGGAAATCAAGCTTTGGAGAGAAGAGGTGATAGTTAATACATTCATCTTTTTTTTTTTTTAATATATTAAATTTCAGTAAATACGCTGCTAATTTAGGGTATGGCACAGGATAGCTTGTGAATTAGATACCATGGGTAAGAAGGTACTGTCCAATGACTTAAAAGTGCCTATTAATATAATTGGATTTTTAGCTGCGTTTCAGATTAAACTGCACATGTATTCCTAGTCCATTGCCGTAGGAAGTAAAATATGTGCCTTTGCAAATGCAAGACTAATTAATTTTGCTTCACTTTGCAGAAGATTTATTGTGGCTTATGTGTCCCCAGGAAAAGGAATTGTGGATTGTTGTAAAGTGCTCTAGAATGGAGATTTTATTTTTTTTTTCTTTTTTAATAAAGATTGACTAGTTAAGGCTTATTTCAGTGAAAGCTAGGATTAGCAACACTAAGGCACAGGTAGAATAAGGGTTAGATTTTACCACCATTCCTTAGACTCACTGCTAAATACTTCTAACTTAGTCTTTGCTCAGATACGCTTTTTGATTCCTCATGCTAAAAATGGGGAAGGAACTACAAAAAATGAGAGGAGACTGCATTGGACTGACTGGAAAACCAGCAACAGCTGTTACAGCAATCAAGGGGGGTGGCAAGTAGTTACTCTTTAGTAGGAACCAAAGGAGTGAGGAATGGATTTAACATAAAGAAGAAAAAGGGGTGATGAGAAGAGAGAACAGCTACAGGAAGCCTTAAAATACTGTCTTGTCAGAAGTTCCTGGGACAAAGAGGTTAGTCAACAAGGGGGGGAAATGATTTTTTTTTTTTTTTAATTAAAAAAAAGCCTTACTCTTTTTCTGGGTAAGAAGTTTGTCTCTTGAAGAGCTTGTAAGGTGCTGTAGGGGATATGGAGTGAGTGAACCTCAAACAGCACACAGATTCTTTGGGTTTAAGCCAGATGGGGAAGAACTATTCTCTATATGCACAGAGTTTACTCCATGCTGTGTGGACTCATGTTCTTGGAGGACAGGAAGAGCTTTCAGCAATTTCTAAAATTTTCTGCCCTTGTTTCCTTTATAATAGACTCTCATCCTACTGACTTTTCCTCTGTCTTTGTTTTCTTTACTTCTGTGATTGAAGAACATGAGGATCTGAAGATAAAATTGACCTAAACTGAAAACTTCCTGAACCAGTAGAATTGACTGGGGCTGTGATCACACTCAATTTCACACTGCTACTAGTGTCACGTAGAGTAATACTGTGAAGGATTCTGTCAATTTTTGGTTCAGCTGCTAGTTGTCATAATGGTAAAGAATCACAGAGAGAGCCACTATCGTCAGTCAGTGAATGAGAAACTTTATTAGAGAAAGGAAAACTGGTATTTTTTCTGAAGCTTTCTTTTTTTTTTTCCCCCCTTATTATAAAGCTTCACATAGAATCTTTTCATTTCCTGACTGAATATCTGCAGCTGATTTTCAAAAACTGTACATGACATTTGAAGCCTTGGTTCCATACATATTTTTCCTGTTGGAAAAGTTAAATTGTTCCAACTCTTTGGCTATTCATTTCTATTCTCTAACAACCTTCTCGGCTGAATTATTTAGAGGGCTGCACACACAACCAATCTAAACTGAGTAATTCTGTGGTGCAAAGGGAAAAAAAAAACCAAAGCAAAAACCCCAAGATTTCTTTAACCATATTGAGTCACCACGCTGCCCCCAAATAGTTTTGCTGGTGCCCATGTGGGTGCAGAGTAAGGACAGGATTTTCTCCTCGAGGGAGGAGGAGGAGGTGGGATCAGCTTTAGCCAGCATTGTCACAAGAAGGATTTGTAGAACTTCTGCCTTATGCTTGATATCCCCTATACTCTGTAATTAGAAGGTTTTGCAATGATTTCATTATCATCTTTAATATTCTGTGTTCTGCCATAACAACTACAGACCTACTTGAGATTGCAGGACAGGACTCTCTCATGCTAGGTGGCATGTGCATTTAATGAGTAGAGATTCTGTTCTGTCCTTGTAATGGGCATAAGGTTCCACTGTTTGTCAAGATATATGCACTTGTGTATGCAGCATATCTAATCAAACGTGTAAGAATATTTGTTCCTATTTAGGACTTAAGAAAATGTATCTAAACTTTAAGCTTACTCATGTTTGGTTTTGGTGGTGGGGTTTTTTTTGTTTGTTTTTCGCTAACTCATGGAACGTTCTGCCATCTGTTCTTCATGGGCAATTTATTGGCTTTCAGATCACAGACTGAAAGTGCTGTTTTCTATTTATGTATTAATAACTCCTGGTATAGCATAAGTAGTGTGCAGCTATCTATTGTAAATAATTCTTTGCTAAGGAAATCTTTTATTGCTGCTTTTCCTTAGTCAACTACAATGACAGTCTCCACCCACCCAGCAAGTCTTCCTTTTTGCTCTTCTATTTTGCCTCATCTGTTTCTCTGGTGTGCCTGCATTTCTGCCGTCATTGTAGTTACCTGCGTTTACAACTAGTCATTGAATTCGCTGTGCACAGCCCCGAGTGCTGTATCCTGAGCTTTGTGAGCGGCTCTCCTTTCCTTTCAGTCTTTGACTGTCTCATTGCCCTTCACCTCCCCACAGAAATGCTGCGAAATTGATGCTTCGGAAGCCGAGTCTGAGTCTCAGAAAATCCTTTTTGTGAATAACCTGTAAGCCTGGAAAAAGATCGGTTGTGAAATCTGGGTATCGGCCCTTCTGCCGTATCTTTCTTGTAGAAAGAGGAAAGCATGAGGGAAAGATGCGGTAACGCGATGGTATTTTTAAGAATAAAAATACGATCTATTGCCCAAAATTATACCTTCATTAGTGCAGGTATTATGATCCACTTAAGAGTGCTCAGCGGTCACACCTGCTCAGAACAACACAAGGAGCATATCGCTTGGGTTTTTCTGAAGGCAGGTTGAAGCCAGCGAAAGGGAAGTGAAAAGCTTGCCAACTTACCCAGTGAAAAGCCATGCACTGGGTGCATTGCTATAAGGCTCGATTTGGGTCACTATTGTGGTAATCCATCTCAGTCTTGCTTTTGGGAGGCCGCTTCTGAGTTTAATGTCAATTTACATTTCAGTGAATACCTGGTTTCAATTCAGTTTCTTCGCTGCAGTGAAGGTAGCCTTACTTATTACATGACAGCGTTTCTGAAAATGCCTATCATGGTTGTAAAATGCTTGCAGTGACAAAACACACAGTAAAATATAAACTGTAGAAAATAATATTGCTCACTGAACTGCCAGTACATTCAGCCTCAGTAAAACAAAAGACGCTCCTGAAGTGATCCTACATTTCCCTAACACTCCTTCAGTACTCCAAGATGATGAATGAATGTCTCTATATGTTTAAAGCCTCCGGAGTCTAGACTCTGAGGGGACCCTCAGTAGAAGTTTAAATGTCAGTAGGAATTTTTTTGTTTAAATGCCCTCAATAACCTCAGTAGAAATGTTGCTTCATGGGGAGAAAAATGCATCTCATAAGCAAGATATTTCAGGAATTATGCATTCAAACCACTATCGTGAACTTCATTTTTACAAACCATAATTATTATTATAGTATTATACCTGCAGTTCCTTGAAATCAATAATCATTATGTTATCTAATATAATTTTTGCAAGGAAATATACAAGGACAGCGTGTGACACACTGCAAAGTAAAAATTGTACATACTTTGTTCTCTGCAATTTTGCTACTGCAGCTTGCTCTCTGTTCCTCAGAACTCTGACAAATGCTACCAAATATACTGCATATTATAAGTACAACAGTGATAGGTCCTCAATATTTTATTGTTATCACTGCTGTGGAAATAACTAAACACAAGTATTTTTTTATGATAATTTTAGATCACTGATAACTTAAAGGTTTACATAATTCAAGGCTTTTCAGTGTGTACAATGTATGTACTTTGACTCTGGCTATGCCTGCTGATGGAAAAACTGTTGAAAACATCCTTTTCTTCACGTTTGACACGATTATCACATGCCCTGCTCTTCTCAGTTTCTTTCGCAGAACTACTCTTCATGAAACCATCTCTAGCTAAAAGAAACATCACATTTACTCCAGGTATATAATCCTTCCCTTCTAACGGTAGTTCATAATTAAACCAAAACAAACCCAGAAAACAAAAAAAGTCCATTTGTCTCTTAAAAAATTGTTTTTATCTGTATGTAAATATTTTCTTAGCGTATTGGACCTGAAATCCACTATGAAAATGCTGAATACTAAACTACATCAGACTTGAAGCTAAAGTTTTAGTTTTCTGCTGGACCAGTATTTTTTCTTGGTTATTTTAATCTTGTCAACTTCTAGTTTTTCACATTTTTATCTGAAGTTATTCAAATGTAATTAAATAAAAGACTTGAAGATGTTCTTTAAGTGGAAGATTGCTAGAGATTTAATGCTTTCTTGTTGAAATTCACATAAGCTTTTCTGCACAGTTCTGTAAACTGTAATGTTTTTGTAAAATCAACTCCTAGTTGAACTGTATTAATTTAAAAATTAGCAACTGTGCAATACATCAGTTTCTTGCACATAAAGAATACTATTTTTGAAACAAAAATCTGCTGTTTCTAATTTTGTGGTTTACAAAATGGGCATTCTTCAATTCTACTTATTTATTTTGTATCACTTGTCAGTTTCAAGCTGGTTTAAAAAAAATACCCTAGGACCCAGTCTTGCTAATATTCGTGCATATTCAAGCTAGAGTTAAAAACATATAAATGAGAGCGTGCATAAAATAACTTTCAATGCTGTAGCTCCAATCTAAATCTAAAAATGCATAACTTTCAGACATCTGAAAAAATCAGGTATTTGAAAAAAATGGCATGATGCTAACACTTGTTTTCTTTTACATAGTACATTCTCACCTCTTTTGATAGTACCCATAATTTTGCTGTTAAAACTAAGATTATCATGTGGTTCCTTTGCATTGCAAGATATTTCTTACGACGCATTTGAATAAGTTTAGTTTTAAATCCTTCGTATTTATTTCTGGCTTTGAGTCTTATTGTGTCCATGCAGAATCACAGAAAGGCTTGAGTTGGAAGGGACTTTAAGGATCATCTAGTTCTAAGCCCCCTGGTATGTGCGGGGACACCTCCCACCAGACCAGGTTGCTCCCAGCCCCATCCAGCCTGGCCTTGAACACGGCCAGGGATGGGGCATCCACAGTTTCTCTGGGCAACCTGTGCCTGTGTCTCACCACCCTCACAGTACAGAATTTCTTCCTCATATCTAGTAGAAATCTGCCCTTTTTCAGTTTAAAAATGGTAACTTGTTCTGTATCTGCAAGCAAATGAGGCAAACATTTTAAAATATTAGCTGGCAAATTGGAAAAAGTGTAAATTGCTCTCTACCTGAAGACCCTTTATATAAAGAGCAACATGGAAAAAAGTAATACTCTAGTTTTCCATTGAGAATTAGCTCTAAGGTGTGCACTACTAAGTAGATAATATAACCTGCTGAATACTAAAGGGTTATATCTCCATTCATTGCAACTAGAAAAAAATTATAAAATATATATGAGAACTTAAAATGCAGGAATAGCTGGTAAAACACTTAACTGAATTTCCTCATTTGTTAGCATGTGTTTTCTTAAATACTGAAGAGCTCGTTATTCTTATAAAATAACTTTGACATCTTAGCCTTGTCTGGTTCTTGTGAAGCATGTCTAGGTCCGATTTGGATTTAAATTCAAAACCTTTGTATAGTTTCAAGGTGATAAGTACATTGAAACCCGTTTTTTTGACTCAGTTGTGATTGTCTTATTGTCCCATTTATCCTCCATATTTTAATTTCCTATAATAAAGTTAGTAAAATTTTCAAGTAAATAATATATAACAGTCTTTAAATTGGGGAAGGATCTTTTTTTTTTTTTTTTTTTACTTTTATTTGAAATAATTTTATTTCTGATTTATTTTTGCAGTCAACTTAGCAGAAATTAATGTATTAATTTCTTATTACTTCATTGAATTTTGCATTTACATTAACATTAAATCTTCATGCTTTAAAGTACATGTGGAGCTGATGAGAAACTTAATACTGTCAGTGAATTCCAGATTCAACTAATTTTATTTCCAGTGCACTTTTTTTTTTTCTTTTAATTATCTTTTGGACAGAATGTGAAAAGCTATGGAAAAAGTTTTATCGTTACTTAATTTTCTTGCCATTGTTTGATTATCTGATATACAGGAGGCCAGTGGAAGCCTCATTCTCTTTTACTGTGGATTAAAAGAGCTAAATATAACCTTTGTCACTGGCTCTGGAGAGCTCTTGCACAAAGTAATATTCTACTAAATTGAAAGCTTCTCATAGTCAATAATCACTTTATGTAATAGGCATATATCTTATCTCCTAGCTCAATTATCATATAAAGGTGCTTTATTGGGAGGAATTTGCTTAGGTAGGCCGGTTATTTGGTTGAAATCCAGCAATGTGGTGAATTAATTTCTTGATAGCCACGTGCAAAGCTTGTAGACTGTAGTGACTGGCTCTGTAGCCCTCTTGGTCTGTCAATGATACTTACCTATGGATTAATGGTAAAAGCATTACTCCGTTGGTTTGGGAAGCTAATTTAACTTTGCAATCTGAATGGCTAGCCTAAACAAGGTCTCTTGTTTGCTAGGTACCCTTTATCCCTTTATAGTGCCACTTAACGCTGATTTATAACATATTTTTCTTCCTGTTTGTCTCTGCGGTCGGATACTATGCTGAATTCAACGTACAAATGAGCTGAAGATGCTCTTTCCTAATAAATACGTACTTGTCACTGGCTACCTTTGCTGTATATGGTCTGGATTGTTCTAGATATAGCAGGTACGGTCAGGCACACAATTTAATTCAGGGAACTTTAACAGAATGATCTAGTCCGCCTGGTTAGAGCGCTTTGGCTCTCTGTGCTTCATGGAGAAACTGCCTTTTGAGGTACGGTCAGAGGAGTGCCTGCTCAGTGAGGGGCTGCGGTCAGCCGGCCAGTAGAAAATGCCAGGTGTCCAGTGCTTTGTGTGAAATCTCACGTCTTCAGGGCTCGAAAGGCTGAAGCAGGGCTGTACATCAGGAGCCAGAAATCTGGAGTTCTTTTTATGGGAGTAAACACCTGAGTGCGAGGAACTTACTCGCTCTAGGAGGACAGCAACAGCCACCGCAGGCAGCTCTTGGTGCTTAGGGCACTAGCACACACAGCGAGAACGCCAGTTCTTTGGGCTGCCTGCCATCTTTTGAAGGGACTTCAGTTAATAACTCCTGTGTCCTCCAGAAAACAGCAGGTTAGTTTATTACTGCGCAACAAGTAGTTCTGAGAGGAGTGGGAATAACCAAGAACATTACTCTGAAATGCAGTGAGTGTGAGAGGAGAGAGGAGGTCTTGAGTGTGCCATTAGATTGCTTTTGCTTTTTTTTTTTTTTTTTTTGCATTACATAGTTATTGGGTAAACAGATGAAATCCTGTGAGCAGGAACTAGAATCTGGGTCTCAACTCTAAAGTTTTAAAGCTGCTGATTGCTAAGGTCATCGACGCACAGACATTCAGTGTCAGAACTGGATATAAAAGATCTGGCATTTAGGCATTGTTAGCGAATGTCAGCTATTGTAGATGGAGAATGAATAGCTTTAGAAGTAAGTTTACTGAAGTATATAAGCCACCTTTCTACTATCACAATATTCTTATGTGCTTTACAAAAGCAGA
The DNA here is from genome assembly GCF_023634155.1 of Falco peregrinus. Classification (NCBI taxonomy): domain Eukaryota; kingdom Metazoa; phylum Chordata; class Aves; order Falconiformes; family Falconidae; genus Falco; species Falco peregrinus. Next base: position 2,560,955 of record NC_073722.1, read on the forward strand.
ATGTCTTTTTTTATTTAATGTGTTAGAGGGTGTCACAGTTAAAATTTCAGCTAGCAGGGCACTTGAATGGAATTCCAGGATTCAAACTATGTAGATCAGATAACTGTATTGTACCAGATAAAACACTGGGGAAACATTTCTCTACTGTTTTACTGTCAAGCGATAATGTTTAGCAATTTGCTAACAAAAAGAAAATTAAGACTGTGTTTGGGAGCCTGTACAGTGGCAGTCCTAGCAAAGGCTTCTAAGTATTCAACAAAATCACTTTAAAGAAAAAACGCTGAAAAGAAGATGTAAGTCTAAACTCCATACCGCTAATATGTGTCCCCCCTACTAATGAACGCCTTCTGTATTTTGAAAATGTATATTTGGGGGTGAAAATATATCTCCAGTTAACTCTCAGTCATGGTGCATACAGTAGAGTGTCTTACCTGATTTAATATGATCATTTGTTCTGTTACTGCTCATATATTTTTATTAATCTTTAAAGTATTTAGGTCTTAAAAGCTCCTTGGCTTTCTGCATCTGTATACTGATTTTTCTTGTAGTGCCAACATAGTTGTTCTCAATATTATCCCAGTGATGAACAGATTAAATTAAATGGCCAGCTGTCGTCTTCTGTACATTTTTCCTTATTTAATATTCTTATGAATATTCATAGAACTCCTAGATTCGTTCTTTATCCAACTGTTTAACCTGAAACTAAGAGTTCTTTAGTTCACTAAAAACTTATTTGTGTTTGTTATTTGATGAGAGAGGTGGTATGGCTAAAGATTGGAATGCTAATTGTGCTGCATTTCTTTGTGGTATAAATATCTAGACATTTCTATATGCTTAAGCTTCAGATATAAAGCAAGATGATCTAATTACGAAAAAAAGAAAGAGGTTCAGCTCATAAGCCATAACAAAAATGCTAAGTACTGTTTATTTTTCTTTGTAACAATAACAGGCTGTATGCTGCTTTTAAGATGGAGTGTAGTCTTCATAAAATTCATCTGTCATGCTACAGCTGAATGTGTGTAAAGTAAAATGACGACTTGTATTTGTGTAGGGTATTGTGTATTAAAGAAGGCTTTTGAGGCATCACTATGCTATAACCAGAATTATTAGTATTCGTAAGGACAGTGGAATCAGATTTGGAAGTCTAGAAAAGGGTTAGTGTTTCAGATCATGCTTTTTTCTTACATGAACATTACTCTTTGCATAAGGGTTTAGTTAAATGGGGGAAAAAAAAATACCCTGAAACACAGCCAGCCTTAAAGTGTTGCCACCAGAAGTGTGCCAGCCAGTTTACTAGAAGCTTATGTATGTTTTGCAAATGATGAGTGAGGACTGAAAATACAGTGATTATCGCTTATAATCAATAAAAGGATCAAATGCAAAGTGTCCTGGGTATTAATGAGACTATTTACTATCCAAAGCTCCCTGCTTCACGTATTTTTAAAAGTGGCTTTTTCAGGAGCATTTGGAGAGCGGTCCCTAGGTACTTCTGCTTCTGTCACGGGTTAGTTGTGGAATTTAATAAACAGGGAATATAAGGAAAATTCTGTTACGCTCTGTGAGGAAAACATCCAGTCTGTTGTAGGGTGGAATCCAAGTAACAGACTTATAGTTATGGGAAATTCTGATGTATTTGTAGGTACCTACTTTGGAATAGCCAGTGCATGTTCATGTGGAAAATCCACCATTATATTAAGTTCATCTTTCACAAAAATTTGTACCTCGTGTAACTATTTGCAGTAAATAACTGAGGACATGAGGATCTAGAGCAAGAAAGTTTGTTGGTTCAATTGGAACTAAAAATATTTTACACTATCAGTTCTGTGTGTGGTGTTCAAGTGCATCTAAAAATATTTTACGCTATCAGTTCCATGTGTGGTGTTCAAGTGCCTAAATATAATAATATGTAATATTAATAGTTATAATTAATAACACATAGTATTATTGTGTATTGCATAGTTGGCATTTTGCATTTAAAATAGTTGAACATGGGCAGTTTTTTTTCTGAAAAGGTACGTTAGGATTGTTGGGTCAGGATTACGATATGGCACTTAAGCCTCCGGCTGTTTTGTTGCTTTGTAAAAGTATCCTAATAGCATTTATTGTGGATTTCTACTTTATTAGCAGAATCCCCAATGATGTTGGTATGTGCATTTAATTTTACTGTTTGGATGCAAGCTACTCGCAGTACCTCTGTAAATTGGTATAGTGTAAATACCTGCTTTATCTAGCGTCATGTGTATCATTTTGGGATCCTGTTCAGTACAGTGGTCTACAGCTCAGCAGATCTCAAGGAAATGACAAGCTGGGGCAGAAGAAGAAAGGACTGCACTTTCACTTGTTATGTTTTATGGTTCTAGGACAGCATATCTACATTCCATTTTGTGCGTCAGAGGGGAGCTTGTGTGTACTGCAGAACTGCAAGGCAAGATGAACTTGTACTAAAAAAATGTGCTAACTTGGTAATACAGGTGTACGAGAGGATCACCCTGTCCTTACACAGCTGGTAATGCTAAAAGATCAGGAAGACTGGAGAAGGAAACCTTGATGGATACCACTGGCTCCACTGACTCTCAAAGTGGTTTTGGGTGGGGAAATTGGCTGAAAATTTAGTGGTTCTGACTCAAGCATGTAGAATGAAACAAGGCTGGAGCATGCCGTGTTTCAACAGAGCTGAAAACTCAACATCCAAAGAAAGTGTTGCCAGATGATTATTATTATTTTTTTTAATCCAGCCTAGAGAAGAGGCTTAGATCCCAACAAAGGGGAGCTAGACACAGTCTTCCAATACCTGAAAGGTAAAGAGAATGGAGGCACTCTCCTGATGACGATGCATAGTTACAGGACAAGGCAACAGGTATCTAGTGCTTCAGGGAAATATTCTGTCTGGATACAAGACCATGAGAACAAACTCGGTAATAGGTTGCCCAGAGAATTGGTGGGATCCTTCTTACTGGATATGAAATCCAAGACTCGGCTCCGACCTTGGTAGGATTCTGCATAACCTAATCTAGGTTCTGCTTTCAACAGAAGGTTGCACCAGATGATCTCCAGAGGTCCTGTCCAACACCAGATTTTCTGGGATTCAAGACTGCAGTGAAAGCCTTATGTGTTCCTTCCAGATTTCTGCCTAAGGTGAATGAGGAAATTCCCTCCTTTCTCTAAGACAGAAAACACTGAACAGTAGCTAGAGTGTTGAATATTTTGTTTGCTGTTTGCAGTAATTCACGCTCATCTTTGACAAATCTAGATGTGACACAATGTTGGATCACGGTGAACTCTAAAATAGATGTTGTGTGTAGTCGATAGTTCTGCAGTATATGCCAGTATCCTATCACATACACTTTATCATTATTTGGATACTCTTTATATGAGTATATTGAGGGGTGGGGGGAAAGGAGACAACCTTGATCACGTCATGTCCAGTTGCAGAACAGGAAGTGGAGACAGCAAATAGGCTTATAATCGGGTATTTTCTTATCCATAGAGCAAACTGTATATATTTATTTTATCCTATATCTCTGTTGCGGTTTACCCCCACCCAGCAACCAAGCACTATGCAGCCACCCACTGGTTCCCTGCCCCCCACAGAGGAAGGAATGTAAAACTGAATGGTTGAGATAAGAACAGTGTAATAATTGAAATAAAATCAAAACCTGTAATAATTATAATGAAAAGGAGGAAGAGGGGGAAAGGAACAAAATCCAAAGGGAAGGGAGAAAAGTAAGTAAGTGATGTGCAGTACAGTTACTCGGAACCCACTGACCGATGCCCAGCCAGTCCCTGAGCGACATAAGCGAGTATCGGTGGGCTCTGGCCAATTCATGTGTGTGTCCCTCCCCCAGCCCCCCCCCCCCCCCCCCCCCCCCCCATGTATATAGCGAGCATGGTGTCCTATGGTATAGAATACCTTTTGGCCAGCTTGGGTCACCTGTCCTGGCCGTGCCTCCTCCCGATTTCCCATGCCCCACCCCAGCCCTCTCGCTGGCAGGGTCTGAGGAACTGGAAGGTCCTTGATTTAGCATAAACATCACCCAGCAGCAACCAAACCCCTCCGTGTGCCATCAACATTGTTCTCACACCAGATCCAAAAGACAGCACTGCACCAGCTACTATGAAGAAAATTAACTCTGTCCCATCTGAAACCAGGACAATCTGGAAGAATTAAGCAACTGCATGTAGTGACTCGGAGTCAGTATATATAACATTTGGACTGATGGGTAACTCTCAGTTTAAAAGAAATGTATTCTGTATAGTTGTAAAGAGTACTGTTTACACAGTGTACTACTCTAAGGAAAGAACAAGGTCCCTGAGCAGACTGGTGTGTACTCATGTTCCTGTGACACAAGAAAAAACATGATTTTTGGTGGGGGGTGGGTTGGTTTGTTTTGAGTAGCTCTGAGCTGTGGTTTTATGAGTGGGTTGTGGTATTTTGGGGAGTTTGGGTTGGTGTTTTTTGTTTGGTGGTTGTTCTGAAAAAGTGTCTGAGGGTGTTTGAAGGTGAAAGGACTGCAGAGACGGGCAGGATTCCATCTTGTGCTGGCTGCCTGGGGTGGTGTAGGCTGTGCTTGTGTGGTGTGCATAGTCACCGCCTGTCTACAGCGGACTTTGGAGGGATCTTTGTAATGGTGACTGCATTTCCTCTTAGAAGAGGCTAGAATAACCGGATTACCCTAAAATGAACTCCATATGAACATGAAGGTCATTTTCCCACACCTTATCATCACAGCAGACTTTTCCTTTGGCATCCTAAATTTCAAACGTACTAAAACTGTTATAGGTGCATGTTGCGTACTGTGGGAAGGAAACCCGGACTAACTGTTGAGGTCCAAGCGGTGTGAAGCTATGTGTGAACATCTGAAGAATTAGAGTAGGCCTGGTAAGTTATTTGTAGAAATGTTTTTTGGTTTTGTTATGTGTGTGTTTTTTTTTTTTTTTTTTAAACAAAGAAACAGTATGTGTCGTTGCAAGGAATTAAAAATGAATGCGCTGATGAAACAAGCAAAAGATGGCTTCAAAATTATTGCTAGAATTAATCAAAGATCTTTTAAAGATCAGTACATTTATCTTTTAGGGGTTCAGATGATCAGCAATTCAATTTCCTTTTATCTGGTCTTTATTTCTTTTAATGAATGTTTTTTCTGAATTGGGGCACTTGGTTTTCTTTGTTTTCAGCCTCTGGAGAACTAGTGAAAGTGTGATTTATCCACTGTTTCTTGAATGGGTTAACTTAGGATGTGATTATGCATGATAATGTTCAGATGCATTATATGAGAAGGTATGGTCCTTTCATTTCCTTCCTCTGAAATTATTACCAAGTGGTTGACTGATATTATTAATGCATCTGCTGGTTATTTCTTATGTAAATGTCTTAGATCATCTTATATTAAGAAAGGCTTTAATATTTACTAGCCATGTTAATCTTGCTGCCTACTACAGCAGCGTTATATATGTATGCTTGTGTGTGTATATATATATATACGCTAAAACTAAACCTACTATATACAGTTTTATATAATTTGTGATTATTCCTAAAAGATGTCAACAGTTTCTGCCAGCAGTCAAAACTAGTAAAATCATGCCATATGCTTTCAACAGCCTGTTCATAAATTCTGCCATTGAGAGCCTTTAGTCAGTAACAAGTGATATACTTCATGAACATATAATCAATGAGCATTGAATGGTTCTTGCATAAAGCCAACTTGAGTGATTCATGTGAAGAACTACCACTGTATGTGCCTGCATCAGAAGTCCGTTTTCTTCTGCTGCCTCTTACAATTTATTATCGTATATCTGTAAAGCAGAGTGGAGTGATCCGATGTCTTTTGTCTGATACCATGCAGCTTTGCTGGTCAAATTCAGGAGGATGATACTATAATTTCTTTCTGACAGAAACATCCTGAGGGTGCACACTTAATCCATTGCAGTGAGAAATTGGAGTAACTTTTTCCTGAGAGATTGTAATCTGTTTGGACTGCATTAATGTTCCTCAGTTCCTCCTTTTCTATGTCTTCGGGAACTCGGATATCTGTCAGGATTTTGACAGAGCTGTGTATTATGGTCATTGGAGGAAAGCCTGAAGAGGATAGGCTGCTCATCCAGTCCTGATTGACTTAGCAATTAAGAAGAAAAAAAAAATGTTCTTAAATAAATGAGGTAGATGCTTAGCTATGGTGGGATCCAAATTAATGGTAATTTCCCAGCTAGTTATTTAAAAGAAGGCGGTTGTAAATCTGCTGCTGTTTAGTGGTTGATAGTGTTGTAAGTTGCAGAAGAAGATGGTTTATAGGAAGGGTTGCTTATCTGGGGTAAAATAGAAACCCAAAGAAGTTAATTATGCATGAGAAGTATTTTTTTTTAAACAAATAACCCTGAAACCCCAGAGACCAGTTTGAAAATATCCTTCTGAAGATACAGATTTTGTTTCTTATAATATAATATGGAGGTATCATATGAAAAGGGAGACGAATTTGACCCCACTAGCTGTGGACATGCATTGATTTATTTAGCGATGGAAAATAATTGAAAATTTTGTTTAAACAATACTGTTTGAAATACAAAATAAGAACATAGCTTGGCAAATATACATGTGACTTGCTTCAATAATTTCACTGATCTTAGTTGGAATTCTGAAAAGCTTATCTGCTTGGTTATCTTTTCCTTTTAAATGTAGAAATTAGAAAAAGTGTAGTGTTGTTTTTGAGGGGACTTGTTGCCGGTTTTATTTTTTAAGCAAACAGGAGAAATTCTATAAGTACATCAGGAGCAATCTAGACTGGCAGGCAGATCTGAAGGGCTACTTCAAAGTTGATTGAAACACTACCTTCTTTGAAGAGTAACAGATAGTTACTGTTTATCTGTAACATCCGAGGGCTTGAAATGAAAAAAACTAGTGATACTTTTACGTAATTCTGGATTTAAATATAAGGAAGTTCTATTAAAAAAAAAAAAAAAAAAAAAAAAAAAAGGTTTGCAACAGTACTGAAGAGACTACTCAATAAATCAGTTAATATAATAATTCTTTAGAATTGCTAATGTGACGTTTCTAGGTAACTGTGTGTGGAATTACTGCTTGATGAATCAACCAGATAGAACTTTAGTTAGGACTTGGCACCTGCGGTTTGTCCCACTGAATGTGGTGGTGGCTTCTAGCATCGTAGATAAAAGCAGTACATAAATATTTATAGAATAATCAGACACTTGTACAAAAGCTTTTTGATTATTAGCTTACTCTTACATGCAGAAGCTCTCTGAGAACTCTAAAACTTGCTCTCAGTTAAACTTGCTGCTCAGATGTCTGGAAAAAAAACCAGTTTAAACTTTGGCATATGCTAACAGTACTTATGCTTCAGTAACTCAGAAATTGCCAAGGATATGACTGTACTGACCTGGGTATCAGTTTAGTCGTTAGTGATCACTAATACCTTTTTTTTTTATTACTGCTCATAATGTCATGTGCCAGGATTTCAGGAAAAATGGTTAAATGTATGTGCAAGATTCTAGCCCCACTGAATTCCACAGGAAAATTCATAATAACTTCTTTGAAGTTGGACCCATGTATTAACTGTTTTTTCTCATATCTATTGTACTTTCACAAAGAATTCTCAAAATATGAAGATAGAAAATGCTGCAGTTACATAATGGACTTAATGTGGAGCACAGCTGGACTATTTTGATCTATTCATATTTAAGTTACAGCTGACTGCTAAATTGTAGGATGTTTGACTGTGGTAAGCTAAGTGGCAGTTACAGTGAATAATGTGCCTCTATCCTCCAAGTTCTCGTAGTTTCCTTCATCCTCTCTAGTTCTTCCTTTCCTTCCTTCCTTTTTCTTTACCAGAGGCTTGGCTTGCTCAAACAAATGACAATAATGTTAGGACAAATCAAAGGAAGTAATGTTGTCTGTTCATTAAATAATGTCAATCCAGACATCTGGGATAATTTTTCATGCTTTCAGGCAGAAAGATCAATCAGTAGTCGCAAGTTTTTGCTGCCATAGTTTTTCATTTCCCCTCCAGATTCTATTCTGCTAATAGCACAAATGTGTGTTATTGTTTTCCTTCTTTTGTTTGTAGGAAGAATAAAGTGTTTGGATTGCCATTGTAAGTTTCCTGAGAACTTGGAATTTTTTTTTTTTTTTTCAAACAGAAGAGGTCTTTTGCCTAAACTTATTTATTATTTTTTGTACAAGTTAGCTGAGTAGGAAGATGTCTTATCCGTTTATCCATTAAAGTAGAAAAGATGACACTTATGACAAATGATGGATATTTTTGTCTAATAAAAGAGTTTAGGAAGCACACTGCAGTATTTTATATATATATATATCTTCTAGGACTAAAATTTTTCTCATTGAAGGAGAAAGACGGGTGACAAATTTGATCAGTCTTTTGTAGCTTTTTGTTCTGTAGAAAAGCACGGAAGGTGCCTAATGTTTTCAGTTTTTGATCTGAAGAGAGATGTTTGAGTTGTGAATTGACATCACTATTACAAGTATTCATCCTAGAATTGTCTGATACAAAATCAAGATTCAAATCCTATGAAAGGCCAGTGCTATCCAAAAAAAAAAAAAAAGACTGAAGAATGCAAAAATATGTAGTAGAAGAAACAACTGGAAAAACTAAATATTTTGTAGAATGTTACTCTAGGAAGCAAAATACTGAAGCCTTAATTGACTGTAAGGTCTGTCTCAAAGTTTGTATTGTTGCTTGTCAACAAAGCCAGACCTGCTGGGCGGATGGAATCCTCATTATCATGTACTAGTGACACCCCCACTTTTTTCCTATGTTCTGATTTTTTCACCTTTCCTGTACCTCTCTTCCTCACCCACACCCATTCTGTTACTAAATTCAGAAAACAGGAAGGAAAGGTAGAACTTTGCTATGAACATATTTATTGATTGTAATCGTAACAGTCATTCCTCCAGTAAGGCATATCAAATACGCTTTCTCCCCCACTCAAAAAGCCAGCAATTGATGCACAAATACTTTGTTGTGGGTTTTTTTTTTTTTTTTTTCCTTCTGGTTTACCCTCGTGCAATTTTTTTTTTATGATAAAGGCTTTAAACAAAACAAAAAGGCGGGGAAGAAATGTTCCTTGTATTCGTCTTTCTAACATTAAAGATGGGATTCTTTTCAGACTTGAACAAAACTTTAAACTCAAATACAGATATATCTGATTAGTCAATATTTACAGGATTAGAGATGAGTAAAGTGTGTGTGTGGGGGGAGTTGGGGGGAATTGATGGTAAATGCAAGTTTGACAATAATGAAACCCTTTCATGTTGCCTACATGAAACATGGTTGATAACACCAAATTAAATCTTCCTAGCAGGACAAATATGATAAGTCCAAAGTCTGAATTACTTTTGGGCAGCTTTGGTTTTATACCTGTTTTGTCTTGAATGTATTGCCCATGATTGTGATATATTTCTTTAGTGAATTGGGTTTTTTGCTTATTAATTGTACACAAAGGAACTTTGCTTAGTATTCACTTAATCTATTATACAAGATTATGTTGCTCATAAATGCAATCTTGTCTCTATGGAATTTTTACAAAAATACATGCTGTGTAGTTTAGGAAGCTTTGTTCTTCTGCCTTTGGGAGTAAATTGGAGAGTTCAGCCAGCAGAGGTTACTTTCTCAGAGGACGTAACAGGCATTGATAAGGTACTGTAAACTGTAATTCTGTAGTGACATCAGACTGCAGACTGACAGCAGTCTCTTGGGTGCAAGTGCCAAGGTTGTAATGCTTTCTCAGTGCAGTGACGGATGTCTTTAGAAGGTGTGTTTGATTTCAAAGGACATTTTATGTTTCTTTAAAGATGAAAGCACTTTTTACTTTTCTAATTCAAAGTTACGGCTGTATAATAACCGTGAATAAAATTACTACTCTTTTATGAGATTTATTGTTTGAATGTAAAGTCCATCTTGATTTCAACCTAATTACTACATAATTAAATTGGGGTTTTGTAAAAGGAGGCTGCCTGTTTTCTATTAATAAGAATTGAGAGCAAAATTATAAAAATTTGTGTTAAAATATTCTTTTTATTGGGATTTTTTAATAAGCTTAAACTATTCTATAGGCAGCCTTTATTAAGAATTGAAAGACGAGTAAAATTTCAGTTAATGATTCATTATTATTTTAATTATTCTCTAAATGTAAGGGCTCTTGTATGTGGTACACACAAGGAAACATATTTAGTCACAAATACTGTTCTTGACTGTTACAATACACAACTGTTAATAACTAAACGATTCCAGAAATAGTTTCACAAGTAATTTTATTTGCAACTTGAAAAAAAAAATGCAGTGAATGACACGATTGGACTCATAGAAACTACATGATCAGATCTTAGTATTTGAGAAACCAAGGCCTTTTTTTAGTCCAGCTGAGACAAAGCAAAAGGTAAATGGGTTTTTCATAAACTTTCCAAGTATTTATTTGACCTTTACTGCCATAGTTCATGTTAGCACATTACAATAGCATTTCCTGTTTACAGAATGTTTGTTTTCAAGGGGAAAAAACACCAAACCCAACACCTAGATTTCATTATCACTTCTTCTTAAACGACATTCTTCTTTATTTGGTACCTAGTTTCTATCATACTTGTTGAGTAATGTGACAGTTTGTGGGTTTGTCTGAGCAGCATCAGGCTTTATACCAGGTCTTGAGCAACTTTAGTTAGTCTTTGCTTAATATTAAATAATATTTGTTAAGATGTTTTAGAAAGTTGTTTTTCTTCCATAAGAAAATATCTGCATGTTCTGACTGCTTCAAAATTTTTCTTTTGTTTCCATATCTATTCTTCTCTATGGGGCTAAAAGACTTCAAAATGGACATCTGTTGGAATACATTAATCTCAGTTCTCTATACCCTTTCTCAACTGTTTTTTGACATTCATCATCAAGCTGAAGACAAAGCTTCTGTGTATCCCTTTGATATTTTCATCTCCACAGAGAAGAATAACCTGTGTCAGACCTATATATCCTCCTAGCTTTTTGTATTTCTGTGGCGGTTTTGGTTTTTGTTTTTGGGTTTTTTTTTTGTTTTTTTTTTTAAATAATTAAAATGATGAAAATCTGTGTGTTCTGGCTCGGTTTGTCCAAAGCTTGGTCATAAACTAATTTTTGTAATATTTACTGTAAACTTCTGCATGGCAACTGCTCAAAAAATGAATAGCAAAGCATAAAAGGAAAGCAGATGAAGAGAACAAATGAAAGATTTATTGAATAAACATTCATTGAAAGAAATCAGTGAATGTAGACTAGTAAGTACTGGTTGCAGTGTGAACAGCTAGAATTTAATACATTCAAATCTGAGGATGAGAAATCTATTTTCTGGTATTAATAACATTTGTCCTAATCTTCTAGAACCAGCTAGTCAATTAGTGTTACGTTTCTTTTTGCTACCCTGGAAATCAAAAATTCCTTGTTACAAATATATTGAGCTTCTCTGTTTCTCTGTATGTGAAAATCTTAAACAGAAATTATAGGGGCACAAGTGCTCTCTCTATGTAAAAGTGTTTAATCTAATTTTAAGATGGAGATATTTCTAGAACCAGAGAAGAAATCAAAAGATGTCTTCACTCTCTACATTTAAGGTGTTGTCCCTTTTTGTCTTAAAAGATGATTTTTCTTGACGGGCAGCTAAATGGGAATGTATACTATCTCCTCAGAAAGAAGAAAGCAATAGGGTCTTAATTTAAATACAAAAACACAGGGAAAAAATAATATGCTCAGACATTTAGGCTGACTGGTTTTCATGGTACAGATTGCTTTTCAGTGCTAGGAAAAATCTGAAGCTTACCAGTGACCAACATAATTGTTAATTGCTTATTTTTAAATAGAGGTGGATATTTTTTTGTTCCTGTCACTTGTCACTAAGTTTATTACTCTGTTATAAGAATAGAAGATCTTACTTTGGGCTCTAATCTTCAAGTTGATTGATTGTAGGTGCTTTGATTGATTTGCTGTCCATCCCTTAAAACTGTCTGTTTTCAATTAAAATGCCACTTTTCCTCCAGAAATTACAGAGAAAGCATTAAGAATACTCTGAAGTTCAGACTGGGCTGCTTTTCAGATCTCAGTGGTTCCACTACCAGAGTTAACTAACGTTTCTGGAGAGGGAAGAGCCAGTCGGTCCTGGAAGCTGCACCAGTGTACGTAATTGCACTGGTGGCAAACATTGTATTCTGGCAAGATTGTTTCTTCTGTCCCAGTCAAGTATCCTTCTGTTTTGCTTTGTAACTACAAGAAATGCATTAAAGGCAAGTTTCAGTAGTGTAGAAATCGGGACAAGTAAAAGGAAAGGTGCTTACTGATACTTCTCTGCAACAGTATTTGTAGTAAACTATTTCTATAATCTAGATCAGTTACCAGCAAGCAACTTTCCTTTTGCCTATCTTAATTCTTCATTCACTCTCCTCTTCTGCAGTTATAAAGAAGTTGTAATAGTTTCTCCTTCCATTCACAAAGATTTTTTTTTTTCTCTAGGCATACATGTTGATTTATAGCCATCCTGTACTTAAATACACGCCCTGAACAATATTCCATATGCTTAGATTTTCAGAGATGCAGAGGTCCTTCTTCTGCTTTAGTTTTCATTTATTTCACTGATCTGCAATCATTTATCTCTGCAAGTTTATACAGACCATGTCAGCATTAGTCATTTCCAGAAGATTTGTACAGCAGTGTAATAAATACATGGAAGTTCAATAGTTTTCATCTAATTTGTTGAACATGGTGTTTTTTTCCTTCAGTTACTATGTTCAGAGCTGTATTTTCACTCTCAGCATCTCTAACATGTTTTTCAGAGGGAGGGGAAAAACTGAAACAGTGCCTGACTGTTTGAAACTAAAAAATCGTTAATGAATTGCAATCATGCACTTCAGAATTTTTTGAAGGAGGAGTGACATCCAAAACAGAATAAAAAGCTTAACATTTTTAATAGTAGGAAGCTATAAAACAGAAACCTATGCCGGAGAGGATATAGGAGATGCTCATTAAAAATAGGTAATTTATCTGTAAAGTTTATAGGGATCATGTTTTCTTGGTTTAAAAACTTGTATGTTTCTTAAATCTCCACATGGTAAGGTGTATAGAACATAGAGGCAGCTTTCAGGATATTAAGTACAGTCATAATGTATTAATGGGCTGTCATAGCTGGAGAGAAAAGTTTTTTCATCATAAGGTAAATGAGAAATCAGTTAAAATTTGTTTTATTGTTCCATGAAAGAGTAATCTATCAAGTCAATTTGCACTGCTTGTTGCATAACTTGACAGTAATTAGGATGATAAAGTAAAAATATCTTTGCGTTCTGCCAGTGATTATTAAATCATCTTACATTTTTTACTTTAAATGATTTAGGTTTGTTTACAGATGTATAATAAACATAATATAAACTCCAAGCAATTTTATACATGTGTGGCAATTTGGCAGCTTGAAAATGACTGTAGTTCTTAATGAGAGGTACGCTTGAAATTTCTTTTGAAGATAAAGAATTTGCAAAAGAGTTTGAGAATCTCAGGTGGAATAACCATAAAGATGCATTTCCTAATAGTATTTTAATTGATTCCTGAAGACTGGAAGAATCACTTTTTTGTAAGATTTCGAAGAAGGTCTGTAGTATAGCTACATCCGTTGGGATTTGTGCCAATTTTAGCATAATCTTGCCTCTCGGGGGACTTCTAAGGAGGGCTTTGAATGAAAAAATAGAGCAATCTTTGTCAGCTGGTGGGAGCACCTCAAACGAAAAGGGCAGCCTGGAAGGCTGCAGTACCTGGTCAATGCAAGGCGTGACTTTACTTTTCAAAATATGGAAGTGTGGGTTGATTATGAAAATGAAGTTTCTGTTAGATGCACTAGAGAGCCTGGCTGGAACGTTGGAGGGGATAACCATAAGCAAATGTAGAATAAAACAGAGCAGAATCGAGAGTTTTAGGAGATCTGATTTCCAACAAAAGTTTGTCAGGATATTTGAAAGAACCTAATAGCAAAGATATATGGAGACTGAGTAGTGGATTTTTTAAACATTCATAATAAATAGATCACTGAAGATGGTGAATAGAATGTTTTCAATAAATTGCATGGGACAGAAGACAAATCAGAAGTAGCTGAGGATCAGAATAAAGCCCTCTCTATAGTAATTGTAAACCTAATAATTTTAGCTATGAGAGGTAGATGGATTATTAAAATGGAAAGTAATTGAGATTAGGATTGCTTTTATTTTTTTTTTTAAAGGCGATTTTACCTTTATGTGAATGGTGAGAAGAAGAATAAAAGGAAGGGCTAATTAAGGAAGACAAAGACAAGGTTTCTCACATAAATGACTGTAACTGTGTTTATAGCTTTTACTGGGACCTTTGAAATGGGCTATGTCTTGATCAAAAATCTTAACCGGTCACCATCTGATGGGTGTTAATGGGAGGAGTACCCTCCACAAGCATCCTCATGGAGGCTTTGTAAGATGAGTCAAGTGGTGTGAATCAGAGGTAATTGCTGAATAACAGACAGAACTTAGAGAAAATTCAAATAAATCTGTAAGTTGTTATGAATATTTGCCAGCAGTTAGTGATAATGGAGGAAATCTGATAGCTGAACTTAATTTCAGTATCTAAGTAAGTCACACTGTAGTGCTTCATCTTTAAATTTAACAGTGGCTCTCTGCTAGTGTTGGTGCACATGAACATTGTCTCTTTACACTTCTGGAAAATAAGCAAGTAGACTTGGTGAGGGACTTTGAACTTCAGTCACAGCTGAAGTGCCTTCAAGACGCTAAGTTTTGTTCCTTGGGTAGTCTGTGTTAGATCTCTTTTTATTTTTTTATTTTATTTTATTTTTGGATCCTGGACTTGGAAGGATGAGGTGAATTCCAGAAGCCTGGAATGATAAGTGTGAATGAATCTCAAATTATCACACGTCTGATTTTGAGCAGAAAGTGGTTCCTTAAGACTTGAAGTGAGCCCTCCTCTGCTAAATCCAGAAACCATTTTTACTAGCTGCTTCTCTAATGTGTTTAGAAATTTTAAGATCTTTTCTGAAGACAGTTGATGTACAGGAGGTCTAGGAATATAATTTAAATAGTATAATTGCATTAATACTTGTCCTTATATTTTAAATAATATATAATATTACACAAAGGAAGAGAAAAGGTGTACTATAAACAGTATAAACTGCCTCACATGCACAAATTGAGCTGAAAGATTCATGATGAAATGCTTGAGGGAATATTCATTTTCTCTGCATGCTTCTGTAAAACTCCCATTTTTCACTGGCAGTTCCATATAAACAGAATGGCACTTAACAGGATGGCACTTTTAGCCACTCTCCGTGCCTCCTCTCCCTGGCTCTTCTGGCTTTTGCAAATAAAAGGATTGCATCTGAGCCAGGCAGTTTGTAACACTGGGGCAAATGGAACCTGCAGAATTGGAGATAATGAATCAATAAATATACCAAGTAACAAAACTGTTGTCCTGCCAGTATTTTCATTGCTGTATGCTTTCTGCCTGACAAGTGGCCGCTTGGGTCCATTCCTGCTACATGATAGGGAATAATAAAAGTATCTCTAGAGGTATTAATGTGACAAATCCCAATACTGGATAAATAATGAGACACCCATATTAATCCTTTATGACCTTTTGTAATAAAGCTTCAGTGTATATCAATTGGCATTTTATGGTGTTTTCTCAGAAGATAAAGATCTTTTCTCACTGTGGCATTTTACAGCAGTGACAGAATCCAACCCATTCAGCACAGAATAAACATGTAGTAGTTTACACTATTAGAGCTTTGTTGGCAATTTTAATAGCACATACTAGATTGAAACACTTGCAAATAACTTCCAAGAAAAGGAATAACCTTGTACTGGTTCAGTCTGTATAACATAGGTCTCATGAAAATCAGGGAGTATCTAACATCTGGTTTTACATAGTATCTAACACAGCTGTAAGGTCAACCACTTTCTTTGCTCATTTGTTGACTCTTTAAATGGATGTCAGCCTTAGTACAAGTCTGGGGGGCATACTGGTCTTCCGCAATCCCTTTAGAGGAGAGCTAGAAGAAAATACGTAAAGATTATGACAGAGGAAAAGTGAGAAATATTGTGTCCTGCCGTGACTTTCTGTTCTGAAATACAAAAAAGGAAGCCTGGCTGTGCTGCGTTGCTGTCCAGCAGGTGACTGTTTGCTGTTATATGTGTTTGCTTGTATGTGGTGAGTCATATTTGGTCTGTATCTCTCCCTGCCCTCCTTTCCCACTATGCTTAAGATGTGATGAAAATGGAAAGTGACGTTGTTTTTGAGCATATAAATACACTTACTAATAATAATAATAAAGAAGCGCCAATGAGGCATTCTGATATATTCTGACATAGTAGGATGTAGTGATTTGTACACCAGGACCTCTGAACAGTGTAACAGTGTAAAACTGTATATTCTTCAAGAATAATATTTCTTGAAGATGTAGTAACTTGATTTTTTTCTGGAGTAAGTTATGAGGACTGAATCAAATGTGTGGTATTTCATAGAGTATAAGTAACAATGTCTTCCCATATCATTTAAGGTTTTTTTAAGAGGGAGGGAGGCAAGAAAAGCTTTTAAAGAGTGATGATTCTTTTGTCACATGGTGACATGCCCAAGGACTCCGAATCTTACTGATTCTGTAGATTGTATTGGTTTATCTTTTTAAATATTTGTAATCTTTAAATGCTCTATATCAGAGAAGACACCAGTTTCAGACACTGTAATATTAGGCACACAAGAGTGTAGTGGGAATTATTGACTCTGTGATAGTGATCAAAATTTGTGAAAGTAATTTGCTGCTTTCACAACTGAAATGTAAATATATTTCAGGCACGACAACTACTCTTAGTACACTTACTTGGTACACTGCAAAGATGATTGGGGGACTGGAGCATCTCTCTTATGACGAAAGGCTGAGAGAGCTGGGCCTGTTCAGCCTGGAGAAGATAAGACTGTGATGGGATCTTATCCATGTATATAAGTATCTTAAAGGCAAGTGTCAAGAGGATGGGGCCAGGCTCTTGTCAGTGGTACCCAGCGACAGGACAAGGGGCAACTTACTGCTTACTGCAACACAGTAAGTTCCTTCTGAATATGAGGAAGAACTTCTTTACCCTGAGGGTGGCAGAACACTGGGACAGGCTGCCCAGGGTGTGGAGTCTCCTCTGGAAATGTTTAAAACCTGCCTTGATGTGACTCTTGTGCAACCTGCTGTAGGTGAACCTGCTTTAGCAGGGGCTTGGACTAGATGATCTCCAGAGGTCCCTTCCAGCACCAACCATTCTGTGATTGTGTAGTGAAATACGCATTTACCAATATATAAGGCCATCATGAAATGATGTAATCAATAATTAAAAAAAAAAAATACAGTTTTGGGAGTTTCTGGAAGCTGTTGGGTTCCCTCAAATTTCAAAAATAATCTACAACATTAGTACTGCATGTTGATGTTAAGGCAATAAAATAGTTTAGTGAGGCACCTGCTGTATTTGGGAGTCTATTTCTGTTGAATGGAGGATACTGAATGTTCTAAATATCTTAATGCTTTTCTAGTGTTCCTGAAATGCTGTTTGTGTTGTGTTGTGCACAGTAAGGGGGGGGGTTTCAAACTGAGGCTATTGAAACAAGCAGTTCCTGCAATAAAGAATCATAAAATGGTTTGGGCTGGAAGGGACCTTCAAAGGTCATCTAGTCCACCCCCCCTGCCATGGGCAGGGACACCTTCCACTAGATCAGGTTGCTCAGAGCTGCATCAAATCTGCCCTGGGGGCAGCTGCCACCTCTCTGGGCAACCTGTTCCAGTGATTCACCACCCTCACCGCAAAAAAAAATTGTTCCTTCTATCTAGACTAGATCTACCCTCTTTTAGTTTAAAACCATTATGCTTTGCTTTGCCACAACAGGCCCTACTAAAGTCTGTCTGCATCATTCTTACAAGCACCTTTTAAGTACTGAAAGGCTACAATAAATTCTCCCCGGAGCCTTCTCTTCTCTAGGCTGAACTACCCCAGCTCTCTCAGCCTTTTTTTCACAGGAGTGGTGTTACAGCCCTCTGGTCATTTTTGTGGCCCTTCTCTGGACCATCCCTAACAGGTCCATGTCTTTCATGTGCTGAGCACTCCAGAGCTGGAAGCAGTGCTCCAGGTGGGGTCTCACAAGAGCAGAGCTAGGGGGGCAGAATTACCTCCCTCAACCTGCTGGCCACGCTTCTTTTGATGGAGCCCAGGATACAGGTGGCTTTCTGGGCTGTGAGCACAGCTAGCTATGTCCAGCTTTTCATCCACTAGTATCCCCAAGTCCTATCTCTGCAGGGTTGTTCTTCACCTGAATCTCTTCACCTCCCAGGCTGTATTGATACCATGGATTGCCCCAACCTACATGCAGGACCTTGCCCTTGGCCTTGTTGAACCACCTGAGGTTCACATGGACTCACTTCTTGAGCTTGTCCAGGTCCCTCTGGATGGCATCCCATCCCTGGCATGTGCCAACTGCACCACTCAGCTTGGTGTTGTCTGCAAACTTGCTGCAGGTGCACTTGATCCCACTGTCTATGTCATTGATAAAAATATTAAACAATACTGGTACCAGTACGGACCACTGAGGGACACTGCTCATTACTGATTTCCATCTGGACATTGCACTGTTGACCACTACCCTCTAGATGTGACCATCCAACCAATTCCTTATCCATCAAAGGGTCCATCTATCAAATCCATAGCTCTGTAATTGAGAGGGAAGGCTGTTGTGGGGGACTGTGTCGGAGCCCTCACAGAAGTCCAGATAGATGACATCTGTACCTCTTCCCGTATGCACAACAATATAGCTTTGTTTGCTCTCGTTCCAATAAATACTTAACAAATCTCATATAACGCATCCTATATAATACTTTATAGAAGTAAAACGGGGGGGGGGGGGGGGAAGCTATCTAGTTAATTCTGTACTTGGTATTCAGAAGAAATTTAGATTTGACTGAAAATATGCCTACAAAGAATTGAAGACTTTCTGATGTTTATTTTAGTAGGTGGAATGATCCCAGTTGCAGTGTGATTGCCTTCCTAACCTCTTGCATTTTAAGGTTTTATAATAGCTAAACATAATGATCAACACAGGACAGAGATAGCGACCTGGAAATGAGTCTGGGGGACACACGCTGCAGTAGGGGATGAAACACAAAGATCTCCCTTCTCATGCTTAATATTACTGCAATTGCCAGGGTTTTGGTATAGATAGTCCTGTCATATTTCTGACTGTATCCAACTGCAGACTCCAAGACCATTTGGTTTGCAAACTTTATCTCTATTCCTATGTAATAAAATATATAGGAGAACGGAATACTTAGAAGTCAGATTTTTACCTTACCTTATTAAAGACATGTGTAGCAAAGATAGTAGCTGCTACACAAGTTAATATTTCATATGTCTTGGAACTCTAGCTAAAATTTCAGACAGCTCGGATATCTCATATTCAGCAGCAAAAGTATGCTTCTTACTGTACAAAACAAACAAATTCAACAGAACTGAGGTTTACCAGAGAGATCTTGAACTCTACCAAGACATCAATCTTTAGCAAAACCGGCACTACAGGTAATACAAAATTAAGTGAATAACCCCACAACACTCATTCTGCTGTCTTTGAAGGAGACTTACTGCACACAGAGCACATCTCTATTTGTCTTTAGCCTGTACAGAATAAAAGCAACATATAAATGATATATTGTCAAATTATAGTCTGCTAAGTTTCATAACCATTATGTTGTGTACTGTGTAAAGTCTTTCGTTTCTGCACATTTAGCATCATCCAAGGTTATTTATTTTATTATTATTTGGTGATAATCCTCAGGGCAAGCTGTGTCTCACTGATGACATGTACAGTGCAACGTTGAATACTCTAGTATTCTTGAAGCATGTTTGGTTCTGTCTGGTGATCAGACTCATAGGAATCTGGTAAAGGAATTAACCCAACTTAAACAGTCTGATCTGTTCAGGCTTTATAATACAATCTTCATGAAGTTGCTTGAGCAATTCTTCCAGGACGCACTTACAAGCAGGTTATGTTTTCTGTTTGTAAATAGTTCCCATGGTATTTTATAAGCCTGAATTCCAGGAATTTGATCTCGAAATACTCTAGTTCTTCGTCTTTCTGATTTTCATAGATCTGAATCCAGACTTAAATTTTTCTGAAGTTAGCTAAACTTGTAGAGAAGTTGGAAAGGCATAATACACTACAGAGAAAATGTAAGCCTGAGGTCTGGGTTGTTTTTTTAAGAGTGGTGGTGGTGGAGAGGTTTTTTTTTTTTTAAGTACTACCAGTACTTAAAGAAGTACTTTTTACTTTAAGTGAGGTTTTGTCCACTGCTGTGTACCTATGTTGAATATGTTTGTTGCAAACAGAAACCAGACAAGTCCATATGAACCAATAAAATGCCAGTATCTAGGAAACTTTGATCATCCAAGACCTCTAATGAAATTTATAAATGTCAGTGGAAAGACTGCTTATTGACCCCTGTAGATTTTTATTGTTTGGGTTGAACAGTTTTCAAAATTGTACTATTTGATAAACAGTAACTGGTTTTATATGTCATAATATAATTCCAGAATATTGTGCTGATATTCCAAATAGAACAATTATCTTCTTGGGTTTTGTTTAATGCTTCTGAGAATTGATATTTTTAACTTCTTTATTTTCTTCTCATATTTTTTTTAGGTTGCTTTCTAATCTTTAATGAAATGTGCTTTATTATACATTCAACCTAAATGTTTATTCAAACAGATGTACATAATTATAAGTGAGAGCAAACAGCGGCATTTTGCTATGTTCTGACCCATTTATGCTTTCAAATATAAGCTTTCTGTTGCATTTAGTTGATTGTTGATTTAAATATTGAAAGACATTAAAGTTTATTCACTATAGAGTACCTGTACTTTTAGTATGATAAACATTAAATAGTGTTCCCTGAATTTTTTAAGAGACAAACTGTAACACTGACAACTTTTTATTATTGCTTCTTGCCTAAAAAACCTCCCAGTTTATCCGATGTAGTTGATACATAAATACCCATACATTGCAATGTATTAAATGAAACATGATATTGCAATATACTTTCTGCTATTTACCATCTTGAAAAAAGCCCAACCCAACCCAAATGTATATAATATGCCTATCATCTACTGATAACGTTACTGGTTTATCTATTTCATTTCAGTTGTAGTTGTGGAAACATCTCAAAGAATGAGGTAGGGAAATAATTAGTGGGAAAAGAAGTATTTTGGACAGAATATGTAAAACTCCATAATGATTTTTGGGCCTAGGGGAGTGATCAGAAGTCCAGGAAAGTACATCAGTATAAAAAGAAAAACTGTTAGGGCATGGAAAGCAATTAGGAACTTGGATACAAATGTTGCAGCCTGGGGAAGAACATTTGTCTTTCATGGTGGATTAAAACAGCTTGAGCCATTCACGTACTTCCATGTTGTGTTCACGAGTGTGGAAAGTGACTGCATCTAACTCACGAAAAAAAATACCATGTTACTGAAATTAAATATTTAGGGTAGGCAGAAACAGAAATAATAGTAGTACACAGTATAATATAAAATATGAGATTCTTATAGTTGTTTTTGAGTGCCTTCTAATTTTTTTCTCCTATATCTACATTGTGAGAGTACACTTGCCTTTGTTACATTTATTCTGCAGGTAAAATAAGTCTTCCTTTATGGTATTATCTGTTTTTAAGTGCCTATTTTCAGCTTAGGTGGGTTTTTTGTTGTTGTTGTTTTTGGGGTTTTGTTGCTTGTTGGTTTGTTTTTTTTTTTTTTTTGGGGGGGGGGTGTTGGTGATTAATCATAAAGTTCTTTTAAAATACCACCATGTGAATTGTGAGCATTTGTGCTTGCCAATTGGCATGCTTTGTCGAGTTTATTCAACTTCTTAAAAGAATCAACAATTTATTTTTTAAATTATGAAAATCTGTATAAAGCTGTGTCCTGCAATAGAAAACAAAACAAAAAAAAGGCCATAGAATTTTGTTAAAGAATTAGCATTAAGTTGCTTTAATACTTTGCTTTAAGGTCTGTTCCTAGAGACCCCATCCTGTTCCAAGGCACTGTCTGAACAAACAAAACAGATTTAAAAGATATTTCCTCATTTGTGGACAGTGAATCTAACAGTGCAGTTGAAAGAATTCAGGTAATGGTTATGCTGTACTTCTAAGTATCATGAGTAAGACTCTAAGAAAATTGATACTAATAAAAAATTACAGCATTCTAAACTGATTTGCAGTGGAGAACTCTTATAGTCTGCTTCCTGAAAATTTTGTCTGCGTTATTTCAGCTTGAAACCAAAATCGATAATCAGTTTTAGAAACCATGCCTAAAGTTAAAAAAGAAAACCAAGATTTCAAGGCTCACAATACAGTTGGGGTTTAGGCAGAACTTTAGTGACATATCTTTCTCAATTTAGTAATGCTTCTGAAATTTGGAATTATATGTATATGCTAAATCCAAATGAGAACACTGTCTTAAAATGTAAATCTGATTTTATTACAGCATTTTGAGTGCAGTTGAGTCAAAACATAGCTGAAGTTATTTACTAGCAATGCTGTTATGCTGAAGTTGTTTTAAAAGCTGAATTATTTAATTATTTTAATACCCTAAATAAGCCACAGACTGATACAGGGAATGCGATTGTGTCTCCTTGTATTCTGTTATGTCACTTTGTTTTAATTTCTGCCATTACAGCATGCTAATAAACAATATCAAGAAGAATGCATTTAGTATTTTGTGACCATTTTTTCAGATGTACCAGTAACGGAGTCTTTAAGACCTTTAGCTAAGACACTGAGACTTTTTTCTGCAGTATTTGTCAGTGTTTGTAATCTGAAGTGGAGAAAATGTTAAAAAAAATAAGAAGCATTAGAAATAGTGTAGTATGTGGGTAGTAAAAACACTTTTCTTCTGAAAAATAAAGTTAAAAATTTACTGATGCATCAGTACAGTGTTGTCTAGGTTAACATTCATCTCGGCTGCCTTAGTCATCTTAAGCTTGCATATCTAACAAGTTCTTCAATGGAAGGAGGCAGACACTTCTGAAAAGGCTATTTTTCTTACCTCGAGAAACAGTCGAAGGAATTCCAAAGTCACTTATCATTTGATGTTGGAGCTGTTGTTGGGAGTCTTAAGTTCTCCCCCAAGGTCTACACATGCCCTGAGGTCCAGTGGCGAGACTCTGGCCAGCTCCAGCATGGGTACAGCTGCCCATGAGCTGGCACAGCTGGCTTGGGTTAGGCAGTGTGAAACAGCTGTGTTGTGAGACAGCTGGGAGCTCAGACCCTCACCCTCCATCTTTTCCTAAGTTACGTTGTAGGTAGGACTGTGCGTAAGCCTTTGCCTTGCTCATCCTGACCTCACCTTGCTGACTTGATGTTAGATATGCCTCATTACTGCAGACTTGTCTACTGATCACAGGGCTGTGATTTTTATTCTGAATCCTTGCAATTTGGGATCACGATATACAAATGTCTGTTTGATTAATATCTTCTTATCTGCAATTCTGTACCTGATTAATGGATATTAAAATACTTGGTTTCTAGTCAAGATTAAGTTGGCCCCCGTCGTTATTACAAAACTATATGATTGTGCATTATAACACGCTATTTATTATTTTTTTTCTTAAATACTGAGACTAATACTAGTGTTGAGCTTAATGTCAAAAAACCCTATGAGTTTGCAACATACAGATCTTTAGTTTAAGTTCACTGGTATTTTTCAGATTCTTAAAGGAATGAATGAATAGTAAAGTGCTTTCTGGAACTTAAGCACCGCTATACAACTTTTTTATGTAACCATGGAAAGCTAGCAACCACAGATCCTTAATATCTTTATTCCTTCGGTGCAGTTGCTCTGTCTTGCACTGAGGATAAGTGATGGATGTCTGGTATGGTTATCTTCTGGTATGGTTATTGTCCCTTACGAGGGTGCTGTGTAGCAGAGTGCGTTCTTTTCTTTCTGTTGTGTATTTCTCGGAGGGAGGGGGAGGAGGCCTGTTCCTCTTAATTAGCAAGAACAGACAATACTTTCTATATACTATAACTTGGGAACAGAAAGAATCCATTTCATGTGAATGCTTTTTTTTTTTTTTTAAGTGCTTTAGCTACCTTCAGTTATGTCAGGGTTTCTGCCAAAATTGCTATAGAGGAAGAAGGCTTTGAAATGCTGTAAGAATTCTGGTACTGCTTTTAATAAATGAAAATAGCTATCAGTAATGCATTATAGGACTTTCAAATCACTGCACCCAGGCTGTGATGAATCACAGTATGAAGTGAGGATAAATGTGCTGAAAAACACAGTGAGAGTCTGTTTGCTCCTGCCTTGTTAACTTCAATTGAAAATAGTGTTTTAGAAACTTGAAGTTCTTACCTTAATTTTCAAGATATACTATTGAAAGGGGGTTGTAAGTCACCTAATATAAAGCTTCATTGTAATGAGCAACTATATCCTCTGATACTGTTAAAAAATTCCCTTTATAGCTTTAATCCTGAAACCTTTGTGTTATGTGTACATGTATAAAGTGTCTTTCCACCTATAGATTAACTGTATGTACTACATATCTTTGTAGTTACAATATAGTAACGAGAGTGCTAGGAATTAATTCCTTTAGGTTGCAATGGCAATCAGCAAAGAGAGAAACTATGGAAGAGGATGCTTCCCTGTTGATGCTGGAGTCCTATTACCTTTCAAGTTCATGGCAAACTCCATAGAAACAGAATTATGATATATTTTCTTCTTCATTTTAAGTCATTCATCTGAAGGGATTTGATTGATGCAGATTTGCGCATATTGAAATAAGTTCTCATATGGACAAAATTTGGACACTTGTGAAAAGAACTTGCCTGCAGAACATACTGCACACAAACTGTTATACATACCTGATTTTTCTGATATCAGAAGCCTGCTTAAATACTTGAAGTAGTAATTAAGAGGCATGATTGATAAATAACCAATAGCTTTGTGTCATCTATTGATATAACATACTACAGTACAGAAACATATTCATAGTGATTTCACTATGTCATGTTAGTGACCAGACCCTAAAAAAATAATTGTTCTATCCAGAATAACTAAAAATAAAATTACAAATTTAAAGTAGAATGTACATCCTGAAGTATAACTGATTATCTTCCTATTTCTCTGATTATTTAATGGAGGAAAGCCTTTTACTGAATTTGCTAAAGTAATTTATTAAAAGCAGACAAACTGCATTTTTTTAGGAATGCTGTCTCAATGATAATGTAGAGAGATCTGTACTAGCCCTAAGACTATGTCCGTGAAACAAAATATTCCACACTGAGCATATCATTAAACCTGGCTTGATCTTGTAGCCTGACTTGGACAATTTTTTTATTTGTGGACCAATTCATTCTAAACACAGAAGGTTAATACAATGAAGGGTGACATTAAAAGCAGTTCCATTGTTCTTGGCTTAATCATTATTGATTATACAAAAAGCAATCACAAGAAAGAAAAATAAAATCACTCTAGAAATTACTGGAGTTTAGATTATCAAAAGCTATGGTAACCGAAAGACATTCTTCTCAAACCCGAAGGGAAGGAAAAAAACCCCACAAACAAACAAATAGAGAAGCTGACAAGAAATTAAGGGTATGAAACCATCGTAAGGAATATGAATGTTGCAGATTACCCTGGGTTGTACCACTCTGTAAAACTTAGAGATAAGGAGATGAAAATCAGGATTTCAGGGGAAAAAAAACGACAACCAAACCCAAAGAACAAACAACAACAAAGACTCCTGAGTTGTTTCTTTACTCTGAGGAATATAAAAATCCCTCTGACTGGGTAGTACCTTTTTTCCCAAACCCATACATTACAATCCCATCAGAAGAGTTAGACATCTGGTGTGCAAAATGTTCTTTCCTACTTAACCTGCCAACAGTGGCACATACTGTAGAAACGACTTGATTATGATGTCAAAGCAAAACCACTTTGATGTAAAGAACATTCAATTTATAATCTCCTTTTTCATTTTGCAAGATCTGCCAACTCTAAAAAAAAAAATAAAAAAAAATAAAAAATGCCTTTTTCAAAAAGGTTTGCTAATACTAGAAATATGAAATCTTGTAGTAACTCATTTTCTCTGTTAATGCAAATCAGTCCTCTTCCCAGGATATTTATGGTGCCATTCTTAGCTCAACATTGGTCTGACCAAAAGTACATGGGCTATTTTAGGTGCTGAAAGACGGACTGAGGGCAGAGAGATTTATTGCAGGTTCAAAGGTAGAAGACCAGGAAATAACTTTAGAACAGATGAAATACCTGTTAAGTACAGCCAGTTCTCTGGCTTCAAACATCAATTAGCAATCTAATGTTTTCCCGAGAGATTGATGTAATCTTATTTCAGATGCATTGATCTACTGCAACTTTATATGATTAACTAATATTTGATTTGTAAACAGTTAAATATAGATATCTTTTATAATTTGTTCTATCTTCAGCAAATAAATAGGAAACACAGGTAAACATGACCTGTTAATTTAATATTTAGATTAATAAACAGTATAAAAATTCAAACAGTAAAATTTAGTTTTGAATGTTTAATATTTAGATTTCTAGTTTATCAAGAAGAAATAAATATGCTGGAACAAATATAAATACACCAAAAATGTGGACTAAGAAAGAAGTCATTAAAAATGTTTTTAAAAAAATTAGATTAAATTTTCCTAATGTTATAATTTTAAAAGTTATGATTCCCACAGAAAGTTAAGCTTCATTACAGAAAATAGTAAGTATTATCACGTGTGGGTCTTTTGTTTTTCAGAATGGAAATAAAATTCATACAAGTATCATCCAGCACTTTAGAATCAAATGTAAAATATGTGTGTCAGGCAATTGTATCTTTTTTGGCACTTGGGATCGTAACTAAAAATTTTCTATGTTTTAGGATTTGAGATGGAAGATTTGTAGTTGACATGGGATTTTTTCTTTAAAAATAATTTGTCACCATGTTCATACAATATTTATGCTTTAATTTGTTTTATATTTAATGTAGTGAAGTTCTCTAATAAAATGCATGTATGAATGTGTGTACTCTGAACTAAGGGGGTTTTTTTTAATATTGAGCAAATTGGTGGCTTATTAGTCTATCCTTTTAATTGCACATTGCTAAGAAGAAAGCCATTATCATATACCTAAGTTGCTTATCAATATGTTCACGCATTTACAGTCAGCTCATATACGTAGCTGTTTAATAAAATGATCCTAAATAAGAAATTATTGTATATAGATGAAAAAGATACAAGAAACATGCCATAGCTCCTCATTAAATGTATTCAAATGTTTCTTAAATAGATGTGAAATAGGAATTTATTATTGTGAATGACTGATTTTGGAGTAAGAATGAAGGATATAATTTCATCAAAGATTAGTTTCAGATCAATGAAATAACTTCAGTCTGAAATTTTCATTGTGCTATGACTATACTGTTTTCTTTACATGGATTGATTTACTTTACAGCTCCTAATGTTCATGCTGTGCACTGGCAAGAAGACTTAGACTTATCATTTCATATGAAGGAGTTGGACTATGAAGATTCTTTCCACAGCTTCTCCCAGCAGTCTGTTCTATTTTCACTTATAAGTAGGTTGTTGAGGTAGTGGTTTTCTTGGACCAATGTTTTGAAGATTTCTCTCTTGCACAAACTCATTTGAACACTGGCTTACTATCATGAGGAAGAGAACTCAGGGAACTGTACTGTTCAAGAAAATAGTTTATAATAATGCTGTTTGCCTTGGTAGAAAAAAATGCTTAAAGGAACTTACAAAATAGATTTGTTTAAAAATTACTTTAAGTTCCTTCAGTGCTCATCCTTGTACTATTAAGGACTGAAAAATTAAATTATTTCACTCGGGGATTTCATAAAACTTTGTTTTTCATTCAGCTTCTTGGAATCTTTATTTCAGTCTCACTGCTTTCTTTTTAATTAGAGAAGATACAGGGGGAAAATATTTTTAAAAGGTAGTCAGGCAATCAGTGTTTACACTGGTTAAGGCAAGATTCAGTTGTGATCTTCTCTATAGCTCTTGCAGATCAGCTTTTCTTATTTTTGCATGGATACTGTTAGTGGCACTGTCGTAGGGGACTGTGACTATGGTTGCTAGTCACGGACAGAGATTTGTTGTATGCTCTGCTGTACTGATAGCTCTAAAGACTAAGGGGTCGGAATCTGGAAGAAAGGGTGTTAGACTTTTCACATTAAGATATTCTGTATGGCATCAGTATTTGTCTCAATTATGTTTGTTCACTTGAAAATCTTGTTTCCTGCAAAGCATTTTATCCCCTAACTGTGTGCGTGTGTTTACACTGGATAAAGTTCCTTCATGGAAAGGGCTGTCTAGCATTGGGACAGGCTGCCCAGGGAAGTGGTTGAGTCATCATCCCTGGGGGTATTGAAAAGATGTGTAGATGTGGTGCTTAGGGACATGGTTTAGTGGTGAACTTGGTCATGTTAGCTTTACAGTTGGACTCGATGACCTTAAGCATTTTTTCCCAACTGGATTGATTCTATGATTTTATGATTAAACTCCTGATTGAAATATAAGATCCCTCACTGAGAAAGAATGACTGTTGAAATCATAGAGCAATTAGACCAAAAACAGTCTGCAAAAAATAATGCTGCCAGTATTTTAATAAGTATACTGCCAAAAAAGTTATCCACAAATGCAACGAGAGCCTTGGTTCTTGGAGAAGTTACATTCTGTGAGATAAGCGATTGAAAGATATGTATGTGGTACTCATCATTTGTAGTTGCACATTTCAGAAGAACAAAGGCTGTATTGTGATGTGACAGAGAAACCTGCATACTAAAAGGATTTTTTTTGGAACATTAATATTTTGCCTTTAGAAGACTATATTCAGCAGAAAGAGAAGTTGTGATCTGACAGCATGAAGTATCAATCAGCTTGAATACTTTGTGAGAAGTATTAGAAGTATCATACTAAGAAAGTACTCTGAACCACCTGAAATCTCATCATTTCCTGGGGCATTCCTTTAAGGACTGTATTAACAGATAGGAAATGAGTGTTTATTAAGGGAAGACATATATATATATATATGGCTCATCTTTTTGAAGTATAAATAAGAATTTGTAATGTGTGTGTATACTGCTGTGTAAAAAATGTGTATATATGTTGGCAATGAGTACTTTTGGTACCCAAATCACAGGAAAGATATCAGAGGTGCTTGAGAGAATGAATGCAGAGAGCAGATAATGCCAGTAATGCCATACTATTCTCTTCTCTCCCCAACTCCTGTTCCAAGTGATTAAGCGCCAGGTTCTTAAGTACTCTTACATGGCTGAATAAGGACAGAGAGAAAAACAACTTTATTTCTTGCATTTGAAAACCCATTGTGGTGAGAGGACACTCCAATATATTTACTCAAGTCACCACATGGGTAGAGACAAAGCTATTTCAGGTCGACAGGCACAGGAATCCGTTTTAGTAGACGGTGTATATGTCCTGGCAAAACATAGATTTTTCCCTGCCTACCTTTTCTAGTAATGCAGATTAATAGGATTAGACATTACATTTTTTAAAAGGAAATTATTTATTTAATCTTCAATTTATAAATTTATGGCTTTTTCCCATCAATTGTTTTATACTATCATAGAGTAAAAGACAAGGAAGAACTGATTCTCGTTTTGATGCTTAATAACCTGACTGGAGTGGACTGCTATGTTTCATATTAAGCAAAATTTACACCAAGTATGCATTATTTGGCTATCATCCGGGTATCTTTACTAGAAAATGTAAGGTTGCCTCAAATGTAGTTTTGATGCCGAATCCAGTTATCATAAATTCATGGTTGCCTCCTTTAAACTTTTAAGACTGGATGCTTTTATTATCGACATTAATGTTAAATTCTCTTGGGTTTTTTTCCCCCTCTAAACTACCTGCAAGTGCTACAGATTAAATAATTAAACTTGTAATTTCTCCTTTCTGTACTTTTTCTAACTCTGGTGTATTTTAGTGGAGGTAATAAATACTGTGTAGCAGATTCCAGAGAGGGTTGTATCCATGATCCGTAAGTGTGACACTTATGACATTATCTGTGTAATTTTTAATGTCATTCTTCATGCATTCTAATATGCTCATTGCTTTCTTAATCATATTCAAATACAGGAGAATTAACAGAACAATTTATATTATTGTCAGTTAATTTAGATGCCTTTTAAGTGTGTTAGTAGTCTAAACTTTTCCTGCATTAATTTTCGATAGACTTTGATTCAGTGTCTATGATTTTATCACAAAATATTCTTGAACTGGCATGATCAGATTGGGGGGAAATTCCAAAATCAGCATGCTGCCAAGCACGTGTTTGCCTTTCATATTGTATGATAAAATCCATTTAGGTTTTTAGCTTTTAAAATAAATAACATCCCTATTAAAAAAGAAGTATTGATATTCTTTCTTGGAATAATGAACTCATCTTGAGATCACTGTTGGTAAAATAATATGGTGCTAAATGTTCATTATTGCTTTTCATGTGGATTACCTATCTAAAACACACATAGCTATTGCATCATTTGGAAGTAATCACAGCCGTCTGGCTTTTGTAGACCAATATATGGCATGTTTTTAAGATGTTAATGCTAGGACACCTGGGATCCATGTTAATAAGTAAAGATTTTTACATTTAGGTCTATTAGACTATTTATTTTTCCTTCAGCAACAATGGTTCAGTTTTTTGGTACTAAGTCTTTCTCTTTTGTTCCCCGTCCCCCCATCCATGTCTGTCCCGTCCCCGTCCCCCCCCCCGCCCCAAAGTATTCAGTTAGCTGGTCTTCAAAAAGGGAATACTTACGAAAACAGTTTCTGCTGAACTATTTGTACAGTCAGTGTTCTTGCAGTGTTCCTGTATACAAGCCAATTGACTCCCTAATGTGAAACTGCATGAACTTGGATACATCTACTTCTTAGACAGTGAAAACATAAAAATAAAAACGTACATATAGAACTCTTAGTTATTTCAGCGTTACTTGCACATGAATTCAGTTTTATTGTGATTTCTGTTTTCTTTCCAGTGTTTATGTACCTGTATTTTCCTTCATAATATGAAGATACCAATACAAAAAGTGTGAGCTTATGACTCAACAAATGATAATATTTTAGGCAAGAAGGCAATGCCTTGAGTAAAGATAGGGATTTTGTCATGGTATTAAACACTAATTGCCAAAATATATTTATTTTTAATTTTAGATTGATTGTGCATATTCAGACTTCCCTTGTGGCTATATATAGCCCAGTGTACATACGTTCCCTGCAGAATCCTGATTAGGCAACTAATATTTTAAAGGCAAAAATGGCCTGTCCTTAAAGAAGACTCTACCATTGAGACAACCAATTTTGCAGCTAATGTAAAAACTTCATAGGGATAGATTATAAAAAGAACAAAAATTCTTGCACTAATATATCACACTTGAAACTAATGATTAACTCCATACTTTATTGGATAATTTTAATGAATTTTAGTATAGCTTCAAGACATAACACATACAGTCATTTTCAGATTTCTCATTTTTATAGCCATCAGCAGACTATATCTTAATGGCATTTTGAAAAAGAATGATAAAGGAGTTATAAGAGTGGCTAAAATGGATTTCCTCATCCACATACTGTGGTATATGTGACTGGGAAATCTAAAGAACGTATAAAGCACAAACCAGGGTAAGTCAAACATCCATGAGTTAGTAATGCCCTATGTGATACAAGAACTCACATAATAAGATGGAATTGTACAGATACATGAGTTTGGCTATATAATGCCATTTAGCCTCAACAGGTTTTATTAACTGTAACAGATTATTTTGATTAGTAAAATATGAATAAACATGAGTATTTTTCTTCCAGTTGTGGAACTAGCATGGGTGTTCAAAGCATGTGCAGGTGACACCCACGTTCCATTGACCAGCCTTTAGCCTTTCTTTCTTCTTCTCACTGTAATATCTCCTCATCAGAATCTTGTAGACTTTCATCATCTGATCTTTACCTCTTACCACATCACAGTTTCAACTCTGAGCACAATGAGTCTGTGGGTTGTTTTTTTTGTTTGCTTGTTCGGGGTTTTTGTTTGTTTCTTGGTTTTTTCCCCACAGCAATTGAATTTTAGATTTTGGTAGAGATAATAAGCTCTCCTTCCTATTCTCATAATAGAGTATTAACGTGTTAATTTGTCACAATGAAAAAATTTAATTTGGTGCATTTCAATCATGTTTTAAAAAGCCTTATATGTGTATGCTGAGCTATTAAAATTAAGATAACTATCTAGAATGAACACTCATCTAAAAACTACCAAAACACTGGTCTGGTTCCCCCAAATTAACTGTGTTGGTAATTTTTAAAATAGATAAAACTTGGTAGTATGGGCATTTGAAGTAATGTTATTTATCACTCGGGAATAACATCTGTATTCTGCCTCTGATTCAATTTCTAGATTCAGTTTATGCAAGGGAGCTCAAAGAGTTTATGTCAACACAAACACAGCAGTGTATCTCTATTGGTACTTGGCCAAAACTGTCTGTTATGTTTTAATAAAAAAAGAAAACAACCTTTCTTTCATACACCACTAAAAGAAGTGATATTGATGGAGAAATATAATAATAACTAGAAGAAAATCTGTTATATTATTATTGATGTATTCTTTGAAGTAGAATAGACAAATCAGTGGGAAACAATTCACAGAAAGTTCATGTTGTGAATGATAAAGTGTGATTGAATAAATCAATTTTGCATTTTAAATAGAGTTGGGACAAAGGATTTTATATTCAGGTGGCTTTATATCCACCTGTTTTGATGTTATTCAAATGGTGCAAGGCTGCTAACTAAATTACTTCCTATCTTCCCCTCTAGTCTTACTACACCTTTTAAGTCTAAAAGAAAATGAGCTTGGGTGTTGCTCTTGGACAGCTGCAGTAGTATTGAACCATTCTACCCTGTTTTAATGTACTGGTCAATAAAACCTCACATTTTTGAATTAAGCTCTGTGAAACATCAGCTGGCATTGAGAGCAAGCTTGACTTGATTATGTTCTGAATTGAACAATGTTCAGGAAAATCTGCTTTAGTTGTGTGACTTCTTTGTCCATCAAGGGAATAGCCACCATCCAGTTTCTTACAGCTACTCTCAAAGATGGAAAAGAGAGAAGAGAAACATCCTCCTACCCCTTTTAAAAATGTATGAATATAAACTTGGTAGGAACTGGAAACTGAACAGGAAATCCCTGTTCTCTTCCCAGGCTGAGATCACCATAATGGGCACAGGGATAGTTTAAGAGTTCTACATTCTTTTCACAATATGAGGAGGTTATTCTTTTCTACTGTTCTCCTTGTTCAAAAGATTAGAGTGGTCTTCATGAGCTGGATTCAGAAACTAACCATTGCTGCCAAAAAGAGGTTAAGAACAGGCATTTTGCCAGCCTTCGTGAGACTACTTTCCTCATAGAAATCAATTTTTCTTCTTAATTCACAACTTTCACATTAGTGTATAAATGAAATTACATCAACATTTAGGAAAATTTAGGAAATATTGATATTATGAATTAGCATATGATTCCTCTATTACACATTGTATTTATTAGAATTAGAAATTAATTTAGTAATGGTTGTTTACTTGGTATCAACTTGTGTTAATATAGAAAAGCTGAAAAATGGATCAGGGGATTCCAAGTGAATGTGTGATAAAATGGTAGTTGAAATTAAAAAAAAAATATATAGGACAATAATTGAACTGGGGAGAAACAAACTATAATTTCAAATGCATAGTAAGAGGCTTTAAAGGTATTGACTGTTAGGAAGGTATCTTATAGTCTTTGTCAGAAATCTATTCACAATAGTAATTGAATGTTTAAGGTAGTTGTAGCCAGGCAGATAAAAAGTTCTGACTCATGGAAAAATGGAAAAATATCATCAACTACATATGCCAAGTATGGAATAGCATGTGCATTCCTGGTCACCCAATGTACAAAATGCAGTTCCCTTAGTACAAAAGAACGAAGGGAACTGCAGAGACTGTTCAATTAATTAAGACTGAAGTAGCAAAAGAGCTACATAACACATTTCTATTTACCTAAATGCAGCACTATCTGGATATCTTTTCTACATTTCTAAAAGCTTGGTTTATATTTGAACATCAGCTAAAAATTAACTATCAGTAAGGTGATGCTGAAGGATAGAGGAGGCAAGTGGACAACTCTTGTGTTGGTGAAATAATCTAAGAATACGGGAATAAATAAGGACAGAAACTATGTGGAAGCTTTACGTTATTTATGATAGACTGTTTCGTTACAGTATTGCAAAATTGGCTTTTTTCCTGTGTGTACACTAACTGCTGTGTGATCTTTGCTCTTTCATTTGGATTTTTTGCCGTATGTACGTGTGTGTGTGTGTATCCCATTGCAAAGGTCACATTCCTGCCATATTTGACAAATTGTTCATAAAGAACTACATGACCTTAGCACATGATCCTTAAAAAAGCCCTATTTACCAGCTGCATGTGCGTGACATATCTGCACCTTTGCATAGCCTACAATAACTCTTTTTACAAAAAATGTATTTTTTTACATAGCTTGAATTGTGGCTAACCAGACCTCTCGTAAACAATTATGATTAAATCTATGTTGTGCTTTTATAAAGCCAACATCTGTCTGTATCTTATTATTATGTATAAACTGGGGATATGCAATCAACTAGGATGACCTGTCTATGAAGTATAGCTGAGCTGTGAGTTCAGAGGGCCAGGAGAAAATCCTGCTGTATATCTTCCCTGATGGACCACTGAAAGCAAACAGGTGTAGAACTTAAATTACAATTCTGCTTTCTTCCTGTGGTCTTAGAACACTTGATCTAGATACCTAAGAACCTGCCCCCCAGTTTGCACTCAGTTCTGGGATCCTGTTTCTGAACAGCATGAAGGATGAATACTCTCAGTGAGTTTACTGCTTGACTAATTCTCAGTTTAGCCTGGAGTGAAAAGGCCTTCTTTAAACAATGTTCTAACAGAATATCCTTGCCATATCTTCAAATGACCTTTGCCTACCTGTGAACTGCTCCTACCTTGCCATTCACTTACACCTTACACCCATCTCTACGCTCATTGGTGCCTATAATTTTGTAAGCACTGTCCCACTGTATTTCCAACAGTGGAAATCTCTGCTGCCACTTGATGCCTCTGCTGCTTTGTATGGTTGCTAGACATTTCCACTGCTGTCCTGTCTATCCTGTGTATGCATTTCTGGATATGTGCATGGGAGAAAGAAAGATGGTTATGGAAAGCAACTGTTGATTCAGCCTTAGCAATGCAGATCTTCAAGATACAAAAAGTGTGTCCAAGGAGGATGTGGCTAATTTGTGGCAGCTGCACAGTAGGGAGTGCCTTGTCACAGGCATCCCTAAAGTAAATTAATGTGAAGGATCTGTGGAGAAAAAACAGTGAAGATCAGTGACCCAAATGACCCTTCATACTTGCTTTCTATGCTTTACTCTGCCTGTTTCCACACATCCTCCAAGTTTCCTTTGCTGCCAATAGAAGTCAGTAATTTTTGAAATTTTGGGGTGTATTAAGATTAATGAAAGGGCAGAAGATCCAAGTGTGAAAATCCGTTGCTTACCCTGTTTATTCATAAGAAGTATGATAAGGGAGGAATTAGTTCCTTTGACCTCTTACAGTTTTGCTTCCCTTTGACCAGTATATCTCTATATCAGTCCTGTTGGCTGAAGGGCAAGAATCATATGTTTTGCCCTTACTTCACGCTTCATGCCATATTCATGACAGAAGACTTTCACAGCCTTCTATAATTTAATTGCATGGTACTTTCAATTTACATGTATACACATGTAGGCCAAAAACTATAGTTCTGATCATCTAGATAACACAAGCTATAGAATCTTTCTGTTTGCACTAAATTCTTGATATTAACATTTGAACATGAACATTTGGGAAAATCTTAAATCAGAGAATCACAGAGTATCTCAAGTTGGAAGGGACCCCTAAGGATCATTGAGTCCAACTCCCCATCTTGACCTAAATCTTGATCTAAAAAATGGCAATACTGGATATGCTACCAGGTAGATTTGTATGCACCTGTCACTGTCTCTATCACTGTTCTCATTTATTTTTACACTATCTTGGATGCCATCCTCCCCATCTTAAATGGTCCAGTCCCTGTTTTCCTTATTTGGAACCAAGTACTTCTTTTGGTAATCCCTATTCTAGAATACTTATTGTCCAGTCTGAGTTGCCATAATCTCTTCAACACACTTGAAAACAGTCTTTTAAAATTGTTGGTGTACTTGTTTTATGGAGATGACACACACATTTTTTTTCCCTTTGCAAATAGTATATGATAAAAAAATAAATTGAATAATACTTATTTTTCTTAGAAGTCAAAGCTGGATCTATGTGGAAAAAACAAACAGCAAACAATCCCGCCCCCTGTTTTTCCAGTTGTCTAAAGGGAGAATTTTTCTGTGCATCTCGTTTTGTAACTTCAAAATGGGTACATTCAACTGATGGGAAAATATAATTACTGTCCTTAAGATAATTTATCACCAAACTACATTTGTGACATCAGTCATTATGAGGTCTAATGCATGTAATTGGCAAATGTGTTTGCATCTCATACTTTATTCTAATTGACATCTACCATATTGCTGCTGACAGCTTTTCAGCCCAGATGAATGCTGTTTGCCAAGAGCTATTACTACTTTGCTGAGGTAGTCATACATGGATACGTTATAGTGAAGATACAGAGAAAAAAAAAAAAAAAAATCACTATGCTTTTTTACTGCTCAGGTGTCTAGGTTCACTAGTTCTGAATAGCAAGACTTTGACATGCATCGAGTAGATTCTTGACAGTTTGACGATGTGTCACTTCTGAGTCTTTGTACAGTACACCAAAAAAGGACCATTGAAATACTGAAAGGTTACTATGTGCTTTGGAGCACTGAATATAATTCATGCAAGATGAAACTTTATAAATTAAATCACTGAAGAAAAAATGTTTTACTAAAGAAACTATCATTAGACATTTTCTCTCTTGTAATAGGGTTACATTTTGTCATCAGTACTCATGCAAAAGGACAATGAAAGTTAATTTTATGAGTTAGTGAAGGCCATAAGAGACCTTGTAGAGACATTAAATAGTCAGCATATCTACTACAGTGACATCCTGTCAAATTATAAATAGTGGCCTGTCACTTTGTGGACTAAATTGCAATTGCTGTTGTTTGTATGTAAAGGACTTGGGTAATAAAGATAAAATAATTGTAGCTCTAGTGAGATCAAAATGTTTCTGTTTGGTATCTTGGCTGTAATTATTAACCCAAAAATTTTTAGAGGAAAAAAAAAAGTTAATGAAACACAGTATTACTGTATTAAAGTTGTTGCACAGTTCAGATATAATAAGTATATTGAAAGTGTAAATAACATTCAGTTGACACAATATAAGCAACATTAAAACGTGAAAACTACATGTTTAGCCAGTTTATGTAGACATTTGTACCTAAAAACCAAATCTTTTGGTATGAACATTTGCAGTAATTCTTTTTTATTGTATATTAAGGCATATTTTTCCCTCTGCCAGAGGTCCTTAGAATTTCTTGAATATGAAAGACTACATATGGTACAATTGGACCAAATTTTAAAGTTAGATTAAAGCAAAGTCTGATTTCAGAATTTGAAGTGCTATTAGATTCAAGTGTATTTTAAGTTGCTGCTTTCTGTGTTCTTTGCTACTTCCAATAATCGAGAACTTCACTTCTAAAAAATAAAGTTTAATTTCATTTTAATACACCTTATACGTTCAGTAGCTAAAAGCCAGCCAAGAGCACTGTACTTGAAATACGTTGTTCACAGTAGATAAACTATTCTGAGTTCATGCAGATATATCTGGATTTTATTAAAAACCCTACAGTTTACAAGGGCATGAAATAACTAGAAACCTTCCTGCTTTTTTTCATAAAAGAAGAAATAATTTAGAATAACATTTTTAGTTGTAGTAAGCTTTAAGTGTTTACAAGTAAGTATTGTTCAAACTTCTCGGAGTGTTGGGTAGCAAGCCTTTTTTGCACATTCTTTTCTGATACCATGCTTATAATAAGGTACTGATTAAATTGCTATTGCTTTAACTCATTCCCTTCCTAGACAGCATGAATTGCATTGTGAACTCTTCATGGCTTCATGACAGCTTACAACGTAATTATTGTTTAAAGAATTATCTATATAATACTTTCATAGTATCCAAGTGTGAGGCGTGTAGGCTTTCACAGATTACATGTAACTTATTAATAACATAAATATAAAACCTGGTGAAATTTCTTTCTTCCTTTTGGCAATTTCAAAGTCAAGTTTTTAAAACTTCTTGCTATCAAATCCACATTTTCAGGAAGCGTGACATCTAATTACGCAGCAGTGAAGACTTATGATTAAATTCTTCATAAATAAAGTGGTTTGATATTTTCAAACAATAAGCTTACACACTACTCTTCATCTCAAG
Source organism: Falco peregrinus (assembly GCF_023634155.1). Taxonomy (NCBI): domain Eukaryota; kingdom Metazoa; phylum Chordata; class Aves; order Falconiformes; family Falconidae; genus Falco; species Falco peregrinus. Next base: position 2,599,524 of record NC_073722.1, read on the forward strand.
CTGACTATTTTTTTCAATTTGATGCTTCTTCACTGTCATTTTCTCAAAGATCTTATTGGAAATAAGCTTCATATTTTTAAGATAGTAGTTGGACATAATTTTTCTACAAACTCTGTGTTTTCTATAACATACACTTTACAAGAGATCTGTAATTATACTTATAGAAATTGAAATCATATCTTCCATACTTTAAAAGGCAAACAATTATGCCAACAATAAATATGACAATCTCATTTATATAAAATTTTGAAAATGTGTTACTTACACTGTAAATAATAAATCCATAACCGAAGGGAACGCATTGAAGGTTGCTGTAATTATCTGCGTGGAAGATAACTGAAAAAAATGTGAGAAACCATCAAAGCAGATATTTCTAAGAAATCTAGGCAAATTTTTTTTTAGCATTGTGCTAGACAATATTTAGCAACCATTCTCGAACTTTAAATGACACATTTTCTTATACTTTGCACCATTCATCTATACCCTCTATGTGTCTGTTTCAAATAGCAATACCTATTTTTGAAAAGGAATTTAACTTTCCATATATTTTAAATACATGGTAAATAATCATGTTATATCATTTATTTATTTAAAAAAATCAGGTTTTCAAAAACTATCTCAGTAAACACACTGCAATTTTAGGTTTCATCAAAGAATTATTTTTTGTGTCAGGAAGGACATCTGGAGGCCATCTAGTCCAACATCCTGCTCAAAACAGGTATAATGACATCAGGATGGTTGTCAAGTCTTGAACATCCCCTTAATGGGTTCCACCACCTCTCTTGACAGCCTGTTGACTTATTTAAAAATCATCATGGTTATCACCCCTTCTCCCGGAGTATCTAATTGAAATTTCTCCTCTTCCCATTTGCGTCTGCTGCCTCTTTTCCTATCACTGTGCACTGCTGCTGGGAGTCTGGCATCATCTTCTCTGTCTCTTCGGATGAAGTAGCTGTACATAGCAATGGAGTCTCCCCTTAGCTTTCTGTTCCCCAAGCCCAGTTCTCTCAGCATCTCCTTGTGTACCATGCTTTCCAATACTCTGATCTTCTTGTTGGCCTTTTTCTGGAATCACTCTGTGTGCTGATATCCTTCATGTACTTGGGAGCCCAAACCTGGGCATAGTACTCCAGATGCGGTGTTACAAGTGTCAATAAAAGGGGAAGGATCACTTTTCTGGACGTGCTGCCTATACTCTGTCATACGTACTAGGGTGCAGTTGGCCTGCACTGCACAGGCACAACCACTGGTTTAGGTTAAACTTGTCCACCAGCACCCCTAGGGCCTTCTTTGCAGAGCTGCTTGCCAGAGAGGTGGCCCCCAGCCTGCTGCCCCTTGCTGCATAGGGTGTTTCTATCCCAGATGCAAGGCCTTGGCTCTTGCTCTTGTCGCACTCCATGAGCTGCTTCTGGTCAGCCCGTTTACCTGGCCTGTTCAGGTTCCTCTAACCTGCAGCCCTGCCATCCAGTATATTGACTCCCTCCTTCATTTCATGTCATCTGCAGGCTTGCTGAGAGCGCTCTCTGTCATCCAGGTTGTTGATGAAGACATTAAACTCAACTGGCTGCCAGCTGGACTTTGCAGCACTTATCACAGCCCTCTAAGCCTTGGTGGTCCAGCCAATTTTCCATCCACCTTTTGATCCACTTGTCCAGCCTGTTTCTCACCAGTTTCATGGTAAGGAGACTGTGCCAGAGGCCTTGCTACAAGGAAGATGCACGATATCCACTGCCTTCCCCGTGTCCACAGCGGCCAGTCACCTCACCACAGAGAGTGATGAGGTTGGTCAAGCTTGATCTGCTCAGGCAAGAAACCACTTCTAAGATCTGGTCCACAACTTTTCCAGGGACAGGGTTAAAGCTGACCAGCCTGTAGTTCCCTGGATCCTGCTTCTTACTTGTATCGAAGAGGAGTGTGACAGCAACACCCTTCCAAGTCATCACAAACATTTCAAAAAGGACAGGCAGCAGCCTCTCAGGTACCTCTGCCCGCCTCATGAACACCTCTGGGGATGTCTCCCACCTGGGCCCATGGACTTGGATATGTGCAAGTGGATTAAGTGATCCACTCCCCCTTCCTCTCCTTCATGCCCACAGACTCTCTTAGGAGGCTCGGGGGCCTAGGAGGCTTGAGGAGAAGCCTTTACAGTGAAAACCAAAGGGAAAAAATGCATGGAGTACCTCAGCTTTTTGCCAGTTGCTTGTCGCTGGGCTGCCTGCCCCACAGAGCAGCGGTGACAGCCTCCCCAGAGCCACCTCCTTTGTCTGGCAGCAGCACTGGCAGCCTCCCCCCAGTAGCCTCCCCAGCGAGGACCCCAGCCCCGCCGCTTCTCGTGGGGCCAGGGGCCTGCCAAAACAGCGGGGGTGGCGGGCAGCCGCAGGCGGGCAGCGCGGCCTCCCAGCACCTGCCTGCTGGCAGAGCGCTGAGGACGCAGTGGCCCTATAAGTCCTGTGAAAAGTCTTGCCCTGGTTCCCCTCCAAGCAGAGGTTGGTGTCGCACACTGGGTGCCGCTGAGACCCGGAGCATCGACTGCTGTTAGTGCGCTTCATTTTATTTTCTTGCTGAGGTGTAGAGTGCTCTGAAGAAGTAGGGATGTTTTCAGAAGCATTTTATAGGCCCTGGAGCTGTTCTTTTTGTCCTTTAAAGGCTTTTTCTTTTCAGCCTTAAGCTGCATAGTTGTAAGAGAGGCAGCCGGTGGTTAGGCATAAATTGTGCATAAGGAATGAGAAGTTCATGAGGGCGCATGCGGAGGCAGCTGCCACCGTCGGGAGGAAGAGGAACCAGGCCGAGGGAGGCTGCAGAGCAAGATTAAGCTGATGTGAGAGGCGAGCCTTCAGCTTTCTCGCTGAAAGGGTTTTAGGAAATGTTTCTAGGCAGGTTACCATTTTGTCGTGGGAAGAGAAATAACAGAGTTTAAAAAGCCCAGCTTTGGAAAGGGAAAAGGGTGGGGCTTTATTTTGTTTTCAGCTTGTTTGTTTGTTGTTTTTTGTGTTAAGATTTTTTAATATATAATTTATTTATTTTATTTATCTATAATCTTTGTGAAGAATGTAGGGTAGAAGCCCAGGCACATGCTGCTTGAAGATAAGAAAAATAAGTGAAAAAGGAGACCAGAATGAACAGATGAATTTCTGGCACTGTTTTGATTGGTATTCCTCATCTGGGATGCTATTATTACAGAAGCAGTAGAATTACGGGGCTGAATGTTTTTTCTTTGAGTCATTTTATATGTTAAGGGTGGGATATTGAAGAATGGATAGGCCAAAGAAAATCTTATGAAAAAATTTAATCTAGTACTTAAAATGAGGTGCAGATGTTAACATAGTCTTCTTGCCAGGGATAGCTGATATTTGTCATTGTTTTTATATGCCAAAGAGATGACTATTCCAAAGCCTTGTTTAAGCAGGATGCTGTGTGTGGGTTGGGGAGATGGACTTCGGTGCATTAGTGTTAGGCTTACCTTCTTGTGTGAAACTTGCCTTATGCAACGTGCTACACTTTTGCTCATAATCCTGCACTAGGTTTATATGGCACATATTAAGCTTTGTGGAAAGTTGTAGTCCCTAATTTCCATCCTGATATTAAAGAAAGCAAATTAAGCTGATAGACCAGAGAGGACCAAGTGTTGAGAAGGAAAAAGAAGGGTGAAACTGAGCCAGAGTACCAGAGAAGCTGAAAAAATACAGGTGAGAAAGGCATATAAAATCATTCATTTCTATGAACATGCAGTTCAATAATTTACTGAGAGGTAGCCAGATCAATGTCCACATCCTTCACCAGTTTCTGTGACAGCATAAAGGAACACTAAACAATGTGACACTCACTATTAAGCTCAATTTGTTAAGAAGATCAAGTGAGGGATAGGCTGTCAGGGAGATTTTTGTGCACACATGTACAAATGTGGTTAACTGAGACCTGCTTCTGTTAGCTCCCCTGGGAGCTGGCACAGGTGAACCTGGGGAAATGAGACACTTGCTGTGAGTGGTCTTGGTTTCATCTGGTTTTGTCTTTGTGCGAGGTAAGTAGTGTACAGGAAACAGTAAAAAATTCAGGGGGCAGTATTGGAATCTAGGACGAGCAACACCTTAGAATGCAATGATTTAGCTACTAAAAACAAATTAATTACACAGAAAGTTATGCCTTCTCATAGAAAAAAAAATCAGTACAAATTATCTAACTGCAAGGCTATCTATCTCAACTAGAAGCAAAGAACTGTCTTCGCTGAGGTCTTGATTTTGTGCAGAGACCACTGCCTATATGTCTGGTGGTTTGACCCTGGCTGAATGCCAGGTGCCCACCAAAACCGCTCTATCACCCCATCCTCAACTGAACAGGGGAGAGAAAATATAACAAAAGGCTCATGGTTCAAGATAAGGACAGGGAGATCACTCAGCAATTACTGTCATGGGCAAAACAGACTTGACTTTGGAAAAATTAGTTTAATTTATTAGTATTCAAATCAGAAAAACAACTTTCCCCCTCCTCTCCCCTGTCTTATTACTGGGTTTAGCTTAATTCCTGCTTTCTCTATGTCCTCCCCCTGAGCAGCCCAGGGGAATGGGAAATGAGCATTATGCTCAGTTGACCACATGTAATTTCTGGTGCTCCTTCCTCCTCCCCCTCTTACCCTGCTCCAGCGTGGGGTCCCTCCCACGGGAAACAGTTCTCTGTGAACTTCTCAAATGTGAGTCCCTCCCATGGGCTGCAGTTCCTCACACACTGCTCCAGCTTGTGTCCCTTCCACAGGGTGCAATCCTTCAGGCACAGGCTGCTCCAGCCTGGGTCCCCCACGGGGTCACAAGCCCTGCCAGCAAACCTGCTCCAGCACAGGCTTCCCACAGGGTCACAGCCTCCTTCAGGTGCATCCACGTGCTCTGGCATGGGGTCCTCTCCAGGCTGCAGGTGGATATCTGCTCCAGTGTTACATCTCCCTGGGCTGCAGGGGCACAGCCTGCCTTACAAAGGTCTTCACAGGCTGCAGGGGAATCTGCAGGGAAACCTCCTCTCCCTCCTTCTTCACTGACGTTGGTGTCTGCAGAGTCCCCCCGGCTACCGAAACCCACTACAAAACCATATGGAAACCCACTACAGTGTGATTTGTAAAACTGGAAGATATGCATGCATAGATAAACCCAAATATTTATGTGATGCATAGTAGCAATATATTTCAGAACTTAGGAACGATGAAATTTCAAAAGCTTAGAAAGTGACTGACAGTAAGACCTGAAGAAATATCCAAAGAATTGTAGATAGTTCTCCTGACTGAATTTCCGTGAGGGGTCTTAAATTATCAAACAGTCCTTTCTAAGCATCTGTAAGAGATGGTTAGAATGAACAGCTAGCATAGATTCATAAAGAACAATTCAGACCTACCCTATCTCTTGAAAAAATACTGCAGCAGGCCTTAAGGGGAAGAAGAGTTACAATATAACTTGAATTTACTAAACTGCAGTTTTGGTATCTCACATAGCATTCTCTTAAGCAAGCTAGGGAACTCTGGTGTAGATAAGACTGGTCTAAAGTTAGCATACAACATTTTTGGGGAAGAAAAAAAGTTTTTTATTTATTCACAGTCCTTCTTTTCCTTAGTAACTAGGGGTGCAGGAGGACTGTAATACCATAAGAGTCTGTACTGGGTCTAAGGTTATTCCATAACTTTGTTGGTAGTTTCAGTCTTAGGTTAGATGGCACTCTTGCTGCAGTCATATTAGAAGGCAGAACTCAAGTTCAAAATAATCACAATAAATTCCAGAAACAATAGAAAATAATAGACATACAGTTTGGTAAGAACAAGTACAGACACTAAGCAGGAGTAATTAACTGTACAAATACAAGATGAGGAATCCCCTCTAATGCTTCAGGAAATAATATAGGGACAGTATATTCACTGTGCCATACTGTTATATGTGTAGTTGGTTCTGGATTTTTTGCTTTCTTACTGAAGTGTTTGCCCTCTCTTCATATTGGTGATAGCAGAGCTCAAGGAATGTTGAAATACCTGGTAGGTGTCCTTTGGCAGATCTGAAAACATGTAATGCCTCTATCACCCTTTATGAATTTGAGGCATGGCATACTACTTTCTACCTACCCGTTTACAGGGTTGATAGTCCGTGGCAAAGTAACAAAGGGTAGAATATCTGAAACTTCTAAACCACGATCAAGTAGAGCTCTTTCTCCACAGGTCTTGCGGAGTGTAATGTGTAAGCATCCAGTAAAAAACCCCAAACTTGTAGGATCAAGTTATCTTAAATTTTCAAAAAGGACAAACAATACAATGTATCTAATTATTGATAGTTCATGAAATGATTAAAGAAGACTTAGAATTGGGTTTAATTAACCTAGGAAATGAGAAGAATGAGGATAGGTGTAGTGGAATGAAGCTGGGTGAATTACCATTGATAATATACAACTGTGGGCTGGCTTCAGAGGCAGCGGGTTGGCTGATATAGATAAGGTGCAGGTGTGGCTGGTTCTGTTAAGGGGTTGGGCAGCCAATGAAAAGACAGCAGCTGAGGAAGAGAGGGGAGGAAGAAGCAGAGAGAAGAGAAAGAGTGAACCCTGGATGAGGAGAGACTAGGAGAAGGCAGCAGAGGGACTGGCATGAAGGGTATGCTGGTATGTGATGGTAAAAGACCTTGTTGCAGCTTGATAGTTTGGAGAGTGCTGTGACAGATATGTATATATAAAACTGAAAAAGGACATCAGCATAAACTGCTGTCTCTGGTTTAGATATGACAAGAAGTAGCAGGGTTTAATTTGCAGCAAAGCCTAGATGCAAAAGTTAAGAAAAAAGGTATTAGAAAAGTGAAAATGGTTAACTCCTGGGGTAGATTTTTTTTATCTGGAGAATAGTCCAGCTTTGACTTAAGAGAAGTTAAACTGGCACTTGTCAGTACTGTTTTAACTGTGAAGCAAGATACAGTTGAACCCTTCTTCCTATAAGTAACCTTATAAAGATCCTCTTTATGCCTTATTCCTATCACTTCAGAAGTCACTTTCTGCAGAGTATGCAAAATAGGAACCAGGAGAAGAAATAGAAGTGGCAGCTTCTATTTCTACTGAAAGAACAAATAAAGATTATTAATTAATTATACTGTTAAAGTAAACATATCTCTTTATTTCATGTATTCTGTATGGTACAGTTGTTCTGCATGCTGAATGGAAACCTGGTTGTGCTGTTTTGGAAGGCTGGACTGGTTCCCTCAGTGGTTGTTATGTTTCTTCTCTCAGGCCACCAGATGGCTGTTTAGGTGTAATGGTAACAGCTGTTTGATTCTACTTGCCAGCCTTGAAACTGAAGAACTCTGGAATCACTTGGGTACTACAGGATTAAACAAAGACAAAATTTAAGTGTTTGTCTTCTATAATGTGGTGATTGCATGATGATGACTAATGGTACAGATTTTGCAGTAAATAATCTCTCAACATATTCTTACTACTTATTTCTAATAATTTGGTTTATTTTCTATAGGTATTTGTACTTACTCTGTACTGGTCATTTCCTAGGTGTATCTACAGAAAGACAGAAAATTAATCAGAGGAACAGAACAGTCTCTGGATTTTCTTCCGATGTGCAGACTACACTGATTGAAGTATTGAATCCATTTCCAGCACCGCCTTCCTGTAAGTAGGCTCAATCAGTGTGAAACACATGGTATAAAATTTTGTTGGGTTCCAGGGTGATTCAGTACTCTACAAGGAAATTTGCTAATTTAGTATTCTGTCAGAGAATCACTGCCATATATTTATGTCCACACATAAGAAAGAACAGTGGAGGCATATCTGTCAGAGGATGCTTAAAGCCATCACATTGTCTTTTCTGAAATTCAGGTTGAAAAAGGAAAGTCAAGAGTCACAGACACTATTATCCAGTTTTCAGAGATGATAACTCTGTACCCTATGGGAAATGTAGCAATGAATTTATAAGGCAGGAAATGCAAGAAATAGAGTTGCAATATGAAGGGGCTGTAAGTGTAGCTGTATTTGCTTTGTTCTTATCACCACCTCTCTATGTTACTAACAACCAATCATAATATCTTCAAGCTTTTAGATTAGTATTATTTGGTAGCACAGCTTTACAACCTCAGCACTAACAGACATAGCATACACTTATTGTCCATGGTTACTCCTGGTTATGTGCCTCACAGTTAATATTGAGGGACACAGAAAGATAATTCTGAGATAGTCAGAATGACAGTCAATGAGTTTGTTATGATTAGTACATATTGCATATTTGTTCAATTGCATTTTATCACACTGCTACAACCTGAGATATAAACCTCCTTATTGTTATGGGAGTTAATGGCTATTTTGAGCTATTTTGAATTCACAAAGCATCCAGGTGTATAAATTTAGGTCTTCAGTTATTTGTAGCAAGTATTTGAGTCGGCATACTAGTTTTCTGGATTCAGAGTTATTAGATTTTACATACAAAATAACACCATGAAGGTTTTGTGATTAACTGGGGGGTGGGGGAAGAGAGAGACTGTTGTAATGGCTTATTTGATAGGTTGTCATTTTCTATGGCTGAGATGCATAGACTTGCAAATTCTTCTAGATGACAAAAACATACTGTATTGATTAGGGGATAATATACCTATATTCTTTGTAAATTTGACTCTTTGAAATAATTGCAATGCAGACATTGATGCTAACTGGAATATTCAGTGCAAAGGAACTAAAATATGGGTCCAAAGTTATGAAACGAGAATTTTTATTGTATTGAGCATGTAACACTGTCAGGATCAAACAGCATAATTCCTGCAGTTTATTTTCTGTCGTATAATGATATCTGCATCTACTGAAAGGCTATTAAATATGCAGTAGTATTGTAAGTTGTTTTGTATGATTTTTTTGCTTGAAGTTGACTTTTTGCAGGGATCTAGGGATTGTAGCTTGCCATCTGTTGCTTAAATCTCTACATTTCCATTGCACTGAATGGATAGTCTTTTTAGCCTGGCTTCATGATTTAGCGATAGGAAGTGATGCTTATGATATCAGGCAGTGTAAGGTTATATTAGCGCTCATTTGTTTGTAACTGCACTCATTACGTTTGAACCTTCTGTGTGTGGCATTTTAAAAGATGGAAAGGTCTCGATACTATGTTTTCTAAAACTTACATGGAAATGCATGGCTGAGCAGAGGAGAGGGAGTCATGTCCTGACTGTCTATACTGTGAGTTCAAACATTACCTTTGTTGTGGGTGAAACTTCAGACAGAGCTTAACGCTTACAGACTAAAAGCATTCAAATACAGGTTGAAAATTTGTCAGAAACAAAGTATCGCATGTTTTCTTAGTGAAATTCCTTGCTTCCAACAGCTATGATAAGCAGTGTTTACAGAACTTTCAGCTTGGATACTCAAAACCTGATGCCCCCTGCAGAAGGCTGACATTATTTATAAACACATGGAGATGTAGCTGAAGGAACTGAGCTCCATATAATGCCAGAGTACAGTCAAGTGAATTAAATGGTTACCTCTTGTTCTCAGCTTTCTGTTTGGTGTTTTAGGTATGTTTGTAATACTTCAGCATGCTTTTAATGGCAGAGCTGTTTTCCGGTGGTAACCATTTATGTATGCAATAATTGAAGTTCATACAAAAAAGCATAGTTCAATTTACCTGAACATGTAAATTGGCTCGTATTAGTTGCTTGTGTGTGACTGGTACAGCAGTATTCAACATGATAAGTTAGGAAGTGTACAGTAATTGACACATAATAATATTGAAACAAATTGTCTAATACATTAATTTCTTGGACAAAACTGGATCGATTTTAATTTGTCAAATTCTGTACTGCGCTCTCATTGAAGTGAAAGTATATTTATTAAAACAGCAGTGACTGTGAAGTCTGGTGTGTTAAAATTTGATAATTTCTTTTGTCAAAGAAACAAATCATGAGATTAACTCAGAAGTCGTTCAATTTAAAGTGCAAGGTAGTGGGAACACAAAAATGCTTTACGATGAGTTTTTGTCAATCTGTATAATTTTTCAGTTAAGCAGTCATAAATCAAGGAATATTGTATTTTTTGAGGCTCATTAAAGAGACATTATACATTAGAATAGTGAAGCAGTCAGCATAATGAAATGATGAATGCCTATAACTATCTGTATGTAAATGATGTGAGACAGATTTGCTGGTGCTACAGAGGAGAATAACAATCTATTTGACAGTTCCCTGTAGGTGCTACTTCTGGATACAAGTGACAGATGTTGAATGTAAACCTCTTCAACAGCAAGCACTTATTAGCACTCAGTGGGGAAAAAATGGCAATATAGAATAAGACAAATAGCAGATAATGCCATTTAAATAACTTTGTTCTTACAAAGCTTTATTGCCAATGCGTTAAAATCTGGGAGGTCGGTTTTGTTGTTTGTTTTTCATTGACTGAGATTAGGTAGGTAAGAGAACATTTTGGAATTTAGAAATTTGTAATTTGAAACATTTAAGAAAATTAACTCAGTATTATGGGAACTCTTGATGGAAAATATATGTATGTGCCCTTTCATCACCAAACTTTTTAATGAAAAGTTATTTGGTAAATATTTATCAAATCATTATTATCTGTGATAAATGTCAGTACTGTGTGTGTGCTGCCATTACTCGATTTACTAAATTACTTTTAACTGTTTCCTTTTTTTTTCCCCCCTCTCTTTTCCCATGACAGAATGGAAAACTGTTTGTCTCTCAGATTTGTAACTTTAATGGATAAAGGGCAGAAGTAATTAATGAAACAAGGTTAACAATAGCAAATACTTTTTAGGATATCTTATGGTTTTATTTCTAGGCCGTTTGTCACAGTCCTAGCCTGAGATGCTACTCCTAGAAGTATAAAATATGTGAAATTCACATTTGGTAATAATCCAACTCTTCAACTGAGATCAGCATTAAAGTAGTTTAGAAGACTATAAAAAAAACCCACTTGATTTATTTCTTATCCTACTTTGTAATAGATTAGGTTAGGGATTTATATTTCTTTAAAGTATGCATCTAGACACATGGATTGATTTTTCAAATTGTCAAAGCTTACTTTAAAGCTTTTTCTTTTTTTGAGATAGCCTATCCTTAATATTTTATTTTCAATCTGCCAGCCAAACTACTGCTTGAAAGGGTAGAGATCGCACCAATGCTGAGTGATGCAGTATCTACATGTTTAGATTTCATATGGCCTTATGTCTTCTAGTATGATGAAATCTGTGACACTATTTGTGCTTTTTCTTTGTTATCTCTTGTCAACTGTTAAAGCTACCTTGTGTTGCTTGCACTAAATCTCTTGGGAACTTGGTGTTTCATTGCACCACTGCAGATTTGTAATCCCCTTTCATGGTGTTAAATTATCAGTCACATATGCATTGTGTCTGACTTACTGGACATGTTTATTGTTCCCCTGGCTACTGTGCTTGCTAATTTGTTTCTTTATTGCTTTGCCTTGAGTTAGGGAATACTCACCCTCTGTCCTGTGAATTCTTAAAAAGAATAGCTAAAGTTCTTTCCTATGTATTTTTTGCTATTAGTTCTCACTGTTGCAATTCAAATCCAGGTGATTTTCCTCATGTAGCTCTTGATCTATGTTCATGTAGAACAGCTGAGGTTCAATAATGTAGAATGTGAGTATCATCTCAATGGGGAGAGTAAAGACAGATTTTATGAGATGATATAAGCCATAATCTATGATTGTAACATATTTCACACATAGAAGGACTTTTTTTGGAAGTAAAGAGAAGTTCATAAGTCCAGGAAATGTATTTTGATCCTATTAACCTAGCCTCTTTAAATGATCACAGGGCTTAAAACTATTGCTGAATTTTATCTCCTCTTTGCAACACAAGAGTTATAAACGGGAGGTACTTAGTCACATTTAGATAGAAGAGCTTCCTGTGCATCTACTGGCTCAACATTTACTCAGTTTCCTTCTATTCCTCTTCTGTTCTCAGCTGCCCTATAATCTCTCTTATGTGAGATGCCACAAATTTTTTAAAAACTGTTTTGCCTATCTGGTTGAGCAGACCTCTGAAATATGTTGAAGAAAGTGAAAACATCTAACATCTATCTTTACATGACAAATCAACAGAATTGGTCCATGTGCTATACCTTAAAAAACCCCATAAATCAGCAACAAGTGTTCTATAGAAACTTCCTAAAATTATTTTTAGTAATAGTATATTTTTAAATATTTGTAATTTAATAATTTAAAATATAGTGTATATTTATGTAATATAAATACATAAAATACAAATTGTCTATAATTTAAAGAATAATAATAGCAAAAACTATAAACGTTAATAATAGTATGAATATTCTTATAACCCAAAACAGAAGAACGAAAACGGCCTTTTTCTTTCAACAATTTAGAGCTTTCATGATGCCAAACACAGCAACTGGGTTCAGAGATCACTGCATCTGAAATTAAATTCTGTCTGTCCCTCTGAGATTGGTACTATATGATCCTGTACGTTCCTATATGACACAGTATACATTGTGAGAAATTATTCTTTTACTGGCATTTCTGGTGACAACATTTATTTGATGAGTCAATGCTTAAAAGTTATTAATCTGTTAAGTAATACATTTTATACCAAAATATAGTTATAGACTGTATAGACTATGCGTAGTGTCTAAATATATGTAGGTATACACAGTATATACATGCCTATAAATATAGACTGCAGAAATATTTATTATATTTTGATTTTTAGGAAAATAACTAAAGGTTAATTTACAGTATAATGTAACTGCTTGTAGTACTTTGACAAAATTACTTTGAAATTATTCATTGAACTACTTTGGCTAATCAGAAAGCATACTGAAACATAAATGTTTCATTACCTCATTACCTTTGCTTAGTGTAAATAATAAATATAATACAATGACATTTATGTAAACTGCTGAAGAATGATGCATTTTTTTTTTCAAATGTAAGTCAAATCACCAAGGAAAAACCATAATAAAGAAAATTAAAATGAAAATACATGTATATGTTAGATTAAGACTTACTGCACTGCCATTGCATTTTAAAATTGATTTACTTCTCAGTTAAACTAGACTACTTGAGTAATTATTAACTAAGCTTAACATTAGATCTCATCAGCATTATTTCTTTTTATATTGGTTAAATCAGACTGGTAATCTACAAATAGTTAGAATTATAATTTCAAATCTAATGTCTTTGTCAGTTATATTTATCTGAATGTATGACTTCATTAATTGCAAAAAAATGAAAATCTCTTGGATATTGTTTCTCTTGCTTAAAGAAATCCCTTTGCAGAATGTAATAAGGAAGTGCTACGATGCTCATCCAACTATTCAGCTATTTTTTGTTTGAGCTGGATAATAAATTTAAATGATATTGAATGATAGCTGTACGAGCTGAGTTCTGCTGTGTAAATGTGCCAGAAGAGTACAAAATTAAAATATAAACCCATGATACAATAATGTTTCATTAATGCCTACTTCAAGTAATCAAATAGTTAAACTATTTTTTGTAATCTGTAATTTTTGCTAGTGGCAATATTTTTACACAATAATACTTGGGGTTAACAGAACTGCTACAAACAAAGGGATTGTGGATTTGTCAAACATGAAAACAAAGAGGTTTCATGAGCCCATTCCAGAAGGCCTGGCCTCTCTTCAGGTTTTACAGAAAACGTGTAGAATTTTGCTTGGATAAGGGCATTCTGTTTGAACTGAAACCTCAATCTTCACAAGTGGTGTCAAAATAAAGAATAACAGTGCTCAAATGGGAAAAAGGGTGAGGGAAGGGGAAACCTGTCTTCAGGCAACCTGTTAAACAGTTGTATTGGATAAATTTTCTTTATTTAATTGGTTCTATTACATATCATTACAATCCACAAATACAGACCTATGTATGGATCTGCTCATACATAGTGTCTGGGTTTTAATTTTTAGTTTTGAGATCAAACTGAAAAGAAAATAAAATCATACATATTCAGCAATAGATCCCAGTCATGCAGTGCTGTCCGGCTGCAGGGGGCCTACACATCAATCTAGATGAGAGTTCTCCTTGGACAGAAAGCTGAAAACTGTTCTTTGGTTGTCCCAACATACAAGCTTAATTTTAGGGTAAAAATGAAAGGAGACTCATAGGGATTGGTTTGTTCACTGATGATTTCAAGATTTGATACCCCAGCAGCAGGAGTCACTGTAAATTGCCATTCTCTCCCATTTGTCAGTCTGTGCTTTGTCTTTTTAATGTGGGACACACTTTTAGAACTTCATTGCGATAGATGAAAGTTAGGAGAAGACTATGGAAAATAAGGATATGGAAATGAGTGTTAGTTTTATCTTAAGGCTTTTGGAGATTTCAAGAGTACAATGTATCTTTAGTAGTCCCAAAACAGTCTTTTGTTTTTCCATTTTGATATGTAGAAGAATTTTTGCCATAGTGGCTTTTTGTGGAGAGAAAATAGAAAGACAAAAAGATTTATGACTGTTACTGAAGATGCTGTGGGCTGAGCAATTGGATTGCAACATATTCTAGTTTCCTCTTTAGCCATTGTAAAAATTTTGACATTCAAAACTGAGGCTGAAGGTGAAGGACTGTGGGGAAGGCAAGAACTACAATTATAAGGAAATGCAAGAAAACAGTAGAAAAGAATAAACAATGGAGAAAGTATGACTTTGGACACCATCGAAGAGGATGAGATGAAAGGATGCTTGAAAGGGAGAAAGATAATGAGAGAGAACTTATTTTTTCCATCTTAATTTTAGAGGCTGCCATAACCTAAGGCAAACTGTTTGACATTGCAAAGCAGAAGCAATTATCTGTTTTACTGAAATGATTTTCACCTGAAAGGGATGGAAATTAGAAAATGAAAAGGTGAAAAAACTGGCATAAGAATACTGTACTAGAGAGTATATATTTAAGTGAATCCAAATGAGATACATAATTTGGTAGCAACAGTAGCAAAACTGACATAAATACTATTTTTCTAAAAATATCTTCAAATATAATTAATGATATAGATGTATCTATTTTATGTCCTTCTATATTTACCTGTCTATACATCCATTTTTATAGATTGGTGTGTACACATTAGTAACAGAGTTTCATTACCCTCATTCATCTTTCTCTGGGGAAAAAAAAATCCAAAACTTTAACAAAGTTTTTTCTCTTCACAATTGCATTTTATCATTATATCTGAGTGATAAACCTGTCATAGTCCCCTTTGATGCCAAAACGGCACAGAGTAAGTGCTCAGAAACGAATTTTGTCTTTAAGCATCAAAGGTATTTATTTCGTGCAACGTTGGGGAGCTAGCTGGTTCGCATCAGACAAACTAGCTCCAAAGTTTTCAGTGAGAAGTTAGGTAATTTACACAGATTTCCTGAGATGTTATGACATCTTTATGTACATACTCATTTGATTTTGACACCTAATCATTCTGTTCACAATAGGTGCGATCTAGGTGGAGTAAACCTTTCAACCTTCTTTGTTCAACGATTTCCTGACTCTTGGTCTCCTTGTCTCCTTCAGGTGCCCACCTTATCTTTTCTAATTATGCAGAGCACCTTCCTTTAACATTGTCAGTGGTACATTCCTTTAACACCATCAGTGGAACCTTTTCTTATTCAAAGACCTATTCTTGTCATTCAGAGTACGTACCTTTAACATCATCAGTGGAACCTTTCCTAATTATTCAGAGTACATTCCTTTCTCAATACAGAGCATCACCCAGAGCATTGTCCCAAACTCATCCTGACCAATCTTTTTAAGACCTTGTTCTGTTTCACCTTGCCGCATGTTCCTGTAGTAGCCTAAAATACCTCACTTTTCCTCCCTCTTATCTACTGCCCCAGACAAAGCTAGGTTGAATAAATACAGACTTTTAGATGTTTTGAAAATAATTTGAGAGGTAGACAAGAAAGACAAAAATTAGCTTAAATTAAAATGAAAAATATAACCTTTTTATTTTTAAGAGGAGTAGAATTAGCCTCTTTCGACTTATTGGAACATTAAAGAGTTTGCACAAATTATTTTAAGAAAAGTAGTTTTAGATGCACAAGATTCTGGAGTGAGTAGTTTACATAAACTCCCTGCTAGCTATTTTTTATTGTAGTAGATTTATTTCTATAGTAATTGGCTGAAGAAAACTTCTGTTTTGTGTTTGAGAGGATTTAATTCTTCATTTTCCTCTAGAGTAACCATGTGGCTGCACTTTTTTTCTGGAGAGGGTAGTAAAATTTTTCCTAAATCCTGTATTTTGCTACTCTATGGTTAAAGCTTAATTTTTTACTGGAGTATAATCAATAATTAAATATTGATGCTGCTAGTAGTTAGTGTCCATATGTTATATATATCTCTAATGTTAGTATCTACCAATTTTTGAAAGTGAAGACAAAAGCTTGGGAACAAAAAACTGAAATAACTTTCCTAGGATTGCCATTAGTTTAAAATGAAAGGTTAATTTCTGACTCTTTCTGGATTGTGTCCTATTGAGGATAGAAGAACTGATAGGTTCTTTTTCCCTCTGCTGTGTAAAGCAATACAAAACAGAATGAAAAACACGATCAGCATCATAAGTAACTAAAAAAAAAAAAAGAAAAAAAAAAAAACACCAAAAGAATCTAATTTCCTGATCTCCACCTCATTCATTTAAGTTCTTGAAAAATAATTTAACAGTGTGGTGATGGTCTTCCAAGGATAACAATAATCCTAGATAAAATTTCTCTCTGTCACTGCATTTCTCTATCTTTATCAGATCACTATTGTGTCATTTTTATTGCTAAGCGGATAATATATAAATATTTGAACAGGCTGCTCAGACCTACTGACTAAAAACCAGAGCTGAATATTTCTAGTTGTGGCAAAGGTTCCTTAGTCTCTTGTCCTGTTTCCTTACAGACAGGTTATAAGCATTATTACTATTTCAGTTTCACAAGTTCATTCCTGGAACTTCCTTTCCTAAACGTTCTGTTCCTTCTAAATATATATTTGCTTATAGGAAAGCTAGTAGAAAATGGAGATTTCTGCCTTACGGCCAACAAAATCTTGGATTAAATGGTTGGTAAAGGTATCTGTCAGAAATTGCTACTATCTACAGTCTGCTATATGAAGATTCTAAAGAAGAAGTCAGTATAATAAAAATGTATGACAGCTCTAATGATATCTATCACCTGGGTTTCAGTAAAGACTTTACACCATAAAAGATCTGCAAGAGAGAAAGGGAAAAGCAGTTAATATGACTAACCTATTCATAAATGATTTTAAGAGCAAACTTATTTCTTAACAGAGTTGGAAACATAAGAGGTAAGATCATGATAAGGAATAATTTGAAGTTTATAAAGTAAACAAAAATACAAAAGCTGTTAGGACAATGGAATTTTGTGGATGTTAAAGTTGAGAACGCTGTGTTTTATAACATGGTATAGGTTAAACACTAATAATATTAATTTCATACTGTATATATGCATGTATGTGTGTCCATATAGATTTAAAATCACTTTCTCTGTGGTGAGATTCGTTTTATGAGTAGGAAATAACACAATCATGCAAGAAAATATTGAGGTAGTGAGTTGTATTACTGTTACTGCAACAGACAAAACCAGGAATAATTCAACCCCACAAGCTTCCATAATTGATTTGATATCTTGAAGATAAAAATAAAATTTTTGAAAGTTCATTATTCAGAAACTCACATTAAAGAAAAAATTGGTTGGTTTTTGTTTTGATTTTCTGTTCTCCATATGTGCCTATCATTTTAATGAAAGACTTAGCTTAAGTTCCACAATCCTGTAGGGACATGGAAACTTATCAATATTTCTGATTTCACTTTGTATTATAACTGTTTTGTATAAACTACTTTGACATCTGACACTACCACTTCTCGAGCAGTTTTTCCAGTTGTTAGCAGCAAGATAGGAGCTCTCATCCTGTGTTAATGCTAAGCCATTTAATAAACAAAGTAGGTTCTCCTCTTGCATAGTCCTGTATGTTTCACTAGGAGGATAATTATTACTTTCATATTACTTTCTGGTGATGTAAGGATGAACACATATGTGTAGCGACATTGAGGCATGACAGTATGTATATGCACATGTGTACATGTAGGTACTGTTTCATTTGTTTTTCATTTAGAATGTAAATAGGGCATGAACAAAAAATAACATTATATCTCCAGCTAATTACGCCGTAAGTGGTGGAATCAGATTTTTTTCTTGTATTTATTTTGGTTTTTTTTTGTATTTTACTGCATTTTTTAACACATCTAATTAAAATCTAACTCTGATTTCATTGGGACCTGTTCACTTGAAAGTGCAAATCACACTGATTCATATGTACCTGTTTACATAACATAGTATGTATAATACTGTTTCTTAGAATTCAGTAAGACACTGTTATCTTGAACAATAATCAATTAACAGAGCTATACAACATGTATCACACATTGGCTCATCATGAGAGATATTGCTACAGCTTCTCACTACGCTTGGCTTAGTGCACCCATACAGTTTTTGTAAATTCTGTTAGTTTACAATTGTGTGTTTTAAGAGTCAGACCTAAGGCACTCTTACTGTTTTCCCTTGATCATTGCACTTGAAAAACTGGTCTTGGTGAAGTCCTTGTCAAAATTAACTGTTTATAGACAGTTGTTTCTTAGTTCTTCAAAACAATTCCTTTTCTCCTCTTTCTCCTACACTTCAAATTTGTGATGTTTTGAAGTTTTTAAATTTCTCAAGCATTAAGTTATTAAAATGCCTGTAAATGTTACATATTTCAAGTTGTAACAGAAAACTTCAAATGACTGCAGAATCTGCGGACAGTTATCAAATTTATTTGAATATAAAAAAATCACTATAATTGGCACTGCAAAATTTTTCTGGTAGTGCTGGCCTACTGGGATATACTACATAGCTTTCTCTTCTGCCTGATGATTGTCTGGGCTGGATAATGGACCAAATTAATTACTAAGATTTCCTCCAGACCCATTTTCTATGGTTCATTTTCATGGTCTTTTCAGGCAAGAATATAACCATTCAGAAAGTACCACTGAGCTGCAAAATCTAAAACTGACTATAAAAATGGTTGAATTTAATATAGATGGATAAAGCATTTGCATTTTATTAAAGAATAAATACTGCTGTAGTGCCATTTACTTTATAGTGTATACATTATTATCTATATTATATTAGTCAAACCAAAAATACCACATGCTTTAGGTCCTATTAGACCTCTTGGGAACAGGATAAGGGTTTTTGTCCAAATCAATGATTTGGAATTGTCAGTAAACTGAAGGGTAATAGCATTAGAATGCTAAGGAATAAGGAGGTGGTTAGATGGTACTGGCAGCCATTACTTCGGTGGCTTATTATTTGTAATTAAACACCACTTGCTCAGAAATTTGGAATTTTCAATCATTTCTTTCCCTTCAAGATTTGTTTTTTATGATAACAAGTGTTATTGTCTATTAAATTGTCAGCATTAATTATTAATCTGGTGACCTATAGATGCAACTTGTCAAAGTAGGAGATTGGAAAGACTGTATATAATTAAGTTACACACAATGTATTTCTACTTTTTTAATGTATTTGAGAGATTTCACACTTTTTTTTCTTCCTAAATTTTGTCAAAATAAGTCAAACACAATCTCATCCACACTCAGAACTGCCTGTACACAATGGTAGCAGAACAAATCTTAAAACCCACTCTCCATGGTTGTAACCCTTGCAAAATTTGGTTATCAGCCACTTATAGTGATTCTTTCTTGATGTATTTATACAAATTTTATACATAAATATATTATATAACTGTTCCAAAATGTGCTCATATAATACAGTCATATTTTCATGACATCATAAGGACTCGGATCCATCAAAAACCCCAACAGTATGTGTGGAATCAAGGCTTTAAAAATGAATCACCAGACAGGATATTTTAGTATACAAAAAATAGAGCATGGTAATAGTAGTAGCTGACCTACTGTTTTCTGTTTACATGCAGATCATAAGAATAAAATCAAATTGCATTGACAAGACATACATTTTACTTTTTCATGAGCTGAAAGTTCAAGTTTGTTTTCATTTTTGAGCATTTCAAATATTTATCTATTTTCTTCCTCAAATTAAATGTTCTTTGAAAGATGAGTTTAAATTTAAAAGATCTACATGTCTTGCTTTAAGTTTTCCAAATATTTTATGACTAGAATTAAGATTTCAGATACTTTGGGAGAGAGGCACAAAAGGAATCAATTAGCAGTATTAAGACAATTTCATAAAATTTTTTTCTTTATCCTTCTGTAACGCTAACCTTTATGTCCCAGTAGGGTACAATATGTTGTGTTTTCTAACCTGTCAGGATTAAACCATGCAGTCTACTTTTTGGAGAGAATTAGAAGTAGCTAAAGAACTGGGGGGGGGGGGGGGGGGGGGCGGCAGTTTAGTATAGACCAAAGAGTTTGTCCTTTTCGAGTGCTTCCCTGGCAAGTACCTACATTGAAAATTTTGAATTTTCATATTTTTGCAAGTGACATGCATTAAAATATACGTGCTCTAGGATATTAATCACTGCAGTGGTGATGTAAGTTAGGGTAGAACAAGCATTAGTGGGAAGAGGGAGTAATTAAAATCAGTCTTCTGTACTGGCATTTCATTACAAATAATCCACACATTTCTAATTTCAAAATTAGGATCTTCATCATTGTTTTGGACCTGTATGATAATGATGATACTGAAGTTGGCATTACCTACAACCTGTAGGAAAAGTTGTTAATCACAGTAGTATTTATAGACTTCCCTGCAACTGATATTTTACTTCCTATGGCATGGTATGTATGAGTCAAGTTCTGGGGCCTATCTGTGATGGCTCCCAATACAGCAAATAAGGATCAACAAAATAAAGTGTGTTACCCTCCCTGGGAAATTCAACAGACCTCTTTAAACCCTGTACAGCTTCTAAAGGGAGTTCCTCTTGTCTTATTGCTCAGGCTCCATTTTTTAGTTGAAACATATAACATATCTCTGTGTATGTATAAGGTGAGGTAACTGTCTCTTTAGGGAGATTCTTCCAGCACAATGGAGTCTTATGATCTTCTCAAAGTGTGTCTGAGGAGGAAATGCAGGTTTAATGACAAGCAATTGCATCTTCAGGCTGTGCTTCATTATCTGTCACTTTTTCATCACTTCACATTAGATGATGACAGTTTGGGTGCAGTGCTATTATTGAAGGAGTTTCTTGGAGAGAATGTTTGATATTTGAATAATCAAAGAACTATACTGCAGCACCTTTTTTCTGAGAGATTGTGTGATTTTCATGTGAGGTGACCCAGTCCTTGATACTATGTTAGATCAAAATACATAATTTTTTTGATCTTTAAGATGAAAAAAGGCAATATTGTTTTGACGTTAGTATGTACTTATCCAATATCTTAAGTAAACATTGGTTATGATTATTTAGAAGCTGATAGCTCTAAGAAGAGAAATTAAATGTGAGATGTTTATAACTATATTTATACTGTATGGGGTTAATTAAATGAGAGGCAAAAAAGCCTTAAACTCAAGAATTTTAATACCTTAAAGCTGGTCGTATTATGCTGTATATGCCATTTTAATCATGGAAAGCACATTATCATTTCATATGATTTGTATGTGCATATGCAATTTGTATAATTTCATGTGTGTACCTGTTTTTCACAGGCGGGATTAGACATAAAGTTTTAGCCTAGACACTGCTTCTTAAAAAGCAGAACCGTAGTTGACCTGACTGTACCTAACTAATGAGGTTAGGTGGTGATAGAACTTTCAGATACGTAGGCTGGCCCACGTATATCTTCACTTTACCTCTCTTGCTTGGTCAGAGGGGTCTAACTCATCTTGTCTCTAAAGAATTTATTTATGTTTCTTCTTTTTCTTTCAACTGTAAGTTTTAGTGTAAATACAGTTTTCTATGTGTATTTTAATAATGCAGCTTTATGTTTTCTACCACTAGGATTTGGTGATTTACAATAAAATATAACTAAATCTAAGTTAATGTTACCTAATGCTGCATCATCATGCTATTTAAAGTAGCACATATGACTATGGTAGAATTGGATGTTACTCCAGTTGGAATCTAATTGGAATAATAATTTTTGTAATTTGGAGGCTTGAGGAGTGAGGAGTAAAATTCCTGTTGTTGACCATCAGCCCTTACATGAGAGGTACAAGCATCATATTAACTACAGAAAATGTCTGGTTCTTTTCAGTGCTTCTAGGGTTATTTTTGGATCCTGCTTACGCAACATTCATATACATTGATGTTAAATATCAATTCCATTTGTCTTCTTTCAGTAACTATGTGTACTTCAAATATGGAAAGATTTGAAAGAAAATAAAGCATACAAATAAAATACTTATATTTCTGTCTTGGAAAAGAACACCATTCTGATCACACTAACATACTTAGCTGTTAAAGGCAGGGAATCAGCTCCAAGAGAAATGGGAATTCAAAACTGTAGTAAGTTCTGGGCTGTGTAGCTAGTATGTATGTATTTGGTGTACTTCAGCCTATTGTCTTTTTTTTTTTTTCCTTGTATCTGATTCGTCATACTTAATCATGTCTGGTAGCTTTCAGTGAAAATATGTCACTGTAGAAAACAACATTTCTGTTGCAGGATTGACTCAAAATTTATTATCAAATAAAAATACATATTTTTTCTTGACCTAAACCGTCTTACAATGCACGCAGTAAATGTAACAGTAGACTGTTATCAGAATAATTATAAAAGTGTCTCTTGTCCTAGTAACTTTCCTTAGTGATTGAAAGATTATCTTCTGCTTGACATGGCCCACTTGCACACAACAGTTGTGTGAGTGAAGGAAATATGTACAGCATGTGAAGCCTTTGATTTTAAACAAGTAAAAACTGCAAGTTGTTTTCCTCGTAATGTCATCTATACTACACCTTGTATATTGATATATAGATACATTGATCTATATAGTCAAATACAGTTAGATATATTTAATTTTTGATTTGCATTTCCAATTATGTAATCTTTCCAACATTTTCTTTCATTAGTATTCCAGGAAGTCCCACATCTGTCTCTATGACTTACCTTCCCTTTATACTTAACCTTCTTTAATCGTATTGATGCACTTCCTAGTAAAAAAAAAAAAAAAAAAAGAGGAGGATGGTTAGTGTCTTCTGTATGTTAATGCTTAGCTCTTTTTATTCTGATGACTTTTCACATGTTTTTGGGCCCATATGCCATCAGAATTTCCTTGCATCTTCTGCAGGCTGAGAAAAGTTTACTGACAGCATTCAGATTCTGGTTATACACCTGCTGCGAGCAGTATTTGCTGTCAGCTTGTGGTGTTGGTTATAGTATGACCAAGAGTTACGAGGTTTGAATAGTAACGACCTGCCACTGACTGTGTAGCTGTAGAGTTTTCTTGCTCATTTTCAGGAAACATGTACACTCCCCCTGATGTTTAGAGGTAGAGTAGCATTTTATATTTCATGGTTCAGCATGTAGCAGTTAGTCTTTGACTGTTTAAGCAGCACCACACCTCTTGAGATTCAGACTGCAATTCAGTCCCGGTGTTGTCAGTCAGAGAATGTGTTTCAAATATATCCTTAGCCCAGGGAGCTATATTCAGAAGATATCTGGATGAAATTCAAGAAATACAAGCAGGCCAGGAAAAATACCCACAACTGCAGTGCTATTTTAAGAGTTTCTTTACCTGACCATGAATTGTACTGGCAGGAAAGTAAATTACACTGATTATTTCTGTGTGCCACAAACTGGACTTCTCACTGTATTCAAATTAAAGGTAGCTAAGATGTCTGTATACTACATATGGGATATACATATGTACGCATGCTATTTGGTCATCTGGAGTCATTATAAAATTGAAGAATTAACAAAATATTTTTGTTGTAGTGCCATGAACGTTGTTCAGAGATAATACTGTGCAAAATCTTAATAAATGCAGTTTGAAGCAGAAAATATTATGGATACACTAAATGTGTGTATTCTATGCTTCAGTAGGGTAACAATACTGCATGGTTAACACTGCAGAATATTAAACCAACTGGTACTTAGACAATCCAGAAATGCAAATGTTCTTGTTGTTATTATGTATTTAATGGTTCCACAAAAAGATGAGTTTTCTAGTACTTTCAAATTTCTGAATAGTAATCAAGAAACATCCAGGAGACAGAAATTCCAGAAGAAGATACAAAACACAAAAGGAAATAGAAAGGTCCTGACACAGTTCACAGATCATAGGATGTATAAGTTATGTACCTGTACAGCTTTATAATCCTGTACTGTTACAAATACAGATTATATTTAAAAAGAAATTGCTTACATACAGAGCAAACCTGAAATTTGCTTAATTGTTCAGATTTTTGCATGTAGTAATTCCAAAATAGTCAAGAATTCATTTTACCTTTTTTTACCAGAACTACACTGTATTTTGTAATGATTACTGAGGTTCTGATTTAAAAGTAATTTTGAAGTAATAGACAAATCCTCTAGCTCCAAGGATAAACAGCAAACAATAATAATAGCAATAATATCAATAACAATAATGTAATTTGAAGCCCAGACAGATAATAACCTGTTGCCAGAAACTTTTAAAATACGTATCAGTCATCCTCAAGTATTAATGTGAACTAATCTATTTGAAATATCAGTGGATATTTATATTTGGTCTCAATTTTGTGGAGTTTGGTACATCTCACAGTATTGTAATAGTAACCTAGGCTATTTTTAGTTGGGCTGAGTAAAGTAATTAGACCAATATATCTTCTTGTCATTCTATGTTTGTTTTCTAATACCAAGTTCTAGTCGAATACTTACTTTTGTCACATGGAAGTATGATACATCTAGGTATCAATTTTTGTCCTGTCCCTGAACACCACTGGGCTGAAAGGAGCCTGAATTTGGTTTTTTGTACCTTCCCTTGAGATATTTGTGTTGAGTCTTCTGATTTTTCCTTTGTATTGTATAATGCTACGTATTGTAGAATATATTGTCAAATTTCATAAAGAATTTTCTAATCACAAAGAACATAGGAAAACTGTATCTGTCTTTAATACTGAATTGGTCTCAATTTTGTTACAAGTGCTTTCTTGGCTTTTTTACATGTTTCAGGTGTTCTTGCTCATGATAATAAAACTGGAATTTATGCTCAAATAATTAAAGGCAAGTAATAATTTCCTAAGTATAGTTAGTCATATCAGGATTCTAAGTCACTCATATACTGTTAAAAGACTTACTATGGCTCTCTTCATTTTAAGTACTTGTTAAAATAGATAGGAAATACATTTTAATTTAAAATAAGATTGGCTAATGATTCATTTCTAAATCTATTTTAAAGCTATCAAGGTAATTTAATTTTTTCATAACAATTCATTCAAATATAGACCGTGAATCAGGTGTTGTTTATGGTTCTGTTATTCAGGATTTTCATTATCTCATTATCATGGTGGCTCAAGTACTTAGATGCTTCAGAGACTACTTAAAATTCTAATCTTGCTGCAGTCCTGTCAGACATATGTCAAGGTCAAGATTCTATCCAAGCTAAGGTGATTGATCAGGCTTGTATGTTTAATAAATACCATAAGACAATGGAATAACTGGCATCATAACCAGTTGCACTTGATTACCCAGTGTTGATGACCAGCCTCAAGTTACAGCTGAGCAGAACCACAATCATCAGTGGGAGGGAAAGGTGTAGCCTGAGACTATGAGCTTTGATTTAGAACTGATCTGTTCTTATAACCCTTCAAAAAATAGGTAACCCCAGGATTTTTAGTCTGGCTCTTAAGGAAGCAGGGTTGATAAAACATGTTTCCTATTTTGTCTAGTAATTTTTGAACCCATTCAACCACATGTCAAAGTGAATCAGAAGTCTTAGTTATATTCCTTCAGGTTTCAAAAAGTTAATGGCTGCGCAGAAAGATTGGTCAGACATTTGGATCTGCCTGCCACACCACCTGCAGTCCAGTTTTACTCCAGAGCAGCTTGGTCTGAATACCTGGTAGCACTTGGAATGCATTTAGTGCTCTTCTCAAGGACGCTTCCTGGTTTAATTTCATCCTGAAGGATTTGCATGCACCAAGACTTTTCTGTAAAGGAAGCCAAAGTGTAAGTAGTAGCTGTGATCAGGAGATGAGCTTCAAAAATGCACTCCTGATCAAAATTAAAATGCCAGTGTGGATGCACGTTAAATACGCTAGATGCCTGTGAGGCAATTTATTTATGTACATGAGAAACTAAAGGCTGGGAGCATAGGAAGATAAAAGTCATGAGCAGGAACTGACAGATTCTGGGGTAACAAGGAGATACAGAGGACCTCAGTATTTTGTGCACAATCTGAAGGAAAGAACAGAGTGTTAAAATAGAAGAGAAGGATGCTTGGAACGCAGGAATTCATAGAGCAAGCTATACATAGGGCAGTTATTTTCTCATAGAGTTTGTAGTGACATTTTCCTTTATACTTTCTCAGCTTCAGACAGCATTCCTTAACTTACCTGTTTGAACAAAGTTTTTCCAAGCTGGTCTTTGCCCAGGTTCAGTCATGCTTGCTTCCTGCTATCCTGAATGACTCTGCTTTTATTTTTTTATACACATTTATACATGTTCCTTCTATCTGAGGAATCTGTCTGACTGTAAAAGATGAAACGCTGACAATCTCCTTACCATTATGAGGAGGATAAAACTTGGATGTGGCCTTTCTTTCCTGTTAGTGTGAATGCTCTGCGGCACCTGCACGGTACAGAAGACGCAGTAGCTGTGAAAATTCTTTCCGGGTTTTAGTTATTAGTGTTGAAAAACGTGTGCATTTTATTTTGGAAAATACTGATGAAACTGAACTGTAGGTATTACTGATTCTGCCTCTAATATAGGATAAATCCAAGTTGTCTTAGTTAAGACTGAAAAAAAAAAAAAAAAAAAAACCATCTGCTTTTTAAAAATAGATGTTTCCTGAGGTTAATTTCTTGTGTACACTTCAATTCTACTCATACTAATTGTCAGGCATTCCAAGGCAATGTCAAACGGTAGCGTTAGGAAAGTAGCAAATTCTGTATATTTTCCTTTAAGTCTGAAAATTGGATCGCAGTACTACAATGATTTCTAAATCTTTTGACTTGTCTGTCATGCTTTTATTGACTCTAAATATGCAAATGATCCAAATGTGTGGTGGCTTAACTTTATCACCTATTTATGTAGGTTCCTACCTGTGTTTGTTTAGAAATAGAGGTATAAATGTGTACATATACTATCAGTTTCTATATAAGAATTAATATCCAATTCATCTTTTAAGTTCTTCAGATAAAGCCTGTGATTTTTTTGAACCTAAACTTTCTTGTTGTTGTGGGTTTACTGATTACAAAATGGAGGCATAACTTTCTTGATTTGTTGGTATCAGCAAATGTTCCCACTGAGTTAAAGAACAGGTTTTAGGGTACATGAAAACTACATGAATGCTTTGTTTTTTCCTCTAATATTGAATTATTGTCAAGATCCAATAATTCAGTCATGTTCTTCTGTAGATACGGTGACTTGTGTATCTTACTGTATCACATCACATGTTTTTTTGTTTGTTTTTTTTTTTTTTTAAACTGATGTGGTTCTCTTTCTTTTTTCTTTCCCATAAGGGTTGTGAGGAGTTTTTGAAACACATTCAACACAGATTTTCCTGTTTATTTTTTTCATGCAAGTATGTTTCCATGGAGACAATTCTGGGGTTCATTTCTGCTGCAGCTCTAGACAGTCATTTATCTGTAGAACACCACCACAAATCAACTTTTCTGCATGTTGTGACAGTCCTAAGGCGATTAGTTCACAGGCTATATCTAAAGTTGATTTCCATGTTTGCATTTACACACACAGGCATAGTGTGCTTCTCCTGGAAGAATAGTACAAAACCACCATTTGCTTCTGGCAAATTTAGACACAAGATTTGGGTGCAGTTACAGGTAGATCAATATTAGGGCATGTTGGAGTACTTCTGGTGAACAATCCTGGTCCCATGTTGTCACAGAGACCCAAGAGCCTAGGTTTTTCCTTCAATTCCTTGCTCCTTCCCTGACATCACAGCAAAAAGAAAACTGCAGCACTCCCAGCAGGTTCCATGCTATGGACCAATACTGTGAAGTTTGCTGCTGAGGGAACTTTGCCTCTGGCTGTAAGTACATCACTTTAGATTTTCAGCACAGATAGTGACTCATGGCCCTCAGGCAAAGTGGGGAAAAGTGGCCCAGGCTGCTTAGTCTTATCAAGAACAGATTGACCATATCCAATTTCACTATAGTTTTATCAATATTGTGTTTTGTAGTGTGCTGCTGAGAATATGTATTACTTGACATAAGCCATGTAGAGCATGTTTGAGGATATAAAGCTGGCTGAAGTAATATTGGTGTGCTGTACAGAATGCTACAAGTGGGTTCAGTAAAATGATCTGACAGGCACCCTCATATACCTTAGGTTAGGAACCTAAAGATTCCTGTGTGTTCAGTATAGTTCTGTAAACTCCATGGAGGGATTTATGTCCCCTGTTTTATCAGTATATTTTAATATAGTTACGATGTTTTGACTAAGTAACTTTTTTTAAAAAAGTATTGACTATTCACAGTTAAGTATACTTAATGGAACTGTGGATGTAATTTTGCTTGAACTAAGAAAAAAGAGTATTTCAGAAAAATTAAAGCTAAACATCAGAAGACCAAACACAGAACTGTAAAAGCGCAAGGAACTCTACCCGTTTGCATTTCTTTCTTCCAAATTAATTGAAATTCAGCAGAGATTAAAAAGTCATCCCTAGTAAAAGCCAGGGAGATAGCCAGAGCAATCACACTCTCAAACTTCCCTAAGAAATACCAAGTCAAAAAAAGACAAAACATTTTTGTTACACTTATTTATCAAATATTTTGCAAAATGAAGATATTTGCCAAAAACAGTAAATAGAAACCTAGACAGTAAATGAAACATCACAAAAAAGGAAAATAAAAAATTAATAAGGTGAATGCTGGTTATGAGATTGTTTCTTACCAGTGTTATTAAGTATATTCTGGAAAACTTTTTGATGGGCAGATTTTAGTGGAACTCCTGTATACTGCTCGGCAACAATGAAAGCATTGGGTTTTTTCACTTGTCGTTTCACTAACCAGCTGCTCCATGATTATTTTCAAGAGTGTAGTTTCCAAGCACTCTGGGAAGTGTGTTGTAAACTACAGAAAGAAATGATAAAGTTCTAAGAAAAATAGTTTTATTATCTTGCACTATTTGAAAATAAAATTTACACGTGTAGTAAAAAAATAAGCTGCAAAGCTGAAGTGATATCTTTATGCTTACATTTTGTCTTCTGGATTTTCTGAATGTCTTATTTACTTTGTGAAATTTATGCTCATGCTACCTTGTAGCAGGAATAAAATACTTCATTTTGATTTTCTTAACCTGTCTCCAGTAAGCTTAGTTTGCAGATTTTTTTTTTTTTGGCTTCATCCATTAGTTTTTAGGCATTTTATAACTAAAACGTGTTATCTTTCTTTCCAATTTAAATGCTGAAAAGAAACTAGAAGGGTTTTGCAATCCATCTGTCTGTATAATTATTCTATGATTTAAATTGCTTGGTAATAGCAGTATTAGTAGTCTGCATTCCTTGAGGCACTGATAGAAAGCATAACCTGTCTTACTTGTGTAAAGTTGACCATATGTCATCATAATACATGTCACATTTTCCTTATAGTCTTTGGGAAATTGTTTTGAAGAAAGTAGAGATACTTGTGTTGCTTATTTTGTAAGGTTTAAATGAATATTCAGTATAGAATACCAAGTATTTTAATCCATTTTCAGATATTTGCTGTTTCTCTTAAAGTGTAATAATTGAATTCCATGCTTCATGGTTACAATTTTTCACTTTCTTTCTTGTTAATTCTCTCCAGACTGACAATGATCTTTGCACTTGTTAAAATGCAACACAAAATATATTTGGTATAAAATTAAGAGGAACAAAACATTTTATTCATTAATATATTTTACATTTGCATTATATTACTAGGATTACTTTTTAAAAACATAATTGGATAGTCCTGAGCTATTCATAAAGGTGATTCTTGCCTTACTTTAACTCTATGAAGATGAAAGGGTCTTACTGAAAAGGATGGTCATTGTTTTGTCATTAAAGCCTGAAGATGGAAAATTATTAGGTTATTCTAGACCAGTCTAGATGGGAGAAAACCAGGCCACAGTTTGCTAAACTCTGTGTCCTGGGAGCCCTAACAACGAATGATAATTGGGTAACTAAATTGGAAATAGATCGGGTTTGTAAGCTTACACAGTATCACAATATTTTCCGACTCATATGCATGGTCTTAACAGAACTAAAAAGATTTTACCATCTTTATAAGAGTTCTAAATATTTATACAGCTTACACTAGGAGGCACTTACAAGCGTTAAGAATTTTTAATTGGTTAGTATAATTTACAGAACGACTGTTACATTGGTATCACTTGCTAAAAAAACCCACAATTTTTTGTTAGTTAGTATACAAACTTTGATTCTTCAACTAAAAGTTAATAATTGTTTTAGGCTTTATTGGAAGAAAGACGTATCACATGGCAAAAGGGAAGAGTATGGCGTATTTCCAAATACATATGTATTTAAAATTTAAAAAAAGGGAAATGAAACATAACACTGAAAGGCTATAGATTTAGTGGATTCTTTCTGATTTGTCACATTCTAAACATTCAGATTCCTGCAGTTTTGTGAAAGAAAGCAGTGATATATCAAATATATTGTTGGGTATAAATTACATATGGTTAATACTCTTATGAATTATGAGGTTTGTAAAGAAACTCAGTAATTAAGCATTTTTTCATAATCATGAAGTTAGACTGTACTAGAGTACTAAATTCTCTTAAGGTAAAAGCTAAAGTAGAAAACCATAGACTAGCATACGAGACTGAAGTAGCTGATGTGAGTGTTGTAAATGCTGTGGTGGATGTGTAGAGAAGTGGTAGACACAGTATTGTCCTCTTTTCATTTTCTGTGCCTTTCACATGAGCTAAAAGCAGGTAAAATTTCACTGTCCACAAGCCACACTGAGACTTTCTTTACTATTGAATGCCATCTTACCATTTTTATACATTTAAACCTCCTCCAAAACAGTGATTTTTTTTCTTAAAGTATTTTTGACTGGGAATATATATTTTAACAAGGTTTTTTATAGATTGTTCTCAATAATTTTCTAGTATTGATGAGTATATTTACTAAAATTTGTGGACTAGCTTTGCCATTTAATATAGATAGCTCCAGTTTTGTATAATATTTTATTTCCATTTGGAGTAAAACCCAATTTTTTTTCTAATTAAGTGCTTATGGCGGTGGGGGAGCACTTTAACAGTGAGGACCTAGGCATAACACTGTCAAGAATTTCAGAATACAGTCTTAAGATAAAATGTCTGAGCAATGTATTGCAAGAGAGAACAGATTGAACTCATACTCGTTCAAGCCATTTCTTCAAGAATATTGAACACTGAGTAGGAGATCTAATGTATCTCGGTGTCTCATTACAATTCTTAAACAGATGTGTCATTTAGTCAGATCACTTTTAATGAGTGGATGTGGAAGTTTTCTAAAAAATTCCCTGCAGGGTGGTTTCATGGATGTGCTGTTACTACTGGACCAAGTGAGACAAAATTCTGATTTTTTTGCTGCAAGTATGTCATATTTTCATCACAAAACTAAACACAAACTATGAAGATAATGCCTAGTGACAGTTCATCCTGAAATTTCTTGAAGATGTCAAAGAGGTAGAAGCTAGATAACCAAGGAAGGAGTGAAAAATCAATGATAAAGCTTTTTTGTATCTGTGCTGTTAGAGTGGATGTTGCACCTGTGGCAACAAAGTGAGTATTATAATTTCATGCCATTGAAAAAAAATAAAATCTCACTGAAAGTCACTTACTGACTTTCATTTGCTTTATGAATTTTGGAAATGGGTATGTATCATGTGGGTACCCATTGTATTAATGTTAAAACAGGAAAAATGGTTGGGGTTTGGTAACTTATTTTGAAAAATTATTAATGTCTTTTTGAGGAAGTAGGGAAAGGTATTGTTTTGAGATTAGGGGCAAACTGTTCATTTTTCTAACAGAGATGTTATTATTAACTGAGTGACATAATTCCAGAGAGCTCTTGTTATCTGCTTTTCTAGCTGTCATGAATCTGTATGGACTATCACGAATCTATGTAGGACTGCTGCTCACCCAGGAACAGCCAGGGCCTTGAGGGCATCAGAAAAGAATGGGTTTTCTATAGCATTGATGTTGTAGGTCAGCAGTATGGAACAGCAATCACTGTTCAGGTCTGGGCTCCGTGGGGCATTCCCTTCACAAGGAGAAGCCCCGAGTGAGAAATCAAGCCAGCCTCAGAATTGCCTTGCAGTCAGAATAGTTTAAAACACCTAAAGCACGATTTTTAATTGTACTTTCCGTTTTGTTATGTGCATGTCTAAGCAACAAATCACCGGTGCTACAGTGTCAGTGATGGCCTTGCATGTGTTGCTGACATGAGTGTACTAAGTGGGGTCAACTGAGTAACTCAACGAAGGGTTCAAATCACATTTCTTCTGAATGCTGAAAATGGGTGGTTGCTCTGACAGTCTGAACCAAGCCTTCCTCTGTGTGTCAGAAAATGTCTCCATGGAAAGGGTATTAATTCTGTTAACTTTAATTGTGAAAGGGAAGACAAATTATCCAATTACTAAAGACAGACTTCCAGGCAATACGAAGTAACATGTTGATTAATCTAACCATATAGGGAGAAAACTTTTTTTTTATACTTCAGGAGACTGTTTTGAGAGAAGATGATTGAATCTGTCTAAATCACAGATTTTTTAAGCTAGCAATAAAGTAATAATGAAAAGTTACCTGCAATAAACTCAACTAGCTAACATACATTCAGCTTTAATATAGTATAAAAATAAAGTAACTCTTTTAAAAGCAATTTTTAAAGGAGCTTTCTTCTCACGTGTCTTGAGTCCACTTTTTCTTAAATCATCATTATGAACACAGCTTTTGATATACAGAAGGAAGGGAAATATGTTGCATAAAAATATATCAATCGCCAGAAGCAGATTTTGTAGTGTCGGGACCACACTGTTGTTTTTGAAAGTTCACGTTGACTGTAAAAACTTCCCAGTGAGTGGAAAAAGGCAGATGTCAATCCCATCATCGTGAAGGGCAGGAAGGAGTATGGGAGAACTACAGGCTGGTCAGCCTCTCCTTGATTCCAGGAAGATAATGAAGGATGCCTGGGGTGATCACAAATTCTCTGGGAAGACATTTTCAGATACATCAAAGACAAGAAGATACCTGGAAACAAGCAGCAAAGATTCAGGAAGGGCAAATTATGCTTCAGCAATCTGACTGAATTTTGTGATTAGGAGGTAGGCACAGTGGACAAGGAGGATGAGGGAGCAATGGATGCCACTTACCTTGACTTAAACAGGCCTTTTGATATGGTATGCCATAGCTGTGGTTCCTTTTAGGCAAATGGGAAAGAGATGGAGTGGTTGGGTAAACTACACAAGATGTTGCTGCAAGGTGTGTGGCAATCAAGGTGTTTTCCAGTGCATTGCTCAGAGCTGTCTGCTGCAGCCAGTGTTATTTAACATCTTCATCAACAACCTTAAAGCTGGGATGCGCTGCAACTGGAAGAACGGTGACAGATGATGCCAAACTGGGGGGGGGGGGGGGGGGGGCGGGGGGCTGCCATTCAAAACGATCTCATGAAGCTGGAGAAATGAAATGAGCTGCTGGAAACATTGTGAAGTCTGATAAGGGCAAATGGGAAATTAGGTACTTGGAATTAAATAATCTTATGCAACAGCACAGCCTGGGTTTGGACTGACAGGTTTGCAGAAACAGACCTGAGTATCCTCATGGACAACAGGTGTGAGTCGGCAGTGCACCTTTGTGCTTAGCTGCATACTGGTCTGCTGTGGGCGAGTGTAGCCAACAGATCCAGAGAACTGATGATTCTTATTGATTCTGCACTTGAGGCTGCATCTGGAGGAGTGTGCCCAGCTTTGGTCTCCCAGATGCCAAAAAGTGAGTCCTAATAAACTCCCATCAAGCAGTAGGAGATACATGGTATGCCATATATAATTTATTAAAAATTTAAAATTTTAATTTTTAGTGTCAAAATGCATCAGGTGGGTATATTACTGACAACACATTAAATGCAAAAATCTTACATCTTTGATACCTTTTTGATACATCTGTGACTTAGAATCTAAATGCAGGAAGATACACAGCTTTTTAAAGTTATAGGATTTTTCTCTCAATGGTGTGATACATTCTTATAGAAAAGTAACTTAGAATCAATTAAATAGAAATATATATAATTTTCTAACTAAATCCCTTGAAGTTAATTTTGAAATGCATTATAATTCCTTTTTTAATGAACACATTATGTCCTATTTTAGTAATATAGGTGTCTCTCACTTTACATCTAACAATGCAATGTTAATATACAGATTTCAGAATTTACAAGTTCAAATAATTTAAAAGAATATTGTTGTATCTCCTTCTGGAAGGTGCTCAAAGAGTACATTGGATGGGTAGAGTAGGCTCTGAAGAAAAGAAAAATCTGTTGTTTTTTAATTAAATGTCTACTGCCAGATAATAGACGATCTCTCTATAGTACAACCACAGTTAAGAATACAAATTTCACTGGCTGTTTTTCATACTTTTCAGAAAGCAGTATTTGTAATTTGGTTGTATCTGTATACATCTTCTAGGTCAGTCTTTGTTATGTCTCCACTACATCAGTAGTTTCATATAGAGCTTGATTCTGGGTAGGAGCTAGTGATGAAGGACTTCATTGTTTTGGAGAATAAAGTAATGCAAGAAAAAACCGCAACTGTTTTCAGGGCATTTTTGTGCACTTTTGGCCTTGTTGAATGTGTATCGGAACACACATGACAAGAATTTTCTAATAATCTGTTTGTACTCTTGAACAGATACCTGTTACGAGCATGGACAAACAAATGTGCCTACCGTATGCAAGTAGAACAACAGTTTGGGGGCTCTACTAAAACAAGAGCATGTTTTTTATGTGATTTTATCAGTGTATGTTATGGTAAATGCAAGGCTACTTACCCACCTTTAGATATTAATTATGGGATCGTTCTGTTTGATGGCTGTGGGCAGTTATTCCAAGTTGGTGGGCTTTGTTTTAGCTTCCAGTACTCAGTGTTATGTACTACTTTGTGTTGGGAGGTGTTCTGAAGAAGGCATATACATTACATCCTAAAATTACATAGCACCCAAAGTGATGGAATAGTCTTTGGGAGAGCTGCATAGCATGCCAAATTAAAACCTGGAGATTGTGCTATCTGGATGCATGCTTATCTCCAGTGCGGATGGGTCAAGCCTGCTGACTTAAATAGTATAGTTACAGATTTGATTTCATAATGCCTTGTGGAGTTATCACATGACTAGCATTGGAAATAAATTTGGTTTTTGAAAAGGTCTAGAATCATGGAATACAAGGGACTCTGCCATTGCTAGGTGGCCCCAGCTTGAGAAATAGGGTTGCCACAAGCAAGCAGAGGCTATGGTCAGGAAATATGTTGTGTGTTAGCTTAGTCTTGGGCTAGTACTTCTGAACTCAGCCTAGAGGTCCAAAGCTGTACAGAACACAAGAATTCAGAGTCAAGATGTAGTTGTGTCCATGCTAATATGTAAACTTTCAGTATGTCTGAAACTCCATTGCTTTAAGTGTAATGTTCTGAATTTTACTGCTAGAACCTCTTCTTTTATTGTCATTTTATTCCTCTATTCCTTTTATAAATATTACTGAGTAGTGTCAGGCTTTACAAATGCTTCTAATGTTCACGAAGTAACCAGACTTCAAATTTTTCAGAATTTCTTATTTTGTAGGTTTTGTTATTAAATCGTATCTTGTTATCGTTATTTATTCACTCTTTGCAATTGTGATAGTGTGGAGATTGTCACTACAATTTTCTACGTAGTGAATTTCTATTTCAATAATTTCTATTTCTCCTCAAAGATACCTTTGCTTATAACCCTTTCTTGTATTAAGTTCCAAAACATACATAAGTTTTCATGTTTTAAGAAACAAGGGACTAAACTATTTACTGTGAAAAAAAATTTGTGGGAAACAGTCCAGACCTGGAAGAACACAATTAGATAGTACACTCTGAATTTATATTAGGAAAAATATAGAAAATATAGGAAAGATGAAAAACTACTCGTGCAAAATAGTTTGTCATAGTAATAATTACCATATTAGTTAGTATTTAAGGAATGTTCTTTCAATCCAGGTTGTGGCAACAATGACCTTCTTTGGAATGATTTGAGATGAAGCAGCATTTTTTAAAATATATATATATGCACTAGGATATGTCACAGGAATATTAAATGCTTATTCATGCTGACTGGGTTATTTAATCTGGGGATATTGTCTTCCTCTCCTGTTACTAGTGAGCTCTGGTGTGATGTTGCCACTTTGTTATCATTTTATCTTATTCCTGCTTTCAGTCACTGAAAATTGGCCTCTTTCCTTATGCAGCATCAGCATATCCTTTGTATGACCTTTGGAAAAAGGGTTTGCAGCTCAGCTAGCTAAAATAATGTGAAATGCAATGATAAAAAGAAAAAAAATAGGAAATAATATTATCTCACTCCTTAAACCTATAGCCTTTATTTTAAGTCTTTTGGCTTGCTTCCTTGAATGTAGTTACCAATAAATTCAAGAAGCAAGGATTTGTACAAATTAGGTACAAGTATATTCAAGTGCACAGTATATAATTTTAAGTGTTGTCTCTTATGTTATAACATAATATACCGGAAATAATTTTACAATTTTTGTGTTAGTATCTGAAAAGAACACAAACATTTTTATGTGTGCGTATTAAAACTTATATTTAGAAAATGAAATTATATATGAAATTTATGTAGGTACAGTCTGTTTTATGCCTTGTACACTCAAATGTGTTTATGTGCCTGTATGGAAGGTCTTATATGAAAGTTATCGTTATGCAAAGCACAAAATTGCAGTGGAGGAGCAAGAATGGTGCCCTGGTTATGTAGGTAAATTATCTTTTGAAAATTTTGCCCAGTTGAATGCTCCAGCTCCACTACTGTAGAGAAGTGCATACGTAACAGTTTTGTGCCATAAGCCTATTATATTCCAGTGATGGATTAGTGCTATGTTAGATTTTTGTTTGTGATTTTGAGTTTGTAGTGTGATTTTTCAAAATTGTGTGTGCTGTTTCACTTGAGAAATACCTAGGCTAGTGTTTCTGTAACATGAAAGTCTTAGAAATTGTTGCTCACTTGGAATTTATTTGGGATTGGATCCTTGTTTAACTGTTGAATTCCTAAAGCCAAATACATGTTAGAAATCATTGAGGAGAGGACAGGCAACAAACCACAAATCTGGGACAAAGATGGCAACACCACATTCACTAGATTGCAAGGCTGCAATTGTTTTGCTTACCCTGTTAAACCAATTACTTTGCTTGGGCTGTTAATCCTTTTCCTCAACTGACTTGTTCAGAGATCTTTTGAGCATTGGTTCCTAATACTGCACTGCATACATAGACAACAGAATAGTTACTCACTCCCTTCTAGGAAGTTTCAGATTGAAGGGGGTCAGGAGAAGACTTCCTTGTGACTTCTGCAGTAACTGTCACTAAAGTAAGTACTGCTCAAGAGAGGATAAATGATCCTGTGACACCTTCGACACTTAAACTAATTTAAAGAGGAAAAAAAGTACACAGAAACCTTGATTGTTTAGAGAAAATTATTGCTACTTAGCTAAGAAAAAAACCCCCGCACCCTGTAATGAATTATAATGGCCTCAGTTGGGTGCGAACAGTGGTGTGCTAAAGTCTGTCACTTCCATCAATCTATGAAGCAATTTATTTCCAAGAGCATTAACTGTAGTATGTGCAAAGCATAACAAGTACCGTAAACTTTTGAAACGTATTATGAGATTCCATTTAGTTCAACACAACTGGACCTTGAGTAAGGCAGCAGTCACTCAAGTGTCATTAGATCACCTAATATGTAAGAGAAAAGCCATCGAAGAACTCTTTTGCTGTAATGTTTCTTTATGAAGTTTTTGTTAAAAATTTAGAATTATTTCATGGAACGCTTACTGAAATAGTGGTTTTGCTCCATGATCCCCAAATGATCTCAGCGAGGTTCTGTTATTTTGAAAAAAAATGAGTGCAGAAAGATCGCACTGAGAAAGAACACCAAACATCTGAACTTCTGGTTGTGCAATGCTGTTATTTGAAATTAACCGTCCATCTTTAAAATCATGCCTCATTTAAAGCCAGCATGGTCTAAACTGCCTTCATTCACAAAGTATTAAATATATTTATTATTGGAAAAATCCTAATGTACTGAGAATACAAGTTTCATAGGTACACTTATGAAAATTTTGAGGACATTACATACACAGTAGCAGGTATTTTGTAGTAGAAGTTTTTCTCTTCTGTTGGATGCATACCAATATAGTCTGGCCATTCAAATAATCTGTAGTACTCAAAAGAGTTTAGAAAAGTTCTACAAGTATGCAAGAAAAACAAGCTATGGAAGCAACAGTGAAGATCCACAGCACAAACCCAGAAAGTGGCACAGTCCTGGGTGGTGTCTGACAAAGAACTGTATCCAGAAGAGGAAATTTTATTTAACCACCATTGTTACTGATCTGTATAGATTGTTTTGTGCACATATGTACTTAAATGAAATAGGATTTTGAGAATCTGTATTGGTACTTATTATAGGGATTTTTGATTTTTTATTTATTTATCCTGTAACACTTCAGGACTGGACTTCATGTTTTGAATGTAAGTAACATCGTAAAATCATATATTTACTTGGTAGTGAAATTGAATAGGAAATAGCTGTACTGAAACTGAAAATTCCACTGTTATTTAAGTTCATAATTTACTTTCTAATTCAAACAGAATTCTAGTTGTATATGCTTGTAATTATACTAAGAAATTTGGTAAAGGTAAGTAAGGCTAAAATTGCTTAGTGTGCAACGGATAATCATCCTGTAATACAGAACAGTTTTTAACTAGGAAAAGAAGAAAACTCAGTTGTGATTTTGATAGACTTTCAGTGATATTTCCTTTTAGCTTTTCTGTGCTTAGTGCTTAAGTTCATTGTAGACATTGCATCTCAGAGAGTGATAATTCAATGCAAAGTTTGCATTTTACTCTCCCAGTTGAGCTGACCTTCACTAACTGCTTGTATTGCACTTGCGTGGTTCATATCATAGTGTCAGCAGAATCCTTTGACTGAAATACAGACCTTAATTCAATTGAGGTCATCTGTGATCTTATATACTCATTTTCCTCTGTTGACTGCATATTATCAGGTGAAATCAATATTAATTGCAAATGAAACAATCAGAATTCAACTATATAAAAATGTGTGTATATGTTGGATATTAAAATTATCAAAAATTGTTTTTCATCATAGACACAACTTCAATTTAATTTTTTTTAACGAATGTTTTACACTCAAGTTTTTACATGCCCAAATTCTATGAATAAATTTGGTTTAATTGTTTAGGGCTTAATCCAAACTGCATTGTGGTAACAGTTTGTTGGTAACAGAGTTGATGAGGATAACGACTCAATATTTTTCCACATAAAATGTGTATATTTTCAGAATGTAAATACATGTACACCTGATAACTTTAACATTTGAGCAATATTTGCAGTTTAAGCCAGTTCAATGACCTTAGCCAATGAGGTCAAATATCAGCTTACACTTTATAGTAGTGCAATGTGCATATTCAGGTAGCTAAGTGGAAATGAACCAACCCAAAACCAAGGCTAAAATAATTTTATGCATATGTCACTGAATTAAATCTTTGCACGTAGGGTTTAGGTATATGAGGAGGCTAAGATGGTTGATTGTCACATTTTCAAGTTTTGGTGTATGATATAATTGCTTAAGGGAAAAAGTTATCTACTAGTGTACAGTTAAGTTGCTTAGCAGAGGACAAAATTTCACATTGAAGTGTGGTTTCATAGATGTGTTATGATACAGTATAAAAACCAGATATTGACTGTGATCTTTCTTACTGTATATTTCTCCGTAATGATGATGATAAGAATAAAACCTTCAGTAGCTGCAAATACAAAATAGGTAACAAGTTCAAGATGTATACTAATAAAAATGCATGTGTATTTTGGTTCTTTTTCTAAGTTCTTAGGTAAAATCTTTTGCCACAGGGTCTGTATTTAGTTAGTACGCTCTGCTGTTGAATGGAAAAGATCTTTTTAAAAAGCACAGGCATTTTAATATTGCTAAGATACTTTCTTTAATAAAGAGTATGCCTATATCTTTTGGCTAGTTACTTCAGCTGCAGAGGACATCATGCAACTCTTTTTATCATACATATATACTATCAACAAAGGCTTAAGCTTGAGACTGACCTTTCTAGAGGCAGATCTTCAGGGGCGTCCCTCTACTTTGTGCATTTAAATACCAGATACTAATTCCGTCGTTTCCTTTTGTAATTTTCATAGTAACTTACCTTGTGGCTGAAAGCTTGTATTCAATTAGCTTTAAAACTACTGTTCTCATTGGCATAGTTGAATATACAGTATTAATACGTATTTCTTCTTGATAAAGTAACTTTCACTATTATGCTGTATTGAAACACTGCTGAAAATTTTATCTGTATTGGTTTTTTTAGCTGCTAAGCATATCTGATGATTTAACTACAAATCTGTCCTACAAAATCTTGGTTTTATTCCTCCTATGGGGACAAAAATTAGTATGTATGCAGTTCTAGATAATAAGCAATTCAGCCTTGTACAGTGATCTCTTCTCTTCTAGAAGCTGACCATTGCACTATGATGATTCATGGTTTATTCTAAGTAGTTACAGGATATGATACTGCTTTATCATGCATTCAAAGGACATGGAATGGAATAGAATAATTCACCATATGTAAATGCAGAGGATGTGTGAAGTCTAGTGTGACTATTGAGGCATGGATATACGCTTTTACAAACTTGAAAATTACATTCTATCTCTCTGTCAGTGCTCAAATTTTAGGAAGCTGCAAATCTATCATTTTACATGCTCTTTGTTTACATAGTTCCCATTGGTTCTTTTTTATTTTGGTGGAGTTTTTTCTGTTTTCTTTCAGCCATGCATCATCTGCTCCTAAATTTTATGGGGAAAAGTAATAGTAACTAAAGAATACTGTGGGTTTTCATCATTGTTTATTACTGTTAATTCCTTATTGCAGCTTGCAGAATAAAACCATAGAATATTGTACAATCATCACTGAAGTACATCTCTTAAGTACTGCAGTGCATCATTTCTTACGTGTTCATCTCAGTTCCTCAGGAGATGAATGAAAATACAACTCTCTATTTGTTTTCTTGGGTTGGAGTACTTTTTGATACAAAATCCCAGTAGTAAAAGAAATTTGAAATTTACTGTCTCCTTTGCAGTTCACCTTCTCTTTTCCCAGTTGTGTGTTACCTTGGTCTTTGATTTTTAAACATTCATGGTAAAGCTGAAATTACATTAATCTTTTCATAGTTTATCTCTTGAAATCCATTCTGAAGTATAACATTATTTTCCTATACTAAAAGAATTCCAGGCAAAACAAATAAAAGAAAACTTTTCACTAAGCTGCAATTTAGCTGTTGGTATATGCCAATAGGTTACGGGAAGTTATACTAAAGATAATATCCACTTCACCTTTGTGGCTAACAAGCTCTTAATTGCAGCAAACCTACTGCAATTTTTGAAGAAATTAATTGATTTTGTGCAAAACCTACTTTTGGAGTAGATTTCAAAGACAGAAGATTTTGATGCCACTAAGCATGGGACATGCATAGGAAAAGTATGCTTTCACGACAGCTGCTCAGTATATGGACTTTATTATTATTATGCTTTTGTTCTTTTATCTTACTAATAGTATGTAAAGCTTTAATTTAAAATTAAATTTTCATTAAATTTTATTTTATTTTAAAAGGAAGCTAGAATCTATATTGAAAACAGATTTTTAAAGCTATTAGATGTGATGCATTGTTAAAATTGAATTTATGAGAAATACTAATAGCAAATAGCTTCATATTCAGCATTGCAGAACATGTGCTTTGCTTGTATCACCTGAATGCAGACACATAAGACTTCTGTATTTAAAATTATGCTACAGAGCTACAAAAAAAGTTGCTGACTTGAAAGCTTTCATGGAAGGAAGAACAGTAATTAAATCTGTTATCCTCCAGAAAAAGTTAAGAGGTAAGATGTGCATAATCCTTCTATTGTATATGGAATGGAGAAACATGGGCTTAAAGGAGATTAGAGAGTGAATGATGGGTAAATGGAATAACTAAAAGCAACAAGTACTATACTATAAGTGATAGTTTCTGTGCAAAAATGCACATACATTTGCATTTGAAAGTTGAGCTTGGAATTCTTTTACTTAGAAGAACATTGTGGGTTTTTAAGCATTCACATAGATGAAACTTTGAAAATTAAATGTTTATACTGCTTTTATGTAGAAAGGCGTCTTTGCATCTTTCCAGTTTTTAGCATATTTCTAGACCCGTTGTTTCATCTATTATTCATATTTAGTATTCATAATTACTATTATGAATTCATGTCTTTTTTGACCGTGAGATTTTGAATCACAGTAAAGGAAGGGTGTTTTTTGTATTGATAACCATGTTTATGCTCTTATAAAACCAAATTGTCACTGCTGAAGGGAAAAGCTTTTGGTTTTGTTTTATAAACCAAAATAGCTTAAATAGCTTTATAGCTTAATCTTTAAACTATCGACCTTTTAATTTGAGCACATATAAGAAGGGTAGTACCAGATTTGACAACACATTTCATATAATGAAGAATATTGATATCTAATTCTTTTCAGAAAATTTCAAAGTTAATGTATTACTGTCCTTAGAAATACCTTGACGTAAACTGTAAATGCTGACTTTTCAAAAATGTTAAGATACATTTTAAAGGTATATAAGCCCATTCTACATGACTGTTATAGAAGTACAGTTAAAATAATTGAATAATTACTTAATGAAGGTTCTTTTATTCATTTCTGTAAAAATTGTTACATGTGAGTTCTGCATGCTAGAGGCTCAACATAATATTTGTTCTAAATCAGATTTGTCATCACAGGGACATTGCAACTGACTAGTTACTTGAGATTTTCCAAAAAGTGCATAAATACAGACAAGATGAGCAGTAGTTCTACCCTCTGTGGTATAGCAGATGTTGAGATGATCCTAGCTTGGCAGGTTGGGACACTTCACTGGAACACTGTTGGGTCCTCCAATTTGTCCATCGCCAGGCCAGGTTTAGGTGTAAGAGATGTAAACCTGTAGCTGAATGAATCTCCTTGAAGTTATCAAATGCATAGATCAGAGTTAAATGGGTCCTAGGTATACTGGAATTGCAGCATGTGTAGATTACTGATGTAGCCTGTGTGCAGGTCTGAAACATCTGACATGCCTAGGAACAGTGCCTGGTCTGTAATGCAAAGTAAAAATATATAAAATTGCAGTGAGTCTTTTCCAAAGTCCTCTATGCTAAAATTACACCAGCACCCTAGTGACTCACAAATTCCAAAGAGATGTTCAAAATCTGGCATGTATTGTCTTGCTTTGAATGACTTTAGGACATGGTAAACAAAGCACTTTTCCTAGCAATTTCTTTAAATGCACTTTACCCCACTTTGGAGAAGAATACTAATGTTGGTTATGATGTATAATATACTGAAACAGCGTTTGTAAATGAAGGTGATTTGATAGTGTCCTGAGCCTCCGCCATCAAACAATCCAGAAAATCTTTCCAAACCAGTCTTTGAGATGATGTTGTATGGATGCTGAGATTAGTAATGTAAAGTGTTTATTTTTACTTTTGCTTGGTAGCATGAGTGCTTTATAGAAATATAAATACTAACATTTAAGACATATTTAATGCTGTCTCTCTCCTCTTAATGGAAAGGATGTCTTCTGTACTCTGATTTTTTGGTGCAAATATTTCTCCTTGAAGAAATTTTGAATTTTTTGAAATTTTTCTCCTTGAAGATTGCCTGCAGTTGTAGCATAATTTATAACATTTCCTATTTACCTGTGTAACATAATTGTATAAAGTCATTTCCTTATTACACTTCATACAGATATTCCCAGTGTACACCTAATGCTTAATTATCAGTATTAACACTGCTTTTTGACACACTTTCTCCATCTCTCGGTGCCTTTTCTATATGCAGATATGCAACATTCTCTTTAATACTTGTACGTTACATATGTCATTGTTTTCCCCGCCCCCACTCTTTCAAATGAGTATGTGAGTTCTACATCTTAATTTTGTTTTTTTGTATGAGATGAATACTGCTTCTGATAACTTCTGTTTGCACCTCAGGCATTCAGTACCCTCTGGCTAGTCTAGATATTTTTTTTCCCTAGTGTCTAACTGTCTATCACATGTAATTTTGTATTTCTTAGCATTTGATGCCTTAAGAATGAATTCTTTGGCATGCACCCATGGTGGTGAGTTACTCACCATTTGTTACGCACATGTTCTCCACTTGTAGATAGATA
This sequence comes from Falco peregrinus, assembly GCF_023634155.1. Classification (NCBI taxonomy): domain Eukaryota; kingdom Metazoa; phylum Chordata; class Aves; order Falconiformes; family Falconidae; genus Falco; species Falco peregrinus. The sequence continues at coordinate 2,644,113 of NC_073722.1, forward strand.
ATTAAGCTCTTAATTTTTTCTCACCAGAGCTTTTTTTCATAAAGAAGTCTCATCTCTCAAAAAAAGTAAACAGAACCCAACCTGCAAGCAGACACCTTCTCCTAGTTTTGATGTCAGAATTTTCTTTTCCAATAAGATTTTTGCTAATATTCTTTGGAAAAGAAAACTTGATTACACATTGAAAATTAGCTACACCATTCAGCTTAATCTAATTTTCTGCTATTTTTATTCCAGAATCTATTGGCATTGTATTCCTTGTATTTTTTTGCTCAAACACTGCATGGTTCGTTTATCCTGCTTGATATTACTTTGGCGTTGATTTCAGTTGTTGATGGGAAGAGGGAACCACATAAAACAGTCAGTTAAACAGGTTTAGGTATTCAGACTTCTAAAATACACTTGATTCTCAGTAATTTGGCTCAGTACACATACCTGAATATACCCAGAGAAAGCCACAAAGAAATATATGTTCTTGAATTACTCCCAGTATCTCTATTAGAAAAACGGAGAAGAAATTACCCAGATGTATCATTCAGTGTAATGCAAAGGCTGACATGAACTCAAGTAACAGAATGTAACTGTAAATGTTTTTTTAGAAAAGGATAGAGGAAAGTCTTATTTCCTTTAAGGAACTGATGTTCTTAGAAGGTGGTAAGAAAAAATGGCATTCTGTATTGCAGGTGATGTGTGAGATAGACTGAGAGCATCTGGAAGGCAATGGACAACAATAAAAAAACATTTTAGATTGCAAATGTATTAATAAGGTACCGAGCATCTAGACAAAGTCAGGATGTGGCAAAGAGACCAGGTAGAAATATGGACAGAAGTAAATAAACTGCCATATTTAGATGCTGTAGGAGTCTGAATGCAGTGAGTATTTTCTAAACACAGTTTTCTTAATTTGTGTTCAGTCTGGTGTTAGCCAAAGCCCGCTGTGTTGAGAACCTTCAGAAAGGTTAATTACTTACATATAAATAAGCAGTACTACTGACATATTTTAACTTAGGTTTATTTTATGAAGGGAAAATATGTTAATGCGTATTTTTAATCTTATTTGAAAAACTGGAGGTACAGTTTTGAGTCTAACTCAAAAAAAAAAAGCTGAATTCAATTAATTGTAGAGTTATGCTGAAAATACTTAAGAAATTATCATTTTATCTGCACTAGAAGTTTGGCCGACTGGCAAGTAAGTACTAGTTAGTTGATGTTAAAGTTTAAAAAATTCATAGATATTAATTTTTCAGTTTTCTGGTGATACATAATTAATTAATGTTAACATTATTTTAATTAAAATTTTTTTAAAAAATACTTCATTAAAGATCCAAGGTTTTTCATAATAATTTTGAAATACATTGTAAATTTTGGTATGTTTGCAGTTTATCTTTTCTACAATACTTTAAGTAGATTATAAGATTAGAATTGCAAATTTGGAGAAAAAACACATAAATGAAAAAACTTTCTGATCCTAGATTTCTGATTAATTTTAATGTATTTAAGTAAATAATTTGGTACTCTGGTCATACATGTTTCTGTATACAAAAAAATATGATTTCAAGGGTCTTGATAACTTAGTAGATTTGAAAAATAAAATCTTCTGGAAAAATACTTTTATGTGGGATTACATTTTTGCAGCAGTATTTTATGTGAAGTAAATCTGCTTGCTATAAGCATAGAGGAATACAGCTGAATTCTGTGTCTATTGAATTAAAATGTGAATTTTAATATAAAGAATATTTTAAGACTTCCATTTGAAGCTAAAAAGTAAATAAATTTAAAAACCAAACCAACCACCAAAACCAAACCAGATTGAATTACTGAATATTGCACTGATCTAATTTAAATCATTAAGAAACTGGAAAAAGTAACCTAGAAGGAGAAGAACAGTGAAAATAAGATCAGACGTTTAACAATTTTTAATGTAAAAAGTTGACACTGTTTATATAGTGTATGAGAACAAATACAGATTTTACAGAAATGATAGTGCATAAATACAGCTTTCTGAAAAAAGGATAGGCTTGTATTTTTTCTGCTATAGACTTCACATAACTTAAATATTCATGAAGCACAATAGTTTCACAACAAATCAAATTTAATTAAATGATGCATTTTCAGCACTTACAAAAGGTTTATTAAAGGTTTACTTGTTCATGCAAATTAAAGTGTTAGAGTAAAAATCCACATGAAACTTGGCCCTAACAATTAAAAAAAAATAAAAAAAATGGAAGATTTCTTGCCTCACTGCAGTACCTTGCCATGTTTAAACTGCTCAGCTTGTCATTTAGAATCTTTAATGAAACCAGGGAGGAGGCTATTTATTTGCATAATAGGACATAATTTGCTGTGGTGAGGTTTTAATTATTTATAGGCTGTCTAAAATATTTAAAATGGCATCACTAAGGAGCATGAAATGTTGGATAATGCTTTCATTTCAGGTTTCCTGCCGATTCTTTTATGGGTCAAGCATTTTATTTGTGATTAGCATATAAGCATAGTAGCTTTAGAAACACAAGGAAAACAAATTTGTTTGGGTATGTTTGCAACCCGAGCAATTCAAATCTGGCAAAGGTCATTGGGAGCAACCAAAGGTACAGCACATGATAGAAAGGTGCAGCTAGAAGGGAAAAGATTGATCAGATGGGCAAAATAGACCTAATGTATAGTTCTACTGAAATACATCTTTATCACTACATGTTTACCTCTCCTCCTTTGTATTTAATTTTCTTCAGTATTTACCTGTGTTTCCTCATCATTTAGATGCAGTGTATTATTCCTGTAATGGATATAGCAAAGAAATATTTTTAAAAAAATAAGTTCTGTGTTGTTCCTGTTTGTAGCTTGTTTTAAATCACTCCAAAATATTGATGCATTTTGAGGGATTTCACTCATATAATACAGAAAACTGCCTGCTGTTGGAGTCGTCGTTATAAAGTGTTGAAAGCAAGGACAAGAGGGAGGAATGGGAATTTCTGCTTTCAGGGAGATTAAATCATAATAGAGTTGATTTTCCCTGTGGTTTGAACATTCATGGAGATACATATAGACTATCAGGTGAAATTTAATCCAGTTTTAAAAAGTAACTGGACATGTTTCTCCATCAGAGATACATGCAGAAGGACATGAAGCCGGTATCCCAGACTGTGGGATAAATTGCATGGCTCAGAATTCTTCAAGAGAATTCAAGAGTTCTGTCCTTGGTATATATCATATGTTATAGTTGGCCCTTTCCTTTAGCCAGGTTAGAACCTTCTGGATGGTACCTTTGCCCTCAACCATATTGGTTGCTCCCCCAGTTTGGTGTTCTCTGTAAGCTTTTTGAGCAGACACTCTGTTGCCGCCTCTGCTAATAAAGATGTTAAGGAGGAGGTCCTACAATAACACTTGCTATATGCCACTCTTTGCTGTCCTCCAAGTAGTCTGACTCATGAAGCACCCTTTGAGCATGATCAGCCAGCCAGTATCATAACCACCTGCTTGTCATCCATCCAGACTTTAACGTTGTAACTTGGATACAACAATTTATTTAATCCTCCATAATTTAACCTCACCAGACATGCAGGGAATCCTGAGACTACAATTAAGACATTAATAATAGTTGCAAAAACCATAAAATTTTTCTTCAGAGAGCTACTTCAGGAAAAATAATTCAATACTTCCAATCTAATATATATATCTATATAAGATGAGAAAACTGTGAGGAGAACAGGTACACACTTACTTTATGGAACTACTAACTATATGACATCATACAAGAATAAAATTAACATTTATGGAAGTATCATACAAGTGACTCAATTAGAGACAATCTATTATTAGAATGTTTATTTTCAAAGAAATTCTCTTGTTCTTCTGCAACTGCAGTCTCCAAGCAACTCCAGATTTTAAAATCTGAAACAAAGTTTTGATGTTTTCTGCCTTTATGTTTGAAGCCTTGTAGCGTGGCTTCCTGAATATCACATTTGGATCTTAAATTGTTTCACCTGAAAACTGTTCTTCTCCTTCTAGGTTACTTTTTCCAGTTTCTTAATGATTTAAATTAGATCAGTGCAATATTCAGTAATTCAATCTGGTTATGGTTTTGGTGGTTGGTTTGGTTTTTAAATTTATTTACTTTTTAGCTTCAAATGGAAGTCTTAAAATATTCTTTATATTAAAAGTTTTGTTTTCACATGTTATATGATCCTTTCAAGCTTATCAGCTTCAAGCTATTTTCTGATTGTTTTCTGCCATCTTATTAAAGTAGAAGCAGAAAACCATCTTGGAGTCAGCATCAATTTTATGTGAAGCTCTTTCAAAGTTCAGTTAAAGTTGTTACGTATTTAACAGACACCTCAGCAATTTTTGTAAGAGCTTCCGGGCTTTCTTTAATTACAGACTTGTCCTCAAAAATCCAGTTGTTTTATAGTTTAAGGTATGTGAACTTTTGATATTGGGTTGCTCTAAGTATATGTACTCTCCTGTAGAAAAATATGTGAGGCATATGTAAAAGTAACTTGTTGGGAGTCCATTTTCACCATTTTTTGAGAGGGTGTCGTCTGCTGAAGGAAGATGAGCTACTTCTGTAATTTCAAGGAAATTTTTGTCTGTCTTCATCCACAACCTCTCAGGTTGCCCAGAGAAGTTGTGGATACTCCATCACTGGAAATGTTCAAGGTCAGGTTGGAAGGAGCAACCTGATCTAGTGAAATGGTTGGACTAAATGACCCTTAAAGGTTCCTTCCAACCTGAACTATACTACGATTCTGCATCTGTGACTCTTTGGTGAGTTTTCTGGAAAAAAATGTGAGCAATTCTGTTAATTTTCATTATAAAGCTATACAATTCAATCTTGATCTCTCTAAAAGCTTAAAAAAAGCTTTTTTGAAAGAATTTTACATGTTTAATTTTATTCATAATACACTCTTCCTTCAAAGACAGAATTTAGAATCACAATAACCACAGGTGTGCAGCAAAAGTCAGATTTGGTTGTCCTGATTTCGAGAATTTTTTCTCTACAGAGTAACAAATTTTTCTCTAGGAAGGTCAAAGAACACAATAATTTCTGAAAAAATCTGGCATATAAATTTCCCTAGTTTGTTACTGGGTTTTATGTTTTGGTTTGGGTTTGGTTTATTGTTTTTAGTTAGCCATGAGAAACATGTCAGTTGTGGCAGATCATGGACAAAATAGCAACAGTAGGAAACCAGCTGTCTTACAGGAGATGAGAGACTCTTTGTTGTAGCTGGGCAACTGACCCCAGCTTCTAACTCCAGATCCTCCCCAGCAGTCAAGAAATGTTTCAGGGCCAATTTCATTCTTAACTTAATGGCAGCAGTAGTTTTGGCTAAATAATTACACAAATTTAAGAAAAAAGAATGTACCAGGCATCAAGTTTATTGCTATGTATTTTTATTCTCTTTAAGCATACTGATACATACCCCAAGTATTTTGAATATTTTTATCATTAGTCATAATTAAGGAAGTTGTGATTACCCTGTTAACAGATTTTTTTTTTATTTCAGCTCTGCCAACTTCTAATATTTACTTCTTTACAATAAATATGATTATTCCAACAGACTTCTATACAAACCATTGTTGTTGTGTTTCCTGGCAGAGGAACTCCTCTGATGGTTGGTTGTCTCTCCTTAACATGCTTTTTTGGCTTAAAGACCAACCTTTTTCCCACTCTAGAGAAAATGGAATATATCTATGGCAAATTTGGCATCACTCAAAAAAACCCCAAACAACCATAGCATATTGGCAATTAAAAAAAAAAAGTTTGGAGGCAGGAAATATTAGAATGCACATTTTCATTGTTATAAGTTTATTAAAAATTGCTATTGCTTAACTGAAGCCACTCTGAAACAATGTAGATGTTACTTAATATATTATGAAATTTTACCTTATTATTGTATCTACACTTTCTCTTGAAAACCGTTAGTACTTTCCATATGACTTTTCCTTTCTTTGTCATTACTCTGCTGTGGGCTGTCCCATTTTTTTTCTTTTTTTTTTTTTGTGTTTGCATTCCCATTCTAACTTTGAAATTACCCATATAAAATTCTGGAACATGTACCATTAATAGGTAAGTTATATCTCCCCTTTCCCCTTTTTTTCCTTTTCCAGTGAAGAGATTTTCTCCAGATCTGATAGGGAAAAAAAGTATTCTTTTGAAATGAGAATCTCAGTGAATAACTGTTTTTTTTCCTGGATACTTTTGCAAACAGATACAAACCCTTGCCATAGTAATAACTAACTAGGCACTTACAAATACTGTTGATCAATAAGAACCTTTCTTACTAAAGATTTTTTTTTTTTACCTCTATAGTTTGTCAAAGCCTAAGTTTTACATTTGTCATAAAGTGTAGAGGAATGCAGGCAGTGGGTTGATTAGCATTGATAACATGCAGCTGTGGCCTTGCCACGAAGGCAGTGGGTTGATTGACATGGATGATGTGCAGCTGGAGCTCCTTCCGCTAAGTAGTTAAATAGACCTAAGGAGTGTGGGAGGGGTGGTTGGATTGAGAAGGAGCAGTGTGGTTTGACCTCTGGAGGAAGGAGAAACAGTACGGACAGTAGAATCTGACTGATGGTGAAAGCCTTGTTGCAGCCTACTAGTTAGTGCTGCAACAATAAAGGATGTTGTCTTTTTTCTTATTCCAGTTATCACACAAAAATATTGTGTAGAATAGTTTTGACCAGCAGTATTATTGAATTTATGTAGTGTGAAATGGGTTGAATACCTTACACCTTACAGGAATAACAGAGCTTTGCACAATTTATTTTGCATTGCAGAAGTTGACAGTCATTCCATATTTGAGAACGCGAATGCTAACCCACACAGTTTAACTCTGTTGACATGGTGATGGTAACTTGCAGAAAAATTGAGCAGAATGGATACTTAGAAATATAAAAAATTCTAGGTTTAGTTCCAAAATTAGTTCACCTTACTTGACCAAAAACGTCTTCTCAAGTTGTATGGGAAGTGGAGCAAGAATTTTCAATGTGCTATTGCGCTATTTGCTTAACATTTAGGAAATCAGAGAACCAGGATGATAAACTGATATTCATTAACATATTCAGAATGAACGTAGCAAACATTTGCCTGCCTGGATTATTGTGACAGCACTTTGTCATTTATATTCCTGATTCATGTGACTTTTTTTTTCTTTATGGATTTAGAGATTTGTTACTATAAAGTGTCACCATAATTAATATCTGATTAGGTGAATGTAAATCAGACACCTATGACAATTACAGTTTTCTGAAACCTTAGAGCATATGCCAAAATCAAGATCATGATGGCACAAACTAATACTATGGCTGTATAGAAAAGCATTAAAACACCAGCACTAGATAGTTATAAACTTACAATTAAGATAAATATTAAGGTTTTGTACTGTTAATTAAATGGAAGACATTATGCAGCTTTTAACTTTGTGGATTGATGTTCACAGGACTTTAAGTCCAGTGCATTTTTTCTTTTGAGATACATATCCAAAAAATTCACTCCTCTTTTCATTCTGTTATCACTTTGTTCAGAAGCACTATGTTGCTTTCCATTTGAGCCTTTGCAACAAGCTTTATTGTATTCTCTTTCCATTAAGGTAGCTTCATTTATATCAATTACTTCTTCTAAAAAAAAAGGAAAAATGACATTTCATTCCTTTAGTTTTTCAGCTTATTCTGAAGATCAATTACTGCTCCTCCTTAAAACTTTGTCTGGAAAAAAACTTTCAAATGCGCTCATTTTTTATGCAAACCTCAAAATTCATATGTTAAAACTGTGTGTGTTCTGATCACATTTTGAGGTTAAACTTTTGCAAATGTAGGATTTTGTTTTATCTGAGCAGTACCATTAAAAAATCTGTTCTGTGTGAAAGTCCAGAAAGAGGGATTAACTACATCCTGAATTGTTTTGTTTTGATGAATCATAATTTGCCACATGTGAGAGGATTATAGATTAAAGGCTTTCTCTGTCTGGAGCTATTTCTGTTACTTGGTGAGGAAACAAATTACAGAAACAAAACCAATATGATATTACTTTGCATTCATATCCTTACTGAACATTGTACAGGGGCATAGAGATATCAACGATTAATTTTGATCATATTTTGTAAGCAAGCTGCCTTTTGAATTATATAATTGCCAATTTAAAGAGCTTTCTGCAGTTCTTTCCCCTTATCTTCACTGTTTATATCAGTCATATGTAATCTGGTGATTCTGGGAGTTTTTCTCATTTTTAAATTGTTATATTTATCTCACCAATTCAGAAATTGTCTCTTCCTCTTCAAAGAAGAAAAGCAGGTAACTGTTGCAGAAGATTCACTAACCTACACTGATCCCATAGTGTAACATTTGATTGCAGAAAATATTTTATTAGAACTCAGTGAAGGAAATTTAACAGCAGCTTTTTTCCTGCCGAGAAATATACTCTATTGTCAAGGTAATACACTTATAAAGCGATCTATACCTATCTCACACTTCCAGTACAGTGTCAATATGCTTGTCCAAATGTTATGAACTATTTTTCCATTATTGTCTAAACATCTTTTAAGTAATGTTCTTTCCCTAAATTATTTAAAACAAGTTTCAATTTAGGGTTCTTAAAAAAATTAAATCCTTTCTAGTCTCTAATGATCGTATTTATTATAAAGGTCTAAAACTTGTTTCTGATGGCTTTATTACTATTTTATATTGTCATCTTTTCCCTGCCTCTTCAATTTTGTTTATCTGAAATTGTTTTGATTTGAATTTCTCTTCAAAGATTATTATAGCTTTGCTGTTCTGTGCTCACTGAACAGTAGTCATTGCTCCTCTGTGAAATCTCTGTGGACTTAATGTTGTAGGCAGATTTCCTACAGCAAGTCTTATCTTCTGTAGTTTCTTAATTATTTAAAGGCAATAACAGCAATGAAGAATACCATGAAGAAAGGAGATTACAGGCACTGCACAGCGTTACTCTTAGTGGCTCTTTTGAAAGAAAGGTGGTACCCAAAATAATTGTACCTCCTGAATAAATCATAGAAATTAACTGTAAATAACACCAAGAAAAATACATGACTGCCAGTGTGACACATTCAGAAATCATGAGTCCACTCTAAATTTATTTTAATTTTGAAATTTAGTGTTATACATATATATGTATCTGTGTCTATATATATACAGATAGTCTATATATACATACATATTTGTGTGCCTCTGTGTGAGACGGAGTATCTTTAGTTTATGCAAATTTTTATTTCCATTCTACTATTGAGAAAAAGAGGTACAGTTGATCCATGCTAGCAAGTATTTTTAATGAAAAGCTAATTTATATATCTTTATGGCTCTAAGGGTCTAGTCTTATCACAAATACGTTATCGGTATAGATATGTTTATCATTATCTGCTATCACTGTTACATGAATGAGAGGTTATTTTCTCATCTCTGTGTGGAGGAGAGTTTATTTGAATATTCTCTAGCAGAATCTACACTGTGTATCATTATTCTAAAGTTTCCTGGGCAGTGGAAGCACCTTACCGATTTATAAACTTATTTCTATAACCTGAATTCATATACCTCTGCTCCAGCGGTACAATGAAATATCAATTTAACTTTCCTGCAACAGGAAGGTGTTATACATCTGAGAGGAATTACTGTTCAGGGAAGGTGGCTTTTGGAGTTGGAGAAAGCCTCTGGCTGAAATGAATTCTAGTCTAAGTAGGTACTCCTGGTTGTACAGCGTGCATAGTGGATATAGTTGACATACCTTGTAGCCATCTTGTCATGTTCAGCTAGCAGCTAGCCCGTTGTTCTCTGCAGTGGATAAGCCCTCTTGGCTATTTATAGAAAATCTGTAGCATCTTTCTGTTGTTGTGGCTTTCACATGCCATCCTGATTTTGGCAAGCTGTGTCATGGGTATAGACAGGCATCAACTAACAGTGAGCAAGGAATGTAGGTGAGCTGGCTGTGTATCCCTGGTGGGCCATGCATGGTGGTTTTCCTCGGCTTTGGTGGGGCTCTTGTCCTTTAATTCACACCATTGCTGAACCTGGCCCTGGGTATAGAAGCTTAGTCCCTTTAATGCACCCTTGCAGTAGGTTTTGGTTACCCATGCTTCAGTGGTTTATAGCTACAGCTATAGATAAATACTGTCGTCCACTGGTGAGATGCGTACTGTTAACTTACCCGCTTGGAAGGCATAATTCTGCAGCCATAGTGTCACGGTCCATTTGGATCTCTCAAATTTACATAATGTACACTGTGAATTAAGCTTTATTTTATGAGCTTATTAAGAAATATAACAAACAATAGCAAACAAGGGCTTAATTCCCTTTACCCAGAGTAGTATCTCACACAAATTCACTTCCTGACCAATTAGCAAGGCTGTGTAACTTATAACCCATAACTCTTAATTCACGCACCTATGAGCGATAATTAGTTACCTAGCTGATGGTGAGTGTTCATCTTTCCTCCTCTGTCACGATGTGGGTGTCCCCTGTATCACACTGGGAAGCTGGAAAGCCTCTGCAGTCCAGCTACTGCTGGATCTGCTTCAAAAGCTTATTTGGGTAAAGCAATGCTTGACGCCTTCTGGCTGGGGAGTTTGGATTATACCATTTCTGTAAGTTAACAGATTCTGAGGAAACTGCCAGACAGTCTATGCAAAGATGATTGCTTCAGGTGACAGCAACCTGCAGGTGAGAATGGCTCTTTCTGGCCGTGTGTCCTGCGTACACGGTGCTCTCACTTTGACGTAGTGGTGCTGCTCCCAGCATACATCAGGTCTTAGCACGAGCTGTGTTAGCAAGAATGCGAGCAGGTGTTGGAGTGAGCACTCGCTCAGTCATAGTTCCTTTTTCACTGATGTCAATGAAACAAAGCAATTCGGTGTCTTCAGCTCTTTGAATCAAGCATATAGTATCATTTCAGACACCTGGAATACCAAAGGAACCACACAGGGGTGGGGGAAGTGATGCCAGTTTATGGGAAATTAAGACATTTCTGTGATCATCGTCATAAAAGGGTTTTACAGTAGAGTTTTAGTTAGGTTTTAGTTTACATTTTTTCTTCTGAAAAAGTGCTTTTAATTTTTCTTTGCCTTCAATTTCACTGATTAAAGCACTTAAACATGAGCCTACCTTTAAACATAGTTAAATACAGTGCTGCAGAAAATGTTAGCAACAAAATCTAGCAGTTTCTGTAACAATAGGAATCACAAAAACACTAAACTGAGAATTCCATATGCCAATTTGTTATTACTCAGTTCCTCTCCAAATCCCTTAAGCTGTTTCTGAGTACCTGAACTTTACTCCTTAGTTTCAATGTGCCCTATACGCACAGAGCTGTAAAGCTTATACACCCATATGATATATATCATAAAAGCAAGAGGTATAGCTGTTAATCTAAATTTCTTTAAGGCTTCTTTTAAACAATGATTCTGTTTTTCTTATTTGCTAAATTTATATCCTGGCAAGCAAAGATATTTTGTCAAAATGTTAGTGCACTGCATCTTTCCAGTTAGATTGTTACGAAGTACAAAGTCTTTTTTTTTTCTACTGAAATGGAACTTGTTGCCATTTTTAATCTCATAAGATTGCATTAGTTATGTCAAAATAGCTCACACTTGGAACAAAATAAAGACTTAAATAAAAAGGTCTTTATGATCCATGGCACAGCTAAAGTGGTGGCATAAAAACACAGTCATGGTTCTCATAATCTCTGGAAAGTTTAATAAACATTAGAACTGCTGGAGTATAAATTAATGTAACAGCAAAGAGTGTGCATATATATGTATGTAAGTTTACAGAAAAAGAATTTACAGGATTAGTGTGACTAAATGAAATGGTGAATAAAATACTTGCATTCTTATTCTATTCAACTTTTACATATTTATCTTAATGCTCTCTCTGTGAAAGTGTAAAGAGATGTGGATGGCAATATTATGAGAAAGATCAAATTATCTTTATGTGTAAATGATTAAGGTCTTTTTATTTTACAGTTATTCAATTTGTATTATTCTGTGTCTTTTCAAATAGTCTTTGTTCTCAGTATTAGCTGATAATGTTTTTGCACTATGCTTAGAGGATAATGACGTATGGAAGCTTATTCAGAGTTCACTGGCTGATTTGTCAGAGAATTGTGGCTTATATGCCGACCTGTTAGAGTGGGTTTAGAGTGCTTAGCTAACTAAACAAAACATAAGTGACTTGCATTTATTTGAATTAAAGCTCCTTATCAGTGTAACTACTGCTGTGTAAGATCTTTATGTGATCATGACTAAAAGAAAAGCAAGAAAATGTGTGTTTTAACAATAATTAAACGAATAGGCAGATTTATATTTTCTATTACTTACTCACTGGAACAGTTACAGTGCAAAATTAAGCTTGCATTTAAGCTCATATATAATTAACCCTCTTGTCATTTCTTAGTGGTGGTTGTAAGGATTTAATTTAGATGCAATCCTGAGAAAATATTATTTTGACATAAAACTCTATCGTAACTTTCTTTGTGAAACGTGCAGAAACATGCAGGTAGTCCTTTCAAGTGTTAAAATCTTTCAAAGAAAAAATGCCAAATATTTTATATTTGTGGGGAAATTGCTAAGTCAGACAAGGAAATATAGGTGAAAACAGGTATTTTATACCTTTTTCAGGAATATGTACTGCTTTTGGGTAAGGGTCCGTTTTGTTTTTTTTCAATTACCTGTTACTTTTAAGCAGTATAACTTACATGCATGGAAAACCCATTTTAGTGCCACCTTATTGACTGGGCTGAACATTCACTGTCATGGACTTAACAGTTCAGTGCCACAGCGTCAGCCCACGTAGGATGAAGAGTCTCAGGAAATGGGACTCTAAAATCAATTTAGTAGGTAGACCTTTGGATAGATCACTCAATGTTTCATCCTTATTTTAGAACCTGAGTGGATCCGTACACTGTTATTGATATTAAAAATCAAAATGCTCTTGTTACTCAAGGTCAGGTTTTTGCTCCATTCTTACTTTCTTCCACAAATACAGTTTTGACAATAATGCTAAAATTTATAAAACCAGAACGTAGAAAGACTACTTATAGCAATAAAGTACAATATGAGAAGCGATGAATAGATAACTTTATAATTCATGAGCTGAGGTAAGAAAATCTGGTTTTCTGCTCTTTCCCTTGAAAAATTCCACATTTTTAAGCCATTTATCTCTGGAGACTACAGCAGCTATGCAATAGAGATCTCTCTGTTCCAAAAGTTAGAAATGCTTTTCCTTTAGGTTTTGCAAGAGACCACTCCCCTAACAAGTTTTTGAAAATTCATTTTGTATGAGCAATGTTCACATTTTTAGTAAGTCAATACTGCTCATTGTAATTACCATTATGAAGAAAATAGGTATTTATTAATGCTTGCCATGATGTAATCTGTTAGATACTTTCTACTCTTTAAATATTGTAACAAGTTACTGAAGTTATTGAATAACAGAGAGATATATATACGATTCACACAAAGATTTCTAAATTCCATTCCTTACATGGGCAATATTGTACAGTTGGATAACATGACATAAAGCTGTGTTAATGTTAACATAATCTGAAACTGGTTTTGCCAGGTTTATTAATGCTTATTTTGACAGTTAGAATATGTTGCCCCCTTATCAAAGATGCCTCCAGAAATATTACTATCCTCTGTATAAATAGTTTTATTAAAATTTAGCTGGGCTGGGAAACTGCTAGAATTAAACTTATGAATACAATTATTTCAGCTCCCCTGTGCATGTGCATTAGGAAAGTTTTTAAATGAAATTTCTCTCTTTTTTTTTTTTTTAAACCAGGCATAAAACTTAATTTATGTATAAAATTACAATGTTTACTTCAGGAAAAAATATTCATTATTCAACTTTTGGTTTCCTTCATTGCTTACTCTGTGTCAACCTGTCATATTTATTGTGCATTATGTAAAGACTGCTCTGAATACGAAATGGTTGATTCCTTAATAGGGTAAGCGTGGCAGTTGTCATGCAAGTGCTGCAGTACTTCATGAACATTAATAACTCTGTAATACAGATAAACATTAATAAACACATTAGTTATGAGGCTAAGGTCTATTTTACGAGTAAGGAACAAAGAAACAGGGAAATTAAATGCAAAACCATCCTCCAAATTTGGTTAATGAATTTGAACTGAACAGAATTTGCTTTTTTACATTACTTCATATATGTTTTCATTTGGTCATAGTGAAGCTTCTGTTGATTCTAGTTGTTCTTCTGTTGCATTGCTGTTTCTCAGAAATCAAAATCCCAAGTATCAAGTGCACTCTATGTGCCCTGAAGACAGGAAGTAATAAAAGAAATAATGGTATATATTAAGTCTTCACTGGTACAAACTGTGCCAATGAGGAGATGACTGTAGAGCTCACTGGTAATCATTTTCCCTGTCATGGGCAGCTATTGATAAAACTCATAACATCTCACTGATAGTTAATTTATTCAGTTAGCTAATGCTGTGAAAGAGGTGAAATTTTTAGTGAAAGATCTGGAAATGTTCGCTAGCAGGGAGAGACCAGGACTTTATTATGTGTGACTTCTTTTCTTCAATATTTTCTCTCTGGCACATGATTTCAGCTACCATTAATGGCTGTGGTATCACACGCAGATAATCCAGTTCTCAAAAGTCAGTAGCTCAATGCTTATACTTGAGGACCCTCTCAAAACTGAATACAGTTGACAGTTATGACTGTGCGCAGTGGAGTTTTTGTATAATCCTGGAAAACACAAAAATTTGCTAAAGTCTTGGGATAATTCGAGCAGCTCAGGTTTAATCTTGCCAGTCTTGAAACTGTCATAAACTGTCTTGGAAACTACCTTAGAATCCTCACTTTGAGCAGGGTATTAAAAATTAGGTGTTTTCCTATACCTTATGTTGCTTTGTATGTATTGGAAAAGTGTCACTAGACTTCAGTTTTTATTAACCCTGAACTTTATCTGTAGATTAAATTTTGATCTAAGAATATGACATATGACTTGTATTAAAAACAATTGAATTACACTTGCTTTCTTTGCTCAGAAATAAAACACTCTTTTAAATATGAATAAGAGATTGGATAAGAATTATGGTGATTGCTGTGTTTTGCATTGCCATGTAGGTGACTATATCCCCTCAATCAGTTTAATCAGAACTTAACACTAATGAATTTTCTTATGCTTTGTTTGTGGTTTTTATAACAGACTTTCAGAAAATACTGACTCTAAAGTGCCAGTAGAGTGCTACAATACATAATGATCTG
Source organism: Falco peregrinus (assembly GCF_023634155.1). Classification (NCBI taxonomy): domain Eukaryota; kingdom Metazoa; phylum Chordata; class Aves; order Falconiformes; family Falconidae; genus Falco; species Falco peregrinus. Next base: position 2,659,343 of record NC_073722.1, read on the forward strand.
CCACAGGCAAATAAAGAGTAATATTTATCTATCCTGAAGTTCAAAACTAAAAAAAGTAATAAAATAAAAAAAGATATAAAAATCATGTGCTATGTATATTTTAACAAGGATATTATGTCTTTTTTAGTGATTAGATAACCACTGAGGCATTTAAACTTAATTTTCCTTCCTTAGTTGATAAAACTTTTGATACAATTTTTAAAACATGTTCTATCACAGGATCTTCAGCCTCTTTATTTTTGTGTGCTTTATTCCAGAAGCTTTTTTTTTTTGTCTGACTCTCTTAGAGTAGTTATTCTAGATCGCTCCTGTTCTACTCTTTACCATTTGTAGCCCTACGAAGAAAAGTCAGGCAAGAACTAAAAGATCAGACAACTGCTTAAAGGTGCTTAATTTTTATAACGTTTATGGTGTTTTACAAATTCCTTAATGGTTGCATTGCTCTGAAAGTGTATAATAATGCTAATATTTATAAAGTACAATGTTACAAGCATCATATTCCTGATGCATGGCTATGACATTTGTGGTAACGAAACTTCAGTGCAGATACCTGCAAGAAATTACATGGGGTAAGCCAAAGCAGAGTTTTTTACATTGCAGTTAAGAGTATTGATTTTCATGCTACTGCATTAGGGAAAGAGTAAAAATATGTGTAGAGTTTTGAAATCTGAGATCTTGAAATATAAAGCCCATTCATACAGGAAACAGGAAATCTTTAGAACTAAATTGATTTCACTCTTCCAAACAGGAAGATTATATCAGATACTATGTGATAAGAGTATAATTTATGGTGAATAAAGTTATATTAGTTAAACCCAACAAATTGATGATAGTAACATGTACAAAACTATTTTAAGTGTTCTTATTTGTGTCACAAATTGTTTTTAAATAGTTTACTCAGCCAAATGTCCAAACTTTACATTTAGTTTCACTTCTGTGTTAATGGCTTCTTGAAAATCTGCAATATCAAGACATATTGTGCATTAATCATGTTAGTAATTTATAGTGCCATATTTATAATTTGCTGTGTAACATAATGTAAATCATTTAAAAAGCTCTGATGAGTGATTTATAGATAGTATTTTGGTCTTTGTGGCATAAATAGGTAGTTACATTAAAAAAAAAGTGAAAAGAGCATCAAACCCTCAAGTCAACCGTTTCAAAATTAGAAGATACTAAGACTGGAGCTGTTTTAGCAACTGTAGTTCAGCTTTCTGTGCTTCTCGGTTAGGGAGCATCTGTTGCTTTAGGAGATTCTCTACTTGTGAAGAGTGAAGGCTGGAGGGAAACGTACAGACCACTGAAAATCTAGTGAGAGCTGCCACCCATAGCAATCTGAGGTCATCTCAGCGACTGAGGCTGAGCATTTCAGTGCTGAAGAAAATAGACTAGCTTGACTAAATGCAGCAGTTATTAAAGATAATCTGTCAGAAACAGTGCCTCAACTGCAGAAGTGTGAAGTATTAGTGGGGGGCAGAAATGAACATGTATGTTCACATCATTTTTCAACATCTGTCTTTTAGCTCCTCAGGGAATGTAAGGTTTCATGTTAATTCACCCTTTACAAGATCCTTTCCTGAATAAAAAATAAGTTTCAAATAGACCATTTTAAGATGCCTGTATTACGCAATCTGACTGTTATTTTACAATGGTAATATTATTTCCAAAATGTATAGAGGCATTGCAGTGAAAATTACCAAGCGTCCATTCACTGTGGAAGTTCATATTTAAAGGATTAGAACGTTATTTTTTTTAGTTATTCCTAATTTTATAGCACTTCATATTCAAAGCATCTTTTTAGGTGCAGTTGTAAATACTGAGAAAATGTAAACGCGCAATCCAAAAATCTTTTCAATGCATCTGCTCAGGTTCTACTCTTTTCCTCCTCAGTGCCTGTTCTTTCCATCTACCCCTGCTCTTTGGCCTTTGTACTCTGCGTGTACTTTCAGCATTCCTTTAAGTCCTGTGAATCTAGCAAAGCATTGTCATCCACACCCCCAATGACCTGGTGGGTTTTGCCTTTCCTTATCCCTTCTCTAACATACTGCTTAGTTGCCAGAACACACAGGATTTTATGTTTCTGGTTTTAATCCCAGAGTCCAATGCCTTCTGAGTCACAAGAAGAAATGTCATAAAAAGCGAGAGCTTTCCGTGCACATGTAGAAAGTAGCATGCTTACCTCTTTCATGAAGAAAGAGTGTATTTCATCCGCAGCAGGATCTGTAGAGAGTTTGACTGACTTCCCAATGGATAAAGTAATTGAAGAATGTAAGAACTTAGCCATAAGACTAACTTCAGCTGCCAGCTAGCACCTATGTAAACTGTGTCCTTGGTATCACCGCAACAATTGCATGCTCCAAAGCACTAGTGCTTCTCAGGTGAACAATTTGTTTGGTTGGTTGGTTGGTTTTTTTTTTTTTATTTTTTCCTCCAGACATTGGAGAAAAACATTCTTTTCCCTTGGATGAACTGAATTTTCTGAATAATGCCAGCCTTTTCTAATGTCTTAGAAATTAATACAGTTACAGTAGTTCAGATAATGATTAATGAAAATTGAAGCTTGTAAAGAATCTTTTACACAAGGACAAGTAGTTTAAATAAATTCTCAGCAAAAGGAGATAGTTTCTTATGTTGCTAACATCATTTTATTCTCAGAACAACTGCTTATATTCAGAATCTACCAAAAGGCATTATATTTTAACTAAACTTCAACAGGTTGTCAAATAACTTACAGTAATTAAGACTCCTAAAGTAATTTAAAATCAAATGGATCACTCAACAGTATCGGTTAGTCCCTACATAGAACTCCTTTGTCATGTCAGTCTCTGATATGTCTAATGGTTTTTAATCAGAGTGGTCCTCTACTTGGTCCGTGCACATCTGTTAAGCTCCTCTGATACAACTTGGCTCCCTACTTTTCCTATGACCTGTTGTGTATATAATTGAGATCTTTTCACCTTCTTTTTATGTTAAGTTTTAACAGTCTTGTTTACGCTGCCCACAAATCTGTTACTGTAGGACTGCAAGCACAGCCCACCCTTGGCAACCAGAGATGTTAAGACAAGGATGTGAGTGTTGAAGGGTACGTGTGAAGGGAACACCCAAAACTGTCTGAGGAGGTGTTTGCCTGAAACTGGTGATGTTAGAGTAAAACAAGCCTCAGATTGCTTAAATGGCAACCAGGGAACCATAACGATGTTTTGAAATAAACAAGTCCACTTTAAAAGACATTTGTAAAAGGTGTAGCAGGTGGGAAGATACCTTGCAGTGGAAACAGTGGCAGTCAAACCTCTTCTGACACTGCTGGAAGTTTCCCATCACCGCAGTATGGGGTGTGACAAGTAGGGGCTCACACCTCGGGGGTGGGGGGGTGAGGGGGTGGGGGGACTGACATGGGGTGCTTTTGCACTGGCATGTGGGTAAGCGACCTGTAGGGAGAGGCACAGCTTCACACAAAGCTAGAGCACTGCTCAGGCAGGGTTTGTGTGGGTAGGTAACCTGCTCTCCCAGGGGAGGGGGTTGTGCTTGTAACCCTGCCTGTGTCTGCAGTCCTGGAACTGCGGGTGTGGGTGCCCTTGGAACTCTGTGGGAGTGTTTAGAGAAGGGTATTTAAAAATTAGGTGGTGTTTATCAACATTTATAAAGTGTCTATTATTGTAGTTTATCTGTTGTATTGTTAATAATGAATATAAAATTCACTGATTGCTAGTTAATTATTTCTCATTAATAAATCAGAAAGCTGCTGATTTGCTCCTTTGAGCTATTATCAGCTATAAGCTGATTAGACCTATGTAAATTGAAGGGTTTTTCCTGCAACAGTTAGCAATTTTTTTTTTTGCATTGAAATTACATCCTAGCAGTGGTTGCAATATGATTTGCTGTTTACGTCAGTCAAAGAAGCAAATCTTACTTGTCAAATGAAAACTTCTTAGTCAGTCTTAGCAGTCTAATCAGAGAATTATTAGCCCAGTTAAGTGATGTAACTTACAGTAAAAAATTACTCCATTTTTACAGCTTATTTTTGATAAAGCCAATTAACAATTTTCCAGTGTCTGCCCCATTTTTTGGGTTGTGCTTAGCATTCCACTGCCTTTTTAGGTCCTGAGGGCAGTGGCCCCGGGAGGTGGAGAGAGGGAAGAGAGTTGTTTACAAGGAGTCATTAACATTCTATAACTTTTAATTGTGATTGTTCTGGGGGATGTTGAAGTTTGTGTATTCTTCCTGTTCATTCTTCAATACACTTGGGGTCATTTTAATATGCTTAGTAACAATCTGGTTACTTGTTCTTTCGTTGTTGGTTGGTTCTTCGAGGTTATATCCAGAGCCACTGCATGCGGTATGTTTTATCTAAACTGGATACTTGCTTTTTATCTTTGTTGTCCTTAACACTGGCTTTGCCCAGCTCACGAGATTATCCTCCTTTGAGTGTAACTGACCACTGGCAAGTTGCTCATAGTCTTGGGGGGTGTGGTATATCATCCTGTGCTCACACATTTGTACACTGCACTTTTTTTCCCCAGCATCATAGATTATTCGCTGAATACAGAATAACTGCTCTTTATTACTTTCTGTTGGAAAACAGATGTGTTGGAATCAGCATTACAACACAATTGTTCTTATTTGTAGAAAATTGCTATAATAAGTAAAATGTCTAGGTGGGCCAAGACAAGTCTAAAATTCTTGAAGCTTCAGTTTTTCCCACAATACAAAGCCTTGTTAGAAGTGATGGTGACACCATACAGAAGAAACTGGACAGCGATCCTGTATTGTCTTATGTGATTATCTTGTCATCGCTTTTGTAAAGAGTGAGGCAGAACTTCACAAAGTACTGTTATCGTTTGTGTCCAAACTTTTAAGCTGTAAATTTACACTATTTTTCACTTCGGCAGAAGGTTTATCCATGTAGCATTTGTTTAACATTTGTTTTTTTCTTCATGGTGTCTAAGAGGTTTCTGATAGTGATAGGATCAGCATTAATGGAGACATAGTCAGATAGCCTGATTCTGAACATTCTATGTCAACAAGCAATGCTTCCATTTTTAAATGTCTTGCTCTGTAAGTTGCTACTGTCAAATAGGGATCTAAATCTGATCATTAATATTTTTCACCATTGATTAAATAATTTTGATACCATTTCCACAAAATTTGATTTGAAACATAGAATCAAATTATGCTTTCTTGGGGGGGAAAAATCAACTCATAAAAGTTTTATAGTGTAGTCATATCATTAGCATAGCCAATGAAAGATTTTTATAGAGCAGCTACATAGTATTCTTCAGAAATGCCATGTCTGGACAATCAGAATAATCAATAACTAGCTGCTTCTCCTGAGTATATGCAAGCAGAACTATGTCAGTATCAGTCCATGTACTCATCGGTGCAACGGTTCCTTGAGCACACTTGTACTACAATAGAATGTGTATTACATTAGAACAGTTTTTTTCTAGCTTTTTTTACCTCTGTGTGTGGAGCCTTCTCTGGTTTTCTTCACACAGTTGTAGGCTATCAAACTACTTTATTATGCATGACTCTGTGATATTAAGTAAAATACAGCTATATTTTTTCAAATTCTTTTTCTAGCAGCTGCACTTGCCTCCATCAAAAAATAAAAATCTTTGAGCTTCTTCAAATAGATATTACATTTTCAGAGACTGGGCAGTGTCAAAATCTTCAGCAGCTCTCATGTTCTCCACCTTACTGTCCATTCCTATGCTCTTTTGTTGGACATACTCCTGGTTTTACTTAGCATCTAGTATTGTGGAATATGTTTGGTGATATTTAGTGATAAATCTAGAGTGAAAGGTACATCGAAGTTGATTTTTTTTTTTTTTTTTTTACCGCAACAACAGGCTGTTAGGAAAGAAAACTAGAATGTATGAAATTGAGAGATTCACACACCTTCCTCTGAGTTGGTAATAGCAAATGTTATGGTTTAACCCCAGCCGGCAACGAAGTCCCACACAGCTGCTGGCTCACTCCCCCTGCGGTGGCATGGGCGAGGAGAACTAGAAGGGTAAAGGTGAGAAAACCTGTGGGCTGAGACTAAGACAGTTTAAAAATTGAAATAAAATAAGAATTTTTATTACTATGTTATTATATATACATTACTAATAAAAAGGTAGTAAATTTTTCATTAAAAGGAAAATGCCTTGGATTTTATTTCTCTCAGTTAGGTGATGGAAATTAAAACAATTGCTCACCACCAACTGACCAGTGCCGCCAGTCCTGTGCGGCGGTCCCCTGGCCTCTTCTTCCTAGTTTTATTGCTGAGCAGATGTCATATGGTACGGAATACCTCTTGGTCAGTTGGGTTCAGCTGTCCCAGCTCCTTGTGCAGCCCCAGCCTACTCGCTGGTGGGGTGAGAAGCAGAAAAGGCCTTGACTCAGTGTAAGCGCTGCTCAGCAATAGCTAAAACATCCCTGCATTATCAACACTGTTTCCAGCACAAATCCAGAACTTTGCCCCATACGAGCGCCTATGAAGAACATTAACTCTACCCGACCCAAAATCAACACAGCAATTTAGTGTTGTGGTAGAACAGTCACTTCACCAGAATGTTTTTGAGAGCATTACCTTCATGCTGAACACCACTCATCTACAAAATGAAACTGGAATTCAAACTCGCAACAACAAACTACTAAAAAATCACATTCTCGCAGATTGTGAGGATCCATTCTCCCAGAAAACCATCTTCATAAAGAATTTTTGAATATTTGTTAATAGATACGTATTTTCTTGGCACTTTCTCAATCTGTTTGCCCGCTTAAAGTTTTTTTAGAATTGTCTAGCATTAAAATAGATTAGTAATAATATTACATATATGGCATATGCAAAACCAAAATATTAAATACAAAAATATAGTAATATTTTTTTTTAGGCTCAGCTTGCAGGTACTTCCATTTTCAATTAATTTTATGTTATATTCTTTGAAAGGGAAATTTCTTGTGGGGTCTCTGCCATGTTTTTTATACCAACTCACTCAAAAATAAGAAAAATATAAAAATGTGTGCCTCGTGATTTTTGTCTAACACACTAGAAAGAATGAAATCATATTTCAGGCCTTCCAGTTACTTTTAAGAAAAGAACAGTTCAGATGAGTGGATTCACAAGGGAAAAGATTTTAGTATTTCCTTGACTCATTCAGCAAGACTCATAGTTGAATCCTAAATCTTTCTGAAAGATGACTTTCCACCATTTAGTGCTTTTTATTTCCTACTTAAGAACTGCTCAACTAAAAATTGCTCCAAGCACTAATAAAGCTGTATTAGAAAATGTGTTACGTATTTATTTATGCGAAACATGTTAATTTGGTTTGTATAACCTGGAATTGCAGCCAATTCTTTTATTCCTAAAAAATTTAAGGAGCTAGTAACAACTACAAGGACTAATAGGCAAATAAGCTAGCATAGAGAAGATGAATATGAGGTAGATTTCCACTGCTATATTTAGTTAATAAAAGGAGTAGTAACAAAATTTTCCAAATCTAACAGTCAATAATTACATTGGATCTCTGGCTTTATAACATAGTTGACAGTCTTCATCAATGTAGTATTGTCACATCATACATTTAATCTGTGAGCAGTAGCTGGCTGAAGTAATTAAATATTTTTTTTAGTAATGCATTTTTTATTAATTCCCTGTAAATACATAAGTCATATAGTTCAGAAAGTTTGAGAATAACTGCCTAGGCAGTTGTGTTTTCTGAACTTCACTTTAAAGTTGTTGTCAGTACCCTATGACTTGGGTAACTTATTTCACATCATAAGTTTATTTTCTGAATAGTTTGCCCACACTAGGCTATAATTTGTCATCAACATGGGGTCATAACAAAGTCTGACATAATTTCAACACATCTTCTCAGATTGTCACATCATACAGATTTAAGAATTTTTTTTTTTTTTCCTGAGAATTTTACAGCAGCAACAGAAATACTCGGCTACTTAACCTGGACAGAGATAGATGTTGCCAAGTATATTTATTTATTTTTCCTTTAATTCAGATATGATCTTAATGGGTTTGGGTGTGTGGAAGTTGCTCAGCCTTCTTTGTCTTACCTTTCACAACATTGTTTTCTCTGTTTCACTCTTTTCTTTGAGCTTCCATGGGAAGAAGCTGCCACTCTCTGGGATATGCCCACACAGATATTTTCAAGTTCACTTGTCTAATACTTTGGGCAGAGAGTTCATTCTGCTTGTGCGCTGAGCCATGAAACCACATGGCTGCAATTAACCCAGCACTGAAATGAAGTATGGTATCTTAGGCTCTGCTATGGGATAACACCATGTGGTTTCCTTTGGCTCAGAATACACTAGAAAAACTTTGTAAACGTTCCCTTAGATGAACTGTGTGGTGTAAGGTACTTAAATCCTCCACACCTGCTGGCCATGCAGAAATCAAAAGTACCCTGAAGGGGGAAAAAAATCAGAGCTGTACAGGACTGCATAACTGAAAACTGAGACGTTCTGGAAGCCCAGCAGATTGAACTGAACCAAACCGAGCAAAAAGGAGGGGCAAGTTATCTAGATGCCTATAATCCATCTGCTTCTGGCAAAGAAGTAATAGGTGAATGGTAAAGAAAATAATTTTTCTTTAAACTTTCCGGTGCTGTTCTCTCTACTTTGTTTCTTGCTCTTTATATTCAGGGATTTGAAATAAATCCAACATCACTGCTCTCTATTGAAGGCAGTCATCTTTTACAGACTAATTATTTTTAGAAGCTATCCAAATATTTTATATGATTATGGAGTTTGTTATTTTGCTTTCAATTCAAAACAAAAAGGCTAACTTTGTCCTTTACCAACTTGAATTAGTTTTATGATAAAAAAGATTTCTGTCAGTAAGTAAATACAAAACCCCATTCATTACCGAATATGTATTTCCTCTGTGCCCTCCTTTTGGTAGTAGAAATTGCCATCTTGAAGGCAACAATTTATTTAAAAAAGCATCTGGGATTTAGGTTTTAACTACTGATGAGAAAAAATACCTAGTAAAAGTATCACACATAGAAACCTATCTTTGCTGGGTACGCTACTGAGGTGTTTAGTAAACAGCTTCTATTAGAGATCAAAAGACAAATATGGTATTTTATTTGGTGGAGGGTGCATTCAGGTGTCTGATTACTTACCTGTTACTTACCTATATAGTTTCATGTTGTTATGACTACATAAAACGTGAAGCTTTTTGTCTTGTTTTATATGAGATTAAATAAAGCCACAGTTGATTACAGTTTATAAATTGACCACACACCAGTTATACTGAAGGTTTACAAAAGGTAATGAATAGCTCATTGACTGTGTCTGTTTACTGTGCACTCTGCATTGATTTCTGGTTTGTTAGAACATTTCACACATCAGCACTGGAACCACTAGACATAGTGTTCTCAGAGGAACCAGAGAGTGCTATGGGTCAATAACTGAGCCATATACCATACATACCCTACTTAGTTCAAATTAATCACTATGGACCAATTTCAGTCCTAGCATAAGTGGGTAGAACAGCAGGACTTGTTTTTGATAGAGCTTTATTGACATACTAGGATATCTTTTTAGAAATTGGTATCATATTTTTGTTTGAGTTTCTGAAAAATACAAAGCCTTTTTCTGTATTCCTTACATTCCAATATTAGTTGGGTCCTTCATTTCAATTGATAATTGGTGATTTTGCATTTACTGTCGGGTTCTAATGTCAAAATTTTGATGTACTGAAAGCTTCCTGGAGATTTTTGTACATGAAAGGCCACAAAAGTCTCTCATAGTCTGGAGTTCAAGTGTTAAAAGCCAAACCGATCACGCTGACCAAACTGGAACATAAAATATGACAAAAAACCCCGTTTCCTTCATACCATTGATAGGAGTTAATTCCTTGAGCTATTCAGCTGATTGTCAGGATTTCCTAATACTAAGCCTCTGTTTCTTTGGTCAGAATATGCGCATCTGATACTGTTTTGATATATTCTTCTCATTCACACCTTTGTCGACTGTTATGCCCGTCACTTCCCTTATTTATGTATCCAGGGACAAATTTGCTAATGGGAGGTAAAGCATTTTCACTTAGTGTCCCTCTGTTTCTGTCACATCCTCCCATTTAGGTAGGAACTGTATCTGTCTCCCTCGCTGGTAGGGTTTTGGATGCGTCCTTAATAGTGCTGGCTTTGTGCATTCCTACTATGTGTATATGTGCAAGTCTCTTACTGAATTCTTCTTAAAATCTTTCAGTGTGATCTTGCTTAGCTTTCCATCAGCCTGATTTGCAATAATATTTCCATTAGTAGTTATAGTATATTTTCCTAAGAAGTAATCTTTTTTTATTTATTTTTTTTTTCTTGGAGGAGAAGAAAGGACTGTTTACTTTCTCAACTTTTTCACATGCAGTCACCCTAATTTCTTTTTTAATAGTAAAATAATAATCAAATCAAGTAAGTAAAGATATGTATAAGGTTGTTATCGCCAGCTTAAGAAAAGGCCTGAATTAATTAAGCTTTCTAAAGTTCCTGTGCAAAACTGAGGGTGTCAGAGGATATTCTTTATACCGATAACAAACCATACAACAAAGAGATACAGCCTCTTACAACTTTCAGCCTTTAAGTTTCAGAAGTTTGTTGAAAGCACTGATTGACTAGATTGTCATTCTTTCTGTTCCAGTTTGTAGTATGCTCATTTGGCGTTGAAAATGTCTGAAAGCTTTTTGTTTCTGTCATTTATTTTTGTGAGGCACATTCATAGCCTTCATTCAGTTTGGAGTTTACACTGGCAAGCCGCTGTTAGCATGTGGAGTTGCTGCGGTTGGCAGTAGTATTTTCATGCACTATGGAAGATTCCAGTCGGGTTTTTTGCCAAGTGAAGTGCCAAGTGAATCAGCAAGTGCGGGTGGCCATCACTCACCAGTAAGCTGGTCCTCATTCATGACGGGGGAGAGCTTTTAAATGACTCACTCGTTGTTCTTAAAGGAGGAGGCCAAGGGAATCCCTCTGCTGAGGGCAAGGAGTTTTTTTTATCACCATGGTGGTACAAAGGAAAGACAGAATAAGATGTCATGTCACAGAAAAAGCGATTGTAATACAAATTAGCTCTATAAATTTAACAAAAGGCAGAACGGTGTTTAGGTAAGATTTAAACAGACTTTATGTAGGTCCATGGGAAGGTCCTTCCCATATTTTTCTTGTGGAAGTCCTCATGATATTCCTTGATTTTATGCTGTTCCCTGATGATGTTAGGTGAGGACATTGTTTTTGGTGGTTGTTTGGGTTTCCTCCCCTCCCCCCCCCCCCCCCACTTTCTTACTCTTTCCATCACTCTTAAAAATCTTAGGCACACTGCAGAAATAATTTCTTATGTATAATGTAGGTCTTTGTGACATTTGTCACAGACAGACCCTCACTTCACCTTCCCTCCTACTTCTTGTAGTCTTCCAACTGCCAAAAACTATTTTCTACTGAGTTAAGTTTAATGCCAATAACGTATTTTATGTTACAGTGACAACTTTTCTCAATTTCTTGTTTACCAATTTATTTTGTCAAATGAGAATCAGGGTTTATAATACTACCTGAATAACAGAGTCTCTCACTGAATATGCAAAATGAATTTGTAATTTATGATGTGCTGCAAAACATGTTGAGGGATATGCACTTACAGCATAATGGCATTCTAGTTGGGAACTTGGATTAATATGTTAATGTTTTCTTAGTTACTGATTGTACTTTTAAATTAACACTGACAACATGGAATGTACAGAAAAACAGAAATCTGGAAGATCTTCCTGGAATTGAAACTGAGAATTTTCTAACTCTTAGACATAGTCTAGAAAACATATGTAAAACACAAGGTTTTTTTCTGCTTTTTTGACCCAAGTCCACTTGATTTACTTGTAGATAATTTTTCTTCAGAGATTTTTCTTTCCATTTCTTACCCATAGAATATCACACCCATGTTGTAGCAGACCATACATTCTACAGAAGTGAGAACTGAGACATAAAGCTCAGGTATTTCCACTGTACAATACAGAATTGGACTGGCTATATGACAGACAAGTAAATAGACCAAGTAGTCTTGAAATACATTGTTGTGATTTAACCACTCATAATTTCTATCTTAGCTTGTTACCGTGTCTGTATGCAGCAAAGGATGGTGTTTTTAAGGCATCCCAACTTTCCCTCCTTAATCAGAGATTTTATTTCTTCTTTTATATCTTGTTTCTTCAGGATCTTGATCTTTTTGTCTTTGAGTAGGTGAAAACTTGTATTTATAGACAGCATTTTGGACAATAATATTCCCAGTTAATCAGAGAGGTTTACATCTAGTTTTCGTCAGTATCTCTTAACAAACAATTTTCAGAAGGTAAGAATTATATGGAAGTGGGAAGAACACTGAGATAATCCTGCCTGTCTGTTAGTATAAAAGTGGCTCATTCTCTTATTTCAAGAACAGCTCAGTGCAAATGCGGATGTAGTTCTGCCCTGTAGCTTCTCCTTTGGAGAAATAGTTGTTTCCTGCTCTATGCTTAGATCTGAGCCCAAAAACTTACTTTAATGCGATGAAAATATTAGTATTACATTATTTCCATGTAATTTCTCTTTTAATATAAATTTTCACATGAATTCCCCATATCAAATAGCAGTAGAAGTTTTTCTGAAATTACACATATGAAAAATATCACATGAAAAATCTGATCTCTTTAATTACCAATGAATGTTACTACAACATTTTATTCGGTGAAATTTATGAGGGAATCCAGGTGCATTTTCCTTAAATATTGCCATAACATCAGGTAACACAATATAAAAATTAAACAGCTTCCAATTTGGTCATTCATTGGGTATTTCTCTTCTAGTCAAGCCATTCTCATTTGTTGAAATGCCAGTTCCTAATGTATCTCATAATGTCTGCTGGAGGATGAAATTACTCACAAGAGAGGGCCCTCAGAGAAGGATCAATGTATTTCTATTAATGTAAATTACCACTGATTAATGAATGTTCTAACCAATAAGGAATTAAATCCTTACTGTAACCCTTTTCTGGCACCTAACCTTCCTGTCAATTTTGCAAGTTAGTAGTAAGATTAATTTATCAAGTACAGAAAGCAGGAATAGTAAAAGCCTAATCAATAGTCTCTTCTCCATAAAAAGAGATACTATTTTGGAGCAGAAAGTAAAATGGAAGTTAAGGAATATACTTTAGTTTTTACAGAAGAATGCATGTAATAGTGCTTATCCAAATCAGTGGAATAAATAAGTATTTGTATTTATGAATGATTAGACTTCATATAAGATTTTCATCGGTACCTGTATATGAAACATTTATTGTGATGTTAGAACAGTGTGAGCTCATGGAAATAGTCATATAGTGTTTGACTGCTATGTGTACAATTTCAAAACCATAGAAAACTACAATTGTAGACACTGAAATAAAATGGTAAAAAACCCTCCACGTCTATATGTACCTGTGTGTCAGTTTGGTTTTCACAGAATTCTTCACCACCTGAACAAAGAAAAAACATGCGGGTGTTGGTGTGAGTATATGTGTACACCGCTGCACTGACAAATGTGGTTGATGCTTGTGTACTTGGATTGAAATCACTTGGAAAATGCACAAGAACATATACTTCAGGAAGAACAAAGATGACAGAAACAAGTTGCAATACTGTGAAAAAGCATGGGAGAACAAAGACTTAGTGTCTGTCATGAAAGAAATAGTTTGACAACTGCTTTTTAGCCATCAGACTAGGAACGAAGTCCCAAAGCTTCAGAATGGAAATAACTCCTACTCATACTGTGGGTTTGGCAGAAGAGAGAATATGCAATGCACTCTCCTAAGGGTGTATTTCTGGGCCAAATGCAATATTATTCTGAAACCCTCAAAGTAACCCAGATAATGATCTCCTTATCTGATGTTTTTTTTCTTGATTAAAGCAGAGGAAGAGAACTGAGGTCTGTAGTGTTGAAACCATGATTATCTGAGTAAAATTCTGCATTTGAGGGTTCAAAAAATGCATATCCTTTGAGGGTCAGGCATGTATTCTGTAATACATACTCATCCATCATTTTCATTAACAAATTATTTTTGTCAGAATACTAAGTAGGTATGCATCATGAAACACAGATAGGTAAAACTTCCTTTATCACGCTGTATAATATGGTGTATGTCAACAGTAAGTACCTTGGCAAAACACATTGCTTAATTCATCATAGGCATCATAGTCATTCTTTTCAGTTTATCAGTTTGAGAAACAGTATCTATTTGTTCATAAATGCTCTGAGAAGACTTTCCTGTACAGCTTTTTGACTAGTTTTTATGTCAAGAGGGAATTTCACACATACACGTCTGAATTGTTCTGTTTGGTGTTGACAAAACCAATGCAAGTGGTGTGTGGTTTGAGCGTATATGGAAGTCAGATGCCTGCTTGGTATACTGGATTTCACTCATTTCAAAATGATTTTTGTGGAGATATAACCACGTGACTGTTTTGCACCCACAGTACATATGTGGGTGAATAAACACATTTATAAAGCTAAAAACTATAGAAACAATGAGAATTGTTTTAGCTTTCTGGGCTGTTACGTTATTATATACTATTAAAAAAACTTCCTGTGCACATGGCTGAGAGAACCCAGAAATCGGGAAATATCCCCAACAGATGCAAATAAAACTAATGGAATATAGCTGTAGTGTGATCTTTTCTACATATTCTTGTCTCAATTTAACAGTTGAATATATGATGCTTAGTTTGTATATAAATTTCACAGTATAATTAATGTGTCTAATAATGCAAATAAAATACTATTTCTTTTAAGGTGAAGGTTTGATCTTTATCTTACTGATACAACTTCTTGTCTTTTAGCCATTGAACATCTAATGATACTTAAAACTTTCAGAACAATTGCAAAAATGTAAAATGTGGAAATGTTAAAAGATCGGTTTTATTAGTATGTGAATGAAAACCAGAGTGACACTTTTTTATTATTTTATTGATTAGACTGCTACAATTTCTGTCTAATCACATATTTAGCAAAATTATGAAATGGCCAACACTCTAGATAGCTAAAGGGCATTAGTTCGTACACGTGTTACGCATCTTACTAATTATGTGAACTGAGAAACATAAATAAGGAAGCAGAAGCTAAGATTTTTTGATGCCTTTCAAACGTACTAGGAAAGAGTCTGTAAGTAAGAAAAGCTCTGATCCTCAGTCACCCAGGGAAAAAGAAGCCATCTGACAAGGGAACTGATGAGCCATACGTTTTCCTTTCGGTAGTTACGATACTGCTTGCCAAAAATCTCATTAATGTTTTGTTAAATAAACCTTTGAATTTGCAGATGAGATCAATTCTGATGTCTGGAAGCTGATTGGACTGAAATAAGGTGCAAAGGTGTTCAGAAATTCAGCTTTATTAATAGCTTAAGGCAAAGCCTCTTTTCCCATTTCATGTTTCAGTTGACTTCTCAGTAAAGGTCAGAGAAAGGCATTTTGAACCTTCTACTTCTTTTTGACGCTTACATGGACTTGTTTTACTCCTGCTATTTCTTTATGTATTTATTAGTAGTATTGTCTGTGTCATTTAAACATGCTGCAGTGCCAGATTAGAAATTACTAAAGCAATACTCCCAGTGAAGACACAATTGTATTTTCTAATTTTTCATGGGAACACTTTCCTCTTTATTAGCCACAAACTGCATTTAAAATTTGCTTTATATTTGTTTAAACACTGCCAGATACTTTGACTGTTTTTTGTTAAAGTTGTTAAGTTTGACTACTATCCCTGGCCTTAGGAACAGAAGGTGATTCTTAAAATTTCTGGAGCAATATTCCATATCCTTACCTGATAACTGTAGCTGCAATGCACAGGGCATTAGCTTCTGGTGATGAGTGGTAAATGCAGCTTCAATTTGATGAGTTCGTAAAATTTCTGTTTACATTAGAGTCTCAGCCTTCATCACACGTTCACACCATGCATATGTGTAAAAGAAAATAAGCATACCCTGCAAGGCAAGCATTGAAATGGTTGATGGAGGAGAAACGGTTTAGTCTGTTGGTTCTTTCTGTGCGCACATCTCACCTGACTGAGACTGTGACTGACTCAAAATGAATTTTTCAGGTAATGTCCACTACAGTGCCTTTGACTTAATTTTCATCTACTGAAGGAATATAATTTCTCATGTCTTATATTATGCATTATTAATTTTTTTACCACTTTTTTCTCATACTTTCTCAAAGTAAAATCTATAGGAGTTAACATTTTAATAAGAAAAGAGCTTTTTGGGAAGCAAAACATTTTGACTCTTAATGAGCCTTCCACTTCTGTTTTTAGCTGTATAGTGATGAGTAGGTATAACACACATAATTTGTAATGCCAGGGATTCCAAATTACAATAGTCACTTTGGAAGCAATTCTTTCTGAAAGTGTGAAAAACAGGGAAGGCATCAAACACATGAAAATACATGTGTTATGTATTGCCCAAGAACAAAGATACACTTATGTCTGTTTTCCATAAGAGGAATGTAACAAGGTTTAAGAATTTAAGGTATATGTTTTGTGTGATATGTTAAGTCTGCAAACTACAGTGTAAGTTCCGATTTTGTACCTTTTATACTGCTAAATTCATTCTTCCATTTCTTATTGTAAAAATTTACTTTTGTCTGAACAGTGGGGGTTTTTTTGTCCATGTAGACAGAATCATTGAAAGCTGTAGTTCTTCAAGGGCATGAGAAGTAACCTATCACATCCAACAGCAAAATCAGTGGACCAAGGCAGTAGAAAGAAGTTCAAATTCATTCTATAGCTGAAATGAATGCCTCTTAAATATGAAAAGTGTCACTGTTTCATATGTCATTTTGACTAGAAGACCAAAAATCTTATAATCAGAAGTGCTGAGCATTTATAACTTAAACTACGTAATTAAATATGCAAACTGTCTAATTTAGTGATGATCAGTCTTTCTTTCTTTCTTTCTTTCTTTCTTTCTTTCTTTCGTTCTATGGTATTTTGGTTCTTCCGTTACCTGATGGATGGTTTTATCTGTAGTTAAAATCACAAGTATTAACTTAAGCCAGCGCTAGCCTGTTTTCTAATGTATGTCCAGATCTAAACTGACACAGATTCATAGGCTGTAACAGTATTTTTGCTCTGGGTAACAAACTCTCACAAGCCAATAAAATATACAAATCTACATGGAGAACTAGAATGGGTTGCCCAGAAAAGTGGTGAAATCTCCATCCTTGGAGATGCTCAAAAGCAGCCTGGATGTGGTCCTGGGCAACCTTCTCTAAGTGTCCCTCACTGAGTAGGGCTGTTGGACAGTAATGACCTCCAGAAGTCCCTCCTCAGTTACTCTGTGATTCTGTGGTTAAATATTTGTATCTGCTTAGCACTATTTTCTTTAACCACAGTAGTGAGGGTGAACCTATACCTCTAGTATGTTATCATTTGATTTCAGAATCTTGTATCGTTTTATGAACTCCTTCAATATTTAGCACTCAGCCGCCTGTGCTTTATCTCACTGCCCCTTCTCCAGACTCACAGTCATGAAGTTTCCTGTGTGGTATGAAGGAATTTTTTAGGACAAAGCTGGGAGTTTCTCTCACTGGAGGAATTTGTCAACATTGCTGTGCTGCTCCACTATTTGACCGCTGTAAGCACCAAGCCTCAGTTGTGAGATTGCAAGTTAATCAAGAAGTTTTCACAGTGCTGATATTACTAGAAAAATATATATGATTCATATCCCAAATGGCTTAAAAGTTCCTGGGACGAGGCACAGGAACAAGAAAAAATAAAATTATGTAGAAATGGTATTTTAGATGTAGTACTAGAAAACCTTCAGTTTGTGCAAAATATGTGATCTACATCTGGGCCCTGAACTACTTGTTTACAGAGCAAGTCCTCTGCTTCAGCTCCTGGTTGTCTGAACATAAGTTTCTAAGCAAGCAAACTTCATAATTTTTTAAGCAACAGATTTCAATTTCTCCCCTACATGTGAAATTTTCTTGGGTTGTACAAATCTGGTATTGCACATGCAAGACAGTGTTTAAAAACAAGAAGAGTTGACATATCTCTTCGATCAAGAATGTGGGTTGGCTACTTGAAATCACCCCACTGCTGGGAGATGGCAGCTTCTGCTATGAAAGAGCCTAGTTATTGCTACACAACAATATGTCAATATCTATTCTAGCTATGTTTATTTAATGCCTGTAGTGGGAATATTTAGAGAAACCTTAAGCAGTCTATAAACATAAAGTGTACTTGCAAACTGAGGTTCTGCTGCAACAGTTACAAATAACTAAAAATTTATGGGATTTAGTGGAGCTACACACCCAGCCTTCTGCAGGTCCTTTGGTAGTGTGAAGACCCACAAATATTCTTATTTTCATTATTAAATAAAATCCAAGGGATTAAGGGTCTGAACCCAGTGCAGCTAGAGACTCTGGTAGCCCCTGGGAAAACAAACAGAACAAACAGCCGAGTACAGACAACGTTTTAAGTTCAGATGAATGGCCTGACATTTTCTCGTAGACTTTGAGACAGTAGCTGGGCTTGAGTACTGGAGACTACATCCCATTCTAGAATGGAGACATCCAAAAGCACAGAGTTTGCATGTTCTGTTCTGCTTTCGTGTAACTTATGTATAGATTGATGTAATTTAGTTTCACATTAATTAATTTTGCCTATCATTCATCATTACAATACAAGAATTGTCATTATGTACTAAAAGTCTAAAGATGACCGACATGCTTGTTCCAGGAATCTGAGCAAGCATATATAATTTTATTAGGTTGTATTTGTTATCCTGGGAAGTTGTTGGGCTGGCAAGAGGGGTGACAACAGTAAAACCTGTTTGAGCTCTCTGTACATGTAGCCTGTTATTTCAGTGCATTGACAGCGTCATTACTGGTTTTGTGTGTAATCTATGAAGGGTTTTCAGATACTATCAAGGAAGTCTGTTCTGTCTTGTAAGGTAGTATATCATTTTCTCCTGTTGCTCATACAGTTAATGAAGAAATCCATCCTTCCTCCAGTGAAAGTAATTTATCTTTTTTACATCCTAGTATAACTCATTTAGCTCATATCAAGCTAACTTCATTCAAGATTCCAGTCTCACTGGCATTGTGTCTCACCATAAATACTTTACATATTTTTATTTTTTTGTCTATCATTACTAATTTCTGAGATTGTTTGCCAAGTTAAGTTCAGTACATGTATCAGATCCTAAACATCTTCCTCCTTTCCTCAAATTACTGGATAAAATCTACTGGCTTATCACTGTATACCAAGTCATGGAGAAAAAAAGGAGTAACAACACTACAAAAGACAGTACATTTTAATTGGCAATGTAGATTTTGTATAACTTTATAGCATTGAAATCTACCTTTCCTTCAGAGCAGGACATTAAATAAGCAGGAAATATTGAAGATTAAAAATAAAATAGCTAATATTATTTTTTAATAAATACTGCAATGGTCAAATTCCATGACAAGTAGCTAGTGTTGTATTAATAAAATAGAGATATAAGCTGAACTGTTAACTATATTGCTATGTGTAATGGTATGCATTTATTCTTACAGAATTACCAAGTGGGAAAATTTATTTTATTATTCACAAAAGAAATAGATTCAGTTTTCCAGAAGAAATGGCTGCTAAGCATCAGCATGTTACCAGTAAACATACTATCAATGTGAAGCTCTTGATTACCTATCACGGACATAAATCTGTTTCCAAAGACAAATGCTGAGGACTCTGAATGACTAAATAGTGAACACAGGTTGTCTAAAACATTGGATGTCTTTGTGCCAAAGGACATTTTGTCACTCTCCTAAGTACATATAATTGTATGTACTTTATTTCTGGAGGCCACATTTCTGGCACACTAATTAAAATACCCATTAATACTTCTTTTCATAAAGAATGGGTTATTATAAAGTCAGTTACAGAAATCCATCCAGACACCTCCAGATTTCAGAATTAATTTCAAAAATGCTTTTCATTTTGTGTAGATTTTTTTAAAAGAAGTCTTCCCCTCAAATATAAATAGAACACATTTCTCGTGTGTGTCTCTGTTAAAGCACTGCTTTAATTACTATGCACAAGTTAATAAACAAACCTACCATATGCTGCCAAATTAGTCAAATGCCAGGAAAAGCTAAATAAAAACAGGGAGACAAACTTTTAATTACACTCTCTGAAAACCTTTGGCAGTAAGTAATATTCTTTACTTGGCATTCTGCTTCAGTGTGAAAGGGCAGAAAATATGACCCAAGCTAATATATCAAATGGTAATCAGAGAACTTTCTAAGAATGAAGGAAAAAAATATTGAGATAGAGGGAAATTTGGAGCACAGAATGTTGTTTTTTATTTATCCTCAATTAAACATCTTTATAAATATGCAAATGAAATGGTTAGACTTTGAATGGTGTTTGCTGAGAAGACATTAATTCAGAACCTAAATGTAATAAAATCACTTTTTAATAAAAAAACTATGAAACAAACCCCACACACAATTAAGCTGAAAAAAGTTTAGCTAATGTAAGTATTGGACTCAACGGAGCATCCAGCAGTGTGGGTACATTCATTGAGGGGGGGAAAAATCATGAAAAAAATAAAACATGGTAAAAGCATAGTTTCTTCTCCTCTCTTATGGCAGTAGAGGATACTCCTACACTATAAATAGTGTCAGTGAATTGAAGAGGACTGACCTAAGCCCACTGCTGCCTTCCTACTGAATCTGATTCCACAAGAAAAATGGACTATATACTTATTCCATAATGTCACTGTACCAGTAGTTAGGGTGGTCTTACAGCTGAAAGGAATGAAGTTCTGTCAGGTAAATGAAAGAACTGAAAGATTTGCCACAGTTGCTAGGTATTTGGACGATTATTGTATTACAGAGGATGTTGTGTCACTTTCTCATCTTTTTCCACATATCTAGAGGAAGACTCAATCCAGTATTAGCTAAATGTTTAAATCAGTCATCAGTGGGAATGATCTGCTTAACAGCCTACTCCCTTTTATTGTATTTATTTTTCATTTAATGTAAATGTCCTCCAAATGAAATTGACATTTAGAAAGAATATATGTTATATTGCATCCTATTCTACATCTAATGCAGTATTTTTCACTGCACAACATTGCTGTTTTAAACTAGTAAAATTTAAAGGCTGTTTATGCAATGAGAATGATGGGGGGAAAGCAACTGATATTATTCTGTTAGAAGGTAGCTGCATGCAGACTGTCTGTTGGGAATGGTTTTGAACCCATGTGACCCAGAACCATTCCCAGGAGTCAGTGGGAGAGTGGCTGTGTTTTTTTCAGAGTTCCAGTGCCTAGGAAAATTTACAGGTGTAGCCTATGTGTTCATGAGTGTTGCTCATTATGTTAAAATTAGACTAAGAATGACATTCTTGATGTATTTACATCAATGACTTTATTCCTCTTGCATCAATAAAGCAAATATTTCAGACCACAAAGACAAACTGCAAAAAAAAAAAAAAGAAAAAAAAGTCTCCTGATATAACAGGTTAATACAATTGCATGTGTTATCTTAGAAGTATTGCTTTGTACAGATACATAAGCTGCCTGCCAACACGATATTTAACAACTTAACACCTTTGAAAAATTCTCCCATGTAGAAATAACATCAGCTGTGAATTCTTAGTCCTTTAGAATACTTGGAGCCAAGTTCTGAAAAAAAATATTTTTATAATTTGTCCTAATACTAGTATTATGCAGAATCACTGAATGGTCAGAGTTGGAAGAGACCTGTGGAGATCATCTAGTCCAACCCCCTGCTAAAGCAGGTTCACCTACAGCAGGTTGCACAGAGTCATGTCCAGGCAGGTTTGGAATGTCTCCAGAGAAGGAGACTCCAGAGCCTGTCTGGGCAGCCTGTCCCTGTGCTCTGCCACCCTCAAGGTAAAGAAGTTCTTCCTCATATTCAGATGGAACTGCCTGTGCTGCAGGTGGTGCCTGTTCCCCTCGTCCTGTTGCTGGGCACCACTGACAAGATCCTGGTGTCCCATTCTTTTGGCACTCACCCTTAAGGTATTTGTAGACATTGACAAGATCCGCTCTCAGTCTTCTCTTCTCCAGGCTACACAGCCCCAGCTCTCTCAGCCCCTCCTCATAAGGGAGATGCTCCAGGCCCCTCATCATCTCTGTAGCCCTGCACTGGACCCTGTCCAGTAGTTCCCAGTCTGTCTGGAACTGGGGAGCCCAGAACTGGACACAGAACTCCAGGTGTGACTTCACCAGGGCAGAGTAGAGGGGGAGGATCACCTCCCTGGACCTGCTGGCCACCCCTGGGTTCCATTGGCCTTCTTGGCCACCAGGGCATGCTGCTGGCTCATGGGCAATTTGCTGTCCTCCAGAACTCCCAGGTCCTTCTCTGCAGAGCTGCCTCCCAGCAGGTCAGCCCCGGCCTGTACTGGTGCCTGGGGTTGTTCCTCCCTCCGTGCAGGGCCTTACACTTGCCTTGGTTGAACTTCATGAGGTTCCTCCCTGCCCAACTCTGCTCAACTGGCTGAATGGCAGTGCAGCCAGCTGCTGTTATCAGCTGCTCCTCCCAGTTTGGTATCACCTGCAAACTTGCTGAGGGGGCACTCTGTCCCTTCATCCAGGTCACTGATGAGTAGACTGACCAGGACTGGACCCAGCACTGACCCTGGGGAACACCGCCGGCTACAGGCCCCCAGCTGGGCTCTGTGCCCCTGATCACGGCCCTCTGAGCCCTGCTGTTCAGCCAGTTCTCAATGACCCCACTGTCCCCTCATCTAACCCATGCTGCCTGAGCTTACCTGTGAGCGTGTTGTGGGGCATGGTGTCAGGCTTGCTGAGGTCAAAGTACACAACATCCGCTGCTTTCCCCTTATCTATCTGGTCAGTCATTCCATCATAGACAACTATTAGGTTGGCCAGGCACGATTTCCCCTTGGTCAATCCATGTTGACCACTCCTGATAACCTTTTCCTCCACATGCTTTGAGATGACCTCCAGGATGAGCTGTTCCATCACATTCCCAGGGATGGAGGTGAGGCTGACCGGCCTGTAGTTTCCTGAGTGCTCCTTCTTGCCCTTTTTGAAGACTGGAGTGACACTGGCTTTCCTCCAGCCCTCAAGCACCTCTTCTGTTCTCCATGACCTTTCCAAGAGGATGGAGAGTAGCTTGGCAATATCTGCAGCTCCCTCAGCACTTGGGGATGCATCTCCTTGGGGCCATGAATTTGTGGGTGTCAAGTTTCCTTAAGTGATCTCTAACCCAGTCCTTCCCAACTAAGGGAAAGTAATCCTTTCTCCAGACTTTCTCTCTTGCCTCCAGGATTTGGGATACCTGAGGTCTGGCCTTGGCAGTAAAGTCGGAAGCAAGAAAGGCATTCAGTAACTCCGCCTTCTCTGTATCTTTGGGCACCGGGGCACCTGGACACCAAGGACATGTCACTCCAACAAAAATTTGCATAGTTTTAAAGCTGAACTTTTTCCATGAAGAAAATGCTGTATTGAAAATCCTGTGGTTCTTACAAGTTATGCTTTGTTTATGCAGACAGATAATCAGTGAAAGAAGCACTCAGTTCAGTCTTGATTGCATTGTCAATAGAAACAGAAGTGGAATATTTCTCAAAATACTACCTAGGAAATGTGATTTGGTTACTCCACATAGATGTAACTTTAAGCTCTCAAATAATGGAGGAACTGTATTGTAAATAAACATCACTAGAAAAGTTAACACTTAAGACTGTGTTTTTAACATTATTTGATGAAACAAATACATGCAATGTCATCATTGTAATCTGAGATCTGTAAAAAAAGAATAACAGAATTGTAGTTTCCTTGAATGCAGTTCAGTTATTTCAATGCTACACTGTCTGAAATGGAACTAAATTATTGCTCCTTCATCGCTGTCTAAAAAACATTAAGATTATAAACAATACTGCAGCTGACTGGGCTATTACCTTAATAGGGTATTCATCAAAGTCTTTGCAGCTTCACAGTGTAATGTTTCTCAAACTGAAATCAGAGTACTATTATGTAAAATTTTAATTTAAATCATGTTTTATAAGAACTTTATTGAAAGCTGTGATGGTTTAACCCCAGCCAGTAATACCATGCAGCCAGTCATTCACTCCTCCCCTGCCTCGCCCCATAGGGATGCTGGGTAGAACCAGAAAAAGGTAAAATCCATGGGCTGAGATAACAGTTTAATGTAAAGTAAAAGATTATAATAATAACAGCACAGCAACAACAGCAAACAACAGAAAAAAAAAAAAAAAAAAACAAACCCAAAAAAGAGAGAGAGAAAAGAATAATAGGAAAAAGAAAAGAAACTCAGGTGATGCACACTACAGTTGCTCACCACTGACTGATGCCCAGCCAGTCCCCAGGCAACGATACAGCTGCCCAGCCAGCTCTCCCCAGTTTATATACTGAGCATGACAACCTATGGTATGGAATATCCCTTTGGCTAGTTCAGGTCAGCTGTCCTGGCTCTGCTCCCTCCCGGCTGCTTGTGCCCCTGCTCACTGGCAGAGCATGGGAACCGAAACCCCTTGACTCAGAGTAAGCTCTACTTAGCAACAACTACACCAGAAGTGTGTAATCAACATTGTTCTCATACTAAATCCAAAGCACAGCGCTGTACTGGCTAGTAGGAAGAAAATTAACTCTATCCCAACCAAAACCAGGACAAAAGCAGATCGTTACATTGATTTTTTTATTTGCTTTGTCAGGCTGATGACTTGGAGACACAACATACATGCGCTATATGCCTTTCCTGTGTATAATGTTACACACAGATGGAAATTATTGTGTATTTTTTCAACCGATGGAGAACATTTCATGTGACTGTAATATCCACAGATTGGTGGTTGCTATACATCCAGAGTTCTCTCTATTATGGTTTGATTACCGACTTCATTAGATTTACACTTAACATTTGTTTGGACTATGAGGAGATACCTTGAAATTATTTTCCAGTTGCAGATGTGAAAAGCTAAAAAAAAAATACTTTATTCCCTAAGTGTATGGGATTTTGTAGGGGAGTCTGAAGTACTTGATCTATATATAGTTTATAAAAATGGATCAATCAAATTTGTGGGCAAAATTTCCTTGCTACATATATGTGTGTGATTCTTACTGATGACCAGGACAATTATTTACACAGGGAGAAGACTACCCTGAATCTGGAGTTTTCATAACACTTTTTTAATTATCACAGATGTATTTTATTATTTTTTTTTACATCAAAAATGTTTTTGCTTTGGGGCAGATTTCCCCTTCAGCACAGTGTCTTAGAAAAACTTTTCCACATGCTGAAATTAATGACTTTTTTTTCTGACCAGTAGATTTTAGTGTTTTCTTAGCTATTATATGCAGAATAGATTTGAATGATACTAATTTATTTTGCATAAGATGTTTCTGATATCATATAGTCAGTAGTCACTAAGCAAAGAATATTGGCATAGTTTAGGCCCACTTAAAACAGCTTTACTGATCTACTTAGGAACAGAATCAAATCTGGGAGTCTCATTGTTCAGATCAATGTTTTTGCTTTCCTGTAGTTTAGTAGTCTATGGTTACAGTGTGCTGTTTCTCTATGACAGCTATATTTATCTAATTTTTTTCTCAAATGACAGTTTTAAATGCAGGCTATGAATAGTTTTGTTACCATTCTTAGCCTTATGAACAGTCTTTGTATCAGTGATACATTTGATACTATTATTAGGTTTCTGCTCCTATCCTATGTGTATTCATCTGTAAAGTATCATTTTTGCATCCTAAATTCTGCAAATCAGAATTCTGTAACTGGTAGTATGTAGAAGAGTTTTAGGAAACCTACATTGTCACACATAGTTTACTATTGTGCACATAAAGGTTTGAGATTATCTATTCAGATCTGAATATCTGAATTATAAAATGCAAAAATATCAATATAAAATTTTATATATAAATATATCTGAATATTTTTAATATATAAAATATCTGAATATCTGAATTATAAAATATAAAATATCTGAATCTGAAAAAGAACAGTTATTTTTTAGACATGTATGAAGTTTTGGTTTGTTGTTTTTTTTTTATTGGATAATTTAGAAAACCTACTCCTACATAATTGTGGTTAATATCCATTGCATGTATGTGCATGCCATATTGCACTATAGTGTTAACTGGAACCCTATGTCGCACAGCAGTGGAACAGGATCATAAACCCAAGTATATTCTGCACTGATACTGGCTTTTCACTGGTTGAAACTCTTTTACTAAACTCAACATGATTGTGTGTTTTCTTAGTATGACAATGTAAAACCAGGGTTTTGAATTTAACCACCCAACTTTTTGTTGTGGTGATGAACAATTCTCTCATCACTTTTTTGAAAACATAATACAAGCTTGATCCAAAAAAATCCTTTTCTAAGATTTCAAGTTGTTTACTCTCACTCCTACATAATCAAATCTTATGTACATAGCTAAATGATTAGTTGCTTTAACAAAAAAATGGCTGTGCTTATATGACAGTATAAGGAATATGTTTTAATATGTAATATTAATATGTAATATTGAAAAACTACAAAACCTCCTGCATGTAATTTAGCAGTTGCTTAAAATTATGAAACAGTTAGGACAGTAAGCAGATTAGTTTCAGTCATTCATAATTATTGTTCAGTATAAAGTGAAACGCATAATAAATACAAAACAAAAATGAGTGCTGATCTGTGCTTTTAGATTTATAATATGTAAAATAGTTTGGACTC
Organism: Falco peregrinus; assembly: GCF_023634155.1. Lineage (NCBI taxonomy): Eukaryota > Metazoa > Chordata > Aves > Falconiformes > Falconidae > Falco > Falco peregrinus. The sequence continues at coordinate 2,686,066 of NC_073722.1, forward strand.
AATAAAAAAAATTCAGTACAGGTAGATGCTTTCAAGGGTGAAAATAGCTATATCTATTTCAGGACAGCTGCTTTATCCATATTTTAGGAAATTTTTATATTACATTTCTGAGAGGAATGTAGCTTGTAAAACTTCTTCAGACTTCTCAAGAAACTCCTTTCAATAAAAATGAATTTTAAAAATTCTCCTCTATGGTAAAGGCTCACCTTTTCCCAAGAATTGGTAGGTACGATTCAAGGTCACAATTGCATATGTGCAATTGTGTGTAAGAATCTATAGTTTATATGACATAGTAATATTAAGATTCTGATTTTTTTTTTTTAGTTTGTATTTAATTTTACTGTTCCTGTGCCAATGTTACAATTTTGGCTTGCTTAGCAATGCTAAGATGTTTCTTTTTGTCTGGGAGGCTGTGAGTTGCTATAAAAGTAAGGTTTTAAATATATATTGAAAAATGGCTCGATATTTAATAACCAGAAATCACTTATCTCACCTCTACACCGTGTAAAACCATCTGGTTATCAACTGTGCTTAGGGGTTCATAGTGTGAACACATAGAATAAAACTAGTTTCTATAGGAGGACAAGTATCCTTGTTGATTATCCTTATTCCTTATATCCTTATTCTGGGTTGAGGACAAGTATCTTTTTTTTTTTCTCTCAAAGTGGATATATTTTAAATCTTATCAAAGATTAATATTAGCCAGACAGATTACTTTTGATTTCTTTCCTGCCCCTTAATGAAAACAAGCTGGGTTGCTTTTTCCTGTGATGCATAAAGGAAGATTGTTTTCCCTACATACAATCACAATAAATACATTTAAACTGAATTTTATCATTTAACTTTTTGTTCATATTTTTAGCCCAGCACATCATTGCAATTTAATTTAAAATAAATTATAATTTTATTTAAATAATCTCTGTAAAATGAATAACAACAATTATATATTACAGAATATCCAATTATTATTTCTTTCAGTATTAACTATGTTGCAAAATAAACTGATTGCATTAGCAATTCTTTAATGCAGAACAAGGTCAATGTGCTTCTTTTAATGCTGAAAAAACCATGTCAAAAATCACATATTAAAAAATCATTCAATACCTTCTCTGACTTGTAATTGCAGGAATCAATGATTTACTTCAAGCTGGAAAATATATGTATTATTCATCAGCATTCTATCTCTCCATCTTTGTTGAAAGATCTACCCTCATCAGGAAACTGGAATTAAAATTAATATGCTTACATTGATTTCTCTGTATTCGTTTTTCTTTTTTAAGACTGTGATACTGTATTAGACATAGAGGCTGGTTTTATTTCTAGATGGTAAGAACCAGTGACTTCCTAAGATGGATATAATATTAGACAAATATTTTAAGTACAATATCCATTTACTTTTTCTTAATTCTTTTGTTGTTCTGATACTGTGTATTTTGTATGATTTTTACAACAGGTCATGAGATCAGAGTGGAGCACTTCCAGTTTTTCTGTCATGTCTCTTATCCAGTTTTCTCCTTATATATTTTGATAAATCTTTTTTTTCTTCTTCTTCATTTTTAACTTTTGTAAAAGAGGAGTGTCACTGTCTTTATCTTTTTGTCTTTAACACATTGGCTTACCACGATACCCTGATAACGGTCATTGATTATTCCCATACACTGTAATTTGCAACAGGGCGACAAAACCTATTTTATTAGGAGAGCACTGGAAGGTAAATAGGGTGTCTTGGAATGAAACATACTGTGACATGTGACATGATATATAGTGTACCCAGGATGTACATGAACAGTAACGTTAGTGGCTTCATTCCAGAGCCATGGGAAGTCTAGCTGCAGCCTGCCTTTTGGTGTCGGAGCAGGGCGAGGGTAATGACCAAGTTTGTTTCTTTTTTCCTCCCCCTCTTTTCTTTTTTCTTTTTTTTTTTTAGCTTTTTATAGCAGTCAGTGATACCAGTTCTCAGACTAACTTTTGCAGCCTCTAATATCTGGCGTCCTTGAGGTTTGTCATTTTCAGTGCAACTTGGATGGTCTATTGCAAGGAAGCCCTAGGTCTGTGAGATTAACGCAAGTCCGTATTACACTGGTGTGAACTGCAAATACATTTATTCTAGTAAACTGAACAGGAGAAGTTTGCGGCTGTAAAACTGGAGAGAGTGCTGTGAGAGAAAACCATAAGTAAGAGGTTACAGACTTAAAATTTAGCTGACACTTGCTCTTAGCCCTGTCTGTCACTTGAGGGGTAATCCTCAGGCTCAATTGTTACTAAAGGAGCCAGAGGTTGGACTGCTTCAATGTGGGTGAGTCCTTAAACAGCAAACTGATCACTTTTATTCTAATTAGACATAAGGTTTGTCAGAATCTGTCTAGAGCATATTTAATCTTTAAAGCTCTACCAAAACTGCTTTGAACTACTTATGTTTGTAAAATTTAATTGTTGCCATGGATTGCATTTCGGCTATGTAAAAGGCAAGTGAAATACTGTTCTTGATTGTTTGTAAAGCTCATCAAATGTACAGATCCTGTGATAGTTTGACCTGTCTCAGTAGAATTTTCTGTCCTTCATATGATACTAAATTGCTTACTTTTTTATGTTGGACAGTGTGACTAACATTGCAACATATTTTCTGGCTCGATTACAATTTACTGATTGCATATCACTTACAGTATTTCCTATGGTTTTAGTGAGAAGATGTATGAAAAGCAATTTTTTAGTCACTGAATTTACAGTGACTTTATAGCACTTAGACCACAGAGCAAAAACTATGCCAGTACTGCAAAAGAACGCACTCTGAACAGTTTAAAGGCATTTAAGAACAGTCTTTCTGGTTTTCCTTTGTTTGAGTGGTCTCTATATTATTATGACCACGAGTCATAATAATTTTACAAAACAAAATAATATTTTTTTTTCATTTCAGCAGTACAAGAAGTGGATATGTTTTGTTCTGTGGGTCATATTAGAAATAGGACTTCTGTCCTTTGTAAACCAGGAGACAGTAATTTCTATTGGGCATCCTCAAAAACCTCTGAATTGCATCAGTCTTACATGCCGTAAACCGCATTTAAGATCAGTGTCAACTGATTTTATTGATAAGACTACTTTTACGTTTTTCTCTTTTCTGGCAGAGAAGTTAGACAACTGGCAGCTATGTTAAATGAAAAAGAAGAATTAAGAGTACTTTTATTTCTGTACGTGTGATCTCTTTGAACTTCTGAAAGTGATTTCTGAGGTTAAGCAGTTCCCACAGATGATTGTTGCCGTGAGCTTTAAATATCCTCTGTTGAACAGATCGTGTTTTAAAGCAGAACTGGGCTGACAAAATATGTCAGTTTTGAAGAGCAGACATCAGAGTTCTTTTATTGTGAAACACTTAACCATTAAACTTTTTAAAGTAATTTTAAGTGAAAAGCAAAGATTGCCCCCCAAAAGTGCATCAGTAAAGGTTTCTCATACAAGGGGATTTTGTTAATTTCCAAACACTATATGCCAATAACACAAAGGTAAATTTGACATGCCGAAGCATTTAATGACGTCGCCTACACCTGTTTTCTGAACTGCATGTTTTCAGTTTTGCTTTCTCAAGCTTCCTCAACACAGTGCACACTTCTGCCAACCTTAGCAGGAGTTCTGACTTCACCTCAGCCAGCTTTCCCATTGTCTCTGCTAAAGATAGGGACAAACATCACAGTTCTGAACATTTCACCATGTAACCACAATCACTGAAGTGCAGCATTGTCATTAATGACACCTTATTTTTTGCAAACAGTGGTGTTTCACAGCTGGTTTTGAGATTTGAGAGGTGTATCATTAATACCTTTCTGCTCTGGCAATTCTTTGGTGGCTTCTGTCAACTCTGAACCACACCTTCTTTTTACATTTTTGAATCTGATCTTTTTTCTCAGTCATACAAGACTGCCTAGTAATCAAGGTCGCTGCTGCTGTGGTAGGTGTAGTTTTTCTGAGAAAACTGGATGGCAAAGGGGGTTGACTATTAGCAGCTGTAATGTGGAGTACTCAGGCATAGTCAAGGGATTTGAGATGTTATGGAAAACATGGTTAAGCAGCTTGTTTGGAGGACAGAAAGAGTTTTAAGAATTTCTGCTGCTTGTAGATGACAAGTGTGTGCTTTTCTAAAAAATTGTTTATCGTGCAATAAAATTTTATGGTAAGAAGTACGAATTTCCCCCTGAGTACTAATGCTGTTCTGGCACTACCTTCATATTCTTCCTAGATGCTTATGAAGTGTGCATATCAGAGAAGTAAATCCCAAACCCTTAATTTCCACACATTTAGCAACAATGTTGATTTGTATTTTTCTTTCATACTTAAACAAAATTAACTATAATTTATGTATGATAAACCTGGAACTAAGATTCTTGACAGAACATACATTTTTAGAATGAAGTTGCATGTACAAACAGCGTAGGCACCAGAAGAAAGGATGTGATTTCTCTAGTCCTTTGTGAATATGGAAAAGGTAACTGGTTAGGCATTATAGTACTACTGCTGCAATAATATTTTAGTGGTTTGTGGTAGTAGAACATTTGTTCTTGAGTTCCAGGTAAGAAGCCTAGCTGGCTATCAGTGTCAGAATAATTGTATCGTTTGACTATGACTGCTGTTTTGCATAGTTTGCTAGGTATTAGTTTTGGTTTTTTTGTTGTTGTTGACTATATTCGTGTCAGCATTTTTAATGTTTGCTTTTGATGATACATGTTATGATCTATTACACAAGATGTAAAATTTCAGTAGCATTTTTGATCCATTTTTTGGCTTCAGATTTCTGCTTTTCTGTGTATTTGTTGATTATAGGTTTGAGACAAAATAGTTTTGTCCTAATTGCCATCCTCTGTTGTTTTAAAATGCCTGGTAGCTACAAAGAACTCTTTGTTTAGTAAATAAAACCTTGAGATACAGACTTTTAAAGAGCACATGTTTGTTTACTTATATCATCCTTAGTGAATGTCCTTGGAATCTGGTGTATGTTTTTTTTCTTCTTTTTCCTGTTTGCTATCTGGTAGAGTCCTGACAGCCTCACATGCATTATCATTCTTTTTCCAACTCCTTGTAAATACTGAATTTTAGAAAGACATAAAAGCTTATTGTCTGTTTATTATGTTTTGAATCTGATGGGAGGGGAATGCACAGCTAACAATCTCTAGCAGAAGCCAGTTGTCACACCAGATTACATGAGAGGTCCAGCTCTGCAATGCTAATCATTATTAGTAAACAAGAACAAAATTATTGTCCAGCACTAGATTTTACATGGCTGATTGTGAAGCAGAATTTGATGTTTCATACAGAATCTTGTCAAGCTGAGGAGGCATGTTGCTTTTCTCATGAAAATTCATTCATTTTATCCTAGTTATAAGCTGAAGAAAATCACAGGGACAGTTAGACTCATTTATACCCTGAAAATAACATAAAATAAGGAAAACATGCATGGAGTTGACCAGTTGTTCAACAGTAATAATAAGTGTTACCTTCTTGCCTCTTGATGAATGAGGTTTTATGCCCTTAGTAGAGAGGCAAATAGAAAATGTATATCCATTTTATGGAAGACTGTACAAAAGACAAGTTTCTTCAGGGCCTCTATTATGTATTGCTTTTATGTCCTACTGATAATTTCAATAGTATTAATAGCTCCATTTAACAATTATTTTTAATAACAAACTGAAACATGCATCTAGAAAGACAATTCTCCAGCCAAACAGTAGTGTATTAAGTAAAAAAAAAAAAAAAAAAAGCTACACTGCAGACGTAATGCTACTCTTTCCAGAGAGAAAATCTGCATATGTAAATTCAGGTTGTCAACAATAAATAGCACATTACTAAAATATTGAAGAAATTCTGCTAAGGGAAGCTTTTATAGAACACTATACCTAGGCCACAAAAACTACAGAACAATAATATGAAATCTATTCTACTGTACAGAAAAAATATATTCATAATACTAATTAGTATTAGTGCTTACAAAATATTCCTGATATCTCTTTTTTTCCCCTCAAGTATTTCTTAGAGTATCTACTTTATTAGAATGTTAAAGGAATAGATAAATCAAGCAGTAATACATTAAGCAGCAATGCCAGAGGAACAAAATAAAAGATAAAAATAAACCCAACCACTATAATATTATACCTATATTTCATTATAGTGGGCTTGGTATGACTTCAGAGTATTTAAGGTGTCTGCATGTACATTAGATTCCAGTTACTAACTGATTTCCTTCACCCTTACCTTTACAATTGCTTTCTGAATGTAAAGTTAGTTTGAAGTGTATTTCTTATGTAGTAGCGGTTTATAACAATTAAGTCTGTAAACTTGTTACTTTCTATTGTGTGTTAATGCCTTGATCAGATTTGCATACTAAGCTAGTCAATGAGCCTCAGCAATGGCTCCATTTTTTGTATTTCACCCCACTTACCTTAAAAGCATAATTGAGATATGTTTGGAATAAATACTCAGTTTTCCAATTTAGATATATTCACTAGAAAGATGATGTTTAAATTGGGAAAAAATAATTTTTTAAACATGCAGTCCTGGAAGCACACCATGTAATTGTTTTTTATTTTTTAAATATTCTTAGCTTTGAATTTTGTGGAAATTGTCAATTTGAAGTGAGATTTTAAATTATTTTCACTTCAATTGCACTTTATGTATGAGCTCTAGACTAGTGTTTTCTTATTTTCCAAAAGAAAGTGGACTTCTATCGCTCCTTTATGTAGGATATATGCCAGTGGGAGAGAATTAAATTATTACATGTTCCTGTCATATTCCAAGCACAGCTGCCACTTTTATATTCATATTAAAAGTTTGTTCTGTGTGTGTTGTCTGAAAATTTATTTTCCATGAGCTTTCTACCTGTATTTATGTAGCCTTAAGTTTAAGGTGATTAGATCTGAGGGGCACTAACTTAAGAAAGCACATGACAAATAAAGGCAAAGTTGCAAATAGTGATCAGATACCAAGAAATAGTTTGGGACTGTAAATGAATGAAAGAAATGTGCAAAGATTAGTAGACTAGAACAAGTGAAATGCAAAAATAAAATTAACCAAAAAGAAGCAGAGAAAGGAAGAAAGCGTTGTGCCTGCACAGAATATGTCAGCAGCATTATACAGTCTGGAGCACAGAAATTAAATCCAGCTGACATTACTCAAATCATAACTTCTCTCACTGCAGAAATGGAAAAGGGTGAGAAGGCTGTTGGGGAGTGAAATACAGAACCAACCTCATGTGACTAGGACCTGCAATTTTGTCAGCAGGTTAAAAACAGTCAAGAAGACTTATAATGAGAAGGTGGAATTTGTTGTCTTTACATACCTCTACAATTCTAATTTATTTGAATTAATACTGAACTTGCTTTTCCTTCTTTTTCCCTAGATAATAACTTCTCCAAAACCTGCTCAAATTCTTTTTTTCCCTCCAGATGTCAGAATTAGGTTCAGTCCTCTGCACAAAAATGCTCCTCACCTTTTCCCTGAACATTCCTTGGAAGCGTATCCTTAAGGGTTGATAATTTTATACCTTTTTTTTCATTCTCGCCTGTTTGTTGGTTTTTTTCGTACTGAACTCTGTCAATATAATCACACATAAATAATCTAGTAACCAGTTTATGAGACTCATAAATTGTAGAACAGGTGAAATCCTTCAGAACAGATTTTTTTTTCATTGAAAATAAGGTACTTAATCATTACAAAGTAAACCTTTATTCTAGTATTTAATCACTGGGCTGAGGCAGAAATTTTTAGAAGCTGTCTATCTGAAGTTTGTGAATAGCTTTTTCCTAGGGCCAGCTTTTCAAAACCATCAAACATACACAGTTGTAACTGATTCAACAAAAATTTTGATGTTGCCAATTACCAAACCTGGATACCCCAAAGCATATTACACAGAAATATAGACCAAACTGTTCCTTTAAATACCTTTAGTAATATTAGAAAACAGTGTATATATTTAAATTTTAAAAAGTCTTCAAGGTTGAAACTATTGTTTCTTGTGATTCTGTGATTATGTAGTGATTCTAGAAATGTCTGCTTCACTTGTGGTAAAAGTTCATAGTAAGAGACTGGTCAGTTGTGAGCTGTTCTTTGAAGTTTTATGTTTTAATAAACTCTGCTCAACAGTTTGTTCCCTAACAGTAGGAAATCAGTTGTGGAGGAGCCTTATTCACAATAACTGGATTGATGCAGAAGTGTTCTGCGGTTGTAATGTACATTGATGTGGTTTTGAGTTAGCTGTATCAAGTGTAGTCCCTTTCTTGACGATCTGTTGCAAGTAATTTCAATTCTGTCCACCATTGCCTTAGTTTGACCCGGTGCACTTTGATATTCAGAAGATTCCTTTTGGACTTACTGAGCTATCTTCACAGCAGCAGTGGTTATGTCTCCTGAGAAGAGAGAGTGTCACTGAGAAAACCCCTGTGTTAGTTACCAGTGTACTTTAGAGATACTGTAGCCAATTTCAATGAAAAGATACGGAAAGGAGCACTCACTACTTACGTCTTGCATTACCTGCTCTTCTTACTATGAATTCCAATGCTTCAAATAATAGAGGTGACTGAAGAAATCTTTTTCATCGTGATTTTCTTCAGCTAAAGTTTGTGAAAAGTTCAAGATCATTTGTTGTGGTCAGTTGTGTGTGGAGGTACTAAGAAGCCAAAGTTTGGCTTTCTGAATGTAACAATGAGGCTGTCATGGAAGGACATCAAGAGAAGAGACTCTTGGCGTTCAGCTCTGATTCACACTGCAAGTTCTCATAGGTCTGATGACAAGGCTAATAGGCTGGGACTAGGGCCCTGCAAGTATAGTATAACATACAGTTCACATAAAGTCTTTGGCCTGTTACTACTAGTAATGGCAATACTATTTTTACTTAGGCCGTGAGGTACAAAAGCGCTTATTTTGGTTTCAAAATAATAATAAAGTTTATAGCGTAAAAGCTCAAATCTGAAAGTACTGCCACAGCAAGTGGCATAGAAAGTTCTGTCAGAAGTGGAATGGAGATGAGAAGGGCGAACGTTTACACCAAAATGGTAAGGACGAGATTCTGCTGAGAGGGGTGTGTGATACAGCCACTGAAGATGCAGCCAACATGTTGCAGTTAGCATCGGCAGCACAGACTGCTGTTACTATTGCTCTAGGTTTATTGCTGTATGGAAGTGTACTCATACACTTGGTTTCTTGGACACTTTATTATCTTTCAATACTGTTTTTTTTCTGGTTGTGAGCATCATACAGATTCAGCCAGGTTGTTGATAGCCTCTTCTCTGAATGTGTCCAAGACCTTCACAGAATCATCTGAGTAAGAAGGCAGACATCTTCATTTTATAAACGTAGACCTTACAGGGTGTACAAGGGTGACAGTGGGCAGTTGGGGTTACGCTGTGTTCCTACTGTGCATTATGTTCTAGTGCATTCCTAGGCTGTACGCGAAAGTCTTTATTTTGTTCATTCCAGAGAAAATTCCTCATCATACTAGTATTTTTCTAGTTGTGGCATTAGGATTCTGGTGTCAACCAAGAGACAGAGAAACAAGGTGCATGAGGCCTTAATGTAGTACTTTAGGGTTTAGCCCTCCTAATTTAACTTCTAACTACCTTTATGGTTACTGAATACATGTACTATCTAAACCCAGAGTTTAGCAGGTAGCAAAAGAATACTTTATAAAGTCTGCTATGGATGTCCAGTTTACAGAGAAACCATTTTAATACTATTGGGATGAATACTATATACATTTCTAAAAAAAGCTTTTTTACAATTAAAGTCCTTGATAATATGTTAATATGTCAATGTTAAACGGCTCTGCAGGAGCTGACAGTGAATATCATTTTGGAATAAACTTCAGTGATTGCTGTCCTAATCATTAAGAAAGAGAAAGGTATTTATTTTTAAGTTTAGTCACTGCAACTTGCATGTAGTATAACATTCTAACTAGATGCCTATCATAAATAAGTAATAAATATCATAATTTAAAGGACAATATTAAACAGAACCAATTAGTACTGAAATGTCTACCCTCTCATCTTAATATATAGTTCTTTATGTGACATTTAAAGTTTCTGTAACTTGATTCTCAATTATAATATGTTATGACCATTCTCATTAAAACCAGCTTTTCTTATAGCACTTACAAAGTTGGACTCCTACGGATAACCTAATGAGGGTAGAATGCATTTTGATTGAGTTACCACTAGGGAGAAATTTAATTTAATTAAACTGGTCTTCATTAAAGTATTAACGTTGAAGTAAAGTAATTATAAAGGCATGTACAGTATTAGAGAAATCGTGCTGTTTAAAAGATAGAGAAGGCTCATTTTAGAATGATCATAATTTTTTTTAAAAAAAACCCTTTGTTCCAATAATTATCTCAAGACATCTAAAGCATTCATACCTTGTAAAATCTGGTGATACATATATGCCATTTAAAGCTAATGCTATTCCATCTAGTTGTAATTTCTGCCAATCTGCCTTTGAAAACAAACTTCTGTAGCACCGTTCTGTTTTGTACAAATATCTTCTAAAACTTCAACATAAAAACGTGGATGTTGAATATATTTACATTTTGAAAAATAGATAAAAGCACAAGGAGATCTCAGGTTTTTGAAAGTGAATTAGTTTAGTCTTTGAAAATATACTGCAACACAAGTTCTCATAGGACACATTTTCTCTTATGCTTTCATTTTCCATAAATATAACACCCTATGCAGTTGTCAACCAACTAATGCATGCTCAAGGTACAAAGACAGCACATCTGTTTCCAGAAGTCCATAAGGAGGTTAGGGCAGTTTTCAGGTAAAGTGCAATGACATTCTTGCTCTTTTATTTTTATTTTTATTTTTATTTTTATTTTTATTTTTATTTTTATTTTTATTTTTATTTTTATTTTTATTTTTATTTTTATTTTTATTTTCATTTTCTTAACCCCATTCACTGCTGTTGCTTTTTTGTTTCAGGGTAAATTTTCCCATTTGGTTGATTTCACTTTGTTTTGGCATTGTGGCTGTCAAATACATGGGCAACAGCATGGGCTGGATTTTGGACGGAGCATCTGCTCTGAGAGATAGCAATGACTTTCCCAAGCAGCTGTCTTAGCTTCTCATCATGGTGAAGGCAAGCTGAAGGTTATGGAGCAAAGTTCTGGTTGCTGGTGCAAACAAATTTGCCCACCAGCTCAGGTATCTCAGCTGTCACTTACTTCAGCGCAGAGACCAGGTATGGTAGGCACCAATTGCAACTTTTGAGTGGTTACTTTTGCCCGAAAAAGGGTGATTATGGTCCACAGGAAACAGATTTGAGTTAGCTTGGGAAGAATTTGCTCTGGCCTTGCTGCCCTGCCTTACAATGCCTATCCTTGTGACCTGTTTGCATTGATTGATTTGATTTGCCTTTCTGTGTATGACTGTATGTATTGAGTTTGTGTGGCAAGGGATTGCTAGCTGGGGTACTAAGGGGTGGCTTATGTGAGAAGCTCCTAGAAGCTTTCATGTGCCTGATAGAGGTGATGCCCAGCCAGCTCCAAGATGGACCTGCTGCTGGCCAAGGCTGGGCCCATCAGCAACAGTGGTAGCACCTCTGGGGTAACATATTTAATAAAGGGAAAAAGCCCCACAAACCTGCACAAACAGATTGTAGCTGGAAGAAAGGGGTGAGTGTGTGAGAACAACAACCCTGCAGACACCAACATCAGCGAAGAAGGAAGGGGAGTAGGTGCTGCAGGTGCTGGAGCAGAGATTCCCCTACAGCCCATAGTGAAGCCGATGGTGAGGCAGGCTGTGCCCCTGCAGCCCGTGGGGAGGTTAACGGTGGAGCAGGTACCGGCCTGCAGCCCGTGGGGGTTAATGGTGGAGCAGGTACCCGCCTGCAGCCCGTGGGGGTTAACGGTGGAGCAGGTACCGGCCTGCAGCCCGTGGGGGTTAATGGTGGAGCAGGTACCCGCCTGCGGCCCGTGGGGGTTAATGGTGGAGCAGGTACCCGCCTGCGGCCCGTGGGGGTTAATGGTGGAGCAGGTACCGGCCTGCGGCCCGTGGGGGTTAATGGTGGAGCAGGTACCGGCCTGCGGCCCGTGGGGGTTAATGGTGGAGCAGGTACCCGCCTGCGGCCCGTGGGGGTTAATGGTGGAGCAGGTACCCGCCTGCAGCCCGTGGGGGTTAACGGTGGAGCAGGTACCCGCCTGCGGCCCAGGGAGGACCCCAGGCCAGAGCAGGTGGGTGCCCTAAGGAGCCTGTGCTGAAATAGGCTTGCTGGGAAGACTTGTGTCCCTGTGGGGCACCCAGGCGGGAGCAGTGTGTGAGGAACTGCAGCCCATGGGAAGGACTCGTGTTGTAGAAGTTCATGGAGAACTGTGTCCCGTGGGAGAGACCCCACGCTGGAGCAGGGACAGGGTGTGAGGAGCCCTCCCGTGAGGGGGCAGGAGCGGCAGAGACCGCGTGTGAGGGACTGATGGCAGCCCCGTCCCCATCCCCTGCGCTGCTGGAGGGAGGAGGTAGAGACACTGGGGGTGAAGCTGAGGCCTGGTGAGAAGGGAGAGGTGGGGGAAGGTGTTTTAACGTTTGCTTTCATTTCCCATTATCCTACTCTGATTTGAATGGTAATAAGTTAAACTAATTATTTCCCCAAGTTGAGTCTGCTTTGCCTGTGACCATAATCACTGAGTGATCTATCCCTGTCCTTATCTCAACCCACAAGATTTTTGTTATATTTTCTGCCCTCTGTCCAATTGAAGATGGGTGTAATAAAGCAGCTTTGGTGGGCACTTGGCGTCCAGCCAGGGTCAAACCACCGCAATATAATATAGCCTTTAAATTCTTTGTCACCTGATACTGTCATTCTATTCAATTCAGACTTCTATGTTTTTCTTCAATATGTGGGATTTGAATAGAAGTGTATGTGTTTCTGAAGTGGAACCTCTTCTGTTCCATTTCCCTGAAGTCTTTATCTCATTTTGGCAATTAGATGTCCAACTGAATCAGCCTTCAACAATTAAAAAAAAAAAAAAATCATTAAATCCTCTTTGACAGATAGCTCCTGCATAGATATATGAGGTCTCCATAGAACACACATTAATACAAAAAATGAACAATATTCCTTTAGTCTTAAAAAAAAGATTAGGTCTCATTAGTATCTTTTGGTTTCCATTTTTTAATTATTCCTGTTACTCACTTTTTCCTTTACTTTTGTTTAGCTTCTTTGCTTTCATTTTTTTATTTCCCTTTCTACTGAAATAGCATAGTAATTCCAAAATGCAAAAAATAGATAAGAAATTTTTCATACTTGGACCATGTAATAACATTTATTTCAACATGTAAGGTTTTTTTTTCCAGCATCCTGATATAAAAATCTGTTGAACACGATAAATCATATAAAGAGTGGCGTGGGTGGTAATTTGTCAACAAATCAGAGTTAGGTCCTACATCAGATGCTATCCTCTTAATGTGAAAGATGTGTAGCTGATATTTTTTCTACCTTATAAATTAAAGAAGATATAATTTAGAGTGGTTTTAATGTATATCTAGTTAAATGACCAGACTAACTTGACACTTCTTTCCCTTAGCATTTGAGGCAATTTTGCTTATTAGAAAAGTGCTGGCTCTGTAGCCTATTTTCAGAGAGAGATGAAACCTATTCCTTTACCTTTTCACAATGGCATTTTCAGCAAAATTGGAAATTAGGTGTCAAGATTGTTACAAATTTTGAGTCTTCAGGGTGATCTACAGGGGCTTTAATGAAGATTGAACTTTTGTTTATGAATTCCCCAAACAGAGAACTATATCAGTACTAAAACACAGGTTTGAAATGATGATTCAAAAGGTTATAAGCTAATGTCTCTCTCTACTGCGGTGACTGTTCCCTCTTTACATATATGTGTATGTGTATGCCTACTTGTGTTTATGTTTTTGTATGTGTTGGAAGAATTAATTTTAGAACTTGCTTTCTACCACTTTGGAATTTTTACTTTCTGCTAAATTTCTCATGATACTACTTTTTTTAAAAAAAAAAAAAAAAAAAAATCCCATTCTTTTACAGTTTTAAGAAAATAAAACTTATGTGAAATTTTCCAAAAACCCCCTTAAAAAATGCTATTTAAAAAAAAAAAAAGATCTTTGTACTCATTCATGTTAATTCAATACTAACATTTATCCTGAGGTGTCTGAATTTATCTTTTCAGTCAAATTTGGATTAATATAATCAGTTTCTCCCCGAAGATTAAAATGTGAATGCAAATCTGCACAATACTGATGTTTTAAATTATCAACTACTGAACTAACTTCTTTTGCTTATCTCAAAGTACATGCAGGTCAATTACACTAAATCCCTCTTTTAACTATTTGAACTATTTTAGCAGACCAGGGGCATGAAGGATGATAGAGAAGGTCCCTCTGGGCATAATGGATGTGCATTTGAGTGTAGTGTGGTTTCTTCTTCAGGGGAATGGAAAGCAGAGGCAAAGTTAGAAAACCCTGAGGAGAGCTTGCCAGAATATTTGGAATATGAAAAACCCTTAAAACTGCATTGTCTCTCATTTCACATCCATTCAACCCCAGTTGAAAGTGCAGGGACAAGCATGATGGTTCAATTAAGCACTTCTGTTGCCTTGTGGTATAATACAGGCCTGACCAGGTTTTTATTCTTTCAGAACATGGCCTTTAAATAAAAACAGACCTTGAAATATACAACCGTAGGCCTTTCCCTGGATTTTATTTTTAATGGAAGCTCCATTTTAACGTATTACATGAGCTGTCCAATACAGCGTATTGTATGTTTATTCCAACTATTTATATATAGGTCTGAGAATTTTTGTTCTCTTTTTTATTTGTTGTAACACCTCCTGCTTTTTGCACATCTTAAATATAATCCAGACTTCACAAAATTAAAGATAGAATTGGTACTACTGATCCTTGTCACATATTTGATCTTCCTGCTTAGCCTAATAGGATGGAGCTGGAGATTTTACTGTATAGTGATCATTCAAAATAACATATTTTGTCCTTTTGGCAATTTCTTGTATTTTATAGTCTACATAACTCTCAAATTGCCTGAAGGATTCACTGAATTCCTTAAATAAGGTAGTTTTAAAATATTTCCTGATTATGGATTTAGAGTCTGATTCTTCATTGTCTTACAGTCTCTGTAGTAATATTAAACACCCTGTGTAATTTTGTGAAGACAGGCTAGATATACAGTGTGATCAAGTCAGAATATGACCATAAGTTGTGGGCAATGAGACTGTGCCTGTATATAGCTGCTAAATTCTGACAACAGGGAGGCTACTGCTGAGCTGCTACCGGGGGTCCTCACAGCGACCCCTACTTCATCTTTGAAATTTCCTCTGTGTGATTATGTCTTTGTTAGTAAATTAAATAGTTCCAAGGAACGTTCCTGGGCACTGGAACTGTATCACATGTACTGCTGAAATGTTATTACGGCCTCTGAAGTATTTTGGGATTGTGGCCTTCATCTTGCACCCTCGCATTTGCTCCAGGTGCTGCATCACAGACGTACGGCTCTGACCCCTGGTTCTACCCAAGGGCTGGTGCTTGGTATCACTCAGGTCTGCCTGGTCACTGGCGCCCAGGATCTTGTGCTTCTGTTCTCTGGGCATGGATATAGGCCTTTGAAGGACGGATGGCTCCTCTGGTAGGCCTGGGAGGAGCCCAGCAGGGCATTATTTGGGCTGCCTCGACTTGTCATTGTCTCCCTGGGCTCATTTGTGGGCATGCAGCCTAGCTTTTACCACATAACCTAATGATATTCTTGAATGGTACATAGTTTTTGTTGTGTAAATTGCTTTGGACCAATATATGTTTGCAGTATATAATAGGTTGAAGGGACACACAAATTTATGTGAGCTTTTCATGAGTGTGAAAAGTAATCATTTTGAATCTAAGTAATCATACAAATTCATGTGACAGTCATTTGAGTGAAACGTGAACTAATTTATCAGTTCATTGTATCAATGGCTGACAACTTTACTAGATCCAAGATATAAACTCTTACATGCTGTGAATTTTTCTACTGAAAGTAGAAAATGACCTTCTGAACCCAGAGCTCTACAGCAGGCTTTCACACAGTCTAAAAAACCTCATGTCACACTTCTGCCAGTGGCAGATTCACAGTGGGGATTTGGTTAGAGTCTGAAAGTCCTACATCTGAACTATATACCCTGTTGGCTTCTCTGTAATAAGAACCTTTTCTTTTTGCTTTGTTATTAGAACCAGAGAAAAAAATACCCTGTTGCATGCACACTAATACACATACACAAACATTCATTCTCTCTGTCATACTAAAACTGCAAATTCCTTCTGAACTTTAAAAACCTTTCCTTTACTTATCCTTTTTTTTTCTTTCCTACAAGACTTTCCTACAAGTCTTTCCTACAAGACTTTCTGGCAGTTTCACTTCTAGTGCGTATTTCCAAATATCTCTGCTGGTCAATATGAGTTGTATTTATGCTGACAGAAGCATAATTTTAGAGTCACAGATAGCACATGATGTTGAAGTCAGAGTTAAAATCATTGTGGTGGGTTGACTTGGCTGGATACCAGGTGCCCACCAAGCCGCTCTACCACTCCTCTACTCAGCAGAACAGGGGGGAGGAAATAAGATGAAAAAACTCACTTGCAGGTCAAGATAAAGTCAGATTAATTAAGAAATAGCAAAAGACAGGCATGCAGAAATGAAGGAAAACAAAAGATGTTATTCTCTGCTTCCCATCAGCAGGCGATGTTAGGCCACTTCCCCAGAAGCAGGGCTTTGGAACACGTCGCAGTTGCTCCAGAAGACAAACATGGTGAATAACAAATGCCCCCCCCCCCCCGCCTTCCTCCTCCTTTCTCGCAGCTTCTCTACCTGAGCAGATGCCATACGGTATGGAACATCCCATCGGTCAGTCTGGGTCAGCTGCCCTGGCTGTGTCCCCTGCCAAGACCTTGCCCACCCCCAGCCTACAGGTGAGGCGGGGGCAGGTTGGAAAGAGCCGTGATGCTGTGCCAGCGCTGCTCAGCGGCATCGCAACGCTGCTGTGTTGTCACCGCCTTTCTAGCCACCAGCACCAGCACAGCGCTGGGAGGGCCAGACCCCGTACAATCATTGAACTGACTAATAGAAACTCTTACAGAAGTTGTTTTAAGATCCCACTGTGATCACATAGTTAGTGTATGAACTTCATGGCTGAAAAAAAGTTAGCTCACATGATACAACTTTTAAATACAAACCAAAACAATGCGGGTGTAAGTGTAGGATCCTCTGAAGAAAAGTGCATACTACCAGCTTTTCTAGATGGAGATATGTGTGGGTCCTTGCCTTAGTACATTCCTGCTTTAGGGGAAGATGTTGCCATCTTCAGATGTAGGCATTCCTGAGAATTCTCAGTCCCTTTACACCAAAAATTCCATATTTTCACTTTTTCCTCTGATACTTGTGTTATCTGTGTTCAAACTAAACGCTGTTGGGAACATACTGAAACAAGCTGGAAAGGATATAGTGGTATCATTTTGCTAATACATAAAATTTGGCTGCCATCAAAGAACTGCTGATGCCTTGAATGGCTTCATTTAATGAACGTTTTCAGATGAGCATCTACTGGTTCCAGTGGAAGAAGCACTGTGTGACTTGTTGCCACTCTTGTGATTTGGTTTTTTGGTATTTTGTTGAAATCAAGTAGCATTTTGCCTATAGATAGCACATTTGCTGAAAGTTTAGATCTGATCTACTGTGGGTTTCTAAAATGATCAGATTATAGCTGAAAAGCACAACTAGACATATCTTAACTGAAATTTGATGCAAAATTGGTAAAATATTTTATATAAGAGATGCAAATTATTTCTGTGTGTGAGATGCACAAACTTGTAAGATTTTTGTAAAAATACACTATCTATATGGATTTGTTCAGGATCCGACAGGTGTCTGATATCCTACAACAAATTCATTAAAAATACAGATGTACCCCTACATTTCATACATAATTTAAAATTATAATTTTTGTTAAAGAAGGCTTATTTTCATTTTTAGTTTTTATGTAAAGAACCTTGAGACAGCTATCTTTTCTTAAAGTAGATCGGTGAAACAATAGTAATATGATTACTTCAATCACCTCAAATTACATGCTAGAAGATAATATAAGAAAGCATACAGAGTACTACACTATCGTTAGTACAACTTTACAGTTCTTAGTTGTTACTTATGCTGCAGCCTGCTTGTTCTCCAGGCAAAACAGAGCCATGGCCCTTCGTTCTTCCTGTTTCCAGAAAAGTAAAGGTCTCCCTGTGTCATACTGTTGTCTCTCATGCTAGCGAATGCAGGGATTACTTAATCCTTATTTATAACACTTCTGAAAATGTCGTACAACAAACCAAGCAAAGTACCAAAGTACAAAATAAGCACTGAATCTAAGAAAGATACTTCTGTAGTGCTTGGATCTAGCATATTAAGCCTACAGAGAAGAAGCAATTTTAAGGCTCGGTCTGGTCTCGAGTGGTTTAAACTATTGTTTCAGCTTGTTTCAGGGTATTGACCCTTTGTCATTTTGCATTGGACTTTTATGTCTGGCAACCTCCTGTTACTTGGTTGGGTTTGGGTTTGGATTTGGTTTTTCTGAGTGGCACCATGTTTTTCATTGGGTGCCTCAGTGGCTGCTTGGTTTTTTGTTTTGTTTTTGTTGTTGTTGTTTTTGTTTTGTTTTTTGTTTGGTTTTTTTTTTTTTTTTTCCCATGCTGATGCAATCCAACTTGCATGTCTCTCAGCTTGTTGCTTCAATTAACTTCTCAGTGGACCCCCTGGCAACTTGCATTGTCTCCCACTGCTGTTTCCTATCTCCCCACTGCTTTTTATCACTTTGCTTGTATTTTAGTGATCACTAACCAGCTGCTTAGACTATTGTTTGAAGCACTAGTGATTCCCTGCTGCTTTTACCACTTATTCCCTAGAGATCTTCTCTTAAACTTAGATTTTGTTCTCTATCCGATTTTGATACTAGATTCTGGCTGTGGGACTGTATAACCCAAGTCCAAGGTGCCTTTCCCAGAAACATTCAATCTGTTTAGAAGATAACTTATTTTTATTTGAATTTCAAATGTTAAAAGTGGTTAAAAAATCCAATTAAAAGAAATATGACTGACAACTATTCTTTTAATCTATGACTCTATTTTTTCTGTAGTTCATTTTTGTATTTAATTGCCTGTTGCTTGTAAATTATAACAATTTATAAGTAAACAAGTAGATAGCACTGTATCACTTCTCTGTTTTACATTCAAGACACGTTAAGTATATGTCCCTGCTTGCAAACTTCACTTAATCCCTTACGACATTAATACCTTATTTTTTAGAGTATTTCGTATTTTCAAAAGTTTGCAGGAAACTTACGGTCTTAAGGGAAGGTCGGAATAATGCTATGCATAAGTCAGGAACCGGAATTGAATTGTATAGATCACAAATATTTTAACATTATTTATTTAAAACATTATTATAATTACTTTTTTTTAAATTAGTTTCAGCTGCTCTTCATCATAATGTACACGTTTTTGAAGCAGCTCCAACAAAGAATTCCTCAAACAAACAAAATATAGTGCCTGGTAAAATCTGTTAATTGAGCCATTGGAGGTCTTTTTTTCTTTGTGTTTTTAATAAGATTCAGCTTCCAGGTGATGTCTGGACAATGGCTAAGGAGGTACTTCTCGTGTAATCTAACAATAGATTGATGCAGCCAGTTTTCATCCAACCCTAACAGGATTGTATGTGAAGTTGTGCTCAGTTTAACAGGTTTACTGTCAGCTTAGGCTTCCATTAGCGCATTTATGTGGAGATACTCATACATCAGTAATGGTCCCTGATCTAAAACAGGTAGATGTCAATGTGTTTAAGACAGTATTTTTGAACATCTAGTTCTATCAACTATTCTTGTTGTTACTTACTTCTTACACTTCATTTTGATTTGAGTTTGTTTGAGAGTGGACTCTACAGTGGAGTATGCATATCCACAGCACTAAGGAGACTCGTAATTCAGACTCACAAAATTTCTCAGAACTTTGTTCAATTAAACCTTTTTTCCTACCTACATCCTATTTCTACCAGTGAAATATACTCCTTTGTGTAACTGAAGTTAATTCCCCATCATATCTAAGTGTTTCCTGCTTCATTTCTTCTCCTTGTTCCTCTCTGAACTTCTCTCAACATCCATATCGTTATTGGATGTTGGAAGAGAAGACATAAGTGGAGAACACTTGAAAGAAACAGAAGGCTCAAATAATGGGGGCTCAAAAAGTCTTGCACTTACGACCACTTGTTTAGTTAGAGGAGTGTTTGAGGTTTTATTGTTTGTATGTTTTCCTTGGAGCTGTGAAAACAGATATGACTTTAGCGTGAACTTCAGCGTGGGCTGAGTGTGTTAACACAGCTACAGCGATAATGGTTCTGATTTTGATTTCAAAATAATGACATATCTGGAGTGAATCCACTGAAACAAGTGAAATTAATATTGGTTTACACCATTGCTGAAGGTGAAGTTAGAATACTGATTCTATTATCAGTCAGGCTGCACATTAAATAAGAAGAATGTGGACGGAGAATTACTGATTTTCTCATTAGCTTAAATATGTCAACAGATATGTGATAGGACTTTCTTACCAATTACACTAATGCAATTGGTGTATCTTACATTGTACCTTGACTGTAACAAACAAACTTAAATTTCTGTATGTTTTTCTTTAAGATTAGCCATACAAGTATATACTTTATAGTAGTAATATTTGCATTAAAACATGCTGGTTGCATATAGCAAGTCTCACTCATCATAAATAAGGCTTAACAGAATTCTGATACAGAACATCATATAGAACACAAATTATACCTTACATTGTACATCACATTTTTATGGCATGGTTTATAATGAACTGGGAGTAGGAAAGGGTTGTAATAGATACCTGTTTCAGCATGGATCCATTGAACTGTTGCACTGAATGCATTTTTTTTTTTAATTATGTAGTTTACATATATTAGTTAGACTGAACAAATGTTCATAAAGCAGCTTTTAAGAAGACATTCCAAAAAACAGATGTCATTATTCACTTCCTCATACTGAAGTATAGGAAAGAATTAAAAACCATAGTGATCACACATATAAACACTGTCTAGGCATGACAATGTGACTTGAAAACAATATGTTTATATATGTAAGGATAAGTAAATTGAATACTATGAATTAATTTTGAAATGGCTATAATTGCAGAAATAAATTGGTAATTCAATAAAAATGGGAAAGTTCCAGTTTGGAAGAAATAGAGGGCATATTTAGTCTTTCAGTGTTGCTATTATTATATAAATGTTGCAGAGCTGCTGCCAGGAATGATAAGCTACAGCCACATTTTTATCATGGTTCTTCTGTCTTGCCCTAGAAAATACAGTTTTGTCATATAATAGCCATGCATTGCAGAACTGCAGATTATCCCCTATAGTTGCAAAACAAAAAACTAGGATTCTTACTCTGGTTTTCCAGAATAAGAATTTATCTGTTTTTTTCAGCAGAAGTATAGCTTATGCTGCAGGAAGAGGAACAGAAAGTGCAGACAGGTGCCACTCCTCTAAAGGAAAATAGAACCAAGCCATCCGGTCTCAAGTAAAATCACAAAAATCAGAACTTTTTTTTTTTTTTTTCTTCTTTTTTTCCTTGTAGAATAAATGGAAAAAGAAACCTGCAGAACAAAGGCATGATAGTCAAGTTGTTACTTTGTTACTTTATTGCAGCAAGAGCAGATATTTGGATAACCCTAAGGAAAACTTACTTAGTCACTTTAAGAATTCTTTTGTCTGTGAAAGGGAACATGCAGAGAAGTTTTTGGTTCTCTCCTCCTTGAGCTTCAACTTCTGTCAATGTATCTCCATACATTAAGATAAAACTCAGCTCCCAACCAGTAAGAAACTTGTCTAGCTCAACAGCTAGGATTTTCCCTTTTTTTTAATTGAAAAGTGTTTTCTTGAGCACCATCTACTTTCCCAGTGTCATTACTCTGGAAAAAAACTCTACTGAATGAACATGGTACAAATGCCTCATCAGGACCAAGCTGAGCTGAAGATGCATGCAGCCTGCAACAGCCGAATTCTTTGTACTTATAAAGCAACAACCATTTCAAAGGATCTGTTTTTTGAAGATAGATGTATTTCTGGCTCAAATAAATTAGCTGAAAAAGAGCATATAAGAAAATCTGTATCAAATTACATACCTTTGCAGTTTCACGCAGATAGTGCTTTGATGGATGCTGTAGAAATATCTTTGAGTTTCATCAGAATAAAGTTGAGATAATGTATTTCATCTACACAAATTTTCATGATCAAAATTTTCTGTGGAACTGCATGATTCTTTTAGGTATGTGATTGCACAGTTATTTTCTATGTAAACGGTACTACAACATTCAGTTTAATGATTTTAATAGAATGCTATTTCCTTCTCAGTTTTGTATCTAGAAAATAAATAATCATAAACAGTTCAGTATTTCATTTCACAGACATAGGTAGGGCATCAGCTTTAGATCTTTTCCTTTTTGTCATTCAGGTCACTCTGTCCCAAAGATGCTTCTCATTCCTACAGCTTGTATATGGACAGAAATAATCTTATGATCCTAAACTTTTAATAGCATACAGAGCATAACTGATATTCTCTAAAACTTCGGGTCTAATGGTGGAATTTGCTAAGGGCAGATATCAGAAGATTCCAGCTGTTATTACAGAGAGTATTACCATACAAACAAGCCCTCCACCACTAGCAGCAACAGAAACAATTAAGAGACTGTTCCAAGGATGGATCAGGCTGCCATGTAGGCCTGGTGCATATTTCTACAGCTTTGATAGGTAAAATAAACCAATGTATTAGTGCTGTTCCTCTGTGGCAGCAGTCATGGAAGATAATCTAAGGATATAAGGGGAATCAAGAACTCAGACATGCATATTTTTACTCATATTTACTATGTTCTGAGAGTATATTTTACTAGAGTGGTTTCACATTTGTCTTGTGCACTTGTCTACTCTGTCCTCCAAGGTTTGGTGTTCCCTTTACAAAAGCTTGTGTTCCTGAACCCTAGCTAGCACATAGATAGGTTTATATAGCTGAAGAAGGTGTTCATATGCTTAGGAAATGTAAATTTTATTTAAATTTCTTATAGATGATGGCTGAGACAACTTAGTGTGTTGGTGTATCTGTTTGACCCCTTGTCCTGGTTTCAGCTGGGACAGAGTTAATTTTCTTCTTAGCAGCTGGTGTAGTCCTGTGTTTTGGATTTGGGGTGAGAACAATGTTAATGGCACACTGATGGTTGTTGCACACTTTGGTTGTTGCTAAGTAGCATTTATACTAAGTCAAGGACTTTTCAGTTTCTCAGGCCCTGCCAGTGAGAGGGCTGGAGGGGCACAAGAAATTGGGAGGGGACACAGCTGGGACAGCTGACCCCAGCTGGTCAAAGTGATACTCCATATCATATGACAACATGCTAAGTATATATAAGCTGGGGGAAGAAAAGGAAGGTGGGGGACACATTTGGCATTATGGCGTTTGTCTTCCCAAGTAACCATCATGCGTGACGGAGCCCAGCTTTCCTGGGGATGGCTGAGCACCCACCTGCCCGTGGGAAGTAGTGAATGAATCTTTGTTTTGCTTTGCTTGCATGTGTGGCTTTTGTTTTACCTATTAAACTGTCTTTATCTCAACCCACAAGTTTTCTCACTTTTACTCTTCTGATTCTCTCCCCCATCCCATTGTGGGAGTAGTGAGCGAGCGGCTGCATGGGGCTTAGTCACCAGCTGGGGTTAAACCACGACACCTATACGTGTTTGAGAGTAAAGTAGCAAATTGCAGTAGTGGAGTACGTGGCACAGAAAATTCTCACATTCACCAAGATTCAACAAGTCATTTCATCAAAACTATTTTTCCAGCTTTTTGCCTTTTTTACCTTTGGCATGTTATGTGTGAAATGCTTTGACATTATCTGATAGAAATCATCATACTTTCATTGGAATCATTGTGGCTTTTAAATACTAAAGATTCAGTTTTTATTGTAATTAATGCTCAATAATTAGTTGTATAAGAACCAGTGCATGACTGACATCCTGGCTTAAGAAGAAAACAAAGACAACCTGTACAATTGACCAAGGAATCTTTTTACCACAAGTGGTTATAAACTGGCTGATGTGAATTATTAAATGTGAAGCTTAAAGACATTTTAAACCCCAGAGTGAGGAGTATAAATGTAGTAATATATTAAGAGCAACATTCATGGTTTGCTTTAGCCAATGACTAATTTGCAAGTCTCTGTCTCTTTTACTAGGTTCTTACAAATATGTTAAAATGGAATCTGATTTTCTATCCATCTCATGAGGTCCTGTGGCTGGATGATTTCAAGTCCTACAGTCAAGTCATAGTAAAGATAAAGGCCAAATTAGTCATAAGAACAGAGAGGGAGAGAGGGAGTTCTGCATCAGAGAATGGTAATGAACAGTGTCGAGGTCCCTACTAACTTGTGAAGGGACAGCTCAGTTTATCTCCAGTAATTTGGTCATGGGAAAGTCTCTAGTCCCCACAGAAAACCCTCTCTTTGTTCTGAGTCTTAGTGGACCCAGTGAACATAAATCATACTTTTTATCTGTGTGTGTGAAAAAACAGTCACTGGGTCCACAACTCGGAAGAGAGACCAATTTTAAATTGAAGGAGAGTTGAAAGATAAAAAAACCCACATATTTGATACATACGATAAAACCACTCCTGTCCTACTGTAGAGTGAAAATGACATATTGATAATAGCGAACTTGAAAGGTGGCCCTTCTAACAGGAGAGAAATGAATACCTCTTTTTAAGAGTTGGGAAAAATGCTCGGAGCGTGCAGATGTAATAAAATGCAAAGACTGAGGGAGATGATCAAAAGTAAATGGAATCTGTCACCTGGCTATTATTATTGTATAGTTAACACCATGTTAATCCTTTCACATGAAGTTTTATGAACAAAGTGTAATCCTAGTTACTAGTTGAATATATCCTTTAAAACATCTGGCAGATCATTGCTTTGATGAACAAAACCACAAATCATCTTTATTTAAACAACACAGTAGTAATAAGAACTTTTATTAGTATTTATCACAAATAAATATTATGTTTATTATTAGATAACCTTAAAATCATTGCAAATCATATAGATAGCTCACAGCAACCTACTGATGTTATTACAAATCCATTTGGCTTGTAGGTCTTTCCTGTGGTTCTAAATACAGATCTGGTGTAAACTTTATTAGGATCTTTGGAGAAGAATTAATGAAGAGGAGTGAGACCTGCCCCTGTGCATGGGGGCAGTTAGAAAACTCAATTAGGTGTTATTAGTTACGGAAAAAATAGAGAGCTGCTAGGGAGAGGAGAAAGAACTGGCTGCTCCAGGGACTGCTGTTCTACTTACACAGATCTCTGCTTTCGTTGAGAAAGGCAGTCACTGTTTTCTGCCTCTAAGTCTACCTCCAGTGGCAGGATTGGGCTGTCCGACCTGGTGGTCGTTCAGTCGGGTTTTCTAGCCAGGCTCTGCCCTTTTCCAGTTTGCTGATGTACCTAAAGCAGAAGCCTGGTGGTAGGGATGTGCCAAGTACGGAAGGGAAGAGAGTGGGAAGCTGAAGGAAGCACTGTGGCTTTGTGAGTACTGGGGAGGAATAGGCGAGGTATGATGGAACAATAGTAGGTGTGGACGGGAAAAGAGGAGTCCTCCAAAAGCTTCCCACATCCCCCATCATAATTACAGTTCCCAGTGTAATCAGCTTGATCTCCCTTAAGCCCCATTGTTCTGGAGTCCTCTCTCTACTTCCCTGGTTGCCCTTGTACCCTTTCTACATCTCTTAAACACCTCTTCTGTCACCCAGCTCCTCAACATGCATTTTGAGGCTACTGTCAACCCAGGTTTCTCAAGATCTGGACGAATCACTCCTTTCAGCTGTCTTTCTTTTCCTTTACTCCTAGTAGTTATCCGTGCTTATTCTAATATATTGATTTTTGACTGCATGGGGCATGACCACAGAGATAAATCTGAGGCATTACTGGACCTGGCCGTCTTCTAAGTGCAGTCTGAAAAAAAAAAAAAAGAAGGCTTGTTAAAGCACTGATCAGATTTTCCCTTGTGACTTCCCAGATTTGCCCAGATTTGTACTTTTATTCTGTTGCTTTGTTGTTTTGCTTAAAATTGAAGTTTGTATCTGTAGGGTCATATGGTCATTTATCTGATTAGACTCAAAATCAAGTTTAAACAACAACAAAGAAATTTTCTTTCCTGGGAGCAGCTAAAAATTCACAGTGAAGGAAAGAAGGAAGACCGTTTTAAACACAGATACTATATTCATTGTTGTAAGAAAATTAGTATGATTCCAGTTCAGGCCCAACAGTTTATTCTAGCCTTGATGTTACACTGCAAGAAATTATGCATGGTAAAATGAAGAGTCTGTAACTCTCACAGGGCTCCTAGCAAAAATATTTGGTAAATAAATCAAGCATTCTGTCATCTCTAAAGGAGCACACACAGGATTCTAACATTTTTAATGTAGAGGAGTGTAACTATTTTTACTAAGTTCACTTTCCTTGAGGAAGCTTGTAAAGAGAGCAGTTGTACCACTAGAAAAGTTAATTTTCCTAACTTCCTAGAGAAAGTTTTACAGTTGTTGAAAGTAATTTTTGCTGAATTGTTGCTGCCCATTAAGAAATACAACCAGGTTGTGAAAAATCTGCTTTCTAGATCTGTTATCTAGAGTCCAACAGAATGATAAACCAATTTTACAGGAATACACTATGTGATTCCAGAATAAGTACATTTGTGTTGCAACATAATTCACGGAGTATCAACAGAAAAGCTTGTAAGACTAATGTGTTAATGTCATATCTTCAGCAGTAAACCTAAGTGTCAACATGAAAGACTATTCTAAAAATAATGATCTAAGTAACACATAATTGGTGTCTTAGCGCTACTGGCAATTGAAAATGATGCAGGAAAACAGTTTTCTGACAAACCTGGTTACATTTTTTGCATAGCATAGAATAATTCTTCCATATTTAGCAACAGGAACTCAAATTAATCTTAGCAATTATAATGTCTATGTACGTGCTGGTCTTCCATGTCACGGTTTTGGTAGTGGGGAGGAGATAAGGGGTGGCTTCTGCAATAATATGCCAGAAACTTCTAATATGTACAATGGAGCCATACCAGCTGGCTCCAAGATGGATGGACCAACTGCTGATCAAGGCTGGGCCCATCAGCAAAGGTGGTAGCACCACTTGGGTAACATGTTTAAGAACTGGTGAAAAGAAACTGTGGCAGAACAGCAGCAGTGGATGAGAGGCGTGAGACTGTGTGAGAGCAGCAGCCCTGCAGACCCCCAGGTCAGTGAGGAAGGAGGGGCAGGAGGTGTCCAGGCGCCGGAGCAGAGATTCCCCCGCAGCCTGTGGTGAAGCCCACGGTGAGGCAGGCTGTGCCCCTGCGGCCCGTGGGGGTTAATGGTGGAGCAGGTACCGGCCTGCAGCCTGGGGAGAACCTTGATGGCGAAGCAGGTAGATGCACCCGAAGAAAGCTGTGACCCTGGCAGGGCCTGTGGCCCCATGGAGAGAGGAGCCCACGCTGGAGCATGTTTGCTGTCAGGGCTTGTGTCCCTGTGGGGCACCCAGGCGGGAGCAGTGTGTGAGGAACTGCAGCCCATGGGAAGGACTCGTGTTGTAGAAGTTCATGGAGAACTGTGTCCCGTGGGAGAGACCCCACGCTGGAGCAGGGACAGGGTGTGAGGAGCCCTCCCGTGAGGGGGCAGGAGCGGCAGAGACCGCGTGTGAGGGACTGATGGCAGCCCCGTCCCCATCCCCTGCGCTGCTGGAGGGAGGAGGTAGAGACACTGGGGGTGAAGCTGAGGCCTGGTGAGAAGGGAGAGGTGGGGGAAGGTGTTTTAACGTTTGCTTTCATTTCCCATTATCCTACTCTGATTTGAATGGTAATAAGTTAAACTAATTTCCTCAAGTCGAGTCTGTTTTGCCTGTGACCATAATTGCAGAGTCCTTACCTCAAACTACAAGCTTTTTGATATATTTTCCCTCCCCCGCATAGCTGAGAAGGGCAGTGACAGAGCAGCTTTGGTGGGCACCTGGCATCCTGCCAGGGTCAACCCACCACGATGTTTCTATACTGTTTATACAGCAGGAAACAAATGTGCATGTTTTGCTGAAGGAACATATTTTGTGTTGCTGAAATTCATGTTAAGATTCTTAACCTACCTGGTTTTTAAATTAGTTGAGATGTGTTTATGGTATTGGAGTTAAAATGATGCAGTTTATAGTTTGAAAGTGGATTTGTAATTTGAGTGTGTCACCTGCGATGCAGATTTGATTTGGAAAATGCTTTTTCTAGTTTGAAATTCTGCCCAGAAATTTACTTTTTGCTTTCATTTCTGGTCTTATACTTAACCTGTGTAACTATACAACCCACTCCTGATATCTGTGCTCTAATTCTCTGAATCCACATTTTTTTTCTGAATTTGCATTCAGGTCTGGAGAATAATGATTTTCTCTGTGAAGAGCACAGATTTTCCTTGTGCTTGAAAGGCTTTTTTTCAAAATGCGTTGTCAAGCTGTTTCTTCAAACTTTTCCTATGCCCTCAGCTTTTGTAGTTTTATACCTTCAGTTGCCATTTGTCTTGCATGCTTTGTCTTCAAATACGTTGCTTAGAGAGCCACAACCAATGTTAGTCGGATTCTACTAACTAAAATTTTACTTCTGTATTTTGATATATAATACAGTGGGATGTTAGTATGATTTTGTTGGAGTGTAGAAGGGAGGTGCAGAAACCTCTGTCAAATTATAATATTCATACTGTAATGGGCAACTAAAGATTTTAGGAAGCTGGAAAAGGGTGATGTAAAGCTCAAGATACAGCAACTACAATGTTCAAGAAAGATTTCAAATCATCACTGGAACAATGTGATACATTTTAGAGCTTGAAAAAACTGTATGTTACAAAAAAATATATCAGAAATATATTTACATGTTGGTAGGATATAAGAAACTTATAATTGTCTTTAGATGATCTATGTCCAGAAATACTCTGTGAGCAGAACTAGAATCAGTCTTGATTGTGTATAAGCTATTTTAGTATCTCTGTTAATGAAATTTCAAATTTGTTAAATACATCAGGATGATTCCTCTCATTTCCATTTCTATTCCACTCAATACAGACATTATCAGATGCTTTATCAGACCCATTAGTTTTGAATTGAAATATGAATCAGCAGTTTTTATCAGTATGTCAAACTTTATTATCAAGACTGATAATTATATCTTACCAATATCGGTCATGTCACCTATTAATGCTCTTAGTCATCCCTCAGATTACTTAATTTCTGTCTTGATTCCCCACCCCCACCCCCAGTGTGAGGAGTCCAATGAATTATCTTACTGCCTTATGTGAAAAGGTAGTGTTCGTGTTTTTTGGTTTTGCCTACAAAATTGTATACGGTAGCAATATACTTAAAAATCTGTATGGTTCATCTGTGACACTGTGTCTGCTGTAAAACTGGATGCAAATACTATGGAGCTCATTCTCAGAAGCATCTGAATATTTCAAGTTTACGTAACACGTATCTCTTGGCTGAGAAAGTATGGAGATATAGGTACTTTAATTTAATAGAATTTTAAAGCGTTGATGTGCAATTATGGTTTTGTCTTTTCACTTTCTTTTTGTAGTTTGTGTTTTTTTACACCATACTGCTTTCTTTTCAATAATTTCATCACTCCCTATGTGATAGATATTTATCAAAGTACAAAATTAATGTTACAAGTTGTGAGAACAACAAAAATGGATCATGACTATTATGTGTTTAACATTCTATTCTATTCTAAATTCAAACTTGTTTGCAAGCCCTTGCTGAGGAGAATAATTGTGTATCATTTCCAGGCCATCCACTCAACATACAGTTGACAACTATCAAGACCGGGGCGGGGGGGGAAGCACTTTGATTTTCAGTAATGGTCTTGCATTCTATAAGGGTACATGCTCTGACAGAAACGGTACAGGAAAGTAGCTGTTCTCATGGAGTTTGACACCTTCTCTTAGCTAGGTCTATTAGATCCTGCTTTTCTAAATGCTGTGCACAAAGCAACAACACAGTAAACGTGTTAGAAATAGAAATGCTGCTTATTTTTCTCCACGGTCAATTCAGACATAGTAGTAAGTTACAGAAGTACAAAGTCAAAATGCAATAAAATTACCTCATTAGTTCTAGGCAAATATTTTTCAGTGAGTAACGTTTTGTTTGTTTTCACTAATGCTGTTGGTGAGATTGTTTTTACAAATACACATTTGTAAAGTTCTTTGTTCTTTTTTTGTTGTTGGAAATTTGATTTACTCATATTTTCATATTTGAAATATATGTTGAATACAGACATTTTTAAGTTTTGATTTTTTTAAGGGGAGTTTTGGGTGGAGGAGAAATTAATTGTCCATTGTTTAAACATCATCATTTTCACCAGATTTTTTTAAATAATGCTGTAAACACTGAATGTTGATGCAAATACACCAAAAAATAGAAAAGAATGCACATGAACATGTGATACCACTTTTATTAAAAACGTTTGCTGTTTTTAAATCATCACTTTGCTAGCATGAGAATGAGATCTGTAACTCTTTGCCGCATTAGAGGTCAGGCATAGTGTTTCAGGGAAACAAAAAAAGGTTTTTTTTTATGATCCTTCTCATTTTATACTTATAGAGAAGAACTGCTGTAATTTTTCTGGCATTAATATATAAAGCTAAACTGAAAGAAAATTTATGATTGAGAGAATCTTTGTACATGGATGTCTTCATCCATTCATCCATCCATTTTGTATTATTTTTATCCTTTCATTCTGTTTCTCACAAGTAGAACTACATAGCTTCTTGAGTTATGGTTTAACCCCAGCTGGCAGCTAAGTACCAGCCAGCTGCTTGCTTGCTGCCCACACCCCCAGTAGGATGGGGAGGAGAATCAGAAAAAGGTAAATCCCATGGATGAAGACAACAGTGGTTTAATAATTGAAATAAAATATAATAATGATAATTTTAATGAAAAGGGAGATAACAAAAAAAAAAAAAAAAAGGGAGGGGGGTGCTGGGGAGGTGAGGGGAAGTGATGTACAATATAATTGCTCACTACTTGCTGGCTAATACCCGGTCAGCCCCTGAGAAACAATCCACCCTCTGGCCAGTTTGCCCCAGTTTATATGCTGAGCATGATGTCATATGGTACGGAATGTTGCTTTGTCCAGCTGGGGTCAGCTGCCCTGCCTGTGTCCCAGCTGTGTCCCCTCCCAAGTTCTTATGCCCCCCCAGCCCTCTGGCTGGCAGGGCCTGAGAAGCTGAAAAGTCCTTGCCTAGTATAAATGCTACTTAGCAACAACTAAAATTACCAGTGTGTTATCAAATTTATACTGATATTAAATCCAGAACACAGCACCATACTAGCTACTAAGAAGAAAATGAACCCTATCCCAGCCAAACCAGGACAGCGAGTTCACACTTCACTGATTAAGTGTTGTCTATGACAATAATGTCCTCGTGGGTCCATATATATTCACGTAGTAGACAAATTAATTTCCTTAGATGAAATTTCATTACGGCAGTGGTTGTTGCCATATGAGAACCCCATGTTTATCTATGAATTTTCTGAACTTCGGTAACATGAATAAACTTTATGTTGGTATTTTGTATTTACTATGAGTTCTAAAGGTTGAGTGAGAGAGATCAATTGAGCAGGACGTTTCAAATGTTTAATCTATATTTATTCTTCCTGAACATTCTTTCTGCAGAGCTTTTTTAAAACTTAGTTCTGAGTTTTCTGTGAAGAATTGAAACACATATGCAGGAAGAGTTTGGGTATCTAATGTTTTCCTAATGACTATTTAGAAATGCAGATAGTTAGATTTCAATTTCTGCTCAGTTTTGTGGCTACAAAAGAAGCGATCTTTTGTGCATTTATCTGTCATATCTCCATCACACCCAAACCTTCCTCTTGAGTAATTTTGACAGAACAACTTTGGCTTTATAAATAGCTAAGATTCAATGTGCGTCAGCAGGGAAGTGATGACAGAAGTCTCATTTTCAGCAAGTATAGCCTTCACTTGGCAGCATGCTGAAAGGAGGTGAAGGAAGTTGCTGCTTCATCTTCATACATGTCTATCTACTCCTTCAAAGTGACCAAACCCAATAGCAAATTATTACAGGCATGTCTGAACGGCTAAAGAGCTTGATCAAGCTGGGAAATAGATCTATTCTTGCCCAAAACAGCTTTCTTCTAATTTGTTTTAAAATTAGATTGATAGACACAGAAGGCATTTTAAAAGTGCATTAGAGACTGATACTGTATACAGTGTCTGTTAATTGTTAGTCAGACCACCTTGCTGAACTGGCAATTAGTGTTTTTCTTCTGAGGTATCTGAATGTTTTATAGCAGCTGAAGTTGTATATAAACAACATAGCTGTATGTGAATTGCAGATATCTACAATAGTTTTGCCCAAATAAAGAATCATATAAGGGAAAATATGTTGGCTTTTCTTTTTCCACTACTAGTCTGTGAGGCAGCTCTTGTGCTATGAAGCTGAGATGGAATAACAAAACTGTCACTTGGAAAGGAAGCTTCTTTTGAACATGAAAGTGCTTCTGAGAACAATAATTGCAATTCTGGCCTTAAATCAGAATGCACTTACAGTAACTGCATTGAAACACAGTGTTTACCATGAAGGATTGGTTGAGTTGGGGCTTCAGCAGGTGGCACTATTCATTCAGGATAGTTTAGTAGGAAAGGGCACGCTTTTGAACCTTGTTTTCATTCAGCAAAACCACATATTGAAGTTCAATGCAGATTCTCAGCTGGTGAAGCCAGCACAGTGCCACTGACCAGGGCGGTGACACAAGGCAAACTGGTTAAGGGTCTGCTTGGTATTTAAGTTTGGAAAATGGCTGAATTCCACACTAAAAAAAGTGCCAGTTCCTGTACTCCCCTCATATTGAAACACCCTTCTTTCTTAGTGATAAGGAGAAAAAGGCATTTTAAGAAGAGAGAAATTTCTCTTAATAATGCACAGAATTTTTAAGTGTATGTCAATAGAAGAATTATTTTAGTTATCATTGAGTTTTCCACTGAAAATAGCATTAACTCCAAACATTTGAGGTTTTCTTCAGGAACTGCTGTTACAGCTACTATGTTTCTTTTCAAAGCATATGTCTTTTTAATAGTTAAATATTTTTATATGTATACATATTATAAGCATGTCTCTACACATCTCTTAGATATATATACATGTACACTGCAATTTTGAAGAGTCAGTGTTCATATACAGCCTGCTTTCACTGGTAAAAAAATAAATGAAATTATACAAGTTTGCCTACACGTAACAAAAAAGTGTGAAAATAGCATTTGCTTTATTCAAAAGGCCTTATTTTTTTATTTTTTAAAATAAATATAAAAGACTGGCTTTGGTGTGTGCTGTTGCACTTCCTGTATTTGTGCATCATGTCATAAAAAGATCTCTGCATACACTTAGTAACTTGTCTGAAGAAGAAGCTTAAAATACATTTCTTCATTTTAGCTAAATCAACATGTATCAAAATAGAGGCATTTAGTACATTGACCTAATATTGAAATTTTGCAAGAGTGCTTCCCAAGTTAATATTTGCAATCTCTTTGTAATACATATGGCACTGTATTGATTCAGATCCCATCACTTGCGTCGTCAGGCACCTGAGCCTGCTATATAACAACACTGACATCTGCAGCAGGTAAAAACCATACGGAATGTGTTTCCTTCTAGCATCTCACTTCTTGATCACTAGTTGAGTTGTGTGCATTTCTGTATTGTCTTGGGACACCAAGGAATGTTTCAGCTGCAAAGTAGTTTTTGGAAACATGCTTTATTTGTATATATATATTAGTATTTATTCAGTCTGCTAGACTGAAGTGGTACTAAATACAGAAGCGGGTATTTTTTATTTAAGATACACTACGGAGAATAACTACTGAATTGTATTTAGTGCTTAAAATGCTGTATTATAGCATAAACAGTAAAATAGCCTAATCGTATTGTAAGGATTTTATGCATATCCAGTTCAGCTTTGCAATTAATTATATCAGGTGAAAAATTCACATTTATTAGTGTTTTAAAAGCTTTTTATCATTTTTATTACTTCCTTAGCACAATTAGATTCATGTTATCATTCTCACATGAAATTGTATTTTAATTGTATACAGTATATAGAATTATGATAGGGAGTTCAACATCACTTTGGCAACAAACTCTACTTATAAACGGGTAAAATATTTCTTTGTATGCCATGTTTTGTAGAACGCCAATGAAATAATTTTAAAGAAATACCTGGATTTGTGCCAGTGAATATTAGGGAAAATATGTTTATGTATCTAGAATCTAGAACATTCTGATAGAGATCCTATAGAAATTGAAGGAAAATAAAAATTGATGAGTTACTGCAGAACCTTTGAGTGGCATGCACTAGCACTCTTGTTGTTCAGTTCACTATCAGATATCATATGGTTAGGTTTAGTTAACTAGGTCTTCTATGGTACTTGATAAGGATCCTTCCAATGTGTTTGAAAAGTTTCTCAAGAACAGTTTGTAATCTGAGCTGTATTGACCTGTGCAGATCCTATTTTGTTGCTCTTCTTTTTTTCTGAACTTCACTTACTGTAGCCAAATCAATAGTGAAAGAACTCAGTAATTTAGAATATATTTTAGAGAATAGGATGGTACTATAGCTGAAATTTTAAAATATGGGCAAAATTCTTTCCTTAACATTAAAATCTACCCAAATGTCAGAAGCTTATAAATAGATCTGTCTGTTTAGTGTCTGTTGAAGTATGTCTTAAAAGTAGCTTTTGAATATTTTTCAGCACAGTTGGATTTTCAGTCCAAAGTTGTCTTAAGTCAGTAAGAACTTTCATTCGTAACATTCATTCCATTTACATGTTTATGATCAGTATTTTGTATCAACTTAGTTTACGGCCTTATGTGAACTATACTTAGTGAACACAGATTCTTCATGCTGAAATGTATGCAGAAAGTTCAGAGTCAAGAAATCACAGCTGAGTACAGTAAATGGCACCTGGTCTTCAACACTTCCACCTCCAGAGAAAAGATGATTATCCACAGTTAGGTGCGGAGAGTGCCAGAACTCAGGAAGGAATTAGGTTTGAGGAGACGGCATGAATCTTAACTGCCTCGGGTTTGAAGGAAACAAAAAGGAGTCTAGGAGAGAGTTGGCTACTTTGGGTAGAAATGGGAAACTTATGGGAAAATAGTCTTTGAGAGTGTGAGTCAGGAATTCAAGTAGGCTGGCCGTATACTGGAGCAAGAGATAGCTGATCCTAAAATAAGTGTTGTAATGTATGGTCTTCTTTCATCACTGCATATTAACATCTGCTGTTACCCTTTTTGCAAGTTGTAAACAAACACCTGAATTTGCATTTGTGTTAAAAACAGTATCACGATAAATGAGCATTCGTTTCCCAGAGATCAGGGATCAGGAGTAAAACTGTCTGGAAAGTGGCTTGGGAGCACATATGAAACAAAGATCCTGAAGGAACGCTTACACTTCATGGAATACTGAAACTTCCCCTGATACATGGAGAATTTCTGCATCTTACTGCCATTCTTTTCATGGCAGCATGGTTATCCTGGGAGCTGTGATCACCCTGGGCTTTCTGCTGACAGATTGTCATGAAAATCTCCGTGACAGCAGTGCTCCATGGTAGGGAAAGGGATTACAGGAAAATTCCACCCAGTCTGAAATAGGAGGTGCCTTTCTGCTGGACTGAAAGTCTCTTCTTCCCAGGCTCTGTTTCTTAAAAAATGATGCAGACTTTGTCTTGTTAAATATGCTTCTTTATTTAAAAGCACTGGTATTTCAAGCTACTGTCGCTGCTTGTATCAGCCATACATTATACTATAACTAATCAGATATTTTATAATAGGTTTTACAGTTGTCTGTAGTTAGCCAGCATATTCCCAAAAGCTGTTGCATTATTCTTATTGCCCTGAGAATATAAAATGTAACTCCTGAATATGTCTTTGGACTACAAATAGAGTCATAAAAGTAAGACTATGAAATAGTTAAAATAGCCTATGTAGGCTTGTTTACCTATCTTTCTTTCCTTCTTTGGTCCTTTTTCTCTTGCTTTCATACCAGTTGTAAGAGACAGGTAAACATGAGCTTTATGCTTAAGGATAACAGAAAAAACAGATGGCAGTTTAATATAGGATGATAAGAAATCTGAAGTTTTGATTCTTATTCCTTCCTTTTCCTTGGTCAACAGCATGCCAAGAACAAGTCATGGTTTCCCTGTGTCACACCTTACTGGGAACTCATATTATAGCTAGAATGTCTGCCTACTTAGCTAAATAAGTAGTATAAGTAATAACTACTGCCAAATAAGACACTTTTAAACTACTTAGAGATATGTAGAAAAAATGTATCAAAGTATGTTTTCATTTGCTTTTTTTTTCTGGACAAGTGATGAATTAAATTGACTTAATACGAAATACATTTTAAGCAATGCTAAATAATTATGGCTGAAGAAGAATGTAATAGTGTACATGCACAATCTTTAGGTATACATTTACTGCAACAACAATTTCTATTGTCCTGTCACTCACAGAATGCAAATCAGGATCAAGACCTTAGAACTCATTAATTGCTATAAATAAACATGTTACCATCGCGTACTTTTCTTTTAAGGATGCAACTACTTCCACCTGCTATAGGACAGAGACCTAAGGTCAGAAACCACATTCCTTTCCTTCTAATATAACTGACAGTCCTCTACTATACAATATCAGTGTTTCCTGAAAACATAAGAGTATTGAAACTTTTGTGAAAATGAGCAGCTTGCCCCCCCAATAATCTGCTTTTTTTTTTTTTTAGATTTTTACTAGTGTGATTTTTCCCTATATTTTATAAAGCTAGACACATATTCTAAAAAACCCTACTACTGCAGTTCACTTTAGATAGTATGAATCACAACACTGTTTTCTTCACTTATATTTAATAGATCAGTGTATTTAAAACAGCCTTCACTAATTATTTCCACGCAAATAATTTAAAAAAATAAATAAATAAACAACCTCAACAGGGACTGTACCCAAACATTTAGAATACAGTTCCCGCTCTCTACTGTTTTCCTTTTTTCTAAGCATTCAGAAAAGTAATATTCCTTCAGCCTTGTTAGATTCCCCCATTCTCTGCCCTCATATTAGGTAGTGGAAAAAAGCAAAATATTTTCCTCTGAGCTGTCAGTGTCTTTGGCACTGTTTGATATTCCTCTTCTTAGTCATGTTCTTTAGAAGGACTTTTGGAGCAAATAGGTTTTCTATCCTCTTTAAGAAATCCACTAAACCTGCTATACTGGGAAGACTTTATGAGATTTCTCTTTAGCCTTGATGGTTCTTCAGCTTTGAAGTGTGACATATACAATTGATTGTCTCTTCACTACTTTCACCTGTATCTGGAATAGAACTGAAGTAAGAATAATTGAGGAGTCAAAGTGGGAGAAAACTGGGAAGAGAGAATTTTGTCTCAACCAC
Source organism: Falco peregrinus (assembly GCF_023634155.1). Lineage (NCBI taxonomy): Eukaryota > Metazoa > Chordata > Aves > Falconiformes > Falconidae > Falco > Falco peregrinus. The sequence continues at coordinate 2,723,662 of NC_073722.1, forward strand.
CCTCCATAATCTTCTTTTGCCCCTCTAACCTTCATGACACAAACCAGCTCTTCCCTCTCAGTCTTCCCAACCACCTAAATCTATGCAATTTCTCCAGTCTTCCTTTTGAAATATCTTCCTTCTTAAAATACTAATCTTATCTAACAGCTTTCACCTGAAAAGTTACGTATTGAGGATTTACTACAGGATCCTAACCATGTATCTTTATTGGGTCGACATTCTGCTAATACTTGCCCTGTAGTCTTAGTACTAGGTATTTGGAAGTAGTATTAACCCATAGTCCACTTCAAGGAAGCAAGACTCATTTCTTGTCATTTTCATACACTTTTTTTGGTAAATGCTCTGAAAATGTACTGTATGTCTGATCCTGTAAAGTCAGTCTTCTATCTAGATAATGTAAAAGTCATGTCTGCTAAAAAATTTAAAATAGGAATACATAGAATTGTGCATTTTGCGTGCTGTCAAAACCAAATCTTTTATGCAATAATTCATGTCATATCAATGCATTGCAGTACTACTATCATTTTAAAACACATAGTATTTGAAGAAGTATCACAATTTAAACTGGAGAGACAAACTGCTTGCTGCAAAACTGATTTATGGGGTAAGCGTATACTTTAAAATACTATTTTAAAAATAAATTTTATTGCTAACTTCAGTAGCTAACATTCCCAATAGCATAGCAATTCAATTTAATTAATGACTGACCCATATATTGCTCACATTTAGTTTGTGGGACATTACAATGACATCATATCCCTATATTTTACTATTGTTGATATCTCTGTATCTATTGAGTGCAAAGATATATCAATACTAAATACTTGTATTAGACAACTTTTCCACAAGAACTAAACACAAAAGATACAAACAGCAGCTGTATTTAGCAAATGTATAATATTTATCTGAAAATAGTATTTTTACTTTCATGTAATCAATTAAGCTTATTCAAATTAATCAAAAAGAATGGATAACATTTTAAAAAGAGGTCACACCCTATGTATAACAGTAATCTACTTTTGAAAGTATCATTTGCTGTTTCTGCTACAGAATTTATAAAACACTTGCTTTGTAAATATATTTGCAACACTTCACCTTGTGCCCTTCTGTGTCTTTAGAGAGAACGTTATGATATACGTCATAGTGGACGACAATTAAGTGTGCATGACACACATACTTTCAGGTCAGCAGTTTCATGTTAGTCCATTTAGAGTATAAAGGTGAAGCTGAAGAATAAACATGGAGTGCTGTCCTCTCCAAGAAAGCAACACAGCTTTTCGGGTGGCACTACAAGATGAATAGAAATTAATACTTTCAAGGAAGAGCAACTGCTGATGTTAATAAAAATAACAGCAGTGAAATTGCCAAATGAAATTAGTATGATCACAAATAAAGTATGCAGAAGCCTAAATGACAAACATGTTTTGGTTTTTATTCATGTTAGAAAGCCAGAAGTCTCATGGTTTTATGCAGAGGTATTTGTCAATCTTTTATCATTCACTGAAGAATTTTTAAATTGCCTAGGGAATTAGCTCCATCATTTCAATTGCTTGGAATGCTGCTCTGCAGCACTTTAAATCAGTGGCATGTCTAAAGTATTATTTCTTTGAACTGTGTGTAATATACAAGAATTCCTGCCCACCCACCCCCAACCCCTTACCCCCACTGCAGTTTACTGTTTTATTAAGTAGGAGAAGTGTAAAAGGAATGGAGACATGGGATCAATTTAGTAAGTCACATCTATGGTAACACTGATGTGCTTCCTCATTCATACACTTTGGAGATGACAGCAAAATTTGGTACAGGATTCTCACCATATTATCAAACCAATTCAAGATATTGTTGCCCTGCTCTACTGCTCAAATTGAGTTCAGTAGCAAAACTTCACTATTCTGAGGAGCCCCAAGTGATCTTGCTGCCACAGAAGAGTCAGTTGACTAACTTTCCTGCTCCCTAATTTAAGTTATGAATAGAAGACCTGGGCAGAGGAGAAAGTTCTTGTCCTATACATAGTTTCTGATGTGTTCATTGCTAAGGATTCCTCAATTCCAATGTGTATAGCAGAAGATAGGTCTTTGACATCCTCTGTTATTAATAAAATTATGTATAACATCTATGTTAATTGGTAACAGAATCTTATTCAAACCCAAACCTATAAATGTGCCAGTGGTACACAAAAGGAGAAACTAGACAGTGACTGGGATGTGTTAAGCTTAGACTATGTTTCTTAGTCTTGCCACTTATTCCTTCTGAAATAAATAATGCAACAAGACATCAACTTTTGAATTTAACTCAACCATTTGCCTTTTCTCCTTGTGTACTTATTTTTGTCATGTCACATCAATTTTGATTTGAAACTAAGCCTGAGATGCTGAAAATACTAGAAAAGTGTTTGTTCCCTTTGGAGATCTCAGTTAAGTGTAGAAATTGAGGTCTGTACAGCAAGAATACCTTTTGTGTCTTCTAAAGTAAATACTAAAGCCATTAAAGTTGTGGACTTACTTTTTTGTTTGCTTGTTTTTTCATGGTACCTATATCGGTCTGATTAGGAGAAGAATGAATTCCCAACCGCCTGCAACCTATTTTTTTTTTCCAGTTGTATTCATTTCAAACTGTCCTAACTATAGGAAAGAAAGAAACTGATGGTTTGAATTATATTAATTAATTAAATACCTACACTAAAATATGTCTTAAAAAGTATGTGTATGTGTGTTTCACACAGACCTGTAATCCCATAAGTATATTTTTCAGCAATCTTCCTTTTTAAAGCTTCTGGTTTGCTGAGAGGAGAAACTTGTAGCAATTAACAGTTTTGGGAAGAAACTGCAATCTGCTTTCGTTTCTCACAGCCCAGGACAAAACTGGCAAACTGGACCCTTTTTGTTACACTTCCTGGGAAACTGATGTTCTGCAGCAAGGCATTTCATCATCATAGCTTAAAATTAAAACAAACGACGATCTTGTGGATTTTACACTCTGTAAACTTGAATTCATTTTGGAATTGCACTGGGCTATTAAAGCAGTGCAAGTCACTCTTCTTTCTCTGATCATTGCAATTGCAGTGTAAGCTGCTACCTATCCTGCCCCAGTTTGTTAATAGGGCTCCAGACTACTGCATCTTGCTTATGGGAAATGTATAAAACAAAAAATTGTGACATAACCCGTAAACATTCCCATCTCAGGTAAAGCTTAAGTGGATATGAGCAAAGGGAGTCTTCTTCACTATCAACTGGCAGAAAACCAGACAAATTATTCCCAGCGTTCTTCAGAGCTTCCCTTTACTCCATTTGTAACTCTAGGTTATTAAGGAACAGGTTTCTCTGGGAAAAGTACTAGCAATGAACACCTGCCAGAAGGACAATCCCAAATTACCTTGTTAGACTCTAATTTCAACCTAAAATTAATTTAGAACTTAGACACTTAATAAATCTCTCTTTCAAACCATCTGTTTGTTGTTCCCAAACAACTAGGGGTATGCCTGCACTGCAAAAACAGAAGTCCCAAACTGTTTAACCTAGCACAGCTTTAGCCAGGAAGGTTTAGACAGAGCTATTCAGTTCTTTTCCTCCAAAGGTGGCAGCGGAATTCACTGAAAACTCTGGCTCACTGATATCGATCCTGAAACCAGTTGAAAATAAGGAGAGAAGAATGACTCGTATTTTCAAATATTTCAGTTCATATCTCAAATAATTCCTGTTTTCCGTTCCTTCTGCACTGCCCCACATCATGGAAGACTAGCTTATTTTTGGATACCACCATTACAGTTTCTGATTGCTGGGCAAACTTTCCTTTCTGTGTGAGTTTTAATCACCAGTGCTTTTCTAAACCTTTACCATCACCGATTTTTAAATTACGCTTTGAAGTGACTTACGTTGTCACCTTTAGGCCAGTATTTCAGGTATCACATTCCTTAACCCTGCCTTTGACAAGAATAGAGCACTTATTATTCCCTATATATGTATACATATAAATGCGCATATTTGAAATATTTACATATCTATGCAAATATTTCAGATAGGAGTACGTGTGCAAAAATGTATGTTAAAATTGTATATGTATATGTACACTTTTTTTCACTCTTCCTTGTTGAAAGCTACTTTATCTAAATGGTCTGACCTCTTCCTTTATGAAGAGCAGAAATTGCAGCCAGAAAGTACCCTGTCATAAATCTCATCTGAGTACTCAATTCTCCTCTGCAGAAGAGAGCAATACATAACTTGGAACTGAGCATCCTCAGGGACTGCTGACATTTTTCCCAGGAGACAGATTGCTATATGACCTAGTGTTGTTTAGAACACAGCCTCAGCTTTCTTTTTGCAGCCAGATGTATGCATTTTTAATGTGAAGTTTCTTTGCCATTAAATAGCATAGTTCATAATTTTGCATCCCGTCCCTCATATTCTGTGAGAACCATAAGCAAATGTGATTCACTCTGAATTTCTTGTGCCCTAGCTAACTGTTACATCTTGATTGTCGTTAGTCTTTTTGCAGCTCCTGACACTCAATTTTTTTAATCTGTGGTTCAAGCTACATGTGATTCCTTGTAAATATACCAGTTTTTGTTTCTTTCTTCTGTGCCTAACACTTACCTGCATCCTGATAGTATTTTTTTACTGTACTAGAATAACATGCAGGTTTTAACTCAAAAACAAATGTTAATACTGGGCAACTGTACTGATGCTTATATCAGTACAACTTCACTGAAGTGAATAGATTTATACCAGATAACACAGCTGAAGTATGGTTCTATTTTTATTGCAATTAAGTAATGATTAGCAAGAACTCATCTAGGAAATAATTGAAGAATATTAGGTTGGATACAAAGCTGAAATAGAAGTTGTTTCTTTGATGACTAGTTTGAAAATGCCTACATGTACTGTTCCAGTAATCTCAAAGCTTTGTTCTAATACTGTCTTTTTATAATAGAGAAAGGTGCAAGTTAATTGTAGCTGAAAGATTTACTGTTATTGTTATAGCAAAAGCTGAAAAATGAAAAGCTATCATTAAAAGGTGTCATTCCCCTTTATAGAAGCAGCCTGTAATATAATTAGGTTTTAGATTCTGTTAAAGGCTGAGAGCAAAAGTCAAAACATGTGCCTGCCCACTCTTGGCCTGGTAGTTCATGATACCTGTTTCATGTGAAGTGGAGCAGTTTCAAACTAAATAATGTTTTCACCTCTGGCTGTGGGAGTTCAGCTCAAGGTCTAAATATTTTATTAGACATTAACTGAACATTTTAAATCTGTTTTTAGGTAGGTTTTTTGCAAGATAAATTACTGCTTTCAATACTTCTTACTATGAAAATAAGTAATTTAATATTGAAAGAAGGCTTATTTCAGTATCAGGAAAAAATTGTCAGAAAACATTGCATAAAGATTTTTTTTTCCCTCCATGGAAAGAAGAGGTGATAGTTTAAACTAAATAAACATTTTACATTTTGTTATTAATGTGGTTGTTTTTTAAACCACTAAATACTTTCAATTATGGTGCATCTGAAATGAATGTTTTAAGAGTAAAACATGAAAACTACAAGCAATAAAAATAATAAATGCAATCATAAAGCAATTTCCTTGAATCTAACTAACCTGCACTTCAGATTAGATTGGACTTCCTTGGGCCAATCATGTATACAAAAGTTATTTTTTCCTTTGTCAAATGTGTTTTAAAAATGTGGATGTTGGCAATCTTTGCATCCTCGTTCAGCATATCTATTTGACATAGATAATAACATACTAGGCCAAACCCAAAAAATCCTCCGTGACTGGCAGATGTTAGTTTTCAGCACTGTCCATTTTGGAAAAGAGACTTGGTTTTAAAAAGGTTACCTGGGTGGAACCTGAATTGATTTCAAGTTGATAATGCTCTAAAGCACTTCATTTGATTTTGCCTTTCATCAACTTGTGAAACCTGTTTAGAATACAGCAGCAAATTGGGGAATGCTATAAATGTGGAAACAGCAACCTTTGAATAGTAAGTACTTAAACCCATAGTTGCAACAAAGAGTTTCTAAGTAGTACAGAGGTGAAATGGATTTGAATGAATTGTTTGCCAAGTCATTTTGAACAGGGTACACATTTGGGAATATCAAACATTTAGTGGTCAATTGATAAACAAAATAAAGAGACACATTCTAACAATTTGAATTCTGAGATGAAATTCTGAGCCATGAAAAATTTATGTTTGGCATCCTTGTTGAAAAAGTATCTTTTAAGTAAGAATTTCTAATGTTCAGAAACATATAAGTATGTGCTTTTCTAGTATACAGAACTTCTCTTACCAAGGATTTGTCTTAAAGTAATGTTTGCTAGCTTTTCTATAGCAGTGCTTGTGCATCATTCATTGTGTACATTAACCACATTTATATTTTACTTTTGTTTCACTTGCACTTTTTGACAGCATGAAATTTTTTACGGTATCTTGGAGTTTCATTAGGAAATGCCTGCAGGCTACAGACTGATAGTCATAAATAAGGGAATATCATTCTGACCTTATCAGACTGCTGTGGACAAATTTTCTTCTACAGCAGTACTTGATACCTTTAATCTGATGTCTTTTATATTAAAAATTAGAATATCTCCTGGAAAAAGCAAAGCTGTCTTGAAATAAGAAATGTTAAACTAAATAAAAATTTCTGTGTATTGTATGGTATGTGTTTAAGGGCTAGCAAGATAATAATTGAGATATCCTGAGTTGCCTTGCAAGTACTCTTTAACATTTTTAAGTTACTGATATACATTTTTTACTCTGGTAACCAACCATAATACCTGCAGTAGAAATGAGTCCTTTTCACAATGTTGTATGGCAATGCCTCAGTAGAAGGAAATGCATAAAACGTAACACGCTATGAACAGAAGGAAAACTGTATGGGAATGACTGTTACGAGGTGTACGGTTGCGAGAGCAAAGAAGTGGTTTTGTTTTACTAAAATTCTTTAAATAACTATGCAAGGGTTTGGGATTTTTTATTTAAAAAAACCCCACACACATGTAAGACCATTTAAGCTAATTTAAAGCTAATAGTAGTAATACATGGGTTTCTTTATGCTCATAATTCACTGTTGTTTCCTTTAAATTCACCACAATCAAATTAATTTCTAAGCTCTGCTGTTCAATTTTTTTTTGGTAACATTTATTAATATTCAAGCAGCAAATGCTTTGGAGGCAGTACACTGATTGTAATCATTCTGGTAGCAGTCTTGATAACAGGTACCTGGTTCAAGGCCATAGATATTTTAGATTTAATTGAGTAAGAAGCATGGAGCTTCTATAACTCATCCTATGTGTCATTTCCTTTATGCAACATCCCTTTCCCCCCGCTTCCTCCATGGTCATTAGGAAAAATTGCCAATAAACATTGTCATTACATAAACTAGGACTAGAAAGAGGAAGAAAAATATCATGTTACTGCTGCAGTTTTTAATGTGTAATTCTAGCCAAAATCTAAGATGCGAGTTGTACATTTGATTCTTTTTTTATGACTGGGCAAAATTTTGTGCATATAAGAAGCTTGAAAATGCATTTTATAGTCAGTGCAATGCCACTGGTTTCAGAAATACTGTACTGGTATGAAAGAGTGGTCTAAAACATTATTTGAGATAATAGATTTAACCTTTGATTAACTTTGGTGATGTCATAAAGATTAGTTTGTCATGACCAGTTCAGAATATCATATCTGTGATAAAATATATACCATATCTATATTTAAATTGTCCATGGAGCTGATTCCAATTAAATTAAACCCCTGAAATATACAGGCAAACTATACAAAAGTTTTAAAAACAATCTTCAGTATTTTGGGTGACTTATGCCATGTTTTCCTAGGAAAATACTAAAAATTTAAAATCTTTAGCACTGCAAAACCAACAGTGGGCATAATCAAATTTCTCAGATTACTGTGAATTCCTTCCTTCAAATCTATAGTGAATGAATCTCATTTAATTATGTGCTGCATCACTATTACTTGGTGAAATGAAAGCATTTTTAATATCAAAATGTGCCATCTTCCTTGTAGGAATTTGATTTTCTTTGCAGTTTCCATGTGCTAGGGACAGTGAACAGAAAACTAAGTAGAAAATCTCAAAATATGATTCCACAAATATGATGTTTTAATAAATCTTTACCCAAGAATAAACTGTTATGTTTTTATCTATCACAATGAGTACCACAGTGTTTTGATGAAAAATATAAAAAGAATATAATTTACTTCATGTGTTATTAAACAAACATGGAAACTTATATAGGGCAGCATTAATTCAAAACAAAACTGAAAATGTAATAAAACAGGCTGATACAGGACAAAAAATAATGCAATGTGGCATTTACAATTTTTTTTTTTGTTTCTCCTGTACTGAAGAAAAAGAAGTCATTGATTCTCTTTGTACTTGTAATGAGCTTTTAAATTTTCCTTGGTTTTGGCACACTATCTGTATGTGACATATATAATGCTTTATTTCTTCTAACACTGACAGCTTCTAAGACTAGTTTTGTGATATTCTGAAAGTCATGTTGCTGCAACAAGCTATGTGAAAGTGGATTATACTATAAAAAATAGTTCCATAACATATCTGTAATTAGCATAAAAGTACTTCAGTACTCCTTCAGTTCAGGAGACTTCTGCTTGTAAATCAGTTCAGTCCTGAATCTGTTGTATATACCTGATTTTCTAAGTTTTTTACTAGACAAATAGTATTTAGTCATACAAAACTGAAAATTAGTAGGAAAACTATCTCTGTTTGTTATCCCATATGAGTTACAATTTTTAGAAACTGTTTAGATAAAAAGATTTTGAGTAAGGGAATTCAGGACAAAGAAACATTGTGCTGTGTTGCTGATGTAGTAGTGCATATGTATATAATGTGTATGGGCAAGTGTTTGTAGAACATGTCAATGCAAATGATGTATTTTGTCCAGTAGTCCACCATACGGCTGATCTATTTTGTATAACTACATTCAAAAAAGAAGGGTAGTTGGTAACATTCATAAAAAATACAGGAAGCACCTCAAAACTCTGTCACTCACATTGATCTTGATGTTTGAATGGTGATGTCAGGCCACACACACAGAAGTTATGTTTTAAATACAGGTTATCATTTTTTAAAATAACTAATACCCATACTAGTAAGGAAAGAACTGTGAACCTTTTTAACATAATTATAGCAACCTGTGTTATAGCGTGATCTCTTAAATATATGTGGCTGGTCTGTAGTTTATTTTCCTGAGTAAAATTTTTACTTTTATTATTGTAATTATTGCCTCAGAATACTATCCATGAGAAAGTACAGCATTCTGAATTGATTAGCTTACAGGAAGACAGTGGTGCAGTTATATATACAAGGGACAGAGAGCAATCCTACAGCAACACATATCACAAGCAATACCATGTTTACCTTACCGTATTATATATTATCTTAAATTGATCTGTTTATCTTAAACTGCTAAGGATATGCTGTATCAGAAAAATTATGAATGAAATTGCATTACAGTGATGACTCCAGTGTTCTGTAGGGCGGTATTAACTTAAAAAATGCCTCTCCTCCAATACCTACCCTTTATTAACAAACCCCTTATTTTTCAATATATGATTTTGAAATAAAATATTTAGGCATTTTCTCTATCCAACATTCTCAGTGCCAGAACTTTAGTCTTTATAGTTTATTTCAACACTTCCACTGGATCTTTTTTCCATATTTCACGCACCACATTATATCTTTTCATGTCTCAACAGCTTTTTTACAAGTGCCAATTTTTAATTTAGGTTAGAATCATTCAGCTGCAGTACTGAAGATTTAAGTTCAAAACTTATCATTAGGCTAACTTTACATTAATATTTCTAATAATATTTCTGTCATTCAGAAATATATCAGGTCACCATTATCTGCTGCCACACAGGCATAAATTTTACATATTTTACATAAACTTCACAAAAAATGAAGTTAGAGGAAAGTCATTCTGCTGTGTGGAACTGTAACATTACACTCAATGTGCTATGTGAACTTCTAACAATGGTATTTCTCGTAATTATTAATAACACCTTTAAAAAACAGATGAAATGCTAAGGTGTTGAGATTGCATACATATTTTTCATGTCTTGTATCTGTAGTTATCTCCAAATAGCAGAATAACATAGATTAACTACAGAAGTTATAGAAGAAATTGGTTGCACTTAATGCATCTGTTGCTGTGTTGTTACTCTACACACAAATGTAAGAAGAGCAGCTAGCTCCAGTCGTACATCTTCGTCTCTCTGCTCACTGCCTTCCCTATATGCATTATAAATATTATCATCTATCCATGCTTTGTGTTGGTTTCTTCTCTAATCTTTCAATGCTCTAGTTAGCTAGTAACCCAATGAGGCTGAAGGGGAGCTCCGAAGGGTGATAGTTAGGGACTGTGTGTGTTTCTGTGTTTCTGTGGGGAATGCTTCCCTACTGGTGTCTTTCTAAGTCCTCTGCACTAGAGCTGTAAAGGAAGGGAGTAATAATGCAGCCAGCCAGAGAGCAACAGCACTGTGGAAACTGTAACTACTGGTCCCATCCCTGAAAATAGAGGCTACATTTCCCATAGATTATATTTCAAAAGGTTTGTGTCTGCAAAAACTATCTGCTAGATTTAAGCTTCTTAGAAAACCTCATCCCTGGAGAAAAAGACAAACTTCATTGTTCGTGCATTTGATAGAACTAATATATCTTGTCAGGCTTATTCTTTTTAAACATTCTTTATCAGTCACCACCTGATTCCACTGATTCAACCAGATCAACACTATGAGAATGGCAATGCAACCTTATTATCAGGAGACGAAGAACATTCATATGGTAGAAGCAGCAATTCTGGATCATCTGCTTAATGCTAGGCAGCCTCAGGTGCGGTATTGCCTATTTTTGTGTACTTTTTGTGATATTTGAAGATACACAGAAAAATTTATACTCTAGAGTATCCATAGATATTTTCCCATGTAATTGCTTTTGGGGTAGTTTTCATCAGTTTTGTAAGGTGAATTAAGACATGCATAGAATAACTGCACAGAGTGGAATAACAGCACTTTAATAGCAATGAGATTATGACTACAAATATGGTTCTTAGAGTAATAGGCTATTCTTGTTATCAGTTATGAATGAAAACTTGAGACCATCGTTGTTTGCACCATCTCCTTGCATAGCATCTCTCAAGACAAACCTTATGATTAGGGAAGTCATGCTGCTGATTATGGCATTGGCAATTGTCTTTCATAACTGTGGGTAAGGAAGCTATATATATGTACGTTCCAATGACAGCATGAATCAATCATTCTGAAAATGTCCTTTCAGAAAGAGACACTTAGAACAACCAAACCAGCTCATCTCTGGGTGGTTTTGCTTGCTTTTTTTTTTTTTTTTTTTGGTGGGTTTTTTTTAATTCAAATAATATGTTAATTTCCTAACCTTTTTTTTGTTGTTGTTGTTAATGAGAAATTTAAGCTGAAAGATGCAGCTTTACTGTTGTGAAGTTGTGGTGCCTTAACCCTGGCCTGCCATTGAGCACCTACTAGCTGCTCGCTCACTCCAGCAATTTGGGGGAAAGAATTGGAAAGGGAGAAGTGTGAAAAAATTGTGGATCAAAATAAATACAGTTTAATAAGTGAAGGGAAAAAAAGAAAGTGATGCGAGGGCAGTTGCTCAATACTTCTGACCAGCAGACTGATGCTCATTTCTGTATCCTCTGCAAATAGTATAATATGTTAATCAACATGGCATATTTCAGGATCTGCACTTTTAAAATGAACTCTGTGCCAACTTTCTCATTACATTTTAAGCTATTTATGTAAACCTTGTCTCATAAAATAACAGGTATTTAATTCCGGGCTCCACTGAACTACAGGGTGCTTGTATATGGTTTTGTTGCTTCTGGCTGATGTACTCAGACCTATCACTTCTAAATATCTAGTCTATACTAGATATAGTATAGACTCCCATGCTGCCTTTGTACTCTGCCTTAAATATCTTGCTTCTTAGTAAATTCAACATTTAAGTTATCAGTAAATTTCCTTCAGTCTGTTAGGCCACTTTTTCATTTGAGCTCCATAGTAAGCTGAAAGCAAATAATTGCCAATATGGAGATCATATGTGGAAAACTTTAAAATTCTTCAGTATCTGAAAAAAGGTACAATAGATGACTTCAATACAATATTTTCTCAGTTTTTGAATCAGGATACTGTGATTTTGCACTTTTATTTCCACATATTCATTGTTAATTTTTTTGTTTGGTTGTTGTTGGTTTGTTTTGGGTTTTTTTTTTAAGGGAGATCTTGCAATCCAAACAAATGAATTAATAAACATCTGCATAACATTTACTGCCTTGTTAGTGCTGCTCTGCTTATCACCCTTTTACATATAATGACTGTTGTGAACTAGATATGAAATATTTCTTAGGTGCTTTTACACTTACTCTACTTTGCCTTCTCTAGCCATTCAAACAATGTCAGAGCACACGGTGAAGATTACACGGAGCCATAAGAAAGAGTGTGAAATCACATTGGCTCAAATTAGTTGAAGCATGAATAGGGTGAGAATAATTAGCTTGGTACCCTAGCTGTATTTTAAGAATCATATTAAAGCTGGCTTGTACTACCACACTAAATCTTTCCAGTGCAGAATTGCACTGTGCAAGAAAATTTCTTGGTAGAATAGGATGCTGTACTGCCTCTTAAACCTCCTGAATCCAGGCGTGTAAAGAAGAGTCTTGAATGAAGTTGTCTCAGCAGATCAAAATTTTAAGGATGCTAAGATTGTCTATTTAAGGTAAAGAGCATTGTAAAAGATATTTCCAAAGCTACTTTACCAGCCAGTTCAAGCCTCTCTTACATTTAATTAGAATCCTACCCAACAATTTCAAAAGAACCAATTTCACCAGGTGGAAGCCAGGCATTTGATAATAACTCAGCAGGAATAGCAAAGGTCTCACAGCCATGGCAGAGCAACTGTCTTTGTTACCTTGCTTCAAAACACAGCCTAAGAATGATTTACTGACCTCATCATCTGTCAAAACTAATTGAGAGAAATAGGATTTTCTAATTTTTTTCCCCAAGATCAATAACAGTATTAAAACCAAGTATGTGATATGTGTCTAGATGCAGAACAGTTGCTCAGGTGATAATAGTTTCCAATAATAAAAATCCTTTTGTTTGAATTGTTTCAAAATTTATTTTAAGAAAGAAGTTTCCATTGTCAAATGCTGTAAAAAATAACCTGCTTAGTTTTGGCCTTTTTGGTTTTGCTGAATAGCAAGTTCCTGCGGCCTTTCGAAAAAAGTATGGAAAAGTGTTGAAAAAAACCATTTTCTACTACTTTATGAGAATAATAAGTGTGCAATAGGATGCATATTATTTTACAATGGTCAGAAGAAAAGCCCCACATCAGGTATCCATATCAAGACATTTCTAGAAATTTCCATCCTCAAAATTTGACATAAAAAGGTAATATTTAGAAAGCTAATGCAACCTTAAACTGTTCTGCTGCTAATAGAGCTGATATAGTCAGATCTTGGCCTAAATGGGATTAGAAGTGAGGTGATCTCAAAACTGTGATGGTAAATGGATCTGTGAATTTCCCAAGACCCTTCCCAGCTTTTAAAACTCTGTGGGCTTGGCTTTCTAAACTCTGTGAACGTCAGGAATTCTCCTTGTTCTGGGCACTTTTCAATCCATAATTCTTGGCTCTAATGATGTATTTTACATAGGAAGGAAAATCTAGTATAGGAAACTGAGGAAAACCACAGCACTGACAACTGGCTGATTCTTGAAGCCCATAGGTGGGGTCCTGGGCTTTGAATGCAGCTGGTGAATCTGATATTTCCATTAATTCCACTGATGCTGTGGAGATCACTTTTACAAATTCTCAATACCAAATAATGAAATAGTAGTTATTCTATGCTTACTTTCGTTGTGAGACAATGCATTTTAGACTTTATTCACCAGTTTCCACTTGAAACGAATACTTCATTCTTCTTATTTCATGTCTTGGATATCCTATTAGTTGATATCTGGAATTCCTGAGCACAAGTATATGCTCCAAAATTCGAAAGATTCATTTTCTGTTCAGGCTGATCACCTGCAGCTGTTGAACTAGATGATCTGTTTTGAGTCCTGATACGAGCAGTAGGGAGGGAATAACCATAATATAGCTGTAGCAAGGTTTGGGTTTGGGTTTGGGTTTTTTTAGATTTCCTTTAAATTTGAAGGCTCCCAATTAGAGCTTGCTGATATATTGCCAAGATGATTATTCAAGTTATTTTTTTTTTTCTGAAATGTTTATGATAAACAGTATCAACTGTGGAGAATCCTTAGTGAATAAAAATGAGTTCCTGTGCTTAAAAAAACACAAAACATTCTTGTAAGACAGGAATAATTCTAAGGATCATAAAGTTTTAGTTTGGATGCTTTGGTTTTATTTGTTAGATGGCAACAGACATTTTCTATGTTCTGGTAAATTGTCAGCTCCAATTGTATTGGGTTTGCATGGCAAATTTCTGGTAGCAGGGGGCTACAGGGGTGGCTCCTGTGAGAAACTGCTAGAAGCTTCCCCCATGTCGCATGGAGCCAATGCCAGCCGGCTCCAAGATGGACCCAGCACTTGCCAAGGCTGGGCCCATGCGCAATGGTGGCAGTGTCTCTGGGATAGTATATTAATAAAGAATTAAGAAGGAAAAAATAATCTGCACCAGCAAGAGAGTAAGAGCAGCAGCCCTGCAGACCGCCAGGTCAGTGAGGAAGGAGGGGCAGGAGGTGTCCAGGCGCCGGAGCAGAGATTCCCCCGCAGCCTGTGGTGAAGCCCACGGTGAGGCAGGCTGTGCCCCTGCGGCCCGTGGGGGTTAATGGTGGAGCAGGTACCGGCCTGCAGCCTGGGGAGAACCTTGATGGCGAAGCAGGTAGATGCACCCGAAGAAAGCTGTGACCCTGGCAGGGCCTGTGGCCCCATGGAGAGAGGAGCCCACGCTGGAGCATGTTTGCTGTCAGGGCTTGTGTCCCTGTGGGGCACCCAGGCGGGAGCAGTGTGTGAGGAACTGCAGCCCATGGGAAGGACTCGTGTTGTAGAAGTTCATGGAGAACTGTGTCCCGTGGGAGAGACCCCACGCTGGAGCAGGGACAGGGTGTGAGGAGCCCTCCCGTGAGGGGGCAGGAGCGGCAGAGACCGCGTGTGAGGGACTGATGGCAGCCCCGTCCCCATCCCCTGCGCTGCTGGAGGGAGGAGGTAGAGACACTGGGGGTGAAGCTGAGGCCTGGTGAGAAGGGAGAGGTGGGGGAAGGTGTTTTAACGTTTGCTTTCATTTCCCATTATCCTACTCTGATTTGAATGGTAATAAGTTAAACTAATTTCCTCAAGTCGAGTCTGTTTTGCCCGTGACAGTAATTGTTGGGTGATCCCTCCCTGTCCTTATGTAAACCCACGGGCCTTTGGTTAAATTTTCTGTCCCTCACCCAGCCAAGGAGGGCAGTGACAGCATCCTGCCAGGGTTAACTCACTACAGTAGCTTTATATAATTCAAAAAATGTTGTTTAAATGATTTTACCTAAAACCCTTTTGTTTGTTAGGTAAATTGTTAATCTTCCTGTTATTTACAGCTATCTTAAGATTTCACCGAGTCTCAAAAGTGTAATTTTATTTTTTACACAGTCAAGTTTGCTAATAAACTAGCACCAGAATTAGTGTACTAGAAAATTCTAGTGCAAAAAATGCTATACCCTCATCAAGGAAAGATTAAAAATATTTCCTAGATTAGGAATATCCATCAGTGAATTATTTCAGAATAAGATAAAGAGTGATCAAATGTCTAAAATATATATATACCTTGTAAAGCAGGAACCATATTTTAGTAACTAGGTATGTAACTGACTGGCGTGGTTCCAATGAGTGGCTTCACCAAGTTATTAGACTTTCATCAAAGCCATGACTCTATTCCCAAGGTGATCACCAGTGACAGGATTACAACTGTGCTCTGTAAATTCCTCTCTGACACTTTAAGCAGTACACCAATGTTGGAAAGCTTCTACATAAAGGAGCCAAAGAACATAATTCCAAAATCCCCAGAATCTGATGCTTGGGATGTTAAAAAAATATTGGATTCATGTCTACTTCTTTCATGCAAGGCCCTGAAGTCAGTTTCCCTTTCCTGGATTTTCCAAATAGCTGGGATTTCAGTGAGTTTCATATGTGTTTGGGCTGTAGTCCAGCCCGGACTAATAAAAATCCAATTATGTGGCAGGTGGAGCCAGCTTTTACTCTGGAATATCAGGTCGTGTCTGCCTGATTGTGACGGGAATATCCTGAGCTGTTTGTCGTGCCCTTGTGTTTAACCTACTGGTCTCGGGAATTGATTTGTCCGATGCTTCCAGGGTCGCTTTTTGTTCAGCCTCAGAAGAAATTGTATCAGCATTATATCTTTTTCTCAGTCTTTAGGAAGATCTGAATAGAGTCTTCCTTCACACCACTGAAATTACACGTTAGTAGTCAGGTCTGGCTAGTAGTCAGGTCTGGCTATAGCTAGCTCTGAAGTCTACCATATCCTTAAGGTGCCTGCAGATCATGGGTTGAGTGCTTGAAAACTATGAACTGAAACAGCTTGTGGCAATGAAGCTTAACTGAAAGCAGGCATGCCCCTGCTGAGAAGCCCTAAGGGGTGTTTGTTTAAGACTATTTTTGGTGTTATCTTTTGACAAAGGTTAAGCAGCTCCCTGCTAAGAGTGTTGGCTATTACAGACCATAGTTTAGGCATTTTATTCTTTCTTTGCTAACATGACTGAAGAAGAGAACCACCTAGCTGCCTAAATTGGACATAATTATCTTGCCAGAGAGACAACAGAAAAATTAATACTCCTAGACAATCAGTGAACAGCAATTAAATCCAAAGTTTTAAGTTTTTAAATATCAGAGATTTTTCAGCACGCTTAGAAAGCTGCAGAGAACTTTCTGGTGATTAATATGAATGATATTTTAATTATCTTTATGGATATATCTATTTTTTAAATACAGCAGATGATGTTTTAACTATACAGTTAGCAGGAATGCTGCTCAATTTTTATAAAGCATTCTAATATTAGAAAAGCATTAAAAATCACTAGCAATGTTGGTGAATTTAGATGCATCCCTAATGAGTTAATTAAAATGACAGTGTTTCAATTTTAGTAAGAATTCTGTTTCTGTGAAAGAGATGAAAGTATTTGGGCAGATTTTTAGCATCTTACCTCAATGCCCAGTGGACATAACAACAGAAATTAAGCCTAACTAGTTAATACTAACAGAAAAAAAAATAATTGTTAAAAGCAATAATTGCCATCTGTTCTTGTCAGTATTATTAATGTGCATAGAATGGCCTTTATTACAAAATAGCTTACAACTGTAGTGTTGACAAAATTTGTTTCTTTCAAAGTAGCTGGACTTGCATTAAAGAAGTTAAGGTGGGCAAACAAATTCAAAATGTTAACACAGCCTAATAGCATTGGTGTATCAGCCAATTTATAATTAGTTGTAGTTTGCAAGGAATGCAGATCTCACTGGAATAAAACCACAGTATCTGATACTTGTGGATAAGGTTCTGAACCATTTATGCATTATACTTCCATATTCTTTAACTGGTATTCTTAAGCTGGCAATGTAAATTTGATTTCTTGTATTTTGAGGGAAAATTATTTCTTGTTTCAGTTCCCATCCTATGTAAATGTTAGGTCTTATTAGGTTTGTAAATTTAGTATACTCTATATTGCAAGATTTTTGACTCATTTTTCTAGGCCTAGAAGGACCAATTTAATGCTGTTAACCAACGTGATATTTTAGAGTTAGTTATTATCACTTTATTTTTTAATGTAGTTTCCTAAGGCTCATTTGTTTTCTCAGGTTATCGCTAGATCCCTGCTTCTCCTGAGTTGCTTTCAAACCCTAATTTCTGCAAACCTGGCAGAGGAGTAGAGGTCTTTAAAACATTAGATTCTTACCAGATTCATAAAGATTGGGGTTTAGATAAAAAAAAGAGGGATTTCGCCCATTATTCTTTGTAATAGAGAGGGAGGGTGTTCTGTGATCTGAGGCAGGACTTGTGTTTGGCAGCAGAGCGAGCGAGTTGCATATGGCCAGTGCTTGTAGCTCACGGACCATCTCTTGTCCCGCCATAGAGAAACAAATGCTGTCAGTTCTGGGGCTCACTGAAGAATGTGTGCTGGAACATTTTTATTAGCACAAGATTTAAATAGACATCCCTATTCAGGATAGTATTTAGACAAATGTATAGCTTTAGGCAAATGTTTATACTGAGATTTTTCCCTTGCTGAAAAACGTTTGCAATACTTTCTGAATTGGGGCAATAGAAATTTGCCTCTTGAGGCAGTGAGCTCTGCAGCTTACCAAATTCAGAGAGAGGTTCACAAAGCTGTCGGTTTTGACAATGAGATGGAGAGCCTTGGTGCTACGTCTGAACAAATAACAAAGTCAGCCTTGTTGCTAGCTCTGCCCATTAACAACTTCTGTTTCAAATGTAAGGGAGTTTGGTCTGATTTGTATTTTTAGTGTGTGTCTGACTTGACTTCTATATGCCTGTTTTATTATCCTGGTCATACATTGCCATCAGTAATTAAAAGTTTCTTTTTTCAGCCTAAATTTTGTTTTAATGCCAACAGCTTAAAATAAATGCTTTTCAACAGTTAGATCTGTAACAGATCACCAAATGTGTCTTGAAATAAACTGCTCCTATACTCTCTTATATGTTTTCCTGTCTTAAACTTTTGGTTTTCTCATAGTACATTTAATATTTAATCCTTCAAATTGTTGAGCTTTGGGAGATTACCAACCACTTCAATACTTAGATAATAGATAATACTTCTTTTTTTCTATGATGATTCTCACAGGGCTATTCAATTGCTGTTCCTAAGGAGCAGTTTCAGGAACATTAAGTAGAACTATGGGATGTTCTTAGGTTTAATTCATCTCAAAAGCATTCCGGATTTAAGAACATATAGTTCAATATACAGAGAGACTGATGAGCACAGATGCTCCATGCTTCTATAAATACTTTCTCTTTGTATACCAATTTCAGCCAAACAAATAGAATTTCAAATTTCGTGACAGAAATAGCGATGTTTCTCTGTTCAGCATTCAGAATCTGTGGACATAAATATTTTCCTGATGATGACACAGAATTTATATATTCCTTTTGTATTTGTCATCTTGAAAGGCAGCACTAATCACTCACAGCAAAGTTTATAATTCTTAAAGCTCTGGTCTTAAAACTCTAACCAAGAACATTTATGTGATAAAAGATCTTAGAAAACTTTAGCTTATTGCACTGTTCTGTCTCCTTGCACTGGAATAAGAGGCTTTTCTTTTATTTGTGGTATCGAAATAGCAACTTAAGTTGTTTGATGTGGCTCTGTTGTATGTGTCTTGTAATTTCCATCTCACATAGTTCTTTTAAAACAAATAAGGTGCTTATTGGTCTTATTTATGATCTGTTTGGTTTTGATTATTTCCCATTCTGCATATAGTTGCCATACATAGGGTTTTGTGGGTTTTCTTTGACATGATTGACTTTCAGAAGGATTCCGGGACTTTGGGGGCTTTATTTGTGCCCTTTGAAGATTGTTACATTTTGTTACAGCTAAATTCATGGTATAATTTATTTTCTGTGGGATCTTAATATTCTTATTGTCATCCTTTCTATAGAAGGTATGCATAAGTGTCAGGAAACAGCTGCTGACAAAGATGTTTTCAACACTCTTGTATTTGAATAGGGTTATTCAATTGCATATCAAGTTTTAAATGATGCTACCTCATCACAATTAACTGCTTGGAAACCAAAGACTAAGATACAAATAATAAGAATGCTCTTGTATACCTCAATAGTATTTAATATTTCATCTATCACAAATGAATGATTTTTATATTATTCTCAAGTATAAAAAAGTAATGGTTTATGACAAAAATGCTTGCTATGCCATCTTCGGGAGATTCACTTACACATTTTTGTGTCAATATACTTATATAGCTCATGGTTCTTGTCAACATTGATAAGAATCTGAAATAACAGAGATGTATTTTTAAGTAATTGTAAAATAATAATAATTAGAACATAGGAGTGTAATAAGAACAATATAATCCTGTTTTATGAACAGAATAGATGCTGAAACAAGATGCTATGTTTTACTTTTTAAGGACCTTCAGCCCCTGTTATGTATAAAATCCCAGAAACAACATGGTTGTCCTTGCCTGTAAAAGCTGACCAACCATTCTTCATTAGTAAATCACCATACTGACTTTCAAAAATTAATAGGGAAATAAAAAACCCTAAACAACTCCACACCCAAGAAGGGTGAAACGAAGAACAAATGCACTACTTTAATCACAAAATAGATGCTGATGGCATATTTGTTACGAAGTTACACACAGAGTAGATGTCAGTATAGACTGATGGGTGTAACTGATCCTAATTATAATGGCATGTACGCAGGTTGTGCCCTCTACCATAGGATAAAGCTTACCCCCACAGTAATTCTGTGCAGTAATTCTGTAATATGGTGCTATATTATTTTCTTAAAACCTACGGCATTTCTAAGTAGCTAGGCTTTATATGTTTATAAACCCATGTACTAAAACCAGCACAACTAAGAAGTCATGTGAGTTTAAGGCATACCCTGACTAGGGTCTTCCAAATAACTGAAGATGTCTGTAAATGGAAATGCCCAGGTTTTCAGCTTGGAATTCCATTATAAAGTTCTTTGCCTAAAAGCTTTGTTCTCATGGTAAGTGTGACACAGAACCTTGGTTCTTTAGAGCAAAATTCTCTGCTTCTGTCTTGAAGACTAGGAATATCACTGGATGATCGCTAGATCTTGTAAGATCATCTTAGTTTTGATGCTCTTACAAGATGATCTAGTTTTTCTGGAAAGAAGTATGTCTGTAGAAGAAGTTTTTATCACTGGGCCAAATTCAAAATTAAGAGAGAAATATTGAATATTTAACTTCTTAATGAATAACATGTTAGACTAGATTTGTAAAAATTATTATGCCATTTGTTGTCAGACCATACTTTTTGTTTCTTATACTTAGTATAAGTACAAAAATAATAAAAATACTTGCTTTTGTAACCTAAGCAGTCCCTTGTCTTCCCCAGGAAGCTCTCTGGTTGCTGGATGTTACTGACAAAAGTGAAAGAAAAATGATCAAGCTTTTTCTATTTAATAGGACATTAAAAAATAATTTAAAGTTTCTGTTTGGGCTTTTTTGTTCCTGCTGTCCTGAACTGGTCGATGGGGAAACACCCAGGAGGAGTCATCTCTGAAGACCAGAACAATTTTGTGTATTTTTAACTTATGCAGTTGTCCATTTAACATTAATTTTCTTTGTTATTCAAGTAACTTTCAAATTAATGTAATCAATAACATTAATGGCCTTTAAAACCCAAAGCAAGTAATGGCAATGGAAAATAAATATAGAAACCTTCTGTGTTTGGTATCAAGCTATCAAACTACAACTTTTTTGAAAAAGGTGGCCTCTAAGAGAGATATTAAATTCTTTAACCAAATATTGAAAAACTGTGTGTGGCAATAAAATAGAATTAATATTAATTTCCCTCTCTTACTTCCTTTTTGTTTCTCCCTATATACAAATTTATTTTCCCCTATTTTTTGTTGTATATACAGATACAAACAACCCTTGATCATAATTTCTTGTGTAGTGTATGAAAATATTTGGCAGGTCCTGGACTTAAAATTATCACGTCAGCTGCCATTCAGACAGGCACAGGAATGCAATTTCATCAACACTATAAACCCTAATGCTTCCATTGTCTTTATGCAGCTGTCTTGAGCATCATATGTATGTGTAATTATAAATCTGGGCTGAACATAAGAAATAGATCTTGGAGCAATTCTTCCCGTATTTTTTGTTTTCTTCTTTTGAGTGTTGCAGTCACTTCATTTTTTCCCTGATAACTCTTTGTACAAACTAAAGTCAAGTAATATGACTTTTAGAGGGAGACATGGATGGAGGCATGATGTGATACTGAACCAAGACTGGAATATGGGTTGCAAAAAAAACCCCAACAAAACCAAACACCACCCCCCCCCAAAAAAAAAAAAAACAACACACCGAAACCCAAAACATGTATTTACCTGTATATTTAGGTTTTTAAAACTATCCTTATTGTCTTATATTTCAATCATATGAGTAACAGTTTTAAAGGCTTCAGAAGGATACAAATAATAAAATTACAACACTTGCTGTAGCATAGAGAATGTGTCAAATTGTAGTGACCTGGCTTCCTACGAGATACCACCTTTACTCATTCCTCATCTCTAAGATATATTTTCTAGCTGCTAAAGTTTTCCGTGCATTTTGACTAGGTTATAATATTTATCACTTGGCTGTCATATTTGTGCTATCAGTAATGTATAGATATATGTTCTTCTGTAAGTCTGATCCTCAGCATTTACATACTACTTTGTGTAATCTAAAAAACAAACAAAAAATCCCAAACAAACAAAACCAAAAAAACCACACCAAAACAAAACAAAACAAAGATGAAAAACCAGCATAACATTCAGAAAGGTTATTTTTCATTGTGTTGAGTAATGTTTTCTTTTTCCTGGTTTCTGTTGGAACTTGATGATTTTAAGTTTTATTTGAGATGAAAAATTAGGAGATGGGGAAAATGGCAAGAATGACTTCAATGGAAACCTTTTCAATTTACTGGTAAATTTATGGTAGTGTTAGTGTAAGGAGGGGTGGCTTTTTGTGTTTTCTTTGTTTTGAGACTTCTAACAGAAAGGGATTGAATATTAGTTATTGTATAATAGTGATGCAACTGCAAGTGTTATGATCATAAGGTTGGGTTTTTTCCGGAATTGCTATTTTTTTACCCTAAAGCTGCAGTATAAAGAAATTGTTTCCCATTATCTTAGCTTTTCAATAATTTAGACAGGTTCAGAAAATTTTGTATGATAGTATTTGCAAGTAGGCTTCTTGTAGTTTTTTTAAGGAAAAGCAGGGAATGGTTTATGTGGTGTATTTATCATTCTTAAATTTTGTTTTCCATTTAATATGTAAACCATTTTCCAGGGGGAATTATAATTTAATTCCTTTGCTTTACACTTACTTCTTCATTTCAGTTGTAAGTCATCAGTGCATTTGGCAATTCTACAGCTAGTTTCTCTGTCTTGGTAATTTATGTAGATTAGAAGCAATAAAGATCTGAGAACTGACTCCCTTGTGACCCTTTTCAACACTTTACTTTCTAATCACTTTACTTTAATCAGTTCTTTATTTGTTCCCATGTTTAACCTGAATCTTTCCTGCTTTCAGTTTAAGAAGAAGACTATCATTTGAGACATTATCAAAGGCTTTATGTAAATCCAAATTATGGTGCTTGTACTATCATTATCAATTTTATTCCTAATCTTTTCATAAATAAAAAATGGCTGGCTGTCAAGATCTTATTTTCTTTAAATGTCTTATGATGGTAAACTGTATTTGTTTTAAATTATTGACAGTTATTTAATGTTCATCATCTTTAAATAAGTTATATGCTATTGTGTAAACTGAAATTTTAAGGCCAGTTCTCTCTGCTTGGTTCCTTTCTGTGCCACAATGTGTCACGCAGTGTGTGTGTATGTTCACACACATATATTGGCTGTAATGGGGCAAGCACAGCCATCAGTAGCAATTCTTCTGCAGTTTCAGTATATACAAAGCAAATTACCATAGAACTATTGAAGGTTGCAAGGGAGTTGTGTGGCTTTGGTCCTGACAGATCAGATGAGACTGATTATTTAGAAAGTTATAGAAAGAACTACAAAGCTTTTCTCCTCTGCTCACTGCATTTTAGGAAATGCATTTTTAAAAGCATGAACAAAACAAAACAAAAAACCCTGTCAGGTTTGGTTTTTTGGTTGTTTTTGTTTGTGTTTTTTTTAAATTGCAGTACTTTTGCAGAAACTAAGGTAGCCCAAGAATAAAAATATTATTTTGTGTAGATTGGCCACTCTAGTAAGACTCTGTAAGAACTGAACAACTGTATCTACCAGTAGGAGACAGTTCTAGAGAGTAACCAATAGAATTCCTCTTCTTTCCTCCTGATTGAGGCATATGCATTTTATTTTTTTCTTAGGAAGATAATATTTTGAGATATTACTTATATTTACATGTATCATTTAATGACTGAAAAATTCTTTTTGCAACTACCACTGTATTTATTTGCCACTCTTCATTTTACAGAGGTATTAAGGTCATGCCAGATGTCCAATTTTTAGACTTTTTTAAATGAAAAAATCAATACCCTACTGAACTTTGAATATGAGTGATCTTCGGCTAAGCCTAAAACTGTTGCTAAAAGATATTAATATAATATGACCTATTGCTATTCATTTTTTTTCATTTCCAAATCATATTCTAGACAGTCATGTTTACAATAATATCTTTCTTACAGAATACCTGCATTTTTCATTTATAACTCAGAAAATTTAAGACAAAAAAACTAGAAAGCTAATGCAAAACCAGACAAAAAATTAAGAACTGAAATTAAATAGATATTCATAGTTTTCAGCCTAATGGTTAGTGTCTGATCTATCAGAAAAGATCCTTCTGTTGGCAGCTACTGAAACGGGTTGATTCTGATTAGTTCTGTCAGAAAGATTTGCCTCTTTAATCTCACCATAAATATAAAAGAACTAGAATTAATATTCATCAAAATGCTGAAGAAGCTATGGATAAAATTTAAGATAATGGTTATTTTCTTATTTTGATTATGAGAAAATTAAATGCATGAATAGATATGTGTTAGATTCAGGATAGGCATGGAAGTCAGGATATTGTGCCACTTGTTTAAATGATTCTGATGAATCCAAAGCAAAAGAAAATGTAAAATGCAATAAAACGAATACAAGTTTATTCAAGCTCTAGGAATCATTAAGGAAACTATTAGCATTGTGGTATATACAATGTAAAGGCCAATATAGTTAGATACATGTGGAATTGAGGACACTGGCAGCATTCAAATTCTACTGTCTCACAGTCACCTTCCCTTACAGATCCTGTGATGCACTCTAACTATTAAATTAAATACTATTTAAATTGTTAAAGACTAACAATTAAAGAAATCCCACCAAACTGCATATTTAGTGGAGCTGTAGTTCAAAAACTGCCATTAAACAGAACAGATTCTTTCACATGTAGAGGTGCCTGATTTCCTGGTGTTTTAGTATGTCATCATAGAAAATCTGCATTCTGAAATACATTAGTATACTTTGCATTTCACAGTATGTAGAATGAATGCACTTGAGAAGAATAACATAGATTAACGGATTCTGAAATAACACTTCAAAAACTCATCAAAATATCTAAAGATGGAAGAACTTGGCAATGCTTTGGAAATGTCCTCTTGTCTACTCAGCTCTGATCTAGTTTATAGTGAGCAGCTATCATAGTAACATATCTAATTTAGCAATTTTCAGATCTACGCTGGCCCTCAATTCTATGAACATATTTTTCAATAGACCAATGTTAGAATAGGAACTTTGCTGCCCATCATTATACCTATTAATTGCCTTAGATAATACAAGGATGTGTTAAATTACTCTTTATTTACCTAGTAGCACACATTTGTATAATACATGTGCTCAAGTCTGGAACAGTCATATTTCCTTACAGTGAGAATGACAAAAGATTAGTCATCATTTACAATAAAAATATCCTTTCCTTTTGCTATAAAATAAACCCAAATAATACCCCAAAATGGAAGGACATCAATGACAGTACCAAATAGTAAAAGACACAGCAGGCAAAAAGTTAAAAAAATAAATGGAATTGACAGTGCTTTCAGTATGCCATTGAGCAAAAAGAGAATGTAGCTTTTATTAAAAAGACTTTCTTCCTTTTTAATAAATGCCCCAAAAAAGTGTTAATTTCCCAGGCTGTCTATTTTTCACCATATGCTTACATGATTTTCTATTTATTATCCTTCAGATTACAGTGTATTACTTTAGCATTCACTCTTTGTTTCCAACTGGGAGTATATGTAACTATCTATTCTGTGATCCCGTAAATAAGCAATTATCTACTCAGAAGCCATTTCAGATGATCATTGCTTGCACAAAAGAACTTGTAAGGCTAAAGGCAGACTGATTTTAATCAACAAACAAATGTATAGTATTTTTAAAAGTAATTTTTTTAAAATTCATGAAAAATGCGTGATCACTACATTTCCCATTGCTGTGTCAGAAAACATTTATTTTTGAAGGTTTGCAGGCAACAGAATACTTGTTGATCTAGAAGTACTTGCATGGTTGGCTTTTTGTTTCTTGATTGGCCTGGGATAACTATGGAAATCTGCTTCGGAATGATGCCTCTAGAGCAAACTAAAATCTAACACTTGACTTCACTGTTTGTGCATATTTGAAGATTCAGCCCAATGTTTTCTTGTTATATTGGAGTGTTCAGTACCAGGTAAGTATGTTATGCCATGAATACTCCAAAGATAAGGAACAAAACCTATTTTAGGTAATGGGGAGGTATAATACTGAATGTCTTTCTGCCAAAATATGGTTCTTACGCTTTCTGAACCTTTCTCCCACCTGTCTGAGGTGGGAATTTGGGACATTTTTTTTTTCATGTCATTCCAATTAGTAATACAGTTTTTTATGTGAAACTAAATGGGGGGGTGTGCGTGTGTCATATTTTTCCTATATTTCTCAGCCTTTCCCATTATCAAGGCTGACATATTGACACAGAACAGTTTTGTAAATCTATCCCATTTTTACTACATCATAATTCCTGTATTAAAACGTTACTAACTTAATTTTAAAAGAAATTTTAAACATAAAATGTATTTAACTGCAATTTTCTTTGTTTTGTATGTATTTCTGAAGGCATCATGGTTTTTACAAGTAGTTTTAAATACTGTAGGGAAGAGTGAAAACCTTTACCTTATCTTTTCAAATAAGAATTTTTTTTCCTCACCTGTCCTTGTACTTTCCCTCTCAAGAACTTAGTGTTTTTTTCTGCAATGACACTTTGGGAACACTTTCAGTAAAAATTTTGTTAGTGGCAGAAATGAAACCAGCCTACTTTTTACCAACAGACTCCTGAAAATTATGCTTTCAGGACAGAGTGAAACATTGCTATCATAGACATATGCAATCTTGGGGGTATTAGTTCACATTTTCCAATCAAAGACAAAAGAAAGCTTCAGTTATCATTCCTGTACTTTTGCAGTGATGAAAATAAATGAAATACAATAGAAGCAGTGAAGTGAGACAGTAAATTTGATGTGCTCCTATCAAAAAGCTGCATTTATGAGACTTCCACTCTATCGGGATATACCTCCAAATGCTACAGCCTAACAGGAAATAAGGCGAGATTTCAAAGAAATATGTATTCTGTGATTATTTGAGTCATGAAAAGAATGAGAAATAAGTTGATTTTAGTCCTACAACTCTGGAAACTGTGTGGGTGGTGGTGGTGGTGGTGGTGGGTGTTTCCTGAGTTTGTAAATTAAACTTATTTGATGCAGACTTAATCTTTGTATGCACCAAACCATACTACCATATACTAAGTGGTATACAGTATTTATTTTGTCTGTTTATTGCCATAACACTGCCAAGTCAGAATTCGGTTGTCCAAGATATTGTTCAATTGGAGAAATAATAAGTGGCCTTGGAACTTAAAACATAAGTGCTAAACAAGAGGGAGTGCATGAATAGAAAAGGAATGAGATACGAGAAAATGCTGGACAATTTTCTTTGTACGCATAGTCACTTGGATCCCAGAGGTTGTAGAAAAATCTGTAGGTACATACGTAAAACAAGTACTGATATATGCTCAGACTAATAAAGGTGGTTTGCCTATAAATACAAAAATAAGTAGATCAGCACTTAAGATCTACTTGAATCACATCGAGCATAATTATTTTAATTTTTTTGCAATTCTAAGAGCATATCACATTTTTCAAACCCTGAAGTTTCCTTGATAAAAATTATAGAAATACACTGAGGGGAACATAATTAACATTAATCTCTATATATTTAACCAATTAAGGTGATTTACTTTATCTGTGGATTCTGAGATATCACTAATAATACCTTACCTTCTTTACAACAGGTAAATATTCCATTTCAATAAATTGCCAAAAGGAACTGCAAAATACTTCAAAGGTAAGGACCTCCTTAAAAATAATGCTTCAAATGATCATTCTTTCTGGTTTATCAGTTAGAAAAGAAAATGGAGAATGTTAATTCTTTCTGACTATCTGGCTAATAGCAGAGAATTACAGATAGCATTAATTGGCATAAGCCTTGACTTCCTGTTTTTCTTTATACATTATATATATTATTATGTCTTTTATATATAAAAGAAAAAAAATCACTTTTCTTAGAAAGGATAAATATAATTATTTTGATAACTGTAGAAAAATGGTTTCATTTCTGGAAATAAAATAAATTAAAAATAAAATAAAAATAAATAAAAGGTTTACTTCAGTTCCAAACAAATAATTTTGAGAGCTCTTTTGTTTAGGAATACTTTTTGTTTTTACTTTCAGCTGGGGAGAATAACTCAGTGTCATACCATGCCCAGACTGTTCTTTGTGGTACTTCATTGTTCTTTAGCTACCTTTCCTGTAGCAATAGTTGATTTTTAAACTCTACTGTCCACCCTTATGGAGAATATTCTTTTCTTCCAAGGACACAGGTAATAGGATACAAGGTTTCACTGAAATTGTTATTTTTAAGTCATCAAGTTAGAGTGGGTAATACTGACATTGTGGTCTGACCTAAACTTGGGTTTGGTAACCAAAAAGAAAGCAAGAGCAATAATTTATTTTTCTAGTCATTGTGTATGTGCCCACTTCATTTTAAAATGCTGGGGACTTTAAGAGCCTACCATGTGTCATTTATACATATGCTTTAATGCATACACTGACAAGGACAGGAGATCCTGTATTAAATAATAATTAGCCATACATTGCAATATTGTCTTAAAAAAAATTAAAATGTTCCAAAATTGCTTCAGCCTTCCAAAAGATAACTTCTGAATTACAGGATTTATTTCATATAGTTTTATTCCTGTGTGCTCATGGAAGAGAGGGAGAAGTTTTGAAAAGGTTCCACAAGTTTCTGGGAATTATGCCAGATGTGATCCGAGTACTGGACTTTTTATGGAACAAAAACATGTAGGTGGAGATTTTCACAAGACAAAATCCTAGGGTTCAGGGTGGAGTATCTATTCTGAGTGCAAAAGTCAGAGGCTCGTCTCAGAACATGATGTATTCCTAGAAAGGGCTCTGATAGACCAAGGACTTTAAGCCTGGTCTTAGGTCCCAGAAGAATGCCTTGAAATAGTCAGCCTTTCGCTATTTTGGTTCTCGTAGTCTTATTATTTTTTTATGGTTTTTTTTTTACTTTCTTTCAAAAACTCTTTTAGAAATCTATTTTTATTTCTCGGGTGAAATCCCAGAGTCTTGTGGGACGTGGGAAGCCATTCTTATTATACCTCAGTGTGCTACCTAACCTTCTCTGTGTTATTGCAATGCACCCGCAATCCTCAGATTCAGCAAAAACCCTCCAAATTTTCAGTGGTCTATTATACTTTGGAAATTATGAAGGAAATAATAATATTACAAAAAGCTGACTTTTTTGTGTGTGCAGATGTGTTGCCAAGTTTGTTCCATTTTTCACTTTTCCTTCTTAGGTCTTGTCTTTATATAGTAATATAATTGATGAAGTAATTTGTTACTTTTCCAAGTACCTCAGATAGACTTTGATCATGCCAAGGTTTAAATAGTGTTGCATAAGTGAAAATATTTCAGTGAAAGTAGAAAAAAAGAAAGAAGTAAAAAATATGGGACAGTTAGCAAAAAAAAATGTACTTAAGGAAAAGAAAAAAAAAAAAAAAAAAGACAACCAAAACTCTTAAAAGAGAAAAAAGAGAAGTTGCTGTACTCCATGGCCCTATTTGAATGCCGCAGAGGATGCCTAGGAGAAATATTACTAAAGGACATAAAGTTTCAGGATAAGAAAATACATGCCACATTTCTGACAGGTACAGCTAACTATAAAAAAAAGCAAACAAATCCTATTCAGCACAGGAGGTGAAGAGAAGAATAAAACTAATGACATTACAATCCTCTTGAGAAGTCTTGTTTTGTTTATTAAATAAGCCAGTCTAGTAAGATAAGTAAGAAGAACTGCTTAGTCTGGCAGTGTTAATTGATGCTGCCCTGGGAGTTTATTGTTATGTATTACTCTTTTTGTCCTTTTGGGCAAAGATGTCAGCACATTGTACCTGACAGGATGTATTGTATGTTACAAATTATTCTAAAAGGGATAGAAAAATTGCCATCAATTCTTGTCAGCCTGTATATCTAAGCATGACTGTAATTTATACATAACATTGATTCCCAAGTATCATGTTTATTGTAGGGTATACTTTAAATTAGTACTGTTTCTATGAAGCGGCCTCAGATGAAAAGTAGTTTTATTCCATCCAGTTAAGTTCTGACCCATATGGGTATATTTCTCCACACAAATACAGTGAAAAACGTGGATACAACATGTATGTAACAGGAAACAAGGACAAGAGATAAAAGGAATGGAGCATTTCAAGACTGACATGAGGTACTTAAAAAAAGAGTTAAGCACAATCTTGCACTCCTCCTTGAGCAGGACTAGTATTGACAGCAGTCCTATAAACCAAAGACAGGGACAGGAAAGGGCAAGTATCACTTTATTCTCTCTTCCCTATTATCTCCTGAGTGCATGGAATGCAAGGACAGGCACACTACACCTTGTAAATGTGGTTACAGCAACCTGGGTTTTACCCTTTCTTCTGTAATTCTGGGGCATGCAAAGTTTTGCAGAAATTTTAAAGCAAAATGAATAAATTTCATTGCAGTGAATTATTCCAGTGATGCTATTTTAATCCTAAGAGCAATTACTTCCAAAGAAGATAGCTCTCTATGCTTCTGAATTCCATTTGCATAGTGAGGCAATTTGTAGCCATTTCAGTGTATGAAACAGTTTGCAAAAGTTTGGTTGGTTTTTTGTTGGGTTTTTTTTCCTACTTTTTAAAAAATAATACTGGTAGAGAATTTTTCTGAATTTCAGAAAAGAACTGAAAAATAAAAATAAATACTATTTTTAATCCTGTTGTCTGTAGCACAACTGAGTAATCAAGTGTGTTCTGTTTTGGGTCAAACTGCTCTATATGGAACACTTCAAATACTGCTCTTCCTGGTAAAATGGGATGGAAGTGCTTTGAGGGCAAATATACTAAATATTTATTTATGACATGGCTTATTGCCTAAGTTTTTTCTCCCTAGAGGCACGTATATTAAGTACTACACCATTTCAGTTACTTGTTATTTACGGTCTATGCAATAGGAAGAATTATGATTTCAAGCAAGTGCCATCCATTTTGTTTAAAACCTCATTTGCCAAGCAAGTATGTTTGTATTTGGAAAAAAAAAAACAAAACAAACTATGCTTCCCACCACTGCCATTTTCAGTTATGTGACTAATTCTCTTTCTTTAAGACAGAAATAGCTGTTGTGATGGGAAAGAGATAACGGGTCTGTGGTTTAGCGAATAATCTCTTGCCAGCCTTATATAGCGGTTTTCAAAGGACTGAAGTGACTTGGGAGCCTAGTTTCAAGAAAAATCAATGTGACTTAGGAGATGATGTCATTTAGCAGGCAAAATGACTTTGGGCAAGATCCATAAACACACTTAGGCATTGCAATGCCTAATATTCAAAACCAGCTGTAGGCACCTACATTCCTTATATATAGTGCACAATAAGAGTAAGCACCTGGGAATGACATCCACAGTCCAGAATGTATGGAGCAGAGGTTTACCTCTACTTAGTTGTTAGGAAATCCTGGGGTATAGTGAAAATGATAGTGAAATTACAGGACTTCTAATCCTCTCAGGGTTCAGGCTTAATGCTACGAAGAGATTCAGGTCACTAAACCTTGCTCTTGTTTCTTTTTTTATGAAATGGAACTCATTACCTTTTTAAAAATGTAATAGGTAATTTTTCCCTGAAGGACACAATTAATATGGATTCTATTTACTGTACTCCAGAATCTTATAACTGTCTGTATCAGGACCCTTGCAAGTTGTTTTAGTAACTCTCATATGTTTTTAAAATATTACAAAAGAAGATTCCTTTTTATATATTCCTTCATGAGCAGAGTATGTTATCTAATCAGGAATGTTGTAGGATTCAAGTTTGATTCCCTTTCTGTGTCCAAGAAAAGTAAATTCTTACTTTCTATCTAGTGAGAGCCATAATCATTAGCAGTGAATTATACTGGGCATCAGTAATTTTCTCCTGTCCTGTTGAATCAGAATTCCAGACTCAATAACTCAAAGAGAAAGGTCTGGTTTGGGCTCAGTGGTTAAATTTGGAGATTAGAGTTCGTTTTTACTGCCATGTGTATGAACCCAATATGTAGTTTACATGAAATATGCGCTAAAATACATAAACATTTACTGGTTAAAAGAGTCATATGGGACTTATTTTGACCTGCCTTTGAACACTCAATCCTGTTCTAAAAATCTAGATTTACAAAAGATCAATTACTTTCTGGTTTTGATGTCCTTACATGCAGACATTACTTGATTCAGAGTCATTAGTTCAAAATATTTACACTTAAATTGTTTTATCTTGACTCATGCAGAGAGGAGAAATACTCTGGTTTTGTTTGCTTTTGTTTTCTGAACTTCACACAGTCTAGCATCGTGCTAACACTGAGGACTGTATAAAAATTTGCAAATATTGTTTCATACCTTATCTATGAAATAAGGCTTCTTGGTGTGAAAATGACTTCTTCTTCTGAAATTTTATAAAATAAGAATAAATTCCAAATCTTCTCCTACGTTTCCTTTGGGGGGATTTCAGACTGTTTTTTTCAAGTGTAAACAGCTGCTTCTGACATGTTAACCTCCGCAGCTGGATTTACATGAACAAACCCTCTAATAGTCTCCTGCTACCCACAGTTGCCCAACAGCAAGAAAAGACAGAAATCTATCCTGCCTTTTCCCGTTAGCATTTGGCATGCCAGTTGAGAGATTAAAATTTAAGTTGCTACAATACATTGGGAGAAAACTAGTAGCAGTCTCTGTCAGTACACAACAATACATTACTGGTCTTTTCTTCTTGAGTTTTCCCATATTTCATCTCTCTCTGTATATTTATCACTACCAACCCTCCTGTCTTTGGGATTCAGGATGTATGCATTTGTACATAGTCCTGTCTGCATCTGGTTATGCACCTGAGGTCCAACAAGCATTATGGAGCAGACTGGTTTGGCAGTGGCTGTATGCTTCAGAGGAAAAAAAACAACCATGTGTAAGTCTCCTGGCCCTTCAGTTCTTTCTTAAGGGTTATCAAGCTCTGGAACAGGCTGCACAGGGAAGTGGTTGAGTCAGCGCCCCTGGAAGTATTTAAAAAGATGTGTAGATGTGGCACTTAGGGACATGGTTTAGTGGTGGACTTGGTAGCGTTAGGTTTACGGTTGGACTCAATGATCTTAAAAGTCTTTTCCAACCAAAGTGATTCTGTGATTCCTATTGGGTCCCACTGAAGCAGGAAACTCGGAAGAGAGCCTCTCCCAGAGGAACTGTACTCTAACCACTCTCCGTTCTGCCCTCATCCCACCTCTTCTTTCCTCCCCAGTTGGAGGTAAAAGTTTTCAAATTTATTTGTCAGTACAGATTTCCCTCCCCTTCGCTCTTCTTTATCTTGTGCAGTGAGGGTTCCTCTTTGAAATGCTGTGCTATACTCAGGTATGGGCACGTCTTGGAGCTTTCTATTATTTCACAATTCAACCTTCTGGTACATAATTTTAAGATGCCATATAATAATTGCTAGCACAAAAGACTTGAGAAAATGACTGTCATATGTTTCAAATTATTACATGATTTGCAGACTGTAGCTGTCGGTAACCTAAGAACACACTCAACAATATATCAGGAGTAAATGACAAGCCGTGCTTATTTTATGGCACATAATTTAACAGTTTAACTGTAGACTCATTTAAAGGTATTGCATCATTCTACCTGGAAAAAAAAGAGCAGTATTTATATTATTGCCAAATGCTGTGATCTAGTAAAAGTAATTTAAGGAGATAGAATAATATACCTAATTGGCAATGTTTAATTCTGGCACACTCAAAGATGGAGATCAGATTTCTTATTGCCAAAACAGCACTCTATGTAACTGGATGCTGCTTAATAACACAGGTAATGAAGCACCTGAAACTTAGCTGCATTTCAACACCTCTATATTTTCCAGTTTATTTCTTAAATGTCTTTTTGCAGAAGTGAACTCTTCCTTGCAGCCCCAGTTTTACTTTGGTAAACCAGCCAAGGGAAGTTTAATACGCATGCCTGGGCTCTTTTGTTGCAGGTTCTTGACTTATGCCTCGACTACCTTTCCTTATTCATTCTATCATGTATTTCAATTGAGCAAAACAAATTAAAGCTGAAAACAAGTTTGCTTTTCCCTCTCTTGTTGTTAGTACCTGGAGGTCCTCTTTTCAGAGTTGTGTGTCAGTTTCAGTTCACTGATTGTAGTAAGAACAACTTCAGGTTTTGCATACACACTGTGTAAGCTGTCAGGAGCATCTGTCAAGAAGAAGTGGAGCCATAGTGCATATCTAAACAGGAAATATAAAGCAAAGCAAAGCAAAACTGGTTTTCTCTCTGAAGGGAGTTGCTTATTCCATACATAGGGTGGGATGAAAGTCCTCAACGTATTGCCTAAATATGAGGCTTAGGCTAGCATGGTCATGTGTCGTGTGCCCCCCCCTTCCCAGGATTCTAATTCTGTAACACACACACACAAAATAGTAATATCAATCATTCTAGCTTCTGAAGCAGTCTTTCATGCCTCCTGGTATCCCAGGCATATTGCTTTGAATCAATACTGGGGTTTGAGATTTGGTCATCAAAGTGTCTATTAATTTCTCATTTCATTATAATTTACTTCTGCCAAGAACTGCTTTCTGTTGATACATTGCATGGTGTTTCCTTCTAGTAACTAATGGAAAATGTTGTACAGAACATCAAAATTTTTGTGGTCTTGATATTTTAACAAGCATATTTTCATCTTATAATCATCGGGCTCTGCTAGCTTTTTATTAGTTTTTATAAAATTCTATTTTCATTGATATAATCTGATTATATCGCATGCATTGCATGCATAGCCTAAAGATCACTTCCTCTCAGCAGTCTGTAAAGGCACAGTTCACATTTTTTTGGTGATTGGTTTACTTCAGATTTTTTGTCATTTATGTTCTTGCCTCTTTAGCATTAAAAGCATGAGCCTCTCACAGCTGACACACTTCGCAGTTAGGTGGACACTTTTTCCCTCACTTCTATACTCAAGCTTTGTCCACAAGCTGATACTTCTTTCCTTCTAAAATGTGTCTTTGACGTCACAAGCAGTTCGTCGTCTCCCAAGACTAGGCTGTGTGACTTCTCCATCAGACTTCTGCCCTATAAATGCTGCAGTTTGTGTGAGGCTGAAGGAGTACAACCTCTATGAAAAGCAGAGAATTTATTATCTGTTCAAGTTTTAATTTTTTTTCAAAGAATTGTTATTAGTCCATTTATGATGATAGCAATGGTTTTAGTATTAATTAATTTGCTTAAGACTAATAAACAAAACCTTTCTATTATCTACCTCTTTCTCGGTGCTACATTCACCCTTGCAGGGCTGCCCTGGCTCCTGAGCCCAGTGGCTTCAGGCTGAAAGGAAGAGGTTATGATGAGCTGTCATCATCCAAAGTCCTCCAGGAGGAGAAGGCTGATTTTCATATGGGGAAGTTCCTTCCCTGAAGGTGTTACAATTTATAGATTCTTCTCTTCATGGTCAGCTTGGGGGCATTATGTTTTCGTTAGCATACTCTGCACCTTGCTCTTTTGGCATGAGTTTGCAATATCCACTGAATGTATGTGCTGTGATTTAGATCCTTGGGCTCTTGCTCTTTCTTCTCCTTGTTACCCTTGAAACTGTTTTTCCTCTTTCCCAAGGTTTTGTTTCCTCGATAACCATTAATTGACTGTGGCTGAGTTGTCTGTAACCCTCTGGTATCAATCTGTGCCTCTACTTCAAGGCTTCTGCTAGCATCCTGTGTCTTGTACTCCTCAAGCTAACATTTTAATGAGGGGCCATAAACAGCTCTACACAGAACAAGTATTTGATATTATGTTCTGTTAGTAACAAAACATAGCACCCTACTCACGTAACACTAGGCATTGTGTGTCGCAATTGTGCAAAGCAAAGCAAAAGCTCAATCAAAGTAGGTAGCAGCCACTTGGTCATTAGATAATTTTGATTATAGCTAACAAGCTAACACAAGGTTATAGGCAGGCCAGGACAAGTCCAGGCAAAGCCTGACAAGGCCATGTGGTCAGCATATTGCAAAGCTTGCAGCCTGTTATCAGAGCACTGTGTTTGTGGGACTACAAGATGACACTTTCTTACCTTATGCTTTGGTTGATGAGTATTTAATATATTGACCATAGTCCTTTTCTTTTTTTTTTTGTTTTTTTTTTCTTTGTGTGTGTGATGTTATTGCATGTTATGTTCTGGTTTTACATTAGGGATTGAAAAATGTTTTCAAAGCATAATAATACAATTTCCCTGTTGTAGGATCTATGCAATTCTGCTGTGGCTAAATTTGATAGGCTGAACTGCTTCATAAAACTGGCATTTCCTCTGACCCTTTAGTTATGTGATTTTGACATTTTTTTTTTCTTTTACTGACACTTTTACACATTTCTAAATTATCATTTCTTTGAAACATGTTGCTGAGAAATGCAATTAAATAAAATCTGGTCATGCTTGTCTGGAAAATTCATGCTATCACAAGGCATTTAAGTTCTGTGTTAACAAAGGGATAATCTTTCCAGTTAAAAGTACATGACAGTTTATTACGGAAGCACTGCTGGGAGGGGAACGTGCTATTTTTTGCACTGTGGTAATTGCACTGTGAGATTTGGATTAGGCAAGGATTCACTTTAAAAAAATGTTGCTTCAAACCGAATTCCTACATCTATATGGTGTGCCAGAATAACTGCACTTATATTTGGAACTGTTAAGAACTTGGTATCTCCTGCTGCAATCAGTGAAGGCTGCTGAATGTATTCTAGTAGTAACAGCAGCACTATTGCGATATGGAAGAATAACAGCATAGTGGTCTGGGCTTTAATCATTATTTAGACAGATATTTATAAGCATTAAAGAAATCACTGGTTTTTACCAATATCCTACTTTTAAAATAGAATCAATATTTACTACTCCCACCTTTAAATAGAAAGTCTGGAGAAGAAAAAATTTGAGAAAAAGAACTGTGTTTTGGCACAGGAACATATAGTACCTTTTTGGCTTCAGGACTCCATAAGGAATCAATGCTCTTTTTCTCAAATTTTAGTTCTCAAATTTACTTCTGATCAGGTTAGTTGGGTTTGGTTTCATTTTATTCCTTCCTTTCTCTTCCTTCCTCCCCTCCACTCATGTCTGTAATATTCTTTAATGGACCACAGTTCAATTATACCAGAAGATCAGCTAATTATGATGAGGGGATGGTGGTGGGTTTTTTTTCCACTCTAACAGGAATTTTAACATTTCAACTGTTCAGCTGTAGAAAAGAACATCTATGACTGAATGCTGTTTATAAAATGTTTTTAAAGAAATCTGATGTGTGTGTACTGAAAGTGATGATGATAAAGAAAAGTCACTTTGGTGAGTGCAAATTTTAAAAAAGTAAACTTGACTCTTAAAATTCAGTGTACAATGTTGATTCTCTTGGCATTTATCAAAATACTCTAATTTGTGAGTCTTTATCAGCATCATTTACCACCATCATCTGCAGCATAATTTTACTTTTAACCCTTTATCTGCACGCACTTTTGCCAGAGTTTTTTGACAGCTTGCCTGTTACGCAGCCTTTGAAATATATTTCACAGTGTAACTTACTTTTCAATAGAAACCATCATACAAAATTATTGATTGCCAACTTTGAAGTATAGTATTTTTTAGGTTTTACAATAGGAGCTGGAATCCATTATTGTAGATGTTTGAAGTCCTGAAGATAAGGGCCAAGAACTTGCTCTGGCTAGTTGAATGCCCTCAAGATCAGGTTAAAGAATCATGCCCTTTCTTGGGCTCTCTTTCTGGCCGACCATAAATTGAACACTGACAGCACTTCAAAAGCACAGGTATGTGAGATAAGCCTTAAAAATGCCTCTTATACTAATTCAGGAGAGACACAATTGTTTTCTGGACTTCCACAACATATCTAAGTGTATTTCTCCTCAGCCTCTGTAGTATCTTAGAAAATCAGCATTGCTATGGAATGATGTGTTTGAGGAACCATAACATTAAACAGAGGAGCGCTTTGGAGTCAATTGAAAACTGAAGTGTGATTTTTCAGGACACACCTACTAGGAAATATTGTTAAAGCTCTGTAGAATTCTTGTTTGGCTTTGGCCTTCCTTCTTTTTGGAGTCTTCATTCTGATTGATTGCATCTGGAAGCATTTGGCAAAAATAAAAAATGATAATCTGAGGCACAAAATTGATTTGCTATTGTTTTGTGGTGGTCTTTGGGGGTTTTGTTTTGTGTTTGTTTGTTTGTGGGTTTTTTGTTGTGCATTTTTTTTTTTTTTTCGTTCAGGTGCACCTTTGTAAAAGGGCACCTTTGTAAAAGGTTTGAGTATATACATGAAGGAAATGTCCTCCTGCTTTTGCTTTTAAATTCCTGACTTGCCATTCTTTTTTCCTGCCCTTTCAAGGATTGTGTTGAGTTAATGTTTAAAAACTATTACATCACCGTATAAGGAAACTACCTACAGATGGGGATGTCTTCCCCCATCTGATGACTATTTTTAATTCAGGAAAGCTGCTATAATGCAGCTGAAGTTGAAAGTAGGGGGAAAAAGACCATCACTATTTTCTATCCAGTGCAATGGGAGGGAATGTAAAGCCTAGTATAACATTACTTTCTATGTTATTCTAAAGTACTGGAGAAGTTTATCCTTTCTTCTTTTTGTTTAAATTTTAACCCATGCAGATGTAAGGGTCCATCATGTGCACCATAATACAGGTATGCTTTTAATGAGACAAAAGGTATCACATCCAGATTTTCTACCAATTCACAGAATTAAAACATCACAGAACAATTGAGGTAAGAAGGGACCTCTTGAGATTGCCTACTCCAACCTCCTTCCTCAGAGGATCAACTAGAGCAGGTTGCTCAGGGTCATGTCTAGTCAGGTTTTAGATATTCCTGAGGATGGAAACTCCACAACTTCTCTTGGCAACCAATTCCAGTGTTTGATCAGCCGTCCAGTGAAAAAGCTTTTTGTTCTGTTTACATGGAATTTTCCGTGTTTCCATTTTTTACCGTTGTCTCCTGTATCAGGAGACAGTGTGGAAAGACTTGCTGAAGCATTGCTCAAGTTAAGACATCCACTGCTCCCCCCTTGCCTACTGAGCCACTAATGACATTGTAGCAAACTATCATGTTAATCAAAAGCGATTTCTTCTTCTTAAATACATGCTGGCTTGGATTTATTACTTTCATGTCCTTAATGTTTATGATTCTAAGTGTTATTTCTTCCAAGACCACCTCATGAACTGAATTGAAGCTTACTAGTCCATGCTTCCCTGGATCATCCTTCTTGTCGTCCTTAAAGACAGGAGCGACATTTCTTTTCTCCCAGTCCTTGGGAACACCCTCCAATTGCCACGACTTTTCAAAGGTAATTGAAATTGCCCTTGCTGTGACATCAGCCAGATCTCTGCACACTGGTGGTAGCACACTGATAGAATCCATGGACTTGTGTATGCCCAGTAGTTTAAGTGTTCTCTAACATGATACTTCTCCTCTGGGAGTGAGTTGTCATTACTCCAGACTTTCCCACTGGTCTCAGAAATTCATCCAAAGAACGTCCTTACCAGTAAATTCCAGAAAGAACATCTTGACCTTTTCCATGTCCTTTGTCAGCATCCTAATCTTTCAACAGTAATCCACATTTTCTTTAGTCTTTCTTTTGCTGCTGATATACCTGCAGAAGCCCAAATAGTTGCATTTCTTGTCCCTCACCAATTTCAACTCTAGGTGGGTTTTGGCTTTCCTAAGCCTATCCCTGCATGCTTGGACAGTGTTTCATCATTGCTCCTGGGTCACCTATCCCTTCTTCCAACTCTTGCATGCTGTTTTGAGTTTACTCAGAAGTTACTTGTTCATTCATGCAGGCTTTCTGCCACCATTGTTTGATTTCCTGCTCATCAGGATGAGCCATTCTTGAGCTGGGAGAAGGTGATACTTGAAAATCAACCAGCTCTCCTGGACTCCTCTCCAGGACTGTATCCCATGACATCCTCCCAAGTGGGTCCCTGAACAGGTCAAAGTCACCTGGAGTCCTGGGTTGCAATCCTACATTTTACCTTGTTCCCTTTTCTCAGGATCCTGAACTCCACCATCTGATGGTAACTGCAGGCAAGGCTGCACCTGACCATCACGTTCCTAACCACCTCTTCTATGTTCGTAATTATGAGGTCCAGCAGGATGCTTCCAATGTGGGTTATATGCATCAAGCTGAAATACAGAATTTTGGAGCCGATAAAGGTCTAAAATTCGAGATTCCAGACAATTTTATGGACATTTATGGTAAATCCTATTGAAAATAAAGTCAGATGAGAAAGGATTTAAGTACATGCCTTTTCTAGGAAATATTAACGGAGATAGAAATGTATTTTGATCATAGATCTGTAAGAGCAAAGCAGAGACCAAAGTATGGACTTATGAAAATTAAGAGATTTTGGTATAATAAATTCATATATAGATACTTACATCTGTTGGAAATGAGTATATATGAGTGGGTATGTATCTGAAAAAGATAAATTCACACGCTTAACAATAAAATCCTATGTGGTACTTTTTGAGTAAGCCAAAACCTTTTTTTACATTGTCTTGCAAGTGTATCACATTTTAAAATGATGGATGGTATTGTAAATTAAAGTTGTTCTTTTCTTATGGTGAAAGTCTGCCAAATTCTAAATATATTTTTTTAATCTGTCACTCGACCTCTAATAATTTTCTTCAAAAAAGTGGACAAACAAAGCCATACGTTTTTCAGACACTAATAAAATACACAATGCTTGATACTCGTCATGTTGGCTTTGCAGCAGCAGTTAATTAACAAATGCTATTCCCATGGCAAGTCTGCTATGTTTGATCTTCATGTGCTAAGATATTTGACAAGATAGGTGCTATACCTACATTGAAATATTTTTTTTTAATCAAAAACATCAATTTTAATGTCAGCTTACTCAAAACAAGGGTTGAGGAGAGTCTAATATTTGCTAAGTGGAAAAAGACAAAAAGGGTATTGGGAAAATGATTATTTTCACGCTTCTAGTTATATACTGCAATCAATGGAGGTTTAAAAAAAAATAAACAAGAGAGCTACTGAGACATCTGTGTCGAAATACACTAATGCTCCAAATTGGTATGGATTTCGCTAGGAAAATTTGTAAAGCTATTTCATACTCAGCTATGGTAAGTAAACTAGATCTGCTCCTCCCCCTTCCCCCAGCACAAGCCTGAATATTCACTGCTGTGAGAGAATATTAGCTAGGAATGGAAGGACGATATGTCCGTGTATTTCCTCTGTTTCCAAATGGACCATTTAATTATGTTCTAATCCTCAGAAATTAGGTGGTCAGATAGTTGATTGGTACATAATAAGTGCTATCAGTTTTCAGGATGGAACATTTTGACCAGTGTTAAAGGTAAACTAGATGGGAAACATTTCAAGGAAATAGGTTGCTCCTTTTTATTTGAATTGTGATGTCTTCAGGCAAAAATGTATTTAGAGAAATTTTGCCATAATCTTTTACAATAGCAGCAAATAACATTGATAAGGGTATTACCCCTCAGCTTAACTTTAATATTTGCACTTAATATGATGGAAAGGATAACACCTGTTGCAAGAAGATCTTTCATGAGCAGAATTTACAACAGTAACCAAAAATTGTGAGCTCAACAATGGCCTAAAAAGCCAGTTTATTCATGCTGTTTCTGTATTCCTAGTTCATATTCCATTCTTGGGTTTTATGCTTTTAAGTTATTAATCTCTTTTTTCTTATGCAGCACTTACTAGTTACAGTAATAAGAAATATAGGAAGAAGTAGTCATGTTTGCATCTGTGTGTAATTTCAGAACATCGTTTGTAGGATCTGGGAATATTTTCAGTTACCCTGAGAAATTTTGGTTGGCTGGTCGGTTTTGGTTTTGTTTTAAACTCCAGTACTTGGATAAAAGAGCAAGATTCCTCAAATCTTATTCCTGTGAGGTATTTATTTATATGTCAGTCTAGATGCAAAATACATGTTTGTTTTTTAATTCACAAAAAGAATTCTGATTATTTTACAGATCTATTTACAAATATAAAACCATCACGGGCATGGTTAGAATATACAGGTCAGAGAGGTAATTCAAAATCATCTGCTGTGTAATGTCCAACATATTTAATTTATATCTTCAAAGGTGCACACCACAATTCTTGTTCCCTGGTTATCCAGGTTAGGACACCAATGATAACCACTCCCTCTGTCCTTGCTCCATGAGATAGATCTTGGTTCTTAATTTTTTGCAAGACATACCCTAAACCAGGTCTATCATAGGAATGCAGATTAGTAAATCTGCAAATGCAGATTAGTAAAAGGAGTTGTAATTGATTCAAACTGAAAGAAACCCAAAGAGGTACTCCCAACATTATCTTCTCTGTGTACCCATATCCTCAGAAACTAAGGAATATTTCTGGGAAGGAAATGGAGTGCACTTTGAATTTTATGGTCGAGACTGAGAAAGTTGATCATTTAAGTAGAATTGCTCAACAAATCCCCAATACATTACACAAAACAGTACACGGCCAAGGCCTTTTATCAGCCTGTTTTCCTAATGGAATGCCCTGACTATATTGATTCAACCAAACCCAAATGAACTGAAAGTAAGTCTGCCAAACTGCCCATTTAACATCGCACTCTTCTACATACTGAACAGCAAAATACAGTAAATATCTAAGAGAGACACCTAGTCTTTTTACTTTGACGTTTAAATGGATCTGCAGGCTTGTCAGCCTTTCAGCAGTTGTTTTGTGGGAGCTTAATGCCATAGCTGAGGAAGTGTCTCACATCTATATGATCTTCCAAATGGGCTATTGAAGTGAGTAAAAGCAACTGGGACCCAGGGCATTCTACACCTGTGAGTTTCACTTTCTATTTAAATATTCATGAATTTGATGAGCTACTATGTCTACAACTATTAGGTGGGGCATAGAAAATGCTTTGCTTGGAACAGGTCTGAATATCAGAGAATGGGGTGCACATTATTCTTACTTATCCCCTGTTTTAATCAAAATTGTTCACCAGGTAGCCAATATTTTGAGTAAATCACATTCCTATTTTTGTATTTATACTCACCAAATTTTCTTGCAGAAAGAAAATAATGTGTATATAAAGAAGTTAGCTTTGAAAGTGTCAGTAGTGTGTTAGTATGACAGGTAATGAGGCAATTTGGCAGAACATTAGAAACTAATTGAGCTCAGCTCACATCAATGCAGCTTTTTCAGCTGAGGCTGTCTTCTAAAATGAACAGTAGAATTACATAAGACAATACAACATGTACAATTTTAATTGGAAGCTCTAATTTAAAATATTTAAAGCACGTTTAGAATAATTTGTGAATCTACACAGACATATTCTTATCCAATTAATTAAGTCTCTTCAGTGGGTCATATAATGACTTAGTGTCAAACGTATAAATTATGAAAGTGTCTGCACATATAAATATTCAAGCAACTTTTAAAGAGAAGGGATTTAGCTTTAGAAAGAAGGTCTCACAACTGCATACTGGTATGTAAAATTAACATGGAATTTTCTAAGATAGCCATTAAAATCTTTTACTACTGTTAAAAATACTTTAATTTAGAAAGAGCTTGATTGTCACACAATAAAGCAAGATTGTAACACATAATTTCAAAACATTTCAAAGATCATTAAATGATTTTGTTAAGACTGATTTTTTAAATATTTAATATTAATCTCTGGGTGTATGGTGTGGTGTTAGCAGAACATTGCCATGCATGGTGTTTTTCTTTTAAACTAGGGTTGAAATTGAGAATCAGTTAAGATGAAGTTATAAAGCATAACTCTTTTTGATAAAATGGAATACTAAAAAAAA
The DNA here is from genome assembly GCF_023634155.1 of Falco peregrinus. Classification (NCBI taxonomy): domain Eukaryota; kingdom Metazoa; phylum Chordata; class Aves; order Falconiformes; family Falconidae; genus Falco; species Falco peregrinus. Next base: position 2,767,925 of record NC_073722.1, read on the forward strand.
AAATCGACATAAAATTGTTGTTTAAATAATTTCCATTACGGTTCACTTGTGCTATTTTTAAGTTCCATATTCATTGATGAGTTGCTTTTTTGGAAACATATACATATAATAACATTTCCTTTCTGCCAAATTGTTCAAATTACAAATGAAAGTATGGATATACTTAAGAATATGTAGCATAATATATTAAAACACTGTAGTAAGAAGGCAAAATATTTTCTCTGGTTTTATGGGTAGCAAAGCAGTTGCTTAATAGACTGAATTGATTTTGCATCGAAGTCACCAGCAATGTCAGTGGTAACAATGGGAGCAGAAACAGGACTTCCTGACTTACAGGGTAGCATCCTCTTCAGTGCCTCAGATTCTTTCTCTCATTCTCCTTTTTCTTTTTTTTTACCATCTCTTTTAGGAGATAGGAATGACAAAATGTTTTTATTCTACTGTACAAGTGGTCTGAAGCAATAGGATTACTCGTGAAAAGCACCATGCTTCCCTAATACAAAAATAAGTCTTTCTTGGTAGTCTTTTGTATTTTGTAACATGACCGGTTTTGAAACAATGCTATTTCTTTAGTTCATTAAGGTAAAATGTCTGGGTTTCAAACAGTATGAGTTATTTCACAGATTTTTGTTTCTAAATGTAAATAAATACATTGTTTCCAAAGTAAAGGCATTTTAACAAATTGAATATCATGCAATAATTAGCTTAATCCCTTATTGGTATTACTAAACCTGCAGTATTTAAAATATTAACTCCATCCTAACTGGTATCTGCTGAAAATAAGTTCTTGATATCTATATGGAATCCTGGGTGCTTATGATATAAACTATGATATGTCAAGCTTATTCTTATAATTAATAATTCTGAAGTACAGAATAATCTTGTCTCACAACCGCACAACATTTTGAAACTGGGAAACCATAAGTGACTTTTTAATTACAGTTTCTGAATAGACTCAATTTAGAATGAAATTCAAAGGGAGTTGTCAGATATTTTTAACATTTTTGTACACTTCTTCATAATACCAGAGGAGTGCATCATTAATTATGTCTGGGTTTGATATTACCAACTTTTTCCCAAAAAAGAAGCATATATTTTAGCAAATTCAGGATATATAAAAGAAATTTATGACCACCTATTCACAGCACAGAGAATTGTGCTTTACTTGTTTTGATTAGCTTCTTTGACAATTTTTCAATAACTGTTTACTAGTGACTGCTGCTATGAATATCAATCCTCCTTTCACAAACCGTCTCCAGCTAATTTCCATGATTGACTATGAGGGCTTGAATGGCATGGAAACTGGAAATCTGCCTAAAAACATTGACAACTTGAATGATTATCTTGCATCATTCATAGTAACTCTGTCAGGTTGTCTGAGAATAATTGTGAAAGAAACGCAGGTCATTACAGAATGAACATGATGTGTCCATAATGGTTCCCTTGAAGCTGTTGGAGTTTACTTGGTCAATAATCTGTCATGAAAAAAGTGATTCAATATATTTCACTGAAAGGCTGGATGAATAAAGTCTACTGTACTCCAGTATATTTTCAGAAATAGTATCTAGCTTCTTCTTTAAAATTCATTAAATTATTAAAAATTTAATAAAATTATGACATTCTGAGTTGATATTACTACTCTTCTGAATTGCCTTTTATCTTAAATGGACATACAATGATATATAAAGATGTTAAACATAACATTGTGTGATAATTTTTTTTACTTCCTGGTATGAGATTATTTGTCTTGATCCAGAATTTCATTTATTGTAATAAATGTATTCAGTGTCCCAGTGTTATTTACAAATGGAGTTTTGTCCATTGATTCTAAGAAGTGAATTTTTCAGCTTATTCTCTTTAGAAAATTTTCCCATGTTCTGGATCTAGTATTTGTAATTTTGTTTTTATTTTAAAGCTCTTTTTAAATTAGCAGTAATTTTAATAAAGAAATACTTTTCTCAACTCAAGACATACGTAATGATGACTGTCACCTCTTTGGCTTATTTTAGCTTACATATTGCTAGATATGTAGAGAAAACTTGTTATTGTTGCATTTTTTGATACTGCTTATCCATTTCACTACTAAATCTGAAAAGGCCTGTATATTTTTGACTTCTAAAATTAATTTGTATTAAGGAGAAATGTAATATTTTAAGTCAAACTACTCTCTAAATCCAATGCACCTGACACAAAGTAGCAAATAAGATGTGCTGAACTGTTAGAGTTCTGGTGATTCCGGTGTGATTTCATGATTTTAACTAAAGCATTTTAACTAGATAAGCACAATCTTATCATGAATGCTTAAAAATTTGTAGACCAGTACTGCAGATTAATGATACTTTGTAATATGAAAGCACTGGCTTTGCAGCTAAGTGATTTAATGTTAGAAACCATAAACTGTGTCCAGTGAAAGATGATTTGTGTCAGCTAAAATTGTAGCCTGAAGCAAAACTTGGTGGGTTATTACTTTAATCTAGTTATTGCAGCCTTGAACTGTATGTTAGTAAGCTGAGGGTAAAAATGTCAAAAGCACAGTTGAGACTGATCACTAACAGTTTCTCAGAACAACAGAAAATTGTCCCATGTATTATTCTTCTGAAGTTGGTCAACAGAAATTGAAGTCATGTTGACTGTGGGTTATTTTAAAATTATCAGTTATTTCTAGAAAATAATGCTTTTCCTACATGAAAACTTCCACAACCAGGAATTCACATGTAAAAAAGTTTATTGACTTTCAAAGAATTGAAATGATGAAAAGTAAAATTTGCCACTGCCATCTGTTTATCAAATGAATGACAGTGTGCTGTGTTTATGGACTGGTAGTACAGCATATTATTAATTCTTTAGTACATTACTAATATATTAAACTATACTTAACGGGGGGTGGGGAAGGTAATTTTTTCAAAAGAGGTAATCACATCTCTGATTACTAATACCTGCACTGAACTGAACAAATTGATTTATACGACTTACACTATACAATGCTTGTCATTTAGAATGTATTACTTGCAATATGCTAAAAATAGGTGAAGTCTAGGTTTCCTTTATTTCACTTAACTGGAAATTGTAAAGAAGTTACCTCTGAAAGTATATTGATATATTCAGTGTTATCTTTATTTTCATTTTAGAAAAGTAAAAAAAAAACGACAATGGGGATTGGACTGAAATAAATGTTAAAGGTTTAGGAGGTAAAACTGAACATATAGGTATGTATATTTCTTAGATATGAAGGGTTTTCTAGTCTTGATTGCAGTGCCATTACAGACAATTTGTGGGAGGGGGTTTGTTATGGCTTTTAGAAGCTATTGTATCTAATAGCATATATAAAGAGATAACATAATGTGAGAATTTTCAGTTTGAATTACTATAATAAGATACTGGATTTAATATGTTTCATGGGCTGCAATAATTCTATCTCATTCATATTTCAAAATAGTTATGTCAGTCTGCATAAATATCTATGTATTCTTCACATGTATGTTTATTCTAGACATGGTAATTATTCTGGCTAAATTGAAAACCTTTAGCTGTGTTCAAAATTCATAAGTACCTACTAATTTACTATATTTCATTGCTCTCTTTTTTAAAGGTAGTTGCAGCACTTTTTGCACATGTAGCCTGTGTTATTTTCTCACATGTATTTTTAAAAGGGGAAAAGAATGCATGTTTGCCTTGAACTGTCAGTGTCTCTTTTCTCCTGCTTTACATTTGAGATGTCTTCCTTCCTTCCATGGGTGAAGAATACTGTTGTGCTCCAAGAGATGATGCTTACTTAATCTGAACTTTCTACCACTAAATGTTGTGAGGCTGTAGTGGAACCTGGAAAATTTTATATTGCTCTATTGGTACTTCTAGTGACACATTTTTTAAATGGCATTCTTTCTGCATGATACTTCCTTAAAAGTATGAGGTGGAACCACAAATCCATTACATTTCCCGATAACTCACTGTTAATTGCCATGAAAGTCATTGCACTGCACGGTTCACGGAACTTACTGAATGTGGACATAAGCTTCTGGAATAGAACCTGAAAAGCACAAGCAGCAAATTATCAACAAACTGATTTTTTTTTCAGAATTTGGTGCTGAAAAAGCGCTCACACTACTGGAATATCTTTTCCACCCCGGAACACTGACCCTGATTTCAGAAGCGGTTGTACAATTTACTTGATGTGGCTCCATAAATTAATGAGTTCTTTATTGCATATGCTGTGAGATAGCTTGTCTAGAAATCTAAAAGCTGCTGATTGATATTGAATGTAGTATAGAAAAGTGAAATAGTACTTTATTCATGATACAAACAGTATGCCTTCTTCTACAGGCACATGCAAGCATCTTGTAAGGTTTGGTATTGTTGCTGTAAAATTTTTCTGGTTTAAAGTAGTAATACTGTAAAATAAAAATCTTAAATTGCACCATGTTATTAAATTTAAAAAGCAGAGCATGCACATGTCAGAGGATATTCCAGCCATGTAGATAATCCAGCCATGCTTCTTCAAAAAAAAAAAAAAAATCTTGATTCACATAATTTTAAGCAACTTCTTACATACAGATTCATAATATGTTTTCATGAACATACAGATTCATGAATTAGTATTTATACAGTACATAAACTTCTTGTATGGCTTTGTATATCCTAAAAAAGAAATGCAAACTTTGAAGCACGTGGTTTGGTAGTGAGCACTTGGTGTTCTGCTGCTTATAACATTTGTGAACTTTTTTATCACATTCATAGTGATACTACAAGTTCATGGTATTACCGTTTCCTTCAGGCTCCAGTTACTGTTCTTTTTAGTTTCAATAATTGCATAGAAACATGAAATGTGATAGGTCACCTTCTAGCCAAGATTTCTAAATCTGCTATAAATATATATAGCTTGCAGAAATTACAGTTAAACTTCAGAAACTACTGTAAGATCAGGTGAAAATAAAAAGTGAAACTTGTGAAGGCTATATGAATGAATGAATGTAATAAAAGCAAGAAGGTTCCAAAATCCATGGAAGGAAACTGAAAGATTTATATTGCTTTCTTGGGACTTTGCATTAGGATTCCTTTTCATCGTTATCAAGGTTGCCCTTACGTATTTCGTCTGTTACAGTTCCTAAGTTTAATTCCTTTCAATATCACAGACATGTAAACAGTACAGTCTCAACTGCAAAGTTACTTTATATACTGGACGGTTGAAGAATGTCTTTACAGCAATGGCAGTTTATTTCTCTGATTATCCTATAGTTCTTTTTCCCCAGGAGAAAAGAATATAAACTATTTTCATGTCATCCTTTTTCCCTCAGACCAAATAAATATGTATAATCCTCATGCATTTCCTCTCCTGGTGACCAGAAGAAAAGATGAGCCCTAATATGTAGACGTTCTAGGTCCACAGAAGGGGCAAGCCTAAAATGGAACTTCAGCTTTAACCTTTGTTCAGTACTCAACATCAAGTTAGGTGAGGACAGATTTTATTTTTTTTAAAGACAGGAGGGGCCATTTTGAGGGCGAGAAGTGGACATGATTGAGAGTGAACTTCTCTTTACTATTTCTAATACATAGGAGCTTTATAGGTTTGACATGTTTTGACAGTGGTCTGGAACTGAACATTGGAAACAGACCAGGACTCAGGTGAAGTAGTTCAAACCAAGCCCTTCTGGGGTTTTTTTGAATTCTGAAAAACGTGCAGTTGTGAAAGATTACTGCTACAAAATAACGGTAGGGAGCATTTTTGGCAATGCATAATAAAAGGTAAATAAAAAAATGAAATGCATGTATTTCAGAATGACACGCAAAGTTTGGTTTTTTTTTTTTAGCTTGTAGCAGGAGAATTTAGTTATGAAGCAGTAATGGGTAGTAAGACATAAGGGAAAGCCTTACCATAACATGACCAAGATTATATGAAGGTCACCCTCAACTGAAAAAGCAACACGTACTTTAATGAAGTGCAGTAGAAACTGGCCACAGCTTTATTAGCTATAGCAAAACAAATTAAATAATTGAACAACTCCCTGAGATTCAAGTAACTAATTTTTGTTATTTGAGTTCATCTGAGTGTCACCTTGGCGCAATCTTTTTTTCAGCACCACATCAACCTCCGTGAAATCTCATCATGCTAGCTACTGCTCAACTGGGAATTTTCAATTCCAGCTGAAAACCAGATAAAGCATCCTTAACAGGAATATTTCTTCTTCTTAAATAAATTTCACAATTAATTCTACAGCTAGAGTGTAAACAGCTTCATTTTGCCACTTGAATTATGGCATTAGAAGTAATCAACACTGGCACTGAACTACTGCACATAGAGACTGTGAAATAAAAGTCAAGTCCTCTTTTAAAATAGGTATGATGGTTTCTCATTCGTAGGTCTGAAACTGACCACACAATATTGTTAATAACTGAAGGCTGCCAAATAGGAGTGTGAGGATGAAAAGCAATGTTGGTAAATTCTTCTACAACCTCTCCAACATGGTGATTCACTGTAATTCACACCTGCTCTTCATTTTTGCAAGTGGGGACTTCATCAAAAGTTGAGGATGACTTTACATTAGGGATAATTCCAGTTCATGAAGGTGAATAGTCATTATATATTTCAAAGTTTAAATTTTTAAAGTTTTAAAACTGATCATCAAAAATTAATCATTTTGGGTTGGATTTTTAGTTTATTAAGAACTATTACTTTCACAATAGTTCCAGTAGTATTTTTCATACTTCAATAACAGGAAAAAGGTTAAATCCACATTAGCATAGCCCACCTTCAAATGCAGAAAGATCCTTACCCACACATTTCAGTAAGGGTCTAAAGATCTTGAAAACAACATGAGAGAGTCAGCTGGTCAGCTGTAGAATGTTCAGGTAACTCTCATGAGGAGAGTTTTATTGCTCTGCCCAGTAATATGTTTCAAAAGGGAGACAGAATTTTCATCTGAAGGGGAGAAATCACCATTTATGCTAACATGGTATTCCCTAAATTTTCTGTTGCACTTTGTCCACTTTTATGAATAACTAAACTCCTAAAGTCATTTGTGAATCTCTGACAATATTATTCTTGGTCCTCGTACCCATTAACAGTGTTTTCTTTTTTGACTTCACAAGTGTGAAATTGTGTCCACAACAAAAATGTATCAAGGAATGCTTACTTCTGTGAGAAGTGGTTTGGAGATTTGTGATAAATTCAATATAATAAATATATTTCAAGTATGTAGTAATAGAATTTTGTTAGTATTCATACTGTTAAACAGATGGTGTGGAAGAAAATATTTAATTGGTCATCGTTTGTGTCATAATGAGTATTAAAACTAAATGGTTCGTGAGAACACTCAGAGTTATTAGATGTTGATAATAATCTGACAATCGTCCTCTTGTTCGCTACTCTTTGGAGTTGTATTTTATAGAGTTCTAGCTTTCCTTTTTGAAGTCTAAAAGCTATTGTAAGTTACAACTATTTTATGTATGAATACATATTGTACATTAGTTTCCTTAAAGTACACAAAATCGGGGCGGGGAGGAAGGAGCACTATATTGTAAGGAGAGTTAACAATTGATTTTGAATGATAACTCTGGCAACCTGAGTCAAATAAGTCTGGAAGATTCCAGCCCTTCCCTCCCTATTTGTAATAAAGCAAAAACAATCCCAAAAGTTCTTGCGAAGCACAGCAGGTAAGCCTCCCCTCCAAAGCCAAGCAGAAGCAGCCCACTATGGCAAGGAGAGAGCACTAGAACCCCAGCATCAGTGGTTGTGTGTGCAAGGTGCATTTTAAGACTTTGTGGTGTGAGGAACCAAGTTTCAGAAGTGCCATGTAGTTTGTGAACTACATTTGGAAGACTGCCAACAGCTGCTCTGCAGAAACTAAAAGCCCCCAAATATCTGAAATATTTATCTGAATGAGAATCTGTCAAAGGCAGAACAAGACTGTTTACAACTGCAGCATTCATTCAGCCAAATTACATTTCCAAATTAGTGTTTTGAAGCTCTAGACCTAAAAATAAAATAAGTTAATGGATTGAAATAATTTTTACTAAGGAAAAATGTATCTATGCCAGCAGCTTGTATATGAAGTTACAGCCTGTTTCAGCCCAATGCGTTTTGAAATGACCGAGATATTAAACTCGCAAACAAGGTTGTCAGACAACAAATCAAGCTGCAAATTAGCCTTCTAATCTCATAATCTGGTTACAGCTGCCAAAGTACAACTGACAATTGATTTGCTGTTGGCTGTCCAGCACAAAATGTCATATATTCTTTTTGATGAGAGTCAATGAGTGCATTAAGTGTATAGCCCATGTCCTCCTGACTCCGTTGCAAATAGTCCTAAATTACTAGGGTTAATATCTGTATGAATGAACCTACTACTAGCAAAGTGCAAAGCAGGATTTATATGTGACTCCTCTGCACTTCTTCACTTGCACAAAATGTGTATTCCTTTTTCAGCTGGTATACAAAGTAGGTCTGCTTGAGGTCATTCAATGTGCTAGCTTTCATGACTGTTATTAAAGTACGTATTTTCGGTTATCTACTTTGGTAGAGTATCATGAATTATTAGAGTGGTGTGTTTACTTGTAGCATTACCTTTGGTAGTTATCCTTAATTTTCTATGCAGTACCTCTGGTATGAATTAAATTAAGTTTTCATAGAGGATATATGATTTTTTACTTGTTACAGACTATAAGACTTCTCGCTTAGAAGAGTCAGGACATTTACTTGTGTTGCGTGGAGCTTTTCAAAAAAGCAAGGAGGAAAAAATATGGAAGGAAAACATTTGCTGGTATAGTGACTGAAATGAAAGAATAGCACTAAAAACCTTAACACTTCAGTTAATGAAAATAATGTTATGTGTGGGAGTAGTTTGTCCTTCCTGTCCTGGAAAAAGGCTATTAGGAAAATACTTCTGGGTAGGACTGTGATAAACCTCTATCTATGCACAAAAGAAATGTTCTCAGCTGATGACAGTACAAATAGAGGAAAACATTTTTATTTTGTACTGTATGGGGACATTGGATAATTAGCTCTAGGGAGACTAGGTAGAAACCTGTGAAAATTCAGTATCTCACTGAACTTCTACCTTACTGACTTTTCTTTGAAATTTGACAGAATGTTCCTAATGGGAAAATTGTCAACAGAAGAATGTCTGTTAATAGAAACCTGATTAGAAAAAAGTGAAATTGAAGCACAGTTGAAGTGTATGATTTATCAAAACAAAAATGAGAAGACATAATAAATAGAAGAGCATTAAGAAATGTTGCCTGGATAAATCACTTAAAAAAAAAATAAAATAATTGTTTTCTTTTCAAATATTCTAAGAATAAATTAATACTGCCAGACTAAATTCTTAGACTCTCTGTAGCTAGTTAACCATGGAATTTTGCTTGTTTCACTGGTTTTGTGGTTTTCTTTTATTTTTATTTAAAGTTATAAAACCTTAAAGGCAATGGTTTATGAAATGCTGACATAATTTTAGCTACTGCAGCATAAACGCTGTCACTATATTAATGGATTGCAGAACAACCAACTGTCTGACTAAGGAGATTTGGAAGGAATGGTATGGTATCAAATATAGTGTAGGAATAGAAACACATTCATCTATACACAGAAATATTTGCCTATTGTTTTTGCACCACTTTTTCCATATAAATGTATATAAATATTTAATTTTAAAGAAAAAGAGTAGCACACACTGTATATTATATTCTCTAAAATATAATTGTTTCTTTGTTACTACTTTTCTACCAATACTCATGAATAATAAATATGTTCTGTTGGTGTTTGTAACTGCTTGCATCACTACTTGGCCATAAAGACTTTAAGACAGGTAAATACTTATGTTACTTTTAGAATAATTAGGGCATGAGTGAACGTATGGTCTGTTTGGTGGACAATTTTATAAGACTTTTACTAAGAATAAGAGCAAAGAAAAACAATTGCTCGTAAACTGAGCATCGGAGATTACATGCATTCTTTGATGCAGATAGACTTTTAGAAAAACTTAGGAGAAAGGCTGCCAAAGGTCTAGAAGATAATCCAGATGGAAGATAAGAAACTGTACTTGGCATATGAAAAGCAAATAGTTGGAATCTAGTGGAGTAATAGAACAGAGATCATGGCAGTGAAATTCAAAAGAAATAGTAATATTAGGGCACAGTAAGTGGCAGAAAAGGAGTCGTGCTCATATGTGTAACCTTAATGCAATCATATGCTGCTTCAATTAGCTCTAAACAAAAGATCACGGGAGAAAGAAATTTATATTTGCCCTTGAAATTTACAGCTCAGGCATATCTCTGGCTAATATTCACCAGTGTTAACAATGAAGTTAGGTTAGGGTCTATTCTTAATGCGCTCTATAATAGGATCTATGGTAGATCTGGCAAAAACTCATGATATACTGAAAAAGTTTTAAACTGCTAAGAACAGCAACTTGATTCTGAAGTATGTTAGTAGCTGGTTTTGTTTGCAGAGTGGTGTATAAAGAGCATTGTATCAAAGCTTGTGTGAAGTCTAGAGTTCCTTGTGAATCTATGTTCCCGGGAAACATTTCCTCTACTTTCACCTTCCCCTCAACAGGATTCCGAGGTTTTCTTTTTGATAGTAACATGGAAAGCTCAGTGGGCTTCTCTCTTCCTGCAGTTCTTTCTAGAGCTAATTTTTATTCTCATCTGTTGTACTTCAGAACACTACATTGTTTAAAAAGTCATTTTCATTTTTTTCTCCTCCCATTTATAACACTGAAAGTACAATAAAACAATGTTCATTGTTTTGAACTCTGACCCTCAGTCATTAATTTACTATTCTCTGCATGAATACAGGCATTTTGCCTACATATAGAATGCATATGATCTTCGACATAAAGAAAGTAGTATTTTCTGTATTATTTTGTCTCTACCTCCTGTAAAGACTTAATTGAAGCCAGTCAGCCCAGGTTCTGCTTTCAAATTGAGAATAAATATGCACATATTTTACAAAATATCATTTCAAAACAATGTGATATATTTCCTTCTTCTAAACAATAGTAGCACAACCATTAATAAGACGCTGTGGGATTATATTATGCTTTTTCTTTTTCTTTTTCTTTTTCTTTTTTTTCTTTTTCTTTTTCTTTTTTCTTTTTTCTTTTTCTTTTTCTTTTTCTTTTTCTTTTTCTTTTTCTTTTTCTTTTTCTTTTTCTTTTTCTTTTTCTTTTTTTTTCTTTTTCTTTTTTCTTTTTCTTTTTTTTTTAAGAATCATCAAATTAATGTCACCTGCCACAGCAGAAAATTGTGACATATTTCTAGTAAAGAAATCTATCTAAAACAATAAAAGAAAAATTAAATAAGAAAAGGACCCTCTGTATTCAAGCGGCAAAATAAGTGTTTAATTGTATATACTGTATGATGTCGATGGTGGAAATTATGTCAATGTTTTGACTTATTTCAGTAAAGCCAGAATTTCACTGAATAGCATGACAGTCCTTTGACATAAAACCATCTTCCAGTTACTAGGTAATCAGTATAAGTAAAAAATCCTTTGTTTTGACTGATCAGTAGGAGTACTTAGCATTTACGTAGCAGTTCCAGTGTTCACAATGAAAGATTAGAGGTCAGAAAGTATGTCTTCCAATAAAGACATGAAGGACAATCTTACTTTAGGTAAGAGAAGATGTAAGGGACACAAATAGTTGTCAGATACCTGAAGACTTCCTTTAAGAAAAATAATAAATTTTTCTTTGTATTAGCGGTGAGATGAGAAATAATAATATAGAATTTAATTACAATTTTATCTAGGTAATAAAGAAAACCTTCTCTTTTTGTGGACTAACAAGGTCTGGAATAGTTTAGAATCGACACTGTGGGATCTTTGAATGAAAAGTTCAGCTAAATATTCCTCTGAAGTATTTTAAGTTTGGCCAAATGGTGTGGTAATGGCAAAAAAAAAAAAAAAAAAATCAAGATACATTAAGACACATACAAATCCAAGTTCTTTTACTGCAGAAACTTTTCAGTCTCAATGACAAACAGGTGGATAAAAAGAAGCGGTAACAGGAATGGTGAAGGTATGATTAACCTTCTCTTTTTCTGTATTATTTCTCAGTATTATTTTTTTTCCCTTTCACAGTCATGTCTGATGTCCCAACCTGAGTGTAAACCCAGTTCTCAGATCCCTTTATTAAGGAGGGCACCGTGGTGTCAGTCATCTAACAGTCCTGCATCCAGTGACACCATTTGGTAGAGTGGTGGTGCATCCTACAAGCTTTGAACTTATGCACAGTTGATCTCACGAGAAAAATTGTTGAGAACCTCTGGTTTAACAGCAGTGACACAATGAGGAATAGCATCCAATAAAATGTGCATTTATCATGAAGCAATGTGTTTCAAGGAACAATGCAACAGAGCTGAAAAACAACAGATGTTGGCCCTTTTTATGTTTGATTTTTTATTAGAAACTTTACAACTCAGACTAATAAGGAAGGTAGGATAGTTTAAATGTACAGTACCATAAATAACAGGACCAAATATAATATATCGAAAAAATCTTTCTGCAATATGGATAGTATATTAATTTCTATAATCAGGCTTTTTGTTATTAAGAACTCTGTTCCTTTGACAGAATTATAACTGTATAAAAGAAAGGTTTCTTGAAAATATCTTGAAAGCAAAATTAGCTAGTAGTCCACAGCAAGAAAACACTGAAAATTATTTGCAGTATTTATATTTCCATCTATTAAAATAGGTGTGAACAGCAAAATTTGAATACTGTCTTTTGAATAATAATTTTTAAAAGTTTGACCTTCACAGATAAAGATTACAAATTTCATAACCTGATGGTCCTCTCTATCTTTTTGTTACTGCTTGCAATACTGAGCAAGGCATAAAAAGAATTGTGATTAAACCATTTTTGTTGCCTTGGCATAATCTAGAAAGTGCCTACTGCTCTTGAACCTTCATGTCTGCTTCTCTTATGTTTGCTTTTTGCCTTCTAGAATAATTTTGAGTGAAGTGTTCATTGGAAACCGTACCACTCTTGTTTGTTTGTTTGGGTGTTTTGGGTTTTTTTTTTGTTGCTTTCCCACTTAGTATATTTGCATTTTTAATTTAATTTTTGGCTACACTAGTGCTTGTGTTGTAATAGCAGCCTTATTCTGATGTAACAGCCTAGAAATATCAATGTACAAAAATGTTTCTTCTATGCTAAAAAGTTTTTTTAGTTCGGTACTCTAGTACAAACGTACACAACATAAGAGTAGAAAGCCATTGCATGTAGGCCAGAGGAAATGTCCAAAAAACCCTAAAACTTAAGGTGCTTTTTATGAATATAATCTATCAAACTATTTTATTCCTAGTTCTTTATCTTAAGCTCGCTGCACACTTTGCAGTCTGAGACAAAAAAAAACTTCTGAAGGGCTTGACATCTTTTTGTTTAGACCTTGGGTGTATTATAGCACTGCGTCTGTCCTGAAGCAGGCTGCACACACACACACACACACGTACATTATATATATATATATATGTATATATTTTCTAGGCTTGTAAGATGAATTGCCAATGAAACTCAAAGAAGGTATAAACATCTATACCTTTATAAAATACATTTTTTAACAAACTATGCAATATTTTCCATGGGAGATTTAAATGAAAGGTATTAAGCTAGTAACTTCTCCCGTACTGTTAGTTATGACAAAGTATTTTGAGATGGCCCTAGCAATGACCAAAGTGCTGTTTTCTGGAGGGAAAGGAAAAGGAGTAAAGACTGTTCTTAGAAGTACCAACCTGTGCTTCTCTTTGTCCTTCATCCTTTGCATTTCTCAGTAGGAATATGCCTTTCAAGAGAAAAGGAGAACTTTCCCTGATTGCATACCAAGTTTCAAAGGCAGGCTTAAGGACTTTAACAGCTTCAGATTCCCAACCTAAAAGAAGCCAGAATGCATACCTGAAGTTCTAGTAGCCAATTTTGTCATTGCTTTTCTGACCTGAATGTAGTTTTTGTTGAACCATCCAAACCCTCAAAAATTCAGGACTATACTATTTACTTAAATAAAACTGAGGAAAGGGATTACAAAAAACCAACCAACCAAAACAAAACAAAACAAAACAAAACAAAACAAAACAGTAAAGGATGATGGGATAGAGCATATATTTCTAGTTTAGATTGTTTTTCAATGAATGAAGGTTCTGTGACTGTTTTTGTCAATGGACTTTTTATTCAGCACTTTTAAGTTCAGATTTACATTCTGTAATTTATGACAGAATGTTGCCCAAGGAATGGGTGCGTTCCCTCAAACATAAATTTTGTTTCAGCCCAGTGAATAAGAATGCTCTCACTCTCTATACTGTCTCAAACTTAAAGAGCTGTAATGTTCTACTTATCGTAAAGGTTGATAATTATCCACGATGATTACTGAATACAGTAAATATGGATCTTTATAACATTAAGTAAGTCAACCTACTGAACAAAACTTGTCAGGCTTCCAATAACCATTTCAATTCAGACTGAGTAGTGGCTGCACTCTTATTTTTCAGGTGAATTTGATCTTGCATTTTAGTTTCAGCAGTATCAAGTAAGTATTGTCCTTACTCAATTTTTAATTTTATTGGTGTGCATATACAAATAAAAACAATCTTTGCAAAATTGCAGTCACTGTTTCATTTAGTGTCTTATGAATAGAGTGCTTTCTGCAATTTGTCATGTATTTGAATAATTAAAATGTAGTATAATGTGTGAATAGTTAATTTGAGAAATATGTAATATTTTATGGACAGTGCCATTACTTCTGTGCTATGATAGATCCCCTGCTTTTGCTATCTCTTGCTTGCAGTTTATCATGTGACCATAAATTTTATGCTGGGGGAACAAAACAGAAACTAAAGCTGAGGAAGAGGGAAAAATAAGTATGTGACCTGAAGCACCATCATTAGAAAGGATGCTGCTTTATAAACAGTGTTATTAAGAGGAAAATGTTATGAGTTTCAAAAATTGTATTAATAATCCATGGTATTAATGAAATATTATTTAACTTCTGGATATATTTTTTTTTATTAGTATGAAAATAAGGTAACCATATCCAGTATTCAATTTCTGGTTAAATGTTTGTCAAGATCTATAATTCCTCACAGAAAAAGTCCTTTTGAGGGTTTCAAGCCTGCTTTTAAAATGTGTTCCTGTTTTCAATGGTATTTCTAGAAAACTGTTCACCAAAATTTTCTGTTATCAACATTTCAAAATACAAATGCCGCTTTCAGAGGACAATTGGCCTTCCAAAGTCTTTGTTCTGCTCAGTCAGCTGTAGCTAAAATATCTGCCTTAGAGTACATCTTTTCTACTTGCTAAATGTGCATATTTACATGCAGAAATAAAGTAATTCTTAACAGTATATAGCAAAAGCATGCAAGTAATTATTTATTAGCTGAACCAGTCTCAAACTAGTTGTCTACAATGTTTCTTTCTTGTTTCTACTTGTTTTCAGGCTATGCCTGGGACTAAGGAGGTGGAACATTAGTGTTACATCATAGATAAATCTTAATGAGAATATTAGTAGTTATTGCCCACTTTTTCAAATAATGGGGTAGCTATTCTCGTCCAAGACATCTTCCTGCACTACAGTATTGGTTTGTTTCACTCTTCTGGGGTCAATTCCAGAAACATTCAGCCTGCAGATGTGTGAGCATGAGTGTTTAGTTAGTTTTAATTTGGCTAGCACTTTTTACTGTTATATGACAGATAAATGGCATATTTTTAAACTACTCCCTTTCTAAGATAGACAACCTTGTAGTAACTTTCCAGAAAAAATAGTGGTTTTATTCCTAGGTGAATAAAATCACTTTTTTTTTTTTTTTTTTACTGCTATAGGTGGACAGAGACAGGGAGAATGGGAGACAATAGAGAAGAAGCTGGCTTCCTCTGCCATATGCAAGAAACCTGTTGTCTTTAATTCAGTATCTGTCCATGGTATATGGCTATTCAGCTTTTCACCTTTTTGTCCTACCAAGTCTGCGGGAAATAAGAAAGAAATAAGAGAAAACTGATATATTGACATAAATCGCACAGCATCAAAAGCATAGAGAGCTGGACTTTATTTCTACTGGTTTTGCAAACAGCTTCATAGTAATAATAATTACAATTAAATAGTTCACCAAAGCCTGGCTCCATTTCCAGCTCTGCCAATGGACTTTGCATAATGAATGTTGCAGGACTTTTATCTCAGCTATTCCATCTATAATACCAGATAATGATATTCATCTTTTTACACTTCTTGAGTTGCTTAAAGTAGGAATTGTATAAATTCCTGAACATTATTATTTTATTTTATGTCATTATGCCTTATATAGATTTAAAACCAAAGTTGAAATCTTCCTTTGTTCAGCAAATGCAAAATTTCTTATCACTTGGTCACCATAAATCCTTAAATGCCAATTTTGTAGAATCACATTTCTGATCATTATCACTTCCAATGCATATGTTAAATTGTCTATCATGTAGAGCAGGAATAATTTAATTCATCCCAACATTGCTTTATGGTACTCAGAGTTCTCCAGCAGTATTGTTGGAATTTTTATTGCTTTAATTTCTACGTGTTTGGGTTTTTTTGGGTGTTGGGTTTTTTTTGTTTTGTTGGGTTTTGGTTTTTTTTTTTTTAGATAATGTATATTTACCACTTACTGACATGTCACAAGAAGAAAATGTAATTTTAAGTCAGTTCTTGTGGAAGTCTGGATAAAACTTGGACGCTTAATGTTAGGTTTTGGTGCACTTCGGTAGTTTCCTATACGTAAATTCTAATAGCATAAAATTAAAGGTGAGCAAACAAGATGTTTTATGTGAATCTACTGTTGTGACGTCTGAGCTGTCTCTTTTTAACTGCTTTGAACAAAATAAGTATTTTCTGTTCTGTTTAGAAAATTTATGGTAGTTTTTCCTTGAGTAGTACAGTCCTCTGCTCTTGAAGATGTGGTTAAGATTCCTGCCTTTTGATGGTTTTGTATCCTGTTACGTGAACCATTTGAAGTAAATTCTACCCATTCTTAGTGAAGGAGATAAAGTGTAGACTATCCGCTTTTTTAAAACTCTTCCTTGACAAAGAATCTGTTCCACTTGAGCAATCAATGATTGTACTACACACTGGATAGAAATAAGAACTCCACTACCCAGGAAGCATTAAGTAAAATTAAACCAAATAAAGGAAGGGTAACTGCAAAATAACAGTAGGCAGAAAGAGAATGGGATTGAAGTCGTTCTTGTCCATCTAAACCAAGTCCTATTGCAGATGCCCTGCAAGGTCATCCTCGCTAATACAGAACAGCAGCACCAACATGTTCTTGTGGATAGTATATCACACACAGAAGCAACAGGTGAGCCATAAGGTCTGAGTTTAGTTTTAATGGAATCGCTACCAAAGCAACAACTCAAACACACGATGGGATTCCTCTAAGTGAAGAGCTATATATATCTTCTCGCAAACACTTACGAAATGTCTAAAGAAGCATGTTTTTAATGGAGGAAAGAAAAATCTTGTAAGAGAAATGAATAGGAAAATAACAACTGATTTTTGAACTACAACAGTTGTACAGTTTTTTTCCTAGGAAGAGGGTTTTAGTTCATCTGTAGTGAACTCCCTTGAGAACCTTCATTCACATGTTAAGACTTTCCAGGTAGCTACATCAGGTTTAATGTAATTTTTTGTGGTTAGCTGGCCTCACTTTGTCAAACAGCTGATTCTTTACCATCAGCTGTATCACCTACTTCATCACCTGCTTCCTGGCTGATAAATAAGTGTTTTGATACAAGATGTGTATCTTACTGCTTAACCTAGCTGCAATTATGGCAAATGGTCATGCAATCTAAGTAGCTTCGTGACAAATAGAACTTGTGTTGGCAGTGCTTGTGTAGCAGGGGCCCAAGCATGTACATGTGGTTTGTACTCAACTCCTGCAAGCCATTCTGTGTGACTTGGTTTTCGGTTGTTCATGGTGCTTTGGTTGTGTGGCTCCAACTTTAAAACCCTTTCACTTCTTCCTTCTGTCTTACTTTCTTATCTTTATTTATTATTATTTTTTAAATATTGTTTCTGCTGTGGTCATCCCAGTTTTCTAGGGCTAAACTTGTAATTTAATTTTAGAGGTTAAAAAAAAAGTTACCTTCATATGTCAGCCTTCCTAAAGATGTTTCTCCTCTCCAGAAAAGTATAACTCAGAATACTTGTGTTTTAAGTGACTTTGCTTTGCTGTCTATGAAGATTTACTGGACTCTATTTTAGTCTGTGAACTATAAATTCATATATTGCTGTTCCAAAGCTGCTTTCTTTTGTGATTTTGCTGAACTTTCTCATCTACCCTTAGAATCTGGCTTCAGGGAGGCTGTTTCTAACGTTTGCTTTGTTGTCATGAGAGCAAGTTTAAAGCCATTGTCACTAAGCTGAAGAGTAACTCTCCTAAGATGCTGTTCTTGATTTTCTTTCCCATTTCTCACTGTTTTTTTTTTTCTTGTTCAAATAAGCCAATACACTGATTTAACACTATCTGTGTATCTGTGTTACGTTTTCATGCTGTATTCCAATGTTTTACTCCTCCAGTATCACCTGTTTATGATCGTATGTTTCACGCATAACTGGATAGTAACAGTTGCTCTCCGTAGCACTGCATTTGTGTTTTCTACACCTCGTTGTCACTCCTGATCTTATGGTCACACCTTTAGTAACATTATTGCCTTGTCCGAGTAGAGTAGTGACAAGAAAGTCAGACAAATCTCAGCAATATTTATACAAGCAAACCTACCCTTTGACATTATGATAAAAAGCTGGACTGGCAAATGGAAAGATAAGGTATCTATTTCCATTACATGGTAGTCTTAAAATTACATTTCTAAATGTAGAATGTTATTCGTTAGTTAAATTATGGACAGCATCCATTATTAAATATTGATTTTTTTTTCTTGCAATTTCAGATTACTACGGGTAGTAAATTGTGGATGTTTTTTTTGGATTGGCTTATTGCTGCTGGCAGATGCCTTCTCTGTGTTCTTATCAACATTTAATTCTCACTTTTTAATGCAAAGTCATTGTTGGGCACTAATTATTTTTGCTAATGATGGATGTGCAATGATTTACTTTCAGAAATATTTTATTGGTGAATATGGACGCTTTTCCTTTTTACCCTTTCTTATAACTGACCCCTGAACCTTACACAATTTGAAGGTGGACATTTCTTAAGGCCCTTAAATGCAAAATGATCACACCAGAAGTCCATACACGGCAGAAAAGGTGACAATACAGGATATATAAGTACCTTTATAGCGTCTCATTACTTTTGCAACTCTGTTTTAATGCTTTGTTAAAGACAGGTTAATAGATGAAGATATCGCAAAACTGAAAATCACAGTTTTGGCAGAAATGATCAAACAACATCCTCTGGAATCAGCTGTATATTTGCCTGTCCAAACCAATCAGGAGTCCATTTTTTATGTATAAGAAAATCTATGTTGCAGTCAGAACTGACCATGCAGTACAAAAAGTATTGTGTAGGAAGAAACTCAGACCAAAAAAAAAATTCTGTGCTGTTTGTATTGTCCTTTCTGTGGAATCTAGGCAAATACAGGACGTTGGAAAGCACAGTAAGGAAGTTGTCTTAGCTCCACTGGTGACTTCGTTATTTGTCAGGTGATTAGCTTCTGGGCAGACGTGAGATTCACACCCATGCACATCTCTAATCTTACTGGGGAAGTACCATGGCTGTGACCATAGCCTGTGACATAAGAATGAATGGGGTTGTTGGCAATAGATTACTTATATTTAATGTACAGTGTTGTAAGGGCAGGTGGTATAGTTGCTTTCATAATTTCATTCATGCCAAACACTGAACGGAGCATAATAGCTTATTTTTGATGAAAGCATAACATGTTTGCCCTGATGTATTTTTCAGAGGGCTATCCCGTCGTGTTTTAAGTCCATGAGGAGGCAGAGAATCCAAGGGTTTTGGTAGTTTGATCCAATGGTCAAATATTCTACTTCTGAAATTCGTGCCTTACATTCATCTTTCAGCTGTCTGTAACTCCATACCTTGGTTAGAATTATTTCTGCTTAAGCCTGGAAAGCTTTATTATTACAGGCACAGAGCCAGATAATCACAGTTTTGTTGCTTCCTAAACGAACTGGTATCTTTGAATATCGTTCAAAGAAGTGGAATTAGTGGCCAGCACTGTACAGAAACACATCAGCAGTTCCTGGGGGACATCATGTGGGCTCCTCTCTGACACGCAGACTCCAAGCTGGTGTCCCCAGAAGTTATCACATCTGCACCCCTTTCTTCTCTTCCAGTGAAGTCAGAACAGGACAGCAGTCACATCCCAACTGAAAAATTGTTCCCCCAAGAGCATTTGGAAGTGGCACTCTCTTACAGAAACTATTTTGGTTCTGATCACGCTGCTATTACAGCTAGCTGTATCTGTGCTTTCTGTGCAGGGTTCTCTAAGTGACTGAGGCTCTGCGTTATCAGGGCTTATGTTTCCAAGAAGACAATTTTACCTTAATTAGGTTAAAATGCTCTTTGGCATACAGGCGGTGTTTGTTTATGGGGGAAAAGCACCTCTGTGTTTCTTAATAAGCTGAGTTAGTCAGCCATTTAATGTTTCCTTTCTCTCACCCTAAAGCAGGTTTTTTCCATCCTTCAATTGCTTTTGTGAGTATTTTTACAGGTTATCTAGGTTTAAAATACTAATATTAAGTATGCATACAGCATTTCTGATTTACTGTCACAAATTTGTTATTTATTGATTAAGTCTAAGCATATCCGCTTTTTATATATTTTTTTAGGAAATAAACCTTTTACCTGCAGTTTTATGTACACTGATTTGCCTTTTGTCTGAGTCGAAAAAGATCACAGCCTTTCCAGAGCATGGGCATTTATACATAATACATATTCTTTCTGTTCTTTGGTAATCGTTTCTTCTTCATCATTCATTATTTCTTTTCTAGTCTGCTTCAAACATTGTATTTTACAACAAATTATTGATGATAAATGCATATAGCACTGCCTAGATCTGGTGGTTTAGTGAGGATTTAATCCCATGAAAGTGTGCTAAAGATGTTGCTCTTGGTGATGACGCCTCTGATTTGACATCTGTCGGTTCTGAATTCATTCCATGCTCACTGCTCAGTGTTGGTTTGTTTTCATGATTAATGTTATTAAGCTCTATCCCTACAAAGACCTATTGTATATAAATGGTTAGCTTCATCAGAAAGATCTGTAATTTTATTAAACAATTTGAAATAATCTTATTATATAATTATCTAATTAGGGATTATCTATAGAAAACCTTCTGTAGGCTGTCTCAGGACTTTGTGTAATGTGGGGAGCATTTATGAAATACAACTTCGAGGACCATGAGACTGAGTATGATTTGCCTACTTTTAATTTTGTTTTTATCTGAGTTGCTTTTAAAAAATCAACATAACCTTAAAGAAAGGAAATAGAATTCAGATTTTGGAGTTTCTTTGATGCTCTTACTGGTGTATTGGTCTTATCTGCAGTATACAGTGAACCATTGATTCTTCCAAAACAGAAAGTTCACAGAAGATGAACTACAATGTTATTTCCATAAAAATATGTTCAAAATAAAATTGAAATCCACGGATATATTTTTGCTAGAAGTGCTTAAGCACTCATCCATGGGTGAGGTATCTTACACACAAAAAAAATAAATAAAAAAATAAATAAAATAACATCTTCTGCGCATAGGTCTTGAGGAGTTCCCTTCACGATCAATTTACAAGTTACAAGTATCACATACAGGAATTTGGCAAATGGTTCCAGCTAATGACTAAATCAGGGAAAATCATGATCTGCTTGTATATATTGTGAAAGTAGAAAAACTGGCTCAATTTTCTCAATAAATTATTCAAGTTACTCATTCATCACTAAAAAATGCTGTCTTCAAATTTTTCAACTATTTGGTGTTTCATATGCAAGAGAAAACTGATTTTACAATCTGTCATTCCTTCCGCTGTTCTAGAGAAAGACTCTAAAGAAAAGCCCTTATTCTCACAGGAAAAGGAAACCTCTGTCCTTCTATCCAACAAATAAAGAAAAATTATTCTAAATTTAATATACCCCAGATTTTTTTTTCGGAGGAAAAAGCAAATCCAGTGCAAAATCTGGCAATGGAAGACTAGAAACCAGGAAAGTATTTTGTAGCATACAGAAAATACTGGGGTGAGCATGTTGTCTCTCCCTGCTGTTTCAGCATATTTGTTCTCATTTAGTAACTCTTTGAAAATGCTGTTAGCTCTAGGAAAAGGATTTTGGAGCAGTTAACATATCTTCCTTACTGTGTGAATTTTCCCAACGTGGCTTTGAACAATATTTGAAGAAAAGTAGCAGGGAGAACTAGCAATTAAAGGACTGTCAGTGTTATCAGAGCCAGTTGAATGTTTGGAGCAGAGTGACAGTAAGGGCGATATAACTTTCATCAGAAGACAACTTCCAGGCTCAAGAAATCTGGAACTTCTCCAAAGGGATCAAATATAACTGAAAAAGTAGTTCACAGGAGCTGGTACATGTTATGTGTGCCACAGCCTCTGGGTGACTTACTAAACTGAGGGGGAAAAGCCCACACATAATAAAACAGAGAGAAATAAACTCTTACTTGGAGCAGTTTACACATCTAACTGTGGAGACTGAACTGCTACAGGAAGCTAGTATGGTGGACAAGAAGTCCAGGAAAACATAATGTTGGCATAATTTTTTCTAGCATTCAGAAATAATCCACGAACATTTTCTTAAAGCAAAAGAATTTACACGAAAACTTTTTCAAGGGTTGTTCTGTAACTAATGCTTGAACTGCAGAGGTATACTACGTGCAAATAGAGAACCTATGAATATTGCATAAATTAATCTCCTCAGTACTAAATAGCATGTGTGTTTTCATGCTGTCATTATGAAGCTTCCTGTGTTCATTTTGTTATGTCAAATTACTAATAAATCAGTGACAATTTTATGTGTCTCACAATAAAAAGGGACATTTATTTCTTTAAAATATACCACATTTCTAATTAAGATGATGTTTAAATGAGGCAACACAATGCATATCTTAATTCTAACTTGCGACAACAAAAATATCAAAGAAATTAAACAGTCCATTCAACATCTGAGTATGCCAATGGTAACATTTACCACTACCTGTTTTGCTAAATCAATAAAATTATTTAATTATTTCATACTATCTATTTGCTTATATGGATTTTTCTATTAAATACAAGAATCATTTCCCCCCCCCCCCCCCCCCCCCCCAAACAAATAAATGGACTACTTTAATGAACATGGTATTCATTGGTTGGTGTTTTTTTTTTTACATTTTGGACATGTAGTGGTCCATTAAAACCTTGAACACCATCAGGGAGTTAAAGACTTCACAAGGTAAATAATTTAAAAACTAAAGATGTCTTCAGTTTTTCCTCATTCCTTCCCATTTACTGCCTAGAAAGATCATACTTACTGAGTGCCCTGCCAGTTCTTATTTGAACTAGGAAAATATTAAAATACCTTCATTTTCATAGTGGGACAGTTACTTTGAAGTAAGGATGTCTCAAGTTCCATATGATTTGAATATTAGTTTGGGTATTATATAGTCTAAGGCACATGTTAAGGATATAAATGGTAGAGAATCAGAAGGAAAACTGTTGCGTTGTTGTGTACAATGCAATGTTATTGCTTTATGGAAAAGTTTTAAGCTCTTTAAAAACTAGTAAAAAATGCTTCCATCATTAGCTTTCATGCATTTATTCTTTTTCCTACGCAGAGATAAGCTTGACTGATAGCTGCGTCCTTTTATGCATTATTTTTAAGTCTCAAGGTCAAAGCGAAGCAGTTAGGCTGAAATAAAAATTGGAAAGTTAGCTAGTAATAACTTTCAGGAACCTATATATTACAATAGAAGAAGATTGGAGTAGTTATGAGATACTGAAAGTAGTAACTGAAGGGCTTCATCTGAAGACTCATGAAACTGTATTCACAGTGTCAAAACCTGGGAATTTAGAAGATGTTTCTTCTCCATGGAAGGAGGGTAAGATGGTTCTGATTCCAAGTTTACACGTCTTTCCAAAATAGTCATAGAGCATAAATCATAGCTGAGTGGGACTAATGAGAGGAGAAGAGCTTATTATTCCGATTGTTCACCTGTCACTGCCCACCACTGCCTGATCATAGCAAGCACTGTAAAGGAGTAATTTCCTTAGGACGGTTTCTCCTTTTTCCTTCTGTTGTCTGTGTAGATATTGTTATGCTAAAGCTTTAATAATTTAAGATTTTATTGAAAAAGGAAGCTAAAATTAAAGTATATTAAAACTCTTGAAAAATTAATAACTAATGTTTTCTGATATAGTTTTTCATATCATCTGATACAAATTTGGTATAATCATTCAGATAAAATGTATCTCAGTTTATACTGAATATTTGGGAAATATTATTTTTTTGCCTAATTGTATATTCCTGTTTTGCTATGTAATAAATTAATTGATTTTGATCACCATATAATAATGATTTAGTCATAATGTTCTGCAATTTTTTGGAAAAAAAAAAAAGACTAGTAACTTAGAAGTTACATGTCAAATAAAAGTCTTATTTTGGTCAGCTTTTCAAATCTAAAATATATGTAGCAATAAATATCTAAGAGTGTCCAGCTTTGGAGATGTTCAAAGCACAACTGCACAGAGCCCTGAGCATCCTGCTTCTGCTGACCTTACTTTGAGCAGGGAGGCTGGGCTGCTCAGATTTCAGCCCTTCCAGTCTCAATGATTCTGTGAATGTATGATTTAATATTTACATTTAATACTCAAAATGTTTGCTTTTAAAGATTTAAATAATTTTTAAACTATTTTCAAATATAGTTCAGTTTCCCTAATAACAGAATTTTAAAGAAACAGGGGAAAAAAAAGAGTTATTAAGCTTATTTTTTCCCCTCCAGAAATACAGTGACATGACAACGTGAGGTTGAGGACTGCTTTAAAGAAAAGCTATTTCTCAGATTTAGAATCAAATCCGTAACATTGTAATAATTAATGTGGTAATAATAGTGTGGTAATACAACCTTACACAAAATGCATGCTTATAATATCCTGACTGAAGTAAAAAAGTCTGCTTTTAATAACTGTAGTTTTTGCTTAAAGTGTAAAATATTGGGATTACTCTTAGTTATTTCATATTAAAAAGAAATATTTTGCACATCTGTGATTTCCCTCGATTTCCCTCTATCATTTCAAATATTTGCTATTGCTGTACTTCTAGAATTTCTTTCAGAATAACACTATAAATGCAAATCTTATTAGCATATAATATTAAATGACTATTAGGATGTAGTCACAGAAAAGCAATGGCCCTGTGCTGCATGATAAAGTGTGTGACTACAAATAGTTTCAGTTAGAGAAAAGCAACTGGAGAAAAGTACATTAGGAGCCTGAATAAAATAGCTGCTCACAATCAGTTACAGCTGAGTGCAACAAAAATTACTTTCTAGGGATCAAAGGAAATTAATGACTGACCAGTGTAACCAGAACATCCCACAGCATGTTAAATATTTAAAACCATGCTACTTGTGCCCAAAACAATCTGAGGTTTGGCATATATCCACCAAAATAACTCATCACTAATTAACTTGGCATGACATTTTGCATAAAATTAGTAATTAATACTAGTCAGCATGTACAATAGTGAACTTTTTTGAGTTAAAGATTCAATCTCAGTAGTTTCAAAAGCTTGATGAAATGGTCATTTTTCATTATTCTTAGAAGAGAACTTGCACACTGAAAAAGGTATTGCAGTCAGAAGGAAGGATATATCAAAGTTTATAGACCAAATTTATTTGAGGTTGTTCAAGGTCAATGAATTTTTTCTCTTCACTTCCTTGAAATTATGACTAATAGAATATGAATAACTGGTACTCCAGCTGAAATGAACTACAGTGATGTGTAACGCTATATTTAGCTGTCTTTTAAATAGTTGCAGTCTCATTTAACAGGCTCCAAATCGAACCTGCATTCTCCAGTGTTTTAGAGGCAACATTTACCCCGAGGTTTTGCAAATTGATTTGAAGAATCTCCAGTAATTATTACTCAAGATGCAGAAATAATGTGATCTTTGAAGAAGCACTTAGGTTAACCACTCTAAGCAGTAGTTTTGAATGATCAAAAAAGTTTGCTTTGTGAAATAAAAGATTGTTATATGAAAAAAGTGGGGATTTGAGGTAATTTTCCTAATATGTTTATTCCCCGAAAAATGAAGTTTTTACTGTAGTAAAATACAATTTATTCTGAGCAATTCTGCAGTCCCAAACCCCAGGCATTGAAATCCTATAGTTAAAAAGCCCAAATAATCATTGAAAGCTAACATTACTCTGTGAAGGTCCGCAATGAGCAGGAACAGCCTTGCAGCAGAGAAGTCAGAGACTGGAAGATCACTAGTAATTAAATTAATAGCAGTGAGCCCAAGGCCGTCTTTCTTCATCTTCTGTTTCTCATATTGCCTCTCATTTTTTCTGTGATACTCTTTTCATCTTTCTTATTCCTAATTAACCCTTGTTAACAGCTTTGGGTTTTGTTGGGGTTTTTTGTTTGTTTGTTTGTTTTTTGGTGTGTGTGTGTCCCCCTCCCCCCCCCCCCCCTTGTTGTCTTTGATTTTTTTAATTCTTTCATATAGTTTTGTTTTCATTCGTCTTTGTATGTGTGATTTTCCTGTTGTCTTACCTCTCTGTTCTTTTTCTCTGGTCCTTTCTTCTATTACCTTCCTCCCTTCACTGTTACCTTGTCTGTCTCCTTTTGCTTTCTGGTTCTTTTCATTCTTTGTGCCACATGTCTAGCTTCTCCTTCCTTATTTGTATTGGTTTTCTGTCAAAAAGGACTCTTCCAGCACTTCTGATAATGTTTCTGTGTTCCATGTGACTCATTTTAGCAGTGGTATTCAAAGGAATGGGGTTTTTTTCTATCCTACCAAATATTTTCATATCCTTTTCAAAACTGTGTAGTTCAGTCTGCTCTAAGCACATTTCAGGATTGTAGCTGCAGTATAATGTCACAGCAGCAGCTTAAACGATGACAATAGTACCATATAAAATGTGACTGTTATACAGTGGATCTAAATCTCTTAGCGTAATTTAAGATCTTTTTACTAACTAGTCATCCACATGTGCATTCGTCTGTTCTGATTTCTCCTCTTTAGAGGGGTTGATGCAATGTCATATAGTGATATGCAACAGTTTTACCAATTTAAACGTGTTACCATGGAAGCTCCCAATCTAATTTATTGGAGGTGGAATTGTTGTGGGGTTTTTTTCCATGTTATCCCTCCAAGACAGGCAGCGCAGGCCAATGTACTGAAAACTGGGTCTTCTCACAGAGACTGAGCTTACAGGACAAGGTTATCAGTCTGCCTTTGGATCATTCCTTTAAAAAAGACTAAGCAGACTCAGTCTTCTAGGGTTTCCCCACTCAAGGGAAATGTTGGCATGAGTAGGTCTCAACTTCTGCAAATAGTGACTGTAGCAGGAACTTTTCTGATGGGAAATTGGCATGTAGATGTTGTTCTGAGTGCTGGATGTGATTCTCAGGGTGTGAGTAAGCAGGATAGCCTGGTTTGAGAGCCATGGGATAACATAACTTCTCTTACAGCTTTAGTTTCAAGCAGATGGTTTTTTAAGGGAAAGTAAACTGTGATTCTCTAGGTTTACATATCAAGATTTGGACAGCAAGCAACGGAGGGAACATTTAATATTTCTTTCATTACGCTATTGTCAAATGTTTTGCACTGGAATTATGGTATGTAGTGGGTTTGCATGGCAAGGTTTTGTTAGTGGGGGGGCTACAGGGGGTGGCTTCTGTGAGAAGGTGCCA
Organism: Falco peregrinus; assembly: GCF_023634155.1. Classification (NCBI taxonomy): domain Eukaryota; kingdom Metazoa; phylum Chordata; class Aves; order Falconiformes; family Falconidae; genus Falco; species Falco peregrinus. The sequence continues at coordinate 2,795,746 of NC_073722.1, forward strand.
GAAGGTTCCCCCATGTCCAATGGAGCCAATGCCAGCCGGCTCCGAGATGAACCCAGCGCTGGCCAAGCCCAAGCCCACCAGCAGCAGTGGTAGAACATCTGGGATAGCATGTGAAGAAGGGGAAGTTGGGGTGGAAATCTGTGCCAGTGAAAGAGGGGAGTGAGATTGTGTGAGAGCAGCAGCCCTGCAGACCGCCAGGTCAGTGAGGAAGGAGGGGCAGGAGGTGTCCAGGTGCTGGAGCAGAGATTCCCCCGCAGCCTGTGGTGAAGCCCACGGTGAGGCAGGCTGTGCCCCTGCGGCCCGTGGGGGTTAACGGTGGAGCAGGTACCCGCCTGCAGCCCGTGGGGGTTAATGGTGGAGCAGGTACCCGCCTGCGGCCCAGGGGGTTATTGGTGGAGCAGGTACCCGCCTACGGCTTGGGGAAGACCCCAGGCCAGAGCAGGTGGGTGCCCTAAGGAGCCTGTGCTGAAATAGGCTTGCTGGGAAGACTTGTGTCCCTGTGGGGCACCCAGGCGGGAGCAGTGTGTGAGGAACTGCAGCCCATGGGAAGGACTCGTGTTGTAGAAGTTCATGGAGAACTGTGTCCCGTGGGAGAGACCCCACGCTGGAGCAGGGACAGGGTGTGAGGAGGAAGAAGTGGCAGAAACAGCATGTGATGAACTGACCATAATGCCCATTCCCCATCCCTCTGTGCTGCTCGTGGGGAGGAAGTAGACAAATTGGGAATTAAGTTAAGCTCAGGAAGAAGGGAGGGGTGGGGGGAAGGTGGTTTTCTCATTTAAATGGTAAAAAGTTAAACTAATTTTCCCCATGTCAAGTATGTTTTGCCCATGATGGTAATTACTGAGTGATCTCCTTTTCCTTATCCTGACCCACAAGCCTTTCATTGTATTTTCTCTCCCCATCCAGTTTAGGAAGGGAGTGATAGAGTGGTTTTGGTGGGCATCTGGGATTCAGCCAGGGCCAAACCTCTACAGATACTGTGAACTGCAATGTTACACATTGAGGGATTAAGGAATTTCTGTTAGAACTTGTAATAAGCTTTATATTTTGGGAATATAAAAGAAGAAAAGAAAGAAGACCTGTCTTTATGAGTCAGAGGATATCAATAAACAGCTACAAAACAAAAAACAAAAAAAAAAAAAAAAAAAAAAGAAAAAGAGGAAAGAAAAATAATCAGTGCATGAATTGAGAAGGTATTTCCATTAACGACAGAAAGAAATCCGTGCAATGAAGAGGAATATTTTTTTTAAAAAAATAAATTATTTTCAGTTTGAGAACAGAAACAAGTTTCTAATTTCTGAGGAGAGGGTTTAGAACTGCTTTCCATGAAGGTAGGGTAGCTAGAAATGAAGATGAACACATGAGTTCGATTTCTAAGCAAAGGTTGCTTATCACAGGCAATAAGCTAGTGATCTCTTCAGTGCTTCCTGTGGAACTAGAGGTGGCCACTTACTAAGAAATATTCATATTTCCATCCTCATTATTCCCTGTTATTCACATTTTAGCTTACTTTTTAGAGTTCACATTTGGAGAAGGTCTCAGCTCTCTCCATTTTCTTGAAATCCCTGATACCCTGACATAAAATCAATGGACATAGATTCCCTTTAAACTTAATAGCACTCTTTACAACTTGGATAAGGTTAGTAAGAAGCAGTTTATTTTGTCCTGCTGCATCACTGAATGGTTTGCAACATTGCCTCCTAGTTCCTGATACTGCAGGGAAATAAAAAGCCAAATTCTCATATCTGTGTAATGTAGAGTTCACTCTACCACAGCTTGAATTGCCAGGACATGGGTGGTTTTTTTTCTTTGCAAAAGGAGACATTTTATTTTTTGAACTTTAGGTGATTAATTATATCATAGTACATTAAGACAGTGCTTTATTCCTGACTAAGCTTCATTTTCACTGAGGCGTTGTGATACACAGACAAGCTTGTCTTGACATAAAGTATGATTTAGATACTGTGACAATGTAACTATAGAAGGGAAAATACTTTCTGTAGCCTAAAAGTCAGTTTTCAAAAATTCATCAAGAAATAAACTTTTAAAGTCAACTTTACAAGTGAACAAATGCAGATATGGATTTATGCTGAGCTAGCAGAACAGTTTGCAATTTGGGATTAATTTAAATACTAGTAATAGTACTAAATGATTTTTTTTTAATCCAAAGAAATAAACTCAATCAACTACTAATATAGATGCCACATAAACGTGTTAATGAAAAGATATGAAAAAATGCCCATGTTAATTATTCACACACAATTGCTTTATAGAATTATAGATTCATGGAATCATTTAGGTTGGAAAAGACCTTTAAGATCTCTGAGTCCAACTGTAAACCTAACACTGCCAAGTCCACCACTAAACCATGTCCCTAAGTGCCACATCCACACATCTTTTTAAATACTTCCAGGGATGGTGACTCAACCACTTCCCTGGGCAGCCGGTTCCGATGCTTGACAAGCCTTTTGGTGAAGAGCCTTTTTCCTAATATCCAATATAAACCTCCCCTGGCGCAACTTGAGGCTGTTTCCTTCCATCCTGTCACTTGTTACTTGGGAGAAGAGACCAACACCCACCTCGCTACAACCTCCTTGCAGGTAGTTCTAGAGGGCAATTATCCCTGCCCCCACCCCACCCCCCACCCACCCTCTGCCTTGAGGCTCCTTTTCTCCAGCCTAAACAACCTCCATTCCCTCAACTGCTCTTGATAAGACTTGTTCTCTAGACCCTTCATGAGCTTTGTTGTTCCTCTTTGGACTTGCTCCAGCAACTTGATGCCTTTCTGGTAGGGAGGGGCCCAAAACTGAACACAGGATTCAAGATGTGGCCTCACCAGCGCTGAGTACAGGGGACAATCACTTCCCTAGTCCTGCTGGCCACATCAGTATTTCTGACACAAGCCAGGATGCTGCTGGCCGCCTTGGCCACCTGGGCACACAGCTGGCTCATGCCCAGCCGGCTGCTGACCAGCGCCCCAGGCCCTTTCCCCCAGGCCCTTCCCAGCCGCTCTCCCCCAGCCTGTAGTGCTGCGGGGGGCTGGTGTCACCCACGGGCAGGACCCGGCTTTACTGCTTGTTCAGCCTCATACTGTTGGCCTCAGCCCATCGGTCCAGCCTGCCCAGACCCCTCTGCAGAGCCTTCCTGACCTCAGGAAGATCAACAATCCCACCCAGATTGATATTGTCTGCAAACTTTCTGAGGGTGCACTTGATCCCCTTGTCCAGATGGTTGATAAAGGTATTAAACAGGAGTAAGCTCAATACTGAGCCCTGGGGTGACACCACTTGTGACCAGCTACCATGTGTAATTAACTCCAGTCACTACAGCTCCTTGGCCCCAGGCATCCAGCCAGCTTTTTACCCAGCACAGATGCACCCATCCAAGCCATGAGCAGCCCCTTTCCCCAGGACAACGCTGTGGGAGACAGTTCAAAGGCTTTACTAAGGTCCAGGCAGACAACATCCACAGCCTTTCCCTCATCTGCTAGGTAGGTCACTTTGTCCTAGAAGGAGCTCAGGTTAGTCAAGCAGGACCTGCCCTTCATGAACCCCTGCTGGCTGGGCCTGATCCCCTGGTTGTCCTGCACGTGCCATGTGAGGGCACTCAGGATGATCTGCTCCATAACCTTCCCCGGCACCGAGGTCAGGCTGACAGGCCTGTAGTTCCCTGGATCCTCCTTCCCGCGCTTCTTGTAGATGGGTGTTTAAATAGGTAGATAAGTGAAGATAAGAGAACGTTTGGGGGAAAATATTATCCCAAATGTGTAAGTAAAAATTTCTAAAGAAAATATTGAAGAAACATTTATAAACATCTAATTCCAAAAGGTTATCATTCTTCAGAAAATTATTAGGATTTTAAAGCAGAATGTAATTGGTCTGGAGAAACATGGTTATATTCCTTACCAGTCATTACAGGCTTTTTTTTTTTTTTTTACTAAGTTCTGGAATGCTTGATAGGAATGACTCAAGATTAGAGCACCTGTCATGGCTATGAATCTTATATCCACTACTTCACCTTAATTTTATTATTGATGTACTAAACCCTGTTACTGTAGAACTGTAGCATTTTCTTGTTTTTGGAGTAAGCTGATTGGTGTCCGTTTACTTAGAGTCTAAGGGGGCATTTTAAAATCACAACTGGATTTTCAGGTACCAAAATGCAATTATAGATTAAAATTCTATCTTTAAAATTCATTTTCATATTCACACTGATTCTTTTTTTTTTTTTTTTTTTTTTAAAGAAAATTATCTTATTCTAATTATTGTATTCTCTTAGAAAGGAAGTGGAATATGTCCATTCAAGAGCCCTGTCTTTTGCAACTTTAAAAGCAATCGAAATAAAAAACTAGGAAGCTATGACCAGAAATTAACTCTACTTCAATACTAAAAGGCTCTCTGATGTCTGACATGTCCTACGGTGTAATCCTGGAATATTTAAGTATACATACATGCAAAGTCATCTTCATATATAGAAAAAAAAACATAATTAGGGAAGTAGATTTTCTTCTATCATATTCTATTCTCCTAAAAAAAAATATGCATCCAATATTTTAAAAAAGCTCTTTGCCTGTATTAGTTCCACATGTTTCTTACTTTTCTTACCTTCCCTTGTATTCCAAATCAAACATACTCACATACTTCATTTGGTCTGCAGAATAATTTTGAAACAGGTATTAACGTAGCGAGAGACAAAACGTACCAATTTTCCCAGCTTCTGTCTATAAGGTGGATCATACTTTTTGGTTTCTATTTTATTACTAATACAATAAAATCAACCATTAAGAATCCATGATACCATGAAAGTAACAGCATTATATAAAACCAACAAACTTTTTATTAGGAGGAGTTTTTCTTCCTGCACCTGAGTCTCTGGAGTATATACAGTTTGTCTTTTCAGTCTTTTTCTTACAAGCATCTTTACTTGTTTATATTTTTGTAAAAATCAAGGTGACAGCTAGATCAAGGAGTGGTACTTGTGAGAAAGTAAGGCATTAGTACTTTTCTGATAAAATATGAAAGTTTACCACAGCGTTATAGCTTGTCATAATCAAATAACAAACAAAGAAGCAGCTATGAATAATATAATCAAAATATATTGGTTTGGCCTTAGATGTTAATTGTGACAAAATATTTGGTGTCCTTTGCGTATGAGCGTGGAAGTAATAGATGACAAAACATTTCTGACCTCACTGCATCTGCTATTTCCACCAAGAAATTGGTGTTCTGAGGAATTAACTAGTAGGGAAAACATGCTTTGGCTCCTAATTTTGCTAACCTTTTCATAAATATTTTATTCTGTTAAATTTTAAGTGTAAGATAATTTATAGACAAAAATTTAGTATCTTTCTCCATTTAGAGCCAAGATACAGCCTCATTGAATATGCAGTGTGAATCTTGGAATACATAAAAACATTATACACCAAGTATGTTATTTACTGTACTTTATAACAGAAGAACATTAATGAGTTTACTTCAGAGTATACTCACAGATAGTAAAAGTTTCACTCATGACTACTCTTCATCAAGGCAGTATAGACCAATTCACAAGCTTTTATTTTAGGAAGGAAGTCACATCAAAATGAAGGCACAAAAGCATAAAATAGGATTAATCAACACAGGCTCAACATAAAGGTCAAAAAACAAATAAAACCATGCACTGTACTGTTCTGTAAGGACAGAAATAGAGAAATTACAACAGAAGCATAATATAGGCATTATCAAGTTGTTTAAATGTTGTATATGTATGTGTATACGTATCTTTAAAGTTGTACATCCATACATATCTTTAAATCTTCTTAAAAGTCGGGCCCCTTTAATAGCCAGTTTACAACCAGGCCTGCACACAAGAGGAGAGAGAACATTGTGTCCTTAATAATTCTCAGCACTGACACTTCCACTGGAAGAAGTTGAAGATTGTGCAAAACAGTCTCCTCTAGTGCGTTTACAGATCTTCTTCAGTGGCCCTGGCATGTGGAGAAGGTAGATGCTTTCCCTCCCCGTAGGTGTTTAATAGCACAGTTTATAAGCATGGTTTCCAAGAGAACTGTCTTGGGAAGTCTGTTGTACTGAGCATTTTTACCTGAGACTAAAAAGGACAGCTAAAGGGAGATTATAACTTTTGCACCGTTCTTCTGCTATGCTATCAGGTTAGCAGGTGTTGCCTTTGCTTGTCTTTACTCCAAAGCAGTCTGCAGATTTAAAGCAATATTAACTAGTGTAAAAAACTAATTCTCCTTTCTTAGAGAAGGAAGACACAAAATAGATGCCCAATAATTGTGTTTTTTTATACAGTGCTCGAAGTGGAAGACAAAATAATGAAAAATGAGCCTGTAGATAACTACAGCTAAACATAAGTAAGGATCTTGCTGAGCTCAGCAGGGGCACTAAGATAGGGACTCTTGCCTCACATCTACCATTTAGTTCGGAAACCTTCCCTCACCTGAGAGGCAGCAGTTTCCTCCCATAATTGCAAGTTTTCACTTAAAAACTCAGCAATATCTTGCTGCTATGACAGGAAAGACCTCTCAGCTTCCACATCTTGCTGAGTTGTGGGAGTTGGATGACCCTGGGAGATCAATCTTTCCTGAATGGCATGACCTCCAGGCTCCCCATGAGCTCAGAACTCAGACTGATCTTGCATTGTGCAATATTTTGCACTGGCAGTGGCAGCTGGATCACAGGTCAAGGAGGAAGATTTCTTCCTTTTTTGTTCTTCTTGGCTCCCATCTGCTGTTAGCAAGAAACGGTCAACTAATTTGAAGTAGCTTTCTCTTACTTCTGCGGCAAGCTTCAAAGCCATCCATGGCTCTTAGAGCGGTTGAGTGGAAGCAGAAATGCGGGAGAACAGAGTATGAGAGCACTTCTGCTTTTAGTGGAACTGGCATTTGTAGAATGTAGTGATATGGTGCAAAATAAGCAAGTGAAGCCCCAATTTTAATAGCGTGTATGTATGTATAATAAATCTCTTATTTTCCTCAGAGTCTCAACTGTCCAAGACTTAAATCTGAATTATGGTGTTATTGTCTATATGCTAAATTTTGTAAAAAAAATGACAGTAAATGTTTAACAGACTGTTCATGGGGCCTTGATAACACCAAATTTGTTAACAAACCCATTTTTTGTGTTGTTCAAATGCAAACTCTCCATAAGGATTCCATGAGGGTTGTCTGTCTTACATTAAATTTCAATATTTGATCAAGAATTTAGAAGTTATTTCCTTCAAGGTACTGAATGTACATCACCTTAAATAGCAAAATTCTTTAACGTGCTAAAACTGACACATGCATTTACGCTTTTGGCTTTAATGGGTGTGTTTCAATAACCTAAATCCAATATGCTATTGCCAGAGAACAATGAAGGGACACGTTGCAGTCATACTTTACGTCTAACTGAAGACTCATGAACATCGTTACCGTGCAATGAAAACAGCACGGCATAAGCAAAATTCAATACCAGATGTGTGTGGAGCTGGATTATCAGCTCGAATGCATCTCTCTAACTCTACTGACTTCAGAATAGTTTCGTAAGACAAATTAGTAAAAGGTGCTTGATACATTGATACAGAAATAACTGTTCTCCAGTTTTAATCTGAAATAACATGATTTTTCTTTAAGGTTTTGTAGGTTGTTATTTTTAGTAAGTGTATTACATCACTGCAAGATAAATTCCTTTTCTCTTTATTTACTCTTTTTAAAGTGAGGCACCTTCCCTGAGAAATCACTAGTAAGAAAGAATTCTGTGTGCATTCTGAGTTCTTATATCACAAGAAATACATGGAATTAGTGGTAAATGACTTGTGCAATTTCCTTAGGATTTTTGTTGTAAAGATAGGACTTGAATACTCAGTCTTACTGCATGATTTCAATAAACGGATTAAAGTGTTTTACTAGTGTTATGTAATGGTGAAAAAACTAAAAACATGCTGAACTTGTTTCCTTTTTGCCTTTGATGTGCTTGAAATCAGACATTTTGGATAATTTGTGTAAGGCTTTTTTCTTTGTAGTTTTTAAGCGTGAGCTTGTAAAAGGGGAAAAAATAAATTAAAAAAAAAAAAAAAAGAAAGAAAGAAAGAAAGAAAGAAAAAGAAATCCCATTTTAATGGTTTCATGTAGGGTTCCGTGAATCAAAAGTAGGATGTTGAATGAAAAAAGAGAATTTGGTAGCACCTTAGCTCCTACCATGCTGTGCTATCCTTTAAAGCCAGGCAGAAAAACCTCCTCCCCCTTCTGTGTGCCACAATCAGGAAAGCCTTTCAGCCACCTAGGAGGAATTTGAATTTCTTTTAGGTTTACAATAAACATCTTTATTGTAAAGAGCTTTTCAGTGTTTGCTTAATATAAATTGTCTCAACATTTCTTTCAGAACTAAGGCTGTAAAACAGAGAAGATTTTGAATTGTGCTTTCAGAGTCATGAGAGGACTGGGTGTAATCTCTTAGGGAGAAAGAGCACGTAACATAAGAGGGATATGGATGAGAGCATGAGCCAACTAGAATGTGGTACGTCAGGAGTAAAACTGTAAGGAAGATTTTAGATGTAAATATTGGCTGCAGATAAATGCATGTCCAAAACTGAGCATTAAGGCTCCTGAAGGGATATTGCCAATTTATTCCAAAGAAGGAAATCTGTTCTTAATTTATAACTTATTTTAATTTCTGTGTGCTTACTAAAGGAAACAAAAAATGAAAACATTCCTTCAAAATAACCAGTTGTTAATTAAAGCTCATATTTTATCTTCATACAAAAAAACCCTTTACATTACATGCTTGAGTTTCCCAGCATGCATGTTTCCTCTTTTTGATATTATCCTTAAAGTGCATTTTCGTTATTCCATCCATTTTGTACAACATCAGAATTAACTAATTAGACTTAAGAAATTCCACAGAATATCTGAATTGCTGTTTAGGAAGCGTCTTTCAGAAGGTAGCCCTCTCTGGTCTTTTTTTCTTTTGAAACCTACCTGTTGCTGAAGAAGTCTGGTTTTAATTGAAATGAATACATGTATATGACATTTATTGAAATTATTCAGGTTTTCAAATACAGTATGAGAAATCCCATATTTGGTTATTATTATTATTAATTGATACCAGCCTCCCAGTTACTTGCTGTTTGTGAAATTGGGTTACTTTTTCCCTCCTCAAACATATAGTGTTGTAATACAGAAGTGCATGTTTATAACAAACTTCATTTAAAATTCTGGATTGCTTTATGCAATTAGTAAGGTACTGTTAAAAATTATCTTTGTCTCTTGTCTGCTAGTTTGAAGTGTTTTCAAGTCCATTGCACTTCTGTGAGACTTATTTTTCATGGTTACATACTTAGTCTTTTTACAAGGTCTAGATTTTTGTTGCAGGGATTTATGTTTCATATTTATTTTGAGATGTTGTGTTTTACTACTTGCTCCACAGGAATTAGCATAAATAGCAGGGCTAACAGCCTGAAGTCATGGCAGAGAGTGTTCTTTGTTGGAGTTCCCCGTTTTCTCCGTGGCATACATCCAACTATCCTAACTTTTTTTTTTTCTTTGCTTTTAGATCTCTTTTAGGACTAAAATTAGTAGTCTCCTAGAGTTAGTTTGTAAATGACAGAAATATAAGGAAATTATGTAGTTGTATCTGAAGTTTTTAGGGTATAACACTCACTTGAGATAAACACACTGAAGTTGTGTATCATGGAGGGCTTTTCATTGTTGCTCTGTGTCTTGGGTGTATTTGTACTTTCAATGAAAATCAAATTTTCAGCTTCCAGGAACTTTCCTACATCAGTAGATGTAGATAAGCTACTTTCTCCAATAGGACTTGTATCTATGCATCAGTAAATAGTCAAGAACTGTATATATCTGAACAGCTTACAGCATCCTATGTGAATTAACTATTGGTGGAAAATATCATTCACATTCTGATTTGAATTTTCTTTGTTTTCTGTCAAAGCTGTAAATTATATTTCAGAAGAAAAAAATATATTACTGATTATGCCAGGATATTGTAGGCTAAAACCTTGTGGAACCCCACTGGCTTCAAACAATGTAGCTACTATTTGTTCAAGTTGTTAGAATTAAGAATTTGTATCTTAGGTATATGTCAGGCCTCCTATAGACCTATGACATTTAGAAGAAGTGTCTCGATGTAATGACTGCTAAAATAAAACCTGCGAGTGATAAATGAACAGATTGCTACTGTAAAAGTGTTTAAAGGTTTAGAACTCCTACTGATAAAACCACCAGAGAGAGTTTGTAGAAAATTACTCTTTTCTCACCTTTAATTGCATTATTTAAGTTGAACATTTTCTCTGCTGAATGGAGTGCAAATAATAATAAAAAAAATCATTTATTATGCAAAGTCCTTCACAATCGAAGTATAGAGACTATAGGAGTTAGGCTTGCTTTCTTGCACTAAATAACTGACTATCTGAATATCTGCATAGAAGTTCATGGTAGAATGGAAAATTGCGAATTAACTAAACCAATGATATATTAGGACTTGATCAAATGGAGATGTTGCAAATATCTTCAGGAAGGTATTATTAACAAATTCCTTGTAATGCCAAAATAAGCATTTCCAGTGGAGAAGCAAAAGTCTGTCTTACAAAATGAATTGTCTAGAAATACTAGAAGATAGTTCGGCTGATGAAAAGACTGATATTCTTTAAGTCTTCTTTTCTACCTCGTGCTATTTCTCTCCAACAACTTTTTTAAAAAAAGGTCAGCTTTTTGAGTTATAGAAACAACTTTTGACAGGCAAGATTGATTATGGAAAAATGTAAAATATTGTCAAGGAGAGCCGCACAGCAAAAGAAAAAGTATCATTCCTATACACTTATAACTTGCTAATAAACATAAACTGAGGGATACTTTCTAATTGATTCCAATTACTTCAGAAAAATAAGATTCAGTAATGACACTTTTAAATGTAGAGGAAACACATAAATTAGCTTGGTTGTACATTGCATTTTTCAGATTTGCTCATATGTGAAACTCGTTCCATGAAAAACACTTGGGCACAGAAAAATAATAAGCCATGGATGGAAGGATGAAATATACCTTATATGTACAAATGTAGAAGTTCCTCTGAGATAAGGTCTATGAAAACACTCGTCACACACCTAGTCACAATAATGCTGTATATAGTCCAGAACATGGCTTACTTTTTTTTTTCTTCCACCCATGGGTTCTGCCTATTTTGGTTTATTAACTTTGTTTAATCACTATTCAAGCTTAAGGTAAAACAAAATGGGGAAAAAATCAGAAACATTCTATTTGTTGGCTTTTTCTTTACTTTTTGTCAGTACTGTTTTTTGAATCTTGCAGGAGAAACTGATAGGAGAATACTTTGTGAGGAAACAGAAATTCTTATAGGACACAGAGGGGAGAAAACGATTGCAAATTGTAACAATATATCAAAAATTCTCCATAAATTGATTAGTCACACTTTTATGTGCCATATCTTGCACAGCACAGATTCAGTTTCATTGATTTCTCTGTAATTGACGTAAAATGGTACACTTATTCTTTCAAGTTATTGCTTCTCAACGTCACCATTTTTTTCCATTATGTGACGTACAATCGGTTCCATTTCATGACCAGATATTCTTTTTCTGATCATAAAAATAGGAGGAGATGATATTTTTGGAGTGAGATATGTTTTGCCATCTAGATAAATGAGGATAGTGTGAAAGTAGAGAATGCTGCAGAATTAAATATACTCAAAGAGAAATGTAGCATCAATCTCTTCTTACTATGAATAACAGCAGAAAAGGCCAATAACCCTGAAATCAAATGGGCAAGATCACATAGCTGTGAAGTGTAACCATTTTGTCTCTGATTTAGAAAATGGTTTAACATGGACTTTCTTGTCATATACTTGTTTTCTTTAGTTGAGAACTTGGTGCCTCCTCTCTTCAGCTACTAGCCCAGATCCTGGGGTCCTAAAAGTACTTAAAGTTACTAGGCTTTCTCAGAATTAAAAGCGTGCCGAATAGAACACTGCTTATTTTCAAAACTTGTGAGAAATCTATCTTCTAACAGAGCATGTATGATTTAGTTTCATTTTATTGTGCTATGTGATTTCACAACCTGGTATATATATTCCATTTATTAGTGAGCTGTGTCTGTCCCGGTATATCAAAATTACCCATTCCGTGTAAATTTGTCAGATACAGGTAGGAAGGGAACTCTGTGGTTTGGTTATAATTATATAACGGGATCAGCAGAATTAAAGGACTTGCATTTTGATGGTTTTCATTAGATTTTTTTCTTAGGACATGCAAAGATTTATGTTTTACATTCATTGAGAAAGGTGATGCTTCCTATATAGGAGTCATTGCATTCTAGCACACTAACAGTCATCTTGCTATATTTCTTCATTAGCCAACCAGGCACGACACTTGGGGCAGTCCGATGTATTTCTTGTGCCAGTAGGTGAATTTTATTTTCGCCTTTAGAAAGTTTACTCTGAAGACAGCTTGCCTCATAAGCCAAGATCCCAGGCGAAGGTACAAGTTCAGTAACAAGGCGGGTGGTGTGCCCTCTTCCCCCTGATCTCATCACCAGCTGATGAGCCAGATCATCTCAGATGATGGAGCTGTGTTAGTGGAAGCCTTGACTAAGAGTAAGCTTATTAATGCATGATACACATAGGTTGTTAGTTGTAGTTGAGGGTGGGTGTCTAAATATGCTGGCAAACCCTAATAGGTTTTATTTTCATTTTAATGTGATATTTCAATCTTGTAGTAAGTTAGTAATGCAACTGATATACTGATACGATTTTTCCTCCCACGCAAAGGTGGAATCACTGGTTATATACCAGTAGTAACTACGGAGTACCCAGAGCTACCAAGAGCAGTTCCTTATTTTCCAGGCTTCTGTGTGTGTTTACAGAATAAATAGCTATTTTTGTCATTGAAAGTTCCTGACAGAATGAACTATTTTTAACAAAGGTTCAAGATCTATTCAGCCAATAGTGTACAATGTATGAAGAAAGTAATCTTCCCCAGATGCATACGTTCTATGAAAGAAACACCCATTTATTTTATTCAGTAGTCTATTTTCAAAGAAGGCCATTTAAGCAAGTTATTGTACAACTAGAGGCTAAAGAATGGAAAGAGCCTGTAAATCTTCTCTAGTCACACAACTGTGGATTTTTCCTACTAAATTGGATAATATAAACAACCCCTTGAAAGCCGTCAAGGTTTCTGAACTTTTGCTGCTTGTGTCATGTCTGAATAAGGTAACTGGTCACCAGGATCCAAGATCTGAAGCTACCAATACTTTAATGCACAAGAAGTCACTGATAGCACATCATTCATTTCTTTCCATCACCTGCATTTACTTTCTCTTTCGGTATGACCTTTTGAGGCTCTCAGTAAGATAGTGAGTGCAGATAGCAAAGCTTCCAATCAGTGAGGGACGAAACTTATCTTAGCTTTAAGTTGTTCTGCTCCTTTACATTATGAAATTTTCTCTCATGAGGGAACCAGAAGGAATGTAAGACCATTTTATGCATGCTGATGTTATCACTCACGGGGGCTCTAACAAATCGTGTGATTTCTATAACTGAGTATTTCTGTATGATTCAGTGTAATTGACAGTGCCAGAAACTAGCCCTAAGCAAATGAAATGCAGCACAAAATCTGCTGTAAGCAAATTAATCACAGTCTAAGTGATAGAAAACCTAAACTTCATTTCTTTTCCAGGATACATTTGTAACGGAGAAATAATTCCTTTTTCTTTCAAAAGACTAGGAAGGCTGTCAGGCACTCTGGGGCAATGGAAATAAGTAGTTTATGCCTCCCATAAATAAAGATATGAAATGTTTGTATTTGTGAACAAAGGCCAGAGTAACCTCATAAATTTGATGTTCTAGGCTTTGACTCATGGGCTTAGACCACTGACAAATGGGTTACTGCCCCACCTGTCTGCCCCTGCGCTTCTCGTACAGGCACTTACCTTAATACCCTGTGCTATAATTTAAGGCTACCTCACTAGTAGCATTTTTGAAGACATCTGCTTAAAAGGTTGTTCCCTTCTTATTGCCTGGAAGCATATCTGCTTAATTAATTATCTGTGTTTCCCAAGATTTTTATTAAGAATGCAGTCTCTTGGACTTCGTACAGCAGTGCCCCTGGCCTTCTTGTTCAAGAAAGGAGTTTAGACATGTTTTTTTCTGGATATTTTACCAACCTCTGGATAGATATTTCATATCCTCATCAGTCCTTATTTAGTTGTCTTCTTCTAGTGCATCCTACAGATACACTTTGCACTTTAAATACCTTCCTTTAAATGATTGCAAAGGCAAATAATGGTTTTGTTAGCCTAATTTTATTCTGATGCTTTTTATCACAAAGCTGTTCAACACCTCTGGTCACTTTGATTGTTGGCTTGCTCTTTTCCTTCAGATAGAAACTTCATCTAAGGAGGTCATAAAAAATGTGGTTTCCAGTGAAAAACTCAGTAATCAGGCATGTGACAAATGGAAGTCTATGAAAACCATACTTTCCAAAAGTAATATTGACACTGCATGCACCATGCATATCTTGCTAAGGATGCTGGTGGTAATCCCAAGAAGCATGTGACTTAAAAACAAAATAAAACAAAAAAACCCTTTGCAAACAGCCTATATTATCATATTTTCCTCTTTGTAAGACAAGCAGCTTTTTCTGAGCGGCAAGCTCAGTTGAACTGTCATGCAAAGTCCAAGAGATTTTGTTCTTAGTTAAAAGCTTGAAACTTAGCTTTTCTAAAGGACATAGAAACTAGGATGGTTTTATATTTTTGCATTTTCCATAGCAAGTGTTCTCAGGCTCTTCTTCACTCAGATTAATTCCCTTCCTCTGCAACGACTTCATTTTTTGGATTAAACCAGTGGCTGGATAGACTTTAAATCAACATGGGTACACTTTTTCATTATACCATTACAAATCTTATCTTTTCCCATTCTCTGTTATCTAATTATTGTATGTCTTCAGAGGAGGTAAGGTCATAGTCCTAACTGTTTGCCTTTTAATATCTATTGCTTTCATTTGCAGGCTCTAATGTTGTTTCTGGTACCATAGCAGCTCAGGCACTAGTATCCAATGAAAAACCAGTAGATATAGCATTAGCTTTAAGACTGCTAGTATAAACACCTTTTATTGTGACCTCATCCTTTGCTCTCATGAGAAATTAATAAGAACTAGTCAAGCTGGTCGTCATGCCCCCCAGCCCCGCCCCCCACCCCCACCCCACCGTATTTGCAAACTGTTTACTGCCATTGTTTTATATCCAGAAGTGCAGCGTTGTTTTTCAGAGCAGATCTGTCATAAACTTCTGGATAGTTTCACATTTTTTTTCTGTATGTCCTCATCAAAAACATATTTTTCCTCTTTCTTGCTTGTGTAGGATACAGTAGTTCTCAAAAAATTATTCTTTGGTTTCATGTTTGACTCTGTGTCTAAGCTAATCAAATTACTTAGAACTATAAATGCATCAGAATCACTTGTTATAAAAAAGCAACTTTCTAAAGCATATCTTTCCTGATTGGTACACATTGCATGCAATTTTAAATCGAGGCATAGTTTGGATTTCATCCAGCTGTTTAGAGTGTTTAACCCTTTGGAGCGAAAAGCTTTTCCATTGTGCTACTCCTTACTTTTCTTATTCTTATTTCTTAATTAATTGTAGTGTGCTAATGCCTAGTATTCAGCGATTACTCCACAATTACAGAAAAATGG
The DNA here is from genome assembly GCF_023634155.1 of Falco peregrinus. Taxonomy (NCBI): domain Eukaryota; kingdom Metazoa; phylum Chordata; class Aves; order Falconiformes; family Falconidae; genus Falco; species Falco peregrinus. The sequence goes on from NC_073722.1 coordinate 2,811,454, forward strand.
AGACCTGCTCCTTTCAGTGTCCCAGTTCCAATTTTTCCATTGCATGACTGACGGTTCATGTACATGCAGCCCTGGTCAGCCCTGTGCTGCGTGTACTCTGCAAGTCCGAGCAACCACAACAGGGGCTACAGGCTTGTCTTCAAGAATTGCTACAGAGCAGCAGTGCTACAGAGTGGCAAAAGTTCATTTGGACATTTGGTTTACTGTTATAGTATTTATTTTGATGTGGTTTCAGAGCTTTATTTTTAATGCTTTTCATTTGAAGTAATTTTTATGTCAGACTTGCCATAGTTGTTAGATAAAATATAGGTTTAATGATCAAGCTGTATGTATGTGTTCACCATGAGCCTCTTGAAATTGCTGATAGGAATCCACTAATTTCAGTTCTGGAGGAGTGTTTCTTTTTTAAACCCAGAAACAATCTCATATAATTGTAAAACCAAATTCACTAATCTTCCTTTCCTTTTAAAACTGGAGTATGTATCAAATGGCAGAAGATTACAAATCAATGGGATATTCCAAACCAAAAGTTGGGAGATTGCTGTATCTATTTCTGAAGGTAGATCAGAATTCATGTTTCAATCAACTTCAAGATATAAGACAATAATAAAAGAAGCTGAAAGACTGGTATTTCCCAGTCCGCTGTCACATCCTGAATGAGGAGCTAATTAAATGTAGTATTTAACTCCTTCTTATCAGTTCAGGGATGGTCAGCAGGGTTTTTTTCATTGTATAAACACAATAAATCCTGCCTCTGCACTTTGGTAGCAGAAGAGCTTTGTAGGCAGCCCTGTGCAGGGTTCAGTGAGTAATCCAATCTCAGAGTGATAAAGGCAGAGCACTCAATCTGCAGGTCAGCACGCAACAGGAAAGGCTGGAGTTTAGCAAAAGTCTATAAATGATAAAAGCTCTCCTTGACCACAGGCTACTTCCATTGACCAAAATTCACTGTAGTCCCAGATATGTTAAAATAGTATAAAGATACAGTTTATTTGTAAACAAATTGAAGTATTACAAGTGATTAACTTTGTATATTAGATTTTTTTAATAATTATTTTTATTTCTACAGCTTTGTCTCCTCTTTTTAACAAGGTGCTTTAATGTGAAGAAAGCGCCATAATTTGGGAACGGTCAGACAAAACAGAACTCAGATTTTTCTCTGAACAGTTGCTTCATCTTTCCTCTACCACCCCCCCACCCACCCCCCACCCCACCCCCCCAAAGAGATAAAAAAAGGTAGGGGCAGGTTTTGCTACTGTACTGCCTTTTTACTCAAACCTTTTATTTGAAAGCTATTTTTAACCCTTTGGATTTCATATTTGGTATTTTTCCCAGTAATCTGGGATTAGTGGATGCTGTAATAAACTCATCAAAAAATAATTCCTTGAGGGAGACAGCAATAGTTCTTTTGCCTAGAGGTAACATAAAGAAAAAATTGATGCCATGATTGAATACTTTCACCGTTGCCCTTTAAAATTACCTTAATCTTAAAACATAATTTGACATCCTGACTACCTGAAATGAAGCTAACAATGGAATACTATATTCATTAAAAAAAATAAAAAATATCCATGACTGATAGGAAATCATGATTCCTTTACTGAAATGATGTTGACAGATCTTGAAAGAGGCTCAGAAAAGTTTTCTTGCGGTTCTTGGAAGCAGTAAAGAAAAAGGCAGGTAGTAAATACAGGCTAAATCGGATCAAAACAGTAAACAGCAGTAAACGGAAAAAAAAACCAACCCACACACAACCCCTGTAACTTCAAACGTGATGTTGCAGCTGATATCTCCCTGCTATTATCCTTTTCCTCTGTCTAGCTATTTATTGCTCCGAGAACATAGTGTTGAAATACTTAAAATCTCTTGATAATGTCTTGAATTAGGGAGGCAGAGGAAAGGGGTGATGGGGATATGTATCGCGTGAGGAAATCCAATATAGTTTTATTTTTTAAAACTTTCTTAACAGTTACTAACTTGCTCTGGATTGACATTAGTTTATTTTGCTAAAGTATTTTCTGTACTTGAGAATATGAACATCACAAAAGCCTCATGAAAATAGATTCATAGAACTGTATACAAGAAGTTGTATGTTTAAATCTTTATTACCTTCACTGTAGGTAAAGACGCATATTACAGAAATTCACAGGCAAAGAACAATCACAGCTATAAATGGCTGAGAGCACATAACCATAGTTACCAGTTCTTATTAAACATGGAGAAAAAATTGCTTTTATGAACTGTTACAGAAGCTTAATCCTATCCATATAAAAGGCAACTATTTGTCTATAGAATGAGCATAGACAAGAAAGAAGCTAACTGGATCACTAATACTGCAGCACGTAATTCAGTCTGCTGCACTCCTAAGGCTCAAATCAATGACAGTCATGGCAGCCATACAAAGTCAAGCTTAGCATATGTAGAAAGCTGTTATTAATATACTGTGCTCCAGTGTGTTCACAAAATCTACAATTTCCCTTCTGGCATCATGCAACACAAACAGAGGAATTAGGCATTACTCATTCTCCAATATTTAACCATTGCATACGGATATCGCACTAACATTGCCAGAGCTATCTTCCCACCTTTGGAAGTTAGAGTAGTACAATCCTCTCCCACTTACTACTAACTTAGAGAAATATTCTACGTGTGTGCTCCGTTCAGGGTTACCCCCAAAGCTTGGCCCCAGACGGGCAGGCTGTCATGGTCAGCTCCTAAGCTCCGTTTGGTGGGCCCTGGGATACATATATGGTATATGCAATCCAGGCACACGCAAGGTTATTTTCCACAAATGGGGCAGTATGTACACCTAGGAGACTGCGGGTGTACTGGCAGGTAAACCTTACAGACACTTGTAACTAGGACTCAAGTAGGATATCTTGGTGTGGCCATATGGATGAGTTTGTAAAGATGAGAAGATGCTCACCTCCCTCTCCTAATACAAGATGGCTGTGGAGTAGGCAGAGGGAATTTAGTAAATTGTAAAAGGTTAACCATGTCAAGGTAAGAGGCAAAGTAACTTTCAGAGTGACTGGGAAGCAGAGAGAATTGTAAGTTAGCCACATCTTAGCCTCTTCCCAGGGAAATGAGCTAACATACCGTATTTCATCCTGGGCAGACTGAATAATCTGTGTAGTCATTGGCATGAAACAATAATATAATAGTAGACATTGCAGTAAGTCCTGCCTGAAAATTTCAAAGTATCTTCTATTGAGGATATAAATCTAAAGTAGCTATCTTTCTTTTCTAATGCCTTAGGTCTAAATATATTCTGTTTTCCATAGAGAGCATCTATAATTTAAATGATTTACTCTGTGCATAAAGAGTGTGAATTCTCCAAGTGTTCCTGCTTTTATTTCTCAAAGAAAGCCCTTGGAAAAAAAAACCTTAAATATACAATCATTCAAGATGTGAATTCAATCTCTGAAGTACTGCTTCACCTTAAAACTATCAACATAGAAACACATTTTGAAAACAACAAAGTGACTGCTGAGTATATGAACAATATTGAGATGGCAGCATAAGATCAGTCACTTTTCCCAGATCTTTAATATCAAACCAAAGACAGAGTTTGACTGAGATTAAGGTTACCACAAATAACAAGATACAAACATTTGTATTTGCAAGTGGTGACTAAATCAGCGTGTAAGGGTTATATTTTATATCCACACCATGTTGGAGCAGTATTTCCTTCTGGCATTGCACTGCACTCATTTCTCTTGTGACACAAGCTTTTTGGGGTATGTGCAAATGCCTCCCGTTATCTATGAATTCATAGAAAATCATAGAATTATCTATGAACAGAACATCACTAAGTGATGCAAAATATGTAGATGCTGTAAATTACTGACTTCCAGCAATAATTTCACTAGTAACTGGGGGGAGGGCTGGAATAAGGGAGCTAGAAGTAGAACTCTGCTAAATGCTTTTCATTGTATTGCATTTGCTTTTGTTCAAGTGGCTGTTGAGCTTTCCCCTCTCTCTTCTCTTTTCCCCTCTAAAATGGGACTGCAGTTTTCTGAGAGTGAATTACAACACTCCCATAAAAGAAAGATTGTTGCATCACTAATTACATACTAGGGTAACTTACTTTACAAAATGCATTTTTTTGTTATTTCTCCCATTCTTTTGGCTACACATTCATATCTTATTTGAATAGAATGTTCTGAGAATAAGCAGCTAAATATTTCAAAGCATTTTGGAAGAAGAGTCCTAAGGATATTGGATTAAAATGAACAGTGGCAGTAATTAAACCGTTAGGGCTTTCAGTAAAAGTGAAGACCAACTCCTCTCATGCTGGAAGTTTCAAACAGAATTCAGTGTGATCCAGACAAAACCTGCCCTAAACTGGAGACAGATTAACTCAAACGTAATTTAACCAAATCATTAAATCTAACCTAAGAGCCTTAGTATTATGAGAGAAGTCTATGTCCTTTTCCTCCTCGTTTACACCACCATGTAAAAAGGAACAGCTTGATTTCTAATGCCCAATGTTTCAATGGACTCGGTATTATTGTCCAAGTAAATTCTCCTGTGTTTACCTGCTAGCTGTCAAGAGTTCCCTAGCATTTAGGGAACTTCCATTAACCACGATATAGCTGTTGCAATGCTCTTTTTAACTTCCCAAGAGGTAGCCCACTGTATGCACACTCTGTAGTGGATGTGTTGTTTTCTTCATCCCCTGTGGATCTCATATGTACAGGAAATCCACTCCTACTAAAATTGTTTCTAGAAAATTTCCTAAAAATCTGTGAATAGAGAAAACTATGCAGCTATGCATTCTGTATGTAGGTCTACATCTATGCAGTAGATGCGTTCTGTATTGAATGGAGTTCTATCTTTTGTCTCATTTCTTTTCTAATGGTGCACATGGGAATGCTTACCTTTGGACAGATTTACTCTCCATTTCTTGTACATATGGTATATAAATGAGCAAATGTGATAAAACTTATTTTCCGGTTTCTTTGTACCAAGCAGGGCTTGTAATTGGCTTTCTTTTAAGAGTAAAGTATCCAAAGCATACATTTGAAATGTACATGTAAACTTTGCATTTGAACATGCAAAACAGAATATTGCTCAGGACATTATGGGAGCAACCAATGGCCTCAGGCAGGTATTTGAATTAATTAGCTATTTTTTATTTTTATTTTAACTTCTGAGGCTAAAATATATTTGCGTTATCTTTTTATTTAAAAGTAATCTGCATTTATTTTGTAGTTTTCCCAAGAGGTGATCTGTTAGAGTTATTTAAATAAAAATGAAGGCAATTAGGTGATATCCTAATGACTTCCACATAATTCAGAGCTAGTCTGTCATGTAAACGAGGGGCCTCCCTCACAGGTTAGGTCTTATGTACAAACCTGTGTCAAGGATCTTGCTCATTATTCAGTGTTCGCCTGTTTTCATTCATTCCTAGAACTAATTTATCTAAGCTTTTAGATTTTTAATTTTTGTGGGTCATATTTTGGCATTGCTTTTACTTTCCAAGTTATGAAGTGAAAAATTCGTTAGGAATTTTTATCTATTAAAGCATTTCTTTTTTTTTTTTTTTTTTTTTTTTTTTTTTAACTTCACCTGTTCTTTCCTATGATTAATGGGCTCTAACTGGTTTTCTTTTAGTAATAAGATGAAATTTTCCTCTGCCATGGCTGTCTTATAAAATGAAGCACACCAAGTTATGCTTCATTCTCTTTCTAATCATTCATATTCAGCTATTGATATTTAAAGTCCAGATGGTTGACTTCCTGACTATCCTAATTCATTCTTCTGGATAGCAACAATTTGCAGATTTGTCATGTATTTTCTCCATGTGTAAACACTTTTGTTATTTATTTGCATTTACTGAATAAGATTACATATCTATGGCACTTGAAAAGATCTCTGACTTTTAAAAACATTTCTTTGGATGCAGTGGCAGGGTACCTGTGTAGGTATCCTATAAATTATTCCAGGATATCTCCAGAAAATCTGACTGGATGGTATACTATTTCCTCCATTTCTTTACTTCAATAAAGCCATTTCAAATATAAAGTCTGATTAAAATCTGCAGAATCTAGTGAAAAAGCTGCTGATATTAGTGGACTTGAATTTTATATTGGCTTTATATGCCAAAGGAGATTAAAGAAAGACTATAATCATAATCTTTAGTTGCAATGAAACAATAATTGCATATTCATTCTTGCTATTAACTTATGGGTGGTTCTACCATAAGCTTACTTTATGTCTCAGTTTTTGTTTGGTTTTGTGTATTTTGCGATTTACATGATATTGTGCCTTTTATTGCACTGCCTTCATAAAGTACTCTAAGTACACCTTTAGCATGAAATGTGCCATATAACTAAAGGTATTACTAGCTGTCATGATTTTACAGAGTATTTCTCTCCCCTCAGAGACAGAAGACTGAGTGTGACAGTAGAAAAATATATCTTATGATAGTAAATTCCTAATACTGTCAATCACAGCAGTTTCCTTTTATCTCATTGGTGAAAAACTTGATAATTGTCTTTAAAGTAATTTACTTAAGTGCTAAATCACAGTGTAGATGTTTACATAAGATACTTCAATAAATAATACAGAATTCATTCCATATTCTCTAATACGTTTCAGACTTTCTCACAATAGCTGTGCAGATGAGTGGGATTGCATTTTGGGAGTCCTACATCTGGGAACACTGTGTCAGAATATAATTATGGGTAAATGGAGCATTTTTGAGCTACCAAAGATATTCTTAGAATGAGGAAGAATAAAGAGATATCCTATATTTAGTTTCTTCAAATGAATATTCCGTCCTATAAAGTAAAATGATACTTTGAAATGATAGTTTTAAAGTGAATTGAAAATATCCTTGATTATGAATTCTGATTTTATTTAAAATTTCAGTGTCAAACAAGGATCTCGATATCTTTAAATTATAGTATATAAATATATATAAATTCTATTTTATATTTGTCAGCTGGGTATTACAGGATATATTGTAAACTTCAATTATAAAGCATCACAGAACTCAAATTTGTGAAAAGATATTTTAAAGGTAGCTTATTTTGTTTCTTAGTCTTTGGTTTGTTTTGCATGAGATTTCTAAAATGGTTTATGCTGCTTCCGCAAAGCTAGATATATTAAGTTTAATTCCCAAATGTAGAATTGTGTTTTCCTGACATCAAAGCCTCCAGATAGGATGTCCGTCATGAATGTGCATTTGTGTCAAAACAAAATTGGGAAAAATGAATTTATTCTCATGTTAAATTTTTATGGAAGTATTTGTTTTCACTAATTTACAAAACCTGAATAATATATTTATGGCAAATGTTTGTAGTGGTCCAAAATAATTTAAAAATACATAATAAATATTTTTGTAGTACATATTATGGATGCTAGCATATTATCTAATATTTTTTTTAAAATAATATAATAAGACTCAACAATTACACAGGGTTATGGCTATTTCCTGTGCCTTGGGGAAAAAGTTCTCCTCATAGCTAAGTTCTTGATATGTATGGGGAGTAGGGGAATTAGCGTCATGGCTAAAGTTTTATGGTATATTTTACAAGCCATTTAAAGCAAAGTAGATAAGCCTTTAGATCAAAGACTATTACTAATGACTCTACCAACTATCTTACAAATATTTAAGTTTTTAAAACACAGTAAAAAGTGTAATTTACATGTGGTAGGGCTTTTAAAAGAGTAATATTTAAGTATTTGGGTCAAATAAGCATAAATCATTATTAAATAATATTTTCTGGGAAAAATGTCCTAAATTGCTGATGATCTGAGGTTCTTCAGTTGGTACAAGCGATACCAGTACTGATGGCAGGCATGGACATATTTGCAGAAATTTACAAGCTTGATCACTGAAGACAGTGAAACCAAGTGTCTGTAAGTCTTCAGTTACATGTTTGCAAAAGTGCTTTGAATGAGACTTTTCAGTAATTCTTGTATCCTTTACATAAAGCCTTGCCACGGTTTTAGAATGACAGTATCCTTTAGCAGGTTCACAGATCCCAGAGAGTGATGCCAAAAGCCTACAGCTAATGTGAAAATCTCATTTCCCATTTGTTTTTCAATCACTAAACATGCAGTCAAGCTACTGAATTATTTTCAAATGTTTACTGACCAGGAATCTATAGTTCAAGTAATATTTAAAGAGAGGATAACCAACTGTCTTGTTCAAGTTAATTTGATCATGATTTATTAACCATTTAAAAAAAATCATGAATGGAGAGTACCTTTTTTGTAAATTATATTAAAAATATTAAATAAATAATCTTGTGAATTTATGCCTGGGAAAATTTTTGTATGAGGTGTTTTGTTTCCTTTCTCCGTCGAATTACAGTCTAACTGTATTAGCACAAAAACTAACATTTGTTTCGCTGACCTTTTTAATTCATTACATTCAGGTTTGTACTGTTTTTTTCTACAGTAAATACAGCATTGCAGTTACTAAAATCAGCAGTTTCAGTGGAAACACTAGTGAACTCATTAAGAGTGCTGCCAGGTGTTGACAACCCCAGGTGTCAGCCTACTGGATAGTGAGATATAAATAAGTCTTTATGGAAAAAACGCAATCTAACAAATTACCCATCTAAAGTAAAGCCAAACAGTATCCTGTGATTTGGTTTGTTACTGGCTGCTTACATGTAGGCCAAATGAGAGGAGCATACACCCCATCTTAGAAGATATAAAAAGAGATTAATGACTGCCTCATTACCAAAAGGCTGTTCCACAGGTATCCACGCAAAATAGAATTTAAGTGCAAGAATGCACTCCAACACTATCTTCCTATTTCTTTTTATTTATTTATTCCTTTCTATAACCAAGCTAATTACAAGAACTGGGATTCCTTGACTACTAAATTTTTACATCCTCTGGACTTTCTTTGTTACTTCCTGTGGGTTTGAAGGGGCATCAAGGTGAGGAATGATTCAGAACAGCAACAGCAAAAACTTCACGTGCAGCAGCAACAACAAAGTGGGGGAAGAGAGGATGAGAGAGAGGTTTTACTCATCTCCCCTTTTTCTCATGAGTCAGTATTTAGAAACTCAAAAGTGTAGGAAAAAATCCTGTCAGCCGAGGAACTACAATTTTAATGCAATAAATTGCATTTGATAAGCTTTGCAAAACATTTTGAAAACTACAACTTTTACGAATTCTAATATTCTTTTATGTAGTACGTAATTTTTATTTACCACAAGCCCTTTATTTTTGCTTGGAGGTTAGAATTTATTTCCTATACTTGTATCTTTTTACAACCGAAGTCTAAATCTTACCTTGACTTGCACAGTCCTGCCTTAGATGTAATGTAAGAGCACTGAGTTTCAGGAAAATAACGTATTTTAAACGTACTCTGTGATAGATAAATGTGAATGTTCTCAGCAAGCATGATCTTGTAGCATAAAGAAGCATGAGCGGCAGTCCGTAGTGTTTTGAACATTGTAGAAAGGTGAAAGCGGCTATATTTCAACTAGGCAGATGATTCAGTTCAGTTATGAAACATCTGACATAATATTCTACAATTAAATATTCATACAGATTGGAGAGCTATCTCAACTCTGGCCTGCCAAGGAAGCATACCTCCTTTAACAAAAAACATTCACGTGCACTTAGAGGACTGTGGTCACACTGAATGACAGGCCATGACAAATTATTTTTCCACAAGTTGTTTCTGAAGTTCTGTGGTATTAGCCTCTTTTCCAAATGAAATACGAGAGTTACAGATCTTCTTTAAGGACTGTAAGTGACTTAGACATGCAAAATGCTTGAGATAAGAAATTCTTAAGTGGGACAGGTCTGAAATGGATGCTGGTGTGGGCTTTGGCTTAGTGTAAACTCAGTAGGATTAACATAAGCTTGTTATGGCTGCAACCTCGTTGTGGCTGCAATAAGCAGCTTTGGGACTATCGAGTAAGAGTTGAACCTCCAAAACAAGTGGCTACAAAGCAGATCTGATGTCAACAGTTTTGATGTAATAAGTAATAAAAGGCAAATTTACAAAGCATAAAAGGAGTAGTCTTGAAAAATCATGTCAGCAGAAATGTTGAAATAGCTACTTAGTGTTACACTCTCTTTGTATAAATTGCAATTAATACAGTACTACTACCATTCTTTGCACTCTCCTGTTGGCTTACTTCACACAGATCATAACTACTAGTTTTAGCACTTGTCTGAATTGTCATTCCCTGTGTTCATTTGGAGTTTTTGTCTTGGAAGATGCTTAACCATGTACTCTGCTAATTTTCAGTGATTCTTGTATGAGTGACACCATGGGCTGTTTTGCATTTAAGTTGTTTCAACATACAGAATCAAAGAATCACTGCGTGGTCAGGGTTGGAAGAGACCTGTGGAGATCATCTAGTCCAACCCCCTGCTAAAGCGGGTTCACCTACAGCAGGTTGCACAGTCACGTCCAGGCAGGTTTGGAATGTCTCCAGAGAAGGAGACTCCACAAGCTCCCTGGGCAGCCTGTCCCAGTGCTCTGCCACCCTCAAGGTAAAGAAGTTCTTCCTCATATTCAGATGCAACTGCCTGTGCTGCAGGTGGTGCCTGTTCCCCTCGTCCTGTTGCTGGGCACCACTGACAAGATCCTGGTGTCCCATTCTTTTGGCACTCACCCTTAAGGTATTTGTAGACATTGACAAGATCCGCTCTCAGTCTTCTCTTCTCCAGGCTACACAGCCCCAGCTCTCTCAGCCCCTCCTCATAAGGGAGATGCTCCAGGCCCCTCATCATCTCTGTAGCCCTGCACTGGACCCTGTCCAGTAGTTCCCAGTCTGTCTGGATCTGGGGAGCCCAGAATGGGGCACAGCACTCCAGATGCAGCCTCACCACGGCAGGGTAGAGTGGGAGGATCTCCTCCCTCAATCTGCTGGCAATGCTCTTCCTCCTAATGCGCCCCAGGATACTATAGTAAAATTCTATTAGTCTTGTGGTAATTACAGTAATACCTGAAGGTTCAGGGCTGAACTTATACGTAATGTAAATGGGGAAAGAAACAGTTACAATACTACTTGCAGAATGTAGTTTTAATGTCATTATCATAGAATACCTGCAAAATATGCATGTTGGCATATTTTATATATATAGTTGGCAAACAGTTTCCACAGCATGATGGGGCAATGAACAAAAATCTAGGGAATTCTGAGGTTTGAATTACACCTAGAATCATGAGTCATCTTACAAAACCCTTTTCCATTTGTCCATTGACTCATTATAAGGAAACTGAAGCTTTTCCCTATGTGAGAACTGGGATCAACCAATATGATCAATATCATCAAAATGTTCAAAGTCTGTTACTTAAAATTGATAACATACTTGCTTTTACCATATATTGTCATTAACTAGTAAATGGAAGTAAAAATATATGTCTTTCACACTTCTACCTCAGGGTTAGCTTATCTTCTATATTGGCATTTAATCTCTGACATCTTGGCTTGTCTAAGCTTTCTAAATGTCTTAGAAACACGTTGGAAGTTCAGATACCTTTACCCTACCTCTTACTGAGACTAGTCCTCTTTAATGGCTGTTGCCTCCACCAAGAAAGCTGTGGAGCTCTAAATCCTTACATCTAATCCTTACTGTATCATCTTTTCTAAGAGTGATGTTCTGATTGCAAATAATGCTTGCTTCTTTCTTTCAAATTAGTTTCTGCCTGTTTCATCATGTTTCTATCAGCCATCCATCATTATCTTTATGAATGACCCAAACAGTGCTTGTTCACTGAAGCAATAATGAGCTTTCAAACAAATGAATCCAAAATAAATACTATCTATGTGGCGATAACGTGATATTTTTTTTTCCTCTTGGAATTTCAGTTGCAGTAATTTCTGATAAATGCTTCATTTGGCTTTCCATACATAATGTTTTGATAGAAATTGCACAGTTTTGGTGTGTTTTTCAGTAAGTCTCATCCCAGATTTTAGCAGGGAAAAATTTTGTGTCTAAGATTTGAACTAGGTTTTTAAGAAGTATGTCATGTTTAAGGATTAAACTGTGTAGCGAGTCATTAATTGAATATACATTTTCGGATTTATACACTGTTTCAGCATCATCACAGCCTTTGAAACTTTACTAAAAATACATGGGTTTTGATTATTCCAATTAGCACTGTTGTGTGAACTGTTTACACATTATTCAGTAAAATAGTTTCAAGTAACAGGTAGGCATGAAGAAAGATAATAACAGAGTGGAGGGGTGAAATAAACTTCCATATTTTCATATATGTAAAAAATTCTGCACTGTTTGGCTTGCAGACAGAGTGTCTCCTAAAACAAATAATGGAGACTAAAATTGGTAATTTGGGATCCCTGACTAGTTCCTGCAGCCTGTCTCAAAGTAACATACCAGAATACACAGAGAGACATATGAAGTCAGAAAATACTCAGTACGGGGATGTATCTGAATTGTTATACCTGAAAAGCATTTAGTGGCTCCTCTCATACAGAATCTGGAACCTGCAGTATGTTACTGGGGACAAGCAGCTGTGTGTATTCCTTGAAAGAACAAAGTAAATCTTACTGTTTTATTTTAAGAAGCAGCCATTATGACGGAGGTAATACTGATTTACATATTTGTTATATTTCAGTGATTCCAGCATTTATCTAGCATGTGGGAAACCCAGATTGAGCATCTTCTTAATCTTTAGGTTAAAATCCCTATCTTTCAGCGCTGTAGACATAGTATCTCTGTACTGAATATTGGTTGTTAGCAGATACTTAATTTAAGGTTGAAATAACCACATAACCAAAACATGGAAAATGTGTTTAATTTCTCTGTCAGAAGGTTACATTATAAGATAGTTAGTTTCCATAGAACTTAGGTAATTTTTAAAAGCTTACATGGTGAACTTCACGAAGTACAAAGAGAAGTTTTACTTATCAATCAGATTAGCAGTACTGGCAGGGATGATACAACAAGTAGCGTTATTTATTGACTTACAATGTGTGATGGACTTCACCTGGAGAAATTGAATTTTCATAACCCAGCAGGCTATTTTATTTTTCTCGTGCAGGAAATAATAGGTTGGTTACAGCAGAACTAGGCTGTGGCAGTAAAAGACCTACAGTACCTATAATGTCTACAGTTGTAGCTGTGACTATTGCAGAAATAGTTTAATAATTATTTTGGCCACAGCTAGATTTATTTGCTAAAAGTTCTAATAGTCTAATACCAATAGCAATAACTGTTTCATCCACTTGTAACTTTTTTTAAAAAATCATGAAATGTATTTAATTAGATTCATTCTTGTGAGCAAAATGAATGTAAGATTGAAGTTCACAAATTAGTAACTCAGTTTCGCCTGTCATCACTTGGTGTTATTGAAGATAGTATTAAAAATTAGCCTCAGTAACTCCGCTGTCTCTGAAAAACAGTGCGTTTGTGTTGCAGCTCAATCTTCACAATGTTGCTTTCAAGTAAATAAAAGGCACTAAAACTCAAAATATAGTTTGTTTGTATAGCTATGTAAGGTGTTATATACTGTGCTGATAAAATTGGTGATGTGTTGATAGTCTGACTTTTGTATTTTTAAACGCACACCAATTCCTTAATGAAAGATATTTCTTTTCTCGGTATGTTGGTTTTATTTCCATCCTTTTCTTTCTGCTTTGTGAATTCCTTTCCTTAGACGATTGATCCCTAGCTTGTTTAGATAGACAGCAAGAAGAGCTAAGATTAGAAGTATTGCAACATAGGTTTTTTCTGTCTTGAAATTATATTCTATCAGGTAGGGTTAGTCCACTCTGTCTTAGATGGGCTCATCCATTTCAGAGAAGCCCTGAAGAGACCTTTTCACCCAAAGAACACTTATACACTGTGTAGATTTAGTTTGTTGTTATAGAAATAAATAAGTTTAATATCTGTTTATAATGAGCTATGGTTCTTCCTCTTTCTTTAAATATACATGACTTTATAACCATGAATTTTTGAAATCTGCTTAAAAGGTTTAGGGCTAGTAAGTTTGTCCATAGGGCAACACATATTACTGCAGGGAAAAAGCCACAAACCTTTCCCTTCTTTTTTTTAAACTGCCTACAGACATCTCGGGGATGTACAGCAGTGTTCCCAAAATCAGCAAAGGCACCTCCTGTGTTTTGTTGTATGCTCTTCAGAGGGACAGCACCAGTCCCCGTGCTGCTGAAGGGCAGTATGAACTTACGCCTCTCCTTAGCTTGGGCTTTACTAGTACGTCATGTAGAATTCGAAGTAGCTTTTATCCAAATTTTGGCATGAAAAAAAACACTGCTCACCATAATTGGTTATTACAATACAGCAATACAAAATATCTGAGCATTATGTATATCAGTTGCATTTAAATCAAAGTAGCCTTTCAAATCTTTAGACTGCTGTTTGTAGACACTACACAGTGTAGGTTGTGATAAGGCAATACCTCACCATGATGTTAAATATAAAGACTGGGAATATCTCAGCTGCCAGAAAAATGTCGATATCCTGATGTGACATTCACAGAGCAATGTCCTGTTTGAATCATTAAGCAGCTGTCTGGACTGTCAATGACACTGTTTAAAATATTTGATAATTATAACTTCAAGTCCTTAAAGAATTTAATGATGTACATGTACCTTATTTAGGAAGTTTGTGCTTGCACTAATGAAATAATGCATATATATATTTTAAATCCACCTCTCAAAATATTTGTGTCAGAAAGATATTATATGTATATATGCTTTTGGAAAAGATATCAAATATAAAAATATAATGTCACCCTTTATTGTTTAGCAAATTAATGGAGTAATATAAAGTGGTAAAACTGTAGTCCGTGTATTTTTATGCTAGTTTGACATTTTGTCTTGGCCACTGGTATTTTAGACCATGCCTGTCAAGTTCATTATTGAGCATTACTTTTGTTTTTCTGCAAATGACAGTATGGTTACACTTGTTCTGAATTAAATATTTTCTTACAGTACAACAGCAGATGTATTGCCTTCCCTGTTGAGGGAAATTTGTGTATTGAGTTTCCCCATGTTGATTTGCATCAATGTGTTTTGCTTTAATTTTTATTATAACAGCTTAGAGTGCAACCACAAGACATGCTTGTAAAACACTTTAATCCTAATTTGAGACAGTCCAAATAATCTCAGCCAGTAAATAACACCACCGTGGCATGGACCACAGAATGTTGTGGGAAAATATTCACTGTGGTTTTCATATTTCGCTTACAAAAGTATCATGTAAATCTAAAAAAATAAAAAATAAAAAAATGAACGAGCACTGTATCTTTGGACTGCAAAATGAGAATAACTTTACCATTCTACAGTTTTGAAATTAGCGGAATTTAATAAAAAGCTTTAACAAGCGTCTCAAATCTGCAGATCTAAGAACTCTGATCCTTCCACTTCAAAACCATGGGCCTGGAGCACTTGATACAAAGGGAGAGCTTGTTAGCTCTTGGCAGCAGAAGTTCTTTCCGAGCTGCAGATGGTCAGTAGAGGACAATTTATGCAGACGGGCATTATGCATAAGCCGAATGCCATTGAAGGCAATAGCAAAACACTGTTGTGACATTATGGTGATGAGCATAGGGCACAACATGATTCACAGAAGTGGTTGCTGAGCAATTATCTGTTTTCATGATTTTTTTCTGGCTTGTAAAATGAGACCATTTGAAGAGATGGTAATATCCTGTGTGTGAACTAAAACAAAACAAAACTATGTTTGAGCAAGCTAGAATATCATATCATATTAATGTGAATTTTCTTCATATTTAGACCTTACTTCAAGTAACTTTCTTATGTTTTAAGACAAACAAGTTTTCAGCCCAGACATAAATGTTGCCAGTACAGGATTCCTTTCTAGGTAAGTGCAGATGCTATTGTGGACAAGAACAGTCCTTCAGGCCTCATAAGCATAGTAGTAGGAGGTCTTGAATAACACAAAGAAACAATAACAACAATGTTAACACTTACCCTCTTATCAAAGGATATCCTTAAAGTCAAGGTGCAACTATTTATATCATCAGGTGCAAATGCAAACCTTGAATTTATATTGTCAGAGGTAATTAACACTTGTTTAAAACTGTTCATACATCTCCATTTGTAACTATTTACTGATAAAGCATCCAAACACTCTTCTGGGGTTTAGGCAAAGGAAATCAAGAATAGATAAACCCCTACAATTTCCTGTGAAAAGGTTACTTCTCTATGTATATTTACAAGCCATAATTGGTTTAACTCATGTTAGGAGGCTATGATTCACAGCCATATTTACTTGTTTTCTAAAACAAAAGCTTTAAAGCTTATTCAGCAAAAATACATAGAATAACAGGTTGGCATTTCAGGTTGTGTTTGCTAGTTTATCATTTTTTTTCCTTTAATAAAAAATAAATTTTATAGCTGCCAATTAATTTTTTGGGGTTTTGACAAAACGTGCTTTGAGAGTAAATGTCTTACTCTTATGTTGAGTTCTGTAGTTTTAAACGTGTAAGTAACAAGATATGAAGACAGAGCTTGCTTATTTAATTTGTCTCATAGCAGAAATTTATACATGAATGAAATTTTTAGTTTCTGAGGGTTTATTTATCTTTTATATAATTTTGCATTTCCATTTCAAAATTGTCCTTACTGTTAATAAACTATTCATTGTGTTATCAGTGTTGCTTTTGGAATAGTGAAGCTCTTTTTGTTGAGAAGCCAATGGCAGGTTTGACTGCTGTTTTCATTACTTTTTGAAAATCAGTTTAAGAAATGAATGAAAGATGTCACAAGAGAATTGGAAATAATTTCAGTACCTATAATGTGAACTTACGTATTTTAACTTGAGTATATATTGAAACTTAAAAAACACAGGATATGTTGGACATACAATTGCTGAGAATGCTGTGTAGGTAAGAACAAGAAAAGCCAGCTGTCCTTGGTTCTGCCTGTTGAGTATATCTAACACAAACAGGGATCCAGTGGTCTGATAGTATTCAAGGTTTTCACAATCTAACAGGTTTAGAGTGATTGAAGTAGACTGGGATCAGTCCACAGATGGATCCTACTGCCTGGCTCCTGTAGGAGGGAACAGAGCCCCAGGGTCTGGCCCTGGGACAGTGGCTGGCAGTGGGGAGGGCTGGGAGCTGGGCTTTTCCAGGGACAGAACTGGGACAAAACAACTGCAGTGGAAGGGAGGCAACTGAAAGGGGAGCAGTCTTGTCTTATCCACCTTCCTGTGTTATTAAGTCAGAGATTCTTCTCAGTATGCTTTTTTGGTCACAACTTAAAATCTGAGCGTAAACTGCATGGGGACTGAGTATTCATGGTAGCTAGAAGACTGACAGGAGATACATAAACCGTGCAAATTGCTGGAGAATGATGCTTTTCATGAATCCCACTTGGACATGAAACTAGGCTGTAGCTTTGTATTAGACACATCTGTGAAATAAGTATTCATGGCCTGGAAACCTTTCTAGGATTCAGATGGAGATGGTCAAATCACTTTTTACTGCTTAAAATCTAATTCTATCCCTACTGATGCCAAATGCAGAAATCAACTGTCACAGGTGTCTTCAGATTCATGAGAGCAAAGAGGGAGCTAGACTATGTATCTTCCTGATTAGGATGAAAGCAAGAGTTTATGTGATTTGCATTGGAGAGAAACTGAATAAAAAGAGACAATAAGTATTGAGAACAAGTGCCAAAATAATTCTAGGGTTTGGACTCACTGTGCGGCTACAGTCATACTTCTTTCTCCTCCCCAGCCTATTTCTGCAGTTTCAGATCTTGTAAAGCATTACATAATTTTAATGGAAAATACAGGAAAATACTGTTTTCATAGATTTGTAGAATAATTGAGGCTGGAAAGGACCTCGTGAAGTTTAGTTCAAGTGCCTGCTTAGAGCAGATCTTAAAAAATTAGGTTTCTCAGGTCCAGGTCCACTTCAGTCTTAAACACTTTCAGGAAGACTCCAAAGCCACTCTGGGCAAATTGTTCTGCTATTTGACCCCCCTTAGTGGTATAACATTTTTTGCTAAAATCTAATTCAACTTAGATCTGTTGCCCCTGATTCTATCTCTGTGAGCAGACAAAAAAAAAAAAAAAAAAAAAAAAACAAACCAGAAAAAAAATCAGAAAAGCTTTAAGAAATACAGGAAATGTGTAACTTTAAAAATGAAGCTATAATTGGGCAAAGAAATGCAATTAGACGTGCGTGTGCCTGTGCATGCTGTTTTCATAGCTTAATACAGCTGGTATGGGGAAGAGCTAAGTTCTAGCTATAACCAGCGAGACACTTCTCTTTGCTCTTGATGGGAAAAGGAACGATTAGAAAAGCCTGAGACCAAGTTAAAATAATGAGGTTCTTAAGAACAACATGGATGTTCTGTAGCTTTGTCCCCACTAACACCCCGACCCCAAGCGAGGTCTTGGTTTGACTGGGATTATTTTCTCCTTACAGAGATGGTCTTTGGGTGACTCCTGAAGTTTCCCGAGCCAGGGAGAGATGCATGGAATGAGCAGAAGGCAGTTAAAACCTTGCAAAGCTATCAGCTTTCTGAGTACTCATTAAAACCACAAGAATGAACTGTAGATACTGCTAATTCAAAATTTACTTTCCGCTCACTTTATAGTATAACTCCTGATAATCCAATGATGCCAAACTAGGTTTAATTACTGTAGCCCCAGAATTGGTAGGCTAGAAGAATATCTTCCTTTAACAATGAACAAGAATGTGCATATTTGCAAAAATGTTTTAGAACAATAATTATTGTGTATTTTTTTTTACTTTTAAAATTGCTTATGAAGTATATTTCCTAATTACTTCAAAGTATTTCAAGTCTGCAAAAATTATGCATACAAAAAATTAGCTTTTCCAGAGGAATAATTCCCAAGCAGCCGTTTTTTTCCTGCAATGTACCAACGAAAATTTCTATTGCATTTCATTGATTGGATTTTTTTACAACTTGCAACATGAAAATTCTGTTCATAGGTTTGAGTCCTCACATTCTTTTCTGAGGACAGGGAATCTTCATACAATCTATAGAAAGGCAAAAATTTGATGAGGGATTACTGCCACAATTTTATTTCAGGAAAGAAAATTCCAGTGGCCATCTGATAATAGCTCCTTAGTCAGAGGATAAGGCTTCTCTTTCCTTTGGCTTGTAGGTAACCCTCACCCCTAGGGCGAAGCAAATGTAGAGTGTTCAAACACCTGAGTCCATTCTCCAAGCCAAGTTCTAGGTTATTCAACCCTGCAGTGTATCCAGTCTGTCCAGACCCATGGAGAGAGGGGTAACATCCCACCCACCCCAGTGGGCAGTGGTGGCGGGTGGGTGGACTCACACCCACTCTGGAAACCAGGGTTCTGGGAGCAATGAAGCCACCCAAGTTAAATGCTGAGGAAGAGTAGTTCTTGCTGTTGTAGCTTTTAAACTAACGTACCTCGTTATTCCTCTATATAAAATACATAGAGACAGAACTTAGCAGGAACTCTTTATATCACCTCAGTGTGACAAAAAAGATCTTAAGACGATACTTCAGTAGTGTGCTGTGCTGTATATACAAGCAAAATTTGAAGGGTTCATAAACCACCACACCAGACACAGCTGATGCTTTCAAATCTGAGAACTAAAATGAATAAAAATTAATGCAAGCATTAAAAATATATATATTTTTTTATGTATTAACTATATTAGCTTTTTAAATATTTGCAATTAAAATCTGCTTTGGTCTAGGGATAACTTCCTGGTGAGGACTTGTAAGCTAAGGGAGAGAGGATGGGGATTAGCTGGCTGGAGAGGTTGTTCTTCTGGGAGTCAGGAAAGTTAACAAGGGCAACACACACCTCTTTTAGACAACTCTGGGCTTTTAAAACTATTAGGTGGACAGTGTGACACATATTTTCAGATGAAAAGTTAAATATGTAATTAACTTTGTTCTATGTGATTCAGTTCAGAGTTAGACTTGTTACCTGTTGTATATTTATTAGTACATCTAAGTTTAAAAGCTCCTGACATTATATTGCTTTTTTAATAACACATTTCCGATGAAAACATCCATTTATTTATTTATGTATGTATTTATTTATTTAGTTAGTTAGTTAGTTAGTTTATTTAGTTTATTTATTTATGTTATTACTGGTCAAATAGAATAGGGGAGACAGGTATCATCAGGTTGGGATATTTCCTTCTTTAACACCTGAAAAAATGTAAACTGGCACTGTCTGTGTAAGAGGGAAAACCAGAACAAAAGTGATTGCACGAGACCTTTCTGAAGTGAAAAGAAGCCAGTTACTACTCTACCTTGTGTATCTCCTGAGACACAGGAACTGACTGTGTGTACAGTCTTAAACAGAAGCAATACAACAGAAAAAAAGTAATTTTCTGTCCCTTAGTTGCTGTCTAAATTAACTGGATTTGCTTCTCATCTGCTGTGCAGACAGTTCCTTCAGCTCAGCTGATCTGTCATGTGTTGTTAAACCAGTAAATTATTTACATACCTAAGCCTGCAGGCTAATGTAGACCAGTGTAAGAGGAGTTGATTCTACCCAAGATGAATTTAATTACAAAATAATGTAAAGGTTTTGAATTCTTACCATAAGCCAGCTGATTCTGAGGCTGAGCTAACATTTAGAAGGCATAACAAGAGCGTGGGTGCAGATTATTAAAATAATCTTTTAGACTATTTCATAGTTTTGTAGAAGTGTGACTTGCATTTGAATTTAATTTCGTTACATGCCTGTAATTCCATTGTTCTTTCCAAAAAGATTTGTAGAGAGGAGGAAAGAGCAGAGTTTGATACTAATGTAAAAGTCTCTATATTCAAAGTACTTGTTCAATATTCCTAGGTGTGTTGTGGGAGAAATCCCTCCTCATTTTCAGAAAGAGAAAAGATTTTAAATTATATTTAATTTAGAAATTATATTTCTATTAGAAATGGCACTGTACTTGATCAACTTTTAGAAAATTCATTACTATCAGAATAAATGCAGAATATTCACCAAGAAAAACACATGATCCAAGTCTTCATCTTACCTGTCAGGGTGTGTCTACCTGACTTCCAGACTTCTGTGGCAGCACCACAACTCTTTGTTCTGAATCTTGCAGGTTAATTCAGCATCTGAGAACACTAAAGAAGAGTCACCACATTTGTTTGTTTTTTCCCTCCCGAGTAGTATGTGAGCATTATCAAAGCAAGCTCGAAGTAATATATCTGTTACATTTTGCCTTCCTGGAGAATATTTGTATCAGTGTATCAGCAACTGAACATAACCTTTTCCCCAGGCTATAAATTCCATCAACTTACAGATAGATAGATAGATAGATAGATAGATAGATAGATAGATAGATAGATAGATAGATAGGTAGGTAGATAGATAGGTAGATAGATAGATAGATAGATAGATAGATAGATAGATAGATAGGTAGGTAGATAGATAGGTAGATAGATAGGCAGATAGATAGATAATTTCCCACCATTTTTTTCATCAGGTCCTGGAAAGCTCAACTTAGCAAACTTACTTCAATTGGGGAAAAAAAAAAAATTAACTGGAATCTAAAGAAGAAAACATTTCTAGCTTTGAGATAGCTGAAAACCAATTATATAGAAAAAACCTGAAACAACATCGAGCTTAAAAAAATACATATATGTGGAAGAACTCTTCTTTGCTGATACAGTGGCCAGATGATGTTTCATTTTGCATTCTCAGATGAGATCAGTAAGCACAGATAGAAACAGGAAATTACCTGATTGGCTTGTGCAAATAAAAGCTCTTCCATGGCAAGCTAGTATACACGTATATTTAGTTTAAAAATAGTATTGAAGTTCTGTCACCTTTTTTTTTCTCTTCAGTTATTTAAGCAACTGTTTTTGTACTGAGATAGGGGGAACAGAATTTCCCATCTAAATTCTCCATATTATAATTTTTTATCTTCTCATATTCTTACATAGTGTCTTTGATCTCTGATCGTCAGTGAGTTTTCAGCGTAGTTGGCAATTGTCCTCATCATTTTCTGAATTGTATAGTCTGATTATTGAAATTGAGAAACTGTAACTGCAAATGGTATTTTAAATTAAAGTTGAATATATATAATGGTATTGGAACGTACTCTCTATTATTCTCCATATTGTTTTGCACACATTTGTACATCTGATTTGCTTCTCTGGCTGGGCCTGCGTATTGAATTAAGATAATCATCAAACTCTTTGAAGTCTTTTCAGGTAATTTAAAACACTAGAAATATTTTGTATAGTTTATTTTCCTTTCACTTCTGAATTTATCAACTTTAAAGGTTATTTATTATTTACCTCATAATGCACCTTACGGTTTTGTGACACTGAAGTACTTTATGCTATGCTCCTCTTGAGTAATTAAAACTAGCAGTTACAAGAAACAGAGATTAAGAATAGTTGTTTATGGCTTTCTAGTTTTGTCTTTTGGTCATTTATGGCCAGTTGAAATCCATTTTCCTCAAAGACTGTACATCCAGTACCCTTTTTTTTTTTCCCAGTAATAACATAATTCTGTAAGAGTCTTCTCACAGTTTTGCACATAACTTTTGATTAGATAAACTGCTCTTCCCAAATACTGTGGTATGTCTTTAGGATTTATGTTTTCTGAATTCTGCTGAGTTTCCACATTTAGGCATTATTCCCATTCTTTATTTATTGCTAGCACTCTGTTTCCATTCTGCTTAAAACTAAAGCCATCTCCTCTGCATTAAAAAGAATAGGAAAGCGAAAAACTGTCACCGGCTGGTCTGATGGAACATACAAAATGGATGATTATCTGCAAACCCATCTTATTTATAGGGTAGCCTTTCTAAAAGAAGCTGGGAAGCCTTTGCAATAGAGCATTGTTCACCTGGTTTACCTAGTTCATTCCACATAGTGACTTGGCTAATGATCTTATCAAAAAACAAATAAGCCCCAACCTGCTGTTAGCATTATTAAAAACAGCTAAATGTTACTCTGAAGTTCTTCAGAAAAAAAATCGATGTATCTTCTCACAGAATGCAGACTCTTGATTACAAACTCAGTAGTTATCATTCTATGTCTAGTTCTTTTTAAAGCAATACGAATTATTATATTTTGACAGCTTTGTAAAGGATAAAAAAGATCTTTAAAAACAGCAACAACCGCAAAAAAAAAACTTTCAAAGCAGAAAATCTCACTTTTCTAGATAGAAACTATTGTTGGAGGAAACATTGGATGTGACCATAAACTGTTGTTACTAGAACCTGATAGGAAAAATAAAAAAGCAGAACTTCACTAAAGTCTAATCAGTGTCTGTAACAGATCAAAGGTACGTGCAGCATCCTTGATGTATATTTCTTTCTGAATTCTACAAATTCAGTGGATTTATTTGCATTTGCTTTCATATTGTGAGATGTATACAACTCAGGGATAATTAGTAATAAAGAAACATTAAGTGCCAGAAATTAATCTCTGCAATGGATCCTGAATTTTTTTTTAGCCTGGAGGGTTAATTTTATGGCTTTAGAGCAATCATTATTTATCATCTCTTGGTTTACGGGAAAGAATTAGAGTTATTAGCTATTAAATTATCCATGAAAATTTGACACTATAGTAGACCAAACAAACCCTGGGGCTTGCTGATTTTCCCAGTATGAAACATCTGTGACTTCAGCTAGAGAGAACTTAACATTGTCTAATTAGATTTCTAAGATTTATAAGGCTCAAATACTCTATTATTAGAAACCTGAAAATTGGAGCAAAAGTTGAAACTTGCATTTACTGAAGAGTATTTAAAAACATTTTTAACAGCACTACATGTTGCTAAATATTACTAGCTTGTAATTGGTGAAGATTACCAAATAATGTATTATAGTCTGTAACAACAGGAGTTCAGGAGAAATATGCGCTCCCTACAATAGTAATAGGTTCCAGCTTTCAACTTCAGTAATTAAAAATACTTTATTGAAAATGCTGCATTAATTATATGTTTATTTTTATATTCTAATTTAAATACAATTTAGATTCTCTCATGCGGTCTGCTGAAGCAAAAAATCAAGTTGGCATATTTTCTGCTTTGCAATATTATCACTCGTGGACAGTGAGTGATAATCATCACTCATGAGCATAGAAGTGGTTTTGTATTGGCTCTGATTTCAAGTCTGAGAGACAATGAATTAGCCGCTGTTCTATCTTTTTCCTTGGAATCTATGACTTTTTAACATGGTAATTAGATATTTCAGTGAATCTTCCATTATTGAATCTCAAATCGCTTCAGAAATTTCAATCTGTTAAAACAAAAATAGCATTATAATTGTAATTGCTATATTAAAAAAAATAAGAGAACATTATGTCTTCAAAACCCACAGAAGTTAGGAAGGCTAGGAATCAGAATAATTCCTCCAGTCTTAATTTGTACCTTTTGCATTTTGATTACAGTTTCCTTTAGTTACAGGATCCCTTTCTTATTAAGTACATAAAAAAAAATGCTGCTCAGCTAATAAGCAGCTTTTTAGTATTTTGTCTTCTCCTCATTGTTCATTGCATTGCCCTCTATATTATTTACTGTAGGGTATTCAGTTCCTGCTCTAAAGAAGAAATGATTAATTTCCTCAGGAGTTCTTCGGTGGTGCACATCACTATATTATCTGAGTTTTTTACAAACTCTAATTAATCTTCATAACATCCTTGTAGGTGAGGGGTGGAATTAACCCCAATTTGTAGAAAGGAAAGAGAATTACTGAGAGTATAAGGTCACAGATCTCTATAATGTGGGTAACATTTACTACTTAAGTTTCTTAGAGTCCTAAGTATTAGGTAAGGCTTTATTCATAGAAAATTTCCTCCACTTCCATTTCATTTGTGAGAAAGAAACATTTCTGCTACCTGGACCACATCATTGAATCAGGTAGTAAGCGGGGGGAAAAAAAATAAAGAATATGCAGTATTAATTAAGCATGAGATATCTGTTTTCCTCAATTACTGAAATCTCAGGAAGAAAAACTGTTTCCGTAGGTTAGAATTCAATAACGTGAGCCAGGAAGCCATCATTTTTCTCTCAGCAAGACTGTATTCTATTTATTATATAGTTCCCATTTCTGTAACAAGTCAGACAGTGAACAGCCTCGTTAATTACTGTGCTTTGATTCCATGGGAGGTCTATTCAGTGTCCTCCAAAAGTTGAAGTTCTTAAAAAATGGTGTATGTGATGTTGTAGTTAAGGAGTGCATTATAATTGGTCTGAGCAATGTAGGTTAGTTAATGTTGTGCTAGCAACCATGGCCTCAGCTCGAGTGCTTGACTTCATGATTTCCACAACAGTCTTTCCACTGCTGACTTCTTTGTGTGTATACTTGGGGTTTTTATTGGTTTGGGTTTTTGTTTGGGTTTTTTTTGGCGGGGCGGGGGGGGTACCAGGAATAAAGCAAACTCAAAAAAAAGCCGCAAAATTGTGACACAGGAATATTTTCTTCTGAAAGCGGGTATTTCATTGATATGATGGTAAACCAGAGATTCATGATCTGCTAGTATCACAAATTTCCAGTATCTAGCTCCTCCCTCAGTGAGAGTAGCTGGGAAAGACTGTCATGGGAGGGTTTCTTGCTAGACTGTTCCTCACCACTCTGTGGGATTACTTGTGTTCGCTCTTGCTTGTCTATGGAAGGATTTGTGAGAGGTCTGAAAACACTGCAACAACAAACTCTTCTGAGATGTTAAATTAAATATTCCTATTTTTGAAAAGTAGTTTTATAAAAGTGTATGAGAGGTAAATTCTGTAAGAATTTTGCAGCCCAGATATGGGGGATTGACCTTGGCTCGATGTCATGTGCCGACCAAGCTGCTCTGTCACTCCCCTCCTCAACAGAATGGGAGGGGGAATAATAAGAAGAAAAACTTTGTGGAGCAAGATAAAGGCTTATTAATGAATCAATTGCAAAAGTCAAGCGTGCAGAAGTGAAGGAAAACAAAAGATGTTGTTCTCTGCTTCCCATCAGCAGGCGATGTTCGGCCGCTTCCCGGGAAGCAGGCCTTCGGAACAAGTAGCAGTTGCTCCAGAAGACAAACATGGTGAATAACAAATGCCCCCCCCCCGCCTTCCTCCTCCGTTCTCGCAGCTTCTCTACCTGAGCAGATGCCATACGGTATGGAACATCCCATCGGTCAGTCTGGGTCAGCTGCCCTGGCTGTGTCCCCTGCCAAGACCTTGCCCACCCCCAGCCTACAGGTGAGATGGGGGCAGGCTGGGGGCAGGCGTAATCAGATCTCATTCTAAAATGTCACCTTGCTGCTTCAACCAGCAAGCTATTTTTGCTTACAAAATAGTTTTGTAAAAGTACAATTCCCAAAGAGATAATGTCCCATTTGGACCTTGTGCAGTTCCAGTGCTCTTTGTCTATCTATCTCCATCAGTTGCAAAAAGATCCTGATCTTTGAGTCCACCTGCATACAAGGTACATTCCATTTGACAGTGCCCTTTGACATTTGTGTCACATTTGTAGTGCGTGGATGTCTTTCCTGACCATGTTAGAGGCTACCTGAGAGTGCATAACACTCAGACCGGTGTATTCAGATCTGAATTCAGTTTCCAATAATGTCTCTAAGCTTGCAAGTAGGAAACAGCAAATACTTTAAGCAATCTCTTTTGCTTTAAGTTTACTCCCACTTTCCGACAGCTTCCAACTTACAGAATTTCTTGAGATTGATGTGGTTTGAC
Source organism: Falco peregrinus (assembly GCF_023634155.1). Classification (NCBI taxonomy): domain Eukaryota; kingdom Metazoa; phylum Chordata; class Aves; order Falconiformes; family Falconidae; genus Falco; species Falco peregrinus. The sequence goes on from NC_073722.1 coordinate 2,838,065, forward strand.
GGTAAGTAAATAAGGAGAACCTAATCTAGCCATTACAAAACCATTTGAATATTATCCATATTGGTCCGTGATTACTTCTTTGTATGCTAATGTTTTGCTATTATCTTCTAGGTTTATATACAAATATCTGTGAAATTATTTTATTGTTCTTCTTTTTTTAATATAAAATTAAATGGTACGATTCAACATAATTTCAAAATACTTTTGGAAGCCAGTAATGTAGTGTGGTCTACTCTAGGAAGGGGATTTTGAGTGGAAGCATTATTTTCCATAAAAAAAATTAATAGCACAAGTGCTAAAGCATTTTTCCAGTGTCACTTCTCTGCTCACTCTTGATACATCCAGCAGAAAATAACACATGTATGTGTGTTTGCTTGCATCACTGTCATTTGCTCTCAGACTCCGATGTATTACTATAAATCTATGCTGAGCCTGGTGTCTGATTTCCCAAATTTTACATCAATTTTCCTTCCAGGTGAAATATGCCACTTATGCTGCAGTTGAAGTTCTTGAAGTGATGAAGCAACAGTTATATTACGTGTTGATCTTAAAGAGATACATTAAAATTAACAGGTTATGCCCTCTGCTTGCTGGCATGCAACAGGGTAGGATAATAAATGCGAGAATACTAAGATTTTAAATTTGCTTTATAAATATGTTTTAAGAAAGTCTATCATCTAGAACATAACTTACATTTATTATTCAAAAACTATTATTGAACACCTATTGCGCATGATTCCAACAAAATAATCGTAAAATTATTTTAAATTAATTAGTATAACCCATTGCCCTTCATCCCTGTATCCGTTGAGGACCTGCTAGTTCAACTAATCATTTTTAAATTGCAAATGAAGTTTATTTTTAAGAGTAACTGATGTTCTGTTTGATTAGAACTGCTAATTATTAGCATCTTGATGCTGCCACCTTCAGGCGTAGAGGAAGACGATAAGAAGCAAAAACATCCTTAGTTAACTGAAGCTGAACTTCAGCTACACACAGTGGGGAAAAAAACCCTACACGCTACTAGTTACTAGATAAGAGGTGCTTCAGCAAGATCTCTAGTTTCATGGCTTATGTGTTTACAGAGTGTCTCGAGGAAACATGTATTCAGGCATATGCTCAACAAAAGAAGTGACAGCTAAGTTTTTGTTTACTGGGGAGATGGCCACAGCGTCTTTTTATCCATAGTGAAACGATTCCTGGGCTCTGCAGGGTGGGCCTGCTTGGGTATATAAACTTCCAGTAGTAAAAAAGCAATGGAAAAGTGTACATTAAAAGGAATCAACATTTTACCGGTTCAAATATTGTCTGGTTTACTCTTCAAAAACATGTAAGAACAGATAGGCCCTTAAGTAAGACCAGAAGTCAGTCTTGTCCGCTATCCTGTCCTGGGCAGTAACCGGTAGCAGTTGCCTAATGAAGAGGGCAATCACATAATGGTACTGCCCTAGGAAAATATCCCATTCTAAAGTGTTCGAGATGCAGGAGACAATGCTTAGCTGGAATAGATTTTTCTGTAAAACATTTGTCTTACTGCTTTCATGATTGTATAAACTTTTAGCATTTACCTTTCCAGCTCCTTGTGCTTTTCTAGCTGGTTCCGTACCTTGGCTCACCCTTGTTACTGCTCCATTTCTTTGCTGTTGAGTGCCTCCTCAGAACCAGCAGGAACACAAATTTAATAGCATTTGTGTGAATTTATGTGAAGGCATAGTAATCTTTTCTGTTTGATTCTCTATTTCTTCCCTAATAGCTCCTGACATTTTGAGTTATTTCTTTTTACTGAGTATTGAGAAATGTACAAAAACAATCTATAAAAATCTCAAGATCTCATTCTGGAGTAGTAATAGTCAATTGATGGCCTATGTTGGGTTTGTTCCTTTTTCCTCTTCTTATGTTGCATTGCATTTCTCTGCATTTAATCGGCTATGCCATTTTATTGTTTCAGTTACTCAGTGTTGTAAGGCTCTTAACAGACAGTACTTATTGTGATTCTGTGTAACTTCGTCACAGACTTCTCGCCTCACTAGTCACTCTGTGGGTCATTTGTGGTCTAAATCTCTTGAACAGCATACCTCTTATTCCTGACTCTTCTGCAGCTCAATCAGTAATCCTCTTCCCTGTGATAATTCACCATTACTCCATACTCTCTCTTTACTTTAATCAAATTACTGCTCTGTGTAGGAGACTTCTATAACAACAGCCCGATTTCTTTAATGGAATGTGGTTGATGGAACTTATCACACTTGATAAAAAATTTCAGGTAATCTGCAAGACATGTCTTGCCTCTCAAAAGCTGACTCTTGTCCGTAACATCTTATGTGTCTGTGTGCCTGCTCGTACTTTTCTTCAGAGTAATTTTCACTAGTTTGTTTGGTACAGATGTCAACTTAATGGTCTGCAGTTTTCTAGATCATTCTTGGACCCGTCCTAAAAATTCTTTACCAGGTTTATTATTCTTACTCTGGGGTGGAGACAGTGTTTTACATACCATCATTACTGGTTAAGATCTTTCATCGTTAAGTTCCTTTGAAACTCTTGGATAAATACTGTCTGGTGTTAGTGACTTGTGACTACTTATTTTGTCTGTTTATACCATGATCTCTTGCACTGATCCTTAGCTTCACTTTTCTACCTTCTAAGTCCTCTATAAAAGGACCCCCAGTATAGACAGCTCCCCAGACTGCTGGGCACCACGGATGCAGAACATTCATTTGGTTGTTTGTTCTTCTTTGATTCTTTAAGCCTTTGTTGCCCTTAAAGGCACTGTGATGAGCTTCATGTTTCTGATGTGCTTTAAAAGGATTTATTAGTGCTTTTTGTGCTTTTTTTTTTTACTTCTTCCTAAAACTTTTTAATGATCTGTTTTATTTGTATTTCTTAAAGTGCCAGAGCTTATGCTCTCCCCTGTTTTCCTCACTCAGACACAGCTTCACTTTTTTTTCTTATTTCTGATCGTCATTTTAATCCTCAGTCTTTAGCCACACTGGTTTCTTTTTGGAGTTCCCTCATTCTGTGTGCTTTTGCATGTGTTCCGAGTCTGGAGAATTTTATCCTTGTACATTTTCTACAACATCTTTAAAGATTCAACTTCTAATTTGCATTTTTTCTTCTCCTGAATATGTTCTCAAATTTTACTATGGTACCCCTTTTGGAAATGAAGCGTAACCATAATGACGTTTTAATTATTATATACTTTTGGGGTTTTTTTTTTTGCTCCTGCAAGGATATATTGAATGTGTGTACACTATGATTACTAATAAAGAACATCTGTTCAATAGTAACATCCTATTCTGTCTTCCCTATACACTGCATTGTAGTATTAATGTCCCACTGATTGTCATGCTTCCCTCCAACTTCTGATCTGATTATTATGTCAATAAGCTTATTTAAGAACAGTTTTTTTTCATTTCATCATTTTATTTCTCAGACTTCATGTGTATCATTTCTTCACTGTCCTCTGTTTCACTGTCAGTGTTTTCTGACAATCCTCTTTTGCTTCTTGCTTGAATATTTCCAACTTCTGTCCTATCCTTCACTTGAAGATACAGGGTATTTTGATTTTGTAATTGTCTGGTACATCATGAGCACAATGAACTTCAGCATATCTTTGTTGAAGGCATTCTACAACATATATTAGTGTCCCTCATTTTTAGCTTTAAAAATCTTGTACGAGCCTCTTGATATGAAAATCCAGCAGCCTGGATGGAGTAATATTTTAAGGGAACTCTGGACCTTCCTGCATGAGCTCCCTCCCTTCCAGAAAGGTGTCCTGTTTCTAATAATCTTTATATACCTCCTTTTTTTTTTTTTTTTTCCCCACTGTGAATCAAACATGTATTTTAAATTCAGCTCCCCAATAACCTTTCTGTCTTGTTTTCTGCACTCTGGAATCAGTTTTAAGAACACTAGTGGGGAGAGCCTGTTTTCAGCTTCTTACATAGCCTGATCCAATTTTGTTTCTGTAGCTTCTGGTTTACTTTTTCCTGTAATGTGGGATCACTGACCAGGACACCAGGATTTTCTGCAAACCTTTTCAAAATGTCTGTGTAGTCCTCTTGTTTTGCACCCACAGCTGTGTCATTGTGCATTTCTCTGTGAGATTGCAAACCAAACCAAACGTTTAAGAGCTGAATTATTCACCCTGGCAGCCAGCCTTCTTTCACATGGGTTCCAGGTTCAGCAGGGCTTTCCCTTGTACAAAAGGACACATGGTCATCTTTTGAGAAGGACCTGCCACCATTTCCCCTTCCACCAGATACATATTTCTATGTGACAAGACAAGGACTGCTGATTTGGAAATGGGACTTTTCTACAACACCTTGGAGAGACTCCCTTATTCCTATTATGTCTTCATTTATTTTGCTTGATGTAAGAGAGAAAGTGGTTGCATTATTTTGTCTTGTAGCTGCACTGATCTGTCGACTTTTGCTTTGCCAGTTTGTCCCTTCAGTGTCCCCCATAGCTGAACTTGCAGTATAGTCAGTCAGCTTTCCCTCTCTTTGCTGAGGGTCATGTCACCCAGGTCAAGGGCTTTGCTCACCTACTTAGCAGAAGCCTCAGGTCAGACTGTGATGAACAGTTCCAAGGAAGAAAGAAAAACATGTTCTCCCAGAAGCTTACAGACTACCTAAAATATATTTCTGAAAATTCTTTAACTTCTCAAGCACATACATAAATTGCAACAAAACCAGAGTGGAAATTGGCATCTAATGTTGGGGTAGCTGAAACAGAAGTAGGAAAATGAGTACTTTTGAACCTGTGTTTATGTCTTTTTTATCTAATAGGAATGTTTGCAAAACCACTAAACACTGCGAGGTGAAGGTATGAAAAGAGTATGTAAATAAAGGAGTGTACCATTCAGTTATCAGAAGATAACCACCTAATGCCATCTAAAATTCCTTGTATCTTGTCTGGCTTCTGATCCAGAGGCATTTCAAAATGCAATTGCTAAAGTTAGTTCCTGTTGACATGGAAACACCTGTAGCAGTTGTAACAACATCCCCTCCATCTTCCCACAAGTTAAGTATTTCAAGCCTTTACTTTATAAACCTCCTTAGAGTTTGGGTCATCATTACTGTTGGGACTTTTTTCTTGCTGCAAGGCTACCCTCAGCTTTTCATCTTCTTTTATGACAGTCTCAGTTTTTTCAATATTTAATCTACACCAAACATGTATGACAGCCTAGAAGAAGCAAATAGAAAACACTAAGAAGTATAATAGAGGTGGAATTTAAGCAGCTGGAGCATGCATTTCTAAACTTTCTCCATCTCACTTCATGTTTGAGAGATATAACCAATAAAAACTTGGAGCGTGATGGTTCTAATTTTCTAAACATCAGACTGTTTCTTTGAATGCTTCTACTTCAACCTATAGCATGATTATAGCAGTTGGTAAGTTGTGAGAAGAATTGCTGATGATCTAAGAAAAAAGCTCCTTAATGTTGCTTTACATTTTCTCTTCTTCATCTGCCATGCATGATGCATTCATTCGACTGCAACTGTGATGCTGTCTCTCACGTTTTAGAATAGGGAGTTTTGTTTGGCGAGTACCCACAAAATAAAGGTTTTAAGGACCAGTTTTAAGGACCAATATTAATTAATGAAGCTAAATGTAATAAATATTGAAGGTAATTATTTTTTTTTTTGGCTTGTGAATTTATTACCCACCATTGTTTCAACAATATGATTAAACAATAATAAACAGTATGTTTTTTTCTAAACAGATATCATCAGTTCTTTTTGTTTAGATTAGGTGCATTAAGTAGATAAACTTCTTCCCTCCTTTGCATGTTCTAGTATTGCTGAATGGGTTTTGTCTTCCTTTCACCTTTTGCTTTTGTGTATTCATGCTGTATATATAATCCCTGTGGAGAAAAATGATAAATTGGTTGTTAACATAAAGTCATTTGTGATGTTGAACGCGGTTAGATACAGGTCATTTCAACATGTAGGAAGAATTTAATTAAAATGAAATTAAATTCTAAATTAAATTCAAGTAGTAAACGGATGTTATCCAATATAGTAAGAATTTAATAAGAAATTAACACTGTCCAGTAAACTGATTTTAGGTCTTGAGGCTAAGTTTTCTAAAAAAATAATTATATGACTACAGAATAAAGCAAACTAAGTTTACGAGTTTGTAGATACCTTTCTTTCAGGAGTGTAAATTGCCACAATATAGAAAAATTAAATTCTTCTCCCAGATTCTTGAAGACTTCTAAAATTCATTACTTCTTGTAAAATAAATTGTATTAAAAAATGTGGCTGTAGAGAAAAACACTGTCCATATTAGCAGACAGCTAAATTGGCATTCCATTTACAATGTTTTTGCTTCTTATAGACATCTCATTATATTTATTTCCAGTCATGATTTTGTGTAGAACTAGAAAGTAGCCTAAAATCTATAAAATATGAAGAATAAATAATATATTACGTATATTTTATCTGCATCCTTTTACTGTTAAAATAGCTAGGCAAGAGAGTAGTTGGATTCTAATGCTCTTAGGAGTAGTGTAGGAAACTAAATTATTTCACGGTGGAAAAATATTAACTTTTTTGTCTTTTCATACATAAGAATTAGGAAGTAAAGATGGAAAAATAATGCATTTTCTAGAGCTTCTACTTGCTCTGAAGTCAGTAAGTGAGCTGTACTTAGAACAATGGCAGGCTAGTCTGATTTGTAACCAACTTGCTGAAAAGCTGCTTTAATCTGGAGGAATACATTTATTGCATTCTAGTTCTGTTCTGCAAGTAAGGACTTATTTACACAGCATTATTTTATCCTTGAGAAAGGAGTGGAAATATCATTAGAAGACAATAACACTATGCATGTCAGTTTAATATCATCAGTGTGCTTTACTTCAGGCTGCAATGTGGAATTTTGTAGGTGGCAGAATGTTCAATTTAGATTTATTTCCTCTTAATGCAGTGGATTTTAAATTGCTATTTTCTTGTATGTGCTTTTTGGATAAATGATAACAGGACATAAAGTCTCATGTTCGTTATATGTTAAGCCATATTTTCTGTTATGTAAAACATGTTATACTTACCTCTTTACTTTTATATCATGGGAATTGTTCAGAGACACAATCACAGATCTTGCTCTAAACAAAGAAAGAATTACAGAGGAAAAGACTGGAAAAATTAGGTAGATTAGGTAAAACATTTTTTTTTTCCTTTTGGGTCTCTAAATATTTTATATTGACTGACAAATCTGGATTATATTTCTCATGCTAACTGATACATGTTAGGAATACATTCAAGTCTGTGAGAAATAGTTTCATATTTTGTGTAAATAACAGTCAAAATGTATGTGTGCTTTCCTAAGTAGTCCTCTGCAGAAATGTTTTCTCTCATGATATACCTATATATATAAATCTGCATTTTTTAATAAGCAGGTATTTGTTATCGTGCCTTGAGGGACCAAAATTGGGCTGTTAGACACTAAGAATAGGTGAATTCAAGTCAAGGACTTACACATCCACATTTAATAACAAAAAATCTGGAAAATTATATGAAATCATGAAGCTACCCCTCTCAACAGGAAAAAAATCACTAGTTCAAATGACTGTGACTAGTTTAACTAAAGCCTATCAAAATAAGGAAGGTGCACACTGAAAATATTACAAAAATTACACTACAGCAATGTGTTCCTTCTCGAAAGGGACCAGAGGATCCCATAGAATGCAAAAAATGTCTTAGTTTTTGTTCTGAAGCCTTCCCCCCACTAAAGAAAAAGCACCAAACTAAGCAGTTGACATAAGTTGAGTGAATGCTTGCTTCCTCCAAAACACATTTTAAAGATAATGTATTTACTGCATCTTCTTCCAATGTGTTGGGTGTTTGTTGTTGTTTGTTTGTTGTTTGTTTTGGTTTTGTTTTTGTTTTTTTTTCCTGTTGTTTTGGTTGGGTTATTTTATGATTCAACTAGAACTGTGAAACTCCAGGCTATTTCTCTTAATCAAACAGTAAATGGGATCTGCTCAGTTTAGAATATTTACCAAAGATAACTTCATAGAATTGAGATCAGTCATCCAAAGACCAGCCCTTAAACTGACAGTTTAACTGAGCTCTTCACAGGAAGGAGGTTGAGGGATTTTATTCAGCTTCAAAACAACCATAAGGACAACAAAACCAACATACACTCAGATTTTTATTCTGCTAGAAAAGCTACTTTGGGGATGCAATTTTTATAGTAGTCTGCTTTAATTTGCGATAAATAATGTCAGCTGTATGTCTAAGACCTAACTGCTGATACCTAACTATATATCACTTGAACAACAGTCTGACTACAAAGTGTACTAAATACAGAATACCCACATTTTAACTGTATATGTCAGAACCAAGGCTATAATTCACTTTGTAACACAAAATTGATTGCTGAAAATTTCCAGTGCCTACAGATCTTGCTGACTTCATAGGCGTTGGTGACTGTGATATCTGCAGTCCTCTTTGTTGATAGTTAGGTCTTTAAATGTCTTAATGTCCTGGTTTCTGGTGGCAAAATACTTCTTCCTTTTCCAGATGTGTAACAGAAAAGAGGTTCCTTTGCAAACCAAAGAAAGGCACAAGCTTTCACAGAGAATGGTTTGCCATAATGATATTTAATTTCCGTGCAAGTGCAGGAAGTTATGTTTATGCCGGCAAGAAATGAAAGTGCATATGCATCTTAAGGGGACGAATGAAAAATAAAATTTGGTTGAGCATTATTAGTATGTTAAATTCATTGTGTTCACTGGTGATTGGTGCAACTACCTCTGATTTCAAAGACAAACTTTAGATCACGTACAACTTACAAGTAAAAACTAAGCCTAAAAAGTGGTCTCTAAAAGATGAGAAAAGAGCTACCTTGTAACCAGAATGAACCTTAAATGAACCTTCATTAAGAATGTTAAGCCAGCTCCTAATAGACACTGGTATTGATCTAATTAACAGGAAGTACATAGCTGAGCTGAAAGGTCCGACAGAATAAATCCTTTCTTGTTGACACAGCGTTGGCACATTTAGGCAATGGGCAAATTCTCTCTCGTCTGTTCTTGCCACACCCTAATACTGTCATTTATGGTCAGATCAGCTGGGAATGCCTTTCAGCATACATACTGTACACTGTGCTTTCAATGCAGAGTAATTTAGAAGAAAGAAAAAAGAAAAAAAGAAAAAAAAAATATGGCATTTAGATTGCCTTATATTTTGAAAACAAGTAGTCAAATATATTATTACAAACATTTTATTATTTGATATACTTAACATCTTCTGAGTAACTGAAGCTCTAGCAGGCCAGTAATATTACTAAAAGCCAGAATGTAGGTGTACATGTAAATCTCCTTTATCCAGTTAGAGCTACATCAAGAGTTTTGAAGACTAAATACCTTGCTAAGGTTAGCAGGACTCAAGCTTTTTCTAACTTAAGCAGATTTGATCCTAAAGTTTGAACAGCTAATCCAAAGGAATTTTTAAAAGTGTGTATTTTCATCTTTACTTTTTACAGGTTTCTGTCTACTCTATTAACTTAAACCTGTTGTGATGATTACATTAAACAGCAAGCTGGACTGCAGCAGTTTAATCACAGTTAAGATAAAAATGGTCACTCTGGGGACAGTTTGAATGGTAAATAGGGAGAAAATTTCTGATAAAGAGAAGAAAAAACAATTTAAATACATATCTTGAAAGTAGGACTATATGAGATTATAATACCAGTCTTCTTTTGATGGAGCCATGGAAATTTTAGTTTTAGAGCATACAGTTACATTTTCACCTCAGTAAGTTGTATAATTAGAGAAGTACGCTAGCTGAGTATTTTGAGTTTTACCAAGTGTGTTTCCATTAGGTGAACAGAAAGATTAAATGCAAGTGCCACCAATTTTATACCATTTCAGAACAGTCTTAAGCTTTTCATAAATCCATATTTTATTCTTTTTATTTTTTAAAACATTTGCTAGCTCTTGAAAGAAAATGAATATAAAATATATTGTTTCCTGCACTGTAAGTATAAAAAATGAGGAAATGGCTAGATATTTCTGCTTGTGTAGATCATGGCAATGCCATCCATTTCAGTAAAAATGCACTAGTTCTGCTAAAGAGAACATTTGACCAAACAGCTTATTCATCTTGCAGCTAATAGACATTTTATTCATCTATCAGCCAATGTAAGGACTGGAAGACTATAACATACTGCTTATAACATAGTACTACACTCCCGTTCATATTGATTGGTGACTGTCTATATTCTTACAAGGCAGAGGATTAAACAGCACTATTTTTTAAAACTATTACTTTTGTCATAGTAAGAAGGTGAAATGTTTATTTACTGGTTTTCTTTTTTTGACTTTCACATTCCTCTTTAGTTTTCCCATTTTTATGTAGTTTATATTGTTGCTGTAAGTAACAACAATCAAAGTGCGTGCTTTTTATATACCCACCTACCCACATGCACACACATATGTATACTATAGAATACAGGATACAGGGGAGACAGCCACAGAGGTGTGGAGTGTGTCTAGAACTCTGAAATCTGGATGAAAATGAGAACAAATTGCCTTCAGGTGACAAACAAAAGTAATTCCAAAATCTGTAGGACTATAAAATGCTTTCAAAGATTTTGGGAATTACTACTTACAACAGAAAGTAATTCCTGCTTTTAATCTAAATGAGGTTTGCTCAGAAAAAAAGTATTATGAAAAACCTGTAGCCTAATTGATGTGAAGAGATAAGACCCATCCCCTCCCTTTTTATTTTACTCAAACCCATCTGTGAACTCACAAGAAATAAAAATAAAGCATTGAGACAGTTTATGATGAGCATTTTGTTCTGTCAAGCCACCTACATTTCTGTTTATTTGTACCAAAAAGTTTCAAGGACAACCATTGTAACTGCGTGTCTCAATTAAATAATGTACTTGTGCATGCATTATTTTTGACTCCTGAATTAATAGCAAAAAAAAAAAAAAATATCACATAACAGTTTACAGGAAAATGCTTCAGAATTCATATGAAAGAACAAAAAAAAAGAAAAAAAAAAAAAGATGGATTCCTGTTAGTTTGCTGCATTGCAGTCCCAAAACTGCATTTTCTTTGGGATACATTTTATAGCTTTAATTTGCTACCCTTCGCTACCTTTTTGGAGATATTTCCTCAAAGTTGTATATGCTCAATATTACTAGAATTTTCATCCAGGGTAGGTTTTGGATGATCTGAAGTGTAGATTACAGGTTTTCACAGATCAATTGTATTTCTCATTACATTATATAGTAAGAATGGATTTGCCAGTTTTCATCTTTGATTCCTAGTACTGATCAAGATCCTACTTTCACAAGTATAATTCCCTCCAGAGTGAGGTAATTCCAGCCTTCAGTGAATATTTTGTCACTTTGGTTTCTATCAAGAAGAGAAAAAGATATTTTGTTTTGTTATTTGTATGCATATTTTTGGCCATTCCACCGTTGCACATTGCTGATGTAGAATAGTGATAATAATTATGATAACACATTTGCAATAATTTTAATTTATTCATAGCTAGGCATTACTATCCACAAAGAAAACTTTCATGTCTAATGAACTCAGTTTGTTTACTCCCCCTTAGCAAACCTAATTTCAATCTCGTTTGAAAGTTAAGAATGCTCTTTCCATTATTATAGGAAAAATGTTGATTCATCGGTCTTCTCTACATTTCAGAATAAATAGGTTCATATCTACAAAGCAATGTGTCTTCATGCATAGCATTAAAGGATGATAATTTTTTAACATGATTTAGGCCTAGAGTATGAAATCTATGAGCTGCATATATAAAAGTATTTTATGGGTAGTTGTTTCCTGTAAAGTCAACAGATTTTCTTTTAGTATATGAAGATTTTCACTGAATTTATTAACTGTCTAATGACAAATGCAACCAAATTATGGTTACATAATTATATTCTTATTTCTGTCAAGTGAGTCAGTGGCCAACCTTTCTGTCTTGTTGAGAAGAACCTCCATCTAATGTATGTGAGGTATTTTTGTAGTTTATTAATCTGAGATAAAATTTTAAATGTCCTGAAGCCCAACTGTTTAAAATACAGCTTATAGCAGATTATTAGGGCAGTATATGGAAGCTTATGTTTCCTCTATGTGTCTGTAAATAGTTTGTAGATAAAGTGTCCATTGTAAACCTAGATATTTTAAGGAGTACCCCATTTCTGGCAGGAGTAAGCACACAAATATGACCGATACAAAATCGTGATTTATGATACTGATATATCATTGATTGTGTATTTAAGACTATATCCAGTAAGAAAATGGTCAGTAAAAAACTAGCTTTTCTGTCTTAACAGCTACCCTAATATACTGAAAGACTCGTAACAGAATTTCCAAAGCTTTTTTTCTGAACTGTTACAATTGCTTTGAGTCACCTCCCTGGGTGATGCTGAACCAGTGTGAATGCTGTAAATAGATCAGTTATTTTTGCTGCGTGATGAAAATATATAGTGCATCTTCTGTTTGATTCATGATTTGTATAGCTCAGGAAAAAGGAGGATGGCAAGATTCAAATTTCCTCTCTGTTTCTGATGGATGTACTGATCTTGAGTAGGCTCTGAAGATTACTCATATGTTAATTGCTTAGAACTTTCCTAGGGAAGTAGAAAATACAGGAGAGGGAACCTTCCAGTTTCTCCTTCAGAGGGATGCTAGTCAGGGGGACCTCTGGTACCCCTACCAGTTTCCACTTAAATCGTGGGTAGGTGTGCAGCTCACCTCCTGGGTATTTACGTTAATAAGCATAGTTTACCACTTAAATCTACCTCTTCCATCGCAGTAGAATCACAGAAACGTAGGATAGTTTAGGCTAGAAGGGTTTTTTGTCTGGGACACTACTCAGAGCCCAGCCCATGCAAATGTTTGGTCAAGTAACTCAGAGTCATTTCCAGAAAAGTTGGATTTGTCTCCAAGGGTGGAGATGGCAGAGCCTCTCAGGCACCCTGCTCATTCCATGCTTAAGGACACTTAGGGGTGTATTTTGTTTTCTTATGTATAGTTAGAATTTCCCTTGGTCTTGAGCTGCAGAGGCTGAATTTGTGGACATCACTTTCAAGTTGCTTTTCTGAATTTTTAAGTAAAGGTGGTGAGGTTGGCTTTTCAAACCTCATAAAACATGAGACTGTTTCCTATTACAAACTGTATTCTTGCAGTATTTGCTTCTCAGATATTATCCTGTACTTTTCAGATATTATTTGACATTCGTGATTGAAACTACAAAATATTGCTTCTTATCTTGGTGTGTTCTACTTAATCTTTTTTCTCTAAATCATAACTCTGGGACCCTTCACCCTTCATGTAATACACTGGCAGCAGTTTTACACTGATCATAAAATAAATTCTGAGGGCAAGAACACACATAGGAATGAGGGAAAAACAAAACTGTATGTAAAAAAACACACATAGGTGTTATGTTAATGCAATCTATCCTAGTAATTGTGTCTATAGATAAGTAACCTGTATATCAGACAGAAATAACTTCTGAGAGAAATAACTGAGAGCTAAATCTAGTTGTGAAAGATCAAATTCATACACTGGAAAATTAAGAATGAATGTGAGTGTTCTATTTACGATCCAGGAAGACATTTGTTTTTCTTCTGTTTTTTACTGATTCATTTACTTATCAGAAATATTTCTGGCCAAGTCTGAGCCTTAGAGGGTTTTAAATTGTTATAAGCATAATAACTTTATAGATATAGGCTCTTTCTTGAACAGCACTAGTTCCAGGTATATTAGAAGCTGATTTTCCACTTTTCTAAGTACCGCTGTGCTTTTCCATTTAGATTCAGTGGGTCCTGAGTTTTCGGTAACACCTGATCTGGTACAGGCAGGAACATTCCTAGTCAAAGGAGCTAAATTGGCTTTTCAGAAGGAAAAATTATTTTTCAGAGAAAAAGAACCAGCTGGGAAAAGATAATACAGGACAATATTGCATGATCTGTCTTATGTCCTGAATCCTCAAGAACTACAGCTCATGTAAGTCAGTCCACTGGCAGGCTAAGGAACATATTGTATTGGTTTAAGAACTACACTGATTTAGGTTAAACTGATTAAAAAAGAGGATAGCTTAATGTCATGATGAAAATAATAAAATTTTGGAAAAAATCAAGTTTTTTATTTTTAGAAGCTGTACATCATTCTGACAGTAAATAATAGAAAAAGAAATATTGGTATAGGAACTAAAGTTTAATGAAAATCAAATGTTCACATGAAAGTTGTATAATTGTCTGGATGTGAAGCATTTGCAAACAGTTCTTACTACCTCGACCTTCATCTATCTCAAGAAGGGTAGTTCATACAAAACTAGGTGTTTCTGATCAGTTATAGCCTCCGTGAAAAGAAACCAAAACAAAGTCAATTTTCTTAATTTCTTGATAGCATCTTCAAGGTGGTTTCTTTTTCTAATGCTGAAAATTAGCTCCAGCTGGACTTGAGACACTTGAGTCATTGCTGAAACTGTGTATTTTGCTTCCTCATAGAGTGCAAAGAAGTCCTTAAAACTCTTCTTCTCCGGTTTTCCTTCAGTCGTTATTGGTCTCAATATCAAGCATCCCCTACAACATCTGATACACTTTGGTGAATTGGTGAAGCTGTTTCTGTACTTCCGCCTGAAACTGGATTACATGTATGAGATATCATCTGAGAATGAGATACCATATTTAATGTCTTAGGCACTTTTTGTATCCAACCCCTCTGCCACAGGTAGGCACATCTTTTACTAGATCAGGTTGCTCAAAGCCCCATCCAACCTGACCTTGAATGATTCCAGGAATGGGGCATCTACATCTTCACTGGGCAGTCCTTGACTTCCTACTCCAAAAAACTATATACTTGGTGAAAGATTTTAACTAAACTGAGAAATGCAGAGGAAGAATGTGAGCATAGCTATGCGATATCCTAGGTGTCATTCTTTCACCTTCCTTTGAAGAAAGGTATCTTCTGGAAGGAGAAGAGCAGTTGTGTGTGTGGCTATGCACACTCATTCATGTATTGCATGAGGATTTTAGCTGGATGTTTTGAAGCCTGTGTTTTAAAGGTCTGGTTTGAGAAATAGGCAAAATAGGGCATCTGGTTTTTCTGAAGAATTGAAATGGGACACGTCAGGATTTTTTTGCTAGTTTAGTTTGATTTGAAACTGAAAAGGGGGGGGAAGGTGTTGTTCCGTATCTTTTGACAAGTCAGAATTGAGCATGTCTGAGATGGTGGGGGGTTTACACACTCATCCTTGTCTAGCTAATGTTTGCTGCTTTCCATCCAGCCATCTTTAAAGATGAGAATCTCCCAAATCAGTTTTATGGAAATGTATTTAATTAATTTTTGACAATGTCTCAGTTATTTGTATTTTACATTGCTTTTCAAATTAATTCATTTGAAAACTTATAGGTGATAACCTCAGAAATTATCACTATGTACCTTAAAATCAGAAGGTGTATCATTTTTTTATTTATTTTTTTAATATACCTCATAGTAGCATTTGAGTATTGTGAAGAAATTGCTCAACAGACTGAGTTATTTGAAACGTATGGAATCCAACCAACCAGTATTTTTTAAGAGTGGCTTTCAACAGATGTTTTTTCACCTTTTACCTACAGGTAGAACCTGATAGCAGGTATTAGACTGTCAGCACATCTCTAAATTTACTTTGATGCAGGCTAGCAGAAGCAATAGGTACTGAAAAAGTAATCTTTCCAATAACATATGTCTCCTAGAAAGAGACAGGACTGTATGTATTAAAAATAGATTGACTGAAGGAAAAAATATATTGACTAGGATTTTCTTATCTGATATTTACTTTTATGTACTGGCAGCCTTTCTCTCTTCTTTAGTCCCATGAGGAACAAAAAGAGGCCTGTGCTACTAGTATCTACGTCTATATTTATCTTTTTATCTTTTTCATTTTTTTATTAATAGTGTAAGTAGTATCTTTAGAAAACGGAAGAAAATTTTTGGTTTTATTTTCCTCTTCCAGTGTTTTGGATCAAAAAGTGAGCTATACCTACTTTTGAAACAGTCATACTTCTTTCTACCTCACTGTTGACTAGTGTCTACCTCCAGAGTAATACGGTGAATAGTTCTGTAGAAGAACTATTTGAGTTACTGCACATGTGCCTTTTAATAAGCCTATAAAATATGTAGTTTATCTTCCAGATACTGTCCTATTCATTGGAGGTTTTTTTCTCATTTATTAATATGAATACAAAAATATTTTTGAGACAATATTTTTAATAGGAAAAACTTGCTTATGTATATGTAGAGGAGGAATTTCTTAGATCAGTGGTTTTATTTTAATATCAGATTTGGCTTAACTAAAACTAAATTACAAATAAAATATTAATGAAAACGTAATTACGAGGACAAGTAAAATTTCGGATTGTTAGGAGGACAGCACAGTAATGTTTAGGAGTCATCCATTCAGTTATATTGTTGTGTTGCAGTGATCTAAATTGTAAGGAGGATGCTCTTGTATGAATGTTTCATGCCCAGATATAGATCTTTCAGGTTTCCCTACCACCCAGATGCCTGAACTGGCTGAATGGGAAGGCATCTGTCTCCTTGATAGTACTTCTGCTATATACAGGTTCCATCTCAGCTGTTAAAAACCTGGGATTCACTCAAAGCAGGCAGACAGCTGTCTGGCCTTCCCCCTGCAACTCTGCTTGTGTTTCCTCAAAAGTTCATCCAGCCTGATTGTATTTCTCTCTTTATCAAATGGCTGTCACCTGCCCCAGGTAAACCCACAGCTGAACAGCTGAGATTCCTATTCCCATCAAAGCAGAAAACATATTAACTACGTAAAATTGGCACTTAAGCCTTAAACGTTACTTCCAGAATTTGTTTATTTGCTTTTGTGCTTTCACATCTATTATATGTGCTGTAAATATTGCTAATGCAGTAGCTGGTCTTTCTGCTTTTTTTGCTCTGAAGCAGTATAATGGTGTTAGACAATGGCAGGCCACTCCAATTCAGTGACCACATTAATTCAACCTCTCAACATGTTTCTGAAGTAGCGAAATATTATTCACATATTTAGAGATTTCACCTCTCACAAGAGAGGTGAAATTACTTGTCATAACATTTGAAGCAGGAAAGAAACAAGCTCCTGTAATTTTTTTCTGCATTTGGTTGGCTGGGTTTTAAGCTCAGCTGTCCCCCTTCACCCTGAAGAAAGACGCCGGTTTTAAAGCCAGTGTCTGTCTGGCACAGACATCTGCTGTTTAACACTTTTGCCAGGTAATAGTATAGACACAAGATTGTTTCTCCATTCATGGTTTCTCCAAAGTAGACGGCTTCGCCAAACTAGAAATCCAACTCAAAGAGCATGTTGCCTCAGAGTTTAATACAAAATATGCCTTTTCCCCATCTTCTCTCTGCATCGCTATTTTAAAGGAAATAGTAAAAATATGAAAGAGCATCATTCATGCTTCAGAGTGAGTCTGGTTGAAAGTTGAGAGTAAAAGCCAACCCGGTTCTCAACTCTTAGCTCATGAGTATAATTTTCTTTAAATGTCACCTTTTTATCACAGTCAGTGAAAGTGTCAGTGTAAGTGATATTCCAAGGCCTGTACATAACTCAGGCCATCACAATGAATACTTCCCCTCTGACTCGGGCAGCCCTTCGCTGGAATGTCAGAAACAGGATCATATACCAGATACGAGCAGTATACAAAGTAGCTGCGTGGCTTGCAATCTGCTTAAACTCCTTACCTGGTTAATGTAGGAAAGAACAGACCCCGAAAACCTGAGAGTTATCAGAGGAACTGAGTCCACCCACATTTATACCCTTTCGTTCTCTAATTTGTGCTGAAGTAAGGTACTGCCAAAAAGTGTCTTCCTCTTCCACTGGAAGTAGACGGAGGTAGCAGGAGATGTCAAGCTCTTGCCTCTCTCAGTTTAGACATCCTCTGAGACTGAGACAGGAGTTGTGTTCACTTATTTTTCATAATAACCTGGCAGCTGGAGCAGAATAACCTTGCATGGAGACCCGAGCTCTGAATGCTTCATAGCCCAAAGCAGACTGATTCCAAATTCCAGGGGAATACCAAAGAGTGTTCTGGTTATGAGCATTTCTGTTCTTTCACTGAATCTGAGGCAGGAAAGCAAATTTATGGGTCAGAGAAAGTACAAGCAGTTTGGAACCTGATCCTCACCTAACTCAGCTGGAAAGAGCACAGATATCTGTACACTCTTTAGAAGGGCTTGTTTGTTTGTGTGTAGCTGTTTGGTTTCCCTCAATGGTAGCGTAATGCAAAATTTACCAGAAAGCTGTGTCTGATGCTTCAAGTTTCGCTGATGTCCAAAAGACTCAGAAGTGTGACTGGGGCAGGACCCAGCCCTGCCCTACCCTGGGGTGCCCCTTTGCTAAGACATCTTTTACAGCAGCTGCCTCACTGGGGAGCAGCCACCAGCAGGGTCCCACCAGCAGCTGACCTCTCCCATGATGGAGATGCACAAGGACCTGATCCTGGAGATGCTGGCAGGTATTTATGTGAGGGGTTCAGCCTGAAGCTGGGCTCTGACAACAGGCAGCACACGGTTTGCTTTGCACAGGATCAGCCTAAAATCACTGGGTAATTCCTGAGGCTTATCTGACCTGTCCAGAATAATATCCTGGCTTAAATTTTAAGCCAGCAAGATACCGAACATGAGGAGCCACTTGCTGTAAGCGTGTTTCAGCTGTGGGACCAGCAGACTTTTAAGCCAGAATTGCTGTGATATGATCATCAGCCTGCTACATTTTGCCACACAAGAACCTGTTCCATTGTTATCATCACTCCTGGCAGCTGTATCATACTGGATGCAAAGGTCCAGGAGACGAGTCCCAAGTTGGAGAAGAGGGACATGGAGAAGCTTCAGCAGCTGGCCAGTGCTTAACTGTGTGCTAGGGATGCCATAATTCACTGAATCACAGTTTCCTGGAAATGGGAAATGGAGGAAGAGTAGCCATGGCTGGAGGTCAGAAATTATGTCCCAGATTCCTGGTAGAAAGAATGAAGACAACTGATGAGTACAAATTTGATCATTGTGTCTGCAACTTACGTGGGTTTTAGAAAATATGAGGTCTAGACAACAGGATAGGGTCAGTCACACTGTCATGAAGATTTTATCTTCACAAAGTCTTTTAGCAATACTGTTTGGTAGTATACAAAGCTGAGAAAGTTTAGGGTAGGTAAGCCCGTTATCTTCTGAACACTGTGTTTTGGGATGAAGTTCAATGATTACGCCAAAAACTACCTGGACACTGTTCGCTTACAGTTTGTTAATGAAGTAGATTTTAGTGATTTGAATGTCAGGTGTGGATAAGGAATTCTTCACCAGAAGGAGTTCTCTGACATGCAGTAGGTACCTATAGGCAAGTAATTTTGCTTGAATATTTTTACTTGCTTCTTGGAGAGAAGAATTAGGGGATGAGCCCTACAACTTCAGTGAATGTTTAGGATCTTATAAAATAATTTGAGTAATTTAGTTTGTAAAATAAATTTTAGAGTGTTTCAAATATATTTGCTGTTATTAAATTAATATAAAAAACAAACACAGTTTTAATGGCATGAAAGTACTTTTTAACAAAAGAGAGTTGTACGTTCAGCTAGTTGAAAAACATCTATCTTGATACCTAGATTATATACTTCATTCCTTTGTTATAGTCTGTATTAAAATGATACCTTCCATGCATGAATGCAGTTGGGAATCAGTCTATTTGGCAGTCTAGCAGAGATATATCACCATCTTCCTCACTGAGTTGTTCCTTATAACCCTCTAGTAGCAAAACTGAATACAATAGAGGCATGTTTATAAAATCACATAATGGAGTAAGGAAAATTTCTTATATTCAAGTGTCTTTTTTTTTCAAGTCAGTTATTAACAACACGTTTTTTGTTGCACTCAAACATTATTAATTTCTGTTATTCACAGTTTGTAAGCTATCTCCTCAGAAGGCAAGTATTAGTGTTTGCACAAAACCGTTCTTACCTCATTACTTAGGCTACACTGAAAAATCTGGTTCTCCTACTTATCTCTCCCTCCTCTCCCTTCAGGAAGCTTTAGAGCATGTAAAAGGAACACTTTTATGGGTATTTTTTGGCTCAATTGGTACTGCAATATATTATTAGCTTAGTGTAACTCTCAAAATTTTATGAGGCTTCACAGAGTAGCTGAAGTGAACATAGGTTTTATGTTCCATACCTAACAGATCGTGCAAGTTTCTGTCATTATCAGTTAGGATATGCTTGATCAAGTTCAGAGAGTTCACAAATGATGGGGTGTTTTTTTCTTCTCTGGGTGATACATCTGAGAGTCAGAATATTAAGGAGACTGGTTCACGGTTTCAAAATACGGACTTATTATTGTTAACAAAGGTAGATGAAGTTAAATACTAGCAAAAATTATGCTTCCTTAAGTTTACTCACATCTGGGCAGCTGTTTCCTGTGTATATCTATGTGATCCTGTCTGATTGCTATGGATCAGTACATCCCCTTTCACAGAGCGATGATTATTTTTTATTTATTAATAGCAATGAAATCCTATCCTCCCAGAAAATCTTTATATCAACAAAAATTATGGCAATTGAAGTGGTGTTTGGCAAAGGCATTTTTACTCTAACTGTATAAATTTCTGTACTGTGTTTCCTTGTGAACCAAAGTATTAGTTTACAAAATAGTAAACTCTCCCATTCTTCTATTCTGTAATTTCTGTCCCTTTATCAAAAGTATTTAACAAGATACTCAATTACCTGTTAGATATTAATATACTCACTGAATGGAGGAAAAGTAAGAGAATTTTGAAAAGTTCAGTAATCATGTAAATATTTTAGATGTATATAAAATATAGGTAGCTAAATAGATGATAAATAAGGTATAATGATTTATCTGGAAAAAATTAACATATGGACAATGAATACTACTATAATTGAAGATTTTAGCAATTAAGAATTTAATCTTGCTAGATAATGTATAACCAGTTTTGAAACAATGCCACGCAGGTGCTCTTTGTGGGACTACTACTAGCATAATTATGTAAAGAAGTGGCGAATGTGGCTGAAAACAGGTTTTCCAGTTTATAGGTATTCTTTCACTCAGGATGAAAGCTTACTTTCTAACAAGGAATAAACCATGAAGCAAATCCCAACTATATTTTATTCTTGGCAAACAAATATTTTTAGCAGAAACATATGAAATGAAGAGACTAAAAACCCATTTGGAATAAAAAGCTATAAAATCTTACATAAAAATTTTAAATCAGAGGTAAAAAATAACATAAGGCTATAATTCTTTAATTCCTTGAATCTTTTCCATGCAAACACCCAAAGGTAGGCAGCTGCAGTTAAGTTAGTTTCAGTGAAAAAGAATGTAACAATATTTCTTTGATCCTTATGCTTTTAAAGGTGTATTTAGTGTACAACGGCTTCCCAGGGAGACTCAGTATGTTTTAAAATACAGTTATTTTACTTTTCTAAAAGTATGTGTGCTACTGATAGCAATAAGCATATGAAGCCATTAAGGCAGCAGAATGTGTCTTTTCTTCTTCCAGTCTTTCTCCATTATGCATTTCTGAACTCATATTTCAGTTTTCCTATGAAAAGCATAGTAGAATCCCCATGATCAGTTTGAGTACACCAGAGAAATGACTGTAAGATATTGCCTTTGATTCTGAAGGAAATAAATTTGCAAAGAGTCACTATGCTTTATATCTACGCTGTTGTTTCCCCCTCCTCTGCCCAGCTGCACCATTGTTCCTAAGGCTGGTGTACCTGCTAATACCTAAGAATCATCATTTGAGAACTGAACGGGTGGCATGTTTCCCCTTCTTTATTAAAATGACTTTATGCTTGGAATGTAACCAGAAATTTCACTGTAACATGATAACAGGAATAACTGCAAAATAAATGTATGCAAGTCAGTGTACAGAAAAAGTGAGAACATTTAATGAACAAATCCATTATTTAAATATATGCTATTCCAACTAGGACATGTTAAGTTATACATTAGTAAATTGCCTTTTCAAAAGGTTAGTATACAAATACATACACTTTGAAGAAACAAATGTTAAAAAAAGAACTTTAAAAGAAATACTGTGGTGACCATGAACGCAAAATCTAAGATAAGACTTCTAAAAGCAATGTGCAATATAGATATCTTGAGGGGGAAGCTGTAAATCTGTCCTGCACTACTTATACAATGCTTACTACTCCGTTGCTACCAGAAGTAGAGTACAGTGTCCAAAAGGTGGATTCACAGTTGCTGAATTTCAGCAGGATCCATCTTCAGTGTCTCTCATCTCTCCTAAGCTAATAGAAGCACCGCTTAATTAAACATTTTCAGAAAGGCTCCTAAAGGATTATTTACCAAACCCTTTCTTTCTTAGGTCATTAGGCTTCTTCCCTAGTTTTATGGAATAACCCATGTTCTTCCTCCTGGGCTGTCTTCCATTGTCCAGTTAACTATGGATGGGCTCAAAGTTCTGCAGAAGTGTTTCACACAACCCCAATGCCACGTTTTGCTTTTTGCTGGGGATAGTGGCTGAAAAAGGAAAGCAAGTGGAATCAGGAGCTCAGATGACAAATATTCAGGGAGGTATTAAAAAGCAAGTCACATGCAGCAAAACATCCTTAGCACATCCACTTCTCACATCTGGCAAGTATGGTGCCCTCAGAGCCAAGTTTTGAATCTTTACCTGTTCTGACTAACACTGTATAACTTAAAGGCTATGAGGTATGTTTTAAACAAACATGCTCATCATCTTTCCGCTTATTTTCCTTATTTTTCCCTTAGAGCTTCTATCCTCAAAAGAGGCGGAATGGTATCACTGGAGCATAGAGGAGGAATCTTAAATGTAGGAAGTGAGCTTAGAGTAGAGTCTTCAAGAGAGAAAATTATGCAAAGAAGACAGGTCCTGATGTAATCATTCTGTTTATCATGAATCAGTGCATTTACTTTTTACTTCACAAAAATGTTTCTGATTCCTTGGTACCTTACATTGGCATTGGGATTTTGGGTAATAGCTCACCAGGGAATAAACGAATTCAGCCCTAGCCAAGCTTTAGCAAACTACCCTTCTGTACATACATCCTGCTTTGTGAGACCTGTAACTGTCAGGACAAAGTAGTTCATTCTCAGTGTCTGGTCTGTTCTAGAAGAAGAAATGGGGCGGGGTGTGTGTGTGTGTGTGTGTGTGTGTGTGTGTGATAGAAACTGGGAAAGTGATACATAGGGAATATTGGGTCATAAGCTGCTATTTGCATACTAAGATCTTAATTATAGGTAAGTGCACTTTCAAAAGTGATGTTAATTTCAATTATATGCTCCACTTGGTCCACTTAAGATCCCATTACTTTGTTCACTCAGTTATCACCATCATGAGGATAAAATTAGGTTGTCCTGTGTCATAGAAACAACTGTACCGCCCTCGTTTTGTGCGAGGCAATGCACAAATACTGGAGGAGACCCACTGCATCTTTTACCATGGAGGGTGCAACAGTAGCAGTGCTTTGTTCGGTGTTGGAAGTGGAAGTACTCAAATGTGCAACATGAATGACTGCTCAAACAGTTGTCTCTAATGTCTTTTTACTCTATAGCAACAGTTTCCACTAGTGTGTACGCTAAGGTGTGACTTGCTCACAGCACAGGTACTGTACAAGACAGGATGTTATTTACTAAGAGCAACTTTTACTTGTTGCCTATTTTTATATGCCTATTGTTAGTAATATAGGGAAAAAACCCCAAACTCCTTTTTTAAAATTTCCCTGAGGTCTAAATATGTAACAATACAATATGAATGAATATATTTAGATTAGTTGGATTGAAGGTAGAATTGTTATTTTTTCCAGTCCAGAGCCGGGTTTATACTGAAGTTCAACATAAATGACCTTCCCAAATGTATTAAATATCTGAAGGATCGAAAACAGAATTAATTGTGTCTTGAATATCTGACTATTTGCATGTCAATGGCAAACATATCTAAGGTGAGTTTATTATGAAAAAGGAAACCTTTATGCCCTTCAGCCAAGGCATCCTCCACCACATGCATTTACATGAAGTAAAACATCCCAGAGGCTTAGGAAACATCCAAGGTAATAATCTTAGTTGCCCTGTCCAATACATTATTTCTCGGTAAAATAGGAACAATTAGTTGAGATCTCTTAGTGAATAAAATGAACTCCCTTGTTTGCCTGCTAATGAATTGGCAAGCCATATTTAACTTTGTGAAGTACATAGGAATGATGCAGCAAACCTAAGGTAGAAATGAATTTTATTTTTTTAAATTATACATTTCCTAAACCTTTTAATCAAGACTAGACAATAAAACAATCTTAAAAATCCACTCCTACCTTTAGTGTTGTTTTTCTTTACTAATATTTCAACAAATATATTTTCACTGTAATAAATTATGGGCTTAAGAAGATCGCATTTACAATTTTACACATAAATGATAATCTCATCTCCCAGATAAGCAGTTAAATAGATAGCTTTCTTATTAATAGCACAATGATACAACCAAATGATGGGTAATCTCTATTATCTTTATAAATAGATATGAAGTATATAGATGTGAAAGAAGCATTGATGTGGAAAATGTTAAAATAACAAATCTTATTAGAAGAAAGAATTTAGAAATAACTTGTCAGGAGGGTAATGACCTCAATTTAATTTTATGTGAAATTATAATTGGCATATTTAATAAAGGAATGCTATTGCAAATTACATATTTGATATAATATTACAGGACATCTTATTTCCTCTGACTTGTATTTATATTAAATAAAAATCTTTGAGATAATCAAGGAAGATAGATAATTTAGAGTTTGGGTAATCTGCTGAGATGATAGGTTTACAATAGCTTTCAATTCAAAAGAGGGAAAGTGGGGAAAGTTATCTGAAAGTGTTCCTTTTGTTCTTTTGCCCCAAAAGATGCTGGTATTTAACATAGTGTGGTACATGTTCTTAGATGTAGCCCAGACTGTAGCATCTTCAAGATGTAGTCAAACGAGCTCTGTGGTTTTTTTAAGACATCTCGTCTGAGGCCAGAAAATTCATTGTGTGCAAACTGTCTGAGAAATACCTGAGAAAGTTCTAAAAATGACCCAGTTTTCATCTCTTGCACACACATATATAAGGAAAGTATAATGTCTGTCATTATCATTCTGTCATGTGCTTGTTTCTAATCCCAAACTAATATTAGACTAGTAACTTCAAAGTAGCTCTGCAAATAATATCAAAGTTTATGTTGGGGAGGAGGAGGAGAGGGTGCCTGTGGAGTCCTCCAAAACATCGCTCAATATAAGGATTTAGTTACAATATATCCCAAATTCAACCTAGATACCCTTAATGACATGAGAATAGTGAAGATTTCAAATCTGGGACAAATATTACAAACAGAAAAGTAATCTGAAACCATCTCTCATTGTTTAATGTTTCTCCTGTGCTCGCATAAAATAGTACTAGGAGGGCTGCAATTCTAGACATAATAGTCTCACCAAGACAGGCTCACCAAGAAAAGTCACTATCACAAGTGACCTGTGAAACTGAATGTGAGTTATTTTGGAAACATTTCCAAAGAGGGAAGGAGAACTGTGGCCATGAGGAATCCCTCAGCATTTACTTTTTAAATTCTGAGCTGATACATAAATGTAAAAACAGATAAACTGATGTTGTTGAAAAAGAAATGCTTGTTCTTACATGGTGTCATTGAAATACTGTCATATGTATGTAGATATGTTCATAGACATGCTTGGGTTTTACTGTAACCTAAATACTAGATTCTGATATAGTTTTGAAGATGAAATGTTTTATGGATGGAGAGCAGAGTACTGCACCATCAAAGCACATTCCAAAAGACCACTCTGGGGAAGAGCCCCTATAGCTGTTTTGCAGATTAGTTGACATTTGGACATATAACACAAAAATCAACCCAGAAATCCTATGTCTCACCTAGCTTTGGAGATACCTAAATGGTTCTTATATCCACATTTTGGGCAACGGTTTTTAATTCATCTAAACTGAAGCTCCTTACAATCCTTGAGGATAATGCTTAGTTCTCATAAAACACCTTTGTGATCCATTATGATATTGAGAACTACCTAACTAGAACTAACTCTAGAGTGACCTTATACATGAAATAGTCATAGAAGAGTTAGTTGTAATCAGGATGAAACATACCAGCTGACCTTGCAACTGAGTATTCAGTTGGTTCACTTTTCTTCACACATGACATTGACATTTAATTATTTACTTAAAAAAATAATCACAATTCTCAAAATGTTAATGAAGGGATTAGGTTGTTTTAGCAACCCAGAGGTCTAAACTGATCACCACAGTCCACTGTACTTTCCAAGGACAGCACATTTTAAAAAGTTTTGCCAGATTTTGTTTCTTCTTTCTTCAAGATTGTCAATAGAGTGCCATTTGAAGTTTTCATTTATTCATAGAATAGAATCATAGACTCATAGAATAATTTCACTTGGGAAAGATGTTTAAGATCAACAAGTCCAACTGTTAACCCAAGACTGCCAAATCCATCCCTAGACCGTGACCCTAAGCACCACATCTGGGCAGTTTTTAAACACCTCCAAGGATGGTGATTCTCCAGTTTCCTTGTGCAGCCTGTTCCAATACTTGACCACCCTTTCAGTGAAGAAATTTTCCCTAATATCCAACCTAAACCTCCTATGGCACAACCTGAGGCCGTTTCCTCTTCTCCTGTCACTTGTTATTTGGGAGAAAAGACCCACCCCCACCTGCCTGCAGCCTCCTTTCAGGTAGTTCTAGAGGGCAGTAACATCCCCCCTTGAGCCTCCTTTTCTCCAGACAGAACAACCCCAGTTCCCTCAGCTGCTCCTCAGAAGACTTGTGCTCCAGACCCTTCAGCACCCTCATTGCCCTTCTCTGGATATTCTCCA
The DNA here is from genome assembly GCF_023634155.1 of Falco peregrinus. Lineage (NCBI taxonomy): Eukaryota > Metazoa > Chordata > Aves > Falconiformes > Falconidae > Falco > Falco peregrinus. Next base: position 2,864,963 of record NC_073722.1, read on the forward strand.
GCACCTCTGTGTCCCCCTTGAAGTGAGTGGCCCAAAACTGAAGACTGTTTGAGGTGTGGCCTCACCAGTGCTGCGTACAGCATTTGCCTTGTCCTGCTGGCCACACTGTTTCTGACACAAGCCAGGATGCTGTTGGCCGCCTTGGCCACCTGGGCACACTGCTGGCTCATGCCCAGCCGGCTGCTGACCAGCGCCCCAGGCCCTTTCCCCCAGGCCCTTCCCAGCCGCTCTCCCCCAGCCCATAGCACTGCGGGGGGTTGCTGTGACCCAAGGGCAGGACCCGGCACTGAGCCTTGTTGAATCACATACAGCTGGCCTCGACCCATCGGTCCAGACCCCTCTGCAGAGCCTTCCTGACCTCAGGCAGATCAACACTCCCCCCAAATTGGTGTTGCCTGCAAACTTTCGGAGGGTGCACTTGATCCCCTTGTCCAGATAGCCAATAAAGATATCCTGCAAGAGTGGGCCCAATACAGAGCCCTGGGGTGACACCACTTGTGACCAGCTACCATGTGTAATTAACTCCAGTCACTACAGCTCCTTGGCCCCAGGCATCCAGCCAGCTTTTTACCCAGCACAGATGCACCCATCCAAGCCATGAGCAGCCCCTTTCCCCAGGACAACGCTGTGGGAGGTGGTGTCAAAGGCTTTACTAAGGTCCAGGCAGTAACATCCACAGCCTTTCCCTCATCCGCCAGGCAGATCATCTTTGCACAGAAGGAGCTCAGGTTAGTCAAGCAGGACCTGCCCTTCATGAACCCCTGCTGGCTGGGCCTGATCCCCTGGTTGTCCTGCACGTGCCATGTGAGGGCACTCAGGATGATCTGCTCCATAACCTTCCCCGGCACCGAGGTCAGGCTGACAGGCCTGTAGTTCCCTGGATCCTCCTTCCCGCGCTTCTTGCAGTTATGTATCACACAGGCCAACCTCCACTCTTCTGGGACCTCCCCAGTTAGCCAGGACTGTTGATAAATGATGGAGAGTGGCTTGGCGAGCTCCTCCACCAGCTCCCTCAGTACCTTCAGGGTGGATCCCATCCGGCCCCATAGACTTGTGTCTAAGTGGAGCAGCAGGTCACTGACTGTTTCCTCCTGGACTGTGGGGACTTCATTCTGCTCCTCATCGCTGAATTCAATGCAGTGTTTGAGGTTAAAAGTAAACTTTTTACAGACCACATGTTTGACAAGTGTTTCTTTGCTGTATAAAATTTGCTGAACTTGCCTGGAACAAGCAATCTGTAGGAAGCAATGCTTCTGGAGAAAGGAGTGCTTGCGGTTGCAGGAAACTGAAATGAGTAGAGACACTTTGAAAGCTGTTCTGTTTCTTAGTGAAACTTTTCTCGTGTTTTCTGCATACTCACTCAGAACACTACATCACTGAGCAATATCTTTTAAATTAATGTATATTTTGCTATTAATTCAAACTTATACTGTGTTATATCAACAGTTTTTCAAATTTAAGATACCTTACAGCAATATTTTTTTTTTTTTTAATACCGAAAATACTGTTACTCAATATATGGCTAGGCAGGTGGTCACCAACAAAAGATGTATGTTATCCATGTCAGTCAATGTTTTTCTACTTAATTTATAGTACTATAAAAATCACTATTATATAAAATACCACAAGATAAATAGCAGCAATATTTATAGAATCATAAAATCATAGATTCATTTAGGTTGAAAAAGATGTTTAAGATCAACAAGTCTTTTTAAGATCAACAAGATGTTTAAGATCAACAACAGCCAGGACTGCAGTCCCTAAGCACACATCTATGTGTTTTTTAAACACTTCCAGGGATGGTGATTCCACTGCCTCCCTGGGCAGCCTGTTCCAATACTTGACCACCCTTTCAGTGAAGAAATTTTCCCTAATATCCAACCTAAACCTCCTATGGCACAACCTGAGGCCGTTTACATTTGTCCTGTCACTTGTTATCTAAGAAAAGATGCACCCCCACCTGCCTACAGCCTCCTTGCAGGTTGTTCTAGAGGGCAGTAACGTCCCCTCTGAGCCTCCTTTTCTCCAGACTAAACACCTCCAGTTCCCTCAGCTGCTCCTCATAAGTCTTGTCCTCCAGACCTTCAGCAGCCTCATTGCCCTTCTCTGGATACACTCCATCACCTCTGTGTCCACCTTGAAATTAGGGGCCCAAACTATTGTTAACTATTCTAATTTACACTTTGGGAAGTTATTTTGTATCTCAGTGCCTTATTTTTAGGTTTTAAAAATATTTTAAATATTGTTATAGATATGAAATTTATAATAAAATTGCGTTTCTGCCCCTTCACATACCCATGATGATGCACTCATGGTCAAGCTCTGGAAGAACTGGGGGATGAAATCTTTTGGAAGGTATTTTGATTCACTATCACTACAGCCTACAAACAGCCTGTCAAGAGTACTTCTAGCACTGAGGCTGTGTTGAATTTGTCTTTGTCAGTGAAACTACCACTTTCTACTAGCCTAGTATGAGACTTATCAGATGTTTTTAGAGCTTGAAGCAATACATACTGCTATAAAAATTCTGACTGCCCAACAAAATCCTGAACAGAGGCTGCTATAACTTGGAAGCCCTGAATCTTCTAAATAGTACCTAAAACATTTCGAACTGACTAAAGGCCAAAAACTGGAGGACAGAAATGTAAATCAAGGATCTGAGTGTCCCCTCAGCAAGTTTGCTGATGATACCAAACTGGTAGGAGCCGACACACCAGAAGGCTGTGCTGCCATTCAGTGAAACCTGGACAGGCTGGAGAGCTGGGCAGGGAGGAACCTCATGAAGTTCAGCAAAGACAAGTGTAAGGTCCTGCACCGAGGGAGGGAAAACCCCACACACTAGTACAGCCTGGGGCTGACCTGCTAGAAGGCAGCTCTGCGGAGGACCTGGGACTTCTAGGTGACAGCAAGTTGCCCATGAGCCAGCAGCGTGCCTTGGTGGCCAAGATGGCCAAGGGGATTCTGAGGTGCATTAGGAGGAAGAGCGTGGTCAGCAGATCCAAGGAGGTGATCCTGTCCCTCTACTCTGCCCTGGTGAGGTCACATCTGGAGTGCTGTGTTCACCTCTGGGCTCTTCAGTTCAAGAGGAAGATGGTCCAGTGCAGCTACAAGATAACTGGGGGACTGGAGCATCTCCCTTATGAGGAAAAGCTGAGAGAGCTGGGCCTGTTCAGCCTGGAGAAAAGAAGACTGAGAAGGGATCTTATTGACGTCTATAAATATCTTAAGGGCAAGCATCAAGAGGATGGGGCCAGGCTATTTTCAGTGGTGCCCAGCAACAGGACCAAAGGGAAACAGGCACCAACTCCAGCACAGGCAGTTCCATCTGAATATGAGGAAGAACTTCTTTACCTTGAGGGTGGCAGAACACTGGGACAGGCTGCCCAGAGAGGCTGTGGAGTCTCTTCTCCGGAGACATTCCAAACCTGCCTGGGCATGAACCTGCAACCTGTCAGGTGAGCCTGCTTTAGCAGGGGTTTAGACTAGATGACCTCCAGAGGTCCCTTCCAACCCTGACCGTTTGTTGGTGATTCTTTGATTCTGTAATCCACATATTATCCTTTGTTCATCATCAGATTTCAGTTATAACTTCCAGAATTGGGGTGGGGTGGGAGGGTGAGATGCCTTATGCAAGAATAGTAACATAATTGACCTCTGTTTACATGAATGAATTACTTCTGATTTCTAAGTGGCTAAACCCTGAGACCACAGGCTAAGTATTGCATTATGATAACATAAATTTGTTATGTCTTAGAACAACATTGTAGCAAAGATACCACTACACTTCTAAAACAAATGCATATATTTCAAAATAAACAAACCTTTCTTTCACACAAACATAAAAAGCCCAAGACCATTCACCTTTTCTGTGGTATCTGCAGTAGACCTGAAGTAGCTTGTAAACTCTAATTATCTCATGTCACCAGAGTGTAGACTTGAGGGAAGAGTGACTGACATCATCTGCTTGGACTTGTGCAAAGCTTTTGACGCTGTCCCACATGACAGCCTTGTCTCTAAACTGGAGAGATGGATTTTATGGTGGACCACTTGGTGGATAAGGAATTGGCTGGATGGTCACACTCAAAGAGTTGCGGTCCATGGCTCAATGTCCAGGTGGAGACCAGTGACGAGTGGCATTCCTTAAGGGTCTGTACTGGGACTGGGTGCTGCTTAGCATCTTTGTTGGCAACATGGACGGTGGGATTGAGTGCACTCTCCTTAAGTTTGCTGATGACAACAAACTGTGTGGTGACACCAGAGGGAAGGGATGCCATCCAGAGGGACCTTGACAGGCTTGAGAAGTGGGCCTGTATGAACCTGGTGAAGTTCGACAAGGCCAAGTGCAAGGCCGCACCTGCGTGGGTGAAAACCCCAATATCAATACAGGCTAGGTAGATAATGGGTGTAGAGCAGCCCTGAGGAAAAGAACTTGGGGACACTGGTGGATGAAAACCTCAGCATGGCCTGACAATGTGCACTTGCAGCCCAGAAAGCCAATCAAATCCTGGGCTGTGTAAAAGGTGTCACCAGCACATTGAAGGAGGTGATTCTTCCCCTCTGCTCTGCTCTGCTCTTGTGAGACCCCACCTAGAGTACTGCATTCAGCTCTGGAGCCCCAAAACATAAGAATGACATGGACCTGTGGGAACGAATCCAGAGGAGGACCATGAAGGTGATCAGGCAGCTGGAGCACCTCTCCTATGAAGCCAGGCTGAAAGAGTTGGGGTTGTTGAGCCTGGAGAAGGGAGGGCTCTGGGAAGACCTTACAGCAGCCTTCCAGTATCTAAACAGAACCTACAAGAGAACTGGAGAGGGATTTTTTTACAAGGGCATGTAGCGATAGGCCAAGGGGTAATGGTTTAAAACTGAAAGAGGGTAGATTTAGACTAGATATAAGGAATAAATCTTTCACCGTGAGGGTGGTGAGGCACTGGCACACTGGCACAGGCTACCCCGAGAAGCTGTGGGTGCCCCATCCCTGGAAGTTTTCAAGTCCAGGCTGGATGGGGCTTGGAGCAACCTGGTCTAGTGGAAGGTGCCCCATGGCAAGGGGGTTGGACCCAGATGATTTTTAAGGTCCCTTCCAAACCAAACCATTCTATGATTCTGTGATGATTCTATGAACCAAGAGTACATAAACTGATATACCTTGTTTCTGATACACCATCTCACCTAAATGAAATTTCGTAAGAAAGAATGACTGCCCTGATATACTTATTTCCTGAAAATATAATATGAAATTGTAACCTGGGAGCCATCTTCTAAACAAAGGGCTTTGAGATGGTCAAGCCATCAAAAAGTATGCAATATGAAATAATTGACATGTTCCATTAAGTGTCTGCATGAAGTCTATAGATGCTCTTCAGTATTCATTACTATTTTAGGATTTTCCTTTTCTGTTCTTTCTAATTGCATGCTTAGGAATTATGTTTGGGGCTTTTTTTTTTTTTTTTTTTTTTTTTTTTTTTTTTTTTTTTTTTGCTGGTTACTCAGAGGTTTTTTTTCCCATTTGCAAAGAAACTGCTAGCAGGATGTACACAGTGTCTAGCTAGGACTAATGAGCCTGCAGGATAAGCATCAATATGCTTGCCAACCCACATGTAAGCCTTATGTCTGTGTTTACTCAGACTGATCTTTGATGCTGCTGCCTTGTAACTCTTTCAGTTAACTTCAGGTTTTCATACCTTTCTCTAGCAGTATTTTTCTTCTTGAATTTTTGGGCAGCTATTCCTATCTCAACAGTCTAACCTCTGCTTGAAATATTAACTTTCTTACCATTTGTAGTTGTTTCCTGTGGACTTTGGCAAAGTTGTTCATAATTAAACAACTTTCTCTGAGCTGAGCTTTTGCAGCTGGACTGCATCAAAAAGACTTTGGAGTAGGCAGTGGAACCTTTTGGAGAACAGTTACAATACTACTTGTAAACAGACAGTACTTTGGAGGGGGTAGAAAAAGAAACACTAGTAAAAATAAGCAGAGTAATGCTTTATAATAAATTTAATGAAGTCATTAGGTGAGCTTCACCTAATTCTTGGTTGTAATTGAGAGCAGAACAAACATAACTTTTTATGAGACTGGATTCTTTAGTTAACACAGCAATATGGAGAGGACAGGGGGCCTGTAAAAAAATTCATGTTCTTAGTTCTGTAAAAGTAAATGATCATTTTAGCTACCACAGATGAGAAAGAGAGAGGAAAAATTCTCTTGTGATGCTTAAGAACTTATAAAGAGAGAAGAGAATAAGTTTGCCATGGGGAAAACCCACAAGCTTCATCTTTTGTTGTTGTTTCGTGATCCTCAGATTTGAAGAAGCTCATCTTAGAATTTAGGTTTATGCTAAACCAAGCTAAACCCCTGTTTTTCTTTACTAGGATTATATTTTCTGTTCAGTAAGTCATTTGCAAAAATATATCTTTGTCCCTCTGCTTTCTTATAATCTTGGCCAGTATACCTTTAAGTTGCTCATCCATCACAGTCAAAAGCTGTCTTCATGAATCACTTCTTGGTGTCAATGATTATCACTTATTTTGCAGGCAACAAGAAACTGGATACTTTTTCAAGGTAGATGTTTCATTAACAATTTATCCTTTGACAATCCAGATTATTCTCAACACTTTATAGAGAAAATTAAACATTTTTAAGAGAAATATTAACCTTAAAATAGCAAACTATTCTCTGCTACTTCATATAAAAGATCCATATATTTAAGTATAAACCTACTTGTAAAGGGTTTATAATTTGATTAGATTTATATTGCTCAATTAAAAGTAACAAAGTCCTACCAAATGTCATACTGAAGTTGTTTTCAAAGTAAACTCAGGATTAGGCAGAGCAGAGATGAGTGGGGAGAGTTGATTAGTTACACTGCATTATGATGCAAAGCTATAAAAAAATCATTTATAATATTGCTGTTTATATTCCAATAAAATCTAAAAGGTTCACATTAAGATCATCCCTCCGGCGCTAGACCTTGTACAATCAAAGAATAGTAATCAGTGTTTGCTAAAGAAGCTCTCAGTCCAAACAGATTAAAGTGTAGGAGGGAAAAGATTATTTAAATCTCTTCTCTCATAATTGTCTCCAGGATGATTGCTAAAGTATATTTCAGGTATGAGAAAAGTCAGTTTGATAAAGGGAGAGCATCATGTTATTATTATTAATTTCCCACATCCTATGTGAATATATCCTTTGGGCTACTCTTTAACAACTACCCTATTTTGTCTGCAAGTCATAAGCTGTGGTCTCAGATCTGGTCTGTGGTTCTTAAAAAAATGGTGTTAGTGAATCAGTCAGGATAGAAAGGACGCATGAAAGTATACTTTATATATAATCTGTCTTCAAAGTCTGACATAGCTGTCATTGGGTCTGTTGATAGACTCCCACTGTCAAATCAGTGTCTATAAATATAGTAAAAGAATTGGCAGTGCAAGTTTCTGTACTCTTAGTATTGTGTCCCAGTTTTTCAAAGATCTTTTAAAAGAATGACTTAGTGGTTTAGTTTTCATCCTTATTCTTCCCTGTCTAATCGCTAAGGCTACTCATAAGGAAGAGATTTACTTATGCTTGCTCCTAGACTTTAGGAACTTAAACTGATATCATCATCTTTCACTTGAAATTCTGACCAACTATTAGAAATTTTATGTCTTTAGTGGGATGGGCTAGAATTGATGACTTCTATTCCTGCCACTGAAGAATAGTACTGAATAATCCTTCATACTGAATTGGTTTTCTCCTGCTCACGTCTTGTTTCACATTAGATGTGTTATGTGCAAATAAACACCAAATCCCAGAAAAATCAGGTTTTCAGTATGCAACATCTTACATACTGTGGGTGTTTAAAAATGTCTAAAGAAAAAAAAAAAAAAAAAAAAAAAAAAAAAAGCCAAGCCACAACTAAGAAGTAAAAAGTGAAAAGTAAAGTATCCCTTTGGAAGTATGAATTGATAGGCCCTTATTCAGGGCCTATGGAGAAAGTATTTTATTCTGCTCAGTTGGTTCTGAAACTGGTGCAGGGATATCAAGAAAATGATCATATTCATAGCACCACACATGCTAGTGAGTCAGTGCTTATTCCACAGCAAAGCTGGGTTTCTCTGCCCACCCCCCAAAAAACAAAACACCAAAACCAAACCATTATTCTTTTTTTTTTTATAGGAGCAATGCTGCGATGTTTAGAAAAGTTTTCACAACTTAACTGGCAGAAGATGCTGACTTATGCAGAAACATGCACATATATTTCTTTTTAAACTTTGGCGTAAACCCATGGACTTGAATGAAACTACTCACATAAAACTGTGTTTAATACTTTGATGAATGAGGAACATAGTACTATTTTTATTTCTGCTGTGCCCTAAAGCTGAGCTTAAATTTAGAAAAGAGGGAGGATAAGAGTGTGAAAATAAAACCCCCCTTTTCTGTAGTCTCTATAGAAGCAAGAAAAAAATATAATAAATGGCTTATTGCTATTGTGTTTTTTCAAACTATTACATTTTAATTTATTGGCTGAATGAATCCAAGCTGGCATATTGTGTGAAGTATTTAAACAGAAGTAATATGAAGTGATCTGAACTTAAAGTGCTTCACTTGAAGTTATCAAAAAGTTCATCTGTATCTTTTTCAAAGTCTTGTTTGACTGTAGCATCTTCAAGATGCCCTGGTGAAAATTACCGTGTCCCTTGTTAATAGGTAATATCTTCAGACTTGCCATCCAGTCAAAGCTTTTTCATGTACTCTTGTTCTGAGTGGAAACTAGCCTACAATTCATAAATGGTTGTGAACCTGGACATAATCCCAGTTAGTAGGGGATTTTTGCATTGTGATCTGCATGATAATTTACAGAAGCTTACAATTCTAAATCAGATTTTGTTATGGATATTTTTTGTTAGAATACTTTTTTTTTAAGCTAGATGAGTAAACCCCATCTTCTCTGCTCTGATCAGTTTTCTGCATTTTAGTGCTATAGGCAGGAATTTATATGTATTATAGCAACTCTTAAAATAAGTGTTGCTTTTTTAAATATCCTAAAAGATCCATGAATTTTAAAATATGAATCATAAAGTAAGTGTGTGTATATATATACACACACAGATGCATGAAATTGTACTTGCATGTTTTTCATTACTGTGTTCTGTGATATTAACCAGTTGTATTAGTTTATGAACTGCCATAAACTCACTGAAATGTAAGACATGCAAAATACGGTCTTAAAATGAAAAAGAATAATGCTTTCAGCTATAGCTGGGTTTAGACCTGGAGACCCATCATTAAACTGCAATAACATGAAATTATGCACACATCTGTATACACAACATTTATTTGAACCAATTTCTAGATCATGCAAAAACGATAGATCTTATCAATCTGGTCTTCAACAAAGCCTTACTGTAGCGATGCCTTACTGAATATGATGAAAGTGTCTGCTGATAGAAAACTAGCAAACATAGAAGTTAGAGTAACTGTAATGTCAATAAAGTCTTGAGCAAAAGAAAGGGTGAGACAACACTCCAGATTTTTCTCTTGCAGTGAAGAGAAGTTAACCAGCAGAGTTTCTAAAGACTTGGATGGTTGGTCAATATTTTCATGCAGGATGACACTAAACATAGAAGGAAGCTAGTAATGTTTTGTAATAGCCCAGGTTTGAGAGTCGTCCCTGATAAGGAACAGAATTAAAATGTTGTACAGGGAGACTGAATAATCTGAGGAGTTGGATTAGTGTATATGAGTACACAATGGCATAGAGTGAACCTTCATGTATCTAGGGACTGAAAAGAGTTTCTGCAGTTAAATAGGTTTTCAACAGATACAATAAAGAAGAGAAAGTTGTGTATGTTAAATGTAGTCAATGAATGAATGCAATGAAAAAAATTACAGCAGACAACATACTCCTTGTACAAGTGGACAAATGGACAAATAACCAGTGTGCTTTATAACACATTGTCTGGAATATAAATTTCAGTTATAATAGATGTGAAGGTCTGAACCCGTTTTTCAGCAGAGGACAGGGAAATAAAAATTCTAGTTATACCTAAGGTAAAATTTGATATCGGGATTGCCTGAGGAGATGCCGTCTAGTCTTTTCTTTTTTCCCCCTCTTATTCAACAGTAACTCCACGCTGCAAATTTGTTTTCTTAGCTGCAGTTAGAGGACTGCTATCAGTGTCTGACACCATCATCCCTGGTTCTCAGTCAAATACTGACTAGATGTTATTCTGAATCAGTGTGTCAAGAATAGACTGATAAAGGTTCAAATGAGTGTAAGTTACAGCTTGGGTACAAGTTACAGGGAGACTGGGAGGCAGATATACAATTGCAGCAGAAGGACCTTTTGGGTATCTGCTACAAGAAAATTCCAGGTGAACTGGAAAGTTGGTGCTTGAAGCAGTGGGGAGGGGACTACCATGAGTGTATAGGCACAGCTCTTAAGCAGCAATATTTAGATCAAAAGACATGTTCACATGTTCATGTTCACAGTAAAGAAAGAGGATTTATAAGCTAAAATACAACACTGCAGGCGTGCTGCTTCCAGACTGAAGCAGTGTGGTGACATGCTGCACTAACTGGGCCAGGGAGAACTCAAGGATCCGTGCCACACTCAAGTGGCATATTCGCTTTTCATGAAAGTACAAAAAAAGAAATACTATGTTATGATTCCAGCTTCTATCATCTTCTTGTTACATTTTCAAACCATCACTTCCATGCTTTCTCGCACAGAACTTTCTATAAATATCCCCACTACTATTTACTTGACAGCTGCTAATGTCTTGAAAGCACTGACTAACATCATGTATATTATAAGAATACTAAATATTTCCTCACACTTTAGAGTGTTCCTTCACACTTTTCCTTGCCTTGTCATATAAAAATAATAATAAAACAATACAAGCCAGGTATTTTTTCCTCTATATTTGTTTACTGCTTGCCAAAATGGGTTTTAGTTCCATTACTTTACAATTAAAATGTGTGCTACTGGGTAAAAAGCATTCGTAAATATGCAGGTTATAAAATGTCTTTTGGAGGTTCTTCTGGATTTACTCTTCAGTTTAACACTTTTGTAATCTTTGCTACAGAATATTGCAAACTGCAGAATGTAAATTGAACATTCTTGCATAAATTCCCTTGCAGCTGGATAGAAAAAGGCTGGTCATTTAAGAACTGTGTTAGACAGAGGGGAAAAAATGTTCACTCTCTTAAAATGTTTGTAGTTTCTTCCTTCTGTATCTATTTTTCAGTTTCAATACTTCCAGAATTTTTTTTAGACTTCTTCATTTTCTAAAATCTAATCTTATTTTACTAATTTAAGTTACATGTAGAAGAAAAAGACTTATATTTAAAAACTCATTGTGTACACTTGATGCCATAAATCTTGGAAACTCAATAGCTTCCAATAATCTTGGAGTCTCCTATATGTATGGTCTCTGTCAAATACATAATGTATTTAGTTTCTTTATTTCAAAACTTCAATATATATCTATGTTTTCCTTCCTGCTGCAAATGCCCAGAACAACTTATTTACTTGCTGACAGAACGTGCAACAGCTTATTTTTTGCTCACTCCTTTAGAAGTGAACTATCGAATAAAATTGGATCCTTTGCAAAGGACTGCACTTCGGGAGTGCAAAAGAATGTGCATCACTTAAGCCTCATCTAAGATTTAAAACCAATGATTTAAATAGATTTTTAGATGAGTCATAATTACTATACAAGCATTCTGCACGGAAGTGAATGTGATTTACCTGCATATTTTCACTCAGAATGTAATTACTTGCCAGTGTATTACCTCTCAGTTTTGATGAGTCTATTTTTAAAATTAAATCATTATGTGTGCTTCTCCTCTCACCACACGGAGGACCTGTGCTGGGATGTCTGTGCTGCTGAACTTCCAAAGCCAAGGCTCTTGGAGGAGTCCTCTGAAATAAGATAAATTGCCCATAAGACAGGATTTAGAGTAACTGAAGTGATTTTATACACAAATCGTTTTATGAGAGATCCTGAGAAAGGGTGTTTTGGTTACCGGAAGTCATGTCGCTGGATTAAATATTAATTGTCTCTAATAGAAGCTTCCTTGGGAATCAACGTGCCAGAACGATGCAGCAGGCAGAACTTTATTTCAACTTTTAAGTACACGAGGGCCCTTGGCTATGAGGTGGCCCATCCCTGCCCTCATCTCAAGCTTTTTTTTGTACTAGAGAAATAAGCTAGTCCCATTCAGAGTGTCTAAACCCAGCATAACTTCCTAATTATTTTATTTGAGCTAATGAAATGTTAAAAAGATTTCACCTTTTCATCTTCACTGCCCTATTTCTCTCGCTGTGCTATTTCACATGCTCTTTTTGGGCCTCCTGAGCCTGACCTTCCTTTCCATTTCTGGCAGCAGCACCCTGACTGATTTTTATCTACAGAGCCAGAAGCCATCACTCCATTTCTGGACTTCTGCTGGGGGTCAGTGCTCTAATTAGCATGTTACTTATTCTCGTGTGTTTTTAATCAAGGTTAAGGGGTCTAGCTCCCCTTTAGGAGCTAGCTAGGAAAAATTTCTCGATTCCCGAGGTGCTCCTGAGCATTCGATAACATATCTATGACCTGGATTTCCCAAACCACCTTCTCTAAAATTCTCATCTTGTTCTCCTAACTGCTTTGTGCTTTGCATCTTTCTTTTTTTCTTTTTTTTTTTTTTTTTTTTTTTTGTCCTCTTTTTGTTTTTGTCTTTCCTGTGTTGCTATGGTCTTGTCTGCATCTGATTAATTCAGGCACAAAGAACAGTGTAAATAACTCCAGAAACTGACCTTAAATTGCCTTTACCTCATCAGGCTTACCATGAAATGTGTTATTTGCAGGGAAACTTGTCGAGTTTAATCTCAACATTGATTTCGTTAAAACAAGGAACCAGAGAATAAGGCATCATCAACTTTTTTGTATTTGTCATTCTAAGGATTGACAATATGAAGCAAAATATTTCTGTACTTCAGGAAAACATTCCAAGACACTTTCAGTAATGATTATAATGGAAATACAAATTTTCTGGAAAAAAAAAATATATTCTAATTTATGAAAAGAAACTGTATTGCAGTTTTAATACAAGGCCTCAGCTGTAACAGGTTTTTTTCTACTGGCTTTATAATCTCAGCACTGAAGATAACTTTTTCCACCAATATAGAATATCTAAAGTGGACAGCCAGCCTGGTGCAATAACTCAGTGTCACTGCACTTGTGTAAAGCAATTCCCCTTGCCCCCTGCCCCATATTTCTAGATCTTAGTGAAAAAGTACCTGAAAAATTAAGTGCTTTCAATCCTTTATATATATGACAGAAAAGCTGTATAAAGAATGGGCTACAGACAGCAAATTATTTTACCATTGCTACGTAGGTCTATTACAGAAAAACAACTTTCCACTGGAAATACAACAGAAGGGCTTCTTTGATCCATAAATATACAGTCTAAGCTCATTTAACACAGCAAGTAACCCAACCTGATTTCTGATCTGGCACTAAATGCTAGACCAATGTACTCAGAAATGGTTTCTAAGGCTCCAGGTATGATGAAATAAACCACCAAGATGGAGATAGAGGGCCGTACTTTCCTGGGTATGGAGAAAAGAGCAGAGAAATCTGAATTGCTTTGTCACGAGAAGGGTTTCTGTTTGATTTTGTCCAGCAGTAAGTATATTTTCCCACAATAACAAAATGTTCTTTGCTATAAACACATGCATTTGTCATTTGACCAGCTTAGTTTCTCCACATGTGAAGACGTCTTAGGTATCAACATTTCTATTCCTCTGTTGTGCCACAAATAAAATGTTTACCATAGTCCTGTCTTCACACTGAGACCTTCTTCTTTCCCATACATTTCCAGATTATCCATTCCCAATCCTCCCATATTATTTCAGTGATACTATGTTTCGTTTTTTTTTTACATCCAATTCAGAAATCACTTTTTCTTCTTTTTTTTTCCAGTTTCAGAAACTATATGAACTAGTACATTAACTTCAGCAATTTAACAAAAGGAAAACCCTTCATCTTGTCTAATTCTTCCATTCTGCTTTGAACCAGAAAAATACTACTATTTGTCAAAGCTTTAGTTTTCATTTGGGCAACTGCCTAAATATGACTGGCTAAAGCATGTTTATTTAATTTTACTGCAATGTACTATTCAGGATGTGCCCCAAACTGTTCCTTAGCATTGCCTTGAGGAGCAAAACTCCAAGTATCTGAAAGCTACTGATAACCTCTAGCCAAATGAATAAATGTATGTTTATGAATTTTCTCTGCAGATGAATTGCAAAAGGGACAGCACAGCAATTCCAGTTGCTGCTATAAATGAATAAAGTTAGTGAGTGAATTATTCCTAGTCTAGTAGGATAACCTGGAAAAGTCTTCATTAACTAATACTTTTCCCCAAGAGAATCACTTAAATTCTGTTTGGATTCTAGCATAATCAAAATGGATTCTGGTAGTGCCTGACTAGGCATGTACCTCGAAACATTTATTTTTCAGTATTTCAAAAATATAACAAGGGAAGGGGATATGCCAAGATGTATGCAAAGTGACTACATTCACCTCTGAGATTAAAATTACATCGAGTGTTATATTTTAATGTCAAGTGAACTTTGTCCTAGGAAGTGTTATGGTTGATGAAGGGAAAATAACAGATCTGAGAACTGGGTAGAACAGCTTAGAATTGTGAATTCTAAGTGTATTGGTCTTGCTAAGTGAGATTGTGGGGGTGTGTGTGGGTGTGGGTGTGTGGGTGTGGAGGGGTGTATGGGTGTGGGTGTGTGGGTGTGGGGGTGGGGGTGGGGGTGGGGTGTGTGGGGGTGTGTGGGGGTGTGTGTGGGGGTATGTGGGTGTGCGTGCGTGCGTGCGTGTGTGTGTGTATATATAACTGCTGTTTTGGAATACTAATTTAATGCATATTACTTTAACTTAGTTTTCTACTGGTATGGAGAGTTTGATTTCAGAACTTTTTCTCCCCTTTTGTGAGGTGCTAATGTGTGACAATGTTCTCTTGATTAGAAGGGTGACTGGATGTACTTCAGCAAGAAGCAGAGCTTTATTGGAGTGAAGAAATAATGATATATACCTCTGTCTTATAAAAGATAGTTTTGAAGAAGAGGGAGACTTATTTTCTGAAGCTGTGAAAGGTTTTGTTTCTCTTGAACGGGGCCTGATTGCTGGAAAAAACAAGGGCCAGCCATTCCAGTGCTGGTGGTTGCTTCTGTCTGGCAAGGCTGTGCCTTCCACCTTTTTTTAGTTGTGAATAACATGCACATTTGGAGTATGCTCTAAATTAAAATTGCGTTTTGAAGACCCAAATATATCCTGCCAGAGGATTATAAGAAGCCATTCTGTGGGCTTTTTTGTCAGTGAAGTGACTTTAGAAGACCCAAAAAGCAGTCAAGGTTCCTTGGCTTTTATTTGCTTTGGTCCTCTACTTTTCCTTCCTTGTCACTATTCATAAGCCTTTAGGAGAAGTTCCCTGGCTACTTTCTGGCTCTGAAACTCTCCTTAATAAGAGCTCAGGGAATTCCTCACAGCTAACACAGTGAGCTACTGCAGTCGAGCTCAGTGCCACTGTGTGTTTCTGAGCTGGAGCTGCTCACATTGCTCTATGCCTGACAGTCCTGGAGCCACAAAATAAGTGCCACAATGTGGGGGCAGGGGAGGCTGCTTTACATTTGGCCAAATGACAACAGCTGCTAGTTGAGGTTTTGAAATGTGTTTTCATATTAGGACATGAACAGCATCCTTTGAATACACTGCAAATTTTGTGTGCGAATGCTGCTTTGCATTTGAGTCAAATATTTCTCATTTCTGAAACATGCAGTCTCCTTCTCACCTTATACCCTAGTATATATTTTTTCGAAGTCAGTTCATCTCCATTAATATTTTACCTTGAAAATGGCATGCTTTGTGATTTCCCTGTACATATACTAGATATAAGGAAGACACAAAGATTACAGTTCTCCTATTCTCATAACTCAGTGGCTGAAATCCTTTTCCTTCTGTCCACGGGAATGGATCTTACAATCAGTATCTGTATCCATTAGATTTTTAAAAAATAATACAGAGTAGTCTTTAGCTCTCTCTCTGAGTACTTACAGCTTCCATTTTTATTCTCTTTCATGGTGGTTTTCATACAGATGTTAATATTATGACACTAACAATAGTGTCAGGAAAAATATTTTGTGTGAATTGGATTTCCTTGTGAGTTTTCGATATACATTCATTTTTTCCATACATGCTATATGATATGAAAACAACTATTCTAAAAGATTCCAGACAAGGAAATTTTATATCAGCTATATTTAAATATTTCAAGAGGAGGCGATAGACTGGCTACACTTCCAGCTGTGTCCTTCTCTTTTACATCCTCTTACTTCAAAGTATAATCTGCCTGGGTTTTCTGAATACTGCAAAGAAACTATATCATGTGAAACTGCCACTAAGAAAAATTACCTGAGGGCATTCTGACTTTCTGCTTAAGCTTTATTTTTTCATTTATTTATATTAACAATCATTAAGCAATTTAATAATTATAAGCCTCATTAGCATTTTAATGAGACTAGTGGCCATTGCTAAGTGTAATTAAATTAGTTTTATTGTATGGTATTTTGAAGCTGTGATTAAATTAAGTTTTACTGTGCTTTGAAGACTAAACCTATAGAGATCACTCTTCAGTAACAGTCTTGTTAACTTATGAGAAGTCTCTAAAATAGACATACCCAGAAAAAAAGGCAAAGTGTTCTCTACTGGAGTTAATCATAGAAATAGAAAAATCAAATGCTCCTGCTGCTACCAGCTCCAAGATTACCAATATATTCTTAGTGATAATATTAGCTTGTTAAATAGCATTCATTGTGTAGCTTTGTGTAATCTATTTTTAATTTTTCAAAATAGCATCTAGATGCTGTGGTGAATTGTTCTTTATAAATCAAGGAGAGAATCCCATAGTGCTTGCTCAGACAAAACTCCCATTGAGTTCAAATGGAATTTCACCACAGTAAGAACAGCAGGGTGTGTAAAAGCTAAGTATTATTAGTGGTTGTTGTTGTTATTATTATTATAGTTTTAAAAAGATAAATTGGGTAGTGAGGCAAGACAGTGAGAAGAGGAAAAGAGGTGCTACAATCAGAATTAGTTAAATTCCTACAATCTATCAGTTAATTTCCTATTAAAAGATGCACAAATGTAAGATTAGGCAGACCTCTGTCCATGTCCTACCTCTGTGAATTCTTTAGCAGAGTGCACCGTCCTAGAACAGGTTAAGCAGTGGGTAAATGTCCTCACCCATCTGCCAGGTAAGAACTGCTGTCTGTCTTCCACTAGCTAGTTCTTGTCTTCTCTTGTCATCACAATTGTACCTGAATGTGCTGCACCATTTATGTGGACTTCAACTAAGATAAAGTTTGTTAAGAAGGAAGTTTCCATTTGCTTATTATATTTTGAAATGTTAAGTGTGTTTATGGATGCATAACTTTTTCTCCATTTTAAAACCATTCTGTCAATGCTTGTCAAAGTTGAGCTGTTTGAGATTACATTTTCCAATTGCAATTCCAACTGGAATATCTGGGTTTTTTTCTTTTAATCAAGATGCTCTGCAGTGAGACAAAAATGCACAGTTTCTCTATTAAACAACACAGCCATGTCCTGGTAAGGTTCATTCCTGAGTGTTTTGAAGCAGTGACTTCATTTTGGACAAGTTTCCTCATGAAATGTCCTCACGGTGTTGCAACATCATAAAAAATTCCAAATTCGTTCCAGTTTGGGAAAAGATCATTATATACGTATGTACAGTGCATCTTTGTTTCAGTTTGATTATTGCCAAAATTAATGTGTCCTGAGTGTGTTCTTCATAGCTTCAGTATTGTATCTTGTGTGTGCCACGTTTCTAGAGTGACATGGGCTTAGCAAGACCTGCAGTTTCTCCTAGCAACACTGTGATGTCAGCCCAGAAAGTAAAGGAGGAGAACTGGAGACAAAAGGCAGGGAGTTCAGGAAAAGCACATAGAGAACAAGAGCTGAAAGAAGTAAAAGGAAAAAAAAAAACCCAAACAAAAACCTGGGGAAATAGTAAAAGTCAGAGAGGAAGAATGGAACAGGCATGAGGGACAGGAAAGAATACAAAATTTGAGCAGGAAAGAGACAGAAGAGGACCACTCGCATACTAGAAGATCAATGAAAGCAGGAGGGAGAAGCATGGAGGGTAGGTACAGAGACAGAAACATGCAATCATAGAATGGTTTGGGCTGGAAGGGACCTTAAAGATCACCTAGTTCCAACCCCACTGCCATGGGCAGGGGCACCTTCCACCAGACCAGGTTGCTCCCAGCCCCATCCAGCCTGGCCTTCAATACCTGCAGGGATGGGGCATCCACAGCTGCTCTGGGCAACCTGTGCCCGTGTCTCACCACACACACAGGAAAGATTTTTTTCCTAACATCTAATCTAAATCTGCCACACTCTTTTAGTTTTAAACCATTACCCCTTGTCCTGTCACTACATGCCCTTGTAAAAAGTCCTTCTCCAGCTTTCTTGTAGGCTCAGTTCAGATACTAGAAAGCCGCTATAAGGTGTCTCCAGAGCCTTCTCCAAGCTGAACAACCCCAACCCTCTCAACTTGTCTTCATAGGCTAAGACATCTTTTCAGGTTTTAGATTTGTTTGGGCAAAGATTATTGAAAGAGTGTAATTTTCAAATAGTACTGAAATGTAATGCTGAGACTCCAAAATCTTTGGAGCAGGAAAATCCCTTCATATTTGTTCACAATATTTATTAACATGTTTATACTTATTTATTGCTCTTCATTGTTTTTATGCTATTCTTCCTTTTGTTATTACTCAGTGCAATGGGAATCATTCCCATCTGTCTATGGTAACGGTAACTCAAACGAAAGGACACCCCCCGCCCCCATCCCACCAGATTCTCACATCTCAAAATTAAGAATTGCAGAGATCTGATTTATGTATATTAGTACAATTAAGTCAGTAACATTTAACAATTTTCCATCCACGCCCATCAAACATTGGAATGCTACTGAAGTGGTTAAGAAGCACTGTAGTTTAATAAGAGAAGGTTAATTTAAACTTGTAGGCATGACTTTAACACCTGAAGAGATGACAGTGGAAAAGTCAGTAAGAAAAACAAAAAGTAATGAACACAGAGTAGAGCAGAAATAGGTAATGGGCAGTGCCCATGGACAGGGTTTTTGAGAAACAAGTAGTCTGTAACTCAGGAAGACCATTGCCTGTATAGGAACCAAATTCAGGATCCCCGCTAGTTTCATAATTTCAGGCATAACTGTGTTTCCTCTGCCAGTCATGTTTGGTTCATGTTTAAAAAAAAAAAAAAAAATTAAAAAAATCTTTGCAGTTTTATGTTAATATGTTAGTTCAGATAACAGCAGGCAGCGATGCAAATCTAAAGGTTCCAGTCTTCTTTATGATCAGTAATTGTTAAGTATAGTCAAAAGGTTACATTGCTTGGCCATTTCCTTATTTTTCTTATTCAATAATGAGCGTGTTATTTATTTTTGTGTGATTTTACAACTACAAAGCTGAGAAGGTAAAGGTTAGGAAGCTGCTAGGATTCAGGTAGCCCATATGCATATACATTAGCTGAGGCCAAGACAGCTCTTAGGATAGTGCAAGTCGGGGAATCCTGAAAAAAATTGTTGTTATCAGATCAAATAACTGTAAGCTGTAGAAAAATGTGTCAGGAAAGCGACCAAAGCAAAACGGTGATAATTTGTAATATTGGGAAGTTGTTGCTATTTTCAACCTCAGATTTGCACTCCTAAATCAGGGGTAATACATATTTGCTTGTACTTTTACCTTATCTGTACTTTAAAGAAGGACTATTTAGCATCTGTAAAACTAATTACGCTGTGATAGCTGACAGAGTATAGACCACACAGGACTTCTGCCAGTAAGGCAGATGACTGACTAAATCACAGATCAACACTATTAGCAGCTACATTATGAGCTGGGAGAAAGTCTCCAGATTGGATATATGGGTTATACAAAAATACTTAACTTGTGACTAGTCTCATGTATTTAGAGGGTTTCATCCCAGCCTGGATGAAACATTTCTACAGCAAGCCGAATTCCTAATTCTTTTCCTGTCTCTCTTCTCATAATATGCCCTGAATCTAGTCAGGCTTGTACATTTAAGGACAGAAGTGCTTCTGCGTTCAGCTCACATGTTAAGGATAAAACATAGCACTCTATTTTTAGCGACATTGTAACTTTTGATGAACTGCAATTCATCAAAATTAGGGGTATTGCAGTGAGTAAGTCTTTTTATCGTCTCTAGACTGTTCCAGTAGTATTTATGTAATAAAGTAAAAGTTCATAGTACATAAAACCACTAAGAGTGTCCTTAGTGCCTGTGAGAATAATAGGAGAGAAGCAAAGATTTTACACTGAGAAAAAGCCCTCTATCATTTATTACTCATCTCTGACACTGTAAGCTTGTTCCCAGAAAGTTTTTTCTAGATCTTTCTGTGTTGTTTTAATAGCACTAAGAACCATCTTCTCTTCACTCAGGAGATGTTTCCGCAAAGTCATCAGTGCTGAGTGTGGAGGGAACTCCTCCCATTGCAAAGCCCAACCGTTCACTCTAAAATTGTTTTTTTCTCTTTCTGTTAGTTACAGATAGAACAGGGTTTAGGAATTCTGTTCCTGTGATGTTTGTTTATTGTCTTCAGATACCTGAAGAGGGAACCATCACATCTCCTGCTTGCTATTGTTTGCTCTTAGACCTCGTTTTAACTGATACTGCTGGTATTATGGAATGAAGTTTGGAAATACCCTCAAGAGCATAACAAGATAGTTGTGTTTTCTGATGAATGGCTTTACAGAGAATGTAATTATGCATTTTACAGGATAGCAATTTGTATACCACATAAAGCACATGTTTGCTTGTGGGAATTGTGTGGTTTTGCTGTAATTATTAGAGCCTATTGATTGTCTTCCATTATGTTAATGTTTCCAAATTAAGCAATATGAAACAATTTTCTGCCATGCTGTAACTCAGAAGCCTTAGGGATATTATCTGCAACTTTTACTGCAAGTCTAGAGGCCTCTGTGAATAAAACTTATAATTCACTTCATTGTAAGTTTTTCTCCTGATTGTAATCAATGAACCTTATACTGTGGAATATAAATGAGGTGACAAAGGAGGAAATAACCCTTCTGAGGTAGGAAAAGGGTGATGGTAAAAGGCACAATGAGCATTCAATTGACTTCTTAAACAAAAATACTTTTGCCCTTTCTTTTGAAGACTGGCTACTTTCGGATAATCATAAGCTGTTTGCAGCTATGACCATTTTAGAAAAGAAGAATAATTTTAATGATGAGTCATTACTGTAATTGCTTCAGCATTTCCTGCACTAGTTAAGATAGCTTATTTCTGGCCATATAGTACTTTATTGGCTTTTGAAATACTGTATCATCTGTTCAATTTGTGGAAAACTATCAAAGGAGAATAACTGAATGTTAGGGATGGAAGCACCAAAAGATTTCTGGCAATTATTTCCAAGATCAGCTGCAGTCAACTTGTCCTGATTTTACTTCTTTTAATCTTACTTTAAAAATACAGACATGTTCTCTTTTCATTTTTGGTTCTACAAATTTCTATTAGGATAATTCCTGCCACTAAGTATTCCTGGTTTATAGGTTTGTATTTTATTCTCACACTTTGTATTATTTAATTCGTTCTCAATTTTTGCACTTGATTCTTACTTGACTTTTACTTCATTTCCTATTTTATGTATCTCTACTTTTATTTGTTTCTTCCTCTCTCTCCTTCCTAGATTTGTTCTCTTCCTTACCATCCTAGCTGTTTTATTTTTTTGCTTCTCGTTACTCTCTTTTATATTTTTCCCTTCCACTTTTGCATGCATTTCCTATTTTCTTTCATGTAGTACCTCATATAAGAAAGAGAGAAGCACAACCTGTAACATCACAGACATAATTATAAGGTGAAAAGGTGGTTTTTCTTTTCTGTGTGTCCCAATGTCCTTGGAAATTTAAGGAAATAGAAACATTCAAAGGTGTCTGTGTGTGTCATATGTTTTTGTAAATGAATGTGTAAACACATGCACCAATATTTGTATATTGCTTTTGAAAAGGGGAAGAATTGCCTCAACTTCTTCAAGTAGTCAGAGGATGAGAAATAAATGTATTGGTAAATTTATGGCCATACAAATCTGTAACTTCCCAACAGTTATTTTTTAAGAAAGGTAAAGGAAATAGTTGTGCATTCTGAGCCCTTCCTAGCAAGAATTTTAAATCTGGGAGTTTGCTGGTACATCAGGGAAAATATGATTTTTCTTTTTTTTTTTTTTTTTCCCAGAGTGATCATTACCACAGAGCAAAGTTTGTACTCAGAATCCAAAGGCGAATATCCACATCCTTTGTTTAGAAAATGTAGTAGTGTAGCAATGTATGAGTTAGCTAAATAGCAACTTCTCCCTTGGTTTCTTTTGTGAGGGGAATTGTGGTCATTTTGTTTTCTTTGGGTTTATTTTGCTAATAGATTTTTTACATCATCCTTTAGAGTGATTGACCTATTTGAACTGAAATGTTCTATCTCAGTCCAGTTCTAAATAAGCTAGCTTTGACAGAATGAACAACCACCAAACTGAAAGGAAAAGGCTGAATAATCATAGAGATTGACAGGAATATTTTCACTGAACCTGTGGATGACAACTTACATGCCTAGGATCAGTGGCTTGTTTCCCTTAGTTGCTTCTGTATTTGGGATGAAAAGACAGGCACTGTCAGAATGATTTAAAAAAAAAAAAAAAAAAGCCAACAAAACCCAACAGGATAAAGAACAGGACCACTCATTCACAAGTTCTTGTGTTTGTACACAGAAGACTGTAACCTGTAGCCCACAAGAGGCCTGAACCCTGTTCAGAGTTTGCCTGGTTACAGAAAACATTCCCTGCCTGGAAAACATCCTCACAGTGAAATGAAAGAAGCTTGAGTACCACATAAATCTACACAAGAGATGGGATTCAGCCTCACGACTTACCCATTCTGGGATAGGTTTAATGGTGTGTGTTGCAAGGAAGCCACCACAGAGCCCATTGCTCTGTTCAGCCCTGTTTTCTGTTACAGAAAGAACACTAAAGTAGATTGCAGTGCTGCCTTTACACTTTTCAGGCATACGGAACTGAAAAAGTGAACACAACAGGATAATTATGTCTTAGGTCCATAGCACACCACAGGGTAGACGCAGGGCCACACCACCACAGCAGCTTGATCAAGCATTTTATTGCATGGATGTACCAGGCTGCCTTAGAGAAATAACCTTTAGCAATATGGACGTGAGCCAAACTGTATCACTCTACTGGAGCAAATGCATTGATCAGTGCAGACACAGCCTGTATTTACCAGGTCTCTCAGTCCTAAGCAAGACTTTGAATCCTACTGCCAGCATAGGAATGTTCTGAAGAAGCGCCAGGAGGCAGCTGAAATGTATTACTCTTTTGGAAACAAACATGACAATAACTGAACTTTCATGGGTATGGATAAACACTTCTGGACAGTAAAAGTTTTTGTTTATTTGTACTAAATCAAAATTAACTTTCTGTTTGTTGAGTCATTTCATCAGACTCGTTGCCTTTTATATTGCTTTATCATGCACTAAGAAGGAGTAAAACAGCATACAAGGTGACTGATGTCGGTTTGCTTTCATAAAAGCAATGAATATCAATGTTTCTAAGATGTGCTACTTATGATGAAATCTTCATAGAGGAAGCAGACTTAAGAGGACACTAGACTTATTACCAAGCAGATGGACACACCCTGACTCTGGGTTTTGTTATTCTTTTTTTAAAAAGGACCCCTTCCATTCCAGTTTGGACAATGAGGGGTAGTAATTTTTGTTTTAGTATAGTAGTATTTTTTTAACAAGTGCAACGGTAGGATATGGGAAGCATGTATCCCCCATTCTCACACTCAGGATGTTAGGAGAAGAACTGGGGGTTTTTTTGCTATCATAGAATCATAGAATAGTTTGGGTTGGAAGGGACCTTTTAGAGATCATCTTTCATTAGGTCAGGTTGCTCAAAGCTCCTGATCATACAGCTGTCTTCTTGGTACCATCTTTCACATTCAAATGAAAGAACTTATGTTGAGTCCTCTTACAATGATTAATTGGGAAGATTTGGAAATTTTGGAGGTTTTCCTGGAAATTGCAGAATATTTTGGTATCTCCTAAAGAAGAAACTCAGTGAACATAAACACAATCCTTCTCAGTATGGTTTTAATCCTGTACTAGTGACCGCGCTTGCACAGCATCCATATGTCAGATTCTCTAATCTGTGATAAGGATTCACCGACTAAGTGTCCTGAAGAGGTGTAGCCGTACACAAGCCCCGAGATTAAATAACCATTCATATGTCTGACATCTGGTAAGGGCACTCTTTGGGTTATAACTGACAGTGAGTGCATACATCCATTTCAGTGTGAAGGTCAAAGAGAGTAACTGAAAACACTGGTCAGTATGTTTCAGGTAGGCTACGGTAAGGAACAGAGTCTTAACCTGCCTTTCACCAGATTAATCCACTGCTGCTACACCTTGGTATAAATTCATGCTTCTGAGCATGGGGCATTTCAGTCCGCATGATGAGAAAAGGAATTAATTTTGTTGGTTTACCAGAATTCTTTCTGTTCCTTGGCAATACTAATGGTCCAGGTATGTACTAAGCTACTGATGTGGAAGCAGTTAGTTGATGTGTCTAAATCCAGGATTAGATACGTAAATTAAACGACTCTCTAGACATGACCTCTGTTTTTAAGGTGGTGTTCACTAGAAAAGCTCCTGACAAACTCTCAGACTTTGAACACAGAAGTTCCTTTCAAGTTAATAATTAAGCCATTTAAAAATAAAGTAGTAGAATGCATTTGATCTAGCTTTTCATTCTTTCTGAGTATGATAAATAGAGTGCCTTGAACAGAGCTGCTTAATTCAAAAGGTTATAGGTGTGAAGTAAAATAGTGCCATCTGGTTTAGAGGAGGAATTCATGCAAGGGAATGCTCAGCCAGCGTTACTCAGAACCATTTACACCAAAAGATAGAGACTACATTAAGTATTGTTTAAATCATTTTTTAAAAATAAGCATACTTTTCAAAATTAAGAAACTAGATTTTTTTTTCTCGTAAAAGACATCAGCAATCTTCATTCATTCTTTTCTCCTAATATTTGGTACTATTTATTTAGAAATTACAGAAGGACAAATATGAGGGGAAAAGACTGAGAAAGCAAAAGGGATTCTTAGTTTAATTTAAAAATTATTCTTCTAAGTTTAAAAAAAATACATTTTTGCAGCAAAGCTTATATAACATTGTCAAAGGCAATTTTAATTTGCAGAATTTAAAAATTATTATTTATGTTTTGAATAAATGCAACTACAGCATTTAGGAAAATCACCTTTTCATTACTTCACTACCTCCAAAGCATACAATATAATTTCAAAATCCTGTTAAATAGGCAAAAGTTACCAAGTACTTTCCTAAAGTCCAGGTGTTAGAAATAAAATTTTTGACATATTTTTTATTAAAACTCTGCACTGTGCCTTGAAATTTTCTCATTAAAATGGTCACTTCATGTATTTTTCACTTGCTTACCCAAGTATTTTTTCCGTTTTCTTTCTTTTCAGTCTCTCTCTAATACAGAAACTACATACTGGTTTTTAAAATCAAAATTATTATTTTTATGATACAGAAGAGACGTTGGTAAGAATGGAAATAGAGAATATTTCCATATAATAACAACAAAGTCCCTAGAATTGATTTTTCATGTTTCTCTATAAACAAAGCCCTCAACTAGTATCATTTAATTTCTGATCATACGATTGCATAGTGGCTATCAGCAGCTATGATAGACAATTAAGACATTTTTAAAACTCTTTTCAGTCTCAGAAAATACTAAAAGTAACACATCTCTGAATACATTTTAACAGCTTAGTAGTAATATTTATTCAGTGTAACATTCTATTCATTGTCACATTCACTGTAAAGAAAGAATTCTGTGATAGATGTAGGAAGTGATGTTACTGTAGTTGCAATTACTAATCTTATCTCAAGCATTAAAAAATAATCTTAAGCATCCTGCATTCCATGAATGTAAACATCTTTGAACCATTGTACTAGTGGTGTTTAATTTTCAAAGGTAAATTCTCGCATTTTGTACAATCATAAAGGTTTTGAAATAGGTCCATGGGAAGTAGTATATAGAAATTAGGAAAAACCTAGAAAACACAATAGAACTGCAAAAAGATAAAAGTTATAGACCTGACCCTTCTACGTTACAGACGGTCAGAGTACGTAAGATGAAATATTGTACCTTACATAACAAAAAGTGAACTTTTACTGGCACTGATATTAAGAAACGTTCGCATAAACTACTTCAGAAAACATACCGAGATTTTTTTTTTTTCATTAAATCTATTTGGAAGAGCAACCTATGTTGAATTTTCTGGTTCTAATGGGATATTATAAAGTTAGGTAAGATTAATTTCCTAGGAAATACATAATGTAGTCAAGTAAACAGAGCTGGATATGAACAAAGGAATAAGCATAGATTATGATAACCAATTTAAACCTCTTTCTAGTAGTGTGTCAATGCCAGTGTGCGGATACAAAACCTGAGGTCACAAATTGAGGGAAAAGCAGAACCAGTAGCAGTTACATGTGCAAGCGTCATGAATCTAGAGATACTTAGAACTGCCTTTTCCTCATTTTTTTCCTGTTCAAATACATGTCCATGTTCAGCCTAAGTATTTTTGGCATATATTTTATAAACTTCTATCATTGCTATCACTGTTACCTGCAAAGATAAAAAGCTTCCCGTGAACACTCAGAACTGCTTGAGCATTACGACAACTATTCTACAAAATGTAAAACCATTTGAACTGATTTTTTGTATCATACTGACATTTACAATTAGAGTTCTTTTCATCAAGATTAAAGCTTGAATAAATTCTGAACCCAAGCAATTTCTAGAAACTATTTTTTCATTTGACTTTTGAGCTCTGAGAGAGGAAAAACTAGGAATCCACTTTCTATAAATACTACAGAAAAAGGAAAGGTGCACACAGCTGCATATGTGACATTGTCAGGGAAGCAAAGCCTCAGCACTTTTTTTTTTTTCTTTTCATAACAATTAAAAGAAGTAGTTAAAACTTTATAGATTTGAATTGTTTTGAAACTAGAATTTTGTTTGGAGAAAGTGTGAATAGAAGTCAGTCAATTTCTTCTAATTTACAGGAATGTAGTATGTTTACATGAACGAATATGCGGTCTTGGAGGGAGTTTATATACATGAATAACCTATAACAACTCAAACCTTACATCATAAGCAGCTTTCCACAGTACTGAACGCACATCCTTAGTGTTGTCTGTACATCAAGGCTCTCCTAATTCCACTATTGAGAACTCCAGTAACTGTCTGAAACCACAACCTTCCTACATCCAAAGTAAAAGAAACCATCTTTTTAATAATGTGATGAGCTATGCTGCAACTTTTCCTGTCATTACTGTAATTCTTTCCTAACAATATATTTTCACTTTGTTTAATGGTAAGCCATGCTTCACATTATTGTTTGCATTTTCTCAGGAAAGCATCTGGAGATAGATATGTAATGGTGTTACTCTGGTTATAACTGTGTTAAATGACTGCAGAAAAAGAGATAGTACAAAACTATTATTATAATTCTGCTGCTGTTGCACTTCAGTGAAGATCAGGGCTCCAGTTTGCTATATAACAAGATGCAAGGACTTAACAGTGTGAATACCCAGGTGAAAAAAGGGTTGCTAAAACCGAAAGTCATGGAGTGCTGACTTAAATATACCATATTTTTTATTCCTTTTATTTTATTTTATAAATAGTTTAAGCAATACATAGAAAAAAACCACCAAACTAGGAAAAGCATGGTGAGAAGAGAAAGTAACAAAAAGATGTAAGGAGAAAAAAAGGAGAAAAGATTGGAAGCCTGGGCAGAAAGGATGTTCTGGAGCATTGTTCAAGGTTTACAGTCAGTGGTACATCTGAGCAAAAAAGTGTCTAAGACCATCCTGGTAATGCACAAGCAATCTCCACAGCTACTTCTGCTGGCTACACCCCGCAGCTGATGCCCCTAAGAGTACCTTTCCTAGTAGATTAGGAAAATTATTATTCTGCTACAGGAAACATGCTCACCATATTAAAATATTTATTATAACAGTGACAACATATTTTCTATATTAAGCCCTTGCAAAGCAAATCTAGCATGAAGCCTTACTTCACTTTATCTGTGGGGTCCATTTTTTTTTTCTGCGCAAAGTCTTAGAACCAGTGCACTTGAGCAGTGGTGTGGCATTTCAGCAAAGAGAAGGCTGGGTCGGGCAGGTGCGTTGCATTAGAGGTCAAGCTGGAAAGTTTGGAGCAGGGAAGGAGGAGCAAATGCAAGACCAAGAGAGAGGGAGAGTAAGCAGGGGATACTAGTTAAGGCTGATTGAGCACACCTGGGAAGACCACTTCCCAGTACACCTTGGGAGACCACTGAGGGCTTGCTCTGAGGGAGGCACATGTCTGGGGTTTGTTGCTTTTATTAGTTAGAGGAATAAGGCTGTTTGAGTTACTTTGGAGGGTTTTGTTTCTAAATGAGGTCTGCTATATTCTGAAAACAAATGAAGTAAAGTGCTGACCTTCTTTAGGAGAACAGGCAGATGACATGGTTACAGGCTGTCCGTGATTTGTAGAGATGGCTGCAAAACGGGGAAGAAGCTGAACTAGCAGAGAAGAAAAAGGAGAAGTTTGGAAGAAGAGTCATTTGAAAGGAAGATGTAGATTGCACTGTAGTAATGAAAAAAACCTGTAAGAGTAGGTATCTGTGATTGAGGGAAAAATCTCAATAAGCCTATGTGCTCCTCCTGTAAAGTCAGCAAAAAGCACCAGGGCTGTGTTACTTGTGACTGAGCAGAAGACGGTATGTCAGCAGCAGAGTACTTGCAACTTGTGGAGCAAAACAAAAAGAGCCTGATGGATTTGGAACTAGGTAGGTAGGGGCCTGGATGATAAATCCAACTGCTTAAAAATAGTCTTATACCTTGCATGAAAAAAGGAGCTGATGCTGTGATGACTTGACTGAAGTGGTCCTATCTTTTGTTTTGTAAAACTTAGTATGTAAATCCTGAAGAATTCTGGAGGAAATTTTTGCATCCTCGTTTTACCCTGTGCCCCTGACTAGTCCTGTCAGAGGGGAAGACATTGCCTATCCAAACTGCAGAAGATCTTGACAGAAAGATGAGTATGCTGGCAAATGAAGCACACCAAATACAAACGATTCGGGACAGGAACAGTTTTAATAGTGTCTTAGTTGTGCTCAGTGTGAAGCAGGTGATGGTGATTGGCACTGAAATGCTGGGTATAGCAAAGAAGGGAAGTCCGTGTGGGGATGAAGGTAAGGTGTGTTAAGTTGTCCTGCTTTCCTCTATACTCTTGTAACTGTTTGCAAGACCATTCTGGTAAACTAACAAATGTTTTGGGAATAGCAAGGCAACTGTAAACAGGACCTGTCAGAGGTAGTTCTGACTGCTGGCTTAGTTACAGGAGATGAAGGTTAAAGGCCATGTTTCTTCAACGGGCTGAGCCACTCTGTGCAGTGTTCTTAAATTAATAAACATAGCTGTGAAGGAGTGATGTTGCAGGAGTCCTTCCCGGGCTAGGGTACTCTGTGGAACATTTCGCTTCCTCTGGTGTAGTGACCTCGGAGCCTTAACAAGTAGCTAAAGCATATTGCTTGCTGCTTCAGGTACTATTCCTAGCATGCGCTCTTTTATTCTCGCACTGTATTTGCGCTGTGCCTTGTAACATTTGCCATTCTTTCCAGCCAAAGTCTAATCTAGTCCCTTTTCCATCCTGTTCCTTAACTCGTTCTTTCCCCTATATTTTTTAATTTACGTACTTTTTTGACGTTTTCCTCCTTGAGCACATTCTCATCACCATTCATTTTTACTTCCACCTCACCTCCCAATTCCTTCTTTGTGTCATTTTCTTTCTACTCCCATTTTCCCACATCTCATCTTGTTCTCTTATCTCATTCTGTTCTTATTATTTATATATATATATATATCAGGTTTCCTAAGGTAAGAAGAAAAAGAACTAAATACTTTCCCATTCCCTTCTAAAGGTCTTTCCTCTTATTACTAGCAAACCAGTTGTACTTGCTAAAACAAATTACCAAACCATGTTTTCTCCTGCGATTCGCTTGTACTTCATTTATGTATGTAATGTTAATGATGAGCTGGTTTACAACATACTCAGGCCTAAGTGAAGACATCTGTGTGAAAGCTTGCAAGAAGCCAGTATTTTTAACATTAAGTGATTTTTGGTGGGCACAATTTCTAATTGCAGGTGTCCATATGGAGACTGCAGAAAAGCCGATTCCTTAGTCTGATGACAGCCACTTGGCCAACAAATATTTGCCTGGTGGGAAGCAAACTGAAATATGTGAAACACCTGAAAGAGTGTGAATTAGGAAGTTACCTGTAAATAGTGTGGGGGTTTTTTTCTTAAAAGGCAACTTCAGTGATAAAATTAGAGTAAATATCAATTCACTGTTATGTCTATGATTTTAAAAGTTATTAAAACCAACTGGCAACAATGGAAAGCTTGGTCACTTCAATTAGTCCTTCCTTATAAGAAAACTTGTTTCGGTCTCTCTTTAATAAAAAAAAAATCAACATTCTAAAGGTATAGAGACACTGTTGGAAATGTCAGATACGTGAGAAGTGAAAGAGAAATTTCTTTATGTATTCTTTTTTGATGTTTTTAAAAAATGAACTTTCCTCTTCTCACTTCCCATTTCCTCCTGATTGTTGCTAACCATAACTCCGCTTCTTGTAACCCTATTTGAAATGACACACTATGGATCTCTAACCTATACAATAGAAAACTTTTTTTTTTTAGAAGTATTATTTATGTAATCAATCCTTCCAAGTTTTCTAAATTAGTGGTGGGTTGTTTTCTTTAACACATTTATTGCACTGTATTTGGCTTGTGTGACAAGTTTTTGGTAGCAGGGGGCTACAGGGGTGGCTTCTGTGAGAAGCTGCTAGAAGCTTCCCCCATGTCACATGAGCCAATGCCAGCTGGCTCTGAGATGAACCCACCACTGGCCAAGGCTGAGTTAATCAGTGATGGTGGTAGCACCTATGGGCTAGCATATTTAAGGGGGGGGGGGGGGGAATGGTGAAACAAATTTCAGCAGAAGAAAGGAGTGAGACTATGTGACAGCAACAACTCTGCAGATGCTGAGGTCAATGCAGAAGGAGGGGGAGGAGGTTTCCCTGCAGAAATTCCCCTACAGCCCATAGTGAAGCCAATGGTGAGGCAGGCTGTGCCCCTGCAGCCCATGGGGAGGTTAACGGTGGAGCAGGTACCCGCCTGCAGCCAGGGGAGGACCCCACACCAGGGCAGGTGGGTGCCCGAAGGAGGCTGTGACCCCCTGGGAAGCCCCTGCTGCAGCATGTTTGCTGGCAGGGCTTGTGACCCGGTGGGAGACCCACGCTGGAGCAGGGGCATAGCGTGAGGAGCCCTCCCGTGAGGGGGCAGGAGCGGCAGAGACAGCGTGTGAGGGACTGACCCCAGCCTGGAAGTTAGGCCTGGTAAGAAGGGAGGAATTGGGGGAAGGTGTTTTAAGATTTGGGTTTATTTTCTTATTATCGTACTCTGATTTGTTTGGTAAGAAATTAATTGTTTCCCAAGTAGAGTCAGGCAAGCGATATCTCCTTGTCCCTCAACCCATGAGCTTTTTGTTGTATTTTCTCCCCTACCCAGCTTAGGAGGGGGGTCACAGAGCGGCTTTGGTGGGCACTGGGCATCCAGCCAGGGTCAACCCACCACATGCGCTTTGATGGCTGCCTACTTCAGGACTGAAGAGATTCTTTTCATTTACAATCCTTGAAGTGTTGCTGTCCTCCGAGGCCTCTTTTTCTTTCTCCCTTTGGGAAAGGAGCACTGGTGGAAATGTGAAAACCTGGGAAAATAAGCAATAAGCTTGGTCTTGATGGTAGGTAATGTGGTTTCAATAGCAAATTAATAAGCTGCAGATGTGATTTAGGGGAGAGGGAGAAAAAAAACTGGGGGCACAAGGTGTTACTTATACCCATTAAAAAAAAAAAAAAAAAAAAAAAAAAGAAAAACCACTAACCACCTCACCACAAGGCAAGGATATGTTGACACCATTCAGTGGAAGGTAGATGGGCATGTGAGCCTTTACTGTCCTGAGTTCCTGCACCTTGATGATCCTGTGCGGTATGATTATATTGCATGCTGATAATACACCTGCCTTACTGATGTGATGGATATGTAGTAATACAAACCTTGCCCCTGAAATGTAGGATTTGTAGATCTGCACCTGATCTAACACTGAGATTTCTATGCTAATATATATCTTTGGATTTGGTAACGTCCAGGAGATGCATTTCTCTTCAGTACTCTACGTTGTACTGAAGATGTGCTTGCGGTTCCAAGCCCTTTTCTAGATAGTTTGGCTTAAAAAATTGTTTCTCTGTCATATTTACTTGGTTTTGTTTATCCATATTTAGTTGCTTCCATTTACCAATGTGTGTATTTTCAAAAATACCCAAGAAATTTCTACCCAGTCAGTTCAGCTTCTCACTACCCTTGTGTTTGAGCTTTTGTGAATTAATTTAACTGTGACTGAGGCACCGTATTAAATGAGTAGATGTAAAATATGACTGAAGCACAAGTGGGACCTGTATTGAAATAGAGTGAAGTTTTCCTTTCAGTGTGCTATCACGTAAGGACATACCTTTGTTCGGACAAATGTGATAAAAACTGCCTATGCATAATAAAAGTTTCACTTCTTTATGATTTACCATATAAAACTAATTTCTATAGAAGTTTTTTGCTGACCCTTGCAGGCTTTTATTACTGCTTTTTAGATTTAGTTCATTGTCCCTTAAACCAGTATTTTTTCTGCCTTTGTTCTTCGTGTGTTTGTACAGTTGTCATGGAAGGGATCTCCCAAAAGTACTAAATATCTGTTAAGTTTTTATGAAGTGATAAATTAGTAATGTTTAATATTATAATAATTAGCAACTTCAAATGGATATGAACTAATTCTTATTCTGCATGATTTTTTGTGTATGTTTTCATATCCACAAGTTCAAGATTGGATACGTATTAACTTGATACCTTTTGACCAGCAACCTAGCAAGCTGCCTGCTGCAAAGTCCTGCCAGCAGCAGACATGAGGGAAGAAATTGATTTTTCTATGGTTAACTCCTTCTTTTAAAGCACATTTTTATTGTGTTTCAAGCCTGTGTGAACAGCATGCTGTGTGCACCTTGGTATCTTAATACATATTATTATTATGTTATGTCTTAATACAAAAAACCTTGCTGTAATCTGCAGACTTACAGCTGCCCTAGGTGAGGAAAGTCTTGGCGTTCATGTGGCTGTGCAAGAGTACTTTTACGTAGGATTCAAAATAGACAAGCCAGTTACAAAGCTTAGAAAATGTAGAAATTAATAAATGGTTTTGATGGAGTCAGGCTGAAGTTCTGTTGAAAGCCTCATCTCCAGGGGTCCTGCTTTCCCTTTTGGGCAAGGGGCAATGAGGGATTTGACCCAATTTTCCTCTTCGGTCTGCTCAAACCTCACAGGCAGGTTCAGTCTTTCAGTTTAAGTTCTCTTTTTATATTGGTTTTTGTCCTGGAAATAGTCTGGCCATTTAGTTAAAGTAACCATTGTTTCAGTCTTACAAACGTGTGTATCTCTCTACTAGAGCAGTGCTATCAGCTCTACTTGGCCTGTCGGTAAATAGTGCCTTGCTGCATCTCTACCAGCAAGTTGCAAGTTTTACGTTGTGCTTTGCATTCCACATCAAGGTGTACGTGAGCAATTTGTCATACAAAGGTTCGAAAAGGGTAACTCATTACTAACTAGATATTGTGATAATTAATTACTTTGGAATACCTGATCGCCAGCTGGTTTCTTCAAAGCAGACCTTCAATATTAACATGTTTTTCTGTTGCACAGATTAGTTGTGAAAAGCAATTATTTTGGAGGATATGTATTGTAAAATTGGAAGTAAGTTCTTACAGTTCAGCTTCTAATTTTCTGTTTTGGCTTTTTTTTTAGTTGAGAACTTATTTACAGTGTATGTATCTTCTAAAAAAACCTGAGTGTGAACTTTTTTTTGGTTGTTTTACTTTATATGCTGGTTAATGAGTTAGTGATAAAATATATGTTTGGAATAAGAGTCCAGACATGGTCTCGGAGCAATTGATGGCTCTTTTTTTACTTACATGCTTGTGTGCATACTTCTGTTCAGAGGTGCACTGAAATGACCTGTGACAGCCACAAAGAGCAAACCAGAACTTCCATATCTTGCAGAAACTAAAGTGGAAGAGTTGAAATGCAGTTGCAAAGGGTTTGGGAGATGAAGGAAGACAAATTAGAAATGTGCCAGTACTATCAATTTTACATAATTTAGACACTCATGAATTGCAGCTGGAGAGCTGTGAGGTTTGAGGATTTATTTTTACAGCTCTACATAGAACTCTCATGTGGTAACATGTCTTCATTTGGCAGAGGTGTGTTAAGTAATGACAAAATGGCCCACGTGATTATCAGAGGAGTACCCTGAGTAATTCCCACGTGAAGTTCTAGCACTGAGTTGAAGCTTAACTATGAGAAAAGATCTCATATTGATGTAAGTTCCAGATGGATGGAGTACCTTCTCAACAACTTGATCAAACACTCCGGTCGTTATTATCCTATTCTGTTGGATCCAGGTTTTAAACTTCATTTAACTTCTCTTTCTAGACATAAATGCTTTAAGCATATCAACAATATTAGTCATCTTTTCTTATGTTGCTATTATTTTTCTCATAATCTTATTGATAGGCAAAATAGATTGAGCTTCTATTAATGCATAGTGTGTCTTCTAGTCCTTGTGTACAATTGTGTTACTTTTAAGATTTTTTTTTTACTCTTTTTTTTTTTTTTTATTATGGTGAAAAGGGGTAAATGTAACA
This sequence comes from Falco peregrinus, assembly GCF_023634155.1. Classification (NCBI taxonomy): domain Eukaryota; kingdom Metazoa; phylum Chordata; class Aves; order Falconiformes; family Falconidae; genus Falco; species Falco peregrinus. The sequence continues at coordinate 2,900,020 of NC_073722.1, forward strand.
TGGCACACATTATACTTCTCTAATTCTTCTTCAGCTGGGTGTATCTTGTAATCAGGCCCTTATACCACATGAAGTCAGTCCCAGGTAGATACAGCTTGGATGCTTTTAAAGTATGTTGGATTTGTATATTGTTTGTCACTTATATAGCTTATGGAATTCTTGGCTGTGAGCTATTTTTTATTATTATTCTGCTGTAATAAGGCAGCTATCTGTATGTTACAGTCCAAGTCTATAATGCAGTCCAAAATGCAAAGTAACTATATGTACAGGTCCAGAATTTCACTAAGACAAGTAAACAAGGAAAGCTTTAGCAGTGGCTTTCTTGAATCAATAGAGTAGAAGATATTTGCAAATACCAGTCATATGGTTGCTTTGCTCTGACACCTGCTGCAGGTCTGAAGCTTGTCAGTGCAGGAGCGTAAGCAGAGATCCATTGTTCCAGCCACTGGGTTAGCAGGAGAAATGTTCGAAGTTATCAGGTTTGAACAAGTTGATTTCTGAGGTTAATGTTGAGCATGTCTTCTGGGATAAACATCTTTGAAAGGTAGCTTATTAATATTCCTATTCAAGGCAATAAACTGATGTTTAGCAGTTACTGCAAAGTGTTTTGATTTCCAAGCGTGATTTTTAACATCTGCTTAGCACAGTTTTGATGTCATGCTGCTCCTATTCAAGCAGAAAGCTTTTATTTGGAAATCAAGGTTTAAATAGAATAACAAACTTAATTGAAAACTGAAAACATTATTTTGCCAGTGGGTCAGGTCCAGCTTCTAGGCTGTATTGTTCTCCTTTTCTTAGTAAAGACTTGTTAATTTTGAATCTTGAAGAAGTAAGGAGGACGGTCAGCAGAACTGCTACCCTGGACTTTTGAATAGCAGACTTCATCCTGTTCAGAAGCCTGGTTGGCAGAGTCCCATGGGAGGCAGTCCTGAACGGCCAAGGGGTCCAGAAAGGCTGGGCATTCTTCAAGAAGGAAACCTTAAATGCACAGCAGCAGGCTATTCCCATGTGTAGAAAGATGAGCCAGTGAGGAGGAAGACTGGCCTGGCGGAACAGAGAGCTTTGGCTGGAACTCAGGGAAGAGAGTTACCACATTTGGAAGAAGGGGCAGGCAGCTCAGCACGACTATAAGGATGTTGCGAGGTTATGTAGGGAGAAAATTAGAAAGACAAAAGCCCAGCTATAAAATGGGTTGGCCAGTGCTATAAAAGATAACAAAAAATGTTTTTACAAATACATTCGAAAAAAAAAAAAGGAGGGCCAAGAATAATCTCCATCCTTTATTGGATGTGTGGGGATACGTAGTGTCAAAGGATGAGGAAAAGGCTGAGGTACTTATTTATTTACCTCAGTCTTTAACAGCAAGACCAGCTCCTTCAGGGTACTCATGTCCCTGAGCTGGAAGACAGGGACAAGGAGCAGAATGAAGTCCCCACAGTGATTTCCCCCTATACTCTAAGGTATAAACACTAAGATTTGAGAGACAGAGGTTGTTTGTTTTTCATTCAGGCATCTTAACCCATACCACAACATCTCCTGTTATAATGACCTAGCAAATCTGGAAACAGTGATCTATTAATTGGCTGAATTGCATGATCTGAATGAATATCACTGAGTAATATTTGAAAAAAGCACTGTGTATGATGTGAGTTATTACATATTATATGTTTTTTCAACATGTACAAGAAAATAAAAGATGACTTCACTTTTATGTTTTAGAAGCCTAATCCCTCAATACTCCTAGCATTTAAAATGGCCTTTCATTTTGCAAGCTGTTTCTAGGTTTTCTCATAGTGGAAAATGTTTAAAGAAAAAAAAAAAAAGAGAGAGAGAAGATTTTAATTTCACTGCTGAGCATGTTATGACTTTCATTTATTACTTCTTACTATGCACTTATCCTGACACTCGCCCAAAGTTCTGCTAGTCTATACTTGGTTGCAGTCTTTTATCCAAGCCTCTCCTAGTATAACTTACTGTTTTCTCCATTTTGATCTGGAGGCCAGATAGAACTTCATGTTTTCTTTCATCTCAGTTATATTCTTGATAAACCTTCCAATAAAGTGTTTCTTTTGCAGGATAACTGTATCTCACCTTTTGTATTGAATCTCAGCTTAAGTGTTATATAAAGTATGTAACATGCTGGTGAAGTTTAAAGCAAAACACTATTCTCTCTAAATAATCCTAGAACTCTCACGAGGAGGCAGGAAAATGGAGTAACAATTGAGCTAAGATATCTTAATAGCTGTAAATACATACTTATTATTTTAGGTCTAAAAATAAAAGATAGTTTTCGTCTAGAATTACAACTTACCTTTTTATTGGTTGTATAATTTTGGGGTCTTAATAGCTGAGGGCACATGGCCATGGATTTTTCATTCTGTTGGAGCATGTAAGGAGTCACTTTAAGAATTCAGAGGCACTTTATGCATTACAACAGTTATCTGTGGGCTTAACGGCTTTCAGGGATCTTCAAGGCCCGACTTGGTCAATGTGTAAAAAAAATCATGATGTTTGCTATTTCAGTTACTAGAAACTGATATTTCCATATAAAGAAGGGAAAATACAAGTAGGATTACCTGTACAATAAATGATACGAAATGCTTTTTCGTTTGCTTCTCTTTATTTTCTTTTTGCTTTAGCGATACCCTTTTTACATCAAAACTGGAATATAACAATGGAAGAGAACCCATTTTTGCAGTATTTGATCACTAGCTTTACATGTAAGAACTGTTATTGGCAATCTGATCAGATTTATATTTTTCTCAGATACGATATGTTTGATAAGTCTAACGGAATAAGTGATGAACTGGTGGTACTGTGACCTTGATTTCAATGTTTTTAAACGTCACCAGAATTATGTCCAATGCATATCTTTATTATCTGGTCCTAATCTTTGAATTTTACTTTGCCAGGAATAAAAGAATGTGTCCTTACTGTAATAATTTGTGTCTACTACTGGAGTACTAGAATGAGTTAGAGCTTGTTTTTCATTTATTGGGGTTTTATTTGTTCACACTCTGAAATACTGTTATTTTTTTTCCTATGGTCCCAAGGCAGCATTTCTTAGCTCATTCTGTGACAGTGTCTCTATTAAGACATAATTTCCACTTGTCCTGCATTTGTGATTCTTAATTCATGAGGGGAGAAAAAAATAAAAGGAAATATAGATCTTATTGTGGGTATATTTTTTATTTATGGTACAAAAAGATTCTTATTGCAATTAAAAGTTTATTTTATATTAAATTAACATATTCATGTTGTTTTGACTTCTCAACAGGCAATAATTTGAATTCTAACTTCATGCTTTCATTGAGAACATAGATTCTACAGCAAGGAAGTAACGGTAAGTGTTTACATGTTATAACTTCTCTTTTTTTTTTTTCTTGTGTGTGGTTTTGTTTGTGTTTTTTTTTTAATAAATACGTTTTTTAGAAGTCTTTGATGCTTACTCTAAGTGTGTCCTGGAAAACCATTATGACTACCAGCTACAGGCAATACGGAAATTCTACAAGTAGGGTGTCTGTTTCAGATGATTCTTCTTCAGAATATTCATTTATCTTTCAGGAAAAGGAAAACCAAATCGGAGTAAAGGCTTCTATTTCACTTGGCTGTGATTCTTAGTGCTTTCACTGAATACCATAATTGTATTTTTTATAAAATATTTTTTAAGTTATTAGAAAATAGTGGAATAGTCATTATATCTTTACAAGAAGTTTTACTATGTTTTAATGGGTAACAGGAAACCTGGAAAGAAGAAAGATGTTATGTTTGTAGTGTCAGTGTTCTGAAAGAGTAAACAAAGGTACAGAACTGGTTCATGATAAGTGATTTCCTGGTTATTGCATTTGTTTTTTGCAGCCAGGGTTAAAAATAACGTTGGACACGTGTCATCAACTATCATTTTTAAGTCTTCATTCTCTTTCCTGAAAACCCTATTCTTTTTAAGAGCTGTTAACAGTCTCCATTCAAAACAATGCACAGTGAAGTTACTGTGTATGTTAAGACTTTATATCCTTTGTAGATGAATTTTAAACACATACCTGTTGTACTATTGAACATAAAAGTAAATGCGTTCCGGTTGCTGTGTTTATCACCAAGGGATTGATTTGGGAAGTTTATCTTTTATTAGCTTCCATTTTGGCTTCAGATTTTATTAGACATCAAATAAGTATTGTTGGAGGGAAACAGGCAGTCTTGCACTGAGAAGCAGAGTGGGATGTTGCTAGTTGGCGTTTCTGGCCTAAGGACATCACAGCCTGGGGCAATGTCTGGACAAGATCATAAAAATAAGCCCTGTAGTATTTGGAGGGGTCTGTAACAATCAGTGTCATTACAGAACTGTACTATTCAGTCTATTTTTGGTGGTGGGTTTTGGTTTTTTGTTGTTGTTGGTTTTTTGGTGGTTTTTTTAACTTAATACTAAATCTCTACCTGTGAGGTATCAAAACCAATTATACTAATCATCCACCTCCATAAGTTGTGGTACGATGAGTTGAGATAAAAATCTAATTAAACTTTTTAAGGATGCTTAGTATATCTCTTTATTTAATAAAATTATCTCCAGCAATTTTGGTGTGTATATAAATTGATGTAGAATCAATGGTTCGCTGTTTTTTTAACGGAAGAGTCAGTGGTATTGGGAGTGGGGGACAGTGCATGGAGGGATCAGAAATCAGACTAATCTGCAACATGAAAATCTTGGACTGATGTAAGATGCAGCGTTTTAGGAAAGGCTTCATAACCTTTCCCACATCAATTTCTTCTTATAGGGTGGTGGGTTTTTTTGAAGATTTATTATTTGTTGCTGATGGTCTGTTGTACTTGAAAGCAGCAGAGACCTTCTGAAGGATCTCTACAAATATTTACATAAAATGCAAACTGCATCTCTCCTGATCATCGCAAACTTGTTTAAACTGGCTTCCTGATGGCAGTGTGGTCTGTGCGGCGAGCAATGGTCTTTCTGCATGACGTGATACTATTATTTTTTGTAAATATGCTGAGGGTGTTCAGGCTTTGTTTTCTAATTTGTGTAATTGAAATGAGATTGGGAGTGAGCGGGTGGGAGCACATAACCCTACCGTGACAGTGTTTATTGAAGTAGTTGAGTTTCTTCCAAAGAAAACCTGGGACTTGTCTTGCGGAGAAATCGATAGGAAGAATTAGGTTTTCATTTTAGAGCTTTGTGGTACCTTTTTTTTTTTTTTTTTTTCTTCCTTGATACTAGCTTTTATTTTTAACGGGGAAATATGTTTGTCACCAAATGTTATGGCATGATTGAGCCAAGGCATACCACTTGTCTGTAAGCAGTGAAGAAATACTAAAGATGAAAACATCTGCTAGATGTAGAGGTGATATTTTGTTCCAACATGGGGACAAATGCATTTTCAGGGTTCATAGGAGTTGCTTAACAGACAATATTTGATCTTGGGTATGAAGATCCATATTCTGCTTAATGGCTTACAGGTCTATCCCTTGAATATTTTTGGATAAAAAGGGAGGACTCTGTTGCTTTCCTACAACATGATACTGAAATATTCTTGCCTCACTACCAGTAAAGAAATCTTGTTTTGTGGAAAAAATCCTATTATGCATAAATATTTTAGGTGGCTTTTCAGGAATATATTCCAATGTCTAATGCATAGACTAAAAAAAAAAAAAAAAAAAAAAAAAAAGGAAGAAATGATAGCGAAGCAATTCTGTCCCCTTCTTTCCCCGATTCTTAAAACATCTAGAGGCCCAGTTATAGTTTATCCTGAAAACTCGGCAATTCTAATCCATTTTGTTTAAAGAGACCCTTTGAGGATTGCTCCAGTAACTAAGGTTAACTTTTATTTGTTTTCTGCATTCAGTTATATTTTTTGCCTGTGTAAAATACCCTATGACTTGAAGGAGATGAACAGCGGGGAACCCATTATCTAGCTGTCTCTTTAGATTACTATTCTTATGCATACTCATTGTTTAACTAAAGAAAGTTGAATACTAGAAGGGATATTGCATTTTCAGTATGTTACGCAATACTGTAGATGGTTGGCTTTCATTGAATCAGTAGCCTTATATTCAGAAATAAAGAGAAAGCAACAGATTATACTGTAATCAAAACCTCAAAAAATCAGTGGGTTTGGATGCTGCCTTGGAAGTTTTCTCAGTGGGAGTATAATTGAAAAAACAGTTTTAAATACTTGAATGGGCAAATTCTCTGTATCCCCTGGAAAAGGAAACATGAAATTTTGGTAGAAATGTCAGAAAAGGATACCATCCACCATTACTGCATTATGCTAGTAAAATTACTCAAACTTTTTTCAGTTTTTGTATCTTCCATGTTTTAAAGTTCTATAAATTCTGATCTTTCTAATGCCTGGTTTTGGTGGGTTTTTTTTGGTTTTTGTTTTTGTGTGTGTTTGTGCGTTGTTGTTTTGGTTTTTGGGTTTGGTTTTGTTGGGGTTTTTTATTATTTATTTTTGGTATGTACATCTCTCAGTTCTATTTGTGTGGTGTTTCAGGTATTTTTCCTCTCCAGTAATTTGCTATATTATCTTTGGTAAAATGTGTAAAGAATTCTCTGTAGTTCTCAGCTCACCCTGAATCAGAGCCAGGGGAAGGGGTGGGAATAATTCATGTGAGATTTTTGTTCCTTTTTTTAATAGTACAGATTTAGCTACCAATAAAAAAATTAGAAAGATTGTTATCTCAAGGTTGAAGAGTCACAGTGTGGACATGAAAGTGCTTCTCCCTTGATTTTTGCATCTCTAAAATGTGAGGAAACTGGGTAATCCATTTTGTTTCTACAGAATGCATTTTACTTCTGTCTGCCCATGTAACCCATCTATTTCTGGTGCTTGCACAGTTCAAAACCCTGTTGTTACATGTAAGCCCAGTGTACGGAAGCACAGGCCCCTTAAAAGGAACACTACAATAATTATAGAAAGTTTATTATTTAAATATAGTAATGTCAGTCATTTTGGGGACATTGCTTTTATTTTACTTAAAAATGTAAAATAGTGTATTCCAATTCACTTAGGTGAGACTTTTGTAGAGCAATAACTGATAAAAAGATCCTGTGATACTATTGAACCAGATGAGCTTTGAGATGAGTGCATGATGCGTGTGGATTGGGGGGGGGGGGGGGCGGGGATTAGCTTTTTTGCATAAAAGAAGCATTGTTAGCATGGAATCAAAATTATGGCGATAGTCTGGAAGATATGCTTTCAAGGGTTACTTTCACAAATGAGGGTCATAACTAAAAGGCTCTTCAACTAGCACAGAACACATTAAACTGGAAGAACAAACAAAAAGCTGGTGTTGGCAGATCAAAGAAAATGAAAACATAAAAGATACTCTTAGAAGATCAGTTGGCCTTAATATCAGAATTGTAGTAATATCTTTTCTGTCTTATTCTCTTCTGGTTTACCACTTTCATGTATACCTTGATTATTTTAGCCACTGGTATAGTTTCCTTCAAAACGTTGTCTGTTTGCTGCCTGGAATTTAATGGGATAGTGAGCATTCAAACTTATGAGAAGATACTTGCATTCTTGTTTGAGAACAAAGTGTTATCAGTCTTAGGAGAATTAATTAAGTTCATGTTCTAACGGGAATAACATTTTTGGCTGATTCTCTTTTACTTTGTTCAATTAACTCTAGCAAAGGTAAACCAAACATTGAGGAGTGTATCCAGCACATATAAAATGTACTTCTCTGTATATATGTAACTATACGCACAGGGACTTTAGCACATGATAGCTGTAGAAAGTGAGGTGATACCTGGCTGTTTACTAATAGTGCATTTGTTCAGATCAGTCACAACGTGCATTTCTGTACAATCAGTAATTTAAAAGGTTTCAGGTGTAGGTGCTTCTAGACTAATAAGGACCATCTATGGTCTGAAGATAAAATTGAATCTGTCAACCCACAGACCATTCTTTACCTCTCTCCTTTTCTTTTTCTGTTTTTTCAACTGAAATTCTTTCAAATAGATAGTGAATGAGAGGCCAGAGTAACTGTTCTTGCTGTGTTTTTTTTTCTTTCATAAGGCTTTTTCACTCATTCATTTGACTGAAAATAGGTCCACGCTATAAACAAGATAGTCCAATGTGTAAGCACTTTGTATCTTTTGACATTCTGATGAACTTACTACTCATGCAACTGGCTTTCTGCATGTGACTTGGGCTAGGTGCCAGCCTCTACGTTAAGCACAAATGTCGTGTGTAAGAGGGTTGGCCTAAGCTTTGATAATTACAGCTGCGATTCTGGTCACGCAGGAGTTGAGGGGTCAGGCTTGAGATTGTAAAATGCCTCTGTGAGACTGTAGCCTATGTCCTGACTAAAGCTGGGCAGACGGTCACTCTTCTAGCAAGGGAACTTTTTCCTAATTAGGGGGCAATGAGCTGCTCCATTACAGGGAAATCTGTGTCAAAAAGACTGAAATGAAATATAATTAATTTATCTTTCTATCTTGAATTAAGATGGCATTAAGCTACCACAGAGCTTCTACATAGCAAATAGAAAAAAACACCCACGCAAACAAACCCCCACCTTGGGCGGTCCCCAGATTTTTAGGAGAGAGATAGTAGGGAAAAGCGCTGGTCCAAAAACCATATATGTAAATAGTAATAAACTCATATAGTGAATGTTCTTGCTCATAGTTTATGCATGTAAAAGTACATTTTTGCTATTACAAATAAAGTCATTCTTGTTTAGCACAAAATATTTTCCTCTTGTCATCGAAATGTAGACTGGAACATATATATCAGTGAAAATTTTCAAAAGACATTGTTGTCGGGAGCACTGCTTGTTGTACCATAAAAGCCGCTGCTGGCTGCAAAACTGAATGGGACACAAATGTATTACTCAAAATATTACCTATACAATTTAAAATTAACATCAATTTCTGCTTCCATTAACATGTACAGATTAGCATAAAATAAACTTTGCCTTAAGAACTGTGAGGTAATTAACACAAAAAACCAAAACAAAAAAGATTTCCATCTTGGGAAAGGCTCTAAATGAAGATGGCTGGTGGCAAAGCAGTAAAGCAAGCATGATATATATTTTGTTATGCACTTTCCAGGCATCTACTTTGGGCCAATTTTTCTTTTTTTTTTTTTTTTTTTTTTTTTTTTTGGATGGGGGAGAGGACCATTTGCTGGGCAAGGCAGGCCTTTGATTTGCTGCATATGAATATCACCGCAGAAAAAAAATTAAAAAAGCATTATTTCAGATTGCTGTAGTAAAAATACATTTTAATTGCTGCCTCCCTTCTGCAAGCCTTTTGTTACAGAGTGGCAATTATGGGAATCATGCTACAGTGTGTGTTAGTTGTCACTTTTAATGCTTAGCCATTAGCTACAATGTCAAGTTAAATTATGAGATTTTGATATTTTTCAGATCATCTGACACTGCTTTTCCTCAAACATCAAATAGGTTCACTATTGCAGAATACCCAGAACAGTCTACAATTTTCCTCTTTTTTCTAAGTGGGGAATATTTTTACGACCGTATTCTGGTGGAGAGCACTTTCCTGTTTAGTGCAGAAGGGTTTTTTTGGTGTCAAATGGATAGAGAATCCTATCAAATCAAGGGATCATAAAAGCTAGTTACTTGACACTGTAGTATAAAGTATAAGATGGGAAGTACAAAACAGTGGCTTTGCCTGGAGAGCTCCTAGCACCTCTCCTGTACCAAGGTCCTGAACTTCACCAGGAAGCATGAATAAATCCCCTGCAGTCACTAGAGACAGATTTATTTATTTCTTCAACAAATTAGTCCAACAGCTGGACATTTTAGAAACTATTATACCTTTCTCTCCTGTTAGTAACAGGAAATACTGCTTGTGTGGCATTCAAATGTGTGGGTTTGCCTTGTTCATAGTATGTAGCCTAATAATTTTAAAGATAACCTCAGCAAATATGCAATATGCAGTTCCAATGATTAGTATTACATACAGTATATTTTAAAATGAATCAGTATAACGCTGCATCAGCATTTCAAAGACTCCTCATGATTACTAGGGCCACAGAGGGGAGAATAAAGTGTGGAGAAGGTAATTAGAATGACCTTGCATTACTGAGCTGGTGAGTGGTACTGGATCTTTGTCCGCAGGTAATGCAGTTTTTCTGTAAGACGCTGCTTATCAACAGCGTATGCATACAGATATCAATGAAAGTTAGTGTGAATACCTACTTGTGAATATAAATAACCAAGTATTGCTTATATTTTCCAAAAGATTTACAGTTTAACTGAGCTATTAATGAAGTATTTATTTCTTATCCTTATTTTTGTTTTCAGCATATTCTTTAATTATTACTATGTTAACAAGATTTTTACGTTAGTGGTGCTTTAAATTGGGCAGTGTGCCTTCTCTAACAGTTAATAGCAGAATTCAGGTTACAATTCACTACTATGTGTTTAGGTTAATAATGGTTTATAACTTACCATGCCTGAAAATTTCTATAGAGGTAACACTAGATCTTGGTTATCTTTAAAATAGATTATTAATATACATAATCTACAAATGCTTTTTTGCTTCTTAGTTTGCATTTTGTTTTTAGAGTTAGAGAAATGCTAACATTTGTCTTAAGTGACTTGTTTAAAAGTAGCCTACAGAATGCTGGCAGCCTTCTAAAATACATGTAAAGGAACACTAATTTTAGTTGGGCATTGAGTTGTATTTTCTCTTTCCAGTATTTTTTGCCGTTTACTGGTATTGTAACCATGGTAAGCTATGCGGAACTCACTGTGAAGTGGTCTACTCAGAATGTGCCAGGTTGTCTGTAAGCAGCCTTGGGACACGAACGTTTGCTTTGCGACTACATAATTGCTGCACCAACATTTATTTACCCAGGATACGAAGTGATGTAATAATTGTGTTAAACCTTACAGTTTCAGAATTATCAATCAACTTATCTGTTGACCATTCATTAAAATTTTTTTTGTTTGTTTTTTTCTTTTGGTTTCAGGTTTTGTTGGGTTTTGGTCTGGTGTTTGTTGGGGTTTTTTGTGATTTTCTTTTTTTTTTTTTTTAACTTCTGATCGCTGTTTGTATATTGACTCAGTTTTGAATACATTAATCTTCTAAAGAACAATTGGACTTTTTGTCTAAAGTACATTGTTTAAGATAATTGTCTAAACCAAAACTGATGTGGCCTCTGGTAAGGGATTTTGAAAATTAAACCTTGTAGAATGGATTAAATAGAAAAAAAATCCCACTTTTCTTTCTCTTCATGCAAGTGGATTTATGTTAGCCCACTTCCTACCCATATTTCACAGTCTTGGCGGAAATGAAGTATCAGCAATGCAATGCCTAACACATGTTTTTATGCATTTGTTATTTTTTATATATTCTATAAATGCATATTTATATATAATGTATTCTGTATATTATGTAACTCACGGATATAAAGCTGTCTGCTTTATATCCGTGAGTTTTCAATGCTTTGTACATTGAAGATCCATGTATACCAAATAACTTAAAAATATTACCTGCATAGGAAAACTACTAACAAACTCCCAAAGTATTTCAATACATAACAACAGCAGTTACCAAGAACAAGAAGCTGCTTCAGCTCCACAGAAGGAAAAACTAATTGTCAGGTAGAGGGGAAAAGGTCTTAGGAGACAAATACATTGCTAAGGGCAGAATTTTCACCTCAAGTCTATGGAATTCTATGGAGGATTAATGTATGTCCCAGTTTCAACAAGCTCCTCTGGAATTAAAAAAAAAAAAACAACAACACAAAGGAAATATTATTATAGGCTCTTTGGAAGAAGAACTAAGCTAAATATGAAGTCTACTGAAATATGAGGTCCCTGTCACAGGGTGATTTCATCCTATGAGCTGGTGCAGTTTACAGGGAAGGGAAAAGATCGACAAACTGCCTAGCTTTTCATTTGCAAATAGTTATTGAGAAAATGCATCATTTTGACAGTCTTCTGATTTTATGCTAAATGAAATGTTCACTTGGGATTTATCATCCAGTTTAAAAGATTTAAAGGCTTACTGGAATAAAAACGAAACCAAACAAACCCCACTTAACTGTAGAATTAAATTAGTTTCAAATAAAGCAAAAAGTAATGTTGTGGGTATTTCATTTTGACTATTACAAGTTCCATTACACATGCACTGGAGTTATCTTTGTTTTGTATATCTCACTGGTCAGTTGGTGTGCTGAATAGGAAAATTTATCATTTGTAAATCTCTAATTTAAAATCTATTTATGAGGAGACCGGTGTTTACAATACAACAAATATAAGCCTCTTCTCAAAGTTTTCAAGTAACTATTGTAAAGGGTTTTTTTTACCACAATTTAAGTGGACATGTCTAGGCTTGCAAATGATGTATAGAGCAATCCATTTCTCTTTCCTTATGTCAAACAAGGTGGCATTATGGTTTGGCAAGGCACTGTACGCATAGAGGTAAAGACCATCTCGAGGTGACAGTAACAACTGAAGAGGAGCCACTCCTGTTAGTGGTTGTAACCTTTTAACGGGGACTTGTCCTCGTTGTCATATTTGTTCTTTTAGCTGGTACTGTCCAGTACTACTTATTGCACCAACTCACACAATTGTGGAGCTCGAGCAGCAAAATAGTCCTTGAATTGCTTCAGCTGTGATTTGAACCCCTGTTGAAATGTTCCCGAGTACATTTCCCTGCTTCCTGATCTCATGTGTTGGGCATTACAGGAAGACTAGATTCAGATTCACACCAAGTCTTGTGGATTAATTATGAGATTTGTGAGAAAGAAATGTCAGAGTTTAAATAGATTTTATTTAATTAGATTTTTGCAGAAAATATATACACAAATTAATTCCCCAAAACAACAAATTTGGTTCTTTTCTTCAGTGTATATAGACTTCTAGTTTTACTCAAAACTGAGAAACTACACAAGTTATTTGCTTCTACTGTTTAGTTGGCTTTCTTTAAAGCAAAGTTGGAAGAAAAACAGTGACTGAAATCTAAATTTTCTCTAAAAGTATTTCAAATGTCAAGGCTGTTGGGGTTCTAGTACGTAAAAAACCTATAATAGGATGTATGGGTATTAATTAGTGCGAGCCAAGCTACAAAATCAGGTACCTGCACCTGTAACACGAAAAAGAAATGTTTTCCCCTAAACTCAAAATACTGTAAGGCAAGTATTATAAAGCTTAGTATAAATGCAACATAGATCTCTACCAGGTGTTTTATTAAAAAGACACCTCCTAGACTATACTAATCCATTGTCTGAACTGCAATCTTGAGGTCTTTTCTTCTAAAACCAGGAAACCACTTTTTTCTTTCTTGAGACTTAATCTTTAAAAATCATCATGCTAGGGTACTCCTGAGTTCATGTTTGTTACACAACATTAAGTGCATTCTTTTGTAATCCTTCACTTGACACATTCAAGAATTTCCAACAATCAATTCACTATACTACACTTAAAAGCATGTCTTGTAATGTAGCATATTCCAACAGGCATTAGAAGAAATGTTTTCCAGGACAATTCAAAACTACATTCAGATGAGAAAACTAAGAGGTATAATATAGTGTAGTGTTATTTTTCATGGCTGGAGATATTTTTTTATTATTTTTTTTTATTATCAGCTGAAGTGTTCTGGGAATCTTAGAGTAACTATGTACTAGTAGAAATGATTCGAGGAACAATGAGGCACATACTCATAATTGCTGTCCTAGTTTTAAATTATTTCACAAGAATTCCCCAAGGACTCATATTGCTTTTCATAGTTTTAATATGGAAGTGGTCCTTCCTAAGGAAAAACTTCTAAGTATAGACAAATTAAACTCCTGTTCTCTATTACTAGCTTGTTTTGCATCCATGATTTTAACTTTTTTTTAATCATCTTGAAAAATTCCAAACTTGCATGACACAAAGACAACTTTTGTGAATTAATGCTTTGTATGGTACCTTAGTTTTCTCTTCTTTGCATTTATTCTCTCTTTGATATGTGGTGAACTCCATAAAAATGTGATCTATAGGTGAATTAGCAGGGGGGAGGAAGTAATAATTTTAAAATCCTACAGCTTCTTTCTGATGGCTCTAAGAAATACAAGAGGAACTGGCAACAACCCTATGATCTGAAAAAGCATTTTATCAGCAGTTTGACGTGGATCTATGTAAAGAATTAGCATTAAAGCAAAGTCTGGCTTTCTCCTCTAAGAAATCAATTACGTTCTTTGGCCACAGCTGTGTAATGGCTAGAGATGAGTATGGCAGTGTTGCAACCTGGTTAGTTTGAAAAGGACGAGAAATCAGGATACAGATTTACTCAGTGTCTTTTATTGGGTAGCAGTTCTGCCACTGGTCTTCTGTCCATCACTGTTCAGAATTCACTGAAGTCTTTGGCTTCACTAGCTCCCCCTTTTCACTCTTTGGTGGCTTCAGACTGTAGATTACTCCAGGACTTATGGTGAATATCTCAACCCAGCCCCAAGGTTTCCTGTTCCACTTATGTCTTTCAGCTATGTGGCTAACTCTGCTTAAGAACTTCTGGGACCTACAGAAGGGTAGTAATTTCCATTGTAGAAATTGCACTCATGAAAACCTGAAATATGAAAACACTCCGTATTTCATATCCAGTGAGGAAGATTTTCAGAGGTTTTGAATTCTGAAAACAAAGCAGACGCAACATACTGGAGATTAGTCATTACACAAGCTAGAATGACTTTTGGAAATATATTAAAAGCTTGCAGGACCATATTATATTTTCAAATTTGTGATGCTTTACAAGCCTAGGTAAGCTTGGGAATTCTGTTTATTACAGTATGCTCCCTTTACACAATTTGCTTAATAATAGATTGTGCAGATTTTCAGATCACTTTCTTAAAACCTGGAATTGAAACTGATTCCACTAAATATGACTTAAATGTGTTTTGTGTTAAGTTTGTTAAAGTAAGAATATAAAAGTAGGAGCACGGAGGTCTTGCTAAACTCCAGGTACTCAAAGTGAGAACAACCAATATGTAAATTATTGAGTTTTCAGGTCAAATGAAGCTGAATGTTTCTTGAAGCAATTCGCATGCAGATTGTTACAGAAGGCACAGATTCTGAATTAGCAAAAATCAGGATCTCAAGTTAGCACTCTATTACTCTTCAAAATCAAAGAAACAATAAGAACTATTTTTTAATAACTCTAGCTGTGTAGAAGGAGTGTTAGGTGGTTCTCTTTTTTTAACAATGCAAGTTCTAAAGAAACATGTTAAATAATATGTTCATACTTTTCATATTTGGTTTCATATTTCTTCTCATTGTTAACCTACATGGATATAATTCTTAATGGTTTTACATACTGCAGTAATATTGGTTCTGCAAAGTAGACCAGAAAAGAACCTTGTTGACCTTTCTTTTTGATGAGGAAGTTAATAGTTAATAACTTTGACAAGTTCTATCTAAGTGTACATGAATACTTCATAGAGCTGAATGCAGCTCTTAATCTTAGAGCTATTGTGCCAAACTTTCTGCAGAGCAACTTCTATATTTTTTTAAGGATTTTGTCAATGTGAAGACTGAGTCTAAAAACAAACGACAAGTGAGGTGACTTTTAAAAATATTCTATATTTTTTTAATACTTGCAAGTTGTTAGTGTTGCATACTGATTCATACAGATTGCTTCAGAATTCTGCTAATAAAAGATTCGGGGTGACTATTTTTGATGTAACAGCGTGTAACACTTCTGTAACATGTATCATCCTTTGGAGGGTGGGGAGAAGTCTTACTTTCATGAAATACAAATACTGAAAATATCCTAGGTAATGCTAAACTGAGGTCTGACTCAACATCTGTGGGTAACGAGTATTTGCACTAATGCAGTATGCATCGCTTAATGTACAATGGAGTTGATCTAGACATACAATATTATTCCTTAAAATTGTCATTTTTACAATTGCTGTTTCTGATTTTCTTTCAGTTGTTTGCCATGCAGTTCCCAAATGTATGCTGTCATATCTCATTTTCTTTAGCAAGTGAGGGATTTGAGGTTTTATGAGTTTATTGATCTCTGATACAAAACTATACTTTTAAACCAAAAAATCCCAATATTTTTTTTCTATTCAAGGCTATGTCCATGCTTTGTGTGTTATCCGATAGGCACTTAGTAAGGTTTTTCACTTAAGAGGTAGGGAGAATCCTTCAAGGAGCCATATATTCCATGTCTGAAGAAAATTGATTTGGTATAAAAGCAGGTCCTCACTGAAAACAAGCTAAATAACTGGCACTGAATATTCTGGTTTGTGTGAACTTGTTAGCAGTTGTTGTTTGTGTACTGTTAAAGTTTTTCAAACCAACCTAACCCCTGCCCGCCCCAGCCCAAATACAGTAAGGATTTTATGCAGTACTTCAAAAAGAGTTGTGTGATTACCTTTTCTGGTTTTTTTCCCCCTCCCTCAATTCTCCACTTTCCCAAGTCAAAGAAAATATTAATTCACCTTTAATATGTAACAGTAATCTCTTTTTAGAGACACAGATCTATATTTATCACTATGGATGCAGACACATGATCAAACTATAACAGCTTAATGAGCTGCGAGGCTTAGGCAACTGTGGTAGGTGTTGTGGATGTGCCTAAGAGAGGTTTCTGATGGACAGAAAGGGACATTTCAGAACACACACAGTCAGAAATGTCTGCTCCCTGCTAAGTTTCAACTAAGCCAGTTCTTGTTATGCTGTGAAACTGATGGTGTTGTATCAAATTCTTGTGTTTTGCTGTTGGTCTTGCTTTGGGCGAACACCTACTGCTCTGTGTTTGTTTGCCTGTGTAAAAACCCACATCTGTTTACTTTGAATTGTTAGGAATTGTTAGTATAGGGTTTTCTTTGAAGGTTCAAACTCTTCTGGAGCAGGATGCATCCCTTAAGAATGCAACCACCCTTTTCCTACTCTGTTATATGCAGCCTGGCCTTTTAGGGGAGTAAGGGATGCTTGGGAGCATCAAAAGCTCCCTTTTATTTTTAATTTTTAAAAATTTTTATGTTTTTTTTTAAATATTTTTTATTTTTTAAAAGAGCCTTTTATCAAAAGCACTGCATGGCAACACCTGAATTCAACCTGCAGCTCTCAAAACATGACAAGCATGACAAGGCAAAGAAATGCTTTTTGGATACACTGGTCATAGGAAGTAGAGACTTCTGCGCAGGGGCAATCTATTATTTTGGGAAACTTGCCTGACGTTAGTTTTACAGGGGATACTAGTAATTGCTCACAAAGCAACTGTGACTTTGGGGGCTGTTATGGCCAACAGAATAGAGTGCTGGAATCAAGTAACAGAAACAAGACAAGTTAAATGGGAGCCTGTTAGCTGTGTTTTGGGGAAAAAAACGACAGAATCCAAATTTAGATCACTTTATTTAAAATGGCTACTGGGACACTTACTAAACTGCTCTTACTTTATACATGCTTTTTTTCAGGGATCCTGCTTCATGTGCATGCACAAGGATGTATGCAAAATGTGCTTATTCTAAGTTTAATATTGAAGTACTGTATTTGGGGTGGTATTATCTATATTAATTGAAAAGTTAACACCCACAAAATGTATCATTTTATAGCTAGAGAAGACTAAATTTGTTTTCTCACTGTGATCTTACTCATTATTCCCTTAATCTGTGATTCTCAGATGAATTAATAGGGTTTTATTTTAAGAATGGGAGCATAGACCTCTGAACAGGGGCCCTGGGATAACTGAGTCTTGGACTTGGTTTTCTCTGCATATTTTCACTGATTTAAAGTTCAAGTATAGTTCTAAAATACAATCAGATTCCTCAGGAGATATGTACTCCTACCCTTTGAAAAGGGGGTTGTACTTTTGAAATGAAGTGGTATAAAAAACAGGCATTTCTTTCTAGTATATGCAAGACAATCTTATTCATAGCTTTATAAGTGAACCCATGAAATGTAAAGAAGGAATTCTCCAGCCTTGTTAGTTTTGTAACCTCCTTTAAAAAGGAAAGGGTCTTTTCCTTTTAGATAAGCATGCCACACTAGTAGTTTGTTTTGGGTTTGTGTAGTGAAAAGCAACTTTTATTTTGGGAGGTGTAATAAATGTTAATTTGTTTACTGTTTTCTTAGCTCTGCAGAAATTGAGGCTAAACTTCCAGGGTAGGTTGGGTATATTGCTGTAGCTCAAGGAAGCCAAGCAATAAAACAATTGTATACACTCCTTACCTGTGAAATTACTGGCAGTGTGCTTTACATTAGCACAAATTAAGAGCCACAAGAAGTAAGTTATTGCTCCTACTCCAAGTCTTTCCTTTCTGTGCAGTTCAGCCTCCGTGGAGGGCAGGCAGAACAGCTGGGTGTCTGCAAATGGGCTCAACAGGAGCAATCTGTGGCTCAGCGCGGTGCTGCAAGCGTGGTGTGCTGTGCCGAGGCCAAGGTTCAACAGCAGGCTGAGTCTGGCTTTAGGGCTCCCACTCTAATCAAGAATGTTGCAGCTACGCGATGATAAGCACTGATCCAGTACAAACATATTCTGCTAACTCGACGGTTTTCTGGGAATTTTGACAAGTTAATGTTATTGTCAGGCTTTATGCCAGATTGACTATTATCTGTTCTACTATAGCTGTCGTGTAACCAGTGTAGAGAATAAAGCTATCACAGACTATATTGTCTGCACCATCTAATTTGAGGGGAAAAATGCAGTTGTGTTCTCATGTCTAACACAAATCAAATCTGTTCTGCTTTGCACAGATCCAGTATTAATGGTTATGGAACTGTAGCTTGAGAACATTTATTTTTTTTTGACTGTGTTCTGGCTAGGTATAGGCAGGATGAACCTGTCCTTGCAAAATACCTTCAGTGCAGTGTGAACGTACATATGCACATAATACAAAAGCATGGGGATGACATAACATTCTGCACATTTGAGTGGGGACAGAATGAGTAGTGTGGCATTCATTGTAATTCACTGCCTTTAATCCTGGGGGGCTTTTTTGTGTGTTCATCGTACGTAGCATACGTGTGTAGTCACAAAAAATATAATGTTTGGTAGGTAAAAATCAGAATGAAAATATGCTCATTCATCTCAACAGTTTAGAAATTAATACTTTAAAAGCATTGGGTTCCCTATACTAGTAAAGAAGTACTGGGAGGGGAAAGGCAACTTTTATGTTGCAAGAGATATTTTTTTATATATATCAATGCAGCATAACAATATTTAGATAATACTGTGGGGATCAGTAAAATAGAAAATTCTTACCTTTAGTTGCAATTTGTTATGTTTGATCTAAAGGATAGTACACTTTCCCTTCTGTTTACATTCAATTATGCTTGTGTTGCAGACACTACAGCTATAATGCAATGTTGTGTTTACCGTCCAAAATGATACATAACCGTATAACATGTCACGCTGAGTCTTTTAAAGTATCAAATTGAGTCAAACATGAACAATCTATTTTTCCTCAGGTAGTAATGAGATTTACAGTGCAATGTAAGTTACAGAATGGTGGAATTTTCTTCTTAATCTGTACACAAAGAAGCTAATAGCTATGACTGAACTGAAAGTATGTAAAGGTTGTAAAGAAGATTCCTCTAAGCAAAAATTATGTGATGGTAAGCCAATGAATGTTGCATTTTTTGTAAATATTTTATGGAAAGCTCTATTAAAATGTAGATACGTAATTTCTTGTGAGTACAACATGCTAAGAAGTGATGCCCCGATCTTAAGGATGAATAAGGGCTTTATTTTCTCCATCTCTCCCTAGCAATTTTGAGACATCAGATATGATTTCAGCTTTAATAATTTCATTCCTCCGCCCCGCGCCGCCCCCCCCCCCCCCCCGTCTCCTCTCTTCTTGCAAGAAAAGGCCTCAATGAAATCTGGTTTCTGATGTCACTTTTCCACTTCTTCTCTCCCCTTCCTTCCCTCTGTAGTATAACCATGGCTTACTTGCAGTTTAATCTTTTTCTTTCCATGATTTGCTTTATTCTACCTTGGGGGACAGGGATGTAAGAAGAATGGCAGCATGATGGGGAACTGAACTGGTAGGACACCTCCTGAATCGCCTGTGGAAGTTACAGACTACTGCAGCCTTGTAGCAGTCTAATCTGTTCTCCTGGTGCTCCTGCCTTGAATTTTTCTAGACTGAAATAGGAACAACAAATTTAAACACTGTAAAATGATACGCAAGTGTAAAACCACACTTGCATAAACCCATGCATGTATATATACACACACACGTGTGTATATATATATTTATTTTCTTCCCATGTCTGGAAAACCATTGTTATCATCATTTATTTGTTTTAGCATTGGTAAGCATGCAAATCATAAAATCACTGGATTTGTTTTTCTCATCCCATCAAAACTTAGTGGGGTTTTTTTGTTGTTGTTATTTATAATATCTAATAAACTCTTTTAGTTTACTATTTTTTTTTTTCCCAAAATTCATAGCTAGGCATTATGCACAGCCATGTCTTGGCAGAGGAAAATATTTCATAATGGTTTTATGTGGCAGGTACAACTATTTTCTGTTGGTTAAAATTTGGAAACATATCAGCATCCATTCTGTATACTTGGAATAGAAACTCTTGTGTTTTGACTGAAAGGCAAAAGACTAGCATATGTATTTCTAGTTTCCCTAGTGTACTTTGTCTGCAAAACAAGAGTGGTCTTTAAAATTGCCACAGTTAAGGTTTCATGACTAAGTATGGGAGCTTCCAAAAGCTGTGATGTACATTTCATCATAACGTGATATAAAAGACTAAAGAAAAAAACCCAAAGGTTAGTTAAGAGCAGCTGATTATTTTTTTTTTACTTAATTGGCAAACTATGAATTAAATAGGGATTTGTTTTCAGAAACATTTTATCTCTTGCTGTGAAAATGTTTTCATCTTAAGTATCTGTAACATGCTCTTTGGTTGAAAGATTTACAGTAGATATCAGGGTCACATATTTCAATTTGTGCCAGAGGTCACAAACATATGGAGTGAGGGTATACTTTCAGTGGCTGGGGTTTTGATATATACATAGAACTCCATGATGATTTTTTCTATTGCAGTGCCCCCCTTACAAAGCCAGGAGAAAAAACCATATTTTGGCAAGTACTAAGAAACTTATTTATAGTAAATTGTGAGGTAACTATATCCTTCAAGAAGTAATCATGAGTACTTTTCAAAGTGGGTAACATTCTTATTTAGATACAAGAGGAAAATACTATTAAACAAAAGAAGAAAAAGGCTTCCACTGAATCAAAGGTAATGCATTCATAAATATTTGTATTTCTTTAAGGAACAATCTCTATATATAATTTCTCAATCTATAGTAGTACAGGGGTAGACAAAAATACATGGAAAAATCCTGGACACAGACCTTTGAAAATAATAAAAAGTGTAATCTGACCATTTCTTTGTTGTAATATAACTACAGCAAGCCAACATATGCATTAATGTCTTGTGCTTTTAATGAAAGAAAAAAGAAATTGGGAGAAATAAATGATAAAACAGCATGTATCAGTATTCAACATAATGTTTTACAGCATCAATAAGTGAGAAAAATCTTGAGGCTTTCTGATATTGCAAGCATGCCTACATCCACCTATCAGCAACCTTTACAGTCAAACCACATCACACCTGTTTCAAATAATTTCTAATATGACCAATATAAAAAATTCTTTTGCATGTAACTTCACAATTTATTTGTACAGTAGATGCATCCTAGCATTCTTAATTGAGTTTTGAATGGTAACCATGTTTAGATGTGATGTCTCCAAGGCACTCAAATTTCTCATCTATAGCTTTTCTTGTCAAATATATATCTTCTGTAAATTCAAAACCTGAGCATCTGTAATGTTTTATAAAACCTTTGTGAGGAATTTTAAGCACAGGGTGTCACTTACACTGAGCCTTATTATCTAATGAGCTTTACATTAATAGAGGCTATGTTGATAGGAACATTATTGTTGAAAATTGTGTTCCTCCTGATTTCTGCATAAATAGCTACAGTGAACAGATAGGTAGTATTTTGATGAAATGCTTCCCCTGCACAGCGCGTTATGTTGTTTCATTGTTGCTGTTGAATAAACAGAAGTTGTAACATGGCCAAACTACTTATGAACTGAACCATATCGACAATGGCAAATTTTAAGAACACTGGTAGCTCAAGACTGATTAGGAAAGGTGGTATGCCATAACTATTATTATGAAATTAGTCATATATGAAGATATCTGATACTAGTAGTAGTAGAAGAATCTAAGTGACTCTTAACCCATTGGTTTCCCAAGTTTTCTTCCAAATATGCCATTTAAGGATGTGTTTAAATATATATGTATATATCTTTGAAGCTTTTTTTATAATGCAGCTATCACTGTCATCTCAACTGGAGGGTTCTTTCACTAAATGCCAGCTCTTACATAGGAGTACTTCAAGTTGAGAAAAAGTGCTAGTGTTTCTGAAGTATTGTTTTACCTTCAGAAAAATGTCTTCAGATTTGTTTTTCTGTTATTGTGTGTATTGAACCTGATGTGATGCGAGTCAGATGAGTGTAAAATATATTAGAAATGAATAAACTATAGCCACAGAATTCAAAACGTTTTTTAAAAGTGTATGGGTAAGACAGCTTTTACTGCAGTTGTATTTATTTTTTCCCGAAACAGTTGCATTTTAGACTTAGCTTTATGAAAAACAGTACTGCTTTATATTCACAAAATTCAGAAATGTTATCAAAATTGCTTTTTGTAATCCTCTACAACACTGATGCTTTTACTAAAACACCCCGTCTATTTGTTTACTGGAGATTCATCAGACCAGCTACAGATGCTAGTTCTACAAGATCTTCCCTAGAGTAGAGTTTTAATTAAAACAACTGTTTTTACCCCAGCTGTCAGTGCAACCCATATAAAAAGCAGGAAGCTTATTTTTAGAGAAGAGTTTGAATGCTTAGCTTGTCCTAAAGTCTATAACCACACATAAAATGAGGCATTGAATTTTCTACTTCTCTGAATTCGTTTTTTCCTTAGCAGTTTGCAGTAACTTTGTTTTGCAGAAGTTGTTTTAACCCTTTTTAAAGCTTGCTTGCTTCGTAAACAGAAGTTCACAACACACATGCATTCCATTCAACTGGAAAATAGTTTGCAGGAAGACTCTAAACCTATCTTACAGATGGCAGGAGTTGTACAGCACCTTGTGCAACAATTTTTAACCCCTTGTCACTTTCATATGAAGTACTATTTCAAAGATTCGCATCCTTATAGAGTCAAACCATCCTTCAAGCTGGAAGTTAGTTGAATGACAACTTAAAAATGCAGGACAAAGTGGAAAGTAGCTTGGGGGGTGGTGGTGGTGGAGGGGGGAATATCATTTACCTGCTTATGAAAAGACCTGAGTTGAAATGAGTCACGTGATCTGAACCAAACCTAGGTAGCCTAATTCCTAAAATCCTTCAATCCCAAAATCCCTTCTGATCTTCCCCCCCTCCCTCTAATGCCAGCCTTCTGCTTGCTCAGCCCCAGCAGTTGCTAAGCGCCACAGGTGAGCTTGTCTTCAAAAGTATTTACCACAAAAATGAATTACTATAATGGTACTGAATACCTGTATTCTCTGACATCTTTCAACTGCTTTTACAGAGTTTGGCGTCAGTTCTAAAAAACCTGCATGAAAAAATTTCTAGTTATTTTGTCATTATTTTACAGCCATTTCAGAAGTTAAGAACTTTAAATAATTTCTCCTTTGCTATTAGTTTTTAATCTTTGACCATAGAGTATGGGTCTACCCAGACTCTTTTTGGTTCTGGGTTTTGGGTTTTTTTTTTGTGGTGGTTTTTTTTTTTTGTTTTTTGGTGGTTTGTTTTTTTGTTTGTTTGTTTTGGTTTTTTTGGGGGGTGGGGTGGTGAAGTTAGCTTAAAGGATCATTCTCTCATACGTTTCATCCTATTCTTCTTCAACCACATATGCCTGTTCTGCTGTTTTAGCAATAGATCTGTAGTTCCTTTGTAACGACTGCTCCGTGACAGCCTACGTGACTGATGTATGTCTGCCTTCAGTCTTCTTACCGGAGATGAATGGGAGTTGTGTGTCATCTATAAATGGTTTTCTACCCCTGTCCTTGGTCTCAGCTGCTTTAAGGCAGATATCTTAATCCATGCTAAGGAGGTTTTTAAATTATTACCTCTATCTGTAACAGCTGTGCTGACATAGCATGTACTTAGGAACTAGTAAGTCCTAATATAAAGGAGGAAGAGAGGGAAAGATAGTAAGGCAGAACATTTACACTGGCTTAGACTGCCGTAGAACTACACCACTTGTACAGAGCCATGTTTTAAAATCAATCAGTAATCTGGTTCAAAATACAGTGTTGTGGGGGTTTTGTGGATTGGTTAGCTTTTTAATTTGAGCACGTTGTAAGCTGGATAGCAAAATAAACTTGTGTATAGTTGTAGCATCTTGAGATTATGATAAACTGGTTCTGAAGACTGGTTTACAGTATCTGGAAGCCAAAATATTGTGGGAAAAACTGACTTTCTTTTGAAAAGGAAGGCAAAGAAGTTTGAATGACAGACTTCACACTTCTCAATGAACCAAGGCTTTTTGTGGTACCTATTGCTTTGAAAACCTGCTCAATATTTGACCCTACAAATGTTCTCTCAGAGTTCAAATCCTCTCTCTAGAAGACACCTGTAAAAGTTGGGTCTGTCCTTTGATGGTAAAGGATATTCTAAGTGTACACTATTCAGAAGCCAGGCTGTTTTACAAAAAGATAAAGATATTCATAGTCCTAGAAAGAGCGTGACTTGTCACCTAATTGTGAAGGCGCTCCTTTGTGTTAGAGGAGATGGATTTCAGTCCTTGCTTTCAACATATGCACTTCACCCAATAATTCAAACTAAAAATGTGTTTGCAAATTGTTAAAGACAACTAAAGCATTGTCTTTGTGTCCACTAGACCAGAGGCAGTGCCGGCACTGCAAACACTAAGGTACAAGATCTTACATGGTTGTTGTCCTTCAGTTCTGGGTCTGTTCTTTAGAGAAACTTTGGGGGGGGGGGGGGGGGGGGAGGGGTGGGAATAGTAATTTCAGTTGGGTTTGGGACAGGAATTCTTGGTAGCAGAACTAGGAATATATGGAATTACTTTTAATGTGTTTTGGTTGTCCAGTGACTTCAGGGACAAATTTTACCTTCAACATCTATTTTGGCATGATTAAAGTACTATATTATTGAAGGCTACTCTTTCTCTTTGGGTTACGTGCAGAAGCATATGCTGCAATAAGCCCAGATCCTTTCTACATCTCTCAAACTCCTTAGACTTCTCTCTTTCACAGTACCTTCGGGGTCCTACCCCTGCACTTTGTAAACTCCTGACAGTGTGTTTAGCTACTTCGCTTACGCCTTCACGACCAGATGGATGAGGGGAAAGTGTATTCTTAAGCTGCTTTGGGACCCTTCATGGACCAACCAGCAACCAAAGCACCAGAGCTAACTTTCAAGCTGTTCCTCAATAGGGACTGCCTCTTCAGCTGGTGATGTGAGAAACCTGATATCATAAATATTCAGTAATTATTAAAAATATGCAAAAGGTTCCAGACAGTTGTGGAGGGATTAAAATAAAATGATTGCAGAAGCCTTACTTCCACAGGATATAAATCCCAGCTTTCAAGCAGTATAAAACAAGGCCTATATTTTCCAACACAAGTACAGCTAGTTCCTCTTTATAAAATTAAGGTGGTCATTAAAATATACTTTTAAATACATATTTATCTTCTGTTGGAATCGCTAAGTTGTCTCTAAAACACATGTAAGTTTCTACTTTGAGGAAGGACCATGAAAGCCATTAATAGACTGGAATCTCTGGCTTGCTGTAGTGAATATCCCATTTTGGGGCTATTTCAGAGTCGCACCAGAACTCCTAGTATGAAATCCAATTTGTTGTGTAAAGGTCGGTAGGCAAATTCAGGC
The DNA here is from genome assembly GCF_023634155.1 of Falco peregrinus. NCBI lineage: Eukaryota > Metazoa > Chordata > Aves > Falconiformes > Falconidae > Falco > Falco peregrinus. The sequence goes on from NC_073722.1 coordinate 2,925,891, forward strand.
ATTTTAGGGGAAAAGAGGAAAAATTCATTTCTAAGTTGTAAAATGAAGAAGCACACGCAGTGGGTTAGCTGAGTAAATTCTTAAGTATCGGTGCTTTCTAGACTTAATGTATTGCTACTAATGATACCTATATTTTTTTTCTAAATCCTGGCTATACAAAGTTTTCAAATGTTGCAGAAATTAGACAAATCAACCTGAAAGGCACTTTTTTAAAGTTTTCACACTAATTCTTAGTTTACGCTATTCTTTTAGTTTGGTTGTGTTTCTTAGCTACCTGCTTATCTTTGTGGAGCAGAGGACAGGCAGGGTAATTTGCATGATAAATATGGATAACAGCATTTCTAGACTAGTCAGTACTAGTCTATTATATGGATACAGCATTTCTAATATGTTGTGCTTAAAGGTTGCTAGAAATGCTTAGTAAGATCTGCCCAAGGGATTTTCAGTGGTTTAAAGTAACTTAGGGTTACCAAGAATACGCTTATGTCATGTTTTAGTAGTTTTTAGCGATAATACTTATACAAAGCTGTCCTAAAAAATTTTTGATTTTGACTTGAAAATTTATTAACACAAACCATGAAATAGCTAGGTATTTAGAGAACTGAAAGATTTTTTTAATAGCAATGATCTTGTTTTCAGTGGTTGCTAATGGATAAAGAGACGTACTGTGGGAAAGATTTCACTAATTCATAGCCATTTTTACACTTATACCTTTAGATATTTTGTAATTTAAATGCAACATTCAAAGTAACTTTATTATCCTTTAACTATATGAATGCAAATTTTGTTTTAGTGCGGAGAACAGAACATTTGTATCTAAGCTCCTTTTAAGTAGGGCAGTAGTACTCAGTTCAAGATCAATGTAGAGGAGACAGTCATGATATAGCAAAATACAAAAACATGAACGTTATGTAAAAGAGTTGGTAAAAACTGAGAATATAAGAGTTCTGATAATTTCATTACTAAGCTGCCTGTTTAATATTTTTTTTTACACCTTCAGTTTATCTGAATATTACAAGAGGATTTTTTCATATGTTTGCTTTATGTCCTTAGTTTTGCTTTCTAGGCAAATTTTGTTTGTGTTTTTTTGTACGGTTTTGGGTGGGTTTTCAGACCTTGTTGTGTGGTGCTTTTTTTCATTTTATTAGCTTGTTTTATATATTTTGATATTTTTTAATGTAATAAATTTTTTCTAATGCAATTTTTCTTGGTTTCTGCATATCATAGCATCATTTAGCTTGATTAGCTATGCTAGTTTGTGTCGTAAGATTACTTCACATGATTATCTTTATCATCATTTAGAGAATCTGATAATAACTATTTATGGAGACATAAACTGAAACTTCTAAATGTGGGGATCTAAGGCTAGGTCTATGGGCCTATCTACATCAGCATTTTCATTCAGGTGGGATGTGTGCTTGTGAATCTGCTCGCTTAAGACACATCAGTCTGTATCCTGGAACAGTCTTGGAGACCTTGCAAATGAAAGTGAGCCAGAAGGTGCCTTCCAGGGGCAGAGGAAATGTACTCCAGCCTCTGCTGGGCATTCACACACAGAACCAGGCTCGGATGGTCTGGGGTAAACCCTTGTGAAATGCACACAGTGGAGGCAGGGTTTCTTCAGCACCAGCTGTGAATGCATTGACCTGGTGTCCTGCTAGGTATAGAAAGAGGAGGCGTTTTCCCTCCCTCAGTTACAGACGTCTCCTAGGAAGGCTACTCTCTTAGTTAAAACAAGTGTTTCTGAATATTATCTCTTAAAAGCACCTGTAGCTATGGAGAAAATTGATTTATTTATTATTTTTTTTAAAGAATCTGGATTTAAACACGTCTATGTCTTTTGAAATGTTTTGCAGTATCTTACTGTACTGCTGTCAGTGGCCACTGGTAGAAAGTTGGCAACAGAACCATTACTAACTTCCTTTAGCATATTCTCCTTTGGCTTGTCTTTGGGCGGGGTGTAGAGCAGGATCAGTTATTGGGGGAAGCAGACAGCAGTGTTGCCCAGGAACACAGATCTTTAAATGGGATTCATTTAAATCAGTAGCTGGATCAGGTGGCACAAGTCTCTTCTATGAGTTTGGTTGCTGTCTCATTGGCTGCTTAATACAAAACTCATGACTAACTCCACGTGCAAGGGAATGGATCACAGGTAGATATTATTTTTTCTTCCTTACCTAGCACATATCAGCTTTACATCACCATGGCACAACTTTGAAGAGAGAATTGTGATCTACAGCGATTGCCTTTCCTAAAATTAGCCTCAAGCACGGTTAGGATTAGAGAAAGGAACTCAAACCTCCACAGTAGTAGGGAACTGCACCAGAAGCACTGTATGAAAATTGATTGTCAAAGCTGATAACTATTAAAAGAAGGAAACAACAATTTATTGGGAGTGGTTTTAAAGCAAACTGATAGCAGCTGAGCAGACCTGCCATCTAAGTCCTTGAAGACTGTATAAATTTAAGTGAACAAGGAACTGGGTCACCTCAGTTTTGTCTGCATATTCAGGCCCACTCAAAGTACCTGAACATTCTGAGATGGGTTGTTTTAATGTCTGCCACTGATATTGTTCAGGAAATGGTTTGCTGGGTCACTGGAAACTGGCACCAGCTCTAAGTTGGAATGCCTCAATGGAGAGCATGGGACACTGGCACCTACCAGATTTCTGTCAGGCTGCAGTGGAACTAAAACCTAAGTCTAATTTTTAGGTGCCAAAGTCATTTATGGATGTGTGTGTCTGTCAGGTGGAGTGTTGTAGAGAGAAAAAAAACTGTAAATGCAACTGCAATGTCCTCCCACCCCTAACCCTCCCCAAAAACTCTAAAACTTCTCAATTCACATGGTTTCCATCAAATGGGTACTGAAGATTGTAATGCCACAAAAGTGCAACTTCCCATGACAACCAGCCGCCCCCCCCCCCCAGTGGTGTGCACCTTCTTTCCTCACAAACACACCACCCTTTCTGATTTGATGTTTCTTTTATTTATACATGCCTCATGTTGGAGATAAGTATTTTTTGTGTGCCTGTGCTGTCCCTGAAATCCATGTGCTGATGAGAAAACACCCAAACCTCCACATGTACAGACCGTGGTGGGGGGTGTGTGTGTGTACCTACATATTGCACAGTGTGTGTCACTCCAGCTGCCGGAGGCTCTCCCAGTGCCTGGCAGGGAAGGTGCACCGAAGTGGACATGGCAAGGTCGGTGCTTTCTGCTCTGACAGGATTCGAACCAGGCTTTGTCCTCTACTTGTTTTTCTTCGTTGTCCCTTCCATTACAAATATTTATTATTCCTTTTGTTTTTTTGGAGATGACTTTAAAACCTCTTTGTAGACTCCTGGTTAGTTTTTAATCTGACCAAGGGTTGTAGTCTTCTCTAGCACTATAATTTTTGGTCAACTGCACTCACAGACAGTTCTGGACGTTCCTTTCACACACTTTTTACACTTGCACCCTTGCCATATCAGCTGCTATTATCCAAACCGTGTGGGTATCCCCACAGTGAACTGAATTTTTTTTTTTCTCCATGTGTTATATTCAGGAAGAAGAAAACTTTGAGAATTTAATTACATAAATATCAGGGAATTGACTGAACTGTATGGATAGTGGTGAGGGTAGATGAGCAAGAAGGCAGAAAAAGACCTCTGTATTTCAGTAGTAGAGACGTTTTTGATCTTTCAATTCTTTTTTTTTTTTTCATACCATACTGAGCCCTGATACCCAAGTCACCTTTCTGTCTCAGTTTTATATACCGCTGTCTACATTTCCAGTTTGTTTTTAGAGGGTTTTTAGGGTGGTTTCTTTCCTTGCAACATACTAAGTCTAGCCATTTTTCTTCCTTAGAGCTATTTGTTCACATCATACATAAAACAGCTGCAAGGATTCTTCTTGCCTTTTAAGGGGCATTTGCATATACTCCTTCCTTTCAGTTTTCTAGTAGGCTCTTGCTTGACCGGTTAGTCTCTTTTTTTTTTTTTTTTCTTTTCTTTTTTTTAATACAAAAATATCTGCATTCTTTTGTTAAATAGGCAACAACAACAACAAAAGCCACCCAAAAACCCCCAGACCTCCACACCACCAAAAAAAGCAACCCAAAACACCCTAACCCTCTAAACAAAACGATGCATAATATTAATTTCATTAAAATGGAAACATGTAATAAGTCTTAATGTTTTAACAGTAAGCTTCTAAGGGTCTAGGCATTTTGGGGGGAGATAGGGGAGAAGACAACAGTCTGGTTGCATAGAAATAAATGACTGAGTTATGTTAGAAGTTAATTTAACTCTATAGTGGACCTTATTATTTTTTAATGTTTATAACCTGTTAGAGTATTCCAAAGACTGAAATCCTCAAGGTCTCAGCTGGTAGTTACCTAATTTCTGTGTGTCTTCATGCACACACCTGTTTTTATGTTGCTATCTCTCTGTCAGGAAATGGAAGGGAATCAACCCCAAATATATAGGTTTTCTCATGGACAACCATTGGAATGTATATCAAGGTACCCTGAGCTGTTAACATTATAGAGAAGACATTCCTGTTCACTTTAGAGCCTTAAGCAACAATGTTAACTAGAAATGTTGGTCCATGGAGGAGGAAAGAAGATGACTGAGTTCTCTCTACACTATTGTTGGTCCCTAAGCTGTCTTCTCACATCTGAGCTGAAATAATTGGTTGAGAGGTTTTACCTTTCTTTTTCATTTGAGTTGAAACTTGCTTTCAAAAATATACATTCTAGCAACTATACCCCCCAAAATGGGAAAAATAATTCCTCTCTCTTCTTTACCATCTTTGTTTGAGGCTGTACTCTTACAATTTCCATGTTGGGCTACCTTCAGAAAATCAGTAAAATAACTCACCAGTACTGCATACAACTGCTTGTAATTTGGGGAATTCTTTGAGCCACTCTACCAAGTGAAATCAGCTCATGGAAGAGATTCAGTTAGTGCTAGAAAAAACACGAAGAATGGAACAAGGTTAGGTACGGCAAAGAAGGAAGAAAAGAATAGCAGTATAGGAGTGGGAGGAGGAAAGAGGGATGAAAACTGCTTCTTTTCACAATATTAAATTGCATGTTTGTTACATATGTACTAAGGTTTCAGGGACCTGAAATCAGTTCAAGGAAGGTTTCAGCGGGGCTATCATAAGGCAGACTTGTGTGGCCCAAAGAAGAGATGAGAGGAAGTAACTGAGGTGCTATCCTTTCAGTATGGTTGGGCTGCTGTCAGAAGCACCATATTCTTGCTTTCTCCATCAAGAAGAGTATAGCATAGATTTGCCTTAAATTTTTTCAGTATTAGCACTTATATCAAGATTATTCAAAACTTCATGGAGTAGATAGCAGACACTATGCACATGACCTAGAGTAGATTAATCAAAAACAATCCCTCCAAAAAGTCAAATGCAACTTGAAGTCTGTATTTGTAAAGGACAGTATCTGCTTCCTCTTGCAGAGTTCATTTCTGCAATTCTCTCAATTTTCCCTTAAAGAACTAGCTTACTAAAGAGCAGTGATTTAACTCACCCTGACTATGTCTTTGAGGACATGGTCACTGTTTTCTTTAAGGCTACAGTCCTAATGCTGCCACCTTCAAGGTTTTTGTGTCCCTTGTACCAATGAAATATGAAGTTGCAATGCAAACATGTCATGCCATTCCCTCAGCCCTGCAGAGACAATGAAAGTAAGGATAGTCTGTTGTGTTTGATGAACGGAGGACTAAATGTACTCTTTTTATTAAGATGTAAGATTAAAAGTAAGTAGACTTTAAAAATAGTTCAGTTCCATATCCTGCATATATTGGTCTTCATCTCCCTCTCAATTCACCAAGTATTTGGAACATGGAAAAACTAAGAACAGTTTTATATAGCGTTTATGACTGAGTAGCAACAAGCTTAATACAAAGTGTTTGGAGAAATTGTCAACCCTTATACCTCTGTATGCGGAATCTGAAGTTTTTTCAGGGCTGTCAAAGGAAGATGGACTGTATTTAATTTTTTTTCTTTCAGTTTTGTATGAAGTTCAAGCAAACCTGTCTAATCGCAAAGCAAGTAGTCACCCCACTGTCCTTTTAAGAGATTGTTCAATCACTGTATTTAAGTAATAAACCATTGCTTTCCTCCCCACAGCTAAATATTTCTGCAAATGGCCTAGACTTTTTTTTATTTTCTTCAGAAGTGTGTGAAGGCAGATAGTAGCATACAAAACTTTAAGATGAAAGATTAAAATTTGACAAAGTTTTGTAAGCACCTGGGGGGTGGGGGTGGGGGTGGGGGGGAAGGGAGGGAGGAGGCAAACCCCAAATTTGTCTGCTTTTGAAGCAGAAAGCGGGCAATAAATGAAATAGTAACACAATCTTCTAGGAGTTACATGTATGCACAAAACCATAATTCATAAAAAACCAGAAAATAAGAGGGCTGAATTAAAAAGTAGTTCTAAATTGTCTAGTGAAATCTGTTTAGTTAGGAAATTAGTTGTATCTTTCAGTAGGTGGCATTATAAATTGTAACTTCTTTACTAAGTAGAAAACACTTATTTGAATGTATTTTAATAAGTAAACCTAGACTTGACAACAAAATATTTAAGCAAAAAATACTAGTAAACTATGTCTGGCAATGACTAAGGTGGCTTGAAAGTTTTCCAATTCCTATTTTTGCTCTGACGTGTCTGTAAACGTGAGTTCTTATTTATCTAATCCTGTCTCACTTTAATATTTTTTTTCAGTATGGCTTCAGAATTCGTTCACAAAACCATCAATTTTGTAAAGGGTCTGGAGGACATGCATTGTTGTTGTTGTTTCTGTGAGATTGTGATACTGGTTTATATAAATCATAGCTGATATGCACAACCTTGAATATTTAACTGATTAAAGTGCTGATTTTTTTGGTTTTATTCCTTTTGTTTTGCAATGCAAGTAACAATAAAAAACCATGAAAGTATCTACCTAGCCTTCTTCAGGCACTTCAAGTGACTTTTTATATTTACTGTTCCTTGTAAGCTTCATTAAGACATTTTTGGTCCCAACACCCCCGTTCTACTTCAGGGACTTAGTCTAGTATTTTAAAATGCTTTGAGTTTTTCCACTTCTGTATAATTTCTGGTTATTCATTGAAGACAAGTGGAGTCATATTGCCCTCAGCAGGGAAAGTGCAGAACATAATTTTATTCCTCTATACCAAGCCCAAAACACAGTGCTGGATTCAAGGAATGTGCATTAGCAGAGCAATTTTTCAGGAATATATAAGTGTAGTATATAAACAACCAGTCTAAATTTAACATGTTTTAATAACAAAATTTATTTTTTCCTTATCTTCCTGAAACTTGTAGCTTGTTTCGGTACACAGAGCAGTAGTTCACATAGAGGAAAAAAATTAACTTTGCTTTCTAAAATGTGTTTTCAAGACTGGTTAATACATTTTTCAGGTTTGTTTGTTGTTTTTGGTTTGTTTTTTTTTTAAAAAAGGATCTAGCTTGACAATCCTTTGTTGTGGTTTAACCCCAGCTGGCAACTAAGTATCACTTGCTCACTTCCCTGCCCCAGTAGGATGGGAAGAAGAATCTAGAAAAAGGTAAAACTTGTGGGCTGAGAGAAGTTTAGTAGTTGAAATAAAATATAATAATAACAACAATTTTAATGGAGAAGGATGGAGGAGAGCAGCAAAACACAAAAGAAGAAAAAAAAAAAAGTGATGCAAAATACAGTTGCTTATTGTCTGCTTGACGGATGCTCAGCCGGTCCCCAAGCAATGATCAGCCAGCCCCAGCCAGCCCCCACCCCAGTTTATATACTGGGCATGACATTCTATGGTATGGAATATTCCTTTGGCTAGTCCAGGTCAGCTGTCCTGGCTGTGTCCTCCCAATTTCTTGTGCCCCTCCAGCTTTCTCTCACTGGCAGGGCCTGAGAAACTGAGAAGTCCTTTGCTTAGTATAAATATTACTTAACTTTTTTTTTCTTAGTTGTTGCTATCAATATTATTCTCATACTAAATCCAGAACACAGCATTGGACCAGCTACTGAAAAGCAAATTAACTCTATCCCTGCCAAAACCAGGACACCCTTCCATAAGTATATACAAAATTCCTTTTTGTCATAGTAACTAGAGTCTTTTCAATAGAATAAAAAAGATAGAACAAAGTACACAATGAGGTGGTTCTTTTTAAAAAGGAAATATTTTTTTTTTCCATTTAGGAGGCAAAAATCTCCTTCTTGGGTATAATTTATTGAAGAATTGTAGATATAATTGTTTTAGTTCACTTACAATTTTTATTAATGCTGATTATACTGTTTTGTGTGTAAAAATTCTGTATCTCTGGTCATTACGTTCTATAGCCATGTTGACTTCATTCTGTACTAGAATCCTATTCAGCATTCCTGTGTCATGATTAAAAAGCATATGAAACATGGCATGATTTTTTTCCTTACCTTGAGTAAGATAATCTTTTGATACAATCTTTTCAACATTTTTCTGAAACTGGTAAAATAAAGAAAAGTTCACATTGATAAGTCCTCTGACATATCACTTGATAAAATGGGATAGAACTTACTTCTGTTAAACCTCAAAAAACCTCTTTGTTGCCACATAACAAAGAATGTTACTTTAAATTACAAGTTTCATTGGACCTTGTGTACCTTCTTTGGACTTTAATATAGTTAGAATACTTGATGTCTGATAAGATACTCAAGATTAAACATTTCTTTCTATTAACATTAAAGTAGCTGCATCTGTAAGACTTTTAAACTTTTCTTGGGTAACCTTCTAGATCTAAAAGCTTATTTAAGTATAGGTGGTTGGACAGAACACTTGCTGTGCTTGATGGCAGGCTCAGGTTGATTTTCATCTTGTTTGTGTTAACAGAGACGAATAGCTTAGTTATTTCTGAGAGTGTAGCTGAAGACAACTGCTGATTTTGTATGTTTAAAAAAATCTGATGGCACTTTGTGACTGTGGTCACTGAGATTTAGTAGGTACTTAAAAGTGAGCACAGTGCTGGGATTTGTGCCAGGCTGCGTGTCTTGCCATTTTGTTGCTATAAGCCTTGGGAAACAAAATCATAGTTTGAACGTGCTCTGTTGGCATGCCGGTGGGACAGTGATGGGACTGAAAACTGCTGGTAACTGAAAGTACTTGTAAATCCTACTGCTGAATGGTTTTTCCACGTGCTCTTCCATTCTATCATAGCATGTGGTCAGCCAGACTATGTGCTAACCTCAAACACCTGCTTTTTCCCTGAAAAAAGGCAAATCCACATTGTGTTTGTTAAGGGTTTTTATGCTGGGCAGCATGTTCAAGAAGCAGAAGTAATAACTGGGACTGTCTCTCTCAAGATCTCGTAGCTTTTTTAGCTCTTGTCAAAATAAAGAACTTGAATTGTTTCATGCAAGAGTTAAGGGAAAATGCATTGGGAAGTATGTTAAACTGGAATGGACTGTTTTGGTGGTTAATCCAAGAGAAGGATTGATTGCAAAGGTTAGAATGAGTTGTCAAATTACACTGCAACAAGTGTGGGAAAATATGGGAATTGGGTCATTTTCAAGTCATGATTTGTTGTTCAGCGTTTGGCACATGGGAACAATTGAATGACAAGGCTGTAGTATAGTCTGCAAAATAATCACCAAGGAACTCTGTTTCTGTAATTGTCTTGTTTTTCAAAAAATAAATACTGCGGAGGGGTGGATAAAATTGTGACCTAATTGCCCCTTACACTTGGTATTCCCAGTACGAGTACCTGAACTTACATGTTTTTCTAGTGCTCCTTTTAACTTGTTTTATGAAATAGTAAGAATAGAGCTTTAAAAGAGAAAAATGTTATTATAGAAAAGAATACTGTGTCCACTTACACAGATACCCACACAGGGAGATAAATACAATTTAAATACATGTGTACCCTCTCTCCGTGGTTGTAGTGCTTGAACTCAGACTGTCGAGGGCTCATCTACACATGACTTAAATGAGCTTGGTTGCTGAGATAAGACACACAGATTTCTCTGTTTATAAACAGCCACAAGGGGCCAAGTTACACACACACTATTACAGTTAGGTGCAACTTACTTTAAAACTAATTTTCTATAGTTACTGACTAAGCACAAATTTCAAGGAGATTTAACTACAGACAATTTAAAACTGCAGATACAAATTGCTTCTGCGCAAATGCAATAAGCAAAAAAATATTAGAGCCTGGAACTGCAAATTGGAAAATTTTTAGTCTAGTGCTTCTCTGAGATTTTTTTTTAATAGCACCTGGGAATGATAGAAAAATTGAAAAAGCCTCAACAATTTAGTTGTATTTTACTGATTTATACATGCTAAAAGAAAAGCAGAATACCCAATGTCAATTGTGATATTTTTCTGTCCTCCTAAATAGCTGGACAAAATAAACCTAAATAAAATAAACCTATATAAGCCTAATAAATAGACTAAATAGATACACTGTGCTGAACAGCCTTTCTATTTGAGCTTGGTCATTGCAAGTCAATTATTTGAGCAGAGATGATTGCTGAAAGACAGAAAATCTTATTTCATAATCCATTTCTAAAGGATAGTAAGAGATTAATTTCAGAGCAAAAAGGAAGGGGAGGGAATCACTCTATATACTCCGTAATATTTTAAATAAGTTGCATAAAACTACAGAAAAAGTTAATATCCACTGACAAGATGTTAGTATAGAAAATGTAGATTCCTGAAGATGAAAGCAGTGTGAAGTGTTTTACGCAGAAGCATAATCACTGAATTGTAGTGAGGTGCAATGGGTAAAGTCTCTCACATCAGGTTTTTGAGACACTGAAATATAGAAGAAAAACAAGAGTTAGTGGCATGCTGACTTATTGAATATTAAGAAGCAGTTATTGGTTCTAATTTGGTTGCAACAAGAAAAAAAAACCAAAACAAAAACAAAACAGAAAGCTCAAAAATATTACGGTTCTGAAGATTATTGTCATGCATAAGAAAAGAGAATTGTTGGGAATGTGTTTATCCTGAATTAGGACAAGGTACAGTCGATTTCTGTCTCAGCATCTTCTTTGTAAATATGATTGCAAAAGTGCAATAGCTGTTGTTTGATCCTGCAAAGGCTGGTTTCTTTGAACTTTGTACATTGTTCAGAACTGACACAGAATAAAATTTTAGGAGATACTGAGTTAGGCTGACAACCCAGGTCAGATTTTGCATGCAGTTTTTACCCATTCTATTGAAATCCAGCACCTGATGCTTCATGAGTTTTTTTCAGCTGTGCATTTGTTGTGGTACTTTAACACTTTGTTTAGAAATGTCCTAAAGTGAGAGGTAATGCAAGTAAGTGTACTTAAATTCTCAAAAAGTGTGCAGAGCCTTAACATCTCCAGCAACAATCATCTACTACTATTCACACTTATTAAAATATGTTTTAAGATAATTTTGATAATTTACTCATTTTGGAAAACTAGTAATTGGACCAGAACACGTTTTCATTAAACTTTGGACATGTACCACTTACATATAAAAAACTTCAACACTATTGTACATAGACAGGATGAAATTCACACTTCTATATAGTACTTGAAAGAGTAATGACTATACAAGACAGTCTCCTGTACCTTCTAGATTGGCTCCTTCTATTACATTCCTTAGCAACTACTCTGCAACTCCTTGCATCTTTGAAATGTTAAGAAAAACGACCCCCAAAACAACCAAAAAGCAATAAATCTCAAACCCTATGAAAATTTTAGATACTCCATATTTTTAAAAGCATTTAAAAAAAAAAAAACAACAAAACAAAACAGTACTCTCAAGCATATATTTTTTTAACTGCAAATCACCAATAATAAGTGTGTGTGGGAAATATCTTAAATTTCCTCTCCTGTCCATTCCCTCAAGCAAGCACGTTTTGAAAAGCAGAATAGTTTTCTTAATTTGTATCTAATTTCTTGACATTTACCTGGAACTATAGGTTCTAAATGCTACATTTAGAATATTTCTAAGTCCTTAAGGGCTTAATTTAATGGAGAAGGATTTTAAAGTTTCATGGATATCATAACAATATTCACAGATAACACTTAATATACTGTCCAGCTTTATTTGAATAGGATAAATGGAGAAAATATTGCTGGTGGGAGAGACCTATTTTAAATACATCACGAGCATCAGCATACAATGTTAGCCTGACATTCACCACTCACTTTAAAAATACAGATTTAATTTAAACAGTGGGTTGAACAGTAATTATTGTATATTAAAATGCCCAAGTTTAACTGTATGTAATCATATGTTTTCCTAAATATTTTTTTTATTTTATTTTTATTTTCTTCCCTTCCTTTCCTGACACTCTTCACTCCTCCAGTATTTTTTATTCGCTAACCCTTTCTGGTAATGATTAGGACATAAATAGGTACTTCTAAATATATATATATATTTTTTTAAAAGCTCTTTACTGGATCTTAGCAGAAAAGGGACAGTTTTGTTATAATTAGGGAACAGAAGCAAAACTTGATTTACTTAAATTGGCAATTAAACCACGTTGGTCTCAATCAATTCTCATTTTTATTTGGCTCAGGACAATGAGAATACCCTGTGGAGGAAGCTGTGTTTGTCAGTCCTCTGCAACCAGTAGAAAACTCCTCACGACACACAGAGCTCATGGGAGTAATGTGGTTATGGTGGGAGAATATAAAATGAAGGGCACGTTGTTGCTGAATTCAGCAAGCAAAATATCATCATATCAAAACACAGTGTTATTCAACATTAAATTAGTTCACTCACAGGGATAAACTGAAACTTTGGGTTTGTTTTTTAGTTATCTAGATGTGGAGGAAGAGAATTATACAGGTATATTTTAATAAGCATTTAATACAGGTAGTGAATTAGACACTACATTCAAGCCCACGTTCTGTTTTCTTAGGTAGTGAAAAAAACTATGTAGGGAAAATTTTCATCCTGAGGATGGATACCCCAAAGTAGTACCTTTTTCCTGGTAACCTTAATAAATGTATAAATGCTTGCCAAATGGCAGAGTCGGCTCCTTCAGCACATTAGTACTTTTGTATGTCCTGGGTGGTTTGTTTTTTTTTTTTTTCTTGTAACCAAGCAAGTCAGTATCTTTCTTTTCTAAACTTTTAACTTTAAAAAGTTGATAGTTTGCTTTTACTAAATTTTTGAAATATTGTTTAAAGATGGAGCTAAATCCTTTATATCGTAACAGATCTTTTCCTTAATAATCATATTTTGCATGCTATTTTAAATTACTCAAGTAGAATATCAGTTAAAAAAAAAAAAACATAAAAGATTTGTTAGCTTCTTTTCCACTAACGGTATTTCACAGCAGTGGTGATTTGCCTGATTAAGAGATTAGTCTCTCAGAAGAGCATATTTGAATGAGAATGAACTCCAAATGCTCAGTGGTACCAAGAAGATTATTTTCCACATGATGGAGGTGGTTCTAATTATTTGCACTCACTTTGATTGCTATATTGTGTATTCCTATTTGGGTTACTGTATTATTGACATAAAAAGTGCTGCTGCGGTGGCAAAAATATTATTTTTTGATACAGAGAAGCGCGGAGATGCAGATGAAATGGAGAGGTATTATAGGGGTTTTAAAGGAACATATGAGTTACATGCTAGTTCCTGAAAGTCTACAGACTTGGTGACAGCATATACATTGAGAATTATAAATCATCTTGAAAAATGCCATCAAATCTATAACAAAAATTCAGTTTGTTTATTTTTATTTTTTTTTTTTAGCACATGAAACTTTATACAACTTCATTATTTTCCACCGTCAGTCTCTAGGTCCTTTTTTACATTCTCAGTTGTTTGTTTTCTTACAACCAAAGAGAATTCTGCCTTGGCGGGGTGTTTTTAATTCATGTTTTTGATGCAACAATATTGTTCACAGTGGACAGCGTGTGTCCACAATAGCTCAGGGAAACCTGGAGAGTGCTCTGTAGCCTGCACTGCAGAGCTCCTAGGTCTCTGGACCAAAACTAGACTATTAGTATCCAGGCTACAAGCTTCACTAATACTGTGTGGCATCAAATTAGTAACCGTAATCTATATTTGTCTCACTTGCCCTAGGAGGAGCTCTGGTAGAATTTATTTAAACCTGAATGATCTTTTATTTCCTAGGGGTAAAATATGAAAAGAAAACAGCTCTTTTTCCTTTCATAATAACTTTGGAGTTAAAAAAGATGTAACTTACTACAGGGAAGCATTCTCTCTTTTTCTTAGATCTTCTGTATGGTGGGAACTTCTGAAGGAAAAATCTCTTTTTTTATAACACCCCTTCAGTTTAAACTCTTAAGAGCAACCAAACAGAAGTTACCTTCTGATTTATGTAATAGCATGGAGTAGAATGTCCTGTGCAAGCACAATTTATATGAAACAAGTTAACACTAAATCAGTATTTTACAGACTGTGAGTGTGTGGTTAAGGGATAGAAACAGCATGAGAAGTATTTCTTAAGTTATTAACTGTCTCCCAGAACCAAAACCAAATAGCTGTGTCAGCACAGGCCTATGCCTACACTAATTACAAATAGAGATATGCTTTCAGAAGTGATATGGGAAGAGAATGCAGAGAAAAGCAGCTTGGGAAGTGCAGCATTAATAATATCAGACCATAGAATGTTGCCTGAGTAAAAATCCTTGCTGAATCTATCGGTCATACTGTAATACAGTCTCTATAGAGTAGTCTGAAACCTTCAGGTGTTGCAAGAGATGTAGATCCCCAACTAATGTTCTTGTCAAGTGTGGAGAAGTAAGGTGTTACTACATTACAATATGCAAACCCACTGGAAAAGAGTATCCAGTCTCTCCAAACCATTTGGTCTATATGACTTTTCCTAGGTGCAGGAAAGCTTTATAACATAGAGCTGTGGGAAAATGCATTGATGTTCTCAGGCTACAGGCCAAAGGTCCCAGGATCACCCAGCGACTGCCCAGCTTTGTACAGAACAGGGGTGGGGGTGCTTGCTCATCTAGCTATCTGCATGACTTGAGGCATTTGTCTGTCCTTCCTTTGTCCGTGACTTTTTTCATTGTTAGTGTAGTGTACTGTGTATAATGGGTGAAGGTATTATTTTTTAATATATTAGTATATTAGTATTCTATATCAAACTGTTTACAAAAGAATATACTGAGATTTAATGTCTAATATAATTAGCTGAAACTTAATCTTAGAAGCTAGATGAAGTGGCCATGTTTTTCTAGTGTTGTCTGTGCAGTTCTGCATTTTAAAAATGCTTTTTATTACTGCCCTTCTCAGATTTTCTCTCCCTTTTTTTTTTTTTCCTCAAAGCAAAAAAACCCAATGATTATTTTAAGGGCTTTAAAAATAGCAGAAAATATATGGCTATGTATTACTTGCTGTGCTCATGTTTCTGCTTTTGCATGGTTACAACATGGCAAGATTATTGAAGTGTAAGTCAATGTACACACCAACACAATTTTCCATGCATAAAAGGAATCTAAATTAAAATGGAAGCTTTTAAACTCAATATGGCATGTGACAAGTTGACAAATAGTAAATAAAACCTAGTAATAAAACCCAGTTAATTTTAAGTCTGCAAATGTATTGAAGTAGTTGATCTGGTAAACAAAGTTATTGTCTCATCCTCAGAAAATGAGAAATTAATCTGAGAATTGCCCAGATAAAAACTGGTGTCTCTGATCAATTTATAGAAAAAAGAATGTGCATACTGTTACTCTGAGAACTGTTTTATGTATCTGAACACGCAAAGTTTTTCAGAGAGTTTGAGATTAAAAAATAATCAAGCCTTTCTTAATTGACTCGGGATGAATACTTATAGTTGCTAGCTAATCCTCCATCCTTTGAAATTAATTCTTAAATCTGAAGAATAATGTCTAGACCTTCATGTTCATTAAGGCATAGTAATAAGCTCTTAAAATCAAACTCCTTTTCTTTAAACAGTAAATGCTTACATATGTGCTCTGTAACCGCTTAGATTTATTTTCTGTTTTGAACTTCAGTTTGTTTGTTTGGCGGAGCACAGGCACACCACAAGTACAGTCTGCAAAGCACTCTTCCTGCTTATTACTGTAGCTGACTTGGCAATTGTTTTTCTTTTTAGGAATTATTCAAAGTGTTGTAAATACTTACTCAAAGAGTGATCTCATCTGTGTCACAGCTTTCTGTGGACATATTCACAACATTAAGAACTGATGTCTCTTCTTTTCAAAATGCAATATACAACTTGAAAATTACCTTAGGAGGGGAGAGGGGAAGACCCTGCACCTTTCAGAAATAGGTGGATTATTGCTGAAATATTGAAATATTAATTTGTTGAAAACCTACTTGTGTATTTTTTAGAATATTAACAAAGCAAGAATATGCCTATATTTTGTGAGCAATAGCACCTGAAAAATTCTGTGTTTGTGTTTCAATGTATAAACCTTTTAATCCATATAAATACAATACTTGATGATTCATACCAATAAAGAAAAAGCTAGCTCAATAATGCAGACTGGTTGCAGATATTAAGCCATGTTGTATTACTGCTGGCAGTTAGTAGTCTTAGAAATGTTCTTCCTTAAAGATTTTCTTAAATATTATATAACAGCTTCTGACTTGATGAACCCCTATGTGTAAGAATATCAGGCAAGCATTATACTTTCAGTGTAGATGTGATTTACATTTAGTGCTTTTTTATAGTTTAAAAAATTATGGGGTTTGTACATGTCAAGCAGACTGATTTTTCTAAAAGCCCTTTTTAGTCTTAAACTGCCCTATGTAACAAAGGTTATGGAGGATAAGAATAGCTACAGGAAAGACTGAAAAATTCTACACTACTTAAAAAGAAAAAAAAAACCAAAAACAAACGAAACAAAAAACCCCACAAAAAAAAACAAACGACCAAACCCAACAAATCCAACAAACAAAAATCCACATCAAAAACTACACATGAACAAATCCCCAGATATGTAATGTTTATACAGTGGTGCATCAAAGTAAGCAATACTAATGTATATGATGCTTATAGTAAATTCATTAAAACTTTGAAGTGTGTTTTTTTAGTTTCACTTTGTCTTCAAATCTAAAATTGGAGGGGGGTGCGGGTGGTGACAAATACATGTTAGTGGTTGGATGATTAGCTGGCTAAGGTTTGTGAATAAATACATCATCTGAAGTTATTACAACAATTCACAAATTCATCACGTTAAGGTGCTATATGACCACGTGCTTTGGATTTTATGCATCTTATACATTTTTCTCCTTTCCTGTTACTGAGAAATGTTAATGAGGGGTAGACCCCAAAAGGGTAAAACTTGATGTACAATTATCAAGGAACAATCCTATTTTACAGGATATGCTTTAATATGATGACCAGTGCTCCCCTTTAGTTTGCTATTAGGTATTGTGATACTAATGCTGTTATTCAGTGAAATAAAGAAGTATGTATTTTATCTGATGCCGTTCAGAATTACGAAGTGCTTAAACATCCACATAAGCTGTAGCTGTAAGAAAGGGATTGTGTTAGTCTTAGTTTTAACCCTGATTCAAATAGTTATCTTCTACATCTTGTCTGGCCTTCTCCCTTTTACTTTAATTTTGAGTTTGGGAGTTTGTCTGCTGTTCGAGACTCCCACCACCGTTCTGTGTCCAGAAGCAAAGCGATTCCAACGAGGCATGAGACATAGTTTCATTAAGTAGAAAAGTGCTGTGCTAGAAATAACACCAGCCCGTTTCATATGCTTTTCTTGTAAATTAAACATTTTAAACAACTGCCCTGGGAGGGGGAAAAAAAATGCAAGCTATTCGTCCATGTTTCAACAAGAGAATAAGATATGGCAAGCATAAAGTGAAGCCACGAATTCCTGACGCTGCCTTGCTCTGCTATCTTTGTGTGTGTCAGCAGGTGGTGCTGAAAGGCAGTGCTGTAGCTGAAAGTCACATACACACGGTCTTCATCGCAGCATCTTTTAAGTCAGGTTATAAAACTATTTTTATTTCTAAATGTTAGCAAATTGTGTAAACTGCAGTGCGTTTTTCTGTTGCAGCTGGCCATACGGAAGTAGTCTTGTGAAATGCAAATCACTGTCAAACGCGTGCTGGTTTTGTGACATCTGTGACAGCAAAGGACACATAGGCAAGCTGGGTGAAAGATGAGAGGGGTGTATGGGTTCGTGAACGGAATAGTTAAAAGCAACAGGGACAGTGAACTCATTCCCATGATGCTTGCCACAGACCCATTAAGAAATTGTGCGGAAAAACCACCATCGCTATTCTGTCCCAGACTAAGGAAGGCTTCGGATGGTAAAAATACAGAGGACCGGTCTATCTGGGGATTCATTTTCGTAGTGCTCTGTCACCACTCCTTTGAGTGGGGGCAGCACCTGAAAAGTGAGCAGTGCTTTTAAAGTCTTTTTGCCAATAAGTGACACTCCTGCCTTATGTGTAGCTCCCGAATGTACATATTGAAAAGTATCAGTTCCATTTAGGAAAGGAGGTACTTAATTTCTTCGGAATTGTGTCTTTATTTTCTCTCTCTCTCTCTCTCTTTTTTTTTTTTTTTTTTTTTTTTTTTTTGGCCAGAAGCAGCTCAAGAAGTAACTAACTAGAAGCAGTGGAGTTTGGGACGCTGTTGGCAAAACGGCACGTGCTGTTGATACAATAGTTAATTGCACCATTCAGTAGCATTTTCCCTTGTCTCATTCAATACGCTGGATGATTTAATAGGAATATCAGCTTTCTAGTGTATCTTTTACTGCCATTGCATTGTAAACCTTGAGCAGAAACTCTTCCCAGCTGTGGTCCCACGCTCCAAACTTAGTATGGGATTACTGGCAATTAATCAAATAAGAGAAAAAGAGGTAAAGCATTTCCTCTTCTTGCCACTCCACATTTTTATATGATCAGTGGTATTACATGTGAGTGTTTTGTTCAGTGGCAAGACAGTGATTTTAATACATTGAGAAATGTGAACATAGAGGCTAAAGTCGAGTGATGCTTGAGGTTTATTGGCAGGACTGTGAATGTATATATCATTAGGGTTTGGTTTGGTTTTTGTCCAGATAAAATTATAAATGGAACTATAAGATTTATTATCCTAGGTAAAACATAGGCAAATTATACAATTTATGATTGGCATAAATTAATACCTGAAAAATTCTATTTCTTTCCTGATACTGAGTTTCATTACATTTTGCTATAGTTGTTACATGCTTTGTTTGCTGTAAGTGCATTGCTCACAAATGAGCAGGTATGATTCTTGTAGAGGTTGTGGCTTGCCCGCTGGCCAATTCAAGACTGACAATGCATGTGTTTACAGACTTTTGTCTCCTGTTTTTCAAATAGTGGCAGTCTAGAGTGATAGAAGGCAACAGGTGGCATATACTAAGAATTAGCGGTGATTTTTGTGTTATGTAGTTTGGATGGGTCTGATTTTTGGTCTCACTCAAGCTACCTTAGGTGTTGGCTTTTGGAGGGTGACAGTCAACAGACATCAAATTGCCAACGTTTTCCAGAAGGAAAGGAGTTCCCCAGAAATGAAGATGAGAGTTCATGCAGCATGATGAAGCGGAGGCCACGTACATGTGCTTCCTGGACAGGCTGTACTATTGCTAAACTATTTATTCCCACCACAGATTAACACTCCTGGTAATGTGTTACTTTTCTTCCGCTGCTTTGTGTCTCCTTTGTCCTCAGCAATCATTCCTCCATGCACTTCATTTTCCCCCAATAAGAAGAACTCTATGTTCTACTTACCTGGGATGAAATACAATAAAGAAACTATAAATTCTAAATAGTATTTAAAATTTGTTTCCTTTCTTCTGAAGTAATTTCTTGCAGAGCATTTCCAGGCTTGTATCAAGAGTCAGCAGCTGGCCAAACTCCTGTTGAATAAAAGTAGATGGCCACAGCCTGATATTTCATGTCACTTGTTTTGATAAGAAATCCTGTGTGTTACTTGTGAATACATGCATGTTGCAAACCATTGGAGAAACAAATAGAGAAATAAGCTCTTTTTCAAATATTTTCTTTTTTTTTTTTTTTTTGGACAGTTGGAGTGCTGTGAACCATCTAAGATAAATGTCTATGTAGAAATCAAAACGTTATTTGAAGAGATGTGAATATGAGGAAGATATTAAGTGGAGATGAAGAAAGATTAGATGCCTATAATATAAATAAAATAATGCAGACTTTAAAAGAAGTTCTGTCATTTGCAGTTCTTCAGCAAAAAAAGAATCATAAAATTGTTATATGCAAGCTTTTTTTACTCAGGGATTAATTCTAGTAAATAGTTTAAGGACTGTATCAACTCTCAAATCAACTCATATCAATTACTATGTCATGTTTTGAAAGGAACTAAACACCCCAATGACAGAAGAATTCTTACCCCATATTTCATACTTTAAAGAATTGTTAAAAATCCAGCTGCACATTAACCACGCTTCTCATGAAACACGTGTTATCTACTTTACCACTCTTGACCTTATCATATGGTAATTTTCTAGCTTTTAAGATGTAATTTTTGAGATTTTTTCAGAGGTACTCCCGGTTTCTTCCTAAGGTGCTTTTGCTGTCTTAAGTAGTCTTTAAATGATTTACTTCTAGTACTTTCACTTTATATTTCATGTGTTGATTGCTTGCTGAACTTTTGCCTTGATGTATGAATAGTAAACGAAGCTGTAAAAAGCTTTAAATTTAATTTGCATCAGCTTCTGAAGTCAGATTATTTCATATTGTGACAATGTGTTTCCTTGTCTTTACTATATAAACTATACAGAAGGTTTAATAAAATTAAAAATAACTCAAATACTTTACTACTTAAAAACCATATGTTGAAAAGTCTTTGGTTTACTAATGATTTCTTTGAAAAAATACTCTTCTGTTTACTTGGATGATTTATGTATAAACATTTTCCTAGAAAGGAGGAAAAGAACTGTGTTTCTTTTTCAAGGTTTTCAGGAAATTTGAAGAAGGCATCTCAGCCTTTAAAAAATTAAAACATAACAAACAGCAGCAAAACCTTAATTGAGCTGATACGTATTTAGGATTTTAACATATACTAAATTTCTTGTTACTGCTTTCTTGAAAAACTTCCTATGTAAGGCTTACAACTTGAATTCTCCCAATGGACAGCAAAAGTTTTGATAAGCCCAGTTAGTTGTGTGGCAACGTTTTCAGTGAGCCCAGTTAGAACCATAGAATCATAAAATCATATAGGTTGGAAGGGACCTATGGTCGTCACGTAGTCTAACCTTCTGCTGATGGAGGGCCAGTTGTGGCAGGTTGCTCATGGATCTGCAGAACTGGATTTTCAGATAACTCCAAGGGTGAATGTCACACAATCTTCTTTTAGCTCCTGTTCCAAGACTAACTGCCCTCACTGTGTGAATAAGCTGTTTTCCTTTATGTAGAGTTAAAATTTCCCACGTTCTCTTGTCTGTTTTAGCTTGTGCTCTTGCATCTCTGAGAAGTGCTTGGCTTAATCTTCTCTATGTAGTTGCAAACATTAACAAGTTTTCCTCTTAACTTTAAGTCTGAACAAATTTATTTCTCAGTTTCTTGTACGTTGTGCCCCTGGCCAGCTTGGTAGCTTTGGCTTGGACTTCCTTCAGTATGCCTGTGTTGTTTTCTGTTTTCTTAATTTCTCCTCAATTACTACTTAAACTATCACTATCTAGTCTGTTCCTGGGCCAGTTCATTGGGACTGCTTTGAGTTCCTCCATCCAGAATACATCCTAGTCCCCAATTATTATTTTTTTTCTGAATACTATGTCCTTTCTGTCTATGTAGTTGAATTGCCCATAGGGAATGGAAGCTTTAATGTCTCGGAAGCTAGATGATCATGGGTATGGCAAACATGATTTTAGCCCTGCAGATAGCCCTTCAAAATGCTGTATTCTTCTAGCCAGCTGTTTAACTGGCTTCTACTTGGAGCTAATCCCCCTTTCATGATCATTCACATTATGAAACCAGCATGCACAAATGATTGTTACTTTTTGGTTTTTTTTAGACAAGTACTTTAAGGCATTTTCTCATGCAACCTGTCCCCTTGGGAAGAGTTTTATGTAAACATATAAACATCCTTAGCAGATCCATTGCTCTTCTTTAAATCCCTCCTTAAAAAGTTGTTTCTGGGATGCTTAAAGAAACATGATAGCTGTTAGCTGTGTGTCCGCTAAAACCCGTCCAACATTATAAGTGAAATGCTCTCAGTGGGAAGTGGCTAGAGGTTACTCATACCTCTAGCTCTTGGTCTGGATTTCCTGCTCATTTTTCTGACCCAAGAGCTAAACATCCTAAATGACAGCAGAGACAGAGTACTTAAAGTGTCTAGTTGCTTCATGGGATTGGAGTTTTGGACAGAAAGGCTACTCCAAAGAATAATTTGAGAAGAGCTACATTCATCCTTCTTTGGAGGAAGTGTATCTTTTCCCTATTGACTGTACAGGAAGTCAAAGCAAAACACCTCCCCGAATGGGATGCTAAAGGTATTATGATGTGTTCTCCAGGGTTGGTACTAATCTTTATAATGTTTTATTAATGATCTCCTAACATTATACCATAAAGTTTTTGAGCCAAAAATGGGCTTGTTTTGAATTTATTTACGAACAGTGCTTACATAACCTTATCAACTTATTGGCTGTTTTTATAAAACATAAGTATTTCTAAATTCAGTCAGTTATTACAGTGTGACAGGGAGAAATTCTGCACATCTGATTTAGTTTGTCTTATTGAAGTTTAGAGACAATTCTGTAGAATAGCCTAGACCATGGTGTAAAGCTATATACAGGAAAAGTTTCTTAGTCCTAGATGGTCTAAGAAACATCAGTGAAAAGCAGAACAGAAAAAAAAAAATGAGCCTGTAAGAAGTGATTATAGGGGCCTTCAGAGCAACCAACAGAGACCACTTACAAAGAGTTAAAAACAAAAACCCCAAAACCAAGTATGAAAGATACCAGACACTCAAAACATGGAGTAATAAGCATCAAGAAGAAACTTCATTTCTTCAAAATAGTGTGAAACTGCTATATCTAAGTGTTCTTTTATTTGTGTAGTCTCAAAGAATAGAAGCAAATGAACTGTAAAATTATATGCTTTCTTTTAATCCAATATATGCCAAGGGTTGTAAGGGTTGATGTCAAAGTATAAATCAAGGTAAATACATAGGGTTATTTTTGCTTCTCTTAAATTTTGAAGGGACATTTGTATTTAATATTATTTTATAATGCTAAGGGCTTAACAGAACTTGATCAAAGGAATTCACTAAAGGTATGGTCTCTCTTAATGCTGCATCCTGTGGACCATAAAAGCCCAAGAAGCAGGTAGTAAGTCCCATGTGTCTTGTAGGTACCATTTGAAAAATTCTTCAGTGTAGTCTGTTAGTTTTTTTGAGATTGGGTGTTAACCCCACTGCAGTGGCTGCAGGAGATTAAAAATAATAACATTTCCCCTTGGAGACACTGGCTGCTAAATGCCCCATATGTAAAGATTGCTGTTTTGTTACAAAATATCTTTTAATTGTTTTGAAGGTTTTTTTTGAAGTTATATTTCAAAGAAAAATGTCTGAGTAATAGTTTGGATAAGAAATATTATCTTATGCCCTGCAGATCCTTGAATCACCACTATGAGCATGAATAAGTGTTTTCTGTTTTGGATTTTTGTTTCATATTTAAATGTACCATTTATTTACTTTCAGAACAAAGGAAAAAAAACCAAGCCCCACAATTACCACATTTAGCCAACCACAGTAAAAGATAATTCAATTGCATTTATTATGGGGACTTCTAGACAAATGCTATGCCACAATAGATCAAAAGGAATATGCAAATTTTGTTTCTGTCAATTGAAGCAAACATCACTTTTACTGTATGAATTGTCATCATTTGTACCAGTTAAAATATGCAAAGGTTGCACCAGAAAGTATTTAAAACAATATATTTAGAAGTTTAAAACAGTAATGAACAGTCCACTTTTTTTTTTTTTTTAGTTCACTACAATTTGTCAACTTATAATTTAGCTAAACACTTCTGAAATTAACTTGTCATACAGCAAGGAGTAAAATATCTGTGTAACAATAACAAAAGCATGGTTTCCTTTACTATGTCTACTAAATCTGGTCTCGATCAGTTCTTCCAAAGCAGTTCCAGCTACTAGGTTACCATGATGCATTCCCAGTTTTTCAGCATTCATACAAAGTTCTTAAACTCATTCTGGACACAGATGTGCAATTACTGAAAGTACCTCAGACCCTTCAAGTCTTGTTTTGCTTATGAATTTCTAACTGGCTTGTTCTTTTTGTATTGATGTTGCTCTCCTGACATACAGAAATATTTATATTTATATAATTCTTTGTTGCTAATCATCAGTTTTACTTTTCTACAATTCATACATCACTGATGTGCAAGACCACATGCTGTTTTGTGTGATCAGCAGGGCCGTGATGTAGCCTGACTTCAAGTATCTGTATTTCTACTGTAACTGTATTTCCAGGAAGTAAATACAGTAAAGCAGGCACTAAAATAATTTTTTATCCATAATTTTATAGCTGAATAGTTCCCCTTTCTATAATAGATGGCTGTTTGTGTGGAGCTGAGACATCTACTTTGTAATCATAAGAAAGGGAAAGGAACAGCTTTCAGGTCAGTGCAAGGTCACGTCCCTGGGCCTGGTAAAACCCTCCGGAGCCACTCAGCCAAATGCCACTTCACGGCCCAGTTTGGCTCCTCACTGTAACGAGAAGTTCCTTTTGCCCTGCACTGTTTCTAGAGCAAGATTTGTCCTTCTGCTTTCCCCTTCTACAGCTTCTTCATCCCTTCCTTAAATACAATTTAAAAATATTTTTAGGAGTGACAGCTGTAACATATCCTCATGCTGGTTTTAGGAAGAACACCTATAGAATAGAAACATCAACTCATTCTGACAGGAGTCTCATCTGAGGTTTCCAGCAAATAGACACACACACACAAGAAACTAATTACTGCAATAATTAGGCTGGACCACTTCAAAATACTGCAAACCTTTGGTGTTGTGCAGCAAATGTGCTAGAAATCCCTGGGGTTTCAGCAGGAAAGAAAATTTAGACAGAATACTGTTGCAAGATATTTCGGCAAATAAGGTATTCCAAGAATTAGTTATTATTAACCATTAAATAATAATAGACCTATCACACTTCTTCACCTAACTTTTTTTTCAGTTAGACAAGAATTTCATAAAACATTGAGTAGTATTTCTGAGAAAATGCAAATCCCTAGCTACTGTTGCAGAGTTAAGAAGAAAGGGAAAAGGCTGGTGCGCCCTAAACAGTGGCTTACAAGAGCAGCAGAATCGTTGGTGATTTTATTTCTTTTCAAAAGGAAAAATGTTATTTCCTGACCAACTCTTAACAGGAATTTTATAGAAGAAGCAGAACCATTGTGCATGTCCACTGGTAGTTCACTTATAAAACCAGCGTGTTTTGTAGTCCCTTGTTACCGTATTGTTATCGTCCATAGAAGTCCCTGACAGCCACTCACTCAGAAAGCGTCACAATACAAAGGAGAAAATAAAGAAAGAAATAACTGTATTAAATTTGTCTACCCTTTAAATAAAGTTGCCATTTTCCCCACAATCTGTCACAATATAATTGTTTTGCTATCTAGCTGTAGCAAATTTTATCAGCAAGAAACTCATTATTAAAAGGGCTTTTAAATTTCACATTTTATCTCATTCAACAGTAATCTTTCAAATTCTGTTCCTTTATTCTGCTAATACCACTGACTAAATTGCTAGCAACATATGATTTCTCATTTGGGTTGATGTTGAATGCTGAAGAAAGCTGTAGTCCAACATGCTCTTGTTCTTGATTTTGTGGCATTTTTAGCACAATATTCTTGAATACTTTTCACATACACTTAACTCCTTAAGGCAATTTGCCTGTGAGGGAAGGAGAGAACAAAAAGTCTACTTCTTTAGGTATGGGGCTATGTTGAAAAGCTAACTTTCCTGCACTAAAGTTTGAATTTTTTGATTGATTTTTTATTATTTTTTTTAACCTATGCATACTTTACCTGGGAAGTCTGCATTGCTCTGGAATGAATCTGGAAATGTGTGGGTGTGGGTGGGTGGTGCACAGCTGAGGCAACAGGCTAGGTTCTTCCTTCAGGTCATGGTAAGACAATAATGACCATTAAACCTGACTGTTTGTACTTTCCAATTCTAAAATAAATACTGATTTTATGACACATATACAGTGTTCTAAGTGTTTACGTGCATCTGGAAAAAAATAGATTAAATTAAGTTATAATTTAATGTGTGGGAATTTTTATAGCACTGAAAAGCACAAATACCACCCTTTGATCTTGTATAATTATTTGTCAATACCTTCTGTAATATTTTATGCATTTATGAAAAAAGCACATACCCACTTGTACATCTCTCTTGTATTCTGCCTATTTTGGTGTAGTTTATAATCAATGTGTCTTAGAAAAAATAATTCCCTCATTTCTATGTTAAGTCTGAGAATTATTAGAATTATATTGTTTTAAGTAAATGACACTTAGTGCTTGGAAAGTTTTCTGAACAGCTGCTTCTAGCTTCTGCTGAGAATGAATAATTCTTTTTATCAAACTGTAAGATTTTGGGCACATTTTTATATACCATTCTATATATATATTATTTACAAAGCAATTAACCCCATAATATCCTAACATGTTTCTTACTGAACATTCATATGACTAAAGATATTATATAATTAAACTTTGCTATTTTTTATTATTTGATGCAGTTACACATATCTTTATTTTTTATGTCATCAGTATGCCTTCATAACAAATATAAAAACCTGTTAGAGCCATTAAATTTTTATTAAAGCATCTTGTACCATGGTTAAGTGTTAGAAAGATTAGGGGGTTTTATTAGATGTTGGGGGCTTTTCTCATTATTAGGTATGGGTTACTGTCTCAATAAAAAGGTTTCAGCCTTCTCTACTTCCTCCCTGCTGGCAATGAAGAAATCCTTTTAAATACTTGGTATTAGTTCCCTGAAGACTTGAGTAAGTTTCTGGAATGTGCTGCTTGCAAGCGTGTAAAGGCATTTTGCAGCTGCGTAAGTCCAAAGGGAACGTGTGGAGCTCAGTCCATTGGAGTTACTTTCATTCTCCTAGGTGAAATAAAAATCTGATCTGAGACGGTTTAGGTGGGGATTTCTGTATTGATTTTTTTCCTGAGAAAAATATATTTTAAACAAATAACCTAGTGTTATTCTCAGAATGGGTTGACTTACCAGACCAAGGCTTGGGGGGGGTGGGGGGGGTGGCGGGGAGGTGGGGAAGGGGGGCAGGTAAGAACCAGCAAAGTGCTGGAATAACATTTATGCCCAAAATGGGAGGACAAATTAACATTCTAGGAAAATATCATTTTGAGGTTTAAAGCTATTAATCAAAAGTGATAACCTTGTACCTTTTCTTCTTGGATCGGGAAGTTAATCCATACACTGTAGCCTTTGTATGGCAAATGAGATACAGATGCCTTTTGCTGAAAGGAAACAGTTTTTATCCACATTTATCTAAACCATCTGCAGGAGTTTGTCAACTTAATTGAAGAAGAAACAAATTATCAATAAGATATAATTTACTTAGCACCTAACTTTGCTCAGAGGTACGTTCTGGTAGGGTTTAGCTGCTCTATTAGGTGAGATTATATATAGATAGATACGTATATATATATTGTATAGTTTTTGCTTAGGCAGTATGTATTTTCAACATGCATGTGTAATGTAGCTACAAAACCATAGGCAAAATATGCTGCAGAATCAGCCCTTCAAGGTGACTTTCTTTCACGCTTTGGTGCTTCTTGCATTTCCATTCGTCTATGTGCCATATCTTGCTTCATATCCAGCTGGATTACACAGAAATTGATCGTGATTTTTAAGATAGAGCCAGAACTCCCAGGAGATCGTCTTTATGCAAATCACATTCTCTAGAGGAGTGAATAGATGCTTAGAATAAAGGAAAAGTGGATAATTACCTGTTGGGTGGTAAATAATCATATGCCTAAAAGAAGACAAAAAAATAAGCACTCTGTGTGTTTGATATTTTTCCCTTTGATATAATTTAGAATTCTTGGTATAGTACTTAATATTTAGAGACAAAATGTCATTTTACAGACAGAAGAATTTAATCCGATTATATTTTCTCGCTCTATTGCACATCCTTAATTTGTTTTCCCAATCTGTATGTTAATCTCTGTAAATGTGCTTTTTTGTTGGTTTGTTTTGGGGAGGGTGTTCTTGTTTCACTTTTTTAAGAAAAATAGATGTATTCCAAATTTAAAGCAGTTTGAGACTGGAAAATCCTGCCTATCAGACAAGAGTTGTCCTAGTTTGGGTTTCTGTTTTTTTGTCTGTTGTTTTGTTTGTTTCTTTATAAGAGGCAAAGCCATTTACAAAAGATTTCATTTTGAAAGCTTAAGAAAAAAATAATTATCAAATTATAAATACTTTACACACTGACTCTACTTCTAATGGCAAAGTACTAAAGATTAAAATGGCTTCTTAAATTTCTACTCTATTACAAAGGGATTATAAGGGGGTTTGTATACGTAAATTGTATATGTAATACTTGAAAGAATTGATAATCTGAGGTACAGTTTCAGATAGATACTTTAGAGGATTTATGTAAATTTTAGCTTCAAAGGAAACAGTGTCGCTCTTTCCCCTGACCGTTCCTCAAGTACAATGTGCATGTGTGTGAAGAGTACCGCTATTACAGAGTGCAAATAGAAGTGAGAGGTATGAGATGAGTTTACTGATTTTTAGCAGTTGCACTGAAAAACTTAGGTCCAAGTTCTGAAAAATTTTATCAGTTGCTTAACACGTATCCATATCTCTCTATGTAGGCCTAATACCTGTATGTAGGCATACATATATTCCTGGTTTGATTACTTTGATTTTAGGAAGATTATTCCTATGCTTCAAATTAAGCAAATATATAATTCTTTTCAGGACCGGAAATCTGTCTATTTCTTATAGGAGCTTATTAATAAAATATCTATGAAAACAAATTCTACAAATCTGTATAAATTCTGAACAAATCTTTGAAGTTGCAAGAATTGTACTGTTGGGTTTTACTATTTGTTTTTATGCTACTATTCCTAGTTGCTTTTTGTTTCTTTTGATTACTCAATGACAACTACAGAGACCCAGCTAGTGTAAATTCATGCTTAAGCCAGTTCTACAGATTTTTCTTGTGAAATATGACTAGGTACACATGTAAAGGGTAAAACAGATACCATAAATAAAGGTAAAATTATAATTATTTTTTTTAGAGGAAATGGCAAAAGATTATTTTTCCCCCATGAAATAATTATCAATCTCTGCTGGTAATGAGTAAACTCTGATTTCCATGGTAGATAAATTTCCTCATGACAGGTTTCACAAACCCACTACTAATTAAGTAAATGATTTTTTTTGGTTCTTAGATGAACAAACTCACCGTTTTCATTTGTAAAGATAGTATTACAGAATCACAGAAGGTCAGTGTCGGCAGAGACCTCTGGAAGTCATCTGGTTCTATGCCCCAGCTCAAGCAGAGCCACCTGGAGCAGATTGCTCAGGCTCATGTCCAGACAGCTTTAGAATATCTCCCGTGATGGAGACTCCACAACCCTTATGCTGAGCAATTTGTTCCAGTACTAAGTCACGCTCACAGTTAAAAAGTGTTTCCTGAAGGACCTCCTCTGTGCTGCAGTCTGTGCCCATTGCCTCTTGTCCTGTCACTGGGCACCACTGAAAAGAGCCTGGCCCTGCCCTCTTGACACCCTCCCTTCAAGTTATTTATATACGCTGATCTGATCTCCCCCAGCCTTCACTTCTCAAGGCTGAAGTCCCAGCTCTCTCAACCTTTCCTTGTAGGAGAAGTACCATTAATCAACTTGGGAGTCTATGAGAGTCCTTTAATCATTTTAGTGGCCCTTTGCTGGACACTTTGCGGTAGTTCCATATCCCTCTTGTGCTGGGGAGCCCAGAACTGGACCCAGCACTTGAGACTTCACTTCTGCAGTGGTGAGTGGAAGGATCACCTCTCTCAACCTCCTGGCAGTATCTAGCCCACTGCAGCCTGGGACATCATCTGCTGCCTTTGAGGCAAGGGCACATAGCTGGCTTGGGGTCAGTCTGTCCACCAGGAACCCCCTAGTATGTATCTACAATTTTAAAATTTAAGTGGACTTAAATTTCCTAGATATTTTTTTCTAAACCATTGATGGGACTTACTTAACTGTAATTTTTCTTTAAAAAGAAAAAAAAATAATTAATGAAATTGGTAGTTAGTTAAGAACTGTCTGGTTGTATTTTTTGGTATTTGTAACTTTGCTGTTATGTTTTGCCTTTTCAATTATTCTGCTTCTGTACTGAAATACTTCCTAGGTTATTGTGTCAGGCATGATACAAAATTTAGGTTGTTTTTCATATAAATTATTTTCAAAGAATATTAAATGCAGTATGGTCTTTATTTTGCAAGATATCAGAAATGGTGTTTATTATTGTGTTAGAATAGTTCCCGGAGCGCAAAGAGTAGATACAGCTACAGTAAAAATTGAGCAGATTGCTTTCTGTAAATCAGCTTGTGGAACTCTTGCTCATATTGATAAACACTTCACAGATAATTACATTCTACTAATCTGCTATTCAATGTGAAGAGACTAACAAGGCATGACCCCCCAAACTTCCAGTGCTTTTGGAACCATTGAAACGGATGTTAACAGGTATCTCAGTGATAAAATTCTTGACAGACAAGAAAATTACAAATATGTTGTGATAGGTAGCTACTTCAATCCTCAGTGTAATGTGGCTGTAATTAAATGAGCTGTGTAGGAATATTATTAATTTATTCTTTATAAATATTCACCAAACATTAAAGATAACAATATTTAATAAAGGGAACTTCACCCCACACTATGTGACTTAAATATATCCCAGGACCACCTTCTCCGACATACGGCTGGAATCGCACGGGTCTGGGTCAGTCAGTTAACCCCACTGTTGACATGTACTGTATAATTTTTCACAAGTTCTTTGAGCACTAGTCAAAAAAACAGTGATTGGTCCTTGTTTCTCCAATTTCATCCCCACCTTCTGATAACTTATGTGTTCTGTACATACCTCTTACCAACATTCAGGGCCTCTCTCTATAGGATTCTGAGTAAGTTTTCTACATTCTAATCCTGTAGCCTTACAGACATTTTTACTGGGGGAAACACGGGAGTTAAAAAATAAGGAAAACATGGTTCCTCTTTTCTGGATCTCCATCGACTGATCTAAAAGGGTGCAGCCTTGAAATCTGTCTGCAGCTTGTTTTTCTTTTCTACAGTAGTTATCGCTTCGTTTCCTATGAGGGAGCAAAGATATGATAAGATAAAAGAAATGAAGCTTTAAGTTATCTTTTTAATCCTCATTCCTGAGATTACTTTTAAAGAAGGCGTTTTCTCCTATCTCAAGGGATGCTCCAGTGTAACTCCTGCTAAAATTTATTTTCGAAAACATATTTTTTGTAGAGATTGTGAAAAATAAGACTAAGAAAAAATTCATATCATAGTTGAGAGTTATGCAGAATAATACAAATGTTATATATTGTAGTCAAAGCTTGGTTCTTTAAAAGGGAAAAAGCAAAATATCTCCACCATTTTTTCCTAACAGTTTCTTATGTAAACTTTGTCTTTATACCCTTCTATCTTAAGATTCAGCTAAAGTAATATTTTGCCACTAAAAAGGTCATCTGTTAGGCCATCAGTTATCTTGTTAGAAGCAGCATTAAGCTTATCCTATGTTTTTTAATATTTCATAGGAATTTCATGGGCAGCTTATCTACTCATTTGAAGTAGTAACCAAAAAGGGCCATTTTATAATGGGAAAGGTTAGGATCCCAGGCATCAGATTTGTGGATCGGTGTCTTTAGCTTTAGACTGGAAAAGGTTGGATTAGACAGTTGATATACAGCACAGCTGTACTTTCTATAGGAAGGTCTTATAATATACAGAAAAAAAATCAAGGTAAAAGCTGGCAGAAATATGGCATTAAGGGACAAATAGGCATTCAAAAACCCTAAGTAAAGAAACTCAATATCTGGAGTCAAACTCTGCCCAGTTGGAGACTTTACAGTTATTTTCTTTCTTGAAAGTAACTAATAAAAATAACTGGGTTTCTATTATTTTAAAATGAGCTATGCTTTAGGCACTTCTACAAGCATAAAGACATTTGATGCATTGTTCTTATCAAACTCACATGCTGTCAAATTCTGTGCAACTATTTCAAAGCATAATTTACTACTTTGAATGATAGAGTTCAACCATGATTTATCAGGTTTGTCTTGTTACTTGAATAAGCTTTCACATCTGAAAAAAATTACAGACATGTCTTCTTTTTTTTTTTTTTTTTTTTTTTTTAAATCAGGAAGATTTGCCTAAGGCTGCTAATGTTAAATCTTACCTCTTACCCTTTCAAAATTTATAACTTCCCTCTTAAACAATTCCAACTGAACTATCACAAAGCTATGAAATTCTTTTGCTATAAAATTTATTCTTTTGTAAGAAGCCATCTACCAGTTAGTTGTAATAACATTTCTTTTTATTATTTATGCTATATCTTATATTAAAAATATACAAATACAGCAGGTCATTTCTTTTATGGATGAATAGTTTTTCTTTGCAGCAATTTCCTAAAATACCTTCAGTCTTCTCAACTAAATAGAAACCTGTTCTTTATCAAAAAGGAGTATCATGATATGGCAACATGTGTGACTGAAAATTTAAACAGTGTCAGAAAAATTCTAAGAAGTGTTATTGGAAGGAAAGTACCATATTACAATGCAGGAAAAAAAAACACATAAAGGAATTCAGAATTCCTAGGAAAACTGATCATTAACTATTTCAGAAATGACCAAGAACATCACCGTTATTTTATAATATTTTATCCATAAAAACCTTTCTTTTATGTTCCAAAAATTAGTCTGTAATGTTTGTGAAGAAATTGCAAATGTAAACTTTATCTGAAATTTAGAGCTTGAGAAATTTGGTTTTGTCTTCTGTTTGGTTCTTCATTAAGGCACAGTACTTGCTTTATACTTTCTTGTCTCAACTGCACCATCATCCTTCTGTAAAGAAAGGTTATCTTTAATCATAATAAGATTATGTACAATTTTAGAATAATGCTTATTTTTAAGTTCTAGTTCTTTTTAGTTTTCTTTCATTATTTGTTTTGCAACCGTCTTTCCTACTTCTTGTGGACTTTGCACTTAATCCTGTATACAAAATGAAGTTTTTTATTACCTTTTATTTGTTTCCCTTTTAAAAACGTGTTTGTGTTTTTATGAAACATCTTTAGACAGAAAAAATTAGAAGACTGGGTATAAATAAAGTCAGCTTCTGCAGGGCATTTTTTATTTTTTTTTAAATCATTTCTCTCACTTCTACAACAGTCTAGAATGCTCATTTATAAGCATGTTGGGAAAACTGGGGGCAGCTTGGATGTGTCTTGTGTGCCCGGAGGAAGTAATCCTTACCCAATGTAATAAATTCATCGCCTCTTAGCTAGAATCATTTCTGTAGTCTGACTAGTCGGTATGTGAAGACAGAACAGCTCAACAGGTAAACCTGATGCTGGTCTTAAAAGGAAAAGCAGGCAGGAAGGAAGCGGGGGTGGGGGAGCACTAGAGATGCAATCAGAGGTAGCAAAAAAGCTCATCATTGCCGTTTTCTGTAGTACCATGGTGGAGCTGATCCTTGCTGAAAGAGGCATCACCAGTGCTGTGAATGTTTTTGTGATTGCTTGTATCAAATGGTGAGCAAGAGTTCTGAAGGTTTCTTCTGAGGGGTGTTGTGTTTTTTCCTTCCTGCTAACACACTGACCAAGCCAGCTTATTAATGATCCTTCCCTTTATGGTGAGTTCAAAAGTGAAAGGAATATGCAAGATGTATTTGGATGCTAGAGAACAAACACAACTCCCGTATGCATAATATAAGCAGCAAGCAGGTTTTGTCTTTCAATATGCACATGCTATTAAACACCAGCTGGTTTTGTTATTTTGAAATGATTTTAGAAATCCTTGCAAAGTCTTGTCTGAGATTTCCTTTGTGTTATGAAACAAGCATCCCTCCCATGTAATCGTGTCCAGCATCTTAAAACTTTGGCTGTTGTTACAAGAGGTCACAAGGATTTTATAGCTGCTTTAGAAATCCATGAGAGAGACTAAAGCAGCAACCTGTGAGTGGAAGTGCCTTGGGTTTGTATTAGTAAATTACAAATTGTCACCAGACCTAATAAAGGTTTAGCAAAACTGGCAAAATATTGACTGTAGGGAAGTACTGTATTTTGTAATTATAGAGTACATGAGATAATCTTTTAAGAGGGTTTGGTGAGAGGCTGTGTGAGCTGTATTGTTAGCTGATGATGCTTGGGTGTTGGGTTAAAAAGTCAGGAGGCCACTGGACTCCCTTAAGAAAGCAGTCATATACAGTTTCAAATGTAAAAAGAAATTACTTTTAACCTGTTCACTGAAGTACCCGAGTTTAAAATGTAAAACTGCTGTATTTAGCTAAATACATCTTGTATATGAAATATTTCTGACACTGCTTTCCACTTGTGTCCGAATTTGTGGCTCCTAACCCAAGTAATATAGACAAATTGTTCACGTAGGTTTGACAAGTGCATTTTCTGGCAAGCTTTCTGATCAGTGCATGGGATAGATTTCAGTCTGAAATTTGTATTTTTAGATGTGTTCAGCATCTTTTTTAGATTCTCTGTTTTTCGTTGGTTGTTGAGCGTGTAATTTGAAACATTGTGTTTAGTATAGAATATGTTTGTTGCCCCCCTGTATTTGGAGAAGTCTGTCTTTATTTGTTAGGTCTGTCTTTTTTTAAGCTTATCTTGATTCCAGAGACTAAATGGAAGACTGAATTGATTCAATAGAATAAGTTTTGGCATGCAGAAATCATTAATAAATCATGTAGTATTGTAGTAAGTAAAGGGCCTGAGAGCATAGGTTGAACCAGGAGGCCCACCATGTAACAACCTGTTAGATTAATTCAGTTAAAATGTGTATATATATGCATATATATTTGGTAGTTTTCTTATTATGAGGTTTAATCCTTCCTAGAGGAAAAGCTGTATCAGGGAATTCTGTGTGTTGCATTGCTTTTAAAAGCTGATGGGAGAAAATGGAACTAAATATTTTTAAAAGCTTCAGGTTTCCAAGACTGTTACTTTAAAAATGATTATATTGTTCTTGGAAACCTTATTATAACATCTTCGTTAATTCACAAGAAATCTCAAGTTTCCTATCTGTTACCTCTTTACCTTCCTTATTGACAATGAAACAGTAAATAACCAGTGAGAGATGTCAAATTCAGAGGAAAAAAAAAAACAAATTGGTCTTTGAATAACAAATTCCTTCATATAGACATATAGTTACTACTTTTTCAGTCTTAGGGGGCAGTTTCATTTAAAGTATAATCATAACAAATATGTGGAATAGATTGCTTTCACCTCTATAGTAGCTAATAAGCCCCCTTAACACCATGACAGCACTTAAATCTAGAATAGGTTTGAAAGAAGAAAATAAATTTGTGGGTTTTCCACCATGGGAGATTTGGATAGGCTTTAGAAGTTCCCAACAGATGAATGTGTTTTTCTGTTGATTGTTTTGTGCTTATTTTGCTGCTGTGAATAATGCTGTGTTCTAATAGATATTTGGGGTCAAACCCCTGCAGGCAAAAAACACGATGAAACTCTCAGCAAGTAGTAAATTCAGTTGCTGAGTTACCATGTTACTGTACTACTACATATGTCTTGATTTCATCTGAGCAGTTTTTTTTTGCTGTATTTAGTGGTGTAAATATACTTTTACTTCACTACATTTAGCGTTGTAAATACACTTGATGTTCTGTATAGGATGTTCTTTGCATGTGCCAAAAACATGGAACTGTATAGAGAGTACCCTGTTAATTTCTGCAGATTTGGGATGAAACCTCTAGATACTACAGTACCTTGAAGTTTCTTTTCTAGCACTTCCATTTGTGAGCATTAGCATTTGGTATCTATTCTGTTCCTTGTGGACAGCAACACAAAACCCCCCAAATTACCTTTTTAAAAATATATTTATATATATATATATGTAATGTAAACTGAGAAAAATCTTGTTACGTACTAGTTTTTAAAAAAAAAAAAAAAAACACCTGTGTTTTGAGCAGATCCTTACTTATTTGAATATTATTAGCTAGAAAGTGTGAATTCTAATTTTGTTTTGCCACTTTTTGGTGAGGCTGATCACAGCACTGTTTTTTCTTTAAAAAAAAAAGTGAATTGATAGTCCATAATCAGTGCTTATTGATTTCTGATAACTACAACGTTTATATCCAGCTGGTACAGCAGACTTTCTATCATTATCTGTATATATTCTCGGCCAAAACCTGTTGTGTTTCATCTCAAGATGTAAATGACTGAAACAGCAAGCTCAATTACTAATTAATATTAGTAATTAACAATATACAAACAGTATACATTGCTCTTGGCAAACAACTGGGAATGCAAAGCCCCTGCCTAGAAGAACTTACAGCTAACAAAATACAAAATGGGTATGATCTGTATACCAAAAAAAAAAAAAAAAAAAAAAGAAAAGACATATTTATAAATAGGTGTGTCAGCATGGGTCTAAAACGTGTGCAACTCTAGATGTATAAAAAACTTGGCATTCTTTTCATAATCTTGTAAAAATTTTAATTTTGGCCTAACTACATGTACGTATTGACTAGTAACAAGAGTTTTCATTATTGTATTTATAATCATGTTTGTGGCTGGAGCAGAGTTTGTCCCAAGGAATATTAGATGAATAAGTGTAGAAGTAGAAACAACTATCTTGAATGTGACAGTTCTCCTTGTGACACGCAAAAAGGGCACATGTATATATATATATATATATATGTTTCCTTCAAATGCATTTTCACATGCAGTCAACATGCTTTTCTTTTTAAATAGTTTTGCCTTTCAGCCTTTTTCCCTACCCTCTAGATCTTTGCATTTAGCCATGCATATGCTTGCATGTGCTATATTTAGTTTTCCAGTGTATACAGTGGCATTTATAGTCATTATGTGATGAAGTGTCATATGCAAAGTTAAGTAGCAACTGTCTTGGAAGTTTGATTTGCAAGCTTGAGTTTGCCATTTATGGTTCCATGCTTTCTGTACAAATGTTTTAAACCTTAAATTCAGTTATTCCAATTAGTGGATAAAGATTTTGAAAGATTCTTATTTGGACAGTTCCATTAGAGTTGTGGCCTTTGTCTCAGCCTTACTTCAAGCCACCACAATTCTTTCCCTTCCCCCTCTCCCCCCTGCCCTTGCAGCTCTGACTCATTTATCTCCTTCATTCCATGCCAAATGAGTTGTGCACCTTCAGAATGAATTCTCCATGCAGTCTTCCCAATTTCTAAATTAATACAGCCATGTATATAAAGTGGTAGGACCCAATTAAAAAACTATTAACTCTGAAACATTATCTTTACATCATTTTGTCCCCATATGTTTAGTTTTCTCTTCTGTTTCATTTCCTCTATTCTTTGAAGTCTTCTTGCAGTAACAAGAATTAACTCTTTCTTATGCCTTTGAGTTTTTACAGTCCCCACCCATATAATCTATGGGGCTGGAGCCTCAATGGCAACAGACTTCTTTAGTTCCATGTGCTTGTGACAAGTTGTAGTCGTTACTCAGAGTTACTATAAGTGGCAAAGCCTCCACCAGTGACCTACACGTCACAACACCTGTCTAGAGAACTGCATACACTCTGGTCTCATCCTGAGCTACCTGAAAATCTGGGGATATGGGCACTGCCTGTCTCCTGCGCTCCGCTGTACCCTGCGCAAAATCTCTACAAGAGGAATCTGACAGGCTGCCTTTCTCCCAGGAAATCAGTACACGGCAATAACTGTACGAATTGCATCTCAAATCACAAAATACTGCATTTAGTGTATCCCATCAGCCACAGCTTCTAGTATCTCTAACGTACCGGAGGGTTTCTTCAGGGGGAGGCTCTGCTTCCCAATCAAATTGGTGTGTCAGAATTAAAGCTAGTTGCTACATTGGAGACAAAGATGCTCCATGAACCATACAGACTCACAGAACAGGCAATAAATATCAGCTATATGACGGTACCTTGGGACTTTTCTGTCATTTAAGAAATGTCCTTTGGTCTTTCTTCCTACCATGCACAGCTGCTTTAGCCGCTGCTTTGCCTCCCTGGATGAGAGTAGTTTTACATTAGTGTTTCCAAAGGCTTTTTACTGTTGTTTGTTTTTTTTCCCCTCTTAATCTGGACAAAGTAATTATTGTGATCTCATCACTTTCTTTTTTCTTCCTTTTTTTTTTTTTTCACTATTTATGAAAGAAATTTTCCACTTTTAAATTTGTGACTTTTTACAGTGTCTTAATTAAGGAAAGCAGCTGACCAAGATCAGTGCTGCAGCAAGAAAGCTTACCAGCCAATGGTTTGATATACTGTATTAAACCCTGGAGCAGCACAATTCATTAACTCTCTCTCTTTTCAATACTGCCATCTTGTAGTACTGTCTTTAAGTCAGTTAATTTCAGTGATTATGGTTTCTCTGATTGGTGCAAGGTCTTTAGACATGTTGACATTACAATTCTATAGTGTTGCCAGAAATATCAGCAGGTGTTGCGTAGAGAGCTAAGCAACAGAGGTTTAGGTAGGACTGACCCTATCTCTACAGGGAGAGGGATTTCTGAGTCCAAAACTATGCAAGTATGTGAAGAGGTGGTACAACTGCTGGACACGGGTGGTTTGGTTCTCAAGAGAAAGGCAGCCGGTCTTGGGAGTGCTGCTTGCAGGAGGCTGCTTTGAACAGTCCAGTCAAGAACTGTCTAGGTTTTTACTAGCTGCATTTAATGAATTGAACAAAACAACTTCAAACACAACCTCAATTTTAAGGGCAGTCTGTTGCAGATAAAGGTGCCTTAAGGTTGAATGGAAAAATTCAGCATTCAGTAGCAGGTTGAAGGATAAATTGATTTAATCTCTGTACTTCAGAAGTGAAATGTTACAGCAGTCAGGATCAGGATGGCCTCAGATTAGACATTTCTGCAGGCAAGTCCAAATTGCGCTCTATCCACACAAGTTTTATCTCTGATTCCATTAAGAATCACCTTGCTCTCTTCAGCCCACCGCTCACTTGCTGTTGGTTTGTGGCGGTGATGTTCATTTCTCCACAAATGCCTTTGCTCTGCTTCAAGGCTACCCTGAGGCATCCTGCTTCCCGCCCCTGTCGTGGCACCATGACACGGCTTCAAAGTGGAAGTCTTGAGGCATCCTGGAGCACAGCAAAAAGAGCTGTACCTGGCTGAATGAAACAAACACACTTCAAATTTCCCAAACTTCGGTGCCCTGGGCAAACACCCTGTTGGCTTTTCCATCATTCCCCTTCAGGG
The DNA here is from genome assembly GCF_023634155.1 of Falco peregrinus. Classification (NCBI taxonomy): domain Eukaryota; kingdom Metazoa; phylum Chordata; class Aves; order Falconiformes; family Falconidae; genus Falco; species Falco peregrinus. The sequence goes on from NC_073722.1 coordinate 2,965,292, forward strand.
CCAGCTTTGAAGGAAACAGTGCTGTGCTAGGCATCGACCTAGGAGGAGCAATGGTACTGCATGTTGTGGCAGATCTGAAGGTTTTTTCAGTGATTAGAGGATTGATCTTGACCTTAGTGTTTCAAGGGCTGAGCATGTACATAAATCAGTGAAGGCCTTTGCAACTGAGGAAATAACAGTAATTTGGAGTCATGCATTTGTTTTAATGCCAGTTGAATGATAGAGGCAGTAGGTAAATATTTTATCTTCACCACTGACCAAAATGTAGACCTTAGTACCTGGAGCATGGTTTTGTATATTTTATTTTTTTTTAACCTGAACAATCCAATAATAAAATAAAGATATTCTAAAATATCCAAAATAAAAGTCATCAAAAGCCAAAACAACAAAAAATTCCCCCTGTACTTTGCGAGTTGCAGTATGTGGAGCTAAAAGTGTCTGCACATTGCTATAACCACAGTAAAGTTATGATTCAAACGACAATGTAGTTAATTAAAAATTATTTAGTCATTTGCCCAGCTACAGAATTACAGAATTCATCATAAGCTGCAAAATCCAGCTAAGAAACAGTACATATTTGGATAGTTAACCCATCTCAAGTCTATGTTTAATTACATTGCTGACGTGAACTTGAAAGAGCAGAGGCAGAACTGACATACCCCTAAGCTGATTAAGTTGCTAACAGCTGCTAAAACATGTTACGCTGCCATTCCACTCCTGCCTGCAGCTTAATGCTTTTCTTGCACTGACTCACGCTGCATCCATGTTAGCCAAATCAGAAAGTAAAATCAACACAAAAAAATCAACACAAAAAAGAAAGAAAATGACAATAGATAAAGGGAAAAAGATGGAACAGGGGAATATTTGTTATTGCTTTAGATTCCTGAAGTGGGACTACTTCAGGAAAGAAACCAGTGCTGGTGCAGAGGAGGGAAACATGGGAAAAAAAAAAAAATAAATCTACTGAGATTGACTTTAGAATAACAGCTTGCATGCGTACCAGCATAGCTGTTGTATGAATTGTACTCTAGATTGTTTTAACAGTGCTGGGTGTGCTTACAGCATAGCCACGGTGCTGGCTGCAGCGGACACACACAGGGGAAAAGCTCAGGCTTCACCACAGTTCATTTTCCAGCACTTTTTTTAAAGAGCCCACTTCTTTTACTGGAAAGTGACTTGAATTGACAATGCTCTAGGTTTACGTTTACAACGCTTAACACCCATGAATTCATCTCTGCTGCCCTGAAAAAGAAAATATGTTTTGCCATTGTCACTAAGCACTGTAACACTGACATGCCCAGAAAGAAGCTGAATTTTCTTCTGTGAATTACAAAGTCTGCAAAGGGTTTTGTTTCATTCCAAGTAAATGGTACATAGGGTTGTGCAGTTTAAACAGTAACCTTGAGTGCTATTAGATATCACAGCAAAAGATTTCTTGAGAGTACAAGAAATCTTATGAATGATCTAATGTACGTTGCAAATACTCGATTCCCTGCTAAGCTGGAGTAAACAGAAAGGGTGTAAAAACAACTGCAGAAGAGATCTCAGTATGAAAGACAGCCATAGCATTTCATCAGAATCACCCTTTACTTTCAGCATTAAGGACCACAGTAGGTAAACTTACCATCTTTAAAATAAAAGCTAATCTATGGAAAAATGTGGTTAAGGGGCATGAATTCTTTATTTGCATTACTAAATGAAGGAAGCAGAGGAGAATAAATTGCACACCAGATATTCTAGAAGGAAATACGTTTTATTCTCATCCCATTTTATCAGTCATACTTTTTTCCCCAAATAAAGTTGATTTTACTAGTCAAGGCTTTGTACTGAATAATGCAAACATGGTCCCATGTTTTTTCAGAACTGTTTATTATCTAAAGCTCCTATGGACTTTGACTGGACCTATGCGTGTTTAGCACTCTAGAAATCAGGTCTGTAATAGCTGCACCCCTCTCTACTGCTCATATTATTTTAAAAACACTTAGAGAGAGACTGTCTGAAAGGAAATTACAAATTCAAACACTTTTCTGAGAAAAATGCCACCAATTATAATTCTTTCTCACTCTGTAATAAAAGTCACAGCAATATTTTCATTTGCTGCATTTTGTATACACACACACGTATGAAAATATATACAAAGATGCATGACTCAAGCTGTGCAAATAATGGATTTTTGGTCCAGCTCGCAAACAATGTAAAAGACCCAAAGATTTATTCTTACTGAGCCCAATTTTTTCTTTCCAAATTCATAATGAATAGATAAGTTGAAAAAAAGGTCTTGTGTGAAAAGAAGCCTCTCAAATTAAAAAATAATGTATGTGAGGGAAGTGTTAGTTGTCTATAATTTAGAGACGATGGATAGCATTCCTGAAAGTAACAGAATGGTATTAAAAGTGAGAAAGGTTTTAAAAGTGAGAAAAATGCAATTACAAATCAGTCAGTTTTAATGAAATAAATAATTGGGAAAAAACCTCAACTGTTGTACATTGTTAGAAAACGGAGACATGAATAACAGCTGGAATAGCTTTATCAAAAATAATTCATACTCAAGCAATTGATGTTGAATTTGTTACAGAATAATGAGCTTTGTGGATTGAAACGTACCGCTGGATGTCACATAGCTTAAATTTATTGAAGTTGTTGATACTGTCTCAGATGAGATTCCTATAAGCAAGCTGGGAGATGATAGTTTAGATAAACCCCTGGTAAGGTAGGTGCAAAACCGTTCAGCAAACAAGGTGTTTTCAGAAAGGTTAGATAGTACCTGCCTTCTGGTTAGATAGTATCTGACTTAAGAAGGGACATAGGCTACCAGATTGACTTCTTATAATCCCTTTTGGTCCAATTTTCCATTTGCGTATGGTCTTGTCATTTGTTGATGACATTTCTAATACGCACACATACACCCGTAAAGACATATTTAAATGACTAAAGATATTCCAGTATTCTCTGGCAGCTCAAGAGAATGGGAAGTTACATTTTTGTTTGCAGTTCTAAGGGTAAATCTAATCATAGTTAATCAAATTGTAACCTCTCTTCATCTTCTACCTGTGCTGTAATTAGGTTCTCTGGCTGTTATTGCAGTTTAAGTTTTTTCTCTGTAAGGCTAATGCTGTAGAAAGATAGGTCAAACATCACTAAATTGAAGGAGAAACACAAACAAAAAAAGCTAACAGAAAAATACTATTTTCCATTTTGCCAATGATAAATAAATCTCAATATAAAAGGCAATAGATAAACTTGGTAGACTGTCTTAAATCTATACATACAGTTTCCTAAATAAACATTATTTCAGTAAGTTTAAACTTAGTGTCTTTTTTCCTCAGCTTCTGATACAGTTAATATTTTTGGTAATTAATTGTGTGATTAACTGTTTGACACCTTTACCCTCCAGACATGTTTGACAGTGTGGAAGTTGTAAGATATTTAGCTATGGCCTTTCATTTTCTCTTTATTCTTTCATTTCCTTAGTATTTGATAATTAGTATTCTTTCTGTATATGTACATTCCCAAACACAGTGTATTTCGGTATTAGAGAAAGCAACTTTAATTTACCTTTACAGCTAGATTATTTTTTGTTTCTTCTATATATTCTCTTGTATTGTAATGTGTCATTCAGTAATGAGACTTATCAAATCTAATGGAAATTCACAAATCGTGTTAAATTTTCTGAAGAATTTACAGGAATTCTTCATAAGGCAGTATTTTTTGTATTGCAGTAGGGCAAGAAGAGGCATGCATTGCACAGTGCTGGTTTTTAATTGAGAACATTGTTAATTTAGGTCTTTCATTATTCAGTACTTGTTTTAATAATGGTATTACATCCTTCATAGTTTTTTTCTAAATATCATAGTTTTTAAAGCAGGGCATATATTATAAATATTGAATTGCTTGCCTGGATATGTCAATAGTCTTTTAGACTGTAGTCCTGGCTATGAAATAAGTGTCTAAACCAGTAAACTATATGAGGAGGTGGGGTGGGAAACAATGGAAAAGCAATTATTTGCTCTCAAAACTTCATAATGTCAGGGCTAGCATGTTGCACCTTTTGGCTCCTGACTCACTCTCCTCTCTTGTCCAGGAAACATTAAAAAGAAATCTAGATGAGCACCAGTATTTAATTTTCCCCATGCTAAGTTTCAGACTTCTTCACAAAGCGGTTCAGCTGCTGAGAGTAAGAAGGGAATATTAGATTTTTGATTGTCTGTTCCAAACACCGGAGGCCCAGGATTCCATTTAGTGACCCTTCTGAACCTTCCTCATGCAAAAAGTGTTCAAGCTTTCCCTCACGGCTGAAATGCACTTTTCACTAGGCTCGGAGTTTATTTTCAGGATTTTAATAGAGCAAGTGCCAGACATGGGATTGTTTTCCAGACCTATTTTATTTCAAATTAATTTGTCCAGTTATAGGTGAATATCTCTTCCTTTACACGAGCAGGCGGAACTGCTGCATACCATCATCGGCTGTTTGATGATTTGCAGTTTGCACTCCGAAACTGAAGTCCTACAAACTTTCTAAAAGGACGTGTACTTAGGGATTCCATTTAGACTTCATTTACGGCCGCTACAGGGTAAGCTGTAGGCTTTTATCCTTAGTAATTGCTGCTTTCCTTATCAATGTCTTTACATTTCTACCTCTTTGGTTCCTAAATTATGTACAAAGAATTCTTATAGCCCTTTTCATTGGGTCCCAATTCCCCTCAAAACAGTTAAACTTTTTTATAATGATAATTTTCTGTTCCAGAGATGGAGACCCTGAAACCAATAATGTGATTCTCACACAGAATAAAATATTTAGGATGCATTTTAATGTAGTACTACGTGTTTTTCCAACATCTAAAAAATAACTAATGACTTGACTTTTGCAATTTATTTATTTAGTGACTGCTACTATTTTATACCTCTAAATCAAGAATGAGAATTAATCTTGAAACTTTCAGTCATGGAAAATATCCCTTTGTTGCTAACTCTGTGTCATCAGTAAACAAAATTTCAGTGTTGGCTTTTCAAACTAAAAGGCCATGACTAAATCTGTGAGAAAAAATATCAGAAGGTCCTTTATGTCCTGTGGCAGTGTGAAATTCCATCCTACAAGCTGTTCAAATTAAAACATCTCTAAATCCATATTTGACCATTCTAGAATAAATATGCATAATCAACCCAACTTTGTAAGTACTATTATTTGTCTGTTGTTATTGCTACTTATTTTGCTTGAAAGAAACACTTCCTACAGTTAATTGGATGTCAGAGCAAAAAATATATGTCCTGAAGTCTGTGTAATCTCTCAAAGTATTTAGGTAGGACTTACCTCATCTTAGGTCGATACTCTAAACATCACCTTCATATGTCTCGTAAGTGAAATATATTTAATTTGTATCATTACAGAGTAGTGCTGGTTACTTTGAGAGGAGTAGTCGTCCATGAATTTTTACATACAATCCATGCAGGGGTCCAGAATCATAAAACAATCTCACATCTTTCTCAGCAGGAAAGCTTTTCTGGTTGAAAATGGTGTTTTAATTCTTGACAGTAGGCTCTATTAATGTTTTAGCATGTAATAATCTTAGACTCCTGTATTTTAAGACATTCTGAACTTTGTACTTTGAGTAGCATTTTAATTTTGTTATCACAATTGTTATGCAGCAAGTTTTTTCATCTTCCAATAGTGAATCAATCAAGTTAGATACTGAGACACTGCTTTGTAGGGTGGGCTAAACATGCAGAAATTGTATAAATCAAACTGCTTAAGTGCAGAATTCTGACATGCTAACATGAACTGTTATAGTAAGTCTGTTCATTTACCTTAACGAAAAATTTACCAAGCTTTTGTGAGGTATTTAGGCTGTCAGTAATAGGTCTACAGGGGTGTTTGTGTGAAATGAGGAAGTTTGCTGTATGCAGGTCTCATAAGCAATACGTATTCAGATGGGTTCCTCTCTTCATATATATGTAATAGAGGTTGCTGTTCATGAAAGAGGGCTTCAGGCATCAATCCAGGAAACTTGTAAAACTGTCGTGCAAAAATGCAAAATGATATTTCATACGAACTGAAACTGTGTTCTGCTGAATCAGAAATTCCAATGGGTTAAATGTCTGGCTGTCATTTTTCCCTTTGAAGGGCACTGTAAAGCCAAGAGAACTTTTTTTTGGAGCATCTAATCCTTGAAGGTTAAAAATTTGTTGTACTCTGTTCATATGCAACACACAAGACAGAGCTTCAGTCCTGAAGGATTTGTTATGCTAAATGTAATATTGAAAAAAAATCCTTCCTCTGATAAGATATTCTGAATGCATTGTTGCATTTTAGATAAATAATTAAGACTGTCTGTTCTGCTATTATGAAAATGATGATCTGAGTGGAAAACCATTCTGCAAAAATAAATATATATATTGCCAAACCTAACATGAAGAACATTGCATTCTTACTGAGGGATTTTATCAACATAATCAATATGCTTGCTTTCATTTCTATCTATTTCTAGTGTCCACTAAACTTGTTGTTATGGCTAAGCAGCAAAGGTTTAGTTTGCTGGTAGTTCCTGTAGCATTAAAACTCTGAAACCCAGTTAATCACTGGTTTCCCAACTAAAGCCTGAAGTCTGAAAGGTAACAGTAAATCTGGATGATGAGTGAACGTGAGTGAACCTGATCTTACTGGGACAGATTTCAGAAGGCAATATTATTTTTTTTTTTTTTTTTCTGATATGACATAGCTGTTTTTGCTTTCTGCTGTGGCGTTTTCAAGAAATTTCAGTATAATGGCTCTTACAGCTGGTGAAGAATACAAAAGGGAGGAGAAGGATGTGATATCCAGCTGTGCAGGCAGAGAATCGATTTGCCATTTAGGGAAGTTCTTTTGACCTTACTGTCGATTGTCATGTGCAAAAATTAAGCTCATACATACAACTTCATAATATCAGCCTTATGCATTGACAGCCATATTGAAGCCTTTTCGTTTCTGGGGCAGGGTATCAGGATTTCGCCCTCCCTGGTGCATGCAGGGAAAGAGGTAAATAAGGTGTATTTTTCTCTGTTCCTACTAACCATAGTTGCCTGCTTAGGTGTTGACCTTACAGTGCAGTGGATTCTGTTCCCAGAATAAATGGGATTAGTGATAGAAAAGTAAAGGCGATTTTCTTTGCTGTCCTCTCTTTAGGCTTTAAGATCTCTAAACCAAAAATCTTTATTGTTCTGCTATTGCTTATGGAATTTATTTCATATCATGAAGTCTGTGTGTGCTAGCACTATGTAAATCCAGTCGTTTGAGGAAGTATGTAGAAATATGTGAAAGGACATAACAAAGAAATGCCTTAGAATAACAGCTGTTACAATAGAAGTAGCTGGGTAGCTCCTTTATCTGGTTACAAAGCTAATGCATATTATTTTTTTATTTACCATTACTTGCCATTAAGGTAGAAAAGAAATAAATTTCTCTGTTCTTCTCCCTTCACCCTCTCATTAATAGAGAAAATTAAGAGATGAGGGCACTGCACATGCCTTTTTTTTGAGGCCTATTACGCTTACTAAGGAATTAGAAGCGTACCCTTACAGACAGAAAACCTGATCACAGTGCAAACTACTCAATACCACGTTAAAATTAGTATCTTACAGCTGTACCCTGGGGAAAAAATATAGATTCTGTACCTGAGGGCTACATGCCCTTTCCACAGTGCACTTCACTGTGGGTTTTGTCTTTTTTTACATTCTCCTGTTGCGTAGTTCAAGACAAAATCCACCCCCCCCCCCCCCCCCCCCTTGATTTCTTTCCCTAAGGCTAAAGAAACCCAGTTCTCTCAGCTTCTCCTAGTACATTGTGCTCCAGTCATCTAATCATCGTGGTGGTTTTCTGCTGGATGGAATGTACAGAGGGCAAGCAGAAAACCAGAGGCTACTGACAGTAGAAAGCAGAAAAATAGATAATCTTTTTGTAGGTAAACTCAATAAGAACCTTTTCATGTTGCACACTGGGGCAAATAGAATTACCTGTTGAATGCCTGAATGCATTTTCTGTAAAACCTCAGAAATCTGAATGGACGTGAATTACAATTATCTTGGGGAAAGTCTCATACAAATTGCCTAAATCCTGTATATTAATCATCTCAAAAATTAATCAATTTTTATGCACAGAATTAATCAATTTTTCAGACTTCAGATTGTAATAGACTGTTTAAATAAAGTCCATTCTAAAGTTATGCAGAGCAGTTTGTCTTACTCGTAGCTAAAAGGTCATTCTCATCATCTATTTGTCACATCATTTGCAGGGTATCTGAGATACCCAGCAAGGAAAGCAGCGTACAGTGCAGTACACAAGGAGAGTGCATACAGTACCAGCTTCACATACAAGAGCTATAATGGGGAAAATTTAGTTACTCAGTATATTGTTACTTAACACTGAACCCATATAATTCATGGCATTTATCAAATGCAGAGATTCTGCAAGTCATGAGTCAGCACAGGTACACTGAAGTCTGTATCTACACTCTTGATTCTTCCTCAGCCTAAATCAATCTTGAGGGAAAAACAGTGTTAGCAAAAGAGTTTTTTAAATACTTATATACTTCTACTATTTTAGTCTTTTAATTTCTTTCCATTTTTATTTTCTGTGTAGATTAATCCACACAATTGTACTAATGATTGCCTATCCAAGAACACTGAGGATATTTGAGTTAAAATTATTATGTTTATTGAAGCCGAAGGGGGAGAAGAGGGGATGGAAGAGTTTTCTGAATTATTGCCTAGTAAAGTAGCACAAGGTAATCAGTTTAATGATAGTGGAAATTAATATGGTGAATTCTGATTCATAAGGTAAGCATAGTATTTTCCACTGGGAAAGTATAAAAAAAACACCCACAAACAAGAAGCTTTTAGACAAATGGATATAGACCTGGATAAAAAGAGGTTGCAATATGGCTTCATATGCAAATTTGTAAAGTTAAACTATTCTGTCCTTTATTCATATGCTTTTTATCTGATGTTAATAAACACCTAGTAGCTAAAAGCAGATTGTGGACTGGTGTATTTCATATTTAGCAGTAACTTAAAAAGTGATTACTATCAGAAATATTATTTCTTCTTATATACCTACAGGAGTCTAATGAATAGAAGTATCTCAGAGGGGACAGTTTGGGTCTCATTATTGTGTTTCACCTTTATCAACATTCTAATGCTCACAAGCTGAACTAAGCCTTGTGCACCTCAAAGAGACGGCTCTCCACCTTCAAAGGGTGATTATTTCTTATTTGAGCCTTCTATTTTCATATTATCAGTCATTCTATCTGAATGAAGATCAGCATGTAGGCTTGGTTTGAGTAATTTAAAAAACAGCTACTGTTAAAATTAACAAAAGAATCTGACTTTATCACCTTTAAGCTAACTTGAAACAAACTTTATGTATTAACTGAAACGCTAGCAGAATTGTAAGTGTTCTATTCCTATTCAGCCTATAATTTGAGACAGTAGTTTAGTAAATCTGATCCGTTTAGAAGATTCAGTTTAATGACAGATAATCAACATTTTTCATTGATACTAGCTGGTTTTTATTTATTGTATTATTTAATATTGTTATCTATATATGTAATAATATGTGTTATATATATATATATTACATATAATACATAATAATTCAATATTATTGTGTTATTTAAATACATTAATACATTGCATTTAAAATTCAATATAATTGTGTATTAATATGATTAATGCATAATTACATTGTGGAAATTTTAATATGCTACTTGTTTGGAAAGTTCTTTTTCAGTACTCAAGATCAGCCCTCAGTCTTGTGAAGGAAGGTGCCTGTTTCTCTTCAGATGGTTATTGTACATTACCTCATAATTCAAGAGGAATTTATGAATGCTTGCATTTACACTAATAAACAGTATTTACTGACATGACTTTGAATGTTGTCAGAAAATGAATTTATGATTTTTTCCATAACATTGGTCTCTTGAACTATATACTTTTGCATCATCTGTAACAGTGGATGATTTTTGGTTTTGTGTCAGCTGCATATTTTTTTGTCTCTAAAAGGGTTGGTTTTAATAACTCGTTCCCTTCGACAGGTAGCTGACAGCCTTTGAAAGACGTACAACATGCAGTAGGTTATGTTGAAGAGTGAGTTTTTGCTTAGGAAGTTGGTTTGGTAGGATCTAGAGATATAGGTTCAAGACACACTAGATTACATTTTCAGTAAACGTCAAGTTAGCAGTTAAAACTGCTGTCAGGGTTACCTTGATAAAATAATTTGAATATGTATTAGTGATATATGACTGCATATAGAATAATATCTATACAATAAAGTTTGTTCTTGTAAAGCACTAAGTACTCTCAGGTTCCATTATAATCAGCTTTGCAGAACTCAGAAGTGTAACTAGAGAAGAAAAATGTATTTCCTCTTCTTGCTTAAGTATGGTAAGAAAATACTTTTTAAATTCTATGTTTTGCTTCAGAGATAGAATTGCTGCAAGTGAATTTATCTAAAAAAAATCTTAGTTAATATCTTTTTGCTAATGAAAAAGGTTTCATGTTATTTCAATTTAAATAATGATACAGAGACCTTTCAATAAGAAATTTTGGAAAAAACATAAATGAGAAATAGGTTTGTGCCTAGAAGTATGTAGAACATTAGTTCTTGTGCCAACAAATGTTAAATCAGAAGTTTGTTTAAAAAAAAGAAAAAAGAAAAAAGAAAAGCCTATTGGTAGCTAGGGAACGCCCGTAAGCAGAAAACAGCATCCCGACCAGTACCTTCAAGTATGGCAGAAGTAGATATAAAATTGAGCTGAAGAATACTTTATGATTAAATATTTATCCTATAGAATATATGCTGTATTTAGATTCTGTATTGGAGAATATCTTTCTCAGCTTGGTTTATTTATTGCTGAAATTAATAGATCTTCTTTTATATCTTAGAAGTAACAGCTGAAAAAATTTTGTCCTGAAAAACATAGGATAAGATAGAAAGTGTAAGGAGCCAGCCATTTGATTGGAGGAAAATTGAAAAAAGATTGTAAAAGACAAAACTGGAACTTCATATATGATTTACTCATCCTCGTTAGTGAGGCTCAGAAATTATCTCATTTTATAGTCTAGTGAGACAGCAGAGCAATATTCAGAATTTCTGATATAAGCGTAGGACCAAAAATGTATTTGCTTTAAAGCAAGCCCGCTGGATGGGAATAGCCATTACAGTCAACAATGAGGCAATGAATCTGTGCCTAAAGCAGTGTAGCAAGGCTTTTCATAACTTCTTGTATGCATAGGAAAGAGTAAATTTGCTGGAGCATCCACAGAGAGTTAAATTAATTTCAGAAAGAAAATTATTACATTAATTTGTTTTCTACAAATATAATTTTGAATTAGTTATTCAGTATGGTTTTCCCAGTTGCCTTTAATAAAATGATAGAGATGGGCTTATGGGGAGAATCTTAATTGTTCAGCTTTCCATTTCTGTTTGAGTCATTTTCAAACTTAGTTATTAGTGGGAAATAGCTGAAGTAAATGAGTGTTTGTGAACTGTAGTGCCTGACTACAAGCTTTTGGTTGGGCTTGTTAGAAGGTTAGTAGATGTTTAAGAACACATTTTAAGAACATTAAGAACACAGAACATTTTAGTTTCTCTCGAAGTAGTGTTCTCCATGGAGCTCTGTTTAAGAAAGAATTTCACTTTAGGAAGAAATTCCCTGTGTAATGTCGCATAGTCAGAGTTTAAAGTGAAGTTTATAATTCTTTTGACGTTAAGAGCAAAGTGTGATAATTTAAAACTGAATATTGCAGCTCATGTTACTGTGACTCAGTTATGAGCAACAGCGGTTAATATTTTTGCATAGTATTTCTCTATTATAGCATTTAAACTGTGCAGGGCTTATGGTGCAGAGGAGAGTAAATGAGGAATACTCAGCTGTCAAATACAAAGGAAGAATCAGAATGATTATAAAGAGATTATTTTTCATTAGTAATTTTCACCTGAAGGACATAATTATACAGACCACTGATAGGATAATTTCTCATCTCTTCAACAGATTAAAAGTTGTTTATTCATTTGCTTTATGAAGAAACTGTGTTTCTGTAAAGGTTAGGTTTGTACAGTTGGACATAGGGAAAATCAAACTGTGAATCCAGAACATTATGGTATCAACATGATACAACACTATTGCTTAAGATGAGAAAAGGGTCTTCTAGAGCTATCACTGTAATTCTGCCTGTGAATTCAATTTTATAGGTATAGAATAAAAATGTAATGATTACCTTATTACTCATATGATTATTATTCCTAATGCTACTGATTTGCCATAAAAAAGTTACAGGTAGTTTATTCCAAACTGAAAACTCAGAGGATTTACTAATCATGTTTTATAACAGAAGTTATAATAACAATAATTTATAAATAGCCTTTTATTTTATCTTTCTTTCCTGACATGACTGTTCGGAACAGCACTGAACACTTTCAGCTTGCTGCAAACCGTGTATAGTTTGTCAGTTAAGGTTTGCATTAGTCAGACGACATAGAAGCGTTTGAGGTCATTAATCTCATTTGAGTAACTGAATAGAAATCAAACAAGTGGCAATACAGTAATTATACAAGGGGTTTTCTGTAGGATATTGTAGGTTGGACGTATAAAAAATACCTTTGATTGCCTGCAAGAAACAGCAAAGGCACCATAACCTGTAAGTTGGACATCAGCATGAATAAGGTCGCGTGCAGTTTAAAATCGCTTACTTTTTTTTTTTTTGTTTAAGTGCACTTCCTGTATCTGCTATTCCATTTTCATACTGTAGTGCAAATGAGAGGTATCTAGTATGAGTGCTGAATAAAATTTACTTCTACTTGTGTACCATTCTAGGTGGACAGCACACATGTGCATACGGCTAGAGATTACCGTATGCAGAGATGTTCTGCTGATTATGATCTATGACATACTTCTTATAGTATTTGAGATGCCAACCTATCGAAAATGATGAAAATCCCATGTATTAACACATATTGCTTTTGTACTGTTGCACTCTATATTTCTGGAATTCTAAGTTTTGGAAGGAGAGACTGTCTATGTGATTTTTTTAGTTTGAGTTTTTTTTTTCCCGATTATTTCAAAGCCTCTTAGAAACATTGGCTGCCAGGGATCTCAGAATGCAGGTCGTTCTGTCCAGCCTCATACTGGGAGTGGGACTATTGCCAGCACTATGGCAGACTAGCTATGCTTTTGTCTAATCAAGTCTATAAAACCTTTACAGGTTGGAGATTCCACAACCTCCAGCACTATGACACCTTCCTAGCGAAAAGTCATGTCATAGAAGAAAACTTTCCTAATTTCCTTTATGAATCTCCAAGCTGCTGGGGCTGTTGTCCTTTATTTTCTGTTGCTGTTATGAAGAGCTTAGCTTTGTCTCCTCCTCCAGTTCATATTTACTCAACTACCAAATGAGAATGCTTTTGTCATATCATCAAAAGTTTTGCTAAACTTGAGGCATATTACTTATGTGGCTCTCCTACCATCCCTACGGCCGATCATTTCACCCCAGAAGGCAGTCAGGCTGGTGATGTGTGATGTTCCTTTGGTTAAGTACGTGTTGGCTGTTCCCAATTTTCTTCTTGTCCTTCATGCCTTTAGAAATGGATTCCAATAAAATGTGCTTCATAATCTTTCCAGGGACTAATTGCTTTGTTCAAAGCTGATGATAAACACTTCAGTAGACCAGTCGTTCTCAAAATTAATATGTAGTACCTTGAAAATCTGCGTCCCATCATAGTATTAGTATATATTATATTGCTTGTAGTAAATTAGCCACCTTTGTGCTGGTGACTGGTGGCATAATAGCGGGAGGGTATGTTTAGCTTTTCAAGGAAAGATCTAATTGTTTAGTTCCAGCCTCTGTATAGTTGGGACTGATAAAGCTTAATTTCTCCCTTATATCTAAGGCAGATTTTCAGATGAAAGTCTTTACACAAATAGGAAATAAAAATTCCAAGAAAGGGGAATAAAACCATGATCATAGTAAAGGTTAATATTGCTCTAATTATAATTCATATTCAATAATGAACACCTTGTTCAATAATATTTAATTGAAATCATGATGCTGAATATAGAATTACATATTGAGAGAATTCATTAGAAGTTTTTTAAGTAAGCTGAATAAATGTGCCTCAGAGAATGTATTTGATGAATCTGTAAAAGTATTTAAATTAGATCTGTAAAGTATTATGAAGAATCCACAAGGGATGCACAATTAGGTGAATAAGCTGTTCAGGGCCAGGAGCTATTGTGTATTTATTGTACAGTGTTCTCTCGTATACTGTTTATGCAAAACAGGTGAATGGCAAAAAAGTAACACTATGCAAAGTTTAAAAGAAACTAAGCGGAGGTGAGGGCTTGAATAATAATAATTAAAAAACAAACAAACAGCTACCTTGTGTAGGCAAAGACTGGAAAACTAATTACATTATTGCTGTAGCACTGAACTAATTAAATGTAGGATAAATTATTAACTTAATGTATGCACATTTTGTAAAGCATATAATTTACTGGCCTTTTGAGTTAGCCCATTCATAAGCTGGTTGTCTTTTCCTAAACATATATACTGGCCTTTCTGAATCAACAAATATATATATATATATATATGATGGTTGTAATACCTTTATTGAAAGCATTGCTATCTGTAAATATACACCATTTTAAGAAGGCTATTTTAATTCTTGCACACTTTGTGTGGTATTTATTATTTGTGTGCGAGAGATATATTTGCAGTAGTTGACCAAGTATGATGCGTATATAGTATTTGTCTTTTCTCAGGGTTTTAGTGGATGTTATGAGACTTGCTGTCTTATTCTCTCCTACGCTTTCTTGATAGGTTTGCAACTCAAGATAAGTATCTGTAAAGTGAGTATGCTGTGGTAGCATGAGTGGGCACAATCAAGCTAACCATATGGTAGTTAACTCATGCCACGAAGGCTACAGCACAGGGTTTCAGCTGTCGTTCAATACTGAGCATCCTTGCTAGAAGTGTGCCATATCATGTGCTGCTGCTTTTTCTCAGTCTTTGCTACCAAGCTAACTAGCAAAAGGCCAGTTTTTATGCCTACCTACATGCAGTCATACCTACTAACTCTTGTAGCGACACAGCTTGAGAGCTTTCCTCTGATTTTTGTTCACAACTGTCCATCTTTTATTTTCCATGGTGCATACTACGTCATTACGGCTCAGGGACTATGAGTAATTACATCAGTCGTAGTGTTCATGGGTCTAGTTATTTTTCAAGTACAGAATGGCTGAAAATATATTAAACTGTGAAGGCCTATGTTTAGATGTTATTTTTTGCTCCTGCAACCAGATTTTTGTAATTATTTTTTTAGTAAGAGGTATGTATTTTTCCAGTGGCTATTACCTAATTGTCTGTGTGAGCAGACTTAAAAGCAAACCCAGCAAAGTGTGTAGTGTAAAATCTGTTGCTAGAGATTAGTCACTATTAATAGATTATCAACAAAATGCATCTGAAGAATTTCTCCAGGCAAGGCTGTACCTATGCTTCTTGGGTAGGAATGGTTGTTTCTAATCCTAAAATCCTGTTGTTCCCTAGGGAGCCACTCCTACTCCCTTTCATGCAGCAGAAGTGACAATCCACCTGCCTCAGTGAATCAGCAGTATCCACTTAACCTCTTCTCAGCAGGATAAGCACCTGCTAACAGCATGGGGTATTGCTGGGAAAATTATGAGCCTGCTAGCTTATATGTTAACAGTGATTAATATTTGGTATTACTGTTTCAATATGTAGGAGGCATTACTGCTATTGAAAAACTGCCTTAACTCCAGCTGCTATTCCTACAGAGATCACTCTCATTTAGAAGATGCAGTTATGGAATGCTTCGACCAAGAAAGGAACCAGAAACCTCTGTCAGGGCTTAGAAAACAGAGACACTGTTAAAATACTAAGTGTTACAGGTAAAAAAAAAAAAAAGAAAAAAAAAAAAGAAAAAGACAGGGTTTGAATGTCTTTATGAAACATTGAAAGGAAGGAAGGACTCGGTGTCTTCTAAAGTGTGGTGGTGGAGGGGGCATTAATACTTGTCTACTTCTGTAGTTTGAACTTTTTTGGTAGTCTATGGAAATACTTGTTTTAGTTTCAAGAATATAAGCACACTAAGATCATGAGAAGCCAGTAGTGTTCCCTATTTTTATCATAACCACCCATCTTCCTTCACTAAAAATAGTATTGCCATTTCCTTAAATACTATGTTGTATGTAAATGCACCAGGTGCCCAGACAGTCATGGTCATTTTTTTTAATAAATTGGTTGCATATTGCAGCTAATCCACCCAGTTCCTATGTACAATTAGTTTGACTGGACAGTTTCTCAACTACATAGAGCAAATAGAAGTCATGAAAATATGTCAAAGATTTGTGTTTTCTTTAACTTTAAGGATAATGCTATGAGCCCTTCAACTGGGATTTTAATATCTGCACTAGCAAATATCAAAATTTACAGGAAAACTGCAAAACTTGAATTGTATTTGTCCTTATTATATCTACAAAAAGAAAAAGTTATGATTTAACCAAGTTTCAAAATGATTTTGTTAATTTGACATACATGCCTTAAAAGGGCTTTAGTTCAAATGGAAATAAAACATTACATGTTTATTGTTGTAGCAAACTTCTACTGATTCTTTTCTAAACCTTTTTCCCTCTGTTTTATAAGTGCAACTCCATTTGTATCTGGGTGGGTTTTTTTGTATATGTGATTGCTTCAAACACACACCAGAATGCATTCATTCATTTCTTCACACACACCCCCACCACACACCCCCTCCCCCTGCTTTTTTGGTGTTTCTTTAATTTCCATAGTGCTAGGCAGTCTTTATCACCTCCTGTCATCCTTCCCTTAAGTCTTCATTGACTTCATATTTTGGTAACATAATAATTAGTAATACAGAGTTAGCATTACCTTGAATATTCTGTAAGCACTAAAAAAAAAAAAAAAAAAAAAAAAGGCATGATTTAATGAATATAGACATACTTAAAATTATACAAAAATCTTCTGTAGTCCAGTTCTTACTTTCTTGTTATAAAACCACTCTATATCCATGTTAATTGGCTAGACCATTTTAAAATAGTACTACATTTATTTAAAAGGCCATCATGCTCCAGCTTTCAAATATGCCAGGCTGATTTTGTTTTCTCCATGAATCTCCATTCCAGATTTGGTTGGCTACCAGAGGCAGAATTATCTCAACATATGGACGTTTTCCTGATACTTCTGGTTTCTTTGTCAGTCTAGAAGTATGCCCAGCCTTTTAATGGGATTTGTGTATAGATTGCAGTGATTGGCGGAGTTGCAATGTGAAGAAACACCGCCAAAATGTATCATAGTTGTAATACATGAAAACTGGCAGTAACATTTTTAATGATTAGAGGAGCTGAGGGCAAAATTGTATTTGGAATGCCAATCAACCTGACCGTATCCTCTGAGGAGTACAGGGCAGGTAACGGATGCTGTGCTGATTTCAGCTTAGTTGAAGCGCCCTGGCTCCTTGATCTTACGTGACTTTGCTTTAAGCCCGTGCTTCTGGGAAATGTCCACACTTTGGAATTGGTTTCTTTCTCTCTTCGTAATGTACTCCATGGAAGAACTAACAAATTAGGAATGTACTGACAATATACACATATGTGATTTATCAGCTGATAAAATTCTGGCAGCCCTGCAGCTTCTAAATGTAAGTAAGATGTAAAACCTAGAGAATTTCTAAGTATTTATCTAAGAGGAAAAGTAATAGTGCAAGAGACAGTGCAATTTTCGCACTTTGACATCTGGAAGAAAACATTATATAGCCCTTCATTGCAATTTTATAAACCAGTGAACAGGAAGAAAGACTGGGGGGAAGAAAAAAAAAAAAAAAAGCCAAAAAACCCAACTCCCAAACCCCTGCTAATAGTGCTAACATCAATACTTGGCAAAGGAATATAGTTTGTCAGAGTGGCTGGGAAAAGAAATAGATTTTATTCATTATTAGTTTTTAGAGCATAAATTCAGCATGTGCTTGTATGTTGTTTGATGGGGTGATTTCTAACAAAACCTGCTGTCTAG
Source organism: Falco peregrinus (assembly GCF_023634155.1). Lineage (NCBI taxonomy): Eukaryota > Metazoa > Chordata > Aves > Falconiformes > Falconidae > Falco > Falco peregrinus. Next base: position 2,983,364 of record NC_073722.1, read on the forward strand.
TTAGGAATAGAGCAGCTACTGGGGAGAGGAGGGAAGTGTATACTCTTGGATACTTTATAGATAATTAAATACGTAACAGAGAAAGAGTCCGGTTGTGCCTTAGCTTGTTATGACCTTTCTTTGAATTCTTTGCATAAAAACCCTTTAATATTTTGTTATTTCAGAACTGAATTATTTTCAAAGGTACAGTTCATTTATAATGATATTGAAAACTTATAAAATCACAAAAGTGTATCTTTTTGGATCAAAAGTTATTAAGAATTAAGCTGCTGAAGTAAAATACCATCGCTGCCCACAATACACTACCCACACCCTCATATTAAAGTTTATTTGCTTCCAAACTTACTGCTAGTGAATAAGTCAGAGTATCAGTAAGGTCCTCTAGTTCAGTTCTTTGGCTTCTTTCTGTTGGTGTCACTTCCATGGAACTTCTGTGTGTCTTCCAGAAATATTTAAAGAACTCTTTTATGTGGAGTTTACTAAAAGGGGTTAAGGTATTATCTTTTCAAACAGTTTTGGGTTTTTTTTTCAGAGAAGAAACTTGGGATAAATAAATGCCGATCTTAGTGGCTCCCTATGTAAAACAGGTGTTCATCACTGTGTAATTTCCCTTGGTGATACGTAATATTGCTACAATAAATACGGAATATATACATACTCATAAGCACTATTTGCTGGCACACTGCTAATTAATTTCTTATGCATAGATGGAGCACTCTTGAAACATGCTCTAGGAATTGTCTTTTGTGACTTTTGTCATCCTATTGTGTCTAAATATTTTGCATATTTTGTCATTATATGGAGTATGCATTCCTCAAGCAGAACTGTCAGGCAGCTGCAAACTTAAAATGCACGTAGCTTCTAGCCAAGAGCAATGAAATTCAATTATTATTCATACTAAGATGGATAATCTTAAAAGGCAACACTTTTTTCTTAAATAGGAAGGACTGTGTTTTAATTGTAAAGTTACTGCTTGGTGATGTATATATGTATCTTATGAGCAAAACTCAGGTACATCATTTTATAAAATATGTGATTCTGCTCAGTTTACCTCCAGCACTTTATTGTGAATGTACACAGACTTCATTTGGATGCTCACATTGGTACAGTTTATACTAATCTAGCTCTATTAAATGAATTACTGGGAAAAAGCATCTTCTCTTTAAACCTGTGTTGTCTTTTGAAAAATGCAAGCTGTTTGTACATACAGTGAAACGTGATTTTGGTTCACATTAACACTTGTACCCTAGCTTCTTTTATTTATTTTTAGCTAAGCTGGAAAGCAGTTTTTCCTTGTCTTAGTATTGTCCCCTTTTTTAAATCGTTAATAAGACATAAGTTTTTATTTCTTATTAACATTATAAGGTTGCAAATATTTGTCTTATATAGTGAAACATAGAACTCTCTGTATGTTAGCACCCATTAATAAGGTTACTGATCTTTCTTGCTCATCTGTCTAAATCCTGACATTAGGGCACTCATCGACAGATTGTGAACATGTCAGGTTGCGTCAGTTCAATACAGTTTTGGATAAATCATAATTGTTTTCAGCTAGAATACACTTGTTTACAATAAGATGATCCTAGAAAGTTTAGAATGGATGACAGTTGTACTCAAAAAGAGCTCACTTTATGTTTCATCTTACTGAATTAGTACTAAAGAAGCATAAAAAGGCTTCCTCTTGTTAAAGAGAGCGCAACATGTCAGGGAGCCTTTAACACATACTGTTCCTTTTCTCAGTTATAGAGTAGTTCATATGTCATGGCACCAAGGAAAAAAGTACAAAATAGTGCCACTGTGAAAGTGGGTGATTACCTCTTGCCATTTGTTAGCCCTGTCAAAATAGGGTATAATACATTTTTTACATCACAATTTTGAAGTTTTCTAACCATACAACTGGTAAGGATAATATAGTTTCTTTACTATTTATAGCAAAAGATTCGTGTTAGACATGACATGGAGATTAGATTCAAAATACTGCTATTTAGCAATTTGCAGGCATCAAGATGAGGAACCTATTTACCAGCAAAGTCTAATTAGAAATGTTCTCGGACAATCCAGAACAAAGCACGAAGACAAAACTAGGGCAGTGGACACAACCACACCTACCCAGTCTTTCACCTTCCTTTTATAAGAGATGTGAAACCTTGGCTCTTTCTCAAATACGTAGGGATAATCACAGAATGAAGAAGGTCTAAGTAATATATAGTTTATTTGTAGTGGCATTCCCAGACGGTTAAACTTGCAAGCTCATTCCAATGTGAGCTGGAGGATATGAGCTGCACGAGGACATTACAGCAGTACAACTAAATGTCTGACACTGTGGGCTAAATGATTTTTTAGCTTGATGGGAAATACACATCTAATCATTACATTGGGGAAACTTGTATTGGGCCAAGAAAAAAGAAAGTGTGCAAGCCTATTAAAATATCTGCAACAATAAGAAGCTAAAGGCATGTAACCACTATTAGATTTGAAATAGAAGTCTTGAAGACATTAATGTGATGAAACTATTGCAACTAGGTTTGGGTTTTGTTTTGTTGGCTCTTTGTTGTTTTGTTTTGTTTTAATTTATCAGGCATTGAAATAAGAATCCGCAGCCTTCTCTTCAATTTGAACTGTTTGGATTTTGTAAAAAAAAATTGACACTGCTATCACATATTTTTCTCAGCTGAGGTTTAAAAGAATAAAAATATGTAGATCTTATTTTACATAGCTGTTTGAATGAATTCATTCCTTGTAAAACTGGAAAAAACAACCTTTAACTAAAGGTCAGATGGATGGCATAATATTGGGACTTTATGACTTTCTTGTGCAATCCAAACACCATCTGATTGGAAATAATAAAATTTACATGCCTATTTAACTCCTGATAACTTCGAGTTAGCAACAGAAGCCGCACTTAATTACAGGTTTGCTAACAATCTCTGTAGCACTGATGTGGATCCACATACTTTACTCTCCATGAATTCAAATCAGCATGGACGATAAAACATTTCATGATTGTTCAGTCTGTCAGGAGCCAGTGCTAGAAACAACCCTTTCTTCATATATAAAGACTTGTCCTTAATAACAATAAGCATCACTCAGTTTCGAGTATTTGCTACAGAAGCAGAACTAAGGGTCACTGCAGCTAGGTGGACACCCAGAACTGGCACTTGCTTAGGGATATAGCTCCAAATCCATATATGAGGTAAAGAGAGGAAAACAAAATGATATTAGTCCTCAATTATATTATTTATAGCTGACCATACTTCATTGCAACATAATAAAGCCTACTAATCCAGAAAACCGTTTCTTCTCCGCTAGAAAACAGAATCTGTGACAAATATCTTTAGAAACCATGGTATATAAATTAGTTATCTCTATTTAGCAGTTACAACAGTGTGTGTGTGTTCTGATAAACAGGCGGTGCATAGCACGTTTATTGTGGATGCAGGTCTGGCGGATGCTGATTAGATGGTAATGGATAAAATACATTTTAGCATTGTGTGATGCCTATGCAGTGTAGCCCATAACGTAGCAGCATATTCCTGCATGCTAGAATCCATTGCTTGTTGAAGGTGCCAAGACTCAAAATCCACTTTTTTCTCTCAGCTTAAAAATACAAATAAGTAAAAGTTGTTGGCGGGTAAAAGAGCATGAAGTGGCATCTGTGCTTTAAAACTTCACAAAATTCAAGTAGTGTAGCCTTATCCTGAGTATATATGACCTGCGAAGCCATAGAACAGTTAGGTGGATCAGAAACAATTTCCCTAGCCAGTGTTATCAAACCAAGTGCTATGACAGGTTTCGCACGGAGCCAGCTTTGAATATCCAACTCCAATGACCATTGAGCGGTGGATCAAAAGGCAGTCACCATCTGTGCGAACTCAGGAAAAAGCGATGAAGTGAAATCTCGCAATCTTGAGCGTGACTCTGAGCCTACCTGTTACTGTGCAGGGGCAATCTGCTCACAGGAGGTGCGGTGTGGAATCCAAAGATGTGGCCACTCACCCAGAAGCACCGAAAGTCTGCAGCGAGTGCCTGGAAGTGTGTTTGTCCTTCAAAACAAAGGAAAAAAGCCAAACAATTGCCACATGTTCAAGGAAGGTCACAGATACCAGTGTTTCTAGGTGGCTTTGCACTTCATCCAGTACCCTTTAATGGGTACTGTCTAGCCTTTAAGGAGAGTCAGGTTTTTTGTCTATTGTTGAGAAAGAAAAGAAGCAAAATTGGAAGAAGCTTCAAATTTGTTTCAATATATGACAACACTGTGTGGTTGGGGACACGGACAAATTGGTTTCTAATAGTTTTTCCTCTTTTCCCCAAACACAGTTTATGCTTTAAAAGTATTTGAAACTAACTTGGAAGGAAATTGCTGACCAGCAGTTTTACGACCTGATTTGTTTTAAAGCCTAAATGGCTTAAGGAAATGTTTTACAGAAGATATAATCCATCCACGTGGAATAAAGCCTGGAAAATTAGGTGGCATAAACCTAAAACACAAAATATATTCTCATGACTTTGCACTTAAGCTATTGCTTACTGAACTAATTTAACTGTGGCTATGTACTGTTTATTGCCTGTAATGACACTTTCTGGAAGTTGGATGATATTTTAAAAGTGCTTTAGTCAAAACCCTTTATTAATAAAGTCTTTGATCTAGTTGTTAGAATGTCTGTCTGACATACGACTTTGATCAGCATGTGGAATACTTGCAAAGCCAGTAACAGTGCTACTCTCTGTCTTCATGTAGCGACTTCGTCAGCAGTGCTGTAAAATTATATTTCTGTGTCCTGTTGATTCCTCATTTTATAAATTGATTCTAAATTACTTCCTGCCTTTGTCATCTTGCCCTCAGACACAGAAACCTATACACATCTAGGCAAGGGAGGATATTTTGGAGTGCTTTGTAACCTTTTGTTTTTCACAGTTTTGTGTATATTTTTAAAAGTGGACCTGCTAATTAAGCAGTTACCAATACAGCTTTTTGCAGACTTCAGAGCTCCTAAAACTGAACAAAGGCAGTGTTGATTTTTCGTCAACAATGCATATTTACAAACTGAGTCCTTTGAGTTATAGATGTACATCTATATATATATGTAACCACCATTTTTTACATACTGATATACTTAGTCTCAGAATGATGCTGGGGAAAAATATTAAGTGTGGAGAAGTGATGACTTATCTGAAAGCAGCGTTAAACAGTTGCTTGCATCTGTGTTGACACATCCTCTGATACCGAAGTTTTTTGAAATGGTCCGCTAGATGTGTTTCTAGATTTGGTATATAGTTGATTTCAAAGGGGGCTAGGATGATTATTAGTAGATAATCAAGTGCTGATAAGGCAGGTGAGGGTGGTCAGTTCCCCAGCTGCGTCTTTCACAGAAAGACAGCTAGAACATGGTGGGACAGCAGGCAGCAGAACTTACAAAACCTGGACCAATTGAGGTATTTGATTATTTGCCTTGCATATTTAGTTGGGCTATTTGTCTTACTGATTTTCTCTTGTGAAAATGAATATAACCATTTAAAATAATTTGAATGGGCTAGTGTACAATTGTGTAATTTAATTACATTGCAAAGCGTCATGGATTTGTATTTAAAAAATGGATATTTATATTGCTTTGTGTTGATAGGAAGACTGATGCATTTCTTATGTGTTTTCAGTACTATACCTGTGGACAAAAGAAGTTGGTTTTGCATAAGCCTAACTGCCTAATTATTGACAATTAACAAAGAAAACCTGTTCTATTACAAACACTTAGTGCTCTATATGTGTTATTGAGCAATACATATTTAATGTGCATAAATTTCTTAATTATTTTAGTGGTTAACTTGTTACAAATCCAGGGAGCATCTTAGAGATATTGTCATGGTTTTACCCCAGCCAGCAACTCAGCCCCACACAGCCACTTGCTCGCTCCCCCATCCCAGTGGAATGGGAGAGAGAATCAGAAAAGTGAGAAAAATCATGGGTTGAGATAAAAACAGTTTAATTAATAAAAAGACACAATAGTAATAATAATAAATTCTAAGGAAATGGGGAGGGGGGGAGGGGAAATAATGGAGAGGAAAATAAAACCCAGGAACAGACAAGTGATGCAAAAGAATAATCGCTCACCACCCACCGATGCCCAGCCAGTCCGCAGGCAGTGGCTCCCTGGCCAAATTCCCCCGGCTTTATCTGCTGAGCACCAGGCCATGTGGCGTGGGCTGCCCCTTGGGCCAGCTGTGTCCAGCTGTGCCCCCCCAGCTCCTTGTGCCCCCCCCTGCTCGCTGGTGGGGGGTGAGGGGCAGAAACGGCCTCGGCTCGGGGTAAGCGCTGATCAGCGATAAGGGGAACATCCCTGTGTTACCAGCCCTGTTTCCAGCACAAACCGAACCCAGAGCCCCATACTAGCTACTGTGAAGAAAATTAACTCTGTCCCAGCCCAAACCAGTACAAGTGTCTATCAAAAGCTGCCTTAAAGCCTGTGATCAAAAAACAAACCCTACCAACAAGTGAGGTGTTTGTGCTGCCTATGACCAAGTCCTTTTGGAAGGACTGACTGCAATGCTCCTAAAGCTCAACCTCAATTAATCAGGTTCTGGTTTTAAGTGAGTTACAAACAGTGGTTGAAAGTAAATTCAGAAAGCTTAAACTTGAATCTATTAGCTGCCTTTCTTATTTAGAAGACAAGTTGTTTGGGGGTTTCTTAGAACATGCATAAGCACTGATGTTAGTAGCTTCTAAGAAACACATATCACTGCATTGCCAAGTCAGTATATAATAAGGCATGGAGCTGGTTTCTTTTAATTCTTTGATTACAATTGACTTCCTTTGAATATAAAATGGTTATTTAATATTTGTTCAAATAGGATTATTTTGTTCAATTTTTGTAACTATATCCTGAAGGAGATCACACTCTGTATCAGTATAGCCCTCTCGTTCCAAGTGTTTTATTTTTGACTCTGGTTTGTTTTATCCTGAGCTTTAAAAACTGCTTTAGCTCAGATGTGCAGTTTTCTTAGTGTGTCACAAATGGGTGACATGGGTATTTCAGTAGTAAGTTCTGGACTATTTGAGGTCCAAATATTTTAAAACAATTAATAAAGAAATACATAAAAGCTCAAAAAAATCTGGGATACATTATACTTTGTCCATCGTCTTTATTTTAAATGTGCAGGGGCTGTTGTCAAATTAACTAGAGAGGAAGATGACTAGTTATCTGTAATAAAAATAGAAGGCGTATTAATGTGCACAAGCAACACGTCAACATTAAATAACCCTGTAAAAACTATTTGGTTATAGTCATTAGGATTACCTTGAAAAATGAGTAATATATACCCTAGCTATTTAGAGCACAAAATTTCTCATGAAAGAGTGACGTCAAATATATAATTGTGTATTTTTAAAAATAGATAAGTTGAGAAAAGCAGCGCTGTTTGTAACTAGATGTTTATATTCTTGTTATCTCATTGTTATTTAAAATCAATGTAACAAGTTGCTTTTTGCTTACGTATCACTTGCCTTTTTCGGATGTGTATATAAATGTATATATGCAGACGGTTAAATTTCGAGACGATTTCGCAATTACAGCAATTTCCACGAGGTGGTGCTCAAGCAATAAATTTCAAACTGACAGTGTAATAACTAGGACTTAACAAGCTGATTTTGAAAATATGGCTGTCAAACAGATGTTCTCTTTGATGCTACATCTAACTTAAGGAGGGAGTGATGAGGTCGGGAAGGCTAATTGATTTATGGGCTGGAAAAGTTGTTACTTCTTGCCCAAAAGACAGAAACAATGTGATTTAATTTTTTTTTTTTAATGGCATAACACTAGGCGTTTGTGTCCTTTTTGACATGGAATTCTCCTAATCCTTTTCATAGCTCATAGTTTTGTTATTCTTTATATGCTGTCCACTTCTGGTTATAAGTAAAGGAACTAGCATTCATAAAGAGGTTATAGCAGGTGCTCTAAGCAAAATGTTAAGAGTTCAATATATTTAAATAAATCTGTCATAGAAAAATACGCTGGATGCCGATTCACTGATCATTCAGTAGTAAATAAAGAATGTAGACAGTGCAATAATGCAAGGAGGCAGATGATGTGAGAGAATGGCAATGACTATAAACAAAGCAGACAGTTTGGTGTAAGTGTTTTTCCCACTTTGATCAAATAGAGCATCCGTAGTTGTTTTGCTTGCTAAAGTGCTACATTTAGGTTTTAACATCCTCTGCAAACCCCTTATTCATCTCCTTCTTCAATTTATACAGACCATTTATAATTTAAAGTTCACTGTGACTACCTCTGAAGAAGAGTCAATAATTAACGTTGCAGGCTTTGCTGTTGTTTCATTCTTAACCATTGATATGGCAAGAACCCTATCTGCAGTGAAAGCTTGTTTCTGCCTTCCACTTTTGTTTCTCTTCTTTTGGCTGGTTGGTTTGTTGCTTGCTTTTTTCTTTTAACTTGTGGCCTTTGTTGTTGTTGTTGTCTTTTAACTTAACTGATCAGCACAAATGGCCTTACCTGTACAGCAAACATTGGTCTTGGCCAGCTGGTATGCTCATCTTAATGTAATAGCCACAATTCTAGTAGATTTTTTCTTTGTAACAATAGTAACATATTTAGAATACAGTCTACTTTCCTTTTTGTTGATTGCTTCTAATGCTTTCTAATAGAAAACTATTTTTAAAGAGCAAACAGGTCTCTCCTAGTTATTTCACTTTGACAGCTGATAGAGCAGTAATCATCCTATTTGAAAAAAACTTGAGGGGTCTGTGAATAAGGAAGACTCATAACACTTCGATATGCAGCCAGTTGGGAGTAAAGTGATGACAGATCCATGAAAAACAAATCAACCTTCCCCTTCTACTTTTATTTAGATACTGCACACGGAGGCCGCCTGCTCCTGCAAGGTATTTAGTCACCCAACTCCTACGCACATGTGTTTGAGGATCTGAGTCCAAGTTCATTGATGGTCCGTTTTACAGATATTTGGCTCAGCCAACTAGAAGGAATACAATCATTTGCAAGACTTCCATCTCATTCAGATGTTGAGCAATTTCATTGCTGGGATCAATTTGCATCCCATATGTAGGTTTTACCTTTATTACCATATTATGTCTGTTCATTCACTGGATCTTTGTACAGGTACATTCAGTAACTCGTTTTGGCTGGAAAAATCACTTCCGGTAGTGACTAAACTTAAATATTTATCTTGCTTTCTTTTCATTATTTTCTAACTTATATTTACAGCGAGTAACTCCTGACAGACAACATTGATTAATTGTTTAGCTACTGATCAATAAATGCAAAAAGGAACAGAGCAAAAGTTATACCTTAATATCTTTGTAATCCATTGTGAATATAGTATAAACATCCATTATAAGTATAATGCTTCCTGGCTTGCCCATAACATTTGAGAACAGCTAGAACTTGTTCTTTCTTGTTGAGTCCCGTTTGGGAGTCTGATTAATATTTGTCATTCTGAAGCTCTGTGATTCCTTTTGTCTTTGAGAAATGGTAGGTAAAGAAAAAGGTTTTATAAATGCACTTTGATTATAATTAATTAAATTTGAGGGTCTCTTGTCTTTACATTTTTTTCATGACCATTTTTGTTAATCTTTGACAATGCTGTAAATGTGCACTCTTGTGGATGAAAGAACAATATGGACTGTCTGTGAGTAAATTAATTTCATCAGGACTCATCTCTTTAGAACTTGCTTGTTCTGTCTTCTAATTCCACAGTCACTGTACAAAGGTAGAATTACAGTTTTCCCACTGGTACTGTTAAATTGCTTCGTTACAGGCTCCTTTGTATCTTTCAATGTTTTAACAGCTCAAAAAATGGTTTCATTCACTTATTATCTTATGCTCTGCATTAACTGCCTACACATTTGGTTTTGACCATTTTAAGTTTGTGTATTTGTATTTCTTTCATCCTTTTCCAGTTCTTGTGGGCATCTGCCTTCACTATCATGCCAATTGAAAACTAACTAAAATGCCTAGTTGAAGTATATGCAAAGTTGACTTGGCCACTGTCCCCTGGGAGTTCACAAAGGCTGTATGTGTATATAGGTTTTGAACACAACCGAGCAAGAACTTGAGCCCCTCCTTCAAAAATCTCAAATAACTGTGGTAGAAGGCCAATAGTTCTGACTGAGCACTGAACTATTGCACTAAGTGAACAGCCAGCTCAGAATCAGTTTAAAGTTGTGGCTTAATTGCAAGTGAGAAAAGGTTAAAGGGCATTAAATATAAATATATATATAAAAAAATAAATAATCAGTGATTTATTCTTAAGATGGGAGAAAATAGCCAAAGAAAAATGAGTGCAGAAACTTCCTAATTTTACAAATTTTACACTGTGGTCTGTAATTCTTTTTGATTCACAAGAGGTGAATTTTGAAAGCAGGTGGAATAGAAAAAAAATCTCAATATAAACATTGAGAACTGTCCTTTTGTTTTCTAAAATCACTTTAGTACTTGTATTTCAACTAATGAAAAGTTATACTTATTTTCATTACATTTAGCTCTTTTTTTTCAGTTATCAAAAAAGAATAAGAAAAGAGTCGATATAGTAGAGATCCATGAGAGGATATATCTTTGTAACAGGTAATTGGAAAATTTGTTAAGTGAATGCTGACATAAATGAAGTACATGCTTTGAGTATTTATCACTGATGTGAGAGTGCAATATTTTTTGATGCAATTTGACTTTCTCAGAAGAGCCTGGATAAAATCAGTGTCATTAACACCACAGCTCCTGAAAGCCAGGATGCACTAAAGGATAACTAATAGGGCCAGTAAGGCTTACACAGAGCTTTGAGTGCCCAGCATGGCAGAGGAGTGGGTTACTCATTCAAGGTATTCACCTCCTAGTGAGCTGATATTAATTCTTCTAAAGGAAACAGAGGGACACCTTTCTGTTTTTACCTTCTAATGAACAAGTGAATGTGAATTTATTACGGGTGTGTGGGTGGGAAGGTTCATTCCAGTTCCTGGTATATCTCCTGAAATTCTTGACAGCCATTGGTATCGTTTACTTACTGCAAAAGCAGTTGCTGAAGTCTTTAATTAGGTAGCAATTCAGGAAAACTAGCAGAGTCAAGGCAGCCTGAGGAAAAGTTTCCCATGTTTTCTCCACCTGATAGTTTTCCACTGTTCACAAGAGTGAAAATGTGTCAAGAGCTTTAAATGACACGTTGCCTTGAGAGCATCCCCTTGTGCAAGTATCAGTGTCTTCTCACTGTTAGTCCTTTTGTCTACTGCTTTACATTTTTTGCAAGAAGAATTACAAAAATTATTTATTAAAATACTTGTTTCTGTGGTTTAGCATCTTTTGATTCCCTATACTGATTTAACAGGAACTAGCTTTGACTACTGATCATATCCTACCATATTTTCAAATGCATATGTAGATGTATAGATATGTGTAAAAGCTATGCGAATTTGAATGTAAGCAATTGCATTTTAGTCTTCTACAGTAGGCTTCTTCCCGGCAGGTTTAGCAGAAAGCTTTTAACACTGCTTTGTTTTAAAGTGTTTAAAATAAATTAAAAAAACCCAACGTTTTGCAGATCAAATGTGAGGCCCTTATAAGAAACAAGCCTCTTGTCTCGGGAGTTTGAAGCTTCCTTGGCTTCAGGTGGAGAGGGAACAATTCACCCACTGACACTGCACCCGTTGTACAGGCTGGTAACAGGAGCTCCATATCTCTTATTTGTACACAGACAGTTGACTGAAAGGGCTTGCAGGTTCAAGAATGGGTCAACCATGCTGTTAATTCCTCTCTCTAAATCTTGTGAGCCCAGTGGAACTTTTTAAGACCGGATTAGTTTGAATTGTTTACCAAACAGAAGCCTGTTTTCTTCAACGTTCCTGACCCAAATATGTCATGATAACAAATATATCATATAAAGACATAGCGAATCACAATCATTAAGTGGTGTGCGAGGCTCGAATAATTTTTCCTTTTAACAATTCAAAGACATCTCTACTTTAGTATGAAAAATAAACTAGCTGAAACTGTCGGTTGTCATATTGACAGATTGATCGTTACTGTTGTCATTTTTAATCTGTACGTTAACAATTTTCTTAGACAAAAGTTGTGCCTTGTTTTAAATTTACCTTTTACTTTCATGTTTTCTCTCTTCTTCTTAATCATTCTACTAATCCTCAGAAATGACACAAAATTATAGTCTCCTAAATGCTTCTGTGACAGCCGCCTCTGAGTCAAGCCTTTCAAAAGCACCCAGAGCTTTACTGCAGCACCCCACTGACGGAAAGTCAGGTAGCTTTTCTATGTCTCCCCTTCCCTTTTACACAGAGCTTCATTTTGGTCATGAGTTAGTAATATAAAAATCTCTTTGCTAAAGCCATCATTCACAGGAGACTCTATGATGTAAAATGTGTAAACATTACAGAAAGCCAGTTCAATGATTCAGGCACAGTCCTTCAGGCTCAAAAAGTCCCGTGTTCACTTTCGTCCTTCTGCAGATGTAATTTGGAAACCAAACCCAAAATTTTAAATATGTGGAAGGCCAGTGTCCCCAGATGCAGTCTGTTAGTCTTTGTTGTTCATGTGTTTAATTGCTGCCTTAACTCTTCATCAGTTTCTTTGTTTGAGGTTTGTTAGAACTTTAAGCCACTGAAATAGTGTAAACATTAGCGTTCTGTACTGTATTATACATGGGAGAAACAAAGATCATGAAAAACATCTATCTTTTCTACTTAAAAGATGAATCATATCTATGGAATAATTTTTGCTTATGTTCATTTTTACTTTGTAAATGTTAGAATGGCATATAAGTACCTCTTTCTAAATTAAAACTAAACCACATGTATTTCCTCAAAATGTCAATAAGTAAATCTCCTGCTCATCTAACTATGCTCTTTACCTCTGAAAATCATGCATGAGGCTATGCATGTGGAGTCAGCTGAAAACCATCTCTTGTGCCTAAATAATCACTTTAAAAGGAAAAACTTTGCGTTCTTTCTAGCAAAGCATAATTATATTCCTTCTAGGAGGAAGATTAGAATGGTAATTCTATAAGTAGGTAGTCATTACTTTATCATTTACTATTAGCTATAATAATGTTAGTCGTGATGAACTAATATGGTATTAATATGGATTTCATATGTACTCTCTTAGGAATGTGTAATTGCAATTTACCATTTTATTCATGTTCAGATTTTCTAAGTGTTACTGAATTAGCAGATCCACTTAGCTTTAATCACTACTCACCTTATTTTATATCAATAACAACTTTTTCTTATGAAGACCTTGTACCACTGATAAAACTGGAGTGGAACCAAGAGATTCCAAGTATTTAAAACCAGAAAACAAACTAATAGTTGGGAAAAACAGTTGATTTTTCTAGCGCTTTTGCTGCGATGGAGTTAAAAGGTAGCTGCTTTGCAAAGAACAGCTAAACTTAGAGTGATCATTAGCCTAAGGAGAGTCTCAGACACTCTAAATGTAGCTGTAAATCAGGAAGGAATGACTGAAATGAGGAGCAGCTTAAGTAACGTGAGAAATATGAACCTTGTTTGCTTACACCACTGCAGGGAACCCCCTATTTTTTCTATTGTCTGAATCTCTTCTAGTTTGGTTTTGGTATTAGATTTTGGGGGTTTTTTGCCTTTCCATAAATGTAATCTGTTTCAAGCTATGGGTGTTTTCGTAGTTCAAACTTTTAAAGCTTTGCGATATGTATGCATAAACAATTTACTTTTTTTAAAGCACTTCAGGACACATCTAATAAATATATAAGTAGGTGCCGAGATAGCTGATGTTATGCATCTGGTACTACCTATCAAATTGCTGGATTAAGAGTCTAGATTGGTTCTATAATGGATAATTAGAAATTAAAAGGATGAAAAATCTCCAGGTTGAGTAAAGAGCCTTCAAGAGCTAATGAGTACGAAATGTTTTGACTTGGGGACTGTAGCAGAAGTCCAAAGTTACCTTTGACATGAACGAATCCTAGGTCCATATTCTTCTTTATTTTGGCACTTGTTTGATGTCCACTGTTCATAGTCAACACTTAACAGAGCCTTGCAGCTATTCATTCCAATAAATTAACAATGCATTTCAAATTATTTTTTTCTCCTTTGGAAACCTAACAAGATACTAAGGATTATCAGGAGTATTAAGTTCTTTCTGGACTGTATTAGGTTTTGTTCTACAGTGGTGCATCCAATGTTACTGAGTGTTAATAGCAAGCTATAATTTGCCTAAAAAAAACCTGAGTCAATCTACCTGCAGGCTCTTGATATCTCAGTATTATTTCAGTAGCCAACATACTGCTCAGAATCAGATTCCTTTATATAATTTTGCATATTTTACAAATACATTATACTGAGACCAAACTACATTATGAACAAGATGTATAGGCTCTCTTTATTTTAAGAATACAGTTTATTTTGAACTACACCAGTTTGAGTTCAAATGCTTTAAAAGGAAACATTCTGTAGCATTTGGGTATGGTTACACAAATTCTGGCTGTATCCACTCTAGCAGACTTACTATAAAATTATTGAAGGAATATCATGATTCAGCTTTGTACTATGAAACTTTGGCAGCATCTGTTATTTTACTTTAAAATGCAATTTCTGCTATTCCATAAAAGTTCAGCACTTTTGGGGGTGATTTTGTTTCTCTCTCACTCTTTTATTATTAAAAAAGGATTAGGAAAAAACAAGCCTTTGAATGCAGCAGGAATTACTTTGTGATTTTATTCTAACAGCTACCAATAATAAGATTTTGAACTAACAATCTTATCCTTTATACTACTTACAAGGAGAAAGGATTGTAAGGGAGCTCATTATTAGCTGTAGAGGTGAAAAACATAGTTCATAATGTCAAATCCTATCGTGGCTGGACATTAGCTAAATATAGCAGAATAGTATGTGATACGTTAACTGGAGCAAGGCACTTAGATACTATATCTTATCAGCAAAATGAGAAATATAAACTAGCTGCTACTAGAATAAGCAACCAGTTTCCTTTGTAAAAGCACAGGCAACTTAACACCAAAATTTATTTTGTCATGTGAAACCAGTTTCAAGTGATTTGTACCATTTTAGTGGCTATTTTGCTGTTTTCCTCCTAATTATATGTTTAGCTTTAAAAAAAAAAAAAATCACAATAAAGCCACGAAACTAACCTCAGGCTTATGACACATCTGCAAATATTTTATAATGCTTAATTGTTTACATTCAAAAGAAATTTTTCTTTTAGTTTTATTGTTAGAAAAGACTATAGAATAAGCTATTGGCACATTTTATTAGTTGAATTAGGTTTTCATCAATGTCTTTTTCCATGCACAGCTTCAATAGGAACAACATCTGGCTCTTTTCCCATAATCAATATCATCTCTGGAGTTCAGTTTCAAAATCAGCTGCAGAGCGTAACAATTAGAGGGTAGTAGACTTGATAGGTTTTATAAGAAGCAATTATGTCATTAACAAATTATCAGGTTATCAAGCTGTCTCGGAGATAATATAGGAAAAGCTGAAAGCTGCTGATTGTACAGAAAAAGCGATGTGTCTGTGATAGGAAGAACATGTTATTAATTGAAGTGAGCCACACAGAGTTAACCTTTAAAGCTGGGAGTCAGGTGTTACATCTGCTGATGTATTTTAAAAGCAAATCATAGTGATCCTATTTTGTTACCTAAAACTAAAGAGTTTAGTTGGACAAGGGGAACCTAAATCTTCCATTTATGTGATGAAAACCCCTAGACTGCTATTGCCCGTCATTATTATTTACAAGCTTCTCTGGCACAGAGTCAGGAGGTACCTTCTGTGGAAAGCTGTAGGTTGTGAGCTGTGGGCTGCCTGTCTGTGCTACATGAAACAGAGCTCAGACAGACTTGATCCTTGAATTCTGCATGGCCGATGGAGCATGAGATGTCTTAGTTTTACATTCATGCCAGTATAGTGACTCTTGAGGGACTTGGGAAAGCTAGTTGTCCTGGGGGAGGAGAGTCACTCAGCGGCATGTTTCAGCTGGGATCTTAGTAGTTTTTTCCTCTTCTGTTTCTCAATTACCCGTAAATCTGTCCCTAACTATCTGAAAACCTGGATAAGATGCCCTCCAAGGAAATAGAATCTCTGGATTTAAACCTTTCAGTTACAGCAACGATCTGAACTTTCTCTTCCACTTTGAATAATGCTCCAGCTGCTATTCTAAAGGTCAGCACCTCAACTACAAGTACCCGCATTGTAAATGAGGAAAAAAAGCCCTGTTCATTTCTTTAAAAGATGAGAGTGCAGGTATGGAAACATTGGAGAGTTTAGAACCCAGGTGGTTGACTATGTCTCCCTAAAATGCTGAATAACTGTTCAAAACCAGTTGTGGATAGCTGCTTTCCCCAGAACTACCCTCTGGGCTAGTTCTTGGAGACTCTTCTTCAAATGGCTCTTTCGCTGCTCATTCTGCATGTTGTTCTCTTGTGTTCTATGCAAAAGTGTCTGGTTTACCAGCTTGCAAATGAACAGAGGTACTTTGCTAAAATTTTGGGTTACATCTCTAGTCAGGTGTCTACAAGACTAAGGATGTCTTATGTTAATGCACCCCAAATTGTACCATTAGATCTGTTTCCTGATGTAATTATTAACAGGTGGGGCTTTTTTTAAGAAACTGAACAAATGGAATCACCATTGTATTTTCTATCCTACAGATGAGCTAGAAGAGCCAAGCTGACTTCTCAGCTCATTAATTTCTGCCTTCTCTCCCACTATTTTTTTCATTTTTCAAAAAACACAAACAAAACTTCCAGTCATATCCTCCCCTTGAGATACTGATAACTATTTAGATACAGGAGAATCCCCCTGCATGGTACTATTTAGTATTTGATCTTTCTAACTAGTTTGCTCCCTTCTCTTTGAGAAATATGACAAGTTTTCTCCCCTAAACTTTTTGGTCAGCAGATTGTTTATGCCACTAATGAATTAACAGACAAAGCAATATTATATTAAAACAAAACAGGCTGCACATTTTTATATAAGAAAATGCACTTTTTTTTCCAAATTTGAGGGTGTAAACAGCAAAGCTATGGAAAATTATTTAACAAGTTATCTAAAATCATTGCAAAAAATCTGAAAAAAACGTTTAAAAGTTACTTATGCTACTTACCTTGTAAAGAGGTATGATGTAACATTCAGATACTTGAGATTCTTTTCTGAATACCTAGCGAGTGATTTAAAATGGGCGTAGGACTAGGGTGGGTCCTTATAATTTACTACACGCAAAGAAAAATGATCAAAAAAATCAAAATTTTGGTACCATATAAAGCAAAAGTCAGAAAGGAACATAAGATTACAAAAGTAGAAGAGAAGGGCGATTTTAACTTGACTGTTTTGGAGTAAGATATTTGGTATGACTAAGCCACCTGAGCAGAATTGACTAAAACTGCTTGTGTGTATTCAGTCTACGAATTCATACACTTTAATGAGCACTGCAGGGATCTTCAGTCCCTATGAACCGTAGAGGTAAACTTTTCAGAGAGTATGGAAAAATAAATCATGTATATGTCATACTTTCTGTTATATCCCAAGATATGTATGTCACGTCATTAAAAAAAAATAAAATATCTAAAATCAGAACCGTGTTAAGCTTTGTAAGAGAAGTCATATGTAGCTTTAAGGATAGAGAGAAAAGGAAATGACACAGATATCATCCGTATCATGGGATATTCCCATTCCTAGCTCAGGACTGTACACAAAGCAGAGGTAGGAGAAATAGGGAATTCCATTTAAGGTATAAAAGGAAAAAGGTGTTGAAAATGGCAAACATCTAAGCAACTGAAGCAGGAAAGTTTTTTCCTTAAGAATTTTATAGTTTCTGTCAAAAGTTGGGTAAATCACAGGGGCAAACTAGAGACTGCCTGAGCTGCTAATTCTTGCAGCTAAGTATAATTTTAAAAAAAATATGCATTTGGTCACTTTATCCTTTTGAAATTTTGTTTCATTATCAAAGGTTATGTTATCCGTGGATGCGGCAGAAAATTAATTATATTATTGTTCCTATGGATGTGGCAGTACTTATAATTCAGGTTCTGAGGAGCTGAAGCAGACTGCTGAGCTCTGAAAGACTAAAGATATCAACAGAACAACTGGATGCTCCTCTATTAATCTTTATTGTTCTTAATTCTAAGAGCAGGTAAAGCAATTCACTAAGTTTAGAAGTAATGGCTTAAATGAGACTATCGTAGGGTAATTCTTCAGTGTACTGGAGAACAGTGTATTTCTTGTGCAGAACCCAGATTATCTATAAGTGAATACTGCTTTGCAGCTCATTATTTCCATCTCTCTTTCTGATTTCTAATTCTACTTAATCACATAACACTATACATGAGACCTTACAGATGTTTTTTTCTAATCACTGTTTGTTTGTTTGTTTTTTTTTTATTATTTGTACTTAATTGCTTTTTTTTCTCCTTACTTTTAGAAATTTTATTCTTCTAATTTTAATACAACAAAACTACTAAAAATTTTCAAGTAATGCTTTACTTGTGTTCTCTAAGTATTGCAAATGATTCATTCAAGCCAAATATATGCTGCAGCTAACATGCATTATAATTACAAGCTTTTATATAACTTTGAAGAGTGTTAAGGATACTTAATCTTTGAGTGACATCAATATGGACCCAATTAGCACAGTTTTCAGCCACTTCATAATTCAGAAGAATGTGATCACTCAGCTGGAAGCATATTTGACAGAAACTCCATAGTCATGAAGGTAAAAGCTTGCAAGATCACCCAGTAGGATGGAGAAGCTGTCATTCTTTCATCAGTGCTGTTGAATACTAATGTCAAGGTCAGAAGAGTGTAATTTTAGGCTGCTGAAATATTGTTGGATTTGATCTGCTAGCAATGTTTAAAAGAAAGTAACAAAATAAAAATTTATATACAACTTTGATATGACAGCTACAAAATTTCAGGTGCTCCCCCACTGTAAATATTCTGAATCATTTACTGCTTTGATTGGCACTTTTGTATGTATTTTTTCTAATTCTAATATTTGCTTTAAATATCATCCTCCTTGTGTAACATAAAAATTGCAACTGTATATGTATTTTACAAATTCTGCATGTTATTTTAAATGCTGATGTGGGCGGCTTTGTCTTCAAAATATTTCACAACTATAGTAAAGACTTGGATGTAAAAATATCTGAATGCTTAATTTAGACATACCAAATTGGCGTGTATAATAAAATGACAGTTTTGTCTTTACTCACACTTTTCATTTACATAGCATGATCATGCTAAGCCGGGATTCTTACTGCACTTTCCACCTACCTAATAAGCACGTATAGACAAGAGAGATCCAGGCTGTTCCCAGAGTATCTTCTGAATCATGAAAGGATGAGAGGCAGTGACCACAGCTTTCAGGAAGGCAAATTCCTACTAAATACCAGGGAAAACAATGTCACAGGGAGGATGGTCAAGCATTGCAGCAGGCTGTCCGGAGAGGCTGTTAAGCTTTTATCCTTGGAGACAGATGCTCAGAACCCAGTTGAGTGGTTACCCGCAAGGTGTCCTGAGCAACCCGACCCAAGTTGTCTCTGCTTTGTGTGGGTAGGCTGGACAAGATGAGCTCCAGAATTCCCTTTTTCCTTCCAACCTCCAGTATTCCATGATTCGGTCATTTACATTTTGATAAAGCAGTTGTTTATGTAATTGATATAACATTTTAAAAGGTTATCAAGTAGGAGTATGTTTTTGAAAATAATTAGAGCCTTTTTTAATCCTTAGGTTATGAGAGATATTTAGAAACTAGAAAGTTACCCCTTTTGTGAAAGAGTAAACCTCTTCCATGTCACCCTTCAGGAAGTTTGCCTTTAATTCTCAAGTTCACGGTACGTCTTTGCTGCTACCCATATCCACTCTTTCTTAATAAGCTTCACTTACTCCTCTACCCAAATAGAAGGGTTCCCAAATGAAGTTAATGGAGTTAAATCTACAAACGGATACCACTGTAGTAGTTCAAATCTTTACATAATTATACCATGTTTGATTACTCAACTTTCTCAACATGGAAGTTCTAGAAAAACAAACTGACACCTTGTATTTTCATATCAAGTAGGTAGCTATTTTTTGTTCAGTTTAGGGTTTATATTTAAGTGCTCTTCGGTTTTGATTGATTTTTACATTACATGAATATGTCAATGAGCAGTGGCAAACAATACCTCAGTAGGATTGCTTTTCAGATCCAGATACATCTTTGAAAGATGTCTAAAATGACATGTTTGCAGTAAAATATACATGGCCGGGTGAACTTTTCTGGTCTTATCTTGCGCCTCAGTAATTTTAAAACAGAAACCAAAGCCTTTGTTCTGATAAATTAGACATTCTCCTAAAATATATTTATTGAAATGAAATATTCAAAGATTCCAAGGAGCAAGTATACGTACAGCAAATGTGTTATTCTCCTCCTGTGCATGGTTAACTTTCATTCATATTAATGGGGTTATGAACATGCTTCAAGCAGAGAAGACTATAATTTTTAAAACCTGTCTATTGAATATTTGGTTTGGTTAAATTTATGTTGTCTGTTTACTACAGTAGGGAAAAATAGTTCCTGGAAGGTAATCCTTCTTTTGAGTTTAAGTCTTTTATGAATATCCTTGTTTCTGAATTTATTAGTGCATGTTTTGAGAAAGATTTCAGAGCCTTGAGAATATTTGAGAAAAAGATAACTATATGGCATTTTTATAATTAAAATCTTTTCTACTCCAGAAACTCCACTATCTGACACTTTTTGCTTGTTTTTTTCTTCCTCGTAGTCAGACGAGTTCTTTTCTCCAAAAAGAACGAGCAAAGTTTATGCAAATCTAAACCCAGTATGCTGATCCCCAGTACCTTTAAGAGATATTGACACCAAATTAAGAATATTTCAAGAATATTTCATTTTTTTTTTTTATAAAGGAGAGTTATTAAGGAAAAAAAAATACAAACCCATACCTAGTCAGCTGTGAATAAGGACTGAAAAAAGACTGATGCAATTTGAGACTTCAGTCAGAAGTTGAGGTTGCTTACATGTTGAAAAGAAACAGTTACAGAGGTTGGCAAAAATATGTGTCTTCTCTACATTGTCTAATCATGTTCATAATGCAAGCCTAATATCTAAAGTCACAGTCTTCAAAATAGTTCTTCTGTTTAAAAAGCTGTTTGGCCAAAAGATCATTATGACTGGTGTCCATAGTTTATTTGAAATAAAACTTGTTAGTTTTATTAAGTGCTGAGCCATTTGCTGTGTTGCTGAACAACAGACCATGCATGTTTGTTTCTTATTGCTTTCCTGTCTAATGGAGATCAAATTCAACAAATCTTTAGGTTTTACGTGTAGTTGAAAGACATCTGGAATCATATGATTCGTGTTTTAGGTTTATTCCTTAAACTGTATAGTTTAGGGTATGAATGTTGATATTTTATTGGTATTCTGAATGTTGGATAAGCACCAAGGTAATTGTCAGTGACAAACACACTATCAGAAAGACAAATTCTCGAGTGATTTGTGAGACAGTCTCAAAAGGGTGTCTTGGTAACAGCCAATGCATGTGTGATACTGCTTTCAAATGCAGTTACGTGTTTAAATGAGTTGAGGGAAAAGAAAACTGACTCAAAGGACTTTATTTTATTGAAAATGTAGTGGAATTGTTATATCTATATCTTTTCAATTCACAGTATCTTAATAGGATTCTATAATTACTCTTAATACTGTATCTTCTGCAGTGAGCTCCTCTGTACAAAGAAGTGACTTCATACAAGTCTGACACCATGCAGTGGACATTTTTTTAGTTCAGTATCCCTAGCTGATCTCAGAAATGATGATACTCTAAATAGTTTATTATTATAATTTAGAAGTGTTCATCATTCTTATGAATTCAGTGTTTCCATAGTTAAAGTGGTTATCAATCAATTAATCTCTGTGCTAAATACAGAATAATGAAGAAATATACCACAATTGCAGTGTAAATTCTGAAATTTTCCAGGAGTTTTCATGCAATTTTGGCACTCTGTAAATGGAACACTTTTACAGAACCGTTGCTAGCAACCTGCTTGTACATTTTAATGGTTAAAAACATGCCCTTGAACTCTATGGTGCATGTCTGAAATCAATGGCACACATGCATTTCTTTTATGCATCTGTGTAGGGATACACATATGTATTTTTAATGTTTGTATAAATGCGCTTAGTTTTAAGAGTTCACATATATTTTCATATATTCAGCTTTCCTTTCCATTCCCTTTGGAAAGAAGTATGATTTCTGGTTTTATTCTAGTTTTAAAGATTACACTTATTGAAAAGATTACAATAATTTTAGTTAGTTTTATGTAATTAAAGCTCACTGTTACCTCTCTGAAAATCTGAGGTGGTTAAACATACAGCATGGATGATACACACACGACCCTTTGGCACAGTACATCCGATAGTAGCTGTTTATATGTGCAATAAAATCCTGATCAATCTCTGACACTTACTACAGACTTCCTGCTGCTTAGAAATGTGTACTGTAATAGCATTTGTATGTTTTCTTTTCCCCTAAGAGTTCAGTATGCTGCTTCACAGGAGCAAAGAAAATTAGAAATAACATCACAGACACCGTGATAGAAATAAATAAAGCAGCAATTTGTAAACTCTCCCAGACAGAGCTTTCCATATGAATGTAGGAGTCTGTCTCTGTGTATAGGTATAATGTGAATATAACTTAAGTAGGGATTAGATTTATATTTGTGTTTATAAACACAGTTATTTCATTTTACACGTTACTGTTTACATTGTAAGAACCTGACCTTTTTCTGTCTTACCAATAACTAGACCACAAGAGACACCACTTAGTACACCACTTGAAGATGAAATGAATATCTTAAAATTTTAGAAGGTTTTTTGGTTTTGGGGTTTTTTTTAAGGGTTTAGGTTGAAAGAATAAAAATCATTAATCATTTGGTGAAAGATAATATGCTGAATTTTAATAGGACAAAAATGAACAAAAATTTTCAGTTTGTCATTGATTTTACCTTCCTAGTGTGACAGGCAGGTAGTACAGTTTTCTGGTATATGTGAACATACAGAAAATAAATATAGAGAACATAAAACCATTTAACCGGTTTAGAATAATACAAATTAACTTGTAGGAAAAAGAGTAAATCAGGGGAAGGGATGGGGAAAATAACTTTGGAAATATAAAAAAAAAAAAAAACCAAACCAAAACAAAAAACCACCATGTTCTAGTATCAGTACAAATTCAAGTAGAAGAACCATGTGTAAGTTTATCCCATCCCATATAGCATCAACTGCTTTTTCTGACTTTTCACTAATACAAAGATGATTATATGCACCATAGAAAAATATATAATTCATTAATCAAATATTTTAAATAGAATTATTAATTTCCATTCTTACTAATAAGCTATGTCTGAAATCCTGATGAAATTGAAGTTACTGAAAGCTTCAGTATTGTTTTTAATGGGTAGAGGGTTTATTTCTGTGAAATATAAAGTGAGTATTCAAGGAATATCTAATGATCCTATCTGGCTTCGTATCCAGTCTGAAATCTGTGGATGACAGAGAATTTTATGTTCATGTTGCAGATGAAGAGCTGCTACAATGCTCTACAGTGTTTATTCGTATAGTTTTGTCCCATAATTTCCTTTTTATTTTTTATTTTTTATAAAAATGTTCTTTAAAAATTGTATCTGTTTAAAACCAGAGAAAATTTAAAGCATGTGTACAAAATACCATTGCAAGGAATTATGCCAGGTATTTTTTTATCATAAAGAAATATTAAGCTGAAAAGTTAGCTGCTATAATTAGCTGTGATAAATATACATACAATTTGAAACAGATCAAGCTTTTAAAGTATATACAATATCCCTGTACTAAATCCTTCATGCAATTTATTTCAGTTAAAGTATGCTGGGCTCCAGTATGGTTTAAGAAGAGCCATTTAGGGAAATATTTGATTCTTTCCCCATCCTAATAGTGTGATTTCCATGTAACTGAGGTTTAAAAGACTGCTTATTTCCAGTGCTAAAAAGGGAATTTTGTACAGGGAGGCTCTTCTTCGGTTTATCTTTTTTTATCTCCCTTAGACTGCCATGCTTCAAAACCCTGCCTAATAATCATGATCTCTAATTTAAAAATTAAATATGAAGTAATATCTAACTTTTGTTAACATGCCTTTTGGCTGTATGAATCCAATCCACATGAAGATCACTGTGCAATATTTCAGTACTTCTCTCTAGTATACTCTAAGGCTCATTTACAAATAAGAAATAAAAAAAACCTGATATAACATAATCTAATATTTTTGGTTTTCCCGAAAAGAATACATTTGATTAAACTTTCACAAGTAGGATCAGCTTTCTAGAATTATGGCTTGCAGTGGGAAAAGCTGCATTTCTACTCTAGGCTATTGCTGTTACTACAGGTTATTGCTACTGCTAAAGACCCAGCTGCATGGCACACTTTAAAGTAATGTGAAACAGTTATAGTTAGTCTACCCCAGACGTTTGATTTAAAAATACTCGTGGATTTAATATGGTAATCTTTACTACAGTACTTTTAACACTGGATGTGGTATCAACTTTGGTCGGTTAAACAATGTATGTGTAGCAAACAGGCACAATTTTGTATATTTTTGGGAACTATTGTACAAATCCCAGCCTTTTATTTCCCAAATTCCCACATTTTTTTTTCTCAATGAGTCACTTGTAGAGATTGTTGGTTCCTTGCCTTTGCACAAGAGAAACAACACAGGGTAACACTGTAATAAAGCAAGCTGGAATATTTTACTACAAAATCTTTATGAAGTGTTTAAGTTCCTTTGGGGCTTTTTTATTTTTTATTTTTTTATTCCCAGCATTTAAGTGTCACTTTTCATTGGTTACAGGAATCTGTTCTGTGGTTTCTTTCTGTGCTATAATTTAGTTTTATCATTTTATTGCACTTTGCAAGGCTGTTTTCCACTCTCTTTTTTAATACAAAGTTTAAAAGAAAGTGCTTATGTACTGGAAAAGGCTTCTCTGAACACTGAGTTTCTGTCGTTTGATACCAATCAGGTCTTCTTTATTTGGGAGTGTGTTGGGTTTTTGTTTGTTTTAAATCTTCTGGTAAGTGTCTTCAAATTCTGAGTGACGCTGATGAAGGAGAATCCAGAGGAAAACACTACCAAAACATGTAGACAAAAAATGCACGTGTAGAATGTATGTTTGCAACCACTACTAGGAATTTTATCAAGGCTTTAAATATTACTTTATCAGCACGTGAATTAGAAGAAAACTAAAAAAAAACCCAAATAAACTATGTTCTAATATTTGCTTTACTAAAGGAAGCAAATGCCTGCACCTTCAATATCAGATCTATACAGCCTGTGGGCAGTAATTTTATTATTCATACGGGAGTCATACTCATTCCTCGTTCCTAGCTATTTGGAGTACTCCCTAACTCTTCCTGTTTTCCATTCATGCTTTATGAGCAAGTGGAAGTTGCCTTTTTGTGATATAAGCCTAATTATTGTCATTCCTGATTGATCATGTTGTATTCTTACTAAAGTATTATAATGCATTCTGCAAAGGCTATAATGAAACAGCCATACATTATCGTGTTCTGTTAGTTTTATTTATTAAGTAGCATTTTACAAAGTGCCTTGTCCCATTGCACTTTAGTATGCACTGGCTTACAGGGTGCTAGAGAATGGGAGGTTGCCTGTGATCAACAAAGCATTAAGTAACGTAGTATTTGGCTGTTGAGACCTTTCGTTGTTTAAAATAATTTATAGTCACTGTGAGTGGCGACAGAAACTAAAGGTGCTAAAATAATGTTATCAAATAAAATGTGCACATCTCTTAATACCTTTTACCTACAACTGTTTCCAGAAACACATTCTTTAAAACTCTAATCTGCACTTGCTAGCAGTTTGAAATTGATTCTAGTTGAATGTACTAGACATAAATATGTGATTACAGTTACTTTAAAACCAGTATATTTAGATGAAAATAACAGAATCATTAAATCCGCAATTATTTTATGAACTGAATTCATAAAAATGGATCGGGCCTATTTCATTCAATGAAAAAGCTATTAAAATAATCAGCTCACGTGTCAAAAGGGAGGGCAAATCTCACTTGAACCTGCATCTTCTCTCCTTTCCTGCAAGTACCTTGATCATAACACCTTCAGACATTTTCTTTGTTGATATATTTCCAGTGTATATGCCATATATACATATTCATTAGCATAGTAATTAGAACTTGGGTTTCCCATGTAAATTGCTTCAACGGATGGAATAGAATCATTTTTACTGTCGCTGGCTCATTGAGTATAGGAATATTTATTAAAAGTAGTAAAAAGTTTCATCAGAAGAGACAGAAACATACTTATCAACAAACTCCCTATAGTATTATAGTTGAGAGAGTTTCTGGGAAATAGAGATTAAATAACATTCAGGTGGAGCTGAAATGTAAAGGTGAGATCTCCATATAATTGGTGCTTGTTTGAAGAACCATGTTATTAATCAAAAAGCGAGGGACACATTAGTGGTATCTTTTTTCCCTTGTTCCTGTGAATGGTATCTATGTTGAAGTTTACCATGTCAATGAAAGGAATTGGGGGGGGGGGGGGGGGGGGAAGAAAAGTTCATTTGATTTTCTTTGAGCCATAGCTCACTGATGAAATATGTAGAAACTCATTTGCACAGTTCCCTAATCTCATTTCATTTTTGCCAATAAGATATTTGCTTCCCCTGTTCTTTGTAGGGAGTATTTCTGTACACAGTAAAAAACACAGAATATATTAAGCTGGAAAACTTCAGGTAACAGGTAACAGAAGGCATCTTATATCCTGCTGCAGCATTAGAAATGAGTATCACAACCTTTTAAACATCATTTATCTTAACATAATGGATGTCCTCTCTAAAGTAGGGATCATTATCAGACCATTTTTTACTCTAGTCTCATACTACATTATTTAATATTGTTTAGACCAGTTATACTGGCAGAAAAAGTACAGCAATTTTGTTTTTTTAAAGCTTTTTAGACCGAGGCAAGATGAGGAATATGGGAGTGGTTGACTGTATTCTGGACCCTTGCAATTTTTGGTTTAAGTTATAAATGGAACCCAGTGTAGCCCTTTGAAGATTTGGAAAAAAAACCCACATACAACAAGTATATTCTTAATCAACAAACAACAGATAGAGGAAACTCAAAGATGGAAAAAGAAAACAGAACAAGAGGATTTTGTATTTGTGACTATAGGTATTATACCTTTTTCTTTTATATATGTATGTAAATCGGAAAGGTAACTTCTGATAGTTCATGGTCATGACATTGATATATATATATATATATATATATATGTATATATGTATATACCCGAAGACCTGCAGCTAAGTCACAGATCTGGCAGGATCTTTCACATTGACAGAAATGACACATTTTACCCTTAAAAATAAAATAAAATAAATTTGAAAATATGAGTAATTACAGAGGAACAGTCAAAAGCACTGTTAAATCCTAGGGGAGAAAGAAATTCTGTAAAGATGATTAATGGTTATCAGCCATAAAAATAAGTGTTTTTAAGCTCTGTCAACTTTGCTTTTCTAATGAGGACTTAACTGCTCCTAAAGTAAAGCCTTTATCCAAGCTGTGTTTTGTATTTCATTTAATCAATGCTTTGTATAGACACAGCTACTGTCATCATAACTTTTCAGTTCTTGTGTTTTGGCATCGCAGAGATTTTGTATGCAAGTTTGAGGCTCAAGGGAAGCAAATTTAGCTGAAATGTCCAAGTACAATTTAATGTGTGATGTGGAGCCATAGAACTCCTCTCAGACTTGCTTATTGTTGCAAAGAGAGCCTTTGTAATTACCAGGGGATTATGGCAGAATATGAACGACCTTGAAAGCAGCTTTCTTGCAGATCAGGAATGTTCTGCACAAACCCTGAAACAATCAGCTAGACTAGTGAAGCAGAAGTATATTAAAATGTGAAGAGTTCACTGAAAAGGTCCCGATAGAAATTCCTAATTAAAGAAATAAAAACCGACGTTAAAGATTGTGAAAGATTCTCTCCTCAGTAAAAAAAGGGGTCTTGTGAGGACTGTAAATGAGATGACAACAGAAATACAGTGGATCATTCCTTTTTTTTTTTTTCTTAGCAACAAAAGTAATGAAAATTGAGTTTAATGATACATAAATAAAAATAATTAAATGGAAGCTAGTTGTAGTGGTACATTACCTGAATTAATATACAAGATTAAAAGACCAATAACCCAGAAACAATTTAGTTACTTTTCTGTTGTTATATAAAGTAGTGAACAATTTTGGACAAAAGTATGGTGCAATGTAGGACCAAGCTACTTATCATATAAACTTTCACTTCTTAATTATTTTTCTCTAATTATTTTTTAGTCACTAAAATGCACTGTATTGTTTCTGAAGTAATTTCTACCAAGAAAAGGTTGCATATTGTCATACTGAGCCATAAACTTTTGTGTTGTCCTTTCCTATTTCAAAATTCAAAGCCGACAAAAGCAGTAGAGTATTTTATTTTGTTAAGTGATGAAACTAGTCTGCATCAGTGTTGTAGATGTGATTTCTGTTGTGTGTGGGTTTTTTTGGTTGGTTTTTTTTTGTTGTTGTTGTTTCTGATAAACTCATGCACCCAATCCTGATCGTAGAGGATTTAATGATAAAATTCCTCTTCTATGATGGAAGCTGCATTGGCCTGCATTTAGTTTTCCATTAGTGCTTCCTTCTCTGTGATGGTGAAATTAAAGCACTTTAAGGTGAATTAGCATTCAGTAGTGAGCAGGCAGGAAAATCATATGGTGCTTTTGGAAAATTACATTTCTAAATTTAACTAATACAAATCCAAATATTTTTTTTTCATGAAAGTAGTAAGTGAAACTTGAATCTTTTTCCATTTTGCCTATCTATTGAATGCACTAACATATTATCATTTTATGAGTATTTCTGAATAACATCATAAGAAATGGTTTGTTAGGATTTTTTTTCTATGCTTTAATCAATAACAAAAAAATAGTTTCAGCCCATTAGGCCATATTTTTCTTTTCTGAAATATTTGTCATATAGTTCACAGGCAAAATTCTACAAATGTGTCAGGTTATTGTTTATGTGAAAGCACCTCTAGATCACTGTGTGTTTATCAGTAGTCAGTGACCTGTTACAATAACCTTTAAAACCTAAATAACAGACTCCACTGTTATTGATACTGACACTTGCTCCATCTGTTTGTCATATGAGGATGAACTTCCCCATAGTTCCAACTGGTTTTCATTGAATATTTACCCCATGAACGTATCTGAGATACAAACAACATAAATTTTATTAGTATACACCATTTAGCAATAATTCTTCATTTTCCATTACAGATCTTATATATTCATATCAAAGCAGAATAGTATTAAGGTGACTGTGTTTTTGTTGGAGTCAATTAAAAATTAGGAATTTCCTGCACTAAAACATTCTTTTTCCTCCCCTGAGAAATTTGAATTGAAAAACGCATGAACTTCCTTAACTGGAAAAGAAGTTTAACTTTTTTGGGAATGTTGGTGGGAGAACGGAACATGGAAAGCATAAAATATTAGATTTCCCATGATAAAAAAAAAAATAATATGCAAATAAGCATGTTCATTTGCAAAAAGCTAGACTGGAAAAAGTAATTTACCCATGTTATTAGCAGGCAAAATGGAAGATTGTACTGGTTTTGCATGCACTCATATTTTGAAAAAATAAGGAAAACCAAGCACTATATGAAAGCAGCAGCATGTTCTGACATTCTTTTTAAGAACTGAATAGTGAATGTGTGTGCTATATAGAGGCAGAGACCAGCAGGCAATAATACTATATAACAGTGGCCTAAGAATGATTACTTAACGTTTATATAATAAGCAAATCAGAAATTATTGAAGTAACATTATTAAGCTGAAAACACTCCTTTATCCAAAGTCATGCCGTATTTCTAGCTTAACATTTCAGATTTACCAGCCTTTTGCTGTTTAAACCCACTTTCTGTTTGAAAGATTTACATCCAGTTAACTTGTCATTGATATCCCTGGAGCTTCTGAATGCTGTCAGAAAAAAAAAACCTTGAATGTTTTAGGAGTGAAATAGTGACAATGAAAGAAAAAAAAAACCACCACATTTAAATACCGTAAGTGATTTTTTTTTTGTTTAAATTTAGACAGCAACAAAAGATAATCTGTATTTAATCTTCAGGAAATCAAATGAATTCACAGGTCAGTGCTGGGCAAGTAGTAGGGAACTCAGGTACACTTTTCTGTTATTCAGTACAGTGATATTTTTTTCATAAAACAGACTTGGTGTGTTTGGAGGCAACACATAATAAATGAAATATAAAGTACTGCATTAGAATAGGAGGCTTACAATGATAAGATCATAGAAATCCAAGCTAATATTGCCAGATGAACTATACTGACTTCTTTATGTCCAAAGACGATCTCCAAAAATGAAAGTGTGACCATTCCTTTCTCGTTTACTAAAAAGTATGATGAATATACCCTGCACAATTTGAAATGTTACGTTGATAGAGCTGCTGTAATATCTCCCTTTTGCCCCATGAGTTCTGAGAACGTAATCTGTAAAATAGTTCTTAAATGGCAGTCAATCCTAGCTCCACAAGGGTTAGTAGTGTATATTACAAACATATATTAACAGAAAGTTCAAATTCATGAGCCAAAAAAAAAAAAAAAAAAGGGGAGTGGGGGATGGGGAAGCAGCTTAATATATGCAAAAAATTTAATCCAATTTTTAATTGCCAGTCTAATCTGAACCTGCATGGAAGACCAAGTGCTTTCACATCAAATATCTGAATATATTTCTGGTAAAGAAATTGATAATTAAAACTTAAAGAAATTGTCAATCTAATTTTTTTCAAAATTCAAACTGAATTAGAATGACTTTAGTTTTTCTTTTTGTAAGAGGGAATAGATTCACAAAGCTAGCAGTGAGGGGATGACAACAGTTTCTCCTCATTGTCTTCCTCTTTCCAACCCACTCACTTCTACCCGCACAAAGCTGAGGAACTCACCATACGTTTTTTACGCCGTAACCGCTATATATATAAGACTAGGTTTCAACTCCTTCCCCCTGACTGGGATTTAAACCCTTATTTTCTACCTTCTAGGGAAATCACCTAACCACCAGCTATGCTGCAGCGCTGTGCCCTCACCTGAGCTATCTGAACTGCTTCTTTGACCTAGCTGTGTGCCTCCCAAGTGAACGCTTTAACCACCAGACCAAAGAGTCATTCTCTCTCTTTGACTTAGTATTTAAATAATCCATGCAGAACAGCTTTTTTCCATGGGGATCAAGAGAAGCCAATTATAGATTTCTCACTGGTTTAAGAATTCTTCTGGGAAAGTGAAAATGTGGGTTCAAGAACATGCAGACAAAGAGGGTCTTGAACCTGATTGTCCCACATTGTGTATCAGATGAGGCCCTAACCGCAGAGCTATTGAATACATGAAGGGTGTGTGTGTGTGTGTGTGTCTATTTCCATGAATGATTTACAAAGAGTGTGTAAACCTAATCTTTCATTTCCAGTTACTTATGTGTGTGTTTAAATAGCTTCTGCAGGGTTGCCTATGTCTCTGGCAAGTGTATTAATGATTGGACAATGACACTAATTTTAGGAGTAGTGAAGGGTAATTCTTCTCCACAGTTTTTTTTCCTAAATATTTCCTGAATATTTCTGTCAGTCGCAAATGAAATCAAAGTATGGTTTTCTTTGGTTTAAATGCAAAATTTTAGTTAAATTGGGGTGTGGGAGTGGCAGAGGAGGAAGACGACTGACTTATAATACCCCTTTAAAATCAAACTGGAAAATTTATTAATACACAAAGCCCTGCTGCATATGCTTCCGTGTTTCCTAACACTTCTTAATTCAAGAACCTGCACTGAACTAGCATGCTTTCATTAAGAAGGTCTAGTAGAACTTGCTAGCCACGAGAGTGCTCGTTTAAATTCAGAGACAAAGACCAATACAAAACCAACAGTGCCTGTTTATGAATAGTGAGTCGTATTTCTCTACCGCTTACACTGCCAAAGAATGTGAGGAAAAGCCAAAATAAAGTATAGATTAAAATTTTGATAAGGAAGGGGAAAAAAAGCCAACAAAGTATTTCGGGCAAAGGTCACCTATTGATCACTTGCAGGAAAATGTCTCAGTAGTGTGTAGATACAGAACAAGTTGTTAAATATTGCAAACCTGCCCGGAGTCACACAGCAGATTTGCTGATACCAGTTGTGAAACCCAGAGCTCCTGAGTCTTAATTCAGTGAATGGTCATCCCTTCCTTTAGGGCTGTAGTAAAGGAATAAGAATAGTAGTGTGCCATCCCCTAACTATAAAGAGAGCTTGGTTTTAATCTTTATTTCCCAACCTATCTTTTGCTTTAAATCAGTGAACAGATGGTCAAGAACGTAACGTATTTTCATCTCCAGGAGATAAACAAGTGAAAGATCAAGACATAATCCAAAGAGCTTACTAAAACTTCATAAATTTGTTTTTTCAGCTCTCAGTTTCAGAATTTTACCTGGGAAAATGAAGAAGTTCTTTTCTGGTTACATGTATTCAGAGAGCTCCGCTGTGCATTTCATGGGGGAAGGGAACAGTCTTTGCACATTTAGCGTCCTAGATACCCAGATCTGCTGTGGAGGGCAGATATACCATAGCAGGCATTTAGGCAGCTCTGGTGCTCTCACTTTAAATTGCAAGATTTTTATGAAGTATCTAACAGATCTGTTGTGTTGCTGGTGCTTCTTTTTATTAAATGCTATTTATATGAAAATGTTTTCTGAACTACAGGGGTGAAAACAATCATAAAATGCAAATAATCAATCTTTATTTCTTTCCTCCAACTCCCACCCCCTTAGAATTGAACAGCATATAAGAAAAATGGTAATAAAACCGCGTAATAATAATTCTTAGACATGTTCTGTATGTTGTTTCTTATGTAAGAATCTTACCTTTATAGATTTCACAAAATGAGAAAAAAAACCCCACGTAGTTAACAGTATACAAGATAAGCACCCAAGATATAAATCTCTAAGGTGAATATCCATTCTTATAAACTAAATCCAGATATGAAGCATTGGTACATGGGCAACTTCTGAACAGACTTCAGGGTTTGAAGAAACCTGTAACATGTCTGAAACCAGCAGGGCACGCGAACAGGGGTGTGTTTCTTCTGTAGTGCCTATCCAGCACAGCTGGGGAGCTAACTGGCAGCAGCAACCAGACGCAAAGTTAACAGGAACAGAGCAGGAGAAGGTGCTGGAAGGATCAAAAAGTGAATTGTTGCAGTGATTATTTTTTTTTTTTTTTAGAAAATGTCTTTCAGGATATCCCTCAGTTATCTCAGCATGTCTCTTTCAGGATTTCCCATGGTTAACTCCCTCCTGGTACACAGTATGTATTCTGTATCAAATCTGCTTCCCTCAACTTAAATACTGTGCTATCATTGAGATAAAATCTTCAACAACGCTTGCCCCCTGAAATTGTTTTCTTTATTTTACCTGGTATCAGAAGACTAAAATTAATATTTGGAAAAATCTGAGAAAGAAAGAAAAAAAAAAATAAAACAATCCCACAACCACCCAAAAAACCCAAAACTGAAACTTGCAAACATGTGACCCTGTCCTGGCTTATTTTCCTCAAAAACAAGCAAAATTTAAGAATGTAAACTAAGAAATATTTTATTTAAATTAACCTAATTAACATAAAGCCTGCTTTCTTCACAATGCATTTATGTTGAGCACATATGAAATTGCAGTTCTTTATGTTCTTCATTAGTAAGTAAGCTTTTAAAAATGTGGTGGTTGACTTAGTATGTATTAGATGATCAGATGCCTCGAGCTTTCTGCTTCAGGGCCTCTGTCTTCTTGAGTCAAGCCTGTACTGAAGCCTTAGTTATTTTTCTGCCTGTCTTTATGTTATTTAGTAGATATAGTTAATCACCAATTACATGAACGATGCTTTGCAAAATGATTTTCAAAATCCGTAAATATTTACCAATTGGAATAATAATGCTCAGTGCTTAAGGTTTCAGATATGGACTACTGAAGTACATATTTATTTTGTGTGAAATTATGCTTACAGTCTATGGGATGTCCCTTCATTCACAAAAAATAATTAGAAAGTCTGGGTTTATGTTCTTGCTCAAACAGTAAATTATTTAGGTCCCAAACAAGGAACTGGAAATATATGACAAGTGCAACTTTTAATAAAATATTTCTAATGATGTTTTAATTTGGTTTATACAAGGCAGACAAATGTTCACTCTTTGTAGAATTGATATACTGCAGTTAAAATCATGGTTTTTTTTTTCTTTTCTTTTTAAATTATTTTTACTTTTCCTATAAAAATCCACAATCTCCTGAAGCATAGCTATGTAGAGTAGAACTGAATCTTTCTACTACATATCCCCCGCCTGGGTGTCACACCAAGGCCACTTAAGTCACTTCAGCACCAGAGATGTTTCGAAACACTTCCTCTGAGTACTTTAATTGTTCATCAAGATCTAACCCTTTGAACATTGCTTTAAGGCATTTTGCCTCTGCTCTGAGTCACCGAAGCAAAATTGGAGCATCTGGATGCAGTGTCAAAATAGCCCAGGCAGCTTCAGTGCAGCACCCAAGTGGATAATCTCAACACAGAATACAAACACTGCATTAGCGATTGCCGGGAGGCTACAGTTCATCTTCCTCTGAAATACAATACAAGAAAGTACAAGAAAAGTTAAAGGATGATACTTTTTTTTCTTCATCTCTTCTGTTGTGTGAACAAAGAATCAAGCTGTGTTTCGATGCTTTGTCAAGTGTTTGGCAGGATTTTCAATCCTCGTTTGCCCTACTAATTCACTGATTTTTCTCTTTGGACAAAGCAGTGAATGATTTCTAGCTACAGTTTATGCTGTATTAGATATGTCAATGCAAAAGAGGCAAGAAGGTATCTAGTAGATGATCTTACCTCTGAATCAAAGTAGTTGAAGAAAAAGTATGATAATATTTTAGTTGTCTATTAGTAAAATAACATCTAATTATACTCTGTGAAGTTGTACATAAAATTTCCATAATTCTGTGGGTTATGTGAAATTATGTTCATTTTGCTTTGTTTGCTTTCACAGCTGGCAGCAAAATTTTATTCCCTTGATTGAAATGTGCATTGTAAGTAACTCTCTTTGTTTCTCCCGTTGAATTAAGATTCACATTTTATTCTTCCGAATCTGCTAAAATCTTATGGATAAAACTAGGTTATTTCTTGAAAACTGGTGCACAATTAATACTCTATAAGAGCCCATGAGACATCTGGCATGTGGCTACAGGTACAATCCCCAAGACAGATTTCTTTTGCCATAGGCAAGAATAGTTTATGTAAGGCTTAGGCCAACAGGTCAAGAAATATAAATGCAGAAGCATGCTAAACATACCACCTGACATCAGGCTCTGCCTGGAAATACTGTATTCCAAGTCTCTTACGTGGTTGATCTGTAGAGTGCATACCAGAATGAATACTGGAGAGCAGAACTGGGGCACAGCAGCATATATAGTCTGTTTCCCAGCTACTTAGTTTTCTGACTATACGTTTAGGATTTTATATTTTATATGTATATACAGTGGAACTAAATGCAAACAGAAACATCAGACTGATTTGAAGCCTTGTTATTTTTATGCAATTGAGGTAATACATGTATTTTGTGTATATTTATAAGAAAACAACATACAAAAAAATCATTAGTTTTTCAATGATACTAAAAAAAACTCTGCTAAACACACTGCTTCACATTGCTATTAAAACTATTCACACTACTCTTACAAATGCAGTACCCAAATATATTACACTTGGAACATGTCAAGTAAATGGGTGACACTTTTTCTAACGTGTCTAACTTCTATTAATTTAGTTAGTATTCATTGTAATTACACTGATCATAATGAATTAATTTAGTGTTAGTGTGAACATTATACATCTTTTCGGGAACACCATTATAATTCAGCAATAATTAATGTACATATTAAATGGAGCCTTACTACTCAATGATTTTATAAAGCCATGTTGTTTCATTTGGAAAGCTTTAAAGCAAGTTGTGTTTAATCTGATTGGTATTCTGATTGTTGCCAAGAGGTATTCAGCAATGGCAAAGGGCAGTTCGCATTGAAAGACTTGTTAACTTTTCAGAGAGATTCCACGTTTGCACTTGTCTACTGATCCACTTATAATTTAGCATTTGAGGCAAGATACTTCGTGGCCATGATGGTGCAAAAAAACTGTCTAACTATCCCAAACCATGAAAAATTTCTGATGCTTCAGATCTTATCTGATAAAGAAGACCTGTGTGAAGCACTGCAGAACCTATGTTTTATGATTTTTCTTCCATTCTACCCTCCAAGACTAATCCAAAACTGAGAACCAAGTATTTTCCATATATCACACATCAACACAATTAGGTGACTCAAAGGCATCTGTGCCTGCTTCAGGGAGCTACATAAAAATAGTGAGTAGAGGAAACATAGCAGAAGAAAAATAGCCATATTGGATTAGGATAAGAATTGTCTGTCTGGTGTCCTGTCTCTGGACAGAGATTATTAATGCCCACAG
Source organism: Falco peregrinus (assembly GCF_023634155.1). NCBI lineage: Eukaryota > Metazoa > Chordata > Aves > Falconiformes > Falconidae > Falco > Falco peregrinus. Next base: position 3,019,991 of record NC_073722.1, read on the forward strand.
AAAGGTAGGAATAAGATGATAAGTTTCCAAACATTCCCCAGCCACCAACAGTTTTAGCCAAAGATATTTCGTCACACGTATATGGTTTCCAACGATTAAGATTTTATTGGCTTTCTCTTCCCTTAATCTAGTCCCATAAACCTATTTAAACCCTAGAATAGTGCGCTTTAACAATGATTCTGCATGGGTCTGCTACCCTGTTCATTTTATGCATTAAGAACTAATCTTTTATTTATTTTTATTGTGACTTCTTTTAGCTTCATTTGAGTCAGTATTGCATTGGATTTGATTGAGCTGGAAAAACAGTAAACAGTTAACACTTATCCATTCCCTCTTTGCCACCAATTGAGAGTCTCATCTACATCCTTCTTTGAAGATCTTATTTTCAAGTTAAGTATCCTACTCTGCTGCTGTACAGAAGCTGTTGATCATCTTTGATACCCCTTTTTGGGTTTTGCAGTTTTCAAAGTATGAAAGGTTCCTAGGTTTATACTGTTTCAAAATTATTCCCACAGATTTTCTTCTCAGTTTCTTACTGAATACTGACATTGAACAGTTATGCAACTATTGGCTCATTTCTCCACAAATTGTCAGCTCCCAGCCCACTATGTTATATGCAATGTTAAGTTCCCCACCTCCATCTCTCTCCCTCCCCCGCCCTTCCCTTGTGCATCACTTTACATTTATTTACAGGGCATTTAATCTGCCATGGTACTGCCTTGTCACTCAGTCTTGTAAGTAATTTCTGGAATTCTACATTGTCTGTCTTTTTCCTGACTATCCCATATAATTCTGATCAGGAACATTCTTCGCCAACTCTCATGCTGTTTCCTAGATCATTTATGAATGTTGAACAGCACAAGCCATAGAAAAGGTCTTTGCAAAAAGTCTGAAGGCAATGTCTCTCAATTTGCAGGAACTAGATATTTACTCCTAACTTGCTACTACTTGGCCTTTAAAGTATGTTATACATGCCTGCCTTCTTATCCAGTTACTTTTTTTAGTAGACCTTTTTTTAATGGTTTGTTGAGAAACCTAAGCAAAAGCCTTTTGTAAATCCAGGATAGACTCCAACTAAGCAGCTCCAGGCAACCAAATCATTAGTATTCGTGTGTCTGTTCAGCAACACAAAGTACTTCATTAGGTCTGCAAAGTAGGAATTTCCTTTCCAAAAGCCATCTTTACCCTTCCAAAGTATAGCATATTTATCCAAGGTCCACTCCAGTTTTCTATTACAGTTTCTACTAACTTGCCTAATATGGACTTAGTCACACAGACTGTCTTTGTTTACAACTACTATTTAACTTTTTAATCAAATTTATTTTCACTGCATTTTACATTTTCTAGCTCTCAGTACCTTCGCAATTTTAGGTGAGAGAGAATGCAACATCAATAGTCAATAAGTTGTTTCACCTGTAAATTCTCTAATAAATCTTGAGTGAATACTATCTTACCTAGTGATTTGTTACTATTAATTTTCTCATTGCTTCCCTTCTCCTTCAAGTGGATATTCCCACTGAGAGTTATTAGGCTACATACATTATTACACAGCAAGCAATCTTTACCTGTAGTTTTACTAAATATGTCAATGCAATGTTAATTAATAAGAAGTCAGTTGATCTACGAACTTCCGACTTCTGTTCTACTGATATATATGACATTGGGCAAATCACTTAACCTCTGCACTTCTTTATTGTTTCCCTTCCTAAAATGGAAATAACAGAATTAGTGTTCCCTTTAAAACTGTTGAGCTTTACAGATTACGTTGTCTAAGTATTCTTATTTATTTTTCACACTAAAATTAATTAAAATTTGGAATATGATAGTGGGTAAAATAGAATAAATTTTAACAGTTATGAAATAGATACCCCTATGAAAGAGAGAATCAGAAACTAACTGGAACTGCCCTAGAATTAAAAAAAATAAGAAAGTTCTTTGGTTACTTCAGAAAAATAAAAGATGAAAACAAATGGTTTTTTACACTACATGCTGAATTTCCCTACTTACATTTATAAATGTCCTGTTTTGGAGTGATGCATTAAGGTATTAATTCTCCTCCTAAATCTTTATTGTGGTTTTATGTCATATAGACGTATACATAGAAAATCAAGATGTATCCTGTCTTAATTACTCAGAAATATTGAAAATACTTGTTGATATAGTGGAATAAAGTAGATAGACCAGCGCACTTGCTGCAAGTGTTGCTTCTTATTGAACTCTGCAGCTGCCACATGTGAAGTGTTGATGAAATTTTTATCCTCCTCTTGTATTAGAATCTTCTCTGTCTTTCCAGTTTTGAAGTATCCTTCTCCCTTTCTCAGGCAAAATTAATTCATCCAGTAGCTAGCTTACTGCTTCTATATATAGGAGACTGCAGCATTAAACTTCAAATAGATCCAAATCAAATCTAGTTACGTTCAATATGTAATGTTTGAATGTGTGTGTTGAAAGCTTGGTTTTGTAAAGTAAATCAGACAAGCATGTTCTCAGTACTGCTGTTCCAATTGCGGTATGCCATCCAGCTTTCAGTGTCATCAAGCGCTTTTCTGTTCAGATCTGATCTTAGACTCTATGGGAGTCTTCTACTAATTCTTTCTTATAGTCTAGTGATGGTTAAGAACAGTCCTGTCTACCTTAATGTTGTTCCATATCGTGCTATTGGATTTTTTATTTTTTTTAATAAATAACAATTTAAAAAATCATTAAGATTTTAATCATTAAGATGCATTTAGCTCCAGTTACCATTAGTGACTCACACCTGTTTGCAGAGGTACTGAACTCTTAACACCTATGGCTGAAATGCAAAGGAGATGTTGATTCAAAGTACCTGTAGGAATAAGATTGCTAACACACAGAGCTGCTTAATGTTTTCTAAAAATTGTATATCTTATTCTAGTTTTAAATTTTATTAAATATATGATTTGCTATTTCTGTGAAATACTATTTTGTTCTTACTTGAGAAGGATAAACTGTTTCTTTCTGTCTTCAGAGGTGACAAAAATATTTAAAAAGTTCAATGACAAAATTAGTGACATTTGAATTTTTTGTTGAAAAAATGCCAATATGTAGGAACAATTTAATTTATTGTTTTTCATGCATGCTTTGGAGACACACTTGATGTGATTTTTACTCATGCTTATTTGGTGGCCCTAATGAAAGTGTGGATTAGGCTCACTCCTACCTATCTGGTTTGGCCTGGTTTGGATAGATAGTAGGTTATTCTTCCTTTTTAATCTGATACATTAATCTATAGTTTCCAGGCAATTATACTGTCTCTTTTCTTTTAAAAAGATACTCCACATTCTTCCATCTTGTTTCCATACATCTTCATTTTGGATCTGACTCTATTAGCATTTATTCTTTTGTTTCCTTTTTCTTTCAACTCCTTTGTCACTTTTTAAAGGCCTTTTTTCTGACTCACAGTTTTTCCTTTCCTGACCAGTCCTGATGTTTACCTTTTTAAGTACCTGTATGATAGCTGTTGTGGAGCTGTTCTTTGGAAATGCAAATATTTCAGTTTCATCAGTCTCTCAGTGGTGTATCTAGTTCTTTTACAATAGCATAAAGGAAAGATGGAGAAATGACTATGTGGGAATACTCATGTTTTCTCATGGAAATACATGAAACCAGATATTAATCCAAATATAAATTGTCTTTAAACTGTGCTTGTCTTGAATCAATTTAATTAAAAGGAATTTAAAGGAACCAGGAGATTTTTTTCTTTCTGACTGGGAATCCAAGCAAGGAGGCTCAGATTGCAAGTTAGGTGTTGTGTGCCCTGCGCTGAGCACTCTTAGGGATTCTGTTCCATTGCTTTCACCGAAGCTTTGCTTTTAAAGGTGATGATTAGGACCTATCTCAGTATAGGAATTCAAAGAAATAAATACCTAAACGCATGCTGTCTAAAAAATACATAATACACCATGTTTTGGCTCAGGGCCCCTTTCTATAGTGTTATGTAAGCACCCAGAAAAATGGTATTCGCAATGAAAACCTTTAAAAATCTTTTCCCGTGCTTGCTTGCAGGCACTGATTTAATGCTAATGTGACAGCTAAGATTTTGGTGAGAGACATTTTTATTTCCTTGATAAGAGAAGTGTTACACATTCTGAAAACCAGACAGATTTTTCTGGCCAGTGTCTCCTCATGTTTGTGCCAGTAGGGATTTGCTGACTACTCAAACTATCTTTCACAGGTTAACACGTGTCTATCTTATACAGAAATGTTTATCTTCCTTTCTGACATTTCTCTAAATGGTCTTACTTTTTAAAAAATGAAAACAGACTTTGTTGTTGTTAATAAGTGGCTACCTAATGCTCCCCCCCAAAAAACTGCTAGACTTTTATAATGCAAGACATCAATTTAGGATGAGCTTGCATTCTAGCAAATAAAATTATATTTCTTACACAATATATTCACAATTTGTAGTAGACTCTTTTCCAAAAATAACAATGAAAAGACAATATTATAATCTTGATAATGTTTATAATATTAGAAAAAGGTTTTGATACATTAAATTGAGCTCCACTGTATTTCAACTGTGATACTGGATGAAAAGTCCTTTATTTTTTATTTGTTCTATCAAGGCCCATTTATACATTGATACTAACCACAAAACATATTATTTAATCTTTCCTGTGGTAATTCAGAAATTGTTGTCTATCACACCAGATCTATATTTTATATATCGTGTATTCTAATGCATATATTCAAATCTCTGTGCCACCTTAATATTTTTCATTTGTATGTAATTTTGTGGTTTTGAAATTTATAATTGAATTTATTTCATGCCTTTGCCAATTTTTTTAACCTTTGTGGCAGGACTTTCATATAATGGTAATTGCAATTTAGGGGAAATCTTGAAGAATCTGAATGGAGGAAAGATAATACCACTCTCTCTCTACCTTTTTTGAACAGGAAGTGTGGATTTGCTTCTCAGTTTGTGTGTTTCAAAGGTGATGTATTTGGACCAAAGCAGAAATTCCTAGCAGTAATTTCTAGGTTTGGGCCCAAAAGTTTAATACTTCTCTATGTTTCACTCCAACATTTAAGTCCTTAATTGAGTAAAATGAACTTCTGAACTTACTATATGCTGATAGATCCAGCAATTGTATTAACATGTTTCTACTAAAAGTGATCACTTCATTCTGATATTTAGATGTCAAACAGAATTCAGTTACAGGCCCACAGAAATATATGGAACTTTATAGTTAAATATCCCTAGATATTTACAGATAGAGCAACTGATTATTATGAATTAAAATCTATTAATATTTTCAAAGTTCTTACAACTGTAAGAGCTATAGATTGGATTTCCCTTTTTGAATGAAAACTGGGAATTGGAAGACCGGTTGTATTTCAGCTAAAAAGAACTTCTCAGTTAGGCAGTGATTTGTGTATGAGGCTTCTTCTCTAGTATGACTTTGCATTGTTTTTCAGAAAACAATAAAAAACAATAAAACCCAGAAAACAATTAGTCATTGCTTGGTTTGGTATTTTGGTCAGGTAGACAGAGTATTCCTACAATTGTCACCGATATCATCCCATATGACATTTTCATTTCTCAATGCAGCGTCTAAAGCCAGTAATCCTGAAAAGTGTGATGAAGTACTCTTATCTGTAATGATTCTGAATCAAAAGAAACATGTTTTCTGTGTGTTTAACCACTGTGCCAGTTTTCCTAGTTTGAAATCTTAAGAATTGTTTTATAAATGTATGGTTTGTTCAGATAAACATTTTCAATAGGGGTAATGATAGAAGTGATCCATTGATCTGGAAATGGCCATGGTTCTTTCCCAGTTTCTGTTGTTTCTCACCACAAGAGACTGTGAGAGCAAATATTTCACTTGGTATCAAATTCCCCCATTCAGTTCACTATACTGTTAGAACAGTACTAATTCAATCCCCAGGTCATTATCAAGCTGTTAGTGTTACCTTGATGAGATAAGGTGTCCTGAACTGTGGATACCATGGAGTTCATACTGGTATTACAGCTTGCTTCCATTACCTGAAAGGCATTTTCTTATGCTTAAGTTTAGCTAAACAAGTATTATATTTTGGAAATAAAAAGTATCACAAATTTTAGACTATGAAACAAGTGCAGCATTTACATGTATGAACAAGAAAATACCAGCAGCTTCCTCAGGTTAGCAGTAGTCATACATGCTCACTGTTTTGTGTTTCAGGTAATGCATTTGCATCTGAACCTATTTCTTATTTGAATTCACGTGAAAGAGATATTTCAGATGTGTCTGGAGTATCATCTACTACATTAGATGTTACTCTACTAGCCCTTTCTTAATACATAGTTACGTGTTTAAGCATTTAAATGTACTGTGGAGTTGGATCTACCCTGTCGTTTGTCTTAGTCGTTAGTCTTCAAACAGCCTCTGTCTCAGACCATGGTACAAAGCAAGTGGTTGGAGTTACAGTATCGTTTTCCTTTGAAGCCTTCAGCCTAACATGATATTTTTATCTTCTTCCATGTGCCAAAGTAGAGGTATTTATCAGATTTTTGCAGAAAAAAAAGATTCTGACATATGTCATCCTTTTGTGCTTTGATGAGACTGCCTTAAACAGTTTCATTTCAACTTCCACACAAATTCACAACATAATTAATTAGACCAAGAAGCTCACTGGCCAAGCAAAGTCTATTTTAAATGAAATCAGAACTACCAAAGGAGAAAACTAAAGCATTTCAGAAAAGGATACTGTGTTTGCAACAAATTTCTTCTGGAGGAAAAAAGCACTTCCCAGTTAACTGTGGCTTTGTTATAGTTCAAATGGCTTTCTTACTGAATTAAATATGCTTTAGACAAACTGAAGATCTCTTAAGAGGGAATGTATACGGTTAGCACAGTGTAATAACTTAGACTGTTTTCTGCATTGCCCTCTAAGCCAGATGTCAGAGGATAAGAAGAAAAAGGATTAAATTTCATGACCATCACTGAAATTCTTTTCTTCTGAGAGGCAGGAAATAAGCAATTAGATTTAACAAGTGAGAGAGCTTCTGTTATATCTGGTTATAGTTATTCAGTCTCTCTCGATATATTCATTACCATATATATTTATTTAGTAACTAAAATGTGAGGCTATTAATACAATAACTGACCACATAATCAAAGTAAAATGCCCTACTTTCATAAAGTTTTGCAATTTCAGTTTATTTTTTTAAAAATATAGTTACATTAAAAATTATGCAAAATGTGTATGTATATTTGTATGTATAAAAGAACAGTTTTCTAGTTCTCCCCTTTTTTGGTGGGAAGGGATTCTAAATTCTGTTCATACTTCTGTACAGTGGTAATAGAAAAGACAAATAGTCTGAAATTTATTTCTTGCAAAGTTAAATACATTAGTTACATAAGTTACTTTAGCCACAGGGAGCATTTGACCTGCTTCATCTTATTCTTAATGAATAAAGCTACTAGTGATGAAAGGATCTGAAAAAAACCCCAAATAATAATATCTAGAAGGATGACTTTCTATACAGTGTTCTTTTTTTGTCCGAAAAAATTTCCAAATATTGTCTAAGGCTCTTTTCCTGCATGTTCCTGAAGATAAATTACTATACCACAAATTGCTGTAATCTACATCCAAAGATAACTGATCTGTTAAAATTCCTTAAATGTTGCCAACAGTACCAAAAAAATAACTTCTAACTGAATATTGTGGACAGCGACACAAACTGAGTGCAGTATTTCTTGCTCTCCTACAGCATCTGAGATGTAATAACGCACATTGCTGAGAGTACACCTTCACATAGACTATGTTTCTACTCTATTAAGCCTGTTCTCATTAACCTGCAAGGGTTAATTTGCATGCATTTAACTCAATACATGCCAGTCCACATTTTTTAAAATGCCTAATTAATTGTGAAGAAAGCTTGTCTTCAATATTATCCCTTAAAAATAACTCCAGTAAACTGTGACTGAAAATGATGTTATAGGCTATTAGGTATAATGTGGAAAAATAAGCGCTTAATCTGTATTATTATATTACTCTAAGTGCCGATGGCTGAAAGACTTTTCTACAGTGCCAGTATTCTTACATTTGTTGACAGTTTATGTGCACAAGCTGTGTAGGTGAAAGGGAAAATTTCAGCACCTCTTATAATCTGGTATATGTTTAAATTTCAGTAGAAAGGCTGTACAGCTATGATTATTTTTTTACGTGTTACTTTAATTACATGTAAATCTGCTTGAGCATCTGCTTTACCAAATTTGGAGGACAAATGTTAGAACAATTATTAGGCCCATCTTATCCCACACATAGGTAGACTCATGCCCTTATATACTGATCTGTACAAAGCAACTCTTTCCCTATCAATGACTTGAAAGTGTAATGCTAAGCAAGTTTTATTTGACCTTAGTTTTGATTTCCACAACTTTACCTCCTGTCCTTTCTTTGTCTTCATCTTGAGCAGCAAAGGTAATTTACAACAAATTGTTCTTGAGAGCAGAAGCAAATTAATTTTCTAAAGCATTGTCAGCACCACTGCAAATCTCTGCCAGTACTAAACTTGGTAGGGATGCTAATAGTTCATAATTTCTGATCTAGATATCATAATCTGAGGGTCTACAAAACGTATTTCCTAGTTTGTATATTAAATTCTTCATTATGCTCAGCTCATTTGTCTAAGACTGCAACTTTACCTCTGGTTTTTTTGGTTTTGGGTTTGTTTTTGTTGTTGTTGTTTTGATCAATTTATTTAGACCTCAATTCAAAGCAAAACTTCATAATCTGCATATAGACACTTGTAATTTGATCTCAGGCCGTTCCTGATGCAGATGATAGTCACAAAACTTTTCACATATTGCATCTTATTATAATTGCTCAACACTTGTATTAGCATAGCACACACTACTTTGTAGTCAAAAATACAGAGAAAACTCACTATCCAGAGTCACTTCCAGTAAAGTCTAAGACATAAACTTAATCTATAATTTACCATGTGTGATGGTTAAGGGAAAGATTATGGTCAATGGCTTCAAGACAACTGCTCAGTCTTCAAGTAAACAATTTTTCAAATAGCAAGAATCTATATTCTAGTTAGTTATTAGAGCTCTTAAGGCTTAGTGCCTATATTCCCTTCTACCAAAACCCAGTCCAACCTTACAAGCCAAGTTCTGTTAGCCATGTGTCTTTCTAGAGCACTCAGTAATGACCTTCTGTCCAACTACTCTTGGTTCTCACTAGATTTGGATGCAGCTGAGGTAGATATTTGTTGTTCTCTTCTACCATTGATTCTGGGCCAGCAGAAGAGCCATATGTCTGTAGGGTATTAGAGGACTGCTTTTCAGTGGGAAACCACGTTGGTGAAATTTTTAGCTCTACTCTACCACAGTATGATTATGTGTCACTAGTGAATTAACTGGAAATGCAGTCCTGAGCAAAAGAGTGTGGATAACCCGATTCATGTTCCTACATGCTGCTGTTGTAAAATACTGTGGTACATAAAGAAAATTGATAAGTGAATGTAAGTAGCAATTTAGAAAACAACTACTATGAAAAAGGAGTCAAATCATAGATCCATTAAAGTAAACAGTGTAACTCCCACTGATTTCATCCGAAAGAGTCACCTGATAGAACAGCACTGGTATATACTGTCCTAAGATACTGGTTTTTACAGCTTATTGTTGATGCTGCTGCCATTTTTAGAATAGGTGAAGCTTTACAATTGTGTTATTTTTTCATACATCTTAAAGTGTTTTTGCATAAAGATCCTGAATAGTAGGTAGCGTATTTTCTCCATTATACATATTTGCAAATAAACTAAAGAAGAATTAACAAAACCATTACACTCGGTTCATATATTCTTTAAGAATTGTCTGAATTAATTAACTCAGTATGAGAAGATTTTTATTTTCTTTTTCCACTTACAAAAAAAAAAGTATAAAGTGCAACACTACAGAATAATAATAGCAACATTTTCTCTCAATATTTAGCTCTGTCAGCATTAAGAATTGTGCTAAAACTAAGGCCACTTTTATACCGCTACCTTCTTGCACAGTTACAGATTTTCAGGTAAAATGCACTAGATGAGACTTCCTCGATAGAGGAGCAGTTTTAGTGTTGTCAGCTGCAGTTTTCAGAATCCAATGGGAGATTGACCAAAACTTTTCTGGTACTGAAAAATGACATTGCAGTATAGATGTATCTGTCTGCGTGTGCATGTACGCATGTAGGCACGTGTGACAGTCAGTGCTGCTGTCTTGTCTAAATGCATTAAGAACTGCAAATTTTTTTTTGTTACAAAAGCGCTGTCATCCTCCTCGTCCTCCCGCACTTTGCTCAGCAATTATTCCCATCATCCGAATTCCAAATCAGTCTAGTCTGCTCCACCTCCACATGAGTTCTGCCCTTCCCCAACTCACGTCTAGGCCTACCAACAGTCCTCATGTCTGGCTTGCTATGTCTGAATTCCCCTTCCCTTCTGTCACTACCAGCTTCTTTCCTGGCTATGGTGCAACAGCAGCTTGCTGGCTGAGTTGTTACCCTTCCTTTTCCATTTGTTGTTCCCTCCTGTGCAAGGTGCCCAGGAGGAAGCTGGGGTACTGGTCCATTGTTCACCAGGAGGCGAGGAAGAGGGCGGGCTGTACTAAGCAGTTTTCACAGCTTTAACGTGGAAGTAGACTGAAGGAGCAGGGACAACGCCATGCCTGCTTCCTGCGCTGGCTGAGAAGATGGAAGGTGGATAACTGGACAATGTTTACTCAGGCAGGGCTAAAATTCATCAGATTACCTTAGCTCCCTTTGTGGCACACTAAAAACTTAGTGGTTGTGGTTTGGGTTTTTTTGTTGTTGTTTTTTTGTTTGTTTGTTTGTTTGTTGGGTTTTTTAATATTAAAATTAGTGTCTTTATAAGAGACTTTTTCTACTGGTATTAGTTAACAGGTCACCTGTGAGGAGAAGAGATTTTTGCCATGAAGTGCTCAAAAATTTCCAGTCAGTTTCCATTGTAATCGAAATATTTGCTACCTAAAGCCAGTTTTAATTAATCTGCAGGTATAAAACATCCTTATTATTCCTTCTTACTTCCCATTGTGTAGTTTCTGACTTAAATCTATCAAAAAATGTCCTTTATGTTTTCAGTATACAAATTCTCAAAATGTATCATCAACAATATCAGAAATGCATTGTGTTGCAGTAAAAAGGCTCAGTATGTAATAAACATTGCAACTCTTTCACATGAGCCACAGGAAAAGAAGAGGCTAACTGCTACTGTACTTTATAATTTCCAAGCAGGATATAAACTCCAGCCCTGCAGAGTTGTTAAATCTCACTTATCTTGTTTATTATATGGTATTAGAATAGTAGATGGTTCTACCTTCAGATATCCCCTGCAGGAAAATTCTCTTATTTCCACTAAAATCTAAAAACTTTGACAATGTAGGAAAATAATTCTTATTAGAGCAGAACATTTTTTTTTATTATATCCTAATGTAATATACCGCTCTATGTTATTAGAGCATTTAAATTCATTTAGAGTTGCTACTGCTATTTTGTGCTTGTTGTCATAGGTGGTCTTTTTTTTACTGTCATTGTGAAAAAAAAAGGAACATACAGAGAAGTCAATAGGGTAATACAGAAAAAGTCTGAATCTGTAAGTGATCCTTGCTTCTTTTTACTTCTTGGAGCAAAGCACTGCATAATACAGTTAAGTCTAAACCTTTGCCCTTTAGTCTAGTATAACGGAATTTTCCAAATGGTGAAAAAAATAAAAAGGAATCCTTAAAGAAATGCAAACCAAAATCTAGAAATTAACTAGCAGCACTGTATATTTTTTAAAAAATTAAAAATAATAACATTTCAACAAAACAAACACCACACACATATATCTTCACACTTTTGATAACCAAAACATACAGTTATCTCAAAGTTTGGTGCGTCTGTTGGGGCTGCTTCAATACATCTGTTTTTTTGTGTTTAAAATATTGTGTACGGAAATGTTTGAGCCTGCAGAGTTTACTTGTTTCTCAGAAGAAGGGCTCTGCAGGAAAGAGTTTCTGTCCTGTGGAGATTATATACTCTGCAGGATCTTTTGCTCAGTGACCCTAGTTTATCCACAATTCATTTGTGTGAGTGAATCTTATGTCTCCCAGACAAACAAGTTTCAGATCATTAAGGTTGTACTCTCCTTGTTAGCAAGAATATATTATTGGCCAGAGGAATGCTATAAATTCCTTTTCAAAAACAGGGAAATAATGATTATAGAATTTGTTTTCAGTTTCGTTTACAACTTACTTATGAGTTGCTCCTTCTCCCGACTCAAGAATAAATTATTGATGAGGTTTCCCATCTCTGGACACAATTTTTTGGTATTCTCTTTGATCTTAAAGAATTTGCAGGCTTTTATGCAACATGGGGTAAATTTGGATGTCAACTTAACCTTCATAAGAGAAGACATAAAAGATAGCAGCAGTATCTATATAACTGTGAAATCATAATGATTTAGAAATAAACCCCCCCACATATAAAACAGGAGATGTCTTCTATCTAATATATTGTGTGACTAATGTATAAAGTTTACAGACTGGAAATAATACAAGAAACTAAAAAGAAAGCTTTGTGGTTGAGAAAAAAACACAAAACTACTTTCTTTTTTTTTTTTTTTTTAGATCTTTGGCATATAATATCAGAAAGGCATTTTGTTTTAAATTGCTCAGATTTACAATTTATCTTTGCCCATATTAATTACAAAAATTTATTAAATTCTAAAAAACAGGTTGTCTAGTAATGCATCATGTCAAATACACATTAAAGCCATATATATCAAAAGAAGTGTATGACTATTAACGTTATGGAATACTGAACAGCAGCAATTTTTGAAAAGACTATTTTTAACAAGTAAACTGTCCGATGAGTGTGTCAGTGTAATACATACTGTGCATACTCATAATAGTTTTGCAGTCAGTATTATGTATTCATTAACAAGTAATGTAATTTGTTTCATATTGAATATATCTCCTGTGCAGAAAACATAAAACTGGATTAGTTTGATTACTAAATATAATGTGTGAATTTAAATTCTGTTATTGTCATTCCTCCTATAATATGAGACCTAAAGCGAAGACATACTGATTTTGTTACTCATTGTATTTTAAAATTTTCGTAGTTTTCTGTACAGTGAGCAGCAAAGAGAATCACCTGCTTCAATAATCAGATTTTTAAATTCACCTATTCTTATAAAATATGTGAAAGACAATCAAATCACTATGAAAGCAAAGATACTCTCCAGAAAGATTTCACTGTTACTGATATTCAGCTTGATTAGGCATACTCTCTCTGTTTACCCTAGTTCAGAAGACTGGGTTCAGCTTGAGTATACCAAATCTAGTTGTTTTAAGAAATGTCTATAACTAGAATTACATGCGTGAGAATTAAATGACTGTAAATAAATAACCATTTGCTTCTATTTAAAATGGTCATGCATGCATATGACACCACTGGCCAAAATGCAAGCCTTCAAAATATATGGTGTTCTGTGATTAAGAAGAGCGAAGGAGTATAGGAGATAAATCTGTAGTGTAAGATTTCATCTCATGTTGCTGGTGTTATTTAGATCTCAGATTTCACCATGTATTTGGAATGATACAGAAAAGGAAATTTTCAGAGGTGCGATTTATTGTCTTTGTATGATCATTCTATTTTTCATTCGCTGTAATTTTTTTCTTGATTTGTCCCACTTCATCAGTGACTCTTTATTTTGACCAGTACTATATAATAGCAATTAGGGCTTATATACTGCTGTATTTTCTGAAATTCTTAAAAGAATTCTCATTTCTGACTTTTGCTCACCTTTTTGTTCTCCATTTCTTGCAATGCAGTATTGCAAATACAATTTAAATGTCAATCATCTTTTGTCCTTCCATTCTTTCACATCATGTCTTTGAAGATAAAAAACCTCACAGTGACTTTAGACTTGCCAGGATTAGCTCCTTGGTGTTTCTGGAAAGCAAAACAAAGAGGCTGGGGAGGGAAAAAACGGAATAAGATTTTCTAATGCAAGAGTATAATAGTCATATAGTAGATTGTCTCTTGACTTTCTGAGCTCTTTTTTTTTTTTTCCTTTCTTCCTTTTTTTTTTTTTTTTTACTTTGTCTACAAATATCTCTAACTTTTTTATGTGCTTCATATACATGTTGTTGCCCAGCAGATGCTTTTCTCAGTTTCCAAATGGCATTTTCAACTTCAGGGAAGTCAAATTCCAGTGAAGTGCCACTCTTTTGTATGCAGGTGCTCATTCATCAGAAATGAAATACTTCAAGGAGGCATGTCAGTTCCTATACATTTCTGCCAAAAGGTAGAAAATTTCAAGTGGCAACCTGTCTGGTTCCCTGTCATCTTACACAGCAGTGGCCGCCCTGGTCAGCTTGAGCACCCCGAGTACCTGACTGCTTACGGCGGTATGACAGGGAGTGCCCTGTAGCTTAAGACCTGGGGCTTCCTCCTGTTTTTTTCAGTAAAAGAATATGTTTGTGGTCTACTAAGCCCCCAGCTAAAACCCTTCAAGCCTGGAGTCAGTGAAACACTGTTAGGGATGCCGAAGGTTTAAGGTCTCCTCAGTTCTCAGGAGGCTCTGTGTGTGTCCCCTGGCCATTACCCTCAGCACCACGTGGCCTCTCCCACCCTAGAGGGGTCTCGGCCAGGTCCCCCCACAGCTAGAGGATTGGGTAATGAATACCCAGCTCTGATTGGCTGAAATTCCCACCACACCTGGTGGCTGGTGCTTGCTGTGAGGGCTCTCTCCGCCCACCCGCTCACCCTTCTGGAAAGTTCCCCATGCACCAGCCATAGTGGAGCTATTTGCAGGTGAGCGATATAAGGGTAAAAAATGTTTTAACCAGTCTCAACTCTGCCCCAAACTGCCACCCCATCCACCCTCTATCCCATACAGAGTCCTGTAACTGTTCACGTAGATTGGTTTATCTGTTACATTCCAAAACTTCATGTATGTTCATTATAAACTCAGTGCCTCATCCCTGCGGACAAGACAATAGGAATTAATATCCTTACTACATTTCACAAACTTCACCCTTCTCCCTTGAGAAATAAATTATTAGGGTTAACATTATACATATTTTGAAGGAAGTGTAATTAAAAGAATTCTTACTTTCAACAACTGCTATTTTATGGCATGGTGATTCAGTCTTGATAAAGTTTATAGTGGCAAATAAAGAGCATTTTCAGTGGCTTTTAACATAGGCTTAATCAAATTACTAAAAGGTGAAAATTGATGAGAAATTTTCTAGGGTTTATTCTGAAACTAACTCGATTTGTTTCCAAGAATTAAAGGCACAGCAGAAGTCTTTTTATGCAGTCCTTTGTGTGGCAATTCTTCTCATGTCCTTTTCATGTGAGCCTGCACAGATGTACGTTCTTTAACTGAAAAAGGAAGGATTGCTTAGTGAAGTTTGACAAGAAGTAACATGTGCTACCATATGTGTTAAAAAAATTGATAGTGTCTGGATTATGAATAAACAGGTATTTAAGTGCATAAATCAGTAAATTGATAACACAATGATTTTGAGGTTGTATTGTGCACGTAGGGCACATCCTATATTACCTACAATTTAGTAGTCAAATATTCTGTCGCTGTTTATAGACATTTTCAAGACATGAAAGATGAATATTTATTCATAATTAATATACCATTCTCTTATAATAGTAATAATATTATAATAGTCATACTATGGTTATAATACCATTCTCTTATAATAGTAATAATAAAGCCAAATTGCATGAATCATCTTCAGGTTTTTTTCTCTTTACAGTTAGATATTTCTAGAAACTAACAGAATAAGATGTATTTTATATCTCATGTGTGTTCATGTGAATACATGTACAGATACATACTGCATGTTCTTCACGTCATGTAAACGTTTTTACAGAGAGACACATGTTCATGCCTCAAAGCTTGAAACAAGGAAGATTTCCCTTGCAGTATCCACAGAGGACTTTTTCTGACGTGCTCTGTCTGACTACTCAGGGTTTGGCATACAACATGGAAACACCACCACATCGCAGCTCCTATTTTATTGTTTGCCTTTCCTGCTGAGACAGAGCCCTTCTGCTTCTGTTGTACCTTGCTGTTCAGCTACCTTTCCTTCCTCCTTGGCATTCGGTGACTTCACTAAAGGCCTTTTCGGCCCTATGCTATCTGGGACAATCGCATCCCATTTCAACCTATATGGCAGGTGTTTGTGCTGCCTCAGAGTGCCATGGCCAAAATCCTGCCTGTGGTGCAAGCCTCAGGCAAGATGAGCAGGCAGCCAGGCTCTAGAGCTTTTTCCTTTAGCAGCCACAGAGCTCTCTTCTGACATCAGAGCCAAACAGCTGCTCTACGTCAGCCAAACTGCATTGATCTTTAAGGCATTGATGACTCAGAACTGTAGGAACTACCAGAACTGTAGCAAAAAGATCATTTCTGATTAGGTGCCTACATTGTTTCTTCTCTTCCCTGTATCATGCTGTAAGACCTGAGCTTTCCTGGGCCATGCAGTCCCCGTGATGAATGAGGCGATCCTCTTGACACCATTGCATCGAAGTCGAAGCTAAAGAGTCGCATCATCCTGAGAGACAGAATTATCACCTGAAGACTGCTTTGGCACTGTTCTCTGTAGCATTAGTTGTGTCTTTTCTTCTGTTCTTGATACAGTCATAGATTAGCTTTTGTTAGCTGGGCCTATACTCAATTATAGTGTTCTATCAATTCCATCATTCATGCTATGTACTGGGAACAAAGATTTCACTGTCAAACTTCTCTATCTTGTAAATAGTGATACTGGCTACTGGAATAGGCCTGATACGCAGATACTGCACATCAATATATTTGATTCTTGGCTCAGATGAAAGAGAAATGTAATCTCTGTTTGACCCGTATTCTAGAACCAGGAATGAACATGGACCAAGTTGCATAGATGATCAGAAGGGCTTTTAAGACCCTACTTAGAAGTGCCTGTCAGGACATTTAAGTCCATCCTCTTCAGAGAAGTGCCTGAAATTTATCACAGGTTTATGGATATCCTCCACTGTTTTATTTCCCCTAAAGTTTCTCTTCCTATCAGGGGAGTCTCCTTGGAGTGAGTGCATCCGGTGTTGCAATTGCAGTCATCACCTTAACGAGTAGCAAAGGTGGTGGGCCACAGGAAGATGGACTCACATGGGCTCCATTGTCTTTTTCCATGAGCACCTACCATCTTTCTTCATTGCAGCTGAGGGCCAGAAATGTGCTGCTTTTCAGAATGAGAAGAGTTGGGGGGTTGGGTGTTTCATTAAATTAATGTGTTGTTTGGTTGTGTTGTTTATTTTTTTTTCTAATTGAAATTTTACGTGCTTTTTCTCTCTCAGAATTCACATCATCTTCCTGTCAAATGACCCCTCTCAAATCTCATGTCTTTCCTTGTTCCCTCTTAGCTGGTTTTATTACTTAAAGAGAACTAATAATCTACACACAACTTAATAATACAAGGTATAAGCAAAGTGTCATTACTGTATTGCTTACACAACAAGGCAGAAGTCTGAGTGTAAGGAGGAGTAGCTGAAATTTTCATTGCAAAATGAGTGACCTATAAGAAGCTTTTTGTCTTCTAAAACCAATGTATTTAAATCCACCAGTGAAATATGTGTTGCTGACGCCAATGTCTAGGCTGTTTTCTAAACTAATTAAGCAATATTAAATCTTGTAGACATAGACACACACAGGTAGGCATTGAAGTAAGGAGCTGTAAATTGAAATAAAACTCTCTCAGTTCTGAAGTATTTGCTTCAGTCTGCAGAATACATCAGGATGGGACAGAACAGTGGCTCTTAAAATTTTTAAAGAGGTCAAAACTTGGATTAAAGGGGATGTTTTGAGTGAATAGAGTTGGAATCACCAGAAACTCGATTTGATTTGCTATTACAGTTAGAGAGAAGAAATTTGGCTATCATAGTGGGATATAGAATAATGAGAAGCCATATTAAGTCCTTGTTGCCTGTCATAAGGAACAATGATTCTTCCCCCTTTTACCACTTCTTTTCTAAACCTACAACCTATGGGAAACAGAGCAAAGGCTCTGCTTTGTTAAAATTCTCTCTTTAGAGCTATCCAAAACCCAGCAGTTTTCTTTCTTAGTACTTTGCATCTGATGTAGTCTTTGCACCTCAGGCAGAAGCAGTATCTTTCCTGTTCCTATTTCTCCTTCATAAATTCTAATTCAGTGTTTTAAGTCTCTTTGCTTTTAAACATTTGGGGGCTCTTTTTATGCTGAAACATATTTTAAGACTTTGAAAAAAGTTAGTGCTTTTTCTGGTTAGTTTAGCTACTGTTACTTGTCTGGGAGGTAACCCTAAAATTCTTTACTTGCACTGGGAAACATTTACTCTTGTACTGTGGAAACATAAGATGAAACAATTGATGTAGCTATGTAGATTACCTCAGCAAATATTGATATTACTTTCCTACTTTTTAGACTAAATTAAAATCCCCTTTTTAGTCATTACAAAAGTGTCTGATGATCTGTCTTCGTTTCACAAGAGGTTCTAAAATAGAATATGTAATTCTAAAACAGTATTACATATACAAATCATTTCAATCTCCATTATTATTGATTTTATAATTTATAAATAATGAGTAGTCACCTAAGCATATCTTTTGTGAAGTAAAATGAAGACAGAAATTCTAACACGTTGGAAAAAAAACAGTAATTACTATAATTAGCCATTTTTCTTGGTTTGTTTTGCTTTCATTTTTTTTTCTGCTGAAGTAACATTCAAATCAAAGTGAAATAACTTTGTTGACCTTAATATTATAAAGCTAAGTTGCAATTTGGAAGTAGGGTCAGCAATAACGTATCGTTTCTTTTCAGTTTCTGGCATACACTTGGTTGTGCTTTTGGTTGCACTAGACTTGCTATTTCCAAGTCTTCTTTTAATTGTATGGACTACATCAAGTATATATTGAAGAATTATCTTAAGAGATAATTTATGGGAAAGCCGTTTATTTCCCATGTGGGTAAAATCAAGCCTGAAACAAGGGTGCAAAAAATGTGATCCAAAACATACTTAATATCATTCATAAGGAGATATGTCTATTTTAGCAGTAACTAATTGGAAGAGTGCTTTACTTATGCATTAAGATGGCCCCGATTTAATGTTTTGTTTACTTAAGGAACTCAGGTTTAAATTTGTGTTAAATATTTAGAAATATAAGTATGTTGATTATAGATTATTAATTACATTTGTTGCCCTGAAAATAACTATATTAGATTGATGTTAGTTGTACTAGTAACATAAAATTGAAATTAAATTATAATTTTGTTACTCAGATAATTAGTTCACTATTTTATTCCCTGTGTATTCAAAGTGCCTATTTAAAGTAATAAATTAAGGTACTTTTCAATAGATAAGCTTATGTGCAGTCATCTTTTTCTCTCTAGGACAGATCTCTCCTTATGAAGGGTCTAGTGGCCAACCCTACAAATGCATACCCAAATTAATTTCTGTTTTGTGGTCTTTTACAGCATAGGCATGTTAATCTAAGTGCAATTTCAAGTGATCTTTCATCCTATTTGTATTGAAATATTTAACTTTTTTCCTCCAAAATGATGTTGTTGCTTTTAAGACACAGTTAAATATAAGTGGTATCAGAAAAATTATGGAACCTACATTTCTGAAAGTTTTGAACATGTGTGTTATTCAGAATTATTACATCACCTCAGATATTTACCGTGCCCTGCCCTCTGGTGTATTCCTTATTGCTATGAAACACAATTTTCTCAATCATTCTCAGACTATGAACAAGAAAATGACAATGTAGAATAGTGTTCACCTGGGTTGTAGTTCCTTCTCTGAAACAGTGAGACTGTCTAATGAGACCTCAACTTAGAGCAGGGGTCCTCAAACTATGGCCTGTGGGCCGGATACGGCCCCCCAGCGTCCTCAATCTGGCCCCCGGTATTTACAGACCCCCCACCCCATCCTGCTGGGGGTTGGGGGGGGAAACCAAGCCGCCGCAGATGACCTCCTGCCACTTCATCCGCGCTCCGGCCCCCTGTTTAAAAAGTTTGAGGACCCCTGATTAAAGATACAAGAAATAACTAGAATGATAATAGAGAAAAATAAGATGAATGGAATCAGATTTTCTCTGTATTGTTTGGACACTTGAAATAAATTTGTGGCTTAGCTACATTTTTTCAATTTTCTTTCATTTCAGCTTTTCACAAAAGTATTGATAATATAAAAAATAAATAAATAATATTTCCACTTAGGATAGAAAGAGCATTTTTCTGTGCTTTCTGAGTTTTGACAGTTTTTTAGTGAGAAAGGGGTGGTTATAACATGCTTATTTATGTACTTGTTTTACATCATATATAGAAACACGCATGCATAGGTGCACAAGTTATGATGCAAAGAAAAAAGCTTGTACAAAGCTACCCAGTATCACCGTAAACCAAAGGCACTATTTAAAGTAAGTCAGATAATTTGATGAGTTCCTTTTTGGCACTTTTATTTTCAGTGTTTTCCCACTATTTATGTTAGAACTGGAATTTATTACTAGATAAAATATAATAATTATGTCCTCAATTTCTTTTTTCATTTAGCAGTTTTCTTCTCTTGAAAAATGACTACTTAAATACATTTTCCTGATTCTCCCAATAATTTTTAGTATTAAGTTTGAGAAAAGGAGCTATATATAATATCTTAAGTTTTAAAATTAAAAAACAAGCACAAAGTAGTGTTTGATTGAGAGATGTGTCTGGGAGGACTCATGATGTAAATTCAGTCTATTTGGAATCTCAGAATTTGGGAATTCTGATGATTTATTTGGACCAGATTAAATTCTGCTCCTTTTATTTATAATACTTTCCCAAATCAAGAGTAAATTCTGTGCTAAGTGTGGACTACATTCTGTGCTGATGGTAAAATTGTTGTTGGCTTTTATAATAAGGGATGGATCTATGAATAAACATTCAATGTCAGAGCAAAATTGTCCCTCATTTAATTGTGCAGAATCAATTCATGTTCAAAAGAAAAAAAATCATCTAGAAATCTAACAAAACAATCTTGAAAATTCTAGTTAAAAAAACCCAAACAAACCTTTTTTAATGTAAAAATTGACTATTGAATAATTGCATTATATAAAAATTAGTAACAGAGAAAGCAATGGGCATTTATTCGGAATAAATACTGTTTCGAATGACTCTAGGATGGCAATTAAATTAATTATATATAGCACTTAATACCCATGTGCCATTTTCCCCTCAGTTAATATAGTTTGTTTTTCCTACTTTGTTCATAGATTGTTTGTGATCTAGTTTGAAAGAAAAGCCAGAGGAGGGGAATTACAGCAAGGATACTGCAGAGATGACAAATGCTGTTGGATCAGTTGCAGGCTTTGGTAAGGCTGTGCTGTAGGGAACCTGCAGAGGTATCACAGCCTTTTTCTAATCAGAGGATAGGTCTTATGCTGAGAACGTTTTGTCGCTGAGTGAAAGAAGGAAGAAAGGAATGGAAAGGGAAGTGATTTAATTTCTACACAGAATCTTATAAGTAAAATACTTTGGATAGACCTCAGAACCTTTGGAGAGCATTCCTATTCACTGTATATGATTTTAAATTTTATGTACACAATGAAACTTTCCCTATTTTTCTACATCTTTGGGTTTTTTAATCAGGTTTATTGTCTATTTTTGCAATCTCTTACTGCTCCTGCATGGTTATAATGATAATTTAGTAAAGTATTGTCTTTCTAAAGAAGTGGAGAGAACCTTTATTTTTTATAAGAATTGCACAGGAAATTACTATGGCTGGTAGCAAGTTGGTAAAATACAATCCTTTTATTTAATATAGTAAAAGAATAACAGTTAATTTACCTTCTAAATTAAATTGCTGATAACTACACCCAAGCTATTATTTTTTAAATAGTGTTTCTCTTCCATATATCAAATCCTGATACAACAGAACTAGATTCCCCCAAAGACCACTATAAATGTAAATATAGCATATTAAAAAAAAAAACAACACCCAAAGAACAAGCTGACGGGATGGCTATCTTTTCTCCAGTAATTTGGTTTCAACAGCATAACATGATTAAGTAGTTATTTATAATTCATTATATTTAAGGTGACAGAATTTGCAAGAGATTTTAAAGAACATATGCTAAGTTGCCAACGTAAGGAGTAAAAGAAAGTGTGCTATGAATGGTTTAAAATTCAATCAGCCTAAGCAGCAGTGTTTATTCAGACTCAGAAATAAGAATAGGTAGAGCACAATTTGTTCACAAGTATGCCGAGTTTTAGTTCAACCTATATTGTAGCAAGACTTTTCTAAACTGTCTAACACTGTAATAGAAACAGTAATAGAAATCTCCAGATTGTCAAAATGATCTAAAGTTATATCATGCAAATTTTCTCAAAAGAAAACTCTGAGAAGATCATTGATTTTGGTTTGAGGGTCGAGGTTCTGAATGATTGTACTAGGCTTAATTCTCTGTCCTGCAGTTACAAGCAGGTTTCATCTCCCAGCACTTCTGTTAACTCACATAGAGAACATATATAATTGAATTCTTTACTAATGTAGAATTAATATTCTAAGAAAAATTAAAAATAAGGACAAACCCGTATACTACTTAGAATTACTTATATTAGCAACCCTGAGTAAATAAGATGGAAAGGAAGTGAAAAATGGTGATGAAAGCTCCATGAGAGATTGATGACTGTGTTACAAGAGAGCTTGAGAGTCTGTTACCTTGCAGTTTAAGCAAATCAGATTCCTGAAATAAGATGGACATTGCTGTTTTAGAGTCTAATAAGATAATGAAACACCTACAATCCTCAGCATTAACAGGTTTTGAGCAGAATGATTAAATCTTTCAATCTTCTGAATAGGTATGGAATTATTCAGTTAAAAGAGGTAACAGAATGAAAGCCTTGGCACAGTCACTGAATTGATTGCACAGGACAGTACACTCATAGTTTGCAAGGTAGTTTTATTATTAGTGTGGTTAAAAATTATATTCAAAATGTATTTACTCAAATGTGTTAAAAAAGTAATGAATGTGAAACAACTCTTAGGGGAACTAAAAAAATACATTATTACAGAACAGCTACTGACAATGCCCCTCATAGTTTTCATAATTATATTTAGGAAAGCCTAGATTTCTAACAATTATTCGAAACAGGAGTTTCTGTACAAGTAGTATAGCTGCTGGCAGTGGGGAAGACGCAGGTTATTTTTCTACCCTTTGAAAGATATTTTGGTCCCAGCACTTCTGAAGTTTTCATTTCCTCATCTGTATGCAGACAAAGATGTTGCTATGTACTCACTGGTCCTTCTATGCCAAAGGCAGTGCAGAACAGAATATGAAAAGATCCTGAAGGGCAACATTTTTGTATTTTATGTATTAGTTTATACTGTTGGTGATCTGTCTCATAACTGTTGTCCATAACTGTAGTGTCTGACAGAGTAATTCTAAAAACTGAATTACTTCATGTATGATGGAATGTTGATGGGAGTTTCCCAGAGAATTTGCTGGTACAAAAATGAATATTCATGATTCAGCAAATGTCATCCTTCCATCTGGGTCAATATTGAACTAGTTATGTGCCCATGACTTTGGGTCACAATGTTGCTGAAGATAGATCTGAGATAAGATACAAAGCTAAAGACTTTGTATTGATTATTTGATTTTCAACCTTGAGGTGAAGGCACGGAGGGAGCCAGTGTAATCTTTACAGAATGTTTCTCTGTCCCTGTTCTGTGTCCAGTCATCTGATGTTTGGCCACAGCTACCAAATGTTTTGACTCACTGAAAAATAAAATGGAATAAAAAATTACTTCAAGAATTAAAAAGAAATAGTAACATTATGATATCAGTAATCTCAGGTTCAAAAAATAATATAATTTAGCTATGTTCCAATAATTCAAGGTTAAATTTGTTTCTATATTCTTTTAATTTAATCTAAATTGGAGCGTCAAATTGACTGATTGAACAACCTTAGCAAAAGACAGAAGTTTATCGTAAATTTAGGTTGAACAGTAGGTTCTGTCAACTACTTTAGCAAACACTGGGGATATGTGCTGTGTTTCATATTTTCAACAGTTACAAGTTTCATAGCAAAAACCTACAGGATTTGTACTATTTCGTTTGACTTTTTTTTTTTTTTTCCCTAAACCAGTTGTAACAATTTTTTAAAACACCTCCTAAATTATATGTTTTAAAAAGAGATAAAACTATAGTATATTATAAAGTAGGTATTAGCATGTAGCAAGATATTTTGCTGACCTTCAGGCACAGAATATTTTTACAAATTCTTTCATTAGAAAGCTCAGGTTCCTTGCACTAAATCTTCTAGAAATTATCAAAATCCACTGAGGTAAAATCTATTTTGTTTATTCCTCTAACCCAGCCCCTAGAGGCACTGTTTTATGGATGTCTTACCCACTACATTAAGAAGCCCATTCTTGTTGTTTCATGTGTGCTGTGTTTAGGCCATCAACAATGAACATGGAAATGGTGTTTTGTAGCCCTCCAGGGAAGTGGAGACTTGCTAAGTACCCACCCAGTGCACTTATTTCAAGTGATAAATTAAAACAGAAGTGGAAAAACACAGAAGCCACAAAATGATACTGTCAGTCTGAAAATCCACACTGAGTTGAAAATGCTAGGTGACAAGAAACCTGATCAGCAGACTCATCTTAGGCCTCTTGGGCTCAATTTGGAAATGGAAAAGAGGAGCAGAGAAGATATCTTGCATTAAAGCAATATCTGCTAGCAGTGCGATGTATGGTGTTGGCATTTCCATTAAAAAGCAGTATCTTCAGGGAGGTTCCCAGGTCTCAGTCTGACCCAGAATGGTGGGATTTTTTATATTTATTTTCTGGTTTTGCTTGGTTGATTCGGATTTTTTTTGTATTTGCAAGACAAGGAAAAATATTGCTTGCATTTTTTAAGCTGTAAAGAATCATTAGAGTGTACAGTTTAGGTTTAGGTGTTGTTCTGGTTCACCACTGAATTGAAGGACTGGCTTTGCAGGCATTTGATCTTTTGTGTAAATTCGCAAGATTACATATCTATTGCTAAATGAACATTAAGCTAATTCTGTTTTAGTTTCTTTAGCATTTGATTTCTTTATTTCATTAAGTAATGTAATATTAAGGTTTGTAAAATGAGATATTTTAATACTGAGCCATTTAAGAACTATAACAGAGATCTGTACCACAGATAGCTACACAAATATTTTTGCTGGCTGCCCTCTGATTCCATCTTCAGTGAAATGACCTGTGCATTCCATACTATTTTAAAGTGGCCACTATCAAAAGTGGCTACTGATCTTTTGTGCTTTTGATTTCTTCTGTGCCTCAGCTTAAAAAGATACAAACATGTATGTTTATGGAGTCACAGTTTGGAAAATCTGTTTTACATGACATTACCAAAAAACGGGAACAAAAAAAACCCCAACAGAAACTGAAGTGCAGCAGGAGAAACAGATTGGCTTAATTATTTTACAATATTAAAAATACAGTATAATTAGTAATATCATTAATTTCCCATCCTGGCATAGTAGGTGATATTTAGCAAAATAACATTTAAACTTGTATAATACATGAGCATGAAAATAATATGCAGCTCTGTTTATTTTTCATATATGTATGTGTATGTATGAATATATTTGCAAGAGAACATCTTCAGAATTCAGTGTCTAAAAGAAAAGAAAATGCTGTTTGAGCAGTTATGACAATCCAACACAGCAGCAACAGCAGCATCCGAATATAAAGGAATCTCCAAAACTCACAGCATAACTGCCTGTGGAGTCTGTCATGGAACCACATGCTGCTACTCGAAAAATACCTTCTACCTTGCTGAAAAGTGGTGAGATGAAGTAGCAATTAAGAATAGCAGGATAGTTTTGTTCACCTGCATGCCTGGGCATTTTCAATATTTTTTTACTGTGTGGGTGCATAGAAAATGCCCATAAAATGAGCTGAGGATGGTCCTTTCCTTTCAGTGATGATTCTGGTTAGTTCTCAGTGCCCTTTAATAAGATTAAGTGTATTTTCCAGTCTTATTTTTAGGGACTTGCTGTCTTTGTCTTACATTTTTATTTTTCATACCAATTTGGGAAGACTGGAATTAATTATATGGTGTTTTCTAGGTGATCATCCAGGGCAATGTGAAGTTAACAAAACCACTCTTTAACTGCAACAAATGCAGGCTTCTCATCAGCAGAATACAAAATCTACCATCTTGTTATTATATTTTTAGTGTTGCAAACACAATCAAGGATAGAAGTAGAATATTCCGGTGTGTATTTAATATATAGTTATTATCTCTGGCTTAGAGGACATTCCTCATATACAGGTCACCATTTCCCGTGGAGGGTAGGACCATGAAGCTTTGCTTTATACGTGCCCTGGTTTTATGCTACTCTCTAGACACATCACTGGCCACTGCTGGAGACAGGATACTGGCTATATAAACCTTTGATGTGATACACCCACCTTTATATTTCATAGAATTCTGTAGTTTGAATTCAGTTGATTGACAAAATTAAATCTTAATGACTTGAGCAGCTTCTACAGCTGTGGAACTTGTCCTTTCGGTTTCTCTGTGTCCTGGAATACTGTGCAGTATTCCGTTTTACATCCTAGCTCTTGGTGATTTTTTAAAAAAACTAGTTGGGAACTCTTTCATTATAAACATCATTACATTGATTTAAACTCAATTTTCCAAAAGTACTTGGTTGAATTGAAATTTTCTCTTCAAAAGCATATTGTTAAGGAGTTACTGCTGCTAGCTTATAAACACCTAGTGGATTACATGGCATTTTTTGCTACCACACGTAATTACAGGAGTTTCCCTTCATTTGTCACAGGTCCTTTTGACTGCATGTGTCGGAGCACTCAAAATGACTCATTTCAGTGGCCAGTCTCTCTTTCATATGTCCACAAATCTTAAGCCTTTTTTTGCACATGGATATATTTTGGCCCAGGCCTTTGTGCATAACACATACCATGTGAAAGTTAAGGGATGCTGCGTTATCGGAATTTAAACCAGCATTCAAATATAGTTTCTAATTTTCGGTAGCCAGCAAATTGTAGTGGATTTTTTTTCATACACTGTGAGTAATAACTTTTATAGAAATTAATGGTGTCCATTAAAAGTATTGTCTGTAACACATGTGCATTAAAGGATAATCATTAAGGAAAATGCACAGAGTGCAAAAGGTATTTTAGCAAATAATTTTCAAAGTCTTACTCTCTACACTGACACCATGTGAATATTTCAACTTTCTTTGTGTTCTTTTTCTTCTGAGTTTTTCTTTCATCTTTTGATCTGTTTTTTTCTTTTATTTTTTTCTTTATGATTCATTACACATTTTTCCCAAGGTTAGCATCTGTTCATTTTTAGCATGAGTGTGCTTTAGCAGTCAACTAAGTAGAACTTTCTAATCCCCAGTAGGTAAGGTTTTATCTCAAGTACAACATATCTGTAGTATCTAAGCTATAAGTTACCTACAATAGGTGTATCTCGGGTTTGTTCATTCTTATTTTACAGTAAAAATTCCCCAAAACCGGGTTTGTGATTCTGTTTTAAAAATTCGGTCTTTAAAAACCATACCTTTTATTTACTATCCAGGGTATGATAGAGTATCGCTGACTATTCTTTTTAATAAGGCAGTGTTATAATTTGTGTACTATGAC
This sequence comes from Falco peregrinus, assembly GCF_023634155.1. NCBI lineage: Eukaryota > Metazoa > Chordata > Aves > Falconiformes > Falconidae > Falco > Falco peregrinus. Next base: position 3,047,678 of record NC_073722.1, read on the forward strand.
CTAATTAATCTCTCTGATATTGAGGTATTTTCTAGGTTTCCATCACAATACAATACTTCTGTGTCAGTCCAGTTTCACTTTGAGTCATTTTGAATTGTTTATATTTCATTTGCTTTAAGACCATCCTGTCCAGGAGTTTTCCTGTAACACACTCTGGTGATAGAGAAGAAATGTTTTAGTTCCTCACTAAGAACCCAGATGGTTATTCTGATTGTCGCTAGGTCAGAAAGCATGGCCTTGATTTCCTTCTCTTGATTTTTAATGGAAACATATTAATACACTCAGGAGGATTCAGTTATTAAAAGATGTTGGAATGAACCAAACCAGAAGTGATGACCAAATCCTATTTTTGCATGTGTGCACTCTGATATTTGAGAGAGAGGGATCATTCATTCCTCTTCAGCCATGTATTTTCAGCATTAGCTAGAAACAAAAGGCTGATTTTGGGTATCACGAGAGAAAAGATAGGTTGGTGAACATGGGCTTGTGATGTGGGAGAAAAAAGTGTCAATAAGTAGATTATCTGCCAAAACCTATGCAAGTAACAAATGCTTCATTTTTCTTCCCACGATGCTTTCTGTTTGGAGGCAGGTGGTATTCAGTTTTGCAGCTCAAGCAAGTTCAAGCATTGCATTATTTTAAATACATAGGCATAGAGGTCTAGTGGAACATTTTATTAACCCAGACCCCTGTTACCTATCCTTGCAAACAGTAGCATGTCATTTCTTGCAGAAACAGGCCACACACCCCCACTAAAACTAATTGTGCTTATTTCTGCACTATGACTAAGAGGTTGTAACAAGAATACGTGAATCAGCTGTTCAGAAGTTTTCTCATTTCCAACATCAGCATGTTAGTGGTCTGTTTATAATCATTATTGCTTTGTTTCTATCAGTGCTTCTTATACTTTTTCCTTACAGTATTCTTAAATATAGTAAATAGACAAGATGGCTTTAATTTTTCTTCATCGTTTTTTGGACAATTTAACCTTTTGAGTCTTTACCCTAGAACTTTTTTTTAAAAAAAATCTGGAATACATACACTATATTACATAATTACAAATATATATGTTTGAGTATTTATATTTTAATATATATCTGTTTACACACACTCACCCCTGGTCCGAAAACACTTACTAATGAAAAGTAAATTCAATAACTTCTGTTAATATTCAGGCTAGATTTGGGAAATAGTTTTCTTGTGTATACTGAGAGAAACCTGCCCGTTTGTGTGCGTAATAAGCTACTTGATCATTTTCTTTCTTCCTTCAAAAAAACAAAGGTTTTGGGAGCTGCTTTTTTGTACGTCTTTATTTGCATACAACAGGTATAAGATCTCATCCTCATTATTGTTAGATGATGGAATGTGTACACTGTATTGCTAAGCAGAATAAAAGAGTTCAGTAAGTGCAGAGCTTCTTCAACTCAACAAAATTTAAACTATCTTGAAGATGCAAAATAAAACAATTCTCATCTCCTAATAGCCTGCTTATTTTCTTCTGTTAAGTTACAGATTAAAGGTATTTCAGTTTGTGTGTGTGTGCGTTTCTTGTATGTTACGGAATATAGATAATGAACTGTAATCCACATGAACTGCAAAAAAAGTACTCATTGTAGAACTGCAGAAGTGCTCTTGGTTATTACAACATGATTCCTCTGTTTGCTTCAAGTAAGCTAACTCTAAAAACAAGCGAGCAGAAAATGAAGTAGCTGCTTGCATATGAATTCCCAAAAAGTACTATAGAAGTTACAGATGGCAAAAACTTATACGGTCATTTTGCCAATCCTCCTGCCTGTAGGAGATTGTTCCCTGTGGTACATTAAGAGTTTTATAACTTTCCACAAGATTTCCTGGGTTCCCCAGGGAGAGGATTTTGGTCTGTCAGGAGTGGTAGATGAAGAGTTCTTTTACTGTATTTTACAGCTGGAAAACCTATCTTTTACTGACAATTGGCATTGACACTAGTCTGAGGACCACAGTATGTTCCTGTAGATGTGAGAGTTTGGCAGAAGCATTAGAGTGACTGAAGTTTGATTTAAAACAAGGGAAGCTGGAGTCAGAGATTTTTCTCTGTAGCTTCAGTTAACTATATTAATCTTATCTTATTGATGCACAGAAATATTTTTTTTAACAAATCCCAGGTGTAGGAAGAGCCACTTTAAATGGTCCCAACATGCAGCATGAAGAATGCAGGGGATTAAGTATTTCTGTAGTCATATCTCCAGAACCTATACTAACAAAAGTAAATATTATAAAAGCTACTTCTCATTTGGAACAGATTGATTTATATCCCTGTATAAATGCACAACAAAGATGAATATGTATTTAAATTTTGAGAAGGCTTAGTCTCTCTGAGTGTAAGGGATTACTCACTTGAATGAGGGTGAGCAGGTAAAGAGGTCTGCAGGATCGGTGCCAAACTTACCAATTTATTACAGGTCTGCAAATAATTTTGCAGTATAAACTTAAAAGTATTTCACCCACTTTCTAAGAAGGACAGTGAGTGAAAGATGTCCTCATTTTGTGATATTTTTTCTACATATATATTTTATTAATATTCAATATATTTAAATAAAATATAGAAGTTGAAATGGATATGGCACTGAAACAACCCAAACCTGTATAGCAGTTTATGCACAGCACCCTTCTTTTGCATTCTTTTGGCAGATCCTTGGTAGCACAGTTCCAATACAGCAATGAAGTCAGAAACTTTCTTACCCGAAAGCTGTTCTATGAGTGAGAGTTGGAAGTTTTTCTGGCTAAATAACAGTTAAAGATATGGAGTACATCAGAGTGCATCTGCCAACTGCTTGCTTTAATCAGCTTTCAATACTTTCTAAAACTGTCCATAGAAATTCTAGAGAAACTTTACATCTGGAGGTAGAGTTTATGCTACAGAGGTATCTCTTCATGTGGGGTTACAGAGTTTGCTCAGGGCCAATAAAATTGTCTTACCTGATTTTGGGGGGAACGTGTACTGACTGCTTACAAGCATCGACTTGGGCAATTTGGCCTGGGGTATGAACTTTTAACCTAATGTTTTTCAGGAGTATTCAGCTTTTAAATACAGTGGTGATTTATGATAAGTTTTTAACTTTGCAGCTTCCTGTGAAAGGGTAAATATGCAGACTCTTATATTCCTTTCACCAGAGAGAAAAGGGAAAAAATAATTATAAAAAGAAAAGGAAGAGTGGAATATCTTTCACATCTCAGACCAAGATAAAACAGTAATAGGAATTTCTTGCATATTCTCTCCTTTGATTGTGTTCCCTTTGGCTGTTGCCTTTCAAACTTTCCTTCGGGTAGCTAACAGAACTAATCTAAAATTAGTTTAGTGTTGGTCTAGAATAAGGTCCTGTTACTCATTTTTGTGAAGTGGATTCCTACTAAATATCTTGCTCTAAGGTCTCAAAATTTTAATCACTTTGAACATCCCTGCAATTAGTTTTTGTTGTCAGCTATGATATTAGTGACAAAACTATGTCAAAACTGAGAAGACATGAAGTATAATCCATTGTATTCTGTTTGAAAAAAAAGTTCCTGTTCATTTCTACCTACCTTCTTATACCTAGCCTGTACACAGTAAATTCTTCCTTTAGAAGCTTTAAAAGTTTACCCGTTTAATCCTTAAGAGAAATGACTGTGTTTATACTTTCATCCTTAATTAGTAGAATGCAATATAAGTTCTCTTTTTGCCTCATGAAACACTCCTATCACCATAACAATGCAAATCATCCATAGTAAACTGGAATATCTTTGTCACAAACCAGTGTTATTTTCATCTGTGTCAGTATTTTTCATCATGGACTTCCCTGCTATTAAATGTGCTATAAATATTCCAAATTAAATTTCTTTTAACTTTTTATACTTTAGACTCAAAATTCAAAGTCCCATTTTCAGAGAAATAATTATCTGTGTATGTGCCTTGTCAAACTGGATGTTTTTAATAAGAGTTATATTTTTAGTGATATCTGGCTTCTTATGGTTGTTTTTTTTCTTTATAGACAAAAATCTAGATTAGCTGTGTTAATGGAATGATGAACCATCCAATAAAATTAGCAATACTAAACTTTCAGACTTCATATTTCAATTTTACATCAATGTTATTTTAAAAAATGTGTTTAGTAAACATATTTTGTTAACCAAAATACAGAATATATTTCTTTTACACATGAATTATTCTATAAGTAGTTCTGTAATGGACTAATGAGGAAATAAACTGCCTGAAAGTAATCGTCAGCATATCATAGCTATTGTTGTGGTTTGAATTTGCCATTATAAGCTAGCACTGTTGATGGAGACTGGGGATTTTTTTGGTTTTGGGGTTTTTTGAGAGAGAAAAATGTGTAGGACATTGAAGTGTTCAAGTAGGACAATCTTATTTCTAGGTGGAAAAGGTTTGGAGATGTTCCATTCGTTTCACTGGATGTACGCACATGAAAAAGTGAATTCAGTTCTCTTGGAAATTAGTGGTTCTTGTTTAGGATAAAGAATGTCTCTATTATTTCACTTTTCTTGCTGCTTATGTATTGTGTTGAATTTTTTTCAAACATGTTATTAGACAGGTTTATAACATACTATGAGGAAAAGATTAATTTTACATAGTTTTGATGATGCTAAAACTGTAAGTGCTACTTTACTAAGGTTCTGTAAGTGCCTCATGGGTTACTCTGTTGTAATAGCCTTCAAAAATTTAATGTTTCTGGAATAAAGCCAAAAACCTAGATATAACCTGAAGCTCATGAAGTTTGTCCCCAGATATGGTATGCTTGTTTGGACCATTCAAATTTACACGCTTTTTCAAAGCTAGATTATGTAGAGTCTTCAATGGTTTACCTTCTACAAGTGGTACACATTTCTGTATAACATCAATATTTTGATTGCATCAATTAGAAAGGAGATTTGGTTAGAGACTGAAGGTGTCTGAATACATCACAAGGAATTAATTGAGGAAATTTTTGTTCATAAACCTAAGAAATATGTAGAGATCATGCTGAAACAACCACAGTGGCATGCTACCTTCTTTGATGTTTGCCACCGAATGCCTTACAAAGGCACATTGTTATTATTCATCAACTGTTACTATGTACTTCACACAAGAAAATTATTTCTAGAAACAATGCATACTATCACACTCTTCCAGGCCAATGAAAATCAGATTTTCAGTACTTAATATGAAACTTCTTTTAACAGGGTTATCAATTATTATTTATGGTAATTAATGCTTTCCTTCTCTAGATCTTCCTTTTGTGTAACACCTATCCACTACCCCTCCCGTTACATTAGAAGTCAGGTATGTTCATTGCACTCTTAGGGTCGTGTTAATTTTCTTGGTATACCTAGATAGGATTCCATTTGAAAATATATTTAATTTCTCAAAAATAACACAGCAATTAAAATTAATAAAATATGCAGATGTGCAATATATGCACTACCTATTGTCCTTGTAAATCCTTGAGCAACTGTTTATTGGGAAAATAATATGAGTACCTGGGTAAAGACTTTCAAGCATATCAATATTTTGAATAAGTCCCAAGTCAACTATCACAAATCAGCTTGGTTCAAGGCTGATTTACTAAAACAATCTCAAAACACATGCTAAGCAAGTGAAATCCATAGTGTCTGATAATCACATAACAAATTAAAGATTATTCTGCTTTCCTCTGAGTTCATAAGTTGTCCTTCTAGGGGCATATCCTTTTGACTATTTTTATTTAGGCAATCTCGCTGTGGAATGCAAGGATTGATTCAAGTCTTTTCAGATCAGAACTCATTAAGAAATTTGTTGTTAATCTCTTGCTACATTAAAAGAGGCCTTCAGTTCCTGAATAAATATTTTTCTGAGGAAGGCCTTTATAATATTAATGGGCTTCTAGCTTGAATTTTCAGGAAGAGTAGTATGTACTGATACAATATAAGTTCCTGTAGAAACTGCAGAATTTTAAGAAACCCAGTTTGTATCAAAAGATATATTAATATGCTTGACTGTGGAAGTGACACGGGTACAAGCACACAGTATAAAGTTTGCCTTTAAGCATCATGACTGACTCAACAAATTGCATAATGTGTTTTATTTAAAAAAATTTGAGCATAATTCCTACCAGCAATTCAGCGGAATTATAGTAGGACTACTCACATATAAAGAGTCAAGCATATAGCAGAGTGTTTTGCTGTATAGTGGACACAAGTTCCTAACAATAGAGTATATCAAATGCTTAGTATGCTGAATATTCATAGTTGGTGAAAACTAGTAGTGAGTCCAAATTCTACATATTAGATGATGATTGCAATACATATGCATGTATTATAAGCCAGCTCTGGTTGATAGCACAGAGGTCTTAATGTATTCTTAGCATGGCAGACCTCGACACGTTAACTGTAGTGTCCCTCTGTGTGTTTTCTGTGAATTTTACACAGGAAAAGCACATCATACTTTGGATGTGAGTATTCACCACTGTTGCAGAATGTATGCAAGTCTGACACATACTGTGCTGTCACACCGGCACTCCCCAGTATGTTCTCAATTTTTTTTTTCTAATACTATGATATTGATACAAATTATAATTACAGGGTTGTCTACCCTTTAGAATATCTAATGAAACAAAAATAGGTATGCATTTTACAAGATCTTTTTCTTTATAATTATGTAACTATTATAGTAACACAGTATTTGTTATAGCATAATGACTAGCCTTTTAGTAAGTTAATATTAGATATTATTGAACTGACCATAAGAATTTTTGTTTTGATTAGTATTGTAGAACATAGATTTCTGACTTTTTTTTTGTTCCAAATTACCTGCTACCTCTGCACCTTCATTATTAAATATTATTGCCATCTTTAGATAATTTTGCTATTCTCACCTACCTTTATTTTGTGGTCATCACCTGGGTTTTCTTTTACACCTTTCCTAAATATTATTATTCCAAACACTTGATTTATATTTCTGTCTAACCTTATCTTCCTATGGTATCACTCTCGTTTTCCACACATGTCGACACCTCCTTGGCTTTATGAAAATCCTAAATATGATAACATTTTTTAGAGGCTTTGTTGTACTGGTGATGTCACACAGTTAGCAGTAACTCTTTAAACTTTTACTAATAGCTCAACTGCTGCACAGCAGTGTGGAGAAAATGCTGTCCAAGTGTGACTTTCACAATTTTGAAGGAACAATTTTTTTTGTAACGCAAAGCCAGTAGTGAAAATATTTTTAAAAACCTGGGTCGTTCTCCTTTGTTATTTCTATTTTGCTGCCAAAAAGTGAGCTGAAGATGTTCTTGTTGGGAATAGATTTATTTCACTTCATTAGGTTTGTTTTAGAAAGGCTTCCAACACAAAAAATTAGACTTTAAAAAGAAGGTTGAGAGTGAGAAGGATGAAATTTTAAAGTTGTAACGTCAATCTGGGACTGTTTTGCAGTATTTAATGGCTGACGGTGTGGTGTTATTAACCTCTGTTATCTTACTAAGAAAGTAGACACTGCATTTCATGACTACCTTGAAGCTTAATAAAAGGTTTCTTTGTTACTGTTGGAAGATTCCTTCATCCTAAATTCTTGTGCGGGCGATTCAGAATTCAAATAAGTATTACCCTTGGTAGGTGACCTCATGAAAACTTCATTGTTGATTTTTGGAGGATTTGCATAATTTCTTATGGTGTTCACTAGTTCAGTATGGGCCTTTCACGCATGTAAATGCAACTTTACTGCTCATAGCAGCACTGGTGGTAGTATAACTCACTTAACAAACAAGTATTTGGAATAGTTTCATAAACTCAGTTCTCACAAAGCAAACTATAGGTGATGTAACTTAAACGGTATCAGGAAATTCTGCTGGCATGACTATATTTGGTTCGAAATTGTGAGAAGTATGCGATGCAGACCACTTTTCCTTTCCTGCAGGGAGGGAATGGAGTATTATTCTGCACAATTTCCTGTCACTGGGAGAATGGAAGAACACCCTAGATGGGGTCATCCCTGAAATGTGGCACTGCTGAATGTGGTCTATTGTTTTCCCATATTTCACAATACCGTATCAGTAGGATTAAGTAGGACAACTGCACAGTTCTTTTAAAGTGAAGTACAAGTAACCAGTCTGAGAAAATTGCTAATAGCAAATAGAGCAGCTGGGCAGTTTAAAGGCTGCTTTGTTTTCCAGGCTGTTCTCTGAGCTTCCAGCCTCATCTGTCACCCCTTTCACACAAAGAAAATTATTAACTATTATTATGGTTTTTAAATAACTATGAAGAAAAAGCCAGCCTGGTTCTTCAAATGCTACTAACACTTACAGCTATGCTAGAAAGAAGTCATAGGTTTATTTGGAAAATACTTCCTGACTGGAAGATCAGCCCAGTAGATGTTAAAAGGAAGAAAAACGCTGCTTTCCCTGGCAGCTAAGCTAGCTTAGACTCAGCTTTCAAAAATCCCTTAAAAATGGCAAGCAAAACCAAAAATGACTGTATTTTCTGTCTTCTTTTCCAATCCGCTGAGACATTAGATATACCACTAGCAGACTTTAAACAGCAAACTGATCTGATAGGTCAGAGTAGATATTCTGTGTAATTTTACAATGATGTTTCATTAGACTTTAAGCTGCATTTAAAAATTGACAACTGTAGCTGAAACACAACAAATAAATAGTTAAAATGCAGTGAATATTGTTGTTTTCCAGTTAGGAAACAAAAGCTGCATTTGATTATTTTGATCAGTCAGTATAGATTTTTAAATGTACAGACATTTCTTTTTCAAGTGAAGCCATTTTACACGGTTGAAACCACACACTACGTGCTAGAAAAGCTGGTGTGAATTAACCCTGTCGTTACAAATGTATACATCTAGGGAGAAGGAAAGGTGGGTTAAGGGAGTTAGCAGTGACACTCCTGCTTAAAATTTGCTTCCAACTTTTCACTATCTTGTGGGTCATATTAAAAGTAGAAAGTTGATATTGGAGTTACCATTTTGTGTAGATGGTATCTTTCATGAGGTCAGTTTTCTCCATAACTTTTTTCCTGTCAAATCAATTTCAATGTAGTAATTGTGTGTTAAGGTTATGTAAAGGAAGTTTGTGTGTGAAGTGATCATTTTATTGCTCTCTTATTAACAATATTTTCCCTAAATCCATTTTTTTGTCTTCCAAAAGACACAGGTGTTCTACTAGGGTTGTGGGACATATTATGTGACAAATAGTCTAACACTTTGAAAACCAAAAGTCTAATTATGGCTCAGGAAGAAAAACTAGAACTTGAAGATACCAATAATTTCAATTCTGTCTTGAAAAGCTTTGCTTGCCTAGTTGATTTTTTGAAAGTGCCATCTACCATCAGTCATAGTAAGGCAATACTGTTGACTTTAATGGATTTACTCCCATTAGTAAAATATCAACCATAAACTTCTTTCTTGTTATGGTGTGAAAGTACTCCCTGCTCCTGTCCACGGTAATAGATGAGATTTCTGTTGGCATCACAGGAAGTGCGACAGTAAGCTACACAAATACTGGTGTTTACTGAAGCAACAGTCAGTAGGAAATGTAGACTTATATTAATTTAATAACTTAGCAATTTTTAAGGTAAATTGATGTTTTGTATAGTATATGCAAAATTAAGATTTTTTTCAAAAATCTCAATATCTCAGTCTCAAAAATATTAACTTTTTATGCAAGAAGAAAAATAGGGTATATTCAGTTTGATTAAAACACCCCTTAGTCCGATGCCCTGTCTCTAATGGTAGCCAGTCAAAAATGGCAATAAAAAATAAGAACAGATCAAGCCTAACATGAAACTTTCCAGCATGTGGCAGTCCACAGCTTAAAGGATTTTCCAAGCTGAAGGATATATTGTGAAGGCTTCATTCCATGTATTTCTGATAGGTTTTCAAATCTATCAGTAAAGTTTTGACTTCCAGAACACACAGCTACAGTGATTTTCTCAGTTTAACTGTGACATGTTTACACTAGTACATATTTATTTTTATTTTTTGGCTTTTATGTGATAATGTTATCTGAAAAAAATGGTGAATATCATTATTGACTTCCCAGAGGTCAGTTATCACCTCAGTTACCATTCTTCTGGGCAGAAGGGTCCTAAACTACTGAGTTGGCTCTCCTGCAGAAGTGTTATCTCCTCAGTGACATTTTGATGATCCTGTGTTTTTTCTTTTTCTTTTTCTTTTTTTTTTTTTTTTTCAAATGGCACAGCTACTATCTATTTAGTCTTTGTTATGAGGGTAATTTTCAACAGATTTTAAAATCTGTATTCCTAGCGTAAAAGGGTTTCATGCAACCAGTTAAGTGCTTTTAAAAGGACACAACAATTTGACAAAAGCCTTGGGACAATGCGTTGATGTTTAGCATGAAATGGTGAATATTCTTGCTACATATGGTAGGATGGGCAGAGATTTGGGCCAAAGACCCCGAAGGCAGAGGAGCTTATGAAAATTTAATCTTTCATTTTCTAAAACAGAAAGGTCTTGGATTTTGTGGATGAAAACTATACTGAAAAAATTATTTTGTGTGCTATACAGATAAAAAGTGAGTGAGTGTACCCTGGGTGAGGAGAAGGTAGCAGAGGGACTGGCATGAAGAGTATGCTGGTATGTGATGGTAAAAGACCTTGTTGCAGCTTGATAGTTTGGAGAGTGCTGTGACAGCCAGGGGGTTAGGAAAGCTTTATAATTATCCTGGGATTCTTGGAGTTGGAAGTATTTTAACAACTTAAATCTTAAAATATTTCCCTGAGGAACAGAATCTTTTGCTACAATTTACTCAAGGTATGTGAATTTATTATGACAAGTTTTGGGAACTTAAAGTGTAAAATCACAATGTGAAACGTGGTTTTGATTGATTTGAGATAGACACTGTGACTTTGAGAGGCAACTCAGATACACGCTCTTGCAAAGTTTCATATACCAGATGAAGTGTAACGGTACAGTTTTGCTGCATTTTTAAATGGTTCTGCATCTCTAAATATTAATATTGTCCTTGTTTCATAATTTTACATATTTCTAGAAAGATTTTATCTTACAGCAGGAGCCAGAATGTTCCTCAGTGGTTTGGAAACTGCATAACTGTTGCTGTTAACAGTGAGAAAGTTCTGCATAGCCTTTGTAATCATAGGTCAAAACTCTCTAACAATAATTAGGAAAGATACTGTTTATTTTAAAATTAGCTGTTTTAAATGCTCTCAAATTTGTACATTTTTTTTTCTTTTAGGTTAGGAGACCCAGGCTCAATCCTTTTTATAAAAAAAAATAATCTTGAATTAAATAAAGAGTATGTACTCCCTAAGAAAATGAAAATCTGCCTTTAATGTAATAGCACCAATGGATTCACAGAATCATTTAGGTTAGAAAGGACCTTGAAGATCATAGACTCCAACCGTTAAACTAGCACTGCCAAGTCCACCACTAAAACAGGTCCCTAAGCACTAGGTTCACACAGCTTTTAAATACCTCTAGGGATGGTGACTCAGCCACTCCCCTGGTCAGCCTGTTCCAATGCTTGACAAAAGTTTTTAAGTTAAAAAAAATAAAAAGAGAGAGAAAAAATAAGTAACCTTACTGAGGAACACAAGTACGTTACTATTTCTGGAACCTCTGAATGCATGTGAAATGCTAAAAGAAAAAAAGACAAGCATAACAAAGTTTGCCTACTGTTTCTGCTGAATTTCTTTTGTAAAACAGATGATTTAAATGTTCATAGCTTAGTAAATAACTAGACGTGTACTTGAACAATACAAAAATTGTACCTTTAAAAATACCACACAAGTAACCTGTAGTATATTTTTAATTTTTGCCAATCATGTTGGTGAACCACATTAGGACTTTTTTCACCAGAAAAAAAGTTTAATAATGATTTCTCTGTTAAAATATTTGTTTCCCATTATCAGAGCTTTTAGTATAAGAACCCCACAAACCAGTCTTTGTTTCCACTTCAATTTCTCCTACAGCTTCTGTCATTGCATTGTTTAAAAATGGTTCTTTGGTGACATGTGTTTCCTTTTAGTGGAAAAAGAGAACTTTTTTTTTTCTTTTATGCAATGTTAGGATTATTTTTTATTTTAAATTTGGGTTTACTAGCTTTGTTAGTAACAGTAGATTTCTGAAGGTGAAAACCAGACCCCAAAAGTTTCAGTACACATCAAGACCCAGTTTTCTAAGTTTTGTTGAACAGTAAAAGGTATTTTTGGATAGACTAAAAAAAAAGAGTGACTAAATTTGCTTTTCCTTTTCTGTAAAGGTAGATGTACTACCAGGAAAGAGGCTGAAATTAACGGAGTTCAGTAATAATTAATTCTCAAAGATAGCACAAGACCACAAATAGCAAATATTAAAAGTAAATGTATTCAGAAAAGTAGGGGCAGTGATGACAAGTTATCTCTTCTCTCCCCACCTCCCCCTGCCCAAATTATGCTGGATTATTTTTTTATATTAATCATTATTTTACATAAGCAGTTAGCCGATTGAAATACAGTTATAAAAACTGGATGAAACTTAAGGAATATATGGCCCTCATATCAAATAACATAGTCTTAGAAAGTAAAGTACTGAAACTTCACACTGTCACCTATTCAGCTTTAGTAGTCCTTTTACAGACCCTTAAGTCTTACTGTGTTTTATCAGTTGTAAAACTTCCTTCTGACTGTATTCTTTTTGCTCTCTCTGAAGAACTGTCTTCCAAACATGTATTTATGGAGTATGCTGTTTCCTGTATTTCTGAAGAGCTTAGTTGTTTGTGGTTTCTTTTCAAAGCACGTTTCAATTATAGATTTCTATGAAAATAATGATAATATGTACTGGTTGTCTTAGTGGTAGGCAGTCTGTGGACTTCTTGAGTGGCTGAGTGGAGATGTCACCGTTGTCCTCTCCTAGATAATTCATCCAAGGCATATATCAGTAATCGGTTGCCCGGTATCTATTGCTGTGTCGTGCTGGATATTTTAAATTATTATTTTTTCTCTTCCTTGGCTCATATGTTTTGTTATGTTATTATATATAAACAAACTTACAAATTTCTAGCTCCAAAATCTGAAATATGACAAAGTTCAGAAAGATTAGTTTTTGGTTTTGCCTGATTTTATTTTTCTTCTGGGTTATCCTATAATATCTTTGAAACATTGTTGAGACTCTCACAGAACAAAAAAATCATCACGATAGTATGATAGTAACGGAAAGGCTGTATAAGCATCATGAACATAACATCATGGGGTTTGATCCCCTCTAGCGGTTTGTAATCTTCCACTTCTTGGGTTTAATGCGAGTTGTTTGTACCTGCTGCTCACTGTCTGCCTCTCCCTGTGCTGAGTCAGCATCTGAAGAAGCAGGGCAGCCTTTGTCTCCTGGGCCCTCAGCATCCCTGCCCTGAAAGGCACAGAAATGTGGGCTAAAGGAAGAAGAATTAGTGGAAATAAAAAATGCAGGGAGAAACAGCAATATCTGGAAGCTACTATTGTGAAAAGAAGACTCAGTATTATATACTATATATTATATTTTCATTAATTTTACTTAGAATTTTATTTAATTAATAAAATAGAAATAAAATATATTTATATTTAATTATACACTACTATTTATCAAATATATACTACTTGATACAGAATCGTGCAAGAATCCAAACACTAGTAAAATACAAAGTACAAATTTTTTATATCGTGGAGGCCAGAGGGTGAAATAGTTTACAAACCATTTAAATTCCTTGGTCCCCTAGAGCTTCACAGTTTCATACACTGTGACACCTCTCAATGACTGTTGTACAAGTTGCTTAGCTTTTCTGTCTCTCATTCTTCATGTATCAAACGAGGATTATCTTGTTATAGATACAACAGGATTATATATATATTATACTACATATATAATCGTAAATTCTATATAATATATATATATATATATATCAAATTCTCTAGAACTAAGTGGGGCAGAGCTGATAGAGAAGATAGCCGTCTTCTGAGTTAGGATCATTCTCCAAATCATCCTCTCGAGTCTAGATCTTCACAGAACTTGGAAGATTACCTTGCCTCATCTCTCCTCTCCATCCAAAGGGCTGAGATTAGCCTTTGTGAAACTTGTGCCCCTGAAATAATGTTTTCAAATTTCTATTAAGATTTTTTCATATAACAGCAGTAGTGGAATTTATTTCCATATGACAGCATTTATTTTTAAGATCGCCTTCACAATGTTGATCTAGATGAATTCATGGTTGACTCTGATGAGCAGGGGTGTGGCAGCAACTCAGGTTTGTGTTCACACAACTTAGTCACGATCGGCCAGATGCAGCCTGGAAGCCTGACAAACCTTAATATTCGGTTACAGAAGAGCCAACATAAGTTTATTGTGACATACTGGTCTTCAGCAGCCTTTTAGTTCCTGTGGGAAGTGTAAGTGGTAGTAATTTTCTAGTGTAAGTGTTCTTAGCATTTTGGTAGACATGGTGGTAGGATTTCCACCACTGTGTGTTGAGGAAAATAAGTGCAGGTTTCAGAATTAGGCTATCTTTGATTGAACATGAAAAAGAACACACACTGGATTTCTCATCCACCATTTCAGGACACTTACCATAGATAAAAGTACATAGAATATAAAACATGAGTAATATCTGTTTGGTGAGGCTTGAAATCACCCTGCTAGGAGAGAGCAGAAGACGAGGGGGGTGTGAGTGGAAAAAGAATGAACACAATCATTGTAAAATCTGTCCACAAAACACACTTTTCACTGAACACAAAATAAAACAGAAATTTTTTAGTGGGTCTGAGCAGTCTGCCCTTTTATAGTCTTGGTTGAAAAGGATATTCCCGAGAGCAGTATTACTGATGAAAGTAAGTGGATAAAAAGGTATATATTTTCTCAGATTGAAGCTTAAAGATAAGAAGTGTAATAAAATTATACATAGTTTCCATTTTATTGTTGTTCCTCTGTAAAAAACAAATGCTAAGTAATAACTGAAAAATTTTCCTAAACTGAGGAAAAGCCCCTATTATTTCCTAAGTTCCTGTTCTGTGTTTGACTGTTCTTATCTCTGTTGATTCAATAAAAAAGAGTCGGTTTTATTTTCAGAAAGGTCAAATGACCTGCAATCTCAACATCAATACAAAAGCTGTCATGGTCCTAAGGTTAGTGAGATTAAAGCTGACATCTTCATATTCTGACTGTTTATGGTAAATAATTTTAAAAGTAGAATGGTAAAACAGTCTGTAATAAAAAAAAAAATCTAATTCTTCAAGCTAATTTGCTTTAAAATACAATTTCACATGCTAAAAGATGTTAAAATAACTAGATATGTAACCTGTTTGCGTTTGCATGTCAAATGTAACCAACATTAAAAATATTAATACCAAAACACCAATGAAATGTAGATTTGAATAATTTAGCTCAAGATTATCTAAACAGAAACAAATGTATTTCCTTCTCATTCAGTACTGAACATGCCAGCTTAAGCATTCTTCCTCTAACTTTGAGGTCTGGGAGAGATGTGTTAGAAAAAGTTTGTCTCGCCCAAAAACCAAAACAACAGGAAGGCTGGTGTCATTTACTATTTGGACTTGCCACCACCTCAAACCAGAACTACTACATTATTGTACAAGATGCTATTGTTCTGAGATTTCAACTAAAGATTTGCATGGAAGGAGTCAAACTATTCATAATTTTTAATGCCTATTTTTGTGGTTTTTGAAAAATTAATGAATTATAAGTGGAAGAACCATTACTCAATTAAGAAAGAGGGAACTTTGTCAAATATGGTGAAATGAGAGCAAGGAGGCAGATACAGGAGAGGATAAAGAGAATTACAGGGTTGAGGAAGGAAAGGTAATAGTCAATGACAGTTCGTGAAGTGAGGAAAAATGTCTGAGTTCAATACTTTGAGTGCTAACATAAAGAAATTATAATGATTCTTCCTGGGTATTACTGTTTTTTATTTGAAGTGGTTCGGGAAAGATTCCATTTGAAAAAAGTGTCGGTGACACAGGAAGATGCTGATTTTTCCTCAAATTTGGAGTTACCTTTGCTTCTTTGAAGGATCTCCAAGAGCCCAGTATTAAAGCAGGGTTTCTAAAAATCCCACCAAATTTTAATGCTGCGTTCCATGCGAAACTTGAAGATATCACTGTCTCCA
Source organism: Falco peregrinus (assembly GCF_023634155.1). Classification (NCBI taxonomy): domain Eukaryota; kingdom Metazoa; phylum Chordata; class Aves; order Falconiformes; family Falconidae; genus Falco; species Falco peregrinus. The sequence continues at coordinate 3,063,778 of NC_073722.1, forward strand.
AGTTTAGGCTCAGGGCATCATATTTAGCACAAAATAAATGAAAAAGGAAAAATGAAAAAGGAAAAATGAAAAAGGAAAAAGGAAAAAGACTTTTCATGCTTTATGTAAGTCAGGTGGTTAAGGAGCTCAGAGCAGATGACTTGGGAATGAGACTGAGAGAGCTGGCTTTTTTTTTAATTTGGTGAAAAGGAAGTGAAGGGGCAATCTAACAAAAGCTTGGAGCTGTTTGATGGGCAGCTTCAAAGCTGGTGATGCCAGACTACTTACTCCCTGTAGTGCTTGACTATGAGGTATTATGATCACTGTTGGCTCGTTGGGTGATTCAGAATAGGTCAGTAAGAAATATCTCTCCCTCACAAAGGGTAGTGTCACACCACAATAGGTTATCTTCTGAATTTTTCAAGATTTGACTAGATAAATCACTAGATGAGGTGATAGATATCAGTATTTCTGCTCTAAGCAATAGATAGGAGTAGGTGACCTGCACGGATCCCTTGCAACCAACACTTCTGTAATTCTGTGGTAGTCTTCTCCTGCTTCTACTGAAGTCTTGTATAGTTTTTTCCTTTACTATGGTTAGAGTAAGTTGCCACTGTCAAAGATTTGGGGCACAGACTCTCCCTGTCACCATGCATACTGAGCATTTTGAAAAATACAGCCATGAGGCATAAAATATGCAAAGAGGCATCTTTGAGTTCACCACAGAAGACCTTCAAAAAAATGGTGATTTGCTTTTCATTAGTAGCATGTACAAGAAGCAAGCAAAGTAGAATAGTGATCATCTGAAAGATTGTGCTAAATAGTTACAGTAGTAGAAAAGGCATTAGTATTCTGTCCACACATCTAGGGTTAACTGTTTTCTGCATCCTTAAAAAAGGGTGAGAATATTAGCTACACATTTCCTGACACACAGTTGTTTCCTCTGTTAGATTCGTGAGCTAACAATAATTATATTCACACATTTTCAACCCTAGGAATCGTTTAGATTTTTCAGATTTTTAAGGTGTTTAGAAAGAGCAGTGTAGTTTTTGTGTGCTTCAGTGTGTGTCTGCAAAGCATGTGGATACTAATAATTTCCAATATTCAGAATGGTCGCTATTTGAAAAATATCAGAAAAAAGACTGCAATAGGGCATTTTTTTCCTGACTATCTGACACTGTTGAACTTTCTGATTCTTAAACTAAGAAACATAGTTATCTATTTAACATATTAGAAAATGTAAATGTAATTTAACTATGGTCTCTGTTTTAGACACATGCCTAAACTTTCCATAACTGAAAACCAACAGTGAGCAAAATTCCCCAGGATTCATGCAGGTGTGTTCTAAAACAGTAGTTTATTTTGAACCGGGGCAAAATGTCAGACCAAAATAGTATGAAATTGTCTCCAGACAGCTACATAGAACCATAAAATCATTTAGATTGGAATGGACCTTTAATATCATCAAGTCCAACTGTAACCTAACACTACGAAGTCCACCACAAAACCATGTCCCTAAGTGCCACATCTACACATCTTTTAAATATCTCCAGGGATGGTGACTCAACAACTTCCCTGGGCAGCCTGTCCCAATGCTTGACAACCCTTTTTGGTGAAAAAAATTTTCCTAATAGCCAATCTAAGCCTCCCCTTCTGTGACTCTTATTCTATCACTTGTTACTTGGGAGAAGACCAATACCCACCTCGCTACAACCTCCTTTCAGGTAGTTGTCGATAGTTATAAGGTCTACCAGAGCCTCCTTTTCTCCAAGCTAAACTACTTCAGTTCCCTTAACTGCTACTCCTAAAACTTATTCTCTAGACCCTTCACCAGCTTCGCTGCCCTTCTCAGGACATGCTCCAGCACCTCAATGTCCTTCTGGTAGGGAGGGGCCCAAAGCTGAACACAGGATTTGAGGTGCAGCCTCACCAGTGCCAAGTACAGGGGGACAATCACTTTCTTAGTCCTGCTGGCCACGTTGTTTCTGACACAAGCCAGGATGATACTGGCCTTGGCCACCTGGGTACAACAGTGGCTCATGTTCAGCCAGCTGCTGAGAAACACCCTCAGGTCCTTTTGTATCAGGCAACCTTCCATCCACTCTTCCCCAAGCCTGTAGCTTTGTCTGGGGTTGTTGTGGCCCATGTACAGGACACAGTATAGCAGCAATATTATTATTAGTAATAATAATAATAATAATAGTAATATCAACATAAGAAGGAACCAGCCTCTATGGAGAGGAGGTTATTTTGTCAAAGATGGAGAAAAATATTCTGTTCTTAGTGTTATACTTTCATAAAGATCAAATCATTGTAATAATCAAAAATATCTTCTTTAATTTACCAAAAAAATGTGGTTTTGATTTATCTGTATTTATATTATGAAGCTTCGGCAAGCCACATAGATCAACTTGTCCAGCATTAAGAAGTAGCTGGGGCAGAAAACCTGAGAGTTTGTTTGCATATAGTGTTCTGTAAAAGCGAACTTATGGTTGTACTTGCAGCAAATAGCTTGGGAACTTCATTGTAACAGGCTGAGACAAAAATAAAAATGTCTATAAGCTCAGGCAGTGCTTATTTTTTTCCATTTCTTTGCTTTTCAGCCTGTATTTTTCAACGGATCTTAAATTTTCTGCATTTCTTTGTCCCTCTAGAATTCATTAACTCTAGTTCTAGAGCATAAAGGAGACAATTTAAACGTAGCAATGTTTGTGTTATTTTCATTTTGAAAGAAGTCGTCCAATCAACACCTGCAGACTGTGTATGTATTAGTTTACTCTGCATGCTGCCTAAAAGTGTAGTCTAATGAAGTTTTTGATAGAGTAAACATTTGGAAATGAAATTTTTATTGTATATATTTTCAGTGTTGTATTAATAAAGCAAATTAATCACCCTGGCACCTCTTTTCTTGTGAAATTAACTTATTCTGAATTTCATTTCTCTTTCACTCTATATTTAGATCTCTTGCTATTCAGACTGCTCAGTCACATATGCATTTATATGTAATATGGATTATTTGTCATGGTATTTTAGCTTTAAAGCACTTATTTCTAAAAAACCACTTTCATCTAAATATATTGTCATGGCATTGTCCCTATTAATGTAAGCAGTGATATTTATGAACATTGTACATAGCAAAGATTATAAGAGTGTTCTCACCAGGAATGTGTTACAGATTTTTTTAAAAAAAATGTTACAAAAAAAACCCCCATTCTGTTAGATAAAACCATTTCAAACTTCTTTCGTTACTTGGAAGACGTAACATTGTCTTTACAGATCTTTTGAAGTTAGGATTTTTTTAGATGGTTGAAAAAATTCGTCCAATATTTGAAAAGATCAACTTAAAGAGATGGCTGGTCATAGAACTTCAGGGCAAACCCCAAGAGGGTTTTGATCCACGATCCCTTAAGGTGCTGTACATTTGTGTTTTCATTCATACCACTGCCTTCAAATACTTGACAAGTTTGAAAAATACATGTCTTTGTTTTATTTCTCACGAAAGGTTTCATTCAGAGAGGCACTGTAAAATAGTATATCCTCTTTATGTTGCTCTTCTTGGGAGTCAAGGAATAGTATGGCCTAATGAGGTACAACATAGGTTATCAACAGCATTATATGATGGACTTCAATAGCTTTACATCAGAAGCAAACTTAAAGGCTTATAAGGAAAAAAAATTAAGTGAAGAGTTAGTGCCCCGTGATACCATTTTCCAGGAAGAGAAAGTTCAATAATAATACCAAATAAAAAATACCAATTAACAAAACCAAATTCTTAATGAGATACTGTGTTTGTTCTGATTTGGTTATGATTGCTGAATAAATAATTCCATGAATTAAATATTTAAATATTTCTGTAATCTTCAGAGCTAACAAGTATTTTTTAGAAACTTCAAAATAATTTATTTGAAGTAGTTTAAGTGACAATTTTCAGAAGAGCTAAGGAAAATGGTATCATTTATGAAAAGCAATAAACACAGTTAAAGTTTTACAGCACTTGAAATGTGAACATACTATATTAATAGAACCAAAACTGATTACCTGACGCATATATTGTTTATTGTCATTCGGCATATTCCCCGTAGTTATTATTTTATTTCTGAAGAATGCTTATGTCATTATTTGTGCTTATTTGAGCTAGAATTTTATGATTTAAATGTGGTGGGTCTAGAATGCTGGAATATAGGGATTTTGCTGCTTTTAATTGGTCTTTTACTCTGTATATCCTTAGATGGCATATGAACATAGGACTGAGCTTAGTCTGGTAGTTCTGATTCAGCTGCGATCTTTCCTTTTTGAAATGAATCTATAGTTATGTGCAGAATGAAGTAACAAGGACGAATAAATCATAAACTTCCTCTTAATGATAAAATTAAACCTAATCACTCATAGCTTTTAGACCTAATACTTTATGAAGTCTTACATTGTTAAATATATATTGAGGCAGTTTGGTTTACTATTAAATATCTGAGACAATATAATGAGATTTGATATGTTAACGTGTAATTTTCACCAAGTCCCTGTTGTCTCTTGCCTGGAACTGCTAGTACAAACAAATAGATTTTTTTTAAAAAAAATAATAATTATGAAATGGAGTATCATTATAATATTCTTTTTGATCGTTATCCGTGGCTGGCATGCAAATGAAGGTAATGGAACAATGTAACCAGTGTAAGGGTATTCAGACATTCTTGGACTACAAGATAAAGCTTATTTACTTAAGAAACCAGAAATGTGAATTGGAAAATTTGCACTGGGTTATGTTTGATGTCAGGAAAAAATGAATTCTGAGTATCCAGTTTAGGCCAAATCTGTTGTTTAACTCTGCTCAAATGCTGCATCTGAAAATACAGCTAAAATAAAGTGGTTCAGTAAAAAATGTTCTTGCATTCTGTCAGGATCCCACCAGAACTGTGCCTCCCCTGGTATATCTTTGCAGTTTAGCTATAGGAAAAACTGAGTTACAGCATAAACACATGAAAAAAACTTACAGTACTGAGATCAGATCAAAGCTCTGTCTTGCACAATATTGTGTTTGATCAATTATGAGTACCTAGGGAATACTATGAAAACAGGGCAAGTATATATTGATAGCTCCCAGCCTACTTCCGCATAGGTGTATGAATCTGCTTCCAAATCCACTGCCATCCAATTTTCCCTGAATGGTTCTAATTCATTCACAGCTTAATTATTTGTGTGAGAAGAAATACCATCTTCGTTTTGAGCCTGTCACCTGTGGCTTCATTTAATATCCCCTAGTTTTTGTATTAGAAAAGATAAGGAATTGGTTATTGCCAGATTACTTTCTCTATACCACATGTGAATTTCTAGATACCTGTGAAAGGGATTCCACGTTTAGATTTTCCAGGCTGATGAGTTCTGGCAAACTTAGTGTGTCTGGTGCATTGCGCTTGCAGGGAATATAGAATGATAGTATCATAGAATCACAGAATGGCTTGGGTTGGAAGGGACCTTAAAGATCACCTAGATCCAACATCCCTCCCATGGGCAGGGACACCTTCCACTAGACCTGGTTGCTCAAAAGGCCATCCAACCTCGCTTTGAACACTGCCAGAGATGGCGCACCCACAACTTCTCTGGGCAACCTGTGCCAGTGCCTCACCACCCTCACAGTAAATAATTTCTACCTTATCTGATCTAAATCTACCACTTTCTGGTTTAAAGGAATTGCTCCTTGGCCTGTCACTGCATGTCCATGTAAAAAGTCCCTCTCCAGCTTTCCTGTAGGCTCTGTTTAGATACTGGAAGGCTGCCTTCTCCTCTCCAGGCTAAACAACCCCAACTCTCTCAGCCTGTCTTCACAGGAGAAGTGCTCCAGCCCTTTGACCGTTTCTGTGGCCCTCCTCTGGACCCACTCCAACAGGTCCATGTCTTTCCTGTGCTGAGAGCTTCAGACCTGGACACACTGCTCCAGGTGGGGTCTCACAAGAGCAGAGTAAAGGGGCAGAATCACCTCCCTTCTCCTGCTGGTCATGCTTCTTTTGATGCGGCCCAGGATTCAGTTTGCTTTCAGGTCATGTTGAGCTTCTTGTCCACCAACACCCCCAATTCTTTATCTTCAAGACTGGTCTTAATTCATTCTCTTCCCAGCCTGTATTTGTGCTTGGGATTGCCCCAGACCACATGCAGGACTTTGCACTTGAGATTCACATGGACTCACCTTTCAAGCCTGTCAACATCCATGGGGATGGCATCCCTTCCCTCCAGCATGTCGACCATACCACTCAGTTTGGTGTCATTGGCAAACTTGATGAGAGTGCACTCATTCCTACTGTCCATGTCACTGACAAAGATGTTAAAACAGTGCTGGTCCCAACAGCAACCCCTGAGGAATGCCACTTGTCACTGGTCTCCGTTTGGACATCAAGCTGTTGACCGCAACTCTTTAAGTACGACCATCAAGCCAATTCCTTATCCACAGAGTGGTTCATCCATCAGATCCATGTCTCTCTTGTTTAGAGACAAGGATGTCGTGTGGGACACTGTCAAAAGCTTTGCACAAGTCCAGGTAGATGATGTCAGTTGTTATTCCCTCATTCGTCAATGATGTAACCTTGTCATAGGAGGCCACCAAATTTGTCAGGCATGATTTGCCCTTAGTGAAGCCATTCGGCTATCACCAGTCACCTCCTTATTTTCCATGTACCTTAGCATAGTTTCCAGAAGGATCTGCTCCATGGTCTTACCAGGCACAGAGGTGAGACTGACTGGCCTGTAGTTTCCCAGGTCTTGCTTTTTTCCCATTTTTAAAAATGGGGGTTACATCTCCCCTTTTCCAGCCCATGGGAACTTCACTGGACTGCCACAACTTCTCAGATATGGTGGACAGTGACTTAGCCACTTCATCTGGCAGTTCCCTCAGGACCCACAGATGCATCTCATCACGTCCCATGGACTTGTGCATCTTCAAGTTTCTTAAATGGTCTTGGACGTGATCTTCTCCTATACTGGGTGGCTCTTCATTTTCCCAGTTCCTGCCTTTGCCTTCTGCAACTTGGGCAGGGCGGCTGGAGCAGTTGCAAGTGAAGACTGAGGCAAAAAACGTATTGATTATCTCAGCCTTCTCCATGTCGCAGGTAACCAGGTCTGCCATTTCCTTCCAGAAAGGGACCACATTTTCCCTTGCTTTTATCACTGACGTACCTATAGAAGCTTTTCTTCTTGCCCTTGACATCCCTGGCCAGATTTAATTCTATCAGGGCTTTAGCTTTCCTAACCTGATCCCTGGCTGATCGGTCAATTTCTCTGCATGCCTCCCAGGCTACCGGTCCTTGCTTCCACCCTCCGGAGGCTTCCTTTTTGTGTTTGCGTTTGTCCAGGATGTCCTTGTTCATCCATGCAGGCCTCCTGGAGTTTCTGCCTGACTTCTTCTCTGCTGGGATGCATCACTCCTGAGCTTGGAGGAGGTGATCCTTGAATATTAGCCAGCTTCTTGGGCCCCTCTTCCCTCCAGGGCTTTTTCCCATGGTACTCTACCAAGCAGATGTCTGAAGAGGCCAGAATCAGCTCTCCTAAAGTCTGGAGCAGTGATCTAGCTGTGCATCTGAATTTCAAATAGCATATGATGGTGGCTGAGGCCATAAAGACTAACTTTTAAGTGTTCGACAAATTGTAGAGTCATAGAATAGTTTGAGTTTGAAGGGACCTTTAAAGGTCATCTAGTCCAACCCCACTGCAATGAGCAGGGAGTCCTATTGAGTAATTCCTTGAAGAGGTGGAGGTTTGCTTTCCTAAAAATCAGGGCCCTAACTTTACTCTTCGCCTGACCCATGTCCCTCAGGATTGAGAACTCCACCACCTCAGCCAGGCTGCCTCCAATCTTGACATTACGAATTAGCACACTTGTGTTCATGACCAACAGGTCCAGTGTTGAATCCCCTCTGGTAGCGCTGTCTATTACGTGGTTTAAGAAGTTATCCTCAATGCATTCCAGGAGTCCCCTGGATTGCCTAAAACTTGCTGTGCTACTTTTCCAGCAGATGACGGAGTGGTTGGAGTCCCCTAGCAAGGCAAAAGCCTGCAAGTGCAATGCCTCCTGTAACTGGAAGTGAGAAGGTTTCATTAGTATAGGGTGGCCTGCAGTACACACCAACCACAAGGTTCCCTTTATTGCTTGGGTCTCTAGTTCTTGCCCAATATGACATTCTGATTTGGATCCATTCCTTCCGCAAAGATTTCACCTTGATTGCATTCACATCTAATAAGGATTAAAGGAAATTACTCAAAATATTGATCTCCTGTGAAAGATTTTTTTTTTTTGAAACCATATTCTGCCGAGAATAAAAGAGATAATTTGGATAATTTTGAACTGGTTCTAGACATGAGGAAGACAACAGAGACATTTCTCTTTCTTAACTGTACTGCATCGCTAAAATCCAGATGCACAGGCACTGTCGTATTTATCATCAAGAACTATGGCAGGATCACTCAAGCTGGGCTGAGTTTTGAGTAAAGAGTTATATTCAAAAGAATTATTGGAATTTTACATGTGTCTATAAATAAATCTGTGTATATTTCTATCCATAGACAAAATACATATAAAAATATAAGTTGGGTGTAAAATTTATTTTGTAATTACCCTTAGAAATTCACCTTTTGCTTAAAAAAGACCATTTCTCACCTACTTGTAAAAAGATATTTTTGTATTTTGTTTTATAGTTTTCTGACTTTTAAACTTGATATCATGTTTGGAAAGCACATGCAATATCATGGTTTATCACTTTTTAGATTTACCGCTTCCATGGCTCTCATAAAGCTTTTCAGAACATTTTATATTTCTTCTACATAACTGTTTTAAATCTAATGATGTATTTAAAGATTAATGTCATTCACTATTAGAAAAATGCATGTATTTTTAGTTTAAAATATTATGTGATAGTATTTAGGAATGTATTTCATAAATTGCATTCAGAGTAAATGATAATACTAAAATAGTGAATTTAATAACTTTTATATATGTTTAAATTTTAGGAAAAGGTCATTAGAGCTGTTGCATGTCTGTCTGTGTTTACCTTAGTGAATAAGGAATTTAAGTTTAAAAGTACATGTTGGAATGTGTTTTGATTCCATTTCAGTGCAACTGTATATTTTGGAAGAAACTGCTCCTGAGGTGATGTGGGACAGGTTACGTTGCTAATCTCACAGCTGTCCTCTAGCTATCAGTACTCACAAATCACACAGTCTGTAGTAAAAAGAGTAAGTTGAAGAGGTTAGAAATCCAGAGAAGACTTTGACAGAGGTGATAGATTATATGAAATTACTGCAATCTGAAGATTTTGTATGAAAGGGAATATCTTACATTTGAAATATATGCTTGTGTTTGTTGCCCTTAGGGGTCATGTACCATATGCTAGGTACACGGAGTATTTTTTAATTGTTATCTGATAATTTTTATAATCTTGTAATAGAAAATTATGAAAGTTCTCCTAAATCTCATGGATCGCATTCTTAGGTTAATTCCCACTTATAGGAAAAGATTGCTTGGTTTATTTTTTAAATCCCAGTTCATCAATAAGGGGGGGGAAGAATCCCAATACCTGATGTGGTAACATGGTTACAAATGCTTTTATATTTGCTGAAAGAACTCATGGCTGATCTCAGTCAGTGAGTAAACTGTGAGTTCATTCCTTAAACACCTTATGAAGCCATGAGAAGTGATTCTGCACCCATCTATTGCATATTAAATGTGTGTGATACAGCACCATATTTACTAAACAAAACTCAAGAGATAGTTTGAAAATTCTCATCTTCTGAAAACACTAGAAAATAAGTTTTTGCTTTTTTTCATACAAGAAATAGTTATATATGTAGCTGGCTGAATAATTTACAATGTTCTATTGTAATTTCATAATTAGTGTCCACAGCATGTTTAAGAGGGTCTGAATGGTCTTGCATGCACAGATTATTCATTTTTTTTCTTAATTTCTGGAAATAATTCTTTATTTGTATCTTACTTACATTTGTCTCCCAAATACTGAGCTTTCATTCTGAACTAGGTTATAATTGTCCTGATTCAATGTATGTAAACAGTTTCTCATTCTTCATTCAAGTTTAAGGACATAGAATATTATAAAGCTTCTATGCATCGATTACTTATTTTATTAAAATAAGAAAATAGTTTTCATGGCTATTATGTAAAATCTAAAATCCACAAAACATAGTTCAATCAACTGTATAAAATTAAGAATATTAATATAAATTTTGCAGGTTTTGCCTAATTATAGAAATGTACATTTGAATGACCTACAGAAAAATTCAGCTGTATGTATGGTATGAAATTCAACTTTATCATTATGTGGAATAGATTATAGAGACTTTTTTCTGTATTTTCAGAATTTTTTTTCTATAATTTGTTCTTAACAGTGCACCTTGATAACTTATAAGCTACCCATTACATTGAAATAGTACACTGTGCCAATTTCTTCTTTGGTTGAGGCCTATGATGTATATTCAAGCTGCCAGGAGAAGCAAAAATTAATATAAAATTTATGAGACAGATTGAGACATTGCAATGTTCTGAGCCTCAAACTGTCTAAGCACAGATACAGTATACACTTCTGTAAAACTGTCTTTAAAAATCTTTGATTAAAATTGGATTCAGTTCTGTATGTGCTGAAATAAAATACTGTGATGAATCTGACCATTTAAGTGCACACACGTCATAGAGGAAAAGGATGTTTTCTTGCAAGTGATTTTTTAATTGTAAAACCTTCAGCAAAAGGAAACATTTCTAACATAGATATATGCCTCAATTGAACAAGGAACTTTTCTACCTTCAAAATCAGAGCTGTAGTTATTAGACATACTTTTAGTTTACTTACATATGTGGCTATCTAGCAGTCTTTTTTCGCTGTCTTGTTTTCTACTTTTTTTTCTTTCTCTGAAAAAGACAAGCATGTATTACTAGTTTAGGAAGGATTTTCTTGGCCTGAAATTGTATCGAAAGACATTTCAACATCAGCTATGAAATGGAGACAGGGATATCAGGTAGTTAGTAGCTAAAATGCAAGGCATGAAGAAAATAAAACAGTAGAATATTACGGCTCTAGCATATATAGGTTTATGTACTTGCTATTATTTATTATTTGTGACATTAAAGTATTGGAATACTTGAACCATGGTCTCTGATTCTTGCATTGGCTATAATAAATAAATAAATAAATAAAAGCTCAATTGAGCTCATTCAAAACTACCACTGATCTCAGTTAGAGCTCTGTGTGTAAGCAGCGGCTGAACAGAGTGTTTCAAAAATATAACACTTTGTGTTGAAATATTTTTTTTTTAATAATCCCTACTGTTGGATCCTGAATAGGAAGGGATATCATCTTTCAGCTGTCTCTAATTCAGGAAAGACAATTTAAACCAGCACAGACTACTTTAAAATACACTTTATAGTCAGTTTAATAATGAGGTGTTAGTCTTCAAATACATGTTAGTCAAAAGAACAGATGTTGAAAATTAGTGGCTCATTTTTTGGTTCAAAACTTGTAATTTTTCAGTAATTTCTTATCACATGTAATGACCTCTTCCATTGGATATTGCTGGGGTTAATGAGAACGTTTATCTGAGAGTTAGCAATTTCTCCTTTGCACTTTTTTGAAAGGGAATAAATCAGCTCAGATTAATGCAACTATTATGATTTAGTGTTTTAACAACAAAACAATTTTAAATGTAGGAAGATTACCTGTCAATAATAGTTATAAGCTGCTGAAAGATGGGGTGCAGTTTCTAGTCTTAGGACACCTAGCTAGCTGCCTAAATATAAGCGTTTTCTTAGTAAAAAAACACGGCCATTATATCCTGGCAAAAATCTTTGAGGTTGACAAAGTTGTTTAGTAGTTTGAATTGCACTTGCTTTCAGTGTGACTAAGCTCTTTCAAGAATTTTGGGTTTGGTGTGGAGACAAAGACATAGGGTACATGGAACACTGCGCAGAGCCTTAGCGCTACAAGGATCTGCTTCTGGAGCCTGAAGCAGTATAGCTGCAGTGATGGACTGCAGCCCTATTACGGGGAATTTCCTTCGCTAAGAGCCCACACTGATTGGCCTCTGTACAGCGCTAGGTTAAAATGATGGGAAATGAAAGCTGATGACTACAGTGAGCATGCACTCTGCCATGTCGGTGTACCAGCTCTTGGAGAGCTGACTTTGGAAGCTTGAACACAGCAAGCAGTCTGTTACGTCGTGTAGACAAGCCCTGAGTAATTCAATGAATAATGATCTAAATTGGTATTATAGATTCTTCAGCGTTTTTATGGTGGCTTTATTTTGATACCTGTAGCTTTTAGAAGTGCTTACTTTTGGTTCACCCAGTTAATGGCAATATCAAAATGCTTTCAACACTTAGAAAGGAAAGTAGAAAAAAACTGAGTATTTTTTGGTAGTAGTTTTTTACAGGTAGTGTGAATGCCCCATTTTTTTCTTTTAGAAGTTAATGATCACAGTGTAAGTGTTCTGCAACATAACCCTATTATCAATGGAGCCATGAAATTCTTGAATGAAAAGAACAATATGAGTTAATTAAGGATACTACTATCTCTGTAGTTACTAAAACGTCTTTGTATTCTGTAAATAATTCACAGAGTTGTTCTGTTCTGTGTTCAGGGACTGAAATTTCTCATATGCTTACATTACGTGCATATAGTAAGTGGATGAATACTTATTATTTATACCACCGTGGAGTTGCTCTGACATTTAGAGTAAGTAGCGGTAGTGCTATCACTCAGGTATTATAACTGAAATATTTAACTTTAAGTAAATCAGTATCAAAAGGCTAATGACATCATGTAGCAGCTGTGCTGCTTTCTAATTCAAATACTTCAAGTATGAGGTATTTCTAGTCAGAAATCATTTATTTTTTATCAAGCCTAGTTCTTCTAGGCTCCTGAGCTATACATAACTAATTATTTTTTCAACTAAGACAAAAACAAATAGTACTATAAATATTTTATACTATCTACAGTACAACAAAGATGACTACAGAATGTATTTGCAGTCGTTTGTTCACATGGGGTTTGCATTGTTTTTCAGAAAGTGCTGGGGAATATGAATGAAAAACTCTACATGTATAGATCCAAATAGTCATTTGGAGTTTTACATAAAATGACCTGCTCTCTAGACATGGCTCAGTAGAATATTTCAGGTGTACTTTTAATTATTATTTCCTTATAGTCTACATATAATTACTGCCACAGAGGTGGTACTAACTAATCACTCTTCCTCTCTAAAACCAGTGCATATTTTCCCAGCTGGAGATTAATGCATATTAGGACACTTTACTGATATTTTGCCATTGGAATAATAGCTATTTATCTGAATTAGCATCACTAGCATATTGATTCCTTAGCTTGGAGCATTTGTAGTCCCATGCAGTTATGAAGCATGAGAAATAACAATACTAAACCCTCAGTGAGAACCCTCGCTACCTTCAGGTTTCTGTTTTCAAGAATACACATAAAACATTTTAAACTAACCTTTGATATATGTATTAGGTTTTGCATAATCTTATAAACATTTCAGATTATTAGACCCAACAATTAAAATCACAATGGGCATTTAACTCTGAAAAATATTTGAAGAATTCATTCTTTTGTGTCCATACAGTCTGAAGTCCCGGGAAAAACCCACGACAGTGAGCCACCAGAGACGTAGCAGACTGGGGACTCTGGAATTCCATCTCAGATATTATGAACATGTACAGGGATGAAATATTGAAGTTCAGATAATAGTTTTATAATCAGTAACTGAGTATAGTCCTGACTGTTCCCTGCCTGTTAACACGGTCACCAGATTAGGGTCATGGTCTGACTTTACCCAGGTATGCTTTCCTAGGCAAATAAGTCTCAGTAACTATCAGTACTTTCATACTACCTAGTTTACAATGGAAAGCATCGGTCTTCCTGGAGCAGCGGTCAAACTAATCAGAAGGAAAAAAAAAACCCAAAGCAAACCAAACCCCCAAAAGCAACACCCTAATTTCTCTTAAATGGAAGTTTAGGAAAGGGATTTGATATCTGTAGAAGCAAGTGACTGAACATGATAGTCCTAAAATCCTGCTTTGTATTCTTTTGATTCTGGATCCCATAATAAGAACTGGACTGAGGAAACAGGACAGTGTATTAGAGAGACTGATAATCACAGGTTCTAATTCCAGTAGTTCAGAGTAAGGAAGTGGTTTTCTGGCTTTATGTGGCTTTAGAGGTTTAGCATGGTGAGATGAAGATGGAAAATGAGCAAAGAATAGATTCTGACAACATTTTAATGCTGTTATTTTGGAATAAGTAAATTATTCCAGTTTTCCGTAGTTCACAGAGATTAATTACTAGTGAGGTTTGTTTACCTTTATATTGTATAAAATAATAAATTGCAATAGTTTCTTAAGTAAAGTAAAATTAAGAAATGTGGACAATTGACAGCAGGTTTCTTAGGATCCTAGTCTATCCTCTTTGATGCCCTTTCCTCCTAATAGCCTTTCCATGACTTATGAAGCTGAAAAAATGGTCATGTAATCTGCTAGTGCAAAGTATTTACTCACTAGAATGAGGAAGAGACTATGTACTAGTTGGATTTAAAATTACCTTCTCTTTGGTCTGCTCTTGGAATAGAATGACACACATTACATCTTACACAATCGACTTCTTGACAATCACTTGAAAATTTCAGGATCTAGGTAAATTTCAGGAAAATCTTGTCATCAACCTTCACTGGTATGTTGGATTTTACCTTACTCATTAAGGTATTATATAAGATCAACCTAATTTAAAAATTAAAAAACAAAAAGAAACAAATTTTCCTTCAGACTCTAGTCAGATTCTTCTCTATATCATAATTCATCTCTGCACTCACATCTTCTTCTTAATGTCCTGTGGAGCCAATGCGAAATGCTTTAACAAGATACAGGTAATTCAAATTAGCACATTTTTTTTAAAAAAACCAACTATTTAGCTTACTTTAAAACTATCAGATTGCCATCACATAGTCTATGAAAATGTCTTTTTTTTTTTTTTTTCTTTTTTCTTTTACCAAGTCTTTAAATCTTCTTTGCTTCAATATTCGCTAAGGTCTTGTTTATTCCATAATTTTATCCTAATACCATAGGAAAAAATATAGCAGATTTCTTAATATGTTACAGTTATGGAGGTACATACTGAATTACTGTTCACACAAGTAGCTTCTCAATGTTTTTGTTTCATGATCCCTAGTACATCTGCTGATTTCAGAAAAACAAAAGTAAGTACTGTAGTTCATAATCATAAAGATCTGATGAATTGTACTTAGATTTAATATGCTTTATTTAGAAAGTTATTTCAGGTTTTGTACAATTTATAGAATAGAAAGTATTTTGAAGGAGTGGAATTTGCATAAAAACAACATGCAAATCACAGGAATGTGTGGCAGAAGCTGAGCTGAGGTTCTGAGGGTAGTCCTCACACTCACTGTTACCTGTGCAATGCACACTGAGTCCGGAAGGCTCTATTGAACGTCCAGTCTGATTCCATTCATCACAGGTCACAGAACTCTCCAAACCTTACAAGAAAGTTTTGACTAAATACCTCACTGTAGGATGTTTGTTTTCCAGTTATCACATAGAGCACAGCATGCAGTTATGACAAGCATATTACATTTATAACATGTCAATAGATTATACTTACTGCCAGAAAACTGAGCATATGCATACCTAAAACAAAATGGCAAACTGAAATGAAAACAAAATGAATGCCAAAATAATGCCCATGAGCATCTCTACCATATGTGAACCTGAGCAAGTTATATTATGGAAATAATATCAAAAATTAAAATGATTAGTAAAAATACTGACAAGTAATTTTCTTTATGTGAATAACAGCTTAATATTGTCATCTTGAATCTTTTTTTGGAACCCTAGAGATGCTAATGAATTAAAAAATACGTGGGAACAAACCACCCCAATTGGTACATTGAAAGTCATTTAAATCGCAAGAGGATTCTTCGTTATTGCATTGATATAGCAAATAAGTTGTTTCATGAAATGGCAAGCACGCTCTCAGTGAAACATACTCATGCTAACCAATGTTGTGTGTGTTTAGATGTAGACAAAATTCATACGGGACAGTAGAAGTGGTAAGACAAACTGTATTTACCTTGTGCTGTGATCAGTTTCAACTTGTGCTTGTAACTAATCCACCCGTACTGCAGCCAGTCTAACCTTCAGTGTCTAAGCAGCTCATTTAAAGTAAAATCTGTTCTGTCATGCCAAGCCCCTAAATAATATAATGGAATTGCAGAGTTTTGATGAGCAGTTACAAAGACATAGTTATGCTCTGCATTTACTCCACAGGTGGAACTTAAAACTTATTTTCAAGGTTCAGAAATTCTCTTTCACTAGAAAATGAAGATGTTGGTTTGAAATCAAAAAGAGTATCCAGAGAGATAAAAGAAACAAATTTTAAGAAACCTAATTGTACAGGAGATAATATTACCAATATATATCCTATGAGTTTAAAAGATCTAAGGTATTAAACTTGCCATTCTCAAAAAAAGAGAGAAAGTGTATAGATGTCATTGTTGCGTTATACAGCAAGTCAAGATTAGTATATATGAATTTTTTTCTTTGTTGATTCTCTGGGGCTAACAAGTTTTTTTAAGGAAGTTTCTAAATAGCTGGCATTTGCTTAAATTAATGACTCTAGGAATTCAAGAAATGAGAATACTTACAGTGTAGTAACTCCAGGTAACGTGAAAATACTTATTTTTAGGAACTGACATCCAACTTCTGTAAAGTAAGAGATTACAATGACACTGCTTTAAGAAATTGTATCACTAAAAACACTGTATGAGCTATCCATGTTACGTTAATTGAAAATAAGAACTTCACAAATTCTGAATTCAAATGTAAAATATTACAAGCTTTAATTTACCACATACAGCAGTTCTTTATGCTGATGTATTATTGAATACAAATATTAGCATTACGGTATATAATGTGATCATTTCAAAAGGTGTTTCATTTTCTCTAAATTTCCTTCAAACTTAATTCTGTCTGCAAAGATATTTCAGAATTCAATTTTTTTTTATTGTGGCTGTGTTTACATGAACTTGTAACATAGCATTCTAACACTATGCAATAATCAACAACATAAATTTCTGTCCTGGTATAAAGTGTTTGCTTATCATAACTATGTTGGTTCCCTGTTCTGTTCTTCAGCACTGAATCTGACAGACGCACTCTGTGCCATCAGTGGCTTACACTGAACTGTGTAAGGAGGAAGCTGCCAGAGCATTTTGTTTCAAAAACCTTCTAAATTGACTTCAAAAGTATCAGAATATATCCAGGGAAAAAGATAAAGAAATCATGAACTTCAAAAACTACACTGGTTGCTAATATTTATTAAAGAGAACAAACAAAAAAATATATGTAATATATTTGACGTGTCTGTATATTCCTTCTCTGTAAGCTGTTTTTCCATTTTGCCATATTGTGACTATGAGAATTAATAACAGCGTAGAGACTCAGTGTGTGAGAACCTTTCACTATTGATTTTTATCATTTGAAGAACATTTATATCAAAAGGGTAGATTTCAGCTTCCCTGTAAGGTGCCGCCTGAGCTAATTGGGCCTCATACAGAAAAACCCTTGAAAATCCTGCAGGTGACATGGGAAGGGGCCGTTCTCACCCCGTTCGCCATCTCAGGTGCAGCACAACACCTTTTTTGGTGTTTTTCTTAAAAAAAAATAACTCTTTGTTTTTCTTCACCCTTTTTGAAGGTTTTCTGTCCCAACAGACTGACAATATTTTAAGTATAATAAATAATCCTATCATCTAACATTACGAAGAGCTGGAAATTATTTATTAACAAAGTAGATTTTCTTCCTGACAAATGCAGCAGAGACTTACCTGTCAGGCTACTCTGCTTTCACACCCAGAGTACCGTTCCCGTCACTGAAGTGATACAGGCTGCTTTTGCCTCAACAGAAGCGCTAGTTATTGTCAAAGCCCTGCAAGGATCTGACAGCTGTTAGCTTTCAGGAACAGTGCAGAATGAGACAATGTAGAATACATGGATTTTAGCAAAACATGGAGCAAAGAAATTTAGCAATAGGAGGAATGAGGGGCCGCATAGCTCTAATACAGGTGATAAGGAAGTATTAGTGTATTCAAGAGAGAATAGCAACCCAAAGAAAGCAGCAAATACAGCACAATATTATGGAAATGAGTTACTTTGACACAGGCTTACCTTCTTCTGTCAAGTGTTATCAATTCCTTTCTTCCCTTTTGTGGCAAAAAGGGCATCAGACTTTCTGTACTCTATAATATGCACCTGCTCATGATGGTATGCTCACTTATGGGATCCTCTAAAAAATCATCAGAAAGATTTCACTCAGATTTTATTCATATCATTAGTAGTTACTTTCAATATTGTACTTTTACATCCTGACAGAATAACAAGAAAAGTATTTTTTTCCTTTCCTACTCTAATCTTGTTTCTAAGACATTAGGCCTAATAGCTGGATTAAGTGCATGATAATTAAACAAGGGTCTATTTTACTGATTCTCTATTGTCCTCATTGCCATCTGCTAATATCTCAATTCAGATAAATGGTAAAGCAAAACTTTTGAGTACTTCAGATAATTTCTAATATTTCATGTTTGGGGGGAGGATCATAGTGCCTACCTCCAAGGGGGGGGGTTGGAGGGGAGAAAAAGCAATGTGAAATAGTTCTTGAAACATTTTTTATTTTGTGATTACTACCCCATATGGAACACTAAATTTGGTACTGATGTGAGTAATTGAACTGTTTATAAGGTTAAGCATATCTTTTTAATGTTTTAATTGAATCTACACAGCTTGTCATATGGTAGCAAACTTCACTAAGGGGTTCCTTCCTCTGTCCCCCCATGGTTCTGGTTTAATCTCTGATTTAAATCTATCATTTAATGTCATGGTTTGTTGTAATTACAGAATATAGAACCTAACAGTGCGTGAAAAAGCCATGAATCTGTATTAATCTAAATACTCTAGACACAGGAATATTAAGGAGGAACATTTCAGTCACCAAAATTTTAGAATTCTGATGTACGCTAACTTTGTACAGTATATATCTTAGGAAATGGAAATCAGGCTATTTTGGAAAAGAGAGCGAGCAGCTGAGATATTATGCCTTGCTGTTATACTTCTCATTGAACTCATAATTTGGGTTTACATTCGCTTACTCCCTCTTCTGCCATCTTCTGAAATAGCAGTACCTTATATCAAATAATTGAGGCAACATCTGCCAACAGTTTTGTCTACAGAACGTTGAACTACTGGATCAAAACTACACCTTGGAGAGTTTTAGTATAGGTATCCTAATTTTCTAGCCAAGTTAGATATTCGTTTTATGGCATATAAGATGTAGGTGTTTATAAGCAGTAAGTGTCTTTTGATGCAATAAATTACTTGCATTAACCTCTTACGTGACAATGGTGCAAAAAGAGATTTATTTATTTTTTCTCTGCCAAGAAAAAAAGGTGTCTGAGATCCTCAAGATATGTAAGAATGTGCAATATGGCTGTATAACTGTCATAGTATCAGCATATGAGTGGAAACAGACATTGGATAATTTTTAATTTATTACAGCTCTTAAAATAATTTTAGGTTGGAGGGGAGAGGGGAATTAATCTGAATTTATCATATTGTAAATGTGTTCTCAAATGTTATAGAAATTATTTCAGCTGCTGCTGCTTAGGAAAAAGAAATCAATAAAGGAAGTCAGACATGACAAATGAGAATTTCAGGCCCAGTGACAGTAGACAGAGACCTGGGTGCCTTATATCCGCACACCTTTCAATCAAGTAAGATGTGTACTGCAGTGGAATAAACTGAAGACACTCTGGCAGCCAAGTAGACTTTGATCACTTTTGTTCATAGATGTGACTCATATTTCAGTAGCCTCTTTTTTTCTAAGCTACTGATCTTCCCTAAACTTTGCAGTGAGCGCTCAGTGAACTTAAAGAAACCTTTACTCATTCTGCAAACAGACTTTAAATACTCATGCTGGGCCACACTGTTTTTTTCTTAAAATATCAGATGTAGTCTCTTTGTTACAGTTTTTCGTCCAATGTCCTTCACATTCTACAGGGCAAAGTATTGTGAAAGACAAGTTACTTTTTATAATCCAGTGCTCTCATTATTTCAGTTTTATAGCAGAAATTAAGTTTGAAAATACTCATTTGCCTACATTTATTTTATGGGGGTTTGTTGATTCATGTTTTTTGTTGATTATGCTTATGGTTTTTGTTGATTTCATGGCACATTAAGAGACACAATTAAAAACAAAGATGATAAATATGCTTTCATAAATCACCCTAGTATGTCTGAGGGGAAGACTAAGAAGAGTTCATTTTTTCCCAGTAAGGATACAGGGGTATAGAAGGTATAGTGGGGACTGCTTCATTCTTTTGGTTGGTTTTAATGGTAGACTGCACCCTGGAAAGCAACACACTGGTAGGAACATATGATGTAGGTTTTGGTTCTGCTGTTCTTGTGCCAAAGTGCCAAACCTGGTGCACTGTTCTCTGTATTACCTGTTCAGTATGGCCTCTGGAACGGGCTGTGCCCTGTACTGTACAAATTTTAACTTTGAAGGCCAAAAAACCAAAAACAAAACAAAAAAAAAAAAAAAAAGAAAAAAGAAAAAGAAAAAAGAAGGAAAAAAAAAAGAAAGAACCTAAGAAAGAAATAATGCCTGAGTTGCAGATCTATGACTTGATAGTGTAATCAGAGCCTTGCTTTGCTCTTACTAGATCTACTTTGGCATTGCCTTTTCCAGTGGTGCCAAGTCTTTCTACCTCTCTACCCATGACAGCAATTGTTGACCTGCTGCAGAACACACACTGCGCTCTCCCTGCCCAAGAATGAAAAGCAGCAATGTTAGCTACGTTGTCTCAGGTCTCCCAGAGGCATTGTAACTATCAGAAGTAGAGTGCTACCCAGAAGTTCTGGGAGTAGTGCTGCCTTGCTACACCTTTCTTTTTTTAATGCTGCAAGAGTCATAAATAACTTTCCTTAAACCATCTCAATATCCGGTCTCTCTAGGGAAAAACCCTAAAAAAAGTACATTTGATACGGTCATTTATAGCCAGAAGTACCAGTTTAAGAACACAGCATGGGAAAAAACAGGTGAAAACTGAAGCTTTTTGCTTTCAATAAAGAGGGATGGTGAACGTTATCCTAAAAGAGATATACAAAAATATTTGGTTTAGATTTTGAGCTCTCTAGGAAGCCACCTTGGAGATGACTTTCTGAAACACTGTCTTGTCT
Source organism: Falco peregrinus (assembly GCF_023634155.1). Lineage (NCBI taxonomy): Eukaryota > Metazoa > Chordata > Aves > Falconiformes > Falconidae > Falco > Falco peregrinus. Next base: position 3,085,054 of record NC_073722.1, read on the forward strand.
TCTACTGCCCTTTAGTTAATGTTGTGTGATAATCCCTGGTATTCAAATCCAGAGAGAGAGTTTATCATTCCTTTTATATTAATTTGAAATTATTCATTATATTCACACTTGCTCATTCCTTGGCAATATCAAAAATAACTATTAGAAGTAATCATTACAATGGTTTACAGCAATAGTGATCAAAGAAAATCAGCATTCTATGCATCATTAGATTCAAAAAAATTTGCAGTTTTACAGTGATTTGGATAAAAGAAAGAAGCTTGCCAAGAAAATACAAATTCTTCAATAAATACTTTAATTTTTTAGGGGCTATATAAATAATGATTTTGAGAAACTAAGTATACTTTCTGCTTTGTTCATATTTTAGTAGTATACTCCTTTTTGCTGTTTCTGTAATTAAGTCTTATGACATTCCAGAAAGCATAAATCCTGCTGAGATGTTTAAGTTTGGAGCAACCTCTTGATGTACAAACAAAATAAATAAATTAAAAAAGACACCCAGGATCTTAACAAGCTGTTTCGCTTTTACCTTTGAAACAAAATTGAATGGTAAAGCAATATGGCCTACTGAAACTGTTCTAGTGTCGTTGTTAACTAGAACCTTCTTTTGAAATTCATTGCCTTCAATTACATTTTTTAAAGAATTTTAATTATGTGCCTGAAAAGAATAAAGATGCTTCAGGCTCCATTTGTTTATCATGGAAGGCCTAAAAAAAATGAGGACAGAGCTTCCCAGCTCATGCAGAGGTTGCAGAGAGAAAGAGAAGACTTTTAATTCGACAAGTTCAGAGAGATTTCTTAGTTTGACGTGCACAGCAGGGGGTCTTTGAGTGCCTGGCAATACTTCAGCATTCTGAGCTTTGAAAGTCTTTCCCTGCAGCAGAAATTGTATCAAAAGCCAATGATAATATTCCCTGCAAGGTAAAGGACCCTATTGAAGATTTCTAGAGCTGTTTATTTATTCATCACAGTTTTTTCTTTTAGGATGTATCAGCCATATAGGTAATAATTCACACAGATGCTAGGAAAATGAAATAAATAAATACATAAGTAGGAATCCTTCATTAATCCTTCACCTTTCCCTTTAGTTTTCTATGGGCCACGTTCACCTATAGCTGTGTTCACCTATAAAATTTCTTGTTATTCCCTGCCATGTATTCTGCAATGTTCACTTCAAATCTCAGCTTTTCCTTATTTTTAACAGAATTGTAATTTCTGTCTGCCTTCTACCACCAGCTGAGTACATAACATGTTTATGGCCATTTCTTTCCACTAAACCCTCAAAGTGATTGATTAATTTTACAGGAGGATATTCAATTTCTTAGTGGTCTTTTCAAATCATTTTTAAAGTAGATTTGAGGTAACTGTTTCAAAGCCAAGATTAAAGTGCTATTTATATTCTAGACATTGGAGTTTTAATGTTTCAGCATTACTTTTGTTTGAAAAGTATACACATATTTTTTCATTCTGTTTTTGTTTTGTTTCTGCAGTAGAGCTGGGACTGTGAGACTACGACAACCTTTCCCTTGAGTAATGTCAATATCGGCTATCACTTTGGCAGAATCAGCCAGCTCAGTGAAGACAGAAAAACCCTCCTTCCCTCCTGTTTTTTCATCTGCTGGTGGTATTCAAAGTGACCTTCCTTTATAAATATTGGTGAGTGACCACATGGGGAAAGCAGTTCCTTGGTGCAAAGAAACTTGTTTCAAAAATCTGTGTTGACTAAGGGGTTTCCTTTTTTTTTTTTTTTTTGTCTTTTTTAAGCATAACCACACACACACACACACGTGCAGGTGTTTGGGATTTGAGGGGTTTTTTGTTTGCTTGGTTTTTTTGAGGTATTTAACAACACTTTTTATTTTAGATTTATAAGCCTTTATAGAACACTAGCATGTGCTACCTATTCAAACTATATGAAACAATCATCCAAAATACTAATTTAGAGAGAGAGAGATACTTCCTGACAGCAAAGAAGGACCTCTCCCCTCTTCCTGCTACTTTGTGTTGGCTAAATGGTGTGGAATGGTATAAATTTGTCATAACGCCCCAAATATGGCAAGACAAAACTTTCCCAAGTGTAGGAGTTAACTAGAGGCTGTATTCTAGGACTCTCTGGTATAGGAAGCATGCCTAGGGTGAAATCATAACACTGCAGAAATTCTGATACCCACAGGGCAGTCCAGGAATGATGTAGTAACTGTAGCAGTTCTATAATGCTGTCTAAATTACATAGTTTGTTACTGGAAAAGTTTTCAGGTCATTTAAGACTATATCAGCCGATTTATCCTGCTTGAGATATCCAGTATGCCTAAAGAAATTTTCAGTGTTGAAAACAGGTGTGAAGATAGTGAAATAGCCAGCCACCCATGGCTCAGGAATATTTACGGTCCTGTAACACAGAACATTACAAAGTACATACCCAGATACAAAACATACTTAGCCTGGCTGGGAACACTTTGGAAGCTGTAAATGTAAATATGTACAGGATCTAAGGCTGGAAATTATTTAAGGATTACATGTATTTAATCTAAAGATGTTGCCATAAAGAGTCACTTAGCCAGCTGCCATTCAGTATTAACCACATTATTGCAATTATCTCCTATTCAGACTACAGTCAGACAACTGTGATGTATGATTTATGACTATATGATAAGTAATGTTTGATTATATTTTAATTATTTTTCTCAACCATATGTGTACTTGAAGTATGTCAGTTTAAAGGACCAAAGAAACTTCAAAAGAAATATTAATAGGAGCATTATCATGGCACCAGCCTAACAAAATAATGCCTTTTCATCAAAGGAACCCTTCCAGCAAGAGGAAAGGCTGGTATATGTTGTGTATGTATATCTTGCTTAAAGAATGAGTAGGTGTGCCATTTAGACATTCCTCAGGTATGTGTTAGCATTGTCACTGATTTCCTTGGCTACTAGTAATCAGGGGACAGAGCAGAGAAGAGAAGGAAGAGGGCAAAAATTCAGCAGATTTGCGTAAATGGCTATGCTCTATCAACGTTCTTTCCTTCTGTATCAACTATGTGACAGTCTTAGCAATTTTGGGGGTAACATTTGAGTATACAGGTAAATTAGTATCAGGCTGGGTTTTGAGGGTTTGGGTGAATCTCTTAGAACAGAATTAAGTGTTCATCTTGGTCTGGGATCACAGTAATAATTTCAAAAAATGAAGGAATAAATGCATTGGATGAAGAATACCTTTACTGCACCTTTTCATCTAGTAACATTGTGGTAGTCATAACCACATACTGCAACATTTAGTTCAGTGATGTATGATGGTAAGGTTGCATTTAAACCGTGAGGGCAGGGTAGACTTTCAAACCATTCATCTTTTGAGAAACCACTTTAACTGTGTTTCAATTCTAAGGTTGTCTGTCAACTCATTTTTATATCTTTCAAGGATAGTGCGTAGCTTTACAGTAGCTGTATGGAATAACTTGCTGTTTGATCATATATTTTGTGCATGTAGCTGCTTTCCTTTAAAATGGATAGGGCAGAACTTTAGACAGTCCAACAGTTAAAGACTCAGGATTTCTTGTTTTCCATGCAAGATTCCAAGTACAGGCATACAGATCAAACTCATTGTTTTAAGTTATGATGATATTTTTTTGAAATCTTGCAAGAGCAGCTGGTATACTAATAACAGGTGATTGGATGATCATAAGCTCTGTTGGGACCACAGCAACTGCTCTGTCCTCAATAAGAGAGTGTAGCAATTTTGTAGAAGTTAGGATGTGACCAGAGATGATCAGATACAATGGTTACCATTTCTCAGTGCTTCTCTGGTAGCTCAAAAAATGGTGGATTTTTTACTTTTGCCTACATCCAGTTTTAGAAAGACGTGACAAAGCATGCCAGTAATTTGTGATATTGTTTTCCTGTTTTATTGATACAGCCATGCATTCACTGTCATCTGCCAGATGGTTCTATACTCAGTAATATACTGTTTCCATTTCATTTTGTATGTATTTGGTATTTTGTTCAATTCTGACATTTTACAAAGTGGAAGGGGACTTAAATCAAGAAAATTGAGAAGCGTAAATTGATAAATAAATATAGTAAATGTTGTATGTATATGCTTATAAATCTTCTCTCTACGTGAAGGTGAGATTGAACGCAATCTTGGTTTTAGCCTATTGTGTCACAGTGGGATTAATCCACCTCTGAGTGTTTTATTGGGGTTTTTTTAAAGCCTCAACTATTTTTCAGGAGTTGCGTGAAAAATCCAGTGTAAACTGTAACACAGAAAGCCTTAAAGGCCAGTTTACCCCTCTGAAGCCTGTAGCTCTGAACTAGACACAAAGGCTATAGGGGGACACTTCCTTGCAGCTTTGTTCAAAAGTTGATTGATTGTGTACATGGCATTAACTTCCAGAAGTATAAACTATCATTAAACAGTGTTGCTCTGGGCTAAGTAAAGGACTTTGCTCTAAAAGTATATATATTTTTTCTTTGTATTTATAAGTTGTCCCTTCATTTTTATTTCATTTTCTTCTTTCTAAACTCAAGAGCATGCTGAAAATAGAATCTTGGATTGTAAATAAAAGTCACACAAACTGCCAACTAGCAGAAACTTGATGTTTCAGGAGCTAGAACTAATAAAGCCAGCTTTCCTTTGGAAATCTTGGGGGTTTTGTACTGCAAGATCACCAATTTCAGCTGCAACCCCAATTTCCCTATTTCTCTTGTCTTCTGTTACCCTCTTTGGCTGAGACACGAGAGCTATGCTTAGTCTGCAGCTCCATGAATGCCGAGTAGCCCAGCCAGCTCCTTTCAGAATGCTTGGATTCTACCCACATTCTTCTCCCTGGGGGTATGAATTTGGTTCTCCATCCCTGAAACTTGTAGGGTCTTAATTATCTTTTAGACTTGCTTTTTTTTTCTGATTTGGTTAACCAAATCAGTGGAGAGAGATACAGGACACACATACAGACTGGGATTTTAGCCTTAGGTAAGGCTAAAATGTTCAGACATAATAAAAAAGATCCAAGAAGTAACTGGAATCCCCATGCTGCCATTGGTACTAAGAGACAACTCAACAAAAAAAAGTTTACAGAAATGTTTTTCTTAATTAAAAAGCAAATTTTTGTGAACCGTATTTATGACTCTTAATGACTTATTTGATCTTTTGCTTGGTAAAAAGCAGTTAAAACAAAACAATTCCCCCTGCCCGATGTTTTTAACTTAGAAAATACATAAAAGTGATTTGCTGATGTTGAGATTTTACATTGATTATTTAGCTACATCATCTCCACTGCTCACGTGTAAGTCTAACCAATTAAAATAGAGAACACTAGTCAGTGATGGTTTACATAAAATATTCAGAGCTCAAAGATACTCACAGATAATTCTCAGTAATCAAAATATTCATATAAAAATCTCAAAAATGCTGGTAAATACTTGAATAACATCTGCAATTTATCAGATGTGACATTAAAATTGTTAGCACACTGCAAACAGAAATGGAAAAAATAAAATTATATATATACATGTAAATCATGAAGGTAATTTATTCCTTTTCAAAAGGAAATATAATTTTGATAATATTATTTGTTTGAATACTTTAAAATACTGAACTACTTTAAAATATGAATGGTGGTACTACTTCCTCTACTAAACTATGGGGCAATCTAAGCTTAAGTGTGGAAAGCTGCTGTGGAAAGGAAGTAAATGAGAGGGCTCTGAAGAGGTGTCAAAGCCTTTTGAGTGACAACATTTAGGAAGCACTAGCTATTCATGTGGCAATATTTTCAGGTAACTAAGTAGCCGTCTTGTCTACTATTCAAACATCTAGGTCAAAGTTATGCATATATTCTTGTTACTTTATTACAGTTATGCAGCAAAGTTGAAATAAAGTTGGCGTTATTATTTTGCAGATATCTTATAGCAAGAGGAAGGAGGAAAAGATATTTCAGAAATTTATTTTCGTTTCTATTGTTCTGTTTCTCTTTCTTTGCTTTCTAATTTTACAATTTTGTAGTGACTGTAATAAGGGACTTCTGTGCAAGCACCACAGAGTACAATATCACTTAGCTTTCAAGCATCTAATACTTGGACTGGCATCCAACTCTTTTACGTACTGAGAACTAAGTGATGTATTTCAGCATAAGATGCTGAAAGGAGTCAGGTGAACTGGTTAGTAGAAAGTGTGGCATTAAGACAGATGCCACAAATCTCATGTTCCTGGCCTAGGAAGATGCATCTTTGTCAGAGTAGGAGTTGCAGCTGAGTAAGAGTGAGAACATTAGCAGGGTGAAGGTGTCCAGATTCATAGCTAAGGCTGATCTGTAGCTCACTAACCGTTCCTAATCTCAGATTTCTGGCCCGTGCTGTGTTACTCTGCGTGTCCCTGGCTGCAGGCACAGGCCTTTCCATCATGAGGATTGTGAGGGAAGCAAGCTTCCAAATGAACTCCATAGAGATGCACAGTCTAGTCATCATTGTTACACAAGTCTCCTGTATTTATCACTAATGTTGAGAAACTTTAGAATATGAAAGGCGATAGAAGGATCAGGAAAAGCTCAACCCTAGCCTCATGGTTAGTATAGGCTCCACGGAGAAGAAAGGAGAAACCCCAATGTCAGTTTTAAGGACAGCTGCTGAATTTTTTACTGAATAGTCATTGGTAAAACACCTTTCAACTTAGGAGTTTAACTTCTTGTAACAAAGAAGATGCTGACTTAATGAAAGTTACTGAAAATTCACATAAAATAGAATTCATGTTATTTGGTTTTGTATGTTATAGATACAAGTCTTTGGAAGCAAATAGTCTTTTTCAATATTTTTTTCCCAGCAGGTGGGGGAGGGGGGAAGGTATCTTATATATCCAATATACTTTGCTTCATATTCATCCATTGGGATTTCAGAGACAGCATTTCTTCAGTACTTCTCTTTCTGTCAGGTGTACAGGTTTTCTGTGTATGCTTTTGTGATTGTTTTGCAAAAGCATGTTTAAAAGGCATTCTGGACCCTTGACTACATAAGATAGTTAAAGAAACCTAGCATGCATTTTATCAGAGTGCACTGTCAATAGTCAGATTTGCTGTGAAGTAGGTCCTGTGACTCTGGCACAAATGTTATCCTGAGTTTGAATGTATGCTAGTAAGCTATACCGAACCAGCACAAATATACAAATGAATGGAATGCAATTACTGAGGTTTAAAAAAAGGGAATTTAAGGCCAAGGAGATTATTTTCTTTTTCATTACCAGCTTGTTGCTTTTATTCCTGGTAAATATGTTCTGACCAACGCTGCCATTGCGTTACTGTTAAAGAAACCAAAATGAATAGAGCATCAGTCTGCACTTGCAAATCGTCAACAAGCTGTAACCAATTGACAACAAACAGCAACCAAACTGAAGGTTTGCCAGCCAGGAAGATGTACATCAATTAGTTTCTTGCACAGCTAAATATTCAAGTAGTCCAAAGCCGGTATCAGAGATTAAGGTAATTTAAAAGAATTATATTCCTCTTTAGCCACTTTCAAAGGTTTTGTGATTTACAGCTTTATTCATCTCTGTGTCTGTTACACTGTTCCTTACTACATTTTTTCAGGAACTGACCGCAGGACGCACTAAGGCAACTTTAGTCCTTGCAGACATAATGGGCTCAATCAAAAAGGTCTTCCTCCCTTCTGTGTCCACAGCAATATATGCCAACAAATGACTTCTCCACTAATTTAAAGCATGAATTTGAACATAACTGGCAATCTGATTTTCCTTCAAGTAAGGTTCTCCATTCTCCTGGTGCTAGATTTATCTCCAGTATAATCCAGTATGTGTCCAGATTTTGTGAGCCAGTATCAAAGGCAAATCGAGACAGACACCACAGGAGGTAAATTTTTTTCTTCAGGGCCAAGTGCATGATCTTGTAGGTGCTGCCCTGGCAGTGTGGTAGGGTTTCTGGCACAAAGGTTAAGTTATTTATGCTAAATAAGCAAATATTAATTCTATAATGGAGAATAATAAATTTCTACACTTTAGGAAAAAGATAGAAAATGGACATTTCTCTTTCAGTTAATATTTAAACATACTCACGTGCCAGGCACAGAAAAATGTAAAATGCATTCATACTAAAGGTATTTATATATTATCAAAGAAAATTCATGCTTCTGCTTCAGCTTGTGGGGTCTGATCTACTCATCAGAAACTTCTATGGTTATAGATATTCTTTATGCCTTATTATTTTCTTGTGCCAATATTAATATTGATTTTTAATGCATAATTGATTTGTCTGCCAGCATGAAATTCTGAAACTAAATGTACTTAGTTTTCAGTTGAAAAAAGTTTCAACAATAGAAAAATTAGATGGAGAAATTTAGGTCTTTAGGACTAAATGAGCTACAAGTCTCGTTTAAAACTTTCAAAATTATACATACTTAGTTTGAATATGAATATGATTTTAGACATATTTAGACATGTGGAGTCTATAGTTTGTTTTCAGATTTAAAAAGTCACCTAGCTTTTTTGTAAAGTTCCAAAAATATTATCAAGGTTTTTTTTCCATACGATATGTTAGTGAATGTTACATTCATAGCAAACTGAGATCCAAATCCTGAAGCTATCCTAATTCCTTAAAGACTTTCATGCAGGTAAAGTAATTTTCAAGATGTGGATGGTTATAAAGGCGAGGCCTTTGCTCTATTGTGAAGTGCCCTTACTGTGTTAGGGCAGAACTGTACCAGGAGAATACTGAGGTCAAACTAGCTTCAGGCATTGATAAATGCTAAGTTACCAGGAGCTGAACACTGGGAGGACGTATTTTCCCATCCAAGTATTCTTTACTCTCTAACAAGAGAGGTGAAGCTGGATTCAAATGAATGCACACTTTTTTTTATTAAAAAAAAAAAAGCCAACAAAAAAAAAAACCAAACCCAAAACCAAAAAAAACCCCAATAGCTCACCCACCCAGCCAAAAATAAAAACCTCACCCCCCCCATTCTTCATCTGAAAAATTTGGTAAGTGTTTTATTTAACTGACTGCTTCCTACAATCTCCTTTAAAAAAGAAATTAGCTGTTAACATCATGGGAAATATTTGTGTTAAAGGTCATATTAAACAAAAGTCAAATCTAGACTATCTGAGGAGTCTGGAGAAGATGTTTAATGCAGATTTTTTTTTGAAAAAAAGATATGTGTCACTGCAGGTCATCTCTGAATATTCTTGTTGGGGTTTCTCTGTTGGATATGCAATCTCAGCTAAATGTTTTGAAGAGGAGGAATCAAATAAATTGCCCTATTTTGGGTCTTTCTCATCTGTATACAGTTGTGCAGCTCTAGTAGACCTGAAAATTGCCCAAAGACAAACTTTTAAAAAATAGAGTGCTTCTGAGGCAGAAAATTGCTTTTCTGCAGCATGGTTTAAGGGACAGGATGTGACAGGAGGACCAGGAGTTGTCACTGTGTAGTGATATTATAAAGCATATCTTACATAACAAAAAGGATCATTTGTTTCTTTTTCCTTTCATTTTAAACTACAAGAGATTTAATTGCAACAGCTGAAGGTATGCCCTAAATCAAGAAAAAGCCATTATAATTTACAATTAAAACCGAAAGTTCCTCCCTTAACCCACCTGTAATAGCTATTCATTGCAGAGTGCATGTGGTATGGGTGTGTGTCCACCACTTTAGAAGCCTTATTCTCAAAAGGAAGAGTGAAAAAACCCCAAAAGCTCATTGTACATGCATGTCAAATATTAGCATGATTCTTGTAGTATAATAAGAAAAGAAAGTGGTTTGTGCTTTTGATTATCCTCTTGATGTTTCAGAGTAGTTTTGCATAGCTTAATTTTCATTTTTATGGCAGTCTGTACATATAAAACAAAATGAGGAAAGGAATAGAGGGGGAAAGAAATGTGCCATTTATATACTAAGGATATGAGGCCTCCTTTGGGCCCATTATACATTAATGGGTCAGCTGAGATTTATTAGGATATGTATATTAATCTTTATACACATTCACATACTGTAATTGTTCCTTTGGTACTATAATGTGATTAGCTGTGAATTTGTGCAATATTAACAATAATATGGATTTCCATATTACAGAACAGTAATAACAAATGCTTATTAAAAATGCATGTAAAGTATGGGATGTGAAAACACTTCCGAACTCACAGTAATCCGATTATGTTCTGTTGTTTTTAAATACCAAAATGGTTAAGTCTTTACTGTAAAGTAAAATCTTGTATGAGAAAAGCAAGAATTTAACATTCCACAGTACTGAATGAATGAGTCTGAAACTGAAAAAAAAATTAGTGTCTGATCCTCATGAAGAGCTAAGGTGTGGATTTTTGCATTACTATTATTTAAAAATATAGCAAAAAATAGAATATCAAAGGTAACGATAATGTTCGATTGTAATGTTTCCCTAGTAGGTTGCTCTTGTATATAGGAATGAGGTGCAGTGTGGAAGGAACTGTCTAGGATCCCTGCTCCTTCCCAGACAGCAAGTTCAGCATTGATCCTCCACACTGCAACACCGAGATCAGTTTTCCTCCCGTGTCTGGAATGGTATGAAAACATTTCCACCCATAAGGCAATTGTTGTGTGATACACAGATATAGTACAGTAGGAATATAGAAAGGCAAAACTATTAGTTTTAATCTTGTGAAGCTGTTTGTTTGTTGTTTGTGGGTTTGGGTTTTTTTTTTCTCCTTAAATGGTGTAATATAGAGAAGCCACTTTGAGTTCAGATTTCAGTTTGCAGCAGTAGTAGCTCTATATGGGAAGGGGTTGTACACCCTTCTCTGTTACTCTGTGTCTGCTTTCTGATCAGAAGTGACAGGCGTCCCTGAACTTGGCTTATGGAGAGACAAACAACTTCAAAACCTTTTTATATTTTTCTTACAGGATACATACGCCATCCTTAAAACATTGGGAGCTTTTCTCTCAAATTATTTTCATAAGGTAGTGATGTTTGTTTAATGAAAACTAGTTTACCTTCCCTTCATGACTCCATAGTTGGAGGGTGTCTTTGACCCCTCTTTCCTGAATTTTCCTGTTTCCTGTGTTCACCTTTTGTACATTTGGGGTAATAGAAGGAATTTCTTTATTATACCTTCTACCATTTGCCACATAGGCTTAAGATTATTTTTTTATTATTTATTTCCAAAGCTCTTACTAGCATCACAGTTCCAGCTTTTCATTCATCTGATCTGAGAAAGTTTCAAGATTTATGAATAGATCACATACTGTAAAACCTGACCATAATGGAGGAAGGCAATCACTCATTTTTGGCTTCATCTTCTAGAAATACCAACTTTAGTATTTTTTGGTCCTACAGGCCCCTGTTCTTCTGATAGGATGTGGCCTCGATATGCACAAGGTAAAACCAGGACTATTTTTTGTTACACATTTAAAAGGTGTTCCTTAGACTTTCTTTGTCCTGTATATTGTGTCATTATATGGAATCCAATAACCTGGTAATCTCAAACCTGAGTAAGTTTTCATGGACTGGAAAAGGCTACTCGCTGACTTTGTGAATGCTATTTTCCTGTATTTCCATTATCTGCTTCAACATTCAAAAGTCTTACAAAATAAACAATGTTAAGTAACTTCAGTGTAGGGTTTCTAGCTGGTTCATTGTTATACAAACTGTAGAAAAAAGACACCTACCTTATCCCTACTCATGGCAATATGCAATTTAAGTAGAGGTACTTTTGTCATGCATTTTACATGAAGCTGATGAGCATTCCATTGTATTCAGATGCTTGTGGAATTGCTGTAAAATGACATACAGCAGGTGGGCCAGTGTCATTTCTGGAAAGTCTCTCCGAGTTGCCACTTGAGCTGCTGATGTCTCTCATTGACATACCATACTGCTGCAAGGCAACTACTCTTTGCTTGCTTATCTATTGAGTTTTATTTTGGTGGAAATTGGTTCCTTACAGTCAATTCAAATTTGGCCTGCCATTTGCTTCTGCTTATTAATTTGTGGCTGCAAAAGAGAATAAGTAAAAGGCAATCATTAAAAGCACGGTTCTGTGCAGTATAGTTTTAACAGCAAGGTGGTATAGTCCAAGGCCTGTGTTAAAAGTGCCTTCTCTCATGGCTGATTGGACTTGAAGGATGTTTCTTTGAAGTTTGTGGCAACCTATCTTAATATTTTGTGCATTTTAGCTATGTCAGATTCTCCTGACAGCTGTTGTGAAGTCTTCTTCACTATTTTACAGTACTTCCTCATAATTTTACTGACATCTTCGGGAATGTGTATAGCCAGACAATGTATTGATATGGATACTTACATACCATTATGGGTTTAACACTAATAATATAAATTAATCTCAACTTAAAGTGTGCATACGTATTAACAAATGCATTGGAGAAACAGATTAAGAGCATTTTGAGCTGTTTACAGAACTGACATAATTAACACTGTAGAAAAAACATTATGGATAATGAAGTTACCTAATATCTGCTTTATTTTGGACAAATTTTCATTATCTTTTTAATTTAGATTTTCAGTTATCTAATCTAGAGAAGACCATTTTATAATCACAAAAATATTGGTTTAAATAAAATTAAGTAGAAGATTAAAACTCCTCATGTTAGAATATTGATTACTCCATCACATTCCTGTCATGCTCTTCTCTTCAACTATGGAATCTTAAAATAAATTATTCTTTCAGAAACTTCATGGAAGTTACATTTCCAGAAGCTATAACAGGATATTTTCAACTATCTATGGTACTTTTGCTGATTCAACCTCATGAAAACACTTGGGTTGGATTCCCTTGTTTGCTATCTATAAATATTTAATAATATTTATGGAATTATAAAGCCAGTCAAAATACGTCTGAAATTAAGCCATTTTGTTTTCCCTGGAAGGGAACACACTGAATACTTTGCAAGCAGTGCAGGAGGTCTTGAGCTTAGATCTTCAGTGGAACTCCACTGCTTCATATCTTACCCTTATACAGCAATTTCAGTTCACAGGCAAGGTCAGGAATGGTTTTTCTTGATTCAGCTTTGATTTTGAAAAGTTTATGAATCCAAACTTTTATTATATTAAATAAGAATTATGTATAATAATAATAATAAAAACTAATAATAACAACAACAACAATAATAATAATAGCACTGACATATTTTGAAAATATCTTTTGTCTGCTGACAAATTTATTCCCCAGTGCTCCAGCAGGCTTTTGTCTGTTGAGTTGCCATTTCTTAGTGAAAGGAAGTGACATTTCTGGATGATCCAGAGAAATTGTGTTTAGAAATATTTGTTAAATGTTAGAGATCATACTTTCAACCAATTCTACTTAAAGTGTAGTTCACAGTCTTACAGTGTGGTTAGTATGCCATGACATTCTTCTTCAGGGGTAATTTTCGAGGCAGCGGGGTACTCATTGGGGTACATCCTTCTTCGACACACGCTACAGACCTCTGTTAATTATCTAATATAGGCTAGAGTAATCCTTAAGGTTTCTCGAGCTGCGTCCCATGCTGCTGCAGCCCATCAGAAAATGTGAATCCAGAAGATTGGGGTTGAATGTATCCTTAGCTGCCATAGCCCAGAAGGAAGCTTCAGGTGCCATCAGCGAGGTTAGAGATACTCCAGTTTCTTATGATCTCAGAACATTCTGGCACATCACTTGCACCTGGTAAACAGACCTCATGTTCTGATGTTACTCGCTGTGTGTGAGAACTGAATACATTATATTTATAACCTCTGGCACAGCCCAGCCGTGTTCAATTACTACTAAAATTCACAGCAGTCACTTACTGATGCTTGTGAAGCATAATTTATACAATGATCACCTTTTAAAATGTGTGAACTTTCCTCGATGACAAAATTACAGTTTCTCAGTATTCTTAACAATACTGTGAATAGGCAGATAGTGTTATCTAAAGTATAGCAGGAAAATTCTCGTACGTTATTTGTATAGTAGTGTAATTTGAAAATGAGAATTCTCTGTTTTGTATAATAATGTTTTTTTAAAAATTTTTAGAACTCACTGCAGATGTTAATGTGTCTGATAGAGTTCAAAACAGGTTAAAATTAGGCCACACACTGAAAACTAATAATGTTTATCTCTGACATTTAGATCTGCAGGTGTGACTGTATTCAGCAAATTAATCAAACTGCAGCAGCTTTGCTACAGAACATAGTTTTGATACTTTTACAGCTTCGGTAGAAAGGACAGAGGAAGAATAAAAATTCAGAGTACTGAGTGCATAGACATTTCCATTGGGCAAATCTGATGTACTGCATCTTACAACTAAGAAGGTACCTTGCTGCAGTGCTGCTTAGAAAAGTACTTCTTGTTTTCTTTACCTGCCCTGCTTCTTATTCTTTCTTCACTTCCTTTTTCTTTCTTTTTTTTTTTTTTTTTCTTATTTTGGCTTTAACTACTTTGTTTTAAAAACACTGACAGTTTCTGACCTCTACAGAAATAGGAAGAAGACAGTTCTGTGCTACTGATGGACCAGATTTTCTGAATCAGTGACCTATTCCAGTATACAATGCAGATTTAGGAAATTACTTTTCAGGAGACATATGCACTATCAAAGTAACAATAAAATAATCAGTGCATTTCATGTGACAAGGTGCATTAACTTATTTCCAGCAGAAGTAATTTGAGATCTGTATCAAGTCAGCTTTATAATTATATTTTCCTGTATATGTTTGGTCATTTGTCATGCTTCTAACTAGTTAGCAGGTAATGTCTTCTACTTGCCATTAAAACAAGATTACTTCATGACTGAAAACTAAATGATACATCTTTCCATACTTCTTGCATCTATAAATTATTTCTTTGGCAATAGGGGCGTAAGCACAGATACATTTGACTTTTAAGTTATTTTCAGACTTCTCCAAATACTATAATTTATTCTTTTTCTTTTAGCCTCTTGTGGTCTTGTAGCCTAATTTAATTATTTTTTTACAACATTTATATTATTTATAGCAAGGAACAGACTGTAATGTTTTTAGCAGAGAACTGTAGGCTCTCAGGGTGAACAAAAGAAAGATAAAATGTCTTTGGATTTCTCAACTCTTTTCTATCAGAATAAAATTTGACTCAGTGTGGAGACAACGTACGCGCAGCCTTTCTCCACCTGACAACCAGCCCAATGGAACTTTCTTTTGACTCAGCTGGATATTGCTGCTGCTTTCATATACAGAATGATCATCTTTGATTTTGTACTATATTACTGGATAAAGAGCAGGGAGGGAGAGGTGAGGCACACAGTAACTATATTGTTGTCACAGTTACAGTTTGACCATGGTCTTGTGGATACAATCAAGGGTTTGCTTACTATTAAAGAAAAAAACCAAACCAAAACAAAACACTTTACATCTACATTCTATTGAGTGATGCTAAAGATTCTAGAGTATTTAATCTAAAGAATCTGCATCTGAAGTGTGATTTCAAACTGGTCAGAATCTCAATTGACCTTCGCTTCAGAAAAGAAAGATTTGGCTCTGCCCTTACTAATGGAGAGAAGTAGTTCAGGCTTTCTCTGTTGGTGATCTCCTTTGTCAATTACATAATCTTTGCAAGACTCAGTTTCCTTTATGCTATATGTGATCTATGTTCCCTGGGTGCTTTTAGCAATACAGTGCTGCTATAAGCTGTAGTACCTCAATATAAGTTCTTAAATAATTCAGCTTCCATAAAAATATAATTTAATTTTATACCGTTTTTTGTTTTTCTTGTTGCCTGGCCAGCAGAAATGTGAAGGTGGTGCTCCATGCAGCCTCTCCAATATTTGGACATGAGAATATCCATGGACAAATACGGTTTCCTCCTGTAGTGAAATGAGGAATGTCCAGTTTCTCTAGGAACACATAGACTGTTGACTCCTTAGGTCCATGTCTTCCCCAACAGAGGTCCCTGGAATATTATAAGAAGCATGTACCCTCATATTCTTGAGGTAACAGTGGACTCAACTTACCAGAGATATCAAAGAGAAAGTCTCTCAAATGAGGCTGGTCTCACATATCTCTCTTTTGTCTCTAATTTGTGAGCCTTTTGGGCAGAGCTTTTTTAACATGGGCATGTAACACCTTTAAATAGCAACAGAAGTAGTAATGATACACACGTGACAGACAGGAGTTCTTTTAATCCATAGCAGAGCAGTTCTTTATGCAACTCTTTTTCAGTGAAAGTGAAAGTCACCCATTGTGCCTTGTGCTAAAGGCAACAAAGAAAATGCAACCACCTTGTTAGAAAGAAAAGGTTTGATGTTTTACTATCACCGTTCTGATGAGATTTAAAGAAAATAGCAAATAAAATTAAAATCTACCAGAGGAGAAATTGGCTATTTCAGTTATTGTCCACAGTTGTGTGTTTTTCAGTTATTTAATTTCTTTCATTTACCCAATCCACCTGCAAAAGTGAACAGAAAAAGGGAAATGTTTATTTTTTTTCTGATCTCTGTGCAGAAGGACCAAGCTTCATGTAATTTCAGTGATTGAAAAGAGAGGAAAGAAAACTCATTTTTCACCTAAATGTTTCTGTAATGTTATAGAAAGGAAATAATCCTTATGATATGAGTCTTTTCTGCAAGCAAAAAAAAATATTACTATTGAGATTTAATTTAATACAATTTAATTTAAAACTGTTTTTGGAGTTTATACATTTTCTTTTACAAATGGGCTTTAAGTCACAGTTTTTCTGGCTTTCCTTGGAAGCTGTGTAAGTGAAAACAACAAACGATATTAACCATATTAAACTTGCACAGAGAGGTGCCATTACCAATGGAAAAAACGTTCTTTTACAAAACAGGCACCTCTCTGACTTCATTCTCATCGTCTTGATGGACCCACACACGAATTTCATATCACAACAGTGGGAACTGTAATTCACTTATTTACCATACACTAAAAATCACAGATGTGGATATTTGGTTGTTTCTAAGACATAATATATATTTTCACTTCCTTACAGACTTTTACAAGGGAAGCTGCCAGTCCGTTTATTGCATGTCCTACTACCTCTATCCCTTGCGAGTGTTTTTCTCTGTAGTACCAGTTCCAACTTCTGTCAAATCTTCTAATCAGTTATGATACTGAAGTTAAATTCATCCATTTAGGTCCATACTTAAAGTTTTCTTTTCTGTCTCGGAACTGAAAAATGCTCTGTGCCCAAAAGCCTGTAGTTAATGGCATGACACAGAAACGGGCTGAGGTCTAAGCGGTTCCTTTGTCACCTGACTTCAGGGCATTCGGTCTCTTTCGAGATAAGACCATGAAGGAGACAAAGTCTGTGATGTCAATGAGGAGGAGTATTTCTACAGTTACTGCTGTTAGGATTTTAGATTTAATGTTCATAAGATCATACACCGACTGACTTCATAGAAACTTGCAACTACAGTTTCAATGGAGCTGCTACAGAATTAGAACAAGCATTGTTTGAAGAACCAACAAGGCAGGGTTTCCTTTGGGAATTTCAAGTGCTGTAGCAATTAATATATATGCACCAAACTGAACTCCGTTAAATGAAGGTCTGTAAGTATATATACTTTATTGCAGTTCTACCCTGCAGTACAAGAGTTTGATAAATAGCAAGAGCATCAGAAATGGAGTGATTGTCCCATTACTGCAATACAAAATAAAACCTAAAATCTAAATATAAACCAAATATAATAGGAAAAATTACCTTCAGGAGTTATTAACATTCACCAGACAAAAAATAACTTGTTTTCCAGACAGCTGTAGGCACAATTTGTGCATCACAAGCTTTGTCAGAGACGTTCCGTATCTTGTAGTACCAGTAGTAATGTTTCGGCATTTCTTTTTCTATTTTTCCCTAATACCTTCTATATAACTCTTCTCTAATCAAAGAATAGCTCTGAATTGATACATTTTAAATCACATAAATCTCTTTAAACGTGAGACTTTGATACAGTTTTAAATAAAAGTAGGCTACCTCTTTTAATCCCTTATTATATGAATTCATAATTTAGTGGTAGTAAATTAGAAGTCTTTGAAACTAAAACCAGGCTCTGTAGTGCTCTATATCATGTTGTTTACCACTTCCTTTAGAAATAATTCTGTCTTAGTTGCATTTTTCCTGCAAAGTTGCTGTGACCTTGAAGAAGTCACTTAGCTTCACTCTGCTTTCACTATGTATTAAAAAGGATAATTTTTATTAAAACAACCCACATTATTAATGAAAAAATACAATGCAAATAATATGTATTCCGTTTTCTTACTAACATATGCATTGGTTGATATTCCATGTTGTAATCGGTGCGTTCAGAATTCAGCCTTAGGCGAAAGAAAAGATGTAATGAATTCCTTATCACACCATTGTCATTGACCTTGGTTTTGTGTCAACTTTTCACAACTCCACTCATCAAGTTGTACTTCAAAATGCCACATCCACAATGCAGCACAAAACTGGTTCAGCCCAGTCTACCACGTGCCTTCCATTTCAAATTAGCTATGATTTGTCTGAATGAGCTGCATTAGTACTTATGAATGTAGTATAGACACTGGTTTTATGTAGCTTTTGAAAATTATTTTTAAAAGTTCTATGAAGAGCATATTAGTCATTGCAAACACTTGCCTTCTTACAGTCTTTTTGTAAACACACTGTGAACTAGTTATGTCACTGATATCTGTTGTTTAAATGCTGTATATAGTTTGTTGGTTTGTTTTTTTTTTTTCTTTTAACAGGCTACTCAATGGGAGCATTGTTTTAGCACATTTTGAGAAGTTTAGCTAATGTCTCAGCAGTGTTTATTTGTTTTGGAATGTGGTCTTAAATACTTGTCACTTCCAGGAACACACAGATACGCGTAATGTTGCGAAGAAAATCTGTTCAGTCTTTACAATCTAACTTACAATTATGATTTGCTAAGTGTTATTATGACAAACTGTTGATGTGGCATGTGAAGGAAAGGAAGGAAATCTTAAAATCAGACTTTTGGAAAGATGGTTTTAAAAATGTGATTAGTTAAGGCAAAATGTGGGAATAGTTCTGAAGGAAACAACTGTGATGACAAATACGCAACATTCTTTTTTCAAATTCAAAAGTCCTTTTGTTTGCTTATGCTGGACTCCGGGTAGTAATGTGCTAGTTGTGTGATGGAGTTTTTATGTAAGCTGTATCCATGAGGGAACTCTTCGAAGCCATGTCCCTTTGCACACTGTCCACATAGTGAACAGAACTCGTTTAATCATAATTCCTTTCATTACTTGGCCAGATCAGAGCTTTTCTTCTCGATGTTCTTGAAGTCTGCTGTAGTCCACTGTATCTTTGTAGCACATTCATGATTCTGCATTAGCTACCTGCTTTTCCTTCCAAGTCTTGCACGTTTCTTTTCCTATCTTTGCTTTTAAACCAAACTGAATTCCTAGCTTCATACACATGCCTTTGATGCTGTTTGACTCTTTGAAGCCCTCCCCCCCAAAACCTGCTCCAGTTTCTTTGAAGGAATCAGGGAAACTAATAGTGTCTCTTGACCTGTTCTCTTAACTTTGTCATGCCATCTTTAGAACAGGACATGAAGAGATGTTGGCATCTGAGCCACTTCAAAAGCCACAAAAAACTCCTCAGTTAAGTTACTGGCACGTGGGAAGAAGAAACAGCATCAGGTATTAAACTCAGTTTCCTTTAGTAGCAGTACACCCTTGTAGTTCTTCTGAGACCACAAAATTCCTCCAATGGAAATCTCAGAATATAGCCCCACTGTGTACAAGTTATAGTCCCCCTGTATGCACGCGCAAATATTTATCATTCATCTGTCAGTATGTCACTGTCTAAAAATTCAGCAGTGCTGATTCATTGAGTACCCTGGCATCCTCCTTCAGACTCCTTAGCTGCTTATGAGGATGCTGCTCGTTCATCAACTGCTAAACTGTTTGAGCACATCTGATGTGGAAATGGAGTGGAGGGTCTTGTTCCCTATGCTTTTTCCCTCCTCTAACTGTATGTCTTGGAGAAGAGCAGACTGCCAGTGCCGAGAACCCTGTGGAACTCGGGTCTCAAATACAGGAAAACTACAAGCCCTTACAGGAACGGGAGAGTTGTTTCTTCCTTAAGCTTTGCTTGGAATCATCTCACTTGTTAATGGATATTTTCTACCACTTAATTTTCCTTTAAAGGTAAGACCATTACTCTGAAGACAGAAATATTGATGCTCTCCAGGACGCTGTATGGGTCATTTTGTAAAGCTCAGTTTCTTGTGGGGCTAGATCTCAAAGAATAGATAGACTAAGCCAGGAGAAAATACATGCATTTTCTTTCTTCATTTTCTACAGTAAGCTCCTGCTGCAGGAAGAAGTTAAGCTGACCTATTTCTTTCAGGTCATCTAAACAAATTAATATTTTTCTAATGTATATTTCCATTTCACTTCGATTAATTTCAATTCCATACTGGAAAAGGGTTTGCTAATTACAGAAATAAAAGTTACTATTCCAAATAAGTTCTTCTCAGATCTCATCCTACCAGTTTTTAGGCAATATTTTGATTTTGTCTTACTTTAAAGTAAATTTGTCTCTAGGATCCTGCTTCAGAGTATAGTTGGTGCCTTTGACACCCCTGGGTCGTCAATAGTGGCAGCAGTGCCCTGAGAAGACACTTCCTCAGAATATGCTATTCTCTGTAAAAAGTCTCCTCTTTCATGTTAAACATCCATTTAACACACAGCAGGTCTGTGTTCAGCAACAGTCTCTACCTAAAGATCTTATGCTGTGTTTCCACCAAGAATCGTTTCTCCTTACATTATATCTATATGGGCTATCGCTCTTCTGATATAAATTCCGCTCAGACAAAGCAATCGGAATCCCATTGTTCGTTAACTAAGGGTTGGTGGTGAGTGTCCCTGGGACCTACACTATTAGCACTACAAACTTTGCCTTCAATTTATAAAATGTGTAAAAGTACACTGGAGAAACTTCTCCCTCTTACAGCAAGCACCGTTGTACTCTCTTTTTCTAGTGTTCTTCGGGTTTGCCGGTCAAAATTGCACCACCTGTGAAAGCCTAACATACCAGACAAACAGGCGTTGTACGCTGTATGCAAACAGCTGTAGAGTCCAGTTTCTGGCATATTGTTCTCTAGTGCTCGCTCCGAGTCTTTTCTCACAATATACTTCAGTACAGGTACAATCTGAACTGTATTTAGAGACTATATAACCAAACCCCTTAAGAGATAAAAGGAGTTTTAAGACAACAGCCCTGTATAAATTTACCAAAAGTGATTCATGCTGAATACTTATTTAAAATAGAAGAGTCTAAATGCTTAAACTAAAGTTCAGTAACCCCTTCGCTTCGACATTGGATGTTGCTTTGCAGCTCTCGCTGCAGGACTTTTCATCGCTCGGTTTTCACATCAGAAATCCCTGCAAATCATGCTAGGCTACTAATAGTTGGCCTGTTGTCAGAAAAGAGCAATTCCTGTCCTTTATCTTCTTATGTGACATCCTTTTGAATCTTTTGAATGCCGTCTTCTGCATTTATCTGTGAAAATAGTCTTTACAATCTCTTCTCTACAACAAAGATAGCTGAAATTCAAGCTCTTGCAGTTAATTCCTTTGCACTGTTTTCCATAAGGACAAGTGGTAGGATCCGTCTGAAGCTTTTACCTAAAGAGAATTCTGATTTTCATGTAGTGAAGGTAGTTAACTTGCCTGTATTCCTTCTTAAACTTCACACTTCTGTGGAAACAAATCTCCAAAAATTAGATGTTACAATGACCTTACAAGAACAGATTATTTTTTATCAGAAGCTGAAAGACCCAAGGAACTGCCAGTCTTCTCTCAAAGGCATTTTGTGTGTAAAAGAACACTACCAAAATCACTGTTTTTCTTATTAAAGGTCCACTTGGCTGCAATTCAAGCAGAATCAATGGCTTTCCCATGAACTTTCTCATATTTGATATTTGCCGTACAACCACCTGGAGCCTCTTTTCCCACTTTTGCTAAATATTATGCACTTCCTGAAGTGTCTAGAAAATTTACAGTCTTTGAGAAGTCCAACTACAAGTCTTAACTAGAGACTGTAGAAGAACTCCTTCAGGTTTTTTGCAAGGGATACTACTTGGAGTTGTTACTGTGCAAGTTTGCAAAGGAAAAGGTATTGAGAAAGTCATATTACCTCTTTGTAGACAAAACAGGTATATAGGTACTTCCCTTACATTAGCAGAATTTCATAGCCCTCCATCTGTCCATGGCATAGGTCAGGTTACAGTCCTCAAAGTATTAAACCAAAACCGTTTTTAAATGTTTGGTGTTTTCACCCACTAGGTAGATGTTAAAGGTGGCCTGTCATTTTCAATAAGAGATTTACATCCCAGACCCATATTATTTCCCCATCAACAGTCCTCAAAGCAGGTAAATATATTTTACTTATTGTATTTTAATGGTTCTACTGATCTATAGTTCAGATTTAAACATCAAGTGAAATACAGAATTAGCTCCATTGCTCATAATCCAAGATCGTACTTCTGACATACATTTCCAGCATCAGACACTTCAAAGTATTGTGTAATACACATTCAGAGTGATGTGTAAGACTGCTAAATTTGAGAGGAATCAGTTAACTTCGGATACAAATCTCTGTCAAATTCTAATTTGTGGTACTTGATATGTGTTGAAATATTTAAGATGGTTTTCGGGTTGGGGTTGGGTTTTTTTAATGTTTGCTGTGGAAGGCAGGGAAGAATTTTTTTTTTTTTTTTTTTGCTTTTCTAAAGAAACAGATACTTGAATTTATAGTCGGTGAACAGAGTGAACAGTCACAATAGGAGAGCATTATCGCTGCCTGATCCACTACAGACCCCACTGCTCTTCATTGATTAGTATAGTAGAAGTGATTAGTTGATTAGTGGTGTAGAAGTCAGGTCTAATTCCTCCATTAACATCAAGCCATTGAGAATTTCACTAGAGGAATTACATTCTCAGTTATTTCTCTCCAGGACCCCTCTATTTTGTGTTGCCTGGATAGGATAGGATGCACAGATGTGTATAATCTGAGAATATCATTTACTGTAGAATTTATTCTTTGCTCTCATCTTCTTTGGTAGCTCTTCTAAAATGCTCCATAGCTATGACTATCACAGGTTCATAATAACAAATGTGAGAAAGGTTGATGGTTATAAGCGTTACAGTTAAAAGTACTACGTCTGTAATCAAAGTTTCTCTGTGTTCTTGAACTGAACAAATAGCAATGCACAAATATTTTTTTATGTGTTTCTTTTTTTTTTTCCTTGTTTTATGTGTTGGTTTGACAGTTACTGTTTGATTGAAGACATTTTTACAAGAACATTTCTTTGTAAGAAGTTACAGTTGGCTTTAAATTGAGCAGAGAGTGATTAAATCCTGTTCTTTTTTTCCATTTACATTAATCTGGAAACGAGGGGTTGGGATGTGGTTTCACAACTGAGTTTCATCTGGCGTAACATTATTTATTTGCATAGATTTGTTACAGAATTTTGAAATTCCTTACCATCTTCTCTGGCTGCAATATAAGCAGTTGTACAAAAATTTAAAACAGGTCACAATTTGCCGGCATAGTCTCATAGGACTTGAAGACCTTATCTCACAGATCTCAAAGCATCTATTTCAACCTGATTTTCCTATACTGAAAGACAAAACAGTGCCTCATGCTTTTTAAAATCAGCAAATTGTGTCCAGGTGATTCTAGTGGTTCTATCATTCTGCATCCAGTGTAGGAAAATTTCTTTTCATCCCCAAGTCTCACAATCTAAAGAGGCGAGAAAGGTATCATAAGAAAGCAGATTTACCGTACTAATTTTAAGCACATCTATCTTAACCGGTACTATGGTTCTAGTTCTAATGCCAATGTATCATGATGGTTTGTCTGTCTCCTTAACAAAGATGGCATCTTGCTACACGTAATTTAATTACATCTCCAGAATTACAATTTGTGTTACATTCAGCAGGATGCCTTTGACCTGCATGATGTGTTTAGTGTTTTCCTGTCGTATCGTTGATTAATATTTTTGTCTTACAGTAGTGGTGCTTTCCAGCTCCCGAAATGTCATATGTTAAAATACAAATTCAATAGATTTCAATTGAATTGTATCTCCTATGAATACTTAATTTGTGCCATTTTTTATTTACACAAAGTAGATATAAACAGGACATTGAAATCCAGAAAACTCATTTTTAAGTCAGTGGTTACTACTTCATTGTTCATCAAAGTGAGTCAAATGGTGAATTCACTGAAATTGGAGGACAAAATTTTAATAATAGAAATTATTATCTGTTATTTGCAAGAATTATAAGGGTATTTAAATCATTGCTTCAAAACGTTTTTCACAGATATCTTCCAAAGCTGAAATAACACATGATTACATATTACAGACACAGAACAGTTTGTGTTTAGGGGTCAACTTTTAGTTCATAAGCTAAAGCTTTAAAAAAAGTCTCTATGCTTTTTTGTGTAGGTTTCATAGATTTAGATTCCCACTTACTAAATGGAATTATTTAACCCTGAATTTAATTTTAATAGTTACCTCCTTTCTTTCCTTTTTTTTTTTTTTTTTTTTTCCGGGGGGGGGGGGGGGGGTGTTGCTTAAGGGTATGCGTATTTTTCTGTAATTCCTCCACAGTGTGTGTGTTAGAAACTACAAGATAAATCTGGATAATTATATTATATTATTTTTTCTTATCGTCTCCTGACACATACAAAAACTGAATTACAAACTTGCCTCTGAATTGCCAGAACCAATGACCTTGTTTAATATGCTTATTGCTGAATATCCCTAGTATTCTTATTTGCTTCTGACTCAGATCTAGTCAAGAACAGCACCTCTGCTAGTGTTGCAAGTCATCCATGGATTATCACAAATATGAGGAAGTGCTAATATTTTTTTTTCCCTCACCATGTTGCTGTTTTCATTCAAAGATGGTGAAACATTCTTTCTCGTGGTTTATATGCAAAGAGCAAAACCTCCTTTAATATTTAAACTTCTGACATTACTGTACTTTCACTGGGAAAATATGTAAAGCCTTCTGCATGTATCTGTTCATTTTCTTGGTGATCATAAATAGCTTCTGTATGACTTGACAGCTTGGATATTCCCTCCTGAATTAAGTTCAGGCCATTTGTTGGGTAGCAAGGGGAAACTCATATGACAGATGCCTACACTGGCAAGCCTAGAAAAGTTCTAACAGCATAAGTTACTCTTCAGGAATTATTTCTCTGGTAACAAAAACCCATTTCCCCCTAGATAATTAAAAGAGCATTATTCTAGTTCCAAAGTTATTTTTAGATAAGTTGTAATGCAAAAGCTGTCCAAACAGACTTGCATTTTAAAATATTTAAAATATTTAAATTTTTCTATAGGTTTAAGTATTTGAAAAAATACTATACTTTTATGGCACACATTCAAAAATGCAATATTAAAAAGCACAAGCCTACATTACTGCTTATTGATACAAAATTGTACACACTTCTGCTATTGCCCATAGCTTCAGACATTTATTTTCCAATAAAATATAAACCCCTCATCTCAAACAATCTATAAGAATAATCTTTATCTGGACTGTCTCCAAAACTGAATATGTATGTTAAACAACAGCAAAAGGTTTCTGCCAGAATGTAAAAGTCTTCTTGACTGTAAGTGGCCTTTTAAAGTTTGACAGTATTGTCCATCTCAAATATCGTTTCCCAATTAAAGTGAAAATGTAAGCAGTTAAAAATAAGTTTGTAGGAAAAATGCAAATGCCTGCACAAAATTCTTACATGCTTACTTTCACAGGAATAGAAAATAATTTACATAGGCTCTTCATTCCTTCTATCATACAACTGAATGGCAAAATTAATAAATGCTCTTCCCCTGTGAGGACTCAATTACCAGCGTATCAGCTGAAACAACGTTCTTCCCGTGTGTGTGTCTGCAGTGCTCCCTGACTACATTATTAACATGCTGGAGACTAGATTGCACTTTGAGACTAGAGCCACCTGGTAAAAGAACAGACTGTAAAATGGCTACAGCTCTAAAGAAACTAAAACTTTAAAAAGAGTGGAGGGTGGACTAGGTCAGATGAGTCCTTTTGTGAAATACCAACCTGCCTGTGAGACACAGAGAGGAAGGTTCAGCAACAGAAGGAAAAAAGGCATAAAGCAAGTAAGATTTGCTCATATGCATTCACAATGCCTACCTCTAAGTACAACTTTAAATTCAGATAGCCAATGTGTTTGATTGTATTCTTGTTATAGATATATTTATTTATTTTACATACACATATATATATGTATTTCTATATATAAAATATACTTTGAACTAGAGGACCAGGAACTACTACTGTCACTTTTATATATATGTGTGTGTGTGTGTGTGTGTGTGTGTATACATATAGATCAGTATCATATATATCATATATACATATCTATCAGTATGCATGCTTCGGTGGTACCTAGAAACTCATCTGTTCTGCACTCATTTTTCTGACAGTGTTCATCTAGTACAAATGAAATAGCTCCTGTATAATTTTTTCCCTATGAATTGATGACATCTTCCTGAGCATCAGAAAATCTGTATCACTAAGTTTTCAGTGAATAGACAGATTGCACGTGCATTTTTTTTTTTTTCAGTAACACTGGCCTATCTTGACATCTTTCCCACTGATTCTTGTTTCACAAAGAAAACAGGAGAAAGGACAGTTCATCTTTTCCATGCCACTCATCCGAAAGCTGTGATGTCAGACCCTGCTCTGGGGAATATAAAAAGATAACTCTTTCAACTTAAATTTTCTGTGTTGTTTTACAATAAACTATTAATATATTCTAAATATTCTGTCATCATTGTTTGGTTTTGGGAGGGAGGGTGTAGAATAATGTGTTTCTTCAATAGCTTCTGATCACTTATTAAGGCTCCAGCATGTTGTCTCGCTCACTAGCCCTCTTCTGTGCCACCTCATTTTTTCATTCTTTTAACCTTAAATTCTTTGAGGACACTCACAAAAGCAGAAATAAGTTAATTTTTATCAGCATCTTTGATGGACTGTTTTGACAAACTTCTGAAGAACTGATGAGGTTTAAATTTGCTGTCCTGAAATACAAGGCATTTATGTACATACAGTAGAAACCTGTTCCAAAGAGTGAGCTGTGTAGGTAGCCCCTAAAAGAGTAAAGAAGAGCTAAAATATACTCACACGCATTCATCTATTGCTATTGTAATTAAAGATATACTGTTCAAGTAATACAGCAGAGATTTTGCTGTTGCTGCTTTCAGACATAAACATTCAGATAAAAGGCAACACAGGATCATTTTGAGACAGTCAAGTTGAAATCAAAGAGAATTTTCAACAGGTTGGCTATCCTTGCATCTAACTAAACCCAAAAGCTCTGGTCTGATGTAATTTGGATAAAGAAGTGTTTGAGGCTTTTCTTGACAAAAAAGCGAGACTAAAGCTTTCTTGTCATATGAATAAAAAGGTTTCTGTAGCTCAGTAAATAACGTGGTAATACTTCCTTCTCACCCCAGCTCCTCCCCCAGCCCCCAATCATGGGTGAAAATTGATTTTAAGAATTTGGTGATCTTGAAGGTGGTCTAGTACACAGGAATTTAAAAGAGAGAAAACCAGTGATTTTACTACAGGCGTTTCTACCTAAGTAAGTAGCAAGAGATGCAGCCAGATGATCACAGTTAATTCAGCATTTGTCACAGTCGTCCTTCCCTACTGTTGGTGAGACCCACACCTGAGGTAGTGGAGGGTCTGAATCGACTCTCCAAATTAGAGAGAAGCTCTGCCTCTGCATGAGTATTAGTGGCATATTTTGCAGTGCATTATGGGGAAGCTCCTTTGTAGCTTTTTGTATCAGGCGTAGGTTGTGAATAAATGGAACGTCAGTTTTCCAGCTTTTACCTGGTTGAAGTAATATAAAAATATGTCAGTTGTGATACAACAGAGGCTGGCTTTTAATAGCAGAAATTGTGTGTGTGTGCACCTGGTTTTTTTGCTTGCTACATGTGATCTCAGCATTACCGTGAATTCTGTGTGTTGCCTTCACGTGGGAAAAAATGCAAATCTTCAGTATTTAGCTATGGGTGTGTCTTTTCCCATACAGATTTTTATTGAAATCTACTAAACATTGCTTCATATTTTTAAAGGCACATCCTTTTTACCTGTAGTAATTCAGTGCCATATATTTTAGAGACAAGACTAAGAGTCACAATTTCATGTGGGGTTTTTTTCCCCTGTTAATTTCAGTCTTTCTTGGAAATGGGAAGTGTTACCCCTGTTATTGAATTGCTGAATATCGCTGAGCCAGGCATCTAGTCAAAAAAGCGCTTAATTTTATTTATCATGTCCAAATGCAACTTAAAACAGAGCAGTTGTACACTGGTGAATAAACTTGATGTATTAAGGAGTACCCACAAAACAATCCAATGTAGTATTTGGACTGTGAACCAACAAATCAAATAATCAACATCCACACTTAGTTCAGCAGTAGCAATGTTTTACATTTATGGTAATTTCAGAAATATCAAATGGAATTTGCCAGCTTACTGATAAAGAAAAAGCAAAAGGAGAAAAAAAACAGCGTGTTCAGAAAGATCATTTTTTCAGAGTTTTCCACATTTTCAGTCTTCAGAATTATTTTGAGAGGAAACACTTCAGCTAAACAGATCAGCTACAATATAATCCATTATGGAAGCACATAAAGATCATTACTGTTTTTCAGCTGACTGGCTGACCAGTGCTGAGGTTTTTGCTTCATCACAGGCAGGCTATTGTGTCACTGTCAGCAGCATTAGTAAAAATAGTAGCCCATGGCCATAGCCTTACCTTGTGGTTTTTAACAGAAATATCTTTGTTTCTACAGGCCTAGTTCATGCACACTGCCTTTAAAAAATGAAAACAGGGTATGCTGTGATATCCAGCTTGAGAGACGAGAAAACCATCTAACTAATAAGAAGTAGAAAATCCAGGCTAGATTAAATAGAACAAAATGTCTGCTGGACTTAACTTTGATTTCTGTATTAATTCAAAATAATAAGATTAATTAATTGCCTCATTGGGGACCCCTGCACAACTCCTGGAATTTTCAGGTGCCAGGAGTTTATTTCAGGTGAATAATTAAATTCCGGAATTTATATTTCAGGTGAATAATTAAATTCCTGAATTTAGAAATGAAAGCTGAAAAGAACATATTTTTTCACCAAGATTAGTATTTCTGCTTATATGTGGAAACCAGCTGACCAACTTTGCTTACTCATTTACAAGTTTCAGCTTCAGCCTCAAGAGTGGAGGGACTTCATACAGGAGTATGTATCTTCATGCTGTTGTGTGTACATTGTGTGCAGCTTCATATACTGTTATACTCGAGTCTGCACGGTGAGGGAACTGCCTTCCGTGTAGGGAAATTCTGTTACCTCTGTGAAACCATCTTTTCTAAATTCAGACTAAGGAAATGTATTTTCACGGCATCTGTGCAGGGCAGCAGTTTTGATAATGGAGGTTGTAGTGCTCAAAACTGTGAGGCACTCATCTTCAGAAAGGGTAATTTTCTCAAGCAGTAAGATTGTCCTTCAAATTCTTTCGCTGTTAGAGAGAAATCCCTAGGATGTCCAACACAATGGAGTCTTGCAAGAAGGGAAATAAGCCCACCTCATTTGGAAGCTCATAGGTAGAGTGGATCCCTGGACTTTAACAAAACAACATGTTCAGGAGCTTTCTAAATCTCAGAGACTTCAGAGAAAAAGAATAACTGAGCTATTATGAGGTATTTTGAACTACCAGAAATTAAACAGCAGAAATATTCCTTTCACTGTTTCCAAAAGACATTCCCTAGTTTTGACCTGGTTTAGTTTTGATAGCTTAGCTTCTCATAGGCAGCCTTGCTTCATCCCTTGAGTTTAATTTTACTTGACAAGTTGAGATCTTAATATTTGTTAATTAACAGTTCATTGTCTCATCAAAACTGCAGAGCTCCCAGATGATTGGCTAGTATGTCCCTAAAGTTGTGCCAGACATAATTGTTGCACCTGTTACAGTGTCTTAGGGCCCTGCAAGTCCATGGGATTTTGTTCATTCTGAAGTTCAATATATTAGTGCTTTATTTTTCTCTGTTTAATAAATTCTTAGCCTTGATATTCCATAAGTCATTCCTCTGCATCTCAGTTGTCATATGCCAGTGACAATTTTCTGACAGAACTAACTGAATTGTTACACCGTAAAGAAGTCTATCGTCCTTAATTAATAAATTAGAGTAGTACTATAATCTTGTTATTCAACTTTGATGATTTTGAAGATGTCATTTATTTTTGCCATGTTCCTCAATCTGTTTTCATAGATATTAATGGTGATATTGAAAAAAATATTTATTCTTTCTACATGTTTGTGTGTGCAAGATTTCCATCAATTTTCAATTGCAGAAATGTAGTTACAGAAAGGCAATTATATTGTGTCAAATTATGCAGTAACATTTCTATGTGACCATCCAAATTAAACATTATAAATGAACAAGGACCTTACCTGAATTTGAAAATGAGATATTGGTTAGGATATGTATGAAGGAATAAATGAAGACTCTCAAGTTGATTTAACTGGCAGCTTGTAATTTAATTAACCATTAACCAGGACAGTATAGACTCCCTCCAAGTTACCTCCCAGGTTTTTAACCAGCTCCATTTAGAAACATCTAGAGAAAAGAACAAAAAACTAAATCCCCGTGAGAGAGGTGAACTTCATTTGATTCATGCCCATTTATAGCACAGGTATGGTTTTGATTTTGTTCTTTTTGGTTGCAGAATGATGCTTTCATCTTTGGTCTGACACATACTTAGTAGATGGGTTATACCTGTATGAGATCCCATTGCTCTTTTTTCTGGAAGCAATACATTCTACAGTCAATCCAGCTGAGACAAGGGTGGGAACAAATTTGTACTAGTTAGCAGAAAAAATTAATAGTCTCAAAAAATGAAGCAAAAGAGTTTTTGGAAGTTACTCTAAATGCTTATAGCTACAATCTCTATTCACTGTGATCACTGCAATTGCTGTTATCAGGCAGTGAGATGCATATAATTAAATTTGAGAAGTGTGTGATTCAGAATTTGTGACTCACAAAGATGTTTTTCTAACAAACAAGCCACAGAAAAAGTAAGAAGACATGGTAGCAACATCTCTGAGATTCACAAAAGGTACATGTGTACTGAAGCAACTGTCATTTAAAAAATAAGGATTTCTTAAGGGTTTTTTCTAGATTTGTCATTGAGGAAAACTGAACTCTTGAAACTACAGGCAATAGGATGCCTTAGGCAGCCAAGCATGTCAAAATATGGTGCATGGGGTGACTTTTACTATGTCTGCTATTTTAAGTCCTATTTTCATGAGCTTATTAGTGACTAGTAATCCCTAAGGAAAAATACAATTAAGACTTAATCATACCAAAAGCTGAGGTTCTTCTGATTCAGCGAACTTGTAATCTTTTGCATTTAGTAGTTTACTTGTAAATGCCTTAGTACTAAGAATCCAAGATGCATAAATTAACTTCAGTTTGCAATAATTCTGCTCCTCCAAACTCAGATGGCAGATTTTGTCTATGTGTCTGAATACTTCAAGGGATTCTGACTGGCAGCAATATTTTATTTTTTTTTTACATCAGAGAAGAACTTTTATTCCTTGAAAAATCATATTGCACAGCCTCCCTATACATAGTCCTGTTCTCCACAGACCATTGAGGCATTTAAGAAAAGGTAAGTGTGAAGAATACAAACAACATTTAAAGAGAGTCTGTGCACACAGTTGTGAAAATAACTGGTTGTTGTGGCTTTATTTTTTTCCCCCTGAACTGAAAACTAAGTGAAAATTATTTGAAACAGACTTTTTAAAAAGCTTTAATCTCTAGATGAAATCCAAAATGGTGAAAAATATTTGAGGAAATTAGATTTTTCATTTAAAAACATGGAAGTCAAATATTTCTACTGGAAAAAATATCATAGTTCAGTCAGTTCAATGTAAGTACTTTCATTAATGTTTTTATATTTTTTGCACTCAGAAAGTTTTTGCAGAAAGCTATTTCACACATCTCTTCTGCGGTATGACTAAATTGTAGAATGATTGTAAATGTACAGAACTTTGCAACATTACTGTGTAACGATACAGGACACATCCCCTTTTCCTATGTTGGCTCTTTCCAGCCAACCTCTGAATAGAACCTTGGGCAAACCCTACTCCTGCTATTGCTTTGATTACTCAGTAAATTAAAAAAACAAAAAACACATACAATGAATAACACTGTATTTCAGTTCTCTTGTGTGCAATACAGAATTTTTTGTCTCTTGGATTAAGAGAAAAGCAGTTGCACAAGTCACAGCATTCTAATCTGAACCTTTGAACTTCTGACTAATTGCACTAGACTAAGTTAATTATGTAGTTGTCACTTACAACTGCTTAAATTAAGAAAAGAAATTTAAAAATTGAGAAAGTTATTTCACTTACTGTGAAATGTTCTTGTTTCAAACAAAGAAGCTTTTTTACAGTGATTTACAAGATTTTTGACTAATTGGAATAGGAATAGGAATCTGAGGTCTCTATTTACTTTCTCTACCACTTTTCCTTAAATTCTGGCCTGTTTGCTTCACATTTAGATTTCCATGTTCAGTCTCAATAATGAGCAAGCATAAACAGTTATTTTCAGAAGCTAAACATCTTCTTCACTTACTCTTTTTAAGATAAAATTCTGACAGGCCATTTTTCAAGGTACAAACTGTTCACAAGACCAAAATTCCAGTAGAGTCTGATTTTGTTCATCAAGGGAGTCACGAGCTTTATAAAACCTAGAATTTTTAAAATGGGGAAAATAGTTCAAAGAAAAAAATATTTATTATTATTTTTCATAGTGGGAGTTTATAACAGCATCCTTACTAGCCACACTCTAGGAAGAAATACAATTAAAAGACTCAGAGAGAGTCTTTTACCTTTAGTAATTTTAATCAGTGATACATTTCCATAAACACATTTTTTTCTGTAAACAATTTGCAAGGGAATGTATTTCATGCTGTTTTAACATGCTGAGACCAACTTTATTCTGATACATTCAGGTCTTTTAAAACAACTGAAATAGGACCCATTCTGTGCTTGCTGGAGGGCACCATGTCACGAAGATTATAAAACTATAAACTGCATTCTCCCTATGACTGGCCTTGAGACATCTAAAATTAGTTATTATTAGACAGTTTGCAAATAACCCTTTCAAATTTTTCACCTCATTAAAACCGTACATTGTTGGTTACCATACCAGCTGTACCCTACAGTTTATCCTATCTTAAAGAACTGTCTGATTTTTTCCACTGGTATGACAAGACAGTTCTTTTAACTCTCCTGAAAGTCAAAACAGCTTCGCCACCCTGTGTGTGGTCTAGTCCTGAAGTTCAGGTGTAGGATCATAGAGATCATGATGTCAGAGATGTTCTGACATACATGAAAATCTGGTTTTCCCTAATCAGTAGACTCATTCCCCCTAGCTAAAAGAGAACAGAAGGGATGTTCTTACTTATAAAAAGACCCTTCTATCAAGACTTATCTGATCTTCATCAGAGATATTCATAGTTATTCATCAAGGTATTTAGTAACACTGTTTCCTGGCAAAGCCATTTGATACCTAGAAATTCCATATAGTAAAGGAAGGAAGAACTTTTTAAAATCCAGGGAAATCATGTTCTTTCATTCAAAAAAGTGTGTCTGTATGAAGAATTTCAGCTCTAGTGATGGTAGGAAAGAGTTCTTTTGAACTGGTTTGGAATTGCCTGTTCTGTTCAGCATTCAGACCTTCAACTATGAGTTTAAATATTGGCTTTGCAATTTCTGTTAGGTGATATGTCCCCTAAAAGAGTATCTACAAAACAGATACGCTTTCACAAACTTATATGCGGTTAGTTTCGTATTATTCTTGTATCAGCCATGCCTGCTTTTCTTTAATCTTTGATTAAATCCTAAAGCACTGTTCTATCATAATAGGTATCATGTAAGTTACGCTCTGGCAGTCAGAAACAATTTGTACCTCCCAGACACAGGCAAATAAAGAGAGCAAGAAGTGGGACTAAGCTGCTAAATCCATCTGGTGACTCAAGATTTCCAAGACTTCTTTCAGGTGCAAGGAACAACCCAGTTTCTTTATAGTATTAGCATTTTTCTATTCTCCTTGTATCACACAAGCATCAGGGAGGAGAAGGGAGGAATTCAGAGACCACTAGCAATATAGGTAAATGATCTGATAGCCCAAGTGCACAGAGCAGCAATATCCTTTCTGCATAAAAAAACACAAAGAAACATCAACCCTCATTACGAGACACACTGTTTCCTGGGTTACATTAACTAGCAATAAGAGTGGAACGTGCTAATGATTGTCACTTTACCAAGCTCCTTTACCAAGAAGTTTCAATTTCTTATTCAAAGACAGTTTAACAGGATTACATCTTCTTTTTTCTGTCTCCCATTTATATTAGACTTAAGTGTCCCATGACTTCTAATTGCTGGAACTTACAGCCTTTAATTTATTTTTACTCCTTTTTTTTTTTTTTTTTTTTTTTTTTTTGATATGGCTTTGTTTAGGCTGTGGTGATGACCTGTTGGTTATAATGTCTTACTGTTCTGGCTTCCACTAAAGTACCAGCACACTGTTTTATCTGTCTCATTCTGGTTTGTGTGTGTATCATCTCCCTCATCCTATTATATTAAAGGACCATTTACAAATCAGCAGAATTCCTGCTTTTTCCATCAAACCCACCAGTTTAAACACCTGCATCTCCCTTCATTGTCCCATAGGTTACCACACATCCACACATACATACACAGACATGTGTATATGTACACATATACGTATAAAGGATACTCTGGAGAATATCTGGTTTTGTATGTAGCAGTGTAGCAAGTGGATCAGTGAATGTTTTCAAACAGAGTAGAAACAAAAATAAAGGTTTTTTTTAAACTAACAATTGTTAGTTTCTATACCTTTTCTGTTGTCATCTCTATAAATATCCACAGAATATTTACAAAAGTAATTATGTTTTTAATGTAAAGGTTCTAAAGATGAGTCAATTTAACAAAACCTTTTCTTTCACAGGCTTATCCTGTGCCAAAATATTATGCTAGGAGGTGTGTGGGGGGTTATTGTTTTGTTTCTTTATTCTTATGACTAATTATATTTTGTATCAAGTTTGACATTTTGCCTTGCATTTTGTCTGTCTGTGACTGCGCAGAAAATGAATGTGCTAGTATTAATACTGTAGTGTTACATACTTTGTAAAGTAATGCAGGAATGAATGACAGGACAAGATTTAAGACAAAGGAAAATCAAGAAATATCATAGTGTCAGTTGTAGTTCCATGTCAATGTATACAAGCAAGGGTGGCAGTGAGGGGTATTTTTAATAATAAATTTTGGTCCATTGCCATGTTTGTTGAACAGTAGAGAAGAATCAGTAACTAGCAACAGTCATCAAATAAAATAACTTGGAAATCAACTTTTTTTTTAATGATTTTTATTAAATTAGTGACTCAGTCATTGTCGTGGCACTGACTAGGCTCAACTAGGGCACAAGCTATTTCACTTCCAAACAATCTGATTGGAATGATTTCTTTTGTTATACTAGTAGATGTGATCTTGTGTCCCAGCGGCTCGTTATGTTCTGTGTGAGTGACTTCCTCCCTCTCCCTTTGTGCACGTGTGCATAGTTAGTGATTCTGTCTATTAGACCAACCAAGTAAACATTGTTTGCCTTTTGGGAGCAGAAATGTGACACTGGCAGTGGTCTACAGTTGCTCCCTGACACTGGTTTTTGGGGGGTTGGTTTTTTTCCTGGTTTGCTTACTAAAGTTTTTGTTTGATGAAGGAAAACATTTTTTACCTGGGATAAGATATAATAAGGCAACAGCTATACCATCTGTTTTAATATATTTTAATTAGGATCAGAATTACAAAATTCATATTAAAAATTATTCAAAATATGTTTTTAGCTTAGTAGTTAAATGTTCATTCAGTAAAGACCCTGAAAAAAGAACTTTACTATCTTTTTCTATATGTGAATACTAAATTTTCTTGAAAACTATAGGCATGTCATGAGGTTTTTTTGAACCTTAGGTACTTAGGTGTGTACTTCTTGCCAGGGAATTTTTCTGTATGTCATGGGTGGCTGGAAAACTCCTCTTGTGGTCCACATCCTGGTGATTTTAACTCTAAAGGAGTACATGAGGCTGCTGTGGTGACTTCTGAATGCCACAGAAGTGTGTTTTGAATTCAGATGTTTGCTAAGACTTTTACTGTTCTATAGTCTGTTAGGTGAGAAACACAAAAAGATAAAATAAAATTAATTCCTGGGAGTGTGCTTAACAATAAACATTATTCCTTACCGTTAATTAACCTAAAATGTCCTATTAACTTAAGCTTGAATTCTTTGCCTAAGATATTTCTTCCTTTTACTTCACCTCTAATTGTTTACCCCCACCCTCCTCTGAAGGGAAGATAAGGGCAAAAGGGGCTAAAGACCCTTCTCTGCTGTTCTCATGCATCAGTCGTGTTTATTCCCTTCATGAAAACATTCCCTCTTATTGTCTGTCTTTTGATACCCAGCACCAATTTTGTGGAGGTGAACAGTACCCTTCTACTCACTTCTCCCCTTCTTCTTAAGATCTGGTAACCAATATTTCATTTGAATGTCTACATTCCTCCCCCTCCTCCTCACGTTAAGGCTGCTTGTCCCTCTAGAGGCTCCTGAATGTGTAGTCTTCATACCAGATTTAGACCAAATCTTATTCTATAAGCATTATTGAAAGACAAAATATGCCTTTACAAATGGGGAAGGTAGAAATGCAGTGTCTAATGAGAGTTTTTCATCTGCACTCTTGATTTTCCTGTTCTCTTTTCAGATGCTATACTGCAGTACGGTGATAAAGCTTTCCCATGAAATCTAAATCACTCTCTGTACCTTGATTTTCCATCATTTGATTCAAGGTCATTTCCTGTGGTCTTTATCTGTCCAATTTGTCTTCTGTTATTCCATATGCATTTTAAAAAGCTCGTCTTTTCCACATAGCTTTCATGTGTGTTTTTTAATGTACCACATTTCTGTAAGTCAGTTAAATTCATTAATAAATACATTATTGTTCATTAAGTGAAAGTTTCTTTATTGCTATCCTACTGCTTATATATTTGAGAAGCCCACCAAGGACTGAAACACAACCAGTCTACATTGCAATGCAATTCTACTGTTCAAAATGGTAGCTTTAAAAAAAATATATATAAAAACATAGATATTTTTTTAAATTGCACATTTACCTTTGGTAAACATTGTGCTTATTTACATTTAAATACCAAAGAATATATTTTTTAAATAAAGAAAAAGACAACAAAACTTTCAAAAACACTGGCTGTTTTTGTGGAGACAGATCCTGTCAAACAATAATTGATTATTTATTTTAAGAAAGGTATATATTTACTCATTAAGAAAATAAGGAAGGTCAATTTGCTTGGCTCCTGACTCTTGCAGTGAGGTATCTTATTCATGTTTACTATAGTACAAATAGTATTTAAATCACATGCACTGCACATTAATACAATAAATATCTTTTTATTTGTATATGTGTACATATTGACCAACAGAGAACTCTTAAGGTGCTCCTATATACACACCTGTAAAGTGGGCAGTTTGATTGTTTAAATAAGTGAATAAATGTTCCTTTGTAAATAGCTTTGATATTGACCAGCTCCTAATTTTTTTTTGTTTGTTTCTAAATAGTTAAAGCTTTGTGTGTCAGCTATCTTTTCAATAGTAGGGGTAGGGAAGTGTTATATCCTACATAGCAAGGAATCTTGTACAACAGCTGGAAGGAAAGCAAACACAGTACTTTTAGATTGCACATATGAGCAGTTTAACAGTAGATTTTCTGCTTGCCCATACTGTGCAAATATACGTTAGGAAATTGGCGTGCCATGCTAAAGTATGTAAAGTAGAATTATTGCCAAAAATAAGTTAAAATATGCCAGAGTTAAAACTGCATAGAATAAAAAACAGACTGATGACAAGATCCATGTGATTTAAAAATAATTTTGAGTCTAAAGCATCAAAATCAGGATAATTTTTTCACCTCCTTTTAATAAAACCTTTCCAAAATGTGGAGCTGTTTCCATTAGAAAATATACAACTTTAAAAAAAAGAAAAAATAATTTCCTTGTATTTGCTCTTGCTGTTTTCAACCAAAATTCTGATTTGTCTTTTCTAGTCACTTTGTGGTCTTTTCTCCCAAAACTGTATAATGAGAAAAAACGTATTGCTGTTTACTAAGACCAGAACAATTACAGTCAAAATAAAAATAATGCTGCAAACTTCATTAGAATTTGAATACTTTGGATAATTTGTCTAACTGACCTGTAATAGACAAAAGAAGAAAACACTGATAAATATCTGAGGAACATTTTAGTGCTAAGCATGGACTAATAGATTTCTACCCCACTCCATGAGGTTAAAGCAGTAGTAGTTCGGCAGGAATTAAAAATAAGTATTTAGATTTGTGCAAGATGGGAGATTGTTTTTTCCTAAGTTATGAGGGATATATTGTTCATCTTGCTTCAGGATATGAAATAATTGCCACCAAAGACTGAGAGGGAATTCTGTCCTACTCTCGTGGTACAGCAGTCTAGGTACATGGTGGGCTTTTCTATCTTCTTAGGAGACACCAGGTAGAAGCCTCTGCCTGAAGAAAGGTAACAACTGGAATTGATAGGCCATCATAATTTTCAGTAATTTGCTCTGATTTAGCACTGAAGTATTATGTCAAACGAAGAAAGATCATAGTAATCCATCTATCGGTTATTTTCTATTTAAATCATTTAAGTTCTTTAACTTTACTAGAAAAATTTTGTTTCTCAAACTGGCTTTTGAACTGAGAGAAAGGAAATGGAACAATGCAAAATAAAGCTGCTAAATGTAAATCTGTCCAACCTTCTACTATATTAGCACTTTTACTCAGAGTTTGAATGGCAGTAAAA
This sequence comes from Falco peregrinus, assembly GCF_023634155.1. Classification (NCBI taxonomy): domain Eukaryota; kingdom Metazoa; phylum Chordata; class Aves; order Falconiformes; family Falconidae; genus Falco; species Falco peregrinus. The sequence continues at coordinate 3,123,979 of NC_073722.1, forward strand.
TCAAGGGACTGGCTACAAAGAAAGCACGTTATCCATTGCTATGCGTGTATTCCCAGTGTCCCATTAAGAGAACTGCCTTTTGTCTCCTGAGACACATGTAAGGCAGCTCTATGTATGATCTGTACCTTGAGAGGACAAATCTGTCTTCTTGAATTTTTCTTTCCAGAATTTGGTCTTGCATTGTAACTGCACTGAAACTCCCTACATCCAGGCAGATTGGTTCCTGTCTTCTACCTGAGGTCCATAATAATTCCTGCTTCTCCTAATAATGGCAGAAAGATGATCTAGTGGAAATCATAGCAATTTATAATTTGTAAAACTTTTTTTTTTTTTTTTTTTATAATTTCATAACTGGTTTTGTGAAGACAAATCCTTTAAGAAACAGCAGGAATGGCCTGGAAGGTACTATTTATTGCTTTATATGGTACCTAGTCACTACTTATTAAACAACACTGCTATTATCACTTTTACCTTTCTTCCTCTGCAGCTTATTCCCCAGCATTAAAGCATTAAAGGTATGAGGGTTACATGAAAATGAAGACGAATTTTGTGGTTGTCTGGATTTGATAAGAAGAAAGAAAATAAAGTTGGACTTTTTCTTTATAATCTATTTTTGGTAGAGTATAGCAGTTGCTGTACTATACTGAGTCTATTCCATCATCCTTTCAAATGCTGCACACATAAATATATATTAATGGCATCAAACTGTGAATATAGGAAAGAATCTCCTAAAAAATCAGCATACTTGTTTACACTACCTGTAAATAATCCCTGATTCTAGACATGTTTATTACAAGATCATTAATTCCACATAAAACATTTATCAGTAGGTCTAGCGGTCCTGTATAGAGAATGTCGATGTCATTTACTCAATAATCTGTACATATTTAGTGACAGCAGGTGTATTTTAGGATTCAGTACTTACTGTGGTCTTGACTTTTGAGAAGGAGCTGCTGATTTATAGATCATATATACAATCACCAAAAAGCATCTACTTTTTTCCCTTTTGCTATCACATAATCTTAGAAAATGTTATCCGTATTACTGCATTAATCTTGCTCCAGACTAATTAGTGGCTGAAACAATTGAAAAGAGATGCTGTGCTTCTGAACCAAAGAATAAGTTTTCTGTTGTGCTAGAAGCAGTGGTTATTTTCCTACTTTTTTCCTTTTCTGTTTCTTTTCTGTCTCTTCTATCTACAGTTTTCTGGAGCAATGGTGCATGGTTTCTAACATGCTATCTTACATTCTTTATTCTTGTGCCTGCTGGTACATAACTTTTAATTGCCATCCAGTCAAAACATATATAAGCTTACTGGTTAGTATGAATTTGTTTTCTTGAAGAAAGCATTTTAATTGTACGTAAGTTAGGGTTTTTTTTTTTATATGAGAATTGGTGAATCAACTCTCCAGAGTATACTTACTTAGGAAGAAGGATTTGATATGGGATGGATTTTTCTAAGCATGCTTAAATGTCTTTATGATTTTAACACTGTTAGAAAATTATAAAGAAGCTAGTTAATTGCCAGGTGAATGTTTTTTTAAAACATGAGAATTGAGGGAGCCACACATAATTTTAGACTGTTGGGAAAACACTCAATATGCATACCTTCCTTTAGAAGACTTTAACTTGTTTAAAACTTTCATTGTTACTAATGAAGCTGATTTTGAGCAGTTTTAGAGGAAGAAATTAGGCCAGTCTCTAGAAACATCAGTGCCACTATGTGGAAATATCGTAGTTTTTTGTAGCCAGTTAATGGCAGAGGTTAAGAGAGCTCAACTGAATGATTTCTTTCCATCCCTTATAAAACAAAGAATGCTAATATTGCCCTAATAAGTATATCAAAAGCCAAGCATATAATAACAAATTAGATTCATAACTTTCTTTAGATTCACAGATTTTTTTCTTTAGATTCATAGTTGTTGGTGTATTTAATATGCAGTATGAAAGGAAATTATTATTTTTCTGGGTTTACGATAGAAGTTGGTACTGCCACACTGCAAATCTAGAGTTTATGCTTTTCAACAAATGCTGCAGCTTTGTCTTGTGCACTTTTGAACACTCGTTCCCTTTTAATTAATTAAGCAAATTTTAATTTCCTTACCTTTTCTAAATAAGAAACTCCAGGGAGCACTTTCAGCAAATTTCATTTACTACATATTCCCTGTTATCAACCCCATTCAGACTGAATAAAAGGCAGAGTATGCAGTTTGGATTTCATTACTTTGTATAACCTAGATTGTTAGGTTCCATATAATGGAAGCTGTTCTGTTGACTATGTTTGCTAAAACACTATTTCAATCCTATTTATAAACCACATTCTGTATTGTGTGTCCTCCTTCTCAAATCAGTTTATTTCAACGATCTCTATTGTCTCTGTCGATGTGCACTGTGCTGTCATGCCCTCTTTTCCCTCTCAGATCCACTCTGCTTGAGCAGGGCACTTGGCCAAGATGACCTCCAGAGGTCCCTTCCAACCTCAAGCATTCTATGATTCTATGATCTTGACAGTCAGTGTAAAGCAGTAAGGGGGAGGCTGGAACCTTCTATTGGAGTTCCCAGCTTTACACTTTTAATTCATTTATATGAATGCTCTTGATTCAATATGATTTACTTGATGTTGTGGAGTTAGATTATGGATACATCCTTCCATGAACACCGATCACAAACATAAGGGATGGAAAGAAATCATTCAGTTGAGCTCTCTTAACCTCTGCCATTAACTGGCTACAAAAAACTACGATATTTCCACATAGTGGCACTGATGTTTCTAGAGACTGGCCTAATTTCTTCCTCTAAAACTGCTCAAAATCAGCTTCATTAGTAACAATGAAAGTTTTAAACAAGTTAAAGTCTTCTAAAGGAAGGTATGCATATTGAGTGTTTTCCCAACAGTCTAAAATTATGTGTGGCTCCCTCAATTCTCATGTTTTAAAAAACCATTCACCTGGCAATTAACTAGCTTCTTTATAATTTGCTAACAGTGTTAAAATGTTAGGCTGCTTCCATGTCCTCTAATTCGCTTGGGATAATATCTGGGAGCTAGGCTGTTATTAAACAGTGCCTTAAATTTGGGGGTTTGGGTTTATCATACCCTTGGGTAAGTGCCATTGTCTTCAGATTAATTTTTAGTCAAAGCAGACAATATATTCATTTACAGTGATCCAGATGGATGGTGCAATTAAAATGTTTGTGAAAAATAAAGAAAACCACAATGAATCTAGTTGCATCCAAGAGACTTCTGTCCTCATGGCCATGGAGGAACTACATATGCTTTTTTGATTCAGTTGCCAGGAATTTAGTCTTAGTGCGCGCTTTTTATCTCAGGTTACATACCTGAGAGGTAGGAGCTCTCTGTCTTGGAATATAACCACTCAAGGAATCCTATAGGATTACAATCAGCTTGAATTCACTTTGCTCGTCTCCCTTTCCCCCTGCTAAAGTATTATGTCACTTCTAATTCATGTAGAAAGTAGTCTTAATAGGCTGCTTTTGAAGATCCAAAAGTTAGTTTGCCAAACGAGTTTCATTTCTTGTACTCCATATAACGATTTGATTTAACAACAGGTTAAACTCCTCACTAAACTGAATCAGTGTGTAGCTTTTAAGTGTCTCTATGTACTCAGTGATGTATCTCTTACCTAGCTGTACATCAGCAAACATGCCTGATGAAGTCTCTAATTGTGATTAATAGTTGTAATTCATTATGATTAAAACTGGATATGATGGCCTCTGGTGGAAAATGGTTAGGAAATTATGAGGTATTATATTTCAAAAATCCATCATTTGAAGATGTTAGCTTCACCATTTAGCAAGCAGTGTATTCAGACTGTTTGGCCAGGTGGCCATTGGCAACAACAGGTACATATTGGTCTTTGAAAGGTTTTGGGGTGTCTGGAAGAAGGACATGAGGCAACCTAAAAAAATGTGTATTCCTAGTAATAAAGTCGGAGTTAGAACAACCATAACACATGCCTTAGGAATGTCAGAAAAGGGAATGAAAAACAAACCCACCAAAAACAGCTGGATGATTTACAAAAAGTATTTGCTTGGCCACACTCCTGACTAAGTCTAACTGGTTATTCCCAGGAAGCATGGCATATGATAGCTAAGTCATACGAGATGCAGCATGCTTTATGCAGCGTTTGAAAAGACAAAAATCAACAGGAAAACCAATGGCAGAGCTTATGGTAGAGTACAAATGCATTGACGTAAAAATACCAATTAATGCACACTAGCAAATAAGTAGTTGTGTTCACAGGCACACTGAAGAATAAAACTCACTCAGAAATCAGGGAAATAAAGTGGACTGCAGAAGTCCACAAGTTGTGAGCGCTCTTCTTGGTAAGGGGTGTTTTAGTTTGATTACACCTAACATCATTGTTGTTACCCATAGGCTTTCATATACTAATTTTTGAAAGTCACCTAGCAATTTGGTTCCATCAGCCTTCATTTTTGCTAGCTTCTAAATTTGGAGGCATTTTTATACCTTACATGCATGCAACAATACAGTACCTGACAAACATGAACATCCAGATGTCTTGACTGCAATAAGGTACCATTTGAAAATACTTAATAGAAAACAAACAAACAAAAACAAAAACAAAAAAACCCCAAACAACAAAACAAAACTCACAAACAACTTGAAATTCAGAAATAATCCTGGAGCAGGCTAGAAACATCAGGGAATGTCAGTACTTGTAGACTGACAGATGCTTCAGATTATGACAGAAACAATTCTGTAGACTTGATACCACTGTATGTGTGATGTGTGTACAGTGTTATTTTTTTCTTTCTCTAGTACCCTCTGTTACTGTCTGTGTACCACTGACTTCTCAGGATGTTTCATAAGTCTACTTGAACATATTCAGACACAAATGAAAAAGTGATTGGTGTGCCTGCACAGTTTTCTATTTTTAAAAGCCAGATTTCTTTAAAGTCTTTTGCAAAAGCAACAACTGAGAATACTCACCCTTTCCTTTATGCTCAATCAGGTTTTGAACAAAGACAAAATAATCTTTTCATAGGCTCTACTGGGCAAACATCTTGTTTTAGTTGCACTCCACCATGGGTAGTTAGAAAAAGAGTGTAAGAACAGAACTATTGTCCTCAGCTTCCAGAAATCTATAGCTTAGGGAAAATTGTGAGATAGAAGTTGTGTGTTTGAATTTACTAGCCCCTCATCAATTTTTCTTCCATTAATTTGCCTATGTAAGCTCATCTGTCCTCAGTATTTTCCATGCTGTGGCATGCACATTTAGAGTGTAGTAATGGAGGTTACTTTCGATCTTACTGTTTTTGTGGACTTACTTTTAGTATTTATGCTGTAATCACAGTTACAGTTCCTGGTTTAGTGCACATGTATAAACTACTGTACTTTTTATTTTGAAGTAAAATGGGAGCAAAAAGATCTGTTAGCATCTGGCAACCACACCTTGATTCATTCTAGCCCCCAGAGTCTTGGTATGGTGCATTAATTTTTCAGTTTGTAATTTGCCAGCTGCATTTAATGGAACCAATTTTCATTACATCTGTTCTATGGTTCAAAGAGCTCTTTTAGTTGCCAAAGGGGTCCAGCTTCACACAGATTCAGAGAGGGTGCTAATATACTGTATCTTGAAGTATTAGATAACTAGGGATGGTTTTGTAGCAAACAGATTATTTTTTATAGAGGCAAATTCTATATTCATGACTTGCCAATATTAGAATTCAAGTCCAAAGTGCTTAAGTTTCTTCCTCAGGAACATGATATTGATTTTCATGTAATTTTCTTCATAATGCTCTCTGATTACTTGTCTTTTCAATCAATGATATATTTCTGTTTATTGGTGAAAGAAGACATACATGAGTAAACCCTGGTTTTAAACAAAAAATTGGGAAAAGTTTTCTAATGAAATACTAAAAGATATGAGGGATAACTGTGATTTTCAGCACTAAGACAAGGCATTTTTTTATGCTGAAACAAACTCACATTACCTGGACAACTGCACACATTGTGCATAATTTTAATCTTCATAAAATGTGTAGCAGTTGTATGTTATTAAATTCAAGATTCCAGTTGACAGCAACTTTCAATGAAAAGGTTTTTCCTCATGGGCTGAGGAAAATTTGAAATGTTCTACTACACTTTGAAGTTCTAAAGCATCAGCCATATGAGAATTATAAAGCATTAATCCTGAAGAGTTTCCACCTGACAGTCATGAAATAGCATACCTGTGTGAAAAGTGACTCAGTTTTACTTCCTCAGGCAATACTTTCCTTTTTTTCTGCTGCTTCAGAAATATCATGCATCATGTCATAGTGAGAAGATGGCCTTGGAATGACTGGATCCTTTAGAAATCATTGAAGTCTACTGTATCACTCTATTTATCTGAGACATTTCAATGACATTTATAAAAGTTGTTTATACTAGGAGTTTTATTCTAGTTTGATGAGCCATATGAAAGTTGCTCAAAAAAGTAATCAAGAAGTTATGTGCACTCTGTGCTTTTAAACAGTTGTTTGTAAGGCTAAAAAAAAAAAATTATAGAAGGAGCAAATGTATTAGTAAGAGTTTATTTGCAATTTAAGAACATTACAGATAACATAATGTATGCACAATACTGCCTTTTGCACTAGTTCGTTTGCTTCTTTGATACCATTGGGATTATCTCCTGGTGATTTCAGTCAGAATCAGGGCCTAAGATAACAGGTTTTAATTTCAGGAAAAAAATATTTTTTTTGTCTGTGAAGTATTTCTTTTATGGTTTGTTTGTTTTGGGGTTTTTTTTGAAGGACAAAAGCACACATGTGCTGTGCCCCTTTGACTTTAGTAATACACCTGTTCTGCTTCAAAAAATGGTATTTGAAGACTCCTGGTTTTTTCTCTCTATTGCAATAATACATTGTATATATTTCTTTTTGCAAGACAGCATTCTAAGAAAAGTCTTGCAATTTGATCTGTATCAATTTCATTCAGATCCTAGTCTGAAATAAAGCTGTAAACACGTATTCATGATTGTACTGTAATGGAATGAGTCCTGACATGGGAAGTTACGTCTATATTGTTTCAGCAATAAGCTGAAAGCAACGAGACCTTTCTCACAGCGCAAGCAAGATCAATCACAAGCTTGCCATGTGGCCTCCGTTTGGCCTTTATATGGTCGTTTTGTAAGGTCCACGTTTTAGCCTTTGGGTTGCTTTTTCCAGGTAAGAGTTGAAAAAAACCCAAGAAACAGTCCTCCAAGAATTATCATCTTTCATCTTTTCTTATTACATGGAAGCATAACAAAAGGGTTCTTAGTGTTTATTATGCACTGTGGCAAACAGCAGGACAATGATGTAGCCCCCTTCCTGTCTCCCCCAGTTTATTTTATATAATTGGCTAATGATCACATTTACATTTTGCAAAAGTAAAACCAAATCCTTGCAGTGGCTGGTGGCATTTTCTGTCACTGAAACAGACTGAATGGGGGTTTAAATACGAATTACCCATTATGAAGTAACATTACAAAAATGCTTGGAAGAAGGAAGGGACTTATGGGAGGGGTGAAGGACACTCACTCCAGGTCTGTATTTCAACTGCAAGATTTGATGTCACAGAATTTATACACCAGGAAGCACAGAGAGTGAGCAAGAACAGCCTCAGAAGGGAAATTAAGGCTTCTCAAGTGGTTTTGTGTTGCATTAATTGGTACAGAGGAATGCTTCATACTCACTTTAGATTAAAATTCACTACAAAAGCAACAGCTGGAGGTGTCTGTTACCCCATGCATTGTGACAGCTGGAGACTAACAGAATAGGAAAAGATTATAAAATGTAGTTATGTAAAATGAAGTTTACTAGGTTTCATTGAACAATTTGAGTTTTCCTGTACACAGATGGAGTCTAATTCCTTCCCACATTACTGTACCTTCTATTTCCATTTCCTAATGGTTTGTTATATTTAGATGTATATGGAATTAGCTGTTTATATACAATAAGCGTCAAAATATTTCCATTTGAAAGACACAAAAATACCTGCATGTGTAAGTTATATGGTCATTTGTAAATGTCTTTTTTTTTTTTTTTTTATGAAAAAGCCTGAGTATTTGATAGCATTAAAATTCTGACACCCCACCTTTTCTTGAGATCTGATTTTACTATCAAAAAGGTCAACATATGAAGGCCTTTCCAATCTTCCACTGATTTTCTTTAATTTCCTATCTCAGAACTGCTTTTGCTTCAAGTACTCAGAAGATGCCAACTCAGCTTTTTCCTTGAATCCATAACAGCTGATAAAAAAAAAAATAAATATCAGGTTTTAGCCAGAAAGCAACGGATAGGAACGACAGCAGGACAACCTCAGTCATCCTAACATTGAGTAGATGCATGACTAGTGAAAAGGAAAGCAGAGGGACCAGAATTAAGGGATTCTCAGTACATTAAAATCGACAGATTCCCGTCCATAGATTCAGTTTCACCTAATGTCACATCCTGGGAAAATAAGATTTTAAGGATAGAAAATCCCTTGAAGGATATCTTGTCAAATAAAAATTCAATCTAAAACATTTTTTCACATAAATTTACCTAATAGTATTCAATTAGCATTCAGCTATTTTCCTCCATTTTATATAACTAGGGGTGACATTTGATGCACAACATACTAGATATTAAGTTAAACATTCAGTGTACTGATAAATAAATATTTATTTTGGACTCATGCTGAGAAACCATGAAAGGAATAGAAAGGTATGGATATGTGCTCTAGATTGGACTACTTACTGGTAGGAATAATCAGGTGTTCAAGATGAATAAATGAACAGAGAGACTAAGGACTGTAAATACTGTTAAGAGACTAGTAGAGCACATGAGCTCTCCTTGCTTTTGTTTACTGTTTTGTCGTCTGTTCTTTTAATAGGTTGACTAGTTTGTCTATAGAAATATTCCTTGATAATTCATGAGGGAAAGTCAAGTCATCTAGAAAGGGCTTCTCTAGCCCTGTAGAGAGCACACTTTGCTCAGTGTGCATTTGTGATGGCATGCCTCCTTAGGTGCTTCGTCACTTTTCCAAAGCACATAACTTCTAAATACACATAGTATTCCAAAATGCAATGCTTTGTTCTCTATAGTAGAGACACTTCTGTGCTGAGTATGGCTTAGCCCACATACCCACATACTGACTTTCCACAGCCTGTCTTTTAATTATAATTGAACTCTTGTGATTTAGATACAAAACAAGGGTGGTGTTCTGTCAAAATCAACATGGTGAAAGTTGAAAGAAATAAGTGAAAAGAACTTATATTGTTATCTGATGCTACTTATTCATCAAAAACCTGCAACGGTTTCTTACCAATGGATGCAGTAAATTTAATATCCCTTTATTATTAACTGGACTCAGTGACATAATGAAAGGTACTAGATGCAACCAAGGACTTGGGAACCTATGATGCAGAACCTGAACTTTAGGTTCCCCTTCCTCCATTCTACAGAAGTCAATGCTAACTTCTAACCTACAGCATCGTGTTTCCTCCTGTTTCTATCTTTACTTTCTGGCTCCATCCACCATTCCACTTCCCAACCTGTAGATAGCTTTGATGGCAGTGGCAGGGCTACGGAAAAGCGCATTTGAGATTAAACTTTTAGGCTCTAAATTAAACATCAGAACTATCACATCTTGATTAGTACACTAGGCTGTCTGTAGATGATGTGAGGAAGAAGGGTAGGGGTGGACATGAGGAAGCACTGTCCATGTCTTTGCGACATACCTTAAAAGTGACCATCAAATTTGTTCATTTTCTCTGTTTTAAACAGTCCACTGATTTCAGATCTTTAAAGAATGACCTACATTTTTAATTCAGTCATGATAAGTCACAAATTAAGTACAGAGGTCTTCTAGAGAGGGTTTTCTCTAGGCATGTATAAATAAATGCACACCACAGAGCTGCAGAGAATTTGGGCACTTTTGTGCATACACAGTATCTCTGAGGACATTTTAACTACTCTGGTTTTCTACTAAAATGCAGAAATTTCAACCCTCATCCTTCCTGGGGTGCCTAAGGTTCTTCTGTTGCCCAAGCTTAATATGTTGTTATTGTAGAGATTAAAAAAATGCTGAAAAGTGAATGTTATATAGTAAAAAAGATAGCACCTATACTGTACATTTTATAAGAATGGACAGTCAGATCTGTTGTAGGTTGGTAGTAAAAAATGTAATCCAACCAGCATTTTGGCTCAGATTTTTTGAATATATGTTAGTGATAAAAAATGTACATGTTAAATGACCCACATATCTGTCAATTATGATTGTGACCAGGAGTATGCATAGTTACAGAAGTTTCTTTGTTTCTTTTCAGCCCTTCCTTAGCATTGGTCTTTATTTTCTTCTAAGAAGCTGTGAGCACTTTCAGTTTGGAAACATACAGGAATTTAGGTAGTGTCGTGTGTCTACCTTTTGCTTGGAAAGAACCGGTGTGCTAGCAAAGAGTCAATGCTGTCATTGAGCACAGAGCTGTGAAACAGAAGCTTCATGAACTTCTAATTTTTTAGCTAGAAACAAAATGTTTAATCACTAATCTCTGTGGATTTTAGTCTACTATGTGTTCAGATCATCCTTTTTTTTTTTTTACTTGCATATTTCTGTATCAGATATATGACATTATGCCATCTGATTCTGATTTTGAACTTACACAATTCCATTGGGAAGATTGTCTTACATGCATCACCAAAATCAAACTCCAAACCTTTCTAGGTTTATTTTATTTAACAAAAAAAAAAGTATCTTGAGAAAAAAATTGAATTAGTTTTTGCATAATCTGTAACACATAAACCAGTATCACAATATTTTCACTTTTGTCTGGATCAATCTTAAAAATGTTTAATTATCCAAGCAATTTCCAAGACACTGGAAGCAAATTAACATTCCTAAATTGTATTTGCTTATTTTTCCCCAGCAGTACATACCTTCATTTACCATTTAGTCTTCTGTTACTTCATGTAACTGATAACCATTTGGATACTGCTGCTGCTGTTCTTTTTTAGCACAAAAGGCTGAATTTGTGTCTGCTGGTTTGAATACATTGAAGTTGTCTAAATAGTCTTTAAGGTACTGTCTTTCCCAAGGCTTTCTCATCACTCCTTTCTTTACGTTTTGCCATTATTAAAATCTGTTTTCCATTATGATTTTCAGTCCAGACTGAAACAGAAGCTCTCTTTTGCAAATCTTTCTTCCAAAAGTGACCTTCCATTTAGTGATTTACTTTCCTGATGTCGTCTTATCTTTCATTGTGCTCCCCTTGCTCTATGTGTGCCTGAATGCAGCCTGTGCCTTTTTGATATCTTTTGGAATACACCCTTTTGTGCCTTATTTGACACAACAGTTGTTTTTTGTTAAAGAGTGTGGTCTTAAAATACTCTTTAGTTATCTGTGTTTCTTTCCTAACTTTTAATTTCTCTAACATTTCAAGTCAGTCTACCAGCGCAGAGTAAGATGCAGAAGAAAGACCACAGAATAATGTCTTTAAGGCAAGATTTTTCCCTGATTTATGTCTAGAAAGTATATCACCAGTGCTACCATAACTAGTTGCTGTTCTTGTTTCCTTTGTGCATATGGAATAAAACTAATTTTTCAGCAATGTCCAAGATACCTGACAAATTTACTACTATGAATGTCTGTCCTGTTAGCTTTTTATAAAAAAATATAAATTGTACATTAACATTTTAAAATGGCAGTGCTAGCAGGCATCTTTCTATATTCTTATTACTAGTATGGTTGCATATAAACAACTACAATAATTATGACCAAATATGCAACAAATCTGTTTCTGCATAGTAATACCCTGAGCATCCCATTGACTTCAGGGAGTTAAAGTTGTATTACAACCCAGAATCGGACCAATTAAAAATGAATTAGATTACTTTTAATATAGTTGAATAATGTTGCATATAAGGAATGCTGAAATAACAAAAAATCATTTATTTGAATTATTATATTATGTTTAAAAAAATTAAATTCCTCCCTACTTTGATGGTGCAGTATGTAATGGTGTTGCTCTGCAATATTTTAGTTCAGTTAAATATCTCATTAAGAAAAATCAACTTGCTGATTTATCATTGCTTTGCAGAGTAAATTTTAATGAGTGAAATTTCACTAATGAGTAAAATCCATTTTCCAAAGAATAATTTTTCTTTTATGGAGGCTGAGTGCATTTGTAATAGGCATGTTTAGGTTTAAAATTATTATTGCTCCTACATCGGTTACTATTCAGCGTATATAAGAAGACTCTTTCAAGGAAATTTAAAAAAAAATACTCTTTATTTTAAATTACTTAATTATGTTATATATTTGAAGTATTTATAAAACTGTTGAACTGCTACCTTCCAGAAGTAAATAGGTTTTATGTATATTTTAGTGAAATAATCCACATTTATATATTTATGTCAACTGAAAATTACCAAGTTATTTGGACTTGACATGATACTAAAAAAAAGCCTCACAACCTTTTCCATACTGACACAAGGCATTTGGATATTTAGTTTGAGATTTATTCTTAACATGAGATATCACACTCTTTTTTGTGCACACACAGAAATACATTTCTCTAATTTGACAGAACAACGCCCCTCTCATTGGAGCAATGTATTCTGCAATAGAGAACAAGGAGGTGTGCAAAGGAAAAATTTCCCCCACCATTTAAAAAAGAGGAATATTCAGTTCCGCAGCCTAAAAAAAAAGATAATTTCCCACATGTTTCTGTTTTCATTGTAAATGGGACTGTTTTTAAGACTCATACAGAAGAGAAACATGGTAAGAATCCGTTGTTAATTCACGTTTGTGTTACTGTCAAGATGAGTTTTTAATTATAGGTAGACCACATAGCATTACAGTTGTCTCCAGTTGCTTTAGTTTCATTTCCTTGTAACTTATGACAGTTGTGAATTGTTCATGCAAAAGTTGTCTATTCCAATCAGTTTGAATCAAAGGACAGATAATAAATGCTTGAGAAAGACCAAAGGGTTTATTGGATGGCTGTCTATTCTCTGAATGAAGTAGATATCCAAGTTGCAAATTGTCATGTAATTTCAAATGCATTTGGTTTTTTTCAGTAGTTTAAATGCATGAATAAGTATTTAAAGTTTAGTCTTAATTTTGGAGATTTGCAGTTGTGAATGCTTTGACCATCAATATGTTAATCCTAGATAAATCTTGCTTTTGGTTTCTATTTTTCTGATGTAGTATGTTGTTTTATACTGGCATCGTAACACACTAAGGGATTGGACAATACATAATATATAGAGAGACAAAAAGCAGGGTAATTTTATGCAGAAACACAAATGCGGGTAATAAGAGAACTGAAACATATCTTGCTAATTCTGGTCTATTTTCCACTAACATATCTACTTATGTATCCATCTGCTAATTTTACTCACATGAGGAAGATACATATTAAATAGATACAAATACTGGGGTACATTAATGGGAACAAGAGAAAAAAAGGAGCAACGGGAGCATCAAAGACAGATGCACACCTTAGGTTGAGAGGTAAAGAGGGAAGAAGAATATGACATGATACGACAAGGCATCACCAAAAAAAGTGGGAGAGCAAGTGGCGTGGGAAAGAGGATGAGGGGAACACTGCTCTGTAAGCCCTAGGTATTCCCTACCTGTCAGCACCTTGGTTCTGAGACTCATGAGGCAGAAAGGTCTGCTCTACAGTGCTAAAGCATGGGTTCCTCTTACAGCAGCACAGCAGCAAGGTTCAGGAGCTCATGGAAGAAGTGTTCAGGAAAGCAACGGGGTAGTCTTGAAAATGCCCAGATGAGAGCCTGTAAATTATAAATCCTCAATCACTAATATTTAGCATTTCTACAAATAGCTGTGACGAGTTTCCACCAGCTGAAGGTTGCTCTGAGTTGTTTAATGCTGGTGAGGTCGGTTGCTGGTGAGGGCTCGCAGGTTTTGTTGATCATCTGCTTTAAATCCTGCAGCTCATGTGCCCGCAAGAGATAAACTGTAAGGAGTCTCTAGTTTTATTTGGGTAGATCTGTTCTGTTGCCATTGTAGGTGATAGGTCAACTACCTGTCAATATCAGTGACAGAAACTTATTGATATGAAATTTATCTTTAAGTATCTGGCCCTTAAAGCACATGTAGCTCTTTATCAGTCTTATAAATTCAATACCAAAATCTCCACAGTGCCGTTTTTCTCAAAAGATGCTATACCTTTTATATTTTCTTCAACATAGTATTCAACACCATTTGAAAGACATTGTCATTCTCAAGGATTTCTTTCAATTAAACATGGAGAAAAACCATGAACAAATCTTCAAAAATGGATCAATTTTAGGCATTTTGCATGAAAAATTAGATATTTTTTTTTTCTCTCTTCAGAAATAGATTTTCTTTATTTAAGAGACTATAGATAGCAGTTACTTTAGAAGAACACATTTAGACTATCTAGTTTGCAAAATTCAGGACAAAACATTGGAATTTTGTAAAAATCATGATAGTAAAAGGAGGAGTCTCATTTTGAAGGCCATATGATAATGATACCTGTATGGAGTTTCCTAGTCATTAAGAGCATAATGGCTACTCACATTTCCCAAATGCAGTCGTCCAATGTTTACAAAAATCTTTATTAAGAAAATGACCAGACATAAAAAGTTCTTCTCTTGTAAGTGTAGGCACTTAATTGACTGCTCTGATCATTAAAATAAATTAGACTACATTCTCCACAACTCCCCATGGAACTTTTACCTCAAGAGAGAATTGTAAAACAATTCACTGTTGCGATGCAAAACAGAAAACCATTTCTATACAGCGACTGTGCCCACGTATGTGCATTTCTTTTTTCCCTTGTCTTTGCTCTGTCTTCCCTTAAACCAGATTATTTAAGGTACGTTTGCTTCCTTTCTCTCTCTCTCTCTTCTCCACAAGACAGAGTTCAATGTCTGCTTCAGTCTTGTAAGTTTATTTTTGAAGTTTCAATGAAATATATTTACCAAGATAGTTTTAACTTTTTCATGTGGTGTAAGAGCTGTACTTGGGGTAGCAATTCTAGTAAGTATTGCTTCCAAGATGTTGTGGTTTAACCCCAACTAGCAGCCATTTCAAAAAGAGACAGAAAAAATATAGTATCGCCATATTATCAGATTTCTTAAAGAACTCTGAATATCAAGCATCAACTTATTGTTTTTCCTTTTCATTATGGCTCCACTTGTTTCTTTCAAGGTTCATTAATTTACACTTTGAAATGCAGCTAGTAACTTTCTTACATTTCATACAAATATAATATATAATTGTATTGCTACAAATTAATTACAAAAGGAATTAGACAGGTAATATGCAAAGGAAAAAAAACCAGATGTAGATGCTAATGTAGAAATGGTTAGTCACAGGAAGAGAAAAATATGCCTTTTCAATGGCACAGTTATATTCTCTGTTGATCAAAGTATCTTTTAAGACTTGTCATATGCTGAGGAGGTGAATGAATAGATATAAGGTATTCCTTCACCTTCCCTCCCTTCATGAATTTCATCTCCTTACAAAGGTCTCAATTAGAGGTTGATTTTTTCATTTTCACCAGTGTCATGGTTTAACCCCAACTGGCAACTCAGCCCCGCGCAGCCGCTCGCTCACCGCCCCCCACAGTGGGATGGGGGATTGAATTGGAAGGATAAAAGTGAGAAAACTCGTGGGTTGAGATAAAGACAGGTTAACGGGTAAAGCAAAAGCCGCACACACAAGCAAAGCAAAACAAGGAATTCACTCACCACGTCCCGTGGGCAGGCTCATGGTGCTCAGCCATCCCCAGGAAAGCCAGGCTCCATTATGTGTAATGGTGATTTAGGAAGACAAACGCCATCACTCCGAAAATCCTCCCCTTCTTCCTTCTTCCACCAGATTATATGCTCAGTATGACATTATATGGTATGGAATATCCCTTTGGCTAGTTCTGGTCAGCTGTCCTGGCCATGTCCCCTCCTAATTTCCCGTGCCCCCCAGCCCTCTTGATGGTAGAGCCCAAGAAACTGAAAAGTCCTTGACTTAGCATAAACATCACCCAGCAACAACTTCAAATATCAGTGTTACCAACATTGTTCTCACACCAAACCTAAGCCACAACACTGCACCAGCTACTAAGAAGAAAATGAACTCTATCCCAGGTGAAACCAGGACAATCAGGAAAGAAAGAATAACACGTCTTAGATGCTTTAAGACTATAACATTATATTTAAGTATCATCTGAGCTTTTAAATAATGGTGTCAGGTGTGGGTTTTTGTGATGACCTAAAGTAAGTTGTAATTCAAGACAAGTTGTTATGTTCTTGGCTGTGACCAGTTCTCAATTTAAAATAATTCATTGCTTCTCCCAAATGCAAGCTCTTCCAGGCTAGTGTAAACCAATGAGGAGAGAAAAGTAAAGCTATTTTTAGAAAAATAAGCTAGGGTGCTTATTCATATGAAAACTCTTGAAGTTCTTCAGGCTGTATTCAGCTGGACTAAGGCATGAGTGATTTTGAACTGTTTACTTTGGCCATATCAACATGAGGTTCCAGATTTAGAATATGACATTTTGGGGGTGGATCTTGCGTGTAACTCCTCAAATTCAACAGATTTTTCCCTGGAGACTTGCTTAGTAGCCTGCAACTAGTAGAAATGCAGTTATTTCAATAATGGGTTTGTTTGAAAAACCTAATATTGTTTAAATATAATTAAGTCTTCATTACAGAACTTAAATAAACTGGTGCTTACCAGAACTTAAGAGAAATGCATGTGATGCAAGTGCCTGTGTTTTTTCCTAGCTACAGGTTCTCTCTCTCACCAAAGACAGGAGGGATTATTCTCTTTTTTTTTCTTTCTGCTCTCCCTCACTTCGTGTTCCCATCCCCCATCCCCAGCCCCTGTATCCTTTCTGTGCCTTTTCATTAGCTGTAGTATTTCTATAATCCTTCTCTGAGCCACTGAACACTTTTAAAAGGCAGAAAATCATCAAGGTTGAGTTTTACTGCCATTTTAGTGAATTACATTTGCCTTCCGAGGGGTGCAATGCTAACATGGTAATGTGGAGGGTGGAATAAATGAACAAGAACTCCCATTTTTAATGACTGTGAGGTGTCCAGTTGGTTCTGTGGCTCTCTTGGAGCCATAGTCTCACTAAGATGAATAAAAATTCTGCTTGTCTCTGCAAATCCTGTTTTCCTTATCTCCACAAACAATCATGTCTTCAAAATGCTGATTGGCAAAAAGGCAACTTTTATCTAACCTGTAAATCACTCATTCCTAATATATACTAATCATGATTTACTTTGTTGTTGTCACAAACAAGATAATTTAATCAAATAATCAAATAGGAAAAGTCTTCAGCTGCAAATAATGATTTAGCAGTAGAAAATGCACGATATTGTTCTTTGTGCAATCTTTTCTGGAAATCAAAGGAGATGCAGTCTTTGAATATCTCTGCACAAACGTGCAGTTTGCAATACCAAAGCAGACATAGCTAAAATGTGCATTTCATTCACAAGGTATGACTAAAATTAATGTAAGAGGAGATTGTCTAGTTAATTAGCGAGCACAATTACACTCCAAGAGCACAGGAAGGAGAGACTTCAGCAGTTAGAAGGATGATTGTTTTCACTTTGCATGTTTAGAAAAGCACACAAAATAGCACGGTTTTGCGTGTTTTGGCAATGAAGAATTTTTTTTTTCCCCCGATAGTGGAGATTGGCAATGGGCGGGAGGGGCGTGTTCACATTTTTTCCTTTTGGTGGAGCTTTTCCATTTCCATTTTTGGGTTGTTTAGGGTTTTTTTTTTCCCTTTTCCCTTTTATTTCCTCTGTTCTTCAGTTGTTCAAGACTTTTTGTTTACTTAGGCATTTTTGTGGGTTTTTTTGTAGGTATTTGTGAGGCTGTTGTTCTTGCTCTGGTTTTTCTATTTGTTCTGATTATTATTATTTCATTGTTAACCTAAATTTCTGGTTTTAGTTGCTTCTGGTGCTTTCTAAGGGCCTCTGCAGCTAAGATTTTATTTTAAGCACCTGATGTATGTAAAATTGTGACATCCCTTTTCAGAACGTAGGCATCACGCTTAAATTTAATGGCAGATGACTGTTGATAACTGTTCTGTAATCACACTCTCAAGGAATTGCAACATAGTAAGCAATTGCCACATCATACGTCTGACATATCAAGAGTAATGGTAAAGGTGATAATTACTTATCATTGTAACCATTCAACTTCCAGCAGAACAAGTGTTGTGTTTAAATGGCATTTGTAACTGATACTGGTATACCACATGTTACCGTGGTGGCAAAATGGTCATTTTGGCCTGCCACTAAAAACATATAAGTTGTTTGGTTCCCAAAATAACTCCAAATAAAGCTCAAAACCAGCCAGACTGCCAGACTGCCAGACTGGAATGTAAAATAAGGTATTACAGACCAGCAGCTGGGTTGTTTTATTAACCTATAGCAACCTTCTCTAAAAATGAAACCTTTTTTAAGAAATGCAAATATATAATATAAATCTGTACATATTACTATATAGGACTAATTTAAGTGGTTATTCATCAAAACGTATTTCTTTCAAATGGCCATCGTCTATCCTGCAATAACAATTATCGTTCTTCACCAAACATCAAAGCCATAAAGCACAGAATACAAGCACTGTAGATCAAAGAGGGGAAAAAGTATGTTTCAAAATAAGCACTTGACAGAAATAATGAATATTTGAACTTGAAGTCTGAATTAAGAATATTGAGCTAACTTGATGGCAACTGTCTTGCATTGTTATATAAGACTGAGATTTTGTAGTTGTTTAAAAATCCTATACACTTAGACACTGCTAGAGTTGCCATAAAAATGGTACTCTCCATCACCAAAAATTAGCTGATATTATTCACAGAATTTCTTTTCTCATAAAAAGCAACATGAATTCATGAAGATAGGAGTGAGAAATTACTTTTGCTCTGGGAAAAATTGCAGTTTAAGAGGTAGTGGAAAAACTCAAGACTTCACTTAAAATAAATCAGCAACCTGAGTTTATGGCTCAGAGCAGTGAAAACTTCCCGTGATACATTTCATATCATAGCAATAGATTTATTTTGCTTTCCAAACAGATATTTCAGACCTGTCTAAAAAGTGGTCACAGGGGAACTTGCACATATGATCAGCTGCGTAAGTTGGATGAATCAGAACACTCCACATTTGTACAGAATTTTTCTTGTGTGATGTGACCACAAGGTAAAAAAACCCTGTAATTCTGGACTATATATATAGATATACCTATGATATTTAAATTTATGAAACCTGAAACATCATAGCTATCGTTCATGCTGGAGTTGAATCTGTTCAGGGATGTCAAACACAATGAGAAGGGCTTCTATAGGCACATAGGTGTCAAAAGACTGTAGAAAACACAAGCCTGCTGCTGACTGGGGCAGGGGTGCTGGTGACACAAAGCATGAAAAAGGCTGAGGTACTGAATGCCTCCTTTGCCTCAGCCTTTACTAGTAAAAACTGCCTTCAGAAATCCCTGCTGAAAACCATGGAGTAAGCCTGGATCAAGGAGGATGTACCCTTGGTGAAAGAGTGTCAAGTCAGGGAATACTTAAGTGAACTGGACGTAAGTCCATGGGCCGTGATGGGATGCAACTGGTAAAGCTGAGGGGGGTGGCTGATGTCATTGCAAGTCAGCATTAATTCACAAGGGGAAGTCAGGCATTACCAGCTCGGTAACTTTCTGTGATGAAGTGACAGGCTTGGTGGCTGAGGGGAGAGCAGTAGATATTGTCTACTTTGGGTTCAGCAAGGCTTTCAGCACTGCAACCAGTAACATTTTCATAGAGAAGCTGTTGGAGTGTGGGCTGGAGGAGCAGACAGCCAAGTGGACTTAATGGCTGAGTGGCCAAGCACAGAGGGTTGTGACCAGTGTCACGAGGACTAGTTGGAGGCCAGTAACTAGTGATGTAGCCCAGGGGACAACACTGGCTCCAATCCTATTCAACATCTTCATTAATGGTCTGGATGATCGGTGAATTGCAAATGCACAGTAAAATTCTTTCTTTTAGTTTAAACGTGATATTGTTGAAGTTTATTTTGTTTGGACAATACTGGTTTGCGCTCAGTTAGCTTTCTGATTCAATGGATGCCATAACGTTAAGAAAACTATAGTTTATTGTCTTTTGATTCAGATGTCTTCTGTTATTTATGCAGATTGAGCCTGGAAAGCAAACATACCTGACAAACTCTTTCCAGATAACAAAAGCAAAGGAAATCTTGGCTGCTACTTAAAACATCAGGGATTATTTTTAGGCTTTCAAGATTCATTTTCATTTTTATAATTATCAGGTTTTCCCTTCCCAATTATTTTCCTCTTTCCTTTCCCTTTCCTTTTGTTTCTTTATTTTGTGCTTGTACAGTGTTTGTGCTTGAGCTGGTAATGAAGCACTTTTGATCAACACTAAAAAGGTCTACTGGTTCAGTCCTTAAATGCAAAACTTCTGATGAGAATAAACTTCAAGGTCTTAGAATGCACTTATCAGATCTACTGTATGAATAAGTGTCAGGTCCCAGAGCAGATTGCATAAATCTTTTTCGTTGAACTTGGTGAGTGCAAAGCTTAATACCCACAGGCTTGCAATCTTTTTGAAGGTGATTATAATTCAGCACCAGCTTTACATCCTGGATAAAGGTTCCCCTTGAACACAAAGTATGTTACATGCTTGTGTGCTAGTGATCAAAATACCCAGAAGGTTGTTGCTCTTGCAGTTCTTAAACCTCCAAACTGATGTTAAAGTGCTATATCCAATCAACTACGCTGTAAATGAAATTATTGTAGATTTAAGGTGTAGTTCTACCTCATATGCCAAAAACTATTTTCAGTCATAGTATTTGTTACCATACTCCATGGTGTAGCATAACTGAGGAGATGTACTGAAAGTTTATAAATGTTCAAGATTTTGTAACAGTTGGGTTTTGACTCTTCATTTAAGTAGCTGTCCCAAGATCATCAATTTGACAATTCTACTAAAAGATTTCTATTGTGATTTTTTTATTTTACTGTGAGAACTGTATATTTTTAATATCATTTGCCTCCAACTTCTCACTAGCAAAATACCGAAGAGATTAGTGCTTATTGTCGTAGCAATCTATTAAAAAATACTTTCTGAAACTGTACTCTACATTTTTAACCTCATTAAAAAGATTTTGTTTGTTAAACTGAGGATATGTGTGATCTCAAATTTTATAGCATATACTACTGAAAATTTCCTACTTTCATCATAAGGCATAAATTGAAATATAGCTAAAAATAAATTCACAACATACTATTAGTAATTCTTTATACTTGTTTTTTCTTTTTATTACAAAGTTACAAATGAATTTGCAAAATTCAGTAATTCACATGAAGTCTCATCATCGTGAAAATCTGTGGGATTTAGCTGACCTTTAAACCTTACCGTTCTGTTTTTAAATTCAAAGGCTTCTGTAATTAAGAGTGTAGTAAAATACTGTACAACATTCCTCTCTTATTAGTTGTTGGCCAGCTGATGAGACAGAGAGTCAAAAGGAAATTTGTATTTTAGTGTAATACAGTCTTTTGTCACATATCTTGCAATCAGCTTCCAAACCTTGATCAAACCTAACTTAAACCCAGTTTAACCAAACAGTTTCATCTCCTCTTGGAAGTAAATTCTTAAGATCATTTCCTTTCAACCTAACTACTTTCCTAGAAAAGGAATATAAGCCTCTTCGCTTGGGAAAGAAGCACATTTGACATCCCTGTACACTCTTGGGAGGTACTACAGAAAACTTCTTTCCTGGGTTTGTAGTCACATCCAAATATTGACTATAAGGTTAAATGAAGAGCAAAGTGTGCTATAAATACGTAGACTAAAACTGGTTTCTTGGAGTTGACTCACACCAAAAACAAATAAAATGTTCTTAAGAGTTGTAAGCTATAGAGACACTTTTGGAAAAGTATACTGATATGAGCTACAATGACTCCTAGCATGTAGTTGTATCAGTAGTTATGCCATACTTCTATGTCTTGGTTTTAATTTTATGTTGATTTCAATGAAGCTATACATTTGCTGTAAATGTATGATTAATAATGTGTGACTGTACCATATCTAACACACAAGTGTTACATGGATTTTAGGTCCTGTAATTTAGATAAATAGCGCCAGAAAGGATCTTATCCATCACAACAGCATGATCATAAACACCTAGGTTACACATAAGTGTCTTAATATTAACTGATACTTACATTCTTATGGTTTCCTGTTTATCTCTCTCTCCACATACAGATAAACCTGTACATACACACAAATATTAAATTATATGCATAATGTGTGTGTGTGTGTTCATGTATGCACAAACATGCTGATGTCTTATTAAATGTTCCTTGGCAATTTTACCTTTTCTGTTGACACGTAGAGTTTGACCAGAGGCTAAGAAAATTCATCACTGAAGATGAGTCGTCTCTTCTTCTTCAACCTATCCATCAAACTTATGTACAGTAGAAAATTTTAGTGGCTTAGCTGTAGTCATAACCGTATTTATATTTTAATTCCATTTGGGATGCTGTGAGGAAGTTCCACTGAAGTTTTCTTAGTTTTCACTCTTATGTTTATACTTAAATCAGTAAAAATAATTTTTATACTGATATAACACCAGTTAAAGTAGGGTCTTTATTATTAATTTATTATTAGGGTCATCATGCATTAAGATCACCATTTTCTTAAAAATAAACACCTATTACTGAGTCTGTTAGAACAGCAAAATTTCTTAAGTCCTGATACCACTCTGGAGGTCATGTTGTCTTGCTACTGAGAAGATTTGGATTTCAGCCTAACCATCAGTATTGAATCAATCAATACTCATAAAAATCTTTCACTAGCCATCAATTCCTAGTCTTCTGAGGTTATGCTGAAAACCAGAAGGATCTTTTCCTGGCCAGGTAAATTTTGTACAGCTATGGGAAAACTATGATCTGTACAAAAGAAGTAGGATGTTTTGAGCTGGGGGGGGAAAAGTTGAGTTTTCAAAAAAAAAAACCAAACTCAAATGAGTTTTCACTTTCAGAATAAAGGATTTTAAAAGTTCTTCTGTGTGCTAAAATGAAACTCTGCCTCTCTCAAATGTGAGGAAACCATTTTGCAGAGTTACCAGTACTGCCAATTATGTGAAATTAGGATCTGGGAAACAGAAGGGATTGCCGTTCTTGTGTGCAAATCTTCATATTCTGCTGGGCTTTTAAAATTACTCTTATTATATATGATAGCATATCTCAAGGAGAAACATAAAACTGTACCACAGATTTAAAAAAAAAAATAAATAATAACATTTCCCATTATAAGAAGGAAAAGAGGAAAAAAAAGGAAAAAACAGGATCAGAGAAATACTTTCACGTATCAGCCAGTTATAAAAAAAATTGGAACAATACCCTAGTCTCCTGAGTCCACTGCAATGCTGGCTCTACAGCAAAGTTCAAGAATAATTATGGGGAAAACACTGAAATCCTTTTTTAGATAGTTCTTCCTCCTTTCACCTTTCTTTTATATGCTAAAAGCATAACCATTTTGTGGAGTAAGCTCAAGCAATGAGGGCACCTTTCCATGGAAATAAGATCCTCACTTGACAGTGGTCCTTAGAAATGTGAACTGAGATGCTCCACTCTGGTAAACCAGTAGTAACAAAGGGCACACAGTGCAGCAGAACTGTAGGTGCTTGCTGTCCCTGAACTGTCTAAGGAATGAGGTGAATAGCTGTCTTGGCTCTGAATATGGAAATTCTACCTTAATAACACTTTGTTTTCCCAAATAGTTGTCTCAGTCTCTCATCTAGTCAGTTAATGAGCCCAGAGTCTTGTTTATTTCCCTAAGATCTGTATCCCACTATGGTATTGCTTCCTCTGATGTGACTTTGGGTGCTATTGTTTGTGATAAAGCTTCGTATCAGTTTTATCACTATGTTCTGCAGGGCTTGTCAAAATGTTAGGAAAAGAAACAGGAGCAATATGCTCTGACACTGCGTTCCCTTTTGAAACACTTGGCACTTCACCTCAGAAAGCTAGTAGTGTTGTTTATTTATTTTATAAGTATTTTTAAAACGTCTCATCCTTTGAGAATGGCCATCAGTATATTTTTTTCCCCAGCTGGAAGTGGTGTCAGTAAAAGCATGCCACATTTACAGCTAGTGACAAGTTCTTGACTGACTGTAGCCAGCGAGGGGTGCTTACGAATGCAACAGTCAAACTCTTTTTCCTGAGAGACCGCTTTTTCTTTACGAGGTCCAGCTTCTACTGACTTCGTGATCAATTTGATATCTTGTTTCAAACTCACTGTTTTGAGCAGGTACATTAGACGACATCAAACTAGCCCCTCCAAGAAAGCTTGTTATCTATGAATATCCTTGACCTTATCTGAGATGTTATGGATGTGGTTCAGGTAGCATTTTTGTCGTGTTGCGAGGGGCAAAATTGTAGTTGAACTTAGAACTCCTGCTGGTTTTTAGAGCATAGGTAATGTATTGCTACTGAGAAAAAGGCAGAGGGGAAGACAAATGGGAATAAATCCCACTGCTTGTAGCTCCTGGGTCCTTAAAGCATTCAGATTGGGTTGTTTTGTTTGGTTGGTTTTTTTTATTTTTTTCAAATAAATGGAGCACTTATGTTTTACAACATCTTCATTCAGAAAAAAAAATCCTGTTTTTTTACTTCTTTTTAACTGATAACTTTTTTGACTAGTGTTTGTCTTTACAATAATTGAAGCTAACAGTTCAAAGAATAAAATCAACAGAGTGCATAGGAAGAAAATCCCTGCTAACATTTTTTTTACCAAATTAACATTTGTTCGTCATAGTCCTTCACCACAGTTACCTCATATCTGGCCATGTACTTCCTCCAGTTGCTATCTCTGATAATTTGTCTGACTCTTCAAGCTACTAAACAGCACACCCTTAATAATATCAGTGATTTAAGCTGGAATGCTTATCTCAAAAGACACGTGCCCATTTGTGTGGGGCATTTAAAAAAAGGATACGTTTAGTCATCCTGATGCTTATACTAAGACTGCATTTTTAAAATAGGAACCAGAATTACTGTATGGCTTAATACAAATATACCAAGAACAGTGTTTCCTTACAATATTAGTGGTAACACACATTTTTCAAAATTTATAAATAAATAAGACAAATCTGTTCAGCTATACTCTTAAGTCTGATCTGCTGGTATGTACACATATGGATATACATTTCTATGGCAGTCCTGCCCTGCTGTTTTTGGTGGACTGAAGATGGCAGTTTAGGTAAACGTGATAAGAATAGAACAATCAGAACAGGATCCTGAATATCTGTGTTAATGCAGAATCCTTAGTGACTATAGTAAATATTTTTTCATGTCATTAAACTGAAGTATTTTTATGTGGCTGTTAGTTAAATTCAAATGGAAATGTTACTGCAAATTGCATAACGGTTTCTTATGACAGTATTTTGTGATAGTGGAAAAAAATCCCTGCAGAGACTCACGTGTCTGGTCCACATCAAAACAAGGCAGCTTACACAAATAATCAGTGTGACTGCAAATACTGGTTCATGTCTATATTAATTCTTAACATAATTTACTATAATTGCATTGGTTTAAATGAAAACCAATGTTTTCCAAGAGTTGATTTTTTTAAAAATAAGGAAAATTATAGAGCTTTTGACAGTTAAGACACAATGATGGACACTATCTATATGACCAAGACTTGGATTTGAAAATAATTGAAGGACATGCAGATGAGGGTAGTGGAAGTGTTCAGTATTATTTTGTTTTTTAAAATATAAGTAAGGCATGATGAATTTCGAAGCAAGACAGAAATACATTCTGCCCCTTCTCCTTGGCTTCAAAATTATGGATACTGGTAAGGGCATAGCAAAAATGGGTTGGAACGAGACAGACAGCAGTTCTAATAGCCATGTGAGTCTAAGCGTTCCTACAAGTAGATTTCTTTTGACAAGTTAAAAACATGACTTAACACGGCAGACCTTCGTGGTATCAAGAACAAAGACTGTAAATGCGATTGTTGTGAACAGTTTCACATACTTCTGCAGCAATACTGAAACAGCAGGCATCAAGGAATGTTCAGTATAATTAATGTATCGACCTGAAGGATCTTTCACATGTGTCTGTGCTGCTTATTATCCAAAATTGAGCATCCTCACTGTATCCTCTGTGATTACTCAAAGTGATTAATTTCCCACAGATTCAGAGTGAGCTCCAATTCTGAATTTATTAGTGTATCTATACATATGTGTTGTCTACCCCAAAAAAAAAAAAAGTCTTTTGGTCAAAAATTACAGGAGTCCTGAAGTCTTCCTCTAACATGAAATGAGTACCTAGTGTGTTTTTAGTCACCCAAAACCACAGATGGAGCAAGAAAATGCCTAATACAATCTGAAGTTCTGAGCGTTTGGGCTTCAGTGAAAGTACAGGCAACATAAAGTCCAGGGCTAAGGATCTACAGCTGAGAATATTTTAACACTAACCACAGAATTCAAGTTGTCATAATTAAAGTTGACACAGTAAACGTGATCTCACCCCTTCCTGTCCTATTTCTATTTTTGAGGTATGTAAACTTCAATGGCAGTAAAGAATATTTTCCTTCGATTACAGGAGCGGTATCTTCCTCTGCAGCACATGACAATTTTAGGCTTTTAATGGGAAATATGGGAAAAGGCAGAGGAAAGCATTCTGCGTATGGCTGTAGGAACAAGGAACCACTTGCCATGTGTTTGGTCTTTGGCAGACTAACACTGACTCCTTTAGACTGTCACATCTGTACCTGAGCAGCATCCAGACCTTTGTCTGTACATTCTGGTCCGAAAGCATATTATGGTTTCTGGCTTTGGAATCGTAGGCTTTAAATCTCTGTCCTCTTTGGGAAAGGCATGAGTACTCTGCTGGAAAAATATAGGTATATCTATATATATATATATATCAATATAGTAATCTAATTGTCAAAATAGCATTTCAGTCATTATTATTTCCTAATTTCTATGCTATTCCATGTATCAAGTTGAAACATTGAAATAGTAGTCAAGATGTTTTGAGATACATTGTGAAACCTTCCTATTATTATTTCAATTTGTAAAAATATAGAATATAAAATAAATAATAATAATTAACACCATCATCAATACTCCCTTCCCCCAATTAATGAATGTTCATTGGTTTTTCAAATCCCTGAATAGTATACTATACTTTTAACCTCTACTTCAAGCATAAAATATAACTCAATTTTAATTTATAAAAGGAGGTATTGGAGGCAAGTATAGGAAGCATGTGCACTGCAAAGCAGATTCTTTTCAGCCTTAATCTTGCAATACACTTACTCAGGTGTACTGCAAGAATTTGTCTCCCATTGTATCCGGCAAGATCTCAACATGCTGAAGAGCTCTCAGTAGATTGTAGGACCTCACTAGATAAGTCTCATAAATATGAGAAAAAAAAATGGCAAACAAGTATGGGCAATACCCACCAAAAGACTCCTACAAAATTATTGGTAAGAAGATTTAGAATAGCCATTAATGGATTGTGACAAAAAGTAATACATTTAGCAATTTTTTAATAACAGCAGTTGATTTTGCAAAGAAACAGAAAGGTCTCCATCTGTGGAACACACTGTCTGTACTGAATACTTCAAAGGAATAATTATAAATTCATATTAAGAAAAATATTTCTGTGGTTAGGAGCCACATTAATTCCATGTAAATATATATTTCAGTTTCCTTTCATAACTGGGAGATGTGCTGAAGTTTAAATAAGAGTAATGTCATTTAACTCTCAGGCAAGATTTTGCACTGATGAAAAGTTTTATTCATATAAATCTTTTTGCTTGTCCTGGGCTAAAGTATGTATGATTTCTTTTCAAATAGTTTTAAAAAAAATCAGAGGAAAATTTGAAAGCATACTTGACAAGATTTCATGTCTCTGCACTACAATATGATTATGAACAAAAGTAAATGCTAGAGCTTGCAAGGCCATAACCTTATTACATCTTCTCTCCTAGCTCGGAGAGTATGTATTGATTGTTTCCACATTAGCAACTCTAACTCCAAGACCATTAAAGGATTAATTTATATTCTTAAAATTGTATATTCCATTATATCCAAGCAACAAACACAGGCACTCTAGACAGAGTAACTAAGGGTGATACAGAAGATTTCAGTCAATAAACTGCAAAATTTTACGCCATCATTGGATTTTATCCTTCAAGAATCACTCAAACATTCTTGAAATAGTTGATTTAGAAGTACACACATTTGTTAGATTCCTGCTATACCATGGTCCCCAGGCAAAGATTTCATGGGAGAAAGAATTTTCCTTGGAAGTGGGCAATTAGCTAAAGAAAAAAGATTCAATTTCTTATCACTTGGCCAGAGTCATAGAAGTTACTGCAATCTCTCATATCTATTTTTCATTTAAGGCTCCAAGTTATTTGCTAAGCATGAAAGGAAGAAAAAAGGAAAGAAACTTAAATCCACTGGGTGTCATATGTCAAAGAGAAAGTTTCCACTTGCTGAAAAAACAGGATTAGTACCTCTAAAGAAAAAAAAAAAACAACACCAAAATCCAACCTGTCTGCTAAATGAAGGACCACTGCTATCCAAATAAAGAATAACATTTACATTAAACATCTGAAATGATCACAAAATTGACTGATTTTACTTAAGGAGATGATGGGCATGGGTTTAATATTTTGGGAACGATACATTTACTGTCATGTGTTACGTATGTGTGTTTGTGAGTACAAATGCACATATATAGCAGTAAGATACAATGCAACAAGTAATTAGAACCATCAGAACTGTTTTGGTTAGTAATGCAGGTTTGGTACAATTGACTCATAACACTATTATTTTAAAGAAAAACTTAGTCTTCACTAAATCAGTTGAAGCAATATGCCTTACACTATGATTCTGCAAGCTGCAATAATGCTAGTAATCTCTTACCCCTGCAAAGAAATGCATCAAGTAATTTATTATATTGCAGTCAGGTCATGTAAGCTATCCAGAGCTATTTTATAAACACTATTTCACAGAACCCTGAAACACAACATATATTTCTATTTTGTAGTAATGTAATAATTATTTTCTACTGTGGTACCATTCTGCATTTAGTTCAAAGTAGTTTGATTTGTGTAGCAGAGTATGAACTGTGGAAACACATACATATGCCATATATTTTTTAGAAACTGTCCTAAGTACAGTTCTTTTGAGTAATGAGGATAAGTAGTAAGTACCTCAGGATATCA
This sequence comes from Falco peregrinus, assembly GCF_023634155.1. Classification (NCBI taxonomy): domain Eukaryota; kingdom Metazoa; phylum Chordata; class Aves; order Falconiformes; family Falconidae; genus Falco; species Falco peregrinus. Next base: position 3,153,231 of record NC_073722.1, read on the forward strand.
TTTCAGTAATGTACCCTGCTTAAAATTAGAAGTTTTCAAAGTAGAAGTCAACATAATAACGATTTGGGATACACCAGAGTACACTCAGGCCAACGTTAGGATTTGGCACTGAAACACTTGTATTTTGGGGAAAAATTAACAGAGAAAAAGATTATGTACAGTAAATCACATTATGAGTGGACTGAAAGAGATGTATTTAGCTTCATAAGAATTTCTGTTTAAAATAGTAGTCTAAATGGTTTTCTTATGTAAGAACCATTTTTATAATAAAGTAGTCACATTAAAAATTTTCTAATATCTCACAGTAGAGATAAATTGTATGTATATTTTGTTGTATTAAGCTTCAGATACTGGGTTTCAATTTAAACATAAATTATTAATCATATCAAACAAATTACAGAATTTTCTGGCGTCATTAGAAATAATATCAAAAATGTTAGGGGACAAAACCAAGAAATATTCTCTAAATGAAACTATATAGTTCTATTCCAGTCACTATATATTTTCATGCAGAATAGAGTTTGGAGAAGCGTTTGCTAATTTATTATTGGAAAAGCCCTTGCTGGTTTAGTCAAGCAAGAAAATTATCCCCAAAGCCCACAAGATTTATAATGCTTAGAAAACAAAAAGAAAAAAAAACTGCAACAAAAGAAAAGGGCAATTCAAAACCTAATGAGACATTTTAGGCCTCATTTACATCTCTAACCTGATGCATTTCTTCAAAACGTTTTTTCTTACTAATTTGCATACTAAAAGCTTATTCTTCCCTAACCAAAATGATGATGAGATTTCCCCCACTATACTGAAGTAGTTTAAAAGCTATTTATAGTCACTTTTAGAAGATGACTCGTGTTCCATTCTTAAATTCACACTTCTATTAGAGCTGGTAGTGCAACCAAATACTTTTTTTTAAAAAAAATATGATGCCTGTAAATTTAAAACAGGAGTTCTAGAGATCATTACTACAAAATACATTAATTTTTTTAACTGAATAGGCTGTTTTGCTAGACAAGTCTAATTTAATTTTTTAATTAAATTTGAATTTTAAAAAAATCCAAGTATGTGGATAAGTGTCTTTTGATTGGGTAAGCCTAATCTGTTTGATAGTGCATACATGGATTTCCAAAAGGCTTTCAATGAAAACCCCTTCTCAAAGGGTTTTAGGGAAATTAAGCAGCCATGACATAAGGAAGGTCCTTGCATGGATAACTAATTGATAGAAAGAAACATGCCAGGCATATGCTCCCTGTAATCATTAAAGCATTTTGAAAAACTAAGGCTCCCTTCACCAAAGTATACCCGTCCTATGGCCTACATATGTCCTTGCAAATATACAGTTAAAGGATCGGTCTTCTACTTCTGCTTATATTTTGATTTTCCAATTGCAGTTTCACTTTGAATTGAAATTTAAAGAAGAAAGGAGTCCCCTGTGAAAATAATCACCTGGTATTTTCAGAAGTGGAATAAATGCTATTGTTAAAATAGTAAGGGATAAATTAATATCAATTTATTCTTCTTGACTGCATATGCATTTTTAATCTGGTTCAAAGGTTAGAATATTTCCTTTTAGAAATATAGGATTGAGGTGAGTAAAGGAAATACTTAACGCACAAGATAAATAATTGAAAATATGGAATTTGAAGCAGACACAAGATAAGTGTTAGTAGAAAGGGGGGTTGATGAAATTTACATGTTCTGTAATAAAAAACTGTATTTGAATTGGCAAAAAAATCTCACTAATAAAAATCTCACAGCAAAATGACAATTTACACAATTTCTGTAACAGCAGTTTATCTATAATAAATCCTACTTCTTTGCACTAAATAACACAAAAGTAAAGTTTTAATGACCTAAATAACAAAATGGCTGTACTTTTAACAAAGTTTAGGTGCAAATAACAACCATGAGTGTTATCAAATGTTATAAAATGATGAAAGTTATAAAATGTATACATGACATGGACCTAAAATTCCTGCCACAGCATAGTCTTTGCAGAGGAAAGTGCTTTTTAGGATAAATGCTTACCTAAGAATTGGTAAATTTTTCATGCACAGCCCTGAAGCGAGAAATCTGTCACCTGAAATTATCTTATGCTTTGTGTGTTTTCACACTTTTGTTAACAGTGAACTGTTAATTGATATGCTTGGGAGACACTGAATAAAGCAAGATTTTGGATAACTTGCTCCCACTTTATGAATTAAAACCCACAAGGCTTCCTCCAATAAATAATAATAAGTAACTTTTAGTTTTAAGTTAGCTTTTTACATCATGCTCATGCTTGGAATATATTAAAACTGTTGACCAGTTTTAGACAAAGAGAGGAATGGAAGTCTGAAAGAATTTTCCCAAAATGCCCCTGAACATAGATATTTGAGCAGAGGGAAGAGATCCAAATTAATGGCCAGTTACACAGATGGAGTAAAATGAGCTTAACTATATTATTGAAATTCCTTAGATATTAGGCAGCTGGAACGAAAGCCATAGAAAACTTTGATTTTTATAAATGTGCAGCTTATGGAAGCGTGTGTTTCCTAAACAAGTGAGATATTACGATTTTTTTTAAAAAATGCCTGCTGAGTAGTATACGCTAATGTGAGGACCTTAGAAACCTTTGCAAGCTTAACTGAGCCCTTTGACAGATGTCATTATTATCCTAGGGGGGTGTGGTATAAATAGGAGAATAGATAATTTTGTCTAACACTTCCTGAGGCATATCTCTTATCTATGCCATATTAAAAGTATTAGACCAAGGTCCGGAGAAAGGGACCCAAAATGTTCATTAGAAAAAATTTAAGCCCCTGTGTCTAATATGTATTTCTGAAAATCCTTTCCTAGTTACCGCGTGACTCTGGAGGCACCTTAACTCCAAATACACTGGATTTTGCCTACAGTTTAAAGTAACTAAAGTTCATGTTCCTTTGCACAAAAATAAATGCTTTGGTCTAATGCAATGGAGCAACTTTGTATCTAGCTCGTTCCTAGGCATTTTTAGGGAGCCTGTGGTTTTATTCAAGTCCAAGAAGGCAGTAAGTCCAGCGAAGCTTGTAGGGTTAGGTCTGCCTTCTTATAGACATCTAGCCTCACAGGCACTAGATGTCACATGCTGTCTCTGGATTGAAACAACAATTAAAAAATCTTCATCTCATCCTAAAATTATGCACTGCACAGAACAGAAGGCAAGGTTCCTTGGGTCAGCAAAATAGCAAAAATACAAGTTTAAATTCGTAGCCCAAAGCCAAAAACAGTTAGCAAGGAACAAATAAGCTTGGCTTTCAGCACTCTTCTTTTCTGTGCAATAGCTATAAATAAATATATAAATATATATATAAATAAAGGTAGTACAGGTCAGCTCCTTTGTAGTCCCTGTTTCCTCCCTGTCCGCAGGGCAATTCCCCTGAATAAACAGACACATGTCTTTCTTCCAAGAACGTATATTACACAGAAGAGGAGTGCATCCTCCTGAAATAGCACTATGAGGGGGGAAAAAAAGGAACTGTCCTCTTCATCATTTTGGGGAGAAAAAAAAAAGACTTACAGCCTCAAGTTTTAAAGATGTTCTTAGATTCAAGATCCCAAGTTGAAGGAGGAACCTCATTATATTCCTGTGCCCTGAGATTTCAAGCCTCTAAAAGAAGTTTCAAACAGCCTGTCGTAGCAGTTCCCCATCACCTAGCCTTAGATACCTGCACATAGACTGGGTTTCCCCCAGGTGACCCCCAGCTCAGTCTTTGATTTGTATTGTGCTTTGTTTTGAAGAACCAGACCTCCCCCATCCCGCATCAGAAGCCTTTGTTTCTCATAAGAGGGTCTGTATTCCATGCTGCGGACCAGTTGACTAAACATTACCTGTTTACAGTATTTAACTTTCAGCCTTCTAAGTCCCTTCTAGCTATTTTGTTGATTTATGATCATTGTGAAAAAATTAGACAGATTTCTCATCAGTACTACTAAGAACCCTGTCCACTGCAAATTTTCTAAGCTCTTGCGGAGTGCAACCACACCCTCTGTAGGGATTTCAAAATCTTAACTGGCTGCCCTTCAGTGCCAGTGACCTTTTGTGATTCTCATGCTTTATAAACCTCTCTGTCATAGTTATTTTCAGTGCTTCTTACCCTTCTGTTTCTTTCCTCACCCGACTACATTCATGTTGGCGTACAGAACTCATGTTATTTTCTGCCCATATGGTCTTGGTGAGTTAATCCATTTCTAGATTGTTGTACGTCAGTGCTGAGCACTCAAATATTTTCTTGTGCGTTTCCATCTGGAAGTCAACATCTCACCTCCTGTCTTTCTAATATCTTTTCGTAGCAATTTCATAGATTCCTCAGAGCACAGGGAAAATTGAAATTGCCCCTTTTTACATTCTCTTTCTTTTGCTCTGCCTCGTTCTGCAGCACTGGTAACTGTTGTGTTATCATCCCAGATACTTCATTTTATTTGAATTGTATGTGTTAATCAGTGACAATAATATTTCAAAAAAGTAAAAAAATAGGCCTGCAGATGTGTTTTCCTTTAAAAATTAGTTTTATAATTGCTAGGGGTTGGATGACTGAGAAAAGACAAACCTGTATATAGGAATCTCTGTTTATATTCCAAATAGAAACATTTCTCATTTATTAATAATAATATAGTCTTTACAGTTCAGTCTCCATTGCTTTTGGCAGTAATCATTGCATAATTTTCTAATTTAAATGAAATAATTATTTGTAAAATTGCAATATTTTAATTGTATTTTACTTTGCAATACCACAGAACAAAGCTGTTACACTTTCCCCCTTTAAAGAAATCTGACAGAATCCATAATTTCAAGATTGCAGTTGTGCTCTTTTCAGAGATTCTGAAACACTTTACACTTCATTTTTTTTTTTATGCTTTCTTTATTCTTTATTTTAAGAAAATATATTTGATGTCCTGAATTTTTTACAATAAATTGAACATCAGCTTAAGCATCAACAACCTAAGAATCCCTATGGAATTTTTTATTTATTTTGATGTGTAACAAAACTTCCTTAGAGACCTTTGTGGCAATGACATGCATTAATCATGGTCCTGTAAAACTTGCATTGGTTATTCTCATTATAACTTTTTTGTTACCTTTCTCTTTCTTTTTTATAAAGGATTAACTTTTAAATACACAGTTTGAAGTTCTTGTCTTATCCAAATCAAGAAAACATGAAAATATCTGAGGAAGTTATTCATAATAAAGGACAGAGATTCATCTATCACTTTGTTTGCTTATTGACATTTAAACATTAATTAAATGTGTTTACATAAATGTATCTTTTGTATTTCTTTTTCATTGTTACCATGCTAACATGGTAAGTCAGAGAAATAGTACAGTGATAAATTCTCAAGATCAGAGCTAATGCCTCATGCCTTATCACTTGTCCATTACGGCTGTGAAACCAGAGCAGCTAACCCAGAAGTGCGGCTGCTTTTTTTGTCAGCAGAGAGTGTCTTGTCATAAACAGCTGTGGTTTACGGGACTGTACAGGTATCCCGTTGTGTGACAAAGTGTGTACACTGCTTCCACTGCAATGGAAAGTTTGCCTCACCCCTCCCTACCCCCTCACCAACCCCCCACCCCTGATATATCAATGCCTAATCGAAAGTCTGAAGGTATTTTTAAGTATTTCCTTCAGCCCGACAAAGGTTGGAGTTAAAGATTTCTTACGTGCTTCTGATCTATGGATGCTATACTGACCTGTGAAATCTGGTAGCAGCCATCATAAACTGAGTACTCTGCAGCCTGCCATAAATTATACTAGAACCACAGCAGGGTCGGTACTGGGGAAATGCAAAGATCGCAGTTACTCATATCCATGTTCCTTAGCCACAGATGAAGGTTTTCTCATATTTGCTTTCATAACCTTTGTTAAACCTTTTGATTTTGAGAATTATTTTAAAAATTTTCTAACACAAACCAATTGTAGATAATAAATAAATGTATACTCTATGTGTGTTATAAATTGTATGGACATGATTCCTCAAAATTACACTTTGAAGCTTTTTCCAAGCTGTTTCTATGGATTTGTTTTTTGCATGTCAAATGTGTATTCTACATAATACAAAAACAAGCTAGACTTAAACTGAAATACAGCAAGCTTTTGTGTACTCCATATCAAGTTATAGCATGTCTACTATTGCTTAGTGTTACTAAGAAGGCTACTTAGAAATTTGTCATTCCCTTTTGAAAAATAAAATCTTCTAGGTAGATTTATGGCTTTGCATCAAAGTCTTTAAAAGAAGGTAAACAGCATAATAATTGATAAGTAAGCTAAACAATAAGCAGTACAAATCAAAAGAGAGACCAAATACCTCACAACCTGTAATCCATATGATACAGAAAATAATCCTGAAATTTTTGTTCCTCCCAGTTCTAGCAATTGCCTCCACTCTGGTAAAGCAAAAGCCTCTAACGGTAATACAGAAATTTCAGAAAACAGGAGCAAAGTGAGGATGCACCAAACATCGCTATAAGAGGTTTGCATCTTCAGGTCTTGCTACTAAAAAAATCATGCCTGTTATGATAAGATTAGTAAATAGGACAACCTAGCAGGAAGTTATACTTGATAAAATTAGTGCTTAGAAAAAGAAGGGTCTGGAGTATCTGCTGCATGACTGAAAATAACAAGTAGAAGGCCCAGTTTGTAATCTTTCCTGGAATATACATTTCTGTATCTTCTGTCCTAATTAACTTTTATAAATTTTCCCTTCCTTTCCCCTAGCACACTGAACAATTTGTAGATGCTATGGAAGATACTTCTGCTACAGAACTATGAAGTTGCTATGATAACTCACTTAAGTGACTAGTAGAAACATTATTATTATTATAAAGTCATATAAATTCTGTCAGTGAAACAGAAAGAAAAAAACAAGAATTATTAATGCCGCAAAGGCACATTTTCAACTCTGTTTTCCTTGTATTAAATCTAAATTAATGAACCAGTGCTGGATGGAAAAGGTGATATCAAAAGAGCCTAGTAATCTTTGTGAACTAACTTAATTAGAGCTTTTATGCAGAATGTCCAAGATTTAATACATAACCGTCACCACCCCTGCAAAGCAAAACTCAGAAGGAGGATGGGAGGAGAAGAAGTGTGAATATTGTTTACTAGAATTCTGGACCTCCTCAGAAAACTACCTGTACATGGTGCCAGGGGCAACTGGGTGTCAGATAGCCCTGGAGCATGTCCAGTAAACACCCTGCATCCCTTGCTACCTGCTGGTCCTGAGGCAAGGATTTCTATGACTGCTCCCACATCCTGAGATGTAGGTTGTTACATCTGGCTCTGCTATTTAAATGTACACACGATGGATGTTATAAATATCATCTTCTGTAGTGCAAAATAAAAGTTTTATGGACAGTTGCAAGCCATATGTTCTCGAAACGAACTCTTTTCCAGATGAACTTGTGAAGTCAGTTTGGCTTTTCCTCAAAATTAGTATGTAGCTGCCAAATTTTACATGGTATTCATCATTCATTTTTGTCACATCTCTAATTCTATTTCGTATGAATCCTAACGATACTAAGTTTGAGCAAAACATGAATTCTGAGTCCTGTTTTGTTAGCATTTTTCTATTAGTCAAATGGCATTCCAAAAAAAGCATATCTTTACCTTTTATATTTTATTACATTTAGCTCAATGAAATGGACACGTAAATTTACTTAGCACAGAGTTACAGATATGAAGATCTGGGTTGCTTGAATAGGCAGAGTAGCATTTTGGAATCAATCATTTATCATAATTTAATGAATTTGGTTTAGAGGATAACCATTTACTATTATTCTTTACCTCATTCAGTGACCCAGACTGACGTCTGCTTGCTAATTGGTGCTTATTAGGAGGGAGGTTGTGATGTTTTGATGACTTCACAAGGCATTAGATTGAGAAACCTCCAATTTATTTATCATCTTCTGCTAAACAGCTGTCAGATGGCCAAATCTTTTTGTAACTCGATTTGGCTATGTATTTGCTTACTGTATATATGTGAACAGTTCTAGAATACTACATAGGCACGCAAAGTTCAAGCGCTAAAATAACTGTTAGCAAAATTAAGGCTTTAGCAGTGGAAACTTCTGTCTGCCATTGCTTCAACAGACCCTGTGCTGTGTAGTGAAAACTGCATTATGGTGGGCAGAATCACGTAGACCCTAATGGAATTGTTGTTACAAAGGAACAGTATCCAACAGTGTGATTTGCATCATGCTGTGTGAGCCGCCTACACTTTTCAGCAGTTGGTTCTGTGTCTGTAATTTATTGCTCTAGAAACCATTATAATAATACAAGAAATACTGCAGCAAGTGTAGAGGAAAGAACACATCGCAGTCAGACTGTAATGACTATTTAGACTATTTAAACTCACTCAGCTTGTTTTACATTAGAAAAACAAGTCCTTTTGAATTACTTATTTTATGCATTCTATTTGGCTTTCTGGTCTCATTGTGGTTGAGATTAAATACACTATTATGCATTTTAAGACAGTTCATGATCATAACTGCTCAAAAATGCAAAACATGGCCCAAACAGAAAATGGTAAAATCAAAAATTTCCACGTTGAAGAAAAATGATGACAGCTATGCTATTTCCTGCATAAGAAATGGTCTGATTTTCATGTAGGTACTCCACAATATATGGTGGAAGTATGCTGAAATCTCTCTGTACATCAGCTGTACAATTCATTGTGTTAGTCTTTTTAGTATGTGACCATTATGGGCTTCTTCCTCATTAAGTAGGAGGGACATAGCCAGGATGGCTTCTTGTTGCTCAATCCTTCACTGGTATAGTGATCACTGCAAGGGGCAACAGGAGAAAGAAATGCCCTGAGGCTGCTAAGAATCCATCAACAGACCAAACTGGGACTTCCAGCTGGTGGCTCGATATAACCTTTTCAGTCTTGATTTAAGCACAGGACATGGCCCATAATTTTTATCCTCTGGAATTTTTCTCCTACTTTTCTCAGCAAACAGCTTGCTTTTGTGTTTCTACTGTCCTGCAGAATGGAGAACAATTTTTGTCAAAATTGCCCTTTTATCTTCTGCAGGATAAACCCGACCATTTGTAACTGCATACTTCTTCCTCAGGTATCCAAATGCGTTATGAAGAAGTTACTTTAAGCATTGTTGTAATATTCTGGTTTCATTCCTTTTCTTCTCCCTTTCTAATGACTCAGCCAATTCTCTCTCTTTTTTTTTTTTCATTCAAATTTTCTTAATTTTCTGAGACTTGTAAGCTGAAGTCTAGCTGAAAATTTTGGTTCTAGAATCCCTTAAACTTTTTCTCGTGTAGATTGCTATACTGCCCTTTCCCAAAGTTTTCTTTCCTGTCTGTCACTCACCAGTTCCACTCCAGTGAACATTCCTTTTCTCTTTTGGCAGAGCTCATTTACAAACCCTAAATGTTCCTCTCTGTCAGTTTACCTCTTTGTCTCTTCTATTACCGTTGTTCTTCATTCCCAGAGCTCTTTTCTGTCACATCCTTTGCTTCTAGACTGTTACTACCTTTCCCTAAGCTATTTCTGCGTTTCATTCATATTTAATGTCTCCACAGTTCTAACATAAGTATAGTCACTTCCTTAACCTCCCAGCATAAGTAATTTCTTCTGCCTGAAATACTCTTTTTGAAACCACATATTGCTTTGCTGCCATATGCTTACCCTTTTCTTGGGGATGTTTAGCAGCCAATGTACATTTGCTTCCTTATCCCTTACCTGTCATGTGAATTTATAGAAAGCTTCATGTTTTCTTAGCATTCTGTACAAAAACTAGACAGACAAAAGCCTGATGTACCACACAGGATTGTATTGTAGCAAAACCCCCATATGGAAGATAACTGCATGTTTATTAGGATGCTGTGTTTGATTATATTTTTTTCCCCTGGCCTGTTTCCAATATAATAGTACACAGCAATGTGGCAGATAGGAAGGAGTAACTGCTAGCACCAGGCCTAATTTAATTTTCACTGATATAACCCGAAGGAAGCAAAATACTTAAATGTTAAAGGATTTTTACCAACTCAGTAAGGATCTCTTCAGAAAAATAGATACTGACATCAAGGTACTGACCAACTAGAAGCTCCAAGGGCAATATTATGTTTTCATCCTCTCATGTATTTGGTGCTTTGTTTATCTCTGAATTGTTCCCTGTGGCCTGGATATTTTTTATTTTTTTTTTTCTGGATAAAATGCATTGAATAGTCTATTTTAAGCCCTTGAGTGCATATGTGAAATTTGAACACAAAGTATCAGCAAATTGGAAATACAATTAAATTTAACATTTAGAGAAAAACATAGGTGTAGTGATGGTTTTTGGTCTGATAGAAAATAGGAAATTTAAATCATTATTATCTAACTTAGGAGAAAGTTCAGAAAATTACTTATGGGTATGTTGTATTCCTTATCAGAGTCTGACTGCATATGAAGTATTTTTCCTTTGAGCAGAGCACAATTTAGAAGCAGTTTTGTCACATTTTCTAGAACTACTGGAAAAGTTCAAGAAGCTATAAACTACAGAAAAAAGCAATAAAACAGTAATAAAATTGTTAACGTTATCTATATTTAAACAGAATAACAGCCCACTTTTATATTTGTTTTGTGGGTTTTTTTTTTCACCAATGCATTTACCATTTATTTAGGAAAATACAACTAACTATTATAGCAAGATAGTGCTAAGATATTTTAATGACTTTAGAGGTTTGGGCTTTTTTTTTTCCTCTGTATGTTAATTTTTTTATGACTCTTATAATTTACTTTTGGTTTTTCTTAAAAAGTGTCACTGGAAATTTTTTCTTGCCTTCTTTAAATTATTTACATATGCTCCATAAGCAGGTGCTCCAGGCAAGCCTGTAATTTTTCCAAATTGTTGTTTAGTCAAATGCATTACTTGAGCAGAGATGGGCTATTGCATTTCTCTCCGTTAAATTATTAAAATCTTATTTTTATGAACTTGTTAAAATTAAAATACTTGGTTTTCAGCAGTGACACCTGGCTTAGGGTTCATCTCTGGTGTTCTGCTTCTATCCACACCAGGCACTATGCTTTTTGCTTCTGCAGTGTGATCAAGTAACATGCAAAATAATTCATATTGAAATTAGAAAGAAGGCTGCTTTGAGTGTAAAAACACTTGCACAGATCTGGCCTTCACTAGCCATTTTCCCAAACTGTTATGAATCAACCCATGAACTTTTCTTACACATCAAAGCTTGTTTCCAACTGGGCATTAAAATCATCTTAAGCCATAACAGGTCCTGCCTGATGCAGGGCACCATCTGCACCATTTCTAGTACTTTATTGAACTTCTTTTCCATTCCTTTATCGGTAATTTATGAATGTATGTGATATGAAATACAAGCATTTGAATTTCCCACCCAACTTTTACAGGCCACAAAAGATAAAGTTTGACTACATAACTGATTGTCTATTATTGCTATGTCTGTTGCGAGGAAATATGTTTTTTTGATTGGTAGTCCACAGCATTTTGGAAATCTTGGGAATTTATTCTACTACTTCAGAACGTTTTCTGCATTTTGCCTGATTAGTTTTCTTACTTCCTTTCCTGACTTAGTCACATTAGCTCAGCTGTTCTTCCCTCTTGGTCATTACTTTGATCCAGTGATTTGTGCTGCAGCTGCAGACATCTCCAGCACAATGACAGATAGCGACACCATCTCTTCATTTACATAACCCTTACCGCTTAACCTTGAGTGTGAGCCGCACTATACAGAGCTTATGAACAGGAAGGAATTATGGCATCAGATATCACTATGCTTAAGATCAACAGGTGACATTAGAGCTGTAGGATAGAGACAGGAGGCAGGCACCTGCTGTGCATGCTATCTGTGATTAAAGGACGGTCCCTTTTAAAGGCAGCTGGCTTTCAGTAACCTGTGTTCATAGTCCTGCCTGAGATGCTAAATGCTATATAATAGAGACTGTCTATCTAACAGTTTAATCAATGAGCCAAAAAAACCCAAAACAAACCTGTAGTCCCATCCAGCAGTTGCATTGAGGATATAAACAGTTTATGAAGGAGTTTGTGTAAATTGAAATGTATTTCTAATTTAAGGTAAGTGACTCACCATTTTCACAGATGGATAATCACCTTAATGGCAAAATGATATAATGATACAAGGCCACAGAGGCCACTGCATCCAACCTTATCAGAATATTTTCATCTCAACCCAAAACTTTAATTGCAAACATTTATCCCCATCTGTGCACTGATGCTTTTTTTTTTAATCCATTTTATGACAATCAGTAAACACTTTTTAAAAATTAATGGTGAACTCAGTGCAGGTCAGCTGGCTTTTGGCTGACCCTGAAATGACTGACAAGTGGCAGCATATGTTGTGTTTGTAGGTCTAGCAGGAGGAGAAAGTGAATGTTTAATTTCCATCATGATTTGTGGGGCTCAGATTTTTTCAGGCATTCATTTGACAGAAATTGTCAAATATATGAGCATTAAAGAATTTTGATTAACTTTTTTTAGGATTTTATGAAATACAGTAATATGGCAGTGTCTTTTACAGTATACCCCTTTGGGAGTGTAAGTTTAGCTATAACTGTATTGTCAACTTCTTTATACTTCATTTTTTTCTTTTGGTAGAAGGCTCTTTTTTTCCTTTTTTTTTTTTTTTTTCCTGACTCATTTATAATGACTAAAATGAAATAGTTGTTAGTTACTTGTACCTACAAATGTCATTCTTGTCTCCAAGGACTAATAATTGCTATGTCCTTATGTAGCCTGCATCTATCTTAACATCTTCTCCTCACCTTGTGAGCCATGCTGATATTGTTAGGTTTTGTAATGCAGAGGTGTTTAGTGATCCCTGTAAGTTTCAGAGCTCTTTTGCGGTGAATTCTCCAAACTCAAAGACAGTCCATACACCAGAAAGCTTAAACACATGCTAAAAACACATCCAACAGGCAGAGCCAAAGATCACAGCAGAGAGGATAACTTGTGAAAATACCACCTTATTTTTATTATTCAAATAGAATGTGACCAGTTCCCAGCTTGCCCTTTCTCTTCTGGTAATTTTCCATGATCGTTGTAGAAAGTGGGTTCTGAGCAGGAGTTTTATTTACTGCACAGCAATAAGTGCATGGGCTGTTTCTGTAAGGATGCCTTTTATATAGGGGATTCTGTAGAAACAAAGATACAAATGGTGAAATTGAAATGGACAATCAGGTAATGAAACAAGGGTAAGTAAGACCAAAATTAAAAACCAAAAGAGAATTTTTAGTGGTGATCAGAAATAAGGAATTGTGACTTGGAGAGAATGATGAAACAGGTCTTAGTAATGTGGTTTTGATTGACTCAAGTTACTCAGTGAAACGGAGTTTGCAACTAAAAAAGAGCTGAGGAATTAGATCAGACAGATAAGAAACTTCAAATGTAAATAAGGTGAGAGGGGAATATAAGGAAGAAGAAAGGAAGAAAAAAATAACAATTTCTTTCATTTTGGGGAAGGCAAACACACAAAGTGTGTACAGTAAAATGAAGTACTTATTGCTCTGAGGAAATGTGAACTTTTTAACAGTGTGAAAGAAAGGAGTGACTGTCTGCTTTGGAATATGCCAAATTTGGAAATGAAAAATACCGGTTTAAGATTACAGGATATTTCAGGTAGAAAGGGATCTTAGGAGGCCTTAGTCCAACCTGAAGCTCAAAGCAGGGTCAGTTATAATTTCAGATTATTATTCACATTAAAATTATTTATAAAATAGTTTCTAATAATCCAATATCAGAAGATGAGACATAGTACTATTCCTATCACAGTCTAGAGAGTCTATCATTATATATGTGGTGTTTCTCTGGATGTGCTTGCATGTAACAGCTAGCGCATATTACACTGATCTTTTCATTATTAATTTTTCTTGTATAAATGAGACAGGATCTCACAGGCAACTTCTTTAAGTCAGACTGGATTGTTGTGTATCAAGGTATGCCAGATTCTTGAGCTCCAAAAGAAACTCATCGAGGTATCAGACTCTGACTCCAGTTTATCTGTTGGGTTCAGCAGCTGTAATAGAAGCAGGAAATGGTGTGTCATGTCCTGTTCTCTGCCTTCCTTCTGTATCTACTTAATGTCTAAATAGCTTCAAAGTTATTAGATTGTATACCGAGCAAGACACGATGGAGAGAGAGCTGGAAACACGGTAAAGTTCAAGGAACAAGTGAGGCATGCTAGTCAAAGGAAGATGGAGTCAGGTGGGTGGCAAAGTTCAAGGGAACAATGAGGTACCTTTGGTCGATGTGATAGGAGTTAGCCTCAGACAGCTGCAACCTAGCGATTGTCTAGGGGGGAGGGCTGGGTGGGGTGTATATCATGGAATGTGGAAAAGAAATACTTGTAAACAGGATCTTCGAAGGACAAAATGGTATCTACACAGTACATGGCAGACAACAGAGTGGGAAGAGGCTATGTCAAAGTTTTACTGATTTGTAGAAAGAACCCTGCAAGGAACTCGCTTGTCCACATAACTAAAACTCTTAACTCAGTCTCTTTTCACTGAAACTTTTCAATGAACCCTGCCACAGCAAACACAGCAAACCTTCAGTGACTCTCTTTCCTACCCTTTCTAGTGTACCTGGTGTATTAAAAAGATGCCTCTTCCCAATTCCGGTGAAGTCACACATTGTTTAAAGACAATGTCTGTTTTAATTTGGTGAAAATCTTTCCATTGGGCAACTCCTTGGATGTTACTCAGTTAGTTTTGATTGTGTATATATGTCTTACCTATCTTTGAGGAATATTTCCACAGTTATTTGTTTTATGAACTAAACCATATAGCATCCGTTATCATGATGTTTTGATAGAATAATTCTGTATTTTTTTTAACAGTATATCCCACGTGTAGAGCCAACCACTGCTTATCCTGCCAGAGTGTTATACAAATGACAACACAAGGAAAAAAAATGTGCCTCTGTAAATGGGTGACTAGTGCACCACCCTCTTACTTGAGGAAAATTCTTTCGTAAATAAATCCTCACCAGCTCTTCAAAGTAATCTTGCTATAGGTTGTCATTCTTTTTTGTAGACATAGATCTAAAACCCCCGCAGTTACAGCTTAATTCTCCTTATTGTTAGAACTGTAGCAATTAGTTGCACATTCATACAGGCCTGAATTTCCCAGTCTTGTTGATGATTTTAAAGGTCTTGTCACATTAGCAGGTAGATTTGCTGAGTAAATGAGAGCATGTTCATGAGTAGCTTGTTTTGCCTAGTGAAAGAACAAAAGGCGTGACAGCAGCTCATGACATTTAAAAACCAACTTCTCCCAAAAATAACCAACCAAAGAGAAAAGGGGCTTTTCAGTTAAGCGTCCGTACTAAGATCTAAAGCTTTGTTTCCAAAAAATAATTACATTTAAGGAGAAATCAGATGACTTTAAAATGCTGTAACACTAAAAATGTATGTTTTTATGCAGTTTATCTTTATTAGAGTAATCATCCAACAGAATTACAGAAAGATTTGTTTTCTGGTTTTAGCTCAGCATCCAAATACCTTGTAAACCTCTTTACACTTCTATGTATCTCGGCTTCCCTATGTTTAAAATAGAAAGATAGTTCTTACTTGGCTGTGAGACACTTGTAAGGTTCATCACTGTTTGTCAGATGGGTTTGATGACAATCACCATAACATAGCACAATCAAAATTCATGTGAAATTTTAAAATATGCAGCTTTTGGTTGAAGAGAACACTTGACAAAATGGGGAATGTCCCTGCCACATGGCACTGGTCTCCTATTACTTGAATACATATTTAGGTATAAAAAGGATAGATTGCAACCATTATCTAAATGATTGATTAATGCTTCTAAAAGGAAAATTAGTTTTGCTTTTAACTAATGACTGTAAGTCTCTTACACCAAAGAATGATTCATTTGAAATGTCATGGTGTAAAAATTCAAACAATATATTCAACTATAAATGAAATTTTCAGTTGAAAGTCTACATGCTTTTCTGCTGATGGTGAAAAGAAACAGCTTTTTATGTGAATAGCAGTCAATAACAATGAACTTTTGCTTTATTTGATCTTTGCCAGAGCAACTGTAGTTTTTTTCCGTGTGTTTCACTCCTGGGTTTTGTGCTTTGGGTTTGGTTTTGCTATTTTTAATGGGATTACAAAGAGTCTTTATTTGATGGTCTGCATATAATAAAGCAATACACCAAATTACCACCACAGACTATATAAAATATTTCTTCATGTGATAGTGCAATTTAGGATGGGAGATGACTTGGGGACCAATGACTAAAAGCATAAAATCCGAAGAATTCTGAAAGAATATTTTTTCTTGATGCTTAGAAGATGGCTGTAGAATATTTTTTTTGCCATTGAGGCATATTTGAGATGTGAGAAATGTTAACAATGAGGAGGGCTTTAGGTCAGGATCACTCTGCATCATAGATGGCATTATCTGCTGATTTAGCTGAGCTGAAAAGTGCTGAAAAATAATCCTTTTTGTGCCCTTGTCAGTGGCTTTGGCCTAGAGTAATAGAAAATCAGCTTTACCTGAGTCAGATAATCATTACAAAATGAATTTTGTTCTTGACTCGCAGAAATAATTTGGAGAAAAATATATTTTATAGCTGCGATGAATATTATTTTAAGGTAATGCTTACTGAGATGTATAAAATACTAAGTGCTCCTGGTAATTGAGCAACTGTAAATTAGCTGCTTGAATTGAAAATAGATGATTACTGAAAGCACTTTTTCCCCCTAGAAAACTTGCCGTTCTCCTTTTCCTTAGCATTCGCAAGGGGTGTTCAGTTAATCATACTGAGGTCTCTCCCTTGGTGCTGCAGTAGCTGATTACCCAGCAGGAGGTGCAGTTCCAGCAGGGTAAGTCAGAATGGTGTTGGTCGTTCCCTGGGGAGGGACATCCTGTAAAAACACCAAGGTTGAGAACTGTCATATTCACAGCAGTAGGTGCATTTTTCTCAGAAATTAATGGAGCAAGCTGGGCAAAAATGTTTTTAAACTACATCTTCCCTAGAGTAAGATGCAAATTCAAAGCTCTTTTGAAGCATTGGAATGAAAGTTGAAGATAAGACTTTTTAGTTTTTGACATTGATGATATAGGCAACACTAGCACTACGAATATTAAATTGAAATGGAGGATAAGTGGGGCAGATGTTATTCAAGCAGCTCCCAAATGCAGTCCTACCTATTTCAGAGCTAGTTTAATGTGCTTGTAATTACGGTTGTTATTATTGCAGAATATCTGTCATAGATTTCCTTCCTTCCATTTTATTAATTGGTTGGCAATGCTAGATTTTTTTCCTAAAACAAGGGGCTTAAAAGTCATCTTGCCAACTAGACTCCCATCCAACAAAAGAGGGTCTGAAAAAGGAGAGAAGCTTTGAGATGCAGGTTTTTTTCAGCGGCTGTCTGTGTGCTGTTCAGCAGTACGCAGCGATTCTAGGCTGCTTTCCCTATTGTCGGCAATGCAGCACAAAGTGATTGTGATCTGTTTACAGAAAAATTTTATAGAAACATTAAGCACCTTGTTTGCTCTGTCCTATTGAACAAAGGCGTAAGAGGGGTCTTTTTATAATACACAGTTTCTACAGATTTCTTTCTGATAGAGCAAGATAAATCCTCAAGGATTGTCTCTAACAGATTATGTAAGTCCTGTACAACCTGGTCACAAGTTCCCTCCCAAAAGTTTTCAGCCCCTACGGTCTTGCCCTCTTTTCTTTGCTCCAGCTCGGTGTTGCCATTTTGGTCCTTCTGTTTTGATCCCTGTGTAAGCTCTTACGCTGTGTCTGTTACCACTGTGTGTACAAGAACATGAATGGCCATACCTGAAATCCACCTAGCCTGACGCACTCTCTCTGGGTGGCTACCTAAAACAGAATTTAAAATGTCACTCAAAATGTGCAGAGACACAAAGCTTGCAAGGCTTTGTTTGGTTTTCATTTATGCAGATTTTTATTTCATCTGTACAGTAATTACTCTCAAGGAAATAATATTACAAGGTCAAATCTATAGTTAAACCAATGACCTTTAAAGTAATTCTGGTATACTCTATAAATTATTAACTATCATAAAATGTTACCCCCAATTTTACTTGTCACCATATCTGTAGAAACATTTCCATCAGTCTTTTTATTTAATGCATACATGTATCTGATAGCCCATAAATGAAGCCCTCAGTATTAGATATATTTTTAAAGTAGCTTTTATTTCCTATTTCTGCTTGATGTACCTAATATGTTTTCATATCCATAAGTAAAACATAGTCTGATATTTCTAGGAAAGGGAGACAGCATATGAGATGATAAATGTGAAAGGTGACGTCAATTAGGAGTTCTGTGTCACCAAACAGTATACAAATACTGGTGTCATATCTCCGAAAGCCAAGTGACAAGGCCTTCATTGTTCTTTAATAGGACCCAGTTGTTATGAACATATGGGAAGCTAGCTTATTAATAAAATTTTTCTTCCCTAGTCATCTCAATTCTGCCAGATTGTAAATTATGCAGCCAGAGTGAATTAGAGTTAACTCACTATTTCCAGACATTCTGAGAGATTTGTTCGGTAAAGAAATTAACCTAGGAGGTTTCTAGCTTCTCTCTGGACATTTTCTTAGGCAAATTTATTGCGTACTTCTAGCAATGTGCTTAAGGATAAATATACTTTAAAACCCAGTGTGAATAAACAGGAGATTGATATGTTGAAACAAAAAGGGTCTTAGTAGGCAGGAGATCTCAAGTATCTAATCAGCCTACTCACACAGGGAGACGGGTCCAAGTCAAAACTCTAGACTGAAAATTCCCTGCTGCATTTTGCAATGCAGACCTGAGCCAAATTTTGCAGTCTGACATAATCTCTTTTAACACTTTCCAATTAATTCTAATTTCAGTTGTAAAATAAATGTTGTGTGGAAGTCTGCACACACTTTAAATATGCACGCTGATTCACATGGTAAAGGAGTATAGCCTCCCTGACAGCAACGCCCTTTAATATATTGCAGTGTTTAAATTTAGATGTTTGAGGCTCCCACTAGACAACAAGTTATTAAAACATCTGCCTTTCCATAAGCCATTCTGTTCTCTGCCATTCCACATGTCCTTTTCTACTTCACCAGGCAAAATTGCCCAATCTAAATTTCAGCTCAAGTGTTTGATGGCTTTCACGCTGAGCTCAAACTGTTAGTGCTTCCCTGAGAGAATAGAATTGAAACGGGATTTAATCTAAAATAACAAAATAGAATAAAGGTTTTACATATAAATAAGTAATGCCCCGTATATTTTTATGCACACTTTTCTTTTCTGGATTTTGCATGCAGTGAAGGTAAATGTTAAAATGCATAGATAACCCAAAGCTGACAGAAAAAGAATGTCAGTGCATGTTGCCTCTGTGCTCAATTAATGCCTATATTAAAGTATATTTTAATTCAAATCTGTAATAACTGTTACTACAAAATACATTGCAGAAATTGTATTTCTGTTGCTAGCTTTTTCTCAGACTGCTAGGTACTTGTTTACTTTTTCTTAAAAAAATAAAAAATAAAAAACACCAAAACAAACATGGATTTTCAAATAGCATTCCAAAGGCATTACAAGCATGCTGTCTAGTATTTTCAGCAACAATATTTGGGGTTTTATCTGCTCACTGTTCATGGAAGATTCATATTTAGAGCTAGGTATTTTGCACAGAATATGAGCAATTCACTTTATAATAATAAAATAATAATTAAAAAAATTATGAACTACCTGTTAGCAATTGATATTTCAATATTTAATGATGGGATACTAAAAAAAAAATCTGGATTTCTGCAGTAAAAATTATGGGATTGATTCCTATAAGTAATTAAAATCATATGCTTGATAAATGAAACAAAGCAGGGTTAAGCTCTTGTCTCTTACCTTGCCATTTTTTTTCCACATTGAGATAACTGACCATTAATTACAGCTTCTCAGATAACAAAGTTTTTAATTTTATCACCCTCGTGGCAACGAAGGCTTACCACATAGCGGGGAACAGCATAACCAGCAGGCTGAGGGAAGTGATTATCCTCCTGTTTGCAGGACTCGTGTCCAGTTCTGTCCCCCAGCTCCAAGGGAGAAAAACAAAGTATGATCTACAAAAGGAAGCGGAGGAAAATGTGTTTCTTCAGCTTGCAGAAGAGGAAGCTAAGAGAGAAGCTAATTACTGTTTTGAACTGTATCATAGTGAAGAAGAACATGGAGATGCGTCTCAGAGATGCATAGTAAAAGGACAAGAGGTAGTACTCAGCAGTAAAATGAAGTTCCAACTGGTGTAAAGGATTTAGTTTCACCAGGCAGGAAGGGCTAATCTGTGGAACAGGGTGCCTCAGATATTCTAAACTGGACTGGATAAAGCCCTGGGAAACATGTTATAACTTTGGAGTAGGGGGTTGACCTAGATGACTTCCAGAAATCCCTTCCAACCTGAACTATTCTGAGATTCTATTTTGCGATGCATCCCACAAAGAAATTGCTAAGAAAAGTCTTTGAAACCCAAATTTTTCAGTCCAGAATTCACACCATTAAGAATGTCCTCAGTTTTTGATTCCCTTTTTTAACATCACGCTTCTGTTCTGCAGTCTACACGTGTAAACAATCCATCATCATGGTCTTTAGATTGTACAGGTCTAATTGCGTGATTTGACACCCAGGTGTTATGAATGTTATACAGTCATACAAAGGCAAACTTCAAACGTCCCACAAGGCAGTCTTTTTTCCTGGTAATAAGTATGGGCATAATTTTAGGAGAACAAATGTTTGCCTATGCCCGATATGACCTGATGGCTGTGTGTATAGAGGTCCAAACTAATGACTGCTAAACTTACTACAATTATATGTTTCCCATACTACTTGGATAGACATGAGCTGAAACTTGTTTGTTGAATAGCCGATCTTCTGTTTTAACCAGATGAATTAAAGATCTGGCATTCCAAACAGCTATAAATTTAGGAAGAATAACAAAAATAAAATTTTCACTTTAATTTCATTGTTCCATAAGACAGGATAAAATCATAAATTCTTCACCATGCAAAGTGGCAGAACATTTTCACAAGAGGCTGAGACTTGCTAACAAGCTGATCATGAACTGCAATTAAACTTTAAACTGTGCAAGGCTAAGATTCAAATCTGAAATGAAATTTGCTGTCTGAAAGAAGTGTCACGTTTCACCATAAGACTGTTTTAAAAATCTTCTGTTTTAACTTAAAACACCGATCAGTTGTCAATGTACGAACCTATAGCATTGTCATTTCATTAGTTGCTAGATAATCAGACAGTTTAACCATACTTCTTTAATTGAAAGCAAATTTTACAGAACACAAATTAATTATCTCAAACACAACAACTGTGCCTCAGATATTTCTGTAAGTTCCTAACTTCACCTAAATTCCAGAACTGGAAATGTGAAGTCATTTGCAGTTTAGAGAGTAAAATCCAAGTTATGCCATGCATTACTTCTGTGAATTTGAACAGGAAGCCATTTATTTCATCAGTCACTAATATTTTCCACTTACCCTCGCACAAGCAAACGCCCATGAGGAGAGATGGTGCTCCTAGCCTTAAGGAGTAAGCAAGGGAGCCAGAGGAGCAGAATCCCAGCAAGGAATATCTTGTCATGCCCGCTGGGGTACAACATGAAGGTGGAAAGCTGTTATGATAAGGCCTCCTTATGAGACAAAAAGAGCAATTATAAAAATACTCATCATCTGTTCTACCATATTTACTACACATAGCAATACACTATACATGCTGTAGGTGGTATAAAGATACCATCTTTTCTAATCTGGAAAGTTTCATGAGTCATTTTTTCTTATCTACTTGGTGGCTTTTTGCAGCTTGGCCCATGCATCCCACTTGTGCAAAACTCCAGACTTCAGTGTAACATCATTTCCTTCGTAGTCAGTAATTTAACATTCCAGTGGGCGGGCGAGATGAGCATTTCAGAGAATGGTCTGATTTTCCTAATGTGAAATGTCTACGTAGGGCAAATATAGTAAATTACTTGCTACCTTTGGTTACCGTGCTCAGCTGATGAAGCTGAGCTGAAGTATTATTATCTTTCTTGATGACACAAAGTCATTAAAACACTTCTCTGTGGTTTGAGATATAATTTCAACACTTGTAGGAAATAAGAGTTTTAGAAAGTGTGGTGCTGTCAGCTTGTATATTATCAGGCACACAACATATACCTGCATGTTGTAAGGCATGAACAAATCGAAAACCCCATAAAATGTGTTCTGAAAAAAAGAAACAAAACCATAACTGTAGTAAAGATTCAGGTGGCATAATTACTTTTTTGGTAGAAATTAGAATAATGGACATTATTCTTGAAGGAGGATAATTGTTTACCCCTTCATTTTTTTCTAGTTTAAAGTTGATGTTTCACATCTGTCAAGCACAAAATCACAAAAACTATCATTCATTTCCTTAATCTGTGCCCTTTCTTAGCCTACATGACAATATTATTTTTTTTTATTTATTTTTCAATCAACTTTTTATAAATCTACTAAGTTAGCTGTATTAATGAAGAATAAAGTGTCAAAAATTAGACAATGTTTTCATTAACTTTTTAAGGATATCTTAAGACTAATATAATTTTTAGTTCCATATACTGAAATAATGTAAGCAGGTGAGTAGAAAGCTCATAATAATTGTATGTGTGACCCTCAATATAGGCCTTTTTTGATATTTCCTTTTCTGTGTAACCTAGCATATTGCCCATTTCCCCAATTTTATTAATATCCCGTGGATACAGTGCTTGTTTGAAGCTGAATGAAAGTCCACAAACTCCCAATTATTTTCAATTTTGCACTTGTTTGATTAGAGTGCTATTGTCTGTAATTTTTACCTTTTTTTTAATCTTCAAAGTGCATGATTCATGCCTTGAAAATGGGTTGTTTTGTGTTTCCCAGCACTGCTTTTTTTTTATCCCTGCCAGTTATAACCTGATAACCTGATTTCATACTGTGCTTTAGCACAACAATACAGTCATCAAACTAAAGCAACACAGTAAGTGGGCACATTAGCCATCATTTTACTTGATCACTTGGGAGAGATTAAATTTACTCATTTTCAGAACAGATAATGAAATATTTAAAACATGTTAGAGTAAACGGTGGCAGCATTTTGAAGCTCTAACATGCTCTTTGCCAAAGCAGTATACTATATACTGTGCATGTAAGACTCTTGTGCAGATGTTTGGGAAATTTCTGCAGCTTTTGTTGTTGTGTTTTTTTCCATAGACTCATTTGCATTTAGTTTATCTAAAGTGAAATCCATTCAATTTTATTGAACTGTAATTCTGGTAATTTACAATATTTACATGCTGTGGTTAGATTGAAATCAGTCCTTAATTCAAATTCAATCTAAATTTACAGCATAGTAATTAGGGCTTTGTAACTGACACTAGGGGCCTATTGATTTAATGAAAAACTTAACCTTACAGTAAGTGTTTAATTAGTTGCTGCAGTAGATTCTATGCTGTCCTAAATTGTGGACTTCAGAGAATTAGGTACTAATTTAAATTACATTCCTATATAAAGATCAGAACTATTTTTTTAAAAGAGCATGTAGCCTGACAGATGAATTAATTTCTCAGTCTTTGAAAACGATAACAGAAAAAGGCAATAATGAAAGCAATTGCCTACCCTGCCTGAAATTCAGGTAAAGCCGTGCTAGGTATTCTGGAAATTACTACCTACATTGGTAAAATATTGATTTAAAGAGTAAAAAAACAACAATAAAAAAAACCTCAGTGAGATTTTCTTCTTAGATGTTTCCCCCAGGAGATAAAATTTGAAATTATATATATTGAAGGTGTCCTCTTCAAGCTGAGATAAAGAAAAAATCTAACTATAAAAACCAATATGTTTGTGTTCATAACTGAAGAGATATATGACAGAAAATGTGTAAACATCCATTTTAAAAACAGAAAATGATATTTTCATTTACAAAATACTCAGATGTAGTAAGCAGATATTGTGTATTTCTCCAGTTCCATAAAGTGTCTCGACCTAGATCAATACCATAAGTCTGCATTTTCAGAAAGCATGAATTACCAGTAACACCAGGTGTTCCTTTCTTCCTATTTCTCCCCATTTTTGTTATCATGGCTGGGTATGGCATAGACACCCAGTCACAAACTGGAGGTAACATTTTGGCATGATGTATAGCCACTGGAACAAATTACAATTCATCAGCAACATGTCAGTACACACGTGTCTCAAAGCCCTTGCTAATAAGTTTTCCACTCTTTTACTGGTTAGCAAACCATCCAGAAGCCACACTGGCATTATAGTTTTTCGCCTTGCTGCCTATGTGTGTGCTTCTGGCCCCTGGTAAACATGAAGTATTTTGTAGTAGGTACTCATAATATGCAAATTTTTATTGAGTCATAAATTTTATATTCCTAGAGGATCACCTAGACGGCCATCATGGATTTCAGTAATTATGATTCTACTTTTTATTTGCCTAATCAACCTGAATTCATCACCCATTTGCACCCTACGCTTTACTTTTTGGAGAAAGCAGAAGAGATCATTCAGCCAAGCACTACTATACTATATTGTATGTACATAAAGACCAAACTAATGTTAAACAAGGGCCTGTAAATCTGGCTTTCCATGGCTTTTTTTTTTTTTAAGGAGGCCCTTAAAAGGCCTTTTCTTAGGGGACTGGAGAATTTCCAGACGTGAGAAACTGAGCCAGTAATCCTGCTTCTTCAATCACATCCTTCTCAGTTCCTACAACAAGAGGACAGATGCGTTTGCTGGTACTGCCTGCTCTGCCCAAGAACTGCGCACTCAGGGGACAGGGGAGGTGTAGGTAAAAAGAGATAATATAAGGTGAAGGCAACTGAAGATCAGGAGCTAGCCTAAACTCCCTCCAGTCCCTCTCTGTTTGCTGTGCGTGCAGTGAAATATCATTAGGACCTACCTCAGTCAGCAGCGATGCTATGGGAGCTGTTGCAGGAGGAATGAAAAAAAGAGCTGTAATAGTTTGCAAAATTGTATGTTTTCTGGGATAAAAAAAAAAAAAAGAGTAGGAAGGTAATCTGAAAGACCTATCTTTACAGAAAATTACACTCTTTTCTAACACTTGGTAACAAGACAATGATCATACAATGAATTTTTGCAAAGTAATGGTCTGAAATATGTTTTATAATAATAAAGTGAAGCAAGATAAATATAGCAATAACTTAATACTCACAGCACAGCCATGAAGTTTTCTGCAGGTATCATACTGAGGCACAGAGAGTTAGTATTTTTTTTTCCCGTTTCACAGGCAGTCTGTAGCAATCTGAAGCATGTAACTTTTCTAACTGATTTCATAGAATGTGACACAAAAGAAGCAGTGAGGCTGGCAGAGATGTAAAATCCCTATTTTTGTCCTCTTCCAGGAACTACGCTTCTCTATGATAAGACCTTTTAACAATTCTGTTTGGATGACATCTCTGCTGAGCTGCCAATGTGCTGAGCAAGGCCTGGTATGCAATTAAATTTCAATATATATCTGAAAGACTAATAGAATTCAACTAAACTCCATGTCTTTTATTAAAACTTACAATATTTTCACTTAATTTCCAAGATACTGTTTGGTGTCTAACCTAAGGGGTCATAGATTTTCATGTTCCTAAGTCTGGATTTAGGACTAAGGAGTAAGTCTGGACATAGTAATATTCACATGTGAGATTTTTACACAAAAGCCGTGGAGCTGAGTAATCTCCTAATACACTGTTGGGGTATTTTTTCTGTTCTAGTAAGGAGGGGAGAAAAAATTTATTTTATCATTGCCTTTTTTCCCTGCTGGTGAAGAAAGGCATAAAAAAACCACAGGTACAAAAGAACAGGTATTGACCTACCTCAACATTTATTGTAAAAATAAATAAGACCTAATCTTACTTTATTCTTTTAATCAGCAGCTAGCCATCAAAATACACAGAAACAATTGACTTTCCTGTAGTCGTAAAGCAAGACTAGAAAGTCGCCATTTTGGGCCTGGTCTTGGTCATTATAGGCTAAGCTACACTGCTTCTCTTGATCTTTATCATTTTATGAATAGGTCTGCACAGTGTCACACTGAACACTTTCTATATTCAGAAATGATAAATGGCTTCTGCCTGAATTAGCATTACAACAGGGTGACATACATCACCATCAAAAACAGTTCTTAAAGCTAGAAGTCAATGTGCAGTTTATTGGGCAGGTAAAAATCGCAACTGTAACAAGCAGATTAGTTTCAAATCTTGCCATTTCAAGGAAAAGGTCTTCGTCTTTTTTTCTCCTTTTTTTTTTTTTTTTTTTTCCCCAAAGTAAGGAAAAGGAATACAGCAACTGAAGAATTTAAACCCATCTCAAGTAAGTGTACTGTGCTACATGTGAAAAGAAGTAACGGCAGGGAAGGGAAAGGAGATACTGTGTCTGTAACCTGGTACACAAAATTGCAAAATAAAAAGATGAAGCAGCACTGTAAAAACCCAAATAATGTAGTGAAACTTTAAAGAATTATGTGCATGGAGACTAACATCAGAAAAGTCACCAGCTCCATCTTAAAACATCTCAGCCATGTTTTCCCAGTAGTAGTCATCTGTGATACATTTTTTTCTAGAGGGTTATTTAGGCAGAAGGCATTTGAAGAGTCCTAGAAGCAGCTTCCACCAACACTGCTTTTGCCAAGCTTTGCTACTTTTGATGAGCCAGCACAGTATATCAGCAAAAGCAGCTTCATTAGTCAGTACGTTAGGTATGATTTCAACATG
This sequence comes from Falco peregrinus, assembly GCF_023634155.1. NCBI lineage: Eukaryota > Metazoa > Chordata > Aves > Falconiformes > Falconidae > Falco > Falco peregrinus. The sequence continues at coordinate 3,179,984 of NC_073722.1, forward strand.
GAAACTCACCGTATTTGTTACTCTGTCATTGTTTTACCCTTTAGTAAGTTAAAACATAGTGAAGTACTATATAATGTTGTGGGTAATGCCTAGCAGTTTGCAGCAGTAGACTCAGCACACTCATCCAATTTTGGCTTTCCTGAATAAAACTGCCAAATTAGAAGCCACATTACCAAAATCTCCATAGGTTGATCTGGTGAATATTCCCAAGAAAAATAACTTAACTGTAGAATTTCTGTGTCCTGATGATCCATAACTTCTGGAATATGCTTTTTTAGGAAACACTGGCAGTTGGAGATAACATTTGTTAATCACAAGGTGCTCAAAATTTGGCAGATGGTCGGAGTGATAGTTTGGCCTTCAGGACAAGGGAAGAGGTTGTTTAAAAGCATTTTTTGTTTCTTCAGTCTCCAGGTTTACTGGAATGGTGAATACAGATGCCTTTGTTAGGGTACACAATAAATAATTTTTGAAACAACAGATCATTCTGTTAAAAATTACTTAGAAACTACGAAAACAACTTATTCTTCCATAAACAAAATAGCCTTGTTTCTTTTGAGAGACTTTCAAACATGTAGCGCACCATTCACAAAAACAGCAAGGAAAAGGAAGGCACTCTGGTTTAGTGCATTTTCTTTCCTGTGAGGTCTGATCATCAGGTTGCTCACTCACATTCTGGAAAACCAAGTCATTTCCTTTTCTTCCAACTCAGAAGAGATCTGAATAGATATCTACTCATTCCAGATGAACGCTTTTGACTCCAGAGTTTGCTGGTGTTGGTTGCTGTTGACCTTCACCTATTGCTTTTGCTCCTGGTGCTGAATGAATGTAGATTGCAGATGAGTGCTCTAGCTACAGGCTTCACTATGTGTCGATGAATGCATGCAGGTGTTCTACAGAAAATTAAAAATAATTAAATATGCAAAATCAAGGAACCTCATCCCAAACCTCTTGTAAAATTTCAGGCTAGGTATGAGCAGCCACCAAAGGTACACTGAATTTTCACAGGTGAGACAGTGTAGTTTACGCCATTCCTATATTATTGGTGTACCAGGAGGATTTCTTGGTATGGTCCAGCTAATTTACATACCCTAGATGCTGTAGGAGTACAACACTGTGGAAAGAATAAGGAAAAAATAGCCCTTTTGGACACTGCTGTGTTACGGTTTTCAAAGCTTTTAGATCACGAGGCACTCAAGATGCGAGCACTGTTCAGCTTGGATTTGAGCTACATTTTTATAAACTTTTGTCCAGTTTTATTTGAACCTTTTCATGGAATGAAAGTATGCAAATTTAAAATTGGGATTTTCTTTTTCTAAAAAAAATACTTCTCTGTGTTCTACAACTTAGAAGTGTTCTAATAGGTTGTCCTGCAGCAACCTTCATGTGCTAGCCTCAAAAATATACAGGTTTATGACGCAAGCTTTGGGGATTTTTTCTTTTTTTGTGACTTAGAATCTTATTGTTGTCTGAAGCGAAGTGCCCTTGATGTCATATTGTTGGAGTTCTCAAGAACTTCTCTGTGACTGGAAAAAGGTGATTTTTTTCTTTGTAAATGGATCATTTTTTTGTCATAAAATATCATTAAAGTAGCAAACATTATAATAAATCTAACATGCTTTTCTGCTACTGCCAGTCCCTCCCACAAAAGTACACATCAGTGTGATAGAAGAATGAAAGCAAATGTGATATGGTAGTTTAAGAGAACTTCAATATATAATTCCTTGATTGTAATAGTTTTCATCTAAGATTAGGCAATTTCTTTCTTTTCTAATACAAGAATTTTCCACTTCTATTTGCATGCAGCAAGTCAAAGACAAGGAGAGTGTAACAGTTTCTCTATCTTAAAACATAATAGATTTTTCCCCAACACTTATATTAAGTTAAATAGTATAAAGCTTTCCACAAGATCATGGGATTTCTACTTCAATGGCACCAGAAATAAATGTGATCAAATGATGAGTGCTTTACCCTACATTTTTAAATTTGTGCCATTCCTGCCAAAGGCAGAATCAGCACACTTGAAAGTTCAATTCGCGTAATAGCAAAAAAGAAATATTGCAGAGCAGCTAGCTGTACAGTTTATGATAATAGTCAGTTGCTCTTGAACATCTTTTGCATTTTCCATAAATTTCCACCAGATATATATACACGCACACACATATATATGTATATTTATATATACCCATAAATTTCCAGCAAACATTGCTCTTATAGTGGCATAATGGCTAAAAAGACATTGTCTTATTTAAAATTTAATGAAGATTTTTAGTTCACAGTGATATTCTAAGAACTTATTTTTACAATAAAGCACTGCTGAAATCGTTCCTCCCAGGACAGTGGTAAAATACAGTCTAGATATGCTTTCAATAAACGTGGTGTAAAAACAATTAGTAATCTATTATTATCCACTGTCTTTATGTCAAACATCCAAACTCTGTGCAAAAGGTCTTTTTTCTTGTTCTTTCATCAACTCTTCAGTTGTATAATACTTTCTAATTAACATAGTACAGGGTAGTGGGGGTGGAAATAATATGTAATAACTTTTACAAACTCTACAGTTTACCTGCTTTTCAACTTTGTCTCACTTGATTTGCATAAGGTGAAGCTAGTTAAACTTTTGAAAACAGTAACAGGATTTTTTTATTAATCATCGATGCTTTTTGTCTGACTTTAATTTTTACAGTCTGGTTTATGGCAAGTCAGAATAGTCACTAGTTCCCTGGTCAAGATTGTAATCTTCCTATTTGCAAATCATTTAACACAGCATGGGGTAATATTAAAACATTGAAATATTCCTCCTGCCACACTTATTACTATTATTTTAGTTGGATATAATTTTTTTCTATTAAGGGCTTCATAATAGGTCTAACATCTTCAAGTGATTTTTTCTGAAATTATTATTTTATTAAAGAACCATCTATAACCACTTCACCTGTTGAAAGGGACCTGTATTTTGCAGAGCTGGACAAGTAGGTCACTAAACTACAGAACAATTGCAGATCCTAGGGATAACTGATGTACACCTCACATATTTATTTGTTTCCCTAAGAAAAACTATTCCGGCTTGAGGTCAGGTCCAGTCTGAAAACCAGTTTTTCTCCTAGCGGTAGAGGAGATACACACGTGCTCTAGTTCTCAAGGCCAGAGAGCTGCGGGATTCTCCAGCTGCTTGCCTGACCATCCAGATGTGTAAGGCTCCTGATCCACACTGGTAGGTGCAGCCATAGGCATTCTGTTCACAAGTCGCATGCAACTTGCCTGGCCAGCCAGGCAGCCGGGGAAGAGGTTCATGCCTGCTAATTAAGCGTGGAAACACATTGCCTTCCACACTCTGATTAGTGTATTTCTTTCTGTGGAAAGGCTGGCTTTCCACTCTTTGTAAAGATAATAGGATTTCCTGTGCACAAGAGAAAAAAACCTTTCTTGTACTCATATGTGGTTTTTGTCTGCTTTCCCAGTTTTCTGGCAAATCAATCTGTTCCTTTTTCTAGTATTTGGGAAGAGGGATTTCAGAGTTCATGGGGGTTGCGGAGAGAGATAGGAAGAAAGAGAACAAGTTTCTTGTAAGGAGTAAGGTAAGAAGAAAGATTTAGATACCAGTATAGTATTACAGCAGAGGGCAAGGATATTGCAACAGTAAGACAGAGCTGAATGACAGTGGGTAACAGAAACCCTGAACATTATAGACCAGTGTCAACTCTTGTGAAAATTGTCCTGTTTGACAATATTGACATTCTGTCTTCATGGAAACTCATTTTTGAACAGGGAATAGACTATTTTCATCATTACTTTGGAAATGTTCCCTCTCCATTTGTGTTCTAATTGCATCTAGTAGTTGTTTGTACTGCCAAGATACTGCACTGTTCAAAATCTACACGAATCTGAGAAGAAATCTGGAACTGTTCATTTGGTCTCCAATGGGAAAAAAAACTTGACAGCACTGTATGCTGTACTTAATTACATAAAAACTGTGGGTTCTTTTTGCTATTTATACTAGGTTTATGTTCTGTCACTGTCTGTTTGAAAACTTTTTAGTGAAGTATTGCCACAGATGTACAGTATAACTCCAAGCAAGTACTTTTTATCTCATAGTGCCTTAGTCTTTCATCTGATAAATGGGGTTATTTCTCTTTGCTTCTTCTTGCTGTTTGACCTTCCCATTTTCTGTATTCAGATTTGGATTTTTAGCACTGATAGGAACAGCACCTAACTACAGGAAAGTGCAATATGCATAAAGTAGAGCCCTTCGTGCTGTTGATAAAGCTGGGTGCTAACGCAGTGCAACTACCTAAACTTTCTTAGGCATTTTGTGATTATATAAACAGTTTTTCCACCGTTCAAAATACATGTTGTTTACCAGGTTTAATTAAGCAGAGATTAGAAGCAAACAGTGGACCTAAGTTGAAAACTCTTTGAGTTTTTATTGTACCTGTGCTGATTTGAGTCTCTGCGTGGCATGCTGTCCATACACCTAAAATGGTTATTTTATGGTTCAGGTTAAGGAGCAGCAAAAATTTCATGAGCATAATCATACTTGAAAAGTGTCATCTATGCATGGCAGGATTCTCCTAACAGCTGAGCCTGGAAGATTTCTGCCATTGAAGAATCCAATTTCTTGATGCACCTTTCTCCAAAGATCTCAAATCCAGTATCTTTTTCATGTAGAATACATTGTGCACTCCCAAAGCTATGCAATTCTTAAAACCTCAGAGGTTTCTGATAAACATTCAGATAACAATAAGCTTGCTAAATTCATTTTATAATCTCATTAATCTGTGACCATCTTTCCATTTCAGTTTGCAGAATGGCTGAGAGTATCACTGTGCCTTATTGCTTAAATATTAGTACCATGTTTGCTTTACTTCTTGATGTGAAGAACTGTCAGTGTCTGTAAGGTTTTATATTTTGTACAGATTTCCTGTTTTGGAAAGTTCATATTTTGATCACTCAAGATACTGAGAAGTCAAGATATTTTTACTTGTACATTCTTTCGTTTATTAATTAGGAAAGAGAAAAAAAGAAAGTAGAAATCCTTTCAGTAAAAAAGATTTCAGTAAATCTTTTGTACAAAATGAATCAAAAGTCCTATATATCACAACTTTATTTATTACACAGCTCTTGCTCCTTTTCAGAGTGCCGTACATCCTGTGTGTTGAAGATGTGCATCTGTTGCATATATTATGCTTGGAGCATGCTTCTGCTCTGTCCCAAACCCTTTTCACATCTACATTGTAGAAATATTATCCTGTCACTCAGGCAAGAACTTTAAGCAAACTCATTAGCACACCAAATTTACGCCTGCACCAACATTCGTCATCTGTTTGCAGTGTAGGCGAGTCCAAGCCATCTGCACACTGTAACAAGGATGTCCCGTATACCCTGGCAAAGAAATTCAAAGCTATTTTGAGACAGACAAGAAAGGACACTGCTACAAAGGAAATGTGGATTTATAGTAATGGTGAGGGCACACAAAACAGGTCTGCACATATCCTATATTCTGGCAGCATCAGAAGCTAGTTGGGAAGCAGCGTGAAAACACTTGCAGGATTAGGGATTGTAGTCCTCCATCCAGCCCACTTGGCACAATGTGGTTTATGCGGAGATAATGAGTCCTTCTGATTCCTTTCTATGCCAGACTGTTTCCTTAGCTTTTTCCCTCCCTCTCCAAGAACTAATGAGACAGTTTTACTTCACACCTGGTCCTAGAACAACCTTAACTCGTTAGAAAAGCAACCAACCATACAGAAGGTCTTGTCCAGCTCTTACAATGTAGGATTACAACATTCTTGGTCTATATGGTCTTCAGATGATTCAGCTGCTAAATTCTGAGCAAGTCTCTAGTCAGTTTATGCAAACTGAAATTCCCAGAGAATAGTAATGTCCAAACCTGTGCTGTTTTCAAAGGGTTAATGGCAAAAATTTGCTGGCACACCCCTTAAGATTTCAGTTGTCTCCTTCAGAGAACAGAAGGTGTCTGACAAACCTAATTATACGTATTGCTGCTTAATGATGATGTGAAATACGGCTGTCTATTTTGGGGGGGGTGGGAAGGATCTTAAACAATGGGAAAGTGCTAGCTTGTTAAAATGATCTTTTCTCAAAAGCCATTAAGAAAATGATGACTGAAAGTTTTGAAGTGAAGAAGATCAGAACTCAGTCATTGTTCAAATAAGGTAATGTCAAATAGAAAAACATATAGTTAGACCTCAAGACATATTCTTTACCTCCAGGATATTAATGACTAGTGGTGAAGGTTCAGAAATCATACATTTCCGTTTACAGTATGTTCATCATTCTGGCTGTGTCGAAGAAATTGAGGGAAGGCAAATACTTATTAACTTTAATCGGTACTGCATGACCAGACACTCCTGATTTGTGGTTCTGTTGATGTGTCTGTCTCCATTCTTAAAATAGTTTTATTCATTGGGCCTTCCTTGGCAATCGAATCTCAGAAAAGTCTTGCATGTCAGCAGTGAGAGTCTAGTAGACACTATTTCTTTGAAGTAATTACAAAATTTTTTTACAGCATTCTGCATCCCCTGAGTCACCCAGTAGCATAAAAATGGTATACGGTGTTGTATACATTTCAATAATGTTCTTTAGCTTTCACCTAAAATACAAAAGAAAAATTATAAACTTATTGTGGGAAACATTAGTTGAAAATGTGAGAAGTGCATTTTAAATATATTGCACAGCAGATAGTAGTAGTGAGATAAAAAATTGAATCAGTGGGACCTCTTCTCCAATTGTTTTTCAACCTGAGTTAGGATACTTGAAATGGTTTCTTTTGTCACAGTTCTCAAAAGTGACTAATTTGGGGTACCTTGATTTTGATTCCTGAGACAGAAGAAGGTCTGGAAGTGGAGGAAACATTAATCTTGCGTCTCTCAAAAATTAATGCAAGCCCTCCGAGACAACCAAAAAATAGTGGCGCCAAAACATTTTAGACATTTTCCAGTAAGCATATGCCTATTAGATATGCATTGACTTAGTTTACCTGTACTTTAATATAAGAATAGTATTTACAAATTGCTGTTGATATTACCTTTAACAGTAATTATACCTGGGCATTCTAAATACAGATTTTTATTGTTTTGCGTGCTATTTTTAGGAATGACTACCAAATTTCCCAGAAGTGTGATGCCAGACATCATAGTAGTCCTGTATTCCTTTAATTTAAAGAAATTACTTGAAAGATCCCTGGTTATACTACGCACAGGCCATAAGAAGTGTTTAAAGTTCATCAGGACAGGCTGCCCAGGGGAGTGGTTGGGTCACCATCCCTGGAGGTATTTGAAAGATGTGTAGATGTGGTGGTTAGGGATATGGTTTAGTGGTGGACTTGGCAGTGCTAGTTTAACGGTTGGAGTCTATGATCTTCAAGGTCCTTTCTAACCTAAATGATTCTGTGATTCATCTTAGGAAACGGTTTGAAGCAGGGACTCCTTTGTCCCACCTGAGACTCCCTTAATTTCCGTGGAAACAAGAATATCTGAAGATTGTTACTAGATAGCTAAGGAAATAAGTCAGGAAGTTTCTATATTATAACTACTATTACGTTTTGTTGGAATGATGAATTTTCCAGTTGGGAGTGTTTTATCTAGGACAAGCTTCCGAGCTTGAATTGTTGCACCACCCATGTTTTCAATCTTGCATGTGACATAAAGAGGAATTTCTTAGCACCCGATGGTTCTTGGGAGCGGTGCTGATATATAAGTGAAGGAGACAGTTCCATTGGCACAAACACAGACATTCTCCGTACGCGCCGCTGTAGTCACTGAGTGCAGGAAGAGCAAGGACAGATACAGACATTGCTGCTATAAAGCTGAAGCAGGTAACATGACAACCAATGGCCACAGTCCTTTTCATGTAAGCCAAAGATGTTGACAGGCAGTTTAATTGAAAATATTCCTAGGATATGTGGCATTAAGAGGTTACTGAAGTTCTATCGTGTTCAGAGTTTATTGCCTCAGAACAAGTTACTGCAGAGCTTCACTACCATATGATCCCTTGGTCACTTTTATGCGTTAGATTGACATCCGTGGTGATAGTAATTATTATAAGAGCTTGTACTTGCATATGCCATGTATAAAGTGTGCTGGGGGAAAGACCCTTAACAAAAAGTGTGGTAGGCTAAAAAAAGAACTGAAAGAGAGAGAAACCATTTCAATTCAAGACATCAATTAACACTGATTTGCACTGGAGTGCATTTGAAAGTACATGCAATATTCACGTGCCAAATGAATTCATTAAAGACCAGTGTGATTACAGTGAATGTCAAATGAATTAATAACAATGGGACCTTTAAGTGTTACCATTAATTTCACAGTGTGTTGCTGTTTTATACTTATGGGCTCTGAAGCTAAATGACACTCTACAGTTGCCCTAGTAGATTAATTGTGCATTAATAATCTATGGGTGGGCCAGCAATCTGGTGGGCACTTACATTTCATTGACACTTGGATACTAAAGCTCATCTTCATTTCCAGATTTCAGTCGGGAAAGTAATTTTAGCTTTAAAATAGGCTCACGCCATTTCTTCTATATTTGATTAGAGTTCTTAAACCAGCATTAAGTTTTTGTATTCTAGGTCCACATTCAACATTAAGCTTAATTAAAAAATTAAACCCTTCTTTGGTTTTTTTTCTGTACATAGCTCTCTATCTGGGAAATATGCCAATGATTTCTGCTTGCTAGTAGAGGTCCTGGTCCATTCAAGGCATTTATTTTGCTGCTAGAATTATCTCTGCAAGTCTGATTGTTTCGGTTTTCCTCTTTCTTTTTTTCCATTCATATCTCAGAAAGCGCATACCAGTTTATTTACCCAATATTTTTATATGCCCTGTCTTGAGAGGAATAGAGCCTAACTTAAGCGAAAGGCTGTTGTGGTTAACCCCATTCCATTCAGCAACAAAACTACCACGCAGCTGCTGGCTCACATCTCCCCCCTAACCACACCCAACCACCACCAAGTGTGATGGGGAGGAGAATCAGAGAAAAGGTAAAACTTGTCGGTTGAGATAAGAACAATTTAGTAACTGAAATAAAATAAAATGTAATAGTAGCAGCAGTAGTAGTAATATTAATAATAATAATTGTAATGAAAAGGAGAGAGGGATAAAACGCAAAGGAAAGAAAAACCAAAACAACAAGGGATGCACAATACAATTGCAAATGACCTGCTGACTCATGCCCAACCAACCCCAGAGCATCAATGGGCCCCTCCTGGCCACTTCTCCCCAGTTTATATGCTGAGCATGACAACCTATGGTATGGAATATCCCTTTGGCTAGTTCAGTTCAGCTGTCCTGGCTGTGCTCCCTCCCAGCTTCTTGTGCACCTGCTCACTGGGCGAGCATGGGAAACCTGAAGAGCCCTTGATTTAGGGTAAGCATTATTTAGCAAAAACTAAATCATCAGTGTGTTCAGATCTTAGTGTAGCAGAACTGATTTTATGGTCGTTAGGCCATTACATTTTGAAAGAAAAGTTAAATCGACAAATTATTTTGTCTTTTTGTTCTTCTTAAATGACACACTAGTATTGTAAGCTGTTGTAAACAAGTAGACCTCAGGAGCCATGTGGAGATCCATTGAAATTAAATGATCAACAGTGTAAGTCAAGATTTTGAAAGAGAGACAAAGGCAGAGACAGAAAATGAAATTTTGTTACATCCACAAGTTCCCAATAAAAGCATGTTTGATCAAAATTTTATCTCATTTTTCAACTTTGGTCACTTCTTCCAATATAAGATATTATCCTTCTTTACAAACCTTGCCTAAAGTTTTAGATCTTCATTCCTGCAATAAAACTGAATACTATAGCATTTGAATCTGGACAGAGTTTGCAAAACGGTTGTACAGGCAAATGTTGCTACATACTGAAAACATCTCTCTCAGAGAGATATAAACATACAGATAATCTGATTGTCACATGGTGAACAGGAAATATCTAAAAACAATGAAATCTAACTCAGTTTTGGGGGATTTTTTTGTTTGCTTGCTTGGTTTTGAAGCCAACAGAAAGTTAATTGATCTCAAACCTACTTAGGAATAGATATGACTGCAAAAACTCACTCTATCGGGCATCACCCTTGTAGAGATGTCTAAAGACTCTTTTGGATACTCTCATACAAAGGCAATTTAATTACTCAGTAGTTCAAGTTTACCAAACTAGAATGGCACATTCCCACTTCATTTGTACATTTGTTAACAGGCCAGTATGTGCTACAAGTGGTTTAAATGAAACAGCAGTGAGTATTATAGTAGCCTTCAGGAAAATTTATTGTAACACCTTAAGTGCCAAAAACATAATCGTAAGATCTATGTATGTAATATAAGTCACTAATCAATTTTACTAATTGTCTAGGTATTGCATTTCTTTCTACCTCAGTTTTGTAGGCTAAGACTCAAGCTCAGGATATATACACACATATAAACACTGAGATATTCTATTTGTATCTTAACAGGAGTTGATAAATGGCCCATCAATCACATATTTTTGAATTTCATCTATTAAACATTTCCCATGACACATACTTAAAGAAGAGATAGGAAATCACTTAAGAGTATTTTGAGTTTAAAATTAGAGAAAATATTGTAATCCTGAAGCTGCTTCTAATTCTAGAAATGTTCCACTTGTTAAACACACTGGTCTGACTCAGAAACATTCCTGCATGTTATGCAAGCTCCTACGTACGGGTGAGCAGATACTGCCAGTTTGTGATGATGTCACACAGAATATACACACTTACACACACACAGATACACATGCAGAGTTTGGGCTGCATGTTCTGAGACCATATGTGTGGGTGTAGGAAAGGGAAGACAGATCATCAATCAAAACTTTTTATGTTTGAGATATTTATGATATATTAATCATTGCTATTTCCATTGTCTAAATCAAATATTTACCACACACTCATAAGCCACAGGAAAAAACATATAGTCATGTTTTGCAGTTGCTGAAATGAAATATACATTCACAAATTCCCTATTCTTAACCTGCTGATGCCTTTTATTCACCTAAGTATTTACATTTAATGTTTGATGTAATGAATGGAGGTTGCCACTTGTTCAAGTTCATTCCAGAAAAAGCTACTAACAAAAAATGCATTTCAGTTTCCAGGTTTTCCTGTATATGTTTGTGTGTTTGTATATATATAAATATATATATATATGAATGGCATGAGTTCATATTTGTACATGAACCCTAAGTTGACTTTAGATTTTATGAACACAGCTATATAGCTTTAATTTTCTAACAGCAGTCACAAACAGGAGAGAAAGAAGGAAGGTGTGGGAACTCCTTCACTGCACAAGCCAAGGAATGAGACAGCAGATCCCAGCCCAGACAGGAGCAGCGCCCCATCCACAGCTTTGTGGAGGCTTCTGAGCCCCACCCCCCCCGAAAGGAACACTAATCTCAGCAGGGCTGCCCACATTGCAGCGTAGCCACAGATAGAGATGTTATTTTCTCCATAAGCCAGATCTCCTTCCCATGCCCATCTTAAGGGAAGCTCTCCTTACCTCCCTCTACCTCAGCAGCACTGCTTGAACTGTCTTGTTATGGAAAGGAATATATTAAACAAGATTTGTAGGCTGTGGTAAACTGACTGGGTTTATTAGACCCAGTAACAAAACAGTCAATAAAGGGAGTTAACAAAATATTGTCTTTAAAGCATTCTTATTAGAATTTTAACAGCTTCAAGGTATGAAACAGGCCTAAAATCTTTTTTTTCTCAAAAAGGCTATCAGAGCAGCTAAATGAAATATACTTACATTTGGCAGCTGTCATTTCAGGTAATCTAGGCATTCGAAATTGATACTGAGAACCTCAGGTGGTGTTTTTGTTTGTATGACTTGATTGTTATAGGACTTCATTGAAAACCCTTTCTTTTTAACATCTCTGACACTGCTCCAGAGCCCTTCATCCATAAGATTGCACCAACAGTTCTTCCACAGAAGTTGAGTGGAAGCAATAAAAGCCTTTATTAATCTTATTTTTACATATAGTATCTACTATAAGTTTTCTTGATCAATTACAGATCTATTCATAGTCCTTCCAGCCTAATTTTGTGGTAGTTGACTGATGGCTATCACTTCCCTTGGGAAAGCTCCTTCCTCTTGGCAGAGGAATCTGAAAGTCCAGTCTTAGGACTATCTGTATGGTATTTCATGTATCTGTTAAATAGAAACGTGTTTCACCTTGCCACAGAGATGCAGGATAATGTTTTGATGGGAAGGGGTTGGGGAAGTGAGCTTTTCACCTATTCTATTATTTCATACTACTTTTTTTTTAACATTTGGATACCATCCACCTCCAAACCTGCCTGTTCATTAGCAACAGCTGCGTGCCCACGCGGTCCCTGCACCACTGACAGAGTGACAGGCTCTTTGGAAACTAAATATTGCTCTATGCTTGCTGACAGTCTAAGAAGCAGTAGCAGTGGCATCTCTCTTCCTCTGCAGCTGATAGCAGTGGGGGAGTTCAGCCTACCCGAGTTAAAGGCAGGCAGAAGTACATCTCCAGTTTTGCCCTTAAAACCGAGCACAGTCTTTTCTGTTAGTCATCTGTTCCTTCTCCTCTGGCAGGTCAGTTACCTCAGGATCCCTGTCCTATCACGTAAAACACCGAAATAATGAGCAAACCTAGCATATGCTTAGGGGTTTTCCTCTGAAGCAGCTCTGAAGTGTCTCGTATCGTCTAGACAGCTAGCAAAGATCTGTTTGAGTTCACCTGTTCACGGGGTGTTTCACTTTTGAAGAAGATCAGCTGTATCCTCTGTATATAAGTGTAAGCTACATATTTATATTGCATAATCTGGCTTTCTGGGGGTGGGTGGGAGGACAATTTCTGATATGAAACATGCTGCATCAGAAGTACCTGTATATCCTGATCAGGGAGTTCAGAAGCACTCTGAAGTCACTAATTTTAGGCAAATTTTTAGTTGTGAATGCTTTTTCAGAGGCAGGGCTACAGTGTTGTAGAGTTTTTTGGAGCTGTGGCCATGAGTCATTATTCCTTCTGCATGCAATGTGCTCGTTAAAGAGAAAAAAAAATATAAAATAATTAAAAAAAAAAAAAGAGGCATCTCTTCCCTTGCAGCCAAGAATATCACCCCCAGAAAATTCAGGGTTTATTTTTTTTCTTTTCTTTTTTTTCTACATCACCATTTTTAATTTTATTTTTCCTAGTAAAGTCTTCAATCAATGTTTACTATTTGGATTTTTGCCCTCGCTGCTCCTTAACTTAAAATAGATAAGACTTCCGTTGAGGTAAATGGTAAAAGAGACATAAATGGAAGAAAATCCTGGCTAAGAATACTGGGAAATGATGATAAAATTAACTGAAACACAACCAAATCCAAAATACTTTTTTTTTAAATTTCACGAAGAATTGAGAAAATCCTCGAACTTTTTAGCTTGAGCTGTATGAGATTTTTCAGCACATTGAACTGCTAGATCCTAGCAGAATAGATAAACTCCCTGCAATGTACATATGTTTTTGTCTGAATTTAAAATAAAACCAGTCCTCAGTTATTGGGGGGAGGGAGTGGATTGGCATGAAATCTTCTGCTGAAGAGAGTAGGATACACAGAAGAAGCTTGCATTTTTTATTTTTAAGTGACTGAATGAACTAGAGAAAGAGGAACCCAAATAGGAAAAACTTGCATCTCTTACAGTCCCAAGAACAGCCATGTGCAGCTCTGTTAGAATCTGGATACTCACCAGGGATCTTACTGGCTCCATGCATCAAGAAGAAATGTCTGTCAAGCTCCTACAAACTTTACTTTCCCAAACAACTGCCATATGCCAGAACTAACAGCTTAAAGACGCTATGAATCAAGCCCCAACATTGTGAGATTTAAAGGTGTTTGTAGATTTTGTAAAAGTTTCCATTAAACCTTTTCTCCATTAAACATTTCCTCAGTTTCCCGGGCAGATCACAACAGCGGAGTGCTCAGTAATGCAAGATTTAATCCTTTAGTCTTTTGGTTTGATGATGTTTTGCCATTAGAGGAAGTTCAGCCGGATTCTGATGAATCACAACACTTTATCCTATTATATATATATATATATAAATCAAGCAGACTGACACAGGGCTCCACGCTGCCACAGTGCATCCTGACTGCAAGTGTTGATTCCAAAACTAAAAACAGTTTCCTGCCTGCAAAGCAACTATCGTCATTAAAAAGGAACTGAAACAAGCTGTCTCCCTCTCTCTCTCTTCACTAAATGTCTTAATGATACGAGCCTAACAGTTCTTTGGGATTGCTTTCAGCCGTAGGGTGGAAGAGTGCATTATTCACCCCCTAGCCTTGTCAGACTTCACTTCCCACAGGCATCAGCTACACCCTCTTTGTGAGCCTGCGCACCCGGCAATCCGTACGGAAGAACTGTGTCAAATGGTTAAATAAATAAATAATGTGCAGCAGGCCTGGAGCCAAAATACTCTCCCTTTGCACCAGTGAGAGAGGTAATAAGCAAGGAAGCTTGTGCTCTGATGTTACTACAACTAATGGAAAAGGTAAAGGCAGCAAGCTCGGCATGTTTGTCACCTAATATCACATCACAGCGGCTTATGATGTGGTGTTAAATATGTCTGCAATCTCCCTATTTTTCTGAGCCTATTTAGCATTGCTTCCCAACACAGATGGAACCCTTTCTTCCTGCACATATTAATTCATTTGTTATTTATGCACTTCTGATCTTTGTGACATTTTGTCCTTTGGCCTGCTACCAAGTCATTTTTTATACATGTTGTGAGAAATGGTGGCCCTTGCCCTGCAGTGAGCCTCACAAATCCCTGACACACACATATGCATTTTTTATTGTTCTCACGTGTTGCTTAACAGTCTGCATGATTCCTGCTTTACAGCATAGCAGATGGGTTCCTGCATAGCAGTGAAACAGATGAGATGTTCAAATCGATTGTTTTATCAACAATCAGTTGTAGATAAAAATCATTTTAATGAGAGAAATTAATGGTGTTTGCAAACATGATGTTAATTAAAGAACATAGCTTGGGCTTTTTTCCCTCCTTTTTTCCCCTTGCACACAATTTTTGTTACCCATGACATCTTTCATTATTGACTCATGCCCCAAAGAAAAGGCGATTAAAATCTGCTTTTGTTTGATGTAGCTTTTATTGAAGAAAGAAATAGATCTTTCTGAAGCTTCCTGGTGAGATGAAAGTCTAATTATCTCCACAAATGAAAGGAAAAGCTTTAATTAGGCCTGTGCTGAATCTGCGCACTGTGAATTTGTGCATTGTGATGGATGGAGCCCACATCTCCTCAGTGACTGCAGTTGAAATAATGAAGAAGGAGAAAAGGTAACCTGCTCCCATGATTCAGCTGGCAGAGCAGACTTGGAGGTACACCTGTGTTGTGAGAGCGTGCCCAGAGCAGCTGCCACAGGCCATGTTTCTGTGCAGAGCATTCGGCTGTTTTACAGCCTCCTCCTGAGCTTTGATCTCTTTTCAGACAGCAGGGGTCCTAACAAATCAAGCTTTTCATGTTTCACTCAGTTTCACTCTCTTTTGCTTCACCATTCATACTTGAACTCCAAAGAGGACGGGTAAAATATTGTCTTTTTCTGAAGCAATTAATGATCAGCAGCGGACATGACTGAAGTGGGGCGTTTTGCCTTTTGCAAGGTGTTTTAAAGTTGACTGTGGGGTAAAGGCTGCAAAAGAATCAGAAATCACATTTATTTATTTTGCCATATAATTAATTCACTATGCTTTTAACAACCTTTGCGCGTAACAATTCATCTGCTACGCGCTTTGTTTTTGCAGTGCTGTAGTGTCTACCCAGTTAGGAAAGGTGACATTCTAGGGTAGTGTTAGACTGCTAATGGCCCCCAGGGAGAAATCTGAATTATAATGCACTATCCCAGATTTTATAACATTTCCAATCTATTTTTTCCATGTTGCATGCAGCTTACTCTGTCTTCATGTAGTCCACCTGATATCAGGAAGGTCAAACCACTACTTATTCACATCACTTGCAGCCAGCAGATTCTTCTTTGTGAGTCATAAAGCACCTCTGACATCAAGGGCAGTCAAGGAGATTACCTCCACACCTTTCTGAACAGGAGAGCACTAAAAAAAAAGGAAGATATAATTGAAGACAAAGTTAAATCAGCATCAGCAATCTAATCTTTTATTCTTTTTGTCAGTATATTCCGTGTTGTTTCAAATGTATTGCTTTAATTGTGTACCAGCGTCTGGAACCGAGGAGCTTAGCAGTCAACTGGAAACATGCAGAAGTAGAAGGATATGGGATAAATGGGAATGCATCCCCTGTTGACTTGTTTATTTAAGGAAAGGAGGCACCTGAAAAAAACAGCAATGCTGTCTTTCAAAGCAAACACTCTGGGAAGTCTTTTCATAGTAGATATACAGCATCTATAAAGCCTGAAATTGGTGAAAGCAAATGGTGCTGATTCTGAGTAATTCAACAAAGTGATAATATAGATTTTAATTTAGCCTGTGTGAAACAAACCTCTGCTTGACAGTTCTCTTTATAAACACAGCTTTACGTACTGCTGTTTTAAAATTTTATACATTAACAAGTTACTCACTAGCTGAAACCTTACTATGTATGTTTTCTCATTTGTTTAGAGACCTTTAAGGTAGCTGGCACTTTTCTTATTATAAAATACCTTGATTTGTTCTTTCCACTCTCCCCCCGCCCCTTCCATTTCACAGTTTCTTTGTGTAGATTTGTCTCCTTTGTTTATGCCTTTGTAAGTACCTCCCTATTGTTAGCACTGAGTTCACAGAGCTGAAGTCAAAAAAACCTGCCTTATACAATATTCTAAACCTTAGGCCATCAGGGCCAACATCCAAGTCTTGTGCCCTGGAATTACAGGGATGATGGTAAACATATAAAGGTCCCAAAGCTCAGTATAGGAGAAAAAAGCCGGGGGGGATGCTGTTACACTGGAGCGCAGGTCTGAGCTAGGGGGCACAGCCAGGGGGGAAATGAGGAGGCAGTGGAATTCTTGTTAGACTGCTGTGCAGA
Source organism: Falco peregrinus (assembly GCF_023634155.1). Lineage (NCBI taxonomy): Eukaryota > Metazoa > Chordata > Aves > Falconiformes > Falconidae > Falco > Falco peregrinus. The sequence goes on from NC_073722.1 coordinate 3,197,017, forward strand.
GATGAGGAGCAGATAGTAAATTAGGAAGGAGCACTGCAAGAACACATCTGAATCAGACCCTCCAATTAACTGTTCTCTTTCCTTCTTTCAAGTTTGATTTCCTTTTAACCTTTTATTTTATTCTTTTGATCTCAGCATCTTTTTCTTCTTGTTCAAGTGAAGAGCAGTGGTGCAATAATTTTTGTTGAGGAGGTGTTTTCATTGTCAGCTTCTCTTTCCAAGCACAGCAAGTGATGAACAAACACTGGAAAAATTCACGTATGCTATCACTCAGAATATGAGCCTGACCAAAATTTGAGACCTCTGTGTGTGTGTTTATATGTGCATGCACACAAATACATGTATAGAGCAATGGAAGTTTATGAAAGAAAATATTGTACAAAGCAGGAGCAGTAGTATTCAGCAGTTATATGCTGGAAAACAGGAAAACTGGCCATTACTATGTAAAGAACCTTGTAACTTCCTTTTACACATCTCTCATTTGGGCTATGTCCAAATTCACTGCATGATGATCTCTGAGAGCTTGGGGATGGGCAGGAAAATCCCTGTGAGAATCCTGTAACGCACTTCAGCATTAGTAACGTTGGTACAGTTTCTATATATCTCCTATAGAAAGCTGTAGCAGCTCCGTCCTTCTCTAAGGTAAGAGCCACCCCAGCCTTGTGAAGTACCTTGAGGAGCTAAATCGTTGCCAATCTTGTCAATATTAAGAGAACTATTGTCTTTGTTCTGAGTCACCCCTCTCTGCACTTCCAGAGGACTGTAGAAAGAAAAATACATTACAGAGGTATTCTTCTATTAACCTGTCTTCTGCAAAGTCTGGAAGAGCTGTGAATTCCCGTGATGAGGCATGCAGAGCGCGCAAGGTTTGGGCTTGTGTTTTGGTGGTGGTTTTTTTCTGACAATGTTACTGGCTGGCTGCTGCATGTTAAGGCACACACATGGTACTCTGAAATTATTCAATATTTATGATTTTGAAGTTTCCAAATTAAGAAAAACACAGACATGTTCAATTCACTGTGAACACCTGCTGATTTTTAGTTCTGGAATATCTAAATGGGTATTTGTCCTTCTACCTGTATCTTACAGAATCGAAGAATGGTTGAGGTTGGAAAGGACCTCTAAAGGTCATCTTGTCCACCCCTTTGCTCAAGCAGGATCAACTAGAGCAGGTTGTCTAGGACCACGTCTAGCTGGCTTTTGAATAACTCCGTGATGGAGCCCCCACAACCTCTCTGGGTACCCTGTTCCAGCAGTCAGTCACTTTCACAGTAAAAAAGTGTTTTCCTATGTTCAGATGGAACATCCTGTGTTTTAGTTTGTGCCCTTTTCTCTTGTCCTCTCACTGAGTACCACTGGAAAGAGCCTGGCTCCATCTTTGTACCATTGCTTCAGATATTTATATACATTGATGAGATCCCTCCCCCAAACCTCTTCTCTCAACCTTTCCTCATATGAGAGATAGTCCAGTCCCTACTTGTCACAGCACTCTCCAAACTAACAAGCTGCAACAAGGTCTTTTACCATCTCATAACCAGCACACTCTTCATGCCACTCCCTCTGCTGCCTTCATCTCATCCAGGGCCCACACTCTCTTCTCTTGCTTCTTTCTCAGCTGCCCTCTCTCCATTGCCTCTCAACCCCTTAACAGAACCAGCCACACCTGCACCTTATCTACATCGGCCAACTCGCTGCCCCTGAAGCCAGCCCACAGTTGTATATTATCAATGGTAATTACACCCAGTTTCATTCCTCTACACCTGGTCATCTTTGTGGCCCTTCATTGGACTCTGTCCAGTATATCCATGTCTCTCATGCAATGACTAGACATACTCCCAGAACCGGACACAGTACTCCAAGTGTGGCCTCTGCAGTGCCATCCCACTCTCTACTCATCCAGCCCACAGTTCAACAACTTTTCTATGAGGATCTTATGGGAGAAAGCATTAAAAGCCTTACTGAAGTCCAGGTAAACAATATCCACTGTTCTCTCCTCAGCTGCCAGGCCAGTCGGTTTCATCAGAGAAGGTTATCAAGTTGGTCAAGTTTGACTTCCCTTGGTGAAGCTATATTGATAACTTCCAGTGATTTTCTTGTCATACATGTGCCTGGAAGTGATTTCCAGGATCAGGTGCTCTATCACCTCTTCAGGGATTGAGGAGAAGCTGCTTGACCTGTAGTTCCCTGGGTCTCCCTTCTTGGCCTTCCTGAACATAGGAATGACATTTACTTTCCTCCAGTCTTCACACACTCTTCCTAATCTCAGTGATCAATTAAATATTATTGAGAGTGGTCTTGCAATGACATCTACCATATCCCTCAGCACTTAGAGGTGCATCCCATCAGGCCCCCCATCCGGTTTGCTTAACTATTGCCTGACCTGATCCTCTTCTACCAAGGGTGCATCTTCCTTGATCCCAATTTTTGTCCTAGGGTTTGGGGCCTGGGATTCTTAAAGGATGGTCTCACTTGTAAAGACTGAGACAAAGAAGGCATTTCATACCTCAGCCTCTTCCACGCGCCATGTAACCCTGAGCAGTGGGCCCACATTTTCCTTGGGCTTCCTTTCGTTACCTGTGTACTTATAGAAGCCCTTCTTGTTGTCTTTGACATTCCTGGCCAGATTCAATTCCATTTGGAACTACTATATACTACTAAGATTGTATATGCTAGGAAATCATACAGAGTAATTTTATTTACTGGAGTGAAGAAGAAGCAATGAAGCATAACCAAGGTAAAACACATTGGTGCTTTTAAAAGGGCAGGGGCAGGGACAGCTATGATCTTAGGGACTTAGCATCGACCTGAAGTGTTTACAATTGTCATAATTTTCTTGAAACAAGTGAATATTGTAGAATCTTTTTTGATGTTTTGAAGTGTCTTTGGTCTGATAACTGTAAGATTAAAAGAACTGCAAAGTAATACAGCAATTTTTCTTTGCTTCTCCAGCAAATTATTAGTTTACTTTGCCATTCTCTGAATATTATATTACAGACAAGTCAATATTATTCTGGAGTTTATAATTCTATATTAATATATTATATAAATAATTTAGGACATATTTAGTTATAGGCCATATTTAATTACAAGACTTCCATGCAAGATGGAATGTTATGAAGCTATTCCTTTCATAAAGAAAAAAAAAAAAAAAGAAAAATTAAATTGAAACTGTAGAGAAAAACAAAGCCAAATTCTCTATGTATTCTTCCTTCAGGTTGTTGTCCCATTTACACTTTATGCTCTGGCATTTTCCACATTGCCACACAGGTAGGCATATAAAAGTATGGCTCCAGAACTGCCAAGATTTAAATATGTTGTTGAGCTAAATCTAAGCAGTAGGAAACACACCATATTGAAGTTTCTAGAGATTTTGTACTTCTGATAGTCATACTTCAAAGCACTCTTAGTTCAGGGTTTTCTAAAGAAGCAGAAGGTACCCAATCTGGAATGAAAATTACTTCTTGCTGAATTCCAAATAAATGCTGTTGATGTTCACCTCACATTACCCTGATATTTTGGTTCTACTGTCAACATTCTAACATGCTGTTATGCTTGATCTACTTAGTGGGGAATTAGGCAAACTTTTTGTTTTGTTTTGTTCACATTGTCATTACAGGAGGAACACTGGACCTCAGTAAAAAATGAGGTAACTCTATTAGAGAGCCATAAAACTATGTTCTAACTAGAAGTATTATCTTTATTAAGCAGACCGAGTAAGGAGGTAGTTTCTTCACTGTACCATTCATACAGTGACAGAAAACCTTTAACCAGATGTCATTGTTCTCACAAGAATAACAGGTTTCATAGGCCTTGAAATCTTGGTATTCAAAAGTTCACTGAAGTCCCAATGTATGTAGGATTGGAAAACAAATCTTGAAGCCAACCCAAAGTTCCATTTTCCTGGGAACAATTGCCTCTCAAATCCAAAAAACAGCATAGGGATCTTCCATTTGTTATTAAAATTTTATATAACCCTTTTTTCTTCAGCTAGATATTTTATCACAAATGGGTTTTTGATAAGAAAGAATACCCAACACAGAACACACGGTGCCCCGTTAGTTTCAGCAGTCTTTAGGAGGAACACATACAACCCACACCATTCCTCATGGCACTGTGATATTACAGAGAACTGATTTCTTTCTCACAACCACCAGCTGCTGTATGAGAGCTGAAGGGCTTCTCAGAATCCCTTAACCTTATGTTTCCTTATCTGCAGTTCGGTTTCATGCCCGATTTCCCAGAATTTGCTTAACATTTTCAGAAGAACGTCATTCTCCCACTACTTGTAGCTGGATTTGGATTCATAACTCTTCTGAAAAGAGAAAGTGGTGAGATTCTCCATACCCACCAACGCATGATTTAGTCAGATGATAATTTTCTTCTCATCAAAATACGACGGAGGAACTGAGTCCTCCCATCCACCAGAAAACTCTTAACCAGATTAAGGATGAACATTCTGGATGCTCTTTCACAAAGATAAAAAATGGGGCTAGCCATCTGGCAGCTCTTGAGGCTCTTTAAACACAGAGACTTTTTTCTGGAGAAAGCATAGCTGTCTTCTGGTCTTCTAAGGATCTGATTAGGTTTTTTTGGTTTTGTTTTGGGAATTTTTGGTTTTGTTTGGTTTTTAAAGGATTTATTCTATATCTCTGTATTTTAAATTAGTTGCTTTATTCTGAATGCCAGCTGATACTTACTGAAGGTTTCTACTTTACAAGATCCTTGATTAAGCAACTAGCTCCATATTGCAGAGAGGCATTCAGCAAAGGCTCAGTTGCACTCGTTATTGCCTCCCCAACTGCAGCCTATACATGTAGGGACTGGATTCATGCTGGGATCCCTAGCATCTGCCCTGTGCTGGGAATGGTTGTACTCTTTTTGTATGAGGCACCAGCTTTCACCTCTTGTATCTAGCAAGAACCGATTAGTGGTAATGTCTGGGTTCATGTTCAGTTGTTGGTTAAGAATTCAGTGGGAGACAGTGCTTCATTCAGGGGAATGTCTTAGGAAAATGAAAGTTTCTGCTGTGTGGGGGATTTGAAACCATGCCCCCATCCCTTTTGTTGCACTGTTGCAGAGTTTAAGAGTCATAATTGTAAAATAAGCTGAACCGACTATTACAAACTTTTTTTTTATTCACACTGAAGCTGAAAAAAAAGGCCCTTTTTTGTTTCATGCTTTCTTGCAAATGAGAATATTATTACATCTTTAAGGCTGGACAAACAGTGTATGTACAGTACTTATGGATAATACTCATTAGAACTAAGAATATTTGTAAGCCTGTGACTGAGCAGGCTCTACATAAGTACAGAAATTACACTTGTCATAGCAAGTGGTTCGTGCTAACCAGGAGCTGATGGGGGTCATATTTGAGATGTTATGCAAATTCTAAACTCACAAATACAGACTATGAAATAATAATTAATTACATTTGCACTTTAATTAAAGATTAAATCTCATTTTTTAAAAAAGACGTGTTTTTATATTACCTGATATAGAGAGGTACTCTCCTAGATGGCCAAACTTAGAACTGCCTAGTATGTCCTAGCAAACCTGTGGGAAAGCCTGACATGTGTTAGCAATCGTGGGTTTGTGTTCATCAGAAAAAATCATTTTAAAACAATGTGGGAGGGGCAGTCCTTATCTTTAAGGCAACTGTTGGATAATTGACCTCCTTTAGCATTTAATTTCTCAAGCCTCTAGGAAGCTTAATTTTCAACATCAAAGAGGTACCTGTGGAAGAAACTGTTCCAGACTGGTGAGTAAACAAATTAGAGTTAATAGGGTCATTAGCTTTTGTGGTAAAATTTCAAACTGGGTATTCCTCACTAAGGAATGTAAATGTCAATGTTTTTAAGTCTTCTAAAATATAATTAGACATGCAACTTGAATACAAATGTTACATATCCTATTAACAAACAATGTTTTCCATTCTCTGGGCATTATTTTATTAACATTAGGGAATCTGTTTTTCTGGTCCTATGCATTGCTAGCCAGACAATTAGAACAGAAAAAAAGTGCAAAGCTGCTTGGTTGATAATACACTGTAAACATTAAGGATGCTGTATGTTCCCTGTAATATAGAACATGCTAGCTAGCTACCTTTAGAGTAAGAGCTGTAGCTCTGTTTAACCCTTAGATCTCTATGTAGGAGTATAAGAGCTTGAAAAAAACCAGAAACATACACACACACACACAAAAAAAAAAAAAAACCTCAACACACCCACCACAAAAAAAGCAGCTTACATTTCCTCATTTGGATGATGGATGATCTTCTCATCTCTACTTTCTCTTGGTTCTATGGCTACATAAAGGGATAATTGCTGATTGAATTTGGAACAGAGAATGCAGCAAATTTAATTCCTACATCCTCTTATTTCACTTCTTGCACAATACTGAAGTCTTTTATTCAATTATCCTTGCATATGGTAATAGAAATACTGTTCCGTTTCTTCCACCAAACTCTGACAAGTTGCTAGTCCACCCACATTTCCACACCTTTTCCCACATACCTACCTGCAGGCTATGCACTCTCTTATGTCCATTTCCCCTGAAATTCTTGCTGCTAACCCTTCCCAGCAGCTGCAATCTCCTGGAACTGAGGGTTATCAGATCAAGTTCCCTTTTCACTTTGTAACGCCAAGAAATTTTAAACTGTGGGGTTTATTCTGTCTCTAGGAGGTCAGTACTCAGCAATTGCTTCTTTTTAATCCAGTAAATTGACTGCTGCTACAAGTGTCATAATTTAAACAAGTACAGAGGAAAATTTTGTCCTTAAGTAGTGACATCAGATCAGTATAACAGTTTGTGGAATACAGACTGATGGACTAACTGGCAACACCACAAATGCATTTAGCATAGAAGGAAATGAAATGTTTGCTAGAATTGTCAAAGGAGAATTGCAGAAAATTTTTAGACTGGAAAACTGCAGATGGGCAAGCACATCCAGTGGTAAACCACCTCCTCCCTGTGAAAACTGATTTGTACCAGCAGGGTCTGAGTAAGTGCTACAGTGAATTCTACCAAAAAAAAAAAAAAAAAAAAAAAAGGCAGGGGTGGTGGGGAGGAATTTTAAATAATTGATCATAGCTGTATCTGTGATTATAAGCATTGAATTTTTAAGTCATTAGCCTGACAGAGCAAAGACTTTAGGAAATATCAACTCTCCTCACTATATATATAGTAATGAAGTTTAAGAAAAAAAGATATTTTTTCTCATTTGGCTATCATAAATCATTTTGTTGTGATAATCTTGTTTAGTGGGCTGACTTAATCTTTTAATCTCCCATTCTCCCTCTATAGCAACAATTTCTTTTTGCTTAAATAACACCAATAAAAGTAAAAAAACCCAAACCTCAAATGCTTTTTATGTAATGTGCATCATGTTTAAGTGATGCTTAGAAAAAATCCTTGTCTGTCAGAAGGAAGCTTTTTGCACTAGGCAAGTTGTTATGACTGAGTTTTTTGCAAAGTGATTCTAGTTGCAGGTTATTATTGGTCTTTAACAATGTGCTTCAAATAAGAATTTTTAGTTTGCCTCCACGATAGTATCTCATAGAGTTTTAGAAGCCTTCATTTTTAAATAACCATTAGTTTTATTTCAACCTCCTACAGTGTTTTTGATAGAATGTTACCATTTTCACACAATATTAATTTATTTCCCACTGTAATCCAGGTAATAGATGAGTATTACCATCCCTATTTCACTGACTTAACTGATTTTACTCTTGGAGACACAATATCGAATCAAGAATCATGTAATATGTCTATCACAAATTTGGGATCATATGCAGATCTCATGATCTAACTTTCTATGGGTATTGAAGGGTAAGACTCATTTAATCTCACTTAAGCCACACAAATGTTAGGCATCTCGTCCTCCTGCTACAGTCAAGGCTGAGACAAGCACCTCCAGAGGACAAGTCATTCTGTCACAAAATATCAATAAGTGAAGCTTTGCAAGAGAAATAATGGTAAAAGATTATTTACCCTTCCACCAGCCTAGGCAGCTGAGGAGGTAAACACTTCTGCACTGCTCTATGAAAATGTTTCATGCTCCAGTATGGTTTGCCCATGAATGTAGTAAGGGAATGAGACCATTGCTTCTAGTATACTGATTTTTTTACTTTTTGACTGAAATATTGACTGTGAAGTATTCTAAAAAGATTCTTCCCTTCCTTCTTTTAGGATTGTTGAAACTACACTACTCCTCTGGATATAATGGCAAAGCTACTTTCAAAGCTTCAAGTAAAAGCAAATAGAATAAACAGTGTGATTTGCATCTTGGATGGGTGAAAAAGTAAATTTCTAAGATTTTTGTTAATTTTGAAATAAGGCATTTGTTTAAACACCTTTGGCACCATTTTAATTATTAAGGAGTAAAAGAGTAGGCACAAGCAAATACTGATTTTTTCAAAATTAAGTGTAAAACTATTTAATACACAGAAGGACCCCTTTTCATTCAACTTGTTACAAAATGCAGAGTTCAATAACAAGCTGGAAAGTTTTAATCATACATATATGGGTCAAACAAAGTTATGAAGAATGTGACTTTCTATTGCAATTTTTAACCTATTCCCAAATACATATCATGGCTTTTTCTTTCCCATATCTGTTCTTGATCCCTATCTAAGGGGTTATGTCAGACCAGACTAGAAAGGTCTGACACCAGAGGGTGCAGAGGTGCTATTCCATGTCTTCAGCACATCATCTGTAGGGTATCCTGACACATATTATCAGGAGAGGTGGTCTGGCATTAACCTTTTCCACTCTTGGAGGATAAAATGATAATGAAACAACAAAAACAGATAATGAGACAAGGGAGCCCAGCTCTTGTGATGATGGCTAGGGAGGTGGGGGGATGGGGTGGATGTGGAACAACTTAGAGCCGACTTTCAGTCAAGCATTACCAATTCAAATAATAAATGGAGTAGATGTAAGTAGATGTAAACCCAGACAGGCACCTGAAGGTAACACCTGTTAAGGACAGGAGTTGGTTAAGTTTGTTTTTATGACTGGCTACCACTTGACAGACAAACAACTTTCCCCCAAGAATATTCAAAATGTAATGATTTGTTGACTTGATTAATTTGACATCCTTAGGGAGAATCATTCAGTGAAGCAAGTGAAACTCCAGAATCTAACAGTTGTAAACAGCTACAAGATTTTGTGTTTTGCTTAATGCTGTCTCTGCTGAAGCATGGTGCGTCTAACAGCAGCCTACAAACCTGATGTTATGTGGTGGTAGCAAAAAGGAAAAATGCTTGTTCACTTTCTTCCATGGCTTTATGATCTGGGGGGTTTGCCACATTTCTACCATTAAGAAACTCCTCCACAACAGCTTTACAACTCCTAGTAATAAGGCAAAATGTGAAGATCATGTATTTGGTGGAATGACAAAGCAGATAGCTCAAAAGGCACAGATAAAGAAGCAGCCACAACTAAATTTGTACATAACAAATGCAAAGCGAATGAAATACTGGGTACAATGGAATTCATCCCTTGAAAGAAGTGATGGTGTTGGCTAGCTCAAAAAAGCAAAGATAAGAGTAAAGCAAAATTGCTCAGGCAAAAGTCTCAAAAGCTGTGTGTAGCAAAAATGATATAACATTAATAGCTTTCCTTTGTTTTGTCACATTGACAATTTGGGCACATCAAAGGTTGCATTTATGCTGAACTTATGTCCATGCATTTTGCACACCAAAGCCCTGGGCATCTCAAAAAGTTTTCAAGTTTGGTTTGGTTTTTTGTTTGGGTTTTTTTTTTTTTTTTTGATCTGAATAGAAGTTGCACTGTAAATTGTGCTGCGTGTGTTGCCATGTTTTACTCATGTCTCTCTGGAGTTCTTAACAGCTCAAAAAATAGGCTTCTTCAATGGGAAGCGTATGCCACCAGGGTCTTTTATCTGAATGCTTCAGATTCAATCAAAAGGCACAATCTGAGCAGCCATGGGCCAAGGTGAGATTCAGCCGTTTAAGTCTCTGAGCCTGGTGATACACTGCTTGAGTGCCTCTACAGCACTCAGGCTATGTCTGGTAGGACTTAATGTGAAATACACTCATGCACACCAGCTTCTTTTGTGCCAAGTGTGTTCCAGGGTTTTTTCTATTATTCCCTTGTATGAAAATTGTAACAGCATGTCGAGTTACTACTTTCTGCAACAATGTCATAAATACTTTTAGTATTTACTACACCACCCAAACCATGTATATATTGCTTCACCACCCAAACCATGTATATACTGCTTCATTGTACGTAACTAGTTTGAAATTGCTTTATTTTAATACTTCCAAATACTTAATTCAAAAGGAAGGAAACCTGTATGACAACACACATAATGAAAGGAAACAAAGGCTGCACAGAGTCTTTTTGTTCTTCAGAAAAAAAACTGGCACATGAAAAATGAGTACAAAATTCTTGATATTCATAAACTGTATTGTACTGTAAAACCAGATTTTAAAAACTGAAATAGTCGCACTACTCTTTTCAGGCTTAATTATATTTCTTCCTATGAATAACTGATATGGAGAGCTCTATAGGATGCCCACTCAGAATGTCACACAGGCTGAATAGCCTGTGTAAAAGTATAATGTGATCGGCATCCACTCAACTGCTCTGTTCAGATCTCATCATGTTGAGCCTGTGTGTTTTAAGGTACACTGGAACTCTGGAGACTCTAGTCACCAGTTTGGAGGTTTTCCTTCTCTGGCCAACTGACTGGCATAGATGTACTCTGTCTGATGTGATACGAGATGCTGGAAAGCTGGGTTTTTTCTGAAATCTGGGTGCAATGCAGCCTTCTGTAGCACTTCCTGCGTAACTTAACAGAGACTGTCCAGAGCTAACAAGCTTTGTGATCACGCTGATTTTATAGCTCGCTTCTTCAGACATGTCAGTGAAAAGAGGAAGAGCTTTGAGCTTTGAGTAAAAGTTCAAGAAAACTTATTAAAACTTGTTTCGCTTTAGTTCATATAACCAATAAAGACACATCATGAAATTAATGAACACCTAATAGTAAATACCTTCCTACTCAGGTTTCCTTCTTTTCTTAAGAATTTTACATTTAAATTCATATTCCTTTAAGGAATTAAGTAATTTTTCTTTCTTCCACTTTGCTTCTCCAAACATAAGCCCTATCCAAATTGATGATTTCCATTGTCTTTTGTCTAGTGATTCCCTAAACGGTTTAATTCGATAATCAAAGCTTGTGTTTATCACATTCGCATTTAAAATCCATTGATAGGTCAACCCAACAAAAGAATAATTGCTTTGCCCATGCTCTGCATGGTATCCTTTTTATTCCTGGTACAAAAACATTGAAACAACATGACATTGCTATGATTACCAGAGATGTTACTTTCCATTTTTAAAAAGTTGGTGGAAAGAAGCTAACCCCATAGATGACAATTTTATAAGATTAAATAGGCAAATTGAGTCACAGATATTGCTTCTTAGAAGTAAAAATTGAGCTCTGTCAAATTCCTCATGCAGCATAGGTCTATGCCAGTTCTCTTCCCTGCAGGATACTGTTCACTCTTCAATGTATTAGAGAAATGGGGAGGGGTGGGATGATTACTTTTTAACTTAAGCAGTGATTGTGATTTTACATCAATATGTGTCCTGTGAAATCTACAGTAATAAAGATGAGCACATTTCTAGCCTGCAAACATAAACTATGATACCATACTCATTCAGCTTCTTATGTTCAAATATGCAGTTACTACTGTGTAGTCATAGGATGACAAACATCTGTGGTAACCCTTTTGAAAGACAGATGAGGCAAACTCTTGATAGTATCCCTCCGTATGAGCATGAATTCCCTTACAAACCTTGACAAATCTAGGCTTTTAGTGACCTTTGGCTTCAAAAAGCAGCCAGCTTGACTAGTAACACTGCCTCAAAACTACATCTGACCATGAGGTTCCAAAAGGCTGGATTCAGTTCGTATACTTAAAACCATCTATATTCTTTAACTTCTGAAAAAAATATTTAACTGTTCCCCCAAAACATTGTGCTCATTATCAGAATTGTAAAAGTGTGGCATTTATTCAAACTACCAGTTTATACTCACACGCCTGTTAATAACTGGAGGAAAATTAAAACCTAGTCAGACTGGAATAAACCACTTTGATTTTGGATTGTGGAACAGCTGCAGCTGTGGCTGTTCAGTCCTAGGTCTTCATTGCAAGATGAAGACCGAAGAACAATTGAACGAGTGGAGCAAAGCAAAGAAAAAAATATAATTTGGGCATTGATAGCACTACAAATATTCAAAAGTATGCCTAATAAATGAAACTCGGTAAGTTGCCTTAGTGACAGCAATGACTAAGTCTTTTCAAGTGTGAAGCATCGCTGTAAATTTCTTTTGATGTTTATTTTTATTCTCAAACTTACATTTGTAAAAGGATGAATCACCTTTATGATTTATATAGTATGTTTCATCCAATAAGTCTACAAGGTAGGTATTTTCACAACCTTGTCTCATTTTGATAGTAACAATATAATTTCTTCACGTAAATAAATTTTCACTCCAAGCTAAACTATAGGCCAAATTGCCAACCTATTTATTGTTTTACAAAACTATGTTTTTATGGTAAAATATTTTTACCTCATGAGGACAGTAGGCCACAAGCTTTCAGCTCACCAGCTTCAAGGTGACAATAAACCCCCTGATTTACAGTATATAAAATGAATTAGTGATGCTGGTATTCCCAGAACTCCCACTCTGCTAATGTCAGTATCACAAAACCACTACCAGAGGTGCCCCCATGCTAGAAATCAAGAAACTTGTTTGGACCTTGACTAACTGGACTACAGAGACAGACCTCTTCAGCTTATAAAAGTAGTCCCTTCAGGTGGAGAACACGTTGGTTTAATATTGCATAATTTGCACTAGCCCTATTCATCTTTTGAAAGAATTATTTCAATCTCAAAGCTGTCAATTTGGCATTTTCATAAGAACTAAATCAGGTTTTAAAAACTCAGAAAGTTGCTTTCTCTGTTTCTCTTCTTTTGATTGATTATCTATGGTTCCACAGCATATTACTTGATCACAGCAATGTTCTTTGGAGATATAATCATCAAAGAGCATTACTCAGCTGGGGAAGTACATGTGAGGGGTGTAAATAATGAAACAGAACAGGGGGCCATTAAATATATTTTTTTTTGTTTTCTGTGCTTGGAGGCTTGTTTACAAGGTAGGGGGTATGCTGCTTAAAAAAAAAAAAAAAAGAAAGAAAAAAAATACCCAGCAAGCAAGACTTAAATTGTACCAACGAATCCATCTGTTCACATTGGGAGCCCTGCAGACCTGGCAAACCTTGAAGGTTTATCAGTATTCATTTTGGCTTTCAGACATGCGCATATTCCCAGTATTCCCAGTGGCTCAGAGAGCTTTAGTTTATATGTTAGGAAGTATATTCCCAAAGCAGGTGTTTAATTTTTTAAAATTATATGGCCCTTGTAATCCAAGTTATATAGTGCAGGATATTTTATGAAGCCTATTTGTGTGTAGCACATCAAATATAAAAGTTTGGAACTGTTAATTAAAGTCTTCAAACATGTATGCCCATGGCTTGTAGAAGAGTTGAAAAGTAACTGATTTTGTATGGATAATTGCCATGACTCAGTTTGGCAGACCCCTATTGTTATCAAAGTTGCAAGGCTGCCCCCTAAACTGTTCAAACATGGATCTCCAACATTCATGTCAAGAAAGGCCAGCTGCTCTGTTAACATTCATTGCCTGTTTGTTTAAAAATACGTATCTTCTTTCTGTGTCAGTATTCCTGGGATTTTTTAAATAATATAGTTCCACAATTTTCTTTCAAATGCAAGCTTCTGTCACTAATCTGAAGTGTCTGATACAGGGTCACCTGATAATGATCTTCCTTTTACATATCTGTGTAAAATAAGCATCATTAGGAGTAATCCCTACAGAAGTCTATGATTCTTATTTACACTACAGCTCTCTCTCATTCTTTCCGTGTAAAGGAACTTTGTGTACAAATTGTTTACAAATAAAATGAACTTGACCTATGTGAAATAAGGGGATTTCAAGAGTGAAAATTAGGCTCATTAGAGTTGAATAGTAAAAACATTGCAAGTGAGATCAGAATAAAGGTTACTGTTTGGATCACTGCTGTTAATATTCACATCATTTAGAAAACCAGAAAGGTGTGAAGCCTTTGAGGAGATCTGAAAGCAAAATTCATAGAATTCAATGCTTTTTGTCCTTAATAAAAATATTAAGAGACAGGAATAATAGTATGTGTATGTCTGAATCTAGCTATGGGGATGTTTGACTGGATTACTGCTACTATCATACCCTAAAAAAAAACCCGTAAAGTTGGTAAACCAGATTGTATTTACCAGCCTTTGCTGACTGAGATTATATCAGCTGAGATAGATATGTAAAGAAGTTTCATTGTGGACCATCAATCTCAACTTTTGACTTTTTTTTGTTGTTGTTGTTACATAGTTGTAGGGTTTTATATGATGTTGGAATTCTGTGTATGTGAAAAAGGGGTTTAAAATTCTTCAACTGAATTTGGTATGATTTCACATCAATTTTTATAGTTGCTTATTGAAACACTAATGACTAAAAATACCAGGTAATAACAACTCTGATCTTGATATGGACCATGTAATAGTTTTTTTGACACACTGAAAAATGGTACCTTGGACAGAGTGAGTTTAATTCATGTTTTCAGATGAATAGGTACACAGATTTTTTACACATGTACCGTTTTTATTACTGACATGACATTAAATTGAACTTTTATTTTGAAAACAGCAAGTTTCATGTACAGTAGGGAAGTGATTCTAAATAATAAATTAAACCACACATCCTACCAACCAAGAGGCAGGAGTGCAAGGCATAAGAAACCTTCTAATTTAGCATAGAGCAGTCTCTCATGCATAACTGCTGTCCTCTGATTAAACCATGCTTTTTAATCTCAAACAAGGAGGGGGGGGGTGGGGGGGTGGAACCTTGGTAAAAATTACAGCTAAGAACATCCTTTAATGGAGGTGGCAATGACGATATAGAGCTAAAAGAAAACCAAAAAGTAGTAGGCATTTTTTGAGCTACTACAGGTTAAACTGTGCAGCTCAAAAGTACGCAAACTGTGTTCTATTCTGAAAGAATACAGGAAGATCTGCTAACTGGGACAAATACAAAAAAATAATTTTGCGTCTGTCTGTGAGAAGAGCCACATGTGTAGTACTTGTTAGATTGAAACATTTTCTGAAGAAGTATACTCTTTCTGCTCCTCTAATCTTAGCAGATGTGGATGTGAAATTTACCCATACTGATATACTGTAAAAAGTCCCAGCCTTCTTTTTTATAGTAAATGTAAGTTATAACTCACAGTGCTGATGGTATCAAACTGAAAGATGATTAAACCAACAGATAGGCCAACAGTATAGGATGTTTTACTATAAATATTTAAATCTCTTTGTAGATGAGTGAGAAAAATATTTTATCTGTATTGTCCTTGCTGTGGCTTCAAATATTAAAGTCCAGACTAGTATTTGACTGGTTAAAGGCCCTCCTACCAAGGTTAGAGGTGCAGGCTAAGGACCTGTGTTACTAGACAGGGTAGAGTCACAGTCAACTTTCCTTAAAAATGGTATTTTACAACTATTTCTTTTTAGTCTAATACTAGTTTTGTATGACAAGTATAAAGATGAGAAAAGTGGGTTTATATGATATTAATCTTCTTCCTGGGGTAGAAGCCAGGGGTGAAATGGCATTCCTCTTACCTTGAAGTTAAAGCAGCAAAATGAGTAAATTTTGTTCATGCAGCATTTCTGTATGGACTCTGACATCTTTCATTTCCTGATGGCTAACTAATCCAGTGGGAGACCCAACAGCTATAAAAATCTGGCAAATCACCTAAAGGATTGAAGATCAAACTTTTAAGAGTTTAAAGTACTGTAACTGAAAGAACTGTACTCATCTGGTCTTCCTAGTACATTAAGCATCTTTAGTAGTTCTCAAACCTCAGCAAGTTGTATAAAACATTGCGTGTAGTTGTTTCCTTAATTTGTTCAGTGGATAGGAAATAAATAATGATATAATTTTTTTTAATGCTGCATCCTAAATATGAAGCTAAAGTGTATTAAACTATTATTTCTTTCTGTGTGCCCAGAGAAACATACTTCTTTAAGGACAGCAGAATGACTAAATGACCCTACACATATTAGGTAATAAATAAGACGGATGAATAATTGAAATCTTGTACTATGTGGGCATCAATAGATTAATTTTTACTAGGGAACTTATTTCCAGTAATGATCTTGGGAAGTAATCTCTCATCAGCGAGCTGTCACAGTGAAGGAGAGGATTTGGACTTTTGCTTAAAGTTGTACTAACTGTGCTGTGTTCTTGTGTGCTCTGTATAATTTTCTCCTTCAGTTACATACAAAGCCAAACAAGCAATACTTAGGAGCTATGAAAAGCCCCTTTTAAAACCTGGCAGTTTGATAGTTCAAACAACAGCTAATACATTTTGAGATAGCACCAAACTTTTAAAACGTCTTTTTATGCTCCTTTTAATAGAAAAAAGAAAAGCATTTCAGTGTAATCATAGCTTTTCATAACATGAATGAGAAATTGATCTTTGGTGTCTGTTGATGCAAAGAGGAAAAGTTTGTCTTGAAATGCAATATTCTTTGGAAGAATTCAGTTATAAGGCCTTCCTGGAAAACTTGAACACTAAATGAAAAGGCCATGAAGTCACTGGAAAATAGTTCACTTGAAAATATGTAGATAAATTGTTACATTTTGGGCCCTGGTTCCTTAATCTGGATCCAGTATACTGAGTGTTCCTATATTGCTCTTTCTTTCAATGTCTTTGACTATCATTCTCGTTTGAAAACCGTCGCCTCTTCCAGATGCATAGACATATACAGGGATAAGGTTTAGCCTACTGCAGTCTGGATTAGCTCCTTCCTATTAAGATCTCATAGAATCCATTTTTTGTGTATGGAACAAGAAATAAATAAGCATACATTAAGTATCATAAAAACACAGAAGTTCAGCTGGCCTATTATATGGATTAGAGCATTATATAGATTAGAGCATGAAGACTGATTGCAGAGACTAATTGTTAAGTTTAAAAAACCCTAGAGAAATAATTGCCACTGTCTGCAGGTCAAAAATTTGAAGTTGAAACTTATAACATTTACCTGAACCCCAGCTAATTAGATCAGAAGTAGATCCCCTTCAAAATCTGAGGTGATATTATACACAGCAGAGCTGTTAACTTCAGAAAAGTGAGAGCTGAAATAATCAAATGAGGAAGCTGGGTTTTTTTCATCTGTATTTTAAGAAAGATTCAGATCAATATGTTGTTCTAGTTGATTCTCACATTTTTACAGGTAGGGTAGCCAACTCCATAAAGTAATACCCACCTCCACTATAAATCTTTGAAAAGTTCAGCCTTGTCCAGTCTTTTCTGGGTGCTATAAGGAATTGACTAACTTTTAAAATTAATTTTCCATTTCATATGTTTTTAAATTTTTCTAGTTTTGAGTAAATTGTTCAGAAATCACATTTCCACCACTTTAGATCTAGTGTTAAGAAGTCATGTATTCCCCCTCTCAGGCTGTATTTGCACCTGGTTTTAATGTTGTTATTACAGAATTACAGAACTGCTTTTAAGAGAGCCAGAAGAGTCTCTGTCATGCAAAGGTGTTCACTATAATGTACACATCATTTGGCTATTGAAACCACTCACAAGCAAGATTCCTAGGGAGAAACATCCATACCACTAGGAGAGCAAAAGTCAGTGATAATTAGAAACATTGTTGGAACTTCAGTGCAGTAACAGTCACTAGCTGAAGTATCCCCTCAGTCTTAAACGCGTTCCCTCCCCTACATAAGAAATGAGCTGCTTTATTGTATGTGTATAATAGTATGTGAAAGACTCAACTGCTCTTGTACCTGCCCATTCGCAGTTTGATAATTCCGTTCTCCATTTCTGACTAAGCAGATACATTACACCCCATTCTGTGAAACTTGCTGAAGCTATTTTGAACTTACTGGACTAACCATTTCCAAAGAACTCTTGCTTTATAGCTCTTTTCTGATATATTTTGTTGCAGGTTAGAGAGTCTATTAAGGGAGCTGAAATTTCTCCATAATTTTTCCTCACAACTTGCATTGAGTTTATGACTGGGCTCTCATGTTTGTTTTGCCCAAGACCAACAAAATTCAGAGACCATAATCATCAACTTCTTCCTGGTAATTGCTGATTTCCTCCAACTCAGCATGGTAAAAGAGAAAGATTTTATACACTGTGGAATGTTTTAACAATCTTAAACGTGTGCGTGCAGGCAAGAGCACACTTGAGTAGTACCCACTGATTCTTTGGTACAGTTTCCTGTCCAGATCTCTGCATTTGGTGTCTTCTTAAATTGCTGTTTATATGCAGAAGATATGCTAAATTAGCCAAATCTGTAGAGTCCTGACCACAGAAACGTTGAGTATGCCATCTATACTATTGTATCAGAACATTTATGCATTTGGATAAAGTATGCTTGAGGCAGAAAAGGTTAATGGTGAAAGTCTCTTCAAAAGAGATAATAAATATCATTAGTCCTTGGTTTTATTCAGGTACTGCAATTAATGCAGTATGGTCTATTGCAGAAGAAAAATCCAAGTATTTTATGGAAATCTCTACAATAATTAATGTACATATTCCATACTACTGGTATTAACTGCACTTAATTATTCTTTGTATACTATCATCAACACGCATACAATAAGGTTAATAGAAATTATCAAAAAGTGACAGATAAGAGCTAAACACAGTTTACTATTCCAGACATGATTTGAAATTGATTTTGAAACAAAGGAGCTGAAATTATCAACAGCTACTAACAGAAACGAGAAAGGCAAACCTCATTACCACTATGTGTGGGTCCTTTTTTCAACCACCCAAGCTCGCTTTAAATTGTTCTTCCATTAACTCCCTGTGCTGCCTGCTTCTAGCCCTTGCTGAGCAAACTTCAAGAGCTGCACCCAGCATGTATCCTGTAGCTCAGAACAGGAAGCACTTTGGTAGTCTGTATTCATAGGGAGAAATAGGAGGAGGGAGAAAGTCCATGGGAAAAAAAAGAAAGAAAGAACAAAATCTAATGCATAGGTTACTAATAGCTGTTCTTTATTAAACTGAACACAAAAATGAATCATTTGACTTACTGTTTAGATGGGATGGATTTATTTCCTTCACAATCGGTTACTTATTTCTGTACTGTTGGCACTGTTCTGGATACATTAACTAGCTAATGGTTAACACAATACCAAATTCAAATACAAAATAGCTTTTTCTTTGTATGCACTTGGTGACGCATGAAAAATTTAGATCAAACTGTTGCTCATCGGCAAAGTATGGAACCCTTCTTTTGAGTGCAGCAGCAGCTTTGCTTTGACCAATTTACCTTTATTTCCCATGCATGGCCAATTATATTTATTTTGCTTTCAGCACTGAGCCCAAATTTCCAGTCTTCCTTGTACTCAGCTGTGTAATTCTTCCTGAACAGATATTTGACCATTCTCTATTTCTTCATTGGCTATATAGATGATGTAACTTTTGTGAAAGACACTGACTCCTCACAACTCATACATGCAAATGAAAATATAAAATATTTATCTCTATACACATCGTATTAATTTACAAGAAAGCATAGCTTTATAGAAAAAAAACTACAGTCAGTCAGATGGAGGGAAACAGAACTGACAAATGTTTTTAGTCTTATTCCTTCCTCAGTAAGAATATGAACATTTAAATGTATGCAGCAGAAGCAGATGAAATTGCATTCTCTGACACTTTATAACTCTGAAACAGATACGTGATTGATTGCAAGGTGGCGTAGCTGCTGGCATTTTTTGTCGGCACATTTTGATTATACAGATTCTTAGGTGAACTTCAAGTACATCAGTGACACATACAATGTTTTAGACACTTTGAGTGATTTCAAAGCTAATAATTTATGAGAGCTTTTGGAGCTAGTTATTAGGTTTGTCTCAGGAGAGATCGATATTTTTTTTTATTTTTATTTTTTTTATTCCTCAGTTCCTCACTGTATGTTCTGTTTTTCTCATCTTATTTTGCTAGAAAATAAATACATAGAACTTTAATTCAGGAATGCCTGTTCTTACTATGTGTCATCACCTTAACAAGGTTTCTTATATGGGATGCTTGGACTTCAGAATGCCCATGCAGCAGATGAGTCTAGAAAATGGTGAAGAATATCTGGAATGAAGTACCACAGATAAACTTAATTTTAAAATAGCAAAAAACATAAAAGAAAAGGCTTTAACAAGTTTAATACCTTATGTGTGAGACTGTTAGGCTCAGTATGATAATACTGTCTGGCAGACCAAATCTTCTCATATCTACATCAATGTAAATCAGAAAAAAATGGCACTAAAATTGACTGCCTTTATCTAGCCTGTCCATAGTTTTCTTCAGGAGTTCAGGAGTTGATATCAAATCAACTACAGTGGTGGGAACACTCCAGACAAGTATTAGCTGATAAAAAGCTGAAGGTCTTTCTCTTCCAAAATCCAATTTGTATCCAATATTGAATTACTTGACTGGAGAATTCTGAAATATAACTGAAGGAACAGTAATGGAAGGAAGACAAGAAAATTGATGAATTGCTACTGTAGATTGTGTTTGATCACAATGTGATATATTTATTTCAAATTATTTTAGAAATATGGAAGAACATAATTAATGACTCTGGAATACAAAAATTCCACTGCATACATAAAATTTCTGTTTGCTAAGTTTTGCCACTGGAATTATTGCAAAAGAATCATGTTTTATGTCCTTATATTCCTAGACAACTGAATTGGAATTCAATTTCTACTCAAAATGGTCAAATTGAATGAATCAGGCTGTAAAGCTTTATTTTAAACTAGTCATTTCCTTATAACAACACTAACATATAGATCTGCATTATCTTTTATGCATTTCCTTAAGAACCCAAGTGTACTCATTGGAGTGGCAGCTTTTCGATTAGCCAAGAAGAGTAGCATCTCTTCATAAGACATGAACATGTTGAAGGTATTTAAGACAGGTTTAACAGCCATGCTTCATGTGGCTGGAAAATAGTGGAAGACATGAGATTAGCACTATGCAATTGACTTCAACGATTTTGCTGCAAGCAGAAAAGTTATAAATAAAGGATGACTAGCACGTTGTATCATTATTTCAAACAATAATTGAGTACTTGTAATAACATTGTTGTATTATTCACACACTTAAAGTGTCAGATTTGCATTTGGCCTAAATGCAGTGATAGCATTAAAGCTGCTCCAGGGATGAATTTGGCCCACTGCATTTTGATTCCAGGTATTCCCAAGAATTTCACACATAATTACTACACTTAGGATTGAGACCTCTAAACAATGTGTAAGAGAATTAATCCCACAAGAAATCAAGCTAGATAATGAGAAAAAATGGATTATCAGACTTTGTATGACTGCTAGAAGATGGATTACTGTGTGGCAATGAGCCTCTGTGGAAAAGCAGGTGACAGATGAATTGCCTAGGAGTTGCAGTGAAATATGCCCATTTTTCATCTCTGTAGTCCCAAAATACAAACCTCATGGCCACTTGTTTTGTTCTGTAAAAAAATGAGCTTTCTTCTCATAGTTTTGCCTATAAAGTAATTATAATGTTTTCAAAATATTGGTAGAATGCTTTCAAAGTATTCACTAGAATTACTGGCTTTTAAAAGAAGTTATACTTATTTTCACTGTCAAGAAATAATGCTCAGTTATTCTTCTTGTAGATTTTAAATATATCTTCAGAATCTATGAAAGTGAGCTCTCCTAGAAATTACAACAAAATCCTTTGCAGCTGACCCACCGCTTGAGTTGCAGAAGATCCCTCACTTTTTTACCACAAAATCTGCAAATACATGCAGCTGAATGTGTTAGTGCTTGTGAATTTTCAAATACAATATGTGAGCTTACATATTAGTATTGAAACTGTGTAATTAAAAAAAAAAAATATCAGCAAGGTGAAAACACCAGCAAAAATACTGAACAAAGTAAGTGTTGTGAAAATAAGGCTCAACTTTGAAATTTTTGAATTTGTAAAATATAGATGAGAAATATACACACAGTGCTTAACATTAGCTAGCACTCGGTTCTTCCTAGTAACATTCTTTTTGATCATACTAATAATACACTATGAAGCATCACTCTGTGGGATGCAGTTAAAGCCTATTTAAGCCAAAGAAACTATTCTCACTCTCCCAGGGGAAAATATCGGAACATTTTTATTTTTACCTCAATCACTCCAGAAAACTTCATGAGGGGTAGTCTTAACCAGTGTTACAGGGAAATTGCTGCCACCAGTATGCCTGGAAAAATGGGAGAGAATGAAAGAGTAAATATGGTGCTGAAAAATTCTGAATAAGATAATTCAGAATTAAATGCTTAAGGCTTAGTTGAGCTTCAGTTGTGGAAAGTTTATGCAAATTAGGCAGTTAATAGATATTCTTGTCAGTGATCTTTGTAGAAAATGCAGATAAAAAAATCCCACTCTACCTCCTCTCCCCATTCTCTTCCTCAGCTCCCAAGAGCTAGTTTTCTGCCACACAGGCTACAAATTTAGGTCTCATTTTTTCAGTATTTCTGTTCTCATAAAAAAATAATTTAATAGCACTTCATGTAGAAAGCTGCTTCATTTTATTTTATTTTGGCTTTTTAAAAGTTGTGACATTTAACTGTCTGTGGGGTTTGAGGTTCTTTGTTTTTTTCCAAAAGAAAAACAATACTGGAAATAGCCTACATATTAACGGATAGTAGATGTATTCATAAGTAATATGCTTAGAGTCTGGGATTTTCCCATTCTGGGTAAATAAATCAGGTTGAAAAGTCTTCCCTTATGCAATATCTTTACATCTAGAGGGAGAAAAAAATGTGGAACTAATACTGTTAGCAAAACAGATTCTTGTTTAGGCACTAAGAGACAAATCAAGCAAAGAACCAAAGCACTAATATAATGAGCTTTGCTATACTGAACTTTTAGTCCTGAGCAGAGCAATTAGATGAAACAGAAAAATACGATAGAAAATGTATCTCTTTGTTCACTGGAGCCAATTTCTGTTACTCAGTATAATTGTTTAACTTTCATAGACAGATCAGACTCCATCTTAATGGGAACTGGCTTCTGAGTGCTTTATTTTTCTTCACCCTACTATTGCTATTGCGAGGCTGTTCCAGATCTTCATTGCTATCTGATCATTAAGAATACTTTTACCCTCCAGCCTAATTTTATTCATGGACAATTTACAACATTTTTCTTCTGCCAACAGTGCCCTTTAGTTTAAGTACTCCTCCTTTCATGGCATATAATTCTTTTCCAAACATAATTATTTATAGAAAGTGATTATATGTCTTCTTAACCACTATATGTCTTCTTAGCCATTATTTTGCTAACTTAAAGAGGATAACCGCTTTTATTCATCCTTTGTATGATAGGTACTCTATTACTCTGATCCTCTTTTCAGCACCTGTTCAAGCTTGGTTTCCCCTCTGTTATGTTTGACTGGATTGTATATTCCCTGGGATTCACAAATCTTGAATGGAAAGCCAACAGAAGGAATGCAAAATGGTGATCTACCTTTGGAAACCAGCTAATAAATTCTAACGTTTGTGGATCTCAATTGGAAGCATGTGTCATAATTCTTATTATGCTGAAGTAGTCATTGTACAGGACTCTAGACATTGTATTTGTAGATAGGAGACTGTTAAGAATTCACAGCCCTGGAGTCTGCCTTTGCAGGTTAGTGTCTGTGACCATTCTTTCAAAAAATTAACAACTCTAATTTATCTTAAAAAATACTATTAGGCAGGGGATAGTTTTAAATCAGTTAAGAGACTGTGAATGTAATATTTCTCTTTAAATGATGTATGAAGTTTTATGACCATCTTTAGAAGGCTGTAATAGGGGAAGCCAGCCTTAGGTAGGATAAATTAAACAGTTTGGTAGAAATGTTAATTAAGCAGCTTCAAGGAAGAAGAGAAGAATTATGTCTTAATCCTCCACAGTAACCTGTGATATTTCAGTGCTCTATTACAAGCAATGAACATGGAAGCAAAGTATTGCAAAGGAGCAAGTAAACAAGTTCACATCATTCTGTCAGGCTAGAAAAAGTGGAGGTGGCTCAGAGTGGCTATTTTGGTTGCTCTGGTTGCCATCTTTAACAGTAAGAGCACAAAAATATTACTTTAAGAACACTTCAAGGTTTGTAAATTTGGAGGAGTTTTCAGAGACTAATTATGTGGTCACAAAGTCTAAAATCCAGCTGAGATGCATGAGCAGCCAAGGTATATCTTTATTCCTTAGGTTACTGTTTATAATGAATGCATGCTGTTATTTTAAGTCAATAGCATTCTTCCCATTATTTGAAGGTAAGCATATTCTCATATTCTCAAATCTTTTATAGTGGTGAAATTGAGTCTGAGTAATTTGGTTCATGCCGAACGCTCTGTGCCTTTGGGTCACTATTTAAAGGGGAACTAACAAATTTCCAGTCTCCTCTGAAGTATGAGGGCCTCATCATAGGCGGACTTTAAGAATTGCTAGATTTTGTAGAATTATTTTTCTGAACTCTATTCTGAGCTTCCAATAAGGGAGAGGGAGAGCTGCAATTGGAAATTACTCCAAGTTTCTGCTAAAGCCTTGCATAACCTTCTGCATACAAACTCAATTATCAGAAAATGTCCTGAGGAGATGATAGACGGAGGTGTGAGCATTCCACTTGCTGAGCAGTGCTCTAAGTACCAGCCTATGAAATACCCTAAGATAGGAATGCTCCCATTGTCTTGTCTCAGATACTCTACTTTGCTTGAAATAATTAAATATTAATTAGCTCAGAGAGAATGCAGGAACATAAGCAAAATGAGGATGGAAAAGAAAAGAGAATAGAAATATAATTTTGTCAACAACTTGAAAATAAGAATGGAAATACTTAAACTACTTTTTTGTTAAAGGTAACAAATAACTTAAAGGAATAATATGAATGACATGATTAAGATCACTTTAAGAACAGTAATTTGGTTGAGTAAAATGAGAAATGTTGACTAGGACAAGAAAAGAAAAGAAAAGTGGAGTCAAAGAATCAAAGAAAGAGAAAAATACAGTACTGAGAATGACACTGAAGTTATAAGTTTAACAGATCAATAGAAACAGAAAATGCCAATTTGTCAAACACAAATTAGTTACTGAGACAAGGTCTCTTTTGACACATTTCCAGATCTGAAATCTTTAAACACTCCTGTGTGCTGACAGCTCAAGCCCTCCATTTCATACTAGCAATGCAGCATTCCAAGGGGCAGCAATACAGCCTTCACAGATCCTTTGAGCTCAAAAAGTAACCACAGTTATGTTGTAGAACCACAGGAACAGGACATGGGACCCCAAAGCGGTTCAGGAGCACAAGCTTTTTAGTTGTAGGTAGGCTATGCTAATGAGGCCCAGAGTCTAAGATTGCTCATGGGACCCGTTTAATTTATCGGTGTAGGCAGTCTCTGATATTTCAAAGACTTGGTTAGATACAGCCTTAGGACTTATTCCAAAGTGGCAATGATTTCCTAAGGTGTCCTGCTGTTGAAAAGTGTAAGTCTTCAATGACTTCTTGGGTTCTGGACACATATGAGATGGTTCAGGTTTTGAATTAACATCTGGGGAAAAAATGTATGAAAGATCAGTTCCGTAAGTGCTTCATAGGAGCAACAGTCAAATATGAAAATCTTTTTCTTGACACTGAATACGACTGTAGAGCCAAAAATATGTCAAGATACACTGTCTTGAAAACAGAGCAGAAGCAGAATATAGATTTGGGCTTGCAAGGGATGAAATGAGCAGCTGTTCTGTCAACAAAGTGATCACTGTACAACAAATTTTAATACAAATGTAACCAAGACATTTACAACATTTTTACACGATAGTTTTCCTTCAAGCTGTAGCTGAGACTATTTTCATAAGTATAATTTTGTTAAACACAGAAAATAAAAAAAAAAAAGAGAAAAAACATCAGATCTATTTTAATTCTAAATTTTAAGTTTTATTTAGAAGCAATGAGGTTTTCTTCTGCAGTCTGCCTTCTACTGCTGAGTTAGGTAAACAAGTTATTTTTATACTTGGTAGATACGCTGTCATCAAGTAAAGGCCTGATCAAAAATTCTCCAAAGTCTATAGGAGTTAAGGGGATTGTGGAGATCAAGAAGTATAGTTTGGGCCCTTTATGCTAACTTTTGAAACTGTTAGTTCTGTGGGCCTGTAGTAAAGCCTTTGACAATGTCTCCCACAGCATTCTCCTGGAGCAATTGGCTACTCACGGCTTGGACGGGTATAATTTATGCTGGGTAAAAAGCTGGCTGGATGGCCAAGCATAGTCACAGTAAATGGAGTTACATCCAACTGGTAGCTGGTCACAAGTGGTGTCCCCCAGGGCTCAGTATTGGGGCCCACTCCTGTTTATTATCTTTATCAACGATCTGGACAAGGGGATCAAGTGCACCCTCCGAAAGTTTGCAGATGTCACCAGGTTGGGCAGGATTGTTGATCTGCCTGAGGTCAGGAAGGCTCTTTAGGGGGATCTGGACAAGCTGGATCGATGGGTCGAGGCCAGCTGTATGAGGTTGAACACGGGTCAGTGCCGGATCCTGCCTGTGGGTGACACCAGCCCCCCGCAGCGCTACAGGCTGGGGGAGAGCGGCTGGGAAGGGCCTGGGGGGCTGGTCAGCAGCCGGCTGGGCATGAGCCAACTGTGTGCCCAGGTGGCCAAGAAGGCCAACAGCATCCTGGCTTGTATCAGAAATACTGTGGCCAGCAGGACTAGGAAAGTGATTGTCCCCCTGTACTTGGCACTGGTGAGGCTGCACCTTGAATCCTGTGTCCGGTTTTGGGACTCTCACCTCAAGAGGGACATAGAGTGGCTGGTGCATGTCCAGAAAAGGGCAACGTGAAGGCTCTAGATGACAAGTCATATGAGGAGCATCTGAGGGAACTGGTATTGTTTAGCCTGGAGAAAAGGAGACTCAAGGGAGACCTTACCACACTCTGCAGCTACCTGAAAGGAGGCTGTAGGCAGGCGGGTGTAGGTCTTTTCTCCCAAGTAACAAGCAATAGGACAAGAGGAAATGGCCTCAAGTTGCACCAGGGGAGGTTTAGATTGGATATTAGGAAAAATGTATTCACTGAAAGGATGCTGAAACATTGGAACAGACTTCCCAGGAGGTGGTAGAATCACCATTCCGGGAGGTATTTTAAGAATTCGTGGATGTGGTGCTTAGGGACATGGTTTAGTGATGGACTTGGCAGTCCTGTGTTAATGGTTGGACTTGATGTTCTTAAAGGTCTTTTCAAACCTAAATGATTCCATGATTCTATGATTCTAAATCCACCACAGCACTCTGTACCTTGGGAGGAATCATTTCAGTCTCCCACTAAATTTTGTATCTTCTGCCTTAGGTATTCAATATGAATATGCATAGGACTAGCTGCAGGATTTTAAAGAGGCTCAATATGATTCCACAAGGCTTTTTTACAGTATTAGCTCTTTTTGTTAAAAAAAAAAAAAAAAAAAAAAAAAAAAGGAAGCTATTTGGATTATGACAGGTAACTGCCTCTAAAGAAGGATTCAGGGAATTTTTATCTGAACACAGAGGATTCACTGAGCATAACCCACACACGCAATGCCTAAGTGGACTTTTCTTTTAATGTTAAATCATCAGCATCTTTTCTTTTAGTTACTTTTTTTGAAGTCCAGAATAGACAGTCTTGTGTGTTATTTTCCAGTCTTCTTCATGGGTGGACATAGAAAATACATGGATCATCCAGTCTGTCTCAAAAAGAAAATTAACCAATGTTTTTGACCAAAATTCAAATGAATCGCTTTAGCTGCCTAATTAACACAATGACACAATTAAACTTGGCACCAATCAAATTAAGTATCTCAGCTATTCACACAGTGAATATAAAATATTAGACACTTCTGTTGCATGAGTAGATAGCCTGCATGCCAAGCAATATACCTAGAGATATCCAACAGAGAATATACCAGGGCATCCAAGGACTTCTTGGTCTGTATTCTAGTATGTCTTTGAGAAATTTCACACCTTCTTGAAGTTGATTGCCTATGTAACCAAAAATAGAAAATTTCTAGGATTATTATATCTATTATTTAGGTACAAGTTAGATAAAGGTCTAAATTTACATTGCCAAAAAACAGTAAAGCTATTGAAAAGAAAAGCTGCACACACAGGTAAAGATGCCAACTCTACTCAGAAGTAGTGTAAATCATGTAAGAAGATTTTTACATCTTTACAGTGGTGGACATTAAAAATCAGCATGACATAGTTTTTCATTAGAAAGTACTTCTTTATCTTTGAATCCAAAAAACCACAAAATTAATATCTATTAAATCTTATTAAACATTAACTTTGTGATAGTAGACAGTAATTAATACTTCATAGCTGTAGTAAAAAGGTTTATTATTACACAGATGTCTTGAGAACTTATGGTCACATTTAAACAATAATTTTAAAGAACTATGCATTTAGTTATTTTTATAAACTGTCATCCAGAATGTTACTTATTCACAGGAAATTATGCGCTTCATTCTCAGCACATATTGTAAATGCTCTCTGAGTCTTGTATCTTGACCAGGATTTTTTTAAACATGTAGGTAGTGATATTTTTAGAGCACTTCCTCTTTAAAAAATTTGGGTACTCAGAAGTTATTATAATACTTACTTAAAGTAACAATATTTTAATTGTACTATATATTGTAATATATAACATATTTTTTTTCCTTCATATTCTTGTGGTTCTTATTTGCTATTTGTAGAAACATTGTGGCATGGTGTGAACAATCAGTGTGTTGACAGCCATAAAAGCTTATCAAAATGAACATCATTACAGTACAAAACCAAAAGTCTTGTAGAAAATATTCTCTTTGAAACAGTCAGAGATCTGGCCTTTTATATAAAACTGCCAGTGCATGAAAGGTGGAGCTCTGGCAGTGCTGCTTGCTGTATTTTTGTGTTGGAATCAAGGGATGCTAGAGCTGGGAAAGGAGTGCAAAGGAAAATTTTCTGTGCACTGACTTTATGAATATACTTTAAAAGAATGTTTTCCTTGACATTTCCATATCATTTTAAGAGTCAGTTTAGGTAATGTTGCCAGGTAGGCTGTCCTTCAAATTTGAGCTGTAGCTACATTTTTTTAAAAAGCTAATTCACTCAACTTTCCCTTTTGTATGAGGTAGCTTTTCACATAAACCAGGAACATACCCAGACCTGAGAAAGCCTGCTATCTATTTCTGTATAGGGAGCATGTCAACTACAAAAAGGAGCTAATGACTGCTAACGCTTTAAGTGAAGATTTCTGGGGAACAGATTTTTTTTAAGTTTTTGTAGCTGTATAAACAAGTTTGAGAAAAGCTGGAGGAAGTTTGGTTACATGTTAGTCTTATACTTTGATGAATTGGTGCTGTAATATTTTCTTGTTGTTATGCTTATAGCTAATTCCCCATCACGTGCTTGCTGTAGCAGCATGAGGATAAAAAACAGCAGGAAGAAGGAAGCTGAGGATTTTTATCTGTCATTCATGATATAAACACGTAAGCCATGCATGCACTGCTTGAATACAAACGCAGAGCAGCAGTAAGGCGATCAGTGATACTCTATCCTTTAGCACATTTAGAAACAATAGTCAGAAACAGATATTCAAGGATGTGTGCATAAATGAGAGGTGTTAAAATAAATAAAAAATATAGCAAAATATGCATATATCAGATTGAAACCTTGAGTCAACGACAGTTCTGAAATGGGAGAGTTCCAATGCCCCACATACACACTTTTTTTTTTTACAGTGGGCACACAAAAAAACCCTCCAGAAAGCTTCTGTTTGTCTTTTATTAAAACATCCAAACAGCTAGTTAGTGAGAATCCAGGCTCCCTGCAGGCCAGGCCCTTTCCCGCCAAGGCAGGCCCTTTTCCTCTCTGGGCAGCGCTGCCGCCTCAGGGCCCGCGAGGGGTCCCTGCAGCCACCTCCTCCCGCCCAGGGCTCCCCAGGTGTGGCACTGGGCTCATCGGGGGGTATCCCAAGCTCCCAGTGCTGCCTTCCCGCCCAGGGCTTCCCAGGTGTGGCACTGGGCTCATCCAGGGCTATCCCAAGCTCCCAGCGCTGCCCTCCTGCCCCAGCAGCTGTCAGGGACAGCCGCCCGCTTCCTCCCCAGAAAAAGCCACCAGGAGGTAAGGAGATGATTTTCCCTTTCAGCTTCTGGGCTGGGCCTGTGGCAAAACAGCCAGGGACTGATGAAGTTTATACAGTAAAGCGCCAACAATATTTTCTCTCAGACACACAGCAGTGAGGCCTAGTGTCATGGGCCTCTCCTGGCCTGTGGTGGAGGGGTCATGGGGCAGCTGTGGAGGAGCAGGTCACATTCCAGCTGCTCTGGTCACAGAAGATCTTAACCAGACTCTGAAAAGTGTTTTGTACACTGAACAGAGAAAAGTAGAAGTTTATTACGAGTGTATGCAGTAGGGAATTCGCATTAGAGTATTGAAAGTTTGGAAAAGGAAGTCTTTACCCCTTGGATAAGGTAGGGAGATGGGCACGTGTGTCTAAGAAAAAGTCATTAAAGAAACACTATCTTATTTCTGGTTGAAAGTTTGAGGCTTTAGTGAAATGAATTCAGTAAAAAATTAACCAAAATCATAGCATGTTTCAGTCTAGCTTCCACTGAGCCTTAGAGCTTTAGCAACCCCAAACTTAATTCACAGATTTAGTTCTGTATTCTAGTAAGTCATTCGTTATATATGATCCCACAATGTTACTTTTTCATTTCTATTTCTGTTCAAATGCAGAATATTAAATAATTGTCCTATTAAGTTAGCACTGAAAATGCTGTAAAATTAAGGAATTTTATATAGTCAGTTAAACACATCTTGATAGAGTAAGTTAGAGCTCTTTGGAAAAGTTCAAAGTTTGAACTATTACATCTACCATGCCTTTACGTGACCATTTTATTTTGTTCATGAACACGGCCTAGAACTCAGTAGCTATTATTTTATTCAGCAGGAAACAATAAGCAAATATAAATGCTCACACCCATATTTCCACTTCTTCTTTTCCATGGGAGTGGAAAACTTACAAAAGGAAAGTCAACCAAAAATTTATTTGAAAGTGACAACCATAATGATGAGCCACTCTAATGCAAGCCACAGCTAGGTACTGGTGGAAAAAAATGCAGTGTTGTGGATGAGGCCAAAAAATCTCTGACCAATGATGGTTTTAAAGTGAAGGCATTTATTATTTCTGCATTTTTTAAATATTAATTTATTTTCTTTCAAATGTTTATCCAGTAGTTTGCATAATTACTGTTTAATTAGTTAGCATCATACCTGAAAAAAGCATCATAAAAGTTGAATAAATGGAAAACTTTATTAATTTGCAGTAGAGACAGCTTTTTATAACAATGTCCTATATGAGGATCAGGACAGTGGTATAGCAATGAACTTGCTCCTATTTTTTACCCCTTAT
The DNA here is from genome assembly GCF_023634155.1 of Falco peregrinus. Lineage (NCBI taxonomy): Eukaryota > Metazoa > Chordata > Aves > Falconiformes > Falconidae > Falco > Falco peregrinus. The sequence goes on from NC_073722.1 coordinate 3,228,600, forward strand.
GTCTTGTTCATCATTATTACTCATTTGAAAAAAAAAGCTGATCTGCAAGCAGTAATGCATCCAGCTTCTGCAAGGAGCTAGAAAAGCAGCTAGCTAGCTTTTCCTTTTTCTGATATAATTTTAATCTTTGATATCTGGCTGTTGCCTCTGAATTCAGATTAGATGCTATCGCACTGTAGTTTGGCAACTCCCAAGTGAAGGTAACATGAGCTGCTGTATTCCAAGACCAATTTTCACCCATTTAAACTTCCAAGGGGGAGGAAATGCACACTTAAGTTGTTATTTCTCGTTCTTAGTCTTAGATCAATGGTGGGTTATTTTGGAAAGGTCGAAGAAAATAACAGGAATCATTTTTGAGTGATTATATTGTGAAAAATTTACATGTTCCAGTTTTATGGAAGTGGTGTGACCTTTTTTTGCTCTCCCATATCTCAAAAGAGTTTGGTGTTAAAAGTTCAAGCTTGTCATGCAGTTAATCCTTGATGAGAACAAGTGCATGTGGCATGTCTGAACAGATCTGATTTAGAAACAGAAAAGTTACTTTTAGTCCTAATTTTTTAACCCTTTCATCTTCACCAATCCAGAATGGAAGTTAAACAAGCAGTTCCAGATGCCTGCATGTGACATCTTTAGCAGGCATGAACATTTTCCTTCATCCTTACCAATAATTCTGTCCTGTCTTACTCTGAGTATAAATTAAAAGAGGAGGGAAAGAGGGTTGCACTTCATGTTGTGTCATTTCTCAAATAATTTAGTCATATTTTACACATTTGATTATTGAAATATATTCTAATTATAACATAAATTTACCAGAATACTTCTAGTTATATTTATGAGGGCAGAACTACAACTACACCAAACCAAAATGTGCCTCCTTAAAGCATACTTTGAGGTATGACACCTAAAACTCTGCCTTAACATAGAACTGTGTGAAAGAATTGATTAGTCTTTGAACCTGGAGCAGGACAGTGGATCTACTCAAACCACATGTGTTAGCACAGTTCTTCAAAAGTACTTATTTCTTATGACACTTATTGCATATAGCCCTGCATTTAAAAAAAAATATCAAAAATTGTATTTTAAATTATGTCCAATACTGAATCTTGGAGAGGTGATGGAGTTATTTATACAGACTTAAATAAGATTTTAGTATTTTCAACTTTCTAGCATGAAGCTTTCTTGCTGTGAAAAATTAAACCCTAGGATTAAACCCTAGCAAACTTTTCTCAAAGCATCCAGATTTCTTTGAGGTACTCTGATTTGGGACTTGGTCCCAGAGAATATCAGGCATGACATTTCCAGATTCTCAGAGATGGAGCTGGCTTTTTTTCCTGTCTTGTTATAGCTAAGCAGTTTTGCTCCTATGACCGTGGGGTACTTGGTTCCACACCTTTCTCACAAATCCCATAATGACTGGACATGAAGAAATGGATGGAGTTTCTTCTTGTATCCATTTACAGGTTAGGGTGCAAACACAGAGATTTTGTATGAGACCTGTAAATGGGTCCAAACAAAAAGGTTTTTTTCTGAAGTTAGAAATAATTATTCAAGTTCATTTTATTTTTGCTGGCAGACTTCTAAGTATACAAGATAACACATATCTTTTAGTGTATTTATTTTTCTGTTAGATGACAACTTGTTCTTTGGTGACATTTCATTCACTTAAGTCAGTGATAGAAGTCAACTTAACTGTCAACTTCATGGATTCCCGTAGAACCATGCTGGTGGGAGTGTAACTGTTTTGTCCACATTTGCACTCCAGTTTCACATCTTTTCCTTCCAAACCTGTTGCCCCCAGTGCAGTGTCGTAACAGAGCTATTGTTTTTCCTCACTGATTTCCTTGGGAAGAAAAAAAAAAAAGACAGTTTGCATGACTGACCTACAGTGATCTTCCAACAGATAGGAGAAAAAAGAATCCAAAGCATCAGGAATCCTTGGAATCCTACAATTCATATCATAGTATAGTCTTACCTAGTAGTTTCTTCGTCTGGACAATTAGAGTATATGTTTAGAATGAATATTGGGTAGTACACTGACTGTTTACAGCCTATAATGAAAAGTGTCTGAAAATCAAAAAGCGGCCATAGTTCCTTCTACTGATCAGCATTGCTCCTATTTATTTGTATGGATTACTTTTATATGAATAAAAAATTTTTCTGCAGTATCAATAGGTATTCCTAAATACTCAAGTGTGCAATAAATGTAACCATCTCTTTTATATTTAAATTAGGTATTTGATATAAATCAACAAAGCTCAGTGGTAAAAGCTGACAACTCCATGCATAATGCTGTAAAGAGAATGATTTCTGAAATATTTAGTGCATCTATAATTTTTTACATGCTGGCAGAAAAAATACCAATTGAGTATCCCATACATGTATATTTTATCTATTTTTTAATTTGTGTCATTTTAATCCTCATCGTACCTCACTTTTTCTTCCAGTAGACTAAATAAGAAATCTATGATTACTTACAGAGCCCTTAACAATGGGAGACTCTATTAAGCATGCAGAGAAAACAAATGCAGCCCATGAATTTAATTCTAGTTTTCATTATCTTTTATTTGTGTATCACACCCTAAAGCTGTCGATTCTATTCTCATATTCATCTTTTTAGTAGAATGTTTGGAGGCAGAGGGGAATTCACTGAACAACTAAGTTGTTGATTCATTTTAAGTGAGAAGAAATCCCTGTATTTTAAAAACAATAATGTCTTAAGTTACTAATGTATTTTTACAATATTTGTCACTGTGGAAGGGTACTAATTCCTGACTGTAAATTAGTAAATTGTTGTCAAAATACCATCAATATTTTATGCAGGATAAATTACCATTAAACTGAGAAATCTTGATAGCTAATGATCCTATTATAATATAACAGCTCAAATTCTGTTAAGAAATGTTCTGTCAGTATGGTGGTGTATTTTGCCTCTGTTCAACCTCTTGAAAACCATTAAGAACACTCTTTATCCCTCCTTTATATAGTCCGCTTTTTACACTTTTTTTTCCCTCAGTTTGTTTACCCAAGAGATAGCTTGACATAGATGCAGCATCTGGCTTCACTGAGGTCCTGCTTTTTTGCGTTTTTAAGCTGCATTGACTGAAGCAAAGGGAAGCTGAATGATTTGCCCGAGGTTGGCTCAGTGGGGATTAGAACCGAGAATCCTCTCGCCCACAGCCGTTTGCTCTGAACAGGAAACCTACCTGCCTTCATATAACCCCAGAAAACCAGAGGGGCATAGCTCACATTTAGTTTATTTTATGAATTATATCTAATAGTTTAAATTCCCTTTTCTCATTCAGCTTTTCAGAGATTTTATTTTTTCTAGTCCAGTCTTTTTTGGAGATAGAACACAAATCCTTTTGTTGGTTCATATTTCAGTTAGGGTTTATCTTTTCAGGGAATGTGGTACATAATGACATTAATAAACCAGTCTTGTTTTAGTATATCTTCATATTTAGGCATGGATAATTTCTTCAGTGCTCAGCTCTTAGAAGGAATTTCCAAATAGATTTATGAAAAAAGAACACCCAAGAAATGTGGGGGTTTTTTATTACTTGTGACACTTAGAAGTAAATAATAGTAGTAAATACTGTACAAATGTAGACTTAAATGCACATATTTATACGTATGCCTTTACGCATGTGCATTTATGTACAGTGCTGTTCTTCAAAACTTAAGTTTTAGATAATGGCCAATGATTATGACATTTTTAGGAGGAAAGTCTCCAATATAACATTTCTATTTCCCCAGTACCAAGACATAAGGCTTACAGCCGATGGAAGGATCCCTAGGAGTTCTAGGCTGTCTAGCAATGAGTTATAGCGTTTCCAATAATTCCCTGTAACAGAGTCTTCCCCCTTCCTAACAAAATCCCCAGAGCCAGGAGTGTACTTGTGAAATTTTATAGGTTGGAACTGTTAGAATTTAGAGCCAAAGCTATGGCAGAGCAAATTTTTCTCATAGATCTTTTATGCCATATTCTTACCAGTAATGTTATAGTCACAGTTGTTTTTCCAATTCTGAATGCATAATTCAAGTGCAGTTTTCAGATCTGGTTGTAGAAGACACACTGGCCTTGAGGGATTGGTAATTATGAAGAGATTCCTAATCTATTATACATGACAGTAGGAAGAGGCAAAAATAAGGAGCAAAAGCTAAAGGACATCAACCTAAAGTCATCTGGGAACAGACAGGGAAGTACACAAGGTCAGTCTGTAGTATGCAAAATTTCTCTGCCAAGTCAAACAAAAATACCTTAAGTGGAATATGGAATAAAGCAGGAAGGCTTTTCTACTTTACTTCTTTCCTCTCTCCCCATAAATGCAGAAGAGCTTCTGTTCTGAGAAGACTTATTCTCCTGGGCAAAAAAAGAAAAACATGTGTCATGTGACATATTTTAGTCACATTTTTTTTATGCATTCAAGTGGAAAACATGCTATAGAACCTAAACAAAGCAGAAGATCTGTGTTCTCTTGATAGGAAAAGAGAGCAAAACTATATTTTTAATGATTTTGGAGGTGAAACTCTCTGTAACCCTGAAAATTTACTTTCCTCAGTGCCTGCTCGTTACTAAATCTAGAAGCACCTTACATTTCTTTGGACCTGACAAGTTGCCCAGCCATATCTCGTTTCCATATCAAATAAGACCAATGGGCTGAGTTTTTGATCCGTGAGCTTTTTTTACATAAAAATGACAGCCAGATTCACAGGCTAGGTGGAAGCTGAAATTCACTTTCATAGTTCCCTCCATCAGAATCATAAAGGACATATTCTTCAAGAGTATCACACTGCAGTGAGTCAGGTGATCCCCACAGAGCCTCCAAGACTTGTTTTAAATGTTATAAAAGATTCCCAAGGATTGTTTAGGTCACTAGGAAATTTCTTAACAAACTGAAGCAAGGAAACCAAGTAAGAACATGCCTAATTTGTAAATAATGTAGAAAATTAGCATCATTCTGACCAATTCAAGTCTACTCCAGCTTGTGAGGCTTAAGGGAGACCAGATGGTGGTAGTGCATTGGAAGGTATCCAAAATTGCTTTTGAGTTAATTGATATAGTGGAGGGGAGATCTCTGGAGAAGTATATTTCCCCAGATAGTTGATTGCTTTGGAATTCCAGCAGAGAAGAAATGTGTCAAAAATGAGGAAGGAAACATAAGCTATTGAGTGGTTTATAACTTAGACTTGGCCCAGTTAGTTTCTAGCCAAACATATATTAAAAAAAAAAAAAAACCACAAGAATTTTGCTAAAGAGAAAAGTGGTCGCTGCAGAACTAGAAGGAAGTGACAGAATAGCCTGTTTACCTTCAGCATTTCATGTATTTACACTTTATTTTGATTGTGTTAGTGCTTAGAAGTAGAAGACTTATTTTTAATTTGAACCTCTAACTTTTAGTCAGAATGGCAATGGTGTAGCTGCTCACCATATGTCGTTACATACTGCTAAATGAAAGTGTCCATGTACTAAATTGGAACTCTCACCGGAGGTTGTTTAAAATCTCTATAAAATAGATCAAATGAAACTGGAAAAGTAATTGATAGCTACAGTGAAACTGAAAGTGAATATAGAATTTAAAATCGCAGAGAAATCAGGACTTACATGGTGAACATTCATTCTCTGAGGCTTCCTAATTGAACACCTTCACTCAGCCCACTTGATAAGCAAAGAATCTACTTCTACCATATATTCAACATCATGATGAATACTTAACAGACATTGAGCATCATCTTTGGTAGCTTGGGCTAGTTTTATTTTTTCATTTTTTTTCATTATTTTTCCTTTCCTTCTTCTCATTTTCTTTCTTTCTGTTTCCCTTTTTCCTTTCTCTTTTCCAAATATTTGTAATTACATTTATTTAGTTTTTAACAATTAGATAAATCTTCAAACATTTTTATTAATTTCATTTTGGAAATGTTTCATCAGGAGACTCAGCATTTTCTGTGCTTTCTTTCACATGATCTCTTTCAATCTTTTTAGTGTGCATAACATTAGAAGAGCAGTCAATGTGACCTTTTTTTATGGGGCTGATAAAGAATGCACAGTTTCATAAGCTTGATTCAATTTCCTTTATGTGAGCATGCTGAATAAGTGACCATTATAGTATTTGTCTGGTTTTCTGTGCTTCAGTGTGCAGTTACCGACCTCTTATATGAATGACCACATCTGGTGTGCATTTGGCCACGTAAGGTGAGACAAAAGCAAAATAGATTTTCCTTAGCATTAAATCAAATTTCCACACAATGTACTCTCTAATATGGATCTAAAATGTATCAGGTCATACATTATTTATCTGCATCGCATTTTGTGCTTTGTTTAATTCCATCCCACATTCCCAGTTTTAATAAATGCATGAGTAAATGCAATATTTGAGCTTTATATCTTAGAAATTCAACACTTTCAACAGATTCTTCAGACTTCAAAAAATTTAATATTAGCATCATAAAAGGTCTTTTGAAGAATAATACTGGAACATAAGAAAAATTACTGCATGAGTGTGCCCCTATCATTTTGAAAGTGTTTTATTGCTTTAATTTCCTGTCTTAGTAAGGTAACAAGCGGCATAATAGAAGATATACTGTAACAGAGTTTGCAATTTATTAGAAGTCTTGAGCTGGCTGAAGACTTTATGTGATGCGAAAAAGAAAACCTCTATTTAGCTGAAAAATGGAGACAAGCTACAACATTAATGTTGCAGCAGTTTTAAATGGAGTACTGTCTCTGACTGATAAGTTGCTTCTACAAGCCCAGTATGTTTGGATAGGATAAATCTATAAGTATAGGCCTCACTGAGTGGTTGTTGTGTGTAGATAGGCTCCAGGAAATGTCATGTTGTTTCATCCATGTGGTGTATATGAGATGATGTTGATATTTGGAATCCACAGAACAAAAGTACTGTTACAGCTATATTGATCCATAAGACGTCTTTTCATTTATATTTTTCACATATACTTCCACTAAATTTAATTCTGGACTTTAGCAATCTAGTGTAGTGAAATTCTAAGCTTTGCTAAGTTTTTAAAGTAAGTTTTACCTACTTTTAACTCACCCTTTATAACATGAATGCTGGAATTCATCCCACACAAAAGTTAAAAATTCGTTTTTTAAAAGTGTAGAATGAAAGGTGTGATAGTAACTAACCTGTAAACATACAATGCAAGATTACTTAATCAGTAGAAGCAGTAATTTCCCTAGAAGAAGCAATAGACTATCTAGTTGCTTTTTACAGTGTGTGTAGCAAGATACGCAAGCATGAATCTGTATGCTTCTGATGGAAGTTGCATGTTTATCAGTGCAAAGCAAGAAGTACAAGAATCACAGGGGCTTCTTAATCCCACCACTGTTCTGCCACTGAAGGATTACAAAACAGCTGGTTGTAACAGATTGCTTGGTATTTCCAGAAAACAAAACAAAACAAAAATTTGTAATACCATGTAGCCAATCACTTCAAAACAACAACAAAAAAAATGCTTTAGCTGGAGATATTATTGATAATACTGTTTTTAGTGGGTTGCAGACAGTGTGAATTGTTTTGAGTAATTTTATTCCTATTTTTTTTATATTTGGTAGACTGTTGAACAATACTGCTTGGGTTTTTTCAGTTGAGACACTCCAAACTATATCTTAAGAAGGGTAAATAGTGTAAATCATATAATAGAAATCTAACTTTAAAAGTTCATGTATTTAGGACTCCTAGGGGCTCGAGTACAGCAAAAGTCCAAATATTACTGGTATCCTCAGTTATCTATGTTAGTCTTTGAAAGAATAATGATTTGCCAGGCTTATTGCTAACTGAAGCACAAAAGATTTCCTCTGGGCTTGCCACAGACAATCCTCAGGCACATTAGAGGAGTCAGCTAGAGTTAGTTCAAAGTGAATTGCTCCATTTTAATCATGGTGACTTTACCCTTTCAGTCAATATGCTGTAATGGCACATTGTCAGAATTTTTTTCCTTTTAAATGACAAGTTTGGTCACTTTATTTTAAAGCATATTTTAGAGTGTTTGTGAGATTTATAGATTCAAGAGCTCTTCAAAGAGACTTTCTGTCTTGCTTTACAACCCTGAAATTTTATATTGCTGCTATTTCATCACCTTGAGGCAGTTCTTAGTTAAAATATGTGGAGATGTTTTACAACTGAATGAGTTCTTAGTATGATATATAACCAATTATATAGCTATAATGAGTCCAAATTTTAAAAACCAAATAAAAAATGTTGCACTAAGGATTACTAAAGACTAACATTACCCACTCTTCATTTATTTGCAAATAGGAAACAGGTATGTAACCACAGTACTCACAAATATTACTGTCATTAAATTAAAAAAAATCAGCAATTTGATTACTTTAATACTTTAGTTAATTAACTCCGAAACCTTGGAGGTTTTTATGCATTTTCTAAATTCAGTGCCAATTTCATATACACTAAGATCACTTCCTAAACTGCTAAGTTGTTCAGGATACCAAATAGTAATTAATGAACAGAAAACATGAATCTGATCTTCTATCTTTTTTTTTTTTTTCCAACACATCTGAGACAGGTTGCTGCTGGGATGTTTGTCTTCTTTATAGTGTAGCTTATTAACACTCACTGAATCTTCCAGGGAAGATGTAACTTCTTTGTAATAATTTTCAAGAGTTTTAAGAACCATCCTTATGACATGAGGGACCAAACACCAAACGCTTCCCTCCCATTTGTGGACTTGAGTCTGAGTTTTGTAGAGTAAAGGAATAGGCTCTATAGTTACACAATCACTTCTGTATTTTTTTGTTAATACAGGTTATAGAACTAGTGATGATGATAGTCTTTCCCCTTAGCCCTTCCTGTATATATGTCTCTGGTCCAATAACCAGAGGGGTCATAGAGGTGCATTTTATCTTCATTTTAGCCCTCTTGATATTGTTTTAGCCCAAAGGGGAAATCAAATGAGATACAGAAGATGCTAAACTTGCACAACTCTCAGGTCATTAGCAACTAATTGGAAACAGCTTATGGATCTCAACGATCCTTTAGGTAAAATGTGAGAGAGGAGTCAGAGGACATTTAACATCTTCACTTCCTTATTCTTTCCAGGCACCGACCAAGTATATGACAGGAGTTGCTGACTTATTTTCTGTTGTTGCTTTTTCTACAATTTGAATATGTATTTTGCAGTGACAGAGTAGGTGAAGTGCCAGAATATACTGAGATATTCACAGAATTAATCTAAACAGTAGGTCTTTCCACTATGATTTCATTTAATATTACTTACATGTTAAGATTCGCTAAATAGATAAAACCCCCAAATGTACCTAAAATACAGCTTATGTCATGTATAGATGTATATTAAAAGAAAAACTGTTGTACTATGGAAAACTTGAAGGATAAAAATTAGTAATAAACACACTGTTAATATTAACAGTTATTTATTAGATGTTATTCAACCCTAGGGTTAGAATGCTAAAGTCTATGAAGTTTGTGACTCTTAGGATAATCTCTGCTGTTACATCTTAGGGTTGTAATGTGAAATAGCTTCCTTTTTGGTGAGCATGGATGGTTTTGTGGTAATGGAATGATCACAGATCTACAGTTGTGTGTTTTGCCTCTTGAAGGTGCCAGGAGCCGCACTGGGATCTAGGTCACTCCATAGGTATTCTTGCCTAAAGCCTGGCTAGCATTTCATATATCCAGCAGATTTGCAGGGGCTAAGCTGTAATTTCTTTCATATAAAGTCTTTCTACCTTTGAGATGCAAGAGGTACTTGCCTTCTCCCTACTCCCAAAACCACACAGTCTCTTGTGCTTGAGAATGTCTGTGAGGAAAACTGCTGACTACAGATGTCACTCACTGACATGCAAACTTAGTAGTTTGATCTGTCCATCTGAAGAAAGCTGACAGTAAAACTAACAATAAACAGTTTTATTTTGGACAAAGTTGTCCTTTATTTAGCACAACACCATTTTGAAATGTACATGTATTCATAATAAATCGAGCTGGGACCCAAAAAGTGGAATTAGTCTCCTGTGGAGAAAACTGACCTTTGATATTCCAGCTGGCCAGTCCCACATCTTAGGGAGCCACAGAACAGTTCATACTCCAAGTTCTGTCAGTCACTAGACCTAAAATTCTTTAATTAACTGTTGATAGTACTGAGATAAGGAGCTTGGCAAAAATAAATAAATAAATAAATAAATCACTCTGGTGTCTTCTCCTATATTTAAGTAAATGTTAGATTTTCATGCCTCTGTTTCTTCTGTTGACTGATGAGAATTTCTGGAGTATCCCTGATCTTTCTTTCATTCATTTCAATCATTATTTGTCTTTCTCTTCCATGAATTGACCTTTGCCTAAAGAAGATATCTTTTATAAAATCATGCAATTTTTTACTCAATTTTATCCTCAAAAGCCCTATGCTAGTTTATATATCACCCTTTCTCTTCCTGAAAATGTTCTGTATCTCCAGAAACTCCTTTCTTTCCAACCAACCTTGACACAGCTAGTTTCCTTCCTAGGATGCTTTTTAGCATGGTTATTGTTTGGTTGTTTAGAAACCAGTTACTAAGGTTAACAGTTCCCTGATGCATTTAGACTGAAAAATACATGTTGCAACCTGTCAGGAAACAGTTGATCCACATCAAGAAAGGACTTCGGACTTAAATATTTTTACAGGCTGCATGTAGACTGATTCCCTAAATCATCCTAAGTTTTTTAATGCATTTGTCATTAAGAATTAATGGATTGTCATACTGAGGTGCATGTCATCCTGTACTCTCTCTCCACCAATGAAAAGCCTCAGAGGTGTTACAGAATGACAAACACGCAATCATTTAGCAATTAGAAACAACTTTTACTGGTTGTTTTCATTGTATTTTACATTCATTAATGTATTTGGTGGATCTTCTCATCCACCTTTATTGTGACTTATGCAAATATACAAAACAATAGGTTAAATCCAACTATCTTAAGGTTGTCTATAAAGGGACACTATAGAAAGATTGTTTAAATTAATTTTAAAAATTAATTATAAAAATAATTTTCAAAGTAAAGAAAGCTTCATCCCAATACTTTCCTGTACTATTAATGGTGCCAAGTATGAGGTGACAGCAAACAAAAGTTTAATATGTATCATTTGGGGAAGCTGAGCAAATCCCTCATGCACAATAGTGAAAGAACAAGAACAATATGGAAGGAAATAGCAGCTCCATTACAAGGATTTTTGATGAATCTATTGAACTGTATGTCATACAATACCATTGGAGACCAGTAAATATTTCAGTCACAGTTTCCATTATCTGAATTAGTGCTGGACTGGAATGCCCCAGATAATGAAAAAGCATATTTCTGGCCACCAGCTTGGTGTTTTCTGGCCAGCACATCCCATACATAGCATCCTTGCATATGAAAGTTTGTTATTTTGAGTATGGCTTAAAGGCTTCCTAGTTTAAGCATAGCATGGAACTAATGCAGAGTCAAATGCAATATTCCTGTGTTCTTGTTTCCTTAAAAAAATAAGCATGGGAAAGTATGAAGGGGCAGTCCAGAGGAATCTTGGCAACACAATGCAGATGTACCTGAATGGACTCTGCATAAAGCTGGTACAGTCCAGCAAAGATCATCAGTTTGTGCCTATTTACCATACAGCTTTAACTACACCACAGCTAGTACAAAGTATAGCTAAATTTGCATAGATTTGTTCAGCTGTCACTGACTCCACAAACTGGGTAGTCTGAAAACTCAAGTCATGGATAATAAAAATAATTACTTACACCTATATTTAAGAAGGTTAAGGAAAAGGAGAAATTACTTTACCTGGGAAACTTTAAAGAATAAGGAAGTGCAGTTCAAGCATGCATGCATGCAATTGAGGATGGGATAAAATGTGATGTGGCTTTAATCTAAAAACCCTTTGCCAGATTTTTTTTTTTCTCCCAAGAGACCTGTTTTGTGTTTGGTTGGATGGTTGGTTTGGAGGTTATTGGTTGGGTTGTTTTGTTTTGGTTTTTCCATAAGGAAAATGTGATAGATATGATCTGTAGGGACTTCAGCATATTTGATGTATTGCCTCATAGGAAACTATTAGTGAAGATGGAGACGATGGGGATCAGTACAAAACCAATAAGCTGGTAAAGAGCTGGCTAAAGAGAACTGTCATTTGTGCTGAAAAGCAGAAGTATGAGTTTGCAGGGAGATTACTAATGTATTTTTTTAGAATTAATGACACTGTATGGATATTGTTATTCCTCAGCCTAATCTGTCCTTCCTGTATAGTTCATAACTAGGTATTACATTACACTACTACTAATTTTTGTTATTCCATCATATTCCCAAAATGCCTTTTATGTGGAGGTTCCCTTTGTTTCCCAGCGCTCTAGGTCATTTCTATGCTATTAGGCTTTTTTCTTTCATGTGTGAGAGAACATATGTATATGATTTTATCTTTTCACAGAAATTTTAATTTGTTTTTGTTTTATTTGGTACCTTTTTTAGTGATTATGTGTGTGTGATTAGCTATGACATCTATGTGAACCCCTATGTGATTAGCTGGACATCCAAGAGCTGTTTTGGACTCAGGTCAAACAAAATGTTTCTTTCCTTCTCTAGCTTCCTCTGGCCCTCTGCTTCCATTTACCAGCAGCTAAAATCGAGGAGGTGCAAATAGGTCAGGAAAGACAGGAAGAAGTAGGAAGTAGGGAATCTGGAGTTTTCAGAGGTTAGTAAATAATGATAAATTAATGGTACTCGCTGCAGGCCTAAGACATACTGACATGATTGGATTCACAGACAGACACAGCCACTTCTACTGAAACAGACACTAGGAAGCAGGAGTCAGATGAGTACTTCCTCTTCAGCCTGGCAGAACAGTAATTCATTACAGCCCTTACTTCAGATGGGAGGACCACCTGGATCAGAGTTCTTAAGCTGGCAAGCTGAATGAAATACTCAAAGAACTTTCTTCTTCTGCTGTGTCCCTGTAGAAAAAAATAATTCATGATTACTGTGTCAGAGAGAGAGGGAGCATGAGTTAGGAGTTCTGTAAAATAATAATTGGGAGACGAAAAAGGAGGAGTCCTGGGTTTCCAATCCTTGTAAGTCATCCAGTGATTACTTAATATAAAATGAAGAAATAATTCTGAGAACACAGGAAAACAAACAGGGAATTACTCAAATTAATTGTCTCCAAAATCATACATACCATCCTTTTTCTTCCTCTTTTGTTTTGCCATTTCCTATAATATGAGAAAAAGCATGCCCCATAACGATTTGGTATTCTTCAAGGGAAAAACATGATTTTGAGATCAGGCTAAAATGTAGTCTCACCATATTTTGGTGAGTGCTTTGGTTGTCAGTCAGTTGGGTTAGGTGGGGAGATAGGAGAAAGAGAAAGGGAATATTAATACTATAATTTGCTCCTCTTCTGGGGGTATTTTAAATAAGTGATCCTTGTTCTGCTCCCGAGAGGACTGATTTATGTCTCTAATTTGAGGGCAGCATCCTTGATTGCAAATTTTACTCTGCCACATGCACAAACACTTAAAGCTCCAAGAGTGGTTTTAGAGTTGTCTGTCTGTTACCTTTCTGAGGTGTTTCTGTTTACATTTTTTACAAGATCTTAGAAACTTCATTTAGACCCACAGATTTTACTAACCAAGTAATAAAAGCCTAACAGTGGCTGTCACGATCCAAAAGGAGATGTTCAGGATGACCTTCTTTCCCTTGGGACTAATGACCAAGTTTGTGACCCTCGTGAACTGAATTGAGGTGAAACGATACCAGCCAACAAATGTTATGATTTATTAATACACAACACAAGGCCTATAGGTAGACAGAATAACTCAATGGCAATTACTTAACTGGATAAGCAAATCCCATGCCATGCATTTCTGAGAAGAGAGGAGGAGAGAGAGATAAAGGAAAGAGATATCACCACCCGTGAATCCAGTGGCATCCCATCAGTCCTCTTCACTGTGAGTGTTTTGGTTGTAGGTGTCCCGCCTGAGCTTCTGGTGGTACCATTTTTACAAAGTACAAGTCCCAAAATAACTGGTTCCAAGAAACTTCATGCATATGCACAGTGGGTGTGATGCTATGTGAGGGTAAGTGTGCTCTGGTTCTGCGCAGGCTCAGTGTATCCCAGGTGGTTGCAGGGGGAATAATTTGGGGTCACATCAGATGAGACCCTCCCCAGGATCGACAACCTAGTACCCTGCACATGTGCAGTTAGCTGTTTACAGGCACCAAAACCACGGGATGAGAGGGCGGAAAAAATATTCTCTCAGTCCTGCATCTGCAGGGTCAGAAACCAGTGTCTAGTTCTTTCCTGTAGTTTCAACACCTGCTACGTGCCTGAGTCAGCAAAGCTCACACCTTTTTGTACCAAGAACACATTTAAGGCAAATGTCCATTCATCCATCCACCGCAAGTGGCACGCAGGATTTTTATCTCTGGGCCTTTTTGTCTTTTGGAAGATCTTATGATGATACTCATTTTTTAAAGCTTATATCTAATGCCTAGAAATACCTGCCTCAAATCATTGGTTGGTCTTCACACATACTATGAAGTACTCACATTTATTGAATTAGCTTCCTTGTTTTCTGCTGTTGGTCATATATAATTTCAAATAACACACCTTGTAGAGACCTACCTTTCTCACAAACAGCTACTCACTGTCCTGGATCATGGCCCCTAATAGTTGTGATAGAAGGTTCTAAGACTTAGGAATTTTGACTTGGATACAAATGCATTCTTTCTCAAGAGAATAACAAACACTAGACCTTCACTAGATACATCCAGGGTCAAACTAAGTTGATATACTGTTAAAAGACATTAACTCATTGAAAATTAGACATTGTAAAAGAAAAAATAAAATATCTTTCGACAAGAAAAATTAATTTAGTTTGATCTCCAAGCTGGTAAGATACTGTCATGTTAAAGTGACTTGAAATTTAGGTTTGCTGGAAAACATAGCTTTTGAAATAGTTTTTGGGAAAGGCAGGATCAACTGATTAGATTGTAGATATAAAAGCACTGCTGTAAAAACAGTTTCGCTTTGTTTTGTTTTGTTTATCTATAACATCTGTCAATACAGGTAGTGTACTTCTATGTCTATTCTGAATTTTCCTTCATATGTTTCACAGGTTGCAGTTATTTATGTGAAGATTATTCATTGCATTTGAGAGTATGGATTTCCATTACTGAGTAACTAGTTCATGCTCTTTGTTAAGATATAATTTTTACATATCAAAGGAGAGCAGTGTATGTTGAGGTCTGAATGACTGCCATGGGGCATAATAACGCCCTATGTTAAAAGCTGCCACATGCTGCCTATAATCCTCAAGTTTACCAAAATGGGCCCGAGTCATGTTTGAAGAACTTTCTTTTGAGAGGAATATTTTTGTTTGTTTTGTTATGAAATTAACAAATCTTTACAGGATTTTACATATCCAGGCATTTTACTTCTTTATTGAAAAAGTAGCAGCCTCACAATAGCTTATCTGAAGGATCCTACTTTGCAGAATCTGTACCTTATTCCTAATAGGAATAACTAATAATAATAGTAATGATAGAAATAAATTCTACATAGTATTCCATGAAACCAGGAACACTATATCCAAACAATAAGCCATATAAGCAACAATGCAAACAGATTAATCATTTATTGTTCAGATAATTTCTCCATCTTCCTGTCCCAGACTTTATTCACAGACACTTTTCTTGTATCTCAAGGACACAGAGGACATTTCTGTCTGGATTTATGCTGATCTTTTTTCAGTCTTTCAAACTCAGCATCACCCAAAAATTTTCTATTTCCTTTTCAAATTTAGTGGAGATTCCACCCATTTCATCATTCTCTTCCTCTTTTGCAACTGCCATCCTTATGTGAACCTAGTTTGATGCTCACCAGTTTTAGGAATTTGCATTTAAACCAATAACATCATTTTCATTTTCGCATTAAGACAGCTTTTCTCATGACAGTTGCTTTACTGTCATTATAATTTACCACTGTTGAGAGTTTTTATAAAGATGAAATTACTTGTAAATTCCATTCTACATTTCTTCCAAATACGGCTTCATATTATCATTTGAGTCAGCTTATCTGTCCCAGCATTATCCCTGAAGTCACATTAATTTCAGGTATGGAAGCCTTAGAAAGATAAAATGATTCATCTGTGGTTTTCTACCTACGTAAAATAACACCACAATGATTTTCCTCTAGGTTTTTTATTTACATTGCAGGTTGATAAAAAAGGCCTGCTCCTATTAGAAGCCATAAAAATCTCATAATGGTCATAATGTTGTAGCAAGTTAACATACGATGTAGCTTAATTGGAGCTTCCTAACATCAGACCATACTCAGAGCTCAGATTTAGCAATCTCTGTCAAAACCTTCCCTTTGTGTAACAGCTATAAAGCTGTCACATATGATGTTCGCGCTTCTGTCTATCACTACTACCTAGTTATTCACATATTATTCGGACGTCCTCTTTGGTACATGTGTTGGACTGCCTTTTAGTAGACTTGCACTAGTTCTGACAAATGCTTTCTGACAGCAATAGGAGACATTACAATTCAAAAGAAAAAGAGAAGCAAGATACCCCTTGTAACTCAGTTTTATGGGACATGTCTGTGTTTACTTTGTAACCTGTTCTCCCTTCCATGCTGCTGTCAGTTTTTTATCAATGTAAACTGAAAGGTTCAAAGAAGCTGGGGATCTGTTAATCCTCTGTACCTATACACGTTTTGGTGCAGAATAATGCCTTACATCAACAGTAAGCATGAACAACAAACAGATGCTGCAACTTAAAGTATTTTAATCTTGTATGGGTGCACTACAGAAGTGGAATGTATGTATAGGCATTCTATATCAAACATTTTCAGCTGTAAGGTCAGTAAATGAATAAGGGAAAAGAAAAAGACTAAGACCCAGTTAGAGGGTAACTGAATTCCAGCATGATGCAGCTGTGAAATGGATAAAACAACTCTTAAGATCTCTTAGCAAGATATTTTTCAATAAAGGTAGGGAGCTATCATTGCATGTTTCAAATTTCTGATGTTGTGTGCAGGTACAGACACATGTAAAAAGAAAGAGATCCAGAGGAAAGAATACCTATTTTTAAAATAGAGTTTTTAAAAGCTCAGCTTGTTTAACCTATGTAAATAGAGACTTAAAGGGAGTATATTTCTTTACTGACATGTGTTGAGGGTGAGTAAGTACCAAGACAGGATGAAAATCAGTTGGATGAAGGGATAAAATTGTTAAAAAAGCAAGAGATGTAAAACTTGCCATGAGTAAGTTTAGATCCAGAATTAGAAGGTTTGCAGCCATCTAAAGAGTGAAGTCTGAAGTTCCTATAATCCTCCAATGGAGCAATTGGTGCAAGATACCAAAACTGTTTTAGATAGAGTCTAAAAAGCATGTAGAAGGGATTATGGAGCTAAGTAGGAGAATTCTCAGAGATATAATTTTACACCCACACTATGAGCTGGGATTTCTAAGGTATCCATACATCCAAAGGCGGTTGACTAGAGACTGCATTATTTGTTTGTATTATTTTCACGTGGGTAGGGCTTTTGGGTAAGAAAATAATTGGGACCATATTTTCTTGCCTCTGAAGCATGGACTTGTCCACAGCCAAAAAACTCCCATATATAGGCTGTCCTGTTGCTCCTACTGAATCCTAAATGTAATTGAATACCTTGCCGATATGGTCTGTTCGGGTTTAAAGCAGTTACTGGACTTGACTTGCAAGGGTTGAGCGTTTTTCCCCCAAGTACCTGTGTTTTAAAGCCTCATCTTTTTTAAGATGTACAATATGCAATATTCCCTAGAGTCATCCAGGAGGTTTGTTTCAGAGATTTTTAACTCTTGCAGTAAATTTCTACATTAGCAATGTTCTGAATCCTTCCTGCTCTCCTTTTGTGTCATAGGGTGTTTGTAGGTTTTAGTCTTTCCTGCAGGTCTTGCATTTAGTACAGGGTGTTGAGAAAGACCCATGGACTCTGGAGAGATGTAGAAAAAATGTGTTTACACAGAAAAAGAATCAGGGAATCATAGAATGGTTTGGGTTGGAAGGGACCTTAAAGATCACCTAGTTCAAAACCCTCTGCCATGGGCAGGGGCACCTTCCACCAGACCAGGTTGCTCCCAGCCCCATCCAGCCTGGACTTGAACACTGCCAGGGATGGGGCATCCACAGCTGCTCTGGGCAACCTGTGCCAGTGCCTCACCACCCTCACAGTAGAGAATTTCTTCTACTGAGTGGTTCATCTGTCAAATCCATGCCTTTCCCATTTAGAGACAAGGATGTCGTGTGGGAAAGTGTCAAAAGCTTTGCACAAGTCCAAGTAGATGACGTCAGTTGTTATTCCCTCATTCGTCAATGATGTAACCTTGTCATAGGAGGCCACCAAATATGTCAGGCACGATTTGCCCTTAGTGAAAGCCATTCGGCTATCACCAGTCACCTCCTTATTTTCCATGTACCTTAGCATAGTTTCCAGAAGGATCTGCTCCATGATCTTACCAGGCACAGAGGTGAGACTGACTGGCCTGTAGTTTCCCAGGTCTTGCTTTTTTTCCCGTTTTTAAAAATGGGGGTTACATCTCCCCTTTTCCAGCCCATGGGAACTTCACTGGACTGCCACAACTTCTCAGATATGGTGGACAGTGACTTAGCCACTTCATCTGGCAGTTCCCTCAGGACCCACAGATGCATCTCATCACGTCCCATGGACTTGTGCATCTTCAAGTTTCTTAAATGGTCTTGGACATGATCTTCTCCTATACTGGGTGGCTCTTCATTTTCCCAGTTCCTGCCTTTGCCTTCTGCAACTTGGGCAGGGTGGCTGGAGCAGTTGCAAGTGAAGACTGAGGCAAAAAATGTATTGATTATCTCAGCCTTCTCCATGTCGCAGGTAACCAGGTCTGCCATTTCCTTCCAGAAAGGGACCACATTTTCCCTTGCTTTTATCACTGACGTACCTATAGAAGCTTTTCTTCTTGCCCTTGACATCCCTGGCCAGATTTAATTCTATCAGGGCTTTAGCTTTCCTAACCTGATCCCTGGCTGATCGGTCAATTTCTCTGCATGCCTCCCAGGCTACCGGTCCTTGCTTCCACCTCCGGAGGCTTCCTTTTTGTGTTTGTGTTTGTCCAGGATGTCCTTGTTCATCCATGCAGGCCTCCTGGAGTTTCTGCCTGACTTCTTCTCTGCTGGGATGCATCACTCCTGAGCTTGGAGGAGGTGATCCTTGAATATTAGCCAGCTTTTGTGGGCCCCTCTTCCCTCCAGGGCTTTTTCCCATGGTACTCTACCAAGCAGATCCCTGAAGAGGCCAGTGTCTGCTCTCCTGAAGTCCAGAGTAGTGAGCTTGCTGTGCACCCTCCTCACTGCCTTGAGGGTCTTGAATGCCACCATTTCATGGTCGCTGCAGCCAAGGCTGCCCTTGAGCTTCACATTCCCCACCAGCCCCTCCTTGTTGGTGAGAACAAGGTCCAGCATAGCACCTCTCCTTGTTGGCTCCCCTATCACTTGGAGAAAGAAGTTATCAATGCATTCCAGGAACCCCCTGGATTGCTTATGCCCTGCTGTGCTGTCCCTCCAACAGGTATTGGGGTGATTGAAGTCCCCCCGAGGACCAGGGCTTGTGAACATGAGGCTGCTCCTATCTTGTCTGTAGAGGGCCTCATCTGCTCAGTCTTTCTGGTTGGGTGGCCTGTAGCAGACCGCCACTACAATGTCACCTGGCCCTGCCCTACATTTAATCCTGACCTGTAAACTCTCGGTTGGCTCCTCATCCATCCCCAGGTGGAGCTCTATGCAATCCAGTTGGTCATTGACATAGAAGGTGACATCCCCTCTCATCACCCTGCCTATTGTTCCTAAAGAGCCTGTATCCTTCCTCCCCAAGACTCCAGTAAGAGGAGCCATCCCACCACCACCAATTAATTGCTCACTACCCGCTGACCGATGCGCAGCCAGTCCCCAAGCAAGAATCAGCCTGCCCCAGCCAGCTGCCCCAGTTTATACACTGAGCATGACGTGCCACGGTATGGAATAGTCCTTGGCTAGTCTGGGTCAGCTGTCCTGCCTATGTCTCCTCCCGATTTCTTGTGCCCCTCCAGCCCTCTTGCTGGCAGGGCCTGAAAAACTAAAAAGTCCTTGACTTAGTATAAACATTACCTAGGAACACCTAAAAACATCAGTGTGTTATGAACGTTGTTCTCACACCACCAAAGCCAAAATACAGTGCTGTACTAGCTACTAATAAGAAAATTTACTCTATCCCAGATAAAACCAGGACAAACCTAGAGAACTAGCCTAGCTACCTGAGTGATCCATATTGCTGCTGTGTTTCTACCACTCACTGGCAAGCAAACTGAAGTTTCCTTCAGGAAATTTAAACTGCCACAGATACTATCCACTCTTTCCAAATCCCCAGAATACATAATTCCAAGGTAAATACTACCTTCTTTAATAATCTAAAATTTTTACAACCTCCTTGTGATTTACTTATGCCCTTGGCATCTGGATTCAATATAAAGTTCAGCAAACTGAGGGCAATTAGCTGCATATCTTGGTGATAAAAAGCTTTTAATGTGGCCTCCATAATCTCATGGTCCTTAAGATCTAGTGATTTTTCTTGGAAATAACTCAACAGGGTTTTCTATACCTGTTTCTATATGTACATCATACAGTCCAGGTTATTACAGTGGTTTTCTGTGTAAATTTTAAAATGCAGTACATAAGAGTGAAAAAAGATACCCTATAGAAGGAAATCATATGTGATCAGTTTTCTTTGATATTTTATATTAACATTTCTGTTGTCTTAAATCTGAAGAAATACAGGTTTTAATTTTATTTCATAGGAAACCATGAAATGTTCTTCTTTCAGTCGTAGGTTAATGTACAGAAAAGCTGACCTTCTCTAGTAAAAGACATACATCTTACATTAATATTACAGTAATGTTTTAATTTGGATGCTTACCTGATGAATTTTATTAAAGTAGTATCATTTGATTGTCAGAGAGCAATGCAGTTATGGTAGTTCCAGTCCTCTGATTAATATAACTGTTTTGATTTTTTGCTTTAAATCAATTTTGCTTAGCTGATTAAGCCATTTAAAAGCAAGCATTTATTATTAAATATTAACCATAGTTAGCCTTATATCTGTGGGAAGAAAACTAGAACATTATGAGCAGAACAGTAGGTAAGAGGAAAACAGGGCAATGTTATTTTTCAAAGCATCACAAAAATACCTGCAATGTTATAGGCATACAAAACAGCCAGTGTCTTGTATCTCATCTTCTCCATTAGTGGTATCTCAAAACACTTTAAGGAATTAAATACATTTAAGAGCAGAGGAAGAGACAGAGATCCTTAAATGCAGGAAGCTATTTTTTCCCCTTGCAAATTTGTGCTGTTAAATTGAAGCTTCATAACTACATAAGAGTTATCTCTGTAATGTAAGGGTTTATTTTCCGGTTGATACAAGTAAGGTTTTCCACAGGTAAGCCACAGGATCAGTGCTGGGTCATGATGCATCTGCTTAAAGCTCCTGACACATCAAGAGGAAGATAGATGCCTGTTGTTGGAAGGAAACATGTTAGACAACTGCTCCCTAAGGCTCTAGTGTTCATAGTAATTGTTAAATCATTTACATCATACATTATCAGGAGCAATATAGCTACAGTAAATGACTCACACGTATCTGCCTTTTTGTATTTACAGTGGAGAGATGGTAACTGCCAAGTTTCATAGGTGCTGATAAAAGCAATACACTGGTTTAAATAATCTTGTGCTACTTCACAATGTCCAGATCTAGTAGAGATTCTCAGAAAAATACTGTAAAATCCACTTAAGAATTAACTCTGCTTTAGTATCATTGGCATGAAAATACAATCTTTTAAGTGAATGCTGTAACACCTCTCTCTCTACTTAAATTCTAATTTCAGTAGTTTAGATTTATTTTATAGTCTATTCATTCTTTAGAAACACAATAGGGACACAATTCATGTTTCATAATATGTACAAGGTTACAATTTCTAATCAGTGTCTTCAGAGCTTTTTCTGGAGAACAGGTAATAGATTTGTGAGAAAACAGAGAAATTAACTACCATGATAATGGTGCCAGGTGTAAAAACTATATATATATTAGCAACTGGCTTTAATTTTGATTGATGCAAGTTTTCTTTCATGAAAATATGGTACTTCAGTACAATTATGAAATGCTGCTTTGTGGTGCTATTCTACCTCTCGAGCATTTGTTTTAAATATTTCAATTTTGCTTACCTACATTGAATAATATAAGTATGGAGAAATTCTCCAATTTCTGCCTTTACTCTCTTACTGATAATTAGACCCAAGGGATGTAGGAGCAATGCAAAAGCAAAGTAGCCTGCTTCTCATGGAAAGAGTCCCACATAATGTTAGGCAGGAACAAAAGATCTGGAGAAAACTAGGCTGATGCTACCTGCCTGGAAAGAAGATAGCTGCAATGCGAGGTTTAGGGTCAGAGATGACTAAAATAAAGAATTCAAAATTCCCCTTAGAGGACCTCTATTAGGGAAACGGGATGCAGAAGTCATAATGCTGTCCCATGTTAATACAAAGTGAATGTAATGGTTTTGAATGAGGTAAACTGGAATGCAAAGGGTTGGCTTGTTGTGGGTTTTTTTTGTTGGTTTTTGTTTTTTTGTTTTTTTTTTTTACATTGGAAACTCACAGTAACCAAAGGCTTTAACTGTGACCTTGAAACCATAAATCCAACTCCTAATCAAAGGTGTGATGTAAAGGAAGTAATGCAGTTTATCATGTACATTTCCACCCCTCCTTGATTTCTGCAATAGAACTTTCTTTCTGGTAACAAAGCATTACACTTTTTGCCCTGTGGTTTCTAAGAATTCAGAACATCAAACTGCAAAATTCCATGTATTCCTCTTGTCTGTGTTGACAGGAGAGGACACTCAGTAACTTACAGGAAAAGTTCTTACTGAGCTATTATGTCTAAGTAATAATACGCTAACGCCTTTGTTGAAGTTACAATCATTTGTTTAGGTGCAGAGTTCCAGTACTTCAAGTAACTTTATATGAGTACAGGCATCTGTTTTCATAGTCATTTCCAGGATGATATCCAGGAACTATTGAATCATGGCTTAAGAAACATTGGTAGCTGGTGCATTTGTAATAAATGCTAACTGTGTTTTCAACACTTTGCAAAACAAAGACAAAAGCCAGCTCCTAGTCCTGAAACTGTCCTTGTGTGTTTCTATTTATGGCGCTTCTCTCTTTGTAGCATCTAGATACTTTTCCTATCCTGAGCTATGATCTCCCAGTATAGATGGCAGAATAATAAGTGGATAAAAAGGGTTTTACTTGTATACAATTTCCAAACCATGTTCTAAACATTCTGAAAGGTTTTGTATAATAGATATATGAATAACCTAACAGAGACAATACCATTCCAAGTCTGATAAGCTGAAAACAAATAGACAATTCTTATTTTTCTGAAGGAACTGTTTGAAGTCTGCATATGGCCATTTAAAATCATTATTGGCAATCATTATCGGCCATTGTAAATCCTAAAACAGAGCTATGGCCATCCACACCTAGAAAGCTGAAACAATAGTATAACTGATGCCTGAATCTGAATTAAAAATACAAAATAAACTAAGGGGTTTTTTATTTATTTATATTATTTATTACAAAATAAACACAATTATTTTTCATGTGAACAGAAATTACTTTGCTCTTCCTAGGAAAATGCTAATCTTGGGAGTTTTGATTTTCAAAAATAAAAATAAATCACTTTGTGGATGGAAAGGATAAAAGTATAACTTTCAAAGTAATGTGTCAGCAAGGTAAGGAATAATAGGTTTCTTTTGCATATGTTTCAGTATTTCTGTAATATTCTGAAGTTAATGCAGCATTTAAAGATCTTGAAAATTATCCTTGGACTACAGAAAATAGGCTACATTTCAGGAAGACCTAAGGAACATTTCCTGATCATTTTCTGCTACTTAACAAGAAGTACAATGTTTAATTGCTGATTTGATTTAGTCTTTTTCACAACAAAATTGTTTTCCAATCAGAATATGCATGCCAGTTCATATTACTGAATGACATGCCTGACTGGAAAAGGTCAAACAATTTATAAGTTGCTTTTAAAAAGTGAAATGAAAAAAAAGCTGTCAAAAGCAGAAGGTGAAGTGAGTTGATTCTTCACCTGCCAAGGTTGAATGCATTGAATTTTAAGCAGAGTTTTAATCTTATATTAAGAGCTGTTCTCTGTTCTTAGTTTATTACAGGCTGCAAGCTGTTATGCTTTTATTCTTCTTGAAAATGTTAGTCATAAGATAACATAGGCTTGGCCTTCTGGCCTCATCCTTTGCCTTCTTTACAGATTCATCCTGTATAGCACCAGCTAAAAGGGCAGATGTATAGTCTGGGAAGTTTTCCAGATTCAAGCTACTTAACACTGAATGCATACAAAGTATGCATTGTGGGATCTTGTTAGTCTTGTCATAAAAATGCACCAAGGCTGAACAGGTATTCTGCTTCTACCAATGCTTGTGTGCATCTTGGCCTGCTACTTTATTTGCTCCTAATCTAATGAGAGGTTCCTTTTTTTTTACAGAAATACAGATTTAGAATTTGGGTTTCATAGGAGTAGTGATAGGAGGTTTAAGTTTTATTGACAAAATGATGCAAATATTCTATTAAAAATTCCTATGGCTGAGGGGACTTCATGTGGAATTATTAGATCCTGTTGTATGCTGAAAGTATTGCCAGAACTGGTGCTCTCTGTCTTTCTACCTAATGATCTAGCATCTTAATTAGACTTAGAAAATTATTTGAGAAAGTATCCCTCAAATCACATGAATGGCCTGAAACTATTCTTCTGCTTCTTCAGAAGGGAGGGTGATTCAAACGCATCAGGTTCTGGATAACAGAAAATATTTTGTCACTGATTCATTAACCTAAATGAGAAAATTAGCAAGCAGTAATGAACTACATATAACCACTGATTTTACAAATAGGATTTAGGGGGTTTTAAGTAGCACTCTTCATCTTCACCACAGAAATACATTAATATGCTATTTTTTGAATTCTTCAGACAATTTAATGAAATCTTCTAGGGGTTGTGGTTGGTTTTTTTTTTTTATTTTGTGCTGTTGAGAGCAATTTCTCAGTGGATATGAATACAGGAAGAGGCTGTGTACGAAGTCCTGTTAACACCAGATTTAAAGACAATAAAGATTTGGTTTTAAACGTGCTGTGAAGACAGGCTGAAGAATTTACTTTTGTTAAGCCTGGAGAATGATGACTTTGGGGAGACCTAGTAGCAGCCTGTCCATACCTGCAGGATGGTCAGTGAGAAACTGAGCCAGGCTGCCCACAGCAGTGTGTGGGGGGATGATGAGACAACAGTCATAAACTGAAGCAGGACCATTTTTGGCTAGCTAAAAATTTCCTTCACAATAATAATTCAGTATTGGATTATCGTATCAGGCCCGTGAGAGCTCTGGCCCAAGTAGAGAAAGCCCTGAGCAACCTCTGTGAAGTCAGTGTGGGTCCTTTTCAACCTGAATAATTTGTGATCATACGATATACAAAAGGCTTGGAAGAGGAGAGAAGCAAGAAGTGTAATAGTCTAACATTTAGAGATATCCTATGTGTAGACATTACTGTTTTGTAAACACAGGAATTTGAAAATTATGAGGAACTATTTTTAATAGAAGAACGGCAAAGCCAATTCTACTGCCTAATGCAAGAGAAAAAAAAATAAAGGATTTGGCGTAGAATTATTACCTTCTGAACATGACACAAATATTATCCTATTTTGTTTTGCATGATATAGTATAGATCTTTATTTAAATTTGATTCATCTTGGTAGTTTCCTTCAATATGATGATTGGCCTAAAGCGTGATGAGAGTTTGTTAGATTTGGCCTAGGTCAGCAATCAAAATCATCATTTAAAATCACTGAAATTGACTTAAATTGAAATGTAAAAAGCAAAAGGCCTGGTGAAATGACTGAATCCACTTTTTGTCTTTTTTAAGAATTAAGGCTTTCTAGAAGAATGGCACCTGCAATTACACTAATAGAATAAAATGGGACAACTTTACAAGGCCTTTCAGTCCTTAGGTTTCAGAATAATGACTGGGAGTTTTCTAGTAGAAGCTTTTAATAATGCTCTATTTATAGATACTTAGGGATATTATACTTTTGTGGCATTTTTTAGAAAATACTAGAAAGAAATCTGGAGTAGATGTCCCAGTATGAAATACATCAAACTCAGCATTTCACACATTTCTTGGTCTCTGGTGTGCTACAAGAACATCTGAAATTAACTCATTTTCCTAATTCTGTAACTGGCTATCCAAGATTGCATTAGGAGTTACAGATTCATAAAAGCCTAAATTATTATCACCATAGGAGTTTCTCATCTTTCATTTTCATGTTCTCTGAGACCTTTCTCTACTGTAGGATATGTTCTATTCTTCTGTTGTGTCTTGGGGAAAGAAAAAGCAAAGGCTTTATTTATGTAGCTTCCCTAGCCTTCCCCATCACCACTACATCTATGTAAAATGCACCAAACATTTTTATATGTCCTTTCTGCTTCAGTTTTCATACATTACATACATTATTAATTTTGATTTCTGTATGGTACAAGGCCTGATTTTTCTTTTACATTTGTAAAGTACCTAGCACACAGCAAAATACAGGCAAGCAACATAAGAGAACAGCATCTAAAAATGTTATATCAATCATTTCCATTATGCAACATTTTCATAGTGGCATATGTTTTCTTATTTTTTTTCATATGCTATTTTATTAATGTATTGGAGAGTAAAATAAGGTGAGAGATGTAAGGGGTTTAATTAAGGATAAAAAGTTTGGCCTTCAGACAGGATACTTCTAATGCAATTTTTTTATACTAAAATACCACCACAGGTTTTACTATATAGCATTGTCCATTTATAAAAATATGAAAATAATGTGTTAGAATCTAGGAAATTATTCTTATTATTGGTTACCAGCATTTTTATGTAATCCAGTACATAGTTCCAGTTATAATTGCTATCAGCATTCCTTTAATTGATACATAACTCCTGACTCATTTTGATTAACATAATTACAGTCTCTTATTGTGTTAGATTTTGAGACTAGGAGGGGGAAAGGTAAGGGTTTATATTAAAATTACTATCAGAGGTTCGATGCTATGCAAATAATTGAAATTTTATGATATCCTGTTTGTTTACTGCTTCCAAGTGAAACCTATTTCACAAGGATGCAAAACGAATTCCAAGCAGAAAAAATCTTTGCAAGTAAATATATGCAAATAAATATGTTGTTCCAGAAAAGAGAAACATGAGTTTGTTCAAAAAAAAAAGAATTAATAGTCATATTGTCTTCAGGTAACTCTTTTATTTTTAACATTAGATTTTAATAATTTTTTGTGATATCCTCCAGGATGTTTGGGGTTAGTACCTAAAAAAAAATTAAATAAACCTAAACAAATTAATTATTGCACAAGACTTCTTTGCTTTATGTTACACAAACATAAGATATCTTCTACTTAATAAAATCTTCATACTTTATTTTAGCTTCTAATCTCTTTTTGTTGTTTTCCCCCCACTGCACATATATTAAACTATCCTGAGGTAAACATATGGAATTTTAAGTATTTTAAGCATATCAGTTACATTTTGAGTGGAAAGCTGTTATCATTTTGACAGGTTGGGCTTGTCTCCGCACAGAGAATTTTTTCCAAACCATGAAGTGTTGCAATCAACTACCTTGTATAGAATAATATTTTACTCCTGTTGCTCTGTTTAACCATGGCCATGCATTTTTTGCTTTTTATGTGATTGGTGTTTCTATTTAAATGAGACACTGTACTGGGAGAGTAAATTAATAGTTTGAGATTTTTTGTATCTCTTGGGTTATAACCTGTCACTGTTGATATGAAACATCAGAGGATTACAATAAGGTACTGAATCCCTCCTGTAAAATGAAAGATGGACATACGGTATAGGCAAGCACATGAGCATTTTTAGAAAATCATTGTGAAGTAAATGAATTTTCCCAATGACTTAGAAGGGATTATTAATATGGAAATGTATTTCTAAGATTGTGTTTTCACCTATTATTTCCTATTATTGCTACAGTTTAAAACTTTTATCTATTTTTTTCTGTTTCTAAAGATTTTTCTTCTTCATCTTGCAGTTACCTTGACCATATCCATAGATCTTCCTTAAAGCTGCCCCTACGTCTGCTCTACAGTTCCTATTATGTTTCTTAGTAGTAGATTCTACAAGGCATGGGAAAAATTTTGTAAATGCTTTTTAATCATAATAACGATTAAATAATAATTAAAATTAATCAAAATAATTTAATTTCAATCAATAAAGGGAGATCTGTCTCACTGCCTTTAGTGAGGCAAGCCAAGATTGAAATTCCTGGATAAATTCCAAAGAGCTCCAAATCAAATTTCTGTCGTCACTCATATAACCAGTATGCATGCACTGAGATGAAGTACAGGATATATGGGATAGAATTATGGTCTTTAGCTGCTCTTCAAATGGCAGCTTGTGCCTTCTCAAGTTTTGTGTAGGCTTATGAGCACTTCAGTCCTGAATCTGAATCAGTGATCATATTTTCTAATGTTCCAGCTATTAGAAGCTACCTGGTCTTTCAAATTATTTATTAGGACTGTAGACAAATGCATTCTATCCTTTAACAATCCTGAAGGTTAAAATAAACTGCTTGACTGTCTTAGCAGAGGAAAAGCTGTAATCAGAGAAGACTGTAATACAAATGGAAACAATATGATACAAATTGCTGCTTATTGACACTGGTTGATTTACAGCATAATAGGCACATAAAAAATTAATTTTAACTTTTCATACATTTTACATCTGGTTTTCTCAGTCTTCATTGTGTAAGTTGTGTTAGCAATCTGTTCAAGCTCAGTAGTGAAAACAATAGGTTTCAGTAATAAGAATTCAAACGACTGTGTGAGGCTGCTTGATTTTCGACGATGCTTAGATCACGGTGCTTATTATAGGCACTGCATGAAGAACACAGTAATTGCATGGGAAGTTCATGAAGGCCAAAGGAAAGTTTCAGATTCTCTGAGACACATTCAGAAAATGTGTCACAGGAGATTGTAAGGGCATGCAAGCAGGGAAAACTCAAGTTTTCAGTTCATTTGCAATGAAAAGTTTGTTTTCAAATCACTATAAGCTTTCCTTTAAGAAGTGGGTGGATGGCATCTACATGGCCCAAAATTTTTAAATTTACCTAAAGATAAAAATATTGATACTTATAAATCAAGGCCAGAAATTACTCTTTTTTTAGTAGTTTTGAATTCTCTCATTTATAAATATTTTATATTGTCCTAGAAAATGTCACAATGAAACACAGGTAGAAATAAAGATCTTATCTCTTCCCCAGTTCTCAAAAACAGTAGTAAGCTCCTATGAAATACTCTTTCTTGACAAAGTTACATGTTCAATTTTTTGCATTTTGGGGGTTTTTTTGGTTGTTGGGGTTTTTTTTGTTGGTTGGTTTTTTTTTTTCCAGTGGAGGTTGACTAAAATAATTTGTAATTGAATATAGGGAGAACATTCATACTTCCAGAACATTGAGCTCGAAGACATACCATATTTCCCAGGCACTGCATATTCAATAAAGCCTGTATCTGGAAGTGATGTCCACTGTCAGCTTTTTTTATAAGAACCCAATATAGCTCATGATTTCTGTTCAGCTATGGAAATAACAGATATACAGAGATGAACTAGTGGAATTGTACCACCATTTCCATATTGAAGTTTAACATCATCTAATTGTGAAACATGTAAATTTCTCAGGGGAAGGAGTGCCTTCCTACTTCTATCTAGACCCAACTCTAGAGGAACATCAGGAAGTTTTCTCAGTTCCATTCAGAGGCAACTGAAGCAATGCTCACCAACTTGGATCATCTTGTAATTGTACCATGTCAAGCACAGAAGTTAGAATAACAAGATATAAAGAAAGCCAGATTTATTTATTTATTTATTTATTTATTTATTTGTTTATTTATTTATTTATTTATTTATTTTTACAAGATTAATTTGAATACTTTAAGTTGGAGGCTGTATTGCACATACATTTTTAACTTGGGAGTTTCTAGAGATTGCTTAGGTTTTGAGCCAGTGTGAGCAGCCTGGATAATACAGGTGGCTTTTGCTTTTGGAGGAGACAGTTCTTGAGAGGTCACACTTCTGTGCTCTGCCAGACTGTAATTTTCATGTGTTTAATAGAGTTAGAGGTCGATTTAAAGATATACCTGAACAAATAGCTTTTGTAGGCAGAACTTTATAGTTTTTGTGCTGCTGTAATTAAAGGAATAATACTAGAATGATTGCTAGCTATTAGAGGCTGTAGAAAAACACATTTCAACCTGTGACTTGCTGTTAAGATTTTTTTTCAGGTTAGTCAGTAATGCATTAAATTGCAAGTTGACATCAAATCAAAGTATTCCTCCTATAAAAATTACGTTGAAAAAAATTCTTTGCTTTTACATCACCACCAATGACCAGAGACAGATGTATGCTGTATTTTTATTAATGCGTTTCCTAGTAATTTGGTTAAGCTTTAAGCATAATGCCAGTTGGTGATCACTTTCCAAACAGCAATGCAAAATGTTCAAGGGAAAACAAAGCCATTGTGAGATTATTTTAAAAAATTAAGCCAATGTTCTAGAAACATGCTTCTAACTTCTGGCTCTAATTGGAAACATTCTAATCCAATGCTGCAGAGCAAAGCTGATTGCAGAGTTAATTGCTCTTATGTAACAACTAATATCTGTCAGTAACACACACTAGATAACACTGGCAGGTTTTGAAAACAGTTTGGTGCCTTTGCCCCTTCTTTCTTTGTTGTTCTGTTTACTGTGCCCGGTTAATGTGCTCTTGTGCCATAATAATCTCTAGTTAAATGGTAATTGCTCTATTGACAGCACTACTGTACATTTTTGACACATCATTATTCATACTTAACCACTTGACCTGGAATAAATGTTAAAGCAATTACTACTGAGAGCTTTTCTATGAGAAAATTGAGGCAAAGTTTAAAGATAATCAAAATGCAAAGCTGATCATGATAGCAACTGGAAAAATGGCAAATCCTATTAAACAGATTTTTATTAGCCAAGTTGATGCCAGTAGATATTATCTGGTAATTTAGTCTTATTAAAAAGAAAATAAAGCAGCTAATTGTTTACTATTCTGGAACTTATTCCAGCTTGCAATTTGCAACTCAAATTAAGCTTTATGTGGCTCATCTATTTTGTCACATTGAAATATGAAAATCCTTTGGTACAAAAACACATCTGCTCAGTCCTTTCCATTTTACTGGCAAATCCTCATTCAGTGTGTTTTATACCTGTTGAGGCATCAAATTCATACATACAGCATCAATATTTTAGATATTTGTCTCATACAAACCTTGTATCTTCAGCTCTTAAAACTCTTACTTAATATTTTTTCTCCATTATACATAAATTTTACAACCACAAAAAATGTGTGAGTATAATCTGTTGTTGGCTCAGAGACTCTAGAGGGATTTTGGAAGTGGAGAGGGACAGAGTTATTGCTATGCAATTGTGTGAAAATTGTCCAAATCTCCCAGACCAGCATTTTATTTTGATAGTTAATTGCATATTTGCTGTAGTTGTGTTTGTGTTCTAAAAGGAAAGTAAATGTTCTCCAGTTTAGTTGTTTAAAAGGTGGCATTTACACTAATCTCAAATCACTTCACAGGACTCAATTGCAGCACAATGCCTTCAGTACAGTGCTTACAGTAAAGGCTGTAATTATAAAAGAATGCCAAAAGACATCAAGAAAGCCTTAAAGGGATAGCATAAGCTTTTACTGCCCCCGTCTGAACTATGAGGCTTGCTTGAAAACCACCATTAGGATGCAGAATACTGATTGTTGATATGTCACAATTGCTGTCATGGGACAACTGTTGTAAAGGCCAGAAAGTTACAGTGGTTTCTATATTAATGAAGCTTTTCCACACTTAATGAAAGCAAAGAAAGATTGGAGGTTTTTAATTAATAAAATATTTTTTAAAGGGCAGGAAATCTCTTTTCATGCCAATCCACATTCAGAACAGCAACAAGAAATTCTGCAGAAGTGATTTATCAGACAGATAAATCCTTTTTTAAAAAAAAAAAAACTCAACTCTCGATTAACTACTTCAGTATACTGCATGCCTATCAAGCTGATAAAAGATTGTTCAGAGGGCATTTAATAGCTTAATTCTTAAACTTTTCATTCACATTATCATTTCTAATTACTGTGTTCTTCACGACCATGAATTTTCTAACGAATTTTCAAAAAATGGTAGGCAGAGTAAACTCATCTACTCATCTAGTTCTCTCCTATTGCTGCTGTGATTCTTATTTATAGCTGAGAAAAGTTTTAATGATATATTGTCTGGAGCATTATCAAGTATGTATTTACTGTTAACATTAATAATTTTTATAAGTTGCCAGCCTTCTAGTGTTAAGGCACTTAGGAACTAGTTCCATGTTTGACTTCTCATTTTTTTATCGAGCTTCTTACCTCTGTGTGCATCAGAATTTAAGCACTGCAAAGCATTTCCACCAGATAAAACCTTTTGTTTGGCTGATTTTTGCACCTAATTTTCCATGATTTTAATTCCTATTTTGTGTCCTTTCCCATTTGTTTTATATGCATAATATTTTAAGCCTTGCTTACTTTATAGCCATGGATACAGAGATCAAAAGTCCTGTTGTGTGCTTCTGCTTTCTTCTTTTTTTGTAGAACAAGCATCTTTTTATCTCAACAAACACTGATTCAGGCTTATAATGCATGCCTTTTATGGTAATGAGTGATTATGTCATAATTTCCAAATTGCATTTTCATTAATTCAGATAATACTTCATAAGGGCTACTTTTTGCTGTTAACTGAAAGACCACCCATCCTATAGAACAGCAAACAATTATCAGCTTTATTTCAGCAAAGAGGGTTGTACACAGTAATTTCAATCAGGCCATATCAATTTCTATACTTTTAATAGAATTCTTCTCACTCCTTTTCTTCTTACCAAACTGAATGGAGCATAGTATTTAATATGTGTTCCTCAGATACAGTAAAAGACAACTACCACAACCAATATACTGTTGTTCCCTTGTAGCAGAGAGGACTGAACTGGTAAAGTGACTAATTTCTGTTCTTAGGCTTCACTGGTTTGGAGAAGAAATAATACGATTGCTCATTAACATCCTGAGATTTTTGTACAAAATTTGTTGTATTTTCCAGCCTTTGAGTCTTTATTGTTATATTTGTTATATTTTATATTTTTATATATTGTTATATATTGTTATATTTTCAACTCCTTATCCTGAAGTAGGTGTGCCAAAAAACACATTAACCTTTTGGAGTTTTTGTCTAGAGTTTTCTGAGGATAAAGGGAGTAGGAGGAAAGGATCGTAAGGCTGAAACTGTCACGTGAATTGAGATTTTTAGGGATTTAAGGAAATCAGCAAGATTCACCAAACTAACTATACATTTGTAACAATTACTGACATTGGAAATAGCCCCAGTTCTAAAATATTACTCTTGTTGAAACACTGTAACCATCCCCAAAAGAGTTCAGATTTTTCGTAGTAATGTGTAGCTAGTACCTAACTTGGCTTGGCAGATTCATATGGGATTTTTCAGTACAGTTTTGGGGAAAATCTGTACTATCTGAGACTTTGCTACAATATTAGAATGGCAAGAAAAGAGGTAATTTCTCAATCTTACAGAAGATTTTGTGGAAACACATTAACACTACTGTGTTAACAGGGATCCTGCTGCTTTTAAAAATGATTGCTTGGAAGACAGTAGGAGAGAATCAAGAAGACAGGGAAATCAGGTTCCCTTCAGAAGAGGACTGAAGCATGACATGGTGTAGCTAACACAGCTTAACACTCCTACCTTTTATTGAGTCCCTCCCTGCAAAAGATGTTGCAAATTTCCAAATAACATTTTTTAAAATTCAATAAAATAATTTGCTGGTATATTTACAGGCTTGGAAATCACATGTGAATAAGAAAGCAAGTGTAAATAAATTATCTTATGTAAGCTATAGATTAAACTGTAAGAACTATGAGACAAAGAAAGGTGATTGCTTGCTCATGCAGCTTGCTTTTTATTGTGAGGTATGAGGATTCTTGGGTATGTCTTTCTCCAGCTCAGGTATTTGGCTGAATTTTTACTTGGGTGAACTGTAAATCTCCATGTGTGTTTTATAAGGGTATTTCTGAATCAGATCTGTTCCAGGTGTCAGGAAATGTTCTAGGTGTCAGTGAACAGAGCCCTGATGGTTCAATAAATAAATAAAACTAGAAGAAGGAAAATAAGTCGCAGATGTGGGTCCCTGCTCCTTGTATAGCAGAGGTATATCCTGAAGCACTTCTGGTGTTGTGAGAGTATCAAAGCCCTCAGCAGCACTCTTTCAATGTTTTTCAGCATAGCAGCCATCGCTTTTGTCCATCTTCCAAACATATTTTTGTCACACTGAAAAAAACCACCCCAACAAACAAGTGTTGATAGTGGGACACCATCAAATCAAAAGCTGGATAAGGATGGGAGTGTGGCAGAAAGTGGAAGGGAAAACCACAGGGTGCTGTGTCCTGGCTAGAGGGAACCCTTGGGTAAAGGTGGAATGGACGTTTTGTTCCCAGAACTAAAGACAGCAAGAGAGTGCGGAACAAATAGAGCCCCTGATTTTAGGGAGATGATAGGGGAACATGCACATGTCAGACAAAGCCTTGTGTTGGCTGTTGTGGGTTGGGTGAATAAGCAACTCTGGACTTTGCTAGAAGGTAGGCAGTATGGAATCCCTCAAGGTGGATAGACTAGCATCTCTGGTTGGATTGGTTAGACACATGGCTTTCAGAAAACCTACAGAAGACAGATCCAGGCAAAGATCTCATATATGCAGTGCACACTGCTACCTCGTTTAACTGGATGATTATACATATGCACAGAGCTTTGGTTTAGAAAAATAAGTCTCTGAAAGAGAGTGTAACTAGTTGATTTGACTGTATCATCTGCAATGTGATTTGGTGCTGTTGTCTCACCAGCTTCACTAGAAATGGAAAAACTTTGAGGTGTAACTAGTCTTCTCCAAGATGGACGAAGTAGATGTACTTCCCCCACCCCCCCCACCCCCACCCCCCGACTGAAATTTTCAACCCATGTTCTCCTATCATAAAGATTGCTGGGCCGGTGTTATTTAGAGGAATGCCATATGGATCTAGTCTAGACCAATCTTTAAAATGCTTTAATCCTCTGAAACGTTTTCAGCAAGAGTACAAATAAAATTCTCCTCCTAATCCACATGCCTCATGCTGTTTAAAGGTTTATATGTGCTGGCTTTTTTCATAACAACTAGATATAATTTCATAAGAGGGGCAGCACTTTTCAGCAACAATACAGTTAATATTACATACATAATCATTTTACTCTTTATTCTGTCTTACAAAAATGAAGATTATTCTAGGATAAGAAAACTAGATTTTCATTTTATTAATGTTTGAAAGTGTTGCTAGGTGGGTAGGCTGCATTCATTGGCTCCCTAGATCATGCATAACGTGGTTTAATTGGAGTGATATCAAAATGCTGATTGGGTGCCATAGTCAAAAAAACAAGTATACAGCAAAACTCTCATTTCACTGACATGAATGCAGCAAAACATTGTCTTTCCTACAGTTACCATAGGACACTGCAAAAGAACTTAATAATCTTACCAATGTATCTAACTTTGAAGAACTCACTAATGCATTACAATCTTTGAGATTATTTGTTACGATGTCTTCTAACAGTATAATTACAAATGTGCTTCAGAAAATGCTGTTCTCAATTATCTAGGCTAGACTCTGAAAATCAAGCTGGAAAACTACCAAATATCTTGCTGTGCAATTGGCATCCAGAATAAGGCACCTTGAACCAATAGCACATTTTTAAATTTAGATACTGGGTAAGTGATTGGCTGAACACTGAAGATGGCAGATCTGGAAGCCTCCAGATGTGCACATCAAGTTCTGCATGAGTAGATTTCCATTGCTTTGCTTGCTTGCAGAGAGGTGCCAAAAACTTGTAGAGGTACCTGCAGATTGCCATAACAGACCTTGAGCCCTTTAATGTTTAAGGGCATTAGCAACAAGAAATGTATCTTATTAATGAAAAAAAAAAAAACCAAACACAACAGTTTGGGGTTTTTTTGTTGTTTTTTTATTATTATTTTTTTAACCTATAAAATATGTGGAAGGCTGAAAGCTTTCATATTAAGAGCTGATATATGAGTGTTTCAATTTCAAGTAAATTGACTGAATTTTTACATTTATACTATTTGGATGAATGAAGCATTGAACACTTGGAGTTAATGAGCAAGCATCTTTATTGAGTATACATGAATACTTATATGAAGGTTGGGGTGCATGTTCCTAAGTTTTATCTTTCAATTTCAGCACGTTGGCAGCAACTGAAGAAAGCAGCCAATCTGTTGCCATGTTTTATTTCCTGATAGTTCAAGACTAGTAGTGCCCCAAACTACAAAATGATACTGATATGTTAATCCCCTCTGAAAAGGAAAGAGATCTAAAATGTAATTTAAGAACCATGTACTTTAGTCCCATCTTGAATTGGTTGATCCTGTTGTTCTTATCACAAACAACAACAAGTGTTAAAAGTATATAGAATTTGTGTAGAGATAAATTAATCAGGATACATTTTCTTTCTGTGAAATACCAGAAATGCTTAAGAAAGTGCCTTGCTTTGTTACAGTGCTAGTATTGTTTTCAGCAGAAATATAGGATGAAGATATTAATTGGTGTTCATTTTAGAACATTAAATACTGCATGTGCTACTTCAGCTTTCAGCACTGATTTAGAAATAGAAACACAACAGAGAGGCCAGGACAGAAAAGCTACACCTTATTTGTCTGTTGTGTCATCTGGTGTAGATCAGGAGTAGTTTCTATAGTGTTTCTGAAGTCTCACCAGTTTAAAAGACAATATAAATGAGATGAGGACTAGCTCCATTGTATGTAATGTAAGAAAGGCAAAGAATTTAAATGATAGTTTTATGCCAGAGCTGCCCTAGGGCAAATAAGAAGTACATTAATAATGCAGTGTTTATTTTGAAATAATATGATTTTCCTAAAAATATCCAAATAGGGGGAAAAATAGCCAATAGTACACATGTTCAGCATTTAGGACATTTTTGCAATAAGATTCTTGGCAGACTGTATGACTGTATCATTTCTTTTAGTACTTCACCTGTGACACTATAAATAATACATATTTGTTTAAGTAGAGCTATTATACATACTATTTCTGTCGTACATAATTTATAGACAACGATCTCCTAACATGTGTAGGTAATGTTCTCTATGAAAAGAAATGTTCAGAATAAAATAACTTTAAAGGAATGAAGCAGTTACTTAAACTAAATTGAATCGAGAGCTGCATTTTGAAGGCACGAATTGATAACTGTTTTTTTAAAGAACAGTATTAACTTCATTTTCAGCCTGTGAACTTTAGCGTTACAATAATTTTCTTTTAAAAATTGGTGTGAATCATCAAATGACAACAGAAAATATAAGTGCTTATATCAGAAGTATGATTACCACTGAAACTTCAGAGATACTACATGTATCCCAGATGATGTCAAGGTGTTTAATTGGAAATGCATCAGTACAGAATTTCTGTATATTTTTATGCAAGTTAAATGGAACCGTGCCCATAATACACTGAGATTGTAAGATCATCATTGCATCCATGACTAAATGCAGATAGGAAATTGTCTGGGAGTTCTACATTCATGTTTCCTTGGGGGAGAATGGTATTAAGAGTATTTTAGCTACTGTACTGCCTGTAATAGCTGTATTTATTGAAATCCCAAAAGACAGTGATTTCCTCTTGAGAAAGCAGAATAGTCTTTATATTGTAAATCTGTTCTAACTTTTGCATCTCATGTGTGGACACATTCCTGTGTGTCTTACCTTTTCCAGGACAGTTTGGAAAATTACTTGTATCAGGAATAAAATTCCACGTTCCCTATAGAAATGTCTTTATGCATAGTTGTCTGTTCCATGGTCTTTTTTTACTATTCCAGCCTGATGTTTACCATATTTTTTTTAGAAGTATATGGATTGTGCTGGGAGAAACATGTTGGGCAAAGTACATCAGAAAGGAACAGTAACGTTTTAAAGTTTAATCAGTATTTTTTACCTCACCTACAGGTACCCTGTTTTTAATAAGCTCCGGTGTACTGTGTATTGGTAGCTATGTTTTCTGAAGTCTGGAACAGGTTACATGGTAAATGTCATTGTGAAGCAGCAGCTATGTTTTGCCAGGTTAGGCACCAGAATAGCATTGCATTCTGTATGCAATCTTTTTCTCTTTGGCAGGGCTGAACTCTGTGTTACGTATTAAAGGACCAATCCAAAGTTCTCTAAAGTCGAGTGGAAGTTTCCTATTGACTTTTTCAGTTTTGGCTCAGGCTCCAATGTCTGTTCTGTATCCTTTCATTAGGAGGATTAAAATGTAGTCTTTCATTAGTTAAGTGCAAACTGAATTTCAAACAAGTCAGAATATATTGAAAGTAAAACTGTCAAAACATTGGTATTGATTTAGACACTGTTAAACAAGGGGCGGTGCTAACACACAAGGGTTTATTCTTTGTTACGACTTGCTTATAACCCCCATTGATGATAATGGGAATTACAGGCATGTCCAGAAGGGAATGCGCCCTTTGTAAATTCCCTATAAGCCTTAGATTATGGAGCTGCAGTTCTGTGAGAGTTCAAAAAGTTCTTGTGTGCAGGCAAAACTATGTGAGCTCTCCTGTGTCCTTCCTTAGCAGTTCTTGGAAGGTAGACCTTTCAGAAAGAAATGTATCCCAGAGCTGTTGTCTTGCCTTTCCTTATCTGACAGGGAAGATGCCAGGAGATAGAGACACTTTTGTCTGAAGTGTGTGGCAAGAAAAATTAACACAGTTTGTACAGGTCCCTGACTGGTAATACAAATTGGTAACGTTGTAACAAGGAAAGGTTGTGCAAAACTGGTGGTAAATAAAACATGTAAGTTTAAGTTTTGTATTTTTTTTTTTTTATACTAGGGTGTACACATCGGAGACTAAAGGGATAGTCAGAATAGGGTATAAGTAAAATATTGTAATAATTTCTGTTAATAATCATATTTTCACTGCAGTTATTGAGGATGCTCACCTTAGCCTTTCTGAAGTAACACACTGCCTTTGCTTGGTATAGCATTATACAAACCATTTCATTCCCCAGCTACTGTCCTTGATATCCAGATCAAAGGCTGTTTGGTTCTTGTATTTCCAAGCATTTTCAGTTCACACATCATCGTGCAAAGCAGAAATGGGCCTGGGGCCAGGGGGAGAAAGGAGGGCAGGGAGGAAGAAGATAGGTAAGGGTGGCAAAAAGGAGCTTAGTATTGCTTCTAGGAGTTTACAGCCTAAATCAGACATACACAAAGAGGTGTAAAATAAAATAACCACAAATAAAATATACCTGATACATTAGCAGAACCTTTCTTTAGCAGATACATGTATTCATCTTGCTGAATAAGTTGTTTACAAATACAAATGCAGATTATCCAGTGTTCCCAAGTATGTTTGTATCTCTACCAAAAAGATACTGTTTTAACTACAAGACAGCATTGGCTATGTGCAAGGTAGATAGAAACTAACTGACACCCTGGTGAGTCCTCATAGGTCTCCAAATCAAGCTCATTTTCCTACCTGTCCCAAAAACCACTTACATGGCAAGCATGATGGCACACAAACGTACCTTTTCATTAGTTTCATAGTTTATGGTTTCCAAATCATTACGTCTAATAACAGTAATACATGTATTTAATTTAAATTTGATGTAAATTTGTCCATCACGATTTGTATGTAGTGATCTGCTGATGACAGACATTAGGCAACTCTCTCTTTTTAAAACTCTATGACTGTAAAGAAAGAGAGAAAAAGAGAAAAAGAGAAAAAGAGAAAGAAAGAAAGAAAGAAAGAAAAAGAAAGAAAAGAAAAGAGAAAAGAAAAGAAAAGAAAAGAAAAGAAAAGAAAAGAAAAGAAAAGAAAAGAAAAGAAAAGAAAAGAAAAGAAAAGAAAAGAAAAGAAAAGAAAAGAAAAGAAAAGAAAGGATGGAGACACACACAGAGGCATACACACCCCACACCAAAAAACAGCTTTGGGCAAGATATACAACTGTAAAACTGCTGATTCCTCCCTATTGACACTGCTGCCTCAGAAGTGCACCTGTAGCCCTTACAGTGCCAGAACTAGGTATTGCTTTTGTGTTGTTCTGCTAATCTTAGGATGAAGGAAGTTTTGAATTCACACCCCCTATCTCTTGGGTCAGTGCTGTAACAAATAAGTCATACCAAATGGTACCCTAACCTCTTTTTTGTACTTTTAAGAACATCTTTCTGTCAGGGCTCTGTGGGCACTAACCAGCCTTACTGTCCCTGGCCAGCCTCCCCAACCCTGCTAACAGGCCCAGGGTGCGATTTCACCCATCCAGGACCCTTGCCTTTGCTGCAACGGTGCCACAGGCCTGCTTGCCCCTCATCCTGTCCCTGGGAACTTTGATTTCCCACACCAGTCTTTGACACAGCTTATTGCCTTGTCCTGGCTGACACTGGCCGGCCCCCCTGCCACCACCTGAGTGCCCTGGCCACTGGCCTCCAGCTATGGGGCCATGCCAGTGCGTGAGGTGATGGTCTGGCTGCCTTGCAGCCACCTGCCGTGGGAATGCAGCCCCACTCCTGCTGCCCCCTGACACTTTCCATCCTGCTGCATTCTCTGCCAGATCTCCTGCTTGAGCTTTGGGTCTTGATCTGTAGGACAAACTTCCTGGTCATGCCCCAGATCTGGCATCAAAGCCTGTCTTGATCTCCAATACACCCAGAGGGTTAGCAGCTTTCTCCTTACCTCCTCTTCATGTTGCTCAAGAGGGTGATTGCTGAAATTTCTAATACTCCCTCAGTGCTGAGCTTTTTGAATCTTTCTTGGAAGCTAGACAATAAAAGCCACGCATCTGCATCCTCTCCTGAGTCTAGATATTTGTTCCAGGTCCTATTTGAAGAAATCTGTCTTCAAGAAAGCAAAACCATGTAGATGAGCTAGTCCAATGCAGTCTGTTCTATAATGGTACAACCTTGCAGACTTGGCTCTCCCTGTACCCCTCCCCAGTCTGTCACTCTCTATGAGTGAAAATGCTACCAAGAGCTATTCTTTGGAGATTTCAGACTACTGAAATAAATAACGTATAAACATATTTATTAAAAACAAAACTTGTTTCAATTATTATCCCTTGTATATATGGTCCCATTAAAGAATGTCCCACCAGACCAGATACAAACAATATGACGTTTGACAACTGCAGGTTTGGAAAATCATGTACTTTGTCAGAAAGTAAAAAAAAAAAAAAACAAAAAAAAAACCCCGTTCAATTTCCTA
The DNA here is from genome assembly GCF_023634155.1 of Falco peregrinus. NCBI lineage: Eukaryota > Metazoa > Chordata > Aves > Falconiformes > Falconidae > Falco > Falco peregrinus. The sequence goes on from NC_073722.1 coordinate 3,270,140, forward strand.
TAGGACTTCAAAATTGAGAAATGCATAAGGGATTGGATCAGAGGCAGGTCAAATGTGTAGCACGCTTGCAGGCGATGGATAGCTCTTGTACTTCGTTTATCAGTTGGCATTAGTTTGTAAAACCAAAAAACCCCTACTTCTTTAGCAGAGCTCTAAGATTGTTTGTCTGCTTGAAAAAAGATTTATCTCTGTTAAAATTGTACTAAAAGGTCTTGTGTTAAAACAAAGGAACTACTCCTTTGCTACATTTGCTTCAGTGCAATGCTGATCTCCAACACATAAACAAAGAGTAACTCCGTTGGCTTGACTGAAAAGAGTGTCTGTGTGATTAGAATCTGACACCTTGCTATTGTACAAACCTTGGAATTTGAATGATGATTTTAAAAAAATACTTACAGATTTTTTTAATACATGAATTATGTTTCATATTTTGAGGAAGACCTAGTAGGCATTGGGGCAAATGTATATCTGTCTGCATCATGTAGACTTGCAAATACTAAAGTAGTGCAAGGGGGGATCTTATCCTCCATTTTCTTTACTCACCTGGATGCTTTGCAGATTTGGGGGAATTTTTTCTGGAAATCATGTTATATATGTTTTATTACACTGAAGTTTGAACATTTTTTATTCCTTAAAAATAGGATTAATATCTTATAATTAAATTCATCCACTATAAAAAAAAAAGCAAAAAACAAAACAAGTGACTGAAACAAATGTTGGTGTTCACAAAATGTATGGAAGTTGATGAATCCAATATCAGTGTTCAAGAAGTGTAATGTATCTGTGAATGTATCAAGAAGTTCAAGAGGTGAAATGTGTCTGTGAGAATGTAACTTTCAGCATTTTGTGATCATACCACCTATGCTAATTTAAAACCACTATTTTTTAATAAATTCAATTGTTTTCTTCAGAAGGATTTGATTTTTTTTAATTTATTTTTTTTTAGGTTAAACATGTCATACAAAAGACAATTGAAATCCTATAAACATTTCCCCATCTGTTGGAGAGTCTTTCACAAATGAGGTTTAGCTTTTAAAATATAGTTTCAAGAGAATTGCTACCATTTATCTGACTTGTCATGACATTTTAGTGACTGAGATTTTTTGTTTCGGAAACAAATGAAAATCAACCAAGTAAAACCACTTTGCATATTCTTCTGAGTCACTCTGCCCTTTGCTGTGTGAGGGCAAACTAGTTTTGCTGTCCTGTGCCGCCTCAGTACAATGAAGTCTACTTTACAAACAAGCTTTTGAACTTAGTTGAGTCCAAGTGGTGAAATGACTCAAATACCAATAAGCATTATGCAGAAATGTTGGCAGCCCAGCTCCAAATGACCAGCATTGTTCTGCTAAAACTTTTCCCATTAAGTTTTTGAACTTTCCAATGCCACTCTGAATTTTTTTTTTACCGAAGTAAGTGTGTATATAAAGAACTTTTTTTCCCCTCTTTCTAGTTTACATATAATTGAAGCATATCTGTTTGGACTTCTTATAATGTGGAAGATTCTTTAGATTTCAAACATACTACATCATCTAATTTGTCAAGGAATTTCTTTGGCAAGACCTCCCATATGACATCTTACTCCACCAAAAAGAAAAAAGAAGTATGCTGCCAACATAATTATCCTTTATTTCCTGATGCAATAATTTTTAAAAAAGAGATGACATATTCTGCAAGCTTTCTGTAGGGAAAATAATGATTTCACCCACTTAAAATGATATCCTCATTTGAGTTCTTATTAATTGACATCTCTATGGCAGGAGGAAGAATACTCTAATACAGCAAGTGGAACTAGTATTAATATACTCACAACAAATTTATAAATAATAATTTGTATGATTTCTGAGGTTTTAAATTCACTTAGGTTTGTTTTTTTTTTCTTTACTGCATTGTTTTTTTCTTAACATAGCAAATACATTCATGTTTTTTAGAAGTATGTTACTCAATTCCACATTCAGATACTCGCAAAAATGATGTTTATTTCCCTCCATGCTCCTTGATTAAGTGACTAAACACTAAACATGATTTCAGTAGTAATGACAAAATGTATAACCCTCACAGAATAAATATTCACATAGATTTCAATATTTTCAAAGGAAAATTATGACTTTACAGAGTGAAATAAGAAAAGATAATAGAAAACCTCATAAAATTTATCAAAAGCTAAAAAATATTAGTTAGAAAATAAGCTGCTCAGACTTCTGCTTCTGTACCATCAGCAAAAAAGTGAAAGTGAAATATAAACCAAAACCGTGTGTATTAAAAAAATAATATGTAGGAGGAGAAAAGAAATGTAGTAATTTGATATAAAACTAGAATTCATAAGGGTTTTTATTTATTAGTATAGCTTGAATTTATGCCGGATATTAAAGGTTCAAATTCATAAATTTTGGAAAGCTTTAAGCATATAACACCTGTTGATTGTGCCTGGAATTCATAGAAAGCCAGTGAGGAAATGAAGGTCCTCATTTCTTATTAGCTTTCTGAAAAGTGATATGTACGTTACTCGGTTAGTCAGACACACTAAAGCTCTTGATTCCCGTATCAGTTCCAGGGAGGCTAGTCCTAACGTTACACAAGTTATGTTACTGGTAGGATAAAGATGGAAGAATTTCCTACATCACTCTTCCTTTACAATAAAATTAATCAGTTCCTACTACTGATAACTAATTTTATTTCACTACAAATAAATGTTTGTTGAATGCTTACACTATTTTTAATAAAGAAAACAATATATCTAAAAGTGCAGGGTTTTCTCCTTCACTAGCAAGATTTTGTTCTTTCTGATCCCTTATTTACTCTTCCTAAAATTCCCCTAGATTCTTTTGAATTAAAAGAATAATAATAAAATTCTTCAAGACAACAATTTGTCCCTGTTTTCTGATCCCCTCATTTCAAAACAAATTATATCGGGTAAGGGCCAGGACTTTCACTGAGTGTCACTGGTGGTCTGTCTTTTATACGAACATGAAGTGATCAGATAATTTCATCCTGTGGAAGGACCAAACAGGCAGCCACAGATTTACCAGCCAAATGGCAGAGATCTCACAAGCTGGGTCACAGTGTCTGACTCTTCTGTGCAGCTTGTCTTTACGGTGCAAATAATACAAGTAAAATTCCAGGACTTTTTTTCAAGTGGATGATAGAAATCCAAAACCTTCTTTTCTCTCTTCATGTTACTGAAATCCCCCAAAGTAAAATTATTTTCTCCTGAGAGAAACCAAATGATATGCTGTATCCACTGGAAAAAAAAAAAAAAAAAAAAAAAAAAAAAAAAAAAAAAAAAAAAAAAGCAGCTTGTTCAGAACCAGTGCTTAGGGGTTTGCTTATAGGTGTCATTGTGTCTCACATCCCTGCTGTGAAAATCAGCTTGCATTTGAATGTGCATCTTGACCCATAAATGTCACCCTGGTCCACTGAGCATCTTGACTTCAACATTTCCTGTTGTAAAATGGACAATGGGATAACACTTCTTTTTCTGAAGGAGGGACCTGTGACAATGTGTGCATGTGTGCAGTCAGGAGAAACTGCAGCACTTGGGATTTAAAAGCATGTCACCAGCCACTGAGCGGGAGATCACAGGAGAACGAAGTTGGCGGACAGTTTTTGAAAAACACAAGGATTATCATTTCTTTTTCCAAGCCACTTCTCCTTTTCACAGCCCTGAATCCTTCTTGGCCTCCCTCCTCAATGGCTCAACGATGTGCCCCATAGTAGAGTATGTCCAGCTGTGTGGTAGAACAAGCTGCCTTTGAACAATGAAATAAGAATGCTGCTGCTCCTGCACACATGTTGTTTATGTTGCTAGCCATTTCTTAATCACACGTATTTTCTGCTATAAAACATCTTAACATTATGCTCAGAAACTGAAATTTGCACTGAGAATGCACTGAAGGTTCATCTAGAACTAAAGAAGTTCCGGCTTTAACATCTTTTGATGATTGTTTAACAGCTGCACATTTTTTTTAAGAAAAAACATATTTTCACTTTTAATTCCTCGCCTTTTCTGTTCCAGAAGATATTTAAAAGTCAAGTTATGTTCTTCAGGACATTGCTTCAACACCAGAAATAAGCACGTTTCTATCAGATTGTCAACCTCAGTCCTTCATATTAAAACAAAAATGCATAATTCTGTTACTGTAGAGACAGATCTTCTTGCATACCTACTTGGAATGTAAGACTTCAGAATTGTAAAAATATTATATTTTTATAATAGTATTTTTAGACATTCCTGAAGACATGGACAGAGTACACTGGTTCTAAAAATGTTCATGACTATGCTTTTAGAAACTACATGTGGCTCTTATAAGTTAAATTACACAAAAAAATTAGATTGTATTTTCAAGATGATTTAGAATTATTAAACAGTCACTTAAATATTTCCATTGCTCAAATATCAATTTTCACCCCACTGTATCAAAGTAATCTAGATTACATTTTTTATATACTTAAAACCATGGGGTCGGGGTTTTTTCCTTTTTCAGTTTTAAAAATACCAAAAGGTGTCTCCATTTTTTGCATGTCTTCATATATAGAGATACCAACCTGCATGTTACCACATCTTTTCTTGTACTCATGTTTAAATGATTTTGAGTGATCTTTTCACAATGATCAATATCATTAACTAGAGAGGTTTTAAATACAAGCACAGGGAAAGATGTTTATTATTAAAAATACGAATCATAAGAACAATATCTAGTGTTTACACAGATGTCTGTATTGGGACAGCAAGACTAGAACCTTGATGAGATGCAGAAGAACCTGGTAGAAGCCCAAATATTGATGCCTCTCTTATCAGAATCTGAAATTTTCTGATTAACACTGGTACTTCATGCACTGAGACATTTCTACAGATATTCTCAAATGCAGCATTGAAGTGTTTGATAGATCTCATCAGAGCACTTTGATGTCTCCATTCTTTATATTCAGAAGGTAAAAAACTCAGATTACGATAAAGTTGGTCAGATGGATATAGAAGAGCATATTAGGGGGAAAATGGTATTGCTTATGGCTAGTTACAAAAAAAACATTCAATAATGAATCAGAGAGATGTAATTGAACTATATGCAAGGTTTTAAACTGCTATTTGTATTTCTAAGAATACTTTGATAACATGTATGAGTATATTTGGCTATATACATACCCTTTTAAAAAATATTGCTCATTCAGATTCAGAGAAATTAATCAGAAAAAGGAAGACAAAATATCCTTGAAAGAGAAAGGAAATAAATTACCAGTAAATCATAGAACAGTGCTAACATGAATGACAGAAAAGGTACTAAAACTTGTGATTCATGTGTTGTATAAAACCCAGCCTTTTGTGGATTGACAGTTAGAGGAATAAGAGATAAAATATTAGGCATAGCATAAAATAGTGTTGTTTTGCCATTGGTTTTTATCTGATTAACTCTAAGAACTTAATTAAAGAGGCAAGAGAGGACTGCAGGACTTTTTTTTTTTTTATGTAACGATTTGTACTTTTAAAATCCTTTCAAAAGAAATTATATCACATGCTCATTCCTTTTAATTCTGCTTATTGCATAAAAGCTATACACTCCTAATAGCACGTTTCTTTCCTTTCCTTGAGGTTTTGCCTGTAGATTAGTTACATCCTAAATGCAATCACTGCAATACAGAATCTGAAAAACAGATGCCAAATTATTAAAAAAAATACTTGTATATGTCACAATTATTTTGACAAGTAAAACTAAAGTTCCTTTTTAACACTGAACATAAATGCAAGTCTCCAAAACTTGTACAGTTTGTAAGTAAGCTATAGGTGCCTACAGCGGTGTCTTAAAAAAATACCAATATTTGTGCGGCAGGTAACTGATGTAGAAATTATGGATTCTAAGCTATTGAGCCTTAATAAAGACAACATGTTTCATAAATTTGACTGTTAAAATCTTTATAAACTATTAGTTGCACTTTTATTTTTCCATGCTGATATAATAGGATGTGTGTACTGTCTTAGATATAATATTACAGGAGATCATTTATAACCAAAATGTTGTCTATCAGAATAAAAGCCTTCTGATCCATTGTAGCTATGGAATAATAAATAGGAATAGTGTACTTCTAAAAAAAAATCTACATGCACATTTTATGTGCAATTTAGTGTACTTGGTACTCCAAGCTCAATTCATTCTCTTTAAAGTTTTACTTCAAAACAACTTCATTGTTTTAAGTGACTAAATTAAAGCTTTTTAGTGTTTCCTGCAATCTCCCAAAGCAGAAATAAAATCAGTTTTAATTTATTTTATTTGCTAACACTGTGGATATAATTATTGCTGCAGAGTCTTTTTAATTGTTTTCAACTAGGTGCTTGTCTGTAAGTTGCAATAGACTTCTAATTCTACATTGTTGATATTCCCCTGTTAATTTTGACAAACCATCATAAATCCAGGTATTTAGGCTTATTGAATTTTGAAATTAGGTGATTAGTTGGAACATGGATGAATGAACTGATGCAAAGCAAAATGAATTTTATGATTTACTGTCATTTACAAGTTCCTTTGGAACCATTATGTGCAAATTGTAAAATGTATTAAGAGGTAAGATATCACAGTTATAATCGACAATGTAAAATTTTCTCAAAAAAAAGTATTCAAGCAGTCCTCCAAAAAGAGTAATTGTTGAATAAGTGTTTGTTATACGCAGTTAGTTCTTAATATAGATCATGCTTTTCCATTTTAACATTTCAGTATGCAAAAAGGTATCTTAATAGACTTTTAGTAGCAGTCAGTAATGTGGAAGTTCCAAAACTGTTACCATTATAAATTGCTTTCAAATATTCATGTACTTTAGAAGAGGCATATTTAAGATTAAATAGTCCATTTATCAGTTTTTACTTAAAGTTTATAATGGTTATTAGCTAGAGGTAACAGAAAACTACAGTAATGTGTGCCCTTGTTATCTGGTCATTGGTATTTCTAGTAGTCTGGTGAATTTGTGGTTTTTTTTCACTAGGTTTGAAAGGAAAGTGACTTCAATAATTTTACCTGCGTAGTACAAAGTGCTAATACACGTGCAAGTATGAACTAAAACATGGATGTGTTGGGCTTTTATTTCCAATTAAATACATTCCTGAATTTAGTTATTAGAAAAGAGAGATAACCTAGATGTACACTCAGAAACTGAAGTTTAAAAGTCAGAGAGCTTGAACTTCACAGCTTCGTAGCTGCTTATGTTTTATTTTAATTTTAGGCACAATCTGAACATAAAGGACTTACAGAACCCCAAGAGCTGTTTCTCTCCATTTGAATTAAAATTCAAAGACCAAAACTTTCCCTGAAATTTGAATGAGTTGCTGCAGGCCTTTAGAAAGGCAAATTATGAGACACGCATGTAGCAGTTCACCTGTGCTGGTGCAGGAAAACATAAAACCAAGCTGTGCCTGTTCTTCTGATTACCTGGGTTCCTATCTGCCCTAAGGTGGGAAGTGCAACAGCTACATGCTTTCTTGCTTCCAACATCGAAGTTTGGGTATATCATTCCAAATTTGCCGTCTGCCTTTTTTTCCTAAAAGCCAAATAAATCTAGATGAAATTTTATAGAGTAAAACTACTTTTTAATCTAGTTAAACAGTAAAAAACTCAGAATCTTAATGTGCAGCATTTGCTAATGAGCTTCTCCAGACATTTTATAAGCATTATAAGAAGTCTTCTATTTTATATTTTATTCTTTTTGTTGAAGTCCCATATAACCATTTGACTTTTCACAGTAAATTTGGTGCGTATAGAAAGACATAAAAGTTTCTGTACAAAAGTAAAAGTAAAATTTTGTTATTTGATATGCTAGTTTTCATGTCTTATGAAAAAAATAACCCACAATTAAATTTGTTCTCTTGCCATATGTGATGTTTTTAATTCTGCATTTGCTTTCTTTTATTTTTTTTTTTGTTTGTTTAGCTCTTTGTAAAACTGTCTTGATAAATCTGCCATACAATATACAAAAGTAACATACAACAGTAACTGGATGCAGAGCAAACTCTGGATGTAGCACATTCAAAGTTCTAGCGTGCCGGATAATTACTATGTGATCTTCCTACCTAAAAACCATAATACCTACTTTTAGTTCTTTTCTGTGCTACTGAAAGCAATACTTAGCAATTCCAAATGGCCCCGTCTCTTTTCCTTGAGATTAACGGAAACAAATTCTTCAGTTCTGTATGGGATGGGACCAGTACTACAGCCTCAGATCTGTAACTTTCATATATGCTATTTAATTAATTATGCTGTAAATATTACTGCCTTGGAATCTGTGCCACTCGTACTCCTGTTCTGGTAATTTGTGGAGACATTACAGACAATGGCAGGATTGTTCCTCTTTGCGGAGTAGGAGGAATCATGAGGGAATAGTACAAACAAGGAATGTGGGGGGTTTATATGGCAAGGAGTTTTACTCTGTGTACATTTTTGCCTCGATTTTGTCCTGCATTTTATGTGCAATGTGAACTTCACTGAACCTGAAGTATATTTATATTGATTCTGGTAGAACAAACCCAGAAGTTTATATGCACCTTTGCAGCAGTGTTCCATTGGAAATGGCCATTCACATACTTTGCATTCTTGCATTTGTGGTGTTATGCCTTCACAGTTCTATATTTAATAAAAAATTTGTGGAGGGAGAGTTATTTTGTCAGTTTAAGAAAGGTGATGGAATCTCTGCCTGATGAAATGATCAGACATAATTCTCACAGGGAACAAAGATGTGTTAACAGGTGTGAAAGCAATTATGAATACTCTTGAAACTGATTTTTGTTTGTTTTGTTTTTCCTGCAGTCTGTGTTGATGTTTTGTCAGTCAACTGTAACTTCAAGGACTGTTTTCAAGCTTCCATTCTGAGTTTCATTTGGTCACATTTACCTACACTAATGGGTAGCTAATGTCAGTCAATACTCACATTAACAGAGAATGTGTTTAACCCTGCTAGATATTTACTGGAAGCTTACCTCACATTTACACAGCTTCGCTACAGGCAGTCTGGTGCTAGTTCAGCGACACTAAAGTTACTCTCAAAACTTCAGGGCTTATAATAACACCATGCACCTTTACAGCAAAGTGCAGGATGCTGAACCACTCTGCTGTTTTTGGATGAAAACGAGATGTACACACTCCAGCTACTGAGTAATGATCTAGTGGTCAGCTGGGTACACAGTTCCTTCAAAGCTGGACTCTTTGGCTTATCCAAATTTAGACCCTTCATTACCTATGTGCAAGGAAAACCTACTCTGATAAGAGTTCCAAGGTTGTATTTTAAACACCTTGACAGAAAACATGGCATTTTTTGGTGTTTTATTCAACCTTTGTTTCAGAGGTGAAAACTGTATCATTATATTTAATTGGCTACCTGCAGTTCATTAGTGGCAGCATCATTAAGTAATACTGGAACATTTGTAGTGGCTAATCTTTCAAGCATTAAGCATTCACGATGACCTCATTAAAAGTAACAAAGGTCAGGCTTCAGTTCAACAGAGTCGCCTGTTCACCAAGGAGGCTGGCATGGTAAAGTAATCTCCGTGTGTCACTTTTCATTAATCATGCTACTTTCCTCTTCATGAAATTCCAGCAGATAATTGTTACTAAATGCGATTTGCAACACCCTATGCTGTGGTTGAAGGACCAGAAATAGGCAAACAGATAAAAACATTGTTTAGCTTGCAGGCAGCAAGTGTTTGCTATTCAAAGGTACATCATGCATAAACATTGATTTAGCCATGAGCTGACACTTATAAAGCTTTTGCTGTTTCCAGAAAGCCCTGTGGTCAGGCTAAGTAATAGCCAAGGGCAAGTACTTTTACCTGTGTAGCAAGGTTAGATGCTATTTAAATTGTCTGATCCTGAAATAAATCAGTTTTCATAATGTTAAGTTGCTTCAGTATTGCCATAGGTCACAACAAAGTACACTAAATGAAACACTTCTGTGTGGTAGGAAATGTATTCCCACGTAAGTTCACCTATGATGATATTGAATAAATATTTCAGTAAGAACATAGTTAAGAAATAATTTACTGGGTTTCCTCTATCTCAGAACTTCTTTGCGTGAGTCTTCTCTATGTTGTGAAATTTCTAGCATGAATTTATCTTTGTTTCCATCTGCACTTTGTAAACTTTCACGAAAGCTGAACAGTTTATAGAAGCATGCCTGTGGAATTCCATAGGAAGAGATGTTTACATTTTTGTCACATGGCCCAAGGATGCAACTTATTCAAAACCTGGCCAAATTCTGTCCTGTAAAAAATGTAGCTGACAGAATTTTTAGACTTTGCTTTGGTGTTCCTCAGCAAAATGCAGGATTTGATTGCTACTAATGAAATGGAATTGCAAAATGGTATTTGTGCAAAATCTTAATCTTACTGACCTGCTTGTTCAGAAAATTAAAGTCAACAGCAAAGTAAACTATAGTTTTAGTGTCCATGTTTTAGCTCTATCACCTGCATCATGAAACAACTGGCAGTAAAAATGTTTTTATTCATGCGTTCATCATATAGGTTTAACTTTTGACTTATAGGAAATAAATTAATGCAAAGTCAAACAAAATTCAGGACTCAAGCCTACATGTGTAGCAAGTATGAATTTACTTCAGTACAATATCTCCAAGATACGATTTTCAAAGGTGACTGGAAATGCCTACATTTCTTTTGAAATAAGAAAAACATTTTTATTCTTGGGCTTCTTATGTTTAGATATAAGTTACAGTAGTCAATTCTTGATTATTCAAGGTAATAGTACAGCGTAATTCAGATAAAGCAAAAGTATTGACAGTGGAAAAACATTTAAACTAAACTCAAAGAACATGTAATGAGGGGATGGAAAAATACTTTATGTATGTGAAGAACTGACATGATAAATTATTATGAAAACATCCTCATTTAAATGAAACAGTATGTACAGTGTGATCATTTATGATCATTTCTATTATAAATGGTGAATAATGGTACCAGACTGTACATTCTCCAGGTATATACCACATTTGACTTGAGTCTTATTTAATCGAGCAATCAGAATCGGCAATAGTGCTTGACATTAATAACTGAAACATAAAATAGCTTTCTAGGAGTGCACAGAACGGTTTATACTATATCTATATGGCATTTCTAAGCATGGTGACAGTATTTTGGTTTGAGGTTATTTTGTTGACGTTCTCTAAGTGCCTTGTTTTCTGAAAATTCTATCCTTTTTCTAGCATTGGGCCATGACAAAATTTACCTTTCCAGTCTTCTGGAGCCAGATGTGTCTGTTTTGCATTTAGTAACCCTCACCTACATGCTAATTTTAAATGTTGAACACGATGCCTGCTAGCTTCATTTGATATCCTCTATTTTTTTCTATTAGAAAAGAAATTGGACAATTAATCTCTATCCATGCCTATGAACTTCTATCACATTTCCCACTCAGTCATTTCTTTTCCAGCCTGAGAAGTCCTGGCTTACTTAGTCATTTCTTGTATAGAAGCATTCATTCTTGAATGGTGTCCAAATGTGATACTGTTGCAGTATTTAATTCCAACTTAAGTACCATCTGCTAGTAGAATATTCTGTGCCAACATTTCTCTCCACCACTTCACAAGAAAGTTAGTACTATCTAAAAACCAAGAATAGGTTGTCAGGTAGTTTGTAGCATGTGTCTCTTGGCTTCTCCAGCAACTGGTAAATTCAGTATTATCCAAAGGGTCTGTGTTTTCCTTTTATTTCAGGGACTGGCATTTAAAGGTTTATCTTTTGCAGCAAAGAACATTTTCTATGAACATTCATGAACTGTTTCTGTTTTCAACCTATGGTCAAGCAGCACAAGTGGCTTTAAATAGAACGCCATATTTCTAAGAGGAAGAAAATGAACAATCTTATGTAGTACAAAAGAAAAGGGTGAGAAGAGTTGGGAGAGTTTGGATTTTCGTTTGATTTTACATATTAAATTTTGAAGGTCTGGCAATTCTCACCTGCTATTCTTCAGAAGTAGTCGAGGTTAAAATAATTCAGCTGAATAGACAACTACGCAATAGCTGGCTGAATAGCTCTGTTATTCATTTATTGCTTTTGACTTTATGGTATGTGGAAGAATGAAGGTCAGAGGTGAACTAGAAAGTGCTTTCTTTCATAAATGGATTGAAGAATAGATTTCCTAAGGCTAATTTAAGGCATCTTAATCTAAATTGAAATGTTTATATGACTAAGGTCTGCCCACATCAGCCCAGCCCAGTATGCTATTTGCAGTTTACATATATCTGTATACATGCATACAGTTCTGCAGAGCTGAACTTTTTCCCAGATATACACCCCAATTACAAATTACAAAAGTATAGTGTCTTTTACTAGTATAATACAGAAGATCAATTCTAAATTATGTGGAACTTCTTACCATGGACTATTTTAGATACTTAAATTTTATATAGTTCAAGAAAACCGCTGGACAGATTTGAGAAAGAAAGGTATCAACATTTAGGGAAATCACTGAGTTATAACTTGCAGAAGGCTAAGATCATATTATAAGATAGTGGTGTTCCCTGACCACAGAAGCAGTTTTTATCTGAGAAGACTGAAAGGAGCAACATATAAAATATAAGTAATGTTAAGATTTTGGGAAGGTGGAGAATGGGCATGAGAAGAGATTATGCATAAGATCTGGAGGGTGCTAAGTGTCAAATATGTGCTCAGCCAGAAGTGCATGGCAGAATTTTCAGCTTAACAGAAGTGGTGGGTTTCATGGAACCTTTTTTTCATTTTCAGGATGGCAATGATACTACATATCCAGGTGAATATTTAAATTTGATAGAGATAATGTGAAGTTTTATTTGTATCTTCAGGATTTATTAAATAGTTATTTACATTTTTAGCCATTTATATTGGGAGATACACGCTTATCGGTAGGAACTACATCTGTGCAGTATTTTGGTTCTCTCTCTATCCTTATAAGGTGAATCTTTCCTGAGAAGGTAAATCTTTCTCAGAAAACCATAACAAGAAATCTTCAACAGAGACAGCTTGACATTTGCACAAGGTGAAACTAAGTAGCTGAATGTCCGTGGTGATATAGTAGTGTCAGAGATACCGTTCAGGAACCCCCCATGACGCAGAACTGAAATCCTAGGTTTCCTGTTACTAATTGTACTGCTGTAACCCTGTCTAGGCTGATGGCCCTGAAGAAGAGAGGTAGGCTGTAAATACATTGATATAATCTTGTTCATTGTACTTATGCAAATTAGTAAATGTAGACAAATCATTAAAAGGCTATTACAGAGTTAATTAAGATTTGTAAGTAACAGGATCAAATTAAAACTCATTTTTAAACACAAAAGGCTCCTCATTCCTTTAATAAAGGTAACACAAATTTGAACTGAATTGTCAAGGGCCTAGAAGATAAATCCTTGGACTACAACCTTTTGTGGCTCAGCTGAAAGAAAGGAACTGAAGAAGTCAATGCAGTTTCTATCAAGACTTCTGTGTTTGAACACATTTTGAATAGAAATTCAGTTTGCTATTCTCCAAGTGAGGAATTTTAAAGGTATCATCTGGAGAAGGAAACAATGGCCACAGCACTGATGAAAATAGGTAGACAGAAAATTATATTTCAAGCTTTATATGTTTTTAAGCTTTTGATTCAGTAATTCCAAGGCAGAAATCCTTTTCTGATTGTTAAATAGTACCTGTTAAAAAAAAAAAATAACCAACAAAAAAACAAACACACTTATCTCCTAGATTTTCTAAAATACTTTCTAAAAAACAAATATTTTTTTCTATCAAATTTTAATAGCTACATCTGTTTTAAAGGGGAACAATATGTGAAATAGTCTATTCTTATTCTCATTAGATGCTACAATCAACAATTTTAACAAGTATTTAGAGAAGCGTTGAAATTTTAATACAAGAACTAACAAAGAGAATGAAGCCTTTCCATAGGGACATTTTTAAAAGACTGATGATCTTATTTGTTTATTCTATATTTTTGTTGCCCTCTCGGCAACCCAAATAACAGCAGGTATCTTCATTTTTAGGATAATACAGTTGGATACTGTAGAAGTTCCTCTATAAAACTCTCACTGTTCACTTATCAGGTGGAATTTTATGCTTTCAGAAGTATAATGGTCCTCAATGACAAAGCAATATACACTGGCAGCCCAAGGCCATATCAGCTGTATTGTTGCAGCAGTTCCCCAGGGCTAGGACAATACTGAAACCTTTTATTTATTCTAGTTTGATAAGTATTAGAAACATAAACTTTTAATAACAAGCTGTATTATTGTCAGACACTGAAAACCTCTATACCTTGGCTTATCTCTAAAAATATTACTTATTTCACTGCAATCATATACGGATGTGTTTCATGTTAAGGACATATTTACTTAGTAAAAAAAAAAATATCCAGGTTTGTGTTGGTTGCAGGGATAGAGTCATTTCAGAAAAGGTAAATTAAAGATGAAAATTACTTTACGACATAAGCACATACTACATTACTTTTTGTGATTAAAAAGCAAACACAAAGTAGTGCATCAAGGGAGAAGTTACCTATGTGATTTAAAAATTAAGAACAGAAAGCCATGGATTTCTGTAAAAGTAATACCTAAAAATTTAAGTATTTTTGCACATGCATGTGGAAAAATGCATTAGTATTACTATATCAAAGAAATATCCACTAAGCCTGTACCTGGGTACATTATTTTTTTAGAATATTTATTGATGTCCTTTGCAAACTAATTTGTGGGTTTGCTTCTCTTGAAAATTACAAGGTTATCAATAGCTTGTAAAAATAAATAATGTCTCCCATCAGTTCACTGGATAGCTATTATTTATCCCAGACCTCACTTCAGCTGTGGAACTATAAAAGGTATACTACTGCAACAACTACAATAATTACTTTAATTATACAGTAAATAAAACAGAACTTACATATCCAGGGTGGGGTTTTTTTCAGATTCCTCTAAGGGCTATAATGGTTTAGGGAGCTTTCACTGTAATGTAGTGGCAAAGTATATTTTATTCATTTAAGCCTATTAAAAAGACAACTGCAGCAGTATAAACATCAGATTTATACAGTATAATAATATTATATAAAATGTTCTTTTCCCCAAAAATAAAATCTATTTTTCTATAGTGTTTCTTTCAGTTTCAGATCATTAACACACATTCTTCCTAACTTTGGTGTATAAACAGACTTGGCTTGTTTAGCCATTTCTGATACTGCGACTTAGAGCTTTGATTTGATTCTGATCCCTCAACACATCATGTGTTCAGGGATGTGTAAATTTGAATCTGGAGGTTGCCTGCTGACTTCTAAGTAAATAGGAATTTATGCAGGCACCAGAATTCTTATAATTATTTTGTTGGCTGTCTTGCTGGCTCACATATAAGAAGCACAAGAATAATCTAAGAAGTAAGGATATATGCAAATATGTTAACATAGACAACTGTTTTGCTTTTATCTCTGTAAACTGTAGATTATAAAAAAGGTTTCATTATTTCAGTGGTTGTGGTAACAGCTTTGGCTAGGACGCTAAAAGCCTATAAAAGTTTTCTTTGTAGAAGTGTCTAAAAGACAACTCAGAGGACTCTGGAACTTTCACCCTGTGTGTGACGTTGCTTTCAGATTCTCCCCTTAAGTTATGAAGGTCGTATGTTAATAATAGTCAATCTTATCTCTGAAATCTGCAGGGATTACAACTTTTTGGTTTCTGGTTCCTCCATAGTTTTTCAAAGTTCTTTCAGTTCAGTCTGCCTTCTTCCATACTAGAATCTGTTTTTAGAGAGTTTGTTTACCCCTGAAGCAATATAAAGTGTTGTCCAAAAAGGACAGTGGAATTTGGATGCTCCCTTCACCCCAGCTGATCATCCCATTCTCCCTGCCAACACCACTTTCTTTTGTGCAACCCACTCTCTGAGGTTCAAAGGAAAATGCTCGTCTTTTTAATGTTATCCTCATCTCTTCTGTGCATCCTGGCTGTCTCTTAATAGAAAGATACATGTTGTCTATGCGAGCTACCTAAGCGGAAGAAAAAAATCTTTATAGCCATCTCCAGAAATCTTTACTACAGGTCCTCTAATGTTCACATATTACTTCTAGTACGTATTTCCAAAAATTCCAGGCTTACCTGCATAAATTCATTACCTTGTGTCTCTGCAGTTGTTAGAACATTACATAAACCTGGAAACATAATTTTAGACAACTACTGGACTGTAACAACACTAAGTTGCTTTAAGGTTTTTCCACTTGCAATTGCTTTTCGAACCACTCTATCATCAAAAGAGCAGAAATCCTACCTTCTTCTATCACAGCTCCTACGCACAGAGAAGCAAAAAACAGGTATGTCCTTCATAGCTTGTCCTACATTACTATGGTGTTTCCTTTCCTAAAGGGATTTCCCTAAATCCTAAAGGGATTTTTCTTTTAGGTAGATTTAAGTCACTTATGTGTCACAGACTTAGGCCAAAATTGCTTTAGGAGATGCTTTCTGCCAAAAAATTGAGAATTCATTAACTAATTTTTTTTTTTAAACAAGCTCAAGAGCTCTAATGACTTTGGTATATAAATAGTCCACTGATATAACTAGCTTCTGTCATCTTGTTCATGACAATTAAAGACCTGCCACAGCTAATGTGGCAGTGTACAGCTTTTTTGTTTCTTCTTTACCTGGATAGAATTATTTAAGAGAAACTTACTATTGTATTCTTTATTTAAACATGCTACTGGAACATGTATTTTCAGATAACCAAAACCCACTATATGAAGAACAGTCTTATTTTATTATATGCAGATATGGAGCTTTGCAGAAGGTGAGAAAGTTTGAACTTAATGTGGATGTGTTCAACATTTTCTTTATTTCTCTCTCTCATTCCACCTTAAAACATTTTTTTTCTTAGAGGACACTTGAAGAAAATAAGATTCTTACTATGTCAAAAGATCCTAGCAATGTTCTCTCTCATTGGTATAATTATAACCCTATGCAAGGGGAAGAATGTTAATGCACAACAGTTTATCACAAGAGACATCAACCAACTAATTCATATTAGGACATGAGTAAATTAGCCCTGTGCATTCCATATGAATAGTGCTGTCACAGGATATAAATATAAACTAGAAATAAATGTGATATGCACTGAAATCTTACCAGGCTCAAACAAGTATTCTAATGGTGCAAGTAAGAACAACTGCTGTAACAAGGGGCCTTGGTGCCTGCAGGCAAGTCTTTGATTCTGTACCTTTCCGTCTTGTAACGTTCTGCACTGAATATCCTTGTAGTCTTTCTCAGCACAACTTAAAAGACCTCTAATAATTAAAAAAGACAAGAAGAGTATCACCTTAGCTACAATTGTAGAACAGATTCTATTACTGTGGATATCACTTAAGCTGAAAAATTAGGTGGACAATACTAACGTAGTCACTCTTGCAAATTTAACTGAACATACTTAAAGATCAGAATATATAATGGCTACCAAAACAGCGTTTTGGTAAATAGATCTGGTCTTTGATAAATTATATAGATTTATTTACAAATTAGATATGATCAAAGCTAAACATAACATATTTGATTGCCCTTAATCAAATGACAGTAAGTGGCTTCCTGATTTCATCTCAGCCAATACAGCCAGAACATCTGTTATGGTTGAACCCCAGCTGGTAATTAAGCACCACGCAGCCGCTCGTTCACTCCCCCCTCAGCCAGAGGGATGGGGAGGAGAGTTGGAAAGGAATGTCAAACTCAAGGGTTGAGATAACAACAATTTAATAATTTAAATAGAATGAAAGCACAGTAACAATGATGACAATAACAGATATAATGAAAAGGTGAAGTGAAAAAATAATATCCAGAGGGAAAGGAAGAAAGGAATGCGTGGTGCACAATGCAGCTGCTCAGCACCTGCTGACTGATGCCCCGGCCAAGCTCTCAGATATATACACCAGACATGACATCCCATGGTATGGAATACCTCGTTGGCTACTTCAGGCTGGCAGACCTGGCTGTGTCCCCTCCCAATTCCTTTTGCCCCTCCAGACTTTTTGCTAACAAGGCCTGAGGAACTGAAAAGTTTCATATCAAAGCCAAAACACAGCATCGCACTAGCTCCTAAGAAGATAATTAACTCCGTCCCAGCTGAAACCAGGACAACATCCAATACAAAAACCAGTCTGCAGGCTGAATTTGAATATGAGCAGCACTGTTCAATGTTCTTTGAACTACTCTCTTTGCAAGGGCAAGACTACATATATTCATTATTCCTTGATAGCTTGGTGGTGTGAAGAGCAAGAAGGGAACCCTGACAGAACCCTGATTTCTTCATTAATTTTTAGCCAGCATACCAGGTTAGTTCCAAAGTACTTAAGTATTATGTCCCTTTCAAAAATAAGATATCAGCATTTTGAACAACAAATAACTCTTAAATCTTCATGATATCCAGTTTTATTCAGTGATGCCAACCAGATGCCATACAACTCCATAAGCATGTAAGCATGTATCAGCTCAAGTGGGATCTGACATAACAGATTTGAACTACATTGACTAGTGAGTAAAAGCCTGTTTGACTGATACAGCACTACTGCCATTTCTCAAGGTTATAAATTATTTTAAATATTTTTTTCTTCTTTTCCAATACGCAGCTTTTCAGAACACAGAAAGGGCCAAGGATTTCTCTTTCTTTTTGTGTAGCTTTAGTTGGAGACCTGGAACCTGCAGGGATATGTAAAGGGTTGTACCCAGGGTAAATGAAAACAGCTAAATATTACTTATGATTCTTCTTGCAACTTCTGCTAGCTGATTGTGGACCAAGGAGTATGCTATATAATTTAAATGGCAGCTGGAGAGCAAGTAAGGGCTGTCTGTGAGACATGACACCACTGCACTGTCCACTACTGCTTCTGAAATACTGTAAGTCCTCCCTGTTGTCTTCTACAGGTGACATCCTGAAACCTCAAGGACAGGCTCGCTTAGGACAGCATACACTGATTAACATGGCTGGTTCTTTGTTGCATTCATTCCTATTTTATACATCTTTTATGCAGGGTGTTTAACTGCACATTTGCCTTTATTTTGTTTTAGGTGCATCCGATATGTCACCTCTTGTTTCTCTTGCAAACACAATGTAATTTCTGTCTTTTAACATTTAACATGTAACATCATAAAGGTACACAGTATTTTCAAAAGCTACAAATTCTAATGTTTCTATACTGCATAGATCACATGCTAAAGGCAGCTCTGCAAGAGCTAGATATCCCCCAGGCGCCTTCGTAGTCGTAGCAGAATGCTGGGTGCTATAGCAGACAAACAACATAGTTGTGTAAAATTCTGTCTTGTACAAGCAGGTACAAGAAAAGCATTAAATGTCAGGTAAATCAAGGGAAACTTTTTTTCCCCAGAAAATATCTTATGCTTCTCCTGATATTGCTGCTATTATAATTTTTTTGGGGGGAGAAAAAAAACCCAAACCCTCTAGTTCAGATTATTCACAGCAAACAGTAAAATTTTTATTACTTTTTACCCAGCTGCTGTGTTTCCACATGTCATTTGTGCTTTCCCTCTTATTCATTATAATCTAAAAAGTAGAAGTCATTATTTTGTTAAGAAAAGGAACAACCAGAAATAAAACATTTCTTTGTGCAACTTAATTTTATATAATAATGAAGAGTGTCTATCCAAATTTGCATCCCCAAGACTAAAAAAAATCAGTGCCAAGAATGAAATTAGCAGTTGCTGTAGGTCCCTGCGTCACATAGTTATGAAGTATGAGTAGTATTGCACAAACATTTTGCAAATTTGTTGTAATATTTATTCATATGTGGGTTTATTTGGAATGTAAATGTCCTTGCATCTAGATCCAATCCCTGAAATACAGATGTAGTATTCTTACTCTGCTGAAACTATATATTTGATTATAAAATATTTTTAAACCGTGTCTTTTTGCTTGTCATCTTGTGTTCCATTTCTTGCATTCCGAAAGATAATTTCAGTGTACTGATTATTTCAGGATTTTTTAATTTATTTTTTTTTATCCAAGAGGTTGGTTTGTTTGCTTAAGTACACAGCAAAACATTAATAATATCTTTCCATTTCCTTCTTCTACTTGCATCTCTTGCCTTCTCTCAGTATGAACAGCAGTAGAAAAAAAAAACCAGTGCACTAGGGAACAGCTCTTCTTCAGGCTTCAGTTATTTATTGTTGCTTAAATATATACATAAATTGACCTTGCAGTATTGAGAAGTCCCATGAAAAAAGCTGTTGCAGTACCCTTTCCTGTAAAGCTGCTGTATACCATCTAGTAAAGTTCTCTGTATTTTTTTTAAACCTATTAGATAAAAATAGTCAACAAAAGAACTTTCATGTTTCAAAATCAAGTGATGAGGAGTTACAAATACTAGAATCAAGTTTTTCCATGTAAGTTTTAGCTAGATGCTTACTGCATATCATATGCTACAGTCTTTAGCTGCACGATTCCTTGCTATTTTTTCCAGATCTTTCCTTATTTAGACCACAGGAGCAGTCTGGGATGACTGAGCAGCTTTCTGGTATTTAGTTGAATCATCCTGGCACTAAGAGTGGCCCAAGGCATTTTTGACTTTCAGAGTTCCGAGTCTGTACTCAGTGTAGTTATTACTTTCTGCCAGAGTACTTACCACTATTGTATGAGTTTCACACATTACTATTAATTTAATTTCAAAACCCACCTATGGGATAGGAGGTTATTGCCCTTATTTTTCATAGGAGTCAGTACAGATGGATGGGGCTGGGTGAGACTTGGCGGGGGCAAAGAGAAGGATTCACAATGCATCCTGGTATAGATTCTTCACACTTACTCCAAAAACTGCAGTGCTTAAAAGTCAGGTTTCCTACAGTTTAATGAATAAGGTCTTCTCAGTGCCCATGTGGACAAGTATGTGTGCCACAACTTTGATTCTGGTGCCATTGCATGGAAACTGGCCCCGTAAGACCCTGACATTTCAGTAGCCAGCTCTTGCTTTTCTGATGGCAGCACATATACTTTGTCCTGATCTATAGATCAGTGTTAAGAGCCTGTCTATCCACAGGCAAACTAGTGAAAAGGTAATGCTTCCCTTTTACCTACTCACAGATAAAAATTTTCATCTGAGAACTTTAAGCACCTAGCTTGGGGTTAAAAACTTCAGCGAGAGTCAGAAATCCAAGAAGTTATTTATATTATTACAAGGGTAAGCCTAAAATCTATAGTGTCAATCAAGCATAGAGAATAAAGTAAAAGAATCCACTGATCTGAGTACACAGTTTAAGATGCTGACCCCTATTGGAGGGGGGTGGGGGGGGGTAATCAGCATCTTATAGGTCTTTTTATACTTATGATACAGCTTACTATTACAGCCACTTCAATGTTTGAAGTTGCAAATGTTCATCATTCTTCAAATAGATGACAAAGTCTCAAGCCAGCTCTCATGGCCCCAGAAACAGCGAATACACTACTTGGTACCAGCTCTAAGAAACAGATTTTAGGGGATGTGCAGTATCCCCTAGGAAGTCTATGATAGGATCTACAATCCATGTCTACATAGCAATAGTTTAATTAATTGAAAAAGCCCTTCTGATAACATCCGCTTTCCTTATTACACATTTCACAACTTCTGCCAGAAATATGAAAGGGGTCTAATAAGTGACAGCACCCTTCACTAAGTGATCCCTGGTCACGCCCAGAGCACAATCCTTGCTCAGTGAGGCAGAAGAGCTGTGGGAAAATGGTATATAATCATGCAAATATAGAATATATCAAAATGCAGATGCTCACGAATCAAAAACCTCATTTCTCAGAGCTTGCTTTTACAACTGCAATAATACTCCGAAAATTTTTGGTTTGGTTTGAGCTTTTCCTGTTCATACAAGAGAGAGAAGTGAGTGGAGGTGGTTAGGGGTTGGGAAAATTCTTAGGTTTATTTTTTTTTCCCTGCCCTTATCCTTTCCTGGTGGAAAGGGGCAGCAAGTAAAGAACAGCTTGGTTTCACTTCTCAGAGTTTCAGTAAAAGATACAGGATGACATAATGTCATAGTCATGCTTTATTTCACTCTAGCTGTCAGAAAAATCTCTTTGAACTATATTGGGATTTATGCCCTGTTTCAACGTGTTGCTGTGCTTTGGTTAGATTAGAAACAGTGACCAGTAAATTACCATTGCCATTTTAAGTCAGCTAAAGACTACAGAAAACAAATGTTAAAACAATAGTATTTAATAATAATTACATAAAAGTGAATTTTGTAATGAACTTAGTTTCTGCTGACTTGCTAGCTAACCATATGGTTAACTTCAGAATCAATCAAGAATTTCCTTGGGCTTTACTTAATTGGGTGACATATGATTTAAGTACATGAAGTGTGATAAATACAAGCTGTCTTGATGAAGATCACTCTGTTGACTTAGATAGTGATTGAATAAGGGAGACTGTAATAACAATATGCGCATAGACATTTTTAAGTAGAAGTCAAGCCAGCCTATTAGAATTAGCAACAGAAAGTTTAATATGGGTATCACTCCTCAGTTATGTACAGTGGGCAGAAGCACTATCATGCACGCAGAAAGACATTATCACACTTGCTATGAGCCACAGAGTATAGGCAATGAAAGATAAATTTTCCTTACTTCATTACTTTTTACACTATTAACTGATGCAAATAAAAAGCTGAATGTTGCATGCATTTAGTCTATTTTTTAGTTTACTCTTCTGATATACAAGGCTGTTTCTGTTGCTTTGTTTTAGTGAGACTGAACACCCTATTAGGCTATTTTTATTTTGATTCTCTGGGAAGGCAGTTTATAGACTTGACTCCAATGATGAGAAGGAGCAGATACTCTTGCAGATCATTGCTTGGCTAAAAGAACAATTTCACCATCATCATTCAGATCATTTTTTTTTAAATCTGTAGTGTGACCTAGATGTTCTACTACATTGTCTAGACACAAAGAGATACAGAAACAGCATACAGAAGAGAAACATTGACTTTCTAATTAATATTTTGTGCCTACATGACTACTTTGCAACAGTGGTGTGATCCTTAATCATGACTCATAAAGCTGGGGTAGCCTCTGAACCAGAACTGTGGTACTTGATCGGCAACAACTGAGATACAGCTATAAAAATAACTGCTATGTTCAATTTGAAGACTTTTGCAAGGTTAGGTTGACAACAATTTTGTCTGCTTTTCCAAGCCTTTAGAAAACTTTCCCACTAAGCACTGATGCTACAAAGACATACAGTTAACAAGTTCCACTTTTACTTTGGGCTGTGAGCAAGTTTACCAACTATAGGTAGTAAACAAAGCATATTTCTGGTTATTGAAGTAATTTAATAAATAACAAAATCCCTTTAAATTTGCTACTAGTTTGTCAATGAAACACTACTGCCAAGCTTTGTGGCAT
The DNA here is from genome assembly GCF_023634155.1 of Falco peregrinus. Taxonomy (NCBI): domain Eukaryota; kingdom Metazoa; phylum Chordata; class Aves; order Falconiformes; family Falconidae; genus Falco; species Falco peregrinus. Next base: position 3,293,496 of record NC_073722.1, read on the forward strand.
TAACGTGCACGAGTAGAGGACTGTAGCAACAACTTTCCTCAAATGTTTCAGGTTTCACTATTGCTGGGGAAAGGGAATATGTTGTGGTTCATTGAAGGATACTTCTACAACCAGAGGAGGACACGGTACTGCTGGAAGGCTGTGTGCCAATGTATTCAAGTTCCTACAGTACTCAGCTCAAGCAGACTGGGGGGGGGGGGGGGGGGGGGGGGGGGAGGGTGTGTGTGTGTGTGGAAATCCTAAAATTAATTCTGCTAAAGTATTTCAACTAAAGTATTTTTTAAAATCAAGGGGGATTTAATCAGCATTTTCTAGACTAATCATAAAGGCTGGCAGTAAAAGTGCTATGTACAACTCTGCACATTATGAAAATACAGAATTTTCCCTCAGGTTCAACATTCAGGTGAAAAATTGCTAAAATAAGTACAAACTTCTTTATTACTCTGGATGAATTTTTAAAAGTGCAACTTTTTTTTCAATTTCTGAAAATGAATTTATTGCCATTAATCATTTTTCTGTTTATAGTTCTCCACAAACTGTAATATAGATCTTGTAATGAGCTACTCTTTCTTAGCGATGTATCAGGTTGCTCAAAAATCCACAGGAATTAGTAAAGGCTTGTCTGGCTTTTAATTCTCCCAGCTGGTATAGACAAGCAACAGTTTAATTTTTCCCAACTGAACATGATTTATAGCACCCATTACAGTTATACATTAATACTACATTTCTAAATCATTACAGGCTGGTGCAATCACAGTACTACAGTATCAGGAATATTGCTGCTGTGCCCTGCTCTTTATCACATGGTTTTGCCCCAGTCTGTATTCAATCATGCCACCATCCAGACCTGCTACTTAACTAGCTCGTCTCTTTGCAGCAGGGGGGAGAGGAACAGGACAGTTTCTTCCTGGCTTCCCCCAGCGGGTAGAACAAACCTACTAAAACAAACAAAAAAGTAATAGAAGAAAGGAGGCAGAATGTCCATAGATCCCACATAGAGAATACAAAAGGGAGAAATCAGTCACAGAAAGGGAGGTAGGTATATGCTCCCAAGGATGCTGAGAGATCTGGAACCCTGAATTACAGCCTGCAACTTGGGAAGAAATCTCCTATAGGCAGGTTCATTCTTCAAACAAGTTAAATTAGCTGGCAAGTGCGAGAAAAAGATGCTCATATCTTCCCCAACATCCCAATGTCCAGAGGGATATCATTACACTGCAGAAAGCAGCTCTACTGCAAAGTCTGAGGTTTTTTTGGGTTTTTTTACTCTCCAAAAAGACTCCAAGGGTATTACCCTGGCCTGACTTGTATTTGCTGGTGAAGAAAAGTGACTTCAACAAGGTCTTTATTTTCCTCCCCTTAATACCTCAGCCAGCCAACCCAAGTAGGGAAGTGCTAATTTATTACTCTTTTCTGCCTTGCTGTTAAGGCAATGCTTCAACACCAGGTGAAATGATTCAAGGATGCTAAATAGTAACACAGAAAAGCTGTGGTGGCCAGGTTTAATGCCTTTGCTCATTTAGATTACATCCTTAAAACTAAGGGGTGGATTTATGTTTGAAGATATTGCGTTTGTTTTGAAGGTTTGCTCATCTGTTAGAAGATCATTTCTAATAAGGTGCTCTTTTTGTCTGTGAGAGCTACTGAAGGTAAGTAGCAGAAAGTCACCTTTATTATGTGAAGCAGAACAGCAAAGGGTAGGCTGAGAATGGCAATTGGCTGCCATGTTATTAAGCTCTGTGTGTTACAGCCCACAAAAAGATGGTGTTACAGAGGAGATGTATTCAATGTGCAAGGTTTATTAGGGAAAAAACAGATAGCCATAGAAAGAACCACGCTTTTTTTGAGGTTTAAAGTTGAGGCTGTAGCAACCTTACAACTGTAGACAGAACTGCTGCCACAGGAGCTTTCTGTAGTTAAGCAGAGTTAATGTAGAAAACTGGTAACAGGCAGATCTTTCTCAGAGTAGCAAATGTGTCCTGTCACTCATATTCTACATATGGAAAGTTAAAAGGATTTTGAGGCTCTCAGCAAAGCCATCACAATGGGGTGGTGGGGGGGAAGGAACTGGGTTTAATTCCAGTGCTGGTTTCACTTGCACACACGGTAGACTATTAATGTGGTACATAATATGTCTCCAGCTACCTGTCTCCTTCTCAAAAAAGGAATTATACCTGTTGTTTCTTTTCCCATTGAGACATACACAGAGCATGCCAAGGGTGCACTATATTAAAGACTGTTCAGAGACAGAAGTAAAAAAAAAAAAAGATTATTCAGATTTCTGAATAATCATCTTTTAATAGCTTTTGTGTCTACAGCAGAAGGAGCTGGATAGAATGAGGCTACATCTCAATCCAGATCTTGTTCTTTCAGCTGAAATTTAGTTTTTGTCCCACACATAATCCCATGATCAGCTGGATTCACATATATATTCTGAATTGCAAAGTTTAAGTACATACCTTGCCAGCAAGGAAGAGGATAGATGATGGGGTGATTTTTTGTTTGTTTGTTTTTGTGAACTTGCTACTTGCAGGGTAGATTATTATTTTTCTAACAATACGACTTGTTGATATATGGTGATGTAACTAGCTTCTGCTTTAAATAACTTCTGTAAGAAGGAATAAAATAACCAGGCAGTGAAAACTGGATCACTGCTTTCAGTACCAGCCTGCCTTTGCCACAGCTGCTGTATCTAGCATTTTGAAATGTCACTTGTTTTTGTTTTTTAATGTTGTGTATCATCACTGATAAATCAGTAGTACAAAAATACTCTTAATATTCTTCCTACAGCTTCTGCCTGAACATTTACTGTGACACTGCTTTTAACTACAGGACACAAACTATTTCTTACCAAATCAATGTGTTTTTAAGCACTCTTTGTAACATTAAATAAATGTGTAGCATCTATTCAGGACAGTATAAAGTACTTCTCCAGATGGCTTGATCATGACAGATAACCTTATTTATTGTTCAGACAGTACAGGGGCAAGCTGCACCTGTGGTCTCTTCCCTAGTCTGTCTTGCAGGCTTGTCTTTCAAGCGGCAGACCTTACCAACACTTCTGCAGGATTGAATCCAGCAGCTGACCTAACTTTAGACTGTATTCCTGCACTCAAATTCTTGCCCCAGTTTCATGCCAGCCGGTGCCTTATTCATCCTTTACAAGTGCTTCTTCAGATAGTGTGCCACTATTTCCTCTTTTATTTTACTGTTCTTAGTCTTGATCTTAGGACACTGCTCGCTTCTTTGATAAGGTGAACCTTGCGAGCCCAACTGTAAATTTTGATGTTGTCTCAATGACACATTTCTGTAAGGTTTTGTGACAAAGATCAAAGTTACAAAGAGTATCTTCCTATAAAGACATGTGTTATCCATTCCCTGTGGAAATACATCACAAGTACAGAAAAGGTTGAAGATTGTAATAGGTTCTTTTGCCCAGGTCAGTGGAAAATGGCAGCATGACCGTGTACAAGTAAGCACGACATGTTGCTTAAAACATACTATTTTTATATGGGACCTGTGGGAGCGAGTCCAGAGGAGGGCCACAAAGATGATCAGAGGGCTGGAGCACTTCTCCTGTGAAGCCAGGCTGAAAGAGTTGGGGTTTTCAGCCTGGAGAAGGGAAGGCTCTGGGGAGACCTTATAGCAGCCTTCCAGTATCTAAAGAGAGCCTACAAGAAAGCTGGAGAGGGACTTCTTACGAGGGCATGTAGCAACAGAACACAAGGGAACGGCTTTAAACAGAAAAAGGATATATTTAGATTAGAGATAAGGAAGAAATCCTTTCCTGGGAGTGTGGTGAGGCACTGAGGCACGGGCACAGGTTGCCCAGAGCAGCTGTGGATGCCCCATCCTTGGCAGTGTTCCAGACCAGCCTGGATGGGGCTGGGAGCAACCTGGTCTGGTGGAAGGTGCCCCTGCCCATGGCAGGGGGTTTGGAACTAGGTGGTCTTTAAGGTCCCTTCCAACCCAAGCCATTCTATGATTCTGTGAATCTAGCTGAAATCAGACAGACAGAAATTTCTCAATTAGTAGTTCTAATTTTCTCTTAATAAGTCTTGGTATTGTTGTATTAATCTCATTTGAGATAATTGGTTTTGCTAGCAAAACTTTATCCATCAAGCCAGAATTATATCAGACTGAAGAATACGAAGTATTTATAAAATGTTATGGATATCTACTTTGTCCCCCACAAATTAATTATAAATTTTATATTACAATGATATATAAGAATAATACCATAATGTTCTTAACTTCTTCAATTGTTAACAATATAATAATTAAAACAAAAAAAATCCCAATCTATAATAAAGAAAGTACAAATTTGTGATATTTCTTTTGTCATGTTTCTGCTGTGATCCTATGAACTAACACAGAAACTGAGATTAGGAAAGTTAAGAAAAAATTGACATAGAAAGACTAATTGGGTAGCAAAACAAGGCAGCAAAATGCTGAAACCAGAGTTATCACATACAGGTGCATCCTAATTTAAAACAAACTCTTCTGGTATTCATTAAAGTCAGCAGTGGTGGTTGTCTTGACAGTAGAAAACATTGTAGTACTGCTGTCTGATTAATAACTCCATTTGCAATCTGGGTGTTGCTGACTACAATAGAATCATTTTCAAAGTGACTCCAATGCTATATGACAAATGGATGGATTTCAGGAAGAGGGCTTGATCCATAGACAATGCTGGCCATGGAGAAATAGCTGTGTACGGTTTTGCTATTACTGAATTTTGTTTAAATTTACATTCATTTTTCTTTATACTTTTATTTTGCAGTGTCTTATTATACAACTCTGTACAGTTCTTGCATAAATACTTACCTGACATCACTAGCATTTCAGCAGAAACTACTGAAGATTACAAATGTTAATAGGGGTTAAAAGCTACATACTCTCTTTATTGGCTTATCTCCACCCTGTGAGTATATTGATATTTAGCTTTAATTTTAGATTCTTACAGTGCTTTTCAAGAGTAATCAGTTTGAGGTGTCATCAGTTTACAAAGAATGGACTATGATCCTCAAATACCAAACACATAGTCTGTTTCTAATTGAATGGCAAGCATGTATGCCATAGACTCCTCTTCTCTGATCACACACGAAACTATACTTCTTATAGGAAACTATCAGAAATTTTATTGAACTGCTAGTTTAACCAGAGCAAATAACATATGGATGGTGGGAAATGGATCAAAATTTTATCATTGCTCTGGTGTCTTTTTGAGGAAAGAAAAAAAAAAAAAGTAGGATAAAATTAACCCAAATACAGTAATAATGTTTTTTCCCCAAAAAGAGTAAAGTCCTATGAAACTATATGAAAGATGATAAATACACTGAATTATAAATAGAGAAACATTTATAGTTCTTTTGTGTTACAAATTTTGCATTTGGGAACAGGAAAGGCACTGATCAGTAGCAATGGGAATCAGGAGCTCCTCACAATACTGTCCGTCAACATTTGGCTAGTGTTAGAAAAGTTGGGAAGAAGATGGAACACTATCTCCTGTTAAACAATTGTCTGCAAATTTAGATGTTAACGTTACACAGAAATTTAATTACTAGGTACCTCTGAAGATCAGACTGTAGGATGTAGATTAATTGCAAGTAAATACTAAGTACTCACCAACGTGCCAAAGTTATGAACCTTCGTGCTCAATGCTCCCACAATAAGAAGTAGAAAGACAGAAGCTCTTGTAAGCCTGGATTGATCTCTGGAGATGCCTTTCCATTCCTCTGTTGACCACAGAGGAAATTTGGGACAAGATTTCAAACTTTCAACCTTCAATAAAGTGTTCAAAGCTGGCCAGAAGAGTGCCTACAGTGATTTTAGTCTTGTTCCTCTTTCTGATTGTCTGTGCAATATATTTTTTTTTAATTGCTATATCATGCTTTTCATTGTTAAGAAACATTTTGGAATAGCTATTTCTTAATTCCCTTTTCATGTGAATTCCTCTAGCCTTAGAAGTTATTTTAATGATAATACATGATACCATGTGGTTTTCAGCAAGTTTTGTGTCAAATATTTAGTACAACTGTGTTGACGTTCTGCCAGGCTCTTGGTGAGAGCTGCTTGTAAAAGTCTTGTTGTTGAATCTGATTCAGTTTAAGGTAGGTCGCAAATCTCGGTCACAGTTCAGCAGATCATCCAGATTTTATTGTCTGAGTTAGCCTCTTTTATGGCTGGCTTCCAAAGCAGCATACTGGAGTGTGAGTTCAGAAGAGGCAAGCTAGGAAACATGAAGTAAAAGACTGAGAAGGCACCATGCTGCTAACATGCAATCCATACTTTGCTAGCAGTCCTCTGGTTCAGTTCTTGACACTGTCCCTTGTGAATAACAGCAAATTAAACTGTAATAAAATTCATATCATTCTTTAGGGGAACAAAGATTGTCTGTCTGTTCTGGAGTTTAGTGTGTCTATTATCTCTGCCATCCTCTTAATCAAGAGAAGCAGCTGACGAGAAATGTGCTAAATATGACTAGCAGGAGACTGCAGATAACAAGAGTCAGTACTTTGCTTCAGGTCAGAGAATACAAGTGACAAACTTTGGATAAATCCCTTTCCATTTAAAAATACCTACCCATGGTACCAGCCAATATTAAACATGACCTTTCCTGATATCTATCATCATGTGAAAAATAACTAAGGTCTACAGAGTAGATATCAGATTTAGTAATATATATATATCCATAGCAGTAAGTTATATTCTATTTTGCACTGTAATACCTCAGCTTTTATTCTGTGATTTGTTACTGAACTCTTAAAAAGCAAGTTTTAGTACTTGCATGCTCAAGGGCATATTGGTGTGTACTGCCAATACTACATATTTGATGGACTGAATTTACTCACTGAAATCTTCTAGTAAAGACAGTAATACTCCTAGTCAGTAAATTCTGGGGAGTGCTTCTATATCTATTGTCTAGCAAAAAATTCCTGGCTGAAAAAATTTGGGAGAAAGCATTTTGGCAAGAATTATTAGAAATATTTATTAATGACATTAACATAAATATTCTGAATTACATTAACATAAATTATTGTCCACATTTTTCTGATTTTTTTAAAAAGATTGATTGCACCCTAGCTATAGTATTGTTTTCTTCTAAATAACAGCGTGTGAGGAAACTAAACAATCTACTGGCAATTGCTACAGCTTTTTTTTTGTTGTATTTGCTGCTAGATTTCATTACCCCTCAGATATATTGATTAGGTGGGAAATTAATAGCATGTGTTTCTCAAACAAGTGTTTGAGAAAAATATCTGTCTCTTAAAGGTATTTATAAATACCTTAGTAAAAGACAATAGAATGTATTAGCAATTAAGAAGGTCATAACACTGGTATTATAAGATGCATAGTAAATCTTTTCCTTTTGATGTGCCTCCCTATTCTGCTGTTTTTCTGTGCAATAACCTTTATAAATATTATTAATTATATAATGTATCTGTAAGCTTCATCCTTCACTAAACTACACTATTTGTAACACTTAAATCCCATTTTTATACTTCTCGATTTCCATATTGGAGCTTGATTATTTTTTTCTTTGCCTTGTCTAATCCTTCCTAGATCAGTCTGTGGTGTTTGGGGTTTTTTTCTTAGTTCATTATAATTCTTATTTCAGCCATTGACAGAGAAGTTGTTTCTTGTTCTCTAGAACGTTAACTTACTACTTCTCTAAATTTTACCCCTTTTCACGCCTGAGTTGTTAGCTGACATGTTTATTTTCCAGACCAGCTTTTAAAATTTGTTTTCCTTCCTTTAATTTATAAATGATATAATCCATTATTTATACATTATTTCCCTAGTGAGTCCTAGGCAGAATATTTGATTGTCCTCAGATAAGTCATGCCACAAGCAAAGCACTCTCGGGCAGCTGACACCAGTTAGCCCAGCTAGTTTTTAACCCTCCTGAGCCTTGAGATGTCTGAGGCCAGCTAACAACTGCCTGCACACTGTATCGCTCTGTGAATGAAACTGATGCATTGTATGAGCCCGATCATCCCCCTTTTGCTTACCTGGCATTGTTTTGCCTGTTGCATATGCAGTTGGAAGGTAGCCTGGGCAAAACAACTGTCTGTAAGTGAGAAATCCAATCTAACTTCAGCTGTGTAATAGCCTTCCCTCCGCATCACCTCAGAATCAAAAATTTGATGCGAGTCTAATAATCACATTGGCATTCACATGACCTGGCTGAGATCTGAGTGGTATCCACACAGGATTACAGAACTTGTCCATTTTTTCCAGGCAGACTTACGTACACAAAAATACATATGTATTCTGAATTTAGGTACAAGCAAAAGAATCGTGCTCTTTGCATTGTTACTAACAATGTCCCATAGCTGTTCATTTCTTAAGTAAAGAACTAGTTTTATAAGTAGATGACATACTGTCTTCTAGACTCTAATTAAAACTTATCTTTGGTCCTTAGGTGTAATGACTGCTCTTCTGAGATGAGCTCATAATTAATGCACAGAGATCCTGAAAGTCCCACCTCTCAACAGTAATGATTGACATCCAAGGATACATAAATTACACTAATTGAGCTTTCCATTTATACATTTTTCTGCAGCCAACTCATCAGAAAAGGTAGGAGAACAGACCAGCATAAGAACAATTATTTTGCTGTCATCTGCTTTTTTTCCCTGAGGGGGGGGGAAATCTTGCAGAACTATTGAACATTTATTACCAGGGGTGTCAACTCTCTCTTCAGGTTTTAGATGTAACAGTTGCTTTACTATGAAAATTAGCATTTTTAATTCAGTGATATACAGTTGAATAATGAATGACAGTATTCACTATTCAAAAACAAGAATGGCTTCCAAGTCAGTGGGCAATGCTTTGGATTGCAGATAATGTTACATAGCAGTCTATACATTCTGAACAGAAGTTATTTGGTATTAAAACAATCTATTTCACTGTGAGTGGTGTTTTGTTTGTAAGTGTTCTCTTAATTTTGACCTACAGAGTCAGAAGAAAAGATTTTATAATGTTTGTTAAGCAATCGTTTATTTCTAGGATTCAATTTAGTACTTCAATAATAAACTTTACTTTGCATTTAATTTAACCGTCTTATTCTGGAGTCAGTTAAGTAGAAGTCACTGAAGTCATTGAATAAAGTCCAGCATTCTGATCTGAGCTGAAGTCCTTTGAAACAAACAAACAAAAAAAAAAGTACTGATAAGAACATGGTGGATGGAAAGGAACAAAAGGCACTGGCATGTATCGGAGAGATATTTGGCAGAGGAATCACATTACAAATGGTATATAGGAAGTACTAGAAGCAGGCAAGGAAAAAAAGCCTGCAAATGAGGCCAAACAGATGCCTGCATGAAGATTTATCTGTATTTTAAACAGTAATCCAGGGTGCAATAATAACTACTTGATCTCAAAAATAAGCTTTTGTGTGACCATGTTTTTGGCTGTCAAGATAAGTTACAACAAGTTAAGATGAACTTATTTGATCCTTATTTATACCTTTAATTTCTGGTGACTTATAACAAATTTCAGTGAAAATGGGTTTTTTGAAATAGGCATCAGACTTTTATTAAAAAAATTATCCAGTTTCAGTGTTTGTGTGTTATGGTTACCTGCTATCTATACTCTTTTCTAGAAATGGGAAGCATTCAAGCTATGGGGAAAAACCCAAGCTGAACATGTTTCAGAGATGATATTTTAGGATTCTAAAAATGAGCCAATGGTTTAATTGGCAGTGTTAAGCTTGAGGGATAGAGGAATTACACTTCCTTGGGGAATATCCATATTGGGGAAGATTAAAATATGAATACTTATTGACTTATACTTAAATCTGGAATCTAAACAGATCTAGCTGTTTGTATCTAGATGAAAAGTGAATTGATATATGGAAAAAATGTAAACATATATGTGTGTGGATTGGGCACTGTTCAAAGTCTGAGATGTTTTACTCCTCAGCTGCAGCATAAAGGCTATAGAGAAAGGCTTTAAAAGGAAAACTAAAACCAGGATTGCATAAGGCAGGTGCTGGACAGAGAGGTCTCATCAAAGCAGTGCACTGACTTTGCAATATCCCCTTTGTGTACACAAGGTTATAAAAATGTGTATTTCCTGTGCAAGACTACAGAAAAAAGCTGGCTGGGAGTAGGGGAGCAGAATGACCTGGAGTATTTCTTTCAGTAAAAATATGAGGACAAAATGAAACAAAACTTTAAATTTAGAGTTAAGAGTATGGAGATAGTAGAGATGACTAGGGGAAAAAAATGGGGAATAAAGAATAAAGTATAAGAAAATTGGCTATTCCAAATGCCCTTCATATCTAGAATAACTTAGTACTCTTTGGATTAGGGCAAAAGTATTAGTAGATCTTCCATGAGAATGTAGTTTCATCTCCTTTGGTATAACTCTCTGTCCAAAGTAACCCATCGCAAACTTTTATATTTACCTATAATTTGTATTATTACTGTGATTTCCATAGTGCGTGTATGAAGACATAACATCTAGGTATTACGTAAATTTTTATTTTTATTGCTGGGCACATGGAAAGAATGTGCACTCCAATTTGGCTACTTGGAGAAGGCTGAATTGTTTAAAATCTGATCAGTTTGTTAGAACCAAAATGTTTTAACTTAAGAATGAAGATCCTTCTGTATAACATAATACAGCTACTACTCTGTCAAGGTCTAACTTTATTATCATGCCTTCAGAATATGTGTATTTTTCTACTTATGAAATGGTAGATGCTCAGTGTAAGTTTCACTAGACTGAATATATGTGGAAATCTCTATTAACAGGAAACATACGTTCAGAGTGTTGACAGCTATTTTAAACTGTAGTTAAAATGTATTTTGTGCTAATTCACAGTAATAGTTCTAGCTACAGCACTAGCTTTAAAGATCTTAGCAAATGTCAGATCAACTGAGACCAATATATGCCTCTTGCTTATGGTAATCAATTAAACATTAATAATAGGTGTTTCATTTTGAATAGCTGCAACAATAAATTATTCTCAGGGCTAAATGGTGGAGCCTAGTTCCCATTGGCTTTTGGAACCAGTAAAATAACAGAATATCAGTCAAGTTAGTAAAGTGTACCATTATTACACATTCTGCATCTGTACATAAGCTGCCAGCATATGATCAAAGACTGCAGCTGTTTCAGTTATATCACAGTCACATCATAGACATGTCATAGTCACGGCAGAGACATGGTTCCAGGGACAACCCAGTCACCTTGCAGAATACAGAGTTCAGTGGAATCTCATTAAATTGCACCTCAATATTATATGAAACTGGTAGCGCATCTATTGGTTATAAGAGATATATACTTTCCTTTCAAAAATTATTTTATAAATTGTTATTCCTAAAATGCATTTCCTGTATGTCCTCTCAAGAAACTGAGGCTTTTGTTCACACAAAACTTCAGTCCCATGTTTGCATATTTTAATTTTAAATTGGTAGTTCTCAAAAGTAAAGAATTATTAATATTCAAATGGATGTGTTGTATTGCACACATTCAGGCCATGTGAAGGCATTCATAAAATATCTAATGTTAATTAAAATAATTATAATGTAAGCTGGAATATTAAAGTATGTTTTCATAGCTGTTGACACATTTTTCCATTTCACCTCATGGACGAATGTTTCACTTAATTCAATGAGTTTTGCCACTGACTTTTACAAAAGTAGAATTTCACCTAGTCAATTTTTAGTAATAATCATATGTGTTTTAATAACTGATTAGCTCTTTTGTATTATCAGGTTTCATTGTGAGAAACATCAGTGAGGGAGAGATCTTAATAAGAAAGTGATTGAAGGAGTTATTTCTGAAAATAAGTTTTAAGAATTACTTAAGGTTGAACACAGAATAGCTAACTGCTATATTGCAACAAAATTAAACTGGGAACATCTTTGTCTGGAATTTTAAAGACACTGTAACCTCAGCCTTGTTGGTTTAGTTCCACATTAGAATTCACTAAAACAGTATAAATTTACCATTTAGGTAGCTAAGCAATACAACAAAATAGAGGCAGCCAGCTAATCCAGTATATCTTAGTATTTCTGCAGGAATAAATTGCTGAAGCAAAGCGAAACAAAAAAGCCCAAGTTTATTTAAGGAATAGCTATAACAAAAAATACAACCTTCTGTTCTTAGCTACTCTTCCTAAACCTATTTTTCACACTTTACAGTTAAAGAAACATATGTGTATTTTTTCTGGTAACTTTCAGTGTATATACAAAAAAGAATAGGTTGTAAAACTAAAATATGTTAGGTGGGATAATAATCTATTATGGTAACAGTCAAATTGCTTGTCATGTCATGAAGGGTTATGCTTTAATTAAGCAATAAGGCATGACAGCGTGTGAATTGCAGTGTAATAATTCTTGTCTAGTGTATTGTTAGGCAAGAGGCCAAAGGCCTAGTGCCACTGAATGCTGCAGGAATGAATTACTATGCTGTAATTTAAACAATGCAATATCAGATTGCAATAATTGTAAAATATTACATTTTAAATGAAAAGATACAAATTATAATTTTGCTATACCTAATTACTCCCACAATAAACTCTTTTGCTGCCAATGCTATAATAGAAAAGAGAGATTTTCTATTTAATATTTTTAGATGTCAATTAAACTTTTAAAAAGAAATGTTTCTGGGAGATATGAAGGATGCTATTGTGATAGCATTTTTCCTGAAATAAAAAGAAGACATACAGCTCTGAGGAACAAGTGTTCCCTACGTTTTTTCTTCTCATTGGGCAAAACAAGTGTACAACCATTAAAGAGTTTTGTGAAACTCCTCTTACCTAGGAACCTTGCATTTAGCGGAGCTTTGTTATTACCTTTACCTTTTAAAAGCACAATTTTTCTTCTTCCCATTCGTCCTTATTGACAACTTCTCAGAAGAAACCTCATTTATAAAACCCTCCATATTCAACTTTCAGATTATTTTTACTAAACTGTGTTTTCTATGACTTATTCCTGGTAATCAAAGGAGAGGTCAATAAGAAGAATGCAAAAACACAGGATTGAGAGCCTCTATTGTATTTCTGTGCTACAAAGCATAAAATCAAAGACACTGTAAATAGTTAGAAATGTTGAACAAAGTGACGAGTTCTGACTGTTTTCTGCATTTTCATCTCTTATATGATATAGGTAGCAAAACCCACATAGTTAAGTTTTACAATGCATGATGTTTACCACTGCTAGGAAATCATACCTTATTGTCCATTTTGTCAAGTTATTTCACAGTTTACATGTCTGACTGGAAAAGGTTCAGCAGGTTCCATGCCTTAATTGAGATGTGTGTGCAGTTTCCTTCTTGAGAGAAATTGGAAGCCTCATCCATTGATACATTTGTTTGTAATAGGGCAACATCAGTCAGGTTAGTGGTCTCAAAAAAAAAAAAAAAAGGCAAACCCCCCCCCCACAAACCACCAAACCAACCTATTTCTTCTCAGTTGCAAGATTCAATAGAACTGGACTAAAATGTGGAGGTTTTCTATTACTTCACATTGCATTTGTGCCAGTGATGTAAATCAATACATCTTCCAGAAGTCACAGGTCTGCTGTACAGTATCACTCCAATCTAAATCTCTCTGTCTTTCACTTGTATGTCACTTTAATTTTCGTGTTCAATATGACCCTGGCTATTTTCTGATGCACTACTAAAATTCAGATATGAGACCAATTTGCAAGTTGCTGTTTGGCTCCTTAGTTTGTTGTCCTCAAGTAAAGCCATAATTTGCCAGTTGAGTTAATCTTATTACAATTAATATACTTCCTTTCAGTGTTGCACTATTTCCTATGGTAATACCATTACTAGGTAATACTGGGGGTTTTATCATCACTTCTGTACTGTACTGTAGCTGTAATAGTAAAAACAGACCTCATGTAAGAAGAGAGTTAGTGTTTAGGTTGGTACATGAACAAAGAGACAATTATTTTTTTTTCCACAACACTTGAATTAAAATCAGATTTACCTTCAAAGGAATCTTTGTATGCTAAGAAAATCTGTCACTATGACAGAGTTCGCAGGAGGAAACAATTGGTTTAATTTTCACAACAGTTGAGTAGCTTCCTCTTCTTCCTAAGCACAATTCATCAGAAATAAAATATATTGCACTTCTGATAGGGTTTACCACAGCCAGCTGACAAATTTGCTTTTGGTTTCACAGTGATTAGGAGGGTATTTCTACCTGTTAGCTTTCAGCAAACAGTTGTCTTTTATCTAGACTGCAGTCTTGGGTTAAAGTTCATAGTGATCATTCATCACTAGAACATGTTTGATGCCTGTAACTCCTATAAACTGATGCTTTGACTGACTTTCTCCATTTTTGTAAAGTACAAATTTGTGTAAATACTCCATAACTTTAACAGAAAAGTAAAACGGCAACAGAAAATGTTCAGGGCAAAGGATAATGAACGGCCAATTGAAGCTTCTGTTTTGCCAAATAATAATGCTTTTGAGATTTGATTAGCAATGACAGATTATATGACAAAAGAAGAAAAAGGATTTAGAAATGGAAACTAAAAATAGTCATGTGGTAATTTAATAACCTGGCAGATTTTATTCCATCTGCTAGGAAGAGTTTGAAAGCCATTTCCTGCTGCCACTCACACCGCAGAAGCTTCAGAGTTCAGAGATGGAATCAAATACCTGATGTGAAAATCTGCTATTATGATTCATATCCAAAGATTCATATCAATATCCTTGCCTAGAATATTATGTAGGGTTATTTAAAAAAAGAAAAAGTGAATCTAAAAGTTTAGGATTATTATTTAGCTCATTGTTAATACCACACCTTGTGGCAGAAAAGGACCAAAAATATTCATCCCTTTCAATTTATGAAAATTGTTGAAACTATTTCACCTGACTGGACAGCTCAGGAAAGCAGTTTTCTCAGGTATGTGTTCCAGTATTCAAATTCCATGAGCTTACTTTCAGAGTGACAGCACAATATTATATTGATCTGTCGTTTATTGCCATCCAGAATCGATAAGCAAACTGGTGGAAGAGAACATCGTGTTAAATTATGTGGACAGAAGGTATGAAGGAGAACACATGTAGTGTAAACCTGTAGCTGATGAGCTGGCCTTCCACGCCACCATAAATAAGTACTGACATGCACAGTGTGCTGGTGATGGGTTAGCTGCAGCAACCCACGTGTAGCTGTATACAGCTGATTAGGTACTATAATTGGTTATTTCTAGATGATACTTCATAGGTGTTTGATTGATATGAGAAAACATAAATTACTTTTTGTCTGTCATGACAGAAAATCTGTAACACTCCTGGTAATGTTAATCTTGTCACTGGGAAAGAAAGAACATAAGTTAGAACTGAACATGGGCAAGTGGTACAAGCCACTGTAAGCACTATTTCACTTTTTACACAGAAAAATGTCTTTTACATTTGGTTGCTCAGAAAGAGAATTAGCAGGAGCATTGAAACTTCGCTGGCAACTTGACCTTTTCTTTTTCTTTTTTTTTTTTTTTTTTTCTAAGCTGGCCAGAAGAAACAGATAAGTGTTTTTATATCAGAAAATGTAAAAATAATCTACTTTCCTGTTAGATAAAGTTTTCATGAAAAATTAAAGCCCTTATGTAATGCACTTTCTACCCATTCACACATTTGCATGCTTTTTGCAAGTCTTGAAATGCTCTGGCCCAAGATTGTTTTACTTCACCTCAAATAACTTCTTAAAAAAGAAAATGAAATAATCACAATACAAAGGAATACTCACAATTGTAGCTGTGGGGATTTTTTCATTGTCTTTTTTAAAAAGTCATTCCTAATTTCTAGGAATCTTTTCAGGTGTATGATGGAAGTGGCATGATTACTTATTAAGTTCTGAGCCCTATATGAGAGGCCAGTTAACATCATATTGAGTTCTACAGGATGGGCATTTGCTTAGATACTTCTAGAACTGGGCTACAACAGGGATATAAGGATATAAATCCTTGTGCTACGTTATTGATCCACCAAGCCATCAGCTCTGTCAGGATATACTTCTTTCCTGCCTGGTTCATGCAAAAAAAATGTGATATTTACAAATGCAGATCAATCGAAATAACACTGGCATTAATGATTTTCACAAGCATTAAAATCTCTCATTGTAAATTGTTTCATGCTAACAGCTTTTATCAGGCCTAAGATTAACCTGCTGGAGTAATTAAAGCATCGTAATAGGAGATTATGTTGCTAAAGCTAAACTCACAGCTTATTATTACTTGGGTTAATATGTTTTCATGTGATGTTGAAAAAGATATATTTTTTTTTTTTTTGTCCCAGTGACTAGACCTTAGATGTAATACAACCAGCTCAAGCAAAGAGATTTCTTAATGTGCAAAATGTGATTTGTCTGTGTTAGCTGGGCTTCTGGAGAAGGATGCATAACGAGCTGTAAGCAAAAGGTCTGGAAGAACTGGCCTGTGTGCCCTTCAGACTTTAAGTAGAATACAGACTGCAGTCTCAAAAAATGCATTCTTAAAACTAGCATGAAGATGCAGTTTTCCGTGTGGAACAGCAATATTCATACGGTTTCATTATATAGATCAGGCATATAAGCCTTCCTCCTATAAATCAGATCCAATTAATTAAAACTTCTTAAGTTTAACCTTTCCTTTGTACAAAACTTATTCTAAGTGTTCCTCCCCTCACCCTTTGACCCAGCATTAACATTTGGACAGGTATACCATGGGGTAGAATATTTACCTTTGTCACTTGATTTTGGCATAAACAAATGGCTCCCAAATGTGACTCTTTCACATGCATGTCCACATTAGCACAGTGACTGCTAGAAAGAAGCAACAAGAAATTCAGAATCTAAGTATGTATTTATACCTGAAATAGATAAAAATTAATCTTGAAGAAAAGTATATAATTAAGTATTGCTAATGAAGTAAAATATATGACAATTAAAAAATTCTCGGGCATTGCGTTAATATTATTTATCTAATCTTTCTAGCTCCTTTCAGCTGTGTATTAGATCATTGATTGGCTCAAACCAGATTTTTGCCTTTTCATTTATAAAGCAAGGATTTTTTAGATCTATAACTGTGTGTTGTGCACCCCAAGGTGGCTTGAACAGCCAATAGGAGTAACAGGGGTGATTAAACCTTGTCACAGGAGGTTAGATGTGGTGCTTTCTTCCTACATGACAGGCTGTGACAGTCAAACAGCAATGAAGCAGAACAAACGACAGTGGCAGTTTGCTGCAAGCAGTGCTACTGTCACAACTCCCACTAGAAAGCTAAATGCTAGGTATTCAGCTCAGAGAAGTTTCAAACGGACCATGCAAATTCTGGTTTCAAAAATTTCCTTGCAAATAAGTAGTGACATGCATTAACTGCAAGTGATTCTGTTGTTAGGTGAGTGATTGTCCACTGCCTGATGCTGGCCATGATCGTAGTTTAAGAGCGACACTGTTGATCCGTTAACATTTGTGCATAGCTGTTCCGGTTATGGGAAATCTGCCTTCATTTGAGAGAGCTGGCCTACTCATGTAATTAGAATAAAGGTTATCGTTGCTCTTTAATGACTGCACGTGTTTGTTGCTGATTAATTGTGTACAGGATGCCACAAAAACAGTGTACCTAACTGAGCCCATAAAATCACATATATTCAGACATACAAGCTTTCGTTCCTGATATAAACAGACTGACTTCATGAAAACAATGGAAGATTGACCTTTGAATTTTAAACAATTCTTTAAAAGGCAAAAGCTAACCAAGAAACGTGCCCCAAAATTCAGTCTTTTCAAGTGTAGAGTTCCAGGCTTTTGTAACACAACAAGAGAAACAGATTTAACAGAAGGACAAAATTAAGCTTCTTGCTAGTCTGCATAAGGGAGTTGCATACTATGAATATTTTGTTTTCTCATTTTAACCTTAATTTAGACAGTGTTCCAAACACAGAAGAAAAGCAGTGCTGTGAATCTACATACATATATATTTAAATCTATGAAGATGGGTAGAAGGGATTTGGAAAAAGTTCAAGAGCTTCTACAAAGTCAATATACGTAAGAATGTTTTCATTATTTCAGGGTACACTTTTTCTAACTAAAGAGATCTTTTCTAACTAAGGAAGTGTTATACTTAGATTTCTTACTGCTTTACATAAACTTAAGTAATTCTGAATAAATTCTGGCTTGACACTTTCAAGTTGCTGTTTGTTGCTGTTAGCAATAAGATTAGATGAAATTTTCTCACTTAGCTGTGGATGGTTAAGAAATCAAAGGTTACAGCAGTGAAGTTGAGCTTGCATTGAAAATGTCCCTTCTAGAAGGACTAAACACCTCCTTTTGTACTTCCTTAAAATTAATCCAAAATTTTACCATCTCTGTGAAGAGGATATTTTAATCTTGGAAAATGTGTTTTTCTAATACTACTAGTCTTTGCTATGAAGATGGTTAGCAATTAGTTTTTAAACATTAATTTTTTCAGCACATTTTGGTTTTTTTATTTCTGCTAGCTATAGATATTAAATGTGTAAAGCTTTGCATGTGTAGTCCCATTTTCACGTATATTCACATCATGACTGCACAAACAGTAGCCTTTTTTCAATTTTTATAATAAATTATGAAAAATTCTATCTTAGTAGGGTGAGAATCACCAAAACGTATCTTGGATCTGGTCATGTGCATCCATTCTTCAGTGTGCTTCCCTTGCAATGCTGGGCTTGTTGCCTTCTGGCAACTTCTGAGCTCTGCTTCTCCATTATACCCAAAGCAGTAACAGCTGTGATATTTACTGGTTGAAATACTGATATGACACTCCCCTTTTTCAATATAGGGCATCTTTTTCACTCTGTTCTCTTTCTGGCAAATTAGATAATATTTTGCACAAAAGAGATCCATGCTGAAGTATGAGTTCAGTTTCTTGGACATACCTGTCCTTTCATCAGCCCTTTAATGCCCTTGTTCCTGATAGGAATTGAGACATGCTGGGAGGGAAGGATTTGTAGGCAAAAATGCCTGAGAAACTATATAGGGAGCATTGTTTCCATCTGGTGAACATTGTGTGGTTCGCCAGAGAAAAACTCCGACCCATCTGTCTTTTCTGGGTATGTCAGAAGAGGTTGCTCTCTAATAAATATTATCAGTGTTCTGGAGAGCATTGGGAGTGGTTATGAGACGAAGCAGGACTTTCACCAAGCAGTAGTAAATTAGAAGTCTCCTTTCAGAACACCTTTTCAGCTGCTGGTGTGTTTTCTTCTCACTTCTCTTCCCAGATTTTTGCAGAGCCTCAAAGACTTGGTCAGGGGGTGTCATACTCCAGTTAGTATATGTCACTGAGCTAGGACTTCATGCTCATTCATTAGAATGGGGACTTACAAGACAGGAGGAAGTGTGTTGTTGCCTCAAAAATTACATTCAATTTTTTTTAAAAAGTATTAATGCCAACCTCAACCACGTTAATTTGTCTGCTTTATCATTTCTGTCCATGAAATTATTACCTAAAATGTGAGGTTAGACATTTGAGAGACATTCTGAAAAAACAGATGTAAGCATTCTGTTGGAGTAAAAGAAGCCTCTTCTGCTCAAATAACAATCAAGAGTATTTTCACAGACCACTATAATTTCTTTTAAAAGCTGCAGGTTTTCAGCAAAAAGGCTGCGGAGGCTGTCAAAATCAATATTAATTGTTTTTTAATTGCTAAAATTAAGTTAATAAAATTGAAAGCAGTTGAGTACAGAGTAATGATGTTTAGAAAGCTACTCAGCAGTTTGTTTAAAATAAGTCATTAAAGTCATGATTTAGATGTTCTGTCTTGCTTACCACCACACAAGTAGTTAATACAAAACATTCCATTTTATGGTTATGAAAGAAATTTTTTTTTTTTTTAAAAAAAAAGAGCTGTAAATTGGGTTTTGCTGGAAGCATCCATTTTCTTGCCTCCATCACTGCCAACTCCCACTGTTTTCTTTGATATATGATTTGCAGACTACTATTATTATTTATGTGTTTTACAATTACTGCGAATGACACCTCCCCTTCCTCAGCCCTAAACCACAAATCTGAAATGAATAAATGCTGTTTATTGTGACAGTCTGCCTTTTGTCTGTGGAACAATGACAAACTACACCACTGACAGCCAGTTGCTGTTTTTAGCTACTGCTCTCGAGCTCAGTCTTCAAGTGTTCTTCAGAACACGACAACAGTCTGGAATAAAATAAGTTAAAATGTATTGCATTTGTTTAGCATGCCGTGACACCATTGTCCAATACATTGAGTAAACAAGAAGAATAAATTACATAAGTGTGATAGGTTTTAGTTCTCTACATTTCATTGAGAATTGTACAACTGTGGTCATATCAAAATTAATATATTAAATGTGTTTTAGTATTAACATTTTGATATTCATCTAGAGAATTGCCTTCTGACTAGAATGAAGTGAGGGAGGAGAAATAAAGAGAGCACTTTTAATAATCTGTGAAATCTAAGAACATTTTTATTCACTCTGCCTAAGCTCTTCAACAAAGTTAAGGTACCATGGAATGACTTTATCTCTATGAATTTTGTGAATGTCTTCTGACCTGCAGCTAGTCAGTATTTATGAAATATTAGAATGACCTGTTTAATATCTAACTGCACCTAGCAGCAGTGTTAGTAAGTAAATCAGGTCATATATTTTGACTTGACCCTGGCTTCTGTCTAATTGCAGACTTGTAAATGTGCCAGGTATTTATTTGATGTCATTTTCTTTAAATTAGCATTTGCACATAAACGTAGCATTTTGCCTTGAAACTAGATTTATCCCTTTGTTTATGCTTCTTCCTCCCCTTACCGCACCTGGTGCTTGTGTGTGCATGTGCACATGCATGTGTGCAAGCATATGACAATGCTAGCGTACAGTCCTTTTTTTACGTATTTAGGTATGTTTGTATATACATGAGTACTGCACAGGGCTGTTTTGCTTAACTGTCCAAACATAAAAACATCATAAAGGATTTTCTGGCATTAGTAGTATTGTCATAGAATGCTGTGATACTTTTAATAATGGAAAAGCAATGCCTAGTGTTTTAAATCTTTATTCAGTGCATAATGTTACGTGTGTCCAGTATTTCATGAAAAAGGACTTTTTTCTGAGTTACATGTAATATACTGATCAATATAGATATTTTAAAATTCCTCAGTTTGTGGTGTTTAAATTGTTTTTTTCCTTTTCTCAAATCAAAGATAACGGAGAGAATATAAGCAAATTCCAAATCTGCATTGGTACTGCCAGCTTGTAGAAAACATGTTTCTAATTAAAAAGACATAATCTATAGTCTTGCTTGGAACTTCCCATAATTTCGTACATTAAAATCTGCACTTAATTTTTTAATGCAAAACTCAGATGAATAATTTGCCTTTTCCTCTTCAACTATCTGTATCTCCTTTCTTTTTTTTTTTTTTTTTTCTTCTTTGATTTTCTCTTTGATGTCCCCTGTACCTGTTTTATTTCTTTGACTTCCTATCTTCTGCCTTATGGAAACACCTGGATACATTCTTTATGTAGTTTTATGTCTGTTAGAGAGGGATTTTTTTATTATTTTTATTAAAAAAAAAATACGAACAAAACCCATGAAGTAGGAAGCAGGGTAACTTAAGAGTTCACAGAATCTTGTCCTTGCAACAGTCATTCCTCCAGGATTGCAATTTTTATACTAATACCCAAAGAAAATCCTTGAAGTAATATAGAGAGTTATATATCTTTGCATACTGATTAATAGATGATATAAATTGCTACTCAGTTCATCTGTGGGTCCAGCAAAGAGAAATAATATCCTTGTATGTTTGAAGGAACTGTTTTGTGAAAAATTTTCTGAGGGTAAAATATGTTAAAGTAAATTATAATATAGCGTAGCAATATAAGCATGAAAATATTCAACTGGTAGGAAGGTATGTGTGTTTTATGGGCAAGAAGTCAGAGCTGCTATTAGATTCCCTTCCCAAAGTGTCAATCCACACTAAACTCTAAAGGAAAACTCTCTTATTTCCAGTCTTTCTATCTTAGTAATTTTTTATGGGCTTGGACAGCATGAAATTAATGAGTAAATAATACAGGACAACAATACAAGAGATAAAGAACAGGCATACATACATTTAGTAAGGAAAGCTGTTTTGACATTCTTTGCTGGGTACTCTAGTCCCATAGAGAACACTTCATCCTCTTGTGTTGCCTCCTGGCTGCCAAACACATTCCCATTTGAATAAACCATGTTGTGCTCATTCATAGAGCTTAAGTATCCTTCCTAAAGACATAAAGTGTGGTTTAGCTATTTCAGATAATATCTAAGTTATGGCCATTATCTAGCTATAATAAGCTACTTGCCATCAGTAGAGCTATCCAAACATTGAGTTCCTTTCCATTCTGGAATTAGTTAGGCTTACAGGTCAGTTTTTCACAGCTGTATATTGATTTATTTATTGTTTACTTTCGCTACAAATTTTACTAAGATGATTTCAGAAAGTCTTCTCATTAGTCATTTCCTGTGTATTGTAAATGAAACAGTTATTGATAGTTTAAAAACACCAGAAAAAATGTTTACACAAGGACAATGGATTATCTCTCAAAACATCAACACAAAGATATAGTAACCACAGCTTGTGATATTTCAGATGAAAATCTGTCAAACACATGTTCAAAATTAAATCTGTGTTGACTGGTGTTTGAATGTATGCGGAGAGAGGGATAAATACTAGTAGAAAGGTCAATAACGCATATGCAGCAGGTACTTTACTGATCTAACAGAGAGATAAGGCTTCTTGCTTGCTGGCTACTTCTGTTATCAATTTAAAAAACTCCAGAAAAGTAGTTTGGCCTGCAATATAAACTGCCCAAATTTAATCTTTTGTCAGGAGTGTAACAATGAATTCTAATTATCAGGCTTTAGGTTCCTAATGTGATTTTACACATTACAAGCTATGTAGAAATAAATGACAGTTTCACATGAATGTAAAAATCCATTTGAGTAATAGTGATCTGATTATCTTTGCTGCAATTTCTCAAACCTATAGAGAATGTGCAGTTTCACATATATGGAATAGCTGTAAAGTAGCTTGAAACAAGCTACGATAGCAAAGCTACTATTCAACAGAAATCTTTCTCATGCTTGTGAAACTGTTTAGTTGGGGTAGATGTAGTCACTTCCGGAGTAACAGTCCAAGGGGATCTTTCTTTAAAAGCAGAAATGTTGAGGTCCCTTCATTATAAAAGCCATGGCTCTTCCCCAGTACTCTTGCCCAATCATTCCAGCTGCAAAAGCCAGAGCTATTGGTATTCAGCCCTCCTCAGCTTTTCCTTTCCCCTCGCTGGTTTAATTCATTGCAGAGCTGGACAGCATGGGATCAATGAATGAATCCTCTTTCAAGTGACAATATATTAATTTAGAAATAGGAACATACAGCCATTTTGACAATCTAGATTGGATATTCTAATCTAATAGAAAAGCTTTCATGCACTTTACATTGCCTCTTGGCAGCCTAAACAAATCTCCATCTGTGAAAATAGCGCTATGTCGATCATATGACTATGCTGTTTACACTTTAATTTGAATACATAAAGCAAGTTTTCAATTATAAATGTATTTCTCTTCCTTAAGCTTCCTTGGGCCCTGGGGTCACTAGAGATACAAACCAGGAGCAGTAACAAGGAAACTGTGAGAGGACCAAAAAAAGAGACCATTAGTTCAGACCCCTTGTGGCAACAGACCAATAACCATAAAACCATTTTCCTAAGCCAGTCACTTGAAACACCCGCACAGGTAGACTACATTAGTATTTGCCATTGCAATTTTTACTCAGCATTTTTTTACCCATCTTTTTTCATCTGTTACTATGAGTATTCTGTAAATGCTACTCTAAACCTCACGTTCATAGAGTTTACTGGATCTTTAGCACGCAAATCAATAACCAAGAAAAACAGAAGAAATGCAGACATAGGATTTGACTTGTGACTTCCAGGCA
Organism: Falco peregrinus; assembly: GCF_023634155.1. NCBI lineage: Eukaryota > Metazoa > Chordata > Aves > Falconiformes > Falconidae > Falco > Falco peregrinus. The sequence goes on from NC_073722.1 coordinate 3,317,423, forward strand.
GTCTAATTTTGCTGCAAAGTTGCCTTTCGGTAATAAATCAAGAGCTCGCAAAACAACATAGCAAACAACTTCTGAACTGAATGTGACTATAATTAATACAGTTACCGAAATGGCATAAGAATAATTATCTCTCAGACCATTTCAGTTTAATTCCTGATCTTAATCTGTGAAGAAACTACTACATCACGTCCAAATTAACACAGCAAAACAAACCTGAGACAAGCTGCCATTTTATAGACTGAAAGCAAAATGAAATTAAAATCTCAGAAGCCTTATAAAGTTTGCCAGAGTTTTCTTGTTAACTTTCTATACAGAATATCAGAAACCATTGTGAAAAGGAATCCATGCTTCTGGTGAAATTCATGAATTGTCTAATTTGATAATACATTGAGTGTATGCAATGTGCATTAACTTCAGCTGTAATGGGGCACTATAGTTTATGTTTCTCAAAAGGATGTCATAGAGCTAAACACCTGAATTCTATTGATGTCAGTGGAGACTACTAAATATTCTCAAAGACTTGCAAATGTTTTTTCTGTGTGGTCAAGTCAGTGCTTCCTGTGCCTTCACTAGTAAGGAAAATTACAAAACCTAGGTCTGTATGGTCAATAAGAAATGCACCTCAAAAAATGTCATATAAGGAAATGTAATAAGAAATAAAATGTTTATCTACAGATGTTCTTTCTTTGATTATTTTTTCATCAGCACAAGAAGCCACAAAATGTGTAAAACTTGGTTTTGCATTCCCGTGCTATCTTCAGAATGCTAGGGTGTTCTCCAAGCACCAGAGCAGTGTAGAATTTCCAGTGCAAAGAGATTTACAGATAAAAAAATGAGGGATAAGAAGATTATAACAAAAATATGTGCCATTTTTGTAGAATATGTAATTAAATCCCTGTTAATATGTAGCCTTGAATATGAAGCTTCAGCATGGGTCTCAGACTTTGCAGAGGATCTTTTTGGAGTAATTACATAAATATGCAAAGGAAATCTCTTTAATTGCTCATGTTATCTGCTAGAAACTTACTAAAAATAGCAAAAGAAATAAAACTCTGGAAGAAAGCTAAGAATTGCTTTTCTCCAGAATACGCATTGCAACTGCTGCTGCTAAAAACCTAGAGGAGCGAGCAGCTCAGTGAGGAGGAAATATTTGCCAGTGATGAAAGTTTATATGGATTATTGAAGACTAAGGAGAATTGTGAGGAACACCAAAAGAACCTGAAGCACCTAGAGAAAATAAGTTCAATGGTGGCTGTTGAAATTCATCCTCCCTAAGTGGGAAACAGCACACACTGCAGTGAACGAATTACAGTGTCCTTCATGTACTGAGGGACTCTGAATTAGACATAGCCTCTCAGGGAAAAGATCTAGGCATCACTGTAGCAGCTCAACGAAGATACCTGCTTAAAATGTATCAGAGGTCAAAAAAGTGAATAATATTTAGGCTGTGTAGGGAATATTATGGAAAATATTACAATGTTACATAAATTGATGTACATCCCTACCTTGACTGTTAAATTCCATTTTGGTCAACGCTTTTGTGAAAATTATATGGAGAGGAATAGTGAAGGTTATACAAGGGCATATATACTTTGCTCCTGCTTAGAAGGGAGAAAAATAGAGAGATATAAAATTCTGAATAGTAATCAAAATCTCAACTGGATGTTTCCTTTTATTCAATCTTAATAAAGAGATCAACTAGAGACATGTGCTTTTATAAATGTATGGTTGGTCTTTAGTACTTAGTATCTTTTCTTTCTTTCAATTTAAGATTTGTGATAGTGTTTAATTAAATGCTACATGTCTGGGAATAAGAATTGAGTGTTTAATACTGGCAGAAAAATACAGATTAAAAAAAAAAACAACTGAGAAAATTCATGTTTTAAAACACGATACCATCATCTATTGTGTCCTAGAACCGCATCGTTTCTGTGTGGTTTTAGCCAGAGAGTTAGGTATTTTTCATAAATAACCACCATTATCTTCCACTTCTAAACTCTTGTCTGTTGTTTCCTCTCTTCCCAAATTCATGACGTCGTGCAGGTTTCATTGGGTGGGAGAGTGGGGGTGATGACACACACCCAACCACAACAGTTATTAAACATCCCACAGTACTTTGTTAAAAAACTACCAGTGCAGTGGAAAACTTTTCCTCAAATAAAGCTTTGATACGTTTTTACTATTCACAACAAAAATTTTTTTAAGAACTGGAAGTTAGAGGAGATTAACTGTTCAGGATACTTACCTAGACTTCAGTCCGTATGCTGCGCTAGAATGCTTTTCAGATTGTGATGGCGAAGCCTTGTCAATTCTGAATGAACTAAAAGGCAAAACCAGTCGTTGAGTGCTCCTGTAGAGCACTTTCCCAAATACAATTTCAAAGCACTGTAATGCCAATTAGCTGGCAGCGGTTTGAGTTGTTTAGGACAGTGTGCACATGTCTCACTTGTGTAGCATGAAGACTCTGAGATAGCTAGAGGCATGGATTAGTTACTGTAATGGCTGTTTGAACAAAAAACAGCTATCAAATGTTTTATTATGACGTGTCAGAAGGCAAGAAGATCTTTATAAAGGGAGATACAGTCACAATTATCTGGGTAATCAAACATCAGAACATGAAGGAGCAAAAAGAGGAAAAAGCCCAGGGCCCATCTTTCTACCTTCCCTAGGTTTTTTTATTTCCATTTTTCTCTTTTTCTCCCTCTGTTTCTCTCTTCAATTTTCTTGAGTTAAAAAGATTCTTAATCTACTAAAATGAAGACTTCTTGATTTGTTTTGGTTTTTACACTGTTAATTTAGTACTTCTATGTACAATATTTTTTTTTTAGTTTTTTCTTATTTTCTTGTTCTTTGTTACTAGAGGGTTTGGTAGAGTTACTTCAGAGAAAATTACTAGAACTCAGCCTTAAAACAATATCAAAAAAGAATAAAAACTTAGTACGATGTCACTTATAATGTTTATATTACAAATTTCTAACAATAATATTATTTACCACATGCAAATGCTAATAAGAAATATAAATGGAAGTGGGTAGTCCTGAACTCTATCAATTTTTGTAGTATGAAATAAAAATATTTTGTCAATTTTTTTCCTTAAGATACTATTATGCTCTGCATTAGCTAAGTTTTATTGAACTTCAAAAAAATGTTGAAAGAGCCAAATGAAGGAATGAGCTCTCTGCTCAAATACGGGCAGGAAACAGACAGCCACAGGTTTCAGGGCATAAAGAATATCAGAAGAAAATTTGGCGTACTAAGGTGTGCTCTCTGTTGCCTGACAAGCTTTTATCTGATAGTTAACTAGTTAAGTTAAAATGTTGTAAGTTCATCAGTAAGATAGTTTTTGATTACTGCACTTGCAGCAGTTCTCCATTACCAAAAAGTACTAGTACAATTCTGGTGAGAGGAAAAGACTAAACAATTGCAGTCTCATTTCTAAAGTCTTTTAGGGCTATTGTATAAAAATTGGTCAAGAATTATTAGATCAGTTACATAACTTTATTGATAATTGAATCCATCTCTTTTCCCATTTTACACTTCTCTAAAAGAATAAATGTAGATAAGGGGGGAAGTAGAAGTTTAGAAACCATCTGCATAGTAATGACCCTCTTTTTCTCCTTCTAAGATCTATTATTTAACCAGTACTTCCACCGTTAAATATGTGTGAAAATGATTGTATGTGGTCTTAATTTGACTAAGCAAGATTCTCTGCATAATCAAGTTATATGCCTCACTGAAGTCAGAAGCTCTTACATTCACAGTAAAACTCTTATCATTCAAACATCTAAGGATATGAAAAACTGATGGCTTTGTTTTGATAAAACCTGTTCTTCAGAAACCCATCTTGACTAACACCAGCTACGTTATCTTCCTTCTTGTCTTTGATAATCCCTGTAAAATGTTAGTGTTTTACCTGACGCTGTTGACAGGTCACAGGCCCACACTTGTAAGGACCCTCCAACTGATTCTTTCACATATTGACATGATATCTCTGCCACTGTGGTGAAAAAGTTCAGCCCAATCAGCTCCAACACATAGCGGGAAAAAAATGTTATTTTCATCTAGAGAACTCATCATGTAATTCTTTCAAAACTCTTTTACTTTATCTGACATTCTGATTTTAAAATGACAGGTTTAAAAACTGTGTTAAACATTATCTCTAGTTACTGTTGACAGGGAAGAGATTTCATTACCATCATCAAGTATATCATGAGCTTTCTGCCTAAATACAGAATGAAAGTATTTATTGAATATTTCTGACATTTTTATTCATTATGTTTAACTCTGACAGCCATAGGTTTTTTTCCTTTGTCTATATTATTCTTACCTTTCTTGTAACCTGTGTTTCTGTTAATTATCGTTTTTTTCTAGTCATTGCTGACAGTTTCAGTCTAATCTCGATTCCCTAACGTATTCTTCTTGTAACTGGTTTCGATTTCATGAAGTGTTTGTTCTTAAGGGATGAAAAAAATTATATTTCTCTTTTGGACTTCACTTTTAGCACATGAAAATTATATAGTCTAGCAATCTGTAGTAATGTAGTCCGTGCTTTATGACTTATATGGCATGGTGAATAATCATCTATCTACCTATGAGGTCGTTTTTAGGAGACTAATTTATACTTAGAACTTTTATTGTTTTAGAAAGAATTTCACAGAGTGCAGGCAAGCAGAGAAATATCTTCAAAGTAACCAAGATTTTCCTCAAAGGAGTGGAGTAGAGTTTATTGAAGATCAAAAAAATTCAAATCTATTAAAAGTGACTCTATGTGATAGAAATCTACTAGAGAATTACATGAAAGTGGCAGGAGAAACTTCTGAAACGTGTAAGATAAAGCTGAAAAATAAGCTGAACCTCAAGCTCCCATTTATTTTCCAGCTCAGTGATGTCACCGTGCCTGTCACAAGCTGTGCTGCCTTGCACATGGGGCTGGAAGCCTCATACAGTAAATCCTTGTTCCCCCTCTGATTCCTCTATGCCTTATCAGAAAAGAAATGCACACATACAACTCTGCATAATGCAAGGCAGTAATATTTAACAGAGTGTTCCTGTGACATACACAAACCACTCATTTCTTGTTAATATGGCAACAGCAGAAAGCCTCCAGAGGGTTGTCCAACCTTATAATGAGAGGCCTGCGTTATGCGCAGTTCTGTAGCCTCAGAAGTGGCCATGGATTCATCCCCTGCTGTGAAATTTGGCTGCTGCCTGAGGCCCTGTGGAAATCATGTTTCTTGCTATGCCCGACCACATGCAAGCCTCCCCGCTGAGAAAAGCAAAGAAATTTGCTGAACTGCGTTCATCTATTTCTCTACCTCACCATCTGAGACAGAGAGAAAAGAATCTGCAGGGCAGTATTTCCTTCCTAATTTTTTTTCTTCTGAAGAAAGGGAAGTAGGAGGGTTGTCAATATATTTCTGAGGATTAGTTGATTGCAAAAGTCAGTAAAGAACTCAATTGCAGGACAGTCATACACTAGCAGATGGAGCAGAAACTACAAACTCAGCAACCACCAACACATTGAAAAAAAGGAAGCCTTGAACATTCTCTTCTCTTCAAGAGGTTCCAAGACCAGTGTGGGAGGAAAAAAGGAAAGGTGTAGCGTGAACCATCCCTGTGCTTGCTATGATGTGCTGAAATCAGTGAACCAGTAAAGTCACGTGTCTCTTATGTATTGTACACATCTAATCTCATTTTGTTGATGTCTAGCCCCCTATTTTTCACCTTGGAGGTGAGTTCCAAAAGCCAGTGAACTGTATGGGACCAAACTGTGAAGAACCGGCTGTCAAGTTATGTGTTTAAAAACACAAAATCATTACACGCACAGGAAACGGTGCAGCAAATAGTATTTTGTATGCTGCAGCGCTGAAGTATTTAGAAAACAACTAGTAAATAATAAAACTTACTAGCTTCCCCCAAAGTGTACAATTAAAGGGCTTCATCTCAAACACAAGGCATGTTCAATATCTGATGGGATCAGGGTCCCAAACAACAGCAAACCTGGAATGAAAGAAAAAAGATGTTGGACAAGTCTAAATGGAAACTGCTCTTCAGAATACTGTTGATAGCAGCAAGAAAAGGCAGTTTTATTTGCTCTGTGTTCTTTTTCTTAGCTCTAATGTTTCCTATTAAAATCCTGGGAAGAGCTTGTCTGGCATAAATAATAAGCGTACTGAAATGAATAGAGCTGTCATAGTATATAATTATTTGAACTGGTCAAAAGAAAGGTAAAACATTGCTGATAATGCTAATAGCAATGTTTTAATAAGCTAAGGAAAGGTAACTTTTGCACGCAGGCAAAAACGTGGGTTTTTTGTTTATTCAGTTGTGCTGCAGAAGTAGGGAAAAGCAAGCACCAAGGCAAGACTGGGGACAGTGTAACAGGGGTCTATAGCTGGAGAGAGACCCTTCACAAATGAGAAAACTTGGCTTGTTATGGTGGGAGAAAAGAAGGCACTAAGCAAGTACACGTTAAAGAGGTGTGAGCTGAGAACAATTTCAAGTGGACTGAAGGGAGAGGATCACAAGAAGCCAATGCAGAAGTCAAGGATTCCCTTCTCAGTCATTCAGAAAGGAAGAGTGTCTTAGGACTGTTAGAAAGAAACAGAATCAAGCAAAAAGAAATGATGTAGCTCCTACCAGAAAGTAGAAGGCAAGAGAGTAATGTAATAAGAACCAAGGAAGGGAAGGGTTTCAGTTTTATAAATTGTTTAAAAAATATTTTTGTATGTATTTAGCCATGCGTTTAACACAAAGAAGTATCTAGTCTAGTCTCTTTCTCTCTCTCTCTCTCTCTCTCTCTCTCTGTATATACACACACTCACAAGCAGGTGCAGTATAGGTGTTTTCAGTGTAAATGCTTTCTTTCTTTTAAGGAATAATGATGAAACATAATAGGTTTTGTAAGCCATAAAATATTACATTTGCAGATTGGTCTGTTACATTATGTATATATACATACATATGCTATTATGGATCTTTTAAGATGTTATTATTTTCTCAATGTATTTTGCAAATACAGCTTATGACCTAGTTCCAGGCTGTTGAGTGATAACATTTGTGGGAATCCTGTAGGATTCTGAATTATGCTTTTTTGCAATAAGGAACTACTAGAAATTGTTTTGCTCCTGCCAGACTGCTGGGTGTGCAAAATATAAAGCTAGGTGCAATTCGTTTCACGTTATGCGCATAATAGTTTGAGTAGAATGATAAGTATATATAATCAAGCCATATTTGAAAATCTTATTTCCTGTTTCATATGACATGATAAAATATTCTTTTGGGGGGGTAATTTTTTATTGTTGTTTTTTTCAAATCAAATGACGATGATATATCATTACTTAAGGTCAAAAAATTGTCAATAATCAGATGAGCTTTTGTTCTGAGGCAGAAAAGGAAATGTACAGTAAATAAATTGAAAGGTTTTGTCTGGTGATTCTGAATTAGTGAGGCTAACAGTAGGTAGATACAGACAGTGCAACTAATGAAGAATAGTCAAGTGCCTCAAAATTTAGCTTGAAGCATAAAGAGGGGAAAAAATGTTACTCTGGTTGGTAATTGCATGAAAGTTGAAAAAAAAAACTTCAAATATTGCTGGAATCCAGTAATTCTGCAGTATATTTATACAGTTAATATGCAGTATTCTGATTTTTTACTTCCCTAGAGTCTACTTCATTTAGACCACATGAACAAAAAAACAAAACCTTCTTCATTAGCACTTAAAACAGCACACTTAATCACAACAATTGTCAGCTTGGCTGCAATATCTGGATTATATTTTCCTTTTTTTAATTAAGTGTTATAGATGAATATTGACTTACAAATACTACTATAGTATTTCCAAATATAGTAAGATTTTTTTCCTTATTATTTAATATCTATTATTATAATGCTTGCTATTTTTTTGGCTAGTTTTAAACTGCTGTATGAAATAACTTACTGCAGTCTTCCTCAGCGAATTTTTGCTACCTCAAGTGAATGATTTGCAGGGAGGTTCAGTTCAACTGCATAACACAACAGATGAAGGGCACCTTGTCATTGTGACCACCACCTTTTCACAGTGTTTCACCTCAAATTTTAGAAAGAATTAAAGAACGTTCCAGGTAACAGTATAGTCTGATATTATGGGGGTTTTTTTCGTGGCTTTGGGAATAAATCATAGTGTGGGAAAAGCAGCTGAAAACATGGATAAAAGTCAAATGCAGGATTATTGTAGGCCCTGTCAAAATAAATGGGAGAATATTTTTTAGTATGTAATTAAATGTCAAGATTTTTGAGTTAATGGAATTTCTGTAGTCACATCAAGGTCAGACAAGCAATTACTGTTTATGAATTATCTGAAATCTTGTATAGCCTCTTCTAGCTAGTCTTACAGCATCTATTTATGAGACATCTTTGCCATTTCTGATGTTTCTCCCCCATAGTTTCTGTTAACAGCAATATGGTGCATTTTGTCAATTCTGTAGTTGTTTGCAAAACCTTCCTTTATTTCACTGAAGAGCTTGCAATTAGCCCACTTCTCCCTATTGAGAAGCATCTTTGTAATAACAGCTTTCCTGGCAGAGCTTTTGTTAGGCAGATTTTAAAATCAAGAGTCTACAAAGGTTGGGAAAAATCCAATCATACAAAAGTTCAGCAAATCCCTTTCAAGGTCGTATCAGTTAAGATTACATAGACTTCCCACTTCAGCAAACATTAGTTTAGCATTTTTAGGGAGGAATTCGGAGTGATAGAATTAATAAAATAAAACAATTCTAAATGAAATTGTTTGCTAAGCTCAAAGAAAAGCCTGGGGTCTTGCCCCCCTCCCCCTCCTCCATCTTTAGTGGGGTTACCTTTCTCCCCCATGTAGCCTCTTGTATCACTTTCTTTGAAGTCGTTCACAGCATTTGCTTTGACAGCCACTGGGTGTGGGAAGTATAAGGCTATAGCCTTATATCTCCATAGCATAATCCGCCCAGTCACTGTTGGTCACTGATCCAGCTGCATGCAGCAGCTTAATAGTCAAAGGGCATGGTAATTCCCTCCTTCTGCCTCTTCTTTCTTCCAAGGCAAAATCTTCACCTGGTGTTTTTGATTCATGCATTCTAATTATGATGGCTGCCATCATCAGCCCTGTGGGTGACACTAGAAATTCTCTGAGCCAACAGCTAATACCACAGCTTGTTAAGCGACCATGTCAGCCTGATTTTAGGGCCCATTTTGCAGTTCACCGCAGGCCTATCTAAAAGCATCAGGAGTCTCCGTCTAGCAGGACAGGCTCATTGTCTTTCTAAATGTCTCCTTCTGATAAGCAGATCCAAATATGGTTCATTCACTGTGGATTTGAAGGCACAGTGGGGAACTTGGCTCACATAGTGGATACAACAAAATGCTTAATATTTTCACTTGGTATAGAGCTAAAGAACCCAATTTCCAATTTCAGGATAAAAACATTTACTCCCTGACTATGATCAAGAGTTTGAAATTTAAATCAGAAGTCTTCGAAAGCTATTCTAACTCTCAAAGGAGCAGGCTTTCCCATACTTAGCACAAAGAAGAAAATCCTGGGTTTGTATCCGAGTTTCAGTCACACAGAATTCACACGATGACCAGAAATGTCCTTTGTTGCCTAAAGATATAGAAAATTTTTCTCTGAATAATTTTGTGTGAAGTATGCAATTCTAGTGGCTGTACGGTTGCTAACAGCTCTATGAATACTGCAGTCTGATCTGCCTTGCAAACTTTATTTGTTTTTAAATAAGTGCTACAAATGCTTTACTGCTGTATGTAGTTCTTTTTAATGTTTTGGCTGACCCAAGCTTTGGCAATAGAAGGCAGTGAATATCTTTCAGTTGCAGGAAATGAGAATTTTACAAAGAGGATACTAATGTAGCTCCCTATGTTTAACTGCCTCTCTGATCTGCAAACTATTCTTTTTCTACATAGAAACAAGGCTAGGTTTTCTTTGACTACGCAGGCATTTTGTCATCAGAATTAATAGAAATTATAAACTTGTATTAAGGATACAGTGAGTTTTCCATTTTGTGCTAATAATTATATTTCAGATTGTATTAAAACCCGGCTCCATCAAAATGCTGCGGCTTAGTTCCTCTAAGAATCAGTAAAGACAGAAAGAAAACAAATAGCTGGCCTTTCCTGTAGCATAAATCCTTAGTTATAATATTAACTCAACACAGTTTTTGTTCTCTAAGAACAAAATCAGTTACTTACCAATGAGGTATGTAAAAGTGCTTATCTTGCAGAACTATCACTTTGAACCAGTATGCATATGGGATGAGCTAATTTAAGAACTCCACAGGAAATTAGAGTGGCTCTTTTATTATCAACATCCATTTCCTAAATACTGTGTTACTTTTAGCTTATATTCCATTGACCTATAACAATGATGATGCAGACTTATTTCATCTCTTTTTAAGTTGGCAAACTGGCAGCCATGCCTGTCTCTAAGCTTCCATGTAGAGATAACTAAGAAGTCCATTTTGTTGCTGAAAAATCCAGTATTTTGTAGCCTATGTTCCCTTTAGTGATTGTGCTTTCATGTGTAACATGCTATTGGAAAACTTCTTCCCGCTTATAAATTCTCCAGGGACTTATAGGAAGAGGGATTTCCAATGTACGTGATATTTGTGCTTTGGCTAACGCATATATTTTTCTATTTTTAAAGTGTAGATTCACTACCGTCACCAAGAAACTCTGGCAAACGTTTGTTTGTGGCAGCCTAAAACAAACAACAACAAAAAAAAGATACAGACTTGACTGTGATAGATCGGGGTTACACCTCACAAAATTTACATATCTCCCTACATATAAAATTTAACTGCACAGACAGAATTTCCACGTTCCTTGTTTTCCATCCATTTTTTCTATAATATGTCTAGGTGACTTTGTAAACTTAGTATAAAAACCTGAGTACAGGATGGGGTGCAAATTGCAGTGTGGAACAAGAGGAAATATAGCAGGCTACGTGGACTTAAAAAAAATAGAGGTATGTCTAAATGTCTAAAATTAACCAAACGGTACATGATCGTTCAGAAAGAATGTATGAGTGCCATCACGTGGCACATACAGGACAGCCAGGTGATCAGGCGCAATCAGTGTGGGTTTATGGAAGGCTGGGTCTGACTGGCTGACATGATCTCCTTCTATGACCAGGTGACCCACTCAGTGGATGAGCAAAAGGCTGCGGATGTTGCCTACCGAGGCTCCAGTAAAGCCTTTGACACTGTTTCCCACAGCGTTCTCCTGGAGAAACTGGCTGCTCATGGCTTGGACGGGTGAACTCTACACTGGGTAAAAAGCTGGCTGGACGGCCGGGCCCAGTGACTGGTAGTAACTGGAGTTACATGCAGCTGGTGGCCGGTCACAAGTGGTGTCCCCCAGGGCTCCGTATTGGGCCCACTCCTGTTCAAGATCGTTATCGATGATCTGGATGAGGGGATCGAGTGCACCCTCAGTAAGGTCGCAGCCAACACCGAGCTGGGGGGGAGTGTTGATCTCTTGAGGATATAAAAGCTCTGCAGAGGGATCTGGACAGGCTGGACCGATGGGCCGAGGCCACTTGTATGAGGTTGAACACGGGTCAGTGCCGGGTCCTGCCCGTGGGTGACACCAGCCCCCCGCAGCGCTACAGGCTGGGGGAGAGCGGCTGGGAAGGGCCTGGGGGAAAGGGCCTGGGGCGCTGGTCAGCAGCCGGCTGGGCATGAGCCAGCTGTGTGCCCAGGTGGCCAAGGCGGCCAGCAGCATCCTGGCTTGTGTCAGAAATACTGATGTGGCCAGCAGGACTAGGGAAGTGATTGTCCCCCTGGACTCGGTACTGGCGAGGCCCCATGTTGAATCCTGTGGTCGGTTTTGGGCCCCTCCCTACCAGGAGGACATTGCGGTGCTGGAGCAAGTCCAAAGACGGACACCGAAGCTGGTGAGGGGTCTAGAGGACAAGTTGTATGAGGAGCGCCTGAGGGAACTGGGGTTGTTGAGCCTGGAGAGAAGGGGCTCAGGGGAGACCTCATCACTCCCTGCAGCAAGGAGGTTGTAGCGAGGTGGGTGCTGGTCTCTGCTCCCAAGTAACAAGCGATAGGACAAGAGGAAATGGCCTCCGGCTGTGCGGGGAAGGTTTAGCTTGGCTATTAGGGAGGAAATTCTTCACCGAAAGGGCTGTCTAGCATTGGAACAGGCTGCCCGGGGAAGTGGTGGAGTCACCGTCCCTGGAGGGACTCAAAAGATGCGTAGATGTGGTGGTTAGAGATGTGTTTTAGTGGTGGACTTGACAGTGTTAGGTTAACGGTTGGACTTGATGTTCTTCAAGGTCTTTTCCAACCTAAATAATTCTATGATTCTAATATGATATCTTTTATGGTAAATAAAAGACAGCAATAGGCTAAGGATTTGCTCCCATTGCAGTGGCATAGAGCTACTTATGGAGAATTGTATTACATTGGAGCTGCTAATGTGGCTTTTTAACCTTCCGCTTATTTGAATTATATTGATTCTGGTCTAGACAGGGCCTAACAGAGCATAAACTTGAGTATGACATCTTTTTCCCTTATTCTTTATACTAAAACATTAAACATCTCTTCTAATTATAAACATACCATCTATCACTGCAAATATTTTTAGATTAGGGTTAGGAGTTAACACGGTCAATTCCAAAGTGAATCAGACAAAATACTTCAGCATTGATATTTAAGGGTCAAGCAAATGACCTCATGAAAACTTCACAGAGTGCTTCATCCACAGTCAGTTAGCATACCGTTACAAAGAGCAAAGCCCCGCAATGATTATGAATCGGATTTCTTCTTAACGTATAGAGAATCTTAAAACTTCTATAAGCAAGGCTAGTATTTTTCCTTATGACTTTATATGACATATTGTTTATGATTTCAGTACTTGTGGACTAGGCTACATGCTGTCAATCAAAGTAGCCTGTCTGGACTTTGTTATCTCCCTTCATTCTTTCCAGCAGTCTGCAGGCTGCTTTCAGGACTCTTGAAGATATAAACCTTTCCTTTAAAAATAACCAAGAGCTTAGCAATGAATAGTACTGCTTCCTCAGTTCCTTCCGTTATAAAGTCCTGCCTAATGCTTTTCACTTTACCTTTCATTTCCTTTGTAGTGCTGTGATCTGGGAAAATTAAGATCTGTGGTACTCCATATTCAGGCATATATTTGAGACTTGCAGCTTGCAGCACTCTCTCATGATCTCCGCTATTAGTGAATGTAAAAACAGTTTCTATCCATCTCCATCTTCCTATTTGCTGAACTAATAGATCAGTGGGAGAAATTTTCCATGCATAATGTGAAGAAATAGTAGCTTAGCTCAAGGATTTTTTGCTTTTCCGTGTGTTGAGGAAGAGGATGAGAATCCAGAAATTTCATAATATTTTCTTCACAACCTTCAGTCTGGACTTACGTCTCTAAGAATAATATAATGCTTTTCCTGGTGAAGGTGCTGTCAAAGAGCAGTTAATTTATTCTGTAATCTGATTTTAATGAGATAGCAAAATGCATAGATGACTGTAGGAAAATACCATAAGCATTGTTTTGGAAAACTTGGGGGAAAAAACAACCACAAAGCATTCATTTGGCTACAGGTCAGTCATAGAAAGCTATTACATTAGACTGTTAACATTAAGGCTAATAAGCAGGTATCAAAGGAGATACTAGAGATTGCCATGTATGTGCAAGTCCTAAGCATAATATTCTTTATAGAACTGAAGGTTCAGAGGGTGTAACAGCTCTTTGCATTACATCCTGTTTCTTGCAAAATACATAGCTATCACTGAAGGATCATTTTTAGGAAGAAGAAAAATACTTTATTTGCTACATGCTTGAGCTTAGTCTCTGATTCTGTTTGGGACTCCAAAATTCTTTCATTTATGCCACTCATATAATGCTTTGCTTCTTGTTGCAGAGTGATCTAACAACACATGAACTGGATACAGAATCATAGACTCATAGAATCATTTAGGTTGGAAAAGACCTTTAAGATCATGTTGTCCAACCATTGACACAGGACAGCCAAGTCCGTCACTAAACCATGTCTCTAAGCACCCCATCTATGCATTCTTTTAAATGCCTCCAGAAATGATGATTCCACCACCTCCCTGGACAGCCTGTTCCAATGCTTCAACACCATTTCAGTGAAAAAATTCTTCCTAATATCCAGTCTAAACCTCCCCTGGTGTAACTTGAGGCTGCTTCCCCCTTTCCTGCTGCTAGTTACTCAGAAGAGACCTACCCCCACCTGTCTACAGCCTCCTTTCAGGTAGCTGCAGAGAGTGATAAGATCCCCCCTGAGTCTTCTCTTCTCCAGACTAAACCACGCCAGTTCTCTCAGATGCTCCTCATAAGACTTGTCCTCTAGAGCCTTCACCAGCTTTGCTGCCCTTCCCTGGGCAAACACCAACACCTCAACATCCCTCTTGAAGTGAGGGGCCCCAAACTGAACACGCTATTCAAGGTGCAGCCTCAGCAGTGCTGATTGTCCCCCGACAATCACTTCCCTTGTCCTGCTGGCCACATGCTCTTTGCCTTCTTGGCCACCTGGGCACGCTGCTGGTTCATGTTCAGCTGGCCATCAATAAGCACCCCCAGGTCCTTTCCCACCAGGCAGCTTCCCAGCCACTCTGCCCCCAGCTCTGCAGCATTTCATGGGGTTGCTGTGACACAAGGGCAGGACCCGGCCTTACTGCTTGTTGAACCTCATACCGTTGGCCTCGGCCCATTGATCCAGCCTGCCAGCTCCCTCTGCAGAGCCTTCCTGACCTCAAGCAGATCAACATTCCCTCTGCAACTTGGTGTTGTCTGCAAACTTACTGAGGGTGCACTTAATCCTCTGTCCAGATTGTTGATTAAGATATATACAGTACTGGACCCAGTACTGAGCCCTGGGGAACACCACTTTTGACCAGTCATCAGCCAGATGTACCTCCAGTTACTACCACTCACTGGGCCCAGCCGTCCAGCCAGCTTCTAACCCAGCATAGAGTACACCTATCCAAGCCATGAGCAGCCAGTTTCTCCAAAAGAATGCTGTGGGGACAGTGTCAAAGGCTTTACTAGGGTCCAGGTAGACAACATCCACAGCCTTTCCCTCAGCCACTAGATGGGACATCTTGTCTTGAAGGAGCTCAGGTTTTTCAAGCAGGACCCACCTTTCTTAAACCCATGTTGGCTCGGCCTGATCCCCTGGTTGTCCTGCATGTGTCATGTGATGGCACTCAGGATGATCTGTCCCATAACCTTCCCTGACATCAGGCTGACAGGCCTGTATTTTCTCTGATCCTCCTTCCTGCCCTCCTTGTAGATGGGCATCACGTTGGCTAACCTCCACTCTTCTGGGACCTCTCCAGTTTTTCAGGATTGTTGATAAATAATGGAGAGTGGCTTGGCGAGCTGCTCCACCAGCTCCCTCAGTCCCCTCAGATGGTTCCCATCTGGCCCCATAGATTTCTATACATCTCAGTGGAGCAGCAGGTTACTAACCATTTGCTCCTGAACTGTGGGGACTTTATTCTGCTCCTTCTCATCCCTGTCTTCCAGCTCAGGGGGCTGAGTACCCGGAGGGAAGCTGGTCTTGCTATTTAACGCTGAGGCAAAAAAATCTTTAAGTACGTCGGCCATTTCTTCATCTTTTGTGGCAATTGTTCCCTGTCGCATCCAATAGAGAATGCATATTATCCTTGGCTCTCCTATTGTTTCTAACATATTTGTTAAAACATTTTTTGTTATCTTTTACAGCAGCAGTCAACCTGAGTTCTAGCTGGGCTTTCACCTCTCTAATCTTCACCCTGCAGAACTTCATGTCATTCCTAGAGTCCTCCAAATGTTATATATCTTTTGGTTAAAACAAAATTTGAAGATGTGCTTCTAGCAGTGTATCTTATCTGCTCCAATCCCTAGATATTTAGTCTGTGGGTCCATAGCACAGTCTGAAATGTGTGATGTAGATAATGGGGTCTCAGTACCCACAGCTGAGCTTTACGAATCTACTCTTACGGGATCAAACCGGTATGAAGTCATAACCATTGTTTCTTCTGTTTCACATCATTTTATTTACCCTTATTGGTAACTTAGTAACTGTCTTTATGATTATAAATTTCGGGGAATCTGGGGAAAACTAGAAGTGCCCTTGATGGGTCTCTCAGCACCCAATGGTATTGGCAAGAAAAGTCAGAAAAATCAAATCTCAGCTTTTCTCTTTTTTATCCTTTTGTGTTGGTAAACACACTTCAACTGAGAAGAAATTGTAGCTCTTATTTTTAAGTCAGTGACTTTCGTGAACTTATTTAGCCAATGAATGTTTTGTCCTTAATTCCTAAAACTGATATTTCATTTTTGCACTTAGTATGTATGTAGCAACTTTCAAAAATATTTAGAATAGTGTAAGATATATTATATGCAGTGAGAAAGGGCAAAACCAAAATAGTCTGTTCTTTCCAAACATAATGAATCCTGTAAAAAAGCAGCTCATCAAAGATGTAAATGTAACTGCATTACTAAGTTCTCATTTTCTGAGTAGCGGCAATTAAATAAATTTGAAACTGGTGGCTAGAATCCTCAAGGTTGGATCTGATTAATAAAGCAAGTGATAGCCTGCTGATTCTAAAGTAACAAGCTGAATAAATACATGTTGCCATTTTCGGCAATAAAGTAATAAGCAGTTTAGAGTAAATGTGATTGGCATAAAATAATGTTAGAAACAATGTCAAATACACTCATGAAATAGCTATTGATGTCAGATTTGTAAAATAGAATGGCTTTGCAACAAATATATCCACAGTTTAAATCAGAGTTAGGATGACAGATATGGTAACAAATTATTCATGGCAAATTTAAATTATGTCCTAACTAGTGCCGCAATAGCAATATTTATTTAATCAAACCATGATCATTGTTTGACAATTACTTTTTAAAAATTCTGTAAAATCAAATAGATAATATTTGTACTATTGTAATAGCTGAACTATGCAAGCAATTGGAAAGCTTGCGCAGCTGTCCAAGGGACTAAAGAACCTAGAATAATTTGGCATGTCAAATCATTGCAGTATGGTAGCTAACTAAATAAAACACTCACTATTAAATGGAACTACTTGCATGTTAAAGAAATTAGAGATTGATATTTGATATCTCAAACATGAGAACCAGCTCACAAGAAACAATGAAGCTGGTACCCATTGGGGATGATTAAAGAACGGGTAGTTTCCTTTCCAGTATGGCATGTTTCTGGGAGTGCTTTAACTCTTAAGAATATACCAGTGGCCACAGCAGATCAGGCAATAGTTCCATCCAGCCTATGAGTCTGCCACTAGGAATGGCTGTGCATGGATACACAAGGAAGAAGAGCTATGCAGGCATGTGATTCTTCCCCTAATATTCTCCCAGTTCAACTGTTTTACGCTTAGAAACATAGAGGCAGATATGGTTGTATGTGTTTAGTTATTCATTGATCCCTTTTCTGTCTCTCTTTTCCAGTGTCCTTTTGAGCCCATATAGACCTTGCATATACGTAGCTTTCCTTAGCAAGGACTTCCATGAGTAGAGTATCCTCTCCTTTTGTTTGTAATGTACCTTCTCGTTTCATTGCGAGTCCTCAGTTCTTGTATTGTGAGAGATGACCGGTCTCAATGCTCTTTTGATGTCCTAGACTTCTGAAATCCACACAAATACATCTTTTAACAGATGGATGGACCCTAGCTCATGCTGTTCTTCCCCCTAAAGCAGAGCTTCCATAATTTTGATAGTTATTGAACTCCCTTCTGAAATTTTCTGAGATTTCTGAGATGGGCGATATACATGGTATTCAAGGTGTGGCAGAGCAATAACTTTGGGGTATAATGAAAACACTACAGTGATGTTCATTGTGTTGCACTGTGGTCTGTTCCTAACACCTGGATTACTTTTGGACTGATGCTAATCTTCATTTGCCCTTTGGTCATGGATTTTTGTCAAAAGTCATTTGGAGATTAATGTTATCTCAACTACCTTCAAATGGATCGTACACATGCTTCATGATTCTTCCAAAGAGCTTCAGGATTTGCCTTTGCAAAAACTATGCTTCCCAAGTAAAAGATATCTATTCATGTGACCATTAATCAGAATATATATTTACCTGGCACAGACATCAGGTTTACACATAGCTATGAAGTTCCCCAGATTTCCCTTCCCCTCCCTCATGTCCTCTGCTATCAAGACCGATTTAAGGAAGAAATGTTATACCATCACAAACAGTACAGGCACTTCTCCTAGAAACCTTGAGTGAACACCATCTGGCCCCAGGTGTTTATTGACTTTCATTTTTGGCAGTGTTTTCTGTAATAAATTCTACAATCTCTGTAGTGTCAGATCCTCTGATGATTCTCTGTCAGACAGGGTTTAACAAGGGATTGTTCCTAGTTTCTTCCACAGTGAAGACAGGGAATTATTTTAGTTCCCCTGGAACGGCTTTAGCTGGCCTGACACACCTTTTGTACCCGCCTTATCAACTGGCACTATAGAATCTATGGAATACATCTTTCTCCTGACATTTTTGAAGGAAGTTTTATTATTATTATTTATTTCTTCTACTAGTTCCTCCTCAAGATCCCTTTTTAGACATTGATTATGCTTTCACATTTAATCTGCCAGAGTTCATTATTCTTTCCATATTCTTCATTTTAATATGATCTCAAGTATTTGAAGGGTATGTCCTTCTTTGTCATAACCTCCTTAACCCTTTTTTGATTGGTAATATGCACCTGTTTGGGTTTTTTTCTGTTACGGTATCCTTAAATAATTTCCATACTATAATTTCCATAGTGTCTATAAAGATTTACTTCTCTTAGTTGCCCTCTGTAGCTTCTTTTCAATAAGTGTCCTCATATTTATTCTTGAAAAGCCTGGCAAACATGGTTCCTGAAATCTTCAAGATTAAGAAGGATACTGTTTCACAGTGGGAAGCATATATTGGACATATTGCAGCATCATTTTCCATAATTTATGCTGACTGGGGTTATAATGACAATATTATTTTTCAATTCTCTAACAGGAGAAAAATATCAGCATGTACCAGAAGGAAATTATTAAACATTTCCTATCAAAAAAAAATAAATTCCCTGTTTTCTGACCTTCGTTAAAAAGTTTTAAAGTTTGATCTTGTGCTTCAGTAAAAGATCCCTGATAACAGGGAAATATCAGAGTTGTTAGTGTAGCCTGTTGTCTAACAAAGAAATCATTTTAGTTTTCCAGGTCACATGTCTTAGTTTTAATAGTGTGTACATGCTGCCTTGACACCAGGGCAGCCATTCCTTCCTTGGTTTTTAAATTATGGCACAAACATTTCTCATCGATTGCAATTTTACAGCCATTTCAAAGCTCAGCTTTGGCCCCATGATTTTACTGTGCCTGTACAATTGAGGAGAATAGCTTCTGTGGTGGGTACTATTATGGTCGTTGTGTTCCTGTGAGGTGGACCTAAGCCTCTGTTGAAGCTCGACAAGATGTATAAACATCTGTAGTCCTCTGGCTATTGCTGAAGGATTTCTGTGAACTCCCAAGATGTAAAGAATGTGCTGTTTTCCCTGCTGCATGCAGGCTATGAAAGCATACCATTTTTTTAAAGATTTCCTATTTGCACCACCACTTTTTGTTTAACGCTTCATTTCAAGAAGGAGGCTATGTAAAGAGAGGCTTTGCATCAGACTTTATGAGTTTATGTCATTAAATAATCATCCTCTGATTGTTTGAAATCAAGAGCTAAGTGCCTTTTTCCACTGTTACAGTTTCTTAGGTATCCTTCTTACTGGGTGCTTTTTGCCTGAAAAAAAATAAATTCATGAAGTGTATTCTTGTGGCTACAGATTATATTTTGAGTGATTTAGCATCTTATGTACTTAACATATTTAACGTACATAAACTGTATATTGATACACAGAATTTTGGGGAACTGAAAGTTTCAGAAACCTGTTTCAAAGCAACCACTTCTACTTCTGCTGCTCCAAGCAGTATTGGTACTACAGTGTAAAAATCATATTTACTAATATCTCTTTCAGTATGATTTTACAAACTATAGACAGTTCTTTTCCTGACTTTTTCTTTTTTGTTGTGAATTGTTATCTGCTTAGATGTGTTCCACACAAACATTGGTACTAACATAATTCAAGATATAACCCATGAAAATTGAAGAGTGGTTTCTCATGAAAACTGCAGCCCTTGCTAGTGATCCACAATATATATCAAGAAAAGACAGGTTTCTAATAGACCTGTTCTTACACTGTTACACCTGCATGTGCTTTGGGCCACTGCCAAAGACAAAACAATTGCCTAGAAGTACTTGTGTGGCCTTATTTGTGAAACTTTAGGAAAATAGTAAAATTTATGAATACAAAAATCTAGCAGCTGAATGCTTAAGTCAGCTGTCTAAACTGATGGCCTGCATTTTTATGTTTCCAAGCACTTCAGGCGTGAATTCCTCCTTGGCCAAGAAGGGAATCTTTGTTACAGAAGCTTGAAAATATCTGGAAAGTACTTTTTGTTGTGCTGTCTAGGTGTTTCACTTTCAGTTCCCCATTCCTGTGTAGTAGAATATAAACCCATGCAGTCATAAACACTCTCAATTCCTTCTTCCAGAGCAGGTTATACACTTTGCCTATTTTATCTTTGTTTGATCCTGTTTGGAAAGTGCAGAATTTAATACTGGTCTAAATAGGAAATAGTTAACCTCTAGCAGACATACTCCTGTTGGAGACGAAGCTAGTTGTTAGTCTTTTCTGTGTCTTTAGTAAACTGAATGGAGCTAAAATCCTGCTTAAAATTCCAGTTTTGAACTTGTTGGGATCTACTGCTTGCTTTCCTAACTCAAACAAGGGATCTTCCACTTCCTTTCTAGGCAATTTGGTAAAGCTCTTTATCTCCAAGTTCTCCTTTATCCTCCAAATTAAACTCATCTGTGCCTGCAAAAACAGGTGGGGAAATGAAGATTCTGAACTATAATTATTCTATATAAACTCCCCAAAATAATTGGTTTTTATAGGTTACCTGTTCTATTAGGCAGAAACAGTAAGATGTCTGTGGTGTACTTTTTTTAATTTACTTTGTTCTGAACAATCACTTTTATTTAATAATGTTGCTTTCTTAGCCTTGCTACTGTCCCACAAGTTACAAAATCTGCCTTTTAGTTACTTCTTCAAGATCTGAATGTTGTGATCAAATTCTCTATCAAGGAAATATTTTTTTTTTTTTTTTGTAGCCTATTCATTATTCATGCATGATGACTGATTTAATGAAACAGTGTGTGTATTTCCAGGTTATTTTATGTATTGTTTTTCTCCAAATTTTAGTACTTTACTAAAAAAATTATGTCAGCCTAAAAAGTCAAGGAAATCCAGTAGCTATTAATTAACTTCTCAAAGGCAGACGTTAAAGGATAATCATGCTTATCTGCACTCTAAATTCAGATTTTTTTCCAACTTTTAGGCAATTTGTTCGCAGTTTTCTTCCTAACCAAGTCATTATTTACATAAACTAAATTACATGATCTAGTTGAGTAGTTCTGAGATACTCACTGGTGATAATCCAGAAAAATAAATAAAAAAATCATGTGATTTCTTATTTGGGGATGCTGAACAGTTTTCTGTTTGAACTGTATTAATAGAAAAAAGGGTGTAGCTAAAAAGAAATTCGAGAACTTTTAAAAAGTAATCTCAGTTGATCTTATAAGCTCAGAGCTTTGCGCTACATTACTACAGAGTTTCTCAGAGTTTTCTCACATCTAGCCACCTTGATCTTTAGGCCACGTACACCCAAGGTCTGTCTCCAGGCATGTGTGCAGATACGCTTTCAGCTTGTCTCTTTCCTCCGTCTTCTACTATCCTTCTTTCCCTCTCTTTGAAGAGCAGACTATACGCTTTTTCTTCAATGAAGCATGAAATTCTCACTTAATCACTTTAAAAAGGGTACTGGGAATTTACAAATATAACAACCATTGTAAGGCTCATTTTTTTCACTTTGCTTTCCTAATTCCTATCAACTGTGTTACTGTTAATTGAAGGAGCAGGTATTCTGTTCTTTCACACACACAAATACATCCATACTTATCTTTCTGTGAAGACAGTTATTTGCTACTCTCTGAACAAACCTCACTATTTCAAGCTCCTTTCCAAACATTACATTTTCTAGGTCACTGAGACCTCATTAGATATTTCAGAGCTGTGTTTGCAGATTCCTAATACTTGTAAGCCTGAAGAAAGTATTCTATCCAAATGCTGGGAAACAATCTGTAAGCTTCATTCAAATGGCGTGTAGTTTGTTGACCTTTTTTCATTACATGTCAATTTATCCGTAAATCTGGAGGAAAAAAAATGTCTAGCCAGAATGTTTAAGGCTTTAATAAAAAATAAAATCCTCAGATTATGACATTTTTAGAAGGATTCAGACCAAAGTGCTGCAACTCAAAATGAGTATACTCTTACATTGCCCATTAAAGTTTTCTTTTGAGTTATTTTATTAATTTATAATATGCTTTCTAAGGTTAGATTCAGTAAATTGTGTTAATACTGAGTGCACATTTGGATGTCAGTTTATAAATCCAAGCCAGATTATAAATCCAAGCCATAAAAACATTTCAGGATACATCGCAATTTTATAGTTCTCTGGTCACCAAAAATATACTGTTATGAATATGATGTAATTTATGGGGGGATTTCCTCCATAACTGCACCTGCTGAACATTAAATTGAGTATATAGATTATCTTCTGGATTGGTTATAGTCTCTATAGACTTGAAACTACATCATGTAAAAAAAATATCTGTATCCAGACTTTAATCAAAGATGAAAAGGATGAAACAAGCAGTCCCCATAGCTATTCAATAGAACTGGCTATTGTATGTTCAAGAATGGCACCAGGAACCCCCATGGGGAAGTGACAGGATGAGCCTAGGAAATATTTGTGACTAACAGGATACAAAAGAGTTCTTTCACTTTCTAATGTAAACAGGTTCAAATCGGCCATAGTATAGCATTTCCCCTGGGATCCACCTAAATATTTTAACAAGGGAGTTATAGAAAGAGGACAGAAAATCTACCATGCATTCTAGTGTCCAACCACAGGTAAAAAATTGATTACAGTTCTGTTGGTTTTAAAGGTTTGTAGATAACAATTCATACTTCTAAGTCTCAGCATGACGCTGGAAGTGTAAACTGTTGCAACAGGCACTTAGAATTTAGGAGCAGTTCATAGTAAAGTTTATATCTCTTCATAGCGCTGACTTTCATATAGTTAAATGTAGAACAGATTACATTTACTTCTAATACCTCCTATCACTGAAGAACATAATTTAAATATGTCATTGCCAATTGTTCTCTATCCATTTTAATGTATAATTGTTTTTCTGATTATATAACGTCATGGTGTTTTGGAAAGCATACAGTGCTAATTCACAGCGGTCTTTAAAGTATACTGCAGAATTACCAGCCGAGATTGAACTCATCAGAACCAACATCATTCAAAAGTTCACATCTAAATTATATGAATAATTTATATTATTATTCATGTATATCATTATATAATAATATATAATTACAATTCATATATAATAATATATTATATGATAGTATTATTATATAGAGATTATATGAATGAAAATAGATATAAATATATTTATAGAGATTTAAATTCTAAATATGGACAAGGGAATGTCTATGTTTCAGGAATTCTTTTATACAAACTTGTGTTTGGAAATACATTGACTGTTAAAAGCATGGGATCACCCAGTGTCAATTTGTAGAAAAGTACTTTGTGCTAAGTTCTTAGTATTTCTTGTAAATTCATTTCTGTCATCAGAAGGAATGCTGGATGTGGTGGGAGGTAGCCATAACTCCGGATGCACGCTTAGGAGAAACTGGCATCAGATCCAAGCTCTGAGTCTGTGGGTCTTATATGAATATAAAAAGCACAGATTGTCTAGTAAAGAAACAATGCTCTTGCAAACACAAACAGAAATCTCTATGAATCTCATCTTGGTTACACACAAGCGGGGTGTATTCTCCACTGAAGTCTGATGGGATGTGCATCGAGGGGAGAATAATACGTGCTATTGCCTTGTTTGCTAACAGGTGAAGGGTAATACAGATGAAATTGGAGAACTAATGGGCAAGGCAGTTCTCATTAGCATATACAAGGCAATTCCACATTTTGCAGCAAAGTAAAGGCAGAGTAGTGGCATAAACCAAGGAAAGATTAAGTCTAAGACCTGCTGTCGATGTGATGAAAACAACTTGACATTTGAGTCTTTCAAGTGCTGGTTTATCACATGAGTGGCTCAAATGATTACTTTCTCTGCAGAATCTAACAATGAGAGAACCTGAAGGACTTGCACACCATATCAGATACGGTGCAAAAAAAACGTTGAACTGTATGAATTTGGAGACAGCCTGAAGTTGGCATTGTTTTGCACATTTCTAACAAATGACTAAAGGAAGCCACCTGCCTAAAGGAGTAGGAGTGTCATTTTTTGCCAAAAGATGGATAGATCAATCAATTGATCAACTGATCAATCTTTTAAACCCCAATCAATTCAAGACTTAAGTCAATGATTTTTTTTCTGCTGTGAGTTCCAAAGGTTGACAGTGCATACAGACATGCTTCCTCTTCTTCCAAGTCACATATAAAGCAATTTTTTCCATAGACATTTAAGGGTAAATTGCTCTTAAATGTGGCAATTCAAATACATACCATATGATGTTTTAAATGTGTTTCTGAAACTTTTTAATATTGTGAATGGATCTTTGATATCTGCCATCTGGAGAAACACATATTTTTATCTGTGTTCTCTTTAAAAAAAAGATTGCTTTTTTCCAAAAGGTCTTGCAAAACTGCTGGTCAAAGATAATTATGTTCCAAAATCAAAACATCTCAAAAGATATTTGTAGAAATATTAGGAATATATTATATACTGCTCTAAATATGAAACAAACATATAAGACCAATTTTATTACTTCTAGTGAATAGCTCCAGAAGACAGAGGACCTTTAATTTAATTCTAATTGGTTCACAATGAGGCCATGGGAAGTCAGGTATCTTTCCTTTGTTTATTAGAAATAACAGAATACCTGCATAGGGTTTTAAGTATTCACTGATATCAATTAAATGCTTTGAAGCCTTTTCTCCTACAGGAGAATATACTCATAATCATCTGTTTGAAATTTGTCTTCTAATGATTCATCATATATTCTAAAGATCTTTTCTAGACATAACAAGAAGAAATTAAAAATTCCTTGGTTGGAGCAAAATGTTTATTGCGGTAACTTACTGCACTATGTTATTGTAGCAGTACTCAATCTCTATGGAAATGGGTGACAGCTGGATACGTTATCTAAAATATCTATCTGTATACTGGCAAGACCTGTATATTACATAATCATAATTAACACAATTCCTTGAAACTGAATAGTCAACGTAATGCAAGATATATAGACCTCTAAGACTGTGAATCTTTGGACTATAGGAGATCATTTCTATAACTGCACCTCTGCATACACTGAGAGAATGATAGAGTAGATTCTTCTATATAGTGAGCTTTCAAAGAAATGTACTGATTTAAATTGATTTTAAGTGTATCTTACTAGGTTACCATAAAAATACTTTTCATTTAAATATAAAGGATATTTAAAAAAATTAATCAAATCTCAATCCTGATTTAAATGAACATTAATTTTATTAGATTTTTTAGCAATCCAACTGACTTTGGAAATCCACTGGTGCTGAAGCTGTAGTAAACAAATTCTTGAAACAAAAACTCACTAAAAAATTCATTTTATCTTTTAATATTTTTAATTACTATTCCTGTTGTTAATTTCTTAGCTAGAAAAATACTTTTTGTGCTATTTGCACAAAGCTATATGGGGATGGTTTAATTATTTGAGGTTATTTCTGTGCTGCATTGACATTTTAGGCAGTGAAAGACATGTGTGTTAGATTTAGGTTAGCAGGAAGGACTGTAATACATATTCTATGCTCTTGTTAGCAGCCAAAAATATTGCTGGGAAATAATGCTGAAGAGGAAAGCCTGAACAATTGCTTTGCTCTGTAGTGTAGAGCTGGAAGAGATGGGAGATAAAAAACCAGTGTTCCAGGATAAGCTTTCAGAGGCACTGAAACTCCCAAAACTATATTTCGTTTTTTGCTAAGCATTGTGGCAGTTCAGTTATTGCGTGCATTTGGAGGACAATATATTCATAGGTCTGTGCACCTTTTCTTTTGCTCTCAGCTCGTATAGGTGATCTGCTTTATTCACAGAAACTAAAGAAGGGGCAAGCGTGATATTTCCTCATTATCACTTCATGCTGAGAAGGAATCGTAGATCTTTTAGACCTATTTGATTTTGACTCCCAGTTTGCAGCCCCTGTCTACCTTTGCTAGTAGTAGTATTAATACTAGTAGGCTTGTTGTGTCTAAAGACAAATTCAACTTGCACAAAGCAGGAACAGGTTTTTGTCACCATGCATCATGAAGGCTCTATTGCAGAGGACACATTTAACCTTGATTGAGGTTTTTTCTTATATTGCTGGGCTGACACCACTACTAAGCTAGGTGCAGTATACAAATTTTCTGCTATTTCCATGCTCTTTTAATGGTAGTAGAAATAGTGGGCCTGGCCAGGGGGAGCAGAGTGGGGCTGCTGATGGTGGGCACTGAGCAGGTGCAGCTGGTGGGGGTCACTCAGGCACGTCCCTCAGCACTGGACAACTGGGGGGGGTGGGGGGGTGGGCAGTGAGGAGCGAGGTGCAGGGCAAGGTCCGTTGTTCCTGAGTTGGGAGTATTTCCTCTCAGCCATGGGACCAGGTGCTCCCCTCTCAGCATAATCTGCCTCTAAAGGTAGTTTGATTCCCATATTGTGCTGTTCCAGAACTGCAAGTACCTTTTTTGTCAAAGAAAATACAACAATGAAAGGAAGAAATAAAGAAAATGTTCAAGTATTTATTAATAGCAATAGTGTTTTCAACTTACTTTCATTTAGATATGAGGTTTTCTAGGCTGCAAAATTGTATCAAAAGTGATTTTATTTGTTGGGCTACTATTCCAGTGGCACTATGAACAAATTTGACCAGGTGATCTATATTTTCTTGAATTTTTTGTTTCTTAAAACCACTCTTGTTGCCTTGCATGTATGCACAGCAGGACATATAATCCTATCTGCAGTCACAGAAGTTGTATCCAGAGATAAATTAGACCACGTGTTTTCACAGTATGTTATTAAAGGAGCGCAAATCTTCTTTGACAAAGGTAAATACAGAACACTTATAGTGAAAATTAAGATGTTTTATTTTAAAATAATTTTTAAAAGACCTTCAAAACAGCACTGTCAGAATTTTCCAAACTTAGGCTTGGGTTCTGAAGTGCCATTGGTAAAGACAGCTTTTAATGGGCAAAAATTGCTCAGAGACCTGTCTCAATGCATAACATTGTAGGACAGCAGCTACAGTAATTTTTAAATTGTATAATACTGTGCTTATACAGAGTATTTTCACAGGTTTTCTTTAGGCAGCCTCTTTTGCTGTTTAAAGACAGACAGACACAGGCCCCATTGGGTGGCCGGATTTTTAGCTTCCTGCCATTAAGCCCAGTCCCCTGTTATCATGAGCATCCATGTCACATAATCCCTTCCATCAGGACAGAAAGCTAGTCACAGATCCCTAATTCTGAGGTCAGTTCTGCTCCAGTGCCATCCTCGATTAGAACAGCCAGGGGTAGAAGTGCTCTAATTTGTACCTTCTTATCCAGGCTCTAGAGAGGTTAGGCAGCACAGCCCACTGTGGCCACCCCCTGTGGAAGCACTTCTAGCAACCCAACACACGCTACCACGCGTATTAAAGCGTGCTTCATAAAAAACAACTTTCTTTTTGTTCTAACCACTTACCCAGTTTTCCCATAAAAGGCAAACTTTGATTTTAGTGAAGGGAAAGTAAAATAATCTATGAAAACACTTGTGCTATTCATTACTGGCATATTTCAAACAAATATGAAACAGATAGACCTCCCCATCAGAAGGTGTAAAAATCACCTGCAGTTCATTTGGAGGAAGTCAGTTGGTTTTGGTGCATATTTATGTGTATTCCCTGCAATACGGTGCTTTTTTTTTTTTTTTTTTTTTTTTTTTTGCTTTTATGATTTTTATAAATGTATTACACACATCTATTATATGAAATTGAACTTCTGGAAATATTTGTCAGACAGAATTAGTGCTGTCTGCATGCCATCAGCCCCCTTCCTCTGCAACCAAGGGGCTCATCTTTCACTGCCTTTCGCTGCCGGTGGTCATCCACATGTACAGTGTAAAGAGCTGAGTGCACTCCATTTAAGAATTTGACATACCTGATTTGGTAACATGCACCCTGTTTTCATTTGCGTTGTGCAAAATTGAATGATTAAGGAATATCAGAGACATTATAGGCTTGCACTTTCTATTTCCCAACATGAATTTCCGTGGGGAATTTCTGAGCACGTAGTGTGGAACCATCTAAATCTGTGAAGTGGTGATATCAAACTGGAAGGGATTTCTTGACATCAGCATATACTCCATAAATAGATTTTAGCATATTTATGTCTGACAGATTTTTTTTCAAATGGCTGTTTGAAAATTTCTTGCACTTGATGTTCCTGAAAAAGTGGCATTTAAAAAAAAAATTTACATGAGACAGTAACAGAATACCTATTTTATGCAGATAGTCACATACAAAATAGTACTCATTACAAAACCAGAGAATCATATATTTAGGTTGAAAAAAACTGTTAAGAACATCAAGTCCAACCGTTAACCTAACACTGTCAAGTCCACCACTAAAACACATCTCTAACCACCACATCTACGCATCTTTTGAGTCCCTCCAGGGACGGTGACTCCACCACTTCCCCGGGCAGCCTGTTCCAATGCTAGACAGCCCTTTCGGTGAAGAATTTCCTCCCTAATAGCCAAGCTAAACCTCCCCCGCACAGCCGGAGGCCATTTCCTCTTGTCCTATTGCTTGTTACTTGGGAGCAGAGACCAGCACCCACCTCGCTACAACCTCCTTGCTGCAGGGAGTGATGAGGTCTCCCCTGAGCCCCTTCTCTCCAGGCTCAACAACCCCAGTTCCCTCAGGCGCTCCTCATACAACTTGTCCTCTAGACCCCTCACCAGCTTCGGTGTCCGTCTTTGGACTTGCTCCAGCACCTCAATGTCCTCCTGGTAGGGAGGGGCCCAAAACCGACCACAGGATTCAACATGGGGCCTCGCCAGTACCGAGTCCAGGGGGACAATCACTTCCCTAGTCCTGCTGGCCACATCAGTATTTCTGACACAAGCCAGGATGCTGCTGGCCGCCTTGGCCACCCGGGCACACTGCTGGCTCATGCCCAGCCGGCTGCTGACCAGCCCCCCAGGCCCTTTCCCCCAGGCCCTTCCCAGCCGCTCTCCCCCAGCCTGTAGCGCTGCGGGGGGCTGGTGTCACCCACGGGCAGGACCCGGCACTGACCCGTGTTCAACCTCATACAAGTGGCCTCGGCCCATCGGTCCAGCCTGTCCAGATCCCTCTGCAGAGCTTTTATATCCTCAAGAGATCAACACTCCCCCCCAGCTCGGTGTTGGCTGCGACCTTACTGAGGGTGCACTCGATCCCCTCATCCAGATCATCGATAACGATCTTGAACAGGAGTGGGCCCAATACGGAGCCCTGGGGGACACCACTTGTGACCGGCCACCAGCTGCATGTAACTCCAGTTACTACCAGTCACTGGGCCCGGCCGTCCAGCCAGCTTTTTACCCAGTGTAGAGTTCACCCGTCCAAGCCATGAGCAGCCAGTTTCTCCAGGAGAACGCTGTGGGAAACAGTGTCAAAGGCTTTACTGGAGCCTCGGTAGGCAACATCCGCAGCCTTTTGCTCATCCACTGAGTGGGTCACCTGGTCATAGAAGGAGATCATGTCAGCCAGTCAGACCCAGCCTTCCATAAACCCACACTGATTGCGCCTGATCACCTGGCTGTCCTGTATGTGCCACGTGATGGCACTCAAGTTGTTCTGCTTCATAACCTTCCCTCGCACCAAGATCAGGCTGACAGGTCTGTAGTTCCCCAGATCCTCTTTGTAGATGTCCGTCACATTTGCCAACCTCCAGCCAACCAGGACCTTCCCAGCTGGCTAGGACTGCTGGCAAATGATTCAAAATGGCTGGGTGAGCACTTCCACCAGCTCCCTCAGTACCCTTGGATGGATCCCAATCAAGCTCCATAGACCTGTGCATGTCTAAGTGGTGTAGCAGGTCGCTCACCACTTTCCCTGGGATTATGGGGGCTTCATTCTGCTCCCTGTCCCTGTCTTCCAGTTCAGGGGGCTGGGTGCTCAGAGAACAACTGGTCTTACTGCTAAAGGCTGAGGTGAAGAAGGCGTTAAGTACCTCAGCCTTTTCCTCATCCTTTGATACTATGTTTCCCTGCATATCCAGTAAAGGATGGAGATTCTCTTTAGCCCTCCTTTATATGCTAATATATTTATAGAAACATTTTTAATTTTCTTTTAAGACAGTAGCCAGATCAAGTTCTAGCTGGGCTTTGGCCTTTCTAATTTTCTCCCTGCATAATCTCACAACATCCTTGTAGTCATTCTGAGTTGCCTGCTCCTTCTTCCAAAAATCATTAACTCTCCTTTTTTCCTGAATTCCAACCAAAGTTCAGTGAGTCTGGTCTTCTTCTCCACGAGCTTGTCTTTCAGCACATGGGGACAGCCTGCTCCTGCACCTTTCAGATTTCCTTCTTGAAAATGTTCAGTCTTTCTGGACCCCTTGGCAGTTCTGGGCTGCCTCCCAAGGGACTCTGTCCACCAGTTTCCTAAACAGGCCAAAGTCTGCCCTCCAGAAGCCCAAGGTGGCAGTTCTGCTGACCACCCTCTTCCTTCCCTGAGGACTGAATATCATTTCATGATTGTTATGCCCAAGACAACATTCCAACCATTGCTTCACCCACAAGGCTGCCTTTGCTCATAAAAAACAGGTCCAGCAGGACGCCTTCCCTAGCTGGCTCACTCACCAGCTGTGTCAGGAAGTTATCTCCCACATGCTCCAGGAACCTTCTAGGCTGTTTCCTGTCTGCTGTGTTGCATTTCCAGCAGACACCTGGTAAGCTGAAGTCCCCCATGAGAACAAGGACTAATAACTGTGAGACTTCTCCCGGCTGCTTATAGAACATTCCGTCTGCCTCTTCATCCTGGTTGGGTGCTCCATAACAGACTCCCACCATGATATCTGTCTTGTTGGCCTTCCCCGATTCTTACCCATAAACACCCTATCATCACCATTGTCAAACTCTAGACCGTCAAAACACTCCTGAATAGGCAGAGCTACCACACTGCCGCTCCTTCTTTGCCTATCCTTTCTGAAAAGGGATGAAATATATCTAAAATATATATACACACACAAGGAGGCACTGAACACAAACAAGAAATGCATTATATTCTTTAGTTGTGTTAAACTCATGCCACTGTGAATTTTTGTGAGAGCAAAGGACGGAAACTTTCTTTGCTAGACTGAAAAGCTGTTCTAAGGAGGTATATATTCTTTCATATATTTTAGTCTTTTCAAATCCTACTTCTTCATTTTCTCCATCTTTGCCATTTCAGTGTAGGAGATAGAAAAAGCTTTCACAGTGCTATGAAAACTCCAAACTGTTAGAAGAGACATATAATCTTAACAAAGCAAATTCTGTAGGACTCTGTATAGAAGTATTGTATATTATTATTATGTAGTTATTTGTATAATATATGAGTATGTTATGCCAGTTAACTACTGTCTGATCTTTTTTTTTTAATGTATTTTAAGATTCCAGAATTTCTGTATTAAGAACTGGAAAATTGGTAAAATCTTATTTTGTTCAGTTTTTAAAACATAGTTAATGAAAACACTTATCTGAAAAGGGTATCTTCAGCTACATAGCTTCAATAAATGTTAAGGGATTTTTGTTTATTTGCAATATATATAAAGGGCATGTGTTTTTTCTCCCCTTCTCTCCAAAAAAACCCAAATTTTTTTTGAGGACATTAAGAATGCTTATACTGAATGAAAAGCAATGAGAACTAAAATAGCTGCATGACTGAAAACTTTATTTACATGTTAAGATCAGAACACAAAGTGGGAAACTAACTTTATCAAACCATCATACAATGCAGTAAAAATCAGGTAACGTTCTATTTTTCCATTTATTCCCCTTAAATTCTGATTTAATTAGATAGTTTAAAATAAATGTTTTCATACCAAGCCAATCCAGAGTGTAATTCCTTTCAAATGCTAAGAAACTAGAAAAAGTTATATCTTCATTATACAGAATTCTTCTCATCAAAGCTTATTTGCCAGATAATAAAAGGGCCCAGCCATCAGCTTTCTGTTATTTTATTAATTCTTTGGCAGGTAAAGTCAATATTTTCATTTTTTTACATTAATTAGTAGAAGGAGATGTTCCAAAAGAAGGAGCTGAATGTAAATCATCACTAAAATAGAATATAATGGAAAATGGGAAAGGGAAGGGAAAGAATATGCAAATTCTAAATAGCCGCCTTTAAATTATTACACAATGTGTTTTTCCTCAATCAACGTAAATGTTAAACAATATTGTATAATGACACTGTGCAAAATGATAACAGCAATAACAGAATCAGAGAGATTAATGTTTTGAATGTGTGAAACCCTTAGGAAAGCTGATAAATAGAAAAAGAGAAAACAGTTATCACAAATTAAAAATACAAGACAGAAACTTGAACAAGATTCAAAGGTCAGTTTAAAGCATATTTTTAAGGAGTTCCTATCATATTCCTCATCCCACACAAAAAGAATTCACTTACAGGTTCTTTTTCTAATGCTTCACACATATTTCTGAATCCTAGTAGAAATATCATAGTCTGGTTATGCTTTTATAAGCAGTGAAAATAATAGCCAGGGCAAAAGAAGAATGAGAAAGACATGCTATAGGCAAAGCAAAGCTCTAATGTGGTGTTTACCAAGGTCCAGAAGGAGGCAGATAATTCAGATATGGTAATTACTAAACTTGCTTATATGGAAGTACTTGGATATGTGTATTACCTCCTCACTTCTATCTCATCCTTTTTCATAACATTATTGACACCCATATGGCATCTGCTATATTTTCAACTAATTATTGGTCACATGTTATATGATTCTGAGAGGTTATTGCTTTATTATATAATACTACTGCTCGTTATGAAAGACCTGAAAGTCATGGGTTTGGCTTGTACACTTTCTCTTTTCTACAGTCACAAATGTCTGACCTTTTGAGACACAGCAAGTTCTCCCACCCTTCCTACCCTCACCCATACAGAACTACATTTGGAACAACAGCTTTCTTCCGCTGTGACTGTTGTTCAGCAACGTGGCTGAAAACAGTAGAATTACATTGGTACTGAAGTGCCTAATGAGTATAGCTATCCTTACTTTCAGTAATACTTTTTGGGTATTTTTTATCTGTTCTTCCCATTTTGTAAGATTTTCTTCTGCTGTAACCCTCACCAGCACAAAACTGTTCAATCAAATGAAAAGTTCAGCTGCAGCTGAGTGTCTGTTTGCATCCTAGCAGGCCATAGTCCAACCATATTAGGGCCACACAGCCCTAATCATTGGAAATCTTTTTTTTTTTTTTTTAATTTTTTATTTTATCCCCTCAAACACATCAGAAAATATTTTTTTCTATGAAAAACCTCACATCAGAATTTTTTTTTCCTAAGTCTCCATTCCTAGACTTTACTACAGCACATGGATAATGTCCTAGTAAACAATATTAAAGGTAGGGAAGAGAGTGGTGCCTGGTGAAATGGGAATCTGGCATTTCTAATGCTGTGTAGATGTGCTAACACCAAGAACGTAGATCAGCGGTCTGACACAGCCCCAGGTACTGAAAGTGAAGACAGCAAGTGTTTTAGTTAGATGAATAATAATCCCAGCCAGGTGGAGTTTGGGCAAAGCTCATAAATTCTTTCATCTTTTACTGTCTTTTTATTGCTATGAAATCTAACAGTGATTTTTCTTTA
The DNA here is from genome assembly GCF_023634155.1 of Falco peregrinus. Classification (NCBI taxonomy): domain Eukaryota; kingdom Metazoa; phylum Chordata; class Aves; order Falconiformes; family Falconidae; genus Falco; species Falco peregrinus. The sequence goes on from NC_073722.1 coordinate 3,351,460, forward strand.
AACATAGTGCTAATTCAAGAGCTTTGTAGAGCAGAGAATCACAAAGTTGTGCCCCTCCATCCCTCGCTACGTGGTATGCTCTGCAGTGTGCTAGTGAAGTTCCCAACAGCATTTGTGCTGCATAAAATACATCTGTGGAGGGGAATATATACCTTGAGGTTCCAACATTCCATCTGCCTGAAGGATTCTTATAAATAATGCAGTGATTTTGAAAGGACAATTTAAATAGTTTGTCTTAAATTTCCTTAATCTTGGGTGTCATTCTTCTCTATGCTTCTTGATCATCATAATGAGCACATCATATTTTTCACTTTACGTCTTGCATCTCCGGATATGTGCGCTAGGTCTCCTTTTTCTGTTGTCCAGAGGGTCATTGTTGAAGGACAGAAGGTTTTCAGGGTGAAGGAAAAGATGTCATTTTAATTTTAGGTAAAGGCTCCATTTCAGGCTTCTCAACTGTGACTGTCTCATTTTAATGGGAGTTATATGCACATATCGAAGAAAATAGCTACTTAAATATCTATTTTGATTGGCTGAATCTCTTTAAATAATTTATATACAACTGTGATCACAATATTTCTTGTCTGATGAGCTTATATGCTTGATTCAATGATGGGGAAAAAAACCAATAGGCCAAGTTGTTGATAGTAACTCCCAGGGAAAATATTCTGTACTGAAGTATTGCTACTATAAGTATTGAAAATCTTGAAATGTTACAAAAATTGAAATTATAAAACCACTGAAGGAAACTATTGCATGTAATCACCATAGTCTTTTTCTCACAGCTTGACTCTATGACAGTTTGATGGGTTTATTGCAGTTGGCAAGGATTGCTTTGGCTGAACTAAATGGGAGCTATCTCACATGCCCTTGATTGTGTTCAGATTAATCAGAGCTTTTGAAGTGATGGCTTTTGTGTGGTTTTGAAGAACGATGCATTTTAAAAACTGATATATCAAGACATTTTAAAATAAAGGTATTTCAACAAGACCTGTATTGCCTCAATGAACCCCTACTGGGAACTATCTACTTCTCTCTTCAGTAATATGAGGCAAAGATTAGGTTAGTTCTTTGTTATGACAGTATGAGCCTTTGCTGTTTTTAACAAGTGTATACATTGTTAAAATGACCATCTTATTCTAACCAAATTAGTTCTCAGTCAGATCTAGAGATCCTCAGCACAAAGTCTGTTATGGTGACGAAAATATAATTGGCTTAGATGACAGTTACATAGAGACTGGGGCTCTATGTAACAACTCACAAATGATACAGGGAGAATCCATATTATAAAAAAAGTTTAATGTTAAAGTATTTAATAAAATATTTGTTCTTTTTTTTTTTTTGATCAAAGCTTCTTCTTATAGACAGATAGAAGAAAGATAAAGAGCATGTAGGCAGTACATAGCCTTTGTTAGCTACAGCATAAACCATCTAAGAAGAGAAGGGGTTCCTCTCAGCTACTTCTTGTGAGTTAAATTTATTCAACTCCTTTTTCATTGCCTGATGGGTGACATACATAGTCCCTCAAAAAACAAGGGCAGTATGATTAGCCATCATTTAGATTAATTCCTCTCCATAAATCTATCAGCTCAAACTGCTGATATCTACATGTAATGCACTTAGCATCTAAAGCTTTACATTATACATAGTAAATCATGATGGAAATTTTTTATTACATTGTCTTCTTCCTGCTATAGCAAAATTCCATAATGACATGCCTTAAATGTTTAGTCTAGTCTAGATATTAAATGTGTCAGGTGATGTAGCATAATTGCATTGGTAAAAACTCCTCTTCCTCACTGTAGTGTAATACCTTACCCTGTGACCATCCTTCTTGATCCTAGGGGAGCTAGGATGATGTGCTACTGTCCCACCCAAGCAACAGTCACAGAATGTCATTAACATCATTTTCCTTTTCTTTGTCTATAGGATTTAGTCAATTCCACCTCATAGCCTTTTGCTGTATCCCCTCTAAAACACCTTCAATTTAAAGATGTTTGTTTCTCTTCAGGAAATTCATGTAGGGAGAGTAAGAAAACAAATCATCGTGAGAAGTGTCTCACTTCTTTTTCCTAACCTTCCCTTCTTTCTGGAGCCCCAAAGGTGTTATGGCCTACACAACACAACCCACTTTCATATGCTCCCCTCATACTAGCCCCTCGCCTCTAATTTGTGCAGTACTTGGAGAAAGTCACAACCTTGCTGGCTCCTTCTTCAGCCACTCCTCATCTCACATAGAGATATCAAGGCTGTAGTGTTTCCTGTTCTTTTTCTTATATACCCTTATCTGTCAAGAGTCTTTGTTGAAGATACATATCATGGAAGACTGGACTAACGCTCCCCTGGGTTGCTGCATTAAGTTACCATTAGCCTTTAGTTGAAATACTTAATTTTATAGAATATGCGATTAGATTTTGATCTCTGCAGTGCTTGAATATTTTTTCATTCTCTGAAATCCCTCTAATTTTCAAAAAACTTAACCTACAGCTGACCTAATCTCTCTGCTCATGTCACTAGAATAATTCCAAATCTCTGAAGGTAAGTCAAAATGCAATGTCTATTCTAGTACTGCTGAACACTTCACCAGAGTCCATCTTCCCTGCTACTGAGGACAATTGGTTACATTCTCCCTCACTAGAGGTCAGATCAAAGTGAATTTTGCTAATTAGTGTTCAGCATCTGAGCTGACAGTGGTAAAAATTAAACTGCCAGACAGAAAAAGAAATAAGTAGTGAGCAACTGTCAGTGGCAATTATTTCTTGGTTGCAACATCCATTTTATTAACAGTAATGGAGAAACCAGGGAAAGTGTTTCAGGGTTCAAAGATGATAATTAGGGGGTTTGTCCCTACCCTTAAGAGGCTTGACTTATTTTGCTTTCCCTTTCACCTTCTTCTAAATTTTTTCCAGCTCCCAGCGACTCCTCTCTAAAATCTGCTGAGAGCATCGACGGTCCCTGTGCTATGTCTTTCTTATGCTTGATATTAAAGCAGAAAGTTTCTTCCGTATTGTAGGTTGGAGCTCATCATCACAACCCTCTTTGCCTCAGTTGAGACTTGGCTTTAAAGATGTGTGCTCATGTATAATCAAGTGAACTGGAATCCCTCCAGGAGGAGGTTTCAACAACAACCTACTTAAGTGCAAGGTTTGTATCCATAGTGGATTTTGTAGTGGTGTGACAACAGCGAGCCTGAACTAGAAACAGAGGTGTCACCTACTGCAGCATCAGCAGACACCTTCCTTCAAAAAAAATAAAATAATCAAATTCTGTTCTTCGAGACAAATGAGTATTTACTTCTGTATATTATAGTAAGGGTAACAAGGTAAAAAAAATACATAAGCATGCAAGTAAAAGTTATTGTAAGGCTTGCATCCAGCTCTCCAGTATGACATCCATTTGCATCAGTTACATTTCTTGAGTTTTTTCTCAAGGGTGTTTTTCTCTTGGGTTTTTTTCCTCAGTTGCGACAATGAAGACTGATATTTTTTCTCTCTTTTCTTTCTTTTTTTTAACAATAAACCCCAAGATTTCTGTGTCATCAGATGGTACCAGGAGCAAAGGTCCTAGGCACAAGCTTTTAGTACCACTGTCTGAAACTCATTATATTTCCCTGGTATTTGGGGTAGTCCTCACTTAGATTTTTAGAAATCTCACTGTGAGAAATCAAAGAAACAGCATACAAAAGAGAAATGCAACCACAAGATAAAGTAAATCGCTTTTTCATGGTTGGAGAAGAAATACATGCAGGCTTGTGTAACAGCTCTTCTACAGAATGGAAAGAAGATATCTTAATATTTATTTAATTTTGTCAGGAGTGAAGAAAGCTTGGCTTACTAGGAAAATAAATGAAATACACTTTTTTTTTTTTACTGTTGAATTCTGAATGATACAGAATGATTGGTTTTACAGCATTATTTTTCATTGTATACTGTTATAATGTTTTTGTCATCTGGCTTGAAATCTTCAAATCTAAGAGATCATCATTTCCTTCAGTAAACTGATTCGCATTGCAGTGTATTTCAGTGTAGGAGACATACGTTGAATGACTAGCCATTGCCATTGGATGGTGGCCTGCAGGAGTATTTATCTTGCCCTCAAACTCATCAATTATTTTCTTCAATGTCAATGATTAAAAAAAAAATTCAACCTGAACTTCAGCATTTGTACACTTTTTCTGGTGTATATATTTTTAATATGAATTCAGCATTCATTCTTTATAAGCTTAATAACATATTCTAGGTAGTACTTAAATATTTGAAAATTCCTTCAGATCACCCCCTCCAATCTGCCCATAACATTGCTTCTGTCAGTAGTTGCTCATGCTTTTCCTTTTCTATCACCTTTTTCCTTTGTATGCTTCACTACCTTCTTACTTGTTTATATTTACATTTAGTCATCTTATCTTTGACATTGAAGTTCAGTCAATTCCCAGTTATTTAACTGAGTACCAGACTGACCATATCAGAGGCACAAAGTTGTTTCCTTGCACAGCTGGGTTAGGGTCAGCAGAGCTTTTTAAGTGCAGACACAGCATCACAGGGACATAAAGGCATTACTCCCAAGACCAGCACAGGTGGGTTTCGTTCTGATGGGAAGGCACAGAGACTTCCAACTATTGCAGAAATAAGCTTGAGCCTTGCCACATTCATAAAGCCCAATACAGTGCTGTTCATGCCGAACCTTGGCTGACTTCAATAACCTTTGTTTACCTTGTCTCTGCCATTCCCATTGTTTTCTAGATTTTTCTATTACTCGGGATAGTTCGTCCCTCATTAATGAAAACTGCTTCCTTTCTCCTCTAATTCCTTTCTGTCCTACCTCTGAGTGTTGCATCTACCTATATTCATATTGCATTTGTATTCTGACAGGGTTTCTCCTGTAGGTGTTTCTCTTTTTTCAGACTTTGTTAGAAGCGTCTCACCAACATCTCCTTAAGTCATATTTAAGCTCCTCAGTATGACATCTTTGACTAATAGGATTGTAAGCATCATGGTTGGGAGGACCTAGTAATTTATACTTGTAAAGCACATTCTGACTTCTGATATTTTACATTTAATAAAACATATTCTCTATCTATTGCCTTGTCTCTCCTGAAGGAGGAGGGGAAGACTAAAATGGTAAAACAAAACCAGATCAGTGTTCTCTGTAGATTTATACCTACTCCTGAAAGTTACGTGATGCTTGGAAAGCTGTTTCTTCTTCTCCTGTATTGTATTTTACTCTGCATTGTACACTCTGGCTTTATTTAGAATCAAATGCAAAATTGCATCCAATGCAGATCATCACTTTCAAACTGAAACTCAGCCCCACCACCTTCAGAGTTTACTTTTTTTCAGTTTGGAAGTGCTGACATTTTAATGAAATATCCTGTTCTGATTGTGTATGAGGATCCAAGTGGATTAACTTTACATATAAACATATATGCACTTGTCATACTGGATTGACTTACCAAATTGGTTTTATTTCACCATTCTTTACAAGAGTAAATTACCTCAGTAGTTTCAGCTGCAAGTGAAAACTGTTCTGGGTTTTTTGCTATGGTATAATAACTTGAGACCTGGAGAATATTTGATATGACATGTTATTATGATCATTCATTCTTCATGAAATCACCGACGAAGTCAGTGTTACAGACACAATACAAATCTTCCAAACATGTATCATCTGAATACAATGTGCTCGCTAGGTCTCTATGAATTGAGTTGTACATAGTGTAATGACCTTTCATTGACTTCATTGCTGGACATATTTACAGTTGTTAGTGGCTTAATTTCACACATTTAGATTTCAGCATAATCATTATTGTCATGATGATTACAGTAGTTATGGTAATAATGTGGCTCCACCACATATATTCAATGGTAATTGAAAAACTACTCTAAGGATGGTCAAAGTCAGCTACTTCTAATAACCAAAACGATCAGTTTCAGGTTGCTTGTTACAAGTTTAAAGTTATTATGTGATTATTATTGTGTAGTGAACTGGTTAATTCACTCCCTATTTGACAGGTTGTTATATCCACAAAAGCTGATACCACAGTGGGCACTCTAGTTTGTACTATAGATAGAAACGCTGAGGGCTGAACAGGGTATACAGACCACACTGTTGTCCTAACCATCACAAATAGTGGTTCAGTGGAAACGATTATATACACCGGTGGGAAATTGGGTACCTTTTTTCTAATGTGAACACAAGGCTCAGGATTTGAGGGCTGTCCATTTGGTGCCTTTCGTAAGAACAAAATAGGTTGCAAAAAGAAGAAAAAAAATATTAGCACTATGATTTGTCATACTTAATCACCATATGTTGGAGCGTACCAAGTAAATATACTCAAAGTTGTCAGAAGGATAATATTTTTATTTATCCATATGATCTTCAGAGCTTTCCCAGTGGTCAAGAGGGCTTCTGAGTATAAAATAATATAGAATATATTGATTGTAGTTACATATATTAATATATCAAATAAAAGACATACTACTTGTACTACTCTGTCTACATACACTGCAACTACAGTAGAACTTCTTGTATACTAAAATGTGACACCAGTTTGGGGGTCCCTCTTGTATTAAGCAGGGGATTATATCACTATATCAGTAGGCTTACATAGAACCATTACAGAGTGAATTAAAAAAGCAGATACACAAGACTGTGATTGTTCATATACTAGCAATTCTTTTCATTGGCAGACCCTGACAATTTTGATCAAAACCAGAAGGGAATGGACAGAGATACACGCAAAGAAAAAAGGAAGGCACTCTTTCATATATAAAATAGCTTCAGGATTCATAGACTTATAAAATCATTTAGGTTTTGGAAAAGACCTTTAAGATCATGTTGTCCAACCATTGACACAGGACAGCCAAGTCCGTCACTAAACCATGTCTCTAAGCACCCCATCTATGCATTCTTTTAAATGCCTCCAGAAATGATGATTCCACCACCTCCCTGGACAGCCTGTTCCAATGCTTCAACACCATTTCAGTGAAAAAATTCTTCCTAATATCCAGTCTAAACCTCCCCTGGTGTAACTTGAGGCTGCTTCCCCGTTTCCTGCTGCTAGTTACTCAGAAGAGACCTACCCCCACCTGTCTACAGCCTCCTTTCAGGTAGCTGCAGAGAGTGATAAGATCCCCCCTGAGTCTTCTCTTCTCCAGACTAAACCACGCCAGTTCTCTCAGATGCTCCTCATAAGACTTGTCCTCTAGAGCCTTCACCAGCTTTGCTGCCCTTCCCTGGGCAAACACCAACACCTCAACATCCCTCTTGAAGTGAGGGGCCCCAAACTGAACACGCTATTCAAGGTGCAGCCTCAGCAGTGCTGATTGTCCCCCGACAATCACTTCCCTTGTCCTGCTGGCCACATGCTCTTTGCCTTCTTGGCCACCTGGGCACGCTGCTGGTTCATGTTCAGCTGGCCATCAATAAGCACCCCCAGGTCCTTTCCCACCAGGCAGCTTCCCAGCCACTCTGCCCCCAGCTCTGCAGCATTTCATGGGGTTGCTGTGACACAAGGGCAGGACCCGGCCTTACTGCTTGTTGAACCTCATACCGTTGGCCTCGGCCCATTGATCCAGCCTGCCAGCTCCCTCTGCAGAGCCTTCCTGACCTCAAGCAGATCAACATTCCCTCTGCAACTTGGTGTTGTCTGCACTCAATCCCCTCATCCAGATCACTAATGAAGATATTAAACAGAACTGGTCCCAATACTGAGCCCTGGGGGAAGGTTCCTATCCTCCCTAAACTAAAAATTGAGTTTTATACTTAGATTTAAATATTTTTCGTAGGTTCTTCTTATTACCTTACTTGCCAGATTTACCCCATTATCAGATATTCAGATCTATCCCAAATCAGTAACTATTGATGACTCATGTCTTTACGATGAAAACACACTGCAAGTAGAACAAAGCAAAATATTAGAGATGACCAAGTAGCAAAATTTGATATTTAGTCACTGATACTGGATATTTTCAATGGGTCGTGAAGTTGTACTAAAGTACACAGAAAATACAAAGTAATGTGTATATGACCTTACTGTTCCTCCTGGTGTTTACCTCTTATTCTAAGCTAAACGAGCTGGAGATACAGGTCTGCCAGTTTTCTATTGCTTTGCTATTGCAGACATTCTGGGTGGCAGTACAGGGTCTAGCAAGCATGCTCTTCCCATGAAATCATTCCTTTCTCTCACAACTGAGTTACGGAGAATGCAGACTTTTGTAGCAGACGGAGAATTGTCGGATCAGTTTTATTTTTGCTCAGCACTTGGAAGCAAATAATTAATTATTTTTAAATGCTTTTGAGGAACTGTATGAATTCCTACGCACTTCTGAAGACAAGCCATAGTCCTTGTTTAGGCATATTTTCATTTGCAGTTTAAGAAAAACTGTTTCCCACATTTTTTGTTTTGTGTCTTAAAGTTGGTCTAATAATAATATAACTATTGATTACCACTTACAAGGTTTGTGGGAGGGAGTGGCAGAGTGGCAATGAGTTGGAAAACACAGATTATATTAACTTAGCCTGCCTCATTCATATTTAAAGTAAAACAGAATCAAATAAGAATATTCAAAATGTAGATATACAGCAGCAGTCCCCAAAACCAATGCTTGTAACACTGGTCCGGCCTGAGCACAGATTCTCAGTACTCCCTGGACACTGAAGGTATCCACACCCATCCCACTCCCTACAGTGGTGGCTTCAATAGTGCTTCTGGAGGATCCACATGCTTTCTGAGTAAAACAGCTAAATCAGGCCACATTCTGAGCCCTCCTGGTGGTCACTTTCTCTTCCAGTGGTTAAAAGGGAGGATGGTGACAACAGCCACGTCAGGTTACTGCTAACTCACTCCTCTCTCTACTGTCCTCTACTTAGTGGTGACAAGTAGGATTGCCTAGGGTAAAACCATACCTTATGTGCCATGACTACTCACTCCAGTTTCTTCCCTCCCAGTATCATCCCATGCAACCAACCACGCATCATCCCAAATCCCCCATATCACTTCAGCTCCTCAGCGTCTAATTCCAGTACATCAGTCCCCTCAAGCCAACATCATCCCGCTTACTTTCACTTTCCGACTGCTACATTCCAGTCTCTGTCAGCTTCCTCATTTTTATGTATGTATTTATTTGATGAGAGGAATAGGGAATACATTATTTTTCATAGGTCTAGGGGGAGTTTCTTTTCATTCAAATATCATTAACTAAGGTGCCAATTTCTGATGTAGCCTTTTCTGAAAATGTTAGCATCCTTATTACACTTGTGTTATTGAGCAGTATGATAGGAAGTTCATCCCAGAGGATGAACAGCTGAATACTAGCATCAGAGAAGAACGCTATGGAAAAGGGGTACTTTTCATCAATTCATAGTTGTTTGATGCAAAAGCTAGGAGACAAGGAAATTGTGAAATTGTGCTTTGCTGACACCCAGGAAGAAAATGAACCCTTTAAAAAAAAAAATCACACCAAAAAGACAGCTTAGGTTGTGAAAAGAATTGGATCAGCTAAAAATAAGAATCAGGCAGGTTTAAAAAAAAATAGCCTTATTGTTGCTGAGTAGATTAATAGCTGTATGACTGTACAGTTCTTATATTATGCAGCTTGAGAAGCATGAATGCCGCTTACAGGTAGACTATAAAAAATCAGTTTATTTTGACTGGTAGAGAGGTCACAGCTGAATAAAGCAAAACCTAAACTTGTATAATAGCTACGCTTAATTATTACCACGCTTTTTGATGTATAGGTTGTTTAGGTATTTTATCCATATTCCATGCCCAAAAGAGTAAGTTGCACATCCTATATCTCATTTTGACAATACCAGCTGTATAAAGAAACACCTGTACCTGAATTACTGTGATGAGAATTTTTTTCTGAATTGGAGCCTATGTCTTTAACAGGGGTATATATGGCTATAATGTTGTAATTCTCCGTTTGCTTCCCTGAAGTCACAAGCTACTTGCTGAGTTGTACTATAAAATTTTAATACACTAAATTTCCAGTGAGGTACCTCTAGTAAATTCAGAACAGTATCCATATAAATCTGGGACTGTTACCTCCAGGTAGTACTTTGGATAAGGCATTTTCAGCTTCAAGAGCGGTCAAGGAACATCCCATGGCAATGACCCTGCATTCCCTCAGTCATCCCACCTTAAAACATCAGTGGGCACCCTGGGATGTTGGAATTTCTGTTGCACAGTTTTGTCTCGGCTACATTTTAAACAATCCCTCAGATCTGAAAAGATTCAACCTACAATATTGTTTGCATGGTTGAACACAAGAACTGATGCTCTTTGGCAACGTACTTGCTATTGAATTAATTGTGACTTTATGTTATTAGCTATATGACTGGCCATAAGTAGTAGCAATCTACACACAAAACTTTAGTAATACAAAAAGCCCACACCAATACTTCAATACTTTACATTTTAACAAACAAAAGACCCATCTGTCCCACCTTCCCATTTTACACATACATAGTTTTTCTGCAGATATTTTCAGAGATTCAATAAGACACTGATGGTAATAAGGCCAGAGTTTGGGCCTACAAAACAACAGAGTGCAAAATAACAGCATAAAATACACATATATTAAGTTGAAATCAGTTGGGGAAAAAAAAAAGTCATGCTCATCAAGGAAAATGTTGGCTGCTTAAAACATAAAAGGAAAGTGAACAGTTACCATATTACAATTAAAATACCTTTTACAAGAGGAAAATATTTTCTTCAAATACAATCTCTTAACATTTTCGCATTTTTCTTTTCAGTTCTTAATTTTAGCATACTTAAAATACATCAGATCTTATGGCACCACTAGATTATATAAATTGTGGAATTATATTTAATGGCAAATAGAATTTAACATCTCATTAAGAAAATTCTGATAAAAGAAAAAAAATGATATAATATTAATTATAATTTTCCCTGTGAATGTTCACAAATGTGAGAACATTTCCTATCAGTGCATTTGATACCAACTATATTAAACCTAAGTTTTTTCATGTAGGCGGCCTTGAGAAAATAGAACATCATCTAGCATAGCCTGGTTTTGAACGCTATTTGTGTTTTGTGTTTGTAGCTTTAAATATTTGTAACTCCCAAGAATTTTAAGAAGTAGAACTCATTTTACATGGCCTGTCTTTCAGTGGAACCTGCAGGACTGTCATAACTGTTGAATTCAATACCAGTTTCAGGTATTAGTTCCACATGTCTAGTATTTTTACCTCTTCTGGTTTAAGTTCGTAAACCATAACCTCATGTGTAATTTAAATCAGTCTTTTCTGGAAGTTCATAAATATGTATTTGATGCAAGGGATAGACCAGAACTCACTCCCAAGATGCTGTTCGTGCTAAGTGGAATCTCCTTAGGAACCGCTTCAAAGATCAATTCCTCTTGTCCATAAAAAATAAGTTTAAATTGTCTTCTATGAGCCTGCTGTTAGCAATTGTACTGTTACATTATGTATGATTCTTTGACTGCTCATTGCTTCAACAAACTGCACAGTGCTCCATTAGTGATTTTCAATTTCATGCTAAGCTTTGCAATTTATTAGTATTGTTTAGGCTAATGTTCTATTATTTTGCATATTTTATATCATATTTCATTTGCTATTCATATGACCTAACAGTTAAGTATTGGGGATCAATAAGCCCTCTAAATGTTTTCATATTCATATTAGGGAAAAGAGGGAAATCTTGCAGGCATCCCAATACATAGTTGATTAGTACAAAGTTAATTTTTTTAGCAATTTTCAGTTTCCCCTCCAGTTTGCAGTTTTGACTGCAGATTTCCAAACAATGACATAATGGTCAGATGCAATTGAAAATAATGAAAAGATACATGAAAATAATTTGTTTTAGTAATGATCCACTAATTGTAGATACCTGGACCATGTTTGTGTGGATTCTTTGCCAGTGTGCTCTCTGTATATAAATACCAAGATTAAATTCAGCTTAAACACCACCTACTTCCAAGAAGCAGGTGCAGTTCCACATTTATTTTGGTTTTGATTTTTCTCTTTTGCAGAGCTCTGCACTGTTTCAGAAAGGGAAATATTTACTATTAGTCTGAGGAAAATGTAGTCCTTCTCCCTCGGAAGGTTGTATAAACTCAACATTTTTGTGTGCTTAGTTGCTGTATCTGGTAGAAAAGCATTAAAAAAAATTAACAAGCACCAATTCACATTTTTAAATCAATTGACTTCACACCTTTTAGATTCCCTTTTCTTAAAAAAACAGGTTTAGAAAGCAGCAGTGCTACAAAAATGGAATTTTAAGAGCATTTGTAAATGGTTTGAAGTGTTAATGGAAAATATGTATGTAAACATATGTTAGAATTGCTAAAAAATTGATGCAAGCAAGGAACAAAATGTCAGCTGTCTTACTGGTACATTGCAAAGAGGGAGTAGGACTGAAATTTTGAATGTTCCTGAGCATGTGGATCACGGCACTAATGACCATTCAGTAAAGACTACAGTAGAATTAGTATTTAAGAGAGTTAGAAAGCACTGATACTCCTGTTTTCTTTTTGAACATTTGTCTTTTGTATAAAATTTAGTACATGGAGTTTTTCAACACAGAACCAACGATACAAGAAATTTTGAAAAAGCAAGATATGTATTAGTTAATAAGCACTAGATGATCTCACAAGGTTCTACTACTTTCCATGATCTAAATATTACATCTCAACTGCTAAAAATTCATCAGAGGGTTTTCATTCACATTCAGCAAAGATAAAAATAAAGGCCTAGCTTCAACTAGAAACTTTGCATTTTCCTCATGATTTCATCAGCAACAAAACTTGTATGTGACTTCAGATAATTTTTTTTAAATAATGAAAACTGACTTTAAAGTTTTCATGTTTAAAATCTCTACATTTATAACGGAAACAAAAATACCTTCAACCTAAGCAGATAGTTTTCCAAAATCGTTTCTGTTCATTGACTTCCAAAAGACACATTGTAAGGAAAACCTTCAGCTGGTCTGAAGGCCCAGGATCTGCAGGACGCAGATACAGCTGCTTTTTAGAGTCACCAGGTGCCTGATTCTCCTGCCTGGGATCTTTGGTGTCCTTCATCTCCCCAGCTATGAGCAACCAACACAGCCAGAGAGCTCCAGGAGCAAGATCTGCAAAATCACAGGTATCAAACAAATCTCCATGTAGCCGGTAGGAAATAAGCCCTTTTCCTCAAAGCTGCGTGTATCCACAAAGTATGTCTGGTTTGGCACTTCACCATAGCCAAATGAAATTGCATCTAATTGTTTGAAGCCAGCCATGTGTAAGCACACAGACACAGACTTATAGATTTATAAGCCTAGTATCTTCAAAGCCGTAATTTGAAAGTTCACCAGTTGTTAATTTATAGGCATTTTACTAGTACACTGTCCAGCTCCATGTGTTTCCCATACTTGTATATAGGAATGCAATAGGCATTTGATGACATCCATAGTAAAATCTCTGACTCCTTTCCTTTATATCCCTGTCTTCCTCATTTAGACAGCCACTCGGAGCTTCTTGGCATGCCAGTGGCTTCTTTCTCTCTCAGCATATGGAGAAGATGGAGCTCCTTTCTACACACTCTCTGACACACGCAGCCCTCATTTTACCCATCTGGATCTGCCATGAATCCTCATAAACGCCCAGCACATTTCCTTCCCACGGCCAGTGTGGGGAGAGTAGTGATGTAACGCCAAGTGCTAAAACACCCTCAAGATATCGGGTGAGAGCAAAAGATTCCTTCACAAGGGCATTTTTTTCATGGTATTGTCCAAACTCGAGATAGTCTGATCATGTCAGAACAGCATAAAGAGAGATTAAGTTCCTATTTAAAAAAGGAAGTGTTTTCTCAAAATCTGTGAATAGCAGCAAGAGCTGTGGCTTTGTCAGACTACAGAAAGCATTACAAGTGGTACAGCTATCACAATAATTGTATTTGCAGTAAATTCTTGGTCTAGACAGGGCATAGTTAAACTTAGGTAAGTATTTGGAGATTTGTACATATCTGTAGTGATTAAAGATCTGCTTCAAAGGATTATTTTGGGGGTTTGCTTTCTCTTTCGCTGAAAAATATACACGTATGTATAACAGTGGGTCAAGCAGAGATAGACTATTAAGAATGAAAAAGTAAAGCAGGCGTCTGTGCTGAGAGATAAATGGTTGTGGTTCACAGCACTAACAATCTCTGCTGATGCAGCTGGTAGAGATCGTAAACCCCGTGATGAAAATATCTGCATATCCATATTATGATGCTCTAAAGCACTGCAGGCACAGATGGCAGAACTTGTAAGTTCTCTCAGAAACATAGTTATGGTTCACAACATTTTCAGATTCTTCTGAAAGAGCAAGTATAGCTTGTAAGCCCTGAGGAGAAGTTGATGGCACTTACAAACTATGCCAGTTCAGGTGGCAGACCTCGTAGACATTGAGAGAAAAAATAACTGTGATTCACGATGCCTGTCAGAGAAGTGCTAGCGTTTGCAAGCTCTGATGACGCAGTCAGCAAAGCAGAGTTTTGGCATGTTTATTTCAGGATGGCATCTGAAAAAAAGGGGGGGGGGGAAACCCCACCATGCCGTAAAGTGCCTGTTTAGCCATCTCAGGTAGATAAAAGACTGATTTAGTCTTCCTCGAACTTCCCCTGTCAGTCCTAGGTAGTCTCATTAGTTCTTCTTGTACCTTTAACAACAGATTGAATACAAAGCTATACAGAAAAGCTTTATTATGTTATGCAAAACAGCAAGTTACATAAGACATAAATGAAAGAGCAGCACCCTGTAATTGTGTTCTCGAAATACCTTGTTTAGAGAGAAACATGGATATTTGAATACCTTTGAAAAAAGTGTCCATATCAAAGGCCATTCTTTTATTTGAGAATTTATTCAGGAGAATTCTATTGTGAATTGAATAGGATCTGTAATGAGACAACCTATGAATTTAAGAACTCTTATTTTTTCTTTCTTCATGTAGCCATTTCATTTTTGGGAACAGTTCTAAAATCATTTAATTGTTGAGGTAATATTTTTGATGTGAATAGACATTTAAAACTCCGGTGATTAAAATAAGTAACTGAGTCACCAGTAATTGCTGGTTTGTAGAGCATGTTCAGAAGACTATTGAAGACAGGAATAAGTGAAAACCTTTGAAAAACAAGGGAAAGCCTTTGAGACAGGCAGTATTGCTTTGCCAACCAGACTTTACCACTTGAGTGTTACCCAAGAGCAGATGCCTACCAGTTGGAAGCACTGAGGCAGGAACTGTTGTATGTGCTGTGAGGAGAGTAATTTTAATAATTTGGTGTTCTAGAGTACCTAGAGAGATGTGAAAATTAAGTAGCTGTGACTTAACAAGTGTGAGATTGTTATCTGGCATACTAAAAGAAATATATGTATGTTTTAATGAGACTATATGCAATCTATACATAATACATTTTATGTCTTTCTAGCATTATTTAAAATATACATAAATGCCTGTATGGAACAGCATTATTGAACATTGCCCTTCAACTAATAGGGGTACACAAATGGATATTATGAAATTTTTCTGGTTTTCTTTTGTGTTTGAAGAACAACATCTGAGTGATCCAAATCTTTTTTTGTGACTAAAAATAGATTGAAACTAATAAAACCACTTTTAAAAAATTAAACAAACAGAATGGCCACTTGCCATAATGATTTAACATTTAAAAATAATAAAAAAAAATACACACCCACAAAAAAAGCCAAAACAAAACAATAAATAAATACATACATACATACATACATACATACGTACATGGAAAAATTAAAATATGTTCTCTGGGGCTAGAAAAGAGTAAAGCAGGACAAAGTAGGACATAAGTAATATGAGAAGTATTGGACAATACCAAAAGGAATCATTTAACAGTTAGAAAATTAATTTCTAAACTATAAATCACATCCTGTTGTCAAGCAAATAGAAAGTTTTGAAAGATGAATGTGAAAAACTTACTAGTATGTAGAAAATAATTTATTTTCAAATTTCTAAAAGATATTATTTTGTATCTTAGATGGAAATTTTTCTTTTTTGTATTTTTGTATTTTAGATGTCATTTTTCTATTTTCTCAGCACTGACCCAATCTTCATTATTATTATACAGTTTACATATTATTAGAACAAGATTGTGAAAGTTAGGATGTATTTTATTAGTCCATCTTCAGTTTCGCTGACTTATTTACAAAAATTCAAGTGATAACAGAATACTTGGCAGATACAGCCTTCCATATTTACATTCTGGGGATAAAATTCTGTCTGTGTTCATAGGTACAGATGTATAGAACACATACTGGTCTTCATTTATGTATATCATAAAGCATGACAGTAGGGTAAACTGCTTTCCCCTTCCAGTAGACATCTATTTTTAGAGTCAATCCAAAACTAAAAGCAGTGCCTTTTGAGGCTTGAAAGAAAGGTGCTCAGAGCAACAGTATTGGATTTTGTATAACATATCCAAAACCAAGCCTGAGATAGATTTCTTAGTCCTTTTCCCTGTGACTATAAAACTCAAATGCAGCAAAGAACATACTGAAACAGTTTTGGAAGGAATTAACTAGGAGAGAGAGGAAGAGTTTAATCTCTGTTGTTATTTTAACTAATAATGTATAACCCAAATGAACAGATAGCAGGCTAAATGCATTAGTAGCATTTCAATATACTACTTGTTCTATGCACATACTACAGTTTTTGCTGTCAGATAAATACGGCTTTTCATTCATTCTCTGAAAGATACTTTTATGCTTTAATTTCTGCTCTCCCATAACATTTCTTCATATATTATTCTCATATAAATCTGTTACTAAGAGCTGGAGAAAAATAAAAAGCTGGTTTAATTCCCCTCTCCCCAATAAAATATCTTCATATATTGTTTTCATATGAATATGCTATTTTATTAAGGGCCAATGAAAATAAAAAATGTTGTTATTTCCCAAGGCAATGTTCAGGATTTCATGGAAATTTCAGTTAAGATACTACATTATACTTCTCAAGTATAGCTCAAATACTAATTAATATATTTCTGCAAAATCCATGTAAGCATATTGAATAAATATTATTTTCTTTTTCTCACATCTGTGGAAATTAAGGTGCAACAATGTTAAATGACATGTGTAATGCATAGTCAAAAGATTTAAGTTTCATTGTTGCAACATATTTCGAAACATTCCTTTGATGTTCCAGAGGAAATATTTGTTAAATGGAAATGCCTCTTGTTGCTGAGTCTTCTTCCTATGATAGTCACTACTCTCAACTCTAAGAGATCTCCGGGGGAAAAGATTAATCAGATTTCAATTATGCTACAGAAATATGTACTTTACATACTTACATTCTGAAAAGCATTGTGGTTTCTCTAATGTGTTTAAAAATTCTAAAACATTTTTAAAAGCCACTTAAAAAGTCAAGCCAAATTCAGGCTCATGGAACACAGTGTCATCCTTGCAAGTGATGTATTCTCTATTCTTTGAAGCCTTGCTGTATGGCATTACACACATATTGTCTGAATTTTCTGTGAATCATTATTGAATTTTTTCTAGGAGATTAGTCAAACCAGTTTATAGATGTAGAAGATTATTTCTGCAGTCTTGCATGGCTTTTAAAAAGGAAAAGAAACTTCCACACCTAAAACACTAGGAAAGACCCTCAATTGGTTTTGGTTCTACATACAAAAGGCTTACTTTGTCTCTAAATTTTATTATCACTTACATTTTCTCACAAACTTCTGGTATTTCAGTCTTTTTCTCAGGAGAAAATCAGAAATCTAGGCTTCTCATATATTGTTAGCTAGTACGGTATAATTTTATGACATTAAAACAAAGTTACAAAAAGGTTTTTTGTTTTTATGGTGGGGGTTCAGTTTATCCTTGATATTTTTTTTAAAAAATAAATGTTTGAAGGTTAGTTTGACATACCTTCTCTTAAGTCTCTTTTAAGCAAAACCATATGTGAAATATGACCAAACAGAAAAATTGTAAAGATTAGCCTAAAGAAAAGTTGACTGTTCTAGTTGAGTAATATAGCATTGTGATTACACAATGTGTTTGTGTAGAGATTTATTCTATTTGTCACAGAAGAATGCACCCAGAGTTTACAAGACTGAATTAGCATCTATATTTTAATCTGGTCTTTTTCAAACTTCTGCACCAGGCCTGGCTGATCTGTGTATAAAAGTGTTTATCCCAGAAAACTGATCATTCCCAGTTCCCCTTTATTTATCTCTTCTTGTTGTGGCTTGAAGCTTTTAGCTTTCCTCCTTCAACAATTTTGTATTTGTGTGCTTCACCTTACGCAAGGGGCTAGCATCAAGCTTTTCCTGTTTATCTTTTATGTCTGACATTATTAGAATCTTAAACTATTGTTCAAGTGACAGTGCTGAAGTTCAAAACCTTTCAATCTCTTAGAGGGGTCAACACACTGGTATGTAAAACCAATGTGCAGACATTGAGTGGTTTTGATTTGTTTTAAGTAGGTCTCTAATCTCTGCAGATAATGAGTGTGCATTTGTCACAGAAATTTGTTTCCAGCCTAGATCACAAGATGTTAGACAAGAATTTTGTTCTGTCGTAAAGAAGAGAAAGACATTTATTACGCCTTTATTAAATCATAAGCTTGTTTACTTTAATAGTCAGCAGTAAATGTCTGGTTCATTTCCAAGCAGTACAAAATTGTAGACAGAGCAACTTTAATCATTAATAGAAACAATACATTCCCTTTTTTAAAAATGGCTGTGTTAATTTCATTATCAATAACTTCATCCCAAAGGGGGATGAGTAGTGTAAAGGCCAACTGAAACAAGTAAGTGGAAGGCTACAGGAGTGGTTGTATGAAACAAAACGCTCCCCAAACGAGAGCCATGTCGCCGTGGACATTTGGGACCTTTTGGTTATACAGGCCATTACCTGGAGCTCTAGTATAGAGCTCAACCAATTTAAATGGCTTTATGAAGGCTCTCAAAGATCTTAAAACGATGAGGTCCACTAAAACTCCTGGAATTAATGTACCGCAGAATGTTCAGTGAAATACACTTCAGCAGCGGCAGCGCTAAAGACTCATTGCAGCTCCTCCAATTTTAAGGATATGAGACAATAAAACAGAACAGAGTAGAATAGAATAGAATATTTCAGTTGGAAGTGATCTACAGTGATCATCTCGTCCAACTGCCTGGCCGCTTCAGGCATATTTTCATAAAAATGCCCCCACCCTCCCCAGTAAAAATTCCAGCTAAGATTGATGCTACTCTTAGCAGTACTGGACAGCTCCATGTCCTTAGCACAGAGCACTCTTTATTTTTTTACAGCAATTTAGAAATTTCCTAGTAATTGCTAGGAGAGTTCACCTTTGTACTCTTGTTAAACTCTGTAACACTTCCCCCTCCAGGAAATGTAGTTGACCCCTTCTGCCCCCTTTCACCTGAGTGTACAATCCATCACTGCCAGACCTTCCAAATGACAAATCCCCAAACTGCAAGGTGGCTGGTTCATTCTTCTAACTGTTGGAAAGTTTTCTGGATTCTCTGTAAACTTTTAGCATGTATGAATCCTGTATAAAATTAAGATGACAGAAAGCATGTTTTTCTGTGGTTACATTCCATTACTTGAATCAAGTTGTGTCAGGCTGGCTGCATGCACTGCTGGAGGAGAAGGTCAGCCTTGGTAGCCAGCAGGCTGGCTCTGCCTCCCTGCACTTCACCAGCCGGGTTACCCACCTACTTCTCCTGAAAAAGCCAGGAACTGAAAACAGTTCTGCCTTTTGTTCTCTGACAACAGGGAAAACAAAGCAACACAACTGTTTACGTTAAAGCCATTGTGTCTATACTTACTATGTCCTCTCCCTTCCAAATGACCAGTTTCCTTTTCCTACCATCCAGGCTACTTGAGGCACTTGTACAAGTAAGCCAGAAAAACGTGACTGAATTTATACAGTAAGAGAAAGACCTGACAATAGGATAGGATGTATTGCGAGTCTAGTTTTATACAGTTAATGGACATTTATTATCTATTACTGCAGGGAATGTTAAAAATAAACTTACTGGTTGTAAATCTAAATACTTGTTTAGAACCTTGAAGCTCTGAAGTAAAATTCTAGAAAAGTTTTGCTCTTCTTTTAGCCAAAAAACATTCAAGAGAATTGCTTTGTATTCTCTGTCTATTTTCCCATTGCTTTAAGGCCAGAAGAAGTGTTTGTTTCTCTGTAATTTATATTTTATGCCAAAGTTTTTGGAATAGTGCATTGGAATTGAGCTCACAGAATAGTATATATTTTGTGGAAACGGGGCAGCTCAGAACCTAGAGTTCAAAGGAAGATGTTCTTCCTTATCTTAAATATGAACCTGCCATTTGGAAATTGAAATTGAGAAAGAGGGAAAGAGAATTCTGGGGATGAGCTCAGCTATATCAAGTTGTTGTTACAATATTTTTAATACTTTGTTCAGGTCAGCAGAATCATCTCCTATTGCAAAAGACCTTCCTCAGAGACAAATGTTATAAAAATTCTGTGGAAAACAAAGACAGGTGTTCAGTCCATCTGTTTTAGGTATCCAATTTAAGGTGTATGTGTAAGTTAGTTTCACTAAGCTTGCTCCATAGTCGGTGGAGAGAGGGAGGCTGCTCTAGGAGCCGATTCAAGCACTCCTGCTTCTGTGCTGTACGGTGGCACAGCCTGTCTCTTTCCACTGGCTGCCTGCAGAACTTGGCTCCTGATTTAGAAACCCAAAGTTAAATGCATAAATTAGACGTTGCGAATACCAAAAAGAGCACTTCGTGACTTAGTTCATATCCATGTTGTATATGTATATGTTATAGCCTTTTACTTATGCCTGACATAAAGGTAACTGTGGCAGTTTAGAGTTCATTTTGTCATTAATGTTTTGTGTATAGGAAAAGGCATGTCATTATAGAACGTTTTTCAAAGACTAGATGCTTTTATATATGGTGTCTTTCTACTGTACTAACAAAATAAGAAGCAAACCAAAAATCAGTGAGCTATGGTTGATATTTAATAACACAGAAAGAGGAAATACACATATTTTTAAAGGGTCTAGGAGAGTTAATATGAGTTTCTTCGACAGATTGCTTTACCCAGCAAGTTATTTTGTTCCAGAGCATACTGGCAAATTATGCTGAACCATCTGATAAGAAAATTTTCATTTAAGTGTTCCAAGGATAAAATTGTCACCTTTTTCTACAGAAAATTTTTGTCAAAAGTACTGTATTACAGTCCTGGCAGATCTTTATTTGCTTAGAGCATAGTACAGATTATTATACTGTTGGAAATATTTTAAAATATCCTTAGAAATACATTTTAAAATCACAGCTTGTGCTTCTGTCCCTCAGTTACCCAGGCTGTGTGACATCAGGGACACTACCTTGATAAATTACTGATGGCATGATGATTATGGAAACGGCCATTAACTCATCATCAGTCACAATTTATTTCAAATCAACATCCACAGTCTGAAGCATTAATCAAAGTTTTATCTAAAGATGTTTAGTATGGCATAGCTCTTCCTAGAAAACTTCTGAAGAGCATTACAGCTTTGTTGGGCATCATCTTCTGTGCATGAATGGAAACACTGAAAGACCACATGGCCTCAGGCAGTCCAGGGTAGTTAGAAGATCACTGGGCTACCACATACTCACAGGAAAACTATTGGCAAAATGCAGTAATTCAAGAACTAGCAAATGCCAAATGCAAAATATCTCTCTGGACACAGAGAATCTATTTTTATTTCTTTCCTATCCAATTGGCAATAAATGATAGCATATGAATCTAATTTGCTATTAAATTGCAAGTAAATTGTTACTGAATCATGACATAATGGTCTTTCATATCTCTTAAACAATTTCTGTAGCAGGAAATATAATTTGTACATTTTTGCAGAGACGATGTACTGTTTCATTATTTCTTTCCAACACATTTAATAATTGTAGTAATTTTAGGTAAGTGAAGCCCAAGTAAATGACTCCCAGCGGTATTATTGCTTACTATTTTCCTAATTTCTAGTTCTTTACGATTTGCAAAGGATTATCTACATATGAAACCGTGAATAAATACCCCATGTAAAGATTTTCTTTTAAACAGGGAGGAGGGGGGCTTCTAAGGCTTCATTTTCTTCTTATTTGTCACTTGAATTCAGTTGTTGTGGACCCTCTCCAGCTGATCAGAATTATCTTTGAAGAAAACCACTTCTTTTTTTTATTTTAAGGAAGAAGATGCTACCTCACTTTAACAGGCATCAAATTTCCTTTTGATTTAGCAGTTTGTACTAATAAAAAGGCACAAAAGATATCCAGAACGTGCACAAGAGATAAGGTTGCTATTCTGCTAGGAACTTCTCCAGCTGCGCAGCAAGACATGACATCTTTTCTATGTATTTACTGTAAGATAGATCTGGCAGACAACAGATGGTCAAAAGGAAGAACTAAGAGAAACATTTATATAATGGAATCAAGTAGCAAAGAAATTTTTCAAATTATCACATTTTCATTGGAGGAAATATGAATAGTTAATAGTTTTCCTGAATATCAACAGTATTCACAAACAATTTCCCAGTCAGCGTAAAGCACTTAATTTGCTTTGTGTTTATTATAAATGAAAAATAATATCAATGATTTATTTAAATTTTGCTTAATAATACTAGTTACTTCAAACCTATTATAAATGAGGACAAAAAATTCTTTTTTACAACTTCTTAAATACAAAGCAAGAAGAAATATAATCAAGCATATACAGTTTTCTTAGAGCACAGGTCTGTAAGGAGCTTATCCATCCTCTTTCCCCACAAAAAATATTGGTATTTTGTCTTAAGTAACAAATTTTATTTTCATCCATAACTTCAGTTTCATTCTGTATAGCTAACACCTTTACACAGATGATAAGAAAATTTTGGAATTATTACTTCCTTATTTAAATGGCTTTGTCTTCAGATTTCCCTAAATGTAAATGAAGTAGAAAATTTAATTGAAATTTCTTCTTTAGAAATCTTCTGGGGCTCTAGCTTTTTTTCTAAAAAGCTCAGTATAATCTTTTTGTGTAGTTAGAGAGTGGGAACATAAGAATGAAACAGGGAGTGAAGGTAGCTTCTATTCTTCATATGTGCTCTCACCGTTTTTTGAAGCTTCCTTTGGCTCCCTGGCTAACCTGTGATCTGACAACGGGGAAGAAAGGCAGCCAAACAGCTCGTTATAGTGTTCAGCAATATAAACAGTCGTAAGCTCTCTGGCTCATAATATTGGGCACAGAAAAATCTATAATCATCAAAAAATTATATATATATTCAGTTCCACGTTTTGTATCTTTGGAGGTTTCTTAGAAAATGTGAGAACAAATCTGAGAACAGACCATGGAGTGAAAACTTCTGTTTGGTTTGGGGTGGCTTTTTTTGTCTGAAACTCAATTATGTGTCTTGTTTTCTATGGAGAAACACAAAATACCAGTACACTTAGGAAAAACTCAGCTGTTGCATAAGATTCACTAAGACAAGTTGAAATCAGGGAAAAGTGATGTCAATCAGAAAGTAAATTGCTATAAGGGTTAGATAAAATCCCTATTCATTTCATGGTCTAGTTGGACTTTTACTACAATTTATTGACAAGGTTCGTACACATCTCAAAATGGTTTCTCTTCCTTCCAACTTGTTAAAAAGTATCTCTCCTGTTTCTGCATGAAGAACTACCTATTATGAACTATGCATCTATTATCCTTGATCTGGATAACCGAAACTCACTATATCAGAAGCTTAGTGTGTAGTCATAGACAGACACAGAAGATATTTGGACACCTTTTCCATTGCATCTGTGCACATAAAGCCCACGCTTATGTCCTCTACTGGCTTTCAGTAAGCTTCCGATGCCAGTCTGAGGCTTTGATCTTCAAAGTAATCTTCAAAACAATTAATGGATTAATTCCTAGCTAAATTATGAGAATTAATTTTGATGTACATAACCCCATTCTTTTTGCTCTCCTGAAGAAGAAAACACATTATTAAATCCAAAGTGAGAATAAAGGATGCACAATCAAGGGGATCTGTCTATAGAAAGAGCAAAAATCTGGGTAACAGCAGATGTGTCTAGAGCTTTATGAACATCATCTTTGAAAAGACATTTCCATCATAAACACAGTTGTGATATCATGACAGCTCTTTTCACCTAATAAATCCCTGCCAAAAAGAAAAGAAAGGAAAAAAAGAAGTCTTTAAGGGACTGGAGGAAATTCTGGAGGCTCTTTGCAATCCACTAGGGACTTACTTGGTTGTCACTATTTATTTCATGTAGAAGGAATTCAAATGTTTCAGTAAGGGTAGCTGTCTTTAGAAGAGAAGACTTACCGATTTTATCACTAATACAGTATCAGTCACAATAAATATTGACTGAGACTTAAATTACAGCCCATTATTCTTCCATGAAAGGGGAAATTATTAATTGGATATTATGAAGAGCATGTCCTTTACAAAGTAAGCAATAATATTTTTTCCCAAAGCAGAAAGTGCATATAATCATACCATTGGCTTTACCCCTTTTAATTTGCATATGCCTTTCTCGGGGCTGATAGTCTATTATTTTCTGGCATTAAAAAAGAAAGGCAAGAAAATAAAGAAAGAAAAGAAAGAAAATTCTTCATCGCAGAAGGAGACAAAAAATTGGCTACTAGCACAGTGTTTCTAGCTTCATAAGCACAGCCAGTAAAAGAAACAAAGAAACGTGCAGTCTTCTTGTATAAATATGACTACCGTGACTCAAAAGCAGAATTTTAGAAGAGAAGACTTCACAGAAATAGATGATTTACCAGAAGAGTTTTATTCATCCTATTCAGTGCTGTTGATTTCGCAGACAAGTACAGCCCAGCCTTTGTTCAGCCAAAACCCTGTCCCCCGTCATTGTGTGGTCTGGTGCACACACCTCATAGGACAGTTATGTGGTGAATGTGCATTTTATCACATAATGAGAAATGAAATGTAAGGTGGCTTTGAAAAACACGTGGCCTTCTCATTCCCCATGGTTAGAAGACCTCAGGAAGGAGGATGTCCAAGAACGGGCTGTGGAGCAGACCGTTCTGCCATGTCAAATGGAGCATGCACACAACAGCATGGGCACTCCTCTCCTACAGAGTTTGTCCCAGTGTTTTGAGTGTCAAAGAGGTGAACTGGGTGAAAAATTAACATTTCTGGTAATTAAATATGCCTAATTTAGATCTTGGTAGAGATCTTTTGTAGACCTAAATGAAACGTGAATCAGGCCCTGAAAAATTAATTTCACCTAGAATTAACAAGTGGTTTCCTGCATTTTGGCCAGTCTTCATCAAGCTACTCAGAAATCAAGCAGCTGCAGCTTATTAGTATGTTCAGTCTGGTATTCTGACCAGACCCATGAAAAACTTTTCAGTTTTGCAGTCCAGAGGTAATCATAGATAGATGATTCAAGCAAAGACTATATAGAGATTTTTAGGGACATCATAAAGAAGAAAAAAGTATTCTTAATCTTGCAAATCAAGTGTCCAAAAGCAGAGAAAATTAAAGAAGACCCCAAGATTATAAGTCATCTTTGAGGGCCTCTGCATTAGTGCTTTTGTTGAGATCATGATGTGTGCTTCTGAATTAAATCCCCTGATCAGTCCCACCCACTGTTCAGATTTAGTTCACGTTCAGTAGCTACTCAGAATGCCTGAAGTGGATCAAAGCTAAGTTAGAAGATGCATCAAAGTGCACCTGAGACACCCCTACTGTAATGGACATTCAGTCCTTGGAACTAATGTACCACTAGGCCTGAGAACTGCCTCTGCCCTCAGATGCCTTACGCGGACATTAAGACATGAGCACCAACTGTCCGACTGCAGTTTTCCTTCTGCTGGGCTGCTTTAATTGCTGATGGCACACATAGCCTTTGACAACAGCTGAAGCAATGCTCCCTTAATATATACAGTAGCAGATTTCTTTGGCTGCTATGAAATGCCTCCTACATCAGTGAGCACATCTACTTCCCCGGATCAAGTTTCTGCCATGTGGCTTTCATCCATCACGCAGTCCAAAACAAACATCAGGAAAGATATCTAGAAAAGAAGAGTGTGCATTTCAAGCAATGCACAGACTGTTCAACATGAGTAGGAAGCATAATGTACCCTATCCAAGAGAGTAATTTTGTAAAATTGGGTAAAAATTGGGTAAAATGTTTGATCCCATTTGCTATAAGCCTAAAGCATGGCACAATGAAATGGAATTTCTTTCTTTTCCTTTTTGTTTAATCCAGATGTTTTCACCAGTACTGTGGTTCTGCTGCCACCTTTGAATCCTGAACCTACCACAGAAATGAATAATCTGTGCAATGTAATATCTGATCAGTGATCACAATGGGAGTGAAAATGTTCCATTGACTTCGCAGTCTTTGCAATGTCATTTACATTGCTCCTCTGCCAATATAAATAGAAGAACTGAAGCAATATAGGAAATTAAATAAAAAAGGATAGCTCAAGTGCTGAACATGCACCCGGAAATCCCAAAAGTAGTGTTACTAGTTGTAATATATACTACATATCACAGCAATTACCACATCAATAGATTAGATATTACATGTGATGTGATAACCATTTATTAGTAGTACGTATATTTAGATTTTTGTAATATACAGATGTACTATGTTTTTCTCATGCAAATTCTATAACATCCCAAACCAGCCACCAACTAAATAAATTATAGGTACCTAGAGATACAAGAGGATGTAAAAATATTATAGAGGTTTACAAACCCTGATATTTGTCAGAGAATTCCACTTGGCAAAAAAGTAAAGAATTGATGCAATTGACAAGGTGGTACAGTATACATACCTTAAACTCTATGAGATAATTTTCAAATGAGACATTATAGCATGTGTTTCTGCATAAAAAAGGAAATAGCCACCAAAAGTCATGCTGTAGCATACTGTCTTCAATGGACATTACTTGTTAAGATACAGATTTTCAGGTACTTGCGTGACTTTACAGTTGATACAGCTATCTGAATTTCACTTGGTTGTTAATGAGCAATCATTCACGACCAGCATTCGGACCAGTCCTGTCACCCCCTTAGCTGCACGGTTAGCAGAGACAACAACAGCCAGTCTCAAATTTCAGGAGTAATAAACGGCAACTCAAACTCCCACACAGAAAATTGGGAAAATTAAAATAGTCTTGCTGTTGCTCAGTCAGCTAATTTTCTCTCCTTGCAAATATGAATCAGATGGCTTAGCTGAGAGTACTTTATTGAAAGGAGAAACAAAAAGAACAGCAGGGAAACACTGCAACATACAATATCTAATTACTCCATCCCCACCATAACTGTTTACTCTTCTGTTTGGTTTCTTGGTAAAGCAAGTGCTAGGCCAGCTGGCCGCTTCCTACCTCCTGCAGCAAAACCTCACTCACAGTTTGCAGTTCTCAAGTTTCATGGCTTGGTCCCCTATCCAGCTGCACAGTTTTAGCTTGCTAACAGATTCTGTTAATTCCTTTTTGCTCTTAAAAAAAAAAAAAAAAAGTGTAAGGATCAAGACACTTTCCCTACCACTCACTTGCAGGGGCCTTCCTGGACAGACGCTCCTGTCCATCCTTTTCACCATGTCTTTTGCCTTCCAAGGTTGCTAATAACTACTCACAGGCACATTAAGGTTGTTTTTCAAGACATTTACACACTGTTACAAGACCTTTGCAAGAGGAAAGTTGGTTTTGTTTTTCTGCCTAAAAATACAGTGTTTGAAATGCACTATTCTATTTACATTAGAATAGTAAAGCAATTTAAGGTAAGTCTGTCAAACTTCATGGTTATACTGCTCATCAAAACATATCTTCTCTAGAGAACCAAATAACAATCCATGTTTACTGCTCAAATATGAATATTAAACCATGTAAGAATTATTAGACTGAAATCTTTCTAACCTAAAATAGATTCCCAGTATTCTAAAAGGCAGAAAGTACATGCCAAATTCCAGTTAGTGAGTGTTGTCCCTTTCACAAAATATTCACAGCAAATCTAGCAGCCTATTTGGAGGGCATCAGAATCAAGAGGAAGCAATATTTGCTGTCACTTCATCTTGTAGCATAGCCTTTCCTGATTGCATATAATTTTAAAATTGCAGACTCATGCACCCCTCTTTTTCTTTTTCAAGAGGGTGCATATATGCATAATTAGCAGTATACTTCACTCAACATGCACAGTTTGAACAACTGCCTATAGTATATTAAAAGGTCTTTTAAGCAAAGTGACTTTCCAAACCAAAAATTCTTCATGTGACTATTAAACTACAGTCTGCTAGTTACAACTCACTATTTAAAAGGTAGTGTCTGTGATTGATTTGGGCATGATGCCACTGCTTAATTTACTTTGGCTTGATTTTTTTTCACCCTTCCTCTGGCTGCTCTAGCAAAAGAAAATATTTAACACAGCAGTTACCCCTTTGGAAGGGAAAG
This sequence comes from Falco peregrinus, assembly GCF_023634155.1. Lineage (NCBI taxonomy): Eukaryota > Metazoa > Chordata > Aves > Falconiformes > Falconidae > Falco > Falco peregrinus. The sequence goes on from NC_073722.1 coordinate 3,379,881, forward strand.
ATAAACTGAATCCTCAGGAATGCATTTTTAGTCCACTTTAGAAAGTGTTGCATGACTATACTGCATTTCTTGAGCCACTGATAATGAGAAATAGGCAATTCAATGGCAAATACAACTGAGGGATTTGCAGAAGCAGGAGGTTTATGGAACACATATGATTGTGAATGGATATAGAGATAATGCGGTTTATGGGTTGATAACTGCATTCATTTAGCTGGTTAGTACTTTAGTATTTTGTCAGGTTTCTAAGATTTTATAAGGGTTTTGGTATTTTATAATTTTTGCAGATACAAGGGTCCTACAAATTTTCACGTAAAATTCATAATATAATGATTTCTATGATACAGCAATGCCTTCTAGGGTTTTTATGAGAAAATTTTAGTTAGATCTTTACAAAGGAGCATTTTTCTTTTCACGTAATTTTCAGTTTGCCATGCTAGACACTATGTATGTATGAGTGTCTTTGCTTTTCAGCAGACTTCAGATGTTTAAATAACGTTTGGGGATTCATGTGCCTACGACTTACTCTACAAAATATATACACTTAGATACAAACAAAACATATTTTGAACGGTGTCATTAGTATTCGCTTGCCTTTAGTTGAATACTTAAAGTTTTTAAAAATTAATAAACAGCCCATTCAAAAGACGATGAGATAAAGTACCTACTAAATATATCACAAGTATCATTGTTGCCATTTGTGATTGTCAGATTTGGATTTGCCAGTGCAAAAAGCACTTGATAATGTACCACTTTTTTCAGGGTAGGTTGTAAACAAAACCTTACTAATACTATTGTGATCGTATGTGTCAAATAAAACCTTTTCCACCCTCCAATAATAATAGTTTAATAGTCTTCAGAGCCATATAATTTTGTCCAGAGCTATTAGTGGCACTTTATGTCATATAGTCATCAAATGCATTTCTATGAAAGAGAAAAGAATAAATATTTCATGGCTACAGCTTTTGAAGAACACTCTGTCTTTCAGTCTTGGGCCAGTCTTTCAACATACGTGCCAATCAGAAGTCTTTAGCAGATGCAAAATGCATCTTGTCTCCTTGTCAGTGAAGAATGTAAAGATTGCAGGATGTATCTGAAATATTCATCACATAGGCAAAAATCCGAGGAACTGCTGAGCTCTGTAATCATGACTTACCTGTTTGCTGTCACCTCCCCATCACTGGCTCAAAAACAGTGAAGAGCAAGGCTAGTCACATTATTTTGGTTACATAATATATCTTGACGATCAGTGACTATTTAATATCGTGACCTTACAACTTTTGTCTTATTACTTCCTTTGCTTTGGACATGATTTTGAGTGAAATCGGGCCTACAACATTTTCTAGTTATAAGCTTTTATAGTTACTTCCACTCATGATTAATTTTTGCAAGATAACTGAGCTTCCAATGTGTCTCTGGAAGAAGAGCACTGCCGATGTCTGCCATATTCCAGTCTTCATTCATGGGGTAAAGCAGGACTGCTGCAGACTGTTAGAGCAGATCGTACACGGTCTCCTCCCATTCTTCTAGCTCTCAGCTAAATCCAGGGCTGATATAATCAACCATAGCTCCAGTGTATTTGCATCTAGTCAAATCAAATCTATTTTTGTACTGTTACCGTGTGAGAGGGTTTATGTGCACCCTGCCCTTTGAATGAAGATGTGGCCTTCTGTTGCAGTCTGGGCTGGCAACTCCGTCACCGGGCACTGCTGGAAGCTATTAAATCACATGTTGCTTTATCTCGGTTAAATGTGGTTAAGTGAAAGGACATTATTTTAACTGGCTGCTGTGTCAATGGAATTTCATGAAGCGCTAGCTCACAGCATTTCAGCTCAACACTGTGCTCTGAAAAGTTGGGAAAATGGAAGCTTTAGAAAGAATTAAACCTTTGATTAAATGCATTAGTTTTTCAAAAAGAAAAGAAAGGTTGAATTCTCTTTCTGTACTCCAAGTTCTACACTTTAAATGGTATTTTTAATGTCTTTTTTTAGGTCTATTCATATTCTTTAGAATATGAAATTTCTTCATAGAGGTGAAAGCAATGCATTTCTAACAAAATCATTGCTCATTCCATTGTATTAGTGATTTATCATTACTAATACAATGATATAGAAACATGGAAAATTGGAAATAAATGTAGAAAGAATGCTGAAACATGTTTATTTAATGAAAACTACCCATGAAAAATGAACCACTGAGATCATGGATATGGGAAAATGTGAATGTGACACATTCAAATTTCTAAATCTACATTTTCCTAAACACAGATTTATCAACTGAAGTCAGTAAAGCTTCTCTCATTTTTCTAGCACCTAAAAGCAAGAAACCAGAGTTACAAAAGTATTTCACGAGCATGGCAAAGTCAGGTCTTTAGCTTGTTTCAGGGCATAGCTGTTTGATTGCAGGCAACATGAGGACCTGCATATACTATGCCTGATTATTTCTAAACTTTCAGGGAGCATTCTTAGCACTACTGATTATTGCATTTAATTGAGATTTGGAAGATCTGAAATATTTGATTAAAAATGACTATGCAGTCATGTAGATGGGAAGAAGAAAAGGCGTTTTCTTTATGAAAGTTATGAACTTTGCCAACTGGGAAAGCAGGGACTTGAAAAATAGTAAGGAGGGATCATTGTCTGGGAAGGTGTGGTACAGGGAGGGCAAGATGCAGAGGCTGGTTATGAGTCTGTGCATGATCAGAAAGGTGTCAAAAGCTCTATTAAATATCTAGACTGTATGTATCAAGCAGACAAAATCCATGTGTAGAGAAATCTCGGATCTAGGGAAGATGTTGATTTGAAGCAGATTTTGCTGATTACAGAACTTAGTGTGACTGAAGTTTAAAGAAACTGACTCTGGAAGAAGGCATTTGTGGCAGGAGCAATTTTCTACAAGGAGTTTGAGAGAAATTTTCCTGTGCGGCAAGTGTGAATTTCTATTGTGGCAGGAGAAAATGAGGGGGCAGGATAGTGAGGAAGTGGGGGGTAAAAGTCACCCTGAAAAGGAGCTAGCGTCCCTGTAACTCATCACATATCAGTGCCCTCGGTGGGTCAGTGCAGCCCATCCCCTCTCCCTGCACAAGCCTTCCCCCTTGCTGCATTCAAAAGCCTGTTTTAAATCCCTCAACTGCCAACATGTATCAAAAGCAGTAGATTTCTGTGCCACTCAGCCTCATTGGGCATAACGCCCAACCTGCTGAAGCAACGCTCTGTGCTAACTTCTAGCAATTTATGCTTTTGCTGCTTTCCTGCTATGATAATTTTCCTTCATGATGTTTGAACACCCGTAACAGCCATTTGTGACTGTAACCCTAATATGCCATCAAACAAACAAACAAAAAAAAAACAAAACAGAAAACTGTGCTTGGTTAACTGAAGCTACATGGTGTAACTCATTTATTGGAAATGCATTAATAGCCATATTGGATTTAAATGAAGTGAATAGCTTTGCTAATATCTAGTCCTCTTATATCTAAAACTTTTTTTAAACACTGCTTCTGTTGAACCCAGTGAATAAGAAACTGGAGTTTGTTTGTTAGGAAATAAAAAAGCACTACTTATGCGGCTCTTTTCCTTTATGGGAAAAAGGAAAAAACACTTAAAAGATAACTGAACATTGCTACTATACAGGCGTTAAATTTGGTGCTTATAAAAAAAGTCTCAGATGATCCCTTTAGTGTTCCATCACTAGTCCATGAATGCCTGAGTGCATAATTTACTAATACGAGTGAGCAATGATAAAGTGATTTAGTATTTTCCTTATTGATTTAACAAGGAGTGACACACTAATCACCAGTTCATTAAATCTTTTAACACCAGAAAGAAATAGTTTTCTCTTTCTATTTTGCTTTGAGACAAGTGGTTCCTGATCACCACATGTTGCCCTTGATCTCTGGCAACTCGGAATTCAGTCACTGTACTTGCCTTCCAGTTGTTTTTATCTTGGCTGCCTAATGAAATGAGATCTGTCTGCATGCATTCTGTCTGTCTGTCCATCTGTCAGTCCAGCCCGCAGGTAGAAGATGGTCCATTGTGCTTAGGAGTATCCACGTAGGAGTACTTCAGTGATCCTAATGCACTGTGAACTTCCACTTCACCTTACTAACGGTAACTGCCCCTTGCCGATAGTCCTGCTATCTGCTCTGCCTCTGGGAGCCCCCAGATCACTGAAGGCTTTCTTAAATATAGAACTGACGCACTTCTACAGAAATAAGACCATACATATCCTGTCAGTTATATAAGCATTTTCATTTCAGGATATTAAGAACTGATTCCTTTTATTTTTTGCAAATGAGATGTTCTGGGGGGGTGGGGGGCGGGAAGTAAGAAATGGTGCAGGCAGCCTAAAATACCATTTTAGCCATTTCACTTAACATGTCATTTTTCTTGTTTAAAAACCTGACATTTCTTTAGGCCCACCAGCATAAAGGCCTACTATTAAGTCTGTACAGACTGAATTTTTCATCTTCCAAATTCAAGCTGGTGACAGCTTTTCTGTCCACGCTGAGTTAGACCCAATGATACTGTTGGAGCAAAATCATCTTTTCTTCTGGTACCATAGGGGTATTGGAACTTTTATATATCTATATATAGTATAACAACTTGAAAATATATCGTGAAATATTTTCTTTGTATGTCCATTGGAAGAATTAAAGCTATTCAGATTTGGTTGGACTCTATGAATGGAAAACTTAAAAATAACAAAGCGCTTTTCCAGCTTCCTATTTCTTGAAGATTCCCAGTCTTTCTCTGTAAAGTACTCAAACCATACTCAGCATCTTTTGTTATTAATCACAGAAAGTTAAAAGGGACCTTAGGAGATCATGTAGTCCATCCCTGTTGTCCAAAACAGAATCAGCCCTACCCTGGTCATTCTTGATAGATACCTTCATAGTTGACCTCCAATACTGTAAAATCTATAATCTTCCTGTGAGTCTGTTCTTAATCCTTTCCAATAGAATTTTTTCGTGATGCCTGAGCAAAACCTTTCTTACTGCAATTGAACTGCATTATCTCTGGTTGTATTCATCATACGATATGAAGAATACAGTTTATTTTCTCCTGTGTGCAACAGCCTTTTCTATTTATAAAAAAACTCTTTGTGCGCCTCCCCTCCTGCCTTTTTTTTTTTTTTTTTTGGTTAACAATCCCAATCTTTTCAGCCTTTTCTCATAAATCATTTTTTTTAAACCAGTCTTTATATTCTGAAATATTTCCAAACAGATACCTTTGCTTGGTGTATGGCATTCAAAACTGAGCACACGATCTTACTTGAGCCATCACTAATTCTGAAAAGCACATAAGGAAAATGCCTGCTATCTTGTCAGTTGTACTGTTGTTCATATATCCCAGTTCTGTCATTTGCCTTTTTCACAGTGTAAGGTTGTTGGCATATTCATTGCTAACTCATCACTTTCCACTTTAGCCCTGAGATCCTTTTCTGAATAATTGCTACCTAATTAATTGATTCCCTTCCGTACTTTTGCAGCTGGGCATACCTGCCTGTCTGTAACACTTTTCACCTGTTCCTATTGCAAAGTCACCCTTTCTTTTCCAGACCCTCTTCAATCTGTAAGACACATAATAACTGAATTTTAATCCTACTCCCCAAGATATTTACAGTCTCTCCAGCTCTGGTGTCTGCAAATTTAATAAGTGCACCTTCTTTTCCATTGTTGAATAGTGTTGGACTTAGGATACAGAGATTGAAGCTAAGTAGACCAGATTATTCTGGTTTTTTACCCTTTGAAAAATAGCAATCCATTTGCTCTTTTTCAGTTCTCCAGCATCTCATCTGTCCTTCATAATTTTTCAAAGACTACTAAGCCTTCTGAGTCTATTTTAATTAGCTAAGTCCCCTAAGATGAAGTTTATCAGCACAGATGATCTGAGAATATCTGTGTTATTTAAGCACTATGTAACCTTTCCTCTTCCTATTACAGAGTGAGATCTTATCCCTTTTTGCTCGTATTATTTGTGTCTGCTTGCAATTGATCTTTTCATGAAGGATAATGCGAAAGAGGTATCAAATTGTTCTTATTATATTATGAGTCTGTAGATCACCCTCTTTGTTGAGTAGCAAACCAACATTTTCTTTGGTTTTCCTTTACATAAAAGTAAATTCCTTATAAGCAATTTGGCAGACTAAGCAAGAGCTTTCAGTCTATATACAAACACAGAACAGGAAGAGATCTGAGTTACCAATTCCAGGCAACGGCATCTTACTTCATGTAGTCATCCAAGTGGTATCTGAAAGACGTTACATTACTCGCTCCCACTCTTCTTGTTGAAAAGTTGTTCCAAAGCCTGATAAGACTGATAACCAGAACCTTCTACATTTCAGTCACAATTTGCTCCTGACTACACCATACCGGTGGCTTGTAAGTGCCCTGTGCTTGATTCAGTCATTCAGAATTTCCTTTTCTGAGGCTGCCAGATTAGGGCAGAATTTTTTGTTCTACCACCTAAGTAAATTTAGCCCAGGACTTTTGTTTTACAGGTACTTTCCTCTGCAGTATTAAAAGAGAATATTCAACAGCCATTAAATTTTAACAGTAGATCAATTATTAATGAATGAAAAATCATAACATTTTTAACTAACTTGATTTTTTTTTATAATGTGGATTTCAGAAATAAAGATCTCCTTTATATGGTCTTTTGTGGGCCAAATTCTTAGCTGGCCTTCATCAGTGTTTTGCTGCTTAAAATCATGATTTACACTAATTTTTAATCTGTCCTTAAGTGCACATTGGCCAAAAATTACAATTACTTCGAGTGCAGAATGTTCAGATCTAGTTTATTGACACAAGAGCTCATACACTTGACAGACACTGGAGATCAAGGTGAGTACTGAAAAGAAGCCTACTACTGCTAACAAAGCACTTTGTGATTATATCAAAGGCTTCATAGTTTCACAAATCAGTAGACTTGGGCACCTCAGTAAAGAACAGAAGAAATCACTTTTACAAAAACATTTCAAAAAGTATGCTTCATTCATAGAAAATAAGATCCAAGCTGGCACACAGGATCTAAAGCCCCACACTGTTTCATAGCAAAGAAATGACTAAATGGTACTATTATTTGCAGTAAAACTAAATTGACCTGTGTAACCAATTTGTTGGCTGCTGAGATGAAACAGCATTATTTGTTCTAATATTTTCTTTTAGCAGCTAAGAAGTCATTTGCAAAATAGTATTTTTTCCCAGGATATTGGTTGCTACAAATTGGAGTGCAGTAACACATGTGCAAGCATAGAAATAGCAATCCTCTCAGAGGATCTTTTGCTGACATATTGTGAGAACTGTGCGATACATGTATACTCAATGTTCATTTACTTCCATACCCTCAGCTCTTTCTACCCTGTGACTGATGTGGCTTAGGAAGGCATCCCTCCAGCCTCCTTCGTACTCTTCCTTCTTACCTCTGCTCTAGGTTGCAGTGGAGGGGCAGAATACTGCCTTCAACTGGAGACAGATGCCTGTTAGGGAAATACAAAGAGCTTCCAGGCAGGGTCATAAGAGGATCCTCCCTGGGGAGCTCCAGGAGATGCCTTCAGTGACATCTTTTTCCTACTCCAGAGCTGGCAAATTATGCTACCTTCTGAGGAGGCAAGGCTAAAGCCAGGCTTTTATTTTCTGTTCAGACAGCAGAAAAGCAAAAGAAATGAAATTGCAGCTGATTTAAGATTGTAGGGAAACCTCCTTTATTGTATTTCAGGTCATTCTATCTGCAAGTGGAACCACAAATTTAACGGAAGTGATTCCAGATAAAAGCAAAATTAAAAGATGAATTTGAAAATCAAGAGACTGTTCCTGCTTCTCTTTTTTTAAATCAGATGGTCTAGAGTTCCATTTAGCTTCAGCTCAGTGCAAGTGCACAGTGCCAATAAAACTTCAAGTGATAATTTGTAAAAGCCACTTGCTATAAAAGAAATACTGTGCATCAATGAACAATGTTTATAAAACTGTAGTAACTCAGCCAAGTCAAAACAGATTTACCTCATAGAAAGTCAGAAACATTTCTAACTTATGCACCAAATTATGGAATTTTTTAAATTATTTTTTTTACTCCTTCTGGGTGGAAATGTAGACCTACCCAAACAATGACCCAAAGTTTCTAGGTAAAACAAAAATGCATTTCTCCCCTCAGTTTTGTGATCTTAAAAATATACCAGCTGAATAAGACAATACCACTTTCCTGACAACAAAAGAATTTGTATGGTTTGTCACAAATGTTTTGAATTTCCTAAAGAACTTGTCTTTGACACAACAAAATGTACAAAATCAGTTGTTCAAAACCATCACAAACATAAATGTTGTGACTCTCTTCAATGCACTTTTAAAAGTTAGGACATAATTGGGATTTTTAAGATCTAGCAAACTTCAGGGGTTTTTTACTGAGATTTTAAGGAAATGGTTCTCTCGTGTAAACAGGGTTACAGAGAAAGACAAAGGTTACAAGCTTGAGTGTAATATGCTTCTCACTTTAGCCTGAAAATAGACTGTAATGATAAAAAAGAAAATGTGACAATAATCGTAATATTGATCACAAATGGGCCACCTCCAGTTCTGTCTATCCATTATCACTAATTGCAAATGACTTTAAAATTTCTCCTTCTGTGAAAGTTTGTTCCTAGAGCTTTTGTTTTAACAAGGTGCCATCTAATTTTGTAATTATTCAGTTTTGTTATTAGTCAAACAGTTTCAAAAATACTTCTTAATTCTGAATATTAGTCAAACTGAATAGAAATATAAAGGATATCTCTAAACTAGTAAATCATTAATATCTTGCATTTTTGCATTTTTCATTTGCTCACTATTATGATGCCAAAATAATATTTTGAAAGAAACTTTAAATAATTTTTAAATTACTTTTCAAGAAATCTGTTCATGTATGCAGAAGTACAGATCTAAGCAAGTAATTTGAGGGAACATTTACTTAAATTGCAAATTCTGAGTTTAATCATGAGAAAATATGGACCTTTCATCATTTGTTTCATAGTTTCAAACATTCAGTAATTAAATGTTTCATTTGATAAATACAAGGTGGGGGAAGAGGGCTGTAAAACATTTTAGACTGGCTTGCTAGTCAGAGCTGTGTAAGTTACCTGGAGAAGGTGATGAGGGTATTTCTGATGCAATCTTTTACTTACAAAGTGATGCAGAATACAGTGGATTAAATTAAAGATACTTCTTTCCCAGCACCAAGCCTTTTTCAGCTATTCTTCAATCCAAAAGCTTTTTCTCTATTTTTTTTCAAAATCACTCTACTTCTGCCACTTGCAGGCATCAGGGTGGTGAAAGTCCCCCACAAGGACCAGAGCGTGTGAATATGAGGCTTCTTCCAGCAGTTTGAGGAAGACCTCATCTACTTTCTCTTCCTTATCAGGAGGTCTGTAGCAGATACCAACTACAAAAGCTTCCCACTAATATTCACCCATCAGCTCTCTACTGACCCATACCAAGGCAGAGATGCATGGATCCCAGCTGCTCTCCCTCCTTGCCTTCCCATCCTGCCCTTTCTAAGAAGCCTGTATCCCTCCACTGCAGCACTCCGGTTGTGTGAGCCATCCCACCCTGCCTTCGTGATTCCAGTGATGTCGCAGCCCTGCAGCTGCACACTGACTTCTAAATCCTGCGTGTTCCCCATGCTGCATGCATCAGTGTGTGAGTGTTACAGAGGAGCATTACACACCCCCAAGTGTGCCAATTCCCCAGCACAGGCTTGAGAGCTTTCCCCACAAACTTGTTCTGCAGGCACTGTTTTCTCTACTCATTGTTCATTGCTGGTTCAGACAGGTATAGAAACTTCAGTGAAGGCAGACAATTATCCTTAATTTAGAATACTACTGAAAGGTGTATCTGTCCTCACCCACATTTTTTCCAAGTTGCATATTTGAATGTAAGCATTCAAATTCATCCTGAAAATTTCCATCTAAATACTCTGTTTCATTCTATTTAGGCCAAAATTGTCTCCAGACATACCTATGTCTGACCTCAGCTAAATTCCGCTAATGCATGCTATACTAACCTTCTGAAAATAAGTGACAGTAAAAATAAGTGACAGTAAAACATGCTATACTAACCTGAAAATAAGTGACCGTAAAAGAAAAAAAATGACAGTAAAAGAGTGGGTAAGCCTATGTCCAAACTGAAAATTCACACTACATCCTCAACAATTTTCCAATTATGGGAGGATACAGCATCATTAATGGATACAGAGAAGCACTCTTACCACACCAGGAGGAGGCTCATTGTGTCCCACAGCCATCACCCAGCAGATGCTCCTTCAATGTACAAACTCCGAAGCGTTACAAGAGAGCATCCTCCTGATGCCAGCACACTGTCTTGACCCTCTTTCTTCTTCTCTCACAGAATTCAGGGCTCCTGCTGCTTTTATTCTTCACAGTCCCACACAGACCATCCTCTGGTTCAGCTTTCTGAAACCTAGCCCCAGAGGAAAGCAGCAGCCACTACCTGTATTCTGGATGTGGATCCTGCGACTAGCTAGCAAAAAAGTAACAGTTGGAACTAGGAAACCTATATTTAATGTCTGTTTGGTTTGCTTATAATTGGAACAAGATCTAAATGGCATTCATTTCTCATGTATGGCTGCGAGGTACTGCTGGAGGCAGCACAGCTAGTTTAGTATTTGGCATGGCTGGTTAAAGAGCAGTATGGTCCGTTAGAGATTAGTCAGCAAAATGCCAGGGCCCAAGCATGGCAGAACACAGGCTGCAGGGGTAGATGCGGCATCAGGGATGGAGAGAGCACAAAGGACCAAAGTATTTAAGTCTGACAAAACTTCTTCATCTATGAGCTAGTAACCGCTAAGCCTATTTTTCAAGCTTTGCGTGTAACAAATGGTGTACTACCTCTGTTACTCTGCTCAGGTAATCCAGGTAAAGCAGTAAGTATTTCATGACAATTTCAGCTATCTTCATCTTTTTATTTTTGAATTCATGACTTCTTGGGTTTAATATTGTTAATTTAAGAACTGAAGGCCTCATCAGGAAGGATCTGCTTCTGTAACCCCAAAAGGGAGCTATTACAAGAAGCAATGTCCTTGGACAATTTCAGAATTTAAAAAAAAAAAAAAAAAAAAAAAAAAACCAGCATGAAAACTTTAGTTGAAAGAACATCTGTTTTCAAGGACTTCCTCAGTCATGCTGTTTCCCTTGCAAGGTAAGCTGGTGTATTCTGACTCCCTAGGTTGTGGTACTGCAACATTAGGTAAGCCCTTCGCGATGGGCATCTGTTCAGTTGTAGTTCAAACACCTGAAAGAGATTCTAAACTGCAGATATGAACTCATCAAGTAATTGTTCCTTTACAATTTGACTGGGAATTAATTTAATATAGCTAATATTTTTATTATTATTATTATTATAACTTGCTCCCAGCAATTCTGACCATGAGATATATTAATATTTATATTGCTAAATAAGAAGTCTTTACTATGTGGAAAGTAGCAAAGAAGTGGGGTTTTTTTCAAATTTACTGTAAGGAGTTAAAAACAGAATATTTTTCAAACTGTAATGATTGCTGTGGTTTATTCACCAAGTGTGGAGTATTTACAACTGAATCTAAGCACAAAATATTATTAATTATTAAACACAAGATTTTAAAATGCCAGGGAAATTGTGGTGGTTTTAAAATGTTGAGGCTATCAACGCAACTGGGGAAAAAATAATTTGTTGCTACAAAACATGGAATTAAAGTGCAGACCCATTGCCTGCTACGATATGCTGCAGGAGTTCCCTACAGCATTTCCTTCCTAAGGTTATTGCATTGAGCTCACCCTTCCCATGAAGATCTAAGAGCAATGAGTTTTCAAATAGAAAGAAAAATTAATTCCCTGCTTTTAATTGGTAAACTTATGTCAACACAACTTGAAAAGGAATGGAAATAGTCCAAACTGCTCTATGATACTTACTTTATTCAATTCCGTATTTCTCATAGCTGATGTGTTTCGTTAAGTTAGGAATATGTACAGCAGATTAATTAACCCAACTAGGGTTCATGTTATACATGCCAGTTTCGTAAACTGAGTTTCACAGGTTTTAAATTAACATATGTTCTACACAGTGTGTTTTAATGTATAGTCTACTGTGACGACAGCTTCTATGTCAAATAATACAAGGTAAACCATATTAGCATTCATATTGTTCTAGTAAGTTTATTATTTTCAATTCTTGCTTCGTTCACCAAGACTCTCCTGTTCTGTTGCATTATAGGGGCTTTTTGGTTTGGTTTTGGTTTCATACTTGCCATTCCTCTCAGGAACTGACTTCTGCTGAAGGTGTTTTTCAATGACAGAAAGATTGCTCCCTTGAGCCAACACAAACGAAATCTGAAAACTAGAAATATATGGAAGAACTATCCAAAAGTACTTTGACTAGTCAGCATTCTGAATATTCTTCGAATACCTTACTGCACATTCTCTTACAGTCTGCTGCAATAAACTGGGCTTGAATGGTTTATGTTTACTCTGTAGTTTTTCTGCTGCCTACCAACAGCAGCGCATGAAGTTCTGTATTATTTCATGTTGTAGGCATAATGTAACATGACACATCCTAATGTTAAAGGCATGCAGGAATAACAAGCTACTGCAATACCGACAGGGAAACCTCCTACATGGATATAATCCAACAGATGCAAGTTTACTCTGCCCAGCCTCAAACCGATGGGACACGAGCCAACTACAGTCAGGAAAACCACATAAATGTGTTAGTGCGGGGATTTCAGCGGCAGCTCAGGAGCTGCAAATCAGAACCAGCTTTTGTCCATTGGGACGAGGATGAGGCAAATCAGACTTAGCTCTGTAAATGTGTTGCTGTCATTACTGTGTCTACATGGAGTTCTTTTCATTCCTTGCATGCAGTCCACATTTTTTGTACATGTTTATCTATTTCCTGATTCCATGATTTAAAACAGACGCCTGATGAAAACAATTACCCACAACTTTATATTGATTTAACTGTAACTTTGTATTTTAAAGTCTCTAAAGCTTTCTAAATTACTTCCTTTACAATGAATGCAAAACAGTGAACTTCTTTCTAACATCATCATAATATTAGCTTCTTCTTTGCATCATCTCTAGAACAGTAAGGAATACAAAAAAATTATTAATATATTGTGACATCCTCCATAAACACATTCTGAAATATTCACAATAGGAAATACCACATTCAAAGTCACAGTATGAACAGGATTATAAACAATTTTCCATGCATGTTTTTCTTCTATTTTTTAATATGTCCATCTACAATTGTAATAAAAATAAGAGAATTTGGAAATATTTCTATAGAATTCCTTACAAAAAGCTGTGCAAGCTAACACCCTTTTAACACCCTCTCATAAGAAAGGCTAGTGAATATGACTTTTTAAAATCCTGTTTTGTTCATTTGCAGGATACATTTGTGGAATATTCCTCATAGTAAAATGTTAGCAATTCTTGCTGGCTGTTTACTACTTTAAGTCCTCTCACTTCCCTCTCTGCCCACTATTTCAGAGAGGAGATCAAACCAACATATCCTTGTGGCCCTGATACTTTCTCCTCTACCTCTGCTTCACTCCTCCTATATCAAAGGCTGCCTTTTACACTTTAAAGGCACTGCTTGTCCCACTAATTTCATGTACTGTTGCCATCTAACATTATTTAGACCCAGCTGTTCACGTTACTCTCTCTTCAGTTTCTTCCTCTTTCTCCTCCGCACATCATAATAATGGTCTCAGCAAAAGCAAAGTAAAAGCTCAGCTACTTTTGTCAGGGTCTTCTGTCTCATACAATGTCCTTTTGACTTTTCGCTTTAGGCACTTACCTTTTGTCAGTGCCCCACGCAATGGTCTGTTCTTCACCCTTCATTCACAGGAGCCACAGCCTTTCCCCCCTCTCATTATTTGCCACACTCTGTTTTACTGTCAGAGCTTCACAAACGTTAGTTACTCTTCCATTCATTTAATTTTGACTAATGCTGTGTTTTGCTGCCCTCTTTTTCTATCACCCTTAAATTGCGAAAAGCCCAACTCTTCTTCTTTGACCCAATCATTCATTATCTGCCTCCAAATATGTAAATGCCACTCTAATATACTTCCCACTCACTCAGGTTTCTAATCTGGTTCTCAGCCTTAACTCTGCCATCCCTTTGAGACGAGAGTCCTAAACAGATTCCAGTCTTTCAGGGACAAAGTCTTCTGTTAATGGATAGGTGATAAATAAGAGAGTTACACGTTACCATCTTGCCGGTGATCAGCCCATCAAGAATGTAGCAAAGAAGATTTGCAAAGGCAGGTCTTTCCTGTTCCCAGATGCTGGTGAGTCCCTCACACAGTGGTAATTCATCCCTCTTGCTGATGACTGGGACATTGCCTCCGTGAGTGGCAGAGGTTCCTGCAGAACACTTGGTCCATCCCTTTTTCCTCGTTTTAACCACAGGCTGCAAGCTGACTAAGAGAATAGTCCCTACGGGGGTTTTCCCCCCTTCTCTATAAAAGTATGTAAGATATTCCAATTTGTGATACTCTTTCACTCATTTCACAGAAAATCTAGAAGCCAGTTTTTGGTACCAGGTTCACTGGTGTATAATTAAATTCATTGGGGTAAATCAAATTGTGTTTAAGTGCAGCAAAGAACAAGCATAGATAAGAAAAGACCTATGCTCACAGAGGTTCTCTTTGCAGAACTGGAGATTCTGCAACCAAAACTTCTTGCAGAAAGTTATGTGCAGAATTTTGGTTGCAGATAGAGTCTAGTTGGGTTCAGTGGGATCTCTGAAAGAGCATATAGCATACTTTAATGTGGAAATTCTTTAATCCTGAATACTCATCTTATTTTTAACCTGCCCAGCTGTTTTAGAATAGCTTTTTTTATAAAGCTTTTTTTCTTTTCCTAGCAGGCTGTTACATACATATAGGTATGTAATCTGAGATTATCAAGTCAGTTGAAATAAAATACTAATTATATTGGGACACAGCTGCACTACATGTATAGTAGACAGATAATTGGAAATTTTTGTCATCTGTAGGAAACTCCCAGTGCAATAAAATATCTGTAGACTAAACACATTTCTTATAAATCAAAAGGAAAATAAAAATCAATCCTATCCTTTCCAACTGTGGCGTAGAAAGACAATTTTTGCAAAGTTCTAAAAGCTCCTTTTAACACCATGGCTCCTGTTTGTGTTGCTTAGATTCCCCACAATCGTGCCTTCCTTTACAGACCTGACATGACTGATTTCACCAGAAAAGTTGTCCGTTATTGGATGGCAGGAGATAAATGCATCAAAAGGTGTGACAAACAAGTAAGAACTTACTTGAAGAGTGGCATTATCCTATTTGTCAGGAAGTGTGAGCAAATAGCCAAAAGTTTATTGTATTTACAAAGAGGCAGACTGTTCAGAAATAGATTTTTTTTCTTCTTTTAAGGTTGTCTCTTTAATCTGGAGCTGCTGCAGCGGATTTGATATTTTTTATAAATGATAGGTTTTATCAGGAATACGGTAAAGCATTTTACCAAGTTACCTTCCTCACATCAGTGACATGAAACTAGAAGGCTGGAAATTATTTTCTCCTCTAGTTTCCAATAACGCATGTCAGTATTTGCAGTCACAAATTGATGGTGGCTCACTTTTATTGCTTCTCCCCTGCAAGACAACAGCTATATAAGAATATGTATATAACCACATATAAATCATGCATGTTCATTAGACAAACTATTTACTTTGTTAAATTGTTTACTTTTTTCAATGTATGTTTAATTATATGTTCTAAACATTTTTGCCTATATATGCTATAAGAGTAATTCAATTTAAATGTACAGGATAGTATCTCACCTAGTAAAATTTTCAGAAGTAACAGCTAAAGAAAGATATAGATAATTTTTAAGGTTTCTGTTTCTTGCATTCACTTCAAAATACTCTGATAGTTTTTTATCCAGAGTTTAAAAAAAAATATTTTATACTTGTTTAATATTTCCCCAATGATTTTGTTTGTCTGTAAGTAAACGGGAGTTCACACACACACCCAACAAAGCAAGTCTTCTTTATCACCAGTTATATTGGCTTATCATAGAACAACTTTCATATACCTTGCCTCATCCTAAGGACAAGCCTGTCAATACATTCTGTTGTTAAATCATTATGGTCCTGATGCCTATTTTGGACCACATTCTCATGTTCCTCATACGTTGGCTTTTAGTGAGATTTATTCAGGAGTGCAGTCATTAAGATTTTCTGTCCCTATTTATGTCTGGAAAACCAGATCAAACCTGGGATTCAGGGCTTTAAAGGACTCCCATTGCACTGGCAGCATACCTGTAGTTCTTCTCTTCATACTGCAGAACACGTGTTGTGGTAGTCTCTGATACTCAAGCTATTCTTTGTAAGCAGAATATGTAAGTGAATGGCCTTCAACTCAAGAATGTGGTTTTGGAAAGTATATGTTTCTGCTTCACATCCTTTGCAGAATTTTGATCATTTTTGTTAATCATTGGGTCCCACTGTCTCTCTCTGTGTATATAGATTTTGTTTCCTGTGGGAGAGGGGAGTATATACATGAAGTTATATTTATATAAAGTAATATTTATGGGCCCTCCTAAGATCTTCCAGCTGAACAGGCAAAGTAAAAACACTAACCAGAGAAGTGGAAAAAGTGGAAACAGGGTATTTTTGTGCTTCCCCATGAGTATATGTGAAAAATCTGGCACAGAAGAGCGCTACTTCTAGGATCTCTGAAATCAGTGTTACATTTGTAGAAGCTCACAGGTTTCTTACTGAGACAATTCAGGACTCTACTGTTGGGGTATGAGTTACAGTACATTATGTTTGAGGAAACAGTAGTAAGAGATACAGAGGATGTAGGCCTAGTGGGTTCGGGTGGTGGTTTCAGTGAAATCTGTGTGGGGTTTGTGCTGAGATGTGCTACCTGTTGGATCTCAGTTTGAGAAGATGCAGCCTTGCTGAACATTGATCACTGCACTGAAACTAGGAATATCACAGCTTGCAGAAGATTACAATAATATGAATATTAAACATTTGCCCAATCTGGAAACTTTCAGTTCTCAGCTGATGATATTTTTCTACGCGAATGTACTGACTATCAGTATCTGACAGGAAAACAGTAATTTCTGACCACATTCTCCTTCTGGACGGAGTAGGTGGTTCAATAGCAACAACACTGAGATGTAATTGCTGGTGTAGTGTATTGAAACTAGTGAAAAAGCATGGTATTTTCAGCTACTAACCATGCACTTTCTCTCCCTCCCTTTCTCTCTCTGGCTCATTCACAAAAAGATCAAATTTTCAGTGTTCCTATCTTGATACATTCTGTAAGAATTTACATGTAATAGAATTGTAATTGCTGAATTCTTCACATGTTCAGAGGAAACATATTTTAGAAGTTGAATATAACTACAGTAGGGTTGCTTAAGAAAACAGTGCAAATTATTGTGAAGGGGGCCTGTATGTGCTACCTCCACTCTACTTGTTTAGAAGTAGCACTTCTGTTCTGAAATGCCATGAAGGAATCATACTGCTTGATGTATAGCTGTCATCCAGTTATCTTACAAAACCTTCTAAAACCTTACTGGCTTCTGAAAGACAGTAGATGATACTTGTATATAACACTTACATATTTTTTATATATATATGTTTATATAGTACCTGTAATGTAATATATATATATGTCTTACTATATATATTACTACATAATGTGTGGTGGGTTAGGAAAAAAAAGTATAGCAGTGAGGGACAGGTCTGATTAAATTCTGAAGCTGTATGTTGGTACACAGAAAGATAATGTTAATGGAGAAATTAATCATTATCAAAACTGTAGTTTTGGTGCTCTTCATGGTAACGGTAATATGGAGGAAAAAAATACGGTCAGAGAAGTTACAAAACAAGGAGTGAAAACTTTCCCGCAAAATAGGAATCGTTCTTTCAAGTTGCTTGTGTAGAAGAGTCTGGAAAGCAACATAAAGAGTTTAATAGCATGTGCTTGAACATCAAAAGCTTAGAAGAGTTATTGGAGTCCTTTCGCAAACGCTTTAAGATCCTTTTGCTTCTCTGCTTCCTATCTTTCTATAGTCTTTATATCTCTCAGTGATGATGGTTTTACTCCACCTTTTGTTACATTGTATGCCACAAAGACTTCAGATGATTCTTTATGCACTTGAAGTTTCAAACAGTGTTTTATTTTACAGGCAGAAAGAAAAAGTGGGGGGAAATATAAACAAATATACATAAATGTCATCATTATATTTGTTCTGTTTAGTCTGTTCTCTTTATCTATTCAACAACTAGAATGCAGGTCAAAGTAGATTTGAGTCCTATTTTCTAAATAATAACTCAGAAATTATTTTGGGAAAAAATCCTGATTATTCCCCCATGGATAACTATTGCCTAATTTCACTATTTCTGTATGCAGTTCTTATCAGGAAGGCAGGAGGTCTTCAAGATGGATAGGACTTCTTCTTTGTGTAACTGAATAATTAACACACACGCACATGTATACACATACTATCTTTTTACAAAAGAAAAAATTAAATTTTAAAAGGGACGTAGTTAGCCTTAAATTCTATTGCTGTCTGGATAATGTCTGACAAGAGGAGACAGTGCCTGTCTATTTGATATTAAAAGTGAAGAGGTGAAAATAGCTCTGCACCCAATCCCATCAGTTACCTGAAGATGAATAAACTGAGAGACTGAGAATCCCTTCCTGCAGCACCATTTGGTTCGTAGCAATGGTAAGTTTCAGTGAAACAAAAACAGGTTTTAGGAAGTCTACAGAAGTGTGACATGGTTTCCTGACATCCTTTTATATTCTGGAATTTTCATGCCTGAAGTTACACGGCACTGGTAGTGGTGTCAATGTGGTGATCTGTCTCATGGATACTCACTGAAGCCAGGCAGTAATCCCAAGAAATACCGTTTGCGTTAGTTAACAATTTTTATTAAGTCTTGTAACCATTTTCTAACCAACTTTGCCCCCATAAGGACTTTCTGTCTTCTGATAGAAGAATAATTGTGCATTATGTATACATGTGAATGAAGCCCCTGGACCTGAATTCCTTTGTATGTGAATGGATTTCTGTAGCCACATGCCCTGATTTATGCCACAGCTTCTGGATTCTGGCCAGAAACAGTCTCCATTCATGAAGGTGCTGAAGATACTTTTTAATAGTAGATGACATAATTTCTATTTTAGTATTCTGCACCTTCCAGTATAAACCTTGTGATACATATATACACGCATACAGTGACATAAAGGCACTACACACTGTATCCAGACCTTGTGAACCCCACAGACTGTAAATTAAATAATTTAATATTTGAATTTTAGACTGGGCAATATTTTCTTTGGTTAGGACAGCAGTTTTCTGATTAATGTTTTTAATTTTAAGCAATGTCTAATACACACAATAATAAAAGTGACAGTTCAGCTTCTAATGAGTTAAGGGTGTTTCTGAGAATACACAAGAGGTTTTAAAGAGACTTTCAAAGTTTATGTTTACAGAACAGAAGCCCACAAATTAACCCAAATACATTTTTCTCATCTTTTGCTATGTTCGTGGATCTCTAGCTTTAATAATCTCAATGTTGCATTTATAAATAGTGCTTGCACTTTCAAGGCTGTGTTCCAGTTAAAACAGTAAAATAACATTAAAAGAGTAAAATAATATTTGCAATTGATTGCAGTGATAATGAGGAGGAAAGTAACACATGCAGGACTATTAATGGTACCATTTCATCAAGCTTAGTACAAAAATAATACATATTGAAAGAATGAAAGTAACCCATGCACACACACCACTTTTTTCTTAACTCCCACAACTCTGATGTATGTCAGTGCTTCATACACAGAATCCACAAGTCCCATTTGGACCTGGGTTACGCCTTTCACTATTGACCCACTTTTCTGGCACTGGAGCAGGGCTACTTTTCATCCTTTCGTGTTAGTCTTTAACTGATGTGGAGGATCTCTGCTCTGTGAGGTGGAGGATGGCATTGCCCTCAAGTATTCACCCCAGCCTCTGCATTTGTCCAATTCCAGGCGAGTGAGATGAATGTCCTGCAGTACAAAGAAGTGTCTTAAAACCAATTGTGCAATAAAATTGTTCTGTTTAATACTGTTAGGTTTACCAAACCAGCTTTTCAGATGTTAGCCTTTTCTCAGCAGCATTTACAGACAATGTCAGGAAACAATAGCCTATCTCAGTGGATATTGTACCTTGTGGAAGTGAATGTATTAAACATAGGGTAGACAGCAGTGTCGATCCCCATGCCGATGTAAATATAAATAAACACCCACTGTGGTTTTTCTGTTTTCCCCAGCTGACCTCCGCTGTTGTAGCTGAGCTTTTCTCTTGTGATATTTGCCAGGTTATATAAAAAAGAGATGCCTTCTGGCTGAAATGCTGAAACATAAAGCCTGTTCTCAGACTGTGGAAGCCTGATGGATGTGAAACAGCTGGCGGTCTGTGGCTGGGCTCTGAAAGGAAATCTGAGAGATGCAATTGGTGCTATGGTCAAAAGTAAAAGATGAATAAATTTTTCAGATTTAGACTGATGTATAGAAATCTGCACCATGTGAATCTGCTGATTCAGGTATTTTTAAGAACATATATAGAGATGATTTATTGGAGCGGAACATTAGAATTGGGTATTTCCTGGTAAATCGAACTGGCATTTAACATACAAAAGGGGCAATATATTACAAAAATATATTTTTGCTTTGAAATATCTGGCATCTCAGGTAGCCTGTGCTGCAAATAACTAAGGTATGCAGATCTTACTAGAAAAAAAGTACAAAGAAGTTTACTTGGAAAGAAAAGGGGAGTGGAGAGTGAAAAATTTGATATGAAGAGAACAGAAAGGGAAGTCTGTGATGCATCCAGGAAATGGTGAGAAAGAACGAGGAAAGGCCAGAAAAGAAAGTGGGGAAGTGCTGTCACTGACAATGGACAGCAGGCACAAAATCAAAGAAAAGACAGCATTTAATACTCTAGATACAAATCACATCGTACTGGCTGTTGGTTTATCTAACAAGAGGTATAGGATTTGCTTATGAGGCTGATTAAGGAAAGAAAGTGCTAGTATGTTATCAGGGAATACAGTAGAAGTGAAAACCTCAGGCATCTCCAAGAGCAACTAAAATGATTCATGAAGTAAGTGAGGCAGAGGTAAGATTTCTTTTTCTAGGAGGAAAAAGTTGGTCAGACAACAAAAAACAGAAAAATATTAGTTGGGGAATAAGATCATGGAAGAAATAGAGATAAAATTAAATAAGCTTAGATATTCTAAGAATATTTCAGAATGTTCAGATAGGGAACAGGCAGGGTAGAAATGCAGAATTCTTAATAATTATATTTACCTCACTGGAAAAGACTGTAAAAGAAAGATAAGGTAAAATCAGGATTCTGCTGAAGTCAGTGTCCAAAATCTTCAAAAAAGCCAGGATTTCACTCAAAAGGCACAAAAGCATGCAGAAGAATTTATTAGAAATCAGCAGATAGCAACCTAATGAGCTAATAAAAAGGAGGAAATGGTTTAGAAGTGTAGAGACAGGAAAGAGAATACACTTAAGTAGAAAGTTCAGAATAGCAATCACAAATCTCAGAGAAGTTGTGTTTTCCTGGCATGATATAATTGTGATTTAAACACCAATGAAATTTATAAATGGAGATTTAAAATTACTTCTATTTCATGTGTATGCAAAGCTGAATATGTATTTGGTGTATTCAGATAGGTGAGTTATGCATTTGTGTATATATTTAGCAAATTTATGTCAGGGCTGATATTTAACTAGGCGTTACAATAGACCTCAGTTAAAATCACTTATGCCTCAAAGCTTATAGAAATCACTTATGTACAGATTTAGAATACAGTTGCAGAAATCATCTTTTTCAGAATACTCTAAAAAGTAGAACTGTAACTATGAAAAAGTTAAATACCCTTTTATTTATATTATTAAATACCATTTTATTTTATAATCTATTATACTTGTTATTTTTGTTTTCTCAGCATAAAATGGCTGGTAAATAGTCACATACATTTAATCTCTAAAAGTTTCCTAATCTGCAAATATGCTGAAGGACCTTTGGATCCTACATGGAATATATATGAAGTACAAATAGCTGTCTGACATCGTGACCTGCAAAATCTCTTTTCAGCCAGGTGAAATCCTGCAGAAATTTCAGCTTCCTAGAATTTTCTGGGTTTGTTTTGGATTTATTCACAATAACCTCACCCTTTCAGATGTGAGAAGTGTATCAATATGCAAACTTGCTTGTTCTTGCTATGTCTTTTGAAAAGTTTAATCCGGTATGTAAACTCAGATCTCAAAATGCAGATGCAGCTACATCTCCCGTTCAGCAAAGTAATTCCATGACTAACACACCAGTTTCCTTTGGGTGATTGGAATTAATGGTTTTGTATCAAGGTTTTATCAGGAGCTCGCCTATTTTCAGACAGTGAACACCCAGAAAGAGTTGCTAGGACCACCCTTGGAAGTGGGACAGAACCTTAAAGCAAGACACTGGATCAAGGATTTTCCAACAGTGTTTCTCTATGGATTCTACATGTGATCATGGTATACCTTCTTGAGAGAGCACGCAGGGTCTCTTTCTTCTGGCTTGCTGTCTGACTTCATGAGACATTTAGGTGTGTCGTATTTTGAGAAAATGTATCTTTCTGCCAAACTGATTAGAAGTATCCAAGAAGTTCAAAAGTTCCCAGGAGACTAGAAGAGAAGTGTAGAGATGGTGCAATCACATAAAACTAATTCCCTGTTATCCATTTAATCATATTTGTAGGTTTAAAATTCATCCCATCATAATGAAAATAGAAGATTAAAAAAAAAAAAAGTGTGGTATTTTTGAGCACACTTCTGTAATTACTGTTTTCTTAAAGGAAAAAATCCAAGACAATGTCGGCTGCATCTTGAATGCCTTGTCTGCCCTGTGCATGTTGTGTTTACAGCCATATTTAACACAGAAGTCTTGCATTTAATTTATGGAAGAAGCTACGATATGATACATTCCCAGCTTTCTAGCTTCGTAGCTATCATTTAATGATCCAGTAACTGTTTCAGTGCCACACAGTATTTCAGGCATTATCTAAAGTATGGTTTTTATATGCTTTTATACAATGCAGGAAATTAAAATCAAATTAAGGGAAATTCTATGTATATGTAGAAAAATTATCGTTATGTTTCCTTGACATAGTCTTAAACTGACTTTACCAGTAAAGTTGTCAGAGGGAATGCTCACATCCATGTTACACAGAGTTCCCTTGTACATTAGGAAAAAGGTATATTATTTTATAACGCTGATATATAACGATGGGCAGTTGTAACACAGACAGGAACTCTTCTTAAATATTATTGTAACTTTCTTTGCGTGACTGACCAAGAAAAAAACAGTACTAAAAGGTGGGTGCAGTAGGAATAACACTTTCCTTGGAAAGCGAGGATCTTCTGACCATGTTTTCTCTTCAAGCCAGCGCTGCGTGCCACAGCCCCAGTGGGTACCGGGTGCCGCATCCCGGTGGGTGCCGCATCCTGGTGGGTACCGCGTCCCAGTGGGTGCTGCATCCATCCCGGCGGGTGCCGCGTCCTGGTGGGTGCTGCATCCTGGTGGGTGCCATGTGCCGCTCCTGCGCAGGCACTCAGCCCTGGCTCCAAAGCTCTTTGCAGGCGTTATTATAGCGCTGGGGTGTATTTGCCTCTTTGCATCGCTCTTGCAAAATCACAAAGGCTTGCTTGCACCTTTGAATACCAGATTACCTTTTTTCTAACCCAAAATTCACATAACTGATGGGCTTTTATAGATAGGACTGCTCACAGTCCCGGGAAAAATTTGTACTCCAGCAACTACATTGCTTTGCCCTGTGATTCTACCCAAGGTTACTGGCAGTGCAGTAAGGGAGAGTTGCAGGGAATATTTCTTCAGTTTTTGCAGTATACAGCTTGGCACGTGTGCTGGCTTTGGCTGGGACAGAGTTAATGTTCTTCACAGTAGCTAGTGTGGGGCTCTGGGTTCGGTTTGTGCTGGAAACAGGGCTGGTAACACAGGGATGTTCCCCTTATCGCTGATCAGCGCTTACCCCGAGCCGAGGCCGTTTCTGCCCCTCACCCCCCACCAGCGAGCAGGGGGGGGCACAAGGAGCTGGGGGGGCACAGCTGGACACAGCTGGACACAGCTGGCCCAAGGGGCAGCCGATGCTCAGCAGATACACCTGGGGGCAGGAGAAGGAAGGGGGGGACGTTCGCAGTGATGGCGTTTGTCCTCCCAAGTCACCGTTAGGTGTGACGGGGCCCGGCTGCCCTGGGGATGGCTGAGCCCCTGCCCGGGGGACGTGGGGAGTGAATTCCTCGCTTGTGCATACGGCTTTTGCTTTACCTATTAAACTGCCTTCATCTCAACCCACCAGTTTCCTCACTTTTACTCTTCCGATTCTCTCCCCCATCCTGCTGTGGGGACAGTGAGCGAGCGGCTGCGTGGGGCTGAGTTGCTGGCTGGGGTTAAACCACGGCAGCATGGTAGGTTAAACAACTAACAAGAAGACTTGCTCTGCTACAGAGGCATATAAACTGGAGGACCCGAAATGCTCCTTTCCATTGTAGGTTCCTCTCAGCAACCCACCAGACAGTACAAGACGGTCTGCAGAAGACCTGAGGCAGGCAGTTAAGGGAGTTTATGTCCTGAAATGTCTCAGGAAAGACTGAGCAGAGGACAATCCTCAAAGCCCTTTGACCATTTCCAGCGGGAACTACTAATAGGTATGCAAAAATATATAATATGAAGTGGAGCTGAAAATAAGCATGTTTTATCAAGAGTCATAATAATGAGTTGCATGTGTGTAAATTGCAGCCAGTTTTAAAACAAATGTTGAATTTTGATTGTTGTGAATACAGAACACATTCTCATTTATATTGTTTGATTAAAAATCATTACTTCGCCTATAATTGCCATAATTTATCACATTGTTAAAATTTGCCAGTAATATGGTACTATTTGTCTACAGTTCCACTCTAATTGCACATAATTAATTATTCTCTTTGCTCAATTGCTAATTGCCTTTAACATACACTTAAATACAAACATAAAAATACCACTTCAAAGAGAACAGAAAAATAATTTGTTAAACTTTTTATATCTGTTATAACTGTGTTTTTTTAAAGGAGGGATTGCTAAAAGTATTAAAGGAGTAGATCATGACCGTGTAAATGATGAGGGAGAAATTCCCACGCTTGGTTTCTATTCACTTGAGTGTAACTGAGCTACATAACCAGGTAGATTGCAGTGTACGAGGTGACAGTTTATAGGAGGTATGAACAAAAAATCTGGTTTCGAATATCAATAATCTTACTCTTACCTCTTTGAAAACACAGGTTTTATTGTCCTGAGGCTGAAGGAGGGAAGGCCCCAACCTTGACACAACAGCGCTTGCTAATAAAAGCCTGGTTTACAGCACCATCAGATCCATGGGTTTGCCCTTTTTGACCAAGGGGTCTTGTGCAGCTGTAGAGAAAGCAAAACACTTGGTATTTTCTCAGTGCATCAGTGCGAAGAAATAACATTTTATATGATTTCACTCAAAATTACACCTTTAAATGCAATTTATAACACCATGCTTAGAAAGAACCAAGTAATAGTCTAAGCAGACCAAAATCATAACATCAAAATATAAATATTTTTCCTGAAATCGGCTACCTCTAGAACTTAGGAGTGTTTCATAGTCAGGTAGTTACTATAATCCAACAAATACCTGTTATCCCTGGTGCATATATGTATGCATGTATGTGTACATTTCTAGTCCTGCAGTCTGAGATAAGCTTGAGAGTCTCTCCAGTTCAGATTTAATATGCTGTGTATCAGTAATCAGTTTGCACTACTAGCATGTCTCAGGTATTACTAAGAGGAGCTGTTACAAGACAGCTGGTCAACAGAGTTGGGTTTTCTTATTAGCTTAAAAGTACAAAAACCATCTATATGTATTTTATAATAATTATTTTGAGAGTAATACTAATTGGAGAAAATAGTTTAATGGACTTATAAATGGATAAGAACAAACTGTACCTTCAAAGATGATTGCAGCTCGCTTAGGACTCAGAATGCAGTCCCATTTTCATTCTCAGTATGAATTGAGATTGTATTGTACAGTACATAAATGATTTTCCTTGGCTTTTTAAAAGGCAGTATGTATTAATATTTTAAACTGAAGTAATTGCTTCTTGTTCAGCAATGGGTTTCATTTATGAGTGTTTATCTCCAGCAAATGGAAAGTATGGTTAATCTAAGTTAAAAATGGATTCTTTAAATAGCTCTAATTACATTCTGTTTATATTTGTATGTTTTAGACACTTAAGATTTAATCGGTAACAGTTCTAACAAACCATAATGTTTATTAGCTGGTTTTAAATTATTGTTATGGATGGTAGTTCAATGAGAAAATAAATGATGATTTGTCTACTATAATGCATGGTAAATAAAAGATGGACCAACACAGAAAAAGAAATTATATATTATATCATTTGATTTCTATATTAGAAACACAGGCAGAATGGAAGAAAACTTGAAAAAAGAAGGAACCATCTTCCATTTCTCAATTCACTTTTACAAATTCTTTGTAATTTTCCATGTTTGCTTGTTTGAATCAAAACTTTGGAGCATTACTGTTCTTTTAACTTTATTTTCCATCTAATCGCAATTAGATACTGGCACTCTCTTAAACACTATTAACTGTACACTCCCAAATCATATCTTGTAAACTAGATTTTCAACAGCAACTGAAATTACTATAAGCAATTATACATTCTTGAAGGGACAAGGTACACAATTATTACCAAAGCCCCTATTTTATTGTCTTGCATTAACACCATGCAAGTAAGGAGATGAGTTCTTAGATAACCAGAAATTTTTTTTTGCAATGAACTATTCACATCAGCAGAAAGACATGGCACAAAGTATATAGTAGAATAAAACGGTAATCTTAAATCCTCTTTTAGCCAGACTTATCTAGAAAATGTATAAGGACTGACTGAAAACTAATTATCTTAGGTTGAATAATATATGATATTTAATGAGATTACTTTTTAAAAATAAACTATCAAGAGGTTGTTTACTCAAATACTGTAAAGCGCAATACTAAAATACATTGAATGTTGAAAGGTAGAAAAAACTCTCAGTTCTTTTAATTAGAAGTAATGAATCCAAAATGAAAATGAGCCTGGATTATATTGGTGTTACATATCTCTAGACATTCAGGGTAGAGTTCTGCTGCTCAGGGTAATACTGCAACCAAAACCTGGTGACTTAAATACATGGAGCCAGATTCCCTGGTTGGCTTTGCAATGTTCTTGTGATTTCCGGAAAGAGGTTAGAAAGAGGCTGTTGCAGTACATGTTTGCCTGGCAGTGCTCCAGAAGGTTGGGCTGTTCAGGATTACCAGCATGCCCTGCCAAGAAATGCCTGACGTACTGTGTGTGATGCTGGAACGGTGGGGGTGAGCGGGCAGGGTATGCCCCCTCCACATCAGCAGAATTCTTCTTCCATAAGGGGAGTTGTCAGCAGAGTTGTATCTGCCTTTTGTTAACACGATTTCATGCATTTTTTAATATAACTGAATTTTATTAATCTAAAAACGGGCAGTGGCACTATATATTTGTTCAATGTTTTCAACCGATTTTCTGTAAATACAGTCTTGCAGTCACATTATGCACTTCTGCATTTCCATCTACTTCTCTCCCACCTCCTCAATAACTTTGAAACTCAAGTGCTTAAACTAAATTTAACAGGGGCTAGAGGTCTCAAAAATAATTATGTTCTTACAACCTCCAGGAAAAGAGAACACATATTGCCTCTGAATTCCCCATTAGAGAGAAAACAGGCAACAGGAGATCAATCCCAGTCAGACACTGGAGAACCTGGGCGGGGGGAAAATGCATTGGAAACCTCCTGACTAAAGGAAACCTTCAGCATTTCCACCTTCTTAGACAGCTAAATCCACCACAAGTCCCAGTGACAGTGGAAAAGCGTTTGTTTTTTTCTGGTACTTCAGAGTTAGTTATTATATGAACATTCAGAGGAAAAGAATACCTTTGAATTGGTTAAAAAACATTTAATGATTAATTCCAAGCTATTCACTGGTGATATTTGAAAGCATTCTTTGAAAAATACAATTTCTACAATCTGTAGAATTATTCTGCTTCTATTACAGTTACACTGTGTACTTAGACATTAAATGGAATAGCTCTTTGCTCCTAGTTAAGCTTATTTGATCTGAAAAAATTAACAAGGTTTAATAAAATCTAACTTTGAATTAGTTGATTAAAGCTGAGTCTCTTAAAGTATGTGATTTCCCTCTGTGCTTCAGATAATCTTATTTTCTTATCTGATCTAGTTGTTCAAGGCCATATGGAGATTTCCAAGTCACTAGTAGAATACTAAATTAATTTAAGCAAATCTGATTTGCTTTAATTTCCCCTAATAAAATAGTAAAGTTCTGATTGTAAAGTAAAGGTTCGCCTTTGTGTATATGAATAATCTTGGTTTTCTTACTGGAAGTTGACTGTGGGAGGGAATTGTCTGCTGTTAAAAGAAGTGCTGTCAGAAGGTTAAATAATGTAGTTTTAGACATTTAGGGCTTGCTTATTATCTCTCATAGAAAAGATTAATAAAAGGCAGTATTACTGAAATGATTAGATTGTGTCCTCTTCCCCTGTAGGAAGAGAGATTTTTACTTAGAATGAAGAGAAAAATTCAGACAGGATTCCTTTACAAAGCTGACAATAGTTGTACAGCTGGAGGAGCTCAGCTTTGCTCCTGTAAATAAATATTCATGGAAGACTAGGACATTGTATATGCTTCTTAAATTTAGCTTTGAATCTGGTCGTCAGATATGTAAAATAGATGCCAACATCTCCCAAATGTGAATGCCTCAACCTTGCCCGAACCTGATTTTATTCTTTTTCCTTTAGACCCCAGAATTTTTTTTTTGCCTTCTGCTCAGGGACACTCTGGCCAATAAATTGCTGGAGGCTAACCCAGTCTTCTGGAAAAGTATCTCAATACACCTGCCCTATTTTTACGCTCTTCCAGAAGTGTCTATTAATGGCTGCTGCTGGAGACAGAACATCAGGCTAGGTCAAGTGTTGGTCTAACACATCGCACCTGATTTTATATTATTGTTTCATGGTCAGTATCTTAAACTCTGTGGCTTTTCATTTTGCTTTCTGAATAACTCCAATGAGGTATATTCCAGATCTCCTTACGGCAGATTGAATCAGGAATGTAAGCCTATTGCGATTGCCTTAAACAACATTTATTTGTTATTTGAGAGATGGTCTTTCTCAATCTATTCATGTTGGAACTGTTCTATATTGTAGAATTAGTTAATATCATGATAAAAAGGAAAAACTGATTGCCGTAATGGGTGTAGTACTCTCTTGAGGTGTTTGGTCTGATTTAAGGGGAGAGAGGACTCTAACTTCTTGTCAGATGGTTGCACCAATCATTGGCCTCTTTTATGTTTTTGACAATCAATTCCTTTCTTAGAAATTTTTCTAGGTGGCATTGGGTCACGTTCCCTCGTATACATGACAGTTGTTATCCCCACACAGCCAAGATAGAGTTTTCAAAAACTTAGAAGAAACCTTAAAATCACTGGGCTCTACTGTCATTTATTCAGGGAAAGTTATAAAGGATTGATTAAGATTAAAGGTCTTAACTCTAGGGAAACATGTTTGGGGAGAAGGAAATTTCTTGAACCTTCTGAAAATATTGTAGAGAGGCGCCACTGCACATACGTTTGGGGAGGCATGCTAGTGGCCTCCTGAATAAAGGACAGGTGGCAAATCATTTGCAGCTGAGTCATGTATGCCATTTAGCTTAATTTCTGTAAAAATCCTAAATATGTTAAGTAAGCAGGCCAAAACTAAACAGTTATCACATTTGCAATATTCTTCTGTATCTGTGTACTTATATCTAATACATATCTCATCTAGACAGGGACATTTTTTTGAATTATGATTGCATTGTCCCCTTTATGTTTACATTTTTAAAACAAATTCTGTGTACCCAAGGTCATATTTTTAAGTCTGTTCTCCATGCTGTTGCCCCTAATGACCAATGCTCATGGATTCTGTATTGACTCACGTGATGGCACTTTGCCATACTGATACGCTTCTTCGACCCACCTTGGAAGTTGCATTAGCTCACTATAGATTTTGCACAGAAGATCAAATAGATTTAAATTTATTCATATGCCCTATGAATCTGGTGATGTTTTCCTCTTTTGTTTTGCAAACATGACATTTGCTTTCCAGTCCCCCAGCTCGAATAGATTTTGCAGTTTGAGAAAAGCAGAGAGAAAAACATGGCAGTACCCCTTACAACTTCTTTCTCATGGTTCTTTTTTTTTTTTTTTTTGGTTTTGCCTGATGTTATAGAATCTTCATCACTGAGATTAGAAATTACCAAAACCCCTTCATCTTGACTGAACAGACTCTGCTCTGCCAGAATGATTTGCCTTTTAAAATAGTTAATTGCATACAGTTAGTAATCTTTGCCATATTTTCCTGCATTCATCAAATTCTGAGTGAAAAATGTTACAAGACAAAGACTTATTTTCAGCATTTTAGAAAGCTGTTCAGATGGTGCATCGATAACATCTCAGCAGGTGGAAGTCCCATATGATTCCACCATTCAAGAGAACTTCCTTCGTATGTGATTAATTCCAAGACCCATTTAATCCACCACATTATGGTGGTCAATTTGGGGCATCTGTGCTGATGAAAATGACTTTTGATTGTACCTAAATGGCTTTTACATGCAGTACTCCATGCCGGTTTACTCTCCGGTTCAAAGTGAGATAAAAGAGAGTCCATTTTCTGGATAGGGCTGGTTTTTTTACTGGCTAGCTAATCAGCATTTATATGTCTTATATTGAATTACCTAGCTGGTTTTTAATCTCTGATTTAGAAATATTCCTAGATGCTTCTAGGTATTTTGCTTTTAAAAATTAGATCAGTGGCATTTTGGTTTTATTTATCATCACTTCTTCTATGTTACATATTAAAATGTATTTCTGCATTAATAAAAAAAATAATCCATCATATGTATATTGGCTCAAATAAGCGTGTACCTGTGCAGAAAAACAGATGCTCTGGCCAGAAAATTTAGTAGGTTCTGTATTAGAAATGGACCCCATGAAGAAAGTGTTCTTTAAAGGCAGTGTGTATTAGAGAGTTTACATTGTACCTCAGTTCCTAAACTCTGAAATTCACCTTCAAACTGATTTTCGATGTGCTGGTCATCTGGGTGTGAACTGAATTCCTATCTCAGCCAAA
This sequence comes from Falco peregrinus, assembly GCF_023634155.1. NCBI lineage: Eukaryota > Metazoa > Chordata > Aves > Falconiformes > Falconidae > Falco > Falco peregrinus. Next base: position 3,411,227 of record NC_073722.1, read on the forward strand.
AACTAGACTGTAAAATGACTCTGTTAGGATTAAGCCCTTGGTGACTACCTGATAGGACGATGCAGTCTATCTTAACTGATAGATTCAGCTGATACCACTCAAAAAAGTAAATTCAAACTTAATTCCCAGCTTTAGTTATCTGGTAGTAATTCTCAGACTCTTCCCCCAGAAGATTCTTGCAGTCTCTCAGGCTTCTAAACAAATCGTAATTCTAGGTGCCACTCTGTATAAGGATTGGGAAAAGAAGGAAGAAAGAGAGAAGAGTTTGATGATATTTTTTAAGAATGTAGCAGAGAAATTGGTCTGGTTGTGTTATTCCTGATTTAATATTTTAGACATGAAAAATCAAGTAAAAATATGGAAAATAATAAAAAATTACTTGTATATTTAATTGTTGATGAAACTCTAAGCTTTATTTAAAAACTAACATCTTATAAGGTAATGGCATGTGGAAATTGTGAAAAAATCCTGGAAATGTAAACATTAAGGCTTTGAGGAAAAGCTGATATAAGAAAACACTCAGAAAAGTCTATTAGGATTTGGGGTTTTTAGCTGCTATTAGCGGGTTTACAGTCTATAATGAAAAGTTAGAATTCAGTGTCAAGTCTAGTTAATAATAGTACATAGAGAACGTTCATTGTGCATACTTGCATTGTCCTGTAGTAATCTGAAACATATCATGAAACATCAAAACCTTGATTACAGGTGTTGGTGGTTGATTAATATTGCTAAATTTTATTGTGATTTCCATTTATATAAAAATAGGTAATAACTGGCGTCTCTTTGTACTTCTAATTTTGTTTTTCAGACTCTGAAATCAATCTCCTAAGGTTATCGAGACAGACGTTAAAACAGTGCTTACTAAGTCCTATGAGCACAGCCTATGCAGTATCACTTGTATTTGCCATATCCATTGATAGAGATTAACACCGGAGGCAAATATGGTACAGGCCTCAATTACTGTTCAGATTTCTACCGTTTTGAAAAATGATATTGCTTTAAAGAAATCCACGCAAGAACTCTTGCAGAAAAGATCACCGATTACCAGCCATACTGCACAAAAGGGAGTCAATCCTTAAAAAAAAAAAAAACAAAAAAGGCAAGGGAAGACAAAGAAATACATGCATTAAGTTCAAAAAAACACTTTAAGAAAATGTCGTTTTCCCTAACAAATCACAAAAAAGGCATGTAACTTACCGTTTTGTACTGTGGAATTTTTTAGCAAACTACATTCTTTGCAGTGAAGCCACAAGCAGCTGGAAACTATTTTAAAATGCTGTTTTCTTTCCTTTTTTAAGCACTAGAAGTCATCACCACATGCAGATTTCTTTTAATCATGATCACTGTACATTTGTTTCAGTCTCAGCATTTAGGAACAAAAATTCTTTAGTGATGTAGTTTGTTACGGTCAGTGTTCTAACACAGAACGGGAAACTCCTTTGCTTCCAGATCATCCCATTAATTACTAGGCTGCTTGAATGAGTAGGAGACAGAAGAACACGACTGTAGACTTTTGGCCTTTGGGAATTCAACTGAAAAGTCAAATATATGACAGAATTTCCACGAGGAACCAGGACCTCCCTTTGAGTTTCTTTGAATCTTTAATCACATTCTTTCTAGGTTAAACCCATTGTACTTCTTGCAGAGGTGTCCTCTCTGAAAATTTAGACGCCCTTAACTTCATCCTTCAACGAGCTAATAGACCCTGTACTTACTGGCTTGAGCTCATTAACTTTATCTTAAGCTGTGTGTGGACGTATGTTACCTTTCCTGTGAAATTCAGTAACGTGCTTTAAAATTGGTATCAGGACTGTATCATGGAGGTAATCTGATTACTTTTTTTTTAAGATTTGAACAACGTATCTTTTATGTAGCTAAAAGCCAAAAGGAACACCTCTTTATTGATCTCTTGAATATTGAAGCCATCGTCTAGTAAGGCTTGTGCTTAACCCAAGAATTGGTCTGGCTAAAACAGTTTTGCAAGTACAGCTTTTATTTCTGCACTGAGACCATAACACAGTGTCCTGCTGTTCATTCTACTGTCTGGTTTACTGATACATCTTGTTAACTGTCAGTGACAATTACGTCTTACATATATTAAGGTGATGACAAGTTTGTTCTAGTAGATGCTGTCTTAAGAACCATAAAATGTTCTACCTTTTAAGTCCCCTTTTGGCCTCTCAGACGGTACCTCGGAATCCAGAAAATTTAATGAAAGTAGACTCTCAGTAACGGGTTTTTTGAAAATCAGTTTTTACTTTAAACATACAACGTGATGCACAAATAAAGAACAATGTCATGCAGATAGGATATGGAAGATTCATGTGGTAGATTGCATGGAATTCATGCATTTTAGGATTAAAAGGATAACAAGGAAAACAAAAACAGAAGGTGGGGTGTAGAAGAATGAAGGCAGTGGGTTGATTAGCATTGATAACATGCAGCTGTGGCCTTGCCGTGAAGGCGGTGGGTTGATTGACATGGATGATGTGCAGCTGGAGCTCCTTCCGCTAAGTAGTTAAACAGACCTTAAGGACTGTGGGAGAGTGGTTGGATGGAGAAGGAGCAGTGTGGTCTGACCTCTGGGGGAAGGGGAAAACAGCATGGACAGTAGAATCTGACTGATGGTGAAAGCCTTGTTGCAGCCTACTAGTTAGTGCTGCAACAATGGGTGCCCCGTGTGAGGCTGCCTGAGTTGGACTTCAGCTACAAGAACTGGTGCCCAATGTATCTGAGACAAGGAGAACCTGTGACCCATCACAGACACTGTGAGAGGTGAGCTGTTGACTAACTGATATGGGTGTATTGCAGTAATTGTTGTCCATCTTAACTCAAATGGCAACTTTTGGTGCCCAGTGTAGATGGGGACTAATTGATATGGGTGCAAAGGAAGAAAATTCTATGTTAACAATGCTTATAGATATATTTGAAAAAAAGAAGCCTAAAGTATAAGGAGAAGGCAATAAGAACTTTGCTAGGATGGTGCAAGGTAAATGATGTGCTAGTTACACCAAAAAAATATCTCCAGCATTCAGACATGGCAAAATGCCAGAAAGTTACTTTTTGAGGCTGCTTTGAGGGGGGATAAAATTGCAACAACATCGCTAACAACATGGAGATTAGTCTTAGACTTACTAGAACAATTAAAAGTGGACAGGGAGACAAATTCTATATTTGCAATGCTTATGGATATATTTGAAACAAGAGGTTTGAAATATGATAAAACAGCAATAAGAATTCTGTTAGTGTGGTGTAAAAAGTATGATTTGCCAGTTACAATGAAAAAGTTTTCCAGTGTTTGGACATGGCAAAGAGTTGGAAAGGTACTTCTTGAGGCTGCCTCGAGGGGGGACAAAATTGCTACAGCCTCGTTAACAGCATGGAGATTGATCATAGATTCGCTAGAACGGTCAGAATTGGATGAAGAGACAAACCCTATATTAACAGTGCTAATCAACCCACTGCCTTCATTCCTCTACAGTGGAGTAAGTGTTCATGTTTAAAACAGAAAATTTACTTCCAAGAAAGCTAATAGGAAATGAAGCCATAAGGGGGGTGTCTTGTTCAACTGAATTCAGAAAGTAAGTTTCAAAGAAGGTTACTGGACATCTGCAGATCAGAAAGTCTCTCATGAAAACAGGTTAAGTGCCAGATGAACTGTTCTGAAACCTTATCGCTAATATAAAATTATCCAATCCTTTATTAAATTACCATAAGTTAACTAATATATCCCAAAGACAATATAAAATCCAAGCCAGAAATCAAATTCATCTGTTGGCTAGTTTGCAACAGCTGGCTTTTTGCCTTTTCTCTCCTAAAATACAAGCTCATTTCTGATAGTCTTTCATCTCTAATGTTTCTTGGTCATCTTATTTCTTTTTACTATAACTAAGGTTAGCTGGGTAATTCTGCCCAACAGTTGTTCCTTATAATTGCTAAGGTAATAACATGGGTTATCTTATTCCATATCTATATCCATTCCATCTCTTAATATAGTCTTATATTGATTCCTGTGCTATCTGAAGCTAGGCAATGGATGCAGGCCTCCTGAAAGGCTGAAGATCAAAAAAGAGGTCCCCAGACTTGCATCTTTCTGTTTCTGTCCTCTAATGATAAATTCTTCACCAAGACTGAGGATTTTATGCTTTGGTGAGCTAAACATCTTCTGGCTATCCTCCTCTCTGCAATCCCTCATCTCAAATTACCATTTTGCTTTCTTAACCCCTACTCTTCAGGACTTTCCCTTCAGGATATTAGCTGTATCTCTGTCTCAGAGTAGCTGCTAAAACTCCCCAGTTCCAATTCCTGGAAGCTGACTTAGATAATTGGCCATAGAGTGTCATCTTCCTTAGACACTTGACTACATGGCATGATCTACCTTAATCATCCAAAACAAATTAAGTATTCAGACTCTGAATGTATCTCACAAAGTCAGGTTTGAACAGTAGACTAAATAAGATTTCTACACAGTGACATTTACTTTAGTATTGCTAAAGCCATTATAGATGATTCAGTGCAGGTGAACAGGTAGGCTAATCTGTTTCACTGTGATTTTTTTTAAATATTATATATAATGTAAAATTAATAACATTATTTCAAAAATAAAAATTGAATCATCCATTTTGCAATCATTAGCATAGGAGGTGTGGAAAAATTACAATTTTCTTTAATCTCAAACCATAAATTTGATCAAATAAGAAGTATTTGTATTCTTGCATATGTCATTATCTAACCAACTGCAGCTGTTTTCCTGAATAGTTTGATCTCATACAAATAGATGAATACTATATCAATCTTAATTTTGTGTGATCTGAAAACAGTGAAAAAGTAAAGAAATACATGATTCTGAATCCTGCTTTGCATACTCAGAATTAAATTTATTTTCTTATGGTATGGCATTTGTCACTGGGTAAAACAGTCTTAAATCAGGGTAAGTAATTTAATTTATTGTCAGTTTACATAAGCTTTTAATTACTGATTCCAGTATTAAGAAAGAAAGACATACAGAAAGTGAGAGAAAACATCTCACCTTCACTCCAGATACCTCTCCTTCCCCCTTCCTCATCCCAGTGCCTCATGCCACACGTTGCGCTCAGTCCCGTAATTGAGGTGACAGGTTGTCCTGGAGATCGGTGTGCGGCACCTCCTTCCTTTCTCTGCTCTTTGTTTCTTGCTCCTTTCACCTGCTCTGGCACAAACCCTCCTATGAGCTTTAGACCTTTGGGGGCCATCTGCCTGCTCTAGCAGGGTTTCCTCCATTGGACACAGCTCCCCTGTGAGGTGCAGCTCATCCCAGGTCATTTTCCATGTGTCTTTTCGTGCTTGGGTGTCTGCTGCCCCTAGAAGTTACCACCCTTTCTTAAATGTGTTTTCACAGAGGTGCCATACGCTCCCATCCAGCTTTGGCATGTGGGAGGTTAGTTCTGACCGTGACAGACTAGCAGGAACCAGCAGTGCCTGGAGCAGAGCATCCCTGCCCTTCCTCCCCCGTGTCACCCTGAAGACCCCCACTAGCAAAGCTTTGCCCATTATGCCCAACACAGAATTTTAGTCCATTTATTAAATGGACACAGTGAGAATCTTGGAATAGCTTGTCCCATCATGGTCACAGCTTTTGGAAGAGCAGAACAATCCCTGTGTTAAGAAATTAATTAGAAAAGTGATTTTTAGAAAGACTATTTTTTGTTAACGCACTCTGCAGTTTTAAGACACAAATAATTTGTGCTTCTAAATCAAAATCTTCACCTCTAACAAGATAAGACCTTTTGTTTTCATTAATTCTAGCCTCATGACTAGCATGTTATATCAAGAATATTAAATATTTGTTGTAGGTTATTTATTCCTGCTTCCAAGTGGGTTAACAAATGTGTGAAATACTCTACTTGTGTTCCTACTGCAGTGTGCAGAGAGCAAAGTTTGTGGCAGTCACTGCTTACTGGTGTTTTCACACGTCATTCGTTGTATAAATCAGTGAGACAAACTCGATGCTTAAATATCACGTGCCACTCTTCCTCAAGCCAGGACTTGTATCTGTGAACTCTTGCTATCAGGCTTTTGTTTTATGAATGAGACAAAGTGGAAATCCTATCCAGCTGCTGGTTTTGGAAGGGGAGGAGGGACAACAAAGGTTTGGAAGGGGAAAAAAACAACAAAGGTTTTTTTAATGCCTATATTGTTTTGCAAAAAAACACGTCCTTGTGGATGGTTTCCTATTAGGGCAGCTGTCCATATAATGTTTTTAACTACGATTGCCATCAGACCAGCTACATCCTCAGTCGAATATATTACCCTGCAAGGATCAGCAGGAGATCGTAAAGCAATGCAATAACTCCATAGATTGGATGGTGAGACAGGTAGGAGAGGCAGACCACCCATTTTCAAATATGCAGTTCAAAATGATCCCTGTTAGATGAGCAATACAAATGCCAATTACACCATGAAAGCCTAGGTAATGGCTTAGATTAACGAGGTGAGTATATTCTTTTTCATTCAACCTCATAGGGAGGCTATGTAGGAGCGCGAATTTTGTTAGAGGAAGAGCAGTAGTCTGGTGCCTCTGGCAATGGTCTTAATTCTCTGGAGGAGGACAGTATGGCAGCATATACAATTGTAGGCTGCCACTTCACCTGTGCCCATAAACAAGGCTGTTGAAAGGCCAGCCAAGTCTCAAAGACCTCCAAACTGCAGAATCATGTAGAAAGTAAATGTGTACATTGCGTTTATTTATACCAGTGTAACTTTAAACTATAGCTGATGTGCCTTGCCAAGACATGAGAAAATGAAATACTCTTTCAAAGAATTGTACTCCTTTAACTCATGAAGTTCATAGTACATCTTCATTCCCTCTTCTTGTTTACATTGTAAAAGAATGTACATCCTATATGAATGGTACGTACACTGCATAAAAATGGTACATACATAAAAGCCAGGCATATAAACATTTGAAAATGTTTATACTGTAGCCTTCATAAAGTTGCTGCTCATTCTAGGAGTTTTGTCTTTGTGGTTTTCTCTTTGCCATATTGCATAAAATCCAGATATTACTATTTACAAAGGATTTAGAATCCAAAGGATCTGGGTTACTAACGGTATCACACCCAAGTTAATACTCTGTTATTTTTCCCTTAGCATGCGTTCTTTTTATAAAGCTACTTCAGTAAGACGCTGGATCAAAAATTGCACAATTAATTGTGATCGACCCTAGTGTCTTTTGTTTTGTAATATGTAAGAACAAAAGATGAAAAAAGGGTTAGTTTTTTATACCTCTGTGAGTATCTAACTGGTTAGTAAGTCTTATTTTATTTTTTTTGTTGTTGTTCAAATAGGCAGAAAATTGTCAATGCAATGAGTTAAATGTCCTAATACATCACCAGGCTTGTAACACTTAATGTAAATTACTGTAAATTAAGGTAGTGATGCACCACTTCTAACATCCAAAAAATTCAAGCATATCTACTTCATACTACTGTGTTGCCATAAACCATTACTGTGGAAAAGCTGAACTCTCTAAAGCCACAGAGTCCACTACTGATTTTGATGAAAAGTAATAATGAAACTTGTTGTAACTCTATATGTTAAACCTTTTTTGTTATTATGTCCTTCATGGATTCAGATCCCAACTGAAAATCTAAATCGTAATAAGGTTGTGTTAATTTTATTTAAGTGTGTTTGTTTGGGAGGGGATTATGTTAACAATATATTTAATTATGAGTTTTTTCAGTTATGCTTGACATTTTCAGGGAAAGTAAAAAATTAACTTTATTCCTTGGAAAACATTAAGAAATGCCATTGGACTTTGATCCACTGTATTTTTCTGGACGGTGTACCACTGCAGGCTGTGTGTCTTTTAGCATGTCGCTAAAAAGGAAGCCAGTGTTTATTACTGTGGGGAAAAAGCAAAATGAAAACCAGGTAATTCCTCAGTGAAATCCTGTCACGCATCCTTTCTTGACCTACTGGTCTTGTGATTGTTTCAGTTCTACTTACATACGTAAGAAGCAGTATTGGGTTTTGTTCACTTATTATTAGAAGTGAAAATCGGGTACTTCAAAGGTAAATAGGTACATTAAATATGGCTCGTTGGTGAGCTTCAGATTTTTACTGCATGTTTTAATCCACACAAATTAGTGGTGAAAGCTTGATTAAAGTAGATTTTATAATTTCGGTTTTACTTTGCATTTCCAATGCATTTTTACATTTATCTCCCTGTGTGGGGAGACAAATTTGAATCGGGTACAAGTATTTCCCAATCAGTTTGACTAGGGGGCTGAGGTGGGAGAAGCAGTTTCATTCCTACAGTGTGATAAAGTTTATGCAAATACTGCAGCCTTACAATGGCCAAATACATTATATATATATATTTGTCAGCATTTATTATGTACTGCTTTGGTTTTCTGGTTTAAATGAATTCTAAAAGCTATAAAAAATGAAAAGTACAGGACTAGGGCTTGGCCCAGTGTAGCCCGGCATTCACTGTATAAGATAGGAATCATGGTCTGGAGGGGTGAATGTTGTGGGGGAAAGTTTGAGGGTAAAAAATCGCTGTCATGGTCAAACAGAAAGAAGAGCTGTGTCAGCCATAAAACAGTTTAAGAACACAGGTCTAACCTCTGAACTGAGCTTGACATAGTATCACGAAGTAATTATCAAGTCTGGTGCTACAGTCACCTCCTTTCAGTTCTAGAGACACTGTAGTGCCAGGCTGGTGGGTTATCCCACAACTACTTCTTTTAAGCATCTGTTTTTCTTGAATGAAGTTTATGCCATCTGTCTCTTACTGGTCATAGAAACTTTTCACTTTCTCTCATCCTTCCACAAGGAGGGTATAGCCTTCCCCTTTTAGAAGGAAAATTAATGAAGTCTATGAATGACGGTAGAGGATGGCTTGTGTCTTTTATGTTCACAGCACACCCTCATTTATGTGCTATACTTTGGTGGTCTCCCCAGCCCTACTAGATATCCTGAGGTGTACAGACCTTTTCCAGAAAACCTGAAGGGTTTGAAGGTGCGGAGCTTAAAGGTGTAAAGGAGCCAAGTCAGGCAATACAGTCAGTGTAACTAGAAATGCTTGAGAGGCAGAAAGAAGATAATGAGGGAAAATGTCAGCTGCTAAAGAAAGAAAAGTTTTTCCTGCCACCCTCCACAGATGAGGCAGTGAACCCTTTCATGCTACCTGCAAAGACGAGTTCTAAGTATGTGGGATATGAGGAAGTGAACAGCTATGCCACTGAAAGTAATACAAAAGAAGCAGAAAAATTGCAGTTATCACACATTTTTGCAATACTTGTAAAAACATCTAAATTAACAATACATGTTTGTGTTGACCTTGATAACCTATAGAGGAGAGTAAAGCCACAGTTATTAGGCACGAGGGGCAAACCTTTTCACCAGTGGAATAAACAAGGTGTTGTAGCACAGGAAAGGAGAAACACATTAGTTGGAGCCCTTGGTTCTCGCCCATCCTCCTTTCTTCCCTAGAAGACTGAGGGTGGCCATCGCCATTGTGACGATTAGAAAAGATAGTGTTGTAAAGGCATAGGGGCCTGGAAGTCATTAAGACTCTAATTGTCCGGTCTCACAAGCTTGCTGAGAAAATGAATCACTGCAGGCAGGTCATGGTGGTCGAGTTAGAATTGCATTGTCCTGATACGCTTCTGTTCTGCAGCAGTTTTTAGAATGGTAAATCTACTTCCATTCTTCCTGTGAGAAAATGAAGTAAGCTTATTTTTCGTTATCATTTTATTATTATAAAATACTATTATTCTAAAGCTCACGCTGACTGACCAGTACTGTCTGTAACTTATTTTAGAAAGAAATTAATTAGGCTATACGCTAATTCTGGAATAAATGCTAATTCTGGCATGTTGGATGATGTGTGTAGCTTCAAGCATCCCAGTCAGGTTTAGGATTCCCCAGTAAGCCACAGGCCAGCTACACAGCAGGGAGCAGGCAGCGAGCTGACAATGGCATTCCACTGGAGAAAACCAAACACGTCACTTATTCTGAACTCATAGTGTCATGTTATGGAAAGGTAGTACGATTTTTGGTCCCTGGAAGTCTCTGGGTTTGTTGCAGAAGTACTTAGGTTAGTACAACCATTTAGACACCAGTCTTCTGACTGCTTGAACTTCCAGGAAAATAAAGTTACTGAGGAATGTGGAGTGATCCCACTGAATACAGCCCGCTGTCTCTTCCTCTGCTATGCTGGAGTTAATTGCTCATTGAGGAAACTGGTTTAGTGAAAATGCTCAAAGTGCATCATGTGATACTTTTTGCATCCTAGTCCTACTTGCGTCTTCGTCTTGGCAACTGCTCTTTTATTTAAAGACTGTTAGACTGAAAGCGTCAGGGATGGACACGAGTGCAGGAGCAACTTGAACCTCTTTCTAAACTACTATTTTGTCCCTTTTCAAAGAACTCCCAGAAGATCCAGATAGAATAAAAAATATGACACCTTGTGCAACTTATAGGAAAAAGTTTGTTGATTCAGAAAGGGGGTGAAATATGCATTATTTCTTAATCCAAAATAGAAATATATTGCCCATCCTGGGACTTTGATTTCTTGAAAATTTGGCTTCCCAAATCTCCTCATTGGAATTTTTTTCAAAACACCTCTAATCCATAAAGCATAGTATCCTGGTTGTACCACTCATTACCAATGTAGAATTGTGTCCCTCTGTCTTTCTGTCGTACTGGAGACACTGGGCTGACCCGCTGCTCGTCAGAGGGACAAGAAGAAATCAAAATCTGTTAATTTAGTTCAAACTGGTTTCCACCTACAGAAGTCTTCAATATGCTAACCATAAAAAATGGTTGAAATCCAGCAGCCAAGAGCTTGCCTTCCACCACAGAAAATCCAGACATAAAACCTCATCAAAAAATTTCAGATTCAACAGGAGTTTCACTGTAAACCCCTCTCATACCTCAAAGGCTTTCGCACAGAGGTAAGGAGGATTCTAACAGAGGTCATTGAAGTTGTGAAAGCAATGCCTGTATAGTAAGTCGATTCATTTGATGGCAATGGTGGTTGAACTTCCATGAAATAAGCTGATTTTTTGTTTTGGAAAAACAAAGCATTTCTAATCTGATAGATTTAGACAATCAAACTGAAGAAAGATGTGGGACATCCTATCACAGCTGTTTCCTCTGCCTTTGTCAGTTTTAGCAGTTTTAGGCTATTTCTTAGCTGCAACTTCTGGTGCCGTAGGAATTTGTATAGCAGGAAGTATTTGCACGTCTGTGTGGTCTGTTTCCAGTGTTTACATGTTTGGGTCCTCAGAAGAGCATCAGTTGCTTTAGCACTTGTGCTAAAGATTGATTCTTTGCTCTATTATTGGGGAGATACCACATTTCTGAATGTGTGCAGCAAAGCCTGTAGCTATAGTTTGATGCATACTTGATAGCACCTTAGGAATGGAAAGATAAATCAAGAGCTCTTCATTCCTGCCCTTTTTGTTTATTTAATATTAACATTGTGGGAGAAGGCGCTGCAAGTAGGACAAATTGCTTAAAATGACACCACCCCTTCTGAGCAGTCTTTTGTGCCTTTATACTAACTTAATGAATTGTCTAACAATAGAACACATTTTCAAAATCACTCAGAAGACTTTAACAACATATGACCAGAAGGTCAAGAGCAACAAAGACAAAGCAGATTCTAAAGCAATTCAGTACATTTTATGATTGCCAACTGTTTTCTGTACATGCACTTTAAATCAAAGTCAAGTTTCAAATTAATTTATTCTGGTGATCTCGACTTAGTGTTGTAAAAGAGTACATACATTGCAGAATTACCGCATGTTTTGGCACAGTTATGGAAAATAGTTATGTCTAAGTGAATAAGGCTGATGTTTGCTCAAGCAGTGAGGAAGTTTCCCAATGTCTGTAATTTTTTTGCTTTAACAGAGGATACCAGCTTCCAAACCACCAGCATTCCTCTATGTGATTATTGTTCAAGAACAGCTTGTGTGAGAACCTGTGAGCATCTGTTGATAACATTTTTAAAATATGTTGGCTTATTAGACTTTTTTTTTCCACTGGTGTGTTATACTCCTATTTCTTTCTCTAGTGAGGATGGCTGTGCAGAATACCACCTGTTGTTCCCACTTCTGTGAAAGGTTTTCAAGCTTCTTGTTAGTTATAACACCTTTCCTGTGAATATCATTCCAACAGAGTAATCCAGCCAAAGGGGTACAAAGATACAAAGGTCTCACCGGGAGGAAGACATGACAGAGCACAGAGTTCTAGCTATGTATATATAAGCAATTATCTGTAGCTACTCACTATTTCAAAATAATTGGATCAACAGTGTATTTTCTTTAAGAACGGAATGACTCTTACTGCTAGTGTGTGGCCACACATTGGTTCCTGTTGCAAGCAAGGCACAAGTCTCATAGGTAATGAAAGTTCAGAGCAAGCTAGAATGGAAGACACCATCTAGTATGGTGTCTATTCTTATTATAGATTACTTCAATAGGATAAAGCACACATTTATTTTTGGTATGCTGGATCTTAAGAAATACAACTAAATATAAAAATTCTTCTTCAGCACTAAAATAAGATTATACTGCTTGGAGATACTGATTTCTGGGCAAAACCCTATGTGCTTCCATTTTAACATATAAAGGTTCTGAACTCTCCCTCCAAATTTAAAGCTGACTTGCAAATAGAGTTAAATTAAAAAATTTAATAGCTCCAAGAAATTTCTGATTGTGCTGAATGCTTTCAATTAACTGAGGTAGGAAGAACATTGAGCTATATTTAAAATATGGGGGGTTTTAACACATGGATTAGACAGCATAGCATAACTGCTTTAGAGATTATATATCTGTTTAGAGAAGGAATAATTTATTCTCTTTGGATAAGAAAAGCTAATTGTGTGTTTATTAGGATTATTGCCAGCTGCTTTTATAACATCATTAATAAGTGCTCTTTGCCACTACCTTATTTTATCATTAGGAGAAACCTAGAGAGGATCTCTGATCTAAAAATACAGATTTTTTCATTGTGTACATACAATGCTATTCATTTTAGAAGAACTTATTTGATTCCCTGTTTCCTTTGCCTTCATGTTAATATATTATAGCAGGACACAATGCCACCTATTCCACTTAGATATAATGAGAACTACAGAGATGTTATGTTAAAAAAAAAAAACCAACTTTTTCTTCCATGTTTCCCTATTTTTTGGAATCACTTCCAACCTGTATCTAGTGATAGGGTAGAATAATGCATTTTTAAGAATATTTGAAATCATAAAAGTCATGCTACTTTTGCTGGTTTTTATATCAGCATCAGTAAGAATCAAAGCTAATGCTTTTGATCAGAATTTCAGTACTTGGTCTGGTTCCTGCAGTCTAGATTACCTGGGTTTGTACTGGAAGTAGCATTATTACTGGTTGGTCTCAGTGGTGTTTTGCCAGGAACTGGCATTATCCCAAAGACTTCAACTCTGAGCTTCAGGGGTATTAAGAGTAAGAATTTTTGTTTGCAACATAGCCTTAAAATTTATGCCAGAGTGAGTCTAGCTGTAATGTTTGAGCATATGTTACTTCATACTGCCTTCCCTTTCACCTTAAAAGAATTATCTGATCCAACTAAATTCAAAACATAGGGCTGAGCCCACACAAAATACTGCTGCTGACCTTGGACTGTGCGGTGCTTGCTTCTTGCCAAGCAGGATCTTATCCCTCATTCAAACATCAGCCCTCTAGTTCCAGGCACCTTCCTGTTGCACAGACCAGAGGAAGAACACAGTGTGTGACACAACACGCTGAAAGTGCAAATACTTCAGTTGTAACCTGTATGGAATCATTTGAATATTCTTTTTGTGCTTTTGTGATCATTCTTTTTTCTTAAGAGTTAAGTTCTAATCGGCCAACATTTTGCTGATTTTCCCAGATCTTTCTTATGAGCTCTGCAGCCAACAGAATCTGTCTAATCACAGGATGCTTAGATGCATTCTTAAGTACTTCTTGAAAATTATGGCAATACCATGCTGTAAGAAAAAAATAAGGTAAAAATACAAGAGGATCTCCAATTTCTTGGCTGTCTCATTCTGTGACTAAAATTATTTTTTCTTTTCTATAGTATTTTAAAAATTGAATATAAATTACTTTTATTAAAGCCAAAAAAAGGCACTATTTATCCATAATGTGTGTATATTACTTTTAAAAATAGCAATCTCTTCAGTATCAAAATGAGTGAATGCTTACCTCTTTCTCAGCAGCAGGCTCAATAATTTTGGATGATTAGATAACAGCTTGTTTGTGGCTTTGTTCATCTGTGAGCTTAGTGGAAGAGGAGAGGATAAACAAAGCACTGCACCAAGTTTCAATATAAATCCTTTTCTGAGGAGTGGAGTTGACAGAACCAGTTCCTAGCTGTCCCGTGTTCTGCCATTTGAATCAGAGCATGGCATGCGTAAAATGCTGGTAACAGTACAAGCGGCTATAAGAGTTGCTAGGCTTTTATTTATTTACACAAGTGTAATTAAACCATGTACAGCACAGAGGAGAATTAAGTCTTAACAGCAAAATTAGTTTATGCTGCAGTAACTATTTTTAAGTAACGCAAGAAAAATAGAAGCTATATGAGAAAATATGAGGAAGCAAAGTTCCCATTTGCCTTGATTAGTCATTAGCAAATTGTTGTAAAGGATACAACAAAAAAAAATGAAAAGTTAATACGACCTAAATGTGATGGATCATATGGTTAGGAAGCAGAGGCCTTAAAAGAGCATAAGTACAGCGTTTTCCAGGAAAATGGGGAGCAGCTGTATCTGTCGTGGTCATAATAAAAGTTTCATAGCAGTAAGGCTGGTACCCAGCAGGGCAGTAAGATTTCAGGTCACAAGTGTCTGTTTTAGGTAATGGATCTTCTCAAAGTTCCTGACACTGAATGCTGATTTTGCTTTCCCTATTACCCCGGGTAGTCAGCCATGACTTGTGTTTGGTTCTGAGCCTCATCCCTTCGTTTGCTTATTTTGGACCCAGCAGCTGTGTCTAGAATTCTAGTTTGACGCCTGTTCAGTCTTAGGAAATTGCTCGTTGGTGCCTTCTCTTTTGTCACTAATGTGTCCATGAGGCAGAATTTCATTCCTTCTCTTTTTTCCGAGTTTTTTTTACCACTGAAATCTGGGCAAAGAATCTGAGGTAAAACCATGAACGCTGATGCATTTTTCCCCCCTTATCTTTTTGAAGCTGTTAGAATACTGCATGCACTGTTGAATATTGTCAACATATGACAAGTACCAGCAGAGGCTTAGCTGGCTTTCAGCTAGAAAACGTGCATTAGCCACAGGCCACAGAGTACACATAGATACAGGAAAAACATTCAGAAGGAAAACATGAAAATTAACATATATAGCACAACAAATTTTTATAAAGTAGGTATTAACTCTCTCGGTGCCAGGTGTCATAAGAGGTACCCATGAGTGACACAAGGTCCTGGGGCAGTTTAAGTCCTAAGTGGTCTTAGAAGGTAATTTCTACACAGCAGTGCTTCTGTATGTTAGGGTTCTGCAGTGATGGGCATTGTCCTAAATCTAGTATTAGATACAGAGAAGTTGCAGCAAGGAAAGGGAATATGAAGCACTGCTGGAACTCATTAACCCTTACAGAATACATATGGCTGGCACATTGTCTTTCCAGCACATACTGCTCTAGGATGAGCATTGAGCTAACAAGGCTGTAAAAATGGCATGATCATACTCCACAGACCTGCTTGTGCGTCACCTATAGCTGGTATCCTGAGATGCAGACGTGGTAAGATTTGCAGTGGCCACAGAGAAACCTGTATCAAAAGCTGAAATTGCATCCACACAGTCCTGTGCCTTAGTTAGGTTCCTTGGGTGCTTTCTCCCCACAGTGATTATTACTGCTACTATCTTAGTGCTGCCTCATTTGAAAGTTAGGAAAGAAATCTAGCTCGCTCAAGCAAATTTTGCAGATTTTTCATCGCCCAAGAGCAAGGGAACAACAGAGATGCTTTTAAAATGCTCACCATTTCTTTGAGAATATGCATGATTTATTCCTCATTAGAAGATGAGCTAAAAAATCCTTTTTTTAGAATGTGTTTTGTTTAGAGTTCATAAAAAACATGGCTATAAATGTACAGTCTCTAAGCAGATAGCTATTCTTTTTACAGATCTATTTTTAATTCAGTTATTAGTGTGTTTTAGTTTTGGTCTGTTAGAAAAGTGACTTACAAATCTGGACTGCAAAAGGTTCATAGTGTGGGCAGATACAGGGTATATCATGAATCATGGAGGAAGCTGTGAGGGCAACAGGGAAATCTCAAGGAGAGTTTTAAAAACTACATGATGTTAAACAGGTAAATCATATTTTAGGTTAAGACTTGGGGAGCTTAAGTTTTAAGTCAATGTCCAGAAGTTTTGTTTTCCTATCGTGACTGTTGAGTGTGTATATAACATTTTTCTGTAGCGAAAAAGAAAAGTTACAGGTGGGTAAAATTAAATTTGATGGGTTAAATATTAAAGTTACACCTTGATCCAGCCTCTTAGGAAGATGAGAGAGGAATTTTGGTGCTGAAGTATAAACATACACTAGGTCACTCACTGCAGCTCTTATTTGTATATGATTTATTACACTCGGTATATGTTGGTACTTCAACAGACAGAAATACAGAAGGATGTACAGTTGGCTGTATTGTAGCACCCCTGTGTATCGCTTCTCTCAGAAGCAGTTTCTCCTTCTAATTGACTGCAGATAGTAGATCTCTTCCTTTTAGAACAGTAAAGGCCAGAAAGTCATAAATGACAGCAGGCTGATTGCGTTTCCCTTTTATGACAACTTGCATAGATTACTGGTTCTCTGAAAAATATCTCTGGAGTTTTAGAAACTTCTGATACATGGTAAAACTATCTAGAATTAACAAGCATTTCTGTGCGGCAGCTCTTTTACACACCAGTGTAGCGCATTGGAATTACCTTTGCAGCTGATTTTCAAACTATATTTAGGCTTTTTTTAGCCTTAGCAAAAGCTAAGACAAAGAGTAATCAACTTCATCATCTTCTTTGGAATCCTCAATTAATACATCAGTTACAGTGTATATAATTATAAAATAATTTCCCTTCTTTATTTGGGAAATACCATTTTGTGGAATGGAAGAGCTGAAGTTAAAAAAGGCAGTTCTATATATTGTCTGCATATCTCTCAGGAATATTATCAAGAGAAGTTTCAGGAACGTTGAAAAGAATAAACATAAATTAAAAAAAAATAAGAAATCCAGTGACCCTTAAAGAACTAAAGATAGAAATACAGTAATAAAGACACCAGAGATTTGACTCAAAAGATGTGTTATACTCCTGCCTCTTCTAATGTTTTCCCGTGTAGTTGCAGGCAAATCTCTTTGTCTGTATTTCCATTAACCTTCAAAAAACAGCAATACTGATTACTGTTTTGTTTTGGTTGTTTACTTAAGCGTGCTTACTAGAGGCACTAGAGAAAAAAACAGCCATTTTTCCATCAATTCCTGGCTTATTGTTCCTATGCAAGCTTTTCTTTGCTTTCCAGCCGTAGAAGTCAAATACAGATCCTGCAAATCTACCAACTGCAGGAAAAAAAGTTTGGCTCCCTCTTTCCAGGAGGCCAGTTTGACAACAATTTTAATCGCTTTATAACCCATGGTGCACCATTAGTTGGGGGATGGAGCATAGATCTGAGTTAAATAAAATGCCACTCAGTCAGGAGTCCTTTGGAGCTGTTACCATTACAATAAGATATTTTTATTACTGCATGAAAGTATTGATTTACGGGCACGCAATTAATCCAAAGAATAGTCACGTTTACAACACAGAAGAAAGAAATATACCAAAAAAAGAAATATAAATTTCTTTACAATGTATTTTTTACAATAGGCAATGTTTCTAATGAATAAAAAACTATATCATAAAAGTGAAATGATAGGTGTAGTAACTAGCAGTAAGACAGTAACATCGTATAAATTCTATTGTTTTCCAGGAGTTTTTAAGTTCTTCACTGCCAGATTGCATTTAAAACCAGGCCCAATAGCCTTTGTCTTTCACACAGTTTTAGAGGAATCTCCTGAATGGTTCAGGCATTCTTCTACTCTTACACCTTGGTGCAATGTTGACACAGAATTTTGTCCAAAACACACAGCAGACTGCCTCCTGATTGACATGTATCAATATTAACCCATTTCTTCTAATGGTATTCTGAATGGATTTTTTTATTTTATGGACCATGGAAGTTATCAACACCGTATATCTGTTACTGAATGGATGCCAACAAATACTGAGGATGCAGATTGCTTTTTATCTGTATGAAGCAAACCCTTTATTAAAGATGCATTGGCGCTACTGCTTCCATTTTACAAATCAGAAAATTGAAACATGGAATGTGTAAGCTATTAAAAGATTTGCAGGCAGAACACAGCTGTCCTGTATGGTTACTTGTTAGCAGAGCATGCTCCTTCCACCAGATTTTTCTGGTGATAATTACAGTATAAAAGGCTGACCTAGCACATACAGTAGATAATTTATCACTTCAAGGTGGAAATATAGATTATTTTTTTTCTATCCCATTGTTTTTCAACTGTTGTCACTTTCATACACACGCACGCAACTAGGGTCTTCCTTGTGAATTGTTCCATTTTTGGCAGGAAAATAGGTGAACTTCCAAATACTCTCTCATTATCTGTTAACAATACAGAAATAGAACAAGTTCACTGACACTGTATTGTATATTATTGACACTGAAATGAAAAGATTGAAAGTCTTATTATCAAAAAATGAAAAGTTGTTGTTTGGCCATCCTGAAACATATAATTTTGATTAAGTATGACCATTTAAAATTCTTTCCACTTAAAAGTTTTAAAGAAAGTTTGAAAGAAAATTGATTTCCAAGCTATACTCTAATGTTCTGAGAATACAAACATGAGTTTTTCAAGTTCTCTGGATCTTAAGGGGGAGGGAAGTACTTGGAAAAATTCTCCACTGGTGACATTCACTAGTTTTAGAAGAAATAATTTGGTTCCAGTGATGCACTCTTAGCTCAGTGCCCCTTCCCTGACATTGGTAAAAGTCTCTGCCAAATACCCCAAGGTTTTAAGCACTGCTTAAGCCTTTGAAGGTTTCAGTGGGTCTTAATTACTGCCAGAGTCCTTATGCTGGTGCACAGCCTGGGGTGAATTTCACTTTTGATGGCGATAGCTGTGAATCTGTCAGCTTTGCGAATGTGTGAGGGGGGCAGAGCAGGGTGCTGCACTCCCCAGGCAGCTGCTGAAAATGGGGAAACAGAACTGCTGCACTGGAATCAGGGCTATGTGTCAGCAGGCACCACCGGGGTGGGTGGGGGTGTGTGTCTGTCCATCCAGCTGTCCCATGGCATTTGACTCTCCTCTTTCTGCCCCGGAGCTTTCTGGGAATTTTAGGTGTTTTGGAAGGCACGTTTCCACCATATGGAGCACCTCTGCTACAGGTGTCAACCCTAGAAGCATGAACACTGCTTCTTTTTCTCCTCTTAGTAATTCCTCTGTTAGCCACAATTTGCCATGTAAACGTGGCGACTAGTAGTTACACTCGGGAGTCTTGAAAGTAAAAAGGTTATGGGAAAAAAGCTTTGCAAATGAGAGAGTGTAAATATTGAAATGCTTTGAATATTGCAAAATCAAGAAATTACATCTGTAAAGCAACAAGCATTTAAACCTTGTACTAAACTTTTAGTCTTCACAGAAAACACATGACATCTTGTTCTCTATTACTATTATTGAGAATGTTTATCTTAATATTTTTGAAGATTCAGCCCTATTCTTTGACAGGCTTTTCAAGAATGGATAATAAGCAAAACAGACTTTTTTTTCCCTGCTTCCTAGAGAGTTTAAAAACAATAAGAAATATTCAAACGTTTTTTTTCTTCATTTATTGCCTAATGTTGAATAATATTTTCTTTGCTTATTTTGTCATGTGGCGACTGAGTGACCTAATGATTATTTAGCTAAGAACAGGCACAGTAAAATAAATCAGCTCTTCTGAGCGTTAGCAAAATTTGGGCTTACTTGCTAAAAAGATTGCTGACCAGTAGACCTGCAGGATTTTTCACAGCGATTCGTGTCGCCTCCATGCTGGCGACATAATCTAACACTACCCCAGAGCCAGCAAGAGGGGGGAGGCAGTGGTGCTGCTCCATGAAGTCCCTCTCGCTGCACAAGAAGCAGAAGCTGCAGCATGCCCTACGTGCTCTCCTTTACACCTTGTCCCCAAATGCAGGTACATTGGGAGGCCCCTGCGGGTCTGGGACCTGCGAGGTCTGTGGTAGGTAACAAGAGCGCAGGGCAAGGAGCGGGGACCAGTCTTGCATTGCACCCACATGTTTTAACTAGTCCAGTCTGCAAAATAACACAAGTACTTCTTTAATCTAGTCATCTCTAGTTCAAATAAATGTTACACCTTTCTTGCCAAATTCTTAAATAAAAAAAAAAAGGGGGGGAGATGGGTATAAAAGCAGCAATTGCACTGTATGTTGGACTTCTGGGTGGATTGAGGTGGTTTGTTCTCAACGTACCTCTGTCTATCGAGTAACATCCACTGGGACCAAGATACCTTCCTGAAAAATTGCTCTAGTTTCTTCTCTATCTGGAGAAAAAGACATAGCCATATTGTGGTGAATATCTCTACATAAGGAATTTTTCTCTGTGTTCCACTGTCTCACGCTGTATATTCTGGAAATCAAAAACTCAATGAAGTGTGTTAAGAATGGAATAGCCTCCCACTGCTTTAAGGCACCTCAGATATAGACTTAGTCTTTCCTGAACTCCTCTTTCTTCCCTGTTAAAGTGTTTCAGAAGACCTTTAAGGTCAACTGACCCACGCTTTTTTTATTTAGATCCTTTTCTGTCATGATTTATGGTTTTAGCACTGGGACATTTTGACTGCCAGTAAAATACTCCTTCTGGCCACTCCACATCTCCTCACTCACCCCCTTCGTGTTTCTGTGATCCTCATAAAGTGTCTTGGGCTCCCTTTAATACTTTCTCACTTTTCTGAACTCTGTTTTTACCTTCCACCAATTCCCTTGTGCCATCCCCATTCTGTCAGCTCCCTTAAAGAACATTTTTCTTGCTGTCGTGCTCTTCCTCCTCCTTGCCTTCTTCCTGCTCTTGCACATAAAGCATACCTGATTGTCTACCTGCAATTTTTTTCGATAAACACAATCAAATACAGAAAACCCCATAACTGAAGAAGATCGTTTAGCTTTTATGATTTCCTCCAGCAATATTTGCAGCCTTGACATGAATTTATTGGCTTTTACTGTGGAAGTTACAAATATGGGATTTGATTCTCCTTTCATTTACACCTAATTTAATATAATTCCATTTGATTCAGTGAAGTTATACTTAATTACAGCAATATAATTGTGAAGTTAATTGAACTAGGAGGTCAAAAATTTGGATCTATCTTCTTCCAAGCCTTTGTAATACAAGACAGAATATTCCCGAGGAGAAGTTAAGTAGAAGAAATGTTACAGCTTGGGAATAGCTTTTTCTAAAAACTGTTTGCAAGGCTGTCGGCTATGCATACATTTCTTTCACCTCTTAATTTTTTCCTTTCTGTTAACATAAGTCCAGGATATATCATAAGAATTTTTTAATGCTGGGCATAGCATATATTGATCTTGTTGAGGACATTTTCTGCGGGTAGATATGAAAAGAAAAAGTGACCACTGAACCATATATCCGATCAAAACTGAATGAACTAATTTAGACTGCAAAAAGAAATTATTGTCATACATCTTGTTTCCTTCTAATATTTCTGACCATGTTAGTTCTACATAGAAACTCAAAGTAAAAAAAAATTAAAATTTCAGTTTAACATGCGAAAGAGGTTCCAGAGTGTGTGCAACGGAAGTGACTTTGTACTGTAGATCTTTGGATTTGTATTTCCAAAGAAAAAACATTGATGCTGATTAATACAGACTTCACATTTCATTTCTGCTTAGAATAAGTCATGAAGTTTTAGAAATATATTATTTTTTTAATTCTGTCATCAGTGCCAGTCGTGACATAATTGCAGACAAAAAAAAGCCTGCATATCTTACTAGAATCAATGGAGACTTCGGCTTTGGTAATTTACAGGAAAATACCATTGTTTTTGCAATTTATAATATAAAAATATTTATTCAGGCAAACACTTACTTCAAAATTACCTAATAGACTCTTATCTGAATAGCTGCTTGATAGAAAAAAGGATGGTTCATAAAAATACTTGATAAATATTAAGTATATGTACGGCTAGTAAATGAAAAGTATACTACTAGATATGCTATTGAAATGCAAGTAGAGACAGTTTGAGAAAAAATACAAAAAGAGATTAGAAGTTGAAAATGGGACAGAAAAGAGACAAAATGAGGTGAATGATCTTGGAGACAGGAAGAAGATAAAGCAAGAACTCCTTATAAATGCATTGCCATGTGCAAAATTGTCACAAGCTAACACTAGTTCTTCATAATAACTAATTAAATAAAACAAAGGATCTGATTTTTTCAGTTCTGAATCCTGTCAGCCTTCTACTTCGTTGCAGTACCTTGTGGTGTTGGAGGAAGTGGGGTAGCTTATGAAAATGGTTTAAAATTTATTTGGTGTAGGTACCCTGGTCCAGTACTTTAAATCTAACTTTCCCATTATCTAACTTTATACACATTTCAACACAATATTTTTTAGTTTTTGTCTCAGTCCTGGTCTTGTCCAGAACTATATTTTATCTTGTTCAGCCTTACCATAGTTTTGTAATGTTCTGCAGCCTCATCTCAAATCCAGGCAAGTTTATCACCTTCCAGATGCAGTTTGGAAAAAGATGAATGCGTATGCAGTATAGGTGAAGCATGTGATTGTAACATATTATCTTCATGTGTTGCAAATTTATGTCTTAAGGGGAATCCAACATGCAGTTATTGGTGTTCTAGTGCTAAAGAGAACTTTGAGATCAAATACTTCAAATAAAGACCACTCTGATGATACTACTGACCTTTAATTTTAGTGTATGTTTTCTCATTTTCTAAAGACCTTGAAGTCAAGCCAGCTTTAAAAAACTATCTCTTTTTTTTTTTTTTTTCTGACTTCTTTGAATTATGCACCGGTATCTCTGCATACACTGAGGAAAAAAAACAGAGTACTTTAAAATTTACTGATTTAAATAAATTTATTATACATAGACTATAGAAGTTTTCTCTCTGTTTTCCCCATGTGCTGCAAAATGTCACTTTGGGAGATGTAAAGAAACGTGTATATCTGCTGCTTCATATGCTTAAGAGTTAACCACAAATAGTGTGAAAACAAAGGAAAACCACAAGCCTCCTCTTACGCACTTTAACACTAGTTATTCTTTGACGTTTCGTATGTATTTCATTTTTGTTATGGTGGAAGATGGGTGTTCAATTCAGCAACAGTCCTTCATATTTGTTCCTCATTATGTCATTTTACTTATTGTCATGTTGTGTTATTCCTTGGCTGGCTAAAAATTGCACACCTTTTGAAGAAAGGCTTTGTTTCCCTGGTTATTATAAAAAGGAAAGATACAGAGGCAAGGAAAAGAGAGGAGGCTTAATCATAGGCAGCCTGCTTCATTTCTGGCAAATTGATTAATGTTGTTTTGAGAAATCAGACTTTGTTCAAATAAAACTGCTGGCTCAAATAATGTAAAAACACTTGAAGCAAATTGAAAGCTGTTATTAAATATCTACTCCTTACGTGTTGCAAAAACACAGTCTTATCCTATGTTAACGTTCACTTTGCTAATATGAAGACAACTACCATAACTAATATTACTAAAGCAGTTCAGGAATAGGAAATCTACAGTAACCTGCGGGTATCTTTCTTCTTGTGGGATGTCTTCAGGTAAAAATGTGTTTGGATATGGACAAAAAACCAAAACTAACTGGTGTCCCAGATAAACTGGGAATGAAACACTTTAAATGTCCCTTTTCTTTTAGGGTCACCTTAAAATGGAGTGTTCTAGACCCAGTTTTTTTACAGTATCAAGCATTCTGGTTTCATGCAAATCTTAGAGCCCACTCTACTCAGAGACACTACAGCTATCAGGTGCACATATTGTGTGTTGAGATATATCTATAAAGCAATCAACCATAGGTCATAAAAATGTAGAATATTTGGTTCATCTACAAAGGATTTTTTCAAGTTGTCTGTTACTAATATTGTAATAAGATTTAAAATATTTTTATTTTTAATTTTAAAGTAAGTTAAATTTAATCTGGTTTTCAGATTAAAACTTCACAACCTTTAGATAGTTTGGGCTTTCAAATGTTCCAAAGTTCTCTGATTTATTGATTTTTGGTAGCTTTTTTTTTAACAAAAGCAACAGATGCCCATTCCTTAGCTGTCTAAAAATCAACTGTGAAAATTCCACTTAATTTCACAACAAGGACCAAATTACAAAGACAATCACTTCACCTTCAGGATTGCAAAGTTGTAAGAATTCTAGCTTGATTTATATAATTCAGAGATAACAAAATGAAAGTGACGATGGATAGCCAGCAGCTGTATTTGACTCCACAATGTCTTTGGAACTAAGGCACAGAAATAGGAGTCCACAGCTACTTAAAAACCTCTGCTACAGGATCCGTTAAGGGACATCACCTTAACTGCAATGTCCTCTGAAAGCTGAGCAAAAACATGGTGTATTTTGCCAAATTTATATTGTTTTGGGTTTTGTTGCCTGTTCTGTTAAGTGTGTCTTGCACAGTTCTGGCAACTGGGTAGAATTTCCAAAGAGCTTGCGATTTCTTTGAGGCACATTTCTATCCCATTCAATAATTTATTTAGTATATAATGCTGCTAAAATTTAAATAGGCGTGAAAAAAGACAGAAAAGCAATAATAGATGTATTGTCCCATTAGTGCAAGTGGGGCAATTACTAATTCACAAATATTGAAACAAGCACTGATTGAGATAAATTCATTTCTCATAATTTAATAATGCAAACCACACTAGCAGTGACAACCTACTGCTATTGGCAGTAAAGCATTGTGAATTTTAGTACAGAAATGTAAAGTTGTTAACATTTTTTCTCTGCATTACATAAAATTATGTTGTTAAATACTTCTTTGTTTTATCTCTTCTGTCTTGCATTTCTTCCACTATTTTATCTATTCTAGAATCTTTGAGACGTGTCCTTCCAGCAGACAACCCTATTCTGTTAGTCATGAGTGGTTTTGTAGTTGAATGCCAAAGCAATTTCAGGGTTTTATTTTACCCATTCCATATTTCTAAATGGCATAACATTAATGTGACTTGGTGTCATTTAGTCATTCATCAACTGCTCTGAGTTTAGTTTTCTTATTAAACAAAGAGGTTGCTTCATACTGGAAAATAGTGCAGTGACTGTTTCTCTTAAAATTATTTAGTAAATTCTGATACATTTAAAGCAGAAGAGAGAAATTGGTTTTATAGTCATCCATATAAGGCTAATGAAAATGAACAAATTTTGAGAATGCAAAAATCAGTGTCTTTATAACTTTTACTTCTTAGCTGATAAAATGCCTTATTTTGAATGTAATGTAAATGACCCTGTAAGTCCAAACTTCTACCAAGAAGCTTCATTAAAGTACATAAATTACTACAACTGTCAGAGATGGCATTAAGTATTCAATAAAAGTAGACTTAACACAATTAATAGCAATTAAAATTATACTTTTATGATGTCAGCCACCAGCACTGTAAAGACATAATTGCCTGTAAGGACTTCTCTACCATATTTATCCTCTAAAACTGTCCAATTTATATGAAAAATGCCAAAAACATATCCCAAATGGGTACCATTATCTTCTTGGATTTTTAAAAGTGATCTGTCTTTATCCAGCCTGTGCACATTAAGCTAATTTACTTTAATTAGTTTTTTCCTCATTGTCTTAATAGGCATGTTGATAAGGTTTTATGGGGGAGGGGGAAGGGGGGATGTTGATTTTTTTCCCTTCTCCCAACTGCAGATGTTAAACTTTACTCATTAAATATCTTTTAAGAGACTATTACCTGAAATCCCACACTTGGATTTTTGCTGTTTATAGTCTCTCTTCTGTCCAGTTGTCACTTACAAACTTACTGAATAATAAAATCTTTAGTATTTTCAGAAATGTAAAGCAACTGTGCTTTGGTTAATTAACTGGTAATTAAAGAAGAACAAACAACATTTTGGGCTGGGCTGTGAAAAGGAAGTTTGCTCTGGATGTAACAGATTAAGTGACTCTTTCCTAGAAAAGTAACTTACATCTCTAACATACATAGAATATCCATGGAAAAAATGCCAAAGTTTTCAAGCAATACTAAGAACAAAATACAAAGATGTAATCACAGGTTGGTGTCTGACTTTGAGATCTAGGCTCAGCCTTCTAACTTAAACACCTGAAGTTAAGTTCTTACACCTCCCCGTGTAATTGGGAGCCCTGTGTAATTGATAGCAAGAGGTGAGCTCCCAATCTAGGCGTTTGGAATTGCCTTTGGAGACGTAGAAATCACTCCGTTGACTGTGTAATTGAGTTTCTTGTCTTTCATCACTGAACTACCTCAAGTCTAGATGTGTGAAGTTTAACAGACTGTCTTACTCTCTATATTGTCTTCTAAAATATCCTCTATTGATCAAATAAAGTTTGCAAAGGTACGTCCAATGTTTTGACAGCATTTCTACAGGTCTGTTTTTATATTGTCTTAATGTTTGCATTCTGTAAATTTTCCTTATACAAAATGTGAGATGCCAAACCATTAGCATGGTTTTATCGGATTAGACTATGACATACTAATACCTTTCCAAGTACATTTGAGGTCTAGTATGACTGTTTTGCAATACACAAAAGACAAATTGATATCTAATTTTTCTTACTGGGTGGATAGTTCAATTTTAAACCAGCATCGCCACACAGTCTAAAAATCAATAGCCCATAAAGATGCAGAATGCTCAGAATAGGATTACATACAAATTTATGGGAGTGATTTCTGATTTTGAAACTCAGCAATAGCCATGTATGTATTTTGAAGTTGTGCAGCCATAGAATTTTAAAAGTGTTTAGGATTCTTTAGAAATGAAAACTTTTTTTGCCAGAAATCCCTCAGAAAAGCACGTTTTTAATGATGAATAAATATTAAACACTGCAGAACCAGCCCCTGATTGAGCTGATAAGTTTAAGAATAAGAAACTTCAACTTCATTTTGGACACCATTAAAATAACGAGCTCACTTCCTGCTCTTGAGCATTTCCATGAATTTGAAGAATGCCAGAGACTGATATCCTGATGCATAACTGATAGACAACTTTAGAAATAGGTAACAAGGACTTTATGAAATCATTTTATACTCATGGGATAAAATTATTTTCAAAGTGATTAGAAAGAATTCTTGGTAACTAAAGTATTTGCATCAAGCAAATGTAAAAGTACAGTTGGGGGGGTTAATCCCTATAATAGTGTATTGCTGATATCATATTACATCACATTGACTTAATTATTCATAATTAATTTAGAATACTTTTTTCATCATGTCTATACCTTATGCTAGAGGAAAGAAGTTGATTAGTTATATGTTTCCATACTGAATTACAAACCTACCCCACAGGTGATTTTTAAAGAGGTGGTTTTGCTTTGCTAGCCCAACTTGAACTTCGCAACACTTGTAGTAAGACTCAATAACCTGCTTACTGACATAACAAAACATAACTGTTGAATCAGAGACACATTTCATACTCTTATATTAATAAAAGAAAACAAAAGAACTTTAACTGGTAATTTTCATGGCTGAAGTCCTTTGTTCCAACGCAAACTGAAGGTGAAACAAGCTTATCAATAAAATTAGACTAAGTCAAGATAAAATGATCCTATGTATTGTGCATGTGCTTCTGTGTATGTAAATGTTTTCAGTACACTATAAAATTCTGAGATCAGCTTCTATAATAAGTAAACTTTTCAAAGTCTAGTCACTGGTTATTTTTCCGTATAACTATTCTTTAGTAACAACAGGCAAGAATTAAAACAAAGTAGGGGGAAAAAACCCTAAGTGCAAGAGTAACACAGTTCTATTTGAAAATGTCAGTTGTTATCTGAGATGGTTCTAGCGTATTGTGAATAAATGTACAGTTCTGTCCTGTAGAAGGTAAGGTAAAGGCCTGAAATTGTCTGTTCTTATTAGAAATTATAGCAAGCTAGAGAAGCAAAGTAGATGTTTGAATTTTTTTGGCAAATGTTTGAAAAGTTATAATAAAGATTTTAAGGTAACTTTTAAAGGAGACCTGTCATGTAGGAACACTCAACGTTGTTTGTAACAAACTTCCTTGAAAATGTAATGTATTACACCCCTGAGATCTAGAAACTGCTAGCTTGTTCTTGTTATGTGCTAACATCCAAAGGTTAATCATTTTCTGGTCCAAAACCTAAACTTCAGACATAACACTATCACATGAAGGAGCTGAACTTCCATCAGTCAGTTTAGGTGGTGTTCAGTTCCAGACTTTTGATATCCTGAATTTGGTATCTGATTTTGCATGAACATCCCTGCAAATCCATCATCAGTAAAAGTTGCGTGGTAAGAGTATAAGAACAGAGCCAACGTGTACAGCGGCTTCTGGAAGCAAGTCAAATCATACTCCTAGGGAGTAGCACCTGAGCCCCCCGTAGAAGTTTTGTCTATAAGATGTATGTAACTTAGGCAAATTACACACCAATTTTATATTGCCTGCTTCTCAGCGATGTGATTTGTAATTCATTTAGACTACTTCTGCATCTAGTATTTATCTAATAAAATCACTTGTCATAATGGAATTGACAATTGAAACTGATGACATCGAAAAATTAATTACCATTAGAAAATAAGTCTGGGGGCTTTCTTATGAAATCAAAACCATTCCAAGGGAAATGGCATAAGGAGCCATAAGTGTTCTAGATGGTAAATTAGCTTCTATATAACTTATAGATCTATCTATAGAAGATCAGCTTTTTTATACGTTTATAAGATCTGCCCTGTCTTTAGCTTTTTAGTATTGCAAAATATTTTCTTTCAGTGATGAAAAGATATCAAGAACTTATTTTCTGCGGTTTATGGTACTGACATTAATCAAGAAAGGTCTCAAAGATTGGTATAACTCTGGAAATCAGATAAGGCCACCAGTGAGTATACAATCGCTGTATACTTAAAAATTACTTGAGTATTCCTCTGTGTTTGACCACATGCACATACACATTTCTCCTACAGTAGTAACTGAAGTCTGGTAGAACCTAATAAATATTTCTTAAATGACTCTGATGATCGTATAAGAGAGGTACTAGAACATTGAAGGTGGTTATTTTGCACAGTAATACTAGGAAATCTGGATGATTCACACTATGTAAGAAATTTCAGGATTAAACAAGGAACTGAAACCATAAGTTTAAAAGGTTGAGAATTTTTTAGCCTTTATTGTTTTATTAGAATTTACAATGTTATACCAGAGTCTTGAAATCAACTAATACAACAAATCTTCTCAGTGGTTTCCAAATATTTAGCTTCCAGTTCCTAACAGAAATACTTTATATATATAGTCATGCATTACTTATTTTTGCATTTGATCCCATTTTTATTACACCAGTCCTCAAGGTCATCCATTGTTTCCTGTATGATATAACAGTCCTCTTCTGTATTGGAGCATCTCCACTTACATTGTGTCATCAATACATTTCATCAGCATGCTTCTACTATTTTTTCTGACAAGGCCACTAATAAAAATATTACATCACATAAGGGAAAAATCGGGCTCTAAGAAACTCCTCTGTCTGGCTTTTACCACTTCCAGCAGGTACCTCACCTTCAGAGAATTCCTTACCTATCTAACGGCTGTTATCTTGAGCTCAGTTAATGTGGCATTGGTTTACTAATGGTGATGGATGAGAGCTACTGTATTTCCTATTTCCAGAAAGGAAACAATTACTTTATTAGAGGAACCAGGTTAGTCTAGCATGATTTACTTTTGATGCATAAGGTACAAACATTTTGAGTTGAACAAGGAGGAGACTGCTAAAGAAAGAGTACCAGAAGCATTTCTGGGCAGTTCTTCCCTGTGTATACCAGCTCACCACTTGGCAATCAGTGGCTTGAAGTGTTATTATGTCAGAGGTCAGATTTGGGTTTTTATGATTAATAGGTATCAATGAACCCACTAGGTCTTTTGAATTATTCAGGCCTTTGGGCTGCATCATCTTCTGATTTGAACAATTTAATTATGCTTTTTGTTTAGGAAATCTTTACATTTGTTTGTTAGAACTTCTCTTGTGATAGTTTGATTGAAAGATCCCTGTTCTAATGTAACAGCAATGAGAATTCCCTATATATCACTATATAGGCCTTTATTGTATCCTCCAATTATCTGTTTTTCAAGCTGAAGGACTCTGGGTCATTACGCAGTTCTTCCAGTATGGAATTACTTCAAAACCCCTCCATATTCTTCCTGCCTTCTCTGCCTTTTCCCTAGCTCTGATGCATTTTTTGAGATGATCAGAAATACAGCGTTCAACATGAATATACAGTGGATGGATTTACAGCATTTTAAAAAGTTTCCTGGTGTGGGTTTTTTCCCTAGCAATTTCTAATGTTCTAATGCTGCTTTTTTGGCTGAGGTTGGAAGCCGGTGCTTTTAGACTAGTCACAATGACTCCCAGGTTCTCTTTTTAAGCAGTATTTAGAATCCACCGTTTTGAATGTATAGGAAAGGGTATTTATTCCCACACACTGGATTGTATTTATTGACACAATTTCACTCATTCCACTTCTGTGTACCATTTGCAGCTGTTGTTTCAAACAAATAGCTCTCCCTGATGAAGCAGCTCATCACAGATGACTGTTGAATTATGTGTTCCCAAAGAAATCTCCAAAACTTTTATAAGGGCGATTACAGTACGGTAGTGATACACCTTTTAAAGTACCCTTAATTAGCAACGTTGAGTTGAGATTTAGCAAATTACAGTGATGTAAAATTGCAGCCCTGACACTGCAATGCCATGCAGTTGTCATGGAATAAGTAATCTCTATTTGCTTGCTCTTTGTGAGAGAAAGAGAGAGACAATACCTTTTAAAATCATCATGGTAGGGAAGGAGAAATAGACTTGGAGCCTGGATAGTTACATATAATTTTTCCAGATTACTATGGAGCTGAATGAAAACTTGCATACAAAATAAACCCGAAAGAGAATTAAACCTAAATTTTCTTCATTTCTATCCTTCGATTTCTATTCACTTCCTAAATATCAGCTTTCAGACTGCAAGTGCCATGGAGCACACGTGGGTTTTTTTGTTGGTTTGGTTTAAAATTTTTTGAAGGAGTTGTAACATTTTCAGGACTTCTTGGCTACTCCTACAAATTATCTTTTATACATATATATATAATCTAGCCAGCTAATTGAGATCAGTAAAAAACTTTCATTAATATCAATGGAGAATCAAGGTAGTAATGCATATAAAGCTATGCTACCTTTCAGCATAAAAAATGAAATTAAATGCCATGGCACAATAGTTCTGTTGTCTTTTGAAGATATCACAAATATAAATGCACAGAAAAAAACCATACAGAAATCAAGCTCTGTTTCTTCTAATGTCCTTATTTATTTTCAATAAAACTAAAAAATAAAGATCATAAAATCTACAAAATTAAATTATCTACCTTTAGTTACAAGAATCTCTGTCTTATCTGCCGGAAGAGAAATACAAGGTATAGAAGAACTTTTGATGGGACTTTCACTGTATCCACTGTAATTAGTTCAATGATGGTGAAAGAGTTAACTTTGATTTAGTACAGAGACTGCCTCATAGACTGTAATTGTTTTGGTAGCAATATATGTTCCATATACCGCAGTGCACAGACACCTGTATTAGGTTTCTAATTCTGCCACTTGCACATAACAATAAAGAGACCTTATCTAAAAATCCTTTGAAACATCATTAACGCTTCCCACATCCCAGCTGAACTTGTTGATTCTTGTCTGTATTAGTTGAGTCTGTATTGAAAAAAGTTAATCACATTTTGTCTTCTTTTACAGGAAATGTATGAATTTCTTAAACAACTTGAGACCAATAAAAAGACATAAATTAGTTCTAGTCTGTGAGCAAACTTTTTCAGAATAAACATGTTTTCCACTGAGTCAAACACTGTGCTGGTCTTTTCTATTGGTATTTTACTCATAATAATGTGTACATCTCTAGGGTAAAAATGAAAGTATATATTTGCCATTAGGAGAATAGAAATTCTGCCAGTAAAGATCGTAATTCAAGAGCCGAAGCATCAGTACTTTGGCGCGAACAATGAAAGCTGCTCTTAGATTTCCTGTCAGTGCAAACTGCAGGAGAAAGGTGAATACTCCAATCTACCTAATGTTGCAGTTACTGTTGATTTTTTGCACATAATGTTGTTTTCTGATGAATCACACATGCACATAACTTGCTGTTGGTTTGCTCTAATTATCATAGATCATCTTCATGATTTGCCACTTGCAGCCTAATATGTTATGATAGTTGAAGGCATATGTCCTGGTTATAATTGGTTGCCCACTATTGATATGGGTAATGGATCTCTCCTGTGAAATACAAACAGTAACTAGATGCACAGCATGCAGGTGAGTTAAGTACCCACACTACCCAGGAATCAGCAGGTATTCTTCATGACTTAGTCTCCAGACATATCTTTTCTGGAAGCTCAGCATATCTCTAATTGCAATTATATTTTGTGTCCATCTTGTCTCAGATCTTAGGAAAGAGGTTTCTGTGTATAAATATTCAAGTATGAAAGTAAAAGGCAATACCAAGCACTTTTCTGCAGACTTGGAGAAATATAAATGGCATAGATCTTTTCACAGAATTCCCATTTATATGAATAGAGTTGGTCTCAAGGATAATTCACATCCTAAAGAGGAAAATCAAATCTTTAAACTGGAGACTGGAAGCTACATTTTGACATGAGAAGTCTTCATGTTACATGCTTAGTTCAGTGTAATCAACAGCATTAAGTTGTCAGTGGGCTGACTAAATTCTGAAAGGACTGTAGCTCTCACGCAATACGATTTCTGTGTTCTCCACGTGAACACAAACACTGTGGTTAAGTGCACAGTTGCTGTAATATCAACTTTTTTTCCTGATATCTAGCCAATGTGCGTTCAGGGTTGACACGGGCAATTACGTCCCGCTGGTGTCCATCAGTAACCGTATTTGTCTCGGACATGATTTTCCCCAAAATACATCTTGGATTTTAAAGCCTACCCTCTTTTACATGTTCTATTCAAAACAAGCCAGAGGCAAAATTTACATCCTCGCAAAGTACTATTGAATTGATAAAAAAAAATGCTTGAGGCAAATGTTTGTGGATCAGAATAAGGTTTTTAAATATTTTACTTGGTTTCTTTCAGTAAATCCAGTTACAGGTGTTGAAGAGCAAACCATCAAAACCTTCAAAGGCTTAGCCCCTCTTTTCTCATCCTTACTGTTTCACAGCTTTCTAAAATGACTTCAAAAATAAAAAGAAGTGCAAAGAACATTGCATCCACCACCACACACAGGTTTAGCCTAGGGTGATCAGTTTTAGTGAACAAGGTCTCATTTGACTTTGCGTATTTCAAAACTTAGACTTGGATATTACTTTTGTGACATCCATTGCAAGAAATCTTTGAAAAGAACAACTTGCATTCTATTAAATTCATTTTTATTTATTTGAGGCTTTTATGTTACTGCTAAAATATATGACACAGCAGTTTTCACTGAATTTTCTGCTCTAGTTACAACTTACTTAATACCAACCTGATCACCTACCAGACAGTGATTCTATTTTTGCATAACTTGCAGATTTGATGGAAATACATGACACAACACAAATTAAATTATTTGAAGGAAATGTGCAGTTCGTTATAATTTGTCAGTACCATAGAAATAGCTAAGTAGATACCACAGATACTACACAGTTAAAACACAATAGAGAAATGAGAGAACTTAGGGTTTTAGAGGGGAAGGGAGAGTGTTTAACACTTCAGAAAAGCTTTTCAGAGTCTGAATTAAGTACTGTGTGTCCATATGTTTAAACATGGGAACTGGTGAAATCTATGTATCACCTTCACTGATGTTGGCAGCTGGAATGAGAGGGCAAAAACCACTTTTAAATGTTGCATGTTTGGGCTGGGGTCAGAGTTGTGAAGGTCTTGGTATTGCAAAGCATTCATTTTCAGCATCTTGTTGGCTCTTGTTAGAAGTACTGCTTTTGATGGGCCAGAATTTAATCTCAAAACTGATTAAAATAGTAATTATTTGATTAATCAGTGAAGAAATAGAGTTCCTTTAAAAACCAGGCTCCATTTAATTAACAATAATTTGGTATTTTAGACGCTATAGATCTGAATACTAACATTCTTTGACAACTGGCTTTCAAATATATTAGGTTTCTCTCAGAACTGCCCAAGTTTATCCTGCTAAGCATTCAGCATTCATGTATGGTAAAAATCTCCTTCTTTTATCATTCCATGCATATCAGCTGTTCACAGCTTCATGTGAATGTTCATCATGATCTAAACACACAGATTCAAGGGAGGGGCAGAAAAGTGGGGTACACATACAATAATGATGATACAACTTAACTGAAAGTAAATGTAAACATGTAATCATTATATTCTTAAAATTGTCTTCATATACAGAGTCATCTTTTGAGTTTTCAAGAATATGTATCAATACATTTGTAGGTACAGCCTTGCTAGATAGGGTGCGTTTTTCTTAGTGCCGTCAGCAGCAAAACTAATCATATACCCTGAAAGCAGAAAAAGAATTCTCCTGTTTAAGGAATAAATCCAAGCTGAAAAATAAGGCATATTGTTGGTTTATGCTTATTCAGAGCTCTGTTGAAAAGTTAATAAAAGTGCAGAAAATAATGTAGTCTTGTTCACAATAATTTAAGCAATTAAATATTGCAGTTTGTTTTATTTTTTTTTTACCTTTACCCCTGTTTCTCTTCCAAATTTTACTCTTTGTTTCTATTAAGAAAAAGCCAGTAGATATTTCATAGTGAAAGTGTAGTTTGTTTTTCTGTTTGTTTTTGGTAGTGGACTTTGTGTGACAGTGTTGTGAAGTTGAAAAAGTTTCATGGTATGGAAGAACATGTGATTGGAGGAAGTGGTCTTTTGTTCACGAGAACCAATAGTCATAGCATGAAATTCATACCTACAAATAGTTTAAGCAAAGCCAGGTTTGATACGAAAAGGCGTGCACAGTGCTCTAATTATTACACATTTTTAACACATGTTCTGCATTATATCAGGGACACCTGTTCTTTAATGTTACTTTTTGCTGTGTTACTTTTCCTATGATACCAATTATTTTAAGCATGTACGATGAGTAACTGGCACCTTTACAGCTTTGAGGTTGCATCTCAGCAGGTTTCACCAGTAGTACTGTGAACATGAAAACAGTATGTTAAGGATCTGTGCTATGGAAAAAGATATCGTAGACATAGAAAATGCACTAAACAACCTTTGACTAAAAAAACCCCAGTCACTCATGTGCTGAAGTACATAGTTTCTAAGTAATGACACTTCAAGATTAAAATGTTGTATATTCCAAAGCTGTCTTTCCAAACTGTTGTTCAAATCTACTGTCAGGAGCTCTAGTGGATGCACCCCACTGTTAATAACCAAATGAATTAACAGCATGTTGAGGTTCTGTACACACCATACAGATATAGTCCTGATGCAACTAAATAAAAAATGCTGTTCTCTGTGTAGTTAGAGGGGAATCTTTATTACTAATATACAATTATTTATTGGGGTTTACAGTGAAAAGGTTGTGTGTATAGAGTTTACTGGTTTTGTCACACAAGCAACAGTGTAACAAGTTGGTACAGAAAAATTATATGTAGTTATATATAATCAAAGCTGTATAAAGCTATGGATTTATATAAATATATACACATATATAACTAGTTATACGTAACTATAGTATTTTACACATATTTGTTCTATGCACACTATATGTATTGTTACATATATACATACATTTCTGTATTTGAGTATTTAACTATATTCTTTTTATTTTAACTTTACATGAATGGTACCTAAGTGGATTTACCTGGACCCAAGAAATCTGTTCTTAATGCGCCTTTAGGTTTTAAATCGTTGTTTACATCAGAGCTTCTGTTCTCAGTGCAAACACTGGTGTCTGGTGCTTTGCAGGGCTGGGGTAACGGTAGGAGACTTGCTTACCACCATAGGCTGTAAGGTCCGCTCATTCATAACCGAACGAGGCTGGTGCTGAGAACCTGGTGTTATTTATTCTCCATAGAACTGCAGCTCTTAGCTATTTCTAATCCATCTGTTACCAACAACTTTGGATCAATTGTGCCAATGATTCAAGTCAATAAACTGGTAAATAAAAATGCCCTACATGATCCTTAGCTCAGGACTCTTTCCAGCTGTGTCTAGGCGCATGGCTCAAACACAATTTACAAAAGAGCACTGTTCACATAAGTTGCCAGGGTGCTGCTTTGAGATGATGATAGATGTCTAGCTCTATCCATTCTATTCCATATAACTTCTATTGAAATCCCGTGTGGAGGGTCCCATTTTGTGAGGAGGTACTTATCTGCTTAGTTTCTGTGCCATAAAGTGTTGCTTGTTAGATAACAACATCAACTCTACCTTACGCTAGCTCCTTCTTGATTTACAGATACTTGAGTCATGATTAGGGTTTTCAAGAGTCCCTACCAACAAAGGTGGACCAATAATGTTTGAATGGAAAAACTCACTACCCGCCTTTACCATTTCAACATATAACTGAGTGGGAGGTGAAGTCCAAGTTCAGTGCCTTCAGGGTGTAAAAAACTGAAAATCTGGTGTGCAAGGTATTCTTCCCCAATTAAAATCGATGTATGGTTTCTCATAGATGTTAGTATAGCAATATAATCACTAAAGTTCCAAGTTAATAGACCTTTAAAGTTAATAGTCAAAGAAATGGGATGTGCTGGATCATCTCAGTGTTTTATCTGGCAGGCAGCAGTAAAGTTTTATAAGCTTTTTTGAGTCACTTTTACATAAAATAGCATTGATGTTTTACAGTCTCTTCTATTTTACATTTTCTCCATGGGATGAAAGGTTCTGTCTCAGTATGCATAATAAATGTTCCACTGATTTTGTGGGGGTGGTAAGCAAGAATTACTATTTCTGGTGGATTCCTAGAAACTGATGCCATTGTCTAACCATAGGTGTCTTGTCCCCCAGGGATTAGGACCTACAGGAGACCTGCTGCCTCCTGGAAAGGCAGCTGAGGCCAGGCAACCATATTGCTGACCTGTTCGCTGGACTAGGGTCATTGTATGTGACCTTCCATAGTCTTCTTCCAGAAGCTAGTTAGGAACAATCAGATGAATTTTTTATTTTCTTGTTGAAGATTGGCAGTTTACCCATTCTGTTAAACAATAACTTCCTCTTCCTTTTCTCACACAGCAGTGCCTTCCGCGATGCTGGGATTCTTGTCCCAGCTCTGTTGTGAGAGTTTGTGCATGAGCTGAACTACTATAGATTAACAGTACAGTTTTTGAATTTTAAAATTCCTGATCACAACCCCTCTGCTGAATAGTACATTTCCCATTAAAACCAGCAGGCAGATTAATCAGACTGATTCTGGTGAAACTGAGAATTCCACATCTGAGCACCTCAAAAGGAGCTGATCAGGAATGAGCTTCCACTGCTATTTGTTGGACTTTAACTGGCTGCTATTTTCAGTTTTCCTTCCCAAGTTTCTGAGGGCAACGCGCTTTGATCATGCTCCAGTAAATGAAGATCAGAGCATCAAAGGGAGTTAAATATGTT
The DNA here is from genome assembly GCF_023634155.1 of Falco peregrinus. Taxonomy (NCBI): domain Eukaryota; kingdom Metazoa; phylum Chordata; class Aves; order Falconiformes; family Falconidae; genus Falco; species Falco peregrinus. Next base: position 3,449,056 of record NC_073722.1, read on the forward strand.
GGCAGTGTCACCAAGCTTGACTTTCAAGTGTGCAGCGCTAAGAATATATTCAGAAATATGAGTTAAGTGAATCAGGGCACTTAGACACCTAAGAAATGGAATCATGAAGGGAAGAATTTTGAAGCACAAGGTCACCTAAATCTAGGAATAGGAATTATTGAAGAGAGCGGAGTTATAAGAATTCCTGCTTTTTCTTGAATTTAAATATCTATTCATGACAGCTGTGAACTCATCACTTAGAACTCATCAGCCCACCCTCCAGAAGGGGAAGATTAAATTCCTGCAACTGAAAATACATATAGAAAACACAAGGATTAAATTTAAGATTTTTGCCATAGAGCTCTACACATTAACATTTTAGGTTTGCCTTCAAGCTCCTTCGTTGTCTAGGGTTCAGGATTCCTGAAGCAGGCTATGGTAGGATCCGTGGTGCAGATACTCTGGTGACACAAATAGGAACAGTCAGTCGGGACATTAAGCAGAAGGCTGTTTATTTTGTGTTGTGTGTTATAAACAAGCACAAAGGTCCTCAAATAGTGTGAATCTACAATTTGGTAACCAGTTACCAAGGATTAGGACATTTTTAATATTGAGCCTTTAGTTTTTCAGTACCTTGCCCCCATATTGCTATAATTATATTTTGGTATTTAAGCGTCTGTCATGTTTATATTGACTGTACAGTCAAGCTATGTATTCCTTTTCATTTAAAAAAAAAAATAAAATCATTTACAATCCAGGGCATAAACTTAGAGAGAGATGTGTTGTGTCTTAGTACCATGTGGGAGAGTTTGCACTGACTTTTATTATCCCGTTTTGTATTTACAGATACTGTAGGAAATGCCTTTTATGTTTCAGGTATAACTTGGGTGCCCAGATCCAATATCCATCCACATTTTCAGGCTGTAGAGCCAGTCAGTATTATGATCTAAGGCAGTATGCACTCTGGTTACCCCAGAAGGTAAAAATAGGATGTGGATCCTGTTTCTTAATCTCTGCCTGTCAGAAGTTTGGAGACACTATCAAGAGTTAACTTTCCTGGCTGTTGCGGATTAACCCCAGTAGGCAGCCAAACCCCACGCAGCCGCTTGCTCACTGCCCCCAGGTGAGGTGGGAAAGAGAATCAGAAGGGTAAAAGTGAGAAGGCTCATAGGCTGAGATAAAAACAGCTTAACGAGTAAAGCAGAAACTGTGTGCATAAGCAAAGCAAAATATGGAATTCCTTCAGTACTTCCCATAAATAGGTAGATCTTTAGCCATTTCCAGGAAAGCAGGGCTTTGTCGTGCGTGATGGTTATCTGGGAAGACCAACGCCATCACTCCGAACATCCCCTCTTTCCCCCAGCTCTTACTGCCGAGCACAACCTCCTGTGCTGTGGGATATCCCTTTGGTCAGCTGAGGTCCACCACCTCGTGCCCCCCGGCCTACTCACTGCTAAAGCAGTGTGAGAAAGAGAAAAGGCTTGAGCTATGTAAGCACTGCGCAGCGACAGCTCAAACGTCCCCGTTACTAACACTGGTTTGGCCACCAACCCAAAACATAGCACCATACTAGCTGCTACAAAGAAAATAAGCTCCGTCTCAGCCAAAACTACTCTTATTTGGATCATATTGGTACCCCTTCTTCTGGTTCTTTGATCAGTCAGTCCAACACCTACCTTTTGATAAGCCAAAAAAAAAATACAGAAAATGCTGAGCTTTTACACATCACATATTTTGCTTGAAATAAAAAAAATTACTGGTGAAATCTCCTTCACACTACATTTTTTAAATGGTGAAAGCACAGTGATATGAAAACATTTTGTCATGGGAAAAATATTTACACAAACAAAGGAAGTGTACATTTTTTTAACATTTGATCCATCATAAGTTATTATTATCACTTGCAAAATCGCAGCATTATTAAAGCTCAGAGAAAAATTGTGTAGGCTGTTTGGATTCTTATTTGAAAAGGATCTGTAGAAACAAATTGTTGTGCAGTTCAAGACGTTGTACTTTCTTTTTTTTTTCCCCTTCCCTCTTTGGCAGACAGTACAATGTGAACATTATTAGCATGTAAGAATGATAAGAATGAAACACGATTTTCAGATACTGTTGTTATTAGCAAGGGCTTTATTCCTTGTATCCATTTAATTTATTAATGCTCAGTCTTTATGCAAGAAATACTCTCAAATTCCTGATTATTAAAACAGAAAATCATTTTATAGTTAATTTCAAAACACTGTAAGCTTGTAAAACCTATGAAAAATACTGTCTGAAAATAGCTCTTGGTATATATTCTAAATGCTATTATGTTTCTTTTTCTTTAAGAAATAAGCATTATCTTTTCTATATGTTTTACGTTTATTACTGTTGAATATGTTGGTTTTGCAAAGCTATGGCAGGAGGATTTATAATGTATTTGCTGGTACATACATCAACAAAATTGCTAAATTGCAACTGAAAATTCGTATCATCTGTGCTAAAGCTAGGAAGACCTTTCTCTTAAAATTTATTTTAAACGCTCAGGACACATGATCAGTTTTCCACAGTAGCAGAAGGAAAAGAATATTCTCATGTGTGACCTGAAGGAACAAAATGTGAAAGTAAATGATGTACAATGAACATGGATCTCCAAAATGCCATTTTTACATTTAGTACTCAACATACAACCAATTCTTCCATATGGTTCAAACAAATACTATTGCATTTTACAGTGTAGTAACGTATCAGTCCAACAGCAACTATAATAAATATTTTATTACTGAAAATCTGCATCTTATTTAGACTTTAGGAAAGATACAGAGCTTATCAATACATTGTATATCACAATGCAAAGAGGAAAATAATTATACAGGAAAAAAATCTAATGTTTTTATTTTTGAAGTTACTGTGGTGTTTTGTAATAATAGTTAAACATTTAAAAAATAAAAATATGTTTAGTGACCAAATTGTTCCTAATCTATTTTCATTGCAGATTCCTGGATCATCAGACACCACATAGAAAGCTGGAGGTAAGATGAAACATCCTATAGACTCAGGCTCTGGTAGGAGCCATATATCATTGGTACTTTTGAAATGAAACGCAGTTGTCTACCTGACAGACTAGAGCAAACTACAAAGTCAGAATAGGCTGGTATGTGCTCAGTATACAGTGTTCTACTGACTTACCTGTTATCAATAATTTCTGCTGCAGTATCTAAATTACTGTTGTTGCAATAACAGTGTCGGTCAAAATACAAAATGTGACAAATTCATATAGTGCTAACTTTAACAGATGTATTTTGTTCAAGAAGGAAGATAACTTCTCTACCCTGTGACCAGACTTATCAAGTATAGAGCATAACTGAATAAATAATTAAATTCTCAAAATGACTATTAAATCTCTTGTGAGAGTTCTCAAGTTTCCACAAGAAACTACTCTTCCCTCTGTATGCCATATTGTGATGTTTTTTAATGATGCCCCTCTTTAGATTAATAATTTGCAAATGACATTTGTAGCCATGACTTCAACTCCACTGAAAGCAGAGTCCCAGAGCTTTGAAATGGCAGCTGTCGGTGCCCACTCAGAATTGTTTGTATGTGGCAGCCGTCTGGCCGTGAGCAAACCTTAATCTGTCTGATCAGTACTCACATAGCAACTGTACTGAATTGAAAAAGTACCTGGGTTTTGGGTTTTTTCCTTGGGTTTTAGCTCATTGATTTTTCTCAATGGTAACCAAAGTCAAGTAATTTAAAGCTGTGAACCTCACAAAAAGGTTCATTTAAAACCATATTCTGCGTCTTGTGACACCAAATGGAAAGTGTGTTCTTCTATATGACTACAAAAGATTTTAGAACAGTGATCAGATACGCATTCTGCTCATTAATGTTTGTACAGTATCCTGCCTTAAAAGAGCTAGAGTTTCCTAGAGCAAGTAATTCAGAATTCGACTGCACTCTTCAAGTTTAATAGCTTGAGCTCTTTGAGTTCCCCTACCTCCTCCTGATTGATGGTTTGTTTCTTCTTTTAATACAAAATTCAGTAAAATTTCCCACAGTGAAAAGGGTCTTTTAATTATAAAACACCAGCGTGTGGGAATGATTCAATTTACACATCAGAAAAGTTCAGTTACTTGACCATAATTTATTTTTTGTGCTGATCATTTACAGACCACAGATTCTTCTTTCCGCCCGCTGCACCCCCTTCTCACTTGCTCTCTTTCCATGAAAAAGAATAGAAATCTCAATAACCTGGAAAAGGCTTTAGATATTGTACCACTTCGTCACCAGAGCTACAGTCTTCGATATCAGACTTTTTTTACCAGTTTTTTATCCCTTTCTCATTTCCTAGCTATGTTGTAGTTTTTAATTTAAGTGCCTTCTGGAATTGCTGAGTCATACACTTTTTTCTTGAATGTGGCAAAGGGACAGTATAAGTAAGGAAAGGTAAGGTATCACACTTAGGGCACTGTGAACATAAGAAGTATTACCTAAAAAAAGATATTTGCAGTTCTGATGTTGCATACAACATAACTGACCACTATGGCCACCTTCAGTAGCCCTCTCCAGCACTTTAATTTGCCTCCCACAGAAGATAATAAAGCTCTATGCTTAATTTTTTTTTTTAAGGATTAATTAATAAATAGTGAAATAAAGGTTTGGAAGGAATGGAAAATTACTATGTATTTTCTCTATGCGGTGTTACCTGTCTTTGTTGGTTTCTTTTCAGAACATAGAACAACTCTTCTCCAGGCTGAACAACCCCAACTCTTTCAGGCTGTCCTCATAGGAGAGGTGCTCCAGCCCTCTGAGCATCTTCACAGCCCTCCTATGGACTTGTTCCCACAGGTCCATGTCCTTATGTTGAGGGTCCCAGAGCTGAAGGCAGTACTCCAGGTGGGGTCTCACAAGGGCTGATTAAGGAGGGAGAATCACTTCCTTCGGCCTGCTGGCCATGCCTCTTTTGGTGCAGCCCAGGATACGGTTGGCTTTCTGGCTGCAAGTGCACATTGTCAGGCCATGCTGAGCTTTTCACCCACCAGCATCCCCAAGTCCTTCTCAGGGCTGCTGTCCACCCACTCTCTGCCCAGCTTGTATTGATACTGGGGGTTAACCCGGCCCAGGTGCAGGACCTTGCACTTGGCCTTGTTGAACTTCATGAGGTTTGCACAGTCTCACCTCTCAAGCTTGTCAAGGTCCCTCTGGATGGCATCCCTTCCCTCCAGTGTGTCAACCGCACCGCACAGCTTGGTCGCGTCAGCAGACTTAATGAAGGTGCACTCATTCCCACTGTCCATGTTGCCAACAAAGATGTTGAATGGCACCAGTCCACAGTATAAATGCTTGAGGAACACCACTTGTCACTGGTTCCCACTTGGACACTAAGCTGCTGACCGCAACTCTTTTGTGACCATCCAGCCAATTCCTTACCCACCAGGTAGTCCACCCATAAAATCCATCTCCCATTTAAAGACAAGGCTATCATGTGGGACATGTCAAAAGCTTTGCACAAGTCCATGTAGATTAAGTCAGTCACTCTTCCTTCATCTGTCAATGCTGTAATCCTGTCATACAAGGTCACCAGATTTGTCAGACACAATTTGCCCTGTGCCATGGCGAAGCCATGCTGGCTGTCACGAATCACCTCCTTATTTTCCATGTGCCTTAGCATAGTTTCCAGGAGGATCTGCTCCATGATCTTGTTGGGCACCAAGGGGAGACTGACCAGTCTGTAGTTTCCCAGGTCTTCCTTTTTTCCCTTTTTAAAAATGGGAGTTATGTTTCCCCTTTTCCAGTCCATGGGAACTTCACCGGACTGCCACAACTTCTCAAATATGATGGATAGTGGCTTAGCCACTTCATCTGGCACTTCCCTCAGAACTCATGGATGCATGTCATGAGGTCCCATGGACTTGTGCACCTTCAGGTTCCTTAGATGGTCTCAAACCTGACCTTCTCCTATAGCAGGTGATAGATGGGTTTGAAATCATCTCTGCCATCAAAGCTAAGATCCCCATCTGAAGCCTGAGGTAAAAATCAAGTTAGCCTGTGATTCACAGACCTGAATTCCTGGACTGAATTGTCTTTCTGTACGGCCTACTTCCCACCCTCTCTGTTCAAATTAGGGTCAGTGTTAGTAACGGTGCTGGTTCCTGTCTTAAGAAAATGGCTTCCTTGAAACTGGAAAAACTTCTGTTTCTAGGTCCTTCTCAAAACCACATCTCACTTCTGAGCAGTAGCCCTAAAGACTATGTTTCATGTAAATGGTTCTGGAAGGATGGATTAGGGCCAGGATTCTGCTCACTTGGTAAAATTCCACAATTTTCTCCTATGATTATCACGGGAAATTTCTCTCTCTACCATTCTTAGTCATCAGGAATTCAGTGTACCCCCAGAGCACAGCTCTTGTTTAAAACTTCTCCTTGAGATGTATTAATTTATTAATCCAATCTCTCAAGCCAATGAAAATATTAAAGCTATTAAATTTTAGTCTGTTATCATCACAATCAACATCATACTTTTAATCAGAAGTGGCCAGAGCCATTTGATCTGTAATGAGCTCAATCTTGTCAGGCTATTAAGCAGTTCCTGAGCCTATCTAACTTAACCTGCTTAACAGCAGAATAAAGTGAAGAGGCACCTCCTTTGTAAAGCTCGGATGGCCTCAGGTGGAAAGTGGCTGCTAAAAAGCATTTCTCTTCTGCCACATGAGCAAGACCCTGAACCTCTTGGGATTCCAGCAGAAAGTGGAAATTAGCCCTCACTCGAGCCTCAGTGCAACCTGCTGGCATAGCCACGAGCAAGAGGCAGCAGCCACAGAGTTTGTGCTCTGTTTCACCTAGGCAGGGCTGACCTATCCATACAGGTCACCAAGTGACTCGGTATGAAGCGGTCGGGGAGATATCTATCTGGGTTGTAGACCTGGGGCTTAGGGACACGGTTTAGTGACGAACTTGGTAATGCTAGGTTAACAGTTGGACTTGGTGATCTTAAGGGTCTTTTCCAGCCTAAATGGTTCTGTGATTCTGTAATTTTTTATTCTTTTAATCTGAAAATTTGAAAACTTGCCTTTGTCCTTAGGAACAATTTCTGTCTGTACTGGTAGGATTCTCCTTTGGAGCGTGTGCAGAGGTAACAGGCAAAATCTTCCCTTTCAGAAATGGGAAAAACTGTGCCGAGGGAGGTGCTGCGTCAGTACAACCCAGGAGTTTCACTTACTGTCTTTTAGGGCTCTTTACTGTCTGGCAACACCTGCTTTTAGTTCTATACCTTGTTGCTATTAACAGAGATGTTGCTCAATCCAGGATCAGACAGTAAATATCCCAGGTGATAAATTCAAGAAGATACTGTTATTGCTAGTCTCCAAAATTTTATACTAACTGGAGAGTAGAATAATGATATTTTAGCTTCTATGTAGAAAAACAAGGGGTTTTTTTCAGAAAAAGATGTTTACAATGAAATAAAGCTGGGGGTTGTCAGGTCTTATGAATACAGCTGAACTAATTAGGGTGTGGGTGTTTTTAGTAGTGCATTAGATAAAAAAAGAGCAGGGACTTTTCCTTCAATAAATCTCCCCCCTCCCCGCCCCAATTTTCTTTTGCTCATACTGTTTATTACTTGCATGCCAAACAAGCAAAACAAAAAATAAGGAAATAAATTGAAGGTTTTGTTGGTTTCTTAAGCAAAATGCTAAATAATGCTGATAATCAGTTTCACTTTTGCAGCATGGTAATAACATGTCTAAAAGCAGTCCAGCTGATGCTTTGAGTTGCCACAAGTATTGCAGCCTTATTATTTTAAGATGCTCAATGATTTTTTGAGCCACTGTACTATTGTTTCAAAGAGCATTTTGTTATTTCCCTTCAAGAGGATAAAAACCCTTTCTTGCAGTTTGTTATGGCTCTTTGAACTACTTTTTAAGACTAATTTGTGATAGATATCATACTGTGATTTTTGTATTTAGTCTAGAGAATTCACCTAACCTAAACAGCCCAAGTCAGGAAGCACAGAAATCAGGAAAACCTGAAGCCAGTACTTCAAGCTGAACCAGAAGCTAGCGTAACTCAATTTTTCAGTGAGAAATTTGCTGGGATAACAAAGAACTGTTGGTGGGATGGGTGGGTGTGGTGATTTCTAACGTTCTCCCTTTGTGTTTAAAATTGTGATTTCTGCATGTATTGTGTAAAATAAGAAACAACATTTCAGTGTTTGCTGGTTTGGGGTAGATAGAGTTTAATGACCTCTCCAGGAAGGGGTGGAGCTTCCCAAAACTGAGATTTGACCTCCAGATCTACTCTGGTGGGGTTTTGAATAGGTTTGAGACCTTTCCTTCAGTTAAACACAATAGAAAGGGTCATTCATGCATGCTACTTGTCTGAGTTGGTGGAAAACTGATCTTGGGTTCAGTTGTATCCATATCCTTTTCTCCAGCATCTGGCAGATACGGAGTGTATGGCAGATAGGGCTCAGTATGCTTGAGGCTACTGTACAAATTATGTTGTTCACAAAACTCATTTTAACATTATAGTAAGACAAGCAGAAAGGTGAATGGAAGCTTTATGGGTGTCAGTAAGATGGTCATTGACCTGGTTGTCTTTTAGTGGCGAAAAAAATAAAACAAGGACAGATCATTTGAGTGATGCAAATCAATGAACCAAGTGGAACTCATTAGAAAACAGGCAACTGATTGGTTATACATAGACTTCCCAAGAATTGTTCAGCAGTATATGAATTAATGGTATTTATTATTTATAAATAAACCAAAATCCAGATGCAGAAAGCAGATGTAAGATACAAGCTCCATGTTAAGAGTTTAATTCACTTAATACCTGTGTCAGAGACTATGAAACAGTATAACATATATGCTTCATTTATTAACTTGTTATCAATCACATGAGTAATGCTGTTTATGTAAAAGTAGGGATCCTTAAACGGGTCCTACTGAGTTTTGGGAAAGTGTCCAAACATTGCAACTCCAGCAGCACACGTGAAGCTGAGTGTGAGGTGTGGAGTGTACTATACACAGCCCAATGCCTATTTGGTTTGGGGGTTTTTCAGTGTAACTTTGATATGTAGTATTTGATATTTTATACCCCTTTTGTCAGCAACAATGTTAACTATGCTATTAACAAAAAAAATATTAAAAGTGAAGGACTGTATTCCTCTAGTCTGCTCACTACACAGCTGGTAAAGGTAGTTATGCAGTCACCAAGACTGAACCTGCTGTAAGAGGCAATGCAGGCTACCTTCCACAAATATCTAAAAGATATGGTAACTGTGTCTAAGTCCAGGAGCTCCATGTGTGATTTTGGAGACTTCGCAAGTATTTCTATTACTGAATACATATCTGTCATGTGGAAAAAAAAAAAAAAAAGGTCTAATCTCAGCTGCAGATGCTGAGAATTACATGTCATTTCCCTTCGAGCAATAAATGCTCTTTTGTCTATCTAGATTCTGTTATATGTTTTTCACAATAATTCCTAACAGTGCTGTGCTATGTCATTAAAATATCAAAATCTAATAAATCAGCTGGCAATAAATGGAAAAAAATAGAAAGCCATAGCAAAGATTAGTGATATCTAAAAGTGGTTTATGGGTCCTAGTGGGATTCCTCCTTTTTTAACAACAAAGTGCAGAGTGAAAGAATATGCACAGCTTACTTTGTCTTCCTATTTCTTTTGATCTGAAAGAACAATCAGATAAGGCTGATTTCTGAAGACAGTTCAGAATGAACAGATTTCAGTTGCCCCCAGTGATAACCATCATTGTCAACAGGAGGCATTCCAGGTACTGACACTAGAGCCTTAAATGTTCAGATACTGAACATTTTATCTTTTATTTTAAAAACTACTGCTGGGAACTCTCTTTATAGAATGCAATGGATGACGAGTATTTAGAAGAAGAATGAACCCTGAAGGAGAATAAAGCCCAAACCTCAGAGACTGTCAGTGAACACCAGAAGGACAGAATAATTTAAGGTTAAGGTGGGGAATTTCATGCACACGGAAAACCTGAAGCTATGGAAAATGGAAGCATGGAACTCAGAAGTTACAGGCTACAAAACCAAAATTAAAATAGTTTAGATCCCCTGGCCCTAATGGGCAATTGTCCAGATTAGTGAATCAGTACAATCTGTTGGAGTTCAGCTAAGTGCTTTTTCGTAGGGAAGGCTCAGAACTTCAATATTTTGAGGTGTTGGTAATCAAAGTTGAGGTATCTGGATTAAACCAATGCACATCAATGCTAATAGCTGCCTTCTGTAAGCCACGTCATTTAACAAGCGCTGTCTAGTCCCCCTAACACGCAAGCTTCAGCTCTCCATTTTCAAAGAAATTGTTGATTTTTGGCATGGTGTGACAAGTTGCGGTTTACGTGACTCGCGTACGTTGTACAAAGCTCACTGAACATGGCACAGTGCTATGCAGGGTATTATTAAAACTCTTTACAAATACAATAATGTTTTCCTGAATTAAGGGTATTTACACCCTGCCTGCTGCACAGTGCTGATGATTATTTTTTAAGTTAGTAGCTAGGTAGCTTTATGATTATCTAGGTTCGTAATTGATAGCTTAACGTACCTCAAAACCAGTATAAAATGCACTACTATCACTCACCAAGAATAACTAATTTTGAATGAGCAGACACAAATGAATTCATAATAAGAAGTTTTCTATGTGCTTATCACTGCCATTACAGTTTAAAAATGTAGCTACAAAATGCATGTTATTCCATATCTAGTCTGCCTTCAAATCGCTTGCTCTGTGTACCAAACCCAGACGCGGCAGTCAAGCATGCCGACTCTAGTCCCCCCACTGGTGCAATTGTTGCTTTCATGGGGTTTTAAATAAAGTCCTTCACCTGTTTTTTAAACACATAATTTGGGCACAGCTCATCAGTTTTAGAGAGTTGCCAAAGATCATTACTAATAGGAGCTCCATTGCCATGTGTGTGTCCCTGACACACAAGAGAAATATGGAATTGTTAACGGTGAAACATTTTACTACTGGAGAAAGCAAAGGAAAATGTAAGCAAAGGTACATCATCATAGGAAGACAGGGTGGGTTCAAATGACACACCAACACTGGGAAATACAGGTGTAGCATGCAAGGTCACATCACTATCTGGTGTAGCAGGGGTAGAGTCGAGGAACTGAGTCAAACCCTACTGACATTTGTGAGCACGTGCACAACATTTCATTTGTTTAAATCTAAAGAAGTCTTGGAATTATTTGATTTTTATTAGAATCTGACTAGACTTGAGAAGGTGGTGAATCCTGTAGTCCAGTAGGATTTTTCAGGCTGTTGACACAGCAAATGCAGGTTGTGATGAGTTGATGGCTGAGTCTGTGATTGCAAACGTCTGTGGGTAGTAAAGAAGAAAAATCAATATATTTGAAAGTTGCAGACACTGAGGAGTATAGCTAACAGTCTCTTCTTTTCTTCTTCCCTTCATTATCTTGATTTATTCCTTAATCCTTTCACCAGTTTCTACTTGTGTGAGGAGCACGTGGTTTTTCAAACTCATTCAGTACATCCCTTTGGGTTGGCTGTAACTAAAGCCACTGCAGCTAAGCCAAGTTACTGCCAGCTCTGACCTGCAAGGAAAATGCAGTCCCTTAACTTTCCTGTATATCCCTCAAAACCAACGAAAGTCTTTCTGCAGGAAGATCAGGGCAAATAAAGTTAGGAAGCACTAGATGACTTTTGGGCAACTCCATGTGTGTCTCTCTGGCATTCATTTTTTCCACTACTCAGCAGTGATATTTGTTAGGTAATGATCCAGGAATACAGTTTTACACGAAGAGCTGTACATAATGTGAACATAAAAGGGTTGCTTTGATGGCAGGTGTGGAATACGACCTCTCAGTTACATAACCTGAAACAAATCTTTCAAATGAAAATGTGATATACCAGTTGCAAAAAAGTTAAACGAATATCTGTTTGGCTTGTTGTGTTTTACTGAACAGTTTCTAAATATATGTGCATGAAGCCAATTGAAAAAACTATAGAAAATGTGTTGCAAATACCTGTAAACTTTAAGATGGACTCTAAGTTGCGTAGAATTTGGTTTGTGATGGTGAAACATATATTAAACAGAGGCATTTAAACTGTAAATCCAGTGAGAGTGTCCTCTTTAAATAAGCATAACCCAAATTTTAGCCAGCTGAGCCCTTCAGAATTTTGACAAGACTTGTGTGTATCGGGCAGATAAATATGACCATGGCTCTGGTGTTCTATGCTGCTAGCAAACATTCACCCTTAGGAACTGGAGACTGAAACCATACTGTGGGTTTGTATAAGACTAGAGTACTCCATCTCACACTAGAAGTATGTAGAGAGAAAAAACTGATGCACAAGAACAACATATTTTCCCCATATATTTTCCCCTAAAAGTGCAAAAGGTCTCTTTATGTAGCAAGGTTTTATCAATGACACTGATCTAAAAACCCGCCTTGCTGATCTTTTTTCCATGACTGAAATACCTGCACATTGCTTTAATTGTTATGTAAAGTTATACAGTGTTGACATGTTCTGTAGCCCTGCTATGAGAGGGCAGTATGAAAAACCTCACTTTCCATGCCTAGTGAAGAAATCATCAGGGTTAAGTGACAGGGCTCTACAAGTGATTTGCCTGTCATGGAGAACTATAAATTGCAGCCTGTCTCCAGGATAGTGTTTAGACACATTCCGAGATTAATGGTTTTGCATAGACACTTTGGGCTTCAAATGATTTTGAGATAAGCTTCATCAAGAAGATGCTTCCAGTTTTAGCTCAACTGAAAGTGCTTTGCGTTTTAGCTATGTTTATACAGAACGTTGTTGGTATGGAACGGACAGTATCTGATATGAAAATGAAATGGTGTCTTTTATGTTCCAGACTACATAAAAATTTTAACCTCCAGGTTAACAATTTGTGACAGATTTCTTTTTTATGGTAGTTCTTCGCACTCTCAAATAACAGACAGCAATGAGTCATCTTATTTACATGATTGAGCAGGCTGTAGCATTTGTCTTAAAGGAGCATAGCTGGGAAGGAAGGTCTGTATCCTAAATTTAGGGAAGAGGAAGCTAAGGTGTATCAATCACCTGGGAAAATATCTCCATTTGAGAATGTGCTAATTCATTCACTTTTCAGAACCTCTATTGGTAATTGATGTGTGTTCTGCAATGAATGAGAAATTATGATTCAGGAACTCTAACTGAAGATTGTTAGGTAGTGATAAGGTGGGTTTTTTTGTTTAATGTGGTTAAGAGAAATGTTTATCAGAAGAATGTAACAAATATAGGCATTCCTTTTTCATGTGTTTTATAGACGGCTGATGTAAAAAAAAAGGGGGGGGGGAAAGAAAACACATTTATGATTATTAGCAACCAGTTTTCAGCTCTTCTGAATATGTACTGAAAATTCTATGGTTTCAGTAGAACATTAGTCAGTCAGATGCCACAGCAGTGGTGGAGCCATGCAAGAACCAGCATAATGGGCTAAATATTTCTATCTTTCTCATAAGTAACCCAGAGTTCATGTACGTTGCCTCTCCCTCTGGGCCAAAAGAAGCAATCAGTTATTACTTAAACAGGGTAGTCATTGTATCATTGATCAAACATACCCCACCAGGTTCTGACAGCTTGTGGCCTCCTTGCATCACCTGCAGTAGGAATTGTCCCATCAGATGACGTTGGGTGTCTTCCCTGTTCACCTTAGTATTGGTGCAGTTATACGACCTCAGGTTTCTGTGTTGCATCATGTGATTAAAGGGGAATTAAAAGGTCTTTTCAGGAAGAAAAAATTAAAAGTAGCTCTTCTTTTCCAAATGATATGCAGATTTGTTCAAACATTTATGGCAACATCTTCATGATTTTTTTTAATTTCAATGTCTACATTTTTACATAGAATATTTGTGAATCATATTCATATTATTTGTGACTGAAACATTGGTTAAGATATAAGAAAGACTGAGATGAAAAGAAATGGATTTGAACAGCGGGTCAAAAGTTTATTAACTTAGCATGCCAAACGTGAAGCGTGGTCTGTGTGTGGAATTACAGGACTCCCACAGTAAAATCCCACAATAAATGTATAGTGTCTTCAGTCAACCTGCCAGAGATTGGAACACCCTCTTTCTCCTCCACAGCAGGTAAATAAGGTACAAAAGGGGCACTCTGGCTAGCAAAGACTTCACATCTCTGACTGAAGGGCTAAGGTCCACCAGGAGAATGCATGAAAATTCCCACTGAGTAACTGGAATTTTATTCCTAGTGAGCACAGGCCTCAGCCTCCTAGTGACTGCTCAGCAGCTGTGCTCTTTAAAAGCCATTTAAAGAAAAAAAAAAGTTCTATCCATTACATTGTAAGACAAAAGGATCCAAACCGAGGCAAACTGAAATCAGTTTGGGTTTAGTGGGAAAACACTCTTCCAGTTTTGTGGCATGGCAGTCGGTCAGAGCCACGGCCAGTTACGGGCAGAGGCCCTATAGCACCATTCTAGTTCAGAGTTACGTGAAGCAAGTAGAAGTGAGAGGCTTCTGAAGCCCTGGGGTGAAGTTTGAATGATGAATGCAGTAAATGAATTTATAAGCCTCTATTCCCCTTTGACACAGAGGTAAGACCATCTCACAGGTGGAGCCAGTTCTTGTGTTATTCAGTATGCACGATTCTCCCCTTTAGAGATAAGAGTTGTTTGCGTAATGAGGCAGACTGCCATTGCCTTCACTCACTGAAAACTGGATAGGCAAGTGATTATTTAAATATGATTTTTTAAAAAAGGCAACCCAAAACCCCATGTAATATATTAGTATCAAAATACTTCAGTTATAATAGCTTGTTTGGTTTAATGCAGCTATGGGATGTAGTTGACGCTACTTTTCTTTTTTTAACAAACAGAGCCAAGGTTTACAAAAAATATACAACACAAATAAGTGTATGTAAAAAATCCTATTCTGAATGTGATTAGTACATGCCACTTGCAAATGTCAGCAGTTATTTTTAGTGGAGAGCATTTGTAAGATCTGGCAGAGAATTCTTGAAATGTCAGGAGGGTAAGAGAAGGCACAGCAGAAGCCTGATACATATACAGGTATGTTAGAGGATTGTAATAGTAAGTCCACTATTTTTTAAAAAACAAGATGGAGTTGTCTTGAACTGACTTAATAGATCGTCGTTCCCTTCCTATGTCGTAGGCATTGTGTTGACATGACAAAATCACTTGAATTTCTGAAAGAAGCTTGGTTTCCTTGTAACCTGAGGAGAGAGCTTGTTCTCCCCCTCCCTTCTTGTTCATGGACAGATTGGTGGTGTTAAATGGTATATTGCACTATATTTTTAAGAAATATGTGTTATGCTTTTGTATTTTCTTTCTGGTAGCTTTATTATCAAGATTTGCCTCAAAATATCTAAGAAGATATATACTCTATCTTACATATATTAACAAATTGCCCATTCAAATCCCACTGGAAGCTACAAAGGGAAGGGCAGTTCCTCGACAGCATTATTCACAAGCTCGGGGATGGGGCTGTCAGGTGCTCTTGCTGTCTTGCTTGATACAGGAATAGCTGTAGACTTGCCAGGTATATGCTATTAACAATATTTTCAAAGTGAAAGATGGGTCAGATTTGCATACAACAGCATTTCAAGCACATCCTTCATGTCATGCATGGTTCTGATTTTCTCTACTGTTTCTAATAACTCTAATTACATATTTCTGCTTGCATATAACCAGGAAAGCTGCTGAGCTGTTATTGGTGCAAAACCTGATTCCTCTTATGATTAAATAATTTAGGTTTTCATTTGTGCAGGAATAGCACTTTCTTTTTAATGAACATTGTGCTCATGGATTTCATGTCATCCAAGCTGAAGTATGGCATACTTACTCACTGGTTAGGTAGGGTTTTCTGTCTGCTGGTTCTTTATTCCCAAAGCCTCATACATAGTTCCCATTGTAAGTCCCGTGTTCTCCACACTCATCAGTGCTGCTGTCTTTGCATCAGAACCCTGTCCTCAGAAACCAGTCTGGATCCCTGCAGTTATTATGGTCTCCTTGGGCAGACTCCAGGCTTTGGAGTCTTTCCCGCCAGGAACAGAAAGCTTCCCATCCCTTTCCTATTGTCCTCATTGATTGTTGGAAAATTGCGGGAGGTATACCTTAGGGAACGAACGTAATTTGAATAATTTGACAGATGTGACATACTTTATTGCTTTCTTGGTTTACAGGAAAGGTAATTTGCATCCTTCAAAATTAGATCAGGTTATGGAAAATTACACTTGCAGTTGGAGATAAAATGGACCAACTGGGTAAACAAATGACATACTAATGGCCAAAACCCAACTCTGATTCCTCTTCTGTTGCAGTGCATGTTCTGGGAATGAACATATAGACTTATTGATAGGCCAATTGATTTATGCCTACGATAGAAATGACAGGACTGACCATGATGGAAAATGGAAAAGCAGAATAAGCAGTAGCTTAATCGCATTAATGCAACTAATAAATTTAAATGTGACGCATATTTCCTGTTTCAAAGCTATTTTAAAAAAATTTTCCAGAGTTGCCTTAAAAATATAAAGCAAGTAAAAATTCTTCTCTCTGCCTAGTTCTGGAGAATTTAAATAAATAAATAAACAAAGTAAATAAGAAGGCTTAAGGGACACCATCAAACTTTAACACATCCAAAATATGACCTAAAGTTAAAAAAAATTAAAAAAAAATAAAAGTTATATTTTTATATATGCTTTGAGCCTAAGAATCCTGCCAAAATGAAAGTTCCAATACAAATAAAAAATCCCAGCTAGGCAGCCAGCTCACACTAATGCAATTCCTTCTTTGCATTTGCAGGTAAATCTCCTTTATCTACTTACTGCCTTCTTGTGCTAAATACTTCAGTACATAAATACAACATTCTGAAGCATTTAGAGGCTAACTCCCCTTTCCTCTATTACAATAATACAGCAGGCAGTCAGTCAGAAGACTTCTATGTTCCCAAAGAAAAGTTTACTACTATTATGAAAATATATGTGCGAATTAAGCCAATGTTGTGAATTTATTTTACAAGTCTAATGTAAAACAGTGTTTTCCCTCCTTGTATAATTATTCTGTGAGATTTCAGCTACTTAATATCAAAATCTTTGGTTAAATACTGGTTTTGGTTTAGAGCTCTATGACTCTATGCAATGAACTATGGAAAAAGGAAAAAAAGACACAATACAAGACCATTATTTTTTGCATTTTATTCATACGGAATATTACGAGTTTTATTGTTGATGAAACTGAGACTGAAAGAAGATAGATATCAGAAGGCAGCTCCTTTTGTACTGGTGTGAAAGAAAAATGGCTCACTCAAAATCAAATAAGCCTGGAACTATAAAAATACTGAATATAAAAACATTTTTTGTGGGAGGGCAGGAACTTTTTTTTTTTTAATGGGGATTGGATAATGGTATAAGAATGATTCAGAAATTGTCAAAGTACTGTTCCAAGAAAAAATATTAAGAGGCAAAACTGTGGCAGGGCAAAATTAGAAATAAAATTAGCAACCTGAGTTTAGGATCTAAATCCATATTCAAACCCTTTGTGCTAGAGCTGATATTCGAAAAGTGCATAACACTCAAGTTTTGCCATTGAGATCAGTATTTTAGAACACTAGGGTCCTAAGAACCTGAGCATGAATATAGAAATTTAACTAGTCTCCTGTTTTTTGTGGCTTTTGATTAATATCTAAGTAAATAAATAAGGCAATATAAAATGTAGAGGAAGGATCTGTTGCATGGGAGAGCTATGCTCTTCATCTGAATCCATGGAAAAACTAGAGCAAGAGACTTAGGAAATTTTAAATTGGCGTTACCAAGCAGATCTAGTTACCAGGAAGAATGGAGAGGAGACTGTCACTTTTCAAAATGTGTTGTCTTGGAAAATAAATCAGAGATTAATTAGGGCAGCCACAAGCGATGTAATGTGGGGGAAAACCTGGAGCTCAAGGAAGCCTAGAAAGAGGGAGCCAAAATAGAAAGAAAAAAAATGCCATAGTGGGGAGAAAAAAATCCATTATGCAGAGTTCATATGAAGGCAGAATTTGTTCTCCAAAAAATGCTAGTCTAGCACAGTATTATTTTGCCTACATATTTTGAGCACTGCGTAGGCCATGATTGCAAAATACAGATATTTGTAAGACACATGTCTGTAGTGTGAATATATAGTATTATAAGGAACTGAGAGACATAGGGCTATGAATCTCCTCTTTTTCTGTCCCATATGTCATTCCTGATCTTTACTTGACCAAATAAGTTATGAATATATCTTAAAAATGCTTGAATCTGGGGGGAGGAAAAAAAAAAAAGCCTTTGGAGAATTTATACATAAATTTGCAGAAATTTTAGCGTGCCATTTTGCAGTTTAGCAGATTGACTTTCAAGGCTCTTGGCCCACACTACTCTTTGAACCTAACAGAAAAAGAACACTGCTGTTGCGTTTGTATCTCAGCACAGTGGAAACGTATTGCTGACAAGTTGGATATTTTGTTTTTCTCAGGGAGTTCAGAAACTGCTAATAACTTGGAACAAAACAATTAAATAAGAATATAGTGTTATTTAGCTTGTCAAACAAAAGGCACACAGCGTCATTTTAATTCCCAAAAGAGCCAGGAATGTGAAACTGGCTGAGCATGTACTTGTCCAGCCCACCTACCAGCTGTGGCTATTCCTTGCAATCCTGGCTATATCTGTACTTCTGTTGATTTTGTGGAACTAGAAAAATTTTCTTCAAGAAAATGTAATTGACGGTAGTCTGGTTCCTTCTGAGATGTCAGATACCTACTTTATTATAGCAAGAAAGTGACAGTCAATTTAAAGCAGATTTATTGAGAACATTAAGAGCTGGAAGGGCTTTGGCTAATCACTGTAATGTCCCCAAGAAATGGTAAATGAAAGCATGAGGAAATTGAGTTAACACAAGTTAAAAGTTCACATATTTACTGAATTATATTAAAACCCCTATAATGTAATTAAACTATCTAAAACTCCTCATTTCAGTCTGTCCTTTTATACTAGTGAATGCATATGATGGTATTTTCTTGGACACATAGCAGTTGACAGGTTTAGCATGAATCAGATAAAAAGCCAATGAACAATCTCGAAGGGTCAATTATTTACTAATGTCTGATATTCTGAATAGTTACGCTCAGCGATGAGAAGAGTTTTGCATTGGTCCTTGTTTATATCCTTCATATTTGTAACTTAAAAAAAATCAGTATTGTCCCAGCTAGAATTTGGTGTGGGAAAGCTAGAGAGGGTAATTAACGCAGCACACTGTGTGTTCTGTCCATAGACAGGTATTTCAGCTATGCCCATATCCCTTACAATTGCAAAAGGTGTGTTCCTGGTTTATGTACCATTACACAACTTCATGAAGATTCTTACAGGCCTAGATTTTATAGTAAGATATCACATTTAAGGTCACATTATGTGAGTGTCTATGTTATCTTACCAGAATAACCTTTTGATTATTTTTCTTCAAATGTAAAATAAAGGGATAAAAATACTTCTCTGGTATAACTGGCAAATTTCCTACAATCCCTCCTACAGATTCAAGATTTATTGAAAACACAACAGTTACAGAAACTTTGTGTGGTTTTATCTTATGGCATAGCAATTTGTATTTGAAAACACTAGGCAGATCTGTATCTATGGGAAATGTGATTCAGCAGTCAGATAACAGCACGTACACGCAGTAGTATTCCCACTTCTAGTAGCACATGGGACAGTTTCAAGAGAAGAACTTCTGGATAGTGATCAGCAGAATTTTTTTCAATTTGAAGAGGTTTTGGGTTCATGCATTTACTGGCTTTGCTTCCTTGGAATAAAGACTATTACACAGAATACTGCTCAGTCCTTTGGCTAACCACAGAGGACAGAACCATCATCTGAATACCTTCTGCTGGGAAAAGTCAGGCACCACAGAGGACTCATATCTATCACCTAACACACAAATGTGTGAAAAAAAGTTATTGATGATGGCAGAAAACAGACAGTTTTCAGCTCAGGAGGGGTGGGGAAGTGACGGTATGACTGTAATAAAATATCAAAATGGCATTCCAACAATGTTCAAAATTGGATGTATCCCATAGGAAGTCTCATCTTTTATTTCACCTTGAGAATGTATTTTTCTTCCCAACTGTTACTTAGAAAAGTAGTTGCTTTCCAGAGAGAAATAGAGTTGCTTATTTGTTTCTAACTGCTTGCTAAAAGAGAAAAGTGAATGTACAAATGAATTTTTTTCCACACTGTCAGAGAAGAAATCATTTTAGGAAATGAGAGGACCTGTCCACTCCTATTTAATACTTCTAAGTGCTTGTCTACCAAAAGGAAAGGACATCATTGTCTTTTTATTGCTGACTTCAAGATTAAAATCAAGAAACTGTTTCAGTTTGGCTTCTGTGAAAGCAAAGCTTCTAGAATTCATAGCAATCATTCTTAAGTTTCCTCCCTGATGATTAGTTTAACATTAAGACTTCCTGACAAAGAAACAAAAAGCATTATCCTTTTCTTTTGCTTAAAAACCCGTATCTGATACTTTAATATCACTTCATTTACATGTCTTACTGTTAAACTCTGTGAAAGGTAATATATGTATTTGAAATAATACTTTTTCTGTGTAACAAAAACCTACTAGTTTTGATGCTGGATGTTCATGCATGTGTGCGCACACACACACTCTCCACCACCAAGTAGACAAATAAATGAAAAATAATCAGGCTACACTATAAGTAGCCTACTTTGGCATTTGTAGGTAGCTTGAAACCAGCTTTAGGGAAGTCTATGAACATAAGTATAGGTTTACTTCTTGTAAATGCAGAAACACCTTCATTTAAAATTAAGATTTGTGTATGTTTTCCCTCTTTAGAGAAATAAAACCCCATCAATTTCTCAATCAAAAGTGAATGGAAGATAAAAGTCTCTGGGAGCACAGACCAGCTTAGAAAGGCCATTACAGTCTAAGAAAATGTCCAAACCTAGAGTAACATTCAAATCGCCAGTGAGCTGTAAAAGCATGAAGAATTATTCCAGATCATTTTGGAGGGTTGCTTTTTTTTTTTTTTTTTTTTTGGCTTTCAATTGAATGCAAGGCATTGTTTTTAACAAATGAGAAGAAGGAAAGAATTATATTTCATGGCTTTGAAGTGGTTTATGAAATTCCAGCACCTGTAACAGGTAATCAAATTCCCCTCGCTTTAACAGTAAGCTGCTCGCCCTTGATGATGGATGTACATACTGAGAGACATAGGGCTATGAATCTCCTCTTTTTCTGTCCCATATGTCATTCCTGATCTTTACTTGACCAAATAAGTTATGAATATATCTTAAAAATGCTTGAATCTGGGGGGAAAAAAGGATATAAACAAGTACCTTACCGTCCTGACCCACCTCTCTGCTAAGTTCAACACCAGGGAAAATTCCAGTGAAATCAATGCAGTTATACTGATGTAAAGCTGGGTTAACACAATGAAGGAACAGGCCCTGAAACTCAAAATTCCTTACATAGCTGTCAAGTAAAAACAGTCACTGCTTTTAAAAACATTTTGCAGAACACAACTGTAGATATTTTAGTGGGATTTCCCAAGATCTTTTAACATTACTTTTTCCTTTAGGTTGTCCAAGTGTAGGTCAAAAATCCTTTCACTTCACCCTCACGGGTTTATACACTATAAATCTTTATGTTTTCACCGCATTATGCAATTGCTTTTGCTCCTGTGAATCCCACATAATACAGAAAAGAGTATTTTCTAATATATAGCTCAGATTAAAGCAATAGGACATAGTATATCAGGTTTCTTATGAGTAAATTCTAATAATGGCTTACATAAAAATGAGTCTCTTAGCTTTGAATTTAAGAAGTATTGCAGTATCTGTAAGTATCTCTGATTGCTGCATAGGCATTCATCACGTTAAATGACTTGCCATGCCTAAACAAGCTTGAACGATATGAAATTTTAAAGATACTGTGGTAAACCCATTATTTAATTTTACTATAATAATGAAAAGCATATATTATTTTAGTTTACAAAACATTGAAATGCTAATTCAATGCAGTAATGTTTATTTACTACACATATGTTGCACTGTTGCATGTGGTATTAAAAGCTGTTCCTCTTTTTACGTTTTCAGTTTTTCCTTTTTATCTCTTTTGAAATAGGAATTTCTAAAATGTACAGACTTGTTAAAATTTTACCAGAGTTTCAAGACATTATCATCAATTTAGGCTTTCTGATGTAAGAATATTGAATATTGAACATATTCAGCATGAGTGAAATATGAGGTTTTGTTGTCAACAAGTAACAGTGAAACGAGTAGAAATTTATGTAAAATATGCAACATCTATGTGTGTTCAGATACCAGATGGAATTAAAGTCAGAAGATTACACAGCAAGCAAGAGATAGGCCCAAATTATTAGTAGGTAAATAGAAAATCCTAGCATAACTAGAACAAAGTATATAGAGATGAAAATTCATTTAAATTATTATATTTTAACAGAGGAAAACTATTTCACCATTATTTATGAAAATCAAGTTAGAGCAAACTATGTATTCTGTTTATCAATTTTCTAACTGCCTTTTAGGCACTTTTTGATATCCAAAATGAAACATTCAGTCTTAATTTTTCTCAGCAATGGAACTTTACCCTTTAGGAAAAGATGATCCAGGGCCACTGCTATAATATCTCGGATGCAATGAGTTTGATATGACATTTTCCTTTTCAAATATTATATTACTTTTCTCTTGTAATAGAACACATTTTGTATGCAATGTCAGGTTGCTTCTGGTGGGTTTCCATCCAGATATCCTGTTATTTCCACAATTACCGCCCTGTGTATATCAGCAAATGGCTTCTCTAGTTTTTTTACCTTTTTTTGTTCTAATTAATATAGTTTCATATTTTTTTCCCACCACCAGCAGCAGCTTTTTTTCTTCTCCAGCACTTTTCTCATCCCTAGAGTGCTCTTCTCCAGAACTGCCTATATGCAGTTGCTGGGGTTCAGAGGTAGCTTTTAGACTTTGTTCTGTATTTATGTAGAGTTACTCAGGCATATAAGAATCCTGAGTATTGGGGTTTTTCTTGTTTGTTTGTTTGTTTGTTTGTTTAATTAATAAACATTTATGGAAAAGTATTTTAAGTTTGGGGTTTTGTTTGTTTGTTTGTTTTTCCAAAAGTACATATAACATTTAAACACATAATGTATATGGTTTTACACTGGAATTTATATGAGAACTGGGAATTTCTGTGAGAACATTCAAGGGGGTTGGCTAGTAAATTCAATTACCCAGCTGTAGTGACAGGAATGCAAAGCCTTGCATATGCAAAGATTCTCATGATTTACAAAAGTAAGAATTCAGTCCGAGATGCTTATCCGCACAGATTTTCCTGTCAGATGGGTATACTTCTACTGCTTTTAATGGCATTTCTTGTGGGACGTGGGATTGATTCTCCAGCATTTATGTAACCGAACTCATAGTAACAAACTGGAAGCTTTTAAGCATGGGGACTGCATTACTGATATCTGAACACATTTTCTTTTTGTTTTAAATATACCAGTTGTTTTTAAAATAAACAGATCCTTCATGTAGTAAACATCTGACCTTATGTTGTCACCTTCAGACCATGAAGTCTGAAGAGATGTTATTGAAAAAAAGTGCTTTGCTAACATATAAGGCCACAGTTAATAATTCAGAATAATAACATATTGCAGAGTGTGTTTGATTCTCGATGTGAATACACGTGCCGTTAAGCACTGGAGCTCTTTGTCCTGTAAGTTCTTAGTGTGTACTGTACCAGTCTGCTATAGCTGAAGATGATATTAATATTAATGAAGAATGGAAGCTGAGATATAGCGACTCTCCTTCCTTCCCCAACCCCCTACAAGCTAAATCCATTAGTATAGATAGATCAGCATTAATAAACAAGGAGGACAAAATAGCTCTGAATGCAGGGACAGTTTTGCATGACCTTTGGCACGAGAAGCTTGTACTCGGTCATGGTGATGCTGCAAGTTGACCTATGCAGCAATGTTAAATCTAATGTAACCACAGAGAAATATTATCAGTGCTTCATGTGCAACTTTAGTGTTTTGAGCTGCTGAGCTTTAAGGGAAAGAAGTCTTGAGCTTTTCTGTTTGTATATCATTATACTGATTAAAAAGGGGTTTCATTCAGGGATCTCAAGTGTAAATCTACAGAAAATTAGTTGTCAGGCTCATTAGGGAAAAGATGCAGTTTATTGCTTTGTATTAAAAAGATTACTTTCAATATGCTGTGCTCTTCATAAAGGCAACACTGACACAAGATCCAACTTGTTTCTGGACATACACCAGAAGAATTATTTTTAATACTTAAGGTTCAATACGGTCCCAACAGATTTCAGTGTCTAAAGAATTACTCATCTCCTGATCAAGTTTATACTTCTAGTCACTGAGAAGTTGCTTGGAGATTAAAAACACTAAAACCACTGTACTCTTGATGCATTTAAGGTCTGTTGAGAACACTGTTTTCATGAGTTTTGAGAGCTGCCAAACTCTCAGAACATTTTTTTTTCCAGTCTATGACTGGGGAAAAAAAGCATATAAAATATTATGGGGTTCATTCAGTTCTAATATTACACAAATGAAGCTTTAAATGTAGCTTTCACATCTACAGTTTTAGAAAGCTTCTGTCTGGGTACTGCAAGGCCAGACAGAGGAGTTGTGAATAATGTTGAGTGTCCCAGAAAACTGACAAAAGTATGCTTTGATTTAATGTGTGTATAACAGTAGAAATTACCATGCTTACAGCATATTAATGTTTCAAATCACAATTGGTACTTGTAACTCACAAGGTAATTAACTGTTGTAAAAGGCGGCTGTAAAAGGAGGTGAGTACTAATTTTTAAGTGTTAAGTAATCTTTGTGCGAAGCTGCAGGCAGAGTATTAGTGAGCATAAAAGCAGGGTTAAGCATGATCCCCTGAACCAGGATTTAGAGCGCTAGCTTCAATTCTTTCCAAAAACTGTTTAGTGTGTAAAGCTACCTTAGCACTTTCAAATGCATGCGTTTCTACTTATGCTTTTCTGAGTATTGCTTTTTGTGTACAGCCATCAATGGCACTGCGTTTGTGCAGCCTGAGAAAGGTACCCGTGTCTGTACTCAGCATAGTAACTGAAAGAGTATTGGGTTATTGGTTGAACAGTCTTAGAAAGCCCTGCACTCTAGAAGATTCCCAAGTTTTCCAGGAACTGCATTTCCAATTTCACCCCGGTCCTAGCCTGAGAATTACCACCACCAGCCGAACTTGTCTTTGTTTTTTCTCCAACTCCCACAACTCCTCCCTGTTCCCAGCATTAATATTCATGGTTGATGTGCAGAAATACGGACATAGTCCATAAATCTGAAATAGTCCTATTTCAGATTGCAGCAAAATCTTACACTATGACCTTCTGGGGCAGAGGAGGAATCCTGCTGTATCTGTAATAATGAATCTGTCACTAGGCAATATAGCTGGGCTCTGAAGAAATCTCCCTATGTGTATTTTCCCTCTTATGCATTATTAATTCTGCTTTTTAGATCCAATCTAGCTTCCCCTCCTTTCCCTCCCCCCCCCCTCCCCCCCCAGTACTTCTGTTTAGTGTAGTATCTGGATTCTAGCTAGCTGCTTTGGCTGGCTGATGGAGACTGGTGTTTGCAACCCGTTGTCTCACCAGGATACTTGACTGTTCCTGAAGCACTGTCTCTGCTATTGGAGCGAGGACAGTGCCCTTCCCTGGGCTGAGTCAGCAAGATCTGTGGTAAATATTTTTCAAATTAAAATATTTTTTGTCAAAATTCAAATCTAAAGGAAAGAAGTGAAATGTTATTAACGTTGATAAAGTGAGACTCAGATAAATTTGTGTATTATGTATCCCTTTTCATTCCATTCCACTTAGGCATGCTCTAGGGGTAAATGCATAGCTCAAACCAGAAGAAAACTCATTTTGTTAATTTTAAGGCATTTCAAATTAAACCCACATTAACTTCAGAAACTCTACATTAAAAATACTTCCCAGTATTTCTCTCTGGACTGTTTCTTCTGTCTGCAATCTGCTTACTTTTATGACCAACAAAAAAATAATCAGCAAATCAGTGGATCACACCTGGATAGTATATTGTGAGTCATACAGCGGGAACATGAGTGCAAATTTACATTCTGGATGCCTTGAGAAAGGTCATCATTCACAAAATGCCTTGTAATGTATACTTACCCCAAACATTCTCATGTTCTGAGTGACAGTATTAGATGTTACTTTAGTAAGTTTGAGGCCTGAAATATTTTAAGTAAATGCTGGCAATGAGAGAAAAGGAGGCGAACTGCAAATAGTCAAGGAAGAAACATATATGAATTCTGAACTCATATCATTTGTCTGATTGTTACTTCCTTGGGTATACAAAAGTTAGAGCACCTACATAAGCATGTATTTACAAAGTTCTTGTGTTAATGAATGCAACAGCTAAAATTTAATATAATTACAAACAAGAGAGTGGAGATTGCTATCACACATGTTAACCAGCTGGAAGAGAGCACTTGGCACTCTTACTTGGAACAGAAGCATCCCACTGCCTCCCACTGTGCATGTCCAACCTCACAACTCCTCTGGAAGAAAGCCTTTGCCTTCCAGATGATAACTGCTGATCTCTCTTTCTTTGGGTAACCCATATTACTAACCCCTTCATGCAACTCTGAAAACACTCTCCCTCTTGAAGCCGATTCCTTGGTGTTAAGGGCTTCGTATGATTTATTTTACAATTAGGAGTGTAATTATATAGAAGTATAATGTTAGCTGACTAGTTTGCAATCTTCGTTAAGAGGAAAGCATCAAAAATGTTATTAGGTTTTATAACACTTTTTCTTATCCCTATCCTAATGCCTTATTCTGCGGAACGCACATCCTTTTCTGCTCCTTGCATTATTTCTGTTAGCAATTACAGCAATTTAGTGTCTTTCAAGCAGAGCAAGCAAGTTGTCTTTTGAGCAGCAGCGCACCATAGGTTATTTGAATTAGGATGTTTCAATAATAATATAGCTGTCCCACCAAGATGAAGTATGTCACCTTGGTAACATGCTTAGCTTCCACCAGCCTTAGATCCTTTATTCCTTCCTGAACCCAGTCAGCTGGTTTTTGAATACAATTCACTGTGGCCCAAGACCAGCTGCTTCTCCACTCATTTAAGTAAAATCCATATTTCTCCTCATGCCTCAAATAATTTGTTTTCTTGTCATACCGAAATCAAATCATGCAGGTACCACAGTGGCCACATTTGAAAAGGATATGTACTTCCAGAATTATTCTCTCTTTTAAACCCCTACTTTCAATGGCATTTTCTGAAGGATCTGTGAAGTCTAATAGTGGCCTTTCTAGTTCAGTAGGAACCGCCACTATTTTTGTCGTGGCTCCTACTTGTCTAAAAATTGCTTCAATCTTTTCAATACTACAAGGAAAAGACATTGCAGAGAAATCAGAAAATATGTGTATCTTTAGCTGTCGCTTTTGTAGGTTTTCTTTTTACATACAGAATATACTTTTAAAATATCACAGTTTTGTCCGGAATTGTACATTAATCAGAAATTTAAGTGATCTCTGTATCAGTAAGAAAGGGATCAAAACTTTTTAGAAAGTAAATTTTCAATTTTTAATCTAACCTCTGATCTATAAATAGATACCTTTCCAATCAGCTTTTTACATAATAAATTTTAAGTTTGTCAGTACAATTAGTAAAAGCATCTATATTTCCATATGATTAAGACTAATACGACTACATAAGACCGAAACACTATTTGGCTTAGGAGTAGGGTTTCTGTATGTAAAAAGTTAAATGTCTGCATTCATGAACATATATCTAGAGTACAGGAATATGATATTTCTTCACTAGGAAATTAATATGGAGGGCTGTGGCATTAGAAGAGACTCAATTAAAAGAAATAATATCATGGAATTGTTCTTACCTCATAACAATACAGAGCAAATACCAAATCACTTCAACCACACTATAGCCCCTTCAAGAAGCTATTGACACATGAGAGCTACTAAACCCATGTCCTCTCGTTTAACTGTGGGGATTAGATGTTGTAAAGCATATCACCAAAGAGTTTTGACTCTCCATTTGCAGTATTCTGAAGTAAGAGTAGGAAATACAAAAGTAATTGCTAAGAAAAACTGTACTGGCAATTTTATCTAATAGGGAAGATACACTGTTGGTTCCTCACTTAGGTCAGGAATGGCATTTTTATTTGACAAATACTGATTTTTTATAATTCAAGATTAAAACTGCATATGCAAAAAGGTCCTATTCAGATTGGCATCTTTGCGTGAGAAAAGGGCTTGTATTTCACACTGTGCGTGTTGTTTTCTGATCCTGAGAAATAACATGGGCTCTGAAACTTGGATCTCTTGCACACAACTTGCGAATACGCTAATGGCACCTTTCTTTTGCAAACAACAAGAGCAATTATAAGCAAATGACTGGACAGTTATAACAAAAAAATATTAATATCACAAATATGTCTGGAATTCTTGAATATTAATGGGAGACAAAAATAAAAAAAGGTGCATCTAGTTTTGGTGCCTCCTTTTTGCATGCTTTGATTTATGTCATGATTTACATTTGAGGCATATACACTGTAATGACTCATTCTTTAGTCTAGGTGGTTTGTTTTTTTTTAAAAAAAACATTTATTCATAATGTACTAGAGGGATGTTGACCAGTACAATACAATTAATCCTAGAGATGTGCATTGAATTAATGTTCCTATTTACAAGCTTAAAATCATAAAGTGTATGAATAATTATCTTATTAACTATTTGTTTGTTTATTTTTACATAATTATACAATTAACTTCAGTGGTTACTAAAGACTTGAAATGGGATTACTTACAAAGTATCTCTGTAAACATGAAGTGAGCTTTAACATTGGCAAAAGTGATAGCAATCCTATTTATCAATAAAGACTCAAAAAAAAAAAAAAATCCTACATTGTCCAGGGTAAAGGATTTCATCTTTAACTGAATGAAGTTCTTTAAATCCCAAAACTTATATTACAATTTCCTCCTCCATTCCTTTAAAAAAGAAATAAATAAAGGGGGAAAGTGGGGAGGGATAGAGAGAGAGGAATTTAATCTAAGTCTCCCAGCATTGGTTTAGGAGTTTTAATAGTCTGTCATTTAGGAACTGGTAGAAGAATTTAAAGGTTAAAGTCCCATGAAAAAGGTGAGTCCTTTGTGATTTTTTTTGCCTTTTAAATTCAGGCTCAGTTTTTGGTTTGTTTCACATGTAATAGAAAGTATTGGTTTCCCTATTTTACAACTGGAAATAAAATTATGTATGGAATATAAGCATTAAAAGAGTCTGTATTCATACTTGAAATGGCAAAATTAGCCAATCCAGGAGTTCTTTAAAAACTGTGAGTTTTTATGTTATTTTGCTTTCCCTTCAGCCCCCTAAAAAAGTTCTTCATGCTTTTGGAATGCCAGAATTATCAACGCAAACTGAGAACACGTCTTGGGTGACTCATCCAAACCTACGTAATTTTCAAAAAGGAAGCAACTTTCACTTCCTACCTTATGAGTAGCTCTTCTGGGCAAATCACCTAGATGCTAATATTTCCAGATTTTAAAAATATCGTTAATTTTACAACTGAGCAGGATCATTAGACTGATATTTAACTATCATGTACAAGTTATATGAGATTTTTAGATGTGCCTTTAGAAATAACCGCACTGCAAGGGCATGGGGTTTGTCTAACAGAGCAGCACTGGAAGGTGGTTTCACTGCAGTTCCACCCTGGCTGAGCTGTATACCCTTTGCCCCCCCCCACCACCCCAGTTTGGGTGAGTCTTTTATCTCCTCTGCATTTTGGTTGGCTCCACAGTGAAATAAAGATAGTAATATTCTAGCTGCTAAGCCTGGTTTTTGAAGCTTATCTTCTCAAACAACTTCTAAAATGGGCTTCACTATCTTCATGCCTAATAATAGCACCAGTAATAATCATGAGGAAGAGAATTTTATTATGTGAAACTGCTAATTTTGATTTTGTTTGTCTTGAATGGTAAAGGATGTTGACAGTGTACAGTACTTCAGCAGCTGTTCTTACTGAATCTGTATTTTTGATGATCTTTTCTGAAAAATAACTCATGGCAAGAAGTCTTCGTATGTATTTGAATATATGTATTACGAGAAGCACAACTCGTTGCTCAGCTCAGGTGAAGACTTCATTGCAAATTGTAATCAGTATCACCTAGCCTTGGGTGTGCATCTTAAAGCTTTAAGGAAGCTTCCCGGGCCACAATCTCTTTTGCATGTGCTAAGCACCATCGTAAAACCTCTAGTCATGTTTGCCTGAGAAGCACGGTTGCTTTTGTGCCGTTGGCTCATGATTTTCTTCCCCGTCACTACAATGTTAGATGAGTGATGATAACAAAAAGTGCCTGCAATTCATAGTAACAGATCAAATCGGATCATGAGAAAGTGCATCCTACTGTGCTTTATGTTTAGGTGTGAAATTAATTTTATAGCATAATTATTAAGCCACAAAAAATAAAGTTTCTACTGCAACTACTGACATGGCTTTAATCATAATAGCATAAATGCAGCACATGTAAAAGATAAACCAAAGGAGTTCAGAAATTCCTATGTGAGCTGTGCTATGTACAGGATAGAAGGATGGATGGATAGGCAGACAGAAAGGCGGCTAGGTAGATATCAGACATTATAAGGCATAAGTGCCATAGGGCAAAGGAATGTACAACATGAAATTAAATATGTGTGTTAATGAAGTAGGAAATGGTATACATTTAACAGTTGTTCATTTTTCATTCACATGGCTGTGTAAATACACAGAATACTAGTACCTGACAAAGAGCTAAGAGGAGGGTTAACATCCAGTGTGAGGTGGAGTGTTTAATGGATGAACTTAAAAGCAGATAACAATATAGCATCCCATGTATACTTTCATAATTGCGTGTCCCTCCAGAGATAATGGATATCATTATCAGCGGCGCCTGTCCTAAGAAACTTGGCAAGGTTATGATTGTTTGTTACAGCTTTGGTTATATTAACATACACATTAATATTTATAAATATTTGATGTCATGTTAATTTTTCATATAAGATGATTTATGTAATGCCGCTGTGCCCTGTTAGAGGGCATTTGCAGTGTGCTTCAGAAGGGAAGAGAATTGATGCATGTTCTTTAAGAGGACTTGCCCGTGTATTACAGCGCTCACAGTGCATTATTCTGGAGAACAGTGATTTAAGGATAAATTATCTGAATTGCAGATACACTCCATTACTTTTTAAATAAAACATAAAGAAAAGACTGCTCTAACACATACAATAATAATATTAACATGGGGGGTTTCCTTATTCCTAAATAATGAAAAAAAATATTAGTGTTAAACTCCTTGATTTGACCTACATTCCAAGACCTGGTTTTTGTTTTATTGGGGGAAATTAATAATTACTTTTATGGCCTAGTTGTAGGAATTTGGGGGGAAATACTGCATCAACTCTCCAAGTAGTTATTACGGAAAGAATAATTTTTTATATATACACTATATATATAAATACACTATATATATATACACACAGACGCACACACATCCTTTGATAAGGGAGATAGATAGCTTACTACAAATCCAACCATAAAGAAACAAAATTGAGCTCTGTCTAAGGCAGTAAGTATGATATGAGAAGTGGCAGAGGTGTAAATAATTATGCCATTCAGCTTCACAATCACAAATCATTGACTGTGAATTAGTGGATATGCAAGCAAACACGATGCAAGGATAGCATATCGCAAAATGTAGGGGGGGTTATTTGACAAATGTAGTTTAGTTTAAGTTATTTATAATACTTCACACTTGGGGGGGGGGGGGGGGGGGCGGGGAACAAAAACCCAAAACAAAACACCTTACAGGGTATTTTATAAAACTAAAGTTTGCGTAACAGGACATCTTACTGCAGCACATTGCCTGCTAGATCTTTGGGAAGTGGGCAAGATTACTTTTTGTGCATTCTTGCAAGTTAAATTGATTTTAGTGCAGCAGTATCACATAATGTATTTGTTCATATATACATTTTTCTGCAGAGAGCCACATTATTAATCCATTCATTTTACTTTTGTATATTTGTATCATGAACAAATCTTGAACAAGAATAAACAAATTGGTAGAAAAGAATTGAAAAAAACCTGAACCCAACAACAATGATTTATATTCTTTTTTGTTTATTTGTTAACCAGGTATTTAACGTCACTTCCAACTTCAATAACTGCTTAATAATGATATCTGATATTTTGTTTGGCTGTCTGTAATAGCGCTGTTAATATAGGGCTATTTCATTCGTAGAATTTTATTTCAAACCAGATGTCATATAAATATTGCTTTGAATAAGTCAGTGGTTGCAGACTTCTGAAATCTCGCACATTACTGTAGAGCATCATCCTAGGAGGATCTGCAGGGTGCTGCCACATCCCTAAAACAAGCAGCAGTAAGCATCTTCCTTGCTGAGCCAGCAGAACTACGCTTTGTATTCTACCCTCTGCTGAGCAGACCTCCAAAAAGTGCTCAGTTGATCCTCCATAAACACTAACAGTAGAACTTGGTAAAAATGAGACTGCTAGCCCCGAGTTAGTCTTGTAGGTTTGAGTGCAAAACTTCCATTCATTATCCTAAAAAAAAAATTCATACCTTA
The DNA here is from genome assembly GCF_023634155.1 of Falco peregrinus. Taxonomy (NCBI): domain Eukaryota; kingdom Metazoa; phylum Chordata; class Aves; order Falconiformes; family Falconidae; genus Falco; species Falco peregrinus. Next base: position 3,481,745 of record NC_073722.1, read on the forward strand.
GTGGGGTTTTTTTAGGTTGTAGATTACAAAAACTAAGAGTAACTCCATAAATGTACATGGAATATGTTAATGAGTTCTAATCGCAGAGGTTTCAGCTGATAATGAACTATGACCGTCTCTAATTTTATACTTCCTCTACCATGTGCAGTCACCACCTGTCTTACAACTAACAGAATTTAGTTTTGCCTTTTGAATACTAGGATGTGGTTGGTAGGGAGCAGATTTTCTCTTTCACAGATTCACCGTATTGAGTCAGGCCAGTTATTTAGGGGTGATGTCTCTAACTTCAGGTCCTCTTACATATTCTACTAGCTACGTACCTGCTTTAACCTAGTCGGGGGAACAACTTCTGCAGCTGGTACGGAGGCAGCAATGGCAGAAAGCAGCTCATTCCTCCCTACGTGGGTAGCAGTACTAGTATGTAATTCTTGTTTCCATTCCTTGAGTGGAAGTTAGGCAAGAAAAACTGCAGCTTTGAGATGAAAATATTTTTTTGTGGTAATGAAAATGAGCTTTTGGAAGTCAGCATATGCAGAGGATCCCTTAGCTCTGCCAGCGTAGGAGGCTGGTCTGCTCTCCGGAGATGCAACAATCACAAGCTTTCTGTACAGAACCACCATCTCTCTTCCCAATCCTGCTGAGGAGTTTCCTGACAGAGGAATTCAATTCCCAATATCTGCCACCAGGCCACTCTCAAATCAAGGTACAAGCATTAGGAAAAATATCAATGGAGTATAATTTCAGAACTCATAAATTACAAATATGACTCTTTCAAAAAGTGGATGTGATGGATGAGTTAGTTTATGGAGAAATATTTTTTTTCTAAGATATAACCTATGGTTTTCCTTAATAGGTAAAATATTATAAATCTCTTACATCTAAAAAATAGGGTTTTAACACAAATGGCACTGGTCATTTTAGTTGTATGTCAGCGTCTAACAGGTGGGAGGTGGTTCCAGGTTAATTAATCTGGAACCAGCAATAATGTTTAGTATCTCATGGTTGGCAACTGATCAAAGCACAGCCTGTGACAGCAGTACACAGGACCATTTGCCCAGGAAAAAAAAAAAAAAAAAGTAAAGGTTTTCTCTGGATATGGATGTTTCAAAAAAAATGTCTTTAAGGCTTCCAGATTGATTTGTTAAAATATTTTATTTGGGGAAATTCACTGGAAAATATTTTACAAGTAATGTCAAAGGAAAGGCTTGTTATCAGTTTTAATAACAGGAAGCGAATACATTTTTTTTTTTCATAGCACTCAGATGGCACGTCATGTGTCCTGACTTTGCTATGAGTTTCTAGAATCTCTGTAACGTGGACCATAATTACCCAAACACCCACCTTTGTTACTGCAAAGTCTTTTGTCTTTTGAAGTCAGCTGATGGGATTTCACTTTAAATCATAGATGTGAATGAACAGTATCTCTTGATTTTGGGGCATCCGATTTTAAAATATTCCACCCACTCAAGCTATGAAATACAAGCACATCTTCAAAAACACATCTATATTACACAGACTTTTGCCTTCAGGAATAATACTTTGATGAATTTGTGATTGAATTTGGTCCACTAAATTTATAATCTTTTAAAATAAAATAAAAACCTGCAGCACTTTGACCCAGAATTGGATTAGATAATGTAGTGATGAGTGCTGTATAAGAACCTATGCTCTCTTATAGTGAGAGTACCGGAGAAGAAAGTATACATGGATTTAGGCTACTATTTCTTAAGTTCTCTTTTCAATTTTCAATACCAAATGAGAATTGCATCAGAGTTAACTGCCGTGGAAGGAGAGGGTGAGGAGAAATTACATCGAATCTCTGGGCTGGAACATGATTAAGTAGCCATACAATACGGTAACTGAAACGACAGTGGACATTAATTGGTCTTCGCGGTGGGAAATACCAGTGTGGGCAGCAGATGCTGACAGTAAGAAGAAACAGCAAATTTGTGCAAAATATAAGCACCTATTGTCTAGTGAAACTCTTATAATAAATTTGATCATTTTTAATGTGGAGATTGATTTTTTGCAGGGTTTAAAAAATAAATCGATGTTAGGCCAAATGTATGTTGACAGTATTATTAGGAGCATATTTCACATAAAATGCAAGTGTAAGGCGAAATCAACAAAAATATTCTGATCTTTTTTTTTTTGACCAGTAAAAACAATTATTCTTAATCACATATTTTATTGATGAAATCTTAATGTTGTGCTAGAAAGAATATACAAGGGCAACGCTTTATTAACTTTCATTACCCAGGTTGTGAGAAATTCAAACAATAAATATCATATATAATGACAAGTACATTGAATAATCAGAGGGGGAAAATTATAAGTAAATCTTGAGTATTATTAATACCAAAGGGAGGCATTTGCCATATATTTGTACAGTTTGTAGCCTTTTAAGTGCTGAAAGCCTGCCTGAGGGGTGATCATAACTATGCATTGTCAGTAAGGGGAGCCAAGGAGGCACAGTCTTCCTGTATTTTAGCTCTAAGAGCACAGAAGCAAGCGTCCTATTTTGGGTGTAGCTTGAAGTAAAACCGCATAATACCAGTCAACAGCTAATTTCAGGTTTTAAAAATTCACATATGTCAAGAGAAGTGATTCAGTGAGACGTCCTCGTCCACATTTTTTTTTTTCTTTTCTGTTGTGTTACTGGGCAATAGGTAGAATATGAGGGATCCAGCTAAGAACAGACATGGTAGAATGGGGTGGAGAGAAGAAAGCAAAAAAAGTACTTGTTGAGAAGATACCCTCAAAGTGGTTATTTTTTAAGGGAGAAGTTCAGTAATCGATGCCTTCAATCAGGCAAACGGGGATGCCTCCTGACAAAGAGTGGTCTGGAACCTGTCCTTAATTTACAAAGTCAGAGGTGGTGTAAAGTCCTACACTATCCAGGTTATTATACTACAACAGATTAAATGTTGGTCACAGTACTGAAGGGAAGACAATTATTATAAAAAATAGCAATACTCTTTTTAAGCAATGGGTGGTTTTAAATATTCATTTTAATAAAATATTCTAGTAAACAGAAATACCGCAAATGCTCAGTACTCAGTACAAATCAAAGTAAAATACAAACACAAGTAAAATATTTAACATTTCATTATAAAATGGTAATATATACTATAAAAATACACAAACACAAGTTATTAATGCATTGATGGGAAGGCATCCAGTTGTAAATGACATTTCTATACAACAGCAACAAAGAAAGGTGACTAATCCCTTCCCATCAACTTAACAAAAATTTGTGAAGTAGGACAAACATTTAATGGAGCTTTTGCAAGGTAAATTAAAATACTGGTTCTTTCCACTTCTTACCTTTTGATAGAGTTGTGTTAAGTATTTTTTAAAAGCTGCTGCTAGAAAATTGGGTCCATATTAGTAACCAGTACAAAGTGAAATCAGTAAAGCCATGCTCATTTATTCTAACATAAGTGATTGAAATTCTCAACTCACTTATATTATTCTTCCCTTAAGTTTTGGGTTGGGTTTGTTTCTTTTATTATTAGTTTAGCTTATTCTAAACGTATTTTTTTTCTGCTTAGGGAGCTTTATTTTTTTTTAAGAAATATTAAATATTATTCAGATCCTTGCTTTTTATCCTGATGTCTATTTTTTTTACTATAAACTATAGCGCTCATAATGTGGAAGTTCAGCCATAAGTGGGGGGAGTCAGAATTTTAACTGCCTTCAGTATAGTGTGAAAATTAGCCAGCGTGTTGGCTATGACAAGGGACGCTTTCTCTCATCTCTTCAATTACTTGTGGATAGATTGGTGTGACAAGTGCTCAACATCACAAGTTACCACAAGCTAATCAAAGGAAGCCTTGTAATGAAATTGCAAACCTCCCATTTCTCTTCCTTTGCCAGCACGGGGCTGGAACTGTAGCAGCAAAGCGACAGCCTGGGCAGGTGAAACCCTTTCCCATATTTGCCCCAAACAAGGGAGGAGGATCAGAGGAATCAACAGTAATAGGAGGTAGGAGGAGGTCAATGATACAGCTTTTCTACAATCATCTGCTGCTTAGGTACATTCATTATGGGTTTACAAGCTTGTAAGTGCTGCTGCTGTTTTCCCTCTCGTTCATTCCGGTCTTCCTCCATACGCTTTCTCGATGACACAGATCATGTATTCTTCTATTTTCTAATTTTTACCAGTTGTAGAAACAGGGCTGGAAGTACTGCACTTGCCAGCTGTCTGAACCTACAATATATTCTCCTGAAAGTTTATATCAAAGCACTGAGAGTTTGTAATTCCACAATTACATCAGGGCTTGAAAAGAGTAATTTATTTTATCATTTGGTGAGCTACGTTACAAAGCGTCTTCTAGGAAAAGTATGAGATTACATTAGGCAAACTAAGCAGTCTTACATCTAACAGCTCAGTACTAAATGCTTGGCACAGCTAAATGAGAAAATAGCCTAAAAAAGAAGATTTAAATCCAACTACATTTGAATATGATGTTTAAAAAAAAATTGACCGTTTCCCTGAAACTGTTTCTTTTCCTTTCATTGAGATTTAAATTTAAAAAAACTGAAACCTACTAGACCAGCTCCTCTGGTTTTGCAATGCTCAGAGGAAGTGCCGAAGAGAAAGATTTTAAGTCATTTCTGTGTAGTTAGCTGAAGGTTAAAACGGTGCTAGAAAATCTTCGCCTCATTTTCTGGTTATTCTGAATTAAATGACTCAGAATGATGCCACAAGGGCTACCCAACGAGCCAAGAAGAAGCTAAATAACTTCAGTGATACCGGTACACTGTAGAAACCTCTTTTAACACCAGCCTTAGCGGCTGAGAACTACTAGCAGTGACGAGGTACAGTGGAGCTCAGTTCGGGACGATGTCCCCTGCTGGGAAGGAAATGTCCTCTTTGGAAGGTGAGGTTTCTGAAGATACTGTCTGAACTGAAATATTTCCTGCTTAAAATTGCAGGAATTTCATCCCAGCCATTCTGTCTGGTTTCTGAAAGGGCACTTGATGATGAGCAATGGAATTTAAAATAGAAAGATTTTTCTTTTCCCACTGTGGTCTATCTGCTAGTCCCAGCACAGTCGTATTTTAGTGAGTCGATGCCCACACATCTCCTGTGGTCAATTAAAGTGTAAAACTGAAGAGGTAGTATGAGACCAATGAGAGCAATGTGAGTTGGATAAAGCTATGGAAAAAAGTCCGAAGCTTAAGGAAGTTGGACTTGGGTTTGACGTCTGTGAACTGCAGGGGGTGTACTTTGGGGGGGCTAGCGAATGCCCCCAGGGAGATCACTGATTAAGTCTGATGTCCAAGCAGAAAAATATGAAGAGGAGAGGACTGTTTCAAGTAGAACTGAAACAGAATGATGGAGAGGTTTAGTGGCCAGGGAGACTGGTTTACTAATGCAAATTTTTTTTCAAGTCCAAAATGAAAAAAAATCTTCCTTAGTTTCCAGTTATTTAACTTTGATTTGCATTTTGCAAATTTGTCAAGTTGTTGTTTTTCTGCTAAGAAAGGCATTTTGAACTGAAAATTGATATTATTTATTTTATTATTATAACATATACCAAAGCATTTCATTTTCAAAATGTTGACCTAGAAAAAAAATCCAATATTTAATATCTTTTTCATTTAAAAGAAGCTGATAGCTGAAACTGAAGAGAAAGAGAATAGAGAGGTTTTCCCCTTCACTTAGTCCACAGAGAAACTAGCTACCAATCATACAAATTTATTAGTTAATACAGATTTGTTGACCAAAGGATAAGATTTCTGGGTACTTACTGTGAAAACTAATGTTTATACACAGAATACATTTTTTGGTTTCATGGGTTTTTTTACTCAGAAGCTGTAAGAAGAAAGTAAATTAACATTGAAATCTGCAAAGCTATATTCTACAACTAAGGAAGCAGCAAAATGTGGGGTGCCTGTGAAATATTATTTCTGTGGTGGTGTTACATGGTTCCATTAAATGATTGCTGCATGCACAGAGCGGCCCTCCTATAGGAATGAATCACCAGTTTGTACTGGATGGGTTTCTTAGGATTTTCTTAGAATACTTTCTTCTTTAGTTGAAAAATATGAATATGTGTTTGTGATGGATTGCAAGGCAAAAGGTGATTTTGTGGTTAGGGAACATTACATATCACCTGAAGAGTGATCAGTTTGCCTCTGCTAGAGTTTTTTTATATAATTCTGGGCAAGTCTCTCAAGCCCAAATGTTCACAGTTGGCTCTTCCTGGGTTAGGGATTCTCAAGAAGCATCTACAATGCTCACAGTCTCAAGAAACACAGTGCTCGCTGTCTTCAGCCTACTTGTGTATTCCAGATTAAGCACCCACAATTTCTAGGCTAGTCAGATGATTCTAGAGTTTTAATTCTGGGCCCCAATGGGTTTATTTCCAATGTAAAATACTAAAAGGTCATGTCCATATGTAGGCACAGAACTGCCTACAACAAAACTCATAATGTTTTTATTCAGTGCATCATTATAGTGGCACATAGTAAGATCAGGCAAAACCTATTGACTGTAGGAGATAAAAGTGCACGGTGACTACCTACCTTTCCTCTAAACAAGACTGGGCTCTACAAATGTACAAAACAAATTTTTGTTTGTTCCTGCAGCCCAGAAAACCAGCAAAGCGGGGAAGTTGTTCATTATTTGTATTTGTATCGTTAAAAACATCAAGTATTTGATCATTAAAGAGAGTATTCTTATATCTAAAAGCAGGACACTGAATTACAGTTACATGGGCAGCCCTGATTATTGATGGCGTTGGCTGATTTTTGATTGGTTGATATAGCAATCACATTGCTCTTGGCATATAACTTCTCATCTTCATGTGTAATAAGAAGTACATGTTTTACAACAGCCTTATATGTACATGAGGATGAACACATGCAGATGTTAAGCCCAAGTAGTGCTTCCACATATAGAAAACATAGAAAAATGAGGAATACTATCAGCACAGACATGGAACCTATTATCAAATTACCAACGGAAGTGGTGTGTGAATTTGATTATTGCCAATGTTGTTACATATTTGTATTGCCGTGGCTTCAACAAGCACTCAGACTGTGAGAGCTCTCAGACACCCTACATTAGATGTAGCGTAAATGGGAAAAGACTTTTCCTGCTTCCAGAGAACTTTACTACGCTTAAAACAAAAGCAACAAGGCAGTGCAGCTAACAGCAGCGCCGGGAGTATGGGTCAGCACAATTGCAAATACCGTCCAAGCTTTTTGAAGGTATCACGGGAAAGAAAATCGCTAAGAAGCAGTTAGAAAACAAGTGAGATATAGCTAGCTTTGTGGTTTTCACAAAGAATTTCTTCCAAGTGTGAGAGAAATCATGGAGAGAAAAAAAAAAAAAAAAAAAGCAGAGAGATGCATTTCAAACTTTAAGAGTTGGCAACAGCGACTGGCATCATATGCCAGGCTGACATGGGTGTTGAGCTCTCGACAGTAAGAAAGCAATGACTGGCAGGATGGGAAAGGGCAATGGGAGAATCCTTAAAATGAAGACAAGTAGCTTAAGTTTGGTAGTAGAGAAGAGGCTGCCAGGAAGAAAGTGCTATTGCCACGGTGCCCAAAACAGCCAAAGTGGCAGGCTGTACAAATACAGCCTCTGCAGGAACGCTTGGGAAGGTTATAAGCCACATAAGACTGGATTAATAGGGGTTTTTTTTATCGATTATTTTACTTTCTGTGATAGAACTCCTCCTGACAGATATTACAAGTTTATTGTTCTAACATTATTTTGAGAACTATTTATTTTATAATGGAAAAATATTAATGTGGGGCTCTGGTTTTGCCAGCACATGAGCGATCGATTTCTGCGGCTGCTTCTTTGTTGATTTTCCATTTCTTTATGTTTAGTCTAAAAACAGAAAAGCTGTATTTTTATGATATGCATATACAAAGGAGTTTACTAGTTTTCTTCAAATACTGAACATTTAAGAAAGAAGAACTATAGTTGTGTACTTTAGAAAGCTTCCAGAAAGATTTATGTTGTAAAATGAAGCTGGTAAAGAACAATTTCCTTTTCCGTTTTGCCTCGTTGCAAGTCCTGTTCCCAAAATAGTGGGACAACTTTTCTCTGAATCAGCAAATTTGGAACTGGCATTAGTGCCGAACTTGGAATTGGATTTTCTAAGATTCCACCCTTTTGTCTGAATTCAGGCACTTGCTATGATATCATCAACAAAGAAGTTTTCAGTGGTCTGATGACAATTTCAGCTTTTTTAAAATCCTGCCGTTATTCATCTTCTATTGAAAGCTTTGATGAATACACTGTTTTGGAGTTAGTCTTGATCCAGTGTAATTCAGGAGAAGTAATGTAGAATCAGACATGAAATCAGCAACGCAACTGTTGCAATGCTATGGTAGTAGCTGAGGATTTCAAAAAATGAAGATAATGAAAGCAAAAGTGGTTTTGTTTGGGTTTTCATCCTCCATTCTACTTCATTTTTCTATACTTAAGTTCCTGGGGGGAAAAAAAAAACCAAAAAAAACCAAACCAAAACGAACAGAAAGAACTCATACCTCCAGAAGCTATGGGTGTTTCAGCGTGACCTTAAATAATATAGGCAGTATTTAATAGACAACTGAAACAAAACACAGACAGGAAGTTGAAAGCATATGATAGAAGGGACTACGGCAGTCCAAATTTATACCAGTGCCAAAACTGTCTCCGCTGTTGGTGGTTCTCCAGTGCTGAGGTGAGATGTGTAAAAGAGTACAGAGTCCCGCTCAAGCTGCTATGTTTCTGCATGCCCATATGGAAGTTACATTGTTCTGAATACGAGATGAATATCACAGAATCCAAATTTAGGTCACTCTGACTGAATTCAATTCTGTTAGAACTGCTATTTGGGGGCAGAATTATCTGGTAGACACTTCTTTTTTTGTATAATTCTCACTGAAGACATTTGGAGTTTTCTGTATTTAGTTTCTAGTGATTTAAGAATTCTATATATTCAAGGCAATTCATTTCAGTTTCCAAAAAAAACCCCCAGTCTGTATTTTTAATGTGTTGTGAACTCTCCTCAAGCCAGAAAAATAAATACATTTGAACAGAAAACACTTGGAAATCCAGAATGAGGATTATTTGTATATCCTGAAATAGCATAAATGATAAGTTAAAAAACTGAGTTCTGGTCTAGCAAAGTTGATACAAGGGCACCAATACTAGCATCTGTGGTAAAGTTTGCAGTTGCTCTGTCAGTATATATGAATACTTGTATTTCTGTGTCATGACCTTGGTTTTCCTAAATGGAAATCCCTCCAGAGAGGATTGGCTTTCTGCATTGTATTTCTTGCAACTTTTTAAAAAGCAATGCTGATAGATTGTGATGCAATTTACATGCCTGCATATTAACAGAACTCTTGATTATAGTTGCTATAGTACAACCAGTCTGGCACCAGAAGGAAGGATTAAAAAAAAAAAACAAACCTCTACCTAGTAAACTACCAGAGTTACTGTACTCTCATCTTCATACCAAATACCTGCTCGGTGGCATGGTTGTAGAGCTGACCTACTCTCTGTCTGTGTCCTTGCTCCACAAAACAGTAGGTAAGAAGTCTGGAGGAAGGGGAGCATACAGCTTGCTTCCCAAGCAGCGCTCCTTCTTCCTGGGTTCCTCCATCATCAGATGGCCCTGCTTTTCATAAACAGAAAGAGGACCCCTAAGTCGTTAACAGCAAGCATGTGGGGCTTCACATATGGTTATCCCAACATACATAGCATAGTGCCATACCAATATGGGAAATTAGCATTTTCAGCTTATGCTGTTCCTTTCACACAAGAATCTTGGTTTGAATGCCTAGCAGTACAACCTATTTCAACAACAACAACATTTTTTAAAAACAATCTTTGACTAAGAAGTTACAATCCATTGCCATGGAAACACATGATAAACCCCTACAAACAGGGTTCAAATAGGAAATGTTTAGGAACACAGGTCCAAAACCAGCTGGACCTACATACATTGTTCCTCAATAACAATACACCATTTATATGGCTGCAAGTGAAATGTTTTGGGAATATATGAGAAACAAGGATTGTAAAAAACAGTTTCTTTCTCTGATTAGCTGATATAGCTGGAAAAAGAACACAAGCTTTCAGATATGGGGTTCCTTCATCAGGATCCTCTGTCAGGTAGGATAGGAAAGTGTTTCCATTTTGATTAAAAGATAAGATACCCCTTGATAGGGAAAGTGAATGTATAGATTTATATATTTTAATTTTATAAAGAAGCACTGGAACATCCAAAGCTTTTGTGAAATCAGGGGGGAAAAGAACTCTATGTTGAGGCTGGAAAGACCCAAGAAAGCTGTGGACTAAACTGATATTTTTTTTATAATATGAAGTTCCACAGTGTCTGCGTGTACACAGAGATGTTGTAGCCCCATGGTAAATATGTGATGTGCCTCTGTCAGGCTCACTAATCCAGCTCTTCTGAGGCAACTCCTGTGATTCCAAACCTCTGAGCCACTTCAAAGAACTCCTGTTGTAAAAATTATCAAAGACATGCTGGAATGAAAAAAAAAAAAAAAAAAAAAGTTTTATCCTCTGAATAGAGAACGGTACCTGTCCAGTGGTCCTAAAGAAAAGTAACTGGCAGAGAATTGTATAGAGGAAGCAATATTTAGGCCAGGACAAGTACTTAGTTTAGAAATTGCAGCCCCATGACATACCAAGGCCTTTGTACTATTAGAAAAAGAAAGGGAGAGTTCCCTCCGCCAGCTACAAATCAGCGCTTGCTTCTGGCACTGAACATCCATGCTGCCATTCAGGAAACAAGAACACCTCTTACTGACAACCTAGAAAGCACAAGGCTCCAATACAAAATAATTTTTACTCTCTCAAGCAAGTATTAACAAAACAAACAAAAAAATTTACAAACGTTATTTCTAATTTTTCTGGGGAAGAAACATGAGATCTGCATAAGCCCTTTACAAGCAGAAGAATACCAACAGTTTGACAATTTTCTACGGAGCAGGCGGAATACTCCAAATACAATAGCTGTTGTAACGGCATTCGTTTGGAGCAATCTGCCCACCTCCATCATGACTTTACTGTTTTGTAGTGCATATCAATAAAACCAATGAGCCACAGCGTCATGCGCTTTCCTTTCTGGAAGACAAGGCACGAGCATGAGTTTTTAATATATGTGCATGTTTGTTATAAACAACACATACATTAGTGAAGATATTTTGGGATCTTGTGGTGCAGCTTTTTCTGTGCTAGGGCAAAACGATTAGACTTAACATTGCTATTTGTAGGAAAGACATTATCACCCGATTCTCCTGTAAACATCTTCAGCTACTATTTATTTTTAGGCTGCTACAATTATGCCATATATGATTTGATTATTAGGGTTAGCAGAACCATGGCTAATGGAATCAGTATCATGGCTACAGCAAGCTTTGTGAATTCTCCCTGCCACTTTTCTGCATAACTACACTTATGTCACTCAAGCAGCACAGGGGTACTCTAACAATTAATTGTAAACCAGGGGGAAACTTTTAATGGACCTCTTCTTGAGATCTTGCGTTAAAAAAAGAAAAGTTCCCATGAGTGAAGTATAAGTTAGCTTTTCCAGAGGGAAAAAAAGGAATGAATTACATTTCTCTTCTTGTCCTTTAAATGAATAGCATAGTTTGGGTGAAATTATCGGGCAATTGCATGCCTTTTATGCAGATAATGCTATTTGATGAAAGCGGTGTTTTGATCTGCTGAGGATAATACAGATCCAGGGTTGGATTCATTGGTGAGAGTAAAGCTGTCTTCTGTGATAACTTCATCTCAGCATGAGGTCAGACGGGGAAAACTGGGATGGGGGATTAAAAAATGACACAGTCGGAGCAGTATTCAGTTCCCTGCTGTGCTCCTGGCTGCACACTATAGCTTATGTTTCTGATCTGTTATGGTATTGTCTGCTTTTCTCTCCCAGAGCAGAAAGAGATTGCTTAAAACTTTTCTTTTTTCAGCTAGAGGGATTAGTTCAGTGCAGCTTTTTTAATTAAAGAAACTGTATCTTTTTCAATGTAATTTAAGGCTGTACAAGAAGGCCATCAGCATTCATAACTTAGCACTATTACCTGTAACAAAGCCTAGCCATTCATTTTACATTCAGAACAAGAAATCACTATTAAGAGTTTTGAGGGTTAAAAATTGATAATTGGCCCTAGGATTGAAAGGATCACAGTTAACCATTATTTCCTAAAAAGTTTTCTGTGGAGGAACTTCAGACAGCTTTGCTGTTAGTTTATCTGGGCTTTCTTAATTAAATCTCCATGACATCAAGAGAGTGGTTAGAAAGTATTCTGATATGTGGAAACAGACCTAAAGCATATTTTCTCCACAAAAAAAAAAAAAATACTCTCGAATATTAAAAAGGCATCTATTGAAAATGTCTCTATAATACCAGTAACTTCCTCTTCATATCCACATTTATTTTCACACAACAGAATTTCTAAAAATATAAGTAGTAACTCTATTTATTAGCAATAATATGCAAATAATTGACACGTTCATGATATCAAACAATGGTCAGTGCAAATGCACATCTGTAGATGTCTGCTTATGCGTATGTGTATCTATTCACATACACACACACACACATGTATATTCATATATAGCTAAATATACATGCACACACACTTATATGTATTTTTCAGCTCGGGGAGTTGAATTTACAGCTCGATATAAACAAGGTTAATGGCTAAAACCTTCAAATGTTTCAAATAAGGCCCATATGGTGATCACTTTACAAAGCATACAGGGACTGTGCTTAGGTTGCAACATACACATTTCCAACTAAATTCCATGCCAGATCAATTAGAAACAGTTCTCCTGAGCAGACAGGAACAAACACAGATTGTTACCACTCTACTGCCTGAGCTGTTGTCTTCCAGGAATGAAAGCAGTCACCCTGAATACAACATATTTTACTACCAACAGCCCAAGAACTGTTTTAAACCAGTAGTATTTTAATGAAATGTCTGTTTAGGCACATCAGACAGAGCAATTTACATTGAATTATCAAAATAAAATAGCAGATCATTGTCCCTCATTAGAGCTTTTAGTTAGGGAGGTATGTTTCCCAGACTGCATTTATTAGTGATGACTTCTACTAGGAGGAATACATGGCAGGGGATTTTCCTTCTGGAAATCTTCTGGAAAGAAACAGACAACAGAAAAGCACATTTGGTTTCTTTTTTCCTCATTCTGTGTGCTTTTCTTCCCCTCAAATAATCTTTTATGTAGTTTTCCTTTATTTGAACAGTTAATTAGTAGAATTTCTTATAATGATTTTTTTTTCATACATCTTTCAGCCAGAAAGCTATAAAGGAAAAACCGCAAAAGTCAATTACGGGTATGAAGCTTATTTAAAACAAGGCCTCTTTCTCCTTGTAAAAATCATAAATTCTGAATAAATGCGATTTCATTACGTAAACCTCTGTATGCGCATGTAAGTTCTGTATATTGACTTCCGAATTGCTATAAATACTCTGCATTCCTTTTGTTAATGGAAAATATGGATAGTTACCCCCAGCTATAGTTTGCTGGGAAAGCCTTATACCAGCAAACACAAATCTTAAATTTTTCATGGCCTCGTGTACTAATTTGCCCTGATGGCAGTAACAGCGTTTTGTGATAGCTCCTACATATGAATACAAGGTGATTAAAATGATTCTGTGCTTGACGTTAAGGCCATAAGTTTAGCTTGGGCTGGAGTTCCTAATGCAGTATTAAGAGGGTATGAAAGACGGTTTTGTATTCCAAATCGTACGCAAACTCCTTAGGTCCCTTCCTGAGAACCCAAGGAAGAGGGTCAGTGGTTGCTGAGGTGCACGGGTTTCACCAGGGGTCAGCTTCCCATACCGCTTTGTTTTATGTGGTGGAACACAAACTAATGTAGTGGAAAAGCATGACCCCCATTTAAAGGTTGATTTGTATGATAATCAGTACATTTAGTGGCTTCAAAATGAATGTGTGTAAGGCCCTATCTCGCTTTAATTAAGGTAATTAAGACATATTTCCCTCTGCAGACAGCTGTTTATTTTTATGGCTTTGTCAGTGATCAGATTAGAATATTTGTTTTACAGTTTTACCACAATTCCGTACCGGGGGACAGTGCCTTTCTCCAGCTACTTGTGGCAGCAGGGCACGCTGGTGCAAAAACCGGCCAGAGCGCGCAGCTGCTCCCGCGGGGCGTCCGCGTTGGAGCTGCGCGCCCCCAGCGCTCCCGAGTTACTCATCGGGCGCATCCCCCGCGCAGCGGGGCTCGCCCCGGCCGGCGGAGCGGTGCGGAGCCGCTCCTGCCCCTCGAAGTTTCCCTGGCCCCAAGGCGAGGGGGGCGGATTTCGCCGGGGATTACGGCAGAGGGTGATCTCGGCCGGCTCGTCACCTTCTGACCCGGTCCCGGCACCTTCCCGCCCGCCGCGGGGCTGCGCTGCGGGGGCTGCGCGGAGGCTGCGCGGGGCGCGGGCTCGGCTGCCGTGCAGGACGGGTGTGTGTGTGTGCATCGCGCCGCGTTCTCGAAAGCGACCGCTCGAGCCGCCGCTAACCCGGTCACTTCCCGGGGCTCGCACAGGAACAGCAGCCGCGGAGCTAATCGTGCGAGGCGCAAATGCGAATAGTTGCTGCCATGTTAGGATCAGACAGCAAGAATTGATGGAAGAGTGGAAAGGAGCTTTTTTTTTTTAATTAGGATCGTGATGATGAAGTATCCTGATGCAGGGTAATGCTGCCAGTTGTTTCCATCCCATTGTAGAGGCAATCCCTACCTAGCTGCGCTAAACCGCATCTTGCCGCTTACCGAGAAGGAAAATGGGTGGTTAGAAACAGTTTCTTCCTCCATGAGCTGTAGATCAAGGACCTTTGACAACGCAGAGCTTTCGGGATCTGTTCTTTTCAGACACGCGAGTATCCTAAAGAGTGTGGAGTCCTGGGAGCAGGCAGGGCTGATCTGATAAGCCTGGCAAAGCCCGAGTCACCGCTCAAGTAAGGAAGGAGGCAATAAGAGCAGTTTAGGAAGTTTGGAAAGAACGTGACAACGTCTTGAATTTGTCTCTTCTTCTGGTTAACTGGTTACTGATGAGTGCTGTAGCTGGGATGTCTTGCACCAGAGAACGTCCTGCTCCGTTCTTCACCAACACCTACCGTCCCAAAAGATGGGCTGATAGTCACGTTTAAAAAAAGTCTTCCCAAATCGATAAGGAATGCATATCCCTTTGTTCTTTCTCTACTGAAATAGGAAGCTTATTGGCAATCCAAAAGAGCGAGGAAGGGCTGGACTAGGATTTTAGAGAGTTTAGTCACATTTACTAGTTGACATTAGGAAGATACTTTCCTACAAAGCTCTAACACAAATGTGAGTGCACACTTTTCAAATTAATCTAAACTCTGAAGGCTGTAATCAAACGTCTGTAAGCCTGGTAATGCTGCTTCAGTTATGTTTAAGTTAGGAGCACCAAAATAACTTACTCTGAACTTCAAATGCTTATTTGTAAGTAGTTGACGTTTGTTGTTTATCCGGTGGGCTTTGCACAAGGAAGGCATTATATAATCTTTCCATTTATAATGGGGGAGCGTCTTAACTCACTGTGTTTGGAGGCAGTAAAAAGTTCAAGTCAGTACTAGATGAATGGATTTAGCTATGGTAATGCAAATGTCTGAAGTAGTGGTGCAAAAACATACCACTTTGTATGTTTGCATTTGCAAAATATGATTCCTAATTTTGTGTTAGAGGGCTGTAAGCCAAAAAGAAAACCGTATGTGAAGCCCCGACTCCACAAGATTCGCTTTTAGTTTAGCAGAAGTGCTATTTCCTATATTGTGCAACAACAATTACAGCACCTGGCGTAAGTTCAGGGTTAAGATTATTCCTGTGTGTAGCTCTATGTGTTTTGTAATAAAGAATTTTGTGCGATTCACATTTTCACACTTCGAGAGCTCTCTTATAAAGACTAAAACCTCTGCAGGGTATTTAATGTGAAAGACAAGGTCATGACGATTCCAGTTCTACCTGTATCGTCTGGGCACTTACCTACACAGAACTCTATCTAGAGAGGTCTCTGTGACTCCTACGTTTTAAAATTAAATCCCACCACTTCGGAGTCACCCCCAAAGTCAGTGCAGATTGTTCATTTCAATCCCATTGGTTTAGCTTTGGTGTCTTTAAAAGAATTTATCCAAATGTGTATTTTAAAGTAGTTAGTAATACCACATCTTTCCCGGGGATGCAGGCAAGTTATATCCGTTATAAAATACCTGTTTGGGATGTTTTTGTTTTTGTGTTGTTGTGTTGTGGGTTTTTTTGTTGGGTTTTTTTTTGGGTTTTTTTTTGTTTTTTTTTTTTTTTTTTTTATGCTCAGTATTATGAATCACACATTGGCTGTCCGCTTAAAAACCCTCGAAACATTGCCGTTTAGGTTTTGCTACTAAACTTGCTGCGAAGGTGCTTTGTGATGCGGGCGGTGCGCGTGTGCGCGTGTGCGTGCGCGCACACTACCTGCTGCCGTTGCCAGCGGCTGGTCTCAGCACGGCTCGGTTTAAACACCCGGGTACCTCGCTCCGCAGGTCGAGCCCGGCCCGGTACAAACGCAACGGGAATCACAGGGGTAAAACCAGCCGCCTGTGAGAGCAAACGGCTGGACGGAGCATAGGTGCACCCCTGGCCGTGCCCTCCGGTAACATCTGCAGTGACGTGTGTGTCACTAGGAGGTATCGCCAGGCGTTTCGGGTCAGGGGAACGCTGGGGTTTTCCTTGGGATGTGTCACGTAAAACACAGCCGCGCGTCTCTCGTTACGGAGTCGGGAGATGTGGCAGATAAAGTTTGGAAAATCAAAGTACTGCAGCGGGCGGGCAGCTAAGCGCTCGAAGCCGCCCATCTAACTTCCCCCGGTGTTGCGCATCCCGCGTGTGAAGCGCCTTTGAGTTTGAAGGGAATAGATAAAGGAATAATAATAATACTACTACTAATAAAAACAGAGAGTGGTCCTAGATATACAGATAGGCGACACCTCCGCGTGGGAAAAGTTGCAGCCTACTGCTCCGAGCCGGGGGGATGCTGAGGAGGCAGGGAGGAAAAGCGAGCGGGAGCACCCTTGTACGCCAGGCAGCAACGCCTCTAAAAGCAGATGTTTTAAGCTGCCACCAGGTCACCCAGCACTGGCTCCCGCCGAACTCCGAAAATCGCAGGGTGCGGAGGGGAGGCCGCGGGTGCCCGGGCGAGGGGCGCGCTGCTGGGCCGGGGGGCTCCGCCGTGCCTGCGCTGCGCCGCCGTGCGCGGGCTGCCGGGGCGGGGTGGCCGCGGCCGGGCTCGGCGCGGCGCTGCGGGGGAGCCGCGGCTGATTCCCCCCCAATTCTTCCGCTCCCCTCGTAAAAATAAACAGGTCCCCGCGGAAAACAAACCGCGGTGGACGGGAGCTCCCTGCCTGCGCCGGGAGGAGGGAGCGCGTAACGAAGCCGCGTGCGGTTCATTAGCGTTGGCCATCAGGAGCACGCGGACAGCTTCCCCGGGGCAGCCCGCCGCGAGGCGCCGCTCACCGGCCTGCAGCGCGGCTCGCGGATGGCCCCGACATCGCCGCCGGCGGCGCGCAGGCACCGGTGGGCGCAGCGGGGGAGCCGCGCCGCGGCAACCGGCGGCGGGGAGGGCGGCAGGCGGGGGCGCCGCGGCCCGGCCCGGCCCCCGGCGGGTCCCATCGCGGGGCGCCGGCGCGGCCCTCGGCCGTGTCCCCCGCGCTACGGCGCGAGTAGGTGCCGGCGGCGGCGGCGGCTCCTCCCCGCGCTCCTCCCCCCCCGCACGTTGCCGTGCGCGCCCCTCCGCCCTCCCCTCCCGCAGGAAGAGCGGCCAAACTCCCTGCCCGCCCCGGCGGGGGAGGAGGCGGGGAAAGTGAACTCCGCGGGGCGCGCAAGCCCCCGCGGCGGGGGGCGCGGGCAGCAACTCGTGGCCCTCCTCCCGGCCGGCCCCCGGCCCTCCCCCCGCTCCCGCCCGCCCTCCGCTCCCGCCCGCCCGGCCTGACAAAGTGCCGGCGTGCGCCGCGCTCCCCCGCGCTGCTGCCGGGGCGCGGAGGCGGTGAGGCTCGCAGCGCGCCCGCGGTAAGTGGCGCGCTCGGTGCCCGCGCGGGGGCGGCCGGCCGGCAGCGCGGAGCCGCTGCCCGCCGCACGGCCGAGAGCGGGCGAGCGGGCCGGGGGCCGGTGCGCGGAGGACGCGGGGGGTTCCGCGGCCCGCTCTTCCCCCCCTCCCCCCGGCAGTGGCACCGCTGGCGGCGGGACCTTCGCCGGGCGGCGGGCGGGAGCCGCGGGGCGCCCCGGGAAGCGCGGCTGCGGCCGGAGCGCGGCCCCAGGTAGGGTTGCGCGGGGGGAGCGGGAGGGAGAGGCTGGGGGCGCAACTTGTGCTGGAAACTCCGCGGGGCGGGGCGCAAATTGAGCGGGGGGTGGGGTGGGGGAGGCAGCTCTGCCAGCGGCGCTGCGCGGCCTCGGCCGCAGCTGGGCTGCGCCCCGCGCCGCGGAGGGGGAGCGGGGGCCGCCCGCACCGGGACCCCCCGCCCGCACCGGGACCCCCGCCCGCGGCGTGCGCGCTGCCGGCTGCGCGGGGCGGCGGGACTCGCCCCCGCGGCTGCCTCGGTGCTGCCCCGGGTCGGCTCCGCCGCTCCGGAGGATCGGTGGAAGCGTCCGTGCTGCTTGTTGAGCGCAGCGGCCGGGGCGGAGGCGCGAAGCCTCGTCCCGGTAAGTTTGCGGCGGGTGTTGAACTTGGCTCGTGTTGCCGCGGGTCGGGGCGGGCGGGGGCCCCCGCTGTCCCGGGAGCGCCACCGGGGTTCGCCGGCCCCCTGCTAACGGCGGGGGGTTCTGAGGAAGACCGGCTGGGGTAGCATCTTTAATGACTTGCGCGGTAAACTGTAGTGAAAATAGCGTTACGGTGCAGCGAAAGCACACGGTGAGCGAGAAGAACTGTCGCGGTGGCGTGAGGAGGGCAGGGGGTGCGTGGGGGTGGCCGTCCTTCTCGTGAAATCACGAACACTGCTGCTGTCTGGTGGGGTTTTTCTTCACGTGGACGTAGGAAGCCAGGTCCGTTGTTCCGTGGGCTTAAAAGTTTTTATGTTGTGAAGTTGCTTCAAAGCAAAGCAGTGTTACCAGGTAAAATGCACAGAAGTGCAGCTTTATGTGCTCGCACACGCTGTTAAAAGTTTAAATAGGCGCCATTTCTGTAAGAGGTCACACACTTCTGGGCTCACCTAAATTTCGAGATTTAAAATACTTCGTTTATGAGGAAACTTCAGCAGTTTTATTTTTGTACTTTCTAAAAATCATGTGTCCTTTACGTAAAGCCTTCTTAGTTGGGTGCTTGTTTGGTTTCATTTGGCCGTTACCTGCTGTGCTTTACATATAGTTCTTCGTGCAAAGTGTTCTGCATCATGCCACTGGAGAGTGACAGTAATATTGTGTGGATGCTTACATCCTAAAATTCAGTCTAGTAAAGAGCACATTGGAGCATAAACATTGCTTGTCTGTGGTCTTACGTAAGAGTTAATTGTAAAACACTTAAAGACACTCTCCCGTGAGAAGTACAGCTGCTCTTCCCTTCTGAAATAATCCAGGCGCTATCCAGAGGTATTAATGCATTCATATCTAGGAGGTTGGCTGAATAATGTATGTAAGGAAAGATTTCATAATGTGTGCTTTGATGTAAGAATAGTTGGGAAGAATGGGCCCTATATGGGGATGAATATATGAAAAATATATCACTTACATTTGGGGGAAATACAGTAGGTGGAAAAAAAATTGTTATTTTACAGTCCCTCGATTTGCCGTTATGAACTTGCTGGGTTATTTTCAACAGTGTGGTAAATGAGGGGAGGAAGAAAAGCCAACAGTACTGAAGTACTACGTGCGTACATCAGATTAAAAAGTGAAATGAGTTTACATGAGTGAGCACTGAGATGAAAGATGTTGTTTGGTAGAAGAAATACTTGACCACGCTAAGAAGATTCTTCTGTGTAATATTTATTGGAGGAAAAAAAATCCAGAATAACATTCATAATCCAGTTAGCAAGTTAAGACTGGTACTTCAGTCAAATCACTTTGAGCCAAGGGTAATTATTCTCTGTTCAAATGGAAAAGGGGAAAAAAGGACTTAGTAATAGGAACTAGATTTAAAGCTGCAAATCAGTCCACGATAGCTGCTTTTAATAAGCAGCTATTTGATATGAATACCATAAAATATCACAAAATGAAATAGTAATCAACCTGGAAATACATGTTTTTGTCATCTCCTAGCCCCAGAAATTAACAGATCAGTCATGGCTCGGTAAGATACCGAGTACCTTTACCTTCAGTTAAAATTGGTGAGCCTTATGCAGGCTGATGCCCATGTAGATTGATGCAAACACTCCCACTGACTTGCCTCAGTTTTGGATTAGGCCCAATAAAAACTGAGAGTGCTCAGCAACTTGGAGGATCAGGTGCTGTTTGTGAAGGAGTATTGTGCTATACAGACGTTAAAGAAAACACCTGAGACTTTTTATGCCAAGACTTCAGGTCACAAATACTTCTAATTTTAGAGCGATACTGCATTTATGGTACTAAATGCGGCATCTCTGTTAAAAAAACCTCTTATCCCTGGCAGTGTAAAAAAAAAAAAATAAATTAATTATAAAATTCTTAAAGAGAAATCTTAAAATATTTTTTTCAAATTCCTAGGCAAGTATGTTGCACTTGCCTGAGATTCAGAGACTGATTTCAACTGTTGTACTACATGTTAGAGATTGTTAATAAGATTAACATGTGTGTATGATACTGACTTTTAAGAATAGCTTTACTGTATAATCTGTTCTATTAAATGAATGCATGTAAAGTAATTAGAGTTACTGTTTTAGTAAACATAACCAAATCGTGACTTTAGCTCCTGAAAGTTTCTGCAATATCAACTGTACAAAAAAGATCCACAGAAATAATTTTACTGTGATACGATAAATACATTGGTTTGATTAAATTAATTTTTCTTCCCAGGCTAACTGATTCAATAAGTAAGTTCTTTCAGGATGCCTGCATGCGATTCTTCTTCGTAGGCTGAAGAGTATCTTGTGGTCTTCAAATAAACCTTTTAACTTTATAATAGGTAGTATTATTTGCAAAGAGTTTTACCTTGTGGTAAAATATATCAGAAACACAAAGTTAAGGTATGTACCCACAATGTCAGCTGAATGATTAAAACAAACCCCTAAACATTTAATTTTTTGGAGGTTGCAGAAGCTTTAAAGAGTACTGTAGTAAAAATGTGCCGCTTTAACAACCTTTCCTTAGTTCTAAAACTGATTAATTGCTGTGTCTTATAAAACCTGATTTATTTCATACTTTTTTCATACCAAGCATTACCATTATGAAGCTCTCCTTATAATTGAGATTAATGTTTCTGAGCAAAGAAGTGGTTTGGAGGGCTGCATTCATTTTGAGTGCTGTTCTAATCAATTTTAGATACAGCATTTCACAATGTATCAGTCTGCATCCAAACCTGCCTTATTATGTGGAATTAACTTGTTAGTGATTGATAGGAAGCCTGCTCCATCTCCAGAGGTGATTTGCTTCAAAACAAGTGTTCGGGCTTCCAGGAGACTGAGTACAGGGTCAGGCAACTCAGGTGCCCTTTCTGTGGCCTGACTGAACCTCCTCAACAAAGTAGTTTAACAAAAAAAAAAAAAAAAAAAAAAAAAAGGAGAAAAAAAAAAAAAAGGTGTGCTTTTATGCAGTCTGCCCCACCACCCAAAAAAACCCCCCAAAACAACCAAACAAACCCAAACCAAAAAACCGACAGCACCTTCCCTCAAAAAGCACCAACCCAAAAAACCCATGCCAAACCAAAACCCCAAACCTTACACCTATATTGAATGGTGTTCCTTAAACTATGGTATTGTTGTTCACACATGGACTGGAGTGACATACAATGCACAGACAGTGTCTTTGTGCATCACACGGACTGTGACAATGCATGTCTGCATGATTATTTTGAAGAACAGCTTTAGGGTTTGAAATCAAAACTCATGAGGCTAGTTTCATTTCCAAGGTGTACGTCCGCTGCATATTGCCTGTGTAACTAATGAAAGATGTGCTAATTCTTTTTTTCTCTTTTAAAAGTAGCAAAGATACTGCTTGTTTCAATGCCTAGTGAAATGTTTGTACATTCCTTCTGTGCACCTTCTGGTCTCAGCTTTGCTACCATTTCATTCTTAACCAATAGTATATGGTCACACACGACTGCTGAGTGTGATACATAAATACTTAAAGTTCTGGAAAAACTGATTTCTTCATAGTGAGAGAAAAAAATAAGTTCAAAAGGCCAAACTTAAAAAAAAAAAAAAAAAAAGAGAAACCTCTGAAAGTAGTAAACAATTATAAGAAGATTTATGTCTGTGTGTGTATTATCAGGATAGTGATTTAAATCTAAATTGTAGTTATGTATATGTTTCTTGGAAGACATGCTCACTGCATTCAGTAGGTTTTTTTAAGTTTGCATGCTGAACTAATTACGTGAGTCTTTTAGTTCAAGTGTACATGTAAACAATATACAGAATGTTGCAGCTGAGGTATTGCATAAAAATATTTCCGGTCTTATGTAGATCAGAAGCTAATAAAATTACCAAGTGTTTATGAGTACGAGGCTGTAAGCGCTCCATGCTTAGCTTAGTCTTTTGCTATGGAAGAAACATTTTCAGTACAGGTTCGTTTTAATACTGTAACCGAAATAGCTGCTACTGAATTAATAAAAAGGGAATAATCTTTTAAACGTATTAGAGAATACAACACAAACTGTGTCTCTTATTACCTTCTTAGATGGAGGTCAGTCCACATGATACATACTTTCATCCTACAGTATATTTACGATTGTTGTAAAATACTCTTTATGCAAAGGTGATGCTTGATAACACAAGATGGAGAAGTAGTTTGAGCCTGGAGCTGTTTTGTGCTGATACACACCGTGGGTCTTGCAAAGGGGTGGGCATGCTTTTCTAATTTAGACTAAAAACCAACATAAAAGTTCAAGCCTATCTGGCCTAATTATTTTAAATTTTGCAACTTTTGTCTGTGTGACGGGTTTGAGGTTGTTGATACTTGATGTGTGTGTCTGTGTCTGCAAAAAAGTTAATTGACAGTGCCGAGAAATACAGAAAGCAAAACAGTAAACTAGAAATTGGAAGGTGCTGTAGTAAATTCAGCGCTGATTAAGGTACCCTGCAAATCCACTGAAATCAGCAAATTACCTAGTTTGCCATGTACTACTGAACTGGGAGGCTGTAGGATCTCTTTGTGTTAAAATCTTTTTTTTTCATCTGCTAAATGTGCAGTATAGGTTATAGTAGCAACTTTGGCGTAGTTCTGTGCTAGGCTTTGCTGAATACAAACACAATCTTTATGCATAAAAGCAAACAAAACCAGTTTTCAACATGAGAAAATAAGTGCTGTTGGGTTTTTTTTTCATTATTTTTGTCTTTTTTAATCTTTTAAACACAATTCTGGTAAGTGTTTAAAATACAAATCTTAACATGTTGGCTATGGATTATAATTAGGTAATAATAGAGTCTCTTGTTTCTCTGTTTATTGTGTTTGTTCCCCCCCTCCCCTGGCAAGACACTGGAATGATTACAGAAATTTTTAGTGCAAAACAGGTTTGCCAACTTTGTTTACTCTTTCAAGTAGTTTATTTTAAAAGGAAGGAGAATATCTTTCTATAATGGCAGTCTAAAATCTGTATTCAGTAATTCTTTTAAATGCAGAATTTAATCTTTACGTATGTATTTTTGCATCTGAGTTATAGAAGTGTAAACCAGGAATTTTAAAAAATCTTAAGTTATTGCAATTTTAGTTTTTCCTGTGACAGCGCAGAAAAATGTTGAGAAAAACAACAAATACCACAAAAGCTCTGTTGGTGTGGAACTTGGTGTGTGCTGTATTGAAATCAGTAGTGCTGTTGGTGTTATTTTCCAACGTTTTGTTGAATTTCTGATAGTATTTTTTGACAGCAGTTAAACCAACATACAAAGGCACTGATGAGTCTTGCTTTGTTATTTGAGTCTTGATAATTTTTAGTGTCTTAAGAAAACTCTTGTCAGTGGTAAAATTGGTGAAATACAGATTTTAAATATTTGTTGTCAGGAATTGTAATAGAAAGCTGCATGTTAGGGTTTTGGTTTTTTTTTTTTTGGGGGGGGGGGGGGGCGGGAAAAGTAATCAGCACATGATTTACCACAATACGACAATAGTTTGCCAAATCATAGAAGTCCTTGATACACTTTGTCTGGGTCATGGAATGGGTGACTGCTTAGTGGTTGGAGAAATCATCATTGCTAATAAGTGTTACTTTAGATTAGCAAATGAAAGACTGCATCGTCCTTCAAAGGCCTCATCCATTCTCATTATAATTCTTTGAACGTTTGTCTGACCTTTTTAAAGAAATCCTACTGAAACTTTATGCTTAGGCTGCCACATAAATAAACTGACCAGCACTTGTCTCAAGAAGTTTGTAATCTAATGACAGGAGCAATAATATATCTTTTAACACCAAAGTACTTGTCACAGCAAATTGTCCATTTACTTAAAAATCTCTTTTCTTAATGATGTAATGCTTATGGTACCAGCGAGCAGCTTTATAAAATTAAACTGTATCGCAGTTGGCTAACAAAAATCTAAAGCCAGATTGTATTGCTAGTATTTTTCCTCCTAGCTGTGTTACCATCTATACATTCGCAAAGCTTGGGTTGATGGAGTAGTTTTGTTTTTACGACTGAAAGTGTGAAGGTTTGTGAAGCTAGGACAGGCCCAGCTAAAGCAAACCAGCATAGCTCTGCTCACCTCAGTGAAGACGTTGTCATTTACCTTGCAGATGACAAAGGCTAGGCCTTGTGCCCATGAAACACTTTCAGTTTAGATTTCACTTTAACTCCTTTGAGAGCAGTGTACGTTATGTTGCTAATTTGAATAGGCTTTGGTGCCCCTGAAAAGTGCCATGGCTCAGACGTTATTTTCAACTAAAAGAAGAAAAAAAAACCCCGCATTGGGTTAGTGAACTTGGCAAAGCAGAAAACAATTCATGTTATTAAATCAATTTTTCTTAGAAAGGCATTCTTTATTCATGCTACTGAATAGATAAAATACTTGATCTCTCCCCTACTCCCCCTTAAGAGACAGTCTTGATTTCGAGTGGCACCCTCCAAAACCTATGCAGCTAGAACCGTAGAAAGATTTGATATTCCAACAAACCAGCTGGTTGAAATTTTGCTTACAAGTTGTGAGCATTTGTGTATTGCATTAGCAGCAAAGGCAAAGTCACTGGGAGTCTTAACATTCAGGCAGCAGTTCCCAAAGAGCCATTTGTTTGCTGTTGTTCCTGTCTTGGAGGGCAGAAACGTTAGATTTTTATAGCAGTGGTGGGAACTTGGGAAATACTGGGTTTCACAAATGACTGCCTGAGCTTAGACCAAACAAATAAAAACGTAGTTTGGAATGCTGGGGGATTCTAGCTTGCGTTTGGTAAGTCAGACTGCTGATAGGTCTTGAAATTTGATTTCTCTTCATCCATAACTAGTTAGAAAATTAAAACTGAGCAGCAGAGAGCCCTTTAGCATTATAGTTTCTCATTTTTGTTTTGGGCCTGATTTAAGAGGTGATTTTGTGAGTGAGATAGTGTAGATGGTAGGAAGGATTCTTTTTCTTACCTTGCTTTCCTGCTTGTAGTGGTGATACACAACATTTTGAATTGTCTAGTCATCAAAAGTAATAAGTGAGTTTCTATCTAAGTTGGTGGCAGATGAATGAAAAGCTTTCCTGGCAGCTTTTAAAAATGTGTGTGTAGCGCGCGCGCGCGCATGTGTTGATTATTCAGTAGTTTGACTTAGTAAGCACGACCGTACAAAATTGCAGGCGGATTCCCCCCGCTTGGTCTGGCGGTTGCAGAAGTGTGTGACTTCGGCAGAGGCCGACGTGCTGGGAGGTGTTGACAAGCCCCTGGAACGCGTGGGGTCAGAGTGCCGTAGTGACGTCTGGGTGGATTGAGGGAGCAAAAATGCACGTCACCTTTCAGAAAGTTTTTCAGCCATTTGTGTCTGTAGACCACGAAACAAGACCCACCTTGTAATGAAATATTCACCTTACTGGCCTGTTTTAATCTTCCACATTTTTCTTGGGGTCAATAAGAGTTAGCAATCTGTCTGGATGTATGATAACCCAGAAATACGTCTGTGAGTGACTGTGCTCTACAGGAAACTTAAAAGTCCCAAGTGATCAGAAAAGCTGGGGTTTTATTTTCTCTCCAGTGAAGAATATCTTAGAGTGAAAATGGAATATCAGCTCCTACTTAGGATGAAATAGTTATAATTACATTTAGAAATGTTTTAAGTGGCTTCAAAATGCATAGCCGCTTATATTACTCTTCTGATAATTTTATGTTAATTGTGGAATGATACAGGGTTAATGATACAAAATGTTAGCACTTCTAATGATATGTTTAAGAACAGTGCAGTCATTAAATTCAGTAAACTGAGTATGTGGGCCTCATA
Source organism: Falco peregrinus (assembly GCF_023634155.1). NCBI lineage: Eukaryota > Metazoa > Chordata > Aves > Falconiformes > Falconidae > Falco > Falco peregrinus. The sequence goes on from NC_073722.1 coordinate 3,508,281, forward strand.
AATAAATGCTAAATTATAATACAAAACACACCATGACCAAATTAATTAGTATGTTTAATCTAGTGAATTCCAGCTAGGCTGGATACAATATGGACATGTATTTAATTTCTAAATTTAATATTGGCTGCATAAGTCATCTTTCACTTATTCAGTGCAGAATTAGTAATACAAATTTAATATCTTGTACTTTTTACATAAGCTTTATTTTGAAACATAATGTTTTAATTCTGTTAGAGATTTTAAACATCGTCATTAAAAAAGGGATGTGAGTGGTGATGTTCCGCCCTGCTCTCCCCATAAAATGTCGTCATCAGGAGGTAGAATTTCTGAGGTAAAAAATAACAAAATCACTCCATCAAAATGGTGACACTCATTCAAATTCATTCAGCAATCTAGGGCAGAATATTTTGTATTTACTTATTTGATGCACTTTTCTGTTGGTTGCTTTGTTGTGATCATTGTTGTATCAGATCTTGTTTATTCAGGGTGAATTAAAATGCCAGTAGATCCACCTTGATTTTTCATTTGAAAGCCTTATCTTTTGTCAAAGACTAATTTTCTTTTACCTGTGAGTACCTCAGTGTTTTTTTCTTAAATTACATGTTTTTATCACGTGAGTTATAGGGCATACAGATATCCTTAAACTCCGCTTCTCAATTCTTAAGAGTGTGAGTTTAGGACAGAAGTAGGAAATCGTGTGTTTTTGATGTGTTTGTTGTTGAGTCTAATTTTATAAGTCTCTAAATAATCTATTCAGCTGGTGGTTCCAGGGACTTCAGTGAGATTGTGTAGTGAATAGGCATTGTGCCTGTGATCAGTGGCATACAGGCTTAGGCTCATTGCTTTCAGAGGACAGTCAAAGATGAGAGTTTGAGAATAATCAGCATGTTTTTTCTTCTTCTTTTTTTTTTTTTTTTCTTGCTAGGGGGTTACACTCCACCCATAACCTTTGATATAAGTCTACCTTTGCATTGTGTGGTGGTTGGTTTGTTTTTTCCTCCCCCCAGTAAATACTTGACTGGGAATGACTTGATGAGCCATTCAGTTTTTACAAAGATATCATAAAGCAGTTGCCCACTTAACTGTTTCAGCACTTATTTCAAACTCTATAGAATTGCAGTTAGGTGCAGTAAGTTGCCGTGCACTAGAAACTTGATAAAATGAATTCAAATATTAAGAAAGAAAAAACTAGCTTAAACCTGCTAATTATGACACAATGCTAACTCGACAGGATTTAAGTTTACTTGTTTATGCTAAGTGTACGATAGCTAGCATTGCTGTTTATGGGCAATATCATGTATGGAACCCTAACAGCTTCTTGTTGAGGTTTTTATTATGAGACTGGGGGTAAAGATGATCTTAACAAGAGAATCTCAAATCTGTAGGGTTTTTTTTCTGAAGTTAATTTTTTCATGTGGTTTGTTACAGAATGAACAGGAGTAACAAGCTGCAATGCTGTTTGTAACAGTAACGAAATAAATAATTCAGTAGCTCCCAGCTTTTTGGATGTGAAGAGGCTCAGGTTACACGTAGCTTTGGCATTTAGGCAGTATGTGCCACATCACCACTTACCACGTGGATGTAAAAACACTCACAAACTGTAGATGAGACTGTAAATCACGTACTTAACATAGGATTGAACAGCAGTTAGGTACCTGAACTGGGAACGGTGGGGGCTGTAGTCCACTGAGCACAAGCAGTTAACTGAAACCTGAAGGCAGGTGCCTTATAAAGCACTTTTTTCTGCAGTGCTTCAGTTTCATACCCACTCAGAGGAAAGTAAATGAAACCGCCTACAAGGGATCTTGTCTGCCTGAGGTTAGGCGCCCAAACGGGCTATCTTTGTGAAGGTCTTTAAGGCATGTCATGACCTTCTCTCCATTGCTTTGAAAGCTGGACACTTACTGCAGTAGTGCTGCTCTGTGAGATGCCTAAAGCGTAGGCTCAGTTTAGTGATCTGAGCTAAACAGACTGGATTTCATACGTCCTGCCTCAACCAAAACTGCATCAACAGCTATGAGAGCACTGTAAAAATAGTTTGGATGTTAAGTGTTTCTTCAACTGGAACTAAAATAATTATTTTCAGTTTTGCTTTATTTTTTAAGGTTATAACTGAAATCGCATTATAGTTATTTCCAAACTGTTTCATCATCAGTTTGGGGGTTGACTACTGTCCCCAGGTCAAAAAAAGACCTTGACTTCTACATTAACATACATGAACTGCACACTAGAAATAAATGTTGCTGCAAATACATAGGAGTTTTCATATACATCTTTTAGGCTCTGGCTTAGATTGATACTGTCTCAGGGGAAAAAAAGAATAGTATTTCATTATAAACTGATAAGCAGTGTATCTACTGCTGTTTTGAATATTTTGGCTAAATGCAATTCGAAGAATTTTAAATCAGAAAATGTGCAAAAATTGGGTTAAGTGCATTTAACCATTGAAACTCTTCTAGCTCATTGATATTTTAAAAAATGTAAGTAGACAATGGCTGTAGACATTTCCCCCCCCCCCCCCTCATAACATTACCAACATATTCAGTTTAATTTCATATCCTACAAATTGCAAGTACTAGGGATTCCGAAAGCTTGGTCTTCATGTTTTTTTCCATCTCCTTTACTGTGCCATTCCTATGACTGTCTCACTCAGCCCTGTTATATTTCTCCCTGATGGCTGAAAACAACTGTTAGGTACCAATTTCTACTTCCAGAAGATGGGTTATACGATTTTTGTGTGACAAGCGTAGGAACTGCTTGTTCTTTCATCTCCTCTATGGTGGTTCATAACTGTCTTAAAAAACAGCAAGGCTTTGGTTTGATTAACATTTTAAGCTTTCATAGGCTGCCAGCACTTCCTTTAAAAATAAAAAATTGCCATCCTGTACCCTTTACAGCCTGTCCTCGGCTCCATTGCCCTCTCCCTTGTATAAGCTCAGCTGTTTTCTTGGCCATACAAGAATTCAGAGTAGCAGCACAGCTGAAAAATAACCATTCAGAATGTATTCTTATTTTTTTAATTTTTATTTATTTTTTGCCAGGTTGGTACTCAGCTTACTGACCCAATGCAGCAGGAGCCACAGCATAATGTTAGGTGCAGGGCAGGAATATAAGGAGCATAGGACTGCCTTTTCAGTTTATTATTTTAAAAAAAGGAATAACATGCTGCCTACGTTTTCCTGGGTTGTTAAATTAGAAACACCTTCAAGGAGAAAAGAAGTTCCTAGAAATGGGCTTGCAACTTATGTTTTTCCTGTCTGTGAATTGCTTTGTTTCATACTCAGCATCACAGCAGAGAACTTTTGGGACTAGGCTAACCAAGAGAAACCATAAATAAAAGAAAAGAAACTGAAATACAAGACTACCTTTTTTTCTTTTTCCCTCCAATAACTATATGTGTGCATGCATACAGCAGGACCACATCTCTCTCTCTTTTAAAAGAAATGTGTTATTTTATAGAAGGAAAATCAACAATACTGAGGTTCCCTTGCTCTGTAATCGAATTGCAGTCCTTCTCCAGGAATTCAACCGGCAGCAGCCGAAGGGATGTCACAGCAATCAGCACTTGTTTACAGAGTACATAAGAGGGCTGATTTCTCTAGACCACGCGTTTCTGTATTTGATTTCTTTAAAAAAACCCAGATGTTGTCAGTACAATGTCAGTGCTATCAATGCTTGTGTTGGTGGTTTGTGCCTCTCAGTTTTCGAGGAAAGAGTAACCTGGAATTGATTGTTTTGTGTAAGAAACAAACCTGAAAGAGGATTGTATTTCATAATGCAGCTTTCCCCAAAGTCTTTGCTGATCGTTTAGAGCTGGGCTTCAGGGTTGCACAGAGAGGAGGTGCAGCGATTTATGCAGCTTTTTCCTCTGCCCACCCATTTCTCCTTCCAGACATGGATATATAAGGGGATCACAGGGTTTTTCACACTTTAACCCTACCCTTTAGTACCAGCTAATGTGACAGCAGGTAATTCTGCATCCTGTGATGGACTTACGGCTATGTCTTGTGCAACTTTGCTGTTTTGAGGCGGCACAGTTCAGTTCTTGTTTTTTCCTGGAGAAGGTCATCATCGCTTAGCTATAGGTTATGATGCTGATGCTTTTATTTTTCCTGTTGAAGCTGTTCGGCTTCCCATGAAGAACTTAACGATTCATTGGATCAGAAGAGGGTGAAGAAGGGGGGATGTGTCATTGCAGCCTGGTGCCTAGGGCAGGCATCTGAGAAGGGGAGAACTTACAGCTTCTTTTAATCTGCCAGAAGTGTCCTTTTCCTTCATTCCTGCCACTGCTCTGGTGCTGACATGAGTACTGGTATGCCTTTGGGCTCAGCCAGAATTTATCTGTCTGAAAGATTATTATACACACACCCCCACACACCCGCCCCTGAAATTAACTTTCCTTTTTCTTTTTTTTTGAGTTAGTCTTTACTAGCTCAAGTTGCAAACTGTCTCTTGGTGCCACAGTATAGTTGCTAGTGCTGGCATGCAAGAGGAAGGAATCAGTAGCTGAAGCTGGGAATAAGAAATTGCTAAGAAGGCTGGGAATGCACTTTTAAAAGGGATTATATGGGATTAAAGTGAGCCTGTAACTACAACTTGAATGCATATATATTAAAAAGCTAGGATGGGCAAAATGTGGGCACTTTCTGCTTTAAGGGATGTTACTTACTTCCTAGCTCAGATCAGTTTCAGTGTGCATGTCCCTTTTTGGATCCGACTTCTGCCTTTCTGGGGAAATGGCTGCCAGTTTGAGCATTGGGTCGTGCTGTGGTCCCAGACAGCATGAAGCTGGTTTTGTGCATGCAAAGAAAGGGAAGAAATATAAAATGAAAATAATGTGGTGAAAGAAATGGTTCCAAAATTAAATATAGTAGATAAGGATTTTTTAATTTTTTTTTTTTTTATTTCTAATGTTGGTAGCAGCATAGTGTTTCTGATGTAATTCAGCAGGTTATTCTTGTGTGCAAGGGTATCCTAGGCTCGCCCTCGAAACACGTGTGTGCTTGTCTCCCCCATGGAAGGAGCAGAACGACTGCTGTCATTACAGGTCCAAACACAACTGTCACTACAAACCCTTTTCAGTAGCTAATGAATAAAAGTTACTGGTGGAGTTTATTGAGTGTGATAAAACCTAGGAAGTTTACCATTATTTTACAGACCTGAACACCGAGGCAATGAAAGATGATTTGCTTGTAGGATCACAAGAACTTACAGTAGAGCCCTCGTATAACCTAACTCCTAATTAGACAGTATGGAAGATGGTTTGTATTCTTTATAGGCTATTTTTGGCTTGCCCATAATTTTGACGTGGTGCATTAATCGGTCTTAAAATTTTCTGGGAGCAGTCACACATACTTTTGTATAGAATGAGGATAATGTGTCAAGCTGTGGGTTTGAGTTGCTTATATCCTCAAATACGGCCATGCATCAAGGTGGAAGATATTTTTATTCAGGTCTGTTGGTCTGAAAATCACTCACTACTGTTGCTTGCTAATTCCAGTATGATAAAATTTCCTTGCAGAGCTTTGCTGGCTATATTTGAAGAAATGAGGTGCTGACTAACCATGTTATGTTTTTAGGTGACAGTCTCAGCAGCTCACACATTTTAGTACTATGAGTTTCTTGCTGCTGCCATTAGTGCAAACTGTGAATGTTTTTAAGTGCATATGGTAGCGCAGACATGGCCTTAAATTAAGTAGTCTCAAAAATGTTCCCGTGAAGGTGCGTAGTGCACCTTCTGAATGCACATTTGTTGATTATTTTTTTCTTCGTTGCATCTTGCCCCATAAAGCTATGAACCAAAGACGAAAAAGTCATTGAGGTCAAATGTTTTCTATCTAGTGACTGACTGAGAACATCCTTTAATTTGGATAATAGAAGTCTGTTGTTTTGGTGTTACAGAACTGTTATTAGGTAGTTGACTTCACAGATTTGTATAGTTCACAGTTAAAATGAGTACAAAATTAAAAGTTATCTCCCTCTGTTCTCTCAAAAGTATAAAACTGTGCATTAACAACTATATGAACCTATTTCTATATGACTTAGAATCTACTAGTAGTAAGAAATAATTCATTTTTAATTTAAATATATTTTTTTAAGAACTTCCTAGGCTCTATTTTTGGATCAAAAGCTTACTCTTATATCTGTAGTTGTAACTTAAGAGAATTTTGATGCCATCTCATAAACAAGGTAGTTATCAAGGAAAGGAAACATTAGAAAGGTAAAGATACTGACACTATATGAGGCCTAAGCATACTTCTCTCTGTAAGGGAGCACTGAAAAAAAAAATAATCATGTAAAGCAGCATGTTCTACCCATGCACCACTTTGAGTTACCTATTCAAAAGAAGAATAAAACAGTGTTGTCTAATAAAACAATGGTAACTGGTATTTTTCTCCTTTTTGTCTTGTGAACCCAGACTGAGCAGGTGGGGTTCCAGTCTGTGTGCATATTGTTGCGTCCTGAGGAGAGGATTTTTACCCTCTCTTACCAGTTTACTCACTGAATTAGTTAACGTTAACCTGGTTTCAAACAGCATCTGAGCTGTGCTGTGTTGAGTTGAACGAGGTTGCATGGAGGCAGTTGAGATCCCGGTTGAGTGGGACTCCTGGGTCTGGGGGAGGGTTGCATGCAGGACTCAGCCTCTTCATGTCCGTAATCTGTGTCTGTCATCCCCCCTTCAGCCTCGCTGTGTGAAGAGGCTAGTGATGGAGGATGCAGTGCAGCAGAAGGGATTATTCTTCCGTTGGGAGGGGAAAAACTTCTTTTGGGATTTCCCAATCGGGTGATGTGTTCCTTGTATGTTTAGAAAGTTCTCAAACAACTACTGAGATTAAAAAGGCATATTTAGTGCTTAAAACATTTAGTCTCCAAAGTCTCCTGTGCTTTATGAGATTAAGGATGGTTTACTAGCTGAGAGAATGTTTCATTCAACACCTTTCCTCAGATTTCAGTTATGCGATGTCCTTGGAGCTACTTGGAAAAGTAAGATTAGAGAAGTAAGATTTTTAATCTGTCTTTCAGAAGAGAATCATTTGGCCGTGGTGAACTGTGAATCATGAAGCGCAGCTTTGCATATTGCTTTGGTCCGTGGGTCACTGTCGAGAAGGCACTGGAATGAATGTGGTGTTCTCCAGAGAAGAGTCAGAAAATTGAATTTCAGTTCTAGGAAATACCCTTTGTCTGTCTTCTACTGTCAGCTGATCATTAGCAATTTGTGATACATGTCTGAGATGGTTGGTTTTGATTTGTCCGTAAGGATGCCTAGATCATTCTGTGGCTCTTTGAGCTTCAGTTTTGTAGGCTACTCTGGCTCAATGTCAGTTTGATTTAAATCCTTACTGATTTCTCAATTTGTTTTGGTGCCATTTTTTTTTACTGCTTTCTCATTTCCATGTGCACTTCTTGTTTTGAAGTGATGTACAGAACATGTCTGACTGTAGAGTTTTTAGCATTTAGCATTGCTGAAACATTTGATGTAATACTTATTTCCTGGAAACTTGAGATACCTAGTGACCCTGTTTAACTATTGTAGTTGTCACTTACTTCTTGTTTTAGATGTCAGAGTGACTGGAAGGCCTTTGCGTGCCACACAATGAACTTCTGGTGCTGGAGTTTCTTAGCGCTGTTGCACAAGGAGTGGGTGTATTCGGGACGAAGGTAAAAGCTTGTTCAGTTGGCACGGGGTTAACAAATGCAGTGGGCTGCAGGAGAGGTTGTGCAGTTCTGGTACTGATGCCAAGCAATTATGTTAGGGGTTTTTTCAGCCTTTGCCAGATTTGAGGACCAGATGATTGTATCTGCTGACATCTGTGTGAATCATAGCGATGCAGCTCAGTCTCCGTGATTTTAGTGAAACAGAAGGGTTTCCTCCCAAGGTGAGGAATTCAGGTGTTTGGCTAGTTGATTGTGTAAGTAACTTGGAAGTCTGAACATGAGACTATCTGCCAACTGAAATCGATATTGCACATGTAATTATTGGACTGTCAGTGTAGGATACTGTGCCCTCCTTAAGCAATAGGGATGTTTTAGTTAAGCTGTCTAGTATGAAGGTAGACATACGCCTGCGAGGTCTGTGTCAGGGTAACAAGCATGCTTGAAGTAATATGTCTTCAAAAGCTGACCTAGTCTGAACAGCGACGGTGGAGTGACCTTGCAAGTGTGCATCTGCTCTAACTTTGATACAAGGGTCATTTTATATGCTGTTTCCTTTGTAAATCAGGTTGCCTTGTGCCTTCTGCAGAGTCCACATTTTTCTGTTTCAAAATACTTTGTGTAAACATCATTTTTACCTTAGATTGCAGAAATATGTGAGATATAGGGTTAGATTGGATTTGAAAAGAAACAAAGCTAGCCTTTGTAAATCACCAGTTCAATCTTTTTAGAGTATTATGTCACTAAGAAAATACTTCTACTTATTCATATAGCATGCAAGCAAATTATATAAGCATATAAACATTTACAAAGAAAACTAATAATTTTATAGATACCCGTTCCACTACTTTGCTATGCTGTTTCTTCCTCTGGGTTGTTACTGTGGATTACAGTTGGAGTGCGATATGTCAGATGTGCAAACCCCCCCTAAACCTCAAATAAGTTAAGGCAGGTTATTTTTTTTTTTTTTTAATCACAGTGATTATAGTTTGTATAGAATTTTGCCACAAGACAACTTTCTCCCAGCTTGCATCTGTGGGAAAGTGGTGATGAAATTGATGGAACGGTCTGTCCCTGGTGATGTTCATTTCGATGCCCCAGAATATGGTGGAATATTTCAGTGCCTCTGCTGCCAGAGCGTACCCTAGTTTGATGAGACAAAAGAAACAGCCTGGGTCTTTGTGTGTTAAAGTGAGGAAATGAAATATTAAATCTCATTTAGATTTGGAACCAAGTGGGCTGGCAATGTCTGTGGAGCTCGAAAGGGGGAGGTGGTGGCGAGTCTTTATTTCTCCCTATTGTGCAACCCTCTGAAAGGGTATGGGAGAGTTTAGTGGAGGGTAGAAGCAGACAAACAGGACAGCTTTACTTGCAGTAGCCAAAACTGAAAGTCCAATGAAAAAACATGTTGAATTTAAAATGTATTTCAGGAAATATTTGAGAGGAAAAAATGTCGTGCCATCTGCAAGGAGAAAACATCTCTGGCATTACTAAGACCAATGAGCTCTTCCTGTGATCTGCTGGAATGCTGAAGTCTCTAGGGCAGCCCTAATCCATCATCTAATTTTTGCAAGAGTTCACAGAATTCCCTGTAAGGTAACAGGAATCATATTGCTCACATGCAGTTTTTGCTTCTGCTTCCAGTTTTTCCACAGTGATGGGACCTACCTCTGCTCTCATTCAAGCTGGAGAGGAGGCTCCTGTTGATGTGGACAATTTAGGATTGGGCACTTTTTGTGAAGGAGATAATGTAGACAAGGCAATTGCAACATTACTTATAATATCTTCTTCTACTACTTACCTTAATGTGAAAATGCCATGAAACAGGGTCAGGAATGTGCACAGAACACGGCTTTGAGACTTGGGTGTGTGCTCAGTCCACATAAAGCATAGAGTGTGTGTATAAAAAACTTTATTAATTTCTTTAATCCGTTATATAAAGATGCTGACTTTTGTTCCATTCACAGTCAAAGCTGGAGCTGTTCTTGCTCCCTCAGCCCCACTGAGATAGATGTGGTAGGTGTTTGCTGCAGCAAAGTGGAACGGCCACCCTCCTTCCTGGCTGGATCAGACTGCTTGGTTTTTTTCCTAATGATGATAAGTTGTCACTCCATTCATCAGTCCTCTAACCAGACGGCTGAAGTAGACAGCTCTGCAATCGATTCCTGGCCTTAGACCTTTATGACTTAGGTGAAGATATTAGGAGCTCCAGCTCCTGTCAGCATGGTTCTTGGTTTCAGTAACGTACCTGGGGTGTTCAGTCATATCAAGGACCCTTCCCAAGGAAGATCATTCTCATAAGTATGTGTTTTGATTTACTCGTACCTCATTTGTATAAATAATGTTTTTATGTAAGCATGCACAGATAGTGGAACAGAAAGATAATTTAATTTTTTTCTGAAGTTCGTATTGTAGAACTGCAGGATGTAATTACTTGTAAGATTGCATAAAATTATGTAAAAGTAGATTTTCCTGTAGCCACAAAGTAAGCTTAGCATGTTCCTCAAACCATGTGATATTTAAAAATACCAGTTTGTCTTAAATTGCATCCTTCCTCCAGCACTTCTCCAGAGGAAAGCCAAATATAGCATCTTTGACCTTTTTGTTTATCAAATGAACTAATAAGACATCTCTATTATAATAGTCTCTGACGTACCTTACACTATGTCTTGCTAATAGAGCAAGTGTGTTCCATTGGGGGTTAAGAATATTTAATCCTTTAATGCTGACATATACAACACGTAGCCATGTCAGCTACAGCTGTTTCCAAACATCAGTAACAAAATTATAGATGGTTTGAAGCTTCTGTGGTGGAAACGAATACATTTGAGGATTCATCTTGCTGACAGTGTTTATGTAATTTAATCTTGCCATCTGGAAGAAAGTAAACATTTTTTAGGAAATTAAAGTTAAGGTAGCAAGTCCCTTGTGTCTTCTGGCTGCTGCAAATAAGTTAAGTTGAACCAAGTTGATGAAAATCTTCAATAGGGAGAAGATCATGGTTATATTTAAAAGATTGTTATACAGGTGCACTGATGTATAAAATTGTTTCAGAATATCTGCTTTATTAACTTCCCTACTTATTCAGTAGTTAGAAGCCATTCTTCTGCTCAGACAAAACCAGCATGTTTTTCAGTGAAATGTGAAAAAACATAGGCAGCATATGCATGCAGAATGCATAGGTGTAACTGAAGCAGTTGCACGATTGCTTTTCTCATTCTTCTGTGCTTTTTTCCTTTTTTTTTTATTTTGTATTATGTTTTGCTTCTCAAATATCTACTTCTTTTTTTCCTTTATTCATCTGCTTTATTATACCCTGAGCTTGTTATTTCTAAGTTTTTACCTTGATTTTCTAAAGAAAGAGTTCATGGTGATACCTACCTATAAATAATCCTACCATTTGTGCATCGGACCCACTGTAATAATTTGGAACTTGTTAGCCAATTTCAAACAAACAAGAGAGTCACAAAAAGATTCCAAAGGCATTGGGTTCCCATAATGTTTATGAGTCCAGGTGGCTTGGTAGAGGGGAGGCATCTTAACAGTGCCCTACAGCATGAGCTATATGGAGAGAGAAGTAAAGACTGGAGATACCTGTAGCAAACCAGTGTTTATTAACTGTGCTGCGCATAAACCAGCTTAAATGCTATCCCCTTCCCTTTCCCCGATCCATATGTTGTTTGTTTGTGCCATCTGATGAGATGTTTGGGGTGGGTGGGAGATACTTTTCATGATTGTTGTGGCCTAAAATATTTGTATGCATCCAAGACATTTCTAGTAGGAAGCTGATTTTAGAGCTACGCGATTTGAAGGGATGGACAGTGTCAGCCGTTTTACACATGAAGGTTGTGTGACTGGAAGGAGTGGATGGGGCAGAATCGAAGTGGAGCACGTGAAACTTTAGTTTGCCTTTAAGATTATCTTTATTTTTGTGAAGGGCATTTACCTTTTTTTTTAATCTTTAATGAAATCTTCAATTTTCACATAAGTTGTTCCGTTAAGAAAATCTCTCAATTATGCAGCATTTGTTAAAAACCCTAGGATTTTGTGACAAGATCAACAAGCACTCAACCAAATTATAGGGTAGTGTTGCCCTTGGTTCCTGAGGGGAGGAAGGCAGGAAAAAATTTAGCGGAGGTATGAACTTGGCAGAAATAGCTTGGTAATAGTAGAATGAGAACAACACCGTTCAGTATTCTGTAACGGGTCTGTAAAACGAGGCGAAAGCTTTAGGCTGTTCCTGCTTAACTTTGGTGATTTCGGCTGGTTCTTTCAACCTCTCTTTTCTCTACTGTTTGAGATCATATTCGCCCTTCCTTCTTGATGTCTAAATCCTCTTGCTTTGCTTTCTTCTGCTAGAGGCATTGATTTATTTACTTAGGCTTGTACAAGCATGCTACTGTTCTGCTAAAATTAAAAATAGTGTTGCCATATAGGAGCTGGTCAAGTAGTGGGATTTTAAACTAAAATATCTAACTTCATATTCAGTGGAAGCTGCCTGTCAGCATCTTTATAGGTCTGAATAGGCTTTTAAAAAGGATCTAGCTCTAAGCCTTGATAATTGAACTTAAGCTCCTAAGTTGCTTATCTACTTCTGAAATTTAAAACTGATCCGTGTTGTAAAACTGCAGTGAAGATCTACATGAAAATGAAATGGCATGTTAATGGAGAAATTCTCATTTAGGTTTGCTGCTTAGCAGTATAAACAACAATTTTAGGAGTGTTGATCTGTTTTTTATAGTCTTGCATATGAATTACTTTAGAAAGCTAGCCAGTTGGTGTCCAAATCATGCCACGTTCCAACTTTGTCAGTGTGACCTAGACATTTTGCTTGAAATAAATACACAGACTGGTGAGTTTATAAACATTTATAGTTGTGCCCTGTGTTAAATAAGGACTATGCTTTATTTTCATGCAATAAAATTTAATTAGTTGTAAGTCAGGTTTTGCTTTAGTTGTAATTAGTTTAGCATATAATTATTTTGTCTAATAGCAATCTGAAATCTGCAAGCATTTTGGTCTTATTCCAAGTTAAAAAAAACAAAACAACAAAACACAACCCTCTTAGATTTGTTCAATCAGTAGCTATAATAGAATCTTACTAGTCAACCATATTACAGACTGTGTAGATCTTTAAGTGACTGAAGCAGTGTTTTCACTGATGCTTGTGGTGTGTTGCTTTAAGAAGATATAAAAAAATGTTTTCTATTGGACTTGTTTGTTGGGGTTTTTTTTAACTGATTAGGAAAAAATCAATGATTTGGATTTTCTTGGCAAACCCAGTATTTGCTGTTTGATACTTAGCTTTTTTTCAGTTCTATTTCAGAATTAGTTTTAAAGTTCTAGCTTTCATAAAATGTAACTGGGAACTGTGTGTGTGGAAATAGTAATCCTTCAATTTCAATGAATTATATGTTGTAAATATCATCATTTACACACAAATATTATTGCTTATTATTATTTTAGGTATTTGTATTATTAAAAGTATGATAATGTTCATGGGTATTTTTTTGAAGTCTCATGTCTCCTGTCTCTCAGTTGTGGCTGGCTGGCATTTCTAAAGAAGTTGCCCTGCCAAGGAATTTTCTGTCATCTCTGCTTATGGATTTTTTTTAATGGGAACAGCACTACAGCAACAGATAGATGCAGAGCCTGGTGTGCTGTTAGCTTCAGCGACGTAACGGGGAGCAGAGCTTTTGTTCTCACTCCCAGTCCAACCCAGCTTGCTTTTTTGCAGATATCATAACTGGTAATAATTTAAAATATTACTTGCTAGTAATGTTCTAATTTAAATTTCATCTGTGTTATTAATAGTAAGGTTCATACGTTTGCTCCATAAAAGGGCTGATCTTGTTCTCCGCTGATCATTTCATCAGCCTATAGGTCAGGAAATTATGACCAATCAGAGCATAGAGACTGGCACTCTTTAGGATACTGAATAAATGAGCAGTAAACAGCCTCATACTTGATGGATATTTGTCTTCTGGAAGCTCTGTAGTCTTGACTGGGAGGGTTAAATGACTTCACAACTAGAAAAGAGATGCTTAGATACTGACATTTATAAAGGGATACGTACTTTTAGAATAGGAAGGGATTGCCCCATTTTTGGGGAATGGGATTTTCAGATCCTTCTCTGCTTTTGCGGTTACCTGCCCCACAACACTCAAAAAACTTAGATTTCTGTTACGTTTAGGTGACACATCATGTGACTTAGAAAGCCTAGAAGGGCGAATGAGAAGTTACTTTAGAAGGATGGGTAGAGTACCATTCTTAATTCTGTTTCATTTTTTTCCCAGAGCAATCGTATTGATATTACCTGGCATATTTTTGAAGTATCTTGTAAGAACAGTATACTTAGTGTATATTATTAAATGTATAGTCGTGTATGCATAAATACTTGTGTGTGCAGGTATTATGTAATTATAGAACTCAATAGTATACATGTGTGTGAATATATGCATAATATAGAATTCTAAGCTTAAAATAAACTAGAAAATGTATATTTGCACGTGTCCAATTGTTAAACACCATTATGCTAAGGCCTTAGTGAAAGACTATTGAAAGCGCTAATAAAATTACTGTTAACATAGTTTAGTCACTTTTCTTGGTGGTTTGTCTGCCCCTCCCCAATGAAATATTTTTAATTATCAAAAAAAAAAGGGAAAACAATCATGCTTATAAGAGAGCTGTACATTGGTGGTTTTTTATTTACATCTAGGCTACTTTAATCGTTGGTTTAAAAAGGCCCTTTTTTGACGTCATTGGGATGACAGTCATTTGCAACCCAAATGTAGTAATCAAAACAGAAGTCAAATATATTCCTGATATCAGTCAAGATTGTGGTTAGAAGATGGATGTAGAAAGGGCACAAAATATCCAGCTGCTTTACAACAAAGGCTAGTCTAAGTATAAATAAATGCTTGGAAACGTTTTGTCTTTAAATTGAAAGGAGGGTTTTTTTTAAAAAAAACGGGGGTTCAATTCAGTGTGACAGATGAAGTATGAATTCCATTTTGAAATAAATAAGGGGTTTAGTTTTGTTCCTTTAACCGTGTTTTACCCAAACATATGAATATTGTATTTTGTACTAAACAGTTTCGGAAGATCAAATTTGCCGATCATTGGAGCCTCTGTGCGTTTTCTAGGCCACAGCCACTGAGCTGACTGAGGGAAGCAGAGATGTGAAAATCTGGAATAATAGAAAGCATTCACATTTCGTAAACCTGAACTTCAACTGGATGCTTGGAATTAGAAAAGGGCAGATAAGAGGGGAGGTATCTCCTCCCCAACTCGGAAGCAGTCTCAGAGGGTTTTGCAGCCAATTAGAGCACTTCCTACGGATTATTATTCATTGCAGATCTCTGCGGAGAAAAAAAAAAAATAAAATCATCCGGGATTTTTCTTATGGGATAAACAGACAGAAACTCCCCTTTGGAATCAGTGTGAACCTTGTATTTTATGTAGTTAGAAAGGTAAAGCATCCTATACAGAGAAGAAATTACTAAGTCTCCATCTCAAGAAATCAGAATATAACTACCTTCCTTTTTATTTGTGTTGGGGTAGCAGTGAGCAGCACTGTAGGAAACAAAAGCAGTATTTTGCTGGGTGTAGTGTAGTAGAGCTCAAGAGCAAAACAAGAGGAAAAATGTTTCGTTCTTTAAACAGATTTTCTAGAGCAAAGACCTTGTGATTCTGTTTTTCTCTCGCCCCATCCTTCGAGGCCACACGTGATCCTGGCCCTGCTGCCTGATTAATTACTGAGCAGGAAGTCTTCAGGTTGATTTATATGGGGTTCCTGTTGGGTAAACAAGCTAGAAATTTCCTACTTGGCAACTTGTTCAGGTGAAAGGGTTTGGTTTGTGACATTATTTGCACTTTTGTTGTTCTTTTCAGGGTATAATGAGCTGGAAAACATTTCAAGGCCTGAAAACTTGCATGGGATTTGGAGATTATAGGAGTATGTTACGTTTTAGGGGCTCGCGGTAGAAGAGGAGGTGAACTTCTGGAGAACAAAGGACAGAAAAACCCCAAGAGCAGGTTAAGCGAGTAGCCCAAGGAAGATGGATTGGGCACCAGGTGGCACCCTTTTCCCATAACAAGCTAATAGTTGATGGATGGCAGATGCATCAGGTAGTTCTGATAGGCTTCCAGAAGTTTCATTTTATTGACATAAACATCCTCTCCCCACAGTAACTTCTCACTTGTCTTGTCTGATTTTTGGAGGTGTTGGGTGTGGGTCAGCTACTGGGGAGGCAGCAGATGCCGTGATTGTTGCAGAGCTGCTAGGGTGCTGGCTGGCTTGTTGGTCTGGAGCTAAAACTTATGTCCACTGGCTGCTTCCCCAGAGCTGCTAGAGGGGGAAACCAAACAGGCCACCAAAATGTCTGCATCAGATGAAGAATGTAGGTGATGGTCAGATGAAGAAGAGGAGGTGTAGGGGGCTAGGTGAGAAGACAACAGTAAAAAATGGGAGGAAGGAGGAGTCAGGAATTTATCAAAAAGAGGTAAATAACTGAAAACCAATTCTGTGGAAGGGAAGTAACAGAGAAATATATAGGTAAGGTGACTATGTAAGTCTGAAGAAAAGAAAATAATGGAAAGAAGAAACAGAAAATGTTGTGTCTGCTCATATTTACTTCAGGAGTTTCAAGAAAAAACACCCACCCACCCCCCCAAAATAAAAAAAAACAACCACAACCAAAAAAAACCAACCCTGTTATAAAAAGAACAATAGCCATAAGAGGAGAAAAAATCCAAGAGAAAATAAATTTTAATATATATATATTTATTTTTTTTAAGGCACTTTATGGAGAACCTACTTTAGACTCTGGTGCAGGAAGACAGAAGGGACAGTTGAAACAAGAGTATTGGATACCTGACTATACTGATGTTTTATCATCTGTTCAGTCCAGCTTAAACCCCTGGTTGTTCATGATTATATAGCAGTAGCTTTTGCAATTGATAGCCAAGTTTGTGTTCTTCAGATTTGCATCTCCGCAGTTAGAATAGGACAGTTGCTTCTGACTTTTCCAGAGAGGCTTAACGATGCCAAGGTAGAGACAGTAAATATTGAAGATGCCAAGGCAGAATGCATTTTGAACCTATAGTTACAAACATCTCTTGTTTCCAGGTAGTGCTGCTTGCTGAATCCTGAAGTATGTAATATGTGTTGCTTCAAAAAGCATTTTCTGTCCTTAAGCTAGAAAAGCATATTTCAGCATCTGATAACTAAAAAGGAACTTTCCTAAGGCTGCTGACCCAGACACTTTAAGACAGGTTTGAATTTAGTTAAATTTCATTTCAGGCTGCTTTTACCAGCCTTCCCTCCCCCCCCTCCCCTTGCATATTCCCTCGGTGGTCTTTCAAAAGCCAGGTGTCTGGGATTGTCTCCAGCCTACTCTGAAAGCACCCCAGGCCTTGGATTAATACACGAGAGCTGCCTTTTATTTAAGTCCATCCATTTACATAATGCCTGCTCAGTCAAACCCACTTGCAGTGTACAGCCGAGCTGAACCCAAACCTTAGCAGGTCAGTAGTGCGTGGTCCTGCTTTTTTTTACTGAATTTAGACTTAAAACGTTGCACCTTTTCGCGGTGAAAACCGCAGAATATTGCAAAGGCGTTTTTGATTTCTGATTCACGGAGGGATTTTTAGAGCTCTTTGCTGATCCTTCTGTAAAAGAACTGAAGAAAGAGCAATATGTAATAATAATGTGCTCCTACTTAAGGGGTGTGAGTATAGATCTAATGTCAGGGTGACAATTTCAGTGTGTATCTGCGGCGTGACAGCGCATTGCTAGTATCAGAAATACTTTCCATAATACTTAGAACAGCCTGGACTGCATCTGTGTCGTTCTTTTATAACAACTTCTCACTCTGAAAGCATTGTTTCCACTAAATGAAACACGTTAGTAGAAGAGTCTCACTTTCTAAATGCAGTTCTGAATTACCAGTATCTCAAAAAAACCCGGATTTCTTGTTATCCTTTGTTCCAAGCATATCGAGCTACAGGTTGGCTTTTTGCTTTGGGTTTTTTCTTAGTTTGGCCTTTTCTGATAATCCCGATTGTCATCTTTTATACCTTGGCATTGCTTTTTATTAGACTTCTCCTCAATATTGTTGAAAGTGGGTCACGGGGACCTGGTTCAGTTAGGAACGCAAGGAACAACTGCAGAAAATGGTGACCCTGCTTAGAGTGTGTGTTCAAAATGTTCAAAATTGCTGCTGAATTTGCAAACAGATGGTATTATTAGCGATTGTTTTGATTAGAGGTGATATCCAAGTTCTCCTGCCTGGTTAGCACTTGAGCAGTGAGTACACAAAGTGCAGGCTTGTGTGAAAATAAAAATGACGAGGTAAAAGAGCTACATTTTAGAATACTTGATACTTAGTGATGGGCTTTCTTCTCACAGGTTGCTTTGAATGATACATTCAATCATACTAATGAACGATTAGTATGAATGTATTAGAAGGGCGTTATTTTTGTAATATTTGTCTGTGCTACTTTTCGTGGTTTTTTGTGGTTTTTTTTTTTTTTTTTTCATGAAAACCCAGTGTTTGAGTCATCACTTGATTCCAGGACTTAAGGATAATAATGTTGGCACTTACACAATACGGCACTGCTTGATTTCCCTAATGAGCATATATTATTTCCTGTACTTTGTTCTGTATGTAATTCACATCTTTATGGATATATTTCTTTAGACTGGAGTGCTGTATTAATAAACTGTTGGTATGAGATTATTCTTGCTCTTAATGTACTATGCTATTGTTTATAGTCCTTCAATGACTTCAAAATGATAGTGATTACATTTTACTACCATTTCTAAACTATCTCGTTGATGAATGTTATCTGACTTGAAATTTTTAATTTAATAGATACTTCAATAATACACGTGCAAAAATCTCGATTTTCTGTTGCTCTTTTTTTACCTGAATTATCTTTGTCACCTTTAAAGTTTGTGGGTTTTTCCCTAAAAATAAGAAACTTTTGCGACGTTTTCTTCAGAATTTCAAGATTTTGTGTGTGTCCTGTGCATATGAATAAAGCAAAGACTCATTAGGAGTAGCATAAGAACACACTGTTTACTCCATAAATTAGTTATCCACATTTTATTGTAAAGTTCTGAAAAACATAACTGAAGTTATTCTAGAAGTTTTTAAGAAGGAGAGCAGCTGATTGGGTCTAATGTGGGGGAGATAACTGTATGAAATTCTTTGGGTCTTGGTCTCTGTTACAGTAAATGGTTAGGCTAAAAAGAAAAAAACCCCTACAAATCTTAACATAGATTATGAAAAGAGATCTAAATAGGGACTAAGTGTTTACAGGACTGTGAAGGTTGTATTACAAGCTATACATAAGAGGATGGGTAACAGTGACAAGGAAATAACAGAAATTAAAGTGAGAAATTGTGCATTGGAATAGAAATTCAGCGTGTATTTTGAAATAGAAATATTTGTTAGGTGGAGGTTTCATAATGTGTTGGTGGAATTGTTGTTATGGTAGGACATCATGTGGCTCACAGATTTACTGTTCATCATGGTGTAGAGTGGAAAATATAGAGGATGTTAGGATCCCTGATGGTATTCCCGAGATTATTTTTTCCCCCCTTGTTTTACCACACTGTGGTGTATCTGAAAGATAAATACTAAAGAAATTACTGTGCTCTTTTCTTAATCTTAATATTACTGAAAGGGAGAGACTTTTGAGAAGGAACTACCTCCCATCTAAAAATGTCCTGTCAACACCAAAAATGTCTGCATGGCAAAATAAGCCTTTGGAATCTTAAATTTTTGTTGTACTTGGCAAACCGAGAGCAAGCCGTGATCCATTTAAGAGCAAGTACTGAACTTACCATGGAGGTCAAGATTTGATGGCGATGCATCTCTCGTGCCCCAGGGAGGAGGGTTGCTTTGCCTTTCAAAGCATACCTCTTGGCCCACACTTTAATGTCTGTTGATATCACAGTGCTTTTGGTAGTCAGGGGCCCGAAGTGTCCAAATAATCCCCCTTTGCCAGGGGTTCCTGAAGGGAGTTGTCTAAAGCAATTGGCATGGACTGTGGTGGAAGATTTCCAGTGCATGATGGTTGTGGCTTTACACCAGCTTTGGCCAGCATCCCCAGCACAAATGGTCCGTAGAGCTTTCCATTAACTTCTGTGAATACTGAGGTCCCCTTTTCACTACCACCTGCCAGTCACGAGGTCACCATCTGTTGTGAGAATTGGTATAAGATCTGCAGTGTTTTACATAATACAGAGGGCAGTTTACTCCTATCATTCCTGCTACCTTTTTATTCCCTGTCTACACTGGTTGAAGGCTTATTTGACACATCTCAGTATGCAAACTTCCTCTGAAAACAAAAAAAACCCCAACAACCAAACCGCAAACCCACAACCCAAATACAAGTAGCTGACAGCATGTCAACAGAAAGTGCATACTGAGAACATGTTCAGTGCCATTTCAGAAAGCTTAGAGAATGTCACTTTAAAAAAAAAACAACCAAACAACATCCCCCCTCCCCACCCCTCCACTCCCCCCAAAAAATCCCAACCCCCTAAAACAGTTAGAAATTTTTAATACCATTGGAAATTTGGTTCTGTAATCATATTTTGTTGTTGATAAAACACATTTTGTGCTTGATAAAACATTGCAGTCCTGGTTTCAAAATGAAATTTAAGAGGTGTGCTTGTGTTTTCAGTGTATTTCACTAATGCATATTTTAGTTAAAAGCAAAAATTTCTGAGCTTTATTAGTTGGAAATCATTGCTGTAGAGTGGGTGAGGAAAGGTTGAGTTTGTAAAGATAGCCTGAGGGAATGGGCTCAGACAGAAGTTTGGTCATTATGACTGTATTGGTCAGAGAGAAAAAGAAAAACCATTGTGAGTAAAGGTGGGGGGAAAAAAAGGGTGAAAAGGAGAGAAATGCTAGTAATAAATGGGTTGTAGGCATTTGGGGAAAGGGGGAGGATTTTGTGGCTCATGGCACAGAGTCCTAGATACTCCTAGGTCCAATTTGGGGAGGGGAGCGCTGCTAAATTACTCAGTAAAAACTCTTGGGTCAGAACCCCAAGGTAAAGGACAATTGTGACTTAAATAAATGTGTTTGCATAAGTGTATTGTGGTTTGACATTAGCTCAAAGAGTCATATTTGACAGAAATCAGATCTGCTTTCTAAATATTTGGGATTTGACAGACATATCTTAAGGTTCAGACACTAATTCCTTTTGTTTATTATTGCTTGATTATCTGGCATTTAGAGTTTGAAAGATGACTGCACAGTTTGGTTTTTGGGGTTTTGTATAGAATGCAAAATAAATGATGGAACAACGGGGTATAAAATACTCTTATTTTCTGGTTTTTTGTTTGGTGGGTTTTTTTGGTTTTGGTGTTTGGTTTTTTTTTTTTAGAGGTTAGAAAATGTTATTATTGGAAACTGTGAAACAATTTAAAGTGTGAGTATGGTAAGGCAGGATCCTTGATTGAACCACTTCAAAGGACGTAAATACATTATAAGCAGAAAGTTTATATACAGAGCTGACAACAGCCAATTGTGATCACAGTATAAAAGTAATCTATTTCACAAGGCTGAAATGCACTCAAATGAAGTATGTGACTTTAAACAACTTAAGCAGTTGTGTTTCAGCCTGCAAAATAAATGACATTTCTCTGGTAGATTTTCTTGTTAAAAAGTAGGTTTTGTAATAAGAATATTGGATTTAAATTAAGTCAATACAGATGCCTTTTGGATATTATTATCTGTCAAAAATTGTCCGTTAATTAAATTTGTTATAGCATGCTGCGGTTATATAATATATATTATATGTATACTATATATATAGTATAAAAATTCCTTAGTAGACTGTAATAATACTTGATTCTTCCTTTATGCTACATGCGCCTCAGCAATAATGAGAGGGTGGGATTTTTTTAATTCGTATTAATAAGGCTTGTAAACTTCCTACCCCCACCCCTTTTCTTGATCTTTGAGTCATGCTGTTAGATTTGGCATTTTCTTAAGCTTGCATATGGAGATTCGTGATGTGTTTTGGATAAGATGGGAGGGATTAATGGTCTGTCCTGGAGATACAGACTGGCACCTTTTCAGTTCCTAAGTATCAAGAGTAGACTCAACAATGGGACGCTAGAAGAAAATTGAGCTTGGATTATCCTGACAATAGTTACTTTGAGATGAAGAAAGCATATGGAACTTGCTAACAGAGAAACCTTAGCAGCAGCCCTGCTCAAGAAAGCTTCCGTTGTTACTGATTTTCTTGGCTGGTGTTGATGCTGTGTAGCAATGGCTGAGGAATGGGTGATGCTGAAAGCCATGGCTTCCAAGGAGAGACTTGGGTTCAGTCTGGTCCTTCAAGGATAAATTCTCGTGGTTTAACCCCAGCCGGCAGCTCAGCCCTGCGCAGCCGCTCACTCACTGTCCCCCGGTGGGACGGAGAGGGGGTCGGGAGAGTAAAAGTGAGGAAACTGGTGGGTTGGGGTAATGACAGGTTAATGGGTAAAGCAAAAGCCGTATGCACAAGCGAGGAATTCACTCCCCACGTCCCCCGGGCAGGGGCTCAGCCATCCCCAGGGCAGCCGGGCCCCGTCACACGTAACGGTGACTTGGGAGGACAAACGCCGTCACTGCGAACGTCCCCCCCCTTCCTTCTCCTGCCCCCAGGTGTATCTGCTGAGCATCGGCTGCCCCTTGGGCCAGCTGTGTCCAGCTGTGCCCCCCCAGCTCCTTGTGCCCCCCCCCTGCTCGCTGGTGGGGGGTGAGGGGCAGAAACGGCCTCGGCTCGGGGTAAGCGCTGATCAGCGATAAGGGGAACATCCCTGTGTTACCAGCCCTGTTTCCAGCACAAACCGAACCCAGAGCCCCATACTAGCTACTGTGAAGAAAATTAACTCTGTCCCAGCCAAAGCCAGCACAGAAATACAAGAAAGCTTCCATTAGAGGTATACCTCATACTTCAAGGTGTAGTCTGTGAAGCAGACCTTGAAAAAGAAATCACGCTTGACAATAGACTGCAAACTTTAAATATGAATGAAACATTGATATTGTATCATGAGAGAGTGGAAAAAATTTCTTCAAGAGGCAGACTCTTAAAATTTGGTAGCTTTTGAGCAAGTGCAAGTTGTTCACCTTCTGTGGAAACAATTGGGTTACTGCCTGCGACTTGCTCTACATTGGCTACGACTGGGAGTAGCAGTGGTCTCTTTTAGAAGTAAAAACTGAATCTAAATACATGACTTGCATAAAAAAAAAAAAAGGCTGAGTTTTTATCTCTGCTGCACAAGTCTGGGTCTTATTTTACAGTAAGTTAAAATCATTTTTCAGTTGTAGTAAAAGTAAATATTGGAAATAAACCACAAATTGTTAAAAATGTTTTCAGTTGTAGTAGGAATGTACTTGATATCCCCTGCTTTAGCCTTTGGTCCCTTAGGATATCCCCTGTGCTGGGACAACAGAGCTCAGCGATTAAACAGTGGTTGTACAGGAGCAAGTGGAAGGAAAGAAGAACTGACCAGATAAATTATTAAATGCATGAAAAATAGTAGTTGCTTCTTGGTTTGGAATAGGGAGTAATTGAGCAATACAGGTATAATGATTAGCTGGTTACCTTTGCTAGAAATATATATATATATTTAAAGCCTTTTAAAAGACACTAAAATCCTCTGTGACACATTGTTTAGTGTTTGGTTGTTTGGGCATATTTTTTGGGGGGTGGGGGGTGTTGGGGTGTCGGGTTTTTTGTATATCTGTGCTGGTGTATTTTTCTGGCCCAAAGAGGCACCTTTGTGATATTCTTTCATGGTTGTTTTGGAACAAAGTGCCTTATTCTCATTATCTGTATAATTCCTTACTTTATGCAATACATGTTATACTTCATAGTTGGTTGTTTGTTGGGTTTTTTGGGTTTTTTTTGTGGGTTTTTTTGTTTTGTTTTTTGTGGAAAAACTCTGTCACCATGTCAGGATTTTCTGTCAAAAGCACTTCAATTTTGCTGGATTTAGCACTGCTATACATTAGACACTGTTGCTATGAGGTGGTCTATATACAGAGTTTTGCAATGATAATGGTTACATGTAACTAACTCTGTAGCCTAAGCTGCAAGCCAACTATCTGGCTTTAGGAGCTTTTTATCAGTTTCCATTTCTTAAACACTTCTGTTCGCTATTTTTTATTCCCCCCCATATTGGAAAGCTGTATATCTGAATAGCCTGGCGTTTTCACTGTACTTTTCTACCTAAGATGAGTCAGTTTTGAGTAAAGCGGACCGCTCTGTGTACTTTTTTGTCTTTGAGATACAATCCTTAATTCTGTATTCTTTAAAAGCCTTTTTTCATTTTTCTCATGAAAATGAATACTAAAAGGCTTGAAAATGTAACCAAATTGCATGCTTGAATGATTTGTTTTATTCATAGGCTTCTCTATAGCCGGTTGTGTGAGCCACATAGCATATTCATATATATACATGTGTAGTCATTTTCATCTGTTGATTGGAGGTTAGTAGGTTTGAAATTGATGGCACAGCAGAATAAACAGCACAGTCTTTATGAACATTTGAGTGTTTGACCATAAAGTGTTTTACATCCTTACAGTAATCCATTGTGGAGACCTTATCGTGAACCTGACCAAAGGTACTGAGTCACCCAGGTTCTTCTGACTTTCAGAACGTAAGGTCAGAGTTTGAGTGAAGCCCTCAGATAGCAAAAATACTTCCATTTTTACTGAGACAACAAAAGCCTCTTCACCATTGCTGGGTAGTTAATATTTTCTGAGCGGTCTCCCGAAGACAAAGCACTTGTTGGTAACGATTCTGTTATTGCTCTTCCACGTGGTCTGACAACCCTGTACCCTTCAAATGGAGGAGAGCACTGAATTTTACCACATGCTGTTTCTAGTAGTCTTTCCTGACCAAGTAAGTTGCGGGGGGGAGGGGGGAGGGAAGATGGTGTTGAAGATTTTGAAGCAAAATCCTTCCCTTTGGGGAAATTTCTTGCTACTGGTTACTGTGATCACCTGATCTGTAAGTGAAACATACGCCTTTATAACTGTGTACAATTTACAGTGTAAGATCAAATTGTTCAGAAGAAAATACTATTTGCCTATGGCAAATGCACAAAAATACGTCACCTGGGTTATTTTTAAAAAATGGCAATACTTTTAATATGTTCTGCTGCAAGAAAACAGGAGGTTTTGTCGTGAGCTCTGAATCTGTCTGAGCTGTAAACCCTAGGATGATTAGAATAATCAGTCTCTAGTCTAAAATGTTGCTATTAAGTAGTTAATGTGAGGTAGGAAACAGAGCTCATGTTTCTATGCAAATAGATGATGTAAAAATAAAATGTTTTATTTAATTAAATACAGATAACGTAGAAGAGTTCTGGGGATGAAATTCCAAATGTAAAGGCATCAAAGGGGTCAAGGGGTTCAAAAGTATTCTGAGATGCTTTAAAATATGCAAATGGACCCCCAAAACCCAAGAATAGAATAATGGTGATGTAAATAAACACTATTTCCAATTTTCAATTGTTTTCATGATGTTATAAATATACCCTAACATGTACTGGGCAACTTGTTTATTCTGTAATTTCATTAAACTAGTAACAGATGTTAGCCTTTTCAGGTAGATATGGCTGATATTATATTTATATAGTATCAATTATATTTGTCTTCTATATTTTGAAAAGTAGAGTACGCAATTTCAAGATACTGTATTTCTTTCATCTAGTACATTCTTTGGTTTGGGGTACACAGGAATGAATATTACATTTCATCTTGCAAGTGTGGTTTACTAGTTAAGCATATTTCTGCCTGAAATCAGTATCAACATTACAAGTTAGTTAATGGATATTTAAATGTATTAAATTTGATCTATAGAATACAGTAAAGGTGTCATAATTGTGGACTTTGATTTTCTTGTCTGCCACTGGATTTAGAAAAATAACCTGTCACCCTGGTTTTCCCATTTACGGAACAGGAGTACTCCCAGTCCTGGTCAAGTGCTTTGATGCTTGTGGAAGATAAATCTGCTGTGTGTGTGTTCTGTACTCTTAAGTAGCATTATCATTATGATAGTAAGAATTTGTTCAGGAGAATATACTTGCAAGGACATTTTTTTCATTTTGGTTACATAATCTTTATTTTGCTTCTTTGTATACAAATTTAAGGCTAAAATGGGGCTCATGTCTCAGCGTAATAGCTGATGAGCAGAATTTCCTCTGCTGAATAATAGTGCAAACTACATAGCACAATTCCATGAATTGGAAAGGAATTATTTTTAACGTAATTTTTGTACTTTTAACACTTCAGTCCTTGCATTCAGAAATGTGTCATCTTTTACTTGCTTCTTATTGATGCCTTGTTTCAGCAAGTGGAAATAAAAATAACTTTCCAATTTGATCCCAGTCAACATTGCCCTTCTAAAACAACACTCTAAGCTTAAAACAACTTCCAGTAAGTGTATGTGTTAGATAAGTACTTAAGAGCTTTTTCATTTTCAGGCATTGTGAGAACAGGTATATTGCTGGGAGAAGAAATACTCGCTGACATGCCTAAGAGATGAAAGATAAGCATTTGTAGGGAAAAATGAGAAACTTCAGAAGAAGATGACAATCCTCTTGAAGTTTCTTTTTCCCTGCTTATGACCTAGAGAGCCACAAATAATAGTGGAAGAGATTAAAAGATGTTAATACGGGCTAGAAAAACTACAACCATGATTAAACAATTATTTTTTTCCCTGTAAAATAAAAGGGTTTGACTTGTTTAATAATACCCACCACCACCCAACACCCCCCCCCCCCCCCCCAAACACAACACACTCAAACAAAAACCCAAAACACCCAAGCAAACAAACAACAACAACAAAACAACAAAACCCACATGCTCTCACATGGCCTCCCAGAAATCAATTATTGGAAATTTAGCCCAGGAGAGCTAAGGAATAGCTTTGTTTCTATTGCTTGGCTGTAATGTCCAGTAAACAGTATCCCAGTTAAGAGTGAGTTTTGGGATTCTTAGGTAGAAGAGTCCAGTGCTCAGTAGCCTAATTAATAACTGATTTGGGCGGCTGCTCGTGTCTGTGTAGTCTGTCAGCTGTGTAGCGTGGTGTGATACGGAACTGTAGCTGTAAGGCAGCTGAAGATGGTAGCAGATGAGCTGCATGGGTCTTGCCTTTCAGTCTTTGTCACGGTAATTTATACAGTTGGAGTTGTGGATAAGACCCCCAGGCCTGGGTGCTTTTGTTGGTAAAGGAAGAGTAAACAGTGATAAGCTGCAAATTGGAACAGGTGATAATCACTAAAAAAAGTTATTTTCAGACTCCTGACAGAACTATTTCAGCTGAAGGGTTCTGGGAATGTGGGGATCACCCTGGGAACTGTTACAAGCAAATTTTTTGGCTCATTTATTATTTTTTTTTATTTATTTAAGAAAAAAACAGTAACATAAGGATAATTCCATTGATACCTCAAAATGCTGCTAAAGCTGTAAAATGGGAACATAAATAGGAAAAGCTAACACCTTTATTAGCTGAAATGTCTTATAATAACATTTTTCCTAAACGTTCTAGTGCATAGTATTTTGTGTTAAGAGGTTGAAATGGATTCCTTAAGACAGCTACCAATGTGTTGTCTGTTGGATGTTTTATTTCTACAGAAGAAAAAGAATTAAAGAAAATGTGGCATTTATATTTGTGATGTCTATAGCACAGAAACTACCTGCACATTCTAAAGCCAATGATAAGATGGTGCTTGGGTTTTTTCTGCTAGTTTGGCTTAATTTGCTTCCTTCTTTTCAATATGTGTAATCAACAAAAATAGAACATGTCATTTTGCTTAAGAAAACACACTAAAATTTTAGTTACGCCTTTATGAAGCATGGTACTTCTCTGATGTAAAAGATGTCAACAATTCAGATGAGGATTATGCTAATCAATGTTACGTGGGTTGCATGGCATTTAACAAACAAAATAGCTCTGCGTCATTAGCAAAAAAGTATTTCTTCATTCCTCATAACTGTGAGTGCCTATGCAAGCCACGTGTTTGTCGTTTTGGATTGTACACTTGCTTTTTTCAGTCTTGCTAAGTTGTAGATACTATTGATTACCTGTGCCGGGACCATGTGTAGTATGATAAACGGCTTGAACGGGCCAAACTGTATTAACGTCTTAATAGCAGTATGTTCGTATAGATTGCTGTGTAGCAGATGGAATATCCTACACAGGTATTTGCACTAAAGTATATCATCTAAAGGACTGTCAGGTGTGCTTCTGAAGGTGTCTGCAAGTGAGTATGGAGTACTTCTTGTCTATCCAAACAGCATAAACATGGAAAAATCAACTGCAAATTTAGAATGGGAGAAAGTAATGTCTTGCCTGATGTGTGATGTTCATGAATCGGGAGCGCTTTTCGTTAATTATTTGTGTACTGGAGATGGAGTGTACTAAGCCTAGTCTTCTGTTTCGAAAGGTAAATAGAGATTGCTGGTTGTTTCCTCCTTCATCTTCATAAACAGGTGTGAAGTGACAGGTTTAATTTCCGGGAAAGAAAAATCTGGCATGTTAGTGTTAAATTTAAGGTATTGTCTGTTAGCCACATGATCGTTCTGCTCTGCCTTTGTAGTCCAGATGCACAGTGGAGATCTGTCCATAGAAAACCTATTCTGGAATAAAAATTTGCAGCAGAATTAAATGCTACATACAGATTCGGGGGGGGGGGGGGGGGGGAGGAATTTACATGGGGGAACCTAAAATATTGAAATATTCTCTGGGGTGGTATTTAATGATACCCTACAATCTATAATTGGATACATCAATCAAGCTGGTTTTATGCTACCTTAGAACTTTCCTGTGAAAAGTGACAGGAAGTTATGTTGTTCTTTTGTAGTATGTAAGGCTGTATCCAATGACGAGTTAAATGTAAGAGGGGAAAATAAATAAAATTATCAAGTATCTAGATTATTCTCACAGCTATAAACCATGGAAGAATACGCTGTGAGATTCACAAAAGAAATTAACTATGTTGCCATAGGGCTTTCCCTGGAATTTGTTCCTACAAATAGAATATGGGTGTCTAACAAAGATGAGTTAAGGAAGTTAACATGAGTTCTTCCTTAGGAAGAACACGTAAAACCTTTTGAAAAACTGGGAACTTTCCCTCCTAGTAGGAATTATTTTGTCAATCAACCTACCAACTTCCTTGTCTTGGGGGGTGGGGTGGAACGGGAGCGGTGATGGGGGTATTGCAATTAAATCAGAAATAGCTATGTCAACAAAGCGAGAGCATATTCCAGGTGTCCTGGGGGCTGTTACCTCTCTGGGTGTTGATCTCAGAAATTCTAAAATGTAAGATTTTCTGCCACGTGCCAATCATTTATTAATTTTCCATAGATGTTGAAGGATGCCATACTCACCAGGCTCCTTGCTATGGCAGGAGTACAGCATGCCTGAATGCGGAGATTGTATTACTGGCAAAAGAATTGCTGTTATGAATTATTCTGTGATAGTATGTGAATGCGTATGTAAGCTGGGAGGGACGTCCAGAGGCTGCCTGGTTCAGCTCCTTGCCCAGCTCAGAGCAGGTGTGGTTAGACTGGGGTGCTCAGTGCTGCGTCCAGCTGAGTCTTGAATGCCCGCAGGATGGAGACCCACGGCCTCTCTGAGCAACCTGTGCTGGTGTTTGCCTGTCCTTACGGTAAAAACTTACTGGTTTCAGATGAACTAGCAGGTAGGAACTGACTTCATTTTTCTGTTACTGTTCCCTGGCCCTTTTCCCTCTCCTCTCTGAACCAGAGCATAAGCCAAAGAAGCTGCTTTTGTACTGCAGCCCTTGCTAGACTGCTTGCCTCTCCTCGCGGCAGAGAACGCTTCTTACACGTGGGTACTTAAAAAAGACACATCGTCTAGATGTAGTTTTGTGTATCGGTGAGAAAGAGCACGCTTTTTCTCGTAGTTGATTCTGCTTCCATGATTGGCTTTCTGTTTTCCATAGGAGTCTATTGCAAGGTGAAAGATGGTCTAGCAGACGCTGGCAGCAGTCAAGCCCACTGTTCTTTAGCTTTAGGGGTAGGCTGTCATTACATGTCCTGGTGGGCGTCGTATTGGAAGGGGAGTGAGAGGGAGCTGGAAAATGAAGAACCGTGTTCCAGAAGGATGATGTTTCCATGTATAAAAACAGTTTGCCCTTGGCTGTGGATGCCTGTAACCAAATAACGTTTGTGCTCATCCTTTTACTGATGTTACGTAGTCTTGCCCTTCGTTTATTGAGACGCAGAACTTCCTACTTCCCTCACCTTTAGCTGGCAAACAGGCATTTTAAAAAAATATGCTTCTTCCCTGTCTCACTACCTGTAAAAAGGTAATAATATAGTTGTTTTGTTAGTTCCTCACGACGAGAATGTATCTTAAAGGAGTGTATAGCTGGGGATACATTTTTTGGCTGAGGCAAGGTGAATCATACTTTTTGCCAGCGTAGTATTTCCCCTAAGTTTCTCACAGTGGAAAAAAAAAAATAAAAATGACTGAAGATGTGTTTTACCTGATTCCAAAATACTCCAGTGCCCAGCCCCTATGCCCCAGGTTTAAAAGCTGGGAACTTGTCAGTTGTGTAAGGGTTGTAGCAACTCTCGGTTTAGGTCAGGGGGAGATACCAGTAGAATGAACTATTGATTTGTTTATTAACATCTAAAATACTTAATTTCTGCAGTAACACAAATATAAGGAATATGATGGAATATAAATCTGACTAATATTTCTTTCCAGAGAAAGAACTGCATAATATGATTCTGCACTGTGGAATGCTACAATTTGCTAGGCTAATGATATACTAAAAGGTTAATCAGGTGTCCTCTTTTTGTGAGGCAGCTATTTCTAGGAATAGCTGTTTCTAGGCTTTTCATCCCAATTTCCATCAACCAGATTTCCACAATGAACAGCTGAAAGGAGCATAAACAGCACCTTCTGTTGTGGAGTGCATTTCTTTTATACTTTAATGCAATGATTAACCGTTTTTAAAACTTCCTTTTGATGTGACCAGACAAAGAGACACTCATATAGCCCTTTGGGGTTTGCCGGCAGTGAACCTTCTTCAAAAATCATGACCTTGGCTGTCCAAGTGACAAGGCTCTCAAGTTGTTAAAGTAGTTTTAAACGAGAAGAAAGCAGAATGTCAAATACGCATATTTGTTGCTGTAGATGGGGTGTAGCGACTAGCAATACTTTTGTACTAGCTGAAGCTAATACGTGAGCGTATTAACCGCACGGGTTGTTAATGACAGGACAGGAAAAAAACCCCGTAATGTCGTGCAGCAATACAGTGGGACAAGTATACCAGCATCCTCGTATCTGAACTTGCAAACATTTAATACATGAAAAGGAATGTAGGTTATGTTTACTTCTGTCTGGGGGTAGCAATATCAACAAAGCCTTTCTTTCAGTAACAAGGACATTCTTTGTAATGCAGATATATGTATACCTTTTCCTTTATGGTCATAGCAACTTCTTGTCATATGAACCAAAAAGTCCCAAGCGAGGCTTTCCCATCACGGTGGAACAAGAACTCAATAACTTGTTATTCAAAACCCTATGATACAATACATTTCTGTCTTCAGAAACCGGGTTCTTTATACATTTCCCTGGGAAAAAATGCACTCCAGTGATTGTTTCAATGTATGCACTGGGTTATAAAGGGAGTTTCAGAGATACTGTACTTACCAGCTGCACATGAACGGTTTGTGGTTTGAAGAGGGAACCTGGGATGGAGAAATCCAGCCTTCTGTATCCAATTTTACCCAGTGGAATATGGCATTAAACAGCCCTGTTGTGTGTTTAAAATTTCATTTTGTCTGTTGGAACACTAGACCATATGGTTTATCTGGAAAAGCTTATGGATAGTTTGTTCATCATTGTTTCCTCGTTTTCTACTTTATAAATCAGATAATGTGAGGAAAAATACTGCGGTAATCAAAGGTAAACCTTAGAGTTCAGCGTGGTGTTAAACTATACCTTATGTCTTAATTATTTTATTGGCACACCAAAGTTGCGCGTTTTTTGTTTTAGGTTGTACATTTGAATTAAAGTCAAACTGAACTGAGGACTAAAAAACAGATGACTGAAATATTTAATTAGGAAAGGGCATGGATGTTCTGTTTCACAAGAACTACTTGAAGACTTAAATATCCTCAGAAAAGACATTATTACTCCTTTTAATGTGTGAACCAAACTTGGGCTATATTTTCTGTCATCAGCCAGTCCTTCTGATGGTAAAGAATGACCTGGTGGGTTTGGTTTTGTCTTTCCACTGAGGCCCTCATATATTTACTCATCCCATTTTATACATTTGTTCTTATATGTTAGTTTAGAAATGGAATATTTTCTTTAGGTTTATATATTCAGGATATAGTGTAGCTAACCTGTAGAAGTGCATAAGCTATACAAATAGAGCTCTGTGTGTGAGACAGATTAGAAAGCTCCGTATCGCTAGTTACTTGCTGTTTATTGCAGTTTATTTAGATCCACGTTTTGAGCATGTTGCAGTATTTCTTGCTTCTGAGACATAAAATTTGAGTGGAACAGCCTCACAAAGAAATATCCTTTCATGATAAGATTGCAAAGTAAAAATGAATGAGCAGAGAGAGTATGCCAGGACTATAATAATGTTTGTAACATTCATTAGACTTTTGTTAAGTAATGTATTCCGCCTGACTAGTGTTTCCCAGCTTCTCTATCACCCATTATGTGTTCTAGTAAATTAAAGCTAGGAAACCTTTGTTGGAGTTATAATACTCAAACTGACGTCTAATTCCCCCAGACAATAGGTACAAGCCTGCAAGCCTCTCTAATTCTTTCCAGTCTTTACATCTATTGATTCTTTTGTAAACGTGTTTCATCCAATCTATTACAAACAGCACTGGTTAGAAGTGTGAAGTTTACCATGTTTGACCTCAGGCACATTAAAAACAATAGCTATCTGGCATACAGTTGTGCATCCCAGACTTCCTTTTAATCAGAAGAAAATTTGGATCTGTAACTGCTCGACTGGTTTGATACCTTGCTTTGCTTAGAACTGACATATTAATTCTTTGATCTGACCGGTTTGGATCTGAATTTTGTTCAGCTGTCGTTCATATTCTAGGCTCTAAATGTTTTATTACTGGTGCTGGCTTATGTAAGTGGTTTATTTTGATTCAAGGCTTCACTTTGACTAGTCTTGAGTAATGTTTTGCATATACGGATTTAAGTTTCTTACAGCAAAGTATGGATGTAATCTTTTTTCCCCACGATGTCAGCTTCTTTGCATCTCTTATTATTGAAAAGTTACCAAATAGTGCTTTCGTAATCTCTGAATGGATAGAAAGAACAATAAATTTTAATGTAACGAACATAATAAATTTTTATTATTTTCTGCATATCTTATACTGTAAAACATATGTAATGAATAATTGATAGTAAACAAACACATCTTATTTTTTCCCACCATATTCATCATCAGTTTCAAAGCTTTGAAGTTCAGTAAATAATTTATGATAGTTGTTAGTGTAAGAAAATAAAACTGTACTTCTAATCTGGCTTGTTTTTTGTCCTTGTTGTTCTCAAGCAGATTTTTGATTGGTAGCAAAACTGAATGATAAAGATTGTATGAATAACCAATGGGATTCATTAAATAGACTGAAAATCAATTCATATTTTTATTTTAAAAAATAATTCTTTTGAAATGCATAATCAAATTTTTCTGTTCTTTAAAAATTCTGGAGTTCTGTTGTTGGTTATGAATTGTATAAGACAATGATGGACGTGAACAGTGCTAATACAAAATGGAACATGTTTTCAGTCTGGTTTTGTTCTCAAAACTTCAGAGTGTCTCTTAACCTGGTTTAGATATCTTGCTGAGACCTGCTGTATTTGCCGAGAATGAAGAAAGATGCCAGGATACAAAAATTAAGAAAATATATGGGTTTGGCCTTCAGTGAAATGTTCCGTAGAATATTTATTCTAAATTCCTTCGTTTTCCCTTGTTTATGTGGAAAAGCGATAGACTTCGGAGAGATTTTTTAATTATTTTTTTTTAAGCATTGCAGAGATATTTTTTTTTCCAGGTCATTCGGGCTTTTCAGGATGGCTTTTATTTACATGTTCTTGTAAAAGTGCTTAAATACTTCAATAATATGTTGTCAGTTTTCACCAATTACTTACATAAAACTTAAAATAAAGCAGAAAAAAGTTACTTCAGGCAGAGATGTAAAACTTCTGTGTAATTTTGTAACTTCCAGGTACCGGTTTGTAAGATCTCTACACCAACCTTCAAAACAGGGTGAGATTGGGACAGAGCAGAGTGGTTTGAATCCATCCTGGTTTTGGCTGCGAAGAGCAACTCGGCATAAAACCTCACGTGTAGTTTTGCCAAGCTGCGTGGGGAAATGCAGATGCCTGATAGCAGTTGGGCTCGGGGCGGCAGGACTGCCGAGGAATCTGTGGCTTTTGTCACTTCTGTGCGTGTGGCTACAACCTGGAGCATTTGTCTCATTGTGTAGTTGTGCATACGTGAAGCCCTAGGTTTTTGCTTTGTTTCTGGCACGGGGTGGGAGAGGGAGCAGGGGGTATTAACAGGTACCGCTTTGTACGGCTGTAATTACAACGAGGCATCAGAGTGAAGCTTTAAAGGGTGTCTTCAATGCAGGGCTGGATATATTGGGCACTAACAGAGCCAGGCAGTTATTCCATGGTATAGGATCTTCTGGGTCTGAGCTGTAGGCTGTTCTGTGAGGCTTTCTACATAAAGGTGTTTTATAGGTATCATGAGCTAGATGTTGTGAAAGTTACCAAGAATAGCAAGGATAGCTATCTTGTTCTTGCCTTTCAGGGGGTGCTTGTCTCTCGAGTTCCTGTACACCACTGTTGCCCTTGAAATCAGTATGAGTCCTGCTGTTGGCCAGACCACATTTAAGCTGGTATCCTCGTTGGGTCACTAATTTTTCTGGTGTGGCAGATGACAGAAGAGGAATATTTTTGGGAAGTTTCTAACTTTGACAAATATGGTGATGATTTCACTTTGCAAAGGCACATTACTACTTTCTCCCAATTGAGTAGTAATAATCTGCTCCAAAAAATTAATGTGTTAGAACATTTCAGGAAAAAAAAAGCCACCATATTTTATAGTTGAAAGTGGTAACCTAAATATAGATGTTATTCTCAACTGCTTAGCGTTGTTGGACAGTGGCATATAGTTTCCTTTAGGGATCTGTAAATGATGTGATGAGCAAGTATTCAATCTTCACTTGGCAGCTCTAGCTGCTTCTTAAAAAGTACTTTTCCTTAAAAAGTAAAAAAAAAAAACCGAAACAACCTCTCTATTCCTTTTTTCCCCCCATAGATTCTGCCACGCTTGTTTTGTCTGTGTTTAACTGCTACATTGTAAAAACAGCGATGGCAGTTGATAAACCTAGTCATGTTTGCAGATGAACACCCATATTCTTTTGGAAGCTTTAAAATTGTTACAAGAATGT
The DNA here is from genome assembly GCF_023634155.1 of Falco peregrinus. Classification (NCBI taxonomy): domain Eukaryota; kingdom Metazoa; phylum Chordata; class Aves; order Falconiformes; family Falconidae; genus Falco; species Falco peregrinus. The sequence goes on from NC_073722.1 coordinate 3,543,434, forward strand.
CTGCAAACACGTTGCAAGAGCATGACTACAATGTGACCTCGTGCATGTTAATTTTTCAGTGCAAGAGGAACCTGTATACTTGCTTAAAGCTTTGCTGGCTCCATAGATCAACCTGAAGGATTGGGGCTTGCTTTTTGTAAGAAACATAGAAGGTATTTGTCAGCCGCCGCTTCCCTGTTTGCAACAATACATCACCTTCCTATCTTTGGTCATAGAATCTGCTGACAACAGGACTATGATAGAACAGGCCACATCCCCCCATTGACTTTTTACTTTCAGTGTCACCTTGGGGCATCATGTCTGATTTCCAAGATAATGATAATTTATTAATGTTTTTTAGTACTTTTCTTTTTTGTTGTCTTGTGCAGCCTACCAGTTCTTCAGGGGCTGAATTAATGTGTTTCACAAAGTGGATGCAAAAATGTGTAATAGTATTAATAATAATATTATCAATAATGATGATATCAATAATATAAATAGTAATAATACATAATAGTAGTAGTAATAGTAATATCAATAATATCCATAATTTTCAAGCTACCTCTTTTGTAGTCAGATATTTTGAACACTTTCAAGAACTCTGTAAATTCATATTAAGCTGTAATCTGTCTTTGAAAACATCTGGATTTCTTGGTGAGGAAGATGGAGCAGAAAAGGTGGGGAAAAAAGGCAGACTTCAAGGAGGATAAAATCAACCTCGACTAAAGGAAGCAGGTTAACAGCCATCCATCCATCCATCCATTGCCAATGTTTAGGCTAGGATATTGTTCACACAAACCTTTGTGCTATCTGCAGAACGAAGGAAGATCTTCAGTAACTATCCATACAGAAAGATCATAGTAGTAATCTTCTTGACCACTAGTAACTTCATAAAAGGCAAGATATTTATGAATGCAATGCTTGGTTCTTTTTATTGAAATCTTTGGAGTTAAATTAATAAAACGAACTTGTGCAGCTATTGGCAATTGCCTTCATGAACTAAATGTTCCTTTTTAGGTCATTAGAAGCACCAATTACTCAAACTATCAAAAGCAGTCTGCTTTAATTAAAAATATTTTTTTAGTGCAAATCTACTTGAAGAAACAAGTAATTCACAGTAAAAGAGATGGAAATTGGAACCTGCCAATGCGAAAATTGGAACCTGTACAAATGTGTATTTGTGCATACCTTCCCTACAAGTGTCAAACTGTCATTAATGTGTTAGTTGCTAAATCAAGTCAGGTGTCTGAGGTGAGAACTGGAGAGCTGAGAGCAAGTATTTATAGTGGAAGCTGATAACAGCCTCAATTAAGCTGCTGCTATCTTTCCATGATGAATTTAGTGCTTTTCCATAAGTCATCTGACTTAATGTCCCATTTGCATCCAGGAGTGTTTGGTTTAGATGGATTTCTTCAGGAGGTCTGCAGAGGTCTCTCTGACAGTCCTAGCAGTCTCTTGTTGAAGAGCAGCCCAGGAGCTTTGTTTCTGCTGTGTTGCAATGTAGAGAAGGAGGTGTATATTGACCTAAAGCTGACCTCTCAGCATTTAGCTTTTCCAGAATTGACATGCTCTGAGAAACATTTTTTTTTTCCTTTAAGAACTAATGCTTCTTTGTTCCAGTTCTTGAACCCCAAATTCCTTAATCTCTCTCAGTTACGGCAGAAGGTAAAAGATGAGATGTGCAAATAGGTGGATAATAATTGTCCTCACTAACACCTAGCAATGACATTTATTTTACAGAGGCTGTTCCATGCAGCTGTGTCACGTATTGAACGTTGCATGCTGTGCTCGCTGTGTTAGGTTCACGAAGAAGGACATTGCCTTCTGAGGGCATCGGGCTTTTGTTTGTGGCCAACGTCTATACTGACAGAAACATTTCAGTGTATTTAAAATTATAGTGGGGAAGAACTCAAGTTGGGTACTCTCAGAGGTTAAAAAAGAGTGGTTGTTTTGGTTTTTTTTTTTTCATTCAGGGTATCATAATCTGCTAGTGTAATGAAACAAGCCCCAAATCTTTATCTTCTAGACTAAGTTGCAATAGTGGAAGGTAGGAAAAAAATGATAGGTGCTGAGCAGCTGATGTTTTCTCGTTGCGGCAGGGTTTTTTCCTGGGATCTGTCTCTGCTCCTGGGCAGTTGCATACAAATTGTGCTTTGATAGTCATTCTGCCCATTTGCCTCATGTCCCTGCGCAGATTTCACCATAGTTGCCCATTTCATCCTCATATTCCATCGCTGCACGCTATCTGTACCACTGTTCTAGAAAACAGGAGTAGCTGAAGGAAACTTCTGGTGCTTGCTTCATTCTAAGAAGTTTTGTCTTGAAAACTTTGGCTAAAAAGATAATTTCAAGCGTAGTTTTAGAAGCTTTGGTGAGCATAGTACAAGGCAACTATATTCCTGTACTGTTAACTGCAGCTAAACTGAACGGCTTTGAGGTTGCAACTCATTTGGTGGATTTTTTTAATAGCGAGTTAGTATTATGTCATTGGATTATTTGGATGAATTTATTTTTTTCTTTGTATGTTGCTTTTAGGCATTGTACGTGTTATAAATGAGTTGCTAAATCATCAATGACTAAACTGTCTGACAAAGACACTTAACATTTTACTACTTTTCAGAAGAGAATAACTTGAATTGAAAGGCAATTTTTGTATTAGAACTTTTTGATCAAAAAATAGGATGCAACATCTTCTTCAAGTCTAGAAATTCTGTCTTTGTTTCTGAGCTAGACTTTTTAATAGTATTCTTCTGTATAGTTTATTTAGACAAAATTAATGGGAGCGTCCACTACTAATCCTTGACAAAGAACGAATAAGCGGTATTCAGAAACTGTAGTTCTTATGGTCATCAAAACTTGAAATAACCTGGATCATTAAGTTGATGTAAATTACAAAAGTCATGTGCATGTTTGCCTTTAAGTACAGCATTCATATATTTTATACAAACACAACACAGAAGAGTTCTGTTTTGCTGGAATCTGAGAACTGGTTTGAAAAGAGAAGGAGCTCTGAGCAAGAGATGTGGAGGCTCTGACGTCTGTGGCCACTTAACGAAAGAAATCAAGCTTGTTCTGACGTATTTCTGCTGGCTATGCTTATTTGTGCTGACATTTTTTCTTAGCTCTTGCCTGCTTTTAACTTTTTTTTTCTTCCTTTTTTTTTTTTTTAAATTTGGTATGCCTCTGGGTGAATTTTTAGGGTTGGTTGTTTTTTTTAAGTATAACCTTGGGAAAAATCTGAAGTTTATTTTTTTTTTATTTTATTTTGTGCGTGGGTGTGTGCATGTCTGTTGCACTATGATGCCACTGATTCAGCAGTGTTTCAGAACTTCTGAAGCGTTAGGATTTCTTGGTGTAGTACCTTGGCAGAGGGGAAGCAGAAGCTGGTAAGAAATACTCACCAATGTGCACAGCTGTGAAGTGCTTAAAGTTACAACAGTGATTTCGGTTGCTCCTTAGGCAACCGCTACTTGCGAGAAACTGGTGGGTAAGTTAAATATTGTTAGATTCCTTATCAATCATAAAGGTGGTGGCCAGTTGAGTGGAATTTGTGCCTGGAATAATAAATTTTTGCAGTGACATCTCTGGATGGTGTGTGTAGTAGATGGTAATGTATATCACAGAAGCAGATGAAAAATACCATTGTGAAAAAAAAAAAAAGTTAGAGTTTATGCTTCTCTGGTCTGTAATTAATCTGTTGTGAAGTCTGTTTGTAATCTGATTAGTTGCATTTTAAGGAGATTCATGCCTTTGGTCTGTTTCAAAGTTTCTCCATGCTGGCTGATGGTGTTTTACTGAGGTGGTAGGAACACTTCTGGACAAATAAATTCTCTGTTTTAATAGTTCTGCGTACCAGCAGGTGTAGGAGTATCAAAGAGGAAGATGGAGATCCAGAACACACATGGCGTTTGTTCTCTGCAGAGATCCTCTGGTTTGGGATTAGAAAGCAGATGGATGTAGGTGACTCCTACAGAGGAGTGGATGTCAAAGCCTTACTTCGTGGCCTTGCTCCCTCAGGTTATTTACTGCCCTCTTTACTTGAGTACTTGGCAAACACTTCACTGAGGTGCTGTGTTTCTAAAGAGCTGCTGAGAACAAGCAGATGGCTTAGTCATTTATCCATCTTGCACTATTTACTTCTGTATTTCTCTGGAAACTGAAGGTAATTGATGTTAAGCTGTAACTTCCTACCTCCCACTCCCTTCCTTTTTTTTTTTTTTTCTGTTTTGTTTTGTTTGTTTTTGTTTGTTTCAGAGGAGAAAATAGAAACCATGTTTGAGTTCTTTGGTGTTTGGTGGCTGTTTTTTCCTCTCCTAGTCATGGATATTTCAGAGCTGCAGTGAGCCGTCTTTGAGAACTTCTGGAAGATGAATTACCAAAAGACTAAAAAATTAACATAGACAAGTCAGTTTATTCTGTTTATAGAAACACACATGTCAAGGTGATGGAAAGAGTATGCCTAAAGTACAAATCAGGATGGAAGGTTTGGGTGGGTTGTTTTGGTGGTTTGTTGGGGTTTTTTTGGAGGGGGGGGCGAAGGGAGGGCGATGACACCAGTCTAACCTGACTTCCTTCCATGTTGGATCCTTTTGGTCAGTGTGGATTTTTCAAGACTTTTGATGACGCCTCATGTGAAATAGCAGCAAAAACTACTCCAGGTGGATTCGGTACTGCTTGGAGAGCTCCGCTTACAAATTAACGCTCCGCAGTTCATTACCTGTGCAGAAGGCTGTATCCAGTTAGGTTTTGTGTGGCGATCTCCAAAGCAACCTGAATTATTTTTTTTTTTCATGTTTGTTCTCATGAGATGGCAGAAGAAGAGACTGTAAGCTTTTTTTGAGCTTTGCCATCAGTGCTTTAGTTTAAGGTTACTATTAAACAGTCTTAACAAAATGAATTTATATTCAGTCGGGTAAAAGAGAAGATTTTGCTGTTCAGAAAATACTGTTTATTTGGAGTAGCGGACCACTCTGTATGGATGTGTTTAAATTGCTGCTGATGGGCAGGAGGAATAAACTAAATGACTAGAGGGTGGTGAGCAGATACTGACCACTACTATAGTTTCAGTAGAGAAAAATACGTAAGGTTAGAGTAGGTCCCATTGCCTTACGACTTGGAGGCGGGCGTTGAAAAAATGTGCAGGCAGCTCCGAGGCTGAGCTGAAGTTCATGCTGTAAGATCTGTGAGCTAATCAGTATCTCTAAGACTTGAGCTAGAGTTGTGTGTCCTCTGTTGGGCATAGTCCTTCAAGAAATAGTATGATCACCCAAGAGCTATGTGGATAGGCTTAATGGGTATTGTTAAGTGTGGAGGAGAGGGGCTATCAAAATAGTAATCAGATACTGGTAAGGTCATTGCAAAATGTTTCGGACGCTGGGGATCAGGGTTACTTGCTTCATTTGGTGTCATTTCTGCCTTAGTCTTGCATCAGTTCTGTTGGAGACAACGCTGTCTTTCCTGGTGAGAACATCAGATGTGGAGCAGGGTGAGCAGTGGATGTGTCAGGCCAATGCCGAGGGGGGTCGGGACTGCTGTTCCTGGGAGGCCTAGGATCCCCCTCCCTTGGCTTCCCGCTCTTGCCTCTCAGTTTGCATGCTGGTTCTTCCCCTCTTACAAGTTTGTGGAAAGCGTAGCGTGAGTGAGAGAGTGGGCAAGTAGGTCTGATCCACCGTTTTAAACATAGACTCTGATCTTCTGAGTAGCTGTTTTCAGCTAGCATGCCACCTTACGTGGTTGCTTCATGCCGTTGGGAGCGCTTAACTGGTGGTGTTACAGCAGAAGGCAAGCTAGCAACTAGCAGAGCCATTACTCAAAAGTCTTCATGGCTCTCAAATTCCCAGTTAAAAGAGTTTAACGTGAGCACAAGAAAACAAAGTGGCTTATTTTGGGAAAGGTGGCTGCATACTTTGTTGTGATTGTTACGTTGTGAGTGAATTTTACCACTGTTTTATGTGGATGCTGCTACGTTTTGAATACTGTTTTTTTTAAAAATCATTTTTCTTCAAATGCAAATCCTGGGCTGGAATAGAGAAAGGACACAGTCCTTGATTGACTGCCCATAACATAGCAAATGAGAGAGGAGGAGACGGGTCCCGTAGCATTGCAACTTCTGTATGTCTCTGGAAATTCAGCTTCTTTCTTCTCTTGGATCTGATAGCAAAGAACTATGAAGGCAAGAACGATATTGCCCGTAAATTGCCTGACGTTAATTTCTATTCCAGTTCTGTGTAGCACATGTAAGTGAAAATCTTGGAAATATGTTTGTTAAATCATGTGGTAAATGGTCTTGTTGATGACTGCAGAGTTGCTCTGGGGATGGAGTTGTTAAGCTCTTATTATAGGAATCCAACAGGGCAAATTAAGAGAAACCTGTGTGTGTGCTTGTTATTTTAGGACTTTTATGCTTGTCTTCGGAGAGACCTCATGTAGGACCTCATGACCTAAAAAGATTTGATGTCTTTTAGTCAGAGGTTAACTTCTGAAATCTCAGTTACTGACCTATCAACAATGAAAGTAATCACCTCCAAGGGAGGGTTTAGTATTATTATTCTTCAATGCTAAATAGCTGAATATTGCTGTTAATAACACATATAAAATAGCTTTTTAGCATTCTGCTTAGTTGTATGTGGTGTTTTCCCTTATAACTGAGTCCTTTTATACTTGTAAATTAGGGGGGATATTTTATGTTTCATTTTAGGTAACTGCTGAGTGGGTTTCTTATTTGTTTGTAACACCATTGCAAGCATTTCCTTAATCAGTGAGTGTTCAGATGCAGTGGGTGGAATGTTAATCTGTATTCAAGTGTTCCTTGGAAATACTATTCCAAGTACAAAAGAACAATATGCATGGTAGGATTTGCCATTATGATAAATTCTATCATGAAAGAACCAGTGCATGGTATTTTTTGCTGGTTTTAACTGTCATGTTTCAAGACTTAAATGTGCACTCCATTTGAAAGAAGTATTACTGTTGTTTATACTGATTGGTGGAGGCTTCTCCAGATGTGCATCTTTAAAGACTTACTGATTTTTGTATGCTGGTATACAAATGTGTACTTCTATATAAAGTTCAAATTTCAGTATGTATGGAACAGGTGAATAATTTTTCTCACTTTATTTTTTTTTCCTAACTTCACTTAGCTAATCTCATTGTAGAGAAAGTTACCTGAAAAACTCTCGTCATTGTCTAATGCCATTTTTGTCAGGATCATAAGCATTTTCAGTAACCTTTGCGAGTAGCTTAGCTGACAGATCTTGAATTCTAGCTGAATCAGTTAAGGCTTTTGATGGCATGATTATTTTGCCTGTCATGGTTATTTTAGCAGTGAAACTTCCCTTTGAGGAAAAAAAGGATTATCCATCTTTTGTAAGATTCATACATGAGCTTTATCAATATAGTAATAAAATTAATTGCCTGCTTGGTGACCACAAAGGACTCATACCACTGGAAAATGAAAAAAACCCACACTTAGATAGATTGTCATGTGCAGGTAGGTTAGTTATAGGATAAGCACAGGACAATGCAAGTGTAGCATACTAATAAAGAGGGAATGTGTGTTTTGTTTTAATTTATGAATGCTGAAAAGTTTAAACAAAATCTTAAAAACAGCTGAAATGGCGTTCTGTCCTTCGTGGTTTACCTCAGATTCTTTTGATAAGCTTTATAAAATTGTTTTTTAGTTCTTACCTGTGTGTAATGATCTAATATTCTAGGACCCTATGTTGTCTTTAAATAGCACTTTTCCACCATCCTTACCAGTTTATTTATAAGGCTCTGTATCTGCAACTTGCATAGCCAGCACTTAGATGGCTTCTCTGTAAACTGTATTCTAACCGTGTATATTCACTAGTATTCACTTCTCATTTTCATCTCTGTATCTTGTTTGTAGTATTAATGGAAGCATCCAAAATTAGTTTTATCTGTGGTTACAGCATGATTAATTCATGTAGAAGCTGATATCAATATTACCTTGAAGAAATTCATACTAATTCATATTGCTCTTGTGAGACTGTAAAACTATCAGCATTAAATTGACTTAAGATGATGGAGAGTTATTATTTCCAATGTTGGGGAAAAAAAAAATCTTAGCCCTTTTGGCTTGTGTAATATTACAGCATGTAGTATAAGGTCTCACTGACTGCATTGTCATCAAGGAAGGATTTTCATTCAGTGGTATTTGGAAAATTTCTAAAATTCTGAATTGATATCTTGAGCTGTGAACTGTGGTAGTTTTATTGTGGTACGTTTGCTTCCGTTACTACTGTGGGCTGTTACCTTCGAGCACAGGGAAGAGCTGTACAGCTCAGGCAGTAGTCCTGCTTTAAAGTGCAGTGGCCGACCTGAGCAGGTTTGTCTGCTATGCAGACCACAGTGTCCTTATGGCTTGGAAGTCACACTGACTGTAAACCTTGACAGTACAGAAAGAAGAGGAAAAAAAAAAAAAACCAAACCCTGAAATCTAAAAAAAGCTGGGTTTAGGACATGTCAGGGTTTTCTTCCATGGTGCAAAGCACTTTCAGTTTGTATTAAGGAAGAAAGTGCGTAGCATTTAAGCGGTGGTATGCAGCAGCATGCAGGGATGCCTGGTAATAACAATACACAACATTTTCCCGATGAATGCTGAAAGGAATTTCATGCTTCTGTTTGCATAGGCAGTAATGGAAAGGAGAAGTGAATGGGGTGAAGAAACAACTGCCCTTGTCGTGTACTAGGACATAAAAAGTACTCTTTAATGAAGATTTTTACTGAATCTGGTGTTGATATTTCAGATGGAGCTTCTGTTAGGCTTTTTTTTTTTTTTTAAATAAAGGCAGTTAAACACATGCATTGAACGTGCATTAAATGCTAAAATAAATAGAAGTCATTGGCTGCACTTAATGAAGAAATTGTTGGTGTTGGGAAGTGTTAACAGGAATTCCTTTAAGTTAAGCAAATTTGCACATCATCCCTAGCACATTAATCTTTCTAGGTGATACCCGTCTCCTTAATGTTTTCCAAGAGCTGCAGGTGCCTAAAGAGAAACAATAAAGTAAACGTTGCATGCGTTCATCTTTGATGTTTTGTTGTCTGACCGTTTCCCTCACCGATAGAAGCTAATTTAGCTGGAACCTGATGGCCTTGTAAGTAGATCTTCTACCAAGGTTTTCAAAGAATTCCTGAGATCCTACTAAGTAAATGGAGGGGGGGGGAAAAAAAAAAAGAGATTTTAGTCTTGCAGACTGCAGCTGCAGAGGACTTCAGAATATCATGTAACAAATCACTGCAAGCCGTTTTGTACAGATGATGAAACCAGATAAAATACCCGATGATGCTGCAGAGTATTTTAAAGAATGATTTCAATATCTTGAACGTGCTAAAATACCACATACAGATTTACTCGGTCAAATTTGGATTTCACAGTTATACTGCTGTAAAAAAGAATTTCTGTGCAAGGTAAGTTGTGAGCAGGGGAGGGGGAATCAGAGTATAGTACAACATAAACTAGGTGAGAATTAACTCTTCCTAAGATACATAACAGACTTGATCATCTAGCATGCTGTTAGTAGCACAGTGAGTTTTATGGTGCTTCTGTAATTTAGATACTCTGATCTGGAGACTAATTAAATTCCTGGGCAATGCAGAATGTCTTACATTCTTAAGTTGTGTAAAGACTATGTGAAATAATGGGGTTGATATTAACCTTTGAAGTTTCATTTTAAAAAGTTTATTTGAAAATATTTTAAAAATAAGCCTTAGTAGAATTTGATGTTTGAGGAAAAATTCTGCTCTTAACTATTGGTAATCATTCAGTCTGGCTCTATGTAATAGATAAAATAAATTTACATTTTATCTTTTCCTGACCTCCAATTACCTGTGTAAACTAAAGGGTTAAAAACCTTCCACTTCAACTTGGAAGAAGCAGCTGCCTTGAAATTCAGCCAAAAAAAATAAAAATAAAAATTACATTTAGGCAGTGAATGAATACTGACAGAAAAACTTAAAATCAGGAAGGCACAGTATATTGAATTATTTTTGTATTTCAGGAAGGGGATGCCAATAAAAGTGTGTTGAGTACTTCTAAGGCTATCAAAACTGGCAAGAAATACTTGACTTCTGTTTGTGTTTTTTGTAAGCCATAACTCACATTTGTGAAGTTGCTGTGCTGTTGCTGTTTAAGCAAAAGTAAGGCAGGCATGCACTGTTCTTTCGTATTGTTGCTGGTGCTTATATAAAACCATTCAAGACTGGTTCAGAAAGCTGCTCAGAGCAAATATTAACCTTAAGCTCATCTTATTTCCTCTGATATTGTGACTATTTTCTGAAACGGTGCACCTTGCAATCATTAAAATGTCAGAGCAAAGGAAGGGACCCTGTGGACAGGGCAGCAGGGGAGGATGGCAGAAGTATTGCCTTGGATTGATCTAAATTGTTACAAAATTTCATTAACTTCACTAGACTGGTGTGCCTGGGATTCTCATCAGTGTGTGGCTGAAAGGATGCTGTGATGTGTCAGGTAATCTGATGTCTTCTGTGGATTGATTCTGTTTGATACTGGGCTGGGGAAGATGTACAAGTATCGGGCTTGAAAACACCATGGGAAGCAAAACCCTCAAGTGGTTGCGTGCGAAACTTTCGCCTGGCATAGGTCTAATAATAATGTTAATATTTGACTTTAGTTTTAAAGGGAGCGTCCTCGGCAAAGGAATGGCTACTGGGTAGATGAACTGATTTTTCACATCTGAACTCAGCAGCAGTTAATCATGTCTTAGGTGGTTTTGAAGACATTTGTGAATCTGATCTCCGGATCGTCATCCAAACAGAACTGAGCTGTAATGGGAGCAGCATTTCCCCAGGCATTTGGGGAACACCCCGGGGATAGGAGGAATCCGTGCGATCTGGTTTCAAGGGAGCAGAGAAATTCCCTGATGGAAAGAAAAACCTATGTTTATGAGAAGTTTCGATATGCAGAGTAATTTTGGCTTGAACGGTTTGCTCTCACTGGTGAGGAAACAGACAGGGAAACAAGGGAGCCTTTACATTATTCTGTGTGCATGTGTTTAACGTTAGCTGAAGTTCAAAACCGAATTTTGGAATCGCTGTGTGTTTTGGTGCCATCGTTTTCACTCATTTTCCTGAAGGTATGACCGGTAAATCTAGAATGCCTTCAAGTTTTGGAGCCCTGTGAAGGGCTGCGCACACAATGAAAGGACTTTGTGAGGTCAGGCTCTTACTGGGAGGCTTCATCACCTCCACTGCAATGCCTGATTTGTGGGAAGAATGAGGATGTTTGCCAGTGAGGCCAAGGATGGGATCTGTGCCAAAGCCTCTTCAAACAGATCCCTAAGCTCCTGGGACCTGCAGTCCTCTCTTACCAACTGTCGGAATAGTAAGTCTCTATTAGTTTAGTTGAAGACGTTCCACCTGATGTGGTTTTTTTTTTTTCACCAGAAATCACCTTTTCAGGGTAGTATTCAAATACAATTTTTTGTTTGTTTGTGAAACTCATTATTTACATCTTGAATGTGTATTTTGCAGTTATAAAAGCTCTCCTTAATGTCTCATTAAGGAGTTCTCCAGTGTACAGGAAGGTGAATCAGGGAATAATTTCAGTTGTAAGGGTATTCTTCAGGTCATCTAGTCCAGCCGTTTGCTCAGAGCAGGGCTACCTTCAAAGTGGAGTCAGGTGGCTCAGGGTCTTGTTAAGTCAAGCTCAGAAAATCTCCAAGGATGGCGATTTCACAGCCTCTCTTGGCAGGCAGTTCCAGTGCTTAACTGTTCTCGTCACGAAGCTGCGGGAAGGAGTTTTGCAGTGTATTTTGCAGATTTTGGAACCCGATGCAGGTTTGGGTGGCCTATTATTTTTTACTTCTGGGTAAGATGCAGATTATTTTAACATACCAAGCCTGTTTGTTCTGACCTAGACCTTTTAACTGATGCCCTTTAAGAATACCTAGGTAATCAACCTTCTTTGCTTTTATATCAGTGTTAGGATTGTGCTTGCTGGTGTCTGTTTTGATATTTTTGAGCCGCTATGGAGTGTTCTCTAACCCCTGAAAAATTTAGTTCTGTGACCTTAATAATATTGTTTACATAAATTTTATTTTCTGTTTCTTGACTGTGTAATGAGAGTCCTCATTCTGTGCTAATGCTGAGATGTGAGGAGCTTGCACCTATTGCTGTTTTTTGCAGCTATCTCTGTAAGAATACCACTGTTTTCAGCTGGCTTTAGAAAAGTGTTGTGGTGTGTGCATCAAGTTGCATAGCTTGAGAATGGTAATATTCCCAAGAGAATAAAGGATCTGAAAGTAGTAGATAACCTAGTTAAAACATGAAATTGCTGCTATGTGTGTTCTTAGAGGGCAAATAAAAGGGGGAAGGTGTAGTTTTTTCTCACACAACACTAGCTAAATCAAGGGCTTATAAAAATCAAATATGTGGTTGAAGATAAAGATATCCATAAGGTTTTATCGCTTTTCATGTCTGTGGAAATTATTTTTTTTTCTGCACAGCATGAACACTACTATTGTTTGAAGAAACTGACTTGACTGTGGTGTTAATGAAGTGCAGAGAACTAAAGCTGTCACTGTTGTAAACGATATTTTCAGGAACAAGAAGTTAGTTTACCTGATACCTCATAGCAAGTGTCTTCAAAAGTCTAAGGGGCTGACTTTGTGAATTATGATGAAAACATGGAGAGAGGAGGTGATTATATAGTCTGTCTTGTATATCTTTTTCCAAAATATATCATGAGGTACATATTTTGGGAAGTTCCATTAAAGCAGTGTGTTTAGTACAGGTTTTGCAGTTCTGCTCCCTGAGTGAAGGGAACTCGCAGCTGATGAATTAAGCCGGTCATTCCAAACGTCTGCCTGAAAAACCCATCCATGTACCATGTTCTGGATGTTTTGACCACCTGACTGAGAAACTGTTATAAAAAATATTTTAAGAAATTTCTAACATATATTTATAGAAATGTCATACTGCATATAGAACTAAACTGTTGTCTTTACTATGACTAATTTGATAGCTTTTGAGAGAAAATAGTTTGTGATGTATTTTTCTAACACTTTTTTTTTTTTAAGATCCCATAATACCTGTTCATACTAGAAGCAGAATCTTTAGGTCTTCTCCATAGTATAAACCTGGAGGTTAGAATGTGTTCTGATTTAGTGGAATATTACAGCACTTCAGTTTACCTGAGATTAACTTGGTAGGTCGCTGGATCATCATTGCAAGGGCCAAAGCGAATAACAGCTATGCACCTGGTACGCTTACAGTTTTACGTCAGTCTCTAAACCTGTTAAAAGCCACTTGAAATGAAAACACTTGAAGTGAATTGCCGAGCATGGACCCAGCCTTTGAAAATGGGAGCACAGCCCCCGATCTGAGCTTCAGTAAGCGTCTGTCAGGAGACAAGGGTTATAGCCCTGTTTGTACTTGGGAAGTTACGCAGGAGTTGGGCATTTGGACTTTTGAGAGTCCCTGGGGACACCTTTCCCACATCTGAAGGGCCCAAGGTATTTGTAATAATCCAGCTGCGAGTCTCTTATTAATTTTTATCTTTTTGTCATCTGTTATCAAAGCACAGATAAGTGTATATCTGTTCTTTGAGACTGAATATTATACAAGAAATAATACAAATGTTAATAAAATCTATTTCAAAGGTTGCTGGCAAACTTGTTGCAGGTGGTGTCCTAGTGGCTCCGATGCGGGCTTCCACTGTTGTGCTCCGCAGTGACCTGGGCTGACGTGGTTGACCTTGATGCTTCAGCGTTTCTCGTTAGCATGTTTATTTGCCGATAGACTGTTGTGGGAAAGAGCTCTGTTGCGCTGCAGATAGTTCAGAGATGAAGATAATAGTCCTTGCCTTAGGAATACGTAGCATTACAGATAAATCTGGCACATGAAGGCCTCTGGCCAGCCATGTGAGTAACAGGTGGGGATGGGTGGAGTATGTATTACCAAAACCAGTTGATTTTAACGTCTACCTGTATGGAAAGTTTTCCTTTAGTTAGTGATAGTAAGTACGCTATTACCTAAACTTCTGCTAAATACATAATTGAATCTGAAATGCTGAATGCCAATATTTTTTTTCCCTGATAATACAGTATTGTTTGTATCTTAAAAGAAAGCATTAGAAATGCAAGAAAATCCTCAATTGATGCACAATTTTGGTCTCATAATCCGGTGTTTCCTGAAAATGTGAATAGGTGTGCTGATCTTGCATCCAAGTCTCTTCTTTTTCACATTCACCTTCCTTATTTACTGATCTAAAACTGGGGAGGATACTTTGTTGTTGTGTTGCATCGTCGTTTATTATGGGTTGTTCAAATGCTGCATAGTCATTTGTTACAGAGTTAAAATCTTCTATGGCTGTTTGTTTGGGAGAGTTAAAATGTTGACTGCAGTAGTAAGAAATTGAACTCTACTTGGTTTAACTCCCCCCCCCCCCCCCCCCCCGCCACCCCACACACACTAATTGATATCTCAAGTGAGAGAACTGTCATTTAAAAGTAGTGGGCTGCTCTAACAATATCTGACTGTCATGAACTCGTAGCCATAATAGAATTGCAAAGATATATACTGGATAACAACAGAAATACGGCTGGGGAATTAATAGCTATAATTTACTTTCTGGTTATGCTGCCTCTTCTTTCTTAGAAAATAGTACTTTGATATTTATTACAGATACATGTTGCCAAGTGGCAATTAAGTTGTTTTTCTTGTGCATAAAAAGTCATAAATTTATTGGAAAATCACTGGGCCGTATGGGAGGGAGAAAGTCGAGTTTTAGCTTTGTTTACTCCGTCTCTACCCCACCTCCTTGACACCTGCTTTTTCAGCTCTGGCATTGGTGACTTGCCCTCCTGTTTGCTGCTGTGGCTTTTGCCCAGGGGTCCAGTCCTGCATCGCAGTGGCTGGGCTCTGAACGCTGCACCCTGCTTTCCATCTTTCCAGTCACCTTCAAAATATGCTCTGGTTTAACAGTGCAATAAATCAGTCACCGGAGTATCCAGTACCCCAGCAAAATGCCCATACAGTGCAAATTAACTCAATATTAATTCACTCTTCTGGATAATTTTCCAAGGGGGTTTTTTCCTTTTTTTTTTTTGCCCTTTTTTTTTCCCTATCTTTTCTTTCTTCTTGATTCACTTTCTATAAGCAGTTTTTATGTTGTATCGCATGTCACCTCTCCATACCATTCTGACAGTGCAGAACCGGGTGTTGTCTTGCTTAAACTTGCATAAATTCCATGTAACACTCTTTGGATAGTTTTGCAGGTATAATAATCTTATGCTGAGGTTCAGTCCTCCAAGTCAAGTTAGTACCGTTAGGTGACGGAGCTGTGCTCGTCTCTGCTGCTGCCATTGAGGAATCGCCGCCTTGTTAGCTCAGTCAACATTTGTAGTTAGAATGCTGACCATTCATTCTGTCAACCATTGACAGAGGTGGCTATTAATAGAGAGAGAAAATGGTCCAGCAGGTGTTTTCCTGCGTTCTCTTTTACAGCCACCAGTCTAAAGGCTACAAACTGAATTAGACTTTTGGGTCTGATTCTGTGGAGTTGGTGTTAGAAATTCTGAAGTGGCCAGAGGATTCTGAAAACAAATACCTAGATAGACTAAAAAAGAGATATTGTAAAGAACTAAATGAAATCTTTTCCTGCAAAAGTGTAGAAGTGGTGATAGCAAACAGTTTTATGATTTTGCTGCAAGTTAACCACATGGTTACTGTAAGAAAGTTAAACTTCTCTGGTTGAATGCAATTTTCAGCTCTGTTTTTAATGTAAAGGAACTTAAAATCAAAATAGAATAGTCTTTAATTCTTGCACCAGTTTTCTAATGGGTCTTGCATGTCTCTGTCTTGGGGCATTCCCCCCTCATATATTATAAGGGCGCGGGATGCGCATTGTTTTGTTTAGAGGAAGAGGATGCTTTAAAATTTCACAGAGGGAAACTGAAATATCCAGAAGACTGTGGGGTTTGGGGGTTCTTGTCTTTGTTTGGCTTTTTTGTTTTGGTTTAGTTTCGTTTTTTTTTCCCTGAGTGACTTCTTTCCTTGTGCCTATGCCCAAATGAAAAATACTACACAATCTTATACTGAAGTCGTCGTCAGTTTCTGTGGAGCATCACATTCCATTGTTCGTGTCATATACTCTATGGCATAATTATAGAATTTATCCAGAAAAGAGGAAGTGCCTTTTGGTTTTTGAGACTTCCTTTAATTTTTCACTGTCAGTGATGTAAAGATAGTGGCATTAATGGTCGAGTTGGCTAGACTTACAGGATGCATCCTAGGAAATGAAACCTCTTCCAGACTGAAAACCACTTTAATATCACTGTCTCATTTCTATTATTCATGTACATCTTTTTATGACAGCATTAATTGTTAAATTTCATAAATGCAATATATATAATAAATAAATGTAATTCAGTTTTTGAAGTAAAGTACTGTAGACACACAAAGTTTAGCAAGTGAACAAAATGAGAGGTGGATGCTGGCAAATACAATCTTTACTTCTGTTTCCTTGTACATGCATCCTGTGGTATCAGTCGTGGACTCTGTAGCAAATATGTGATTATGTAATTAAAGATTGCATCGCAAGGCATAAAAAGAAAAGATCATTTTTTTGGTTATGTGTAAATATTTAGTTTTAAATGGGAAATTGCACTTGCCATCATGTGCATTTCATTCCGTAATTTCTAAATGATCACCTTGCAGTTTGGCTAATGTAGTTCTTAAGTGCCGTTTGTAACAGTCTGCCATATGTACTGCAGAATTATTCAACAAACACTTGGAGAAGACCACTAGATTAGATTTAGGACATAAATATGTTTGAGAAAGCTGGCTGGGTTTGCTGCTTCTTTCAGGAGTTTGACCGGTTCCTTAAAGGGCTCCCCGAGTGGACTGGCAGCACCACGTGTGCAGCACAGACCGAGTGGCTGTTGCCTCAAAGAAAATCCTGATTGCTGCGGCGATTCAGGTGTTCACCCCCAAAAGCTAAGAGGTGACATGGTGGTTGCTGTCTCCAGTAGCATGGACTTCATACTTGTGTTTTTATAAAGAGCGTGATCTCTCTCCTATGGCTTTGACTATGTTTTTGCACTATTAATTGCTTTGGGGCTCTGGACCATGCCTTTAAGGTATACTGATAATACTTGGAATAGGTCAGAATTTTACTAAGCAAGACATGAAAGAAAGTTGAGGTTTCTGACAGATTATAACCAAGTTGGTCCTAAATGGCTGAGCTGAAGAAAGAAAAGGTACCTCTGTAGCTTGACAGACCTGTTCATTCAGAGTTTCAAAGTCCGTCCGTACACAGCGGATCTGTTACCTCTTTAAAAAGTTACCCTTTCAAATTACAGGGATAGCTGGCAGGCCTTTCGAGCCTCGGGTGTTCCATGGTATGCCATTCCGCTTCCTTCTGCCACTGCAGGGGCAGACCGTAGCCCTCTAGTCACGAGAGAATCACCTGCATGAACCAGCGGGAGTCACGTGCAGCTGAAGTTATGACTTGTGTATCACTCACACCGTTACCTTTATTTTTGGCATTTAGCTGGGGGGAAGGAGACTCTGCTTAAGCAGAATCTTCCCTGTCATAAATTAATCTATTTTTTTCCTGCCATAAATTAAAAATATGTAATAAGGAACTTGACCGTTCTTGGCCTGATGGTGTAATAACTGGCAAGTTTTGTAAGTTGGTGAAAATAGTGAATGCCATTTTATGTGACCTTCACTTTCCAGTTTATTGAGAAATTACTAGGAATAAGATCAGTACTGGTGTTTATAAATACTTTAGTAATACATACCACTGAAAAATGTTACCAGTTTCCCTGCACAGAGTTGCTCATTAACATGTTTGCTTTCTAATGGATAGTTTTGGTTGTAAATCTGTTTTTTCTTAAAAAAAGTTATTCCTCTGACAATTTTAGAATAAAGCTGTTTTTCTACTGTACCTTTAAAAGGTGTAATTTGAGACACTTGTAGCCGTTCTAGGGCTCCTTCTCATACAACTATGTTTAACGATAAGTATCAAAACTAACTAAAATATGGTGCAGCAAAAAAAAATAAAAATCTTAGAACTGGGAATTCTTTCTTGGTGGCATCTAAGTTTGTCAGACTGAGAGCAGTGACTGTCTCGTAGCCCCTGTTGAACTGTTCCGGTCTTTGGCAGCTGGATCATTTACTGACCCTTCTCTTTATATGATTTCTTCTGGCATCAAATAGAGTACTGCCACGCAGAGCGTTTTCCAAACGGAGGGGGACCGAACAGGAGGCAGACTTACCTTAGATTGATGACTAGATTGATGGTAAGCAGCACAGAAGGTTCAAGCCCCATGCTAGCATGAAATCAGTTGACAGATAGAAATATTTGCTTATAAATTGAAAGAGTAGGTAATAATAGTGTTTTTTATTATTACATTACATGATATTTTATGATTACACAGACTAATAGCTAGCAGATGGCAGAGTATACGTTTTACTTGTTTACCAAAATGATGGATGGCAGTGACTGAAAACCATTTTTTTTTCCTTGTTACATTACTCTGAAAAGCTTGTAGTGGACAGGCAATTTACAACATGAGTCAACAGTAATTTGTATCTGCTCTAGATTTTTTGGGGCATCAGTTACTGGTTCTTACTTTATTGGACTTTTTTCTTCTTTCAATGATATTTTCCTTAGGGGGGGTGGGAAAGAAATCTCTTTGGAAAACCAGGCCTTTGAAAGGATGCATCTGTGCTTTACAGCCCATGTATACAAATACTATCTATTTGTATGAAGAATAAATGGTGGGAGGTTTCTTCACTGTTCTGTTTCAGCGTTTATCATATTACTCAGGCCTTTTGACAAAAAGAAATATGCTCTGTCTTTTGTTTAGGCACCTCAGCACAAATCTACGTTGTTATATTGCATGCTACCAAGATAGTTAAAGCTATCCAGTCACAATAATAATTGCAGTGGTTTTCATCCTTTTATTTAATTGTTATTGACTTACTCAAATTATCTATGTTTATGTTTTATACATGTCTGCTGTTCAAGTGTTGTTTTGTTTGTTTTTTCTTAGGTACTATGGCTTGAGAATACTCCATAAATATGAATTGGGTTGTTCCATGAGAAATAGACCTAAAACCTGTTTGTTTGTTTTCTCGTTTGTTCCCTATGTTTTTTAGTCTCCCACGTAAGATGCCCAGCTCCCTGCCATGTCCCTAAAGTCTGCCATTCCTTTCAGCCTCTCTGTTTTTTGGCCTGGTTGGGAGTGGTATGCTTGTGGTTTCAGCAAATAGTACCTTAATTCTGGTTAGCTAGTAGATTGCTGTGTCTCTAAGGGAAAAGGGACAAAGCTATGGTCACTTTTCCCTCTAGAGTCACCATGCTGAGTCTAATTTTTCAGTAAGGTCTCTAACTTCTGGGAAATTCATATCTGTGACGTCTAGTATTTTGCCAAATTTGATAGAACTTGGGCAACATGCTTCAAATGTTATGATTTTGTGTTTAGTCTTCTCATAATAACATTAGTTTTCTGGAAAAATCAGGCTAAAACCATCAGATGGCACCAGGGTGTCTTTTCTCCTTAAAGATCATGTATTTCTATACACACACACCCCCCACCCCCTGCAGCACCACCCCCATCCCCCTCTTACAAGAGGAAGGGAAATCATTGCGATAATTACTGTGACTGGACAGCATAAAACAACAAGATTATTTTTTTCCAGATAAGATGACTCTTTGCCTTTCAGCCAGAGGATGCTCCATAATGTATATGCCTCTTTTCTAAATATCGAGTCTCTTGAAAACTGCTCCTTAAATTCCCTTTATGAATTTACATACATGATAAGACCTGAATGTACATTAGTATTAGGAAGTTCGGTTTCATATCAATCATAGATGGTTCCACTGAGTCCCTGTAATTCTACCCACTTACAACTCCTGTCTCTCAAAGGATTTTCATCACTGCAAACTGCTAGTGGCCTTACAGCAGGGAGCAAGCCTATGATATTGTCTTACCTTTTGCTGTGGGAAAAGAATAAAATATGTTTAGGGAGTTGTTGGCAGCTTTAGTGAGCTTGTTTTCCATAGTTCGTATTCCCAAGGTGCGCTTCTTTCCTGATCAGCAATTTATTTGTTTCCTCCATCTTCTGTTTTTCACAACTGCATTCGGGTTTGGGTGGCATATATATATATATATATATATATATATATATATATATATATATATATATATATATTATATGCATGTGTCAACAATTACTATCTTGTTCATCTTCCCTACCTTTTATTAAATGTTTATTTAGCATTCTCTGTAAGACCCAAGCTTCAGACCACTGTGATAATAGGATACTTTCCAGCTTGTATGTGTAAAGATGAAATGGCTTTGGTAATGATGGCTAGCTTTAGTTGTAAAGAAGAGAATGAAAGATAAGCAGTAGAAATGTAGCTAGCAAGAGCCAAAATCCTCCAAAACCCTGGGATTTTTATATGGGAACCTGAATTTTCACTGGCAAGTGCTTGAGGTTGGCAGTATGGGAAGAGAAGAGGAGTAGACAAGAGGAGAAAGAGCAATCAATGTTTGTCTGGCCTCCTGTAATTTTCATGGTGCCCTTCCTAGCAGAAGATGAGTACTTCACCAAAAAGTGAGTGTGGCGTCAGAAATAGTGTTCAGGACTGGAATTTGTAATTCCCTGTGTAATGCTTGCTGGATTCAGATTATGAAGCCAGGTTATGAGGTGAAATTCACAGCTTCATGAACATTGTGGGTGTCTCCACCTGTGCTTTCAGGACTACTGTGGGCTTATACTTGTGTAGTTTCATAAAAACTAACCTTAATTCTGTTATGGAGAGACATATGCAGATTTCTGGATTAGAAGATGACAGTGATTGACGTGCATGTGCTGTTCGTGTGCAGATCCCAGAGTTTTGTCAGGATTCTAGATGATAAACTAGGCAGTAGGTCTTAGTTAAAAAATATGTAAAATATACAATTGACTTCAGTTGTCTTTGCCCAGATTTTTATTAGGTTTTTGTTTGCAACATTCATTCTAAATTACGCATGTAGTCTGAGGACTGCTAGATCCCCTTTGTAAAATTCTGTAGCAAAATTTTAAATAGAGGCCTTTTCAGAATACATGCTTGTAATCTATATCTTACTGCTGCAAAGCTACACAGTAGTGATTTTTAAAACTATTCAGTCAGTCCTTTGTTAAAGCTGCTTTTTTGTATGTGACTTCTGTGTTTTAGTAGTTCTCTTGTTGAGAGCAAAAAGGACTTTGCATCTTGTGCGTGTATCTAAATTATGCCTTCATGGTTTCATTACAATATATTAAGTTCTATTTTTATCCTGTTTACATGCCTCACATAAGTCACTTTGAAACCCTTCTAACAATGTAATACCTCCATTAACTTTCATCAGTAATTGCAAACGGGAGTTTTATTCATGTTGGGTATCAAATACTTGAAATATTTCTAAAGATCAATTTAAAGACTATATCGCAGCATTTTTACCAATTAACTTGGCATGTAAGGTGGTATGAATATTGACCAGATTTCAGAGTTGAACCTCTGTATTTTGGGAATGTAGTGAAAGTTAACCGCACATTGTTATAACTAATGTGCTTTATATTTAGTCAGTGAAGTGTGAAGGCATTTTAAGAAATCTATGGAAACATTTTATTTCATGTTTCAGACCGTTTAACTGTTGTTTTCCCAGAACCATCTCTTTCCGGGTACATCTTTCTTCAGCCAGCTTTGCGGGCTAAGGGAAGTTCCTAGGGATCGTAGAAGGAAGCACTGTTGTCTGTCCAAAGCAAAAAGCTACCATGTGTACTTACTCACACGCAGTTTTGCACGCGTTTGTTCAAGTACCTGCATGCTGCTAATTGGTCCGCTGCTAATGTGTGCATCTCCAAGGAAGGTGGTTCAAGTGTATCTCAATATTAGAACAAATGGATTTGGGTTTTCTGACACGAACCGACTGCCTTTCAGGTTTTAGCTATAGATTTTACCTTTGTATGGGAAACAATGGGTTCCACAGTAAACTGTTAAGAGAGAAAAAATGATTAATGTGTAAGTAAAATTTGTTAGGGTCTTTGCTTTTTCTTTGGTTTCTAGAGAAGACAACCTGTTGTTTTATAGCCTTTGTGTCAGTGAGCATGCTTTAGCTTCTAACCAGAACTGCAGGCATATTAAAATGGTGTACTGGTCCTTCGGTATTTTCATAAAACACTGCATCAGACTCCTCTAGCTGATCGAGGATGACCGCTTTTCAGATTTGCAAAGCGCTACTTCATGAGGACAGCCACAGCAATTAAAGCGGGAGGAAGAATTTTCCCCACTCTTTTTTTTTTTTTTTTCTTCCATTCCCCCCCCCCCCCCCTTTTTTTTTTCCCCTTAGGCTAAAGGTCTTCAGCATTTAAAAAAAAAAATAAATATTTGCAGCCTGGCATAATACGATGTCTAAGTGTCCTATTCAGTCAAAAAGAAATAATTTACAATATTCTGCGTTTCTGACTTTTGGAATAGAAGTTATCCATTGTATTCCATTCCTTAGTCAAAAAGCCTCAAGTTCAATACCAGTGCTGATAGAAGGCTGTGAGACTTATGTATGAAGAGACAGGGGAAAACAAAAAACTACAAGGGGAAAAGTAGCTCATATCTCCATGAGGTATATTTTTAGTTTTGAAAAGACTGTTGTATATTGTGCCTTTTCCATCACACTTCAAAATTAGGCTCTGGTATTTGAAGTGGATTTTAGTGGAATTTGCATATTGCATGCAGAAGACAGAGAACATACACAAAGTATATGTGTGCATATGTATATTAATTTATTACAGCAAAACAATTTAAAGTCTTATATTTATACAAGTTAGACCCAGCCCTGTAGGTTTAAAAAAAAAAAGTGAGTAAACGTTTCCACTGCTGTAGTTCCACAAGTGTCTAGAAAAAAAGTAAAGGTTCAAAAAACAATTATTGTTCTTTCCTTCTGTCTGTATCATTGTGCTGTCCAGTCCCACCTCCCCTTGCTAAATGACACTGATTGATTTGTTCGTATGTTTTGGTTAGGAAGGTAGGCTTGATGTTGGTCATGTTCCAGATGCTAGTGTTTGTGAGACAGGAGCAGATACCTTCTTCAAGATCACAAAAGGCAAATACTGTTTCAGGAGTCTGGCTCCAAAATTCGTTCTGTCCACTTAGTTCCCTGCCTGCCCTGTGAAAAGCTTGTTTGAAAAATCAAGTGGTATCCATTTGTGCTATCGGTTTCATGTGAGAAAAAAAAAAAACACAACTATGATATTGATCTGGATGACTATCCCAATATGTAAAACATTGCCTTACAGGCAAGATCACACTTATTCCATTTACTTAAAAATAAATAATGATTACCCCACCCACCCACCCCTAAAATGGGTGACTGTATTTTAGTTCAGATCAGTTACACTGTGTTGGGGAAGTTGGAGGGGGAATTGGAAATGCATCCACTGTATCTCTTGTGTAAATTGAGTTTTTCATTGTTTTGATAGGAGATAATTGCTTAAACATGACAGTTAATTTTGTGTTAGTGTAGAATTTTCAAGAAAGTGTGTTACAGTGTGTACAGCTGACTACTTTAAATTTTCTTGACTTTATACCAGAGGAGTCTTTTTTTTTTTTTTTTGAAAGTTTGAAGTACAGAACCCTACATATTTTTCCAGTATGCTAATACTGTAACCAGTGCAAGAAATAGAATCTTGGGTTTAATCTTATTTTATAAGCTACTGGCAATGACCATTTCTTTGCTATAAAATGTTACAAAATGGGGGAAACATAATATTTAATGCCTGACTTTCAGTATATAGGGTCAGAACATCTGACCTGAAATAGATGTTTCCAAGTGATGAGAAGTACAAGAAAATCTATTTTCTATCAATAGCCTGTAGACAGATATGGTTAAAGGACTTATTTTTAACACCTCTTCATCTCTTTATTGGATGTATTCATTTGATATAGTATGTGGATGATTAGAAACAAATATATTTTTACTTCATAATAAACCCCATAGTAACCTATCCTCAGATAATAAACAGGCATTAGCATTCAATGAAATAGTAAATGAGTGGATAATAGTATTTATAGTTCTGGATATAAAAGAAGAAATCCCGATCTTCAACGTTAGTCTGTCAGAATCAGTTCTCAGGTTTTGGTGTTCGACGTCAGTTGAAGTGGAATAGCTGAATTGTGACATAATGCTGTGTTGTTACAGCTCAATCCTAAATTGTGTTTGTGCTCGGAGCAGCTTGAATAAAGTCAGAATTTCCATGGAAGTGATGCTGCATAAATAATGAGAAGGTAACAAATTGTGGTGTATTTGATCGCACTTACCTTGATGTTGCAGAAGAAATGGAAAGTATCTGAGTGGAGAACGAGCAAGGAGTTCTGTGGCATCAGTTTGCTGTAGCCCTTTGCAGGGGCTCCGTGCCCCTGCCCTGGCGCGTCCTGGAGGAGGAACGCTGGTGCTCTGGGGAACTGTTATATAGATAGGCAGTCTGCTGAGGGTCAGCAGTTCACTAAATGCTCTGCCATTACACAGCCCTGTATTTTAAAAGTTATTCTTAAATCCAAAATAGCGCTTTGCCCATCTTTCAGCACCTCGTTGCAAGAGCACGGTGTTTGTTGTTAATTCTTATTTGAAAAGATGGTTTAAAGACTCGGTGTGCTTTACCGTTGTTCATAACCAACAGAAATCTCAGAGATATTAATGTAGTCACTTCACAGAAACACTGGCGGGCAGACACTAACTTTACAAGGAGCACTTTCACTACTTCATCATGATGAGAAATGTAGCCTTAATGATTCCGAAGACCCGAAGTAATTGCATGCGGTAGAACAGTTTAAGGAGAAGTGTTAGGCTTGAGAAAGCACTGGTGATCTGTGCCCCTTGTTTGATGTTCATCGGTTTGGATTCCTGAGGTATATACCATAATCCACAACACAGCTGGTGTTCTGGGGTGGGGTGGGGTGGGCTGCTCTGCATAACCCATCTTGGGTTCCTGTAGTTCATGGTGTTGGGGGGAGCTGGGCTTTTCCTTCTTTCCCACCTGCAGCGAGGGTGGTGTCAGCAGGGACACACCAGCTAGGAGCAGAGCACCTCGGGGTTTCAAGAACGAGCGTAACTTACCCTTACTGTGCTTATAATCGCTGTACTTGTGAATGGAAGTCTTCACTAACGGCGGGTATAATGGTGTTTTACAATATCGTAAAAAAAGTAAATTTAATCATAATTTGGTTGCTGCTACGACAGAGGCTCAAAAACGCCACCCGTGCTCCTTTTCCTGAATAGATTTATTCTCCTGTAGTCGTAGGCTTTGGCTACTGACCTGAAAGCTCTGTGCAAATGTCAGAGTGGTGCTGTATATTAAAATATATCGTTATTCCTCTTGGTACCATAGCATGATATATCTGAAGTAAAAGATTTTTAAAGGCATACATACATCTTCCTGAGAGACAGATTTTTGCAAATCTGTCTCCATTTACTCTCATTAGTATTAAATCAGTACAATTGATAACAAATGTCAGACTGTAATGTTTCTGGTGAAGCAGACCATCTGCCTGTTTCGTAATACGAGCAGTTATGCTTACAATCAGTGTACTTCAACGACTGTGTCTGAAATGCCAGGTAGCAATGTCTGTTATTTGAGGTCTCTGCATACATTATGGATGTTGGAACAATAATTAATTCTATGCTTTCTGGCAAATGTAGTTATTAAAGGAGATTTCTTTCTGTGGATTGCTTGCCCCCCTTGAAAATGCCATCCTCCTCTTAAGCCCCTGTTTTATTTCCCTGGGATTGTTTGTTTCTTACCAATGATTTCTTTTTCAAACTAGTTAGCCTGTCTTTGAATAACTGAAATTTGGGAAGGCTGCTAGTCTACCAGCAAAAGTAATGTTGTGATACTGGAACGGAATCATGTTGCTATCAACTTACAGTTTGTTTTGATGGAAAGTTTTTGATTAAAAACAAACAGTAAACAAACTAAAAGGAGTACAAATATCTGAAATCCCTCAATTAAAGCTCTTAGGACTGCCATATAAGTTGCTTTTCTTCCGCAAAGAGCAATGGAAAGTGAAAGATGAGCTGTATTTCAGATGACTCGGTTTAGTCGTCCTTTCCCTGTTGATGCATATGCTTTTAGTGGGATAGTTGGAAGCTAATGGGCTTCGGTCTTCTCAGTTTTCCCTAAATCTGACTTCACATCAGCAGTTGAAATCCATGTATTTGTAGCTGGACGCTGCCGGTTCTTGGTTCATGTTGCCATTCCATGTGCTGGATGTTGTGAGTGGAATGAAGCCACCACGTGTGGGAGAGCTGGGCCGAGCATGGTCCTGCTCACCTCCGAGGGTCCTGCAGCATGGATGGCATGGTGCAGCTGCAGGACCAGATATGGGGGAAGCAGGGAAGGGTTCAGCACCGGCTTGGTGTACAGAAGTTGCCCAGAAAACACATTATGCCCATCTGGACAGGTCATTTACTTGGTAGGAGGACTTTACGGAAATCACTGACAGAGATGAAGAGAAGATGGGGGATAGATTTCTGCTGGAGCTAGTTTTCCTCAAGGGTTCCATGGAAGAGGAGACTCTTCAATGTCTTTGTGGCTGTGGAACCTATTGAGACTGGTACAAGACAGGGGGGTTGTGTTGGGTTTTTTTGAGACCAGTATTAGTCTGCCTAAAAGGAAACTGGAGAATTGTGGTATATTACTAGCAAAGCTGCATACATTATGCAGACGTTTTCGGCACTAAGAAACACTAAAGAAAATCAGTGAAAAGGTGCTATATGTATTCTTTTTTTTTTTTTTTTGCAGTAACCTTTTCAATTTGAATATGAAAAGGTGGTTAACATTATGCATTTAGTGGATAGAGGTTTGCTGCGTTATTGCTGTGAAACATAAACTGAACCATGTATTTACTAAATTTCTTGCAAGTTGTGATCTTTCTCCATCATGATTTGAGAATGAAAGCTAAGATAATCGAGCCATTCTTTTAATTTCTCAAGATCAGATGACTTGAAATAGTATTTGAAAAAAATAAACTTTTTTTTGTCATTGTGCCGTTGGCTTTCAAATACTGGCAAAACTACTTGTCCCACTTGTGGCATGTCACACTATCTATGTTTTTAACAAACTTTCCCCTCTTTGCTGGTTTATTCAGTGTTTTCAGAGCAACATGTTACATTCCCAGCTTTCAAAAGCTTTGACTTGGAAACCCGCACTGTTTAAAACTTGAAAATAAGCAATAATCATTCATACATTCATTTGTTTATCTACTTATACCACAAGGTTTCGTACAGATTTATGTCTGAGTAACTATGTGTGTAACTTGTAGGTATGTATATACTGCATGTGTTTGAACACTTATTTACATATTGAATGTAGGCTTTTCTGTAAGTACTTAACATGTGTTTGTCTTTACCATTTGAAGCAGGGTTAGAGATCTGTCCTGTAAAATAAAAATACCTGTGTTTCTGTAAAGCATCTGTATTTCCAATTTATCCACTGAGCTTCTGAGGCTGCACTGTGGACTATTTTATAAATGCAGCAGAGATCCCTTTTGTGTACTGAACATTTAACAATTTTTGGATGCTTCAAATCATCAAGATTTTGGGGCAGAGGTGTTTTGTCAGTGAGCAAAATAAATCGGACAAAAATTTTGCTTGAGATTACTCTAGTTCTTGATGCCATGGTGCTAAGGAGGAAGTCTGGTAACTCATACAGAGTTACAATCCTACAGTAAAATCAGGGTCTGCAAGTTCTGCCAAGGTTCTTAGTAAGTAAATATTCAGCAGAATCTGTCATTTGATGTTGAAGAATGTAAAAGGCAGCAGATATGCAAAATTGCAGCAGGTTTTAAAGCTGTAGAGCTGCTTCAATAGAAATAAAATGTTTTAAATCACAACAATATATCATATGCATTTCCTCATGGAACACTTAAATGTAATCATATTAGTGTTATGTTTTTATGTGCTCTGTAACGATATGCATGTGATGCATCTTTGTGATGTAAAACATTTTAATCTTAATTTGCTCTTTTATCGTCCTAGTTTTCTTTCTTACTCCTGTTTTCCTGATTTCAGTAATAAAAAAAGCAGCTTCTGATATTCCGTTTTCTTATTTGTTTGGAAGGCGGCATTTTGGCAAATGGATGCAGGAGTTTTCACATTTACAGGCCTGCTTGTCGAGGTGAGCTCTACTTAATTCATGTAAAAACTGTGAGGCTGGAGAGGACATTTTTACCTACAGCCCATGTGAAAGACATACCAACATACATATGCCATAAATAGATGTTTATATGAAGTTTGGAACCTAGATCTGTTCCCCAGGCTGCAGAGTTAAGCATCCGCCAATGTTCAACTGATATTTAGATAGCAAAAAGATAAAGAAACTTTACTAAAATTTGCTGTTAAGACTTCTTTCTTAACAAAACAGATAGCATTGTCTTAGTGCTTTAAGTAGGTTTGAACAAGTTGATAGTATCAGTCTATTTTCTTATTAACAATTTTATACTATTATATCATTATACCAATACATGCTTATTAACTGTTTA
Source organism: Falco peregrinus (assembly GCF_023634155.1). Lineage (NCBI taxonomy): Eukaryota > Metazoa > Chordata > Aves > Falconiformes > Falconidae > Falco > Falco peregrinus. The sequence continues at coordinate 3,571,965 of NC_073722.1, forward strand.
TACCATAGGTGTTTCCTGTGATGACAATTTGGTTTCTTCAAGTAATAAGCATATTGTTAAATCTTTAGTTTGAGAGAAGCAAAGGGATAATCTAGAAAACATTCAGGTTCTCAGAGAAAAAATCTGACATAGACTGAGTTGCTAGTTAGTCAGATGCTTGTGAGAGTCTTCAATTTTGGTTTATTCCTGAAGTGTACAGCACCAATTATAGCTGATACGTGCTGACAAGTGATATTTTCACTTTACAGTTCTATCTAGTTAGGTAATTTAAATAAATGGCTAAATGTACCCAATACCTGGAGTGAGTTTGCCTACCTGCTGCTTTGCTTTGTAAGAGTTGGCTTAGATTGTTCAGTTAATAAAGGTTTTAAAGGTCATCTCTATAAAAGGCCTGGTATAAAAATCCTCCAGCTAAGAAACATGTTTATCATGAATTGGTTTGTAGTGAGAAGAGAATCTACTCAGCGTTAGACCTTACTCATAGTCTTTTCCAAAATACTTGTTGAGAAGTTATATTTGAGATTGACCTAAGGATATAATGGTGCTGCCCTGAGGAGCTGTGCAGTCCCCGAGTGCAGATGTTATTTCTTTCATTTTTCTCTTCCTTATATAACAGCTGTGTTTCTACAAATCTCGCATCCAGCTGCCTGCCCTATCCTTTTTATTGTGGACATTTTTCTACACATCTCATAAAAAATAAAAGAAGGTGTATATTTGTTCACTTCTTACGTGACAAGACCCTTGTTCTCTTGAGTCCCTCTCACAAGGGTCACTTCTGGGCCATCTGCTCTTTCCTATATACCATGTCTAAACTATACTGCTAACTGACAGTTATGTGCTCGTGATTCTCAGCTGTTACATACTTCTTGACACCTTTAATGACTCTTCTCTGTTCTCTTTGCCTGCTTGTGTTGACTTTCCCTCTAAATACTTCGCGTGGATGTGTTTCTCCTGGGGACAAGTCAACCGTTCTGCTTATATAGTTGCTATTTAGACTTTCTGTGAATAACCTTGGTGTGACGTTTGATCCTGAACTTCTCAACTGATACCTTTCTTCTACCTGCGAATCTCATTTGCTATATATGACATTGGCATTTTTTATTACCTTGTGGTTTGAACTTCCTCTCTTGACAGTGTAATTTTGCTCTGTTCCTTCTTTGCCTTACTATTTGCTGCATGTGAAAGGAGCATTAATTCTTTTTCTGCGTGCCCTATAGCTTGGCTGGCTTCCAACTGATCAAGATGAAACAATTTTTTCTTACTTAAAATCTAAATATGCTGTCTCATGTATTTTGCTTTCAGTGTTTTCCTTTCATTTCAGCACAGATCTTAGTTACATGAGAAAAGTGTACTTTAACAGGAGCTCTTGTGTTGGATGTATTCCTTCAAGATAACTTTAGTCTGCTTTCTTCCAGCTACTGTATCATGTTACTTGGGTGTATAATTTTCTTAAAATTTAATTTTCAAGTTTTTTGGGGTTGTTTTCAATTGTTAGATTTGGAAGTCTTAAGTAAACTTACTGTGATTCATACATCATATTGCATATGATCCTTCAGTTTCTGGAGAATAACAAAAACCAGACTCCCTCAGCTGTGGTAGCTGTTTAGGATATCCCTGCGTTACTGAGTCCAGTGTGGAGGCCCTTGGCTTGTTGACTGGTATAGAGGTCTGCTAATTAAATATAAAGTGCATATTGCTTCCTGCTTCTACGTTCCTCTGTGTAAAGCCTCAGGATGCTTGGATCTTGTAGAGCTTATGCTGTAAGGGCCTTGTTAGACTTGCGCATGTGCGGCTCACTGGACAGCCTGCGAAGATTGCTCTGATGCTTGGTGTGGGAACGACTCACAGTTAAGGCTGCTGGGCTGCTTCAGTTTTTGACTTTAAATCAATGTTTTCTCCACTTGTTTTCACCCCTGAAGTTTCTTTGCTCAGAATGATCTCTGAATTACTGTTACAGACACCTTCCAGACCCCAGACAAAAAGTGAACGTTTTGTAATCCGCTTTGATTTGTTCCAGTATCAAAGGAAGCTACTTGAGATCCAGTCTACAAATTCCTCATGACTGCTTTGTGTACTGATTCCTAGCCCTTTCAGTGTCTTCTCTAATTTAAAATTCATTCCCAGCTTGCATTTGCATTCAAAGAGTCAGTCTGCCTGCCTAAGATGTTCTGCATTCTTACGTATTTACCTGGGACTGCGGGGAGCTAGAAGCTGGTGCTTCTTGTGAAAACAAGACTTTGCCACTATGCAGCGCAGTGGAAGCTAGAAGCTTTCACCATGAGCACCAGCCAGTTTGACAAGCAAGGCTCAAGGACAAGGGAACAACTCCCAGGCCATGGTGCTGCGTGATACCCGTAGAGCCAAACAGCTACAACAGCTCGAGCTCTGAACTTGAGTCATACTGATATTTGACAGCATCATCTGTAGGGCTGATACAGTGCTCCAGACATGCAATAGTTCCTGCCATCAGATTCCAGGCAAAGAAAGCATGTTTGGTTTTGTGGTTTTGTGGTGTTGTGTGGGGGTTTTTTTTGTTGGTTTTTTTTTTTCTTAAATGTCAGGTGTTAAAGCATTTTGGAGACTCTTGAATGCAGGCAAATTGTTCATTAGTGTGCTGTTGCTGTCTACAGCTGTAGAACTTGAAAAGATGTGATGTGATCAGTTAGGCAAAGAATACAACTTACTTGGAAGCTTGTGTTTCAGTCAGTGCTTTAACTTCAAATGTGAACTAATGAAAATTGGCTCCTACCAAACTGGTGTTCACATGTTGTGACAAACGCAGTTAGACTTCATTGACTGACCAGAGAGTAGCTCTGAAAGGTATTCTGTTTTAAAGCTAATTCTATCCAAACCTGTACAAAATGTGAACAGATTTTCAACACAAGAGCCGAATTTGCCCCAGAAGCCTTTGAGAGTTCTTTACGTCTCCTACTTTGTTTGAAAGTGTATAATTACCTTTTTTGTTACGACATTTTTCTACCTTACTCTATATTGTAGACAAAACATTATCTTAATGATTTAGGAGTATGCAGAAGTCTGTAGTTTTTTTCAGATGTAATTTAGTATCTCCTTAGTGAGGGAGGTAATTATTAGGAGAACTTTTTGTTGGCATTAGTGTTCCAACTTGGCAGAATTCATGTTCTCCTTTTAAACAGAAGAGCAGTTGAAGTGCCTTTACGTGCTCTTTTGGCTGGGATAGAGTTAACTTTTTTCTTAGTAGCTAGTACAGTGCTGTGTTTTGGCTCTGGTGTGAGAACAGAGATTCTGCAAGGCTCTGACAAGAACTTCTTTATCATTTAGCTATAAAGGCAAGAGGAACAAGACATCTTTAAGAGTTGTTTTGGAATAGGAATTGAGGATCAAAAATTTATGGCATAATATGAAATTGTGATATCTCTGTCGGTGTACCCATACAGTTATTATTTTCATTAAGCTTACCTACAATAGTGACTTCAGTAGGAATAAAATTTAGGTATAATTTGTAACTAAGATATTATTAGTTTCTTATTGTAATCTGGAATATTAGTTTATGTTTGTTGACTTTACATTTTGAGGCAACAGGGAGAAAAATAGTTTTATTCAGTTCTTACTGTTGGTCTACAATGGGATGTTATTCATGTGAATACTGGTCTAGAGGAAGTGGACAGTGAACACCTCCCTTATTCTTTTGTGGAAATTAATTTCTTTTGCTCAGTGACAGCCCTTTTTTGTTTTTGAGCTAGATTTCCACCACCACTGATTTTCTGCTTTGCTCTTGTGGAAGCACAGTATATTGCTTCTAGAACTTGTCTTATTTTTATTGCTGGTGTTTATCAACAATGCTTGCGAAAATGCCATGAATCTACTATTAAAGTTACTACTTTAATTTTATAAACTGGGTAATAAGATGCACTATGGTTCTGAAATGCATTCAGATGTTCAATCAGAGTGATTCTTTCATGGCTTTAAAATATGAACAGTAAGGTGTAAACATTACTTTTTTTTTTCTTTTTAGTGTTTTCTAAGCCCTGTGGCTTGCTTGAACATTTCAGAAATTCCTTTCTGTACATGGTTGTGTCATTTCTTTTTTTGAAGCATTTTTTGGTTCATTTGTTTTTAAGTATGGGTTACACTAAGGAATTTAGGAAACATTCAGTTGAGATTTGATATTCACTATTTCAAAACAGGTTGTGTAGATGTGTGAAAAGGTGATTGCCGTTACGTGCTTGTATTCTAGTAACCATGTCTTTGAAGTATGTCTTTTCAGGGTGAATGGCAGTTTTGCAGGCACGAAAGTTGTTGAATCCAGGTATGTGTTTCTGATACCAGAGGCAGTCACAGGATGCACTGTGTTGTTCCAAGGTGCATATGGTGAAAGCTAGTCTACGGCATGTGTGGCTCAGTTGTTGAAACCTGGGGAGAGCTTCAGCGAAATCTCCGAAATGCCAGGCAAAGTGTCATCTCCAGGACGTCGATTGTAGCAGCAGGAACGCTTCAATATGTCTAGTTTGTATTGTGGTTGGAGCTTTTATGTTCAAGCAACACTGGACACTGGAGCTTTATGATGCTTCTGCTGCTGTCATATGTGTGTTATCTCCTGGCCCACTTGCAGAGCAATGTGAGGTGGTGAATAAGAGCACAAGCAGGGGCACTTCTATCCTCCCACAAGGTATGATAATAAGAGTTTGGGTGTAGAGTTGATGCTTCTATTTTACTGTCAGTTCTAGAGCCATTTCAAAAGTACAGTTTGGGAGGAAATTCAGTTTCAGACTTGATGCATCCCAGTCAATTCAGAATTTAAAGATGCACAGAGCCATTTTTGCATACGTCTGTGCTAGCCCCATTTGACGAGGGACAACAGACATGTTTTGGCCATTAGCAGCAGGGGCTTTTCCATGGGAAACTAGGAACTTCCAGTGCTCTGTTCCTGCTGGAAGGTGAGCAGGTACATACACAGGGCATGAGGAAGGTACTTCTCACTGTCAGTGTGCCAGTGTGATCGTACATGCACAGGAGCTCACTGGTATTTTAAAATGTATTCATTTCTGATGGGAACTGTTAGTCCTCTGCCAAGTAATAAAGTGATAATATTTTTCATCTCGAGAAAGGGTTTTTTTCTCTGCTGTTAAGAATATCCATGGTCTGTTGTCACTGTCATGCACAAGGATGGTCTGGTTGAGAGAACAGTGACTCAGTGATACAGCTGCAGATTCCAGGGGGAAGGACTTGTCTGCCTTTTTTTTTTTCTTTTTTTTTTTTTTTTTCCCCTCTCCATCCCTTTGACTTCTCTCCTGCCTATCACTTGCTCCCATTTGACATTGTGAAATGATGATCAAGAGCCTTGTCTGTCGGTATTTCAGGAAACAAACAGCTGCAGAGCCTACATGCAGTGCAGAGGCAGGCTGACACAGGTCCTGCCTAGCCATAACCTGCAGACATGAAGAAGCAAACCCAAGAGAGTTCTTTTCTCTCCTCTTTCTTCATTCTTGCTCTTCCCCTAGGACAGTTGCTCTGACAGTCAAGGTAGTGCATCGTACACATCAAGGTAACCCTCTTACTGTGGGCCTCAGACGCAGTGCTGGATGCTCAGCTCCCCTGGCTGCTTGTGTTGCTGTCACCAAGTGCCTGATGCGTTCCTGGGAACGCATTCTCCCTCCTCCTGGTTTGTAGGTGGCAGGGCTGCAAGTACCAAGCTTTGGTATTTAGTTTGTCATCAATAGTGTAAGCAGCTTTTCAGCTCTGGAGTAGCTGCTGTTGTCTTTCACTTTCTACTACACGAATGAGAGCTTTTCCTACAGCTAGCAGCTGTGTGTGTTGCATGTGTTTCCATCTGCTGGAAGATGACGTTGCAAACTGTCTGACTGTAGAAGTGTCCAGCAGCTGCCCTCTGAACAACGCTCAGGGTTTGGCAGGTGTTACTTGGAGCACTCTTAGCTAAAGATACTTCGATGTTTTTCACATTCACAAAGTTAGAAGTGCTAAATGGCTGTGACATATTGGTGGAGGCTGGGGGGCTGGCATCCACACCTGGGCATCTGGGATCTGCAGGCAAGCCTTCTCCTGCCTGGACAAGGCGGTACCACAAGAGGATGCCAGTAATCTTGGCGTCCTTGATGCCTTCGCGTGACCAAGCTCAGTGACTGTCAAACACTTTGTGTTGATACAGAGAAGATACCTCATTTTTCCTACCTGAATATTCACAAAATGAAGAAACTAGTACTGACATTTTTCATGCTAGTAAAATGCTGCGTGACTTCCCAAATCTAATAATTATTCTCTTTCAAAGGAACAGAACACGCATGTATTTCTCTTAAACCATAGTCGTCTGTCCGTTTCCATCGTGTGTCAGTTTGTAACATACTTGGGCAGGGATAATGAGATGTACCAGGACTCTGCCCTTCACTTATCTTGTACTAAATTTCTCTTTTAAGCTCATGGATTTAGTTTTAAAAGCTGTCTCCAAAGTTCAAGGTACGTCTTGCAGACTGTTGTTAATTAATTAGGTTAAATCCAAATGCAAATAGACTTTAATTGTTTGATTATTTTTATATGTGCAATTTATTTGTAGTAAAAATAATACAATATTGGAAAAATATTTGCAGCTAGGGTAGATGGGGAGATAAAAGACATTTGAGCAGAAAGTTAAGTTTGCTTCAAACGGACAGTTTGCAGCACAGTTTTTTTCTATCCTAGAAGTAGAAATTAATACAATGACTTCACCAAAATATCTTAATTAGAGCTATGGTTATTACTGTCTCTTTAAAGTTAGGCACTGTTAAGAATCCATCACTTAGAAATTCATTTTTTTTTATTCTTACACATTTTCAAAATTGAGATTGATTTGATCTGCCAGTATGTGACCTTTACAAATCACAACACTACTTTATCACTTGATCCCTTTTCTGAAGAAAAACTACTTAGATCGCACACCTACCATCTATTATCTTGCAATCAATACATTCCTTGTAAAACTCTGCTTTCTGGAAGTTGCCGTAAATATAAATGTATAATATGGAAGTAATTTCTTTAGGACAATTGTGAATGTAAGATTTGATAAATATACAACAACTGAAACGAAGCACAATTAGGTTTGAAGAGTCAGATATTATGAAAAAAATTATAAGCAGTAGATTTTATTTTGGAAGTATGGAGATGGAAGTAGTTTTTCCGGTGGATATGATAGCTATTTTTATTCTCTAGGTTTCAAATAAGGAGTAGTACACAACTGTAAACCAGCGACATTGTGTGTTAGATAAATACACTTTTCAAGCTGAACAAAATACTTTCTGCATGTGAAAAATCTTCACTTGCCTGTAAGTTTTCAGGTTTTCTCAGTTATTTCCTGAGTCTTCATTGCTTTTTTCTGACTTCATCCAGAAAAAATAAGTGTTTTGTAGCTGCCATTAATAGTGTTAATATAATATTTAATCATGTTCTTTTATATACACTAATCCAGGTCTATATTCTGTCTTTTTGGAGTATATGTTATGACACTGAAAAAAAGAAAATCACAGACAACCTACTGTTTGTTCATGTGTTTTACTAGTGAGGATGACCTCAAGATACCAGCATCAACAAATGTTGGTGGATTGCCACGCTGAGTTATGCAGAAAGAGCTGCATAAATGCTGAATCTTAATGAAAGAGCTGTAACTACTTTATTGGTACTATTTCTTGTTTTCACTGAGTTCTTCCATCAAAAACTAATTTAAAATAGTTTTTCATATTTATGCCTGATTTTAAAATACAAATTATGTTTTCCCCTTGCTAAAACATGTTTCCACGAGAAGGGAGTAGTCTCGACTTGAGGGATTCCCCACATACACACACTTCCCCCCCCCCCCCCCCCCCCGTATTTTTTCTTATTTAATGGTGGGTGTGTGAGAATTAACAAATTCCCTGCAGCATGCTTTGAGCTCTTAGAGAAAATGCCATATTAAACCCAGCACTCTCAGTCTGAGAGACAAACTCCCTCTGGATCACCAGGCCCAAGCATGCTCTGTGGTGTCTTCGGTGCTTCATATCCTTCTTATTTCCTATCAGATGCTTGATGATGTTCATTGTCCTACATAAACTAGCATGCAGGCACACTGGGGGTGTCAGAGAGTGGAGCCAAGTTAATTCCCCACCACCTAAAGAGGCCCTTCTGAGCTGCGCTGTTCCTTTCACTCCTCGTGCCTGCTCTGGTATTCGGCACGGTGAGGTGCTTCAGCTCACTGACCCAGTACAAACCTGTCCAAGCTGAGGAGCTTCCACGTGGAGGGGCAGAAGGAAAGTTTTCTGTAGGTTTCCCTAGAATTAAAATGCTGTTAACAATAACATTGAAAAACAAGCCATGCAAGAGTGAAGAAAGGTGTTTCTAATCTACTTGCAGTAAGATTAAAATTATGAAACTGCCCATTTTTCAACTGCTTTTTTCTGACCACCTTCTTGCTATTTGCGTATCTTATGACTCTCCATAGGAGAGAACAGTGTTCTAAGCAAACACATGAACTTCTATAATTCTTTTTCTGGAAGGCATTTTTTTTTTCTCATATACTACCTCAGTGCACTCAAGAAAAAAAAATAAACCCAGTAAAACAAATAGGCTGATTTTCTTGCTCATAGTGATGTACGACTACTAGACAAAGCCCTGCAAGTATATGGGTTGGGTAGAAGAGCAGTGGATACTATTTTTGGCAGTGGCATCTTGGTGGTTTGACTTAAGAAATGCTGTGGCATTGTGCTGTGGGGGTATTCTAAAATAAAGGTATAAAGATAACTGTACTAGTCAGGCGAAGCATTCGGCTGTTTTAATATCCTGTTCCGCTCTGTGCACCTATGTGAAAAGGTATGAAGAAATCCCTATTTCTTGAGCTGTAGGAGACAGTGAATTATCTTATCTTCAGTCCCAGTAAATTTTGTGGCCTTGCTATTAATCTCTCATTAGTTTTTAGCACAACTCTCTGTGGGACCTTTCTCCGCAGAGAAAACACTTATTCATACCCTGTTTTGCTATCATCTGTCTGTTGGTTTGTCTCTAGGAGTATTTTGTGTTACACCACAGCAACTTATATTTTTAGAGCCTATCTTGCAAAGAACTTTATAAAATGTCACCTTTATCATGCTTGTTTTTACTGATGTGAAACAGATTCTTCTAGAAATGTGAAAGATCTAAATTAATTTTTACAGACACTTGAGTATTCTCCACTACATCAAAGGAGTATTATATCTATATATCTATATATCTATATATCTTGTGTGTGTGTGTATAGACAGACAAACCACGCCTTTACCATTTCTTGACAATTACTGTTATTCTTTAAAAATCTGAATTTGATCATTGCAATTCAATAAGCTGCTGAGCTACTGTGGAGTCTAAGACCTGCACCTCTTGTCCCTCATGCAGTTGTCTGACAGATGTCTCTAGGACGTTGTTCTGAAATGTCATCAAATTATTGGGTCAGTGGTGGGAGGGTGGAAGAAAAATCCTTCCACAGATTCAGTTCAGACTTTCCCATTAGTTGGTCTCTATGCCTGTGCTTTTATTGTATTTACATTCTCATAACTTCTTAATATTCTGACATAGTTTTCAGTTTGGAGGGATTAGAAGACAACATCTATGAAACTAGGCATGACAAATCCTGTGTTCTCTTGCAATTATAATTCCTGTTTCTGATCCTTTTTTTTTTTTTTTTTTTTACATTTATTTCTTTTTTGGCAAGGAGTATCAGTCTTGCTGTATGTAGGGAGGAAGTAGATTTTTCTGAGGTAATACAATCTTAGAATATCTTCTAACATAAACACTGTAAAACATTTGTTGTTTTGCTGATCACAACATTCTGACTGAAGGAAAAAAGTTTTCTATCCTTTCAGTTACTTGGAATATTTTGGACCATGCAGCTGGTCTTGTCTTCAACTCTGTTTTCAACAAGCTGGTAAAAAACCTTAAAAGTCACATTTTACCTCCAATATGACAAACATTAGCTAGCCGTAGTATTACTCTTTAGAGATTATGATAAAAACTGGATCATTCAGATCATTTGCTTTGCAGGGAAAGTTGGGAGATCACTAAGGAGAAGGCAAACATTCTCGTCAACTGAGCAAGCTGCATATGGGAAATAGTGATATTGAATTCAGCAGCTCTGTAAAGCCTTTTTACAAAAGACACCTTCGTAATCATCCGTTGGGTTCTCTGTCTGTAATGTATGCCTGAAATCCTTCTTCTCTTTGCCTGAGTTAAATTCAGTGGTTAGCAGGGGAACCTGAAGAGTACCTGGAACGGGAAGAGCTGTAGGAAGAGAGGATGCTTGCAGCCCCTTTGCTGTGAGCTTGGCTTTGGGGGTTTTGGGTTGTAGCAAACCTTGACCTGCTACAGAGGATGGGAGGGAAACCTCCGCTTCCCTCAGCAACTGCTGCTGGCTCCCGCTGGGAGAAAAATCGGTGAAGAAAGGTGTATGAATTGATAGAGATTCCAAGACCGGGAGAGACGGACTTGTTTTGGCACATAAAGGTAAATTTTTATACATTTAAATAGTTTACATTCCCCAAGAGAGTGCTTCAAGCCATAGTTTACATGTTGTATCTTTTACTGAAGGCTGTGATTTGTGATTGTTTTCTGTCTGAAACATGGGTTTCAAAGTCTTACGCACCAGTGGAGCTTCACTGACAAGTATTTTTTACGCTAAGTAACCTTGCTATTATGTGTTCTTTAGGTAGTTGTTTGTAATGTAACTTCTAAAAAAGGGCAAATTTGTCATAAATCTTAATCTGTGTTGTCTATTAGCTTTGCTTTGTTGCCATGAAAAGTGTATTTGGAAGACTCTTGAGAGGCTCCTGAACAGCTAGGTATGAAAATATTACGGGCTTTGTGTTAGGTGCTTTGGATATTTTCATACAGTAATGTCCAAGAATATTTATTTTTTTAATAGAATGCACAGCTGCATATGGATTATAAATGATTATGGAAGGCAATTAAATAGCCAGGAAAGACACAGCTATGGTAATTATAGATAGCTTCCATACAGTATGTTATAACCAATGTTTTTTCCATACCCATCGCAAATTCTGTGATTCTGACTAATCGCTCTAAGGTGAGTTGTGAAAGCTTATTTAAAATTGGAATACTGGAATGTAAATCATTCAGCAACCAAGACAAGTTTTTCAGATTGATAGGCTAACTCACAGACATAAGTGTGTGACCTTGAAAACTGTATGTGTAATTTTGTTCCAGACATTGGACTCCTAGCTGTAGTAAGATTAAGTGTGTATGTAAGTATTAACAGGTTTAGCAGCATACGGTTGTGTACGCATTCCAAAATTCCGTTTGTTACCATTTTTTTATTTAATGCCTGTTTTCCCCTAAGCTTGGTCCATAGTGCCCTCTTCCTCCCTCCTCCCTCCTTCGATAAAAATTAATGAACAACGTTTTTTTTACTGCTACCACTAAGCTTTAATGATCTTAGTAAAAAGAGACAAGCAATTAATTTGTTGAAATTCTTTGACGTTTCAGCACACAATTCAAAGTGTGAACATATTAGGAGGAGACAATGGGAATCTGATAAATGACAACTTCCATATAAATATTTTTTAAGATTTCATGTTGCAACTCTCACTGAACTTACAAACTTTAAAACAATTAACAATGCAAAGCTTTTATGTAGGTGTTTTCCATTACTCGTCAGTGTTTTCCAATTATTTTGAAATTTAAGAATAACCCTTAAACTGAGATGCTTTACTTACTTTTTGCTAGCGACAGTTTGGGCATATTTCCTAGATGTTTCCTTAAAAAAATCCAACAATTGAGATGTAAAAATCTAAAGACTGTATCAAGATTGGTAGTGTATTACATTAATATTTCTGCTATACATACTGGCTGTGTTTTAACAACAAATTATAAATATTTAATTCATTTTTTTTTCATAATGTAGTTTGCATTGGTGCTTGCTGTTACAAGAGGTATAGTAAATAAATGTATTGTACATGGCGGTCACTATACCAACTGGTATTTCTTGTTTACAGCTGAGGATAAATTCCTAGCTCTTCATTTTTGTTTGCCTTCCTTTTTCAATCTGGTATGTCACAAAGATTACTGGTGGTAGGCAAGTCCAGCGGGGGGAAAAAAAAAAAAAATCATGTTCATGAGTACTGGTTATTGGTGTTCGTTGCAGTGGTGCAGAAGGACAGGGCTCGGAGCTGGACCGTAAAACCTGCTGGTAGAAATGTATTTAAATACATTGGATTGAATGAAATGCCTCCTCTGCTCTACTGCTCAGTTTCCTTCCACACTTCACAAGTACAAGTGTGAGAAATCCAAACTTTGACTCTTCACAAGGAAGATCACCAAAATACTGTGCAGAGCACGTTGGTGTTACTGGTTATTGGCTTGAGACAAAACATTGGGATAAAGGAGTTAATTACTTCAATTTCTGAGTTGAAAGTCTTGGTCTAAATGGGAACTACTACGCCTATTGATCTGTTGGATGTACTCTATATTGACAGTACCTTATTCTTTTTTGTCTCCTGTTTATAAAGCTAAATAGCTGCGGTACGCTGCTGAACTTACAGTGTGAATTTCTGGATGTGCCTCCTGTATGCTGGCTGCCTTACGCTGTCACAGCCTTTGCGGAGGTATTTTGTCCTGAAGAGGCAGGTTGACTTCTAAGGCTTCAGTGTATGGTTAGGGTGAGAGAAAGCGGCCTCAGGTTGCTCCAGAGCAGGTTCAGACTGGATATTAGGAAAAAATTCTTCACCGAAAGGGTTGTCTAGCATTGGAACTGGCTGCCCAGGGAAGTGGTTGAGCCACCATCCCTGGAGGTGTTTCATAGACCTGTAGATGTGGTGCTTAGGGACATGGTTTAGCGGTGGACTTGTCAGTGTTAGGGTAGTGGTTGGACTTGATCTGTTCCAACCTAAATGATTCTGTAAGTCTATGGGTTGTGTGGCTAAGAGAGCCTGCAGCTGCCTTTTGTGGGCTGCAGCTCGTATCATTCCCATCTGTAAGTGCAGGAGCTGCTCTGTTAGTTGGTAGGAGAGTAGCCTACTCATCTGAAGTATTCTCGGTGTTCTCCCTCTTTGCCATAGAATCATAGAATATCTCAAGTTGGAAGTGACCCATAAGGGTCATCGAGCCCAACTCCCTGTTCCTCGCAGGCAGCATACCTGTCTGAAGTTTTTTAAAAAAAAAAAAAATCCCCACAACCATTTTCCTTTTTTAAGCTTGGGAAGATTGCTCTATCATTTTGAATATATAGAGTATACATATAAATCCTACCACAGAAACAAATACTTGAATTGCTTCTTTTACCAGACGCCTAAGAATAGCTTGTTACTCTACAGTTTTGTAAAGGAACCTGTGCGTTTATTAGAATCTTTCAGATCCTGACATAATCTAGATCTACACTTAGCATGAAGGTAACTTTTTTTAGAGATGCAGAGATGGTAATACAACATGATCAAGAACTCGGAATGCGCTATGATTGTCCGGATTTACTCATGTTTTACACAGGATGTTTGTAATGGGAGGTCGCAGACATGCAACCAAAAGTTTATAACCACTTTTGACTCTTAGTGCAGTATGCTTCTGACAGTCTGTCTAGAATTGAGATGTTTAGGGAGCATTTAAATTAGTAACAGAGACTCTTCAGAATGATAAGTATCTACTTGTGGTATTTTCTCTCAAGAAGGTATTAAACCAAAATTTAGAGCAGATGAGTAAGTGCACACTGGTTTTTGTTTGGGGTTTTTTTTTTGGTTTTTTTTTGCTTTGTGTGTTTGGGTTTTTTTGTGGGGGTGATTTTGTTTTTTTTGTTTGTTGTGGGTTTTTTTGTTGTTGTTTTTTATTATTATTATTTTTGTGAAATGGTTAATTTTCAGTGAGGTTTAGGGAGGTGATTTGGAGTGAAGGACACATGGGACAAAAGTTACCCTCCTCAGGATAGAGTGCTCTTGTTCTTTCTGCTGAAGTCTGAGAGAGGAGTTCATTGATCTTCATAATGGAGGCATTGAAAAGTCCTTCAGCAAAACCAGGGAGACCAAATTTGACATTTTGTGATAGATCTCAAGTTACTTGGCAAGAAGGAAGGAAATGGGGAAAAGATGTCAGGTAACAAACCAGAACCTGCTAGACCTTACATAAATACTGAGGATTGGGGAGGGGAGCGAGCAGTTTGTTCCCTGAGGAGGGTGTTTGTGGTTTGTTTTTATGCTTGGTTTTTTAATTATTTTTTTTTGTTGCGGTTTGAGAGGGGAAGCATCGTAATCTCTCATTCTCCCTTAGGTGGTCATCTTCCTTGACCATCAAGGTTTCAACCAGAGGAAGAAAAGAATGAAACAGATGAGTAAAAATACTGGGATGCTATGCTTTGCTGTATTAACTGGCAGAGGGTTTTTTAGTATCGAAGAATATTCTAGCTTTCTTCATGGTTAAGCACAGACTTGTGGTTGAGTGCAGCAGCCTTCCAATTGGGTGCCTGTTAAAGAGTTCAATGAAAGTTCAAGTCAAAACACTTTTGACCAATCATCTTAATTTGGAAAATGAAGCATTCATTATAATTCAGATCCTCTGAGTATGTATTTAAAATAAGCCTTCTTGGCCAAAGAAATTGTTCTAATTTAAGTGAAGGGAGGAGAAGATTCAAGTAAACAGTAATTAATCCCTTTAAATACTATATTGCATAAGTCTGTCTTGCTCTGACAGATACCATTTTCAAAGAAAACTGCTTATTGTATGTGTATATATTGACAGCCTTCCAGTGTACTTGTTAATCACAAGATTAAAGAGGAAGTGGCAGTAAATTTACAGTCTCTTCAAAAAGGCCTGAAGGGGAGGATTCTCAAGTGTTAGTCTTTGGAAAACAGATGATTATACTGCTCCTATTTATTTTTAATAAATGTTTTTCAAGTACCACTGTTTCTGTGCATCGGTACCAGATTGCCTGGTTGCAATACGTATGCTGACATCTGTCTATTTTATAATTAAATATAGGCCTACAGTACATCAAGTATCTGAAATAGCTACAGTAAACGTGAGCGCTGGTACTGTGTGTATAACCGCTGAAACTTGTCATTCCTTTGTGCTCCTATTATTTTTGTACTCTAAGCTAAACAGACTGACTGCTGCTAAGAAGCTGTCAGGGGATGCATGTCAAACACTAGGTGTATCATGCGATCAGACCAGTGCTGGGATGGAAAAGTCAGTGGTTGGAAGGGGGAAAAAGTGACCTTTTTCTCTCAATGTTGTCTTTACACTGAAAGGAACAGATGAGTTTCTGAATTATTCACAGTACTGAAAGCTTATAATCGTTAGCAACGGTGGCAGCAGCAGGGTATAGAGACAGGGGTTGGGTTTTTTTGTTAAAATGCCTGATTCTGAAGCTCATCAAAGGATTCATTTCACAAAACTGTCTCTGGGAATTTGGGTATTTAAGGTCTGCGAGAGTGAGGGTAGTTTCTTCCAAAGGATCAAAAAAGAGAATATTTTCTTCTTACTTTTGTAAGGATCTGCATTGAAATAAAGGTTAATATTAATCACAGGTCTTACACAGTAGTGGAACAAAGAAGCTCCGTGAAAAGCATTTGCAGTTTCAGCAAGTAATCTCTGTGAGTCAATTACAGTGTTAGTAATAAAGCAGGTCTTTTAACCCGTAATATAATGACTAATACCTAAATTACCTATCCATCTAAACAAGCAAACCAATTCCCATAGTAGTAAATGTACTTCAGAGGTAGGCAGTAGGATTTTTTTGTTTATAACTGGTATGTGGTGGAAAGTAAGGCTTTTCTTGATGTCACATAGAGTTTTGCCTGCTTAACGTGTGGGCTCTTTATAGTTTCCTCGACGCAGTTAGCTTTTAACAATACAATGTTTAAAATTCATTTCGGTAGGTCACTTTTAATACTATATACACTAAAGTTTCTTCTTTTTTTTTTTTTTTTTTTTTTCATTCTGAAAGCTTATTACGTATTTGGAAAGTGAGCACTTGGATGCGGTGTGTAGCAATTATGCCGTGATTTGGCATGCATATCCTTAGTATCCCGCAACAAACCCTCGTCAGTCAGATGCAGTTGCCCAAATGAGAGCTTGTCTGGCAGCATCCATTATTATCATTACTCTCTACTACGTGTTGCTAAAGATAAAGGTTTTGCATATGGAAAGAGTGAGGAAAAAGCCGTGGAAAGTGGTAGGAGAGCTAATCATCTACAGCTCTTAGGAACCCAAGTTTTTTTAAAATCTTCCAAAGCTTTTCAGGTTCTCTTACTTGCTTTTAAAAGCTATTCCTTGTAGATGGGAAGACGTGCTTTATTGATACTGAATCTTCTTAAGTTATAAAAGGGCACGTGACATAGATAAAGACCTAAAAATTTCTTACTAGTCCGGTTCACGTTTTAACAGTCTGATAGCCCATCGTTACGTAGAAAAGCCTTATTAATAATACATTTAAAATTGTTAAACAAAACTTCCAAGCGCCTACCCCTTTCTGGTGTTAGGCTCACCCTTCCAGTGTTCCTCTGGGTTGTGAAGGTGCAAACAAATTGGCGGGGGGTGGAGGACAGGAGGTGTTTCCACAACGTCACCAGCATTCCCTGCCCTCCACCGCAGGGATCAGGGTGTTCACGGTGGGGCTGGCTTGACCTTGGTTGGCTTGGGGCTGGTTCGGTATGTTTTATTGTAGCCTGCTTTCTTCCTATCAGTTCCCAGCTCGGGTTTTGAAACTGCCCCGAAGCCTCCCCCAGCCTCAGCTGAGGTAAAGGGCTTCCCTCGGCTGCCCGGAGCCTGCCGTGGGGCACGCAGGTCCCCCATGCTGTTCTGGGGGACAGGCTGGGCAGTACCTGCTCGACCGCGGGCAGCTGTCAGAAGCAGCTCACGTGAAGCCAACCCCCACAGCTCCCGAGAACTCTGTGCCGCCAGGTTGCTGCAAAGCCTCTGGCCATTCACCGGCATTGGCAAGGATCACATTTATTGGGCTACTTCATATATAGAAATATAATTAGATTAAAGCTTTCTGAAATCATGAGCACCTGGCTCGTATATCCTGTCTGAGGGAACTGTGGGGGTCAGCACTACCAAATGCACTCAGAGTGACTGAAGGAATAGCTGCAGGTCAGAAACTTCCTACTTAAACCTGGCTAAAAAGGTCCTTTTTAAAAAAAAATAAAAAAATAAAGCAAAACAAAGTTGATACAAGCAGTAAGCTAACGCTGTGCTGCCTATTTTCTCCAAACCCTATCAAACTCCTCCTCGTTGCTCTCCTGGCTTCCTGGTGTGCCACACCGAGCGCCAGCTTCAGCAGGAGAAGGGTGGGATGATGCCGCGTGTGGTCGGGTTTGCTTGGTGGTAGAGTGCTGGAGCACAGGTTTGCTCCTCTTGCAGGAGTGTTCCAAGGAGGGCGTCTGCAAAGGGGAGAGGGGGGAAGGGAACGCTGTTACAGACGCTATAGCCTTTCATCTCGCTTTTTCAAAAAATAAGAAAAGCTGTTCTGTTTGTGGGTTTGGGTTTGGTTGGGTTTTTGCCCCTGCTTTTTCCCTAAGTTTTAAGCTTAATTTCTCATAAGCATCTGCCAAATCCAGCTTGGTCAATAGAGAGAACATACAACTCCCTCAAAAGACTCCCAAGTATTTTTCATGCAGCCACAGAAAAAAAATCCCCAGCCAACTCTAGAATTTTATCACCAGGATTTTTGGCCAACTATACTTTAGGAATCTGAACAATGTCTCGTTTGACAAAGCCAACCTGCTTAATGATTGTATGGATAAGGCACTCAGAGATGGAGCCTGACAGATTGCTTTACAAGAAAACTGTATTGTGTCTTGGCACAGGCGTGGTGCGCGCCGAGCTGGTAGGCTTAAGCTTTCAGGACTGACATCCTAGTGAGGTAAGATACTACTTTATTAGTTCCTTGTATTGCAGCTGTTACTGAATCACTGTAACCATCTCTAATTCAACAGTTGTGCAGGAGAGTCGGTGAGTGCCCTTTAAATCAGTCGTGTACCAGCTGGTAGTGTTTTTGATGTTGTTGTGAAATGTAACTAAATGATTAAATAGGAGGTGGAAGGTGCAGCCTCACAGCAATGTTTTTGACTTGCTGATAGACAATACCCTCTGAGGCAGCAGCTCCCGATAAATCTGGCACCTGTGCCAAAAGCTACCAGTTTCTCCTTTAGGTACACAGGACCATAACAGCAAAGGCAATACAGAGCAATACATAGTTAGCAGTATTTCAGTATTAGTGATGCTGGCTTTGTTTCCATAATACGTTTCATTGTAATTGAATAAATAGATAAAAGGATTTGGGAGGCAATTACAGGTTTATGTTCCTCTAGTTTCAAAGTCCCAAACCAGCACAGAATTTTTCTCCACAATGGTGTTTTGCACATTTGACTAATTGCTTTGTCACTTGAATTTAAAAATTCCCACCCTTGCTTACTTGAGATATGGGGGAGATTCCCCTGTTGTTGTTTACTGTCAGCGGATGGGGAACAGAGTTTATTCAAAAAACTGAATTTACATAGTTATAAGAACATTCCTGCCTTGCCCCTTCTTCCAGTACTTCCTGGTTATCTTGGTTTGGTCAGTTTGACCATAAATAACTCATTACTGTGAAGGGATAAATTATCAGTATTAAAGTGTTTTGGAATATATAATTACTGAAGGGGGTAAAGTGGTCAGATGCATGACATGAATTTCCCAAGCTGGCTTGAGCGAGCTACATAGCGGTTTTTGTTACTTTACAGGTCATCTTCTTTTGAATCTAATAATACTTTCCCTGCAGCATGTCCTTCATAGGTGTTTTTTTAAAATATATTTTTGTATTTCTATATGCATATATATAACATTTATTTTATATTTATGTCTATTTATGGGCACACATTTACATTTCAGTATCTTTGTAATGTTCAATTGAGCTTTTTAAGCGTTAGGGAAGCAAGGCCTGCATATCAGTTAAGATCTGATGGTTATGTGCCTAGTCAGGCCATGGAGCTATAAAATGTCTCCTCACCTTTCTAATCTCTCTTTTATCTGCTGTGCTCTCGTCTCTATCACTTACGTTTCAAACTGTGCAAGTCTGTATTTCTGTATTACAGCTGTGCTTGGCATTTGTGGGTTTGTTTGGGTTTGTTTTTTTTTTTTTTTTTCTTTATACTGCTTGCTGTCTGTGTGTGAGAATTCTTTGATTACATAAATTCAGTTACATGGGGATCTTAACTGACTTTAAGGAATATTAAGATTTCCTTTATACCTCCTGTTACCCATATGAGAGAGAAACTCCCCAAATATTGGTATATATCCTACATTAAATCTCTTTCTTTCTGACACCTCCTTCTTGGAAACCCTAGTTAACTTCTAAACACACACAAATTGTGTCACTAATCTTGCCCAACAGCTCCGTGCAGCACAGCAAGGCAGTCTGTGCATGAATTGGAGGTGTGGAGTTAGCCCATTCATTGTTCCCAGCTGAATAAGACCCCCCCAGAAGATGAGTATGTCCAGAGATGATAGCTGAGCGGTGTGAACCCCTTCATTCACCCTGCTGGGTGTGCTCATCCTTTCACCTGGATGCGTTAAAAGCTATGATATTCATCAGGCTGGCTCCAGTCTCAGGGCTTATCTACATCAGTGGTTTTAAAAGTGCACTCTTCTGTCAGCATCACTGCATCTGTATGATAAATTTTGCTAGCTTAAGCTATGGCTTCTACTAAATTCAACTATGTTGGCAAAACTTTTCAGTACAGAGTGGATCTCTCAGTACTGTGCATTGTGTTCCTCATCTGTGCAAATAGAGACGAGATTCTGGTGCCACCAAGTTCAGGTACAAGTGCTGGGTGTTTTCTCCCTTATCTGATGCCTGAATTTCTTCAGTCCTGGCCCATTCCTTAGGAGTAGGAGAGAATGATCAGAATTTTCCTAAAAGTTTAAATGTTTCTGAATGTAGCTAATGCAATTGAAGGAATTTCTCAGACATCCTACTGCGCTACTGGGCCCTTCACGTTAGGGTGGATGTGAGCCCCTCCATTGTGTTGGTGAAGAAACCTTCCAGATCCTGCCTTCTGATGAATCTCATGCCCTCCTTCTGTTCCCACCAAAAATACCTCAAGTAGCAAGACAAATCAGGAAAAAGTTAATGCTTGGAAGAGCCTATACTGGAATGACGTTCGTGTCTTTACCTACAGAGTAAGAAAATGATGAATAATTTCAGATTAGGTGTAAGGCCATGCAAATTATGAATCGGTGATACTTGCCACTGTGTTTCATATTAAAGCAGAATTGGAAAGACTTGAAACAGGGTGGAAAGTAAACTACCTGCTCGTCTACCTAGGTAGTCCATATGGAATTGTCTGAGGCATCGTGACTGTCACCGTGACTCTCTTCCTTCTTCTGCTTGTGCTTTCCCTGCCCTGTAAATGAGCCGAAGTCTGTAGTGTTTCTGGCTTTCAGCTTTGCACCTGTGCTTGCTAAACTTACTTGGTAAGAAATAAAATTACCTATAGCTCAGCTCAGGTGTAATTGAACTCTGAAGTTTCTATGCAAATTCATATTAGATCAAAAAGGATTTAGTTGATAATTGTTAAATGTTTTCATTGTTCAGTTATAGTTAATTGTCCATGTGTTTGGACTCCAACTTTCCATTTACTTTATTAAGAGATTTTTTTTTATAGGATAAAAATTTCCCACCCTTTAAAGATCACCTTCATATCTGTTGCTGAAGTGAATTGTTACTTCAGTTAGAAAGATTTTTAATCAACGATGGTACTAAGAAATTCCGAGCATTATCTTAAGTGGGAATTTAAAGGCTTTAAAGAAGCAACTTCCCTCCGAAAGCACAATGTGAAGCTGCGCAACACTTACTGTAGAAGCTTGTGCTTCTGCAAAATTGGGATCTTCTGGCAATGAAGCATCTTTTTTAGTAGTTGAGACTGGTTTCTCTGAGATGTGAGTGCAGTGGAGCAGGTGCTGTCATTGGGCTCTGCCAGCAGCAGCTGTGCTGCGTCCTCACCATAGAAATTTGGCAGCGTGTGGAAGCACAGCTGGGTGCCTTACCTGCAGGTAACACACCAGCGGAAGAGGTCAGCAGGAGGTAGTTCTTTGTCCTACTTCCCCAGCTTCTTGAAGGGGGCTTTGCATTATTAAAAGTTGATTGCTTGTTAAGTACTGTTACCAGAGAGGATCTCGGTTGGCAGTCAGGTAGGGTGATGCCAGAGTAGGCTGTGTGGGCACTTTCAGAGAGAAACATGGTCCTTTGAAGAAAGTTGATAAGTACTGTGGGAAATTTCGTGTTTCAGAGCTAGCCAAAGACCTACTTTAAAATAATGCATTATTCTTTTGTTTGCCCTAATCAAAGTCTTAGTTCTGTTGAAATTGGAGACAAAACCTGGGAGGTAGGAGTGGGGTGGGTTGATCACAGGACAAAAAGTTTTTGTATGACCTTTAAGGTAAGGCTAAATATCTGATGCTATGAAAGGGATGGTCTGAAAGAGAGTTAGAACAGGGATTACAGAGAGGAAGTGATCCAGCAGGGCAAACAACCTCCAGCCTTTACTGTCTGCTGATGTTGGACAGTGCTGAAGAAGAGACAATTAGAGGTTGCGACAAGAGGACACAGCTTGTGCAGAGAGGGAGGCAGGAACCTGGGGAGTACAGAGGAAGAGATAACAGCTGATGCAGTCTGAGTAGATGGGATAGTTAAATACTGTAGCAGGGATTGCTAACGTAAACTTAATCAAATTAAACAGCGCTTTGCTATATGTTAATGTAGGCATTAGCTAATAAATTTTCACACTGGTATTCAGGAGCAGTAAATGAATGTTGTGGCAGTATGAGCATACGGTACTTCTCATGTTTCTGTGGGGTTTTTTCATCATGTTTGGGACTGTTCTTGTTTGTGTGTGTTAGATTTGTTGCTATTCTGAGAAGGAAAGTCGGGGTGAGGGCAAGGGGATAAGTCTGAACAAAACAGAGTTCCTGAGCATGAAAAAAAGGGCAGCATACCTTACACTTCTTACTAGTCACTCTCTGTTGAGGTGAATCACTAAATAATTCTCCGGGTTTCAAGGCTGCAAGAGCATCCCAATTATAATGTGAGTGGGACTGAAAAATTGGTTACCTGTCAGATCATCGTGGAAAGAAAAATCTTGTGAATGTCTCCTGTTCTTGTGGAATTTCAGCTTTTACTATGGGAAGCTGTACATGGAAACCAAGGCTGTTGGTGCATGTGTATCCCATGCCGTGTGACCACAGCAATTGCTTCAGCACCTGCCCCGCACTATTCTTTCATCCCTCTCCTGTCTGTCCCCAATGACATCCTCCTAGTGTTTTTTTCAGCTCCTCCTTTCATTTCCAAACACTTTCACAATGAGATTTTCAGCTCAGTCTGGTGACTGTATGCCCAGCTCTTGCATGTCACATGTAATTTACTTCATTTCCCTTGTAGTGATTTGAGAGATGTATTATTTTTGAAACCTCGCTACTGTCAAATTGTTTGAAATTAACTCTGAGTTGTTGAAGGGGGAGTTGAATGATTGACAGCCTGTTCAGATGGTGGAGCTGACATACTGATGGCTTTGTTCTCCAAACGGGAACGCAGAAACCATCGCGCCGTGCTCTCTGCTTGGGGACTCGGGGGATGTTGCACCTTTGCTGATGTTTGTGGCTTGTTACATGTTGTTCGTGTGGAAGAGCTCTGAGCAGGTGCAAAAGTAAATTTGGGAGATACCACTCAAGAAGGAATGATACTCATGTAACTCAGGAGATCGTTGAGATAGGCTGAGTAAGACCACGGGGCAGGGAATGATGCGTAAAAGATAGGGAGTGAAGGAGATTATGGCATAAAGAATTATTTTCAAGTTTAAAGGAGTGGAGGAAAGTATTTAGGCCTTTTTAGTTGCTGCTGAATAATGAATTACCTTGTGCTGACTCTCAGAGGTTATTACTTTGCTCTGAAGTAAATAAGGAACAAAGTTTTTCCCTTCTGGAGTTTTCTTTGTTCTCTTCCTCTGCTTATTTTTTCCTCTTAAACTCTTTGTTTTCTAGGCTTGCTGGGTCACTTCTCCCCAGTGTTGCCATACTGAGTGCTAGTGATTCTGTCTCCCTCCACTTTCTTTCCGGAGCTCATTTTCCTGTTCATTTTTTCTTTATACTACGTTTCTGCTCTCTTAGGTTCCTTTGCCTCTCCATCTTTTCATTACATATTCTCACCCTCATTCTTTCTACAGGAGCACAGCACACTATTTCTCTCTTTCAGTCTTTGTGTTCTCTTTCTCACTTATCTCCCTCGGCCTTTCTTCAAGATAAAACACATCTTATTCAAATCCACCAAATTAGAGGCAGACATTTCCTCTCAAGATCACAGTTCATGCAGTTCCTGCAAATTGTTCTTCCCAAGGAGGAACAGAAATTGTCAGTGTAGCCCTGCACCGAGTTCCTCTGAAGAAGCTGTTCTTGTTCACAGAGCGGTTTATCCAGTGTCTTAGCCCTCCCTCCTTGCAAGTTTTGTTTTTCTGCAGGGCCTGCTTGGCAACTTAATAGCCAGCACAGCCCCAGGCTGTATGCGTGCATAGCCAATTTACAGCTATTTTCAGTTTTCTGTTCTGGAGGTTTGCAGCCTTGCTGTGTGGAGGGCTTCCAGCAAGCCGAAATAGCTGTGGCTCCCTCTCAAACCCTCAAACCTTCATACCCTCACAGGGAAACGCCACCCGGAGAGGTACCCATTCTGCTCCCATCCTTAGGGAGTGCACCATCTCTTGCTGCACGTACAACGGAAGGGACGGGGTGTTCTTCCCCGCCCTCCCCGGGGTTTAGTTTTAAGTAGTGGCAGCAAAATTGTTACACAAACATCAACCTCTACGATTAACCAGGACCTCACCGAACTCTTTTTATCTTGCTTATTTTCCTGACTCTTATTGCAAGAAACTTCTATAATGAACATAAAGTACAGTTATTTATTGCTTATTCTGTTCTCCAATGAAGTTGAGATTTTTAGATAGACTATGTAAAGTAACTATTAGATTACATCCTGTAGTGATGGTGGGATATGAGTGTTCTGTTCCCCTGAGCGATGCAGAAAAATGCCTAAAGAATATGCGATATATTTTTACTGGTCTTCCTTTTTCTCCTCCCTTCACACAAACACCCACCCACCCTTCATTTGTAATTTAATTCTAAAATGTAGGGTTAGTTAGTGACTTAAGGAGGCTTTTTTAAAATTTTAGTTTGTGAACTGCCTGTCTGACAGGTCATCTGTTTCCCACTCCCCCTTAAAAGTGCTGACTTCAGATGCATCCTCTCTAGTTTCTGTGCTGGAAGACAGCCTTTTAATATTAAGAAGTGAGTTTCTAGATATGATGACCTGAAATGTCCATGTATTAAGAGTCATCAGTTTGACTAATGGCACACCATGGCTACAGATCATCCTAAGCACCTCTTCAAAGTGTCATTTTTCCAGCTCAGTTGATTTCTGACATATCTCACTTTATCAGCCATTGAAGTGGAAATTTCATCACTCTTTTATGCCTTTTGAGTTTTTCTTAGTATTTGTTTGTAATAGGTTTTATGGGTGATTAGCTGTGTGAATTGTGAGTATTTTTTGTGGACAGGAGAATTTCTTAATTTCTGCATATTGAATTTAGGATTTTTAATCTACTTTTTACATGTACCAGCTGAATTTGCTTTTGTTCTTTTGCTGTTAAGGGGCATGCAAGAACTATACCTAGTGCAAATTGTAACTAATGTAATATTTGATTACTAAAAAATTCCAGATTAGGAGGAAGTTATGATTAAATCAAAACGGTGACACTTGCAGTAACGTTTCGTTGAATGTGTATTCAGCAGCACTACTTACACGTTATTTTCAGCAACTGTTGTCAATGCTGAGAATAGGCACTGTCTTGACTTGCAGCCCATAAAATTCTCTGCTCTTATTTTAGACAGGAGTTCAAACCTGCTTCTTCTCCCAAAAGTCTTAGGATTCTTTTACTGCCTGTGTTTGTGGCAGTGTATCATGAGAGGAAATTTGTTCCCAAATTAAGCAAGCATTCAGAATGCCCTTGTATTTAGGGATCAGTGAGGAAGGAACAATGATTCTTAATTCATAATAATGGTAATTAATAATAAAAAATCATAGTAACTAAATAATAATCAGGCTTTTGAATGCAGCTGGGAACACCGTCATTCTTAGGAATGCCTAGATTGTTAGACTTAAGTGTTGGGAGGGAAGGTTTTGGCATGTTAATACCCAAGTTCCTTCCCTGGCTAAGCTCTGCTAGCCTTGGGGAGGGAAGAAGGGCTCTGCTTTGAGCAGCACGCTGCCTTCCGTACCGTTCCTTCTCCTTGTGAGACACTAGGAGAGCTCTTGTTTGGCCTTCCCTACAACAGTATTTTGTACTCGGTTACTGTTCTTCTGTAGAGAAAACTACAACTTTAATCCTTTCATTTTGGAAACCTTTTCTGTTCCAGTGCTGTATATATTAAAACAATTTTTTTTTTTAATTATTATTATTTGCAGAAGTAGTTCTGTTTTTGCTTTGTTTTGAGATGTCTAAAATGGATATACAGATTGAAAAGGAAAATAATACACGCTACAGTAGATCCATAAATCAACCCAAGCAGACACACAATCTTTTCTATACGATTATGTCTTTGTTTTGGTAACATCTTTTATTTCTTACCTTTTTACTACTTCGTGCCTATGTGGCTTTTTAGGTATCAAAGGGCATAAAATATTGAGGTATATTTAGACTTCTTTATCAGTTACCTTGGCATTCACTGAACCAGGTTTAATGCAGAAAGAAGGTTCTCCGAGTGGGAGATGAGGAGGGAGTGCTGTGTACACTTGGCAGGATTGCTATCCTGGTGCCAAACTGCGATAACCCTTTGGGGAACTCAGAGTTGAATCTGCTGAATTAAATGCAGTATCTTCCGTAATAGTTTAAAAGGCCTGCAAGCATGCTAAACTTGTAGCTGGGTGGTTTAGATAATACTCTGTAGCATGACCCTAAAGCCTCATTTACATCTTGGCAATTAAAATAGATATTATATTTTATGTCTGTTGTACTTTTTCTATATGGCAGCGTAGGGCATTAGTGTTGAGGATTTTTTTTTATTGTAAAAAAGGTAAGAAACTAGGTGTTTGGGTTTTTTTTCCTTTTCACTACAGTGACTTTATTTCACGTTGCCATAGGTGATTAAAAGGAACTGCTGAAAGGCTGTCCTGGGGAATTTTAAATGCAGTGTAAAACTTCTACTGCTGCATCAATCAGCTTTGGCTGTATCTGAGGCTTCAGTCATCGAAGCTCCCACAGTGGCTTTGACCCTTGTGTGTGGATGTGCCTTGTGCTCTGTTTTGGTGTTTACACTTGGGCTCTACAACACATAGAGAAAAAGAAATAGTTTTGATAATTTACATGTTTTAATTTATATTTGTACGTAACTTACCTGGCTTATGTAATTAAATATTGTGCTAAATGTGTTAATGGTGACAGAGGTCTTCAAAGTAACCTGACACATAAGGTAATGAGCTATGTGGTCCCAATGACCTGGTCATGTACGAGAAATGCTTCTCTGGTTCTCCTGCTTCCCTCCTAAATTAAGTTAAAAGAAATAATGTAGGTATGACTTCAAAAATAGGCATCTCCTCTTTACAGTTTTAAACTGTGTTTAAAATTTGGAGTGACACTGGGAAAGTACAGCTTGACTGAGGCTGCCGTCAGCTAAGGTACGTACACGAGTGGGGTGGGCATGACTATGTAAGAGCTGTCACATCAGTCTGGTGATGAGCATACACACTCCTGTTTAATCCAGCCAGGAGCCTGTGACGTTGGACAGATCACTGAAAAGGTCACGGGAGATCCTGATGCTCAGTGACACAGATGAGCATCCTCAGTTTTTATATTTCGAAAAGCATTAGACAGAAACTTGAAGTAGTGGCACGCAGCAGTGAAATGTTTTTTGATTTTCTTCAGTATATGCGGGCCATTTCACATTTGCGTTGTAATACAACATGTAACAGTTCTTAGCATGGCTATTTAGATATCCTTTTGTGAGGGGGTGAGTTAGTAGTTCAATAGCTTTGTAAATATTGCTCTATGAAAATTCATTCAATTGGAATGAAGCTGTTCGATGGACCATAAATATTGGCGTATGGGTAAAAATTACTTGCAGATGAAGACAAGTGTTTTTGTAACATGTCACAAAATAAATTTAATTTTGTTTGGTTTAAAATTTTAATCTGGTTTGACAAACTAGTTCTGTGTTCCCTTGAGTTTGTGCGGTGCTCATTACTGATATTTCGTCTCAGCTTCTAAAGGCATAGTAAAAGGAGGCTAGTCTATGCATTCAGGTAACTCCCACTGGGATGCAGCTTTAATGTTATGGGAAACAGAGAAGAAAAAATGAAATATGTTTAAATTTGTGCAACAGTGGTTCATTTAAATCTGAAGGTTTGACTGGGAGAACTTGTTAATATTTTAACTACAATGATCTTTATAAGAAAAGAGCTGAGCAGAGGCAGTAACTGACAGTTGGGGTTTTTTTTCTTAAAACATTTTTCTCAACAACTGAAAATATTTCTCTGAAGTTGGGGGTGAAGGGTGTGTGGTTGTTTTTGTTTTTGTTTTTTTTTTTTAAAAGGGGGGGTGTGTGTGTGCAGGAATTCACGATGGGACAAGTAAGCCCTGCACAGTCCTGAGACTGCAAAACATCACACTGCAGTAATGAGGCTTACGGTTCAGATATTGTAAAGCAAGTTCTCCCTCTGACTTATCTTTGCTGGCTCACTACTTAAATGTTAACACAGGTGTCTGTTTCTGTATTCTGATAATAATTTGTGTTCTCTCCTTTTGTTTGTGTTCTGATCACGGTAAAGAAGGTTTATTTGTAGACAGATCGTTGAGACAGCTTTTATTCTGTCTCCTTTTCTCAGATATGTGTAGTAATTCACTGATGAAATAATTTCAAATGCATGAGCCTGAGGATGTTAAGTGTTTTCTAAGACTTGCTGAGACATACTATTAATTTTTTAAGTTAAACATTACTGAAAGTAAACAGGCGTTTTGTTTAATGACGGATCAAAAAGATCAGGTTCTTGAATCTTACAGGATTCTTTTTTTTTTTTTTTCTTCCCAAAATGCCCACAAAAAAAAAAGCAGTAGTCTTCATTATTGTGCCAGTGTAATCACTGTTAAAGTGTCTCCATAATGCGGTGCGATTAAACAGCTTGTATTTTTTTTAACCTTTTCATTCTTTGCCTGGAGAGGCAATAGATAACCCAGAAAACTGCCTTTTGAAGTTTTATTGAATTCATTGACTTCTGTGGGAAGCAGATCAGTACTTCCTTGTGCTACAGCATAGATTAAGTCTTTGAGGATTTTACCTTGGTGTAGTAAAAAAGTATTGTGTAAGGAAGGGTTTGGGGTTTTGGGGTGTGTTTTTTGGTTTTTTGGTTTTTTTTTTTTACATTATAAAGGAGCTTGGGAACTTGGGGGGAAAATAAAAAATTTTTCATCTTTGATGATGAATAGTGCATAGGAGTTTTCACATAGCACAATTTAGAGACGTTAGGAATTAGCGGCCTTTTAAAAATCTTGAAACACATAGATGGAAGGAGAGATATGCTTCCATATGAAGTCTTTACACTGCAAAAGAATACCTCTGTGTGTCTATTAATAAAGATTTTTAAAATCATGATTAAGTTTAGTGTTAATAAAACACAAAGTTTATAAAATGTCTAGAAAATTGTTTTTACGTGGAAAGAATTTGCATTCATTAGTCATCAAATATTTTAAAATCTGAGTGTTTCATATATATGAAAAATGTGCTACATGGGCATGAGGTCATAAATTTAACAAACTATTATGTTTTAAAACTTCGGTTTATCTGATCATATACAAATATTTCCATTTCTTTTTAACCACTTAATATTTGAAATTACAATAAATATAGAAGAGATGGAAGGCTTTGTAGCTTTGTCTTTTCGTCTAAAATGAGATTCACACAAGTCAAGAAATGCAAGGGCTTTTTGGAGAATTTCAAAACAAAGACCAGTTGCCATTCACTAACTTGAATTACAGTTCTGTAGTAAATAAAATACTCTTTAAAAATCTACTGACAGGAAAAAAAATACTCTAAAAATCTAATGACATCTAGGAATAACAACAAAGTAGTTTGATATTAAATGTTTAAATAGCTGAAGGGTTCTAAAGCAGCCTTGGTTTTGCTGAACAGTGTGCAAACAGAGTTGGCTCTTGCTTTGTGGTATGTGATGTAAACGGTCATTTTAATTCTCCATCGCAAAGGACTTGACTTATAGTACTTCAGAAAACCATCAGTTGTGCTGTTTAAGTACTTTAAATTGAGGGGAGCACCCGGGAGAAAGTTCTCCTTGAGATAAAGGAGAGAACCC
Organism: Falco peregrinus; assembly: GCF_023634155.1. Lineage (NCBI taxonomy): Eukaryota > Metazoa > Chordata > Aves > Falconiformes > Falconidae > Falco > Falco peregrinus. The sequence goes on from NC_073722.1 coordinate 3,601,312, forward strand.
TCATATATAAGGTGTTAAACAAAAAATATCAAGGCCTCAGTTAACAGGTGCAGTTGTGAAGTATTAAAATCATCCAGACTGATCTTCATTTAGATGTTTTATCAGCTGTTTAAAGATACAAATTATATTCTTTATTTTATTTTAACACAACAACAAAAGCAAAATTTCCAAACTTTTTACTCTCACTAATGCATTTATTTTGGTTAAGTGTGCAGGACCCAAGAAATGAAACTGAGGAGCCTTGCTTTGAAAGCAATGTGGAATGAAACAGTAAAGAAAAATAAATAGTAATAGAAATAAGATTCTTACTGTAATATTCCTTAAAAACTTGAGGAAAGGAAAACCTATTTCTGAGTGTCATTTACAAATCAAATAGCTCCTTGCTTTCTAGCGTAAGTTATAAAGAATATGCTGACATGGAGCAGTCTTCCTGCATATCACCTATAATGTTTTTGTAGCTTGCTGTGAAATTATGTGTATATGTTCTTGATGAGAACAATTTTCTTAGAATAGCTATGACAGTACAAAGTTGTATAAGTCTGTAAATAAAAATCAGAAGTTTTTGACAAGCAGAAGGAGGTCAGACTTGCCCTTAAAGCCTGCATCATTCTAAGAAAAAAAGAAATCTTACCTACAGATAGACTTTCTTAAAGATAAAAATATGGGTTTTTTTCTTGCCCAGTTCTCAGTCTGCTTTTGAACTTATAATGTGTTGTATAAAAATGAGAAGTATTATGTTGTTGTTCACAAGAATTTCTTTGCTGTTGTTTCTGATCGGGGTAGCTCGTGCATGAAACTCTTGAGAAATCTTGCAAATGTTACGGAAGTGCATCTCGCCCATCCTTGATCAGATTTTCCTTTCTCTTCCAGTTAGGAAGCAATCACAGCAATCAGAGAACATTGTAACACATCAGCCGTTGTCTTTCTAATTTTGTTATAGGTGAATGTAAGCTGAATGTAGAGAAGACTTCCAAATAAGCTGGACTGATGTGCACAGAGAAGGAATGAAGTATGGATGTGAAGGAACGTAGGCCTTATTGCTCCCTGACAAAGAGCAGACGGGACAAGGAACGGCGCTATACAAATTCTTCTGCAGAAAATGAGGAGTGCAGAGTGCCTACGCAGAAGTCTTACAGCTCCAGTGAAACCTTGAAAGCTTTTGATCATGATTCCTCTAGGTTGCTGTATGGAAACCGGGTAAAAGATTTGGTCCACAGAGAAGCAGATGAATATACCAGACAAGGTAGGCAAGGTGTTTTCATTAAGAGTGTATAATCCTTTAGTACTGAGTAACAAGGCGTTATTGCTGTGGGAAGAGTACGTTGTTACAACAGTTCCCATCATTTTTGGTAATACTTTACACACATGGTACGCTTCACTTGTATCTCCCTAAATGTTTTATGAAGGTGGGAAGGCATTGTGTGCCATCTTTGAAATAAATAATACATGACGCACAGGAAAGTTGAGTAAATGGCCCGTGTTGGGCAATGGGTCAGTGACAGCATTGCAGACTCAAGTGTGAAGTATTCAGGCCTTACAATTTAAAAACTAGACCCCCAGCATAAATTCAGCTCATTAACAGATTGCCTAAAAGTTTGACACTCCAATATACCTAAAATATAAATAGCGTCAAAATGAATGAAAATAAGCAAATACAACTTTTCCAAGAAGGTTTGGGGAAACATAGCGTGTGTGGATGAGCATACAAATAATTTGCCAGCTCAGTGCCTTCATCGTTTAGCTCAAAAGGACAGTAACAGAGCACTATACAGTGAGTAAGGTGATTTAGTTGATGATTAACGCATTTGGGTTTGGGGGATTTTTTTAGTGGATGTATGTGGTATCTAACCAGATGTTAACAGGTTGCTAGAACTCACTGTTGAATTTCTGAATCCAGAGCTGGAGAGACATGAGAGATCTAAATTTCCACGGAGATGCTCAAAACCTGACTGGGTATGGTCCTGGGCAACTTACTGTAGCTGACCGTACTTAAGCAGAGGGTTTGGACTAGATGATCTCAAGAGGTCCCTTTGGACCTCAGTGATTCTGGGAGATTGCACTTGGCTCCAGTTAGAGTTAAGCACTTATGCATCACTTTTGGATTCAAAACTGTCGTCTCTGGAATTGGCGTTTTTGTTTCCATGACTAAGCTACTTAATGAAAGAAGGGGGGGGGGGGGGGGAAAGTTATTAAACATGTGAAGTACTGCAGCCCAGCTATCTAAAAGGATAAAGCTAGAGCAAGAGCTGTCTTAACCTGTGCCTCAGTGTTTTGTATAAAGCTATCTTCTCTTGTATGAGGAAACGAGTAGATTTAGGGATAGAAAAAGAAAGCTTCATCCTTGTGAGGAAGTCCATAGTTTTAATTTTAGAAATGTTTAAAAATAGTTTCCCCATTGGTGTTTTTTCTTTGTTCCAAGTAGAATAACATTGCGTGAGAAATAGAGTTGGGCAGATGGTGTTGACTTTTTTGCCTACAAATGTTGCAAAGGAAATAAAAATATTTTCTTAGGCTCATGTAACTGAGGCTTGCTGCTACTGTAGTCTGCTTTCTGCTGTGTATTTTTGGTTTCTGTGATTTGTTAAAACTTCAGGTCATCACTATCTAGTTTTTAAGTCATTAGTTACCTTGATCTCATTACTTTAACGAGGTAAAATCAAGAGGAAGTTTTCTAAGACTTGTACTGTAGACACTTTTCTTAGCACTAGTGAGAAAACTATATCAAAATAGGCACCATTTAATTAATTAATAAACTGTTGCCTGAATAGAGTATTATTCTTTTTAAATAGCAGTAACACAATGGAAGAAGTTACGTAGTCTGGCAGGTCATGTATGATGGTGTCCCAAGGCTTGCGACTTTTTTCTCTTTAATTTTCCTCAGAAAAGCACATAGTATTATTTAGCTAATACTTAGTGCCCAATATGCAATAAATGAGGTCTGTAGATCTAAAATGGTAGTCTGGGATTGTTGTCTTCACTTTTCAGTGGCCTTAGCATTGTCATCTGTGCGCATTGATTTTCCTCGTTGTCCTTTCAGGGTTTTTTTTGTATGGCTTATTGGTTTCCTCTAATGCGTGCTGGTTTAGCACCTTTGGGGACTACCTGCAGGTTTGATAGGGTCAGGTTATGAAGGGCTTGTTTTGCAGTCTTAGATAGTGTGTTCCTTTGATTCAGCTTTGACCGCGAGAATTTACTGCTTCTGGCGTTGGAGGCATTTTGTGGAAAAGGTCATCAAGGTCGTTCCAAAGGTTTGAAAATAGGTACAGGGAAGCGTGTTTTATATATTATTTTTTCCCTGTGTCTAGAAATAAAGTGCAGATACGCGGCTTTGTTGACAGTCTAATTACATTCTAGTCTGCTAAATCAACAGGAAATAAATCTATAAGCAGAAAAGGTAAGATTTAATAAACACCTTTAATTGGAAATTAGTTCTTGAAATTAATTGTGACCAGTGTTTCACTTTTTTTGCCCAAACTGTGTAAAATAAGAATATCAGATTTCTAGTGTCTGCTGGAAAGCTTCTGGAGCAGTTATGTGAGCTTCTTGAGTCTCTTAAATGGGGCACAATAAAAAAAGGATAGTGTGCTTTTATGGCTGATATTTTGGGGTAAAGCCCTTCAAAGCTTTCTGCTAATGAATCGGAACTTTCCCATCTCTTCTTCCCGAGTTGTCCCAGTACACATCTTTTTGCTTCCTGCTTCCCAAAATCCCAGGGTAGGAATTTGGGAAGGGATACTGCCATAGGAGATAAAGCTACCACTGAACGGGGCACACCTATCCCAGGAGATCTTTACTGTGGAAAGGAGGTTCTCCAGTGCCAGTTACAGTCACAGAATCTCTTTCCTCATCTGTTGAATTCCTGTTGCTTGAGATTAATTGCATAAATCAAAATAAGAGTCTAAAAATATGTATGTTTGTAGTTGTAATTCTAAAATGGGGATTTAAAACATACAGTAAAATATTTGAACATGAAATTATGTAACTGGGATTGTCTTGTTAATTTTGAAACGCAGTTTGCAAGACTGGAAGAGCAGGTATGCGTGTTTAGAAAATTGTAACTTCATCTAGGCGATGTGCTTTCAGTTAACATTAGCGAGAGGTAAGACCTACTGGGGTCTCCTTCCCTTCTTCTCAAGCCCCTTCATCTGTTGCAAAACTGGTTTTGTTTTTAAAATCTTTAGATGAGGATTATTTAGCTTACTATTTTTGAACCTTCTAATTCAGTTACTTATTTTCACTTTGTTGTTAATCCCCGCGTAAGATTCAAAAAACCTGGTAAGTCTCTGAATAATTGAACTCAGCACAGAGCCATGTAAATGAAGACTGTGAGGTTCTTTTCTTTAAAGGTGTTTTTAAGGTAGATACTCAACTTTACATGGCATGTTTGAGAATATACCTAATCTCATTCTTGGCAATGGATGAAGCACCATGAAAAACTTTCCCAGTTGTGATGATGTGATTGTTTGCTGTTTATGCATTGGGGAGGAAGAAGACACCTATTTTTTTTACACTTTGAAGTATCCAACTATAACGAGCAGCCTGATTTAAACGTACAACTTCTGTAATTGAATTCAGCAACCTGAATGCTTGTATTTTGGAATATGCCCAAGTATCTTGCTGAATTTGGGATTAAAGCTGACTGTATAAAATTGAATTACTCTGTTGTACAGAGAGGCATTCCTGTGTTTGCAAAACTAAACTGCTGTGTGAAGGGGTACAAAGTACATAGGAGACGGCTATGGAGAATTACCTGAAAGCATGACATGAGTATGGAGTGGGAGGGAATGATTCTAGAAGTATAGAAAGTAAGGAGTATTTAAAAAATTGCATTTGGAAAAAATAATTGGAATTAATAAAATAACAACATGACAGTAATTTGAAGGAGATCGTAAATCAGACCTGGACTCAAAAGAACTGAAAACCTTTTCATTAAATTAGTAAGAAAAATACAGGCAGACAAAACCTGTATTTTACTTACCATCAGATACGTGTTAAAGGGTAGAGAGGAATGTGCAAGACCTCTTAAGTAGTCATTTGTTTCATTTCAAAGCATTTTGTTGTTGCAGAACAGTATAATGACCCTATAGGGTGATCCACATAGCAAGCCAGTGAGTTTTGGCACAGGAGCAGGAGGCTGACCCATGAGAACAGGTGGCAGGATGCACTGCAGATTTGTACATGTTCATATTTTCATACAAGATAATGACAGCACTGTTTGTAAACTATGTGAATTGAAAAGCTGAGCTGCAGGACACATTTTGCTACTATAAGACCTGATGAGGGAGTGTAGGTTTTGTTGTATTTTTACTTGTTGAAAGCTTGAGTCAACTATGGTTTAGCCTGTGGGTAAAGTTATTCGGTCTTGCTAGCTGGTGCTGAGAATGAGTTCACCGTATTTATCAATCAGAAGAATTCATTGTCAGCTAAGCGTCAATACAATTCATCTTCATGCTACCCCTTTCGGTTTTGCAGGAGAAAGTACTTGTAAGCATGGGTTTGTACCTTTACTCCTGGAACGCTTAAATGCCTAAATTAGATTAAATGCCCTAGTAACTCTTTGGAGCTTAAGAAGGGGGGGCTGAACTTACCAAACCAGCAAAGCAAAGAAAAAGAATTTCTTTCCTTCACAATATGCTGTATCACTGATACCAGCTTGTTGAAAAGCGAAGCCGTGTGCAGTATGTTACAGTGCGCGGAGTATCACAGTTATCGTTCAGCCGCCGCTCCTGTGACAATTAGATTTAGGTGCTAGGAAAATCTCACCATTCAGCAAAAGAGGGACCTGAAACGGTGCTATATATGCTTCGGCAATTTAATTTTATTATGTAAGATATTAAACACTGTCAGGCATACATTTTTAAGACTTCAGAAACCTGAAACATTAATTGCGGCTTCTATCCTAATGTAAGATGACTCCAAAGTCTATTGCTTTTAAATGCTAGCTGCTCAAAATGAGTTACTTGGATAGCAAAATGTTTAATCTTTTTAGTCACCATAAATGTCAACTGTAGGATTAAAGGATTTAATTGGTCATGTTTTTAAACCTGAAGCTTCAGTACTTTAAAGTGACCTGTCTGAAGCAGTGGAAGGATAGGTGTTGTAAGACCATTTTTCACCCTCTGCTACCTGTGCCTTACTGGTGAGCTGATTTTGACTGTTGAGTAGGCAAGTGATTCTCAGTAGAACTGAGTCAGCCTGCTTTGCAGATTATTTACAAGAAGGCGTGAAATGGTATATAAGTGACTTTAATTTGCTCATCGCAAGATCACAATCACCATTCAGCGGTATGGCGAGGGCTGTCTCTCAAAATCCGAGGCAGACAGCAGAATCAGTGTTTTATATTTCTGGTTGCAGTGCAAGGTGTGTCCTGATTGTCATCGTGACAGATACTTTTTTTGTTATACTAAAACATGGCCACCTGCACTATCTGCCTCATTGAAGTTGGTAACTTCTGTAAGTAGCATGCAGTGCCAGTACGATCTGGAAAATTTTGTGGCCTTGAGTTAAGCACATAACCTTCTGCCAGAGGTGGCTTTTTTTCCCCTCTGTAATACAGGAATAATACTTACCCACCTCACGGGCATGTTGGGAAGATTAATTAGTTTATATTTCCAAAATGCTTTGAAGATGAAAAGCGCTGTAAGTGCTAAGTAATATTATCATCTTTCATTGCTATACTAGTTACTTCTTAAAGCAACAATAAGAAGTTAATTGGTTTTCAGGTTCCAGGTGATAAGGATCTGTTGACTTTTAAAGTTATTCTATTAGCTACAGAGCGCGGTACTAAGAAAAACATTTCACTTCGATTAGGAGTATATTTAGCTCACGCTCAGTGATACGCACACTTGCTCTAAAGTATTCATCTAGTGGAAATTGGCCCCTTGTGGGTCATGGTCTGTAGATGAGCTACAGATCTGGAGACAAAGGGCAATTGTGATTCTCCAGGGAAAAATCAACCTTGGTTATTGACAGTAGAATGCTTGATCAGGCATTTCTACGCAGCCTTGGTCCACAGAGTAAAAAACCTTGTCTTTGAGTAGTCCACTTGCAAAATAAGAGATTTAAGTTCTTGATCATAATGATTAAGGATTTATAAGGTGAGCAAGGGGTCTTTGCGAAGACTTTCAGCCTCATGGAAAGGAGGATACCGTAGAAGGTCTGCAATTGCCCTGTATATTGCTTTAGCTTACATACCGAGATGTACATGATGCTGCTGTTCATGATGAAAACTAAACTTGAGGACTGGGGAGACAAATGGATCACATGCAGGGCTAGGAAAGGTGACTTCAGCGTGTTGACATCTATGGAGACGATAAAGCTAGAAGAGTGTGCCGTTAGAGATGGGGTGACGGGAGGAATGGAAGAGGCTGCAGTGTACCCTCTGGCCCGTACATTGATTTAGTACTTAGGGCTGAGAGTCAGGGCTGTAGGCCAACCTGTGAGTGATTGCTTATTCCATTACTGGCAAATAAATGCAGAAAGCGAAGCAGAGATGTTAAATAGGAATAATTTCTCAGAAAGTTCCTTGATACTTTCTGAAATTAGTTTGTAAAGTGTCACAACTTACTGGCTTGAGAGCCGGTACTCGGCGTTACTGAGCTTATTAAAGCTGAAAGAGGAAATAGCAGAGCCAAGGGAACACGTTTACCTCAAGTTTTGTGTTTCTACTTTTTTGCTTTGCAGTGTCATAAATATCTCCGAGTCATAAATCCTTGTCTTCAGCCTAATGGACATTTTGCTAGGAAATCTCAATTAAGACAATGCTACGCTACGTGTATTACGGGGTTTACAGAACAGAAACCTTTTTGGGAGTGTGTGACGGGAAGAGAGAGTGTGAGAGGGGGTAAAAGAGGTTTTAATTTCTGCATAAATCCTTGGGTCTGTATTCTCTGTTGTTTCTTGCACTTGCCTACAGCAACAGGCTGAGTGCTTCATTCTATCCACGCACTGCAGAGCCGATTCCCATGCATGTGGGATACTTCTTTATGAAACCCTACAAATAAAATACATGGGCTACTGTGAATAGGTGTGTTGGGATTTTTTTCCTTTATCTCACTGAAGAGCCTGTTGAACAAATCAGCTTTTCTACCATGCCGTGAGACATACCCCTCTGTGGGTCTGTCCGTTCACTTGTGGTGGCAGGCGTGCTTTTCCCTCATGGAAAGGCATAAATAACAGCAGAGTTTTCTTTCCTCCCCATATGGAGGAATAGCAGTAAGCCTGAGCTCTGTTTTGGGTGCTTCTCTTCATGCTGCCTCCTTCCTCCTCACCTTCTTTCCCTGTTTCAAGCTGTATGTCATGTCTTTAGCATCATACTGACCTTAATGTGGCAGTTCATACCTGTCAGATCTGGTTGTAGGCTCTTTGCAGACTGGATATCTATCATCTCTACATTGCTTACCCTTGGGTCATATTTTCTCCACATCTATCAAATTTAGGCTTTATTCGTATTTTGCAATAAATGGATGCTGAGATGTTGATGATTTGGTCCCAGGATCCAAAGAGGGCCCTAAAATGTCTATACTGTCATTCTGGTCATGATCAAGACTTTGTGTTCCTTGCTGCTCATGGAGTTGTATTTCTTTTTTAAATCTACAGAATCCTGGGGGTTTTGGTTTTTTTGTGGGGTTTTGGTTGGGTTTTTTTTTCTCCTTGCAGCCCGTGATCTGGACAGCTATGTTAGTTTCTCTTAATTCAGTTTATACATTATGTAATCATAGTCGTAAAACCTGATTTTTATGTAAAATCCCCAAATTTGGAACCGTATTGTTTTAATTATTAATACATTTACTGAAACATGATTGCTGGTGCTGTAGCTTGAAGCTTTGAGTTGTGCAATTGTGAAACTGTCTTGAGCTGACTTTAATCTTACTCTGCGGTAACTTCAGGAGGGCTTGATGAACAGTCCTTTATCCTTATACTGGATTAAGAAGTGCTTCTTATGTTCTAGTCCGTGGATTAGTACAGAGGATCCCCTGCCACCCTCAAGCCTAACAGGGAAAAAAATTACAAGTCTCCCATACTGCACGGAAGAGTCTGCATGTTTTAACCATAATTTGGAAAAACAGTTGCAGGAAGATACTGTGTTTCATTCACCTTGATTTTGCTCTGTTTCTTAAAATAAAAACTTCCCCAGACTAGCATTTCAGTCAATGTCGTCTTCTGATTTTGTAGTTTAATGCCAGTAAAAATACACAGCTGGTTTAAATATCAGGTTTGAAATAGTTTATTTCCCACAAATGTGTGTGGGTTTGTCTTTCTAGAATTGACTCAGGTTTTGAGTTTTACATACAGCTGTTCTACCAAGAGTGGCACGGCAAGCGCAGCTCGGAGAACTCACGGTATCTGGCACTAACTCTTTCAGAAGTCACTGAGACCATGACTTAGCTCCCCATACGCTTTTGAAAGCTCATAAGGGGTGGCGAAACTGTATGGTTAATATTTACTCAGAATAACGAGCACCTGAAAATTATATGCACAGTTGCTAAGATTTAATATAATTTAATGCCATTTGTTATTATGTATTTTACTGGATATATTGGAGAAGCAACTGCCATTCATACAAATCTTAGAGCTCTGCTCTAAATCAGATAACGATAAGAAAAGGAGGTTAAGATGGAAAAGGGAATAGAGCGGAAAGGTCAAGAAAGAGAGATTAAGAGGTGACAAAGGAGGAGGTTGTGATAAGTGAAGAGAAAAACATAGGAATTAAACAGGAGAAAAATGTGATAGAGTGGATTAGGAAGGTTTAAATTTAACAGATAATTTTCACAAAAACAAGATCAAATCAGGATGAAGTCATAACAACGAAATACCCAAATCATGAAGAAAAAAATGTTAACGTAGGCAAAGCTCATTACTTGTTCGTCTTCACTGCAATTTCTTGCATCCTAGCAATCAGAGCTCTGCAAGTTCAGCTTTGAAAACTCCTTTTTAGTAAATATGTTGTGAAGTTTGTTGTGTCAAAATGGTTGGTATCACATCTGTTACTCGTCCTATCTTTTGTGTAATTGTATTCTACACACCTAATACACTGACTTCTGGAGACAGCAGTTGTGCACTTCTTATCAGTATTTTATAGAGCATGCAGGGCATCTGTTTTGCTGTTTTTCTCCTTAAAATATCTTTGTCCTTCCATTTCCAGCCAATCTGTTGTCCTGCTGTGCATTTATTTCCATTTCAGACTCCTTCCTCTCAGGATCTTTCCTTACGAAGGGCCACCTTTGTGCCATACTACATTTGCCCCAGGAAATGGGGGGGGGGGAAATTACTTACAAAGAAGTGTTACATATTTTTCCTTAAGAAACCAGGTAGAATTGGCACTTGAAGGTGGATGATGTTTAAGATCCCTTAGAATTGTGTGAAATTCTTGCTAAACCAGTCCAGATCTGCTTCGATCATCTAGGAACATTACCCCAATGTTCTCAGTGGTCCTGTAGTGACTGGCTAGTGCCCTGAGAACAGAGGGGACAGTTTTGCTGCCTACTGTTACCTGCAAAGAAGCTCCTTTTTCTGTCTTTGATTAGCACATGAATGAACTCTGTGTTTTTTCAGGAATTAGGACTGTGAACAGGCAGTTGGATTTGCAGTTAACCAGCGCTGTTCCTTCATAGCGGTCATGTGTATGAGTGAGGAAGGCAGGGCACTGCTGCATCAGGTCAGCAGTCTTGAGCTCTCGGTTGTTCAGAAAGGATGAAGCATTGCAGAGGTGCGCTGCGGCGGCGTGCTGGCTTCTGCTCTGCAGAAAGTGTTCAGAGGTATTGAGCGTGAGCTCCAGGTAGGAGCTTCAAAGAAGGAAAACATGCCCACTATATAGCGTCTAAACATGGATACAAAGGGAAGAACGTACTTTCCCCATATCAAAATAGCACCAAAAAGCATGGTCCTTGCAGAAACACTTCGATGTCAGTGTCGCTTATACAATAAACTATAAGCATTGTATTGTGAGGGCATGTTTGTATGCAGACAGAAAATATAAACCTGAGAAAAACATTTTCCTCGTTTGCTTTCTAAATAAATTAAGCTTCTTTTTAATTAAAAACAATTATAAAATCAGAATGAAGTAGGGAATCCAGAAAATGTAAGGGAGAGAACTGGTTCTTCTAAGGACCGTGATCATAGTTTGGCATCTGCATAGCTTTAGTTGTTTGTCAGCTTTTGTAAATTGAGTATGAGCGGTTTTGTCATGTGTTATCACAGAGTGTTTATGGGCAAAATGTACTTGATTTTTGAATGGTACAGAACTGTTTTGGTCAGACAGAAGCCGGCAAGATACAAAGGAACAATAGATTAGAGAGGGGAGTGACAAGTAATAAAGAATGCAGAGAGAGCAGTCATGGCATGAAACTTCATCAGAAGCATAAGGAAGAGCAAAACTAGGCAGAGTTTTGAGTACGGTCTTGGATGGGTTTGGGACCTCTGCCGTTTTGGTACTGTGCCTATCCCGTTAGGACAAAACCAAAGTCAGCAAAGGCACTCAAACTATAATTCTTCTGGTTTAAAATGTAGGGACGTGGGTGTATTTTTATGCTAACAGGTCAGATGCTTTGGAAGCTTTTCAGGTTTTGTTTTGTTTTCTTTCCTCTTTTCCAAAATAATCTATTTTTGCTAAAACCTGACTTGTTGACTTATGAGTGATTAATGAATTACGAAGGACAGTGCTGGTGTCTGGAGATGCTGACAAATTCTCTCTTGGCTACTCTTTGTTCATTCCTTCAGTTTGTTTCTTTCCCTTTTTCATGTTTTTTTTTTTTTTATGAAAATTTCTTGTGTATATATTCAGTATAAATCCCACTTAGAGGAAGGACTGACAACTGAAGAACCGTGGGGCCTTTTCTTTTGTTTAGTAGTCCTCTTCAAAAACCCATTCCCACAGATAACTTAAGCTTCAAGTTGGAAATGTTATCAGGGATGACTTTTGAATATTGTCCACAACTTAGTTGAAGGAAACAAATGTGGCACAAATGCAGCAGTTTTCCATTTAATTCCACCTGTTAACTTCTGACTTTCTAAAATTATATATAATTTCTGCATACCTCAGACTTGCTTATATGCAGTATTTGATTAAAAAAAATAATTTACATTTCTAGACAATGCAATCTGTGATTCTGGCAGAGAAATATATATTTATATATGCACACATACACTCTTTAAAAAGAAATTATATCTTAAAATTATGTTGTTATACTTTTTTTTTATTTATTTAATGTAGTTCAGGAAGTACACCAGTAATAGTGTGTGGATCATGGCTTGCACAGAAAGTGGTTGCAATGTAACAGGTTGATGCGTATGGTTACTGTTGGCAAGTGCCGTTTTTAACAGTGATTGCTGCACAAGCTCCTGAAAGTTATTTTAGAGTTATTACATTAATTTTGTTCTTGTCTGCACAAATGGAGGGTGTCAGGTGTCCTTACACTACCCATAAATTGATATTGCTAGCCAAGAGAAATGCAGTATCGAATGGTAAAGTGGTAGTAAACAGTATTATTGTCAGTTTTTAAAACCTGACTTTATGATACATCATCCTAAATAGTCTAAAAACCCTAAAGGGGTCTCCAGAACAAGCCTCCTTGAAATGTTGTGTCTGATTTTTTTTCCATTTTACACTTCATGCTTTTTTAAAGGAAAGCAAAAAAAAAACAACCCATAAAGCATTATGCTTATCCGTTTATTCTGTATCTACATTTTCTTCTCAGGAATTAGTTCATTACAATCGCCGAGTTGTTTTTAAGTCTTTATGAACTGTTGAGGCACTTATTGTCAGCAGGAGAAATTGCAAATGTGTGCACAGTGTAAGAAACCGATGATTAAATCCCTCACATTGAAGTCATTCCGGAAAGGTTAATTAGAAACTCTAAGAACCACAAGAAAGAGAACATCCTCTCTTCATACTCTTTTTTTTTTCTTTTTTTTTTTTCCACTGAGCTCCTACAACCTCCTTTTCAATTCTTATTTTTATTTCATAATATTGTTCATTATCAGGTAAAAGTCCCCAATTATTCTGCTGCCCACTAGATTTGCATCCCAGCCATGTTCACCTTTCCCTGGCTTCCTGTTTTCATTGCTCAGCAATCTTAAGATCATGTAAATTTTTTATATCGCATATGTATGATTTCCTTTAGGATATAAATTCCTACACAAATACATATGTTTTTCCATGTCAACTTTTTGGTTTGGGTTTTGTGGGTTTGGGTTTGGGTTTTTTGTGTGCGTTGGGGTTTTTTTTTAGTGTGTTTTTCATTTGTGTAGGCAACTTACACGGAGTGCAGTCCTCTTAGGTTCTTAGGAAGGCTTTAATTCAGAAGATACTTTAGCCTGGTGTTTCTAAACCTGTTAACAAGATTTCTGGGCTATGCTGTAAAACTTCTCAGTGTAACGATGAGCTCTAATATAGTGAATGGGATGAAACAGCAATATACAAAGAAGCCCCCTTTTCTGTGTTGGCCCTGTGACATGCCATTTTGGTTTTCTTACCACTCATAAGAGGGGGAAAAAAGAAGGAAATATTTTACATGGAGGCAGGCTGTTGTAAACTTAAAGTAAAAAATAAAATCCATTAATAGGTGGTACGTAGTATGTGAGATCAAGTCTTCTAGAAAGTGATCGTGGAGGATGTTGATAAATGCCTGAAGTAGTTTCTTTTAAAAATAATAGTTTGATTAAGAGGGGGAAGAAAAAAAAATGATGTGTGTGTGTGTGTGTGACTCTGTTAAAATTGGTACACCTGCACAGATCTCTCCCTGAGATTCTCTTGAGTGCAAAGAGGCCCTTTCAGCAGTGGGGGGAGCGTGGGGCTACGTGGTGCAGGCTGGCTGGGGAGCTGCAGGTTGCCATGCTCACCCACTACAGCAGGTTTAAGTGTGACTCGAGAGGCAGCATCTGTGTCTGTCCCTGTCCTTCCTCACCTCCAGATCTCAGCACCATGGTGTTATGGGGACCATGGGCATAACACCTGGTAGCATTGAAGTCAATGGCAGTTTTGTTGCTGACTGAAGTACCCAGTCTTCAGTCAGAAATACCTCTTTCCTTTGCATTTTGCTTCCCAAAACCCTGTTCTTAGAACCAGTAAGATGCTGCATGTGCAGCTGTGTATACACATTAGCCACTTAACGTGTGTGTAGGTACACCTATAATGCACATAGGCTTCCTGTATATTAGGTTCTGATTTAAGGCAACTGTTTGAAAATGCAGTCACATAATAATGTACCACACACATAAAACCAGTGTTCTAGGCTGTCTTCCTTAGCGTATGTTTACCAAAATGCAAAATAAAAAGCATTTTAGACACTTTGCTACTTTCCGCTGTAACCCTATTACCACTGGGTGGTTTGTTTGGCCTGTTGCTTCTCTGATTAGTTTTAACTCTCACAAACCCTGAAAATCCTCATGGTGTGACAGCTTTAAAAAATAGCAAGATACTATCCGCGTGCATGGTAACCCCCTGTTCTTATACCCTTCACACCGTTCAGACGCAGTCATAGATACACTTACTCCTTTCATGTTTACCTCCCCAGCTGTATTTTTGTTCAAATATTTATTCACAGCTGCATAATAAATACACTTCGATTTGTACCTAAGTTTAGCAACTGTTGTAGTAACTGATTTTCATTATTTATGAAAGTCATTGACAGAATTCATTTCTGGTTCTGGCTGCAAAGAAACTTATAGCGACAATTTCATATGACCACGGCAATACAATAATTAACTGGCTCACTGAAACAAGTCAATGGCCAGGGCATTAACTCTTAAATAAATTTCAGGAATTATTTACACTTCTGTATTCACACTTCTGCAATTCTATTACTTTCAGATAGATAGGATTCTGTTCTTTTTTTATTATAAGCTTTAATTATGTTGTGTATTTTTATGTTAAATGACTAATTTTGGAGAAATTAGGATGCCTGTTCAATTCAAAAATTGAATGTGTGTGTTCTGATTTGTTCCTGGAGCTATGAAATAACTGTGGCTAAGGTGGAAAACCATTATAGGTATAGGCATGCAAATGAGCTTGCCAAGTGTCTATATATCATAAAATGTCTTAGATCTATGGACATAAAAGTAGGATGAAGACACAGCCATTAAAAAGGCAGTCATTTTTGAGTGTCACATAATTTAGGCACTTTAAGTTATTGAAGTGTCATGAGTTTATTGCACCTAATTTATTAATACAATCATTTGGGATTCACTTCTGTCTCTTGCTGTGCCCCAAAACAGAGGCTAAAAGTCTGTTTAAAATGCACAGTCTCTGCTTCAGCTGTAAAAGCCTAAAATGTTTCTGAAAATATGGAGGCGTGAAAAATAACAACTTCAGTGTAATCCTTGCAGGTAACGGGTGGTGTTTGGTTATATGTGTGTATTAAAGTAGGCCAGAGAGATCCAATAAAAACCAAGTGAGTTTGGTTCCCATTTAGTTTTTCCACTGCCACGCTAGGTGACATCTGTATGGGGAAAACAGCCTGTTGCTTTGGCCTCTAACCAGGGTGGGCGGGGGGGAAAAAAAAAAAGTCTGACAAACACCTTGTTACTGCTTTCACACTTTGAAAACCTAAAAAAAAAAAACAAACCCACCCCAAAATTGTCATTTATTTTTAATCCTTTCATGTGCTGAATTGGCTTTTCTTAGTTTGCAAGTTCTGTTCTGTTTCTTTCCACCCCAGGAGCATTTTTGATGTGTTTAAGCAGTTGACAAAATAGTGCTAAGGTGTAGTATGAATGAAAGGGGCACCACAGAGAGCTAGAGACAAAAGAATCCATTTGATTGTAAAACCTGCAGAGTTTTGACAAAACACGTTGTGCGATACCTGAGATAATTATACTCTTTGTAAAGAGTTTTTACTTTTAGGTTCTTTTTTTTTTTTTAAAAAAAAAAAAAACAACAACCAAACAAATAAAGAAATCTCACCTTTTTGTTATCTGTTTTTTCCCCTAATCAGGACAGAATTTTACCCTAAGGCAGTTAGGAGTTTGTGAACCAGCAACGCGCCGAGGACTGACATTTTGTGCGGAAATGGGGCTCCCCCACAGAGGTTACTCTATCAGTGCAGGGTCAGATGCTGATACTGAAAATGAAGGAGTGATGTCTCCAGAGCATGCCATGAGACTTTGGGGCAGGGGGGTCAAATCGGGGCGCAGTTCCTGTCTGTCGAGCCGTTCCAACTCAGCCCTCACTCTGACTGATACCGAACACGAAAACAAGTCCGACAGTGAAAATGGTAAGTTCTTATGCATATGCCCATATATAAATCAATGTTTTATTTGCTGTTTTGGTTGACACTCAATAATTTTAAATCATTAAAGGAATGGCCTTGAATTACTTACCCTTTTTTTTTCTTCCTCTTCCCAGAAAAGTCAATATTCAATATCAGTCCTAACTAATGCAAGCTTTTGATGTGATGTTTTAGCTGTAATTGTGAAAGAGTTTAATCACAAAAAAGATTAACTCTGTTTTCTCTCAGGCCATGTCACCTGTTACCCTTTGGGGAGCAGCTAAGTGGTGATAAAGTTGATCCCCAAGGGCAGCCTGAAATCAAAGGTTTCTTTCTAAACTTTTCTTCAAGACGTCTTGGAGAAGTTGTAGAATTGTAGAATGGATGAATGAACGCAAATAATAGCTTATTAACAGGGTGTATGTGATTGGAAAACAAATCTGATCGTGCTTAAAACTTCATAGTTGATGAAAGCAATTGGAATTGTGGTGAAGAGGGACATGTGGCCTTTGATGTGCCTGTGGGACTGGATTACTGTGCAATTAAAATTGTGGAAAAAAATAAAATAAAATCTGAACATCACCTTTGTAGGATGGTGGGGTATGACCATTGTATATTTAGGCTTAGTGTTTAAATGAAAAGAGGTTAATACAATTCAGTGATTCATTTTTGAAGCTTTTCAGGTTTTTTTTCCTCCTCTTGAGGTTAGGAACAGAACCTGATGTGGTGTTAAATGCTAAATGCACAAATCTTAGAAAACACTTTATCTTTAACTTCTTTTTATTTGCAGAAGATTTTCAGCTTTACTAAAATTAAAATGATTGTTCTATTAACTTCATGACTTCCTATATGACAAATGCAAGAAAAGAATAAAGAAAAATGAGTAAAGATGAAAATTACTGATGGCTGTTGCCTGCAAGTCTACACGTCATTTTATTAATAAATCTCTCTTGCTCGGCTGTACAAAAGTCAGAGCCATTTTATTTCTATACTCTGGTGATAGCTGTTACACGTTGTGAGAAACATCAATGCGGGTGTGTATGTATGGTAATCCTTGAAAAAAACCAGCCCTGCCCCCAAAAAACAACAAAAAAACAAACAACCCAACAAACCCTGCACTTTTATTTTAAACTACAAGCAATAGGGTTTAGTCCTATCTATTTATTATTTTAACTTCTGTTTGAGAAGACAAAACCAAAGCTGTATTTTGGTATTATTCATACTTGTTGTCTTTCCTCCGGTGGCTGATTCTAACTGAAGATGCCTGTGCAAGACGAATGTCGCAGATGGGATCCTCCTTTTTTATGTTGGACTTAACGCTGCGTGGTACCTGAGGAGACAGCTCTCAGTGTTCGCAGGGGTCTTGTCTCATGCTTGGAAAACTTGTTTTGAGTCAGAGGCACGTTTTGAAAGAGGAGGACAGGAATACTTGCCTATTTCCTTTTAGCGGTGGGAGTTTCTGTTGGATGACTCTTGATGGCAGCTTTGCAGTCTAGAGTAAGTTGTTGAGCAGTCCTGTGATTTTCCTTTTGAAAGGTCTGTGATGAAACAGATACTAGGCTTTTTTAAAACCCTACATTAATATGAAAATACTGAAAATACAGATGTATATATACATGCACGCACACACGCAATTTCCTTATGGGAAAGTCACCTCCAAACAGGTGACTGCTTCAGTAGTACGCTAGGTTTAGTATACTTTTTTATAAACTTGATATTCACAATTTTTAAAAAAGCAAAATGTCTGATTATGGTATGCCAAAACCTCCTCCACGAGCTTAGAGTTTTGTTTTATTTTTTTCATGTGAGAGAAGATTGTGAATTTGTTAGAAAAGACATTACTCTGTGCTGGTTAAAATTATGCAAGGAATGTCTGATGTTTGATACAACTTCAAAGAAGAGTTTAGTCACTAAAAAGGATTACAGTTGATTTATCTATTGATAGGGAGGCCAGCAGTCCAGCTTAAGTAGGTACTGGGACCGCTGTGCGGTTAATGAAATTTTGATGGCTTGAGAGTCCCCTAGGGTTATGAAACATATATAACTCAGACCATGTCATGGGTCACTGTTTCAGTGGATATGTTATGGAAGTGGTGGAAAGCTTAATCTTCTTTGGTATTTTTCTCGGCGTTTTTGTTTCCACTGAACATGGACGATTTGACTGAGAAATGATTTTATACACATTGGAATTCAGCATGTTAAATGCTCACAGTAGAACAGAAAATATAATTTAAAGCCAGGGAAGCCATATCATCCTGGCAGGTACAGGTACTCTAATCAAAGGACCAAACTGCAGGTGTGAGTTTTGTTAATTAATGGCCTGAAGTTAATAGCTGTGCCAGTATACTGTTAAAATCTGACAAATCTGATAAAGCTTTGAAACCAAAATTACCAGTTATGACGAGTCCTCTGCACTGACTCCCCCTTTGCTGTGGGTGAAAGCCTCCTGCAGTTTGATGGAACCGTTGTACAGGTAAATGCATTTCTGTGCAGCGTGTTTACCTCTAAGGTAGATAAGGAGTTGGAAGTTACGATGAGCAAAACACACCACCAGATGATGCTTTCCTCACCTGAAGGCCTCAGTTCTTGAGCAATCTCACTGTTCGCCCGGTAAAACTATTCACTGTTTAAATAGTCCATTACCATAAGCAGACCTGATTGGAGTTAATGGGACTATTCACAGTGATGAGAACTGTGACTTACCCTGCAGGTTTATGAACTCAGGATCTGTTGAATGTACTTAGGGTTTTCTTCCTCGCCAGTTAGGCGAGAAGAAAAGCTTGGCATCTAGAACATTTCCTCTCCTTCCTTGTAACCGTTGTGTGTATTGCTCTTCTGAAATAGTTGTGGATTGCATATCCCTCAGGAAGGCAAAACTCAAGCTTCTGTTGCACAATTACAATGAATGAGTGGGAACAGTTTGTTGAAGATACTAACTTTTATTTGTTGAGGTCTCAACATTATGTTTCTAAGGTCCTACAAAAGCAACCTAAATTTGTGAATAATATTGGAAGGTTTACAAGTTTCTTTAAACAAATAATGTTGCACATGATTAAGTTGCAAAATTTAAAATATACTAATAACATACCATGAATACCAGCTGTTTTTTTAAAAAAAATTTAAGTAGTTTGTTATTTTTTTTCTTTTAGAAAACAAACTATTTATCAAACATAGGATTTGTATATGTATCCTCATGTCAAAGTTTAGGTTACTGCTCAGTAAATCATTCTGAAGAGAAAGACTTTTCTTTGAGCTCATTCACGTTCCATATATGACTCTTGGCATCGTATTCCGAGAGATTTGTCACGTCAGCCTCCCTGAAGGAGGACCTGCATCTGTTAGTCTGGGCAACCTACCAGTGTCACGTACAGTATGATGTATCAGTTGGAGCACACTGAGCGTGCATGTGTTTCTTCAGGTTTTCTTCTCCATTCTCATTGCAAATTATTTCATAAGCACTGCATCGAGAAATTTATGTAATTGTTCTAGGAGTTGTGACTTTGAAACGCAAACAACCTGTCTTTTACATGCTTGCTACTAACTTTGTGTTGTTAAGTTCTGAGATTGCTAAAGCTTGTTTTTTAAACTTAATAAATATTCCAGCAGAGTATGAGCTAGAAATTGTAGTTGGGCTTCAGATGGCACCTCAGCTTAAAGGGTCAATATATTTTTAAGGTATCTTAGAATCTACTTACTTATTTAAACTATTTTTAAATTCAGTAAACTTCAATCCCTGCCTTCATGAGACATCAGAAAGCTAGTAAGTAAAACGTCAAAGTTAATTGAGTAAGTTATTCTTGAAGGCCAGCTCCTTTTATTTATTACATTTATAATATATATAAATAAATTTATTTCTTTATTGTAATGTTATGTAACCAGTTTTGTGTGCACTTTTTGTGCCGGCCTGAAATTCAGGCTGTGGCAATGACTGTGACTTGAAAGTCACTCGTTTTAAGACTGAAGCAAGTCCATGCCCCATTCTGTCCCTTTGGAAGCAGTGTCACCAGTGCTTCTGGAACAGAGTTGGGCGCTCTGGATAGATGTGTGCCTGTAGGTGACTCCACTCAGCCACAAAGACTGGCTGGGTGTACAGAAAAGAGTTCTGGGGGCACTAAATGTGGGGGGTTATTTTCTTGGTGAAAGTTCTGCACTGATGGGGGTTTGTTACGAGACCGGAGGTGATCAGGATGTAGCAAAATAAAAAGAAAGGGGGAGAGGAGTATGAGCTCATGGCCTCAGGCAGTTGTTCTGAATTGGTTAGATAAATGATTTGAAACTTGAACCCATTTTTCACAGGTACAGAAAAGTAGATCTTGCTGGTAGAATGTTCATTGCTGAGAATTTCTGTAAAGAGAAAATACCGCTTTATCAGCTGTGTGGGCACCTGCTTGCTTCCTCTCCAACTTCAGACGGTTTTTGAAGATAGCATTCTTGTGAACCTAATACTCTCTTGTGCTTCCAGAATGGTGAATTTACTGGCATTCAGATCTCTGAAAACCAAGAAATACGTTGGTAAGATACTTGTCAAGACATTTTAAATCTGTTCTCTCTAACCCAGTATATCGTATACTTGAACTCTGCATTCTTAAATAATGCACATCCTTCAGGAAGCAGTGTTACGCATTCTCACCTGTTTAACATCCTTCTTTATGCTAAGGCGAAACTTGACTTAGATGAGCTCTACTGAGTAGGAGCTGCTTGATACCTGCTAGCCAAATGCTGAGCCTACTGATCAAAACCAGCCACATAGCTGATGAATTAATGTTCATCTTAGTGCCATACCACCATTTACAGCTGCTTCATTCTTTCCCCCAGTATTCCATCTAGCAATTATCTACCCTTCATTAAGCATGCCAATATCTCTTAAATCCTGCTTTGCTGCTGAGAAATTTCATGACCAGGAAATCAGTCTTGTTTTATTGTTGACAGAAGTCAGCTCTGAAATAGTATTTAGTATCTAAAAAGGCATATGAATTTTTCTTTGGTTACAGACATGTGGAACAGAAATCCCTACATGAAAGTAGGCATCTCTGGTTTTCTGCAGTATTATCACAAGTTTTCTGTAGTTATGCCAGTTTTCAGATTTTGTTATGTTATGATTGTAGTTCAGTGGATATGTTTTAATAAATCTTGTTAGCGTTCACTGTTGATGAAATAGAAAACATGTTGATGTTTCCTTTGGCTAATGGTAGCCAAGGAAGGAACAGCTGGGCTGAGCTTTTTCCAGTAACTTTTTGAGATCTCCTGGATTTCAGAGTTTTAAATGTCACTGAACTTGCTGTTGAGAAAAGGCATGAGATTGCAAAGGGCCATCTTAATGATGTTTTCATGATAGGAGTCTGGTACAGAACATCTGGCCAGAGGATGAAGCTCTTTGGAAACACTTTAACAAATCTTCTGATGCACAGGAGCTGTAGGCTTAACAACAGCTGACAGCAATAAAATTAGGATTGGGATATGTAAAGAAAAACAAATCTCAAGAAGAAAATTTCAGAGAATTCACTCTTGGCTGTTAAGCCTATAAATCCTTCTAACGTTAAGGATTGGTGAAAGAGTTGTTTAAAGACCAGCTGTAATAGCTTAGGATTTCTCCAGAGATCTGAATTTCAAGAAAGAACCATGCAGAAAATGCAGGGAAGGTCAAATTTCTGAGGAGCTTACAGAGATGTAATTGGGAAGGTCAAGGCGTACAAATAAAGTTGAGATGTAATCAGCAAAAAAGTGAAGAGCTGTACAGAAACATGAATGCTAAGAAAAGGGAAAAGAGTGGGTTGATTTATCACTTAACAGTGAAGGAAGACTGGTAATATATTGTTGATACGTTTTCATCTGGTTGGTTTGGTTTTCAGCATTTTCTAACTGAGTAACTGATCACAGAGCTTACATTTATACTATTAAAAGCTTAGAGATTACTTCGGTAAATAAAATTTGTCCTGCATGTATAGAGTGTCTACAGCCTCTGGGCATTTTATGACTCGTGTCTGAGAAGTCCGTGTTGATGGATATGGTTCTGGAAGGAAGAACCAAGAAGAACAACTTCAGAAGAGACAAAGAGGAGGAAGAACCTGCCTAATCAGTTAGACAGGAAACATCTTAAAAAAAAAAATAAATGTAAAAGGTTTACGCTTTATGACAATAAGCATGTGTTTGTACTAAATGAGTCTTGTCAAGCTATAATTATTTCTTTCTGTGATAGTGTAAGCCACTCCTTGATAAGGAAAAAGGAGCAGATGCTAACAGTAATAGGTACTTCGATATTAGTAAGGTTTCTGACACTGCCTTGCCCCTGGCACACTCATAAATAGAGACAGAGGGTCTAGGTTGGTTTTTGCAAGGTAAACGTACAACTTACTAATAATCATTCTTTATGGATTTTTTCCAGAATTTAATGAACTAGCAAGTTGAATCAAATAATACTCCTCATAGTGTGTCATGATTTTCTTAATGACTTGGATAATGCAAATAGAATGTTGTAACTTGGAAAGAATGACATGTGCTTTGTAGGACAGAACGAAAGCTGGAGAAATAATTCCACATGAAAAAATGTCCAGTAAATAGAAGTGCGAAGACCTACATTTAAGTGAAAATAATCAAATTTCCCAAATGTGAGAAAAACAAGTGGCTGAATCACAGTCCTTTAGAAAATGATAGAATAATTCATCTTAGAAGAGACCTTTTAAGGTCATGTGGTTCAACTCTGCTTAGAGCTGGACTAACGTTAATTTAGGTGAGATTGCTCAAGGCCTTTTTCAGCTGGGTCTTGAAAATTTACAAGAAGAGAGTTTCCACATCATCTCTGGGCAACTGTACCGGTGCTTAATCAACTTCATTGTGAATTTTTTTTCCCCTTTATATCTAGTTGGTTTCCCTTGTTTCAGTGATGACTTCTGCCTTGGGTAGCAGAAGACCAAACTTAGATTTCCACCTTTTGCCTTTTCCAGACTCACTCAGCTTCAGCTTGAGTTGTGTGTTTCAGCAGTCCAACCATCACGGTCAGCCTCCGCTGGATTCATTCCAGTTTGTCAGTGCTGTGTGAGTGCTGGCAAGCTCCAAACGGAACGTTGTACTCCAGATGCGGTCTTCAAATGCTGAATAAAAGGGACTAATCACTTCCCAGGGTATGCTGGCTCCACTCTTCTGAATACAAACCAGTATGTGGTTAGGGCATACTGTTGAAAGAGCACACTGCTGGAAGTTGTTGTCCACGTTGACTCCTCAGGTCCTTTACTACAAAGCTGCTTTCCGTTGGACTCCCAGCTAGTCGTGTTAGATGGGGTTATTCTGCCTTTGGAATTCATGAGGGTTTTTTCAGCCAATTCTTAACAGCCTGTTGAGATGCCTTTGAAAGGCAATCCTGCCCTGCAGTGTCTTGATGACTCTCTCCAGCTTGGTGTGATCCACAGGCTTGCCGGGGGCACATTCCATCCTATTCATTCTCAATATGTTAAATGTAGTACAGACATAAACCAGCATCAGCCCCAATATTAGCCCTGAGGAATTCCATGAATATTGGCCAACAGTTGGTCTTCACGCTACGAAACACTGTTCTTTCAGCCTCTTCATACAACCCGTGTCCCACAAACTGCACTTCGTAGCTCACCCAGCTGGTCTCTCCCTCTCTCCAGCTTGGGTACCAGGGTACTGTGGGAGACCATGTTGAAAGCCTTGCTAAAGTCAAGGAAAACGGCATCCGCTGTGCTCTCTTCATCTGCTGAGACAATTACCTGTTCATAGAAATCAGTCGGGTAGTTCGGGTATAATTTGCCTTCGGTAAATACACGTTAGCTGTTCTCATTCGCTTTCTTTTCCCAGAGGCCTATCCAGGCACACCAAGGATAACTGCTGCAGTATTTGTTCCATAATTTTCCCTGGGAGAGTGGGGTGAGGCTGACCGCCTCTACTTTCCCATATACTCCTTGCCCTTCTTGAAGGGTAACATGACCTTTATCTTCTAAAAAGTCATCAGGAACCTTCCTCCGTTGCTTTGAAGGAAGCACAGAGCGGCCTTTCAGTGACGTTGGTCAGCTCTGCCGGCAGCTGTGGATGCCTCCTGTCTGGTCCTCTGGATTTAGGTATGCCCAGCTTGTGTAAGTGGTACCGAACGTGTTGCTCTTCCTCTGCAATGGCTGAGCTTTGGCTTCCCTACCCCCTGTCCTGCATGTCCGGGAGATGTATCTGCGTTGCTCCTGGGCAGCCGTTAGCTGAAGTTCATTATTTTTTTTTGTTGTTTTCATAGTTATTTGTCAAGGGTGGGGTTGGGGTGTGCAAACTAAGTACCACACGGGCCTCTCCCGTGCACAGACACACACACTGGCCGGGTGGGGAGGAGACCTGGAAAAAAAGTAAAACCTGTGGGTTGAGATAAGAACAGTTTAATAATTGAAATAAAATATAATGGTAATAATAATGTAGTGGAAAGAGAGACAACAATAAGAGAGGAATAAAGCCCAAGAAAGGTGATGCACAATACAAGCGCTTACCAACCACTTACCGATGCCCAGCCAGTCTCCAAGCAGCGATCGGTACCTCTTGGCCACCCCCACCCCCATTATATACTGAGCATGATGTTCTACAGTGTGGAATATCCTTTTGGCTGGTCGGGGCAGATGTGCTGGCTGTATCCCCTCCCGGCTTCTTGTGCCCCTGCTCACTGGCAGGGCATGGGAAACTGAAGAGTCCTGGACTTAGAGTAGGCACTACTTAGCAACAGCTAAACCATCGGTGCGTTATCGACATTATTCTTATACTAAATCCAAAGCACAGCACTGTACCAGCTACTAGGGAGAAAATTAACTCTATCCCAGGCAAAACCAGGACACTGTACTATGTGAGGGTTTCTTCTATAACCTTATCAGTTGTCTGTGTACGGTGCTAGTGAAATAATACTACTGCATTCAGCAGTGCTCAGACAGAAATACTGCGTCTCTGACTGGTTTGGGGACTACGTTTTGAGGAAAATACCAGCCAGCTGGAGGCCTAGAGGAAGCGTAATGAGAATGAGCAGAAGTTTTTAAACACACAAGGGTAAAAGAGTTTGGGCGAATTCAGACTGTCGTGCCTAACATGTTCTGTCTAGGTATTGCTGCTGCTGAGACAATGGCATTCCAAGGATAACTCAGTGAAAGAGATTGCTGGCGACCATGTGAATATTTCATAGCCTAATGTATTTTTCAAAACAATTCTGAAATGTTGGTGCAGTTCCTGTCACTCTTGATTTGTGGGAGAGGATGGACAAAAGAAATTCTTCACTTCCTTTCTGGTTTTGTTTTCTGTGCGTCAGTTGTGTTATTTAACCCAAAAATTAATGAGCAGGAAGAGTGCTGAGAAAATGAGGGCTATAAAACCATTGCTCTGCAATTTACTGTAATATTAATATTCATGTCTTGTTTTTTTCTTCTAATTGGAAATGGTTAACTTTTCATTGATCACTTTTTTTTTCTCCTCATTTTGAGTTTGATATAAAAATATTGCTCTTCAGTCCCCCTAAACAAAATGTGTTCTTCTGGACGTGCTTGCACAAGGAAATGTTAAAGAAAATGGCTCTTTTTCATTTACGTTGTGTTTTAATTGTGAGGTGGCCATGAAAGCAAAGCATATTTTGCAAATCTGTAAACTGATGATCTCTGCTGTTTTCATTTGGAATGTGGTTTTGATGTCCTTGAAAAATCACAGTGGTAGCAGTAAATTGTTTTAATTAATGAATTAGAGAGCAACAGATTTGCTGAATCAGGTTTATTGACGTAATTATCACTGGAATAAAAATGACAGAAGAAAAAAATCTGTCAGAGCTGTGAGATTATTTGGTTTGCTGTCATTTGAAAGCAAGTTTCTTGGTCACCACTTCCTCCTTCTCCTATATAGTTCTGTCGATATAGGAGCGTGTATGTACATAATACAAATATATGCACATACATTTATATATTCATTAGACATATTAATGGTAGAGTCCAAATAATACCAGTTTTGTATAAAGAGCAGGCTTATTCATAGTGAGGTGTTTTAAAGGTGTTTGTTAAGCTTCACCTTGATTTTTAATTTGAAATAAGATTTTAATTGCATTTACTTGTATAATTATATATGTCATATTGAGAAATAATCTAATAATGATTTCAACTTTAAAGTAAATATAGGCTGTGCTTTTGTCAGAGTATCAGTAATAATTACAGATGACAGCCTTTGTGTGCTGGTCAAATAACAACTGTAGAAAATTTGTCAAGATGAAGGGGTTTTTACAAAAAGCTGCAAAGAAGCTTTTGGAATAGACAGTTCTTTAAAACTAAATCTTATTAAACCCATATAAAGATTTACTTCATTTTCTGGATAAAAAATCCTATTTCTCTGATTCAGATGAGAATTCAGTCTAAAATTAAGTTTCAAGTCAAATTTGAAAACTAATTCCTTTTACAACTATTAAAACTGTGGATTGAAATCATCAATGTTTTTTGGTCTACAGAATGTGCTGCCTGATTTGTTGGCAAAATTTGAGCTTTTTTTCTTGATTTAAGGTGGGAAGAAGATGAAGTCTCAAATCTTACGAAGACAAATGCTTGTTAAGAAGCTGTTGTTTTGATTTTTAGCCCACACACCGCCCCCCCCCCCCCCCCCCTCCATTCAGTATACCATTTTAATTCTAATTTATATACGTTTTGTGTTTGGTTATCTGTTGTCTTCGTGTGTATTTTGTAGAGGAGAAGTGGCATGGGTTTGGCACACCGAAACTGAAGAGAATAATACTGGGTTTTTTTCACTCCACATTTGAAGCCTTTCAGTGGGAAGGGCCTTTGACACCTGCTGCCATCATTGTGGGTTAGCCCAGGTTTCTGTATAGTACGTGGAAATTTGCAAAATACTTTTTTTTATTATTACTATTTTTAATTTCATGATTGTGAACCCACAGCATCAAGTTAGGAAAGCTGAGGGGGACCAATGTAAATGAATTATAGATGAAATTATGAATATGTAAATGGTTAATAGGCCTGTATCTCGTATCTTCTATAAGAACGTCCATAATAGATAACAGTTTTCTTGGAGTGTGAAGACTCTGTGCAGCTCCCGTGCCAGGCCTGTGCTGCTGCTGGCAAATCCCTCCCTGGGGTACCGTGGCAGCTGACGAGGTATGTCTGAGACAAAATGTGAGCGTTTTCACCTCTGGTGCAGTATTCACAGCAGAAAAAGAAGCAACTGACCCTCGAAACCCTGGTTCTGGATTGCCAGGCCACAACAGAGTAAAGGCTGGCAACAGACTGATTTCTCTGGTTGACTACATCACGATTCCTTTTTGTCCTTTGTGGTGAAATTAGATGCATAAATGTGTGTATACGGCCATGTATGCATATACATGGCTATCCTTACAAGACTTTTTTCTTAAACAGTTTTATTTTCACGGTTTATATACATATGCACAGATTAAACGTACAGTGCTGAAGACCAGTTTCTTCTTCTTCAAATGACCTAGAAGCTTTAAAGCATTTACATGGTGAATCCATGTGCAGTCATGAGCATAGGCAAAGGAAGGTTATTCTGATGTTATACACTCTGCCACTAACCTACTCTATGCTGGAGAAAGAGATCAGTTTTTTAATTTCTGTCATCCCCCCAGCTGCTGGGGTCTTATAAACGTAATAGTTCTATGAACTGCTTTATCGTTAGAAATAAAATGTAAAACTGCTGTTGACTGATGTTATGGAGTCTCGGTCTGCACCTATGGCAGACAGTCTAAAGAATTTGGGTTGCTTTATCTCTGTAGAAAACTGGAATTCCTTTTCTAGTGGGTTCTGCTGAACCAAACTGTATAGGTCACTTGCGCAATTCAAAGAAAAATAGCAGAAACGAGAAGGCATAAGATCCTTTTTGGCAAAAGTTAGTTCTCAGAGAAGGTTTCAGAGTTGTCTTTGCTGCCTGCTGCTGAAGGTGGATACTGAATATATCAAGATAGTTTATAATCTTTGAAGTTCTTTTGAATATTCAAAGTTTCCGAGATACCTAGGTCAGAATGACTTTGAAGGGAACGGCCTCTATCATCACTGGTTAAATGGCTAGTATCCAGTCTCCTTGCATGTGGCGTTAACCAGCATTGTTCAAGCTGCTGAGTTCTTCGTTGCGTGATTGCTGCATGTTCTGTAAGGAGATTTATTTAAAATTGCCTAAAAGCTGCACTCAGTGGGGAATTCTGCTGCTCGTTCCCTCAACTACTTTAGCTGCAGAGAACGTATGACGTCTTTTTCATTAACTGTTTTTGCTGCTTGTTTGCTTTCAATGGAGCTCTAGGAGATTGTTATATTGTTTTGTAAACTCAATATTGCTGGGTCCTGGCTGCTTATGGCAACTAAGATGAGATTAGATGCTTTTGTTAACAGGCCCCAGACTTTAAATTTATAGGGACTAGGCACCATCTGCTCTCAATTAAAGGTCCTGAGCTCTGAAATTAATTCCTTCCATTGGTCCATTAGACTCAATCTTTTGACCTGAAGTCATGATAAGGTTATATTAGCCTTTTGAGCCTTGGAAAAGTGAGGAGTTCACGCAGGGACAGTACTGGATATTCTTTTTAGTCCTTGTATCAGTGTAGTTAGAAGGCAGAAAGTAACAATTGTTTTTCCATTTTACAGGTAGAGTGAGATTATTTTATTTTTTTAAAAGGCCCTGGAGATTTAGAGCTCACATCCTCATGAGTTGTAATAGGACTTGGGCTCCTAAATCATATGAGCGCTATTGAAAAATCTTTCCCAGAGAAATCAAATTAATATAGAGAATGTTGACTAAATTCACAGAAAGACTCGATATAGGAGTGGGTTGAGTGTAGAAATCCGTTGTTCCCAGGCTCCCATTTGCTCGTTAGATTAGGTGTATTTTGCCTCAGCTGGCTTTCATTGATTCAGTCTGCAGCTGCAAAATGATGAGGGATCTTACCAGAAATCCTGGCCCTATAATTGTTCTGCCAGGGCTTTTGCTGAATTTACATCTGTCCTGTGGTGTGTAGATGTTGCACAGAAGAAATGGACAGATGGACAAATTGGTTCACATTTCTGTGATTGTAACAGACACACACACACACACACCACCCCTTCTAATTTCCTTTTTGTATTTAACTGAAAATTGAGGTTTGCTCTGTGAAAATACAGCAGGGAATACTGTGGAGTTGGGAGAACCTATAGCCGCAATCTTTTTAGTTCCAAAAGAGAAGCTCTAAGATGCCAAGGTCTGGGCTGGTTGTTTAATTTTAACAGCACTTCCTCGTGTGAAAATGTATTTTAAAGGTTGCAGGATCTGATAGTTCCTCAGCAGCCTTTGGTTTAATTTATACAGTGCTGGTAATTTTCTGGAAGACCGTTTGTGAGGGTATTGGTTTTGGAACAAGAATCTCTTCAGTGTCTTAGGAGTATTCCTGTCTTACCCCGAAATGCAGTTTATCAGAATGTTTTGGGATCTGCTGGCAATTAGGTTGTGAGTAGAAATAAGCAAGGAGAGAGTTCATGTCTAGTAATTTCCATGACATAAAAAATACAGCAGTGTTTGACTTCATAGAAGGAGCCAAGTCGAAGTGAAAGCCTTCTCAGCATGGAAGGCACGACTTGTGACTGCTTCACCGAAGTGTTGCTTGTTGGCGACCTGTCAGCCAGAGGTTAAACTCAGGGATTCAGGTTTTTATTCGTCTTTCTCAATATTTTCCTGAAGTTCCTCTAACTCTCTGACCAGCTCATAAATTTCTTATTCACAGGGCAGTGGGGATACTCACCTGCTCCCGGAGCTGCAGAGGTTTATACCTTTCAAGGCTGATGGCAGTGCCATTTCTTTCTACCACCTTGACGCTGCCAAGGCAGTTTGATGTAGTTGTGTCGTTCCTCCGTTGTTTTTTAGGTTGCCAGAAGATGGCCATACCTGCCAGCCGAGCCCTATAACTACTGCCTGGAAAAGGCTGAAATACTTTTTCACGTCTATGGGGAAAACCACTCTTCTTGCTATTCTGGCAGTTACAGTTCTTGTTTCCAGCAAGGCCAAGTCTCAAGCAGACAAGAACCTGTTGTCTTTAAAAAGTGGGTTTCACTGCAATCTACGTGTAGCCACGTATCGACTTCTTAATTGGGTTCATAAACAGCTATGTAAAAATATTTTTGTCTGCTGCCTGCAATGAGGAGCTCATAAAGTTTAACAACTTGGAAGATAGCTATTTTTCAGCATTACCTAAAATAGAATAATGTTGGAGTCCCTGTGACACTAGGTGGTATTTGTCAAGTGTGGTTTAGATGGCTCTGTGACACGTATATACATTTCAAAACTCAGTTTTAGTTGTTACAAATGCCCAGCTACGTTTTTTACAAGGCAGGTTAGAGTTCTTACTTTTTTTTTTTTTTTTTTCAGATGTAACATATATAAAACTACTAAGTGAACCTACCCACAAAAATGCTGGTGTCCACTTTGCGTACATTAATAACATTCTCCTTATCCAGAGAGTCACCTTTGCGCTTCTGGGACTTGGGGAACACATTTAAACAGCCATAACAACATTAAAAATAGGGTAACAGAGTCTGTGTACTTTCAGTTAGTAATCTGCTTTAAAAAAACACAAATTCATTTCTTTCTTGTTTTCTTACAAGTTCTTTGTTCTTTGCAGCATCAAATATATTGATTTTTATGAAAAAGTTAATCGGCTTACCTTTGTTCAGAGTGGATTTTTGTTCCTCTGATCAGCTCTACGCAATTGAATTTTTTCATCCTCTTTTCTGAGGAATTTCAGTGTTATGAAAAAAGTATTAAAGAGAATTCTGATAAATTATTCCTTTAAAAAAGAATCTACTGCAGTGCACTTTTTGTTGAGACTGGAGAGTTAATTGAACTCAAAAGATTGTTTTGTTTTCAATGAGAAAGTTATCTATGTTTGGTAAATACAGGAGACGGTGTCTCTTGGGGAACTGCATTACGTGGTTCCCTGCTGATTCTGGTTAACCCAGGATTCATAACATAAATTGGAAGTAACCATTCAGGTGACATGGTACTATTGATTATCTCTAAATCCAGTTTTCCTTGTGATTAAAAACATTTTAGAGTTTGAATACAGTATACTAAAAGATACAGAAGAAGATATTTTGCACTCGTATCCAAAAAAAGAAATGTTTCTGAATGTTTTTTATCGCGTTCTGTGGTTCTCCTTCTATAAAGCAATGGTTTTCCTCCCCAGAACCTATGAAAAAGCCAGAAAGCATAATGTATTTTTATGCAAAATATGTGATTAGTCTGGTTTGCCTTAAGAAAAAAACAATTTAAAAAATTATTATTGAAAAAAAACCACAAACTTTTCTTCCATTGTGGTCCTACTTTATTTGTCCTTGTTAAATCAAGCCTAACTTAATCTCTTATGAGCTGTTTGTGTGTCTGTATTACCTCAGGCTGTGCTCTCATCAGACTTCACAAGCTAAGTGGGCTTGAGTTTTGGATAGTCTGTGGAAATAATCAAAGAAAATGTACCATACTCCTGGATGTGATGATAATGGTTCATTATGTCCATTAAATTTAGTACGGAATCAGTGCTGAGTATTCTGCTGCGAGTTCAGGTTAGACTCAGTGTCCTGATAACTTGTAATTACTAAAGTGCAACTATTAGCTCAGCTGAATTTCAATCCCAGTGACTTTTGTTCTGCTTATTAGTTTCTTCTGAACTTTGCATGTGGGGAAACCTTCAGAGTATTTGCTTTGAATTCAGAGATTCAGCAGTGAAATCCTGATCTGGTCACTTATTTCCTGTCTCTGCATTTGCACGTTACTTCATCTTTCTGATTTTGTTTTCCTACTAATAAATGGGCATCATAATGCTTGTTTTCTGTCAAACTTCCTAACTCTGCCTTTTTTACCTTCTTGAACTAAATAATTTGAAAAGGATGGGTATCTTTTTTATATATATATGTATGTGTGTGCGTATATATATGTATGTAAAAAAAGAAAAGTACATTTGCAGTAACTTTTAAAAAAGCCTAACTTTTCTAAATTCAGAAGGGCTTCTGAATCCTGCAAATAACCTCAGTAAATTTTATCCAATTAAAATAAGTAGATTTTTGCATCCACCTTCTTTATCTCTGGTAATTTTCGATGAGATTGCTTGTAATTCATTTAGTAGTTTTACTGCAGCTTTAAGAAAGATGTGTGCTTTTGCATATTCCAATAAATGCAGGTAATTTTGTATGTTTTTAAAGTGTGTATCAAATTGGAAATGTGTTCTTTATCTACTTGTACGGGAGTAAAAAAGCAGAGAAGACATTACCGCCCTTTTTTTGGTTACATGCCACCTTCCATTATAGCAGACTACAGCTGAGCTAGTATTCTTGTCTAGGCTTTGGCTAAATTGCTACGAACTTCCTGAATTGATTTTTTGGATTTTTGATTATATCAGTATTCTTAGATCAAGTACTGACATTTTTCACACTCCTCTATAATACCATTTTTTTTATGTTTTTCCTTATCTGCTGTTCAGGGCTCTTCAGCCTGAGGCTTCAAATTCTATCCATTCAGTAACAGATTAATTCTCTTCTTTTTAGAAAATGGGCACAAGTGTCTCCATCTCCTGTTTTGGAGAGCTGCACGTACTGCCATGCTCAGGGTGCTTGATGTTTTCCAGTAGGATGCACAGAGCATGAGAGAGGAGGCGGAATCAGCTTTCTGGAGGTATCTGTATCGATCTCATCAGCTCTAAATGAAGCAATGGCCTTTCCTCCACCCCACTCCCATCCCACCAAAACCATGGGAACAGTTTGTCATCAGGCAGGCAAGCCAGACTGCATTCTTGCACAGTACAGGGAACTGCTGATTCTTGGAAACGGAGGCAGATGCTTGTACTTTGGGCATCATAGATGGGTGTGAGGAAGGAGCATGTTCAGCCACACAGAGGCATCGGATGGAGCTTTATTGCTTTGCTGCAGTGTTTGAGGGAAGAGAAGATGCCTCCAAATTCCAGCGGTGGCAGAAAGTCCAACATGGTTTGCATCTTAGCAGCCGTGTAGGGCTGAGATAGCTGAAGCAGCAGCTGGAACTGGAGCGCCTGCCGTTACATGTACCAGTCACGTGCTATCGCTGCTGCTCATTCATGTTTGCTCTCCCTCCCAGATTAGTCTGGCTGTGGTAGAGTAAGGAAATCTCTGCCCTGAAGTTGGTAGTTGGTACTGTGGAGAGCAAAGCCAGGACTGACAGCACAGGTAGCAGCCCTGTCTAGTCGTAGCATTGCCGCCTTCTGCTCTGCTCTCTGCTCTGACATCATGCTAGACATGATGTCTACCATGCTGTATTTTCTTCACAGTACCTTCCCAGGTCCTCCTCAGAGTCTACTGTAACGAGAAGTGGCCTTGTTCTCTTTGTTTAGGAGCTGTAGATGACGACAAAGCAGAACCCAAGAGAAAGTGGTTGTGTTTGAAGTATTTCCTTATTCTGAAATGTAGGATGGCTTTAGCCTGTCAGGTGTCTACATCTGAAGGAGATTCAAGGGATCCATAGGTTTCTGGTTAGCCCTTCTCGTTTTGGTGTTCTCATTCTTCAGAGTCTTTTGGTGCACAGCTTTTGAACTTGCAAGTCGTTTGGCCACCTTCCAAGCCTGCAAGAAGTATTCCATTTGCAATTTCACTGCATGGCCTGTAGCATGTGAATGAAAAGGTTTTCCACACAGCCAGGCATTGCTGTACATCTATCAGTTGTGGAAGCACGCTTGAGGAGGGACCAAATCCATATGCAGATCGACATCGTCAGAAGTCGCATAAAGCCTGCAGCATCAATTAGGATATCATGAAAGCAGTAATATATCAGCTCACACTATTGTAGATTATAGAGTTGGTTGGAGCCATGGCCTATCAGTTGATTAAAAAAAATTAAAAATGTAGTCCTATGAATGCAGGATGTGGATAGCTGGAGATCTTAAACCTTATGTGCGTATGTAATGATGCTTTTAAAACTTCACTCATAACAGCTACAGGTTTGGCTGGGGTTTGTGTGCTGCCTTTCCAGGTACCACCTGAACAGACTGATTTTTATGGATCAGACTAAATTCACGAAGCAAGATCCGGCTTGATGGCTGATCCCATGAACATGTGGAGATTCCTCTTTCTTTTCCTTGTTGTAACTATTCGCATCAAATATACCAGGCAGACTGAGTAACTTGTGGGTACAAGGGATGTGATGTTGGGATGAAATCAAATCACCTAGTCTTTCTTCCTGGTTTTGAAATTTGTCAGTGCTGTCCCACACAATGTTGTTCTGCAGCTCGTTTTTGTGCCTGCCTTCATAGAGTCAGTCCTGAAAAACAACACCCTTGAAAGCTAGAAGAACGTGACATTCATTCATCTCGTCTCTGCCAGGAAGCAGTCTGTCTCACAAGGAGATCTTATCATATAAACTCCCTATTTCCGTGGGTTCTGCAGTGATCTGGCATTTTCAAAGTAGTTAAACGATGACTTGGGAGCGGCTGCTGAAGGGGTTTGTGTAGGTGGTGTGACAGAGGGACGTACCTGTGAAAGATTCATTTGCCGCAGAAGAGAATACCAAATTCATAATTTCTACTTCATTTTGAATTGGCTTTATTGCCAGATACCATTGGTTTTTAGTCATCCTAAACTCATTTCTGTGTTTGGTTTTGTTTTTTTTTTTTTTCCTGATTGCCGGAGGAGCATCCAAGCTTAGCAGGGACGAGGCTGCAGGCTTATTGTTTCAAGTACCAGAGCTATCACCGGTTACCTCCTGTGCAAGCTTGTGTCCTATGCAGGGCATGTTCTTGCAGAGCCAAGGTCCCACCTGATGTGGTCATTGGGTCTTCTCTTGAATGTCAGCAGCTTGAGCACTACTAAGAGTTACTGTACCTTGCAGATTCAGGGAATCCCTTTGCAAAGCAGAAAGCGTGAGGATTTTTTCTACAAAGTGGAAGAATTTTACAAGCAAGATTCAGAATATTTGGATCCAAAGAGAGTTTCACTAATACAGAGCCTAGTCAGGCAGGGACCAAGTTTCATGTCTTTGTTTGCGGTGTTTGGTAATGAAACTCCAGTACCAGAGTTCCTTAGGAAACTCTCTCAAACAAAATTAGAGACAGCTGACTTGTGCAATACTGTGCATGTGTTCAGTGCTTTTTCTAAAGTTTCGCAGTTTTGAAGTAGCATACAAGATTAAGTTAAATATGAAGACAGTGGAGTTATTTTATTCCACTTTGGAATCAGTGAAGTATCACAGGTCTTGCTGCTTTCACTGGCAAAATGCAATTAAAATCAGTAAACATATAGCTAGATTTGAAATACATCAGCTTAAAGCCTTTGTGCTGAACAACTTGCAACTAGAAGTCTTTAAAGTAGGCAATAGACTATGAAAAGGCTAAACAAACTGCTGACTAAATTCATTCAGAAACTAAATTACTCAACAGTATCCGATACACATCGCCATAGCATGAATTTTCATCTAGCAACTCTTCTGAGGAGTGTTTTGTACAATTGCTGTAACTTGAATAGTAAGAACTAGATTATTAATTCTTATTTCAAACCAGTCTGCAGTATCTGCAGACATTGGATATGCGTACCTTCAAGTCCCTGGCTTTAGTAAATGGAAAGAAAAATATTCACATATGTAAATGTGATTGTGTGCAAAAAACTGTCAGACTGTAGCCTGTATGGCCGTTGCATGATTGCATGCTTCATAGAAACGCAAATACAGAATCATAGAATTATTTAGGTTGGAAAAGACATTTGAGATCCTCAAGTCCAACCGTTAACCCAGCACTGCCATAAACCAGGTCCCCAAGCACCGCATCCACATGTTTTTTAAATACCTCCAGGGATGGTGATTCTGCCACCTCCCTTGGGTGTTGATCCCTGTTCCAATGCTTCAACACCCTTTCAGTGAAAAAATTGTCCTAATATCCAACCTAAACCTCCCCTGGTGTAACCGGAGGCCGTTTCCTCTTATCTTGTTGCTTGTTACGTGGGAGAAGAGACCGACCCCCAGCTGCCCACAGCCCCTTTCAGGCAGTTGTAGAGAGCAATAAGGGCCCCCCTGAGCCTCCCCCTCTCCAGGCTGAACACCCCCAGTTCCCTCAGCCGCTCTTCAATATGAATCCTAAGATATGGAGAATACCTGAAGGGTATTAAAAATTGGTATCTACACGTTGTTTAATTCAAAGAACCGTAATAGAAATTATCTTGTCTTCAGAACAATATTCAAGTATCATGCTATTGTATTTAAGGAATTTTAGTTGAAAAGCTTTACAGAAAGCATTTCAATATGTCTATGCATATATTAAAAACTTAATATTGAAGAATACATCAAGGAGTAAAAAAGTTACTTAAGCACTCCCCTGTGCTGCGATTAATTTGTATATTATCAAGGTCTTTATTATGAATGCAGTTCCTAATGTAGGCCTGTAATAAACAGAGTGTAATTGAATTTTCAATATTTTGCCACCAGGGAGTAATTTTCTTACAAGACCTCTGCTCCATCTTCTGGCTAATTGTCAGCAGTTACTCAGTATTACTGCATTAATGTCACCAAACAGTGAAAACAGGAGCTACCTGATTCCATTACATGTAAGGATGTGTAATTCCAACCCTTGTCTGTTTACCGATTTTGAGTTGTGCACCGTTATCACTTGCACCTTCATTAACAGTGTGAAGTTTTTTGAAAATACAGGCTTGGAGACAAACCAGACTTCTCATAAATTTGGCTTGGTGTAAGGTTTCAGTCAATTTGAGTATTCCACGTAGCAAAAACAGAAACATCAGCGTTACGATTTTTAGGCACACTAGCGAGAGGAGCGTTTTGTGTAATTTATGTAATCCATGAATGACTGAATATTTTGGTTTGTTTCTTAGCAAATGGAGCCATACATTTTTGGGAATTTGGGAATATCCATTGCCTTTCACTTCCATTACACATGGTGTTACACCGCAAATAAAACAAGAACAGAATTATAGACTGCTGCGTGGGCAGAGCAAGGCTGGTCAGTCTACCGGCTAAACAACCAGTGGCCAAGGCTTTGTGAAGATCTTGGTTCCACTCCTGGTCAATATTTTCACAAAGGTTTTAAATGTTTGGAGTAGTTTTATTAACTTTTGCTAACAGTGCCAGGCTGGGAGGAGCCACAAACACTTTGGTGGGAGGGATTAGCATTGCAATCTTCATATGCTGGAGCTGCGAGCAAAAAACTTCAGTAAATAATTTGCAAGTCAGTAAGAGAAAGTATAGGTGCAATTCTGAAGTAGCAGTAATTAATTCATACCTCCAAGATGGGAGAACCACTTGGCTGGAGGAAGTTCTGTAGGAAAGGAACTAAGTATGGCAAGGGATTGTTCACAGAGTGTGAATCAACAAATAATTTTGTGAAGGGAAAGAAAAAAACCAAACAACCAATCCACTGGGACATGAGCATGAGTGTTATATGAAATAGTCATAAAATAATTCCTTCAGCATCCCTCAGCGCTCCTAAGGCCTTATCTATATAACTGCCTACTACTGGGATTCACAAATCAATAAAGTTTTGGACCCAAGACCATTTGAAAAAGAAAAACAAACAACAGAATTAGCTGGAATCTAAAGTGGAGAGCACGTCCTCTGAAGAAACGATGGCTGAACTGGACATTTTCTGAAGAAGGGAAAATGATGGAAAGACTTCATACATTTTCAGGTATGTACAGACTGATGGTAAGGAGCAGGGAACAACTTTGCATGTCATTCTGTCAGCAGGTCAAGAAATAATGTGCTAATTGTTGTGAGAGAGATTTTATTTTGGCATTAGGGTAGCTAAGCACAGGTTGAGATGTCTTGGGAAGGCTGTGAAGTCTGTCTCCCAGAGGTTTTAAGAACATGTTCGTGTTCTATTAAGAATGGATAATCCTTCTCACTGTCTCGTTCGTTCCTGTGAATCTGTGGTCCCCGCAGATTGCTATAAACAATGAAAAAGAAAAGTTGCATTTTGGAAGCTGACAAAAATAAAACATCTGGTATCATCCACTTATCTCACTTGCTTAGCTGGTCTTAAATAGTATTTAATAACAATGCATATCTGTTATTTTTAATGCTTTTGCAAGCTGGACTGTTGAGAATTGTTTTGATAATTTCTTTATTTTCTCAAACACCTGCTAGTTTGAGAATTTGCCAGGTTTCTTGACATCCAAGTGCTGCATTTCAAATTCCAGCCCAAAGGTTTATATTAGCATGACAAAAAATAACCCCAGACCAGCAAGTGTTTTACAGGATTCTAGTGACAAATACAAATTGTTTTTGTATTTGATGCTAAGAAATGAGCATCAGTCTTCAGTTACCTAAATCAGAAACTTTCCTCCACCCTTCCTTCTTTGGAAGGGGGAACACAAAGAAATGTGAAGACAAAGAACGTGCTAGAGCAAGAATCGCTACCTGGACTGCAATCGTGCTCTCTTGACCACAGCACACCTTCTTTCCAGTGCTTTTTTACCCCAGCTGCCATTCAGAAAATCCCCTTTGGGGGCAGGAGCAATGGGATGAGTGCTGAGAAGCTGGGGTGCAAACAAAGCAGGGGGAGGGAATTAATTGGAAATGCTGCTGGGTGGTTTGGAGCATTGGCAAAGTGTGGGGGCTGACGCTTGTGCCTTGTAGTTATGGAAGAGCTCAGCAGGGATGGGGTGGATTCAGACCTGAGGTGAGAGAAGTTCAAAGTCTGGGTGGTCTTTGAACAAAGGAAGAAACTTGGGTGTGTTTTTAAGATGAGGAAGTTGATGATTCTCATTTTAATGAGGAATTGGAATAAGAACTTTGCATTCAATTTATTTGTGGTATTGTAT
Source organism: Falco peregrinus (assembly GCF_023634155.1). NCBI lineage: Eukaryota > Metazoa > Chordata > Aves > Falconiformes > Falconidae > Falco > Falco peregrinus. The sequence continues at coordinate 3,640,286 of NC_073722.1, forward strand.
GATGCTATGGTTGTTAGTCATGTATCAAAAATTAACTTACATAAGGCATGAACTCGGACTCAGTAGCTGCATTGTAGCTATAATACCCTTTAAAATGTGTTCAGTGTAATTCTGAAGGTCAGAATTAAGGTACAGAGGCCACAATCTATCGCTTTGTCATCCATTAAGAATTACTTGCACTCGCTACTCAATATAGTCAATATAATTCTCTGTAAAACGTGTGCCTGAAATTCTACGTACTACATGCTAATTACACCTGAACTCTTCCTCCAACATAAAGAATCTGCATGCTTTTGATTGCTTCGTGTTACTGTGCAAAGGATATTTGCCCTGAAAAGGCATTATAGTAACTCTGTAGCATTCACATACCTCCTGGAAACCTTACAAGAAGTTCAAAGTGAGGAAATGCCTTCATTTTCCCCTGGTCTCTTTTGGCATGAGCATCAGGCCTGTCGGGTCTCATGATTTCAGTGGGAGACTGATTCCCTCAGTAGGGTTTCTCTGCCATTGTTTATGTACCCCCTGTACAGGAAAATAGTGCTGGAACATCTTATAGCACTGTAATGCTTTGGTTGATGCATTTGGTGCATAGGATCCTATAGCAGAGTCTTAGAGCAAGTGAAAAGCCCTTAAAACGGTCTGGTCCCCTACTTCGGCCTTGCATTCTCATTCCTCTCCCCATCTATGTTCCTGTAATCTGGCTTGTGTAAGTCCTGGCACGTGTTCCATGAGTTACATCTCTAAATAGCATGTCTCTTTCAGGTCAGAAAATCCCGTACGGAGGCAGGGGCAGTGGGGTGAGGGCTGGGAAGCCAGGGTGCAAACAAAGCAGGAGGAGAGAATTCATCAGAAATGCTGCCGGGTGGTGGTTTGTTTAACTTTCTAACTTCCCTTCCCAAATTTGTGTCATGACAAACGTAGCTTTTCTGTTTCATACCTTTTTATCTTGTGGGTTTTGAAGTGCTTCATACTTTTCTTTTTTTCTTGAAGGTGTCGCAATTTAGCAACATCTCGACGAAGGAGATGATGGTATTGGCTCTTCTTCAGCTGCGCAGCAGAAATGTAAAGACTGGTTTACTAATTGGGGCTTAACCCAGATTTCTTTCTTGAGGATGTCAGTCAAGGCATTTGTTACAGGGAAAGCAAGCTTGTAAGTAGTTAGGAGTATTGTGCTTTTCAGCTAAGGAGTTAAGAATTGCTTGTCAAGTAGTACATGGACAGGTGGATGGTGCATGTGAAGATAAATGTGAAGACTTTAGTGTCTCATTCTTGGATGAAACGTGTGGGCTTTATGAGGTAATGGGAAATGATTTATTTTAGCTGAGATCTACCCACTCATCACCAATAAAAATTAAAAAAAAAAGAAAAAAGAAAAATCAGTGAAAATCACTGCAAGGTTTTGAAGTATATTCCTGCAACTTCTTAGCAGCAGGATGGTTTTGGTAGCCAGTAGGCGGACAGTAATTGGACTGAAAATTGGACAGTGTGGTGGTCATTTATGAGGACAACACATAGACTGAGAATTACTGCTTTGTTTATAAACATACACTATGTGTTTTGCAGCAGAGGTAAATTAGAAGAGAAGTTTGCAAGTGGTTGGAGGCTTAAAGCAGCTCTTCTTTTGCCAACCTGGTTCACTTCCATGGAACGCGGGAGATGTAATGTCAGATCTGCTGAAAGCTCAAACTCTTAACTGTATCCTTGAAATGAATTTGCATAGCTCCTGTTGAAATAACAAGGACATGCAAATATCAGTTTAAGATTTAGATGTGTGCTGTGTTTTTTCGCTTTTCAGGTGGATAATGAGTCTCTTTTGGCCCATAGGGTGAGAACAGTAAGATATATAACGCAGAGAAGACAAGATCAAACTAGGAGTGAGGTGCAGGTAGGGGAATTGGCTGAGCGTCTCAGGGCCCGTGCTATGTAATTTAGGACTAGTGTGCATAAGGGACATGGCATAACCCCAGTTAAGACCTCAAAATGTAAAGTTCGGCAGTTAAGTGAATACTTTTTTTTCATGTCTCTTAAATCTGCTACAAATTTACCACACAATATACACTTCGTACCCAGCTTCTGAAACATGAAGTGTCTCTCAAAAATTGTCAGTAAAATGTGTAATAATCACTTCTGTAACAAATAATCTTGCCTGTTGAAAGGATAAACTGCTCTTTACTTGACATATTGAGGCTGGAAAAGGTATATTGAGAAGATGCAGGTATTATGTTGTCTTGCTATATGTTTTCATGTATTGTTATATACAAACATACAAATAGATCTTGTGCATTTCCTGATTCCCTTAAGAAATAGTGTTATTAGGGTTGTAGTGAAACTATCTTGAAAATAAAAGCAGCAGAGTGTTTTCTTTACCCCCTTTATTCTTCCTCTTGAGGAATATGTTAGTGTAAGAGCAGTCTGTGTTTTCTTTGGTTTTAAGCTTTAAGGTGTTGTCAGTAAAGGTGATGTGTGTTTGATACCACTTGCATTTTTTTACGTTGCTTTTTCCATTTTTTTCCATGTTTCCGAATTCTAAATACCATGTCTCATTCTCTCACAGCATCTCTGCACTATCGTGTTTTCCTAGCTCCCTGAGATCTTGTCTGTATTAGCACAGTCCCTCTGATAACTGTTTCTACTTAATCTACTTAACTAATGCTTTCCAAATGCATTGAAGCAGATCAATGAATTCTGTTCGACTTAAAGTGTTGGTATAGGTGGGATTCATCTCCCTGCAGGTTTCTGTCATTTCTGTGTTCTTCAGCACATCTTGTTTGAAGGTAATCACTTCCCCAGCCCTCCTTTTTTTTCCTTTTCCCAACTTTTTTTTTTTTTCCTTTAGATGAGTATTCAATGAACTGGGATCTTTATATACTCAATCCTTACTGAAAAACAGACGTGATTTTTTGGTGATTAGATTTTTGTCAGCTGTTTTATTCTTGTGTTTATCGCCACAGCGCTTTGTCTTACTTCAAAGAAATCACTGATTTTTAAGATCTCACATAGAGGAGTATTTTACGAGCATAAATTCTGTATGTGCCAGTGTCAGTCTTATTTGTCAAAGTTAGCACAGGAAGGATTTGTCTGAATGGAGCTTGTGTCTTTATCCCCTTCCTGACTGACGGAGAGGAACTATGGAATGTGGTTCAAGTACTTTGGGGCATCAGTAGATGCCCAGGTTGTGTTAGGTGATTTGCTCCTAACCTTCCTTTCACTACAAAGGAAAGGTTAAAAAGTATTACACCTAAGTTTAATTGCAAGTCTAGACTACCAAGATCTTAAGTCAGTTTAAAAGAAATAGGCCTTTACCCCCCCACCCCAGTACAAACCATCTACTTGTTCTTAAATGGACAGAAAGTTTCTCCACAGTTTGCTTGGGAAAATGTGATTTTCATGAATTATACTAGAGGAGTTGTATAAACCCTGGTTAACACAGTGCAGCAAACCCAAACAAATGGACAACCACCATCCTCCTCCCGCCAGCCGCCACTGAGAACAAAACTGAGAAAGCTGTGGGGGAAAGAAAGGGTTCAGGTGGTACTGATACTGAGGAAAACAAGGCTATTTTGAAGCAAAAATGTCATTAAAGTATAACTGTTGGAAAGACTGAAAGTGGCAAAAGATGAAGAAGGAAAATCATAGAGTCCAATACAACTCTTCTTATAATTGGTTACTTGGAAGGGGTGTGTGTATTTGCCTTTTTTTCCTAATTCAGCCTATATATTATCAGGGCCACAGATGTTATGCACAGCACAGAATATGGGAATAACACGGGCGCTCTCTGCTGTAGTCAAATGTGCGCGTTTTTTCACCTCTCAAAGAACAGTGGTGGTATCACACACCATTTTAAAGCTTAGAAATTAGTTTGGTGAATTCTTCAGCATTCAGGGATATAGAGTTAAAACATGTTCAAGTGGCTTTGCTATGGATTTAGTGTACTGATAGTATTTTTTGTAGTCCTTACAAAATTAGGAGCATCTAGCTTTAAAACTGGAAATATTAACTAGTATCAGTGAAGCTATTTTAGTTTCATAAGTTTATTCCAAACCCACCTGCAGAAATTATTCTTCTGCTTTTCCTGCAAAGGTTTGCAGACGGACATTGGGATGCCATAAAACTTTCTTACCTCTGAAAAAATGCACAGAAAATTTAAATTACTCTTTGGTATCAAGTGGCTTCAAGTTCGTCTTGTGTTCACACATACTGTGATTCAGGCAGGGATTATTTCAAAGTCTCAAAACTTGTCGTGGTTTGTAGTTTTGATCCACTATCTTCCATATATTTTCTTATAATAGTGACAGCCCTCTTTCAAATAGAATTAAATGCAATTCTAAGAGTGATGGAATGGAACTGTCATAGGGTTGGGTAAAATTTGGAAGGCAAATAAACATATTAAAGCTTTAACATCTGAATATATAGTTATTAGAACAGTATTTCTAATAGGTTTGGTTTGCACAGCTTACAAAATTTTAAATACTAAACACTGTTAAAATTGCAGTCATTTCCATGTAATGGGAGGAGTTGGGGCTTGACATAGATCTTGTCCTGCATGAGAACGTGTGCTGCTGCTGGCTTTGTCAGGGTGTGACAAACTGCTTTTTCCTCTGGTAGTAGTTGCTAAGCAATCAAAATTTGGAAGCCTGTGCATCATATCCAAGCTGAGAAATAACAGGTGGAGGGGGAATGCTAAACTCAATTTGGTTTGGGGGTCAGGGGTTGTGATTGCAGTACGGCCAACGACTTTTCAGCTTTTTAACTCTGAGAGCTTTCTCTGAAATTCCAGTATTATAAAAAAATTTATCCACCATCACCCCCCCCAAAATAACATTAGGCATGCAACAGACAAGAGATAGGTCTGTTGCAAATACAATGTTAAGATTTGATTTTCAGTTGTTTTGCTCTGTATGTTTCTAGCTTGTTTGCATCTTTTTGGCTGCTTTTTTGCATGTCATTTCACAAAAATACACTACTTTCAGTATCATACACATAGTTTTCACTCCGGCCTATTCCTAATAAAGAAATTTTCTTTATCAAGGTCATGAAAAGGATCATATTTGTTTATGATATTTCTCAGTCATGATAGTAGCCACCAAAACCAGGCTCTTGCTCTTTTAATAAAATAAGAGAATGTGTTTGGTGGTTTTACTCATAAAGAGTTAAGAAAATGCTTCCACACGCAAGGCAAGTTTGATGTTTAAAACAAGCTAAATGAATTTTTTGGCCTTTCAGTTGTCACTGAAAAAACAGTGGTTGCAGTACTTTTGAATTAATCACTTTAGAACCAATTTCTGGTGTGTTAAGGTACGAAAATACAAAATGCAAAGAAAACCCAAACAAATACATACATGTATACGGTAGTTTAGTAGAAAGAGTACCGACTGTAATGCCATTAAAAACACATCACAAACACAGAGGTATTTTTGCAGATGCAGGGAGCTGTAGTTTAATTTTCTATTGGAAGGTGACTGCTTAAAGGTCATTTCCCAAAGCATAAGTCGGAATCTTTGGGGATGTATCCTTTAGCTTCATCTAATGTTTCATTGACTGTATAAGCATTAAACTCGGCGAGAATGACAGGCCGTAGTAAGTGGATCCCAGGTGGGCCTTGGGATCTGCAGAGCCAGCTGTTCCCCAGCCCCGAGAACTCTTTCAGATTTGCAGACCCTTTTGCATCTGACATGGCATGCCAAGCCTTTGTACTGCCCAGTGCTGATGTTTTAAAGGAGAACAGCTTAATAATTTATTAACTGCTACATTTCCTTTGGGCTTTATCTGTGTGATGTTGTTGAGTCACTGAGAAGTGTAAATACATAGAAGTTAACAGAAGCACAGTCTTTAAGAAAGCCACAGCTTTTTCTTTCTTTTTTTCCTTTATTTTTGGTGTTTTGTTTTGTTTTTTTGACTGAGGACTCCTCTGAGAATTTGTCGTTGGTTTACCTTGTTATGAAAGGAAAAAAGTTCTGCTTTTGCAATCAGGGCTGAAACATGTTTTGAGCTTCTTAACACCATGCCCTCCTCCAAAATAATGATTACCAGTATAACGGCAAAGTATTTTCCTGTTTATATGCATTTTTAGCTACTGATATTTTTTTCAACCTACTGCTACTATCAGCCTTCTCTAATCTCAATCTGTTTGTGGTGTGTACATGTATCAGCTCTTTGCGTTCAAATTCAGGAAATGTTCTTGTCCATCTTCCGTGCCTTTGTAATATGTTAGTGCAGTCTGCCAAGCCGTTAAATCCCCCAAAGGCCACCTGCTCCACAACTCTAGAGTAAGATGAGGAAGAAACAGTTGTATTTCTTCAGCATTTCCTGGCTAAGAGAAATCAAATTCTGTCTTCTGGTCCCTGAATAAATACAATGAAAATGACTAAAAATGGATCATTTTCACACTTGTTTCTTTAACCTCTGCTGTCCGCTCCTGGAAAACCAAAGCATAATGCAGACTTGCCTGAGCATATGGATTTATGATATCCATTTAAATAGCAGTCCCTATTTTCTGTTACATATTTATGAGTAAGAGTTATGACACAGAACTATAGAATGTTGTTGTAGGGTCTCTGCAATATTTATTGCTTGGTTATAAAATCAGTATAGTGCTGTATTTAAAGAAATTAATAATTTTGTTTACATATTTAACATAAAGACCCCAGAAAAAAAGAGGTCATAAGGGGGTTGCTTGGTAGAACAATACAATGGAGAGAAGACAGACTTCCTCTGCTTCCTTTGTTTGAGCTTACAGAAGTACTGTATGTTTAAAATATTAATTGTCTCTACTACTGAAAATTAATACGAATAGTAAGCTATTAAGAAGAGAGGCTTTAAATGAAGAAACTTTTCAGCTTCAAATAAAAATTTTGCTATTTGGATGCTCCTTCAATTTAGCAATAAAATACTGATTTGGACAGAGGCATCAGGGACTGCCTTTACATACGGTTTCATTTCATTCTTTATACATTTGGGTTTTTTTTTTAAAAAAACAAACAACAGATTGCCAGCTAGAAACTTTCATAACGTTTAGTGCCTCCTCTCTTTTCTTTTTCTGTCAGGATCCACGTAATTTCCATGGAGGGAACAGTAAGTATTGAGGAGCAAGGGGACAATCCTCATGCAGAGGAAACAAAAGAAATGGGCTGTTTGGGTTTTTGGAAATCAGTCAAAGAATATCTGAATGCCTGCATATGTGTGGTAGAATAAACTGCTAGAAGTTCATCCTGATGTGACTGTGCTTTCCAGCTCCAGCATTTACTCTGTGTCTGTATCCTGTAAGTTTAGGGACGATGCCCTGCGGATTTTCACATGCGATGTTACTGCTTTTGTTTCTGTGAAATCACCAATGCTTCATTACTAAAAAGCTGAGATAATGATTATATGGCGCTTGCAGACTTTATGCTGGTTTGAGCATCAGGATGTGATAACGTGAATTATTTTTCATCTGTTCAGCAGCACTTAGTCTCCGCAGAGGCTGAGAGCACTGTGAAAGCTTTTCATATCAGGAAGAGAGCAGACCAAGCCTGATGGGTATCATCCAACAGAATTGGTTCCTAATGTAAAGAATGATACATTATTTCCTTTAGATGAAGCAAGCAAACAAGGCTTGCAGTTGAGAGGCATTCTCTGAATAGGCTTAGGTTTTCCAGTGGAGGTTTGAAGCGTAGCTCGAATATGAGAAGAGGCTCTGTGGAAATGGCAGTTTCTGATGCAACTGCTGGGAGCCTTATATGTGCTTACAGTTCTGTTTAGTAATGAAAATGCTGATTTAGACACCCTTGGCTCTGGCAAATTTAGCATAGTTTTGGATTAGTGAATTGTACCCTGGTCTGTCCTGGTCTTGCTTGTAAATTACCATCATTAGGTAACCGTAAGTACATCTCCAGACTCCTCCCTTCATTGCTTTCCCAAAGGTGTTCACAGTGGTGTTTCACTGATGCAGCTGCGATGGAGGCTCACCCGGGAGAACAGATCTGGTTGGAGGATGCATATCTATAAACAGTGTATAGCATTGGCAGCTACGAAGAGATTTTATTCTTTGTAGAGGCAACAAATGCAGCATAGAAATTATCGAAGTGTGATTAAGAGTTTTGCAATGCCTCATCAAAATGAATTAAGTTAATCTTTTTTTTTAAAAAAAAAACTTAGATGTATCTCTGTGGGTTCCCACAGTTTCCAAACTGACAATTTGCTTTACAGACACCCAAATGAAAATACAAAACTGTAAAAGTTATCGTTACTCATTCATGTGGTGGTGTTTGTGTTCAAAACTCAACAATCTCCTTTTTTTGTGAATGAAGTTTACAAGCCAGCTTTTTTTTTTTTTTTTTTTTTTTTTAAATAGACTTCTAACGCTGTTGGGGCAAACATTACTTCAGACGAGACTCCACCTGCAAGCACCTGTCTCACTACTATATATCCAAAAAGCCAAATATAAACTTGGTAACATAGTGGAAGAGCTCATTCCTTTGTGGACATGAAGTAATTTTTAACTTGAGGCGAGTTTTTGTTTTGAGCCTTAGAAAGAAAGCAGTAGTTACTTATTTTCCCTTCTTTGAATGGACCATATTAAAATGAAAAAAATGTGGATGTACAGTGGAGACTGAACTATGACAGGAACTGCTGGCTGATCAGTGATTAACTTTCCAGGGCAATTGTTGGACAGACAAAAAAAAAAGATGGAAATAGTGAATGATTACTCTCCAATGTAGGTGTGTTTTTAAAAATAAAGAGGAAATACTTTTTTTTTGCTGGAGTCACTGCTTGCTTCAGTAGCTTTGCTACTTGAAAAGTATGTCTTACTAAACAAAAAGCATGTTTGATATGTATTTACCTATGCACAAAAAGGTTAGCTTAGAAAAGCCAAAAATCTTAGTGAGAAGAACGGACTTTCTCACTTGGCTTTGCAAGGGTGATGAATCAAGCCTACTTTATTCGGTAGAAGACTTCCATTAATTCAGTAGACTTTAGATCATGTTCCTACCTTGATGTTGCTTACCTGAGCTCCTTAGAGATGTGATGTTGTGGAGACAATTTTATAGAAGTAGATGATACATTTCCTTAAGAAACTAATTTTTCCCTCAGTTTGCTGTATCACCTACAGAAAATTAGTATCAATAATGAAGCACTTCTGCACTCATTTTAAAACAAAAAATCCACTTCTGTAAGCATTAACTAATGTGTTATGTCTGGATATGTCTACGTATACTATTCTCGTTGTCTCTTGTGGGAATGATCAGTATATGCTGAGCAACATAATTTGGTCCCTTCTTATTTATGTTGCAACATCACAATACTATAAACCAAAGAAATTGTTCTTGTTTTGTCATTTTTAATAACATTCTGTTTTGATTTAGGCATGCTTAATTCTCTTCATTTCTGATCCATTGATCTGTAAGTGGGCAGAAATGAAATTCACTCATGAAAAAGAAATAAAATTTTCATGTTAATCAGTCAAGTGCAGCCACCTCTGGGCTGCATGGCTTACCTACTCGACTACCAGATCAGTTTCAGATAAAAAAAAATCATCAGTTCAGTGCACAAGAATTACTAAGAGAGAGAAAATACTGTTGTAAAATCACAAATTTAGAAGCTCTGTTTAAGATCTGTTCGCTAGATTTTTTTTTTTAATTATTTCAGTTAATCTACCGAGACAGGATGGATAGAGTACCTGCGGTAATATCCAAATACCAGGGGTTTTGTGACCAGCTTTTATGTTAAGGGATCTCAGAACATTTCCTTGATGAGACTGGTTGGAATTTGTGTCTTATACTGGCTAATAAATACTACTGACACCTTGTTAATAAACAGCTATAGTCTTAGTCAAGAAAAGTATTGTTTCTAGGTAGGGATGCTCATTTCCAAAGCGCAGTTAGGTTCTGCGAAATAAACGGGACAGAAAATTGTACTTAAAGTCAAGCATGGCTATATGTTTTCTCTCTTGATTGGGGAATTTACTCTTAGCAGGTAAATAGATGATTGAAGTTTTTGAATATTTTCTGTGTGTCTCCAAGCACAGTGCATCGTGGAATATTTGTTAGTATATGAGTTTAGCTAGGGCTACTGTGTCAACCCTAGCGTGTAGTTTGAAAAACTATTTGGCTGTGACAGAGGGCATGAGCAAAATATTTGGATCTGCTTTAGTTGGTGCTCTCTGAGGCCTTAATAGCCTTCAGCCCCATCCATCTTGGAATCTGCATGCTTATTATATTGATATTTTTTTCTTTTGTAAGGAAGCAGCAATACATCTATTTTGAAAATTAAATTGCAAAATAATCTCTTAGCAAGTCTTAAAATTGCATCAATCTGATGGTTTATTTGGGCTGATCTAATTTGCAGAGTATTTTATTTGTGTTTTGTTGATTAGTAAAAGCTTCATTTCTAGTCACCTTGCCACTGTTGTTTAGAAATGCATTTGTGAAAATGGAATTGATTTTTCATTAAGGAGCCTTTATTTTCAGCTACAGATAATCCAAATTGACCCAGAATATTCTTAAAGCATATACAGCGGATTGTCTGAATTCCTAAGCTGTCTTCTCAGGTACTTTGCTAATGTTGCATTGATCAGTCTACGGATCCCAAACTGCGGATAAGTGATAGGAGTATTGGCCACAGGATACACTACAGGCCAGAAAGATAAATTGTTTGGGTTGTCTTTTTGCAAGTTTAAGGTCACAATTCATTCATCTTGTTACTTTGGTGTATCCCTTTAGTGGCTTCAATTGCAGGATTAAATATTGAATGGTGGCAGATCATTCGATATATGGCTCTTCTACTTTGGCATTAGGAGCCTTTTCATGCTTAAAATGGAACAATGTGCACACAGAATGCCAAAGGTAGTCGTGCCAGTGATCTATTCTGTAAAATTAATCCCACAACAACATTATCAGGCAATTCTTAACACATCGATTTATTCTTGATATGACACTTCTGAAACAAATGGATAAATGCTTGGCATGTACTCAACATCCTAGGAGGGAGAGTGTGGAATTGAAAGCAGATGCATATTTAAAATTAACCCGTTAAAAGCCTAGTGAGAAGAATTTCCAACTTTCAGATTGAAATCCGTGGCCCCTCACGCGAAGCTGGTCTGTAAGGAACAAGGATGGGGTAAGAGGGAGGATTCTCCCCCAGAGACAAGATCATAGCCTGCATATTCAGCACACACCTGGTTTACGGTAGTGGTTGTGCCATTATACTTTTCAGCTAGAGAAACGCTTCATGTTTCAGTGCCTCTGGCTTCCCTCAGAAGGGCTCCTCTGCCCCGCTGCAGGGCTGTGCTGTGCTCCAGAGCCCTCGGGAAGGTGCAGGATCCCTTGCAGACCTTTGCCGTACAGCTGTCCTCTTACAGTCAGTGAGCAAGCACAGGCTGTGCAAAGCTTTTGGCTTTATGCACTGGTGAAAGGAGCAAGAGAATTTTGCCTCTAATGATCGTCACCTGTACAAACTGCGTAAACACCTTCTGTATTTTCAGAGAATGTTGTATACAGCATGTGAAAAGCAGCACAGCCGTTGAAGTAGGTCGGTGCGTTTGCAGGTTTTGTAACTAGCACGATGATTGTAGTATGAACCAGCTAAAGGAAGGAAATGAGTTGCTGTTGATTCTTAGCTTTAGAGCTGTTTTACAAAAGACTTCTAAATTGGCATTGTATTTGTATGTTACAGAGGTTTTTTGTTAAATCTATCTGCAAGCCAGGAGAAAGCCTCTGGATTTCAAAAGCACATGATTAACTTCAGCAAGTGAGAAGTATCTCCAGAGGTAAAAAATGCAGTTTTGCTTTTCAAAATTGCATCTAATGATTAAATATGAGTTGGGACAAAATTGAGATCCAGTCTCAGTCCTGAATCTGACTTGTGGATGCTCTGTCATTGGGTGAAACTAAAAGCCTCGGGTCAGGTGCCTACATTTCCTAATGGTGTATTGATTACACTGCCCGTACAGATGTCTTAGGCTGATAGTCACAAAAGACTGAGCAATTTTGCAGCATCACTCACGTAGCCAAGCAAGTGCCAAAGAAGAAGGTGTTGCAGAAGTAATACCAAGGAAAGAACGTGCACCCTGGGCTGTAAGGTGTCACCTGAACATTCAGTTTCTTCTTCGGATTTGACGTGCTCCGAGCACGTCTATGCTTTCTTCCAAAATTTGAAGGAAACGTCCTCTGTGATGCAGTCTTTTGGCATTCTCCAAAACTAACTACAGACGATTGGGTTACTTACGTACATACCTGTATCTGATACACTTATGCATTAAACCTCTCTCTTTCTAAAATTATTTCCCAGGTATCCCATCTCACAAGGAATATTGGAGACTTCTGGAGTCTCAGTAGTTCTTTCAGTCTTCCAGGATATAGAGGACTCTGGTACAAGTCCCACAGCTGACTAAAATTTACATATGCAAGGAAGAACTGTTTTAAAAAAGAGGGCTGACAGAGACCTGCCCAAAGACATCCAGCGTGCTAGTCTGTGAGAGCACATTTCTTGGAAGTCAGAGATCTGGTTTCAAGCACTTTCTTCTGGAGGATTTGATTCTGAATCACTCTTGTACCATATAAAAAGTTTAAGAACGATCCTCTCGTTAGCTTGTCCATGGATGATACTGCGTGTGTCCGTAAAGTGAAGCGTATCCCTGGTGCACTTCTCAAAACAGAAGTTACTGACTTGTGAAATAGATGAGCTTAGTGAAACTGGCTGACTAGAGTTGTTAGGACAAAATTGTTTCTAACGCTTATTCTCAACCATTAATTTGGGTTGCGGTCTTAAGTATGAAAAGTATATGCTAGGTCGAGTTCTTAAATTAGTGCTTTTTACCGTGTTGCACTTATATAAATATTAAGATGTATGAATTCTGATTCCCTGCTTGCCAGAATCTCGTCTGGAAATGCTTACTACATACATACAGCTACTGCTCATGTACTAAAGCTGTAAATACTCAGGCTAGCTAACAAGGCTGTTGCTTTCCTTGCAGTTTTGTCATGTAAGTGATTCTTCAAATGTATTAAGATGGTCAGTTTAAACTTCAAATATTCGTTGAATTGAGTGAGTTGAATTGAGAGTTGAAGTTTATTGGTATTCAACGTTTTTTCCTAATGCCAGTAAACCATTTTTGGTGTATACAACACCTTTTACATTTTGCTTTAAACTGCTAATGTGTTTGTTTACTTACAGTGCCGGTATAATGAAAGCCTACTTTGGCAATGTTTTTTACTGGAAAATAGCATGTACAAAATGCTCTATGGCTGGTCATATATGTATTTGAAAAAGTAACTTTTACATGGATGTGAATACTTGTCATAGTTATGAAAAATTGTCATCCTGTTTCCTCTGAATTTGATGACAAGTGAAGTGACTATATTAAAAAATTTGTTACTAGAATCCCAAATAGTCTTGAGCATCAAATTAAATATATATATATGTATTATTAGGACTTTTTTTTTTCCTTTAGCTAAAATCCTTGCTTGTACCAAAGGAATATTTTAGTGCATTTGGCTGTTGTTGACATCATAATACCATCAAAATCGACATGAAATACGAGCAAAAGATTCTTTTTGGGGATCAAGAGTCTGTTCCAGTATTTATGCTACAGACTCATTTTTGATACTGTCCACCTATCATCGTGGAGAATTACAGATAAGAATCAACTGCAGAATATGTAGTAATTCAGATTCAAAAGAAAAATTTCTCCTTGATGTTTGAAATATATATATTTTTTTAGTATCTTCTGATACACTTAGATCCCTTATGAGGACATTCTTAGATAGCTACACGTGCACCCTGAATACATACTGCCCTGAAACATAGATTGCCCATAATTTGTTTCATAGGTGTTATGGTGTAGACACCACAAATTATCATGAAATTCTTTGGGTGGGTTGGTTGGTTTGTTTGTTTGTTTTGTGAGAATGTTTCTTCTGGGCTTGCAGATGAAATAGCAAGTGAGAAAAATAGCATGTTACAGTCTTAAATCTACAGAGCGATAAAATCACCAATTACATGAAAAGTTGGCTGGAGCGGTTTTCCTTATTTTAAAACCAACTTTCACATAAATGTTGATTTTTCTGCTTACAAAGTGATTTAATTTGCCAATTTCCTTTGTCTACATTTATTTTTAGCACCATAAACTTAATAACCCCATTATCACATACTCACTAGCCTTATTTTAATTGTTTCATTTTTGTCTCTTAGATTGGCATAAAATTCAAAGTGCAACTTTGGACATGAAAAGCATCTCTGGCCTGGAGATTAGACTTCTGATGTATTTATTTCTATTTTTTTATGTATATGTGTATATATTAAAAAAAAAAAAAAGTGACCGAACACTCCTCTGTTGATAAGCAATGTATGTGACCCATGACGGGCAGCTTGCTGTTCTAGTGGAGCGAAATATGACAGCTAGAGCATGCAGGCTTCTGCCTCACTGGATTTGGAATAGATTAGTAAAGTACTCTCCCAGCAATAAGGGTTTTATTTTGGGGTCTTTTTTCCTCATGATGGATTGTAGATAAACTCATATACAAGTTTATTGCAAGATTCCTCTGAGACCCCTAGCTTTTTATGAATGGAAAGGTCATTTATAAATGTTCAACAACATTGTATTTTATTATTTTTCCCATAGGACAAGATCGCTGTGTTTTGTGTAAGAGACTGCAATCAGATTTTACAACCACACAGATTTAATGTTGTACATATTACTTGGGTTTAGATAACTGAAGACCCTGTAGTGAAAAATGTTTGATTTCAGTTCATTGAAGTCCCTCTTTATTCATATGTAACGGTCTTCAAACCATAACACAGACTTTACTAAGGCCAGAAGTCTTCAATCCTAAGTAATTCATGCAAGGCCAATCTTTGCCTAGCATGTGTTTTTTCTATAATACTAAAAACTTGCAAGCAGCTTTCTCTGGTATGTCTGATACTTCTTTGTTGGAGTGGCTTTGAGATCTGCTATTTGTGGAGCTCTCTTTGAACTATGGGGTCATATTGATGCTTGGTTTGGTCACTCAATTATACTTCGTATTTGTGTTTGCTGGTCTTAGTTCCTGAATCTTATTCTGCTGGGCATAACACATCTTTCAGCCCCTGTAACATCTAGTTTGTTATCATCTATTTTAAAAACATTAATATTAACTAGAAAAATCTTTACCAAGGGAAAGTGCAGTACTTGAACATGTGCGGTCAGAAGTTGCATTCATTATTACAACATAAAATGTCAATTAGTGAATCTGAGAGTTAAAGTAATAAAACCAGCTCTGTGATCTGCGAGAGAGATTCATTGTCAGGCACTGAAATTCTTTGAGCATTTCTTCCCTGGCTTAAAGCTCTAAAGGCAACTTGGATTTCATTATTAAAGCTTGGTGGCAAAGTACGTCCTTGTATTTGCATTATCACTACATCCAGAACCCCCACGCTCAGGCTTGCACTGGGAGAAGGACACCATCTCCAACTGCAAAGCTCTCAGCTTTTAAAGGAGTATCACCAAAGTTTAGAAGCAGTTTCCCAAGATCTTTGAAAAGTGTGGGGGTAGGAAGAGTTCCTCATCACAGAGTATTTTGCATATGGGAGAGGAAATAATCTCTCCAAATTCTAAAGCAGACCTTCAATGAGAACCGCACCTGTGAGACCTTCTAAAAGGTTTGTGTGGAGCACCTTCTCTAGCATGCAAAGGAATCCATGACTAGTGCCATGTTTTAAATTTCTTATGTAGAAGAGAATGGCTGGGTTGCTTACGAAGTCCAAGGTGCAGGACTGTGCTCCCACCTCAAGGCAATATTGAACTCGGAGAGGGAAGGAGAGCATGAAGTGTCTTGCTCACAGACACCGAGGTGGGAATAGCTGGCAGTTTGAACTCACAAGATTTCCTCTTGAGAGTTTTGGGGAAGATGGTTTCTCTTAAACTAAAAGATGTGTTTGTCAGTGGTGCGTGGCTTTAAGTGCCAGCTTCTCTGTAAAGTATTCAGTGGCCCACGAGGCTTTAGATCTGTAGATTCAGCTCGGTGTGTAATGCTGGACACAGATGTTAAATAGCTCTGTCATATCAGTATTTACGTGGTGCATAGGTACGTACTTTACCAGGAGCATCTAACTGGTGTTTTGCCTGTTTATAAATTGCACCATACTGGTGGCTTTAGCCTGCACAATGCTGTATTTTCAGGTGGTGATTAATACAGTCTACTGGCCAAAGAGAAGTTAGTCTGCTGTTTCACAGTAGGGTCTGTTATTTCACAGGGTAGTACAGTGGTTCCTTGTTAATTTGTTAGCGTTCTAGGACAAGTTGATTTATTGCCTTGAAGGGAGAGGATTATGGGCCCGTAGTATATTTAATAGCTTCAGAAACATCAGCTTCCTTCCTCCTATGCATTTTCCATAGTTTGTTGCCATCTAGCAATAAGCTAGAAACAGTTCATGTTTCCTTGAAATGCCTGAACTCCACCTTGCACAGACATGTGCCTGCACTGTTTTTTCCTACTAAGTATCTTCAGTAGACAGGATACAAGCCAGCCTTTCTGGGGAGTCCCGAGAATAACTGTCCGTATTCCCCTGAAAATAACATGATGTACCTCCTAAGTGAGGACAGGTGTCATTCATTAGTAGGCGTATAAAAAAAAATACGTGTATACATGTGTGTATTGTATGTCTGTTTTAAGATATCTCGGATTGCTCTAGCGTGTGGTTCCTGTCTGCTGTCTTGCTAAAAGTCTTAGTTGTCAAGATGGGTAAGTACACTGTGGGTGATTACATCACTGATACGTAAGTTGGCTGCTCTCTGTAGTATTTGTTCATGTGTGGTACATAAAGCTGAATATGGGAGCAAATGGGAAAGGCGTTGCGTGTTACAGCTTAGTTTGCACACTAGTTACTGGGGGATCCCTTCCCCTCCTTTCCTCTCTCTTCCCTTTCCTTCATACTAGTGAAACTTAAATCTGCCTGGGGTGTTTGCTGGGGAAGTGGTCTGTGGTGTAACTTCACACGTGACCCAGACTGGATGTTCATGAAGCTTCAGTCATGTAGCAGCCAGGCCGGCTTTGTCCAGTGCTGGTCTGCCACCTTCCGTGTGCGCATCGGTGTGTTGGAACAGGGCAGCACCGGGCACGGTTCCTCCTTAGCGTTCCCTGGCACTAGGTACGTCTCTTTAGCTCCGTTTTTACAGCCCTCCTTTCTGAAAGTCAAGTTGTAATAAAACCAGCTGAGGCTTTCTCCAGTACTTCAGCTGCTCCTGCAGCGTACCCCTCAGGACTGCTCAGTCCACTCGACAGTCTGTGGGTTTCAGTTACAGGCCACAGACGACTTTTAAGGAACCTGGCAAAGGTAACCAAGAAAATTGAGCTTGGCAAGGTTAAATTTGTTGTATGGGGATTTTCAAAGGAAAACTTAGAGCTGTGTGAAGGAAAAAAACCCCACAACAAACCAAAAACCCCCAAAAGGCTGAAAACTACACAAACCTCCTCTGAAAGTGACTTTTGCATCATCTTTGTTTAAAAAAAAAAAAAAATCATCTGGCCTCTAGCCACCAGAATACACTAACCTTTGGCAGGTGGAAGAAAGAACCTTTGGTAGGTTATTAAAGTTATATTTATTACGTAGTTACGTAGTTCATAGGTTGCTTCATCCTGTATGAATTTATGTCAGGCTGTTGTTGATACTCACTCATGTCGTGGTTTAACCCCAGCCGGCAGCTCAGCCCCGCGCAGCCGCTCACTCACTGTCCCCCGGTGGGACGGAGAGGGGGTCGGGAGAGTAAAAGTGAGGAAACTGGTGGGTTGGGGTAATGACAGGTTAATGGGTAAAGCAAAAGCCGTATGCACAAGCGAGGAATTCACTCCCCACGTCCCCCGGGCAGGGGCTCAGCCATCCCCAGGGCAGCCGGGCCCCGTCACACGTAACGGTGACTTGGGAGGACAAACGCCGTCACTGCGAACGTCCCCCCCTTCCTTCTCCTGCCCCCAGGTGTATCTGCTGAGCATCGGCTGCCCCTTGGGCCAGCTGTGTCCAGCTGTGCCCCCTCCAGTTTCCTGTGCCCCCCCCCCAGCCCCCTTGCTGGCAGGGCCTGAGAAACTGAAAAGTCCTTGACTTAGTGTAAACGCTACTTAGCAACAACCAAACCCATCAGTGTGTTATCAATGTTACTCTCACACTGAATTCAAACCGCAGCGCTGCACCAGCTACTAGGGAGAAAACTAAGCCTTACCTCAGCTGAAACCAGGACAAGTAGATGTTAGTTTGTTCTAAAATAAGTAGCACGTGTTTGCGTGTCTGTTGGCTTAAGATGAGATGTTGCGTATCTGAAACAGGCGTTGTCTCAGTTAGGGATTTCTCATTTTTAAAACGATGAATGTAAGAACTGCTGTTTTATCCCAAAATGTTTGTACAGATATTGCGTACGTAGTACGTTTAGGGAGCACATCCTTTGGATGCTTCTGAACTAGTGACATGAACAGATGTTACAGGTGAAGAAAACCAGAAGTGAAAGTAGTGGCATTTGGGTAGTGGAAGTGTTTCTCATATTCACTGGGAAAGACACCATGGAAAGGTGTTTATACAGTGGTGTTAATCAGAATGGATTGTTTCCCCTCTGTAAGGGCCCATATATACTCTTATATCAGTTATTTATATTTGTAAGCATATTGAAACACAATCCTTACTGTAGTAATATTATATACTTTTATATATATAAATGTATTTGCTAATCTGTATTTCCTGTGCAGCAAAGGGTCAGAAATCAGGTTTGGGCCGTAAGGAACTGCCGCCCTTTAGCATGAGGGAGAGAGCACTCCAGTTACCAATGGGGCAAAATATTAATTAGTGGCATACACTTTGCATTAATTTAACATTTGTGATGTTTTAGTGGCTGCAGCTCAGATTCAGCTCTGGATGGCAATGGAAATCTGCCCCCAATCTGCCGAGTTCGTATTCACCTGTATCAGGAGAGGGCTTGCTTGGAATTAATTTCCTTTAGTTTTCCCAGTTTGTCTCTTCCAGCCATTTCCCATATGAGTTATTCTTACAAAATGCAAGTATATATTTTTGACAGCAAGGCTGCAGGAAGCACAGCCGGGAGCTTATAGCATAGTTTTAGTATTTTGCCCTAACAGTCTAGGGAATGATAATATATTCCCCGAAATCACAAAGTGTAGCCAGAATGCACCTTGCCCACCTACAGAAAGCTTTGCAGTTGGTTTGTTGTGGGTTTTTTGTTTGTTTGTTTTTTTCCAACAGCTGGCAGCCTGTGGGCCTGAATTGTTGTGGCCTTGTCCCTTTGTGGCTTGGGCCTGATCTACCTTGCTGGGAAAGCCCCCTGGCTGGGTAACACCCAGGCCTCCCACCTGCTTACTTTTTGGGGACTACCAGTGCCAGGCACCAAAGGTTCTGGCCCACCCCGCTGCTACTGATAACATTTATATTCATGGCTGAATTTAAGTGAGGGAATTAAAAACTGAACTTGGATACTCTCAGACACACCTCCTTAAAACTTTTGAACAGAAATGGTCATAGCGAGACCATGTAAAATACCAGAAGAGTCACCTGAGAAGTTCTGAAGCATGATCTAAATGCCAGACCCCTTCACAGGAGTTG
Source organism: Falco peregrinus (assembly GCF_023634155.1). NCBI lineage: Eukaryota > Metazoa > Chordata > Aves > Falconiformes > Falconidae > Falco > Falco peregrinus. The sequence continues at coordinate 3,659,837 of NC_073722.1, forward strand.
GAATATTATACAAAATCACGTTTAAAATGTTTTTCCCAAGCTGTGTGAACAAAAACTTCATTTGAGTGAAATCTGATTTGATACAAAAGATCTTGTAAGTCATCTTTTAAGAACTGTTCACTGTCAGGAACAGTAGATACTTAGACATTATATAAAATGGTATCTTTATTCCCCCCTCCAGCTAGTTTTCGGCTTTTTTTTTTCTAACAGATTGGCTTTTCATGCATTCATTTTATTGTACTTGAAGTTTAATATTTAAACTGCTTAACATGGTAATCAATTAACAGAGGACCAGACCCTGCTACATGTTTTTATCATGTAATATTATAGACCTGTCTGCACCTAGTTAATCTTTTTCCCTCGTTAACCCAATGAAATTACCTATATCTAAAGTACTTGCAGTTCCTTAAAGGCACAGATTTCCACTGGAAATCTATATTCTCATTATGGTTGATGATTCTGGCAATTTTATTTTCATGTGGTGTAGTCCTCCAGTCTGTCAGGGCTGAAGACATGTGAACTAGGGCATAAAGTGAAGATTTTTCATTGTTTTTTTAGAAACTAAGTCTCCAAAATCCAGGTTTTGTGTATTTGTCAACTGATATAGCTGCTGATTTGCTAAGTTACCCCTCAATGAGCCTCAGGAGACTTGGATGGATACTGTGTACTACTGAGTAACTCACTCTGTATCATCTACTCCACAGTGAGCCCAGTCTGCCAGAAGATTTAGGGACCCGAGGTGTGTACAAGTCATCGGGTGGTAAGATGGTGCAGTCCCCTCATTAGCACCAGGACACCAAAGGTTGTTTTTGATGGATAGAAACACTGTGATACCTGCTTATCCTTGCTCAGAGAAACTTCTTCCTACTGGCGTCCCTCCTGATTCCAAGAGGGAGTAGGGATGTATACGGGGTTGGGCCAAGAAATTATGTTTGGGGCGGAAAGGTTTTCCGTGGTGCTCTAAAGGAACTTGTGGGCATGGAGCGGGGGACACATGGGGGCAGGGGACATGCTGTGGGATGGCTGCAGTGTCTTTGGATGTGGTGGATGGCAGTGCAGGGTCTTGCAGGAAGCTTTGGGGTGTCATGGGCTGGGGGGAAACAGCAGGTCAGGCTACTGCGACATGGGGGAAGAATGCCAGGGTCGTACACGGAGTGGGAACGGTATGTACAGTGGAGCGGCAAAAATGTGTGCGGGAGTTTACTTTAAAAACTTACGTGCTTTTGAAACGTGAATGTACCTTAGACTTGAGCCAGCATGGTATTCTTTTTTTCCTTTTCTAATGGAACTTTGTGACCACTGCCCACCTCGTGCCTGGAACAGCAGAAAAAAAAATAAAAATTAGTGGGTTGTTTGTTTTATTTTGTTTATGTTTTTGAAGGACATGAACAAGAAATCAGGAAAAATGTTTTTTAATGTTTTGATTGCAAATTTATTTAGTGACTTAATCAGCCAAACTGACTTTTGAAACTGGGAAGGATTGCTATTTCACAACTTAAAAACATTCTTCCTTTCCAAATATTATCAGGCTGTTATTCCAGTCATATACTTAGCAGATTACAGAAAACTTGCATTTAATTGCAGACCCCATTTACCTTTAGCTCATCATGTTTTTCAGGCAGCAAGTCAATGTGGAAGCATTTATGTAACTTCCCCCCCCCCCCCCCCCCCCCCCCAGCCCATTATATCTGTCTTTGGTCATGGGTTTGCTCTCTTAACATGTCGTAGAGGGCAAGCAGGTTACTAATCAGAGGGTTAAAGGAGACTTGCTGAGATGAGCCAGCCAATGTGAAAAGGCAAAGAAGAGCAGCGAAGAGACAAAGAGGAGGAACAGCAACAGCTTTCGCTACTATCTGTGTGGCCAGGGTGAGGTTAACCTGCATGTTTCTGGCTCATTTTGCTCCAGTTTGCCCTGTTTCAGCAAACCTGAAAAACACCTGTTCCAGCACAGGTTATTTTGGTAGGTGTTTGTCTAAGGTCAAACATTTCCTTAAGTCCAATTTGTGGTTTTGCCACTATAATATTTGTAATTGGTAAATAAAATAAAGGTGGCAGTTTTTCGGAGAAACCAGTGAAAAGACGGGGCTTATTTACACTGAGCAGTGAAAAGCAGAAACATCCCAGTTTGTACTGACCCCAGCTGATAGATCTGCGTGTTAAAAAGCAATGCTGCTGTCTTGCCACTTCAGGTGCAGAAGTCTGACCACATTAGCCAGGTGGTTCACCCAGACTGAAGTAACTTGTCAAGAGGTATGGCATAGTGCTAACGCACTTTGATCTTTTGCAGCTCAGAAGTGCTTGCATACTTGCCAGGTCAGGTATTTTAGCATCCATATGTAGACATCCGCTCTTGGATGTGTACTTTGAAAAATGTTTTTGTAATAAATGGAAGGCAGGCATGTATCTATTTTACAAAATCGGGAGCAAATACTTTAAGTTTTTTGTTAAGCATGCATGTTTTTAAACCTCTGGTTTCTGAAAACAGAGGGTAATCAAGGAATTCACGAATTGGGATGCGAGTTTGTCATGAATTAGTGGTTTAAGTTGCGTAAAGAATCAACACCAAAGGTACTGGCAAAACAGCTTAATATGAGTTTGTAGAAGGGTGGCTTAAAGTTCAGTGGCAAGGTTCACTCTGTCACTTACTACATGGACAACACGCACAAAGGAAGATTGAGCTAGAATGATTTACACAGAGACTGGAGGTGTAAAGGGAAAGGGAGACCCTCCCACTGAGTCACGAGGTTCAGAGTGGACTCCCTTGCTTTCTAAACTCCTCATAGAGCTTTGGTGCAGTTAGGTCCAATCTTAGTCTCAGACTTGGACAATGGTTTCTATCTAAGGTGGATCACGAGATTTTAGCAGCACTTAATCATTGACTAATTTAACATTTACAAAGCAAGGCAATAGGATTTAGTACAATCACAACAGTGACTTCATTACAGATCCCAGCTGGTAACATCTCTACTATACTTGCTGCAGGGTATCTAAATCAGTTCACACACGCACACAGACAGACACAAAGATAGGTATACCTGTGAAAAGTTCCCTGGGAGTTCAGTGAAATACTAGTTTCCGATGTCTCCGCAATTCTGAACAGGTGAGGTTGAGCCTTGAGGAGTGGAGGGTTTTGGCCTCTGAACTTCACAAGCTTGTGAGTTCATGAGCTCTGAGAGGCATCCCACGCAGGGGAAGATGCTGATCACAGCCCGCTGTGGTCCACTAGAGCTCAAAGGACCTCGTTTAGGACCACTGTTTATAGGGTCGCAAGATGATCAGCTGTAGTCATCAGTAAATTTCCATCTTGGCTACAATCTGGGTCGGTAATTTTTCAAAACTGCAGTTACAGTGGTACCGCTCCACTCGGGCTACAATTGAGGTAAGGAATGTTGCAAGTCGATGACTGATTATTTCTGCGCGTGTTCCCCACCTTGGCCAGGCAACAGGAGTTCCTGGTATGGTCAGTGCCACTCCCCACCTCAGCCATGCAGGAGATCCTGGTATGGTCAAGGGGTGCTTAACCACCCAAGTGACTACACCACAAAGGCCAAGGCCACACAGGAATTCCTGAGATCCACGGAACAGGGGGACAGCAAATGCACCACCACAGCGTTGCAGATTCTTATTATCTTTTCATTACCATAGTTACTTGCGTATTGGTTGTATGGTAATTATTGCCCGTGTCCCACTGTTTTTACTGAGAAATGAGATTTGTTTTCCATGTAGAAATTTAATAAAAGCTAGCATATAAATACTAAGATAGAATAAAAAACACCCCTTACCCTTTTCATCAGGTGATACAACATTATGATATTAGCACCCATGTAGGTAGTGTATATAAATAGTTGTCCAGTCATTGAAATAATTGTGAGTAAATACCATGTTGTGAAAAAGCATTGTAAAACAATATGTAGCCTTTCAACTCATTTCTTTCATGTCATTTAATTCAATTTAAACCTGTTTGACACTGTCCAAGTTAACGAGTTACTCTCTTCTGTTCAGCACCTACTGGTGGCAACCCGTTAAATCAACATCTCATCCAGAAGCATGAAAGACCTCATTAAACCTACTTTCGTATGAGTTAACAGATCTCCAAATTAACCTTTCTTTAAAAATAAAATAAGGTAAGATAGTAAAGGTCAGCCTTTCTTACAACAAAGTTTGCTGACCACAGAGATTTTCAAGCCTGATGGCGCATTTGACTGCACGGTTGTCTCATCATTTTGGCAGTGATCTGTTTGATGCCAGCAAGGAATGCCAAGACTCTGACTGTCTGAAAAGTGTTAACATGTACTTTTTTTTTTTTCTTTTTTTTTTAAAGCAGGAAGTGAGAAGTGCAAGGGAAAATGTCTTTACATTCATTTTTTCCCAACATCAGTAAATTGTTGCTGTGAAACAACTTCTGCTAATAATTTGGAGGGAGAAGTGCTCACCTCTCCATTCACTTGCCAGCTATTTGAATGGCAATACAATTTTGCATTTCATGTTTGATTTATTCTGTTAGAATTCTCCTTGTTTCACTAACAAATATATATACAAATAAATATATTTTGACATAATAGTTGCAGAAAGATGACATAAGAAAGCCAGGTCTTACTTGAACCTGGACTGTTAACCATTTAAGGAAATTAATTAGACCTCTGAAGGTGAAAACTAAGCCCATATATGCTGGTAGTCATAATGGTATTCAGGTATGTCTGAAGATGTAGGGAAAATGTATCTTAAGCACATTACTTTTTCAGTATAGGGTATAGAAGCTAACGTGCTTCCAACAGAAATCACAAATATAATTCACGTACATTATACATAAAAGACAAATGATAAACATTTCCAAAATTTGCAAATGGGAACATCTATAAATAAAAACACTTTAGTAACATCAAAGAAAGGCAGAAAAAACCATAAAGCATTAAGAAGAAAAATGAAGATGCTAAGAGTTCAAATAGCATTTTAGTAACAACATTATTACAGCAACATCTTTAACTTTTGCATTTGAGCATGTTTCTGAGAGCACTAAAATCTGATTATAATACATGTGAAGTAATGGACAGTGCAGAGTGCAAATATTTGTAGCAAGGTGCAAGAGCAATTACTTAATACATTGGTTAAAATTACTGCTACGCTGAACCAGATGAATTTTTTTCTTGTCATTTTTATTTCAGTTTATACAATTCAAATAACAAATCATACGCTTCCATGGAAAGAGCGCATTGTATGGTCAAGGTGCGTTCTTCCCCCTTTTGTCACTACCTAATAGAACGTGTTAGCATTAGTTAAAGTAATCGGGGCTTGGTTCTGAAAACCTGCTCCACGTTGAACTTGATCGAGCATCGTAAAATTACACCAGGGGACAATGACTCATTAAGAACCTACCTATAATATCGAAGTGGAACAAAACTGTATTATCATGGGGACTTCAGTGGAGAGATTATGTTCTGTATGTCTTATGCTGTCAGTACTAAAATCCCTCTGACATTTAAAAAATCATAGATAACTAAAATATTGGTGTAATAATTTTTTTATTAAACATCATACTGATGGCTAAAAAAGAAGAAAAAAAACCCACAGTTAATGTTGGCTTAGGTGAGTGAACAGATTAATTTATGACTCTGTTAAATAGGGGAAAATGAAAACCAGGAAATATCTCTGTGTGAAAAACTGTAATGTAAAATCTCTCGGTAAGTTAAAAACCCGTTTTACAAACTTTAAAACAAAATTCAAATCCGAAACCTGAAATTATTCTTTCAGTTTTGTGCTGAAAACTGACTTAGCTAGGAAACAAAAAGCCCTGTGAAATAAACCAGTTTGAGGGGATGTGTATTTAAAAACAGCTGGACAAGTGTGTAATTTGATGATGACGAGCATATATCAGCTGAGAAATTCAGAAAATTGAAGGGGTAGGAGGACAAATTAGGGAGAAATCTGTGGCCAGTAAGTTTGGTGTTTTGGGGGGGTTTTCTTCTTTCATGGGGCAGATGTTGGGCTTCTTGTTGGGGCCATTAAGATGAAAAGGAATGAAAGGAATCCTAACAATGTTTACCAAATTAGGCAAAATAGAACTCCCCAGAGTAAGGTAGAAAGTGCTGAAGCGTTCAATAAATACTTATCTTCTGTACTCAGATGGAGGAAGAGGAGGCAAAGAGGACAGTTCGATCATAAGATATTTACTTTTTCTATGGAAATATTCATTTGTAGTTCTTAATACTGGATGTTTGCAAGCACTGTGGCCAGATAACTTTATTTAGGAGTCCAAAAATACTAGTGAAACAACAGGTAGACATAAAGCAGATGAGTTAAGACTGCACACACTGATGCCAATTTCTAGTAAAGTTCCATTAAGAATATTAAAAGAGCTGGCTGATGAGCTCCTGCCGTTGTTAATGTTGATGACTATGAAGTTGTCTCACACTGGAGAACTTTTACAGAAATTAAAGTAAGACAGTGTTGTTCCCTGTGCTTTATAAATACTGACCATGTATAATTTTACAAGGCTGACTGTTTTTCTGGAAAATAATTGACTGAATGATGCAGGAATCATTCATGTGAATTTTAACGTTAACATTTAACGTTCAGTGGCATTTTAGCATCAAGACTAATTAACCACTGAAACAGTCTCTGTGATTTTATGGAAGATCTTCAATTGCCAGAAGTTTTAGTCATGATCTTTTCTCCAAAAATCAAGTTAGAGCAGACACGTAACTAGTGGTAGTTCTGTGGCCGGTGTTCTGTGTGCTTGCAGCGATACCTTTGAGTGGGGCTTCCATTCGTAACATGCAAGATATGCAAGTCCATAAACCTCGGCAGGTTCATGCCAGATTACAATTGCATTCTTTATTTAAAAATCTTCATGAAGGAAGATACTAGGAAGCTTCTATAATGTCTGTTTTGTTTCCAGCAGCTGTCTTTAGGCTGTTCTTTTAGAGGCATAGTTACAATAATTGGTATAAAGTCTTTTTGAGATGGTAAGGAATGTGATACTTCAGACCATCTGCAAAATGGTGGCCTTACAGTAAAAATGAAATGAATAAAAGAAAGACTAGTTACTCACTATATTAATCTTTTTTTTTCTCTGTCTATGATCTTTCTTTTACCTGTAATAGAGCTCTAACCTTTAAATGTTCTCTGAGTTGAACGATTTTTCATGATCCAGCTGTCTCAAGGTTGTTTTAGTTCAGTCTAATATTTCTTTTGATTCACTGTTGGGGTTTTTTTTTTGAGCTATTATGGGATTTAACTCTTGGGCCAGACAGGGGTTAATAAATCATGATTTGAATAATTATAAAATGATTCCAGTTGAATAAATGAATGCGACCTCATTAGAAAAAATTCTTCAGGACACTATTTTTTTTCCAACAAATAGCTGTTTGATGTTACTTTTCCATACCCCTTCTCCCAATAAAACATAAACATACCAAATTTCTTCTTCAAAAGAAAGATAGAAAAAAAAAAAAAAAGCTGAATTGAAACATATTGATCTTTTCTTGATCTATGACTGTAACAGCTTTTCCCCTATGTTGTTATAATGGAAAATACAATTTATTTTTAAGGATGAGGCTTCATTCAGTAGGTAAGCCAATCCAATATTGGTGTGTATCAGAAGGGGATGATCCCGTCCCACTTGACTTCAGCCAGATGCTGTGGCCTTTCTTTTGCAGATTTAGCACTTAATTACACAGGCACAAAGCACGTCAGTTCACTGGGTGATCCAGGGGTGACGGTCGGTGTTAGCATACACCACACTGGTACCGCCTTGATCCTGAGTCTTGCTATGCAGTGGCTGTTATTTCTTGGCATTGGAGCAAGCTTTCATCCAATTTCTTAATGATCTGCTCGAGGCCATTGAGCCAGCAGAGTATTATTCCCAGCTCTTCTCCCCCCCTTCCCCACCCCCTCTACCCCCTATTACTTTGGATAGTTTCCTGAAGATTAGTAGCTTGAACTTGCTCCCTGCAGAGCACAGTTGACACAACACAGGAGGCAGGGTTAGGAGAAGATGGACATAATTGCGGCAGCACTAAATATTTTAATGTCAACTTTAATGGAACTGTATCCAACCCCCCCCCCAAAATTATCTTACATCACCAGCCAGCTGAACCAACTCACCCTGCAGCTGCACGGGCTCCTCTAACAAAGGGGGGAGGGGGAGGCAGGCAGGAATCCATGGCTTCAAGGGGTAGGAAGTGGGACCTCCCCTTCTGGCAGCCTTGGACTGGCATAGCCGTAATATGAACCTGCTGAAGGTTTACTGAAGAATCTGGAAGTGTCATTGAGTTTTACATCATCTAATTTGTGCTCGCGTGTACTTTCTCATCGCTCGTTGCAATTTGTATTTACGTTACAAAATTATCTGTGAGGCAGAGAAAGGAAGAAATTAATGCAAAACTAAAATCTGAAAGTGTAAATAGGACTTTTGATATATAATTAACCTGTCAAAATGTCAACTTCAAAACTAAAGGTAAATTTATTTTAGATCCTCTTAGGGTCCCCAAGACCCCTGTACTCTCTCTTGTAGTACCCATAGCTCGTGGTACCGTTGTACCTTTATATTTGACCTCCTTTTCCTAAGAAGGCACAAGGCATAACAGGAGTTCATTGTTTGTTCACTTACTTGTTCCACCTGTATCCTATCCGGCTTCAGAAATGGGGTCTCAAGTTAGAGTGAAGGTAGATTTTACTGTTTTGATCTGGCGCTTGGATCGGGCAGGTAAGGGCCATTAAACGGGAGGGAGCAGGGCAGTTATTTCTGACATAAGTTATTCCTGCTCCAGAGCATCACTCGTTTCTTTCCTTTACTGATTCTCTTTTGTGCGTGTTTAACCATCGTTTAGATGTTTCAGGTTAACACCTTTGTTTCCACAAGCTTCCTTAGCATTGCTGATGTCCACGTAGGCTCCCAGCGGAGCGGGCGTGCTGTCAAACCATCCAGACGTCCCATGTATGTGAGCAACGCATGCGACTTCGCAAGTTCTGTTCATTGAAATGTGCAGGAGTTGATCTGCTTTAGGTAAATGTGACGGTGTCAGGACAGATCCAAGGAAAAGCAGCTTGTTCTGTTAGCTTGTTTTTACTCTGGGTGCAGTTATCATTTTCAAGCCATAGAAAGAGTGACTGATGGTCTAGCTCACTGCCTTCGTCTGGTATCCTGTAGCTTTCTTATCAGGTTATCCGCAGCAGAATCTTTATTAGGGAGAGTGAAAAACAAACATAGACTTGTTGGAAGCTACAGATTTAACTTCCTGTTAAGCAAATTTTTATTGCTTAGCTTTTATTACTTAAGTTTGTAGCTTTCCACCTCCTTGTCCTTAGGCAGGCACTGGAACACCCATTTCAGAGGTGAGGTAACTGTATGTCAGTCATCCCCTATACGCTGATGAATTATGAGTCAGTGCTGCATGATCCGAAAGCAGCCATGGGGTTTCTGAGTTTGGTAAAAGTTGCTTTGTTTCCTTCGGTGTTTGTCAGAGTTTGAGTAAGGAGGGAGTATGTGTTGGTAATTGTGCTTTCAGGTATTTGGAATTACAAGCCCAGGTATAGAAATTAATGGTCAATGTTATGTTAAAATAGGAGTGTTACACTATTTATTCTCAATTATAAAGTATCAAATTAAAAGTAAACTTGTCCTTCTGTAAGGGACTTACTCTTCTGCTCTGTTCAAACAATTTTACTGGTGAGTTTATGGAGGTTGCTGGGATATGCACAGAGTCCTGTACTTAAAAGATAATAGTCACTTACTCTCCAGAGTCCTACTAAAGAAATAATGTTAAAAATTATTTTTTCTCTGCTACTTTTGTCAAGCCACATTAATTACCTATATTTTACCTGAAAGCATCATTGCCTTTTCCCCGAGTTTTGACACCATGACAGGTTTTGTAGTTGAAAAACTGAATGTTCTAGCTCTGTGTTCTTGAGAATTAAATACTTCCATTTATCTTAAATCTGAAATTCAAAATGAATAAGTACGAAATCAGTAACTTCAAAATTAGTAATATAAAATATGAGTCAGCTAGTGAGGAATTTTTGTCTCCAGTCTATAATAAACAAATTCATGAATAAAGACACTGCTACAAATACAACCTTTCCTCTTATGAATTCAAAATTAAATATTATTGCTTTATGCATTTCATTTTCTGTAAAAGCTTTAGAGTGATTTATAGTCATTGCTTACGCAACTGTTAATATCATTGCTGTAAGGGCTTCACACTGGTACGACCCTGCCAGTTGGTCCAGGCAGCATACGAAGGCGTGAGCTTGGATCCTCCTTATCTTGTCCTGGAGCGTTTAGGAGGGAATTGAGAAATCTGAGCTCACCCCCACGAGCCCGTTGTCAGCCAACTGCTTTAGCATGTCCAATGTAACTGTATCGTCTTGCTGTTCTCTTGGCCTGAGGCCTGAGCCACTGTACCTACAAAAGTGTTTCTGCCCTTGCCGTGAGGTTATACAGCCCTGTCACGCACATCTTTTCATGTGGGAGGACTCTTCTGCTAGTACTGAATTGCTACAAGTAGATTTCCCATAGCAGAAGAGAAAAGAAAAAGGGATGTAACTCGGCGAGGAAAGGAATTGCAAGAGTTTCTTGAAGCAAGCAGAGTTCCCTTTATATTTGGTTATGTGTGGGTGCTCCTGGACTCTGGAACTAAACGTATTTCTGTGTGTGTATATATATTTATTTATTTAAGTGTGGGACTTAAAGACAGTAGTAGCGTTTGCAGTTATACACATTCGGCTACAAGCTTTCTCAATACCGCGAGGTAGAAATTCTCAGATGCTCTGTGCCTGTTATGTGCTTGTAAACCAGAACTGGGTTAATTTGTGCTCCGCTTCAGTTAGTTGTTTGTATCAGTTAAGATACGTTGTGATTAGTTCTCTACATATGTCACTATATGCTCTTTCCCCCCTGCCCCCGTTTCCTGTATTACTCACAGGAAAGGTAGGTTTACCCATCAAGAAGTGTTACTCTTGTATATATGATTACGTATGTAGGGAGAAAATAAATGAAATTACCATTTTTCCCTGGCAGTTCAGCAAAGCACAAAGAAAGGTATAGGTGAAGCTAGAACGTTCTGTAAGTTCATCTGCTTGTAGGCTATGGTTCATACCTAGATTTATTTTGCTTTATTTTGCAGTTCTAGGCATAAATACAGAAGGATTGTTAATGTACCATATCTTTTAAAAAACCAAAACTTGCAAATCAGTTTTAATTTCTAGGAACACTTGAGCACCACAAAAATGTGTGTAAAAGAAAGTATGTAGGTAAACAAAGAATACTGACAGCGATATGACTGAACTTTCTCCCACCCTCCCCTTGTCCATGTGTGGGATGGTATTTTATTTGGCAAGATCCTTTAAGAGCAAATGGTAAGCTGGGGATGAGCAACGGTGGTTCAGCTGGGTGGCCGTTCCTCCTGTAGTTACAAAACTCAGCAAACTGCAAATGTGGAATTGCGTAAAGCTCGCGTTGAAAGTGATCCCTGTAACTCATCGGGTCCAACCTTCTGTTGAAAGTAGAGCCTTAGACTTAGGTGATTCAGGGCCACGTCTCAAGCCGACCACCAAGGGAAATTCCACCTTTTAGCTGGGCAACTTATTCCAATTTTTAATTGTTCTAATAGTTAAGGGGTTTTTAATGTCCAGACAGACTATCCCCTCAAGCAGCTTGGAGCTGATGCTTTTTGTCCTGTCACCACACACCCTTGTGAAGAGACTTCCTCCATCTTCTCTATAACCACATTTTAGGCATTGGGAGACTATGATTAGCTCCCTCTGAGCCTTTTCTTCCCAAAGCTGCATGAATCTCTTCTTCCAACTTTTCTTCATGTAGCAAGTTCTCCAATATTTAAATCATCCTGGTGGCTTTCCGCAAGGTTCTCTCCAGCTTGAGCTGGAAGGATCAAATTCCTGATGTTTTCCTACAATCATCACCTTGAAAGTATTTTAAGAGGGCAACGTATATGACTTTGAAACCTGTCAGTTTAGTGCTACATTGTGTGTGTTATCATATACATTCTTTAAATCTGTGATTTATGTAAGTCTTTGTGCATGTCCTAAATAGGCTATGAGTTTGTATTTATTATAGCTGAAGACATCTACATTTTGATGCAATGTTTAGCAGAGCTAAGGCATTGTAATTATGTACGTCCATGCTTTTTCTTCTATACTTTATATCGTATGTGTACTAAGGTTTGGAGGGGTGGGAGTATAGACCTTCCTTTTTTTTTAAACAAAGAAAAAGGGAAAAACCTATTCATTTGCCCTCTTGTGTTTCCCACAATGCAAAACTGCTGTTGTACCAGCTAGGGCTGAACAGTGAGCAGTGGTTTTAAATAATCAGCTGCATAATTGAAGTTATTTTGAAGCACGAACATGGCATCAGTAGTGTTGTGTACTGCAGTTGAACTGCAATCCCAGAAGTAATAGAAAAGAACTTTTTCAAGGAAATCCAACCAACAAAATTGTACTATCATCTTAAGACAATGACTGACGGCATTTGTATTACTTATATATCCTAAACGCCGATGTTCCCTGACTCACATTAACCTCTTTCACAAGGATCACGAATCTTCAGAGGATCTCCTATATCTATGTAATTTACTCTCTGTCAAACATATAAAACAAATCTCAGTAATACTTTCCGTTAGGGGAGGAAAGAAGATCTCCCAACATGGCTGGCCCTGCAGATCAAACAGATGTGAAATCCTTGTTTCAACACCCATAACCATGGTTAGACTGATTCTTGGTTAAATACATTAGCTCAGAGAGTCTGTTACAGGTTTGGTTTGGGTATTTTTGTTTTGTTTTGCTGTGTGGGTGGGGTGGGATTATTCTGTCGCAATATTATTCATAGAGATTTTGTAAAACTGCATGAAATAAACCGGGGTAAGATACAGCTACTGGTGTTTAGTTTTAGCTCCCTTAAAAAAAAAAAAATATCAGCAGAAATCCCAGGCAGCAAAATATTTGGGAAAGTTTTAACTCTTAAGTACTTTCTTAATTGTTGCTATCATTTCTTTCTTGTTATTGTGCCAGGCTGCACTGTGTGAATTGTAGCTTATCCTGCTTCACTTATACTTCTAGATCTCCCCTATATCTTCTCCGTATTTCCTGGTTTGTAACACAGATCTTTGCTTCTGAGTAGTTAGTTTTTAACTTCCCAGTACTTACGTGATGCTAGAAATATTCCAGTACAATGACTAACAGTGCAGGTAGACATATTTTATCTATGTCCTTCTTTTTGCTTATGAGCATGGTTTTGTCCTTTTTGCTATACAAGAACGTATCTATTTTTGCCTTACAATGTAATTATTTTAAATACTTTTTCATCCATAGTTTTGAATCTGACATGGTTTAACCTCAGCCTACAACTAAGTCCCACACAGCTGCTCAGTCACCCCCTGCTTCTGGTGGGACGGGGGAGAGAATCAGAAGAGCAAAAGTGAGGAAACTGGTGGGTTGGGGTAATGACAGGTTAATGGGTAAAGCAAAAGCCGTATGCACAAGCGAGGAATTCACTCCCCACGTCCCCCGGGCAGGGGCTCAGCCATCCCCAGGGCAGCCGGGCCCCGTCACACGTAACGGTGACTTGGGAGGACAAACGCCGTCACTGCGAACGTCCCCCCCTTCCTTCTCCTGCCCCCAGGTGTATCTGCTGAGCATCGGCTGCCCCTTGGGCCAGCTGTGTCCAGCTGTGCCGGCTGTGCCCCCCCAGCTCCTTGTGCCCCCCCCCCTGCTCGCTGGTGGGGGGTGAGGGGCAGAAACGGCCTCGGCTCGGGGTAAGCGCTGATCAGCGATAAGGGGAACATCCCTGTGTTACCAGCCCTGTTTCCAGCACAAACCGAACCCAGAGCCCCATACTAGCTACTGTGAAGAAAATTATCCCAGGCAAAACCAGCACAGAATCTCACTCTGTTGGCATTACAGAGTAGAATTTGACAGCTAGGTAAGTCCTTTTTAAGAGCTTATTTTGCTAGGAACTATTTCCTGCAAAGAAAAGCAAAAAGTGCGTGAGGTCCCATTTAAACCAAAAAACTGAAAGAGAACAACTCTTCAGCACCACATTTCCTAAACTTCCTTTCCAATACATAATCAAATTCTAGGAAAAGTAATTTGGGATTACACCCAGAGCTTCTTTCCAGACTGTTGCTCTTTTTTACGTTTTTTCTGTATTAGGAAAAGATCTGTGTACCCACGTATTTAAAGACTAGTTTTGGTAGCAGAGTAAAATGTACAGTCTTTCACCACTATGAGAATATAGGTTAAATGCCTCCTTCAGGGAGTATGACCTGTGTAAAAATTTAATCACGGTCCTACTTATACCACTTAGTTACAGTATCACCAGACCAATTTAGCAACGTCCAAGGTTATCAGAAGTCTGGGCAGAACGAAGTCCAGAGTTACTCACTTACCCTAGAAGTTGCAGTAGCTCAAATTTGAGAGCTCTGAAAACAACCACATTGCTGCTGCTGTTATTGTAGCTGGGCTGTGGACAAATGTAATTTTAGTCTCTGATGCTGTCAATCTGGCATCTTTCACTACTCACAAGTAGTGATTTTATTCTATAAAAATTTAATCTGTCTGCTGTATCTTACAGGGTGGTTATGTAGAAAATGATGTATTTAAAAAAAAAAAAAATCAAAAATTGTTGTTAGAATTAGGGCAAAGACTCCTAAAATGTTTTTAACTATGGGAGGACAGACTTGAAAGCCAGTGCACAGTGCCAAACTCTGGTATTGAAAAGTTCTGGCTGAAATACTGGGACATATAGATAATATGGTCCCAGACAACTTGCCAAGGAAACTGCAGTCAGAAATGTAGGAAACTGTCCAAGATTAGGCCTTTAAACATGCTGCATTCATTACCAGCAGCTGTGCATATAAGAAGTGTTTCTTTATTCCACACAGCCAAAACCACTGTGGCCTGTCACTGTCATTTTTATAGCAATTTGCTGACTTTTTAAGAAACAGGAAAATACTTAGCTAAAACAGTTGAAATTACTGACAGAAGATAATTTAAGGGAGTTTCAATGGCCTCTGAGTGTGTATTGTAGAACTATGGTGAAGGACACATATATTTAAGATTTTACTACCTGTAATAAAACTCACCAAGAAAGTAAAAAATTGTGTTCATAATAGTTTAGTGTTTACTGCTAGTCACAGATACATACCTTAAAAGATTCCTTAAAAAGCCAGAAAGGAGAAAGTGGTATGCCAGTAGTAGTAGTATTATTCTGAGCATTAGGATTTTAAGTTATTGATATTTTCTTTTGAGATAAATTCAAATAGGCCTCCATTAGGGGGAGTTACACATTCATCACTAAGTGCTTCAGATTTTCAGACACTGTTTGGTATGGTAAGATTCTCTCTTGGATGTTTTTGTTAACTTTTGAAACACTGTTTCTGCTAGTACCACCTTGTTCCTCTGTAGTGGGACACATTTTTAACTTGTTTAATCAGCATGCAGAAATCTGCAGCAAAGAAGGTGGTCCAACTTTATCAATTTCTGAATATTTCAGGGGAAAACCCCCATAATTATAATAGTAAAAGTATCTTTATCAATTGGAGGATTTTCCAGAATGAAATATAGATGGTAAGATTTAGAAAACCTGGAGCAAAATTCTCTCACTCAAGCAGTTTTTTTTCTTCACCCATCTTGGTTCTTTTTTTTTCCGTCTTTGAAACTGCTTCTGCCTCAGGGAAGTTCAGGAAATCTATCAGTGTCTGGTTTGTTTACTTTGGTGCAGGAGAGTTTTAAATAGCAATGTGACCCTTGTGCTGGATGTTAGCATGAGTGTTATCAAAAAAGCAAAGAAAACTGATGGATTTCTGCTGATAAATACCTGTGCCAGGCTTTGGAGTATAATAGTTTTAGGTGAGGTATTGAAATCATGTAGTTACATGCCTAAGCACTCTCCATCCAGCTAAGCTCCTGTGTAATGTGGATAGTGACAGATCCCTTTCCTTCAGAGAACTGAGAACCACACCGGCTGTATTCTCTGTGGAGTAAGTCCACTGCACGTTTGCTCCACAATTACGGTAGGAGCCACGGTGCCCTTGCATGGCCCTTGGAGTACTTTTGTCAGTGTCTGTGATCCAGCTGCTGGAATCACTGGCTCCTGGGAAACTTCAGAAGAACTTCTGGGAGGCCACATGAGTAGAAAAAAGGACTTCAAACACCGACAGTCTAGGGTTCTGGTATACACATTTGAGGGCATGTCTCAAAATGAATGCCGCTATCAGTACTCTGCTCTTCAGGACAGTGCTTTACCGAAGACTTTCTGTCTCACTCCCTCAAAGTTATCACAGAGGAAGGTGGACAAGATGAGAAAGGACAATTCAAGGTGGGGAGGACAGCAGGGGAGAGGGAGGGACGAACTGATGGCAGCAAGTTCCTGAAGTTCATCTTTCAACAGCCACCGTCTTTGCCTAGAGAGATGACCGAGTCATGTATGCGTAGATAACCTTCATTGTAGAAAAAAGTATTTGGATCTTTGGGTGGACAGAGGGATGTGAGAATAATTTTGTTTGCCAACAGTGCACTGAAACATTAGATGTGGGATAGAGCTCTTTCTTGTAATAAAATTAGTATTTTTCACCTACATTTTTTATGCTGTTTTAGAACAAGCTTTTTTCCATACTCTTCTACTATTTTGACCGCGCTTCAACCAAGTACTGAGCAAATGCAGTGAGAAGAGTATTTGAAGTCTGATGAAGCAAAGGCATCCCCAGCAAAAGGGAAGGAAGGAAAATAATCCCAAAGTATGGGAACTTCTTGAGAAAGGGCGATGATGCTTCTTGCAGTATAATAGGTGGCAGGAGGAAGCTAAGGCAAGTTGTGTGTGTGCAGGGAAACTTCAGGAAACACCGCAGTAGAAAGCCGAGTGAACTCTTTGAGGTACTGGTAATGCTGTATCTGCTTTTTTAGCAATGTTAAGGACAGCTTCTATAAATTCAGTTATTTTCAGGACATTTGCAATAAAAGCTGCATTTTTACTGAATGTTTTTCTTATCTTTGAATCCTTCTCCAGCAGGCTCGGCTCTGACCATCTCAGATTTTTGGCCTCAGAACTGATACAGTCACACTTGCCTTTTCAAACATACATGTGGCTCTATCCTTCCATGCAGGTTTGCATGTAGGCTTTCACTTTGCACGCTTTGCTCTTCAAGTTTAAGCACATGGTGGGTGGGAAGAAGAGGGCGGGGGGGACCCTTTCCTGTGACTTGGGTCGATGCATCAGAAGAGAAGAACTGCCTCGTGCCACTGGCTTTTGTGTGCCCTCAGTACATAAATATATACTATATTTAGTTTCTTTATTTTCCTTTAGAAATACCTTTTACGCTGCATATTCTACCACTTGCTCACATTTTAAGGGCTCTTCTATGAAAGAATTCAGCTGGCCTTTGAGTTCTTTCCCTTGGCAGATAACACCAGAGCCTGCAAATCTGGCAGTGCGTGTGGGAAGGTTTTTAGTGATGTGCACTGTTAGTGAAATAGTTGAGATGATGGAATTAGGAAATGATGGTGATAAAGTTGGCTGCTGTGAAAAAAAGCAACTGCACAACAAAGCCAAACTCCGAGATTTCTGAAGCTGTTTAACACACATGGATCCATGGCGGTCAGACATCTACGCAGTGGCGTGCTGAGCAAATAAATGGAGTGCAGGGAAGTGGTAGCAGGAAGAAAGACTTTAGGGACTATCACATGTGACAATTTATATGTAATACACTGTGTGCTGGAAACTTGAGCAATGGTTAGCCTGGCCTGAAGTAAGTAGAGTCTAGAAAGTGGTTGTAAGACCTGCTGTACAGACATGGCTCGGTGTGTGAGCACAAGGTGAGCAGACTCACTGGGATGTAGTAAGCACAGCAAATAATCCCAAAGTATAGATAAAATGCAGGAAGAAATATTTTCTTCTCTTTCCTCCCCTCTTAAGTAAAGGGTAACTTTACATTCTTGATAGCATCTATGCCCTGTTTCTAAATGTGCCGCGTCTACCGCTATGGAGTAAAATTATTTCACTAGCAGTTCAGCATGTTGGCAAATATTAAGTGTGTTGGGTTGAATGTGGAAAATGATCACCTGCTATCTAGGACAATTAATATCCAATAAATCACTTAAAGGTGTGCCGTAAATGCAATTCTAGATGCACTATAGCACTTAGTCTTGTGCCTAACAGCCCAGCTATCACGAGGCATTCATCATCTGCCTGAAGTTGTACCATGGGAAAGTTTGTTCATGTAGGCAGTTCTGAGTGTACATAAAGCATATATAATCCCTGTTCTTCTGGTTTATGAAACCTCTTCCCCCCCCACCCCGAAAAGGTGATAAAGTGTCTACTTAACATCAGCCTGCAATGCTTTTTTTAATATAAACCCAAGTTAATATTTTGGAAAGCATTTATTTTATTTTAAATGTATGGCTTTTATAACCATTTTGTATATAGACCACTTGCAGGGATACGGCTCATACCAGGTGTCAGAGTAGTGTGAAATAATTTTTATGCCACCTTTCCAAGGCAATAAATGTCATATAAGCATACACAAGTGTAGATATAGTACTTTTAGATGAACACTCTCAAACTGTATGTTAGAAATCTGTTTGACAGACTTACCCAAAGGATGACACTTTTTTCTGATCTTGCCAAAGCAGCAACTGTGTAAAATGAAAATTTGCTCTGGTGGTTGGGTTTTTTTCCCCAAGGAGTTATGATGTAAAGGGAGGGAGGAGAAGCTGTAATTAGAAGAAAAGGAATGGTTTCTTTCTACAGAGAAAAAAAAAAAATTCTGACCAAAATGATACAGCGAGTTTTCAGTCATCTACCCTACAATAAAAAGACAAAATAGAAGATGAAGGACAGCAGCAGCTGAACCCACAGGCCCAGCCACATAGTTTCTGTCATGATCAGTATAATGCTTATTCCAAGAAATATGTGAAATATTTTTTTGTGGGAATCACACGGATATTGATTTTTTTGTGTCTGTGCCTCTGCTTTTAAATTATCTTTTGAAAGATGTCATTCTTGAGAAGTACCTTGAACTTTTTTTATTTTTTTTTAAGACGATCAGAATACAAGTAAAACTTTTCTAGAGGTATGAGATTCCAGCTTCATCATTAAGAAGAACAGGGTAGGTTTTCCTGGCACTTGTTCTCTTATACCAATAGGATTGTTCTGCTGGTGGTCTTTACCAGTTCTAAGATATTCACAGTAGGGTAGGTTTTTTTCACAGAAGCTAATTCTCTTTGTCAGACCTCTGTATGAAATTGTTTTACTCTAAATGGATTGATTGTTTCAAATAGCCTGTAGGTGCCTTGTTTTTTATCAGATGTCCTGTATCTCAGGAGTTTACATACTAAATTGACCACTTTTTCTTTCCATTTACTTTTTTATGTCACTTTCAGTTGCAGTAAATATCTTCCTCTCTCTCTTTCTGACAAAAGTATAAATTTTTAATTAAAAAAAAAAAAACATCCAGTCATTCAGAGGGATTTAGAGCTGTGGACCCAAGTATTAAATGTAAATCAAAACTTGGTCAGTTAGAAGCTGCTTATTATGAAGATTAGACAGTCAGTCTCCTGTTTGGAGCATTAGCTGTGCAAGCAACTGCTTCTTTGCTGCCTTCTCCAGATGAAAGCCTGTGAGTAGCAGCTGCTGATAGAGGTTACTGGAAAAATGGGAAAGCAGTATGAAAAATTGAGGAAGGTGCCACAACTGTGCATGTTTTAGGATTTTTAATAGTTTTCTCTTTGGGATCCTGAAGTGTGATGATGCACTGAAATGAGTCTCGCAAGATACAAACAGGATTCAAATTCATAGCGAATTCAGTTTAAAGAGAGGTACAAGGCTCAGATTATAGTTGGATTTTTCTTTCTTCAGTGAAGGGTTTAACTTTTTCCTAAAGTACTATTGCCTTTTCCTCTAAAATCAGGTAAAATGACCTGAAAATATCAGAGCGTTATTTTTTATTGCTTTACCTCATTACTGTTATTCATACAGCAGTTCTCCTGAAACAAATAGGATTAACTTTTTTTTTTTTTTTTTGAGGGGGGGGGGTATTTTTTTCAAAGCACTCATTGATACAGCATCTAATCCCCCAGAACTTTTAAGAAAAAGTTATCCTCCTCATCACTTAGCTGTATTATAAATTAAGGAAAGCATATATGCTTGGTGTTTCCAAGATCTGTGTTAATTATTCAAAGCATATGTGCCTTTTTTCTCTGCTGGCTAAATGGTACTGTCTGCATTCAAATGCAGGAATATATTAGTGAAAAAGCAACTAAAACTACATAAGTACTATGAAAAGCATCATGATCAATATTTATGCCTTCAATAATACATATTTTGGAGACCAAGATACTCAATTTGCGTAATAACTATAAATTTGTATTTTCCCATACCTTTATTTATGACAGAAATTAGAGTAGGATGATTCTAAGCAGGGCATTGTACTCTTAAACAGCAAAATTCTAGGTGTTGTTATTTTTGCATTTTTTACCTTGCCATACACTGCATTGAGCTTGCTGGGAAATTTGTCAAAGAGCAGAGGAACATTGTTTACTTCAATATATTAATCCACAGCATTCAAAGATCACAGTACAAACATACACTGCATTGTTTTTTTTCTTAGGAAAGAACTATTTTGCTTCTTAGGAAAAAAAAATCCCACATATTATCCACTTATTTCCAAGAAAAGTGTCATAAAGTTTCATAATTCAATCCTTTTTTGAAATGACTCTATTTTTGCTATGACTCTTGCCCTACCCCAGTTTCATCTACTTGCTTACGATTTCCACTTGTATTTTTTAGTGAACTATTGATCTGAAACTGCAAAATTTTTAATACGCTTTTGGAAGAGGTTATAAAAAATAGACTTAGACTTCATCTTTGTGAATGAAAAGGAAAAAAAATCACTGTTTTCAGAATTGAAAAGTGAATCTGTTGGCTCATTCATGGTCTTAGCCTGTTCTCATTTAAATCGGCATCATTACTGCATGAAAAATGGCTCATCCTAATCTGTACTTGTGAGAAAAATCTAGTCACTGTAGTGTACTATTTAAATGCTAAAGAACTACAAGATGTTTTACATGTGCATGTATTTGGGTACATGTGCTTTCTCATGGGAACACATTATACTACTAATCCTGTTGATATCAGATAGTAGTATTCTTCAGACTTTTATTTCTAGACAATAATTTGCCTTTTAAAAATATAATTCCAGCAGGAACTGGAAAGCTAAATTATAAATACTTAAGTCTGTTTTGTAAAACAGACGTGAGAATCTATGTTGCTGTTGTAAGTGATACCTTATCTGACAAAAATCTTTCTCTCGGGTAGTGTTTAAACTTCATAGCTTCATACCCAGCTTTTTTTGTAGGGTCATAAGCAGAACTGCTCCCAAAGCAGTGTACTGATACTGTGCAATTTGAGCTTCCAGTTAGATACTCCATTCATGCTTGTTGGTAATGCACGTGCAGACAACAGTATTTCTTGAAGTACACCTAGCATTTCAGTAAAAGTAGCTGTAACACTAATGAACTGTTTATGATAGCATGTCTTAACAGGGCACTTAGGCTACTGCTATTCAAATAAGTGAATTAGTATTTGGCTAAAAAAGTGTTTGTTCCCTTTTAATAAAAGCCACTGGTCGTCATTACTGTTGATAAATAGCTGAAATTACTACCTTGATGATGAGAAGAAGAAAGGTTCAGCAATTAGGGTAGGCCTCAGAAGGTTATCCGAGGCATCATGTTTTCCCTCTCCCATGGTACTACTTTTGTGCTATTGGCAAATCAGCTTTGTGTCTCCGTTTGCCATGTTAAAAATGGGCATAATAAAGCTTTCTACTTTGGCCTGATGGTGCTGAGAGAAGATAATAGCAAGGGCTGAACTGTTACGTGCTGCAAGGAGCACAGCTACTCATACCTGGGACACTCGGTAATGACTACCCAGAGCCACCTCCGGTGTAATGTCTCAAGTCCTTTCCAAGCGTCAGCTTGAAGTCATGGGATTACCAACATTTCAGTTCTCTGTGATAATACTTATCTTTAATAGAGAGTGAGTATGGCTGGTTGTTACTAACTTTAAATTCCTGAAAACTCGACACAAGTTCAAATGCAAATATAAAAATGAATCATTGTGACTAAGCTGCGATAGCCCTCCCTCCTCAACCAAATGCAAACCAGGCAGTTTGAAAGCTGAAACAAAGCACTGCTTCCAGAAACTAACCACATGCACAATTCTCCTGTTTTCATACACTCTGGAAAAATATGAAGTATGCAACATGCCATGAAGGCCATAAAATTTCAGCTCTTCTGGATCAGGGAAGAGGAATCAGTTCCAGAAGCTTTTGAGTTCCCACGAAGAACATCCTGTTAGCAGTTCCTCACCCTTTTATACTAGCAAAGCCCCAGCTTAGTTTTTTTTTACTGATTTAAATTGTGGCAATATGACGGAGAGAGAGAGAAAATCTTTCACATATGCCAAGGCGAGCTGTGTGGTACCGCCTTTCCGTCCTTTAAAAAAAAAGGAAGTTTTCAGGTGACCCTGCCGGTGACCTGGAAAGGCCACTGTGACTTGAGTTCAGCAGGGTATGGGTGTCTCTTGCCCATGAAATGCGGCTTCCAGTAAGGAGAGTAAAAGTGACTTACCATCATGATAAATGTACCTGCAGATAGCTGCATGGATTAACACAGCTCTAATTTATTCCACATTAAGAAAAGGACTATAATGAGTTATTAATAAAGAAAGACTAAAAATGGGTTCAAATTCAATGGTTAATGCTCTGCGTAATTTACTTTAATAATCCTTCTGACCAAATAATTAAAAAAAAAAAAAAGTGCTTCTCTCTTCTCCCATGAATGAAACATATATGATATTCTTCCCCACCAGCCCCCCCACCACCCCCAAGTTTTTGTTTGATCTTTGTACTGTTTGGGCATGAGCAATGTCAGCCTCAGGTGTGGTATCTGTGCTGGAGTTTGCTTCACCCCCATCTCTCTACTCCTTAGAAATATTTTCCTAAGCAAACATCTATGTTTCAGATGTCTTCAGTGTTGCACCTAATAGATTTCATAAATCATTTGTAATGACATTAATGGGACAGTGGAATCACAGCACAGGGGGCATCAAAGCAAAGGAAAATTCTGTTGCAGGTGGCTGAAAATGGAGAGAAGAGGATCCACTGCAGTGACATCCAGGTCTGTTCCTGGGCGGAGGGATCAGGGACAGCCAGTTAAAAAAAGGTCAGCCCTGATGTAATTCACAGAGGCAGAATCTTACTTTTTTTTGTTAGGCTGCAACCCTCAGTGAATGCACAGTGGTACGTGTTCATAGAAAAATGGTAGAGAACACATAACTGGGTAGTGACAAGGTACCTTTCTTTTGGAAAGAGGGATTGTCTAAATACCTATTGCCTTCCATAGCATCGGGCTCTTGAAGGACCCAGTGTCCCGCTTCCTGCACAAGTCCATGGCAGTCTTCTGTGGAGGGGCGCAATTACAGATACCTTCTGAGGGCAGTAATTCTCAAACGAGCTCTAGAACTCTGCATGAGCTAACTCCCAAGCATCCAGTTCACGTTCCTCTTTCTCTCAAGATCTGTAAGGCTGTATACCTGAATTAATTATCTTATTTTTCAGCGGCAGAAAGTGCTGCTTATCCATAGCTTCTCTGTTCAAGCATTTTGGAAAATATTTGCATGATCTAATACCCCATTTATTACAACCAGCTAGACCTCTTGGAAGAGATGCAGAGAATACGAGTGTTGCTGCGGAATTGCTAGACGACTTGCTTCCTTAACTGACTATGTTAGTTCATGGTTTTATCTCATACCTCTCTTCTTGGCTGCTCTTGCAGCTGTCACAGACGTGAGTCTGTCCAGAATTTGAACTGCAAAAAGCTTCTAATTTTTAGTAAAATACTACCACCCACCCCCCTAAAGCCTGAGCAAATGACAAGTCGATGGTGACTATACTACAGTTTCTCCTTTGTGCCAAGTCAAAGCAAGCGTAGTCCGTTGCGTATCTAACTTGAAGAACCTCAGTTCAAGATGTCATATTAGTGCTACTACATGGGGATTTTTTTCAGTATTTTCCCCCCATTGCCAGACAAGACTGCCCTCATCAGGGCCTGGCTACTTAGGTCGTTATTTCCTCCCATTTCACAGAATTTTACTAGTTTAGTCTGTATAGTCTTTGTTTCTCTAGGAAGTTGCAAATGAACACTAATTGTGTGAGCTTTTTGAGTATTAAATTTCTTATGACTAATACGCCTCAAATATGTGCTTTTATTGCAGCCTTCCACATCGCAGTGTTGAAACATACTCTGGAACGGTATTGTCATCCCTGGAAGTATTGTGTAGTCATTAACAGAATCTTGATCTGATTTTTGGCAGAATGTGGCTTCTGGTTAGCTGCTGGGATAACTTGGCCTGTGTTGGCAATGGATCTTCTAATAGGGTGCGTGGAGTTAAGGTTAGTTGGTATTAGCAAAGGTCTAAGGTGAAAAAAACACGAGGTGAGGAGTTTGGTAGGAATTACTACTACATACCACTGTACTTTCTAAGCCACCTCGGAAGTCGGTTGTCTGTGTAGTGGTGTTAAAAATTGAGTTGGAGTTTCAAAGGAAAGTTTCAAAGGAAATCCATGTTCCACAGGGGGGTAGTTTAAAAAAAAATAAATTTAAAAACTGCTTCTTTTGCTGAAGACAGAGGCACTAACTTAAGTTTGATTACCAGCTGAAAATAGGATTTTCTGTTTTGAATGAGTACCTTTGCATCTGCATATTTTGTAGGCATCTAGTTGTTCTGGCTCTGTACAGTTTTTCAGAAATTAACGGTGCGTAATGCGAATGCTGTGTGCTGTCTCTATTATTTGATAGCTTTATCTACCGCTACGGTGCATAAGCAGTGCGCCAGATTCTGTGTCTGCGTGTCCCAGGCAGATCCGGCTGCAACTCCAAAGGCTTCATTAGGAGCAGGCTTGATTATAAATTGTCGAGTGTTTTGCAGTAAAGGCGAGTTTATTTATTCTGCTCGTGCCCACGGAGGTGTGAAGGAGCCCGGGTCCCCGGGTGGCAGATGCCGGGGGGGGGGGGGCGGTTCCCGCGCCGCGGCAGCGCAGGTGGCGCCTGAGGAGGGGGCGGCCGCCCGTGCCGCGGCCCAGGCCTCCCCTCAGCCGGCCCGGGGCTCCCCTCAGCCCGCCCGCGGTCTGTCAACACCGACTGACGGCTCGTTCCCGCAGTGCCGTACGGGCTTCGGTGCCACTTTGTGCGGGAAGGAGCGCGGCGGTTAAAGTTTATTTTGTGTCACGGGAAATCTCCGCTGTGCCACCAGCCCCTGAGAGCCGCACGGCCCCGAAGCGGCCGCGTCCCCCCGCCCGGCCGTGCGCCGCGCCGCGCCGCACGAACAGAGCGCTCCGCTCCCTGCGGGAAGGATCCCTCAGCCTCTCCCCGGAGATCCCGACCTCCCGCCGTAAGCGCTGGCGGCCGTTTCGCGGCGAGCCGCGGCCCCGAAAGGGTTACGCGGTGCCGGGCCCGGCCCCCGCTCCTCGCCGGGGAGTAAACACCGCCGCCTCGGCCTATCGCGACGGGCCGGGGGCGAGCGGGGCTCCGCCGGGCGGGCCGCCACACACGGGGCCGGGCGGCGCGGAGCGGAGCGGCAGGGCACGGACGCGCGGGGCCGGGAACGCCGAGGTGGGGCGCGGGGCGGGGCGGGGGCGGGGGGGCGGCGGGCGGGGGCGGTGCGGGGGGGCGGCGCGGGCCGGGCCCGGGGGCGGCGCTGGCTCACTGGGCGGCGCGGGCAGCCCTGCGAGGAGCCGGCGGGGCTGCGCGTCGCGGGTTGTGCGTTGCCGAGCCGAGAGGTAACCGCGTTCCTCCTGCTGCTCGCCTGGCTGCTGAGAGAGCCCGGCCCGGTGCGTGGCTGGGATGCGGTAGGGCAGATTTGCGAAATCGGACGTGTAAGAAATGAGAAGTTTTTTGCGTAATTTGCGTTTGAGGTGTTGCGTCGCGCTGTGCGGTGTAAGCCTTTGAGCTCCCTCGCCGAACTCTGTTAGGCTGGTATAATGGGAAAAGTATCGAATACTTCTAATTATTATGCTTCCTAGGGGCTGCGGTACCTGCTGTACGGGGGGGGGTGTATGTCTTTGGAACAGACCGTGCTACTTCAAAAGTCTAGATAGAAAAATGTAACTTTACAACAGTGCGAATTGTGCAAAGAAAAGGGGGGGATCAGCATAGGTTCAATCCTTCGTTTAAAGCTTAGTGTAATCTTTGACATTTATGTGGGCACCTGAAAAAATAAAAAAACCCCAACAAACCAAACCAACAAACCAACCCTAAAGCAGAGCTGTGCTATGGAAGTACAGTGCTGCTGCGAGCAGCCACAGCTCTGTCTGCTTCTCATTTAAAGTGCTACCTTCTCCTTTTTTGTATGCCTAATAAACGATACGTATAGCATATACAGCTGTGTCACAAAGTCATTCTGTATTCTTAAAGCTTAATATAATCAAATTCATTGCCTAAAGATGGTGTAGTTGAAGATTTGATCCTTTTTCACTGAAGTGGAAATACTTTCAGTAATTGAAAGCAGATTCACGTCTGGAGTTGTACAAGCCAAGGTTTTCATTTTTAAAATAAACCTTTTGTTCCCCAGCCTTAAATATTTCAGTGAGCCATCAGGAGACCTCTGTTTGTTAATTGCTAGAGTAGACTTTAAGGAAGGATTGGGGGGGACAGACACACACCAAAACCGTGAGAAAGGTATGTCAGCAATTAAATGTACTTAAAATTACAATGCCTTTATTCCAGTGCAAGAACATACCGTTGCAGCTTTTGTGCATGCTGCGTTTTAGTTTTCCTGTTAATTCATGTGAATCTTAATTTGAACTACCCGTCTGTCTGTGGAGCGTTTTGTTTTAAACCATCTTAGCTTTGTTCACCTTACTTGGCCCATTTGCCTTTTTAAATTTTTTAACAGTTTATTAAGCAAAAAAAATCGGAACTTTGAAGAATTCTGGGGGAATACTCCTCAGCTTCAGTAAACAAACCTGACACTTTGCAGTGATAGCTCCCCTTTGTTAACTTTGTGCCTGTTTTCTGGCCGTTACTGAGGAAAGCTTTCAGAAACCATGCCTTCCAATATTTCATCGATGGGGAGAGAAACTTAGGATGTGAACTACCAAACGCTCAGACAAAGACTGAGCTGCTTTCAATGTTTGTTACCAGCTTTGAAGGTAGAGAACAATGGAGGGAGAGGAAGGGAAGCACCTTCTCTCCGAAGCTCTCAAATCTGCGGAATAAATTCTCTAAAAATGTGTGGAAAAGTTACTGAAGATGGTGAGAAAGTCCCCTGTCTCTTAGAAAGTGTATTAATTGCTTCATAGACACAACGATCTGATGTTAAATACAGGCTATTGTTAAGATAAGAACGTATACATTTGCATAATGGTACTAAATAGGCCAGGTTTATTTCCCTGAACTTCTTCGTGATGTGCATGTAGCTGAGGTAGTTCACTTTTCCCTCTTTTCTTTCATAAGGTAAATCTTTTGATATATCCTCAGCAAGTTCAGAGGGAAGTATTTGAGTAAAGCCAGGGAAGGGGAAGGTGTTCAAACCGGAACAGAAAAACTAGCTTACCGGGTTGTTTGGTTTTGGTTTTTTTTTTCATCCATCAGATCGGGCCTCAAAACTCTCAAGCATCTCAGTAACTACAATGAGATGTTACACAATTTTTTGATTAATCGTTCTGCAACTCTGTGTGGAGAATGGCCTCCTAAACATCGCAGTATAGTTTCTGTCTTTCAAGGAGTTATAAAAAAAGCTACATCACAATTTAGCAAGAAACTTGCAACGGCAGAGCCTTTACAAAACCATTTAACGTTAGATGGCTTTGGCTTACTTGTCATTTTTACTTTCTAACCTTTTTGCAGTAGACTTGAGAACATGTGAAGTCATACATTCCACACAGTATGTGATACGTTTTTTTTTTCCTTTTGAAGAAAAGCAGATGATGTGGTAGCTATCTAAAAAAAATCATAATTGATGCTATTAAAAAAAAAAAAAAGGTAAAATGTCGCTTCAGGTATGCGTTCATTTTAAAGATCCACAATAAGAGTGCTGCTAAGCATCCATCAGAGAATTATCCAAACTGACCCAACTTACAGAATTTGTCTTGATCTGTATTCTTGCATTTCTAACGTGCATCTATAAAGATTTAACATGCTCTAGCAAATTACTGAAATGATCTGGTAAGCAATTATGAAATCAGACTATACAACTTTTCTTTCTGTAACTTGTTTTGCATGCCAGTTCACTTGTTGAACCAAACTAGGAAAAATAAAAGGTCACAACGTTTATGGTTTGTACAGTATAGGCATTTCAGCAATGGTACCAGAAGATAATACTGCACTGTTTTGTTTTCCAAATGAGAAAAGACAATAGCTTTCCTATCTTTTCCGCAGGTCTACAAAGATCTTACTGCTAGTTATTTCATTCTAAAAACGACGGTAGGCTTCACTGTGGATTTGAAAGACTTTCTCAAGAGGTGCTTACAGATTTATGCATTTCAGAATAGCAAGAGGGCTTTTGTATGTTGAGTAATATAGAGAGAGAGAGGATGTTGTGAGCTGGTGACCTCACTAGTGGTTTGAAGATGTATACATCTTTTAGGTTTGAATACTTGGAGATTTTCTTACAAAATAAGGAATCGGGATGAAATAAAGTAACTGTACTAATGAAATGCTTATGTAGTTTTCCAACTTAAGGAAGTTAAGGGTTTTAAATGTTAGGGACAAATGGAAGAAATGGCACTTGTGTTCCTCTAGAAAGCTTCACCCGTGTTGAACTCTGAACAGAATAGGTAGGTGGTTGAAATATTCTGAATTAATGAAAAATAATCATTCACCTTCTTTGCTCAAGATTGAAAGAACTGAAAGTGCAATTATACAGGAAAACTTCAGAACTTGCTGCGGGTAACAACAAGGTGAGCAGTCTTCTTTTGGGACTGGCTAGGGCAACCGTCTATCCAAACATTTGTGTAAACTGCTATAAAGTAGATGGTTTATGAAGCAAGTCCTTTAAATGTAAGGAAGTGGTAGAGTTCTCATTTCGTGCTTTGAAATTTGGACAAACAACATCTACAGCTCAAAGTAATGGTGGCCTGACAAAATGGCGAAGCTAGATACTGTCATTTCTGAAGGACTGTGTTATGGTGAAACTGATTAAATAACTTGGAAGAGGTTTTCTGCATACTGTGTTTTGTGTGGCCAAGGAACAGCAATTTTTGCAGTAGCAGCAAGCTCAGATGTCTGGTGTCACATCAACAGTGAGTTGCGTGGTTTTATCTTTCTGATACAACTTGCTGTTCTGCCTCTTTCTGGCTCTTGAAGAGGATTCAGACCTATACAACAATATTTCTCGGATGCTTGAAAGAAAAACAGATTTAGAAGAAAAAATGTTTGATCTAAAATAAGATCTCTTGGATGCAACTACAAAAAGAGCATCTAACTGCTTTGCCTGCTTTTTTTATTCTTTTTATTATGTTTCAATTGTTATTAGTCCAAGTGCTATTGACGTGGGTTTATTTTTTTCCTTGGAATGAAGAAGAATTAGTGCCCTGGAGAAAGCTTTGGAATGCAAGAGTATATATGAATAAAAATTAAAGAAAAAAGTAACTGCGATTGTAGAACGGTATTATTTGGTCATTTGTCATCATTGTATAAATCATGAGAAAGCATTACCTGAAGCTTCCGCATTGTCGTAACTGCCAAACTAATTTTTAAACTACTTTAATTTGCATCTCTAGTATAGCTGCTGACCACACACAAAGGAAAAAAAATGAACAGAAATTCTTTTATTAGAGCAGCTCTTGGTTTAATCGTATAGACATGCTTTTTCATAAAACATTATTGTACCCATGTACAAAATACAGCCGGTTCCAAACCTACAGAAATTTCAGAGTTGTTAATTTTTGCAGAACATTCTTCCTCTTCAGTCAGAAACTGCGTTAAAGAAAAGACTGTTGTCCGGGGAGTTGTAAAAAGTAGCCTGGAAAGCCTTTTATGTTCTTTCTTTTAAATAAAACAGAATTGCCTTATGTAACAAAGTTAACTTCGTTAACCTTTTATAATTATTTAACCATTATTTCATTTTACCCCCTGCTTAACCATTGTACATTAATGCAATAGACACCTGGCTGTGCTCTTAAAAGTTTATTTGTCTTTCAATTCCTGTGATAGTAGGGGGCAGTATATCTCCTTAATTATCTTTGTTCAGGGAAATGTTGAAAGGCCAGGGTAGTTAAACAAGGCCATTTGGATTTGCAATAAGGTCGAAGTCAGATGCAAGGAAAGTGGTTAAATGCATTATCATCTTATTGAGCACATCATCAGTAAAGTGACCTTGATGGAGGTGGAAAAAGCCATTTGGCTATTTTATGACAGCCACCTCTCTGCTGGCTTTATCCCTGCCAGAGAGTACTTCAAATAGCTTTATCACAGTCTCCTCTTGTTGCTTTGAAATCTGATTTTCCTTAATTACAGATAATGAGTTAGAGGCTGAGCACTGAAGGGAACTTTTCTAATAATGGCAAATTCTAGTATTTTAGAATTTATCCTTTTGCTTGGGAGATATAGAAATATCTCTAATGTTAAGGTGACCTTAAAATGTTGACTGTTATATACCTGCCTTTAAGGATCTCTTAATGATAATCATTGTTTTCTGTTCATGCATGCTTTTATTCTACTGCTTTTTAAACTCGCTTTGTGTTACTATGAGGACAGGCGAGCCAACTTCCAGCCTCAGCAGCAGGGACACTGTTTGTTTTAACATGTGTGTGTTTATGTTTTTATAAAGATACTCAAACCACGGGAGGCCTGTGGCTAAGCTGGAAACAAATAATTTAGAACTGTATAACTAATGCTTAAATTCCTATGTCACTTTGCTTTGTAATGGCAGTCCATGCCTTAAAAGCTTACAAAAGTAAAATTTCAGCTATTGCATGTGAATTTAAATATTTAATCAAAGTACTCTCAACTGTCCAGCTTCCCCTCCCTTCTTCTTAACTGTCTTTTCTCATTCGAAAATGGTTTCTTTCTTTGGTGTAAAGCTACACTGATTTGGATCAAGCAGTGCCATTTTAAATTTCTAGCTTTGAAAAGACCTCAGTGCTAGTTGTACTTTTTATAGTGCTCTCTGTACAGGTGTTGGCATAATTATTAAGGGAACTTTGAAACAAATGTAAAAAATACAAGGGAAGACGCTATCAGGAAAGCTGGATCCAAACGTGAGCACCTTAAGACACTGGTTAATTAGCTGAAACTGAAGGCAGAGTATTAAAAATTATTCGAGACCAGAGGGAATGATTTATAAGAAAAGGTGAAAAGAAAGAAAAAACATATAGCATAGTCACATGACAGATCTGCACTGGTGGAAGAACAATCTGTAAGATTTTTAAAGACCATCTGGACTCAGGCGGTATATCTAGATGAAATAAAATGAAATTAAGGACCAGAAAAATATCAGCTGCACCGCAGGACACATTTTGTAATGGTAACATCCTGGAGGTTATGGAAAATATCTCAGCACAATTGGTAGAAGTCCCTTTTTCTTAAAAAGAGCAAATATTTCTTGTTTCGTGGCAAAGCGTGGCTTTTATACCTTTTGTTCTTAAGTTTTGATTAAATGTTGCCATTTTGAAGAGAGATGTATTTAACTTCCACTTCGCAACCAGTGATCTCTTATTCTTCAGTAAGTGTCGGTGATCTTCCAAAAGAAAGCAGGGCACGGCGGTTCTTCCTGTCAACACTTCTGTCTTTGGAGCTGGAAAGCATCTCATAGCTGTGTCTCCTCACAGCTTTTTATAGCAGCGAGACAGCACATTACCTGTGGCTATGCGGTACTTCTCTGAGACCTTTTATTCAGTCCGTTAGGGTTGTGGTCATTGGCCCTGGTTCATAGAGCCAGAGTGCGTACTCAGCGTGAAGCACCATCCAGCTGGAGAGAGAATCTCCCTTTTCACTCATGCCAAGTTCCCCTTGTTCCTCACAGACTTGCCCTATTGATCTGCTTGCCTACAGGATGCAAGTGCCCTTCACCTTTGCAGTATAAAGAGTTTTTTTACATTTTCTTTCTGTTTTAATTATTCTTGCTTCCACCTCGGTACTCTCCTGGCACTTATCAGTCGTGTTCTGCCATAAAGTGGGAGGCTTATCTGTATGTGTGTGCGTTTCCGTGTGCCCATCCGGAAGACAAGCCTTTTGAAGGCAGACACATAGAGTCAGAGTTTGAAAATCTAATTCTGCCTTCTCCCTCTGTTGAACTCACTTTTTCATCAGATAACTCCAGGAAGGTCGCTGCACAGATATGCCTGTCCGTTGTCTTGTAATGATACTGAATCTTAAGATCTCTCCCATCAACCAAGAGACAAGCAGTGAGCTGATGGATCTTGTGCTGAAGAGTTCCTTGACAAGTGTGCTGAAAGCACTGTCAATATTTGAGTCTTTTTCATAGCCTAGAAGTACCTCAAAGATTTTTTCTTTTCCTCCCCTGTCTTCCTTTTCTTTTGCTCCTCCATTGACCATTTTGGTTTTATGGAGCTGGGCACGTATTTCACTGCCAGGAGTTTCTTTTTAACAGCTGTCCTTTCTCCAAAACATACAGTAAGGTGCATGACATTAAATAGGCATCTTCAGAGCATTTCAAACAGTCTTATTCTGAAGACCCTGCTACTCCCTCATTTGTGCAAGATTCCAATATTTACCACTTCCCCCCCCCCGAGGTAAAGGAATCTCAAACAGACTTTTCAGACGGTTGGTTCCTCTCTGGATGTAAACCCTTCTCCCCACATCAGTTTTTCTATCAGTGGCATTTGGATAGTACTTCCAGTTACTCCTCAGCCACCTTTTCACAGAAGAGACCTGTGTATTATTTATCATTTCTCTTTTCTGATTCTTGCCCTCCAGCTTTCACATTATCCAGTCATCCTAGTCCTTTCTACCTAATCCTAATTTACTGCTGATCAGAGCCATGGAAGCAGAACCAGTTACATGAGGTGAAAAAAAGAATGAAAATAAAAACCTACATCAGACAAAGTTATGGTTTTGCCTTTGAGGTAGTTTGTTTTGCTTGCAGTGGTCTCAGTGAAGCTGGGCAGAGCTGAGCATTCTTCATCTCGCTTGTATATTGTCTGCCTTTGTTTCCTGTAGTGTGACTGTACCCCATAAAATAACAGGTAACAAATCAGTCTTTCTGAGTGTTTGCTTGCTCTCTGCAGCGTACAGCAGAGCTTGTGCTGGAATCTATTCTTTGATGGATTTTTTTTCCCCGTCTTGTTTCATGCAGTTTTGTATGTGGGTGGAGTTTCCATGTGTGTTCTTGTGCCGAATGTGGTCAGTATTGAACTCGTATGTGATGGACTACGTGGGGGTCTTTACTAAGAAATATGAAGATGTACCGTGGGCCCTTTTTTAGCAGAATTACCATAGTTCCATGGAAGTAGATTTATTGGGTATAGTCTGTATAGAAATTATAACCTTTAGTAACATAATTTGTGGACTGAGCTGTGTTATTCTGAAACATCATATGCCTACATGCATGTAGGTGTGTGTTTTAGCCAAGGGAAGGAGTCCACTATCCTCAGCTGGCTGACGTTCCACTCGTATTC
The DNA here is from genome assembly GCF_023634155.1 of Falco peregrinus. Taxonomy (NCBI): domain Eukaryota; kingdom Metazoa; phylum Chordata; class Aves; order Falconiformes; family Falconidae; genus Falco; species Falco peregrinus. Next base: position 3,693,481 of record NC_073722.1, read on the forward strand.
ATGGTTATGACACGATTATACCTGATTGCTGCCAGAAACTGTTTAAAAAGTGTCCTAGAATTCAGTAGGTAAAAGGCTGTGGGTGTTGATAAATCCAGAAGCCTGGCAAAGCAGTAATACTTGAGAAGTTTTGGAAGGTGTCAGTTGTCTGTCTGCTGAGAACTGCTTGCAGCTGTAGGGTGGTGTGCTGCTGGCTAGCAGCTATAGCCATGAGGCATTCCCTCCTTTCTCAGGTTTCCCAAGTCCTGCAATGTGGTGGAAGAGAGCAATGAAAAAGGAGAGAAGAGACCAGCCAGGTGCCTTTTTTTTCACTGAAGTTAAATTGTAGAGGAAGCGAGACAGATGCATAGTCTTTGTCTACGCTGACAAAGGGAACGGTCCATTTTCTGACTGCTGTGGTACAAGCATCACCGATCTGTATGTGCCCTTCACCAACGCCTGGGGACCTCACTTGTGTGACCTACTGGGAGCAGTCCGTGGTCCGTACCTTTCCCCAAATTGAGTGGGTGTTATCTGGGAGAGCATTGGTTATCAGAGCTTGAAATTAAGGCAGGAAGAACACTATCAGTTACAAGTTACTGATGATTGTGTGCCGGTGCTTGCACTGCAAGCTTGCACTACACTGCTCCTGTTGGGTTAGTGCAGATGTAAACACAGAGCCTCAGGCTCAGGCATGGGAGGATTAAGAGGGAAAGGGTAGAACAAAAGCCCTTACAGGGACACACCTGTCTGCTCGAAACAAATTTGTGTTTGACAGAAGCCATTAACACTTTCCAGCATAACCATGCAAACTTAAGGACAAAGTCACCCAGTATGTCTGTCTCAGAATATTTTTCAGACCACCATCCCAGTTATATCTGGATTTCTTTGTTCTTTTTCTGTCTGGTGATTTTTATATGGGGCTGTTGAGGGGAAACACTTTTCAGTGTGGTCCTGACAGATCAGGAGCAATGTCCCCCTTTTCTTAAAAGATAGCAGTTACCTCCACTTTACTAACTCTTTATTCCACAGATTCACTTCCAGCTCTAGGGACATCCAAATTATGCTGGGACTTCCACCTTTCTTTGTCATATAGCTCTTAATTTAGGATAATGAGGAGGTTTTTAATGCTTAAAAAAACCCCAACAAAACAAACAAACCAAGAAGATAAAACCACGCAAGAATATGAAACGTCAGTTCCCATTCAGCCCTCAGCCTAGTTGAGTGGCTGCATGCTTAACTACCTTGCATGTACCAGTTCTTGCAAAATTTGTTGCTCCGTTCTGAATGACAGCAGATTGAAAGAAGTTTAGCTCTGCTTCATGTTCATACACATTTCCACGTTTTTTGAGACAACTAAAAATGTTGCAGCTTATACTAGTGGTCACACTTTGTTTCTTAAGTGAGATGATTAAGCAGCAAGAAGTGTGTTGATGTGTTTTCTGCTGGGTGTAGATGTATGCAATACATTATTTTTTTAGTTGGTAGAAACAAGGTCTTCCCTTACATATGCACCATCTTAAGTCATAAACCTTTGTACAATGATACTACTATTGCTGCAATCAGATTTTAAGTTGGTCAAAAAAGTGTATAAATACTCCCTTTCGAAGCTTAAAGAAATGCTCTCAACTCTGTTCCAAGTCAATTATAAATCACATTAAATAGAGAGATTCAGTATCTCTCTGTGGCAGAGGAATGACCTACCTAGCTTTTGTTTTGGATGGAACTGCATCTCCTTTTATAAAGCCACCATTGCTCTGTTTAAAGAAAATTATTAGCACATGAGCCAATTTTTTTAAAAATAGTGGACTCTTGCCAGCTGAGTTATCAATCAGTCATTTACAGCTCTCACTTTCATTCAAGTGCTGCTTGTAATTCTGCAGACAGACCTTCTGCTTTTGCTGCTCCTAACTCTGCTCTTTTCCACGTCAGTAGGATTAAAATAGAGCAGAAAGAGAAGATACTTGTTTACTTTCCACAGCCAAACAGGTAATAGGCAATTCACTATCACTGTGGCCAGCCTTTAAGATGTGTCATGCTTTGAGGTGACAGTTTTTTCTGTGAGGCAGGCATGTGTGCACTTGTGCAGTTGATATGCCTTCCGTCCAGACAGGCTGGTGGTAAAAGTCTGGCTGACTTAGGAGAATTATCTTACTGGTCTGATCAATTAGGAAAATGTATGAATAGCAAAAATAGCAATAGTAGTACATACTTTTCTCTGAAATACCTGAGATTTGCGAGTAACTATGATGTAAACCAGATTTTATTAAGTTGCTGTGCTCTTCCATGTGGTGAACTTGCTTCTTTCCACGCTGGTAGCGTAAGTCGATGTGCCAATGCGGATGAACAGGATAACTCTGACAAAGAGAAACAAAAGCTTCATCTATAATAAAATGTATAGAAGATTTTAGAATTTATTGTTGATGGTATATACAGTGTTTGTGGAATCAGTGTAATTACACATCTGTGGTATAAGCAAACCGGTGTCAAATCAATGCATATACCTGTTAAGTAAGACTTAACTGCATATATTTATTTTTCTGATATTTTATTCTTGTAATTTCCGAGTAGTGCCAAAGAGAAGATCATGAAAGATACTACTACTCTTCATTTCCTCTAACTTCAGATACCCATACTTAAAAACTCTGCTGTTGTGAGCTATTGTGTGTCTACTAACAGAAAACCTGAAAGTCATTTAGGTACAGCCTCATACAGTAGGTGTCCTTAGGTTGTTCAGACCACATCTGCCATCCAGTGAGCTTAATGAACTCACTTTTGAATACAAAAAGTGATAGATGTTACTGGAAAATTTTATACACGTGTTCAGACTTTGGGGGTATGTTAGAGTTATTTGAGGAATGTGTAATAAAACTGTCATAATACTTGGGTAGTAAGTGACAGCTCAAGTTCCCTGTGCAACCTGAATTAAACAAAGAAGCCTGTTAGAGGTCACAGATGGGATCTGAAGTCTGAATCTTCGGAGTTTCTAGCTCCTGTTACAAAATCAGGATCATTACCTCCCAGAATCAGTTCAAGAAGCGTGAACTAGTTGGTTGAGAGCATCCAGCCACGTTGCATTCAAATGTCTCTGCAAAGATACACTCTGGTGTCCCCAGTTTCACATTGTGGTGCGAAGCTACCTAAGGCACAGGGCCAGCACAGCTCTGGTGCAGTTTAGGTTGAAAACCGCTAATAGACCAATAGACCAAGACAGTGATTATTAGAATAAAATATTATTATAAATTAGAGTGTTCTTAACATTTATAAAAATATCTTGGATTAACAAGCTGGAAGAAATCTGAAGCTTCTTGTTTTTCCCCACCTTTTCAGAGGAAATTTGTATGCAAGCTGACTAGTATACCAAATTTCAGCCAGATATGAATTAAAACTGCTAAGGTATGAATGCTTGAGAAACCAAGTGTATAGTGGAAATGACAGCTCCAGCATAGTAATGCCAGGAGCTGCTATAATAACTTAATATTATAAATGCAATAAAATCAGAAATAAGCACCTTTAGATTTTCATGTTTCAGAAGGAGATTATGACTGAGACACATTGGTTCTGTAGACAAATTCCCTGCCGTGTTACAGCTACAGCACTAGCAGGTCTTTACATGCCTACAAGAGTAAATCAGTTTTTAAAGAGGTAGCGTATTTGAAACTAGCAATCAGCTTTTTGCTTGTTTGTAATAAAAAGGTAAACAAATCTGTAAACTTTGAAGTGCTGTCTGCTGGAGTAGAGTTCCCTGAAACAGGTGTCTTGTTTGTGTTTAATGTGTCTTAATACCTTGGCCGGTCCCTCCTCAGGTCAGGAACTTTTAAAATCATAAGGTAACACAATGTTTATTTATTTTGAGGGTTGTGGTGATGTTAATCGCAGGTACCAGTCAGATGGTCAGCATTTGAGAATTGCTATCCTTTTCATTCTAGGAAAGCCTCGAGAAAGGGGGAAAAGCTATTTGCTGAGAGAGTTGTTAACTGTTGTTCTGAGGCATCTCTTCTGTCTTTCATACTTTGTAATTGACCGCAAGCACTCAAACGTGTTCGGGTTTTTTCTGTTGCAAAACACTCTTGAAAGAGGATTTGGAAAGCTGTTCTGCAGGAAGCCGGATAATGGGAACATTTTTAAATCCATCATTCACATAAAGGAGTAGGAAGTTTCAAGTTATTTTCATTATAATATATGAATAATAAAATACCGACACCACAGCAACAGGTTACAAGCGTGGATATGTTTCAGATCACAAATAGGTGTAATATTTATAACAATAAATGCAGTAAAAACAGTAGTCCTTGCCATCCCTTAGAGAATATTGAACAGTTTAGCCCCAAGAGGCTTAGAAATCCAAATATAATGGGATATGCCTTATCCTAGTGTGGCACATTCCTCGTATATTTCCTAGTAAAAATTAAAATAATCTGAGTCCTCGTTTTTGTGCTTGTCTGTGATGTTAACACTTGCATCTTTCATGTTAAGATGTTAAAACTCACATCTGTAACCAATAAAATAAATAATCTTTGATAATATGAATGGAAAATGGGTAATAAAATTACAGTAATTAGTAATGAATAGAATTTAAATGTGTAGGGCTCCAAGGATCAGGAAAATGCTTTTCTTTCATCATTTCTAAAAGGCATTTTGCGTAATGCCAAAATTCCTGCATGAGTAGGTATAAAAAATCGACTAGTTGGAAAGTCAGACTAGTCAGCTGAAATATTTTTAATAGACGGTATTTTTCTTCATGCTGTAGAGGTATGAGAAGTATTACAGGCACTGCGTTCTTGAAAATGTCATAAAACAATCTTAAAATGGTTGAAGAATCCATGGTTTAGTAGCCTGTGTAAATATAGTTCAGTACTGTAAAATGACACATTTGTTAGTATGTGGAGTAACGGCATTTTGATTATAAACTTAAAAGTTTGTAAATACCAAGAACGCGTTAAAACCATGGCAGCCAGTTCCTACCTGCCTGCTGCAGGTAGATTTCCAGAACAAAACAGTGGATCAATTCTTGTGAGAGGTTGTAAGTTTAGAATTACTGCGTAAAACATGTTAAGGATATAATGAAGAAACCCATAAACTCTTTGCTCTCATTTCTGGTAGACTGTAGCTGTTTACAGGAACACACATTATGGGCTTACTTTTCCCAAAATGTTTGTCAGCAGAGGTGCATCACATAGCCCTGCTCCCCATTCACAGTGATAGAAGCATCTATTATTTCAGTGAAAGAATTTTTGCTTTCATATTTTTAACTGAATTCTGCTTCTGCTGCCTGTATGATTGTATCCCTGCTAGAACGTTTACTGGCATAAATGGGTTTATTTAGGTATCGTTATTTTTTTCCCCATTTCTATTAGGAAAACTAGTCTACCATCACATGCATGCTTATCTGTTTTTTTTGAAGTTTTTATAACAAATATAACCTCTAAGTGATAAATATCTTGTCAACTAGTTCACATTATTTTTTTCCCTAGGAACTTCGTGGGGGTATTTTAAACCAAGAAGAAACACTGATATGCACGGAAAATACTGACAGTGGCCACACACACAAGCATCATCAATTAAACCAAAAAGTTTTACCCTATTCTCCTTAAATGTAGTGAGTTTGCTATAGGCTCGGTCCAGTGACTTAAAACAGGTGCTTGCAGAGAGAAGCTGAGATTTTGCATGTTACATTTTCTCCTGCACACGCTGTCACGGTTATTTCCAGCCCTGAAAGTCTTCTCTCCACTATATTGGCAGTTCAAACCAAGTTTTGTCCCTAAAGCTTTTCAGTGAAACAAAACCAAAAATCAAAAAAACCCTCTGAACTAAATCCTGGCTTAATTCTGCTTCAGCTGGCTGCCTGGGATAGGGTGGAGGGTTGTAGCACAGGGAGGACAAGGCGGGTGAGAGTTGAAGTTTATGTTGCTGTGCTGTAATAAGGATATAATATCTGGATTTAGAGGTTTGTCTAATGGTGATCCAGGGACACTGTGCTACTACTGTGTGCAGTACAAGCTGTGTCTCAGGGTGACTAGCATAGCTGAGAAAGGCATTGATGACAAGCTTGTGTTTGCGATGCATTTTGTGTAGGCATTACTTGTCTCTGTTACGAAAACACTTTCTGGCAGGATTTGTCTGCGTTTGATTTCTTTAAATCATGAATATATTTTTTTTAAAAAAAGACAAATCCAAGTAGCTGGAACAGGGTACTGTTTTAGAGTTTGTATGATTATTTGCAGCACTCTGAGCTGGCCTGTGTTTATTTCAGAAATATGTTAAAAATGAGAAGAAAGTAGCAATATATCCTCAAGTTAAAACATCCTCAATTCATGTAGTTTACATTTAATATCTCTAATGTGCTATGCATTCATTAATTTAATACAAAAACACCATCTGTATAGAAACGATCAAATAAAATAACTGCTGGTTTTGCCTCATATTTAACAAAAGCAGTTGCCAAACAGCATACAGCAGGAAGAGCAAATGCCTTCCTCGTCTTTCCCCCTACCTCTGGTGTCTGGTGTATAGTTTTCTTTCAAACGCTCTTCTTACCAGCGTGGTACTGGGCAGGGTGATTTTTCCACTAAGGAACAGCTTGTGGTGTATTTCTGAGCTGTGCTTAACTCTGATTTTATGTTGTTAACTCTGTTACCCATTCTTACTGGTGTGGCGGGGCAGCCCCACAAGAGGAGAGATGTGGCCCAACGTACCTCATGCTAGAAGATCACTTGAAATGGCCTGAAGGCCACACGCTTTTTTTCCACGTGTCTTGTTCTGAAATCTTCCCTTCTCCTTCGTGTCTGCTCTGATTTTTTTTACTTCCTTATTTTTTCCCTTTGGGCTTTTTTGGTTCCTTGGTTTCTTGGTGAGTTGTGTTGTTTTGTTCCTCACCCCAGACTTGGGCTCCTTTTTGGTGCCTCTTTATTGTCTTACCAGAGCCAGCCGTGCTTTTGGCTTGGGATCGTCTGTGACTGGACTGGACCGCTTAGTTCTCATTCAGGCTGTTAGCTTGGCAACTAGACATATTTTTTGAAGCAATATATGCTGGTTTAAAGGGGAGAGCAGGATGAAGGCTTGGGGCACTCCCTTCCTCCAGCCTTCCTCTCCATCCCTACTTTCTTCCCCAGGTCATAGTCACCTTTTTGTTAGTTTGGTTTAGTCTCAGTGAAAATTTGAGATTATGGAAGAGTGTCCGTTCCTTTTCAGGGAGCAAAGAGAAAAAAAACCAACCCTCAAACTGCTTTTCACTTCTGTGCTGTGCTAGAAAACATACTTACTTATGGGCCTGCAGATTTCCATATAGATCCTGTCTTGGGTGAAGTAAATGTCACCAGAGAGAAAAAGCTGTGCTTAGGCAGGCTGTCCAGTGAGAGTTGTGTATACTGGCTTCAGCAGGACTGGTTGCAGGATTAACTTCAAAGAAGTTCCTCACTACTTAATCCGCAGCAGCTGCTGATGTGGTGTTTGGTGTGTCTTTTACTGCTCTTCTGCTCAGTCCTGGCCTTTCCTAATCCAAAGTTTGTATTGGTGTGGATGGCAAGGTTGGAAAATACTGATTTAGGAAATGAAAGGTAGCTTCTTTGCTATCTTGAGGAACCGGGACTTTGCACTGGACTTGGAACTTTGCACTGGAACCTGTATGTTTATGCTTTGCACTTGCAAGTTGATGTGGGAGGAAGGATCAAATCCTCTTCAAATTTAGGATAATTAAGTAACTTATTCTAAGGTTAAATTTGCATTCTTAAAGGAAAGCTATGAGCCTCAAAATGTTTCAATTAGTAATGCTTTATGGCTTCAAAATGCTTTTGGATTACCTGTGAGCACCTCTAAAGAGATACCATGGAGGCTGTGGCTAATTATGAGTAATGCATATTGGCATTGTAATTGGCTAGCTTTGCCTTCCTCAAACAACAAAAAACCAAACCCAGACTTTTTGCACAAAGTCTGTATCTGTGAAGTAGGTAAGATGAATCCTAAAAGGAAAGTGTTTGTTAAGAGTGAATTATAAATGATTGGCGTATATCTGAGCAGTTAAAATTTCAGTATCCCAGTTATAGAACTACTTTATTATTACTTCCCTTTTTGCTTCAAAACCTGACCAGGTGCATAAAATGACTGGCATAAAATAAAATACTAGGGTTTCTTTGCAAATAAGTGTAGGTGGTGTGCTAGAAAATGAAGTTATCCAACTGAACTTTGCTTCCCGAATAACTGCATTGCTGCATAGATCGGAACAAAACCCTCGTACTTCCAGTGTCTTTGAGAATACTGGTTTCAGGAGGCTCTCTTTTAGTTTCTGCCTTGCCATTTGCTCATCACTGTTTCTCAAGCTTGTCACCTACAGTTTCAGAGTAGCTCACACTGTTACTTCTAGTTGCTTGGCAGATTTGCAGGCTACCCAAGGCTTTGCATTTATTGAGCATTGCCTTATTACTCTGTCCTGCTTGTTGATAATATTAGGTATGAAGTACAGTTCCTGCTTATGTCAATAAAATTTTGCAAAGGCCCCACCTACAGCAGCAGTGTAAGAGGTTCAAACCATAGGGTCTAGTACTAGAACAGGCAAGTTCTTCACTAATCCAAACATTCAGGGGCTCAGTTCTTGCAAGTGGAACAAGATTTTTGTGCAAGGGTTGAAAACATTTCTATTATATCGGAGCTTTCCATACGAGTGTAATAGGCAAGATTTTTCAATGAAGTCTGTGCTCAGGGTCAGGAGAGGATGAGAAAGGAAATTTGTGCCCCTCATTGCTATCCCAAGACTTGGGGTAGAGTCATGCTAAAAGCCAATCTTGAGCTAACAGTTCACTGCTGCCAAAAAGCATAACCCAGAAGAAAACAGGTAGGTGGGAAAAGGGCTACCTTGTGGGTTAGCAAGTCAAATCAGCTGTCCATGCAGGTAGGTGGGGGGGTGGGTGGTGAGCAGGGGTGGCTGGCTGCAGCAGGAGAAAGGTAGGGTGGGGGGTCCCCTTTTTGGTGGCAGACCATGAGAGTAGCTCAGCCTTAAACTATAACTTCATCCTTGGTTTGCAGCACTGATGTCCAGTACCTACAATCTTTTAAAAACATGCATCTTATTTTGCGTCTTTTTTAGCATTCAACTGAAGGTATTATTTTTTAGTAGATAGTTACTGCCGTGTGATACCCAGTTTTGTGCCTCATCTCAATCTCTTGTTCTTTAAGGTTTTTTTTCCTTGCACTTGGAATGTCTGTAGTTAAACACCTACATTGATGGTTGCAGTATCAGTGAAAGTGAAGGTTTCAGTGCTGACTTGCAGTGTATTCGCTATTTATTTACTTTTCAGGCTACCCAGTGGGATCTGAGAGTGAACTTGTCCTGCTCTTATTTGAGCCTCAGTATGCTTACTGTGCACATTTGTGCAATTGCTGTGAAGAAAAAAATCACTACAATAGACTCGTAAACCTGAGCAGCTGTAGGGGCTTTCTCCGCAGAAAAATAAAAGGAGTCTATCCCAGTCGCGCTGTGAGTTTGCACTCTGTGACTTGCTGCTACTGTGCCCTGGCAGCACAGGAGCATGGTCCTGCCTGAAAAAACACGCTGCAGTACAATCTGGACTGCAGTCGGTCCTCTCCCCAAAACCCTGCCACTCAATCTCATCCCCCTCCTCTTTTTAGGGGCTATTTACTCTGTAAAAACACCTTTCAAGGAGCTGCACAAGGTGCATACAGGCAAGCACTTTTAAATAACATGGCTCCTTTAATAGCTAGTCTTTAGAGCAGAGTGAGATGAGCTAAGCTTCTTGATTTTCACAGAGCTGAATGTTTGCCCAGCTCCTTTGTATCATACACCCCTAAGGAAAAATGACAGTTTGCAATCACTTCAGCATAGCTAGATGCCATGTAAGTGTCATGCAGTATCCACAGTTGGTTACTCGCAGGTTATAACGAGGCTGCTTTTTGTTGTAACTCCACTGCTATTTGCTTATTGTTCTTCGAAAAGAATAATTGTGTTTCTCGGCTTCGGGTACTGCTTGTGTACTTCTATTTGCTACTCATAATTGTGTGTGTTTGTAGTAACAAGTAGTTTCCTATTTCTGTGAGAGATTATGAGGAAGTATTTTGAAGGAATGAGAAATGAAAGACCGAAACCTTTATTCTGGGGAAAAAAAAAAAAAATATCCTTTCTTCTCAATGTTGATGTGTCTTTGCTGTTTGCTGCTCAACCTTACCTCTTGGACAAAACTGGGCAACAATGGGCAAAACTGGACAGTGAACCAATAAAGAATTCATTGTTCGTTTGTTGGGGGTTTTTTTAATAAACAGAAGGGTTTATGGTGAATCATCCCTGCTCTTTCATAGCACTTCATTTTGTGTGAGGCTGCAGGGAAGATAGGGAGAGGGCAAAATTCAGAGAAGAGATTCAACCTAACCCTGTAGCCTGCCAGGGAGGAAAGGCTGGGTAGAAGGAACACATGTGCTCCTGATACATTCATTTATGGTAGTGCAGCTTTACCATTTGCCAACCAAATAGATATTTAGAAGAGAAGATGAACAGTGGAGAACATTGGCTCAAACCTATCGTGGCTGTTTGAAATAAAGCTTATCTGATAAACAGTATCTCAATAAGGTCATTCTGCGTTTTAGTTGTTTTACTGCAGGCTCTTGCTAATTGATTTAAAACTTCTCTGGACAGGTCAGGTTTGTTCCTTGGTTTTGTTAAAAGTGAGAGCTGTTGGATGTGATGTAAGGCTGCACAGCCTTTTCAGGCAGTGAGTCCCTGCTAAAAGACCTCCTGTTATCAGCGTTACAGGAATATGCTCTTGATGTGTGCACCTGTGGCCAGCGGGGAGGGACAGCACACTGCCTCTGGGCACGGATCCTGTACTGGTGGTTGTTCTGAAGCTTGCTTGCATTTTGAACGAGTGCATGAACGTCTCCATCTTGAAGTTCAGTTTGTTTCAAAACAGTCAATGCCCTAAGAAGCATGTTTCTTCAGATATCATTTTACTGACAGTAGAGTGGGTGTGATATGGCAGCAAGCAAACGTTTTTATTTGAAGAACGTACTAATAAAGTTGAGCAAAGCATTGAAGTGGCTGATGTAAATCCGTTTTCTGCAAAAGCACCAAGATACAGAGTGTCTTTGGTGCAGTGCTTGTAGTTCAGCACCTTTGGGGAGATTCAGATAAATTGTAAAGTTAAGAATATGCTGAACTGTTTTGCAGAATTAGATGGGAGGTAAACACCAGCTTTAGTGCACTGAGAGGTACCTGTTTATTGAAAAGCTAAGATTACTTTTGACAGATAAAATTCTGTATTTTCCACAATTCGTTTCCCAATTTTTATGTAAAAAGCTTTCAAAAATTGAACTTTTTAATGTAATTTGATTCAGCAGAGGGGAGGAGACATTAAGAGACAAGAAAAAATGGAAGAGATTTCTTATTTATTATATTTTTAACATTTTTTGTTTAGCTTGTTTGTACTTGACTGTTGGTTTGTAGTGAATCATCCACTCATTCACACTAGATCACAGACATTAACTCTTGCTCTTAATTCAGTGTGGGATGGACAAGGCAACCCCGTGCATGAAAGTTAATTCTTAGTAAAGCAGGAGATATTTGCAAAGAAAGTAGATAATCCAGATAAATTGCAGGTTCAGAGTAGCTGCTGCCTTGTACTTAATCTTTGCTGAGAGTAGATTAGGAAACCAAGTTAAATCAAACAAGCATGCTTTTGTTTCTGAGGCTTTGTTCCAGGCTAACACCGAGCATGGAAATGCTGGTTGCCATTTCGTGGGGTGCAAGTTGCCAGATCCACGAACTCTTCCCAGGCCCTTTCGCTGGTGTACAGGGAGGTTTTGTCAGTCACTGTTCCAGAAATGCCCCCCCAAATCCCCCACTGGAAGCACTTCATAAGTCCTGCTGCCCCTTTAAATTTCTGTGTGAGAATTTTACTGTTTCTTTCTGTAACCAAACCTGACATAATGTGAGGAAGAATCTTACAAATTCTCCATGATAAATGTGAGGAAGAATCTTACGAATTCTCCATGATAGTGTCTTACTGTGCTGCAGGTGGTTTCGCTGCAGGGTCCCAGCAGCTTTGCAGGAAGGGATGTTGCCCTCCATTTTGAGGAGGATACACTGTCGCCTTAAAATGGCGGCTGTAGAAGGGATCACTGGATGTTGTGTCAGACCAGATAGATTGATTTTTTTTTTTTTTTTTTTTTTTTTTTAAACTAGATCAGAAGCTTTTGTAGGCTCAGAGTGACACAGACCTTATTGTACAGGAGGTGGAAGTCCTTGTCTGGATAAGTATTTCTTCAAGGCCTTTTCCTGTCAGCAAAATCTCCTTACATTTTCCTGACAGAGGCTGGGATCCCACAGGCAGTGTCCATAGCTGCCTCAAGTCTGAACTGGTTTCAGAAGGCTTTGAATATTCCCTGTGGTGGGCCTGTTGTCGGTAGGATGTTTTTGTGTGGATGATATACAGCATTAGTACCATGATGGGCCTGTTTTTTCTGTTTTATGCCACGTACTACCGTGGAGTTGCTGCTGCCGCAGCCCCTTGTGGCCCTGAAGAGTGCAGGTGTCAGGCCCCACAGATGCTCAGCAGTGCAGGTTTGTGAAGTTTATTTTGACCTTCATTATTTCACATATTCTGAAATTATTTTGTGTTTTAACTGTGATAATGTTCATCTGGTTGAATTGGGTCCTTTATGAAATGCTCTGTCATGAGATAAATCCACAGAGGGAAAAATGACTGTCAGTGGATGTCACCCTGCAGTGTTCAGTGAAGGCTGTTTTGTTGCTGGGCAGGAGTAAGACGATATATTAGTATCCAGGCAAAGTAAACTTGAGTAATTTGGGGAACTCTAGTCTTGTTGCTTTTAACTGCCCTACTTGTAGCATGTTTAATAGTCAAAAAATTTTGTACTGCTTCATGGAGGGCTTATAGGTGCAGCAGCAGAAGGATATGCCTGAAAAGTGGGCTTATTTTTGGAAACCTAATTATAACAGAATCATTTTACTTTCCCATTATTGTTGCCCAGGGTTTGTCATGTTTCTAGTGTTACTATTAATGTCTTCTTAAATGTCAAATTCAAATGGCTGATGGTGATCATCTCATATCGTATTGCTAAATATATACATGCTGTTGAGAATGTCTGATGTAAATGTTATGCCAGACCATACCTGCTATCAAATATATACTTAACTATTTTCCTAAGTGATGTATGAAACAAATTGAGACTTTTTTTTTTTTTCAGAATACTGTTGTATTATTTTAAATGATCTGTGAAAGGGAAGATCTTGCTTCTGAATAATTACGACACTAAAGGCTGCTAAGTAAGAAATTCCAAATATATCTTCACTGATGAACTGAAAGCTAATGTCATTTCCTTCTAAATGTTGCTCTGTGAGATCAGGGTGCATGTGACTACCACCTAGCAACTAGCAGTCCAATGAAGGAAAAGGAAAAAATGCCTCAGGGACATTCTTAGTAAAACTTTCTAATATACAGCAAAAACAACTTGGCCCTTGTAATTTGGTAAATTCAATACAGTTTCAATTATTAGTGATAAATAGCTCTTCATTTTCTTTTTACAGAGTCATTTTGGAAATGAAAAGTCACTTTAAGACATAGATTCTTATAGTCCTTAAATTAGTGGGCTGGGTAATTGTATGTGAACGACTACCATGTGCAGCTAATGTGGTGTTCAGTTTACTTCTTGGAAGCAAAATGTGTGAAGCTTTCCTCTGACATACATTGAATTCCATGCGTTTAAGCTATTTGAAGTGTACAACATTTGTAATTTGGATTGAAACATCAATTACGTGCTGTTGGAGCTGTTCTTTAAACTCTTTTCTTTGTAAGAAATCACCTGTAGCTTCACTGTGTAAATAACATTGCAAACTTAACTGAAAAATGGCTTGGTATCTTGTTGCTACTAAATGTGGTTGCAAATGACTGTGGAGATTACATGCCAGGGGAATAAGATTTCACCTTTACAATGGTTTTGTGATGTTTCCAGTGGCCTTTAATATCTGCCATGATGCTTTTTTCATGCTTCAAAAGCAAGATCTTGAAATTTTAGGGTTATAAATGTATTTATTATTCACCCACATCTGTGAAAAAAGAATGTGCCTGACTTCTGTCACATGAATACCTAATTGTGGGATTTCAAAGTGCTTGTATCTTGTTAGAACAGCAAACCTTTGGATATCAAATATGCAATTTTGAAGAAATGAGGGATGCCGTTTGTTTTTATTAAGCTGGGATTTGAATGTTTGGAGAAAGCATTAGGGGAGGCATTTCTTTTGAAATGGAAGTAATATTCCTCATTTGTGATGTTAAAAATATTATATTTGGCATAGTTACATTCTTTATAAATAAACATAGGAATCTGAGCCTAAAAGAAATATGCTTCTTTTCCATGTCTACTTCTAACTTAGTGTTTACTATTATTTTCATTTTCATGAGGGTTTCTGTGTAACAGCAAAACCAGAATTGAATATATTGCTCTCTAAATGTGCCCATCATTGCTTTGTGATGGAAAGGCCAATGTATTGATGACAGAATATTGATGCATTAAACGCTTTTCATTCCATTATCAAGTCATAAAGAAAATCGGTGAGTGATGTTTTTCGGGCAAGGAATGGCAGAATGCAGTTAAAATTAACTATTTTAGATGACCACAAACACATAAAAAGACAAGGATTATAAAGCTCGGAATTCATCCTCTACCTCTCTATTCATTTATTCAGTGAACGCCTTTCTATCTTTTGTTTAGCTTTCCGCTCTTGTCTTTGCGAGTATTCACATATTCCAAATACCAAACCTTGTATAACTATGGTTTTATATCCTGAGAAACTTGCACTTTCTGTGGAGGATTAAGGCTTTGCTTGGTCAACAAAAGCCACATATTGTATGATTTTAGATACAATGTATAATAAATGGAGATGACACAATATGGTTTTAGACCTGTCTTATATCCTGACCAATCCACTTCACCATGAGAAATTTTAATTCTCTTGTATAATTTTCAGTGTCCAGCCTTAAGGCATTTTGTAATATTTCTTTAATTATGCTTATGAATTGGCATTTGGGGAATCCTTAAGGAATATTGGGAAATGATTTTTGTAAAGGTTGTTCTTCGGTACAGGATGTGTGAAGAATTAGTTCATTTTTGGTGAGTTGTGTTTGACTACAAGGAAATTGTATCCTGTATTTAGTAAAGTAAAGCCTGTGCACTGTTCTTCATGCAGTAATAGTGGTCTGCTATAAAATTAAATTAAGAATTCAGTAAAATATTTTTTACCTCAGGCTTAAAATTTTAGTGGATTTTCTGTTCTTGGCAAATATGATTATTCCTAAATTGTGTTTGGGATTAAGGACCACTTTATGAATCCAGAGTTATAATTATTTAGTTGATCTTTGTTTCAATGCCTTGTGTTTCAGCATAAGCATGAGGATGTCTGTTTTGTTATGAAGAATTCTTGTAAGAAGTCAATATGCTGGAGGAGGACAAGCTAGTTTGGAGAAACTGGCAAATAGAGAGATGCAATTAGCAGAAAAGGAAAGAAAATTATCTAAAGTGATATATAGCCAGTAATAATAGAAATAAGGGGGGAAATTACAGTATATGTTGGAAAAGTACATAGGTTGGAGAATAAAATAAGCATAGCATTTTCTCTGGAGAAAGTTATCTAAGTCCTAGAATTTTTTTAAGAGTAGACTGCACACAGCACTGAGAAGTAACATGTATAGAAGCAAGGAGAGAATAGAAATAATTTAGTAAGTCTTTTCTATCTCTAACTTACAGCTGTAGCCTTTAAGTGAGATTCAGTTGAACATGACACGTGCACCACAGATTTAAGTGTGGTCTGTGCTTCACCATGTCCTGAACTGTGAATTGGGAGCAGCTGGGCACATGGTGGCCCTCTCTTGCATTGGGTAGATTAAATTAGGACATTCAATACCTTCCTTACATTAATTTAATATAAAAATTTTAGTAACAAGTGGGGAAGAGCTAACCTAATGGTAAAGAAGACAGTGCATGTGTGAAACTTCTGAGAATCCTTGCACTAGAGCATATGATGGATCACAGCTAAGTATAGACATTATTTTCCTTTTTGATTTTTTTCTGAAGTTGCATAGTGCCAACACGGACCTTGTCAAACCTGTAGTTTGGAGTGTGAAATACAGTCAGTGGCAGCCACCACGTATAGTGGGAAGGATGCCAAGAGGCATCGGTGCAGCTTGGATGGATCCGTAGGCATGAGTGAAAATCCAGCTTTTCTGAGTTTACCCTCCCTCGCCAAGATTATACCTGTGACAGCCCCACAGAGATATTTGTTGTTAGTCTTGATATTGTTAATATTAAATATTAAAATTAAGTATAGAATATGAATATTTTAGTAGTCACGCAAATCTCCATGCATTTTTAGAGCCTCTTTATACAAAGCACTTTTCAACAAGATGGGGGCACAGCCCTGTCCTGAAGAGCGTGCAATATAAAACAAAATATATATGAAAAATGAGGAAGTGTGACTCAATCACGTATCTGTTTCTATATATTTTTCTTTTAATTTATGAGTAAAAACACCAAATGTTCCCATTTTCTCTTCAACCTAGCTGTTGGTCGGCTGGTGTAGAAGGAGAAACTGCAAATAGATGTGGATTTGGGTTTGCTTGCCCTTCCTTCATACTTCTGCACATTTCTGTAATTCATAAAAGCTTGTTCCTTCTCTTCTCCATTAAAAAAAAAATGATCATTTCAGATGCAATATTCAAAAAGATTAAAGAGAGTTAAATTTATAGGTCACATTCCTGGCTGCTCCTGTCTTACATTTTACCATCTAGAGAATATCCCAATGCTAAAAAAATGCCTTTTATAGCTGAATTTTACTGTCTTTAGTCAAATTGATGACAGTGCAAATTGATTCCAGATCCAGGATCCAGATTTATTGCAATTGTTTTTAAACAGATGCTGATTCAAATTACTGCATTTAACAACGCGAAATAAAATGCCATTGTCTGGCGGTCAAGTGTTAATTTGGATGACTTAAGGGTGTGGAGTAAACTGCTCCAAGGGGAGCCACTGCTGCACCATTTGTGGCTGTGCTGCACAAGAGAGGCAGAGGGAGAAAGGCACAAGCAGGAGGACTTTGTGACAGGATGGTCCCGCAAACTGGCTTGCTTTGGAGAGCCCCACCGAGGGATGCTCCATCATGGCGGACGGACAGAAGTTGGGCTGTGTTTGCTTGCAGTTGCAGTGATCAGGAAGAAAATCTGTTGTTTAGGTAAGATTACCTTTTCTTTTTAGCCAGCTTTTTCTGAGTTCTTTATAGTATTGGCTGAGCAGAGGCAGCTCTGGGAAGACAAATGCTTTGATTTGTAACAATTTGTGAGGATTATTACAGTCCCTAATAGACGAGGCCCAGCAGTGCACTTTGATGACCAAGGATGTCCCTGTGGAAGAACTGCACGGTTCATTCATATAAAATAGAGACACAGTAGAGATACATACACCAGCCCCAGTAAGAAATATATCATAGAGCGGTAGGATGTAGGCCTTGAAAAGGCAGCAGAGACTTTGGATTTCATTGGAATTTCTTCTACTACTGAAGGAGTACCTCAGTATACAAAGATGGGGGAACCTCTTGTGTGTGCACCTGGCACACCTCACGGCTGCTGCTTAGAAGCAGGTAGATGATTCGCTTGAGTCTTAGCCTTCTTAATTTGACTTTGTTATCTAGCCCAGATACGCTGCTGTCTACTTCTGTTTGCGTGTGGCTTTGAAGGTTTGGTCCTTTTGTGTCTACTTGCTTGGGATTCCCTACTTACAGAACTTCCTGCCTCCTCCTTCTCCCTGCCACTTCCCCATTGTAAAGTGAATCAACTTGTTCCCTAAAACAAGATAATAACATAATAACAAGAATACAGCTTTTTCCCTTTTGTGTTTTTATGACAGTATCAAAAGTTCCTGACCAGTTTCACTGGCCTGCTGGCATGCATGTCTGCTTTGCATGGCACTCCAGCCTCTTTTGCTTTTGGTCAGAAAGGAACCCAATCTGTCCGTACTTCTGGCTTTTCTGCATGTTCTTTTTAGTGTTCTGTTCATTTGCTCCCAGTAACTTTAACCTCTTGTATCAATGCTGTAAAACTTCGTAATTTCTTGAAGTCTTTTCTGCTTTCTGTGAAGCCTATATGAGAAAGTGGTGGTTTAAATACTCTCTTACTCTAGTTACTATATATTGTCCACATATTAGTATTTCTAATGTTGTCTTTTTATGTGAACTGTTTGAGGTTTTCCTGTCTATCTAACTTTTTTTTTTAAGATTCAAACAGTTGTGTAGTCCTATATATAGCAACTACATAGCAACTTCTCTTTACCTGAAATATATGTCAGCATTTTATATTCTGTGTTCATGAGTATAGTCTCTTATTTCACACTAGTGTTTAAGTGCTTTGTTTATTTGGGACATGTGAGCATTGCACATTTTCTAATCTGTTTGCTTATGATGACATGAGACGTGGTGTTTTTATGATTTCTTGCATTGACTTACATACGTTATTGCAAAGCTTATAGTTTTGTGGTCTCTTTGGCTGCCACAGTCCTTCAATTAAATCAATGGGAATAAGGTTTAAATCTGTGTGATGACAAAAAGGACAGTGCTGTTTTCAAATTTATGTCTTCTTCAAGCAAAACAGGGGCATGGCTGCTCTCTTCAGCAAAGCAATGTGCTAGCGACACTAGCTCATCATCGTGTCACTCTTCCATGCTTCTTTACTTCCATCTCCATAACTGATCATCATGATTTTATAGTAATTTTTAAGAATGTGTATGGTCCAGCTTCTCTGGCTCTCTTTATTACTCCTATTAATACGTTATTCAATTCCATGGTATCCTTCATGTGTTTCCAGCTTGTTCTTTTCATCTGCGCACAAGCTAGTGTTCCTGAGCTCTGCAGAGTACAGCAAAGCTCACTGAAAGCCCATCACTCTGTTGTAGCTTAAGACACAAGCCGTTGATTCCCCCAAACATTACTTACATCTTGTGTTGCTGCCTCTTTTGCTTTCTCCATGGTGGAGTCTTCCTCCACCCCCTTCCACACTCCTGGCAATAAGTGAACTTTGTGTTTGTGTATTTATTAATGGCTTGAACAGGGACCTACAAAACAATTCAAGTGAACTTCGTGCTCTTGACATTCGCACAGTCACTAGTGCCCTAAGGGGTATCTTCTTGGAGCTTTTGTTTCCCTTTTCAGAGTTAATCAGAAACATAAAGAGTATTTTGTCTCAAGACCTACAACCACTGAAAAGCAACAAAGGATCAGTACAAATCACTGAACTTCTGATGGCATATAAGACTTGGTCATCTCATCAAGTATTTATGTATGCTCTCTTTTTTTTTTTTTCCCTGTAGCTGTCATATTCCTCAGAGGGGACACAGTACCTTATCACCACATCCACTTGTCTTTATGCCTCTTTGTTAAGCTGCAGTGGGAAGCTCAGTCTTTTTTTTTAGGGAGTCAGACATAGTAAAACTGCTTTTAGTTTACACACTTTGCAGTCTTGCAGAAAAATATTCTGGGTGTGAGCTGTTTAGATTCTGTTTGCCAAAGTATGAGCTAGCTTTCATAATTCATTATTCTTTGCGGTATCTGAATTGGGGGGGGGGCTTGTTTCAGGTGTTTTGATTTGGGGTTTTCTTGTGTTTGACTTTTTGGCTGGGTTTGGAGTTTTTGCTGGAGCTTTTTTGTTGTTGTTAGCCTTCTAGTCTGCATCATTAATATGGTTTAAACCTTAACATAATGAGGCATTTCCCCTTCATGGTCTTACTTCTTTTATGAATACAGGATTTCAATCAGAGGAGATTAATACCTGCTTTTGTACGGTTTTGTGCATCTACTACTTGCAGGTTCCTGTACTCTTCAAATTTTTCTTGGTGTTGAGCATCATAGCAGCCTAGATTATGGTTGGCAGTGAGTGCTTTGCTCTTCTGCCATGTGGGTCACTATGTGTTTAAAAAGTACTAAGCTTCAGTGTAGCCCAAAGAGGACTTTCTGACCCAAATGGAGGAGTGAAAGTACAGATCTTGGAACTTTGCTGCAAAAAGGAGCTATATTTGTCTTCTGGCAACATCTATATATACTGAAGATTTTTTTAACCTGTCCCCACAGGGTGAAATACTAGTATTATGTTTTCTGCATTCTTTAGCTTTGGAGGGTCAATGCAAAGCTGTGTTCTGTTTTTCCTGTGTTACTGTGTCTTGGATCTTCTGGCCTTTCCATTTCCTAAGCTACTTTTATATGCATTTGTGGTGTTTTCTAGTCTTGTTTTAGAAAGCTTATAAAAGGTTATAGAGAAGATGTATGCAGGGCTCAATATACATCCACAGCTTCTGACGATGCAGACTCCAAGTTGGTGATGTTTTCTCATGCTTCTGTATCTTTGATTTTGTCAGGAGGATTGCTGGCTGCTCGCTCCTGTATGTTGATGTGAACGTTTTGTATCTCAGTAACATTCTGTCCCAGGTCTGGAATTCATTCCCTGCTACAAGTCTTTCCCAGCATTCTGACTTTTTATCCTGTACGCTTGAAATACTGTGATGTTCTACTCAATCTTGCTATTGAACCTTTCTGCTGAGCTACAAGCACAAATTTTTGATCATATTTTTATGTAACATCTTTGTATTTCAGACCACTCTCATGATGCAGTAAAGCTATTAAGTAATTTGCTGTGCTTCTAACCTCTGTAACATTGCTACTAGAATTTACTTTTCATTGTGTTTTTTTCAAGTTTGGCCAACATCTGACTATTTCTGTACTCAAAAAAGACATTTTCATGTGTATGACACTGATCCGTTGACTTTTTTTTTTTTTTTTTACTTTCTATTTGAATTAATTTATTTTATTTTGATGACTGGTACTCTGTTTTGTGTAGAAAATTCAGTGAGTAGCTTGTCTGAGAAATTCACACTAAAATGCAAGTAGATGAGGCAATTTCTCTGAGTAAGCCAAAATGTGTTGCATAGAGGAAAATCCTTGTCAGGGAAACCTGCGGAGAAAGTTGTGTATCTGAAATCGTGAAAGACAGCTTCAGTTGTCAGCTATTTTGAAGAAAAAAAACAAAACTTGTGGCCAGAAAATAAAGAAAACAAACATCAGCAGTTGTTGTCAGAAATATTTGTGTGTGATTCCACTTTTTTTTCTCCCCTCTTACGGGTTGTGAATGTTGACAGTGGCCATAATACAGAAATTTTATAGTAGTTTTGCCAGAATCTTTACCAATACTGAAAATTTATTTCCAGACTTGTTGTCTAGATCCATTGTAGTGTTTGAGTCATAAAATTCTCTAATCTGGTGGTAGGTAGGGGAAATTAAATTAACAGGACTTCAAAATGCACTTAAACTTAGGGCTAGGATTGAATCACTTCCTGTGTTCTGGGCGCAGCAGAATTGAATGGCTTCTTTGAAGGAATCCTACCCTAGAGGGCTGAGCAACTTCATGCTCATTAAAAGTAAGAATCCATAGCTTGACCTTTGGCAATAGATTCTGTACGCATTTGACTGTGCTTTAGATGCGGCAAATAAATGCAGTGCTTTAGATGATGGTGCCATTCATATGGAGTAATGAAAGAAAAACTTGTCTCCTTCTACATAAAGACATTTTCACTCCCACTGTTGCTGCTGCTTCGCGTTCAACTGCACTGGCGTAGAAAAGAGTGGTATTACCAGGGTCAGCGAGACCTTAGGGACCATTGTTATTTTGACTAGTGCAACTGAAACATGCTCTGAACAAGGTGAGAGAACAGTAGTCTGGAAACCTCTCATAGCTGCCCCTTTCTCGGCAACACAGTCGCTAGTGGGAAATGTCACCAACGTGACTTGGTGCATCGGCGGCCTTTATGGTCCTGGGTGGCTGCAGGCAGCTCTAATTATTTGCTGAAGTCCACGGACAGCACAGCAGGTACTGTCCAGTAATGACGCCGTTCAACTTCACAGTATGCTTCCTGCTCAGAGGTGAGAGAAGGGCTGTTGAACAAGAGCTGTAGGATTATCAGAGGTGTCAAGAGGAGCTGCTACCCAGAGGGGATGACAGTTTGTTTTGTGAAGTTGTTTATATTTGAGAGCGCATTTTAGCAACCGTTTCCGTATTAGCTTCACAAAATATTTGAAGCTATTTCTCAGGTGGAAAACAGCTATAAAGTAATGTCAAGATATTTACCAAACCTCTGTGGCTTTTTCTCCTTCTCTCTTTGTCCTCTTTTCGTCTTCCAAATTGTGTTTTCTGGGAATTAAATAATAATGGACCTGTTTCGTCACAGCTCCTGAGCTGCTGCATTATTACAGCCCAAGTGTGGGAGTTTTCTAGCAATACATTGAATTTCTGGTCTGATAATTCTTGGGAACAAAAGTATGATTTCAAATCCCAGCTGCCATATTTTCAGGTGATTACTGGGAAAAAATTATCTTACTCTATGGGAAATGGTGACTGAATGTACCCTAATTTTCAAGTACAAGTAAGTTTAGAGAATGCCTCATATAATATGCATATATGTTGCTCTTATACAATGGTTAGGTAAGTTACGTAACAGTCTTTAAGATGTTAGTTCATCTCCCTCATCAATTTGCGATAAAGTTTGGGAGCTTTTATTCTGTTGGAATGTATAATTGAGTTTTCACAGTTACTTCCTTTTATTTTATTTCCTTCCCCTTTCCTTCTGCTTTTTATCTCTTTTCTATTCTGTTACATGTATACAGTCATTACAGAAACAGAATTTCTGGTATTTTGTAGTGTCTCTACACCATGTTGTGCATAATGCTGTAAACACAGTAACAAGAAGTCAGATGGTATTTTTAGGGAAGTGTTACATTAAAAATTACTGCAGACATTAAATAGTAACATTGCCATGTGTTTCTGATCTTGACAGATACTTGGTTATAATTGTAGCCTGTCTTTAAAGATTTTCTATCTCATATCTAGGAAATACAGAATTATCACATAATAGTCAGTGCATGTAAAATTGTTTTGTATGTTTTAACACTGTTAGTAGTTGTTAACATCAACTTTGGTGCTTACTGGTTTATAAATATTTTCTAATTCTATGAGGATTAACTATATAATAATTTTTACATTCTTTCAAAAATGGAAAAATAAAAATGAGATTAATTCTTATTTTGGGTGTAGCTCAGGGTCAGACGTAAGTTACTTTCCTGATTCTTTTGCAGGTGACTTAGATATACTGTTTAGCCCTCCATCCTCCCAAAGGCTTAGGTAAGCAGCCCCACACCGTAGTTTCTCTACTGTTATTGCTCTCTGTGGCTGGTGGCAGGAATGTGCTCTGCCTTGTTGTCACTTTTAAGGTCCCACAGATTTTGCATTTAGCTGTAAGTGCCACCACTTCTATTAGGAGGAAAAGGATTTCTTTTAATAATTAAAAAGGGTTATGTTTCCTCTCCTGGTGCTGATTTGAATGAACGGGGAATTGTGCTGAACTCTGTGTCGTGTGAGGGTTGCAGTCAGACAAACCCTGCTGGCAGCAGCTGAGCCACATAAGGGGTTTCTGCTGCCAGCTGCTTGCCCTAGCTTTCCCACCGTGCGTGCCAGCTAACTGCCCAGGTAGCTGCTCCCTAACCTGGCCTGTCCAGACAGGCCCCAGCCTCTCATGTGTTTCCAATAATGAAGACTTTTTAGCCTCTCTCTGTGACATCAGTGGGTTAGGAAATGAGTGTGTAGTTGTGATGCTGAGGGGTGATGTTCTCCCCCTCCCCCAGTGACTAGCAGCTGGGAGCAATAACCTCATCACCCCACTCAGATGCAACCAGGGCTACACATCTGACGATGGCCTTAGGCAGTCAGAGCTTTCTTATGACTTGTGAGCCTCAAGGGATTTTGGCCAGTCTTATTTGTGGGTAGCAAATGGCCTGGAGATGCAAGATAATGCTACGATATTCAGCAGCAGAATTCAAGAAGCTCTTGCAGCTTTGCTGGTGAAAACTTGGACCTCTGTGAGTTCTCAGGTATGTAAGGTAGGGGTTTTTGGGGG
The DNA here is from genome assembly GCF_023634155.1 of Falco peregrinus. Taxonomy (NCBI): domain Eukaryota; kingdom Metazoa; phylum Chordata; class Aves; order Falconiformes; family Falconidae; genus Falco; species Falco peregrinus. The sequence goes on from NC_073722.1 coordinate 3,717,457, forward strand.
TACTGTTCCTACACTGAGTCACAGAAATTCTTACTGTAACCATATACAAGTTTTTATAGCTCTGACCCAAGTCCCAGTACTGTCAGGTGTATGGGCAGGTGACTTAACTGTGATTTAACTGTGTACCTGTGGTATATACTTATAAGCAGACTATGCCATGGCTCATTTTCCCCTTCTTCATTGCAATTTGAAGTATGTTGCATGCTCATCAGGCAACAAAAATAATCTGCATAAATATTCTGAATAGAACTAAAGAAAAAGCAGCTTTAATGTTTCAGGAGGAATATTCCTATTCCAAATCAGGACAAAATAGAAGCCCTCAAAGTTTTCATGATTGGTAATGCAAAAAAAAGAAAAAGAAAATTACTGTAATTCATTAGAAACATTTTCCAAAGATCATTTTTAAATGCTTTGTTTAGATTTAAACTATGTAAAATAACTTTTTAATGCTGGTTAGATTACATTTGGAATCAATATATTTTAAATGAGCAAATAGGAATATTTCTGCCGTATTTCAAACTGATCACAGAGGAAATGCTTTGGAGTGCACAGCTTTGTAGTGTCTGCAGAAACCTTTGCAAGCAAAGTGTCTCCTCCAGAATTGAGGAGCCTTTAAGTGTAGTATTCAGAACTTTTAACTCCCTCTTGGAAAGACTGTTTTGATGCAGAAACCAAGATAAGAGTATTACAAGGCCACAAACGGGTTTTTACTATAATGGCATTTCAAAATACATGCTGTCTACAGCTACAGATTTACACAAAATACTGTGTCAGAATATGTAGTGTGGGGTTGATTGGCATAGATATGGATGGGTACTCTGTGAAAGAAAAATAAATAAAACCCAAACAAACAAAATACCAAAAGACAAAAAATAAAAACCAACCCAAGCATATTTAATGTAGTTGCATAACTGAAACTTGATAACTGGGTTTCCTCTGTGTGCTTTCCTCCCTGATTTATTTTCCTGTGATATCTAAGTGCTCTATATGCAGTGGCATAAAATTATAGTAAGTGAAGCCAAAGTAAAATGTCTGTTCTTAAAGTATGTGACATAATTTTAGCATCATTTCTCTCGTCTTTCATTTGGAATTTACTGAAGTAAAAAGCAATCACTTAGCTGGATGTTGCAGGTTACCTTTAACAAGGCGGGTTTATGTGAGGCTTGTGCACTTGGCATGTTTCCTTCAGAAACCACAACTAAATGCTGAGGTGGAGAAATGGATTCTAATCCATTCATTTCATGTATTTGTCAGTGTCTCCCTTTGTCATACTAGAATCTGTGCTTAGAAAAGTCACACTAGACTGAGTTTCAAAGGCTGAAGCAAAATTCCTGTTGGCGTGTGTTTACATTCACATAGGGAATCATTTTGATATTTTGGGGGGGAATTATAAATGCGAGCGTAACATTGCATCATTTCCTTTTGTGTACCAAAACATGCATATTTAAAAACAGAAGCATTTTCCACACTTCCGGATATAACACATTGGACTATTTCTTCTTCCTTCAGTAAAACAGATTTTAAATTAAAGAGCAGGGAAGAGAGGAAAAGGTATTTCTTTCTACCAAAGCTACTCTCCCCTCTGTAGAGGGGATACTACTGCAATTTTATATTCAAGCTTTTAGCAGTGCCCATCGGTGTTTCTTTACGATCTACTGAGACTGCACTAACCGTTACCTTATTTTATCCAATATTGGCATTATCTGACAGGGTTATGGTATGGCTGCAGGCCACTGTCTTGTTGTGGCTTCAGGGAACAGTCCTAGCACAGCAGCATCAGTCTGAATCACTGTGCACCTGAGCCGCTGAGCAGAGCCACAGGAACCGGCCTCAGACTGAGTCGAGGCTCGAAGCGGTCCAGACTGACTTACTTCCCCCCCCCAACTCCACCCTGCCCCTTGCAGAATGTTGTTCAATGTTGAAAATAAGTATTGTTGTAGGTAGATAAATGTAAAGTGTGTTATTTTTCTAAAATTACAGACTCTGTGCTTTGTTTTAATATCTGGCTTTTTTGTCAACCATGTAAAAGAGGAAGTTGTTTCTCAGTTTAAAGATGCATCTCTGCCTTTTCCACTCAAGGCTGTAGGCAGAGCTGATCAAGCCTGGGTGACTTAGCTAACCTGAACCTTTACTTTCAGTTTTGATTACTTTGCTATACAGATCTTCAAATTTGTGTTTTTAGAAGCTAGTATGGTAAGTATGTTGCATTAAAAAGAAGAAAGGAAGGAGGTCTATCTGGACCTGTGTCTCTGCCTCTAATTGAACCAAGACCCTGTCTATATGGCTTATTGCTTCTGGGATTTTAATGACCATGAAATGGTTCCGTCTAACAATACTTTTCTCATGCATGTAAGTTTTCTGAATTAAAAAAAAATAAATTAAAAATCAGACTATAGGCTGTACTTACTTGCCAGAGAAAGTAAAGAAAGCAGTGTGTTTCACAGCAAAGCCACTCCTATCAGGATGAAGGGTTACAGATGAAGAGTACTGATTTAAATCTGGAATAAGTACTGCTGCTTTCAAAATACAAAATCCTTAAAATTCACTATACCTTTTCACAAGATCAGTGATTAAGAATTTTTCCTGGTGCTGAATATGGTTTGGTAGCCCTTGTGAATCCACATCTTTGGCAAATGGCTTGAGGAAGTAGGTTGAAAGTTCATAGTCCCCAGCTTTAAAACAGACAGGGGTGGTCGGCTTGTGTGTGTGTGGGGGGGGGGGGGGGGGGGGGGGCAAGGAGGTGTTTCTTTTATGTGTTGCAATTTTTATTAATTTCTTTTAAATGAATTGACACAAAAAAAAAGGGGGGAAAAATATAGGCAGCACATCTGCAAATGGCTACAGCCTTGTGTAACTCACTGAATTAAATGCAGTTCCCTAAAGGCACACCGATCTGCCCACATGGAAGAAAACGTGTGATTGAGCCACAGTTAGAAGACTTAGAATATTAGCTATATTAATGAAAATTAACATAGAAACAAATCAAGTTAAAATTGCACTGTTAATTTATTTTTTTTTCTATTTACATTTTTGTTCACGGTATTTTTTTTTTATTTTCTTTGTGCTTCACAACCACATGCCCCAGGACTCCTTTTTCCTATTTTGAAGTTAGAAAAAACTGGTCTTGTGAACAGAGCTACAATTACCTGGCTAGGGTAAGATAATCAGTGTGAGCACAAATGAGGTCTTTGAGCACGGAAGCTAAGGTGAAGCAGGTAGGCTTACATATGAAAACACAAATCCAAGTCATGATTTCTGAGAGCAGTATAGTTTTACTCCGATTATCCAATATTTTTATCCTGATTATTGTGTTGAGAAACTTTGTTAAAAGTTGAACTGCTGACTGGAATACAGGATATGTTTATATATAAAATGGGTTCTTAAGACTGTCTGCAGAACAGAGGAGGAATTGTTTTGCTTGTGACTGAGGCAGTACTGCTTTTGAGGTGCTTTTTTTTTCCAGTCTTTTTCCTGGTTTTATGCCTGACTTATCATTTGACAAGACTTTTTCCTCATTGGACTGTTTTTTAAGAATAGTTTGTTAAACACTTAAAGAAATTATGCTGACTTCTTTTGAACGGACTGTAAATGTCTAAAATCCAAAGTATTTTCAGACTACATTCTGCCTAAGATGGTCAATCCAAACTAATGAGGCCTTGAAAGCAGACTGTTGTGTTCTGGCCTGTTGGACTAAGGGAGATGAATGAGCAGAAGCAGGTAGGCTTTGTAGCCAGGTGAAGAAAAAGCAAGTAATCTGGGGTTTTTTCAAGTTTTGCCGTCTTGTCTGATCATATGGTAAAACCAAGCTTGCTGAAAAGTATGTGTTTCCTTTGCTTTCTCAAGTGCGTAGGTATCTGGCAAGTAAGTGTGTGGTTTAAGAAACCCAGTGCTCCATTGATATTAATGGAGCCAAAAAAAAAAAGAATGGCTAATCTTGTCAAATGTACCAATTTACAGAAGCATACTTAAAATTCAGAAATAGCAACAAGCATACTGCCCAAGTACTATCCTGTTAATTTCCTTTTAGTATTTTTAACGGCTATCTGTATCTCCTTTAGCATTTTCCCCATTTGATGGTATGGTCAAGTAGTGTAGGAGAGTGCAGAGCTAGTCTCAGATTGTTTTTTTCTTCAGTACAGTCCCAGTATAATAGTTTGTGGCCTATAAAATGCCTTTTCTGTCCACCACTGTGGTGGGCAGACATTTATTTTTTCAAACAGGAGGTTTGCATTTCAAATTTGTATCTGAACTTACTTGTAGTAAGATGGAATGTCCCGAAGAGATCAAGAATGGCTTATTTTATCCATATCTGATTGTAAAGGAGAGGAAGAAAAGCTTATCTAATCAGATGTATTTTTAGCAGGCTTCCATAATTGGCATGAGACCCTCAATCTAAGTACTTGTTTTAGAATGGAGATGAACTGATCCTTTCATGTTCACTGGTTAGCTGGAACACAGTTTCTGTTCACACAGAGCTTTATGATACCCTGTCATTTAGGGGCTAGTGCCTAAACAAGATCCAAGTCTCTAACGTTATCAGTCCTTATAATAAATTACTTGCTTATTTAATGTATTAATACAAAACAAAATAATTCCATTATTCTTGTTTGATTCTTTAAAAAGAATTTTACTAATTTGTCTGTTTTATTGTAGGATTGTTAGTTTAATTTAGGTAGTTTCATTTATAAATCTTGGAAGATGTATGTTTTGGGACTTCTTCTCCAGATACTACTACTCTGAGTAGATCCAAATTAATGTGTTTAATTAATCCACAAAGAATTTGGTGTAGAGGTACCCAGGCTACTGTCCAGGTAAGAAGTAATGCATCCATGTGAGCGCAGAATAGTGCCTAAGATAATCAGATGCAAGGCTTAATAGCCTGCGCTCAGTACTGCAGTGAGGTAGTTAAACTGATCCCAAGATGCAAGGTACTGTTTTGCACGTTTGGCATTGTGTTGAATTGTAGAAATACACTGTCTCCCTCATATACCTTTTTTTCTGTTTGTGCTGCAGTCCTCTGTACCGTAGAAACGATCAGAGATGGTTCAGACAACTATAGCCTATTGAGATCATTTGTCTCTGGTTTAATATTTAATTGAAGTATATGTAAATAACTGAAAAGATTTCTTTGCAGCTGTGGTCCAAAATAACTTTTTTGGGGGGTTGGTTGTTTGGGTGGGTTTTTTTTTCCCATTGAGAATTTCAGCTGTGCTCTGTGCCAAAATACATTGAACTTGTATTTATTTTCTAAAGGGTTAATCTTGTAAACTGAAAGTTTCCCAGGAAAGTGTCGCCTGTGGGCAGGGTGAGATAAGTGAAGCCCATAGCTGGGTGTGTTCATTGTGTGCTCCTAGTAAGAAGCTCCGTATTTACTGTCGGACTTAATTAACGTGGTTTGAGAGGTGTCTTGCAGGTTAGTTTTGGATCTGTGTTCATCTGTCAGCCTCTACAGTTGTCTCTTGCTTACTTGAGCTGTGATACCTCTCAATCTTTTGAACAAAACCAACCCAGGCAGAGTAATCAGAGAAGCATACAGTGGGTGAGAGTCACTCAGGAAATGCTCCCAAGCTTTAAGTCTTCTCCACTGCTTCAGTAAAAAGTGAAACAGTTTCTGCATGCTCCCTTTGGTTTCTTGAGACTTTGGAGAAAGAGGCTGTTGGACTCTAAATACAGCAATGAATAAAACCTAAGTGCTGGGAGTTACTGGAGCATGGGGCTTTTTATTGTTGTGGTGGGGTGGGGGTATCTGTGTGTTTTGTTGATTTATTTTTTTTTTTTTTAAGGCAATTACACCAAATTTCACTGCAGTTTTTTACGTGGAGTGATACCTTGTTTCTCGCTGATCTGCCTTTGTTACTTTGAGCCACTTTTTCTGCGTGGATACAGGGTTGCTCTACTGGACGGTTGTGTGTCCAGCTTTAGCAGATACTGTTAGGAGGTGTCTCCAGGCTGAATATTGCTGGATGTCCTCCACAAGGCTTGTATCCCAACTTCCCATCACTGCCCGGTGGGAGATTGGCCAGAATAACTATTCTGAACTAGAAGATGTTTGCTATCTTTTCTGATAGCTAATAATTCTTAAATGGCAAAATCATCCTCTTCTCTTTGAGATTTGATATATAGTCATCTATGGGGGATTTTTTTTATTGAGGTTTTCAATTAGGGAAAAAGAGTTGTGATACAGATCTTAGGGCAAAATACTTTCAGCCAGATTTGTGTGCTTTGATCTGAGGTAATGCACCAAAAGTAATAAAAGATTAAATGGCCACAAACTTTAATGTCAGATTTAGTAGTCATTAAGATCTTTCAGGTATTCTGTAATCGTTAATTCAGTTCTTGGTTCATTAAAAATATATATTTGTTTAATTTGTAATTGCATTGGGACTTCAGAATTATTTTGTTAGTTGCAAAACTTGTGTCCTCTGTGGTGTAGCTGCTTATAAGCATTTCCAAATAGCACATTTTTTACAAAGCACAGTCACTCTTGTATTTGAAAGTTCTCTTTCACAAATAAAAAGTGCAACTGAAAGACCTGCATCAAAAGCACTGTATGTGCTACGTATTTCCATGTGCCTGAGAGCAGATTCCCATTTTCCCTCACTCTCACAAATCCAGGCATGACGTGATTTTCTTGTTTTCTCAAGATTTTGCAAATGACCTTTTTATGGAAATACCAAGGTGAACCTGCTGAGAAGTGATGTAACTGTTCATATTACTTTAGCTTTGATTAATGTCTTGACAAAGTATCTTTACCAGGATTTCCTGTGGGTTTCTCTTTCATTGTATTCTCTAGCTGTTGAAGGGTAAATAAGTTAACTGAATATTCAATGTAATCAGCTGGGTGCTTTATTCAGATAATCATTCGATCAGTACAGTCATACGGGTGTTTTAGAAGATGTGTTTATTATGAGAGAATCTCTACATTTAAGACATGATCAAACAATAGATTTTTTCTTTTGTTAGCAAACTAGAATGTTGGTGGAAAAAAATTGCATGATACACAAAAAGACTTTTTATCAAGTATGGACATTTCTTAGTACATTGTTGTTTAGAAAACCTTTTGAGTGCTCTGAGCTGAAACATGAGAAATTAATTCAAAGCTAGAAATGACCATATCTGGAAGGATGCAGATGGGTACCATGGGCTTTCAAAGCTTAAATAACTAACCCAGTTTTAGTTCTGTGTTTTAATAGATTTTTATAGTGTAGTGAACTGAATGTTAGTTTATACCCACAAAAAAAACCCCCAAACCTTTCCTCAATGTTTTAAGTAAATTTTAATGAGGAAGAGCTTGTTAAGGTAAAGCAGAGTCTTCTATATACTAACACTTCATTTTTAAAAGCAATTTCTGAGACAGGTCATGCACAGTAAGTAGAAGCATGCCCATACATTTGATATTTATAAAAATAAAAATAAATTGTTTTCGTGTTGTGGTACAGCCACAGTGTCTGGGAGGTGGAAGAAGTCACGCATCTGCAACCAAAAATTGTAGAGTGGAACAACAGTTGTGTGGCATAAGTTTAACTCTTAAAAGTTCAAAATTATGTGTTTAATTTGAAGATGTCTCTTGTAATTTCTGTAAATTTTAGGAAGCTCATTTTTAGAGTGCCATTAATTCAGATTTCGTAACTGTTTTCAGTGCCTTCCTCAAATAAGCATGTACATGGTATGATCCATGTATATACATATATGAGTATTCTCATTGATTTATGTGGTTACATATATAAAAAAGTCATACCTTAACAGAAACTAAAAAGTCTTTATTGAGTTAAATTGTGAATGTGGACACCGGGCTACAGAAATGATTGATGGTTTTCTTACCACATGTAATAGCCTAACAGGATTTCACAAAATCTTTGTTCACACAGAACAAATTAAAAATTACCAGAACGTTTCCTTAAAGAGCAGGTAATATAATCTTAACAGCTGCTTCTAATATTTTAGAGAGATTTTCCTAAATGTTGCTTCAAAAAATAGGTCTGGAATTTAAGGGAAAATTTTGTGTAAATAAACACTGTTGATTGCAGTTGTACATAGACTGAAATACTTTGTTCTATTCATTTTGTGGAAGAGTTCATTCATTGCATCATAACTTGATGGTTGATTTTTTTGTTTTGTTTGTTGGTTGTTTTTTTTAACACTCTCCAACACAGAAATGGGAAGTAAGGTTAATTATAGGGTGTGGTTCTATTACATTGTTTCTCAAGATACTTGCAGGTAATTTCCAGACAGAAACAAAAAGAGTCACAGACAGATTTCACCATTTGTTATAAACCTCCTCAGTCTGCATGGCTGCCTTTTCCTAAGGTCCCCTGCCCCTTACACCCTTACTACAAGGCTGCCACTGTTGCTTCCTTGTCCTCTAGTTTACTGGAGCGAACTCTGCACCTCACCGATGGTGTTATACCTCCCCTACGATGTGCCTACTTTTATTTGAGTGTGGCCTTTCAGCAAATGTCCTGGCTTACCATACTTGGATATGTTGCACGGACTGATGTCAGAGCATGCATGCTGATGCCTTCTGGGTGGCACTAAGCTGGACAATGCACTCCAGGAGTGCTCTTCCTGTCCTCAGATGCACATGTGCTCCTGCCCACAGGACCGCACTGGGACAAGCCCAAAGCCAAACCCTTAAAATACAGATCACATGGCTGTCAGGTTCTCAGCAGCAGCTGCTCCACGCAGCAGATCCATTCCTGTCGGCACGCTTTGCTTTACAGTCTGTTGTAGCCACAGCCCATGAGTCCTGTGTCCCTGGTGGGGGACCTGCTTGCCTGGGGTTGCAGGATCCTTCTCCAATCCCATCAGTGCTGGTGACAACACAGGTGTGATCCTGGGAACAAGAATGTGAGACGGAGCACTTTTAAGATAGGTACCAGGAATTCATGTCATTCATCAGAGAGGAGTATTCATGTTGCGTGCTGCAATCACTGTAAGAACTATAGTACTATTTTGTTATGGGTAGCACCCTCCTTTTTCTTAGGCTTGCTTAGCCTCAGGAGTGAAGTTATTCATGGCCAACATACGCATTCCTGTATCACCCCAGTAATTTACTACAACTTCTCTGTTCCTTCTTCCCCTTTGATTGGCCTCTCCATGTAGTCATTTAGTGCATAACACAAAGATGGATTGTATGGCATTCTCTGCTGGGGAAAATCAACACATAGAGCAGGCTCACTGCCAAGATGCTCATAATTAAACTGTTGCTATGGACAGGATTACATCAATGTTTCTATCAATCATTTGCTGCAGTTTTGTGGCTATTGGTACTTGGATTTCTTTAGGTCTTAGTTTTTATCCTCCTTCTACTTACCTTAGTTTTTAATTGAAGCAGTGCAGCACATAAAGAGAGATGTATAAATAAAAATAATTATTGGAAGACAGAAAAAAGGTAAGCCAATTCCATAATTTTGACTCTGTGTTTGGAGCCAGTATCTTTGTGTGAGGTGTTTGCATTTATTCAGCTCACAAGAAGTGGCCTGATGCAGTCATTCCCATTCAGCAGTCATCATACCGTGACAGAAGTCTGTTGCAAAATTACCATGATGTCATACCTGTATGTCCAGACTGTTACTAGTTCACGTTAAAATGTTGCAAGTGCAGTAGAGCAGCAGGTATAATAGAAAAACAGCAGTAAAGCAGTTAAACCTGTAAATATATATAGATTATTTTTTTTTGTCCCACTTCCCTTCTGATTCCTGTGCGGTAAGTTGTGAGATAAACTAAACACAGTATACCATGAAGTACATTGATGTATTGGAACAGAGTTTGCTTGCCCGAATATGATGGCTGTGCTTCACCTACAACCACATCATTGCTACTGTTATCCCCTATTACAGTGACCTGGTCCAGCAAGTAATTCCTTTTGGTAGCACTCAAAACGTTTGGTGTTGAAGCTAACTTGTGTGCAGTGCGTTAAATGTAGAGAGGTCCAGGATTACAGCAGGAATAAGGTAGTCTGAGGGGTAACAAGTGATACGAGTGCAGCTGAGATCACTGTAACAAGATAAACAGTGTGGTGTCACAAAATTATCTCCCAGTTGACAAAACAATCCATATTTTATAGATTGCCTTAAAAATTGAAGGATGGAGTCAATTATAGCCAATTATGATGCTACATTTACTGGAGGAGTTTTCATATCCTTTGGGGAGGAATAAGGAAATGTTCAAGTCAGTCAGAAAAAGCTTTTGCATTTGCTTCCTTGTTTTAACTGAACACATTTTTTTTCCTACTTCTTCAGGTGAAAACTGCATATGAAAGCAGGGACCAAATTATCTTTATGGAAAATCATTTTTTTAAAGATTTTTGGGTTTGTTTTTTTAAAAAAATTAATTCATGTTGAGCATAAAATTATGGTAGATAATATGGCAAAGATCAGCTCCCTTCAGTTACGTTTGGGTTTACTCCAAAGGAATTGTAAATACAGCCTGGTGATGGCAAAGCCTGCTTAGGCAGTGCATGTTGGCATCTTGAATTTGGTTTGCTTCTTTCCCAAAAAGGAGCCTTCATGTCACTGAAGAGATACCTAGTAGATACTGCGTATTTCCTGATTTAGTCTATTAAAGTGAAAATAAAGGAATGAAAGCATGGAATGGTTTGCTGTGACCCACAGTTGTTTTTTGGCGAATAGATGTAAAATGGGTTACAAAAGCAGTATATTGAAGAGGAACAGGCAGATAGCCATGTTCTTGAGAGTTTTGGTCGTAGTCGTGGTGGCTGAGAGACAAGCATTTATTTAATGGTGTAGTACTCTGTCATTTAGATTACCTCCGTCCTCCCATTTTGATTCTCAGGTAGCACATCAGAGCTGTGCATCCCTTGTATCTCATGCTGTAGGACTGACTATGAGGAGTCCTTTCCCTTCCCTAGTAAAACATGCTGTTGGTAATTAATTAAACATTCAGATACGTAGATAAAGGTGTATTCAGAGACAAAAGGCGACAGTAAATAAGTTGTTTGAGTAATGTTTCAAAGTGTTATCTTCCTTCTGTGTTCAGGATTTCATTTCACTAGCTAGCTTCTGAGGGTGACCTAGTACATGTGCCAATGACAAAAGCTACTTGTAACGATTCAGATCATGCTTTCTGCTTTATGAAATGGGATTGTAAAAATCCTCTCAAAAATGACATCTGAAATAGCATTAAAACACAATTTCCCTTTGATAAGGTTTTAAGGCACTCATATGAAAAGTGACACTGCTTTGAGTAGCTCTGTGTCAGCATTATGCAATGTGTTGCACATAAGTGACATTAATCCATTAAGGGTGTGAGGGTCACTTATTTTTCTCATGAAGTCATTAAATGTCTTTATTGATTTCTGCTCAATCGGTTGCATTCTGCTGGAATACAGCTATCTCTAAATGTGCTAATAGTGCTGTTTCTAATAATGTTTATGGAACATAGTTTTAAAGACAGATATTACATTCAAAATAAATTACCGTGCCTAAGCAGAACACAAAGGAGGTTAGGGAAGCGTTTGTATTATGCTGTATGCAAATTACCTGAACCTACTTTATTGCAGTAGATGATTTTGTGACATGGATGTTCCAAAATCAATAATCAGCCATCTTCTGTGTATTTGTTGCTTTTTCTAGTTGTACAAAATTAATTTATATATTTGCACTACTCCTGTTACATGATAATAAAGCATTTTTAAAAATTTAATGCAAACCTGGAAACCCTGTCATAGTAGATAACAAATTTGTAGGACTAGTTTTTATGCTGAAGACTGTTTAAACCCTGGATCATAAAAAATGCTGTACATTGAACTGGCAGGTGCTTGCTGTATTACTAGATTATTTTGTCATTTGAAGCGATGTTGTGTATATGAAGTGCTAGTGGATCAAATGCCAATAAGAGTACTTTTCTTCTTCATTTCTTCATAATGAACAGATCTCGTAGGAGGAAGTACGTGAGACTCAAATAAACATAACAGGTGCGTTTTAGCTCTGTATTAATGGATGGGCACTGGGCGGTGGGGGAATTACTCATGGTCTGCTCTCCCTACTTTGATGCCATCCTAATGACTTTATCTTGACAGTTAGACTGAGCTTGTTTCCTTACCTAACAGATAACTTTGTATTTTCTGGTTTTCCTACTTAGAAAGAAATGAGACTTCAGATTAACTTAAAATCTGATGAAAGAGTTGTGGTGGTCCTGTTAATTTTTGTGAAAATCTGATATTGCAATTGTTTCTTTTTACCTCACCTCTTCTAGTTTTTTTTTCTTTTGGACACAAAGGGTTTATCAGAGTACATTGCCAGCTTTACACAGGGTGTAGCCAAAGCGGACTGGTACATCCGTTTCTGCAGCTAGAACGTGAAGTTTTTACTTCCAGGCAGGGAATTGCATCCTGCTGAGGAATTACTGTTTGTTTTGTGGGTTTCTTCACTAGGACCCTTAAGGGGCTCTGACAGGTCTTGTCGAATAGCATTGGTCATCCTTGTCTCAGACACCAAATGATGCCAAGTAGTGGCAAGTTTATTGCATTGTCTCTAGAGAAGCTGTTGTTCACTCAGCGTTTCCTTCATAGGCTGCCTGCCTGCTTTCATTGAAGGAAACCTGAGCAAGGCTGTGTTATTAATGAATTATGACAAGCCTTTTGCCTATCAGGCGGAGAGGTTTCTGCTATCTCCTTTTAAGACAAAAACTTAATGGAAGATGCTCAGCTGGGCAAGCTCTCCGATGATACTCCTTAAGTGCTCATCCCAGGCTGATGTGAATACGCAGAGAGCCGTGAAGCTGCAAGTGGCAGCGTTTAATACTGTCTCCCTCATAATGCCTGAATAATTTTCCGGAGAGCGATCGCTGCAGCTGCTGTGAACATGGTTATTTGTTTATTTTTCACCTTGGTCCTGGCGGATTGCTGACCTTGCTAATCTGCTGCGTGTGTGGGGCCAGGGAGGGCGGGGGCGCTGGGGCCAGACACACACCACAACGTTTCACTGCTCACAGCGCCAACACTGCTGAACATGACAGGATCGGCAGCCCGAGCCTGAGACAGGCTCCCAAAGCCCAGTGGAGTTACGTGGGCTGGCTCCTGGGGCTGCTCTGTGAGGGGAGCTGAGCAATGCTGACGAAGGATGGGAAGGAAGTGATGAGGGAGCCGGCTTATGTTTTTCTTAATGGATGTTTGTGAGCAGGAAGGAGATGGCATGGGCTGTCGGGGTGAGTTATGAAGCACGTTTTGCGATCTCCCTCTGGTCGGGTGGCTCATTATGTTAAACAGTGCAGCTTTTAAAGCGCTGTAGCTCTCCTTTTATGTGCCTTGGCCTTCATTTTCTGAAATGCTTCGAGTTCATGGCGCTCAAGTCATTTTGGAAACGGGATGTAATTACAAAGGTTTCTTATGCTTACCAACAGCTTTTCTGAACCAGTGTAATTATCATTACTTGTGGATACTGTAAATTGAATATCCCCTCCCTAATTACATTAAACTCAAGGGTTGGCTGCTTAAACAGCCAAATAAGAAAAGTTCACCCTTTACTATAAATAGCAAAATTGTTCTTCTAGTTCTGCTGACCTTTAAAGCGAAGTGCTTTACACGATGTCATCAGGTGTACATTATAAAGATAGCTTGTAATTAGATCTGTAATGAGGAGCTCAGTTAGAATGGCTTTCTGGAAAACTTCATTTATTCAGCGTTTTCTAACTGCGTGACAGAATTAAAGTTTCAGGGTGCGCCAGGACTTTTAAAGGGGCCGGCCACCATTTTGCACTTCACCTGCTCTGCCGGTGATTTGTAGCTGCCCAGTGCTACTACCAGTGCTTGGAGGCAGCTGCTGTAGCTGCAGCAATGTAGCCCTGCCCTTTGAAAACAACACGGGGTCAAGGGAACAAGTTATCTAGTGGTCCAAGGGTTTCTGTGATTACTTAATGTTTCGTCTCTCACTTCAGGAGACAGAAGATTACTTTATTTGTAGTGAACAGTAGAATAAATAGAGGGAAGAGGTGGTTGCCTGATTTTTCTTTGGTTTTCTCCAGTTAACAAAAGTAACTGTAGTTATGCTGAAATGTAAGTTCTCATCTGATAGAAGGATGCAGATCTTCAGTTAGTGAGTTCATGTGCCTGCCTGGGGTTTAGTCTGCTGTCTGTCACAGCTTCACCAGTTCTGTGCATTGCTTTAAGAATGCTTCTCTGCGAAGTTTGATTGACTTCCGCTTACTTGCAATCACTGAATTTTTTAGTGCATTGCTACCAGCTAATATTTACTTTGATTTCTTCATTCTACTTCAATTAAACTCATGCCGTTTATTGCCTGTAGAAGCCTTTTGGTTAGCTGGGACTACTTATTTTCCCAGAGTGCTTCCTGCTGAGTGTCCTTCATGACCTGTCATAAAAACGTGCTTGGACAGGACAAATTGAAAAGTGTGTCTTCAAAAAAGAAAGAAACTTCAATTACAGTTCAGTGGTAGAGAATTATGGCTCTATTGCATAATGGTATACTATAACCTTTGAGTTGAAATAACTTCTAAGTGATTTTTAATGAAATGTAAGGCTAGAACAAAGGCAAAAAATAATTTGCGACTTGGTCTGGTTTAGAACAAGTGTTCTTTGTCCGTCTGCACTCTCCTGTAGCGGCTCTTAGCTAACAGTTTAAACTAATGAAATACCCTGTGTGGTTTTATTTCTTGTTGAAAAACACTTATGTTCATATTGGATACATTTGTGAGTTTAAAGAATAACTATTCATCACGATTTTGGTTTTTCTTCCAACATCTGCCTTTCTGTATTTATTCTACTTCATGGTAGGCAAAGCTACTGTATAGATCGTTTATAGATTGTGGTGGCAGTGTATATCTCTTATATGCGTATGCATATGTGAAGTGAATAGACAGTATTTTATGCAGGTAAGTAAGTAAAGTACGCTATGCATAGCCAGTATTGATAGACATATTCTGTGTCTGATACTTAACAATCCAAACGAGAACCAGAACAGTCTCATGGCTCATGCAATTAGACAAAGATACGAGTATTATCAGTCCATTAGCAGACAGGCAGATCCTTTCTCGTAAAAGCAAGAAGTAGTTGTGGTAGAGATGTGTAGAGATTAGGTAGAAATCTGAAGACCTAGACTTAATTTAGTTGGTCCCTGTTAACAGAACGTCAGTGGTTAAAAACATTTGTGTGTTGTTCAAGCACTGAAGCAGTCTGATTCCAGCAGCAACTTGAGCAGGCTAGCGAATACGAAAGAAAATGAGGAAAAGAGAGTAGTGAGAAAGGCAAGACTTCAAAGATTTTTAGATTCATTCGTTTTTACTTACTCTTTTGCAGGCACTTGTGCTTACCCTTAAGGCTTAACGTCTTTAGTCGCTTCAAAATGGCACAGCAAAGTGATTTTTAGCTGGCTGTATGCTGCTAGTGTGAAGGCAAATCTTCAAACTTGTCTGTTCCCACCTATTTCAAATACTAGCAAAGCTTGTGCATTTAGCAGTAGTTCAGCTTTTGATGCGCAGTAATGCTTTTTAATAGAGCTCATTGATTGTACGTATGTAATCTTTGAACCTCTTTTTTGAATGGTTTATCATCAACTACCTAGAAGGTGCTGTCTCCTTGAGTTTTGGATACAGTCTCAAGGAAAACTGTTATGAAACTGAGATGCAGACAATGTTAAAACTGCTGTCTTTTCCCCCCTAATTATAGGTCACTCTTCTTGCATTAAGAGTCTTCCTGTTTTGCTCCTACCTTTGTAAAAGTAAACTGTAAAATGTAAAAGTACACAGTGATGAAGCATGTCCCCTGAACTCTTCCCTGCTGGAATCAGGGACACCGTGTGAACTGGATTGCATTACAAAGTGGCATAATTGTGTTCTTTGTTTTGCTTCCTGTTCGGTTCCTAACAATACCTAATATTTGGGCTGCTTTCTTTTGGCATCTGAGCACTGAGCTGACATTTTGATGGCACTATTTACTGTAACCCCAAGGTCTCACTCCTGAGTGGTAATGTTCAGCTTAGAACCCATCACTGTACATGTGAAGTTAAGGTTATACTTTCCCATGTGCATCACTCTACATTTATCCACACGGAATTTAATTTACCATTTCACTGTCTAGTCACTCAATTTCATAAGGTCCTGTGATTCTTCACCGCTTGCCCTCACCCTTACTGCCCTGAATAAGTTTGTATCATCTGCAAACTTGGTTGCTGCAGTGCTCAGCTACCTTTCCAGGTCAATTACAGGCGTGGAAAGAGCAGCAGGTCTCAGTGCAGATCCCAGTGGTCCTCCACTGGTAGGCTTCCTCCGCTGTGCAGACTTGACCATTTACACTCATTTCTGGTTATGCCTTTTAATCAGTTACATTGCCATGCAGAGACCTCTATTTTGCCGTGGGTGCTTAGTTTCTTTAAAAGCCTTTGGTGAAGTACTTGTTTAAAATAAGCCTATAGAAATCCACATAGGCTGTGTTGACTGGATCACTGCTTTCACATGTTTGTTTGAGCTATTTGAAGAATTGGGTTAATTTTGTAAGACAGGACTTCATTTAGAAGACTGAAATTTTACTCATCTGACACATGCCCGCTTAGTCTATTTGTTATTATAGTTTCTATTAACTTGACTAGCATATAGACATCAGGCTTGCAGATTGCTGTTCCCTGGAGCTTTTCTGGAACCTGTATTAGAAGTTGGCAGCACATTAGCCACACTGGAGACCTTGAGTAGCAAGGCACTGGGGAGAAGGATGACACATCGTCATTAGTAATTCAGCTATTCTACCTTTGAATTTTCACTCTCAGATGACTGCTGTCTGGTGCCAGCCATTTGTTACTTCATACAGAGAAAGAACTGGGTTTTTTTTTTTGGTTATAGTCTTCTGTAATGCCTAGCACAACGGAGTCCCTTGTACCCACTAATGTAATAATAAACATACATTAAAATCAGATCAGTTGTTAAAAACTGGATTGAAAAATGCGACTCTTCCTTCTACTATTACTTGCAAGTTTTAGTAATATACTGTTGTGTTTTGTTTGATTTTGTTTATTTTCATTTCCCTTACTAGTGTTTGAAAGGGCAATGCAAACAGCTGAAGAAAGGGAAAGATTTCATTTACGGGGAAAGAGACTAAAAATCCTGAAAATGTATAGGATGGTTATTTTGGTTATATAAATCTGAGATGTTATTTGAAACCATGATACTCTAGAAAAAGTCAGATGGCAGCAGTATTTCTAATTTGACAGTTCCCTTTTAATAAAAACATATATGGCCTCCACCATTAATTATCAATCTTAAATTACATTAGTCAGATTTCAGCTCATAGATGATAAATGTGGACCAGCTCCATGCCTGGTTTCTGAGTGAAGCTTTTTTGATGTTTCAGTTTTGGGGTATATTCCTTTGGCATTCCTCATTACACTGGTCTCGTTCAGAGCTGAGCAAAGTCATGAGTTTTGTAAAAAAAAAAAAAACAAAACCAAACAAAAACACCAAAAAAAACCCCAAACAAACAAACACAAAACTGAACAAGTAGTTTGGGGTCACAATATACCATTTCTTTGGTGAAAGCTGTGTCAGAGTTGGTATTACATATTCAGATTTCAGGAATTCAGAACTGGGGTTTAGACACACTGGGCTTAAATTTTGAATATATCAGGTTTTTGAGTTCTTTTAACTCCCTGAAGTGGGGTTCCCAACCCAGAAGGCAGAAGAATGTTGCAGGTGAAATGCTTGACAGCAGGTCCTTTTGCTGCTTGACAGCAAAAAGCAATAAGGCTCCTCAGGTGTCTGCAGAAGCATAGCCACAATTTTACTGCAGAGCTCAGCTGAAGAAAGCTCCCTCCCACTCAGGGTGGAGGAAGAGCAAAAGGTTGTCTGTTCTTGTGTTTTTATCTTAAGGAAATGGTCTTTGTGGCCCTTTATGTGGTCCCACGTGATGTAAAATCTGGCAGCTCTGATCCTCCAACTTCACTTTGCTCTGTATTTCACATCCTGTCAGCCCTCAGAGGGAGAAATGACTGATTCTTTTTTTCTTCTGCCATGGGTGTTCAGGGGCATGAAGTATGATTCATCACAAACATGCCACTCAGTCTCATACTCCATCATGCTCGTATCAGAGGCATGAGAAAATAATACCGTTATAACTGGGATTACAATTTTTCCAGTTATGCTTAAGGACTTTGCCAATTACAGGAAGAAGCAATTTCCCTTGGTTAAGTTTTTAGTTTGTCAAGATGAAGATAGGAAAAGTGAGGATAGAAAGTCAGGGCAAAAATGACCGGGTAACGAGGTAAAATTAGTTACAAATAATACATGGAACTAACACGATGAGCATTTAACTTAAGCAGTTTGGCAAACAAAGATTAAATATACATTTACTGATAGTACTGAGCACTGCTTGTATTAGGGGTTTTGGTAGTGATTTTGTTTCTGTTCTTTCACTTCTTTCAATTACTCTGGACAGACCAGGAAACTGAAGTACTCTCATATTTCTTCAGCAACAGAAGGAAATAACAGTGTAAAAGAACTGCTAACTTCTATTCAAACCCTACTTTTTAAATAATAAATACACACACTTCACAGAATTGCAGACCTCAGGAAGAGTTCCCCATATCCTTCCCCACCATATTCATGATTTGTAGAGAAATCTTCTGGGTTTTGCCATCAGAAAAAGTGTCTTAGGAGCATCAGAAACAGGGCAAGGAACCAGCTGGATATCAGCACTCCAGTTTGCTTGGACGTTCGCAAGGTCCAGCTGTCAGATTTGGTACTAAGGAAAGAAAAATCCCTCACTGCTCTGAATGGCAAAAAAATTTTGAGGCCTTTTGTCTTAGGTTGTGCATTCAATGAGGATCACCTGCTAGGATTATATAGACATATTACACCCGTGTTAAATCCAGTTCATTACAGGGACCTTGAGCATTGGTCTCCTGAGGGCTGACATGTATACAATAGCAATTTGAAAACTGTAGGAGAAGAAACTGTTTAAGAGGATTTTGAAAGTTTCTTTTGCATGTAAGATATGGAAGAAGAGACACAAACTACTTTTTTTTTTTTTTTTTTAAAAAAAAAAAAAGGAGGAAAAAGGCAGTGTGGGAGTTTAGGTAAGGATGATAAGAGGCATTAGGTAGAAGATGATCTGGTCTTTGGGAGCTTTCTGAAGTTATGCTAGGGACAGGCATGAGCTGGGGGCTTGTGCGCACCAGCAGGTCATGACAGCTGAGTTCATGTCCACATTGCCTTCTTAGCACATAGCACCTGCAGTGTAAGACTCTGTGCATCCCTGCATGTACTTCTTCACACCTCTCTGGATTGTCTCTAAGACAACAGTGTTGAACTTCAGATTCTGTATCGGGCATGGTATTTTCTGGCCACAAGTTGGCCATTTGTCATTCCTTTTTTAATAGCAGCAAGTGTAACAATAATAATGGAGCATTGCCTGTGGAAGTGCTCTTGGAGTTGCTGCAGGCAATAAGAGATACCAAGACAGCGAAGCTTAGTCTGTTTCCAGACCTTTGGAAAGAGCAGCTACAGAATGCTATAAGAATATCTATATATATATAAAATAATAGATAAACTGGGAGTGACCATAACGTTTTTTCATGGGGTGACTTTAAATCCAGATATTTTGTGTAAGGAATTTATTATGAGTGTCCTTTCAGCTCCTTTCTGTACTTAAGGGATGCACAGCCTGTGTGCTAGCCCAGTGGTTAATTCAGTCAGTCATTGCCACCATTCAGGGCCTGGCTGAAATCTTTGGATGATTGGCTACCTTTTCTCAAGCTCCCACTTCGATGCGCAGCGGGCCAGCCTAGCTTGCAGCCAGCACGCTTTCTGCTCCAGAAAGGCCTTTAGTGAGGAGGTTAACCAAGGCCAAACTGTGTGAATTTGTTCTTCAGTCATGGTCTGCTCCCAGCGACCCCCCTTTCCTGGCAGCAAGGGAGCATCCAAGGACTCAGCTGGGCACAAACCCAGGGGTAATGCGCGTGCAGAATATTCATTGTGTGCGGGTTTAGTAAATCCAGCTTTTCTGGACAGCGTTATGCCTTCTGCTCTGGCTGTGCGCTTGCAGTCCAGCTGATTCTCTTCGGCTCAGCCCCATTTGGCTGGTTCTTCCCAGCCTGCAGACGGTGCTGCTCCTGCCGTGGCAGGGAGCTGAACCCCACTGTGCTAGCTTGACATGGCTTGATGGTTTTGTTGCTGTATGTACCATCATTTCATTGGCAACACTGAGAATAATTTCCAGACTAAACTGGTGTAGGCACTGCCTCCTTAAAACGTAGACTGGGAGAACAACTAGCAGATTCCTCCTTTTTGCATGTTTATTTTAGGTCTTAATAGACTTAAGTATTTCAGGACTCTGTAGTAAAATAAATGCCTGAGGGAGCCTAAAATGTTCACACATAACTAGGGCTGGCAGGAGGACAAGAATTCAGTGTCATGAAAAATTTAGCAGGCTTGGCATTTGTCTTGATGAGGAACTAAACACAGTTCTTCAGAGATTTTAATGAAAAAAAGGAAGGCAGAACAAGTTGCTCTGCAATTAGCTGAGCACTTCTGAGCTGAGGCACTCACCTGGAAGGTGGGAGATCCGGACTTAATCCTCTGGCCTGACTCAAGCAAAACATTGAAGTGTCTTTTCACTAGTAAGCTGCTGTCTCTTCCTGGTCGTGTCTCTTATATTGACCAAAAGTTGGGGTAACCATCTGAGATCTCTCTCCAGTAGCAGGTGGGAATAAAGGTACTTCTGAGACTCTTCTTGTGTTGCAGAGTCTGCAGTTCCTTTTGGTGAATGTTTGGGGGATACTCTATAAAGAAGTGCCCAACTGCATCCACTTAGCCCATTATTAATTTTTTTGTTACGCATGTGTGTGTTTGGTTTTATCAAAAGAAACAATGGCATTACTAGTATTACCTGTGTGTTTATGTTATTCCATGTAATGTCATAACCCACTGTAAATAATTTCTAAGTATATTTTAGTGTGCCAGTGGTTTACACTAAATGGCATAATTATTTAGTGCTACATTCAACACTCCCACGTGTTCTTGTCTTGATTTTTTTTTAGTAGAAGTTCCCTGCCTTTTCTACAATAAATTAATTAATTTGTAACAGAAGAATCATCTGAAACTTTTCAATTGCAGTGTGAGGGAAAATAAAAAGGGTGTCCATTAATGAGAAGGGTGTCTGGAAATAAAAGGGCAATGAGAGGTAAGACGGAAGAAGGTAGAGAGGTAGAGGTTTCCTTGGCTGTGAAAGGTAAGACTGGGACAGCAGGAAGCTTTGTCTCTAGGAGGTCACAAATGCTGTGATGTAGGTGGCACTGCCTCGACTTCGTACATGTTTTGCAATTCTCAGAGGTATGTTGCCTGTCAGCTTTGCAGCATTCAATTTATAACCTTTGCAGGGGATAGGAGACATGCAAGATAAAAATACAGTATTTTGCAAAGCACAAAGGAGAGGGGAATATGCGTTTCTGCCCCCAAACTGGGATCGTGGTAGGAGATGCCTGAAGTAAAAAGATAATGTGGTGAACTCTGTCCAGCAACTTCACATCCAACTAGCATGGGAACCCCTTCTTCAAAGCCTGGATTAAAGAAAACTAGAGGGGGTTTTGGTGGTTGTTTTTTTTTAATGGATAACATCAATGAAGACTAATCTGAGCTGGGGGTGGGAGGGGAAGAGCTAGATGCATTTTAATCCAATAGATTCCATGAAAACAGACTGTAACCATAAAAATGTCGAATAAAGCAGTTGTGTTGTATATTATTGTTTATAATGAATTGTTTTCTTCTTTTTCTGCTAATCGGGCATTTTCGTGAATGTATTTTCCTTCCAAATGGATATGCTCTTGTTCCCATGGAGCAGCTGCGCTAACATATTGTACTTGCATGTTAGGATTTTTTCTTTCAAATGGAATGATATATGAGTCATTTATGCCTAAAACATAGTAAAACTTATTATACTATCATTCATACCACATCTTCTGAAATAAACACATCCAAAAAGACACTTGCAGTGAAAGCTGGATTCCTGAGAGTTTGCATGGGTTGATGAATGTTATGGGTGGATGCATCATTTTTATTCAAAAGAAATTCGTGTATGATTCTTAATGTCACTGCGTGCTCACCTCAGCACACATAATCTTAACAGCAGTGTGACAGAGGGTTTTGTATTAAACTGCACTGATTAACATCCTCCTCTATTTCACAGGATCTGACTTTGAAGTATCCTGTGATTTGTTTTCTACTTCTGGATGTAAAAATTCTGACCAAGAATTGACTTTGCAGGCTGTAAGTGCTTCAGAAAATACATAATGAATGGTAACTGCTTCAGAAAACATGTGATGAATGATTATTTGGACTACTAGGATACCTCAGTGATAAATAACAAATACAAACAACACAGGGAAGAGAAAGCATCTCAGACAACTGAGCAAGCAGGAGAGCTAAGACTACTCCTTTGTCTTTATCTCTTCGGGTAGATGCTGTGGTGTTTTGAGTGTAGGAGGCTAAATCAGGTACAATGTAGGAACAGCAACTGCATCAAAAAACTGCATGCGTGTTAGGCATAAACATGCCAAAATACAAAAGGAGTGAAATGCGGGTAAACCTGGTTTCAATTCTGTGTTTTTCCTTTTCTCTGCACTTATAAATTACATTTTATATGGGCTGATCCTTTCAGAATGAATGTTTAGCTTGTAAGTGTTCCTGCATAATCTTTTCCTTACATAGTGCTGCATTATCGAGCATCATATAAAATTAGTTACTTTGTGCTGATATGAATGTGGACAAAGTCAAGCCATTAGTTGGCTTTTTCAGGGGCTGCTCTCATAATTGGTTGCATTACTTCTTTTTATAAAAGGAGCATTGTGTGAATACAAATGTAATCTTTGTCAAGAACCTGTTAAGAAGTCTTTTTCAGAGGGGAAAAAAAAGCAGTAGAATAAGAATTTTTTTCGTGTCTTTTCGTATCAGTAAGTGCTTTGGTAGATGTTTTGGCAGTAGAGATTTATGAAGGTTGATATGAGGGAGTGGATAATCTTGGAAAGCATGTGCAATAAAGTGTATGGGGAATTTTAGTTTTACAGGGCAGGGCTTCCAGACCGGTGCCTTTAAATGCTTTCTGTGTAGTAATTGGCTTTTATCTGGCAGGTTTTACAGGTACTGAGCGGGTGCATCTTGAAAGTATAATGCTTCAACATTAATAATTTTTCAGGAACTCAGAGACTTACACATCTTCTGCTGGCGATCCTACCATTTAGATGAAGAGCAGTTTTGGAGTTTGCAAAGCACTCAGATGAGAATTTCCTTTTATCTCTTTTCAAAGAGATGGATAACCTCTGCCTGGCAGCAGGTTTGGATGGCCCAGTTGGCATTTCCCTTGTCCTTGGAGAAAGGCCCAAGGATTCTGGAAGCAGCTTGGTAAAGAGGGTTTGTTACCCTTGGCTCCGATCTGGCATAAACAAGTATTTTCTTTATTTTGGTATTTTCCTTACATGTATTTTGGCCCGGTCTTTTAGGCCTTTTCTATTTTCGTTGAGATAAAACCTCTTAGAAGTAACCAGTGTGATTTACTTTACTTTGGTTTTTTACTATTCTGAAGTGGTCAAATTGGCAAAGAAATAAAGATTACGTTATTACTGCTGGATTTTATAGCTAGCGTTTTATGAAACTTTATTAGAACTCCCTTTTGATCATTAGCTCATAACTTTATGAAAAGCACTTTTGGACTGAAATTTTCCATGTTGATTCTGAGGCCAAAGGGATTTTTTTACCTCCATTCAGCATTTTCTGACCTACCTAAACTAATGTGAGGGGTTTGTCTATTTTTTTTAAGAAACGTTATGTCTGTGTTTTTCTAAACTTGAATTGATAACTAACCGTATTTGAAATTTATGGTTTTAAATTATACATATAGCTAGAACACAGCGCAGTCCTGCCAAGTATAAACACAGATAATATGTTACAAAATTAAAAGCTATCAAATAGGGAGTTTATATAAACAGTCAAAATATATTCTATTTTGGATCGCAATAATTTCTTACAGTGGAATTGAGTGACTAAAAATGTGTAACTTTGGGGTGCTTTGCAAATACTGTATAAATTTTCTCACCAGTTAAAACATTACTGTTTATATAATCAGGCAAGCATAAGGGACTGCTTTGATGTGGGGGTTTTGTTTAAGGCTGAATTTCCAGCAACATCTAAATAATAAGTCCAGCTTTCTCTGAGTTCTTAGTACCCAACAGTTTTTATTGTTCTCAGTTTTCTAAATCATCCCTCAACAAGACTACGCTTTGTCAAAAATCTGGCCCTAAAATGCCACCTCCGGCCCATTTCAACACTGCTGCCTTAGTGGCTTTGGTAGCAAGCTAACTTTGGTGATCATGCGGTGGGTTTTCATTTAAGCTTTCCAGCTTCCTGCCTGTGGTCATCTATTTGTTTCTGAGGTAGAAACATTTTCTCCACATGGGCAAAGCTGATAAGTTCTGTTCCAACAGAGAAATAAATTACATGCTAGATGTAATGAGACATCAATGTCCAGTAAATGTCCTGTTGCTTGCAAGAGTGGTACTGCGTGAGACAACAGTCGATAATTTTCTGGTAATTCTCTAATTCCTCTGCGACCCAAAATTCCTTTGTTAAGAAGTTAGATTTAATATAGGGGAAAAAAAAAGCCCCAACAAGGAACAAAACTTGAAAGTGCAGCAGGAAGGGAAGGGCTTTTGAAAATGGAGCAATGAAGAGCTAGCAAAAATACCTACTCTGTTACCTCCAGGCATACAAACCCTATGAAGTTC
The DNA here is from genome assembly GCF_023634155.1 of Falco peregrinus. Classification (NCBI taxonomy): domain Eukaryota; kingdom Metazoa; phylum Chordata; class Aves; order Falconiformes; family Falconidae; genus Falco; species Falco peregrinus. The sequence continues at coordinate 3,742,191 of NC_073722.1, forward strand.
AATACTTCTTTACTGGTTAGATAAGTTTGATGTTTTATTAGCAGGACTGCTTTCTCCTTTCTTGTTGCTAAATGTATGCTTTCGTAAGCATTGCACGGTTCTTTAGTTTTACAAGAAATTTTATTGGTTTACTTTATTGGGAAAAAGCAGGGTGTAGCAGCACGATGTTTATTTCATGTGGAAGGCTCTGGTGATAGCGCGGCTTCACAGTATGATGGTCCTTGCAGAGCCATGCTGGGAGGTGTGGAGTTCATGTCAGGATGTGTGCCAGTCCCTGGGGCAGCTTTCCATCAGAAGCTGGTGAAGATGGCAACAGTCATTGCATCCTTCCTCCTCCTCCTCCTCCTCTGCTATGCCACAGCCCTGATCTTTTGAAATATCTAATGGTCCCAAAAATGCAGCTAAGAGGGATATAAATAACTATCCTAAAATAACTAATTTGAATATTGAGAAATAACATTTTTTTTAGTAGGTGAGTTTTATAGAATGCTTTCCCAGCAGTTTGTTGATCTTTGTTACCTTCTATCAAAATCTCTCTTTAAATTTGCCATGTTCCCTTCTAAGAAAGCAAGTTATACTCTGTGGTCTGCAAGCACAGGCAATCCAATGTCATTGAAAGCTTCTCTGGATGCTTTGCTCCAAAGATAGGGTTTCCTTTATAGCATACTGCAAGGCAGTAGCCACAGTGGTAGCAAAATTAGGCAAAACTGGCATCCCTACCATTGCTTTGACTGCTTTTCTCATGTAGGGCCTGGTAGAATTAAGAAAACCAAATTTAGTTAATCAGTATTTATTTTGATTTCTCTTTAGACTACTTACTGGGGTGGGAGAAATGAGGGTGGGAAATTACCTGAATCTGAAAACTGAATGAATTGTGAGTCGTTCTCAGATTTACTTTCTCTTTAACAAGCCTTTCCCCCACCTCCTTTCCAAAAAAAAAACCACCAACCCAAGCCCTCCTGTGCTCTTCAAGGTGCATTTCCTGTCCTGTTCCAAAAAGACTTGCTTCTGACCACCCCACCCCCCATCACCCCACTCCCCCACCCCCCCGGTTTAGCCCACAGAGTCATACTGGAAGGAGTATGAACCAGATGTGACGCAGCTCAATCCATTTCTCCTCCAATAATAAAAAAACATGGATAGGAAAAGCAAAGAAGCATTTCTTCAAAGGTACTTTTTTAGGCGATTACTTTTTATGAATTGCCATCAGAAAGAATATCAGCATCCAGAAAAATTACAGTCTTTTACAAAGGTCAGAATTGAGAGTGGAAACTTGGTAAACTCTTCAGCCTCATCACTGAGTGAATATAAGACACACAGAGACTGAGAGTAGCTGTCACAGCAGTTACAGTATATGCCAGCAACTCCATTTTTTAACGCGCAGTTCCATTTCTGGAAATAAAAAAAAAAAAAAAAAAAAAAGCGCACTGGTGGGGTGTTTTCCTGATTTTTTTGCTTGTGTTTGTGGTGGGTTTTTTAACATTAAAATCCTGGCAGGTTTTTGAGAAGGGCTGGGTTCTGTCTACAGCACTGTGTGATTCTTGTTTGTTTTACATGTGAATTGATGAATAGGGAATAGAAAGAACTGAGTGGCTGCACATCCCCTCCACTCAAGGGACCTCTCCTGCCCTCTCCCACCCCTCCATGTAGTGGTCAGTGAAGCAGTAAGCCCAGGCAGATGTGCACAGAAGTGCAGGGCTGTGACTGAGGCAGAAGTCATTAGCTACGAATGGGTGCCTCCTGCGTTGCCTTGGTACACAGCTGTGTATCCCTGCCTGCATGTGGAGAGACTGGGCACCTCTCTAATTTGGCCAGATTCGAGCAGGCGGCAGCTTGGTTTGGTGGCTGTGGTGGGAAGGGGCCAGGTCTATGGCTGAGCCACGCAGGGTCCAGATGGGGCCCCCAGGAGCTCCCCTGCCTACACAGTTGAAGCTCTGTGTGCCCTTAGAGACCTCCATGCTCCAGCTGTCATGTGCTTGCTGCAAGTGGTAGCGGCTTTGCCAAAACTGTGAGTATGCAACTTGTACAGCTGAGTCGGTGGCTGAGCTGGTGCGGTCTTGCCCAGGCTGTGCTGGATGAGGCTGTTACCACAAGGCAGAGGAGCTTGAATCCCAGCAGATGCTCTAAACGGAGAGGTGACGTTTTCATGCAAGAATCCACTGTTGATTTCATCAGCTTGCTTCTGTCCAAACCCCCCACCCCAAAGAAAAAAGAATTAGGCATCTTTTTCTAAAAATACAGAGACACATCACTTAAAATTATTTTCTGAGCGGAATAGGAATTTTCACTCTTCTGGAAATAGCTCTCTGTTCCCCTACCAACATTTTGCATGCCCGCTTTTAATTAATGTTGGGGGAAATAAAGTGGAAACTAAACTTGAGTTGAACAAAATGGCTCCTAAAAATAAAATCTGGATGCTAGAGATGCTTGAGCTCTTAGTTCAGCTCATGAACTTTCTGCCTGGCTGAGTGGACCTTTGCTGTGCACCTAGCTTTTATGTTACGAGGTAATTACTTTTGAAAATGATAATAATAACTTTAAACAGGTAGTGAGAGAAATGCAGTTCAGTTAGGATAATCTGTCAGTTAAGGCTCATATTCTGCAATTTTGTTACAGAGAAAACTGCCATTTAAAGCTAAGATGAGCACTGCCTGAACTCAGGATTTAAGAAGGAGCCGTTGTGGTCATGCAGCCTGACCCCTGTAAGAACAGGGCACTCCTTTTCATTTAGCAATCTGCTGAGCAGCAGCTGTTAAATTTCTGAAACCACCAAAATGCTTCAAAACACTAAGTGTTTGCTACAGAAATGAGTGTCAGTTGTAATGCATAACTGTTTTCTTAAGAAATTTTTCTGTTTTTCAGAAGACAATTACAAGGTTTATATTACAGTTTGTGGTTATTGTACTACACTTCCAAGAAGAAAGAAAAAGGGAAAAATAAAATAAAGAAAAACAAAACAAAAAACCAGCCCAACAAATTACATTTCAGGCCAGCATTTCTCTTTCTTTCTAATGGATTACTTTTGTTTTCAAATCAATGTCTTTTGATTATAGTCTTGTAAAATTTCAGCTTTCAGTCTACAGAAGCGGTTGCAACTTTGTGAGTTTAAATAAGTGTCATCATAATACACTTGTTTTGTTTAGAAGTAATACTTTACAAGGAAATCTAGGAAAAGAACATGGCATTTGTATTTAAGTATTGCATCTAAGATGTAGTCATAGTTCATCAGCACTCGGAGGGATTTGAAACTTGGAAAATACACTTCCCAATTTCAGGGGTAAAAGGGTCATCCGTTATGCATACAAACAAAGGAAAACAAAAACAGTTAAATGGAAAACCCACAGTAGATTGCAAGCATCGTTTTTACACATTTGAAAACATTTATTTTTTAAAGAATTCTTGGCACGTAGTTCTTCTCACCGGAGTGTTTTTCACTATAGGTGGATTTATAGTCTTATTGGTATATATGCATGTGTATATATTTGAAAGACTGTCTATGCATGTGTTTCCTTGGGGACATGGTCACAGTAGCTACAATGGTCGACTCTGATACAAGGAGATAAAAAGAACTGTGTTGGTTATAAATAATCGTTCTTTGTGTGCTGTGCCACACCACTTTTCAGCAGTTCTATTTGCATGTAGAGTTTTAATTAAGAGATAACTGTCACTGCAGGTTGGCTGCAGAAGGCTGCAGTATCCAGCAGAGAGATAAATGCCAATGCCAAGTCATATGAGTTGGAGAGCATACAGGGAGTCCATAATAAAAAATGAGTTTACAATTAAAAAACACTTACTGCTAACTTACTGTGTTATACACAGAGATGAAGAGGTCCAAAATCCGGTTGCTTAGGGTTGTACATACCTGGTCTGGAGTTTGGGGGGTTTTAGAGGGTTTTTGTGATTCAATCTACATGTGCTACATTGGTATTTGAAACTTTGGGATGTGATCAGTAAGCTTGTTAGGAGGGTGTAGGTGCCCTATTTAACAAGAGTGTGTTACAGCTTTCAGCACACTGGGAAGTCCTAGAACAGATTGCAAAGAGCCATCTCAGCTTGATTCAGAAGGGCTGTAAGTGTCCTCAGCCTGTTTGAAAGTGTTTTGGTTTCTAATTAATTTAGCCAGAAGACATGCTATTTCTGACCTTCACAAACCACTGCCTGTCTGATCCCAGTTTTAAAGGATCCCATTTTTATTAAAAAAAATAAATAATAATAAAATCCCAACAACCAGCAACCTGTCTTTTCCTGTTGTGTGGAACAAAGAAGGTACAAAATGGGTATATATAGCTACTGTTAGTGAGCCATTATATGTATAATGTATTTTTCCACAGTATGTGGTGTGGTTTTGGGTTTATATGACATAATAGTGCCATTTAAAATAACATGAAATCTTCATTTCCATGAAGTCACCAGCAAAAATCCCATTAATTTAAGTAAAGGAAGGAGATACCTACCTTGCAATTTGTAATTTAATAGCATTTTCTTACTGACATTGAAGTCAGTAAGTACTTTTTACTTCAAAATAAGACTTTCCTCTTCTGTCTTTGAGATGCAGATAGAGGAATTTTTTTCCTTCAGTCTCGATGACAAGGGCTGCCAAGACTGTGAAAGGAAAACTTCACTGTTCTGCCATAGCTAAGCAGCCTAAACAGAGCTGTCTGCTCTTGTATTGCCTTAAGCAGCCATCAGAAGTTCTGTGTAAGAGTTAGGTATAGGATTTATGCATTCTGATTGAGATGAAAATAATGGCCCTTCAAATTTTTATAGGGAAATTACTTTTGCAAAGTATGTAACTTTCAATACATCTTATGCAAAGTGAATTAATAATGCCAGGTTTTGAAAATTAATCTAGATATGTGAACATAAGTTGTGTGTTAAAGAAATTCTTGAAGCAGCAAAGACTCTCTTGAACTAAAGCATGATCTTAAGAATCTGAAGATTTACAGTTACAAAAGAAAGTAATCAAGCTTTTTCCTTTTTTGTTGATATCGTATGGCCATCAAAATGTTGCTCTTTAAAGAGTTTGGATCTGTTGGGAAGTTTTGATAAGTACATGTATTTTAAGGCTCTGCAGAGGCTTTCTGGGTCATCTATTCCAGCCTGCCCACCTTGCAACAGCAGGAGATCATTACTATTGCTTCTCTTCCATCCTACTTTTCTCCTAAATGCCGTGTTCCAAAAGTGCCCAATACTATTTTCTCTAAAGTGCATGTAGTGAAGATGCAGTGTGTAATTCATTTACGCACCCGTTGGTGTTGAAGCAAAGTGCTTCTTCAGCATGTGAAGACAGATAAAAGATGAAAGCTGAGCAGTTGTTGGATTCGTTCTTCATAATACAATATAAATAAGCTTAAGTGCTGCTAATAGCCTTTTTTAATTTTTTTTATTATTATTATTTTTTTAAAGGGAATGGGTGTAGACAACCTGTACATGACTCTAAGCTGTGGGCTGTGGCTAGGTGGAAGTGTCCCTGAGGCTTTGGGGTTGAAGGCACAGCTCTGCCCTGCACTACCCCCAGCTCTTCCCACACTCTGCAGTAGCTCCCCTCCCTTCCCTGTGCTCATACCCATGGTGTTAGACAGCAGCAACTGCCAGAGGCTCAGCCTTAGACTTACTTAAGCCTTAATATACTGAAGATAGAAAATCCTATGCATTCCTGTGCCTCCCATTACTACCAGTCCACTGATGGCAGTCTTGCCCTTTGTTTCTTTGCTATCTCTTTATGGGTTGCACTTACCATACTTGTCCCTTTCAGCTTTTCCATATGTGACATCAGCTCTGCTTCTAACTTCTATTTTATAGTTTAGGTAGAGTCAATCTTTGTGTAGAACAGTACAAAATTATTTTTTTACATAATTATCTTGTACATATGTATTTAATGTATCCATTATTAGCTCAGGTGTATTTCTTTGTCAGTGTTCCTCTTACAAGCAGTTCTTTGGGTTTTACTTTCTTTGGGGACTTGTATTATTTCCTTAGCAAATTTATTCACATCTTCACATATTGCTCTATTAAGTCTGTTCCTGCTGTAGTTTGCCTATATTTGCTGCAAATCTTTTTTGGTTTGTGTGAGATAATTTTTTTTTTTCATAAATACAGGAAGATAATTGAAAGTCATGTATTTTTGGTTATAAACATGCCAATGGATTAAAGTGTGTTTATACTTACAACTAACCTAAAAGATGAGATTTCAGTACTCTTAAGCCCAGTATACTTTCTCATTAAAAATAGCTTACCATCTTATGTCAAAGTCACATAGTTAAAACATGAAAATTTGCTTTTTTTTAAAGTATGGGCAAGAAAGTCAAAGCAGAACAGAAATTTCTGCTAGCCTGTATATGGAAAGAAGCAGAACAGAGAGGGCGGAAAATCAATATTTGTATTTCTGTGGTTTTCCTTAGAATGAAGTATTCTTTGCATCGTTTTGTGCCTCCAAGCTGTGTGAAAAAGTGTTATAATCAATATAATTGGCTTTTGTCATATTTAATGATTTTTGTGATTTATAAATGTGTTTAAGACTTCAATAAGAGATATTACCACATATTTAAAAATGCCTTTCATTCCATGTAAAAAAGAATTGGAGAGGAATACGTACATCATTTACACTTCTTCTTTCTAGTGTGGTGTTTGTGTTTTTTTTCTTAACATGTAGCTTATTCTATAAATGGCAATATAGCGATCTGTCTACCTTTTCACTTGGAATCAAAGAGGAGCTCAATGCAGAAATCTGCCAGTGCTGAATGAATTTGTACAGAAATACTGCTGGTTGGCCTAGGGTTCTTACAATGAAATGGCTCGTACTATAACCAGCTCGCTTTTCTCTGCAGACTGTGTAATTTAGTGACAAGAAAGCACCAAAGGGAGGGTTAAGGAGAGTTTCCATCCTTTATTGGATGCAGGGGGAAACAGTGACAAAGGCTGAGGTACTTAACACCTTCTTCACCTCAGCCTTTAGCAGTAAGACCAGTTGTTCTCTGAGCACCCAGCCCCCTGAACTGGAAGACAGGGACAGGGAGCAGAATGAAGCCCCCATAATCCCAGGGAAAGTGGTGAGCGACCTGCTACACCACTTAGACATGCACAGGTCTATGGAGCTTGATTGGGATCCATCCAAGGGTACTGAGGGAGCTGGTGGAAGTGCTCACCCAGCCATTTTGAATCATTTGCCAGCAGTCCTAGCCAGCTGGGAAGGTCCTGGTTGGCTGGAGGTTGGCAAATGTGACGGACATCTACAAAGAGGATCTGGGGAACTACAGACCTGTCAGCCTGATCTTCATGCTGGTGGCGAAGTTTATGGAGTGACATCACATGGCATGTACAGTGCAACTACATGATCAGGCCCAATCAGCAGGCATTTATGAAAGGTTTGACCAACCTGATCTCATTCCATAACAAAGTGACCCACTCAGTGGATGAGCAAAAGGCTGCGGATGTTGCCTACCGAGGCTCCAGTAAAGCCTTTGACTCTGTTTCCCACAGCGTTCTCCTGGAGAAACTGGCCGCTCATGGCTCGGACGGGTGAACTCTACACTGGGTAAAAAGCTGGCTGGACGGCCGGGCCCAGTGACTGGTAGTAACTGGAGTTACATGCAGCTGGTGGCCGGTCACAAGTGGTGTCCCCCAGGGCTCCGTATTGGGCCCACTCCTGTTCAAGATCGTTATCCATGATCTGGATGAGGGGATCGAGTGCACCCTCAGTAAGGTCGCAGCCAACACCGAGCTGGGGGGGAGTGTTGATCTCTTGAGGATATAAAAGCTCTGCAGAGGGGTCTGGACAGGCTGGACCGATGGGCCGAGGCCACTTGTATGAGGTTGAACACGGGTCAGTGCCGGGTCCTGCCCGTGGGTGACACCAGCCCCCCGCAGCGCTACAGGCTGGGGGAGAGCGGCTGGGAAGGGCCTGGGGGAAAGGGCCTGGGGCGCTGGTCAGCAGCCGGCTGGGCATGAGCCAGCTGTGTGCCCAGGTGGCCAAGGCGGCCAACAGCATCCTGGCTTGTGTCAGAAATACTGATGTGGCCAGCAGGACTAGGGAAGTGATTGTCCCCCTGGACTCGGTACTGGCGAGGCCCCATGTTGAATCCTGTGGTCGGTTTTGGGCCCCTCCCTACCAGGAGGACATTGAGGTGCTGGAGCAAGTCCAAAGACGGACACCGAAGCTGGTGAGGGGTCTAGAGGACAAGTTGTATGAGGAGCGCCTGAGGGAACTGGGGTTGTTGAGCCTGGAGAGAAGGGGCTCAGGGGAGACCTCATCACTCCCTGCAGCAAGGAGGTTGTAGCGAGGTGGGTGCTGGTCTCTGCTCCCAAGTAACAAGCGATAGGACAAGAGGAAATGGCCTCCGGCTGTGCGGGGGAGGTTTAGCTTGGCTATTAGGGAGGAAATTCTTCACCGAAAGGGCTGTCTAGCATTGGAACAGGCTGCCCGGGGAAGTGGTGGAGTCACCGTCCCTGGAGGTATTTAAAAGGTGTGTCAATGTGGTGGTTAGGGACATGGTTTAGTGGTGGACATGGTAGTGTTAGGTTAGTGGTTGGACTTGGTCTTAAATATCTTTTCCAACCTAAATGATTCTATAATTCTAAGACCTGCTTTCCAGTGTTACACTGGTTTATAAAAATCAAATCACCAAAATTGTGTAACTTGCTGGTGGTGTTAAAGCCTTTATCACCCGATTTCTGCAGTGGCAGAGATCTATACCCACTGAGTGTAGCAGTGGGAGCTTTGCTAGTAGTCCCCTGCTTCCACCCCACACCTGACACACAGTGTTTTCTGAACTGAGAAACCCAGTAAGCCCGAGCACCTAAAGTGATGCTCGTTCTGGATGGCAACTCATCAGTCCAGTGCAGTGTGAACTAGCCAGTAGCACTGAGTCAATTAATAAATTTGGATAAATGAGGTAACTCACAAAATAATTAAGGCACCTTCAACATGACACATTCTCAGGCAACTGGATATTTTGTATGATTACTGTTTATGTAACCAAGGCTCTGTTGTGTTCAAAAGTTAACGAGTGTTAATGAGCTAATTTGTGTTTGAAAAACTGTTAACTGTTATTGCAGTTATTGAAAAAATTAAATGTAATAGCTATCTACATCAGTTTGAATATATCATAAATAGTGCATTAAATACTCCATCAGGAAATAACTACAAATCCAGATTACTGAAATAAGCAATGTAAAAAAATCAAGGTGTAGCAAGAAAATCTGGTGTCACTTTATCTTGAACTTCAAAACATGCCCAATCTTTACTTCCAGATTCCCATGTAGAGCCCTGTAAAATGTTGTTCCCCCGTCCTTGTTATTTCCATGGCTATAAACCTTCAGTTTCACGCAGGAGTTACTTGAGTAATAGCAAGTGCTCGCTTTACTTCCAGAACCAAACCTGAATCTTAAATTGGTAATGATACGTATTGTGCTGTTCAATACAAGAAGAGGTAAATGACATGGAAGAATTAAGCAAATGGTTTGTTGTGAGGCTGTCACAAGTTTCTTTCCAGGGAAAACGATTGGTTAGGGTTTAGCAACATGTTCTCGAGATCTTTTAAGATACAATGTGGTGGGATAAATGGCTAAACTGAATATGACAGAAAAAAAATCAAAAATTGAGGTGATTCTGGCAGTGTACAAGGGAGATCAAGGGAAGGTAGCTCAAGCTTTTTGTGCCAATATGATTTGTTGTGTTAATCTTAAATATAATGCTGAAGGGTGCTGCACCTCTCCAGCATAACTATACTATTGAGTACCATAAAAACAAGTCATTACATGATGGAAAAACCCCACTCTCTTCCTTTAATATAAATATAGATTCATAGTTATGAATGGTATCCGTGCAGGTTAATCTAATTCTTTTAACATAAAGTATGTAGTAAAGCTACTTTATTTTCTGGTACAATTCCCTTCCTGTAGGCAACATAATACTATATTCAGAAGTAGTCCAGCAGTCTTACCCTTACAGGGTGAGATCGGTGCTGACTAAATACCGTAAAGAACGAATGTATTCACAGGGTAAATTAGGTGACGCTTTCTCTGCTGTTTACCACGTTTAATCGTTGTTCCATTGGAGGACTAAATGCATTGTTATGATATCCTAAAGCTTTGTTTAAATCTGTCTTCCTCCGCGATGCCTTTACAATACTTTCAAGATGTAGAAATGGGATGTAGTCATTGCATATGCATGTTTTAAAACAACTTGTGCAGATAGACTCAAGTTTTACAGGTGAAACATTTTAATAGACTTTAAATAGTGTATGTGTCTGAGAAATGCTGGTAAAAACTGAAATTCCTGTCATAGTAACTCATGGTAGAAATTCAGGGCTGAGTTTCCCTGTATGTGTGAGCTTGGAAAGCTGTTCCTGTTTCTTTGTTGGTCTGTATTTTTTTTTTTCCATAACTAGATTTTGGACTGGAGTATCCCACTGAAAGAAGCAGCCCTGTATTTGGCCATATATTTCAGTACTTCTATACTGCGGAAAGGCTTGAATAATAGAAAATCATGTGTTTTCTGAATGGTTGTACAAAAAATACTTCGTTAAGTTTGGCACCTGTTCCTCTGTCATTCTGTGTTGCAGAGACATTGGAAGTCTAGGTAGTTGATAGACACTGTCCATTAAAATAACAAGTCGTGGCATTGTGTTAGGTTTTCTAAACCGGTTTATTACAGATAATTGTCATATCTTCTTTGTCCATCTCTTTTTATTGTTTGAAATAGACTATTCGCCTTTCAGTGATACAAAAAATGATTTGTTGTTCATGTGATATCTTGATCCATATTTTAAATTAATTTTTATTTTTTTTCATAGGTCCTCCCATGCCATCCTCCTCATCTAGTCCATCAGTTACTGAACATTTACACTCCCCTCCTCCATCACCCAATCTCCATGACAACCAGAGGTGGTTATTAAGTAATAACGCCAGCCAGCCAGTTCAGGACTCTGATACAGATGAGGACTATACTGCCAGCTCATATCTAGTACAGACCGGTACTATTTCAGTGTCTGTCCCAGGTCATGGTAAGAAGAGGACACTTTGTCTATAGTTTGAATACCCTTTTATTTTCCATCCTTTTACGAAATCGACTAATAAAAATTAAAGATATCAACATTACTTTGTATTTTAAACTGGTTTTCCTTTAAATGTAGCAAATTATGTTTCTACTTTACTATAGGATATGCAAGAGTAGAAACTAACTTCTAGTATATAGAAGCTCATTGAAGTTATTTTAATATGCCATACTTATATGAAACAATAGCCATTGATGATTTATTATGTAATTTGTAGCAAATGACTAGCCTTTAGTTCTGCTTTTTAAAGGATAGGCTGAAGTTGATTAAACTGTCGTGATGTTTAGCTTCAGAATAATGTGAAAGTTATCTGCCTCATCAAGTTCAGCAGGTTCCATCTGTTCCTTTAATTTCGCTGGGTCAGGAGAATGGGATTTCTATGTTACTGGATAGGGCAGTCTAGATTGGAGAAGGAGATCTAGAGGAAGAGAGCTGTGTGGTGAGAGGAGGCAACAATGGCTCCTGAGATATATGTTCCCATGTTTCTCATACTCCCAATCAGTATGAGTAACCAACAGGAGTGACATGTATTTGAAACACCAATGCCCACTTAGACATCATGCCCTAAGAAACCACATTTTAACTTTTTTATTATTATTATTATTTACACGAAAAACAGTAGCCACAGTGTTCCATTTTTGTTGTATGCTTGAACAGATTTTCTTGCAGTAGGCAGACTGGAAGAATAACGTTAATTCGCAGCCCTTCCCCAGTAGATCAACAAAGCTTGGAGCAAACCTCTTCATTTTCTAATAACCGGTTTTGTCTTTTGATTGTAAAGAACTCTCTTACAGATGAACCACTAGAGGGGGTTTGGGGAAGTATTTTCCTGCATATCAGTTAGTTCAACAGAATTATTTTGCAGAGTGAAAACACTAGCTTGAGCTTCTCTTCCTAGCTTTGAGTGCAGCTTTGGTCTTGTGTCTAAAAGGCCAATCTGCTAAAAGCAGTTGTGTGTGTGAATTTGACGGCTTTTGTGGGGGTTTTTTTGCTATGTTAGGGGCTTGGATTAAGATCTTTAAAACTGACAATGATAACTTTATTTTTGCATGTTCAGCTTGCTCCATATTTAATCTGTGAAGAACTCAAAAAAATTAGTAATACATTGTCATAATCAGAGTATGTTATCAAGTTGGCTTCTTTCCTTTAGGATTATGAAATCTGTTAGAAAACATCTGCATTATCTAAATGGTAGCCTGGTGTAGTTCAATAAGTCAATACATTTAGATTACTGTATCCACCAGCCCTTCCTCTATGAATAAAAAATGCAAAAGTGAGAGAAAGCTGTTAAAAATTTTGAATGGTTGGGATGAACTCCTTATACCTTCTAGCCTCCTAGGAACTAGCATGTGTTCATCATTCCTTTAGGTTTTAGCATGTTGCTGCTTCTGACATTTTGAACAGCTGCTTGCCAGTCTGAGTTTGCCAGTATTGAGAACTGTTCCTTAACCCCTTTCACCACAGACTAGCCAAAATAATTTCAGCAGGTCCCATGGCAAGTAAAGTGTTGGCCTTTTAGCAGGACAAAATAGGGGGGGTGGAGGGGGGTGGGGGTTGATAACAAGCAAGGCAGGAGTTAACACCATGGTGTATGTTGAGAGAGTTGTTCTTGGTAAGACTTGCCAAGCAGAAGGAGAACCCAGCATACTCTGTAAGTACATGTTCGTTGTCCCCTCCCCTCTCCTGCTGTGTCCCCCTGTCACCTCTGTCTGCAGGTGTCTGAGATTGGCCCCTTCAGTGTATAAGTGCAGTAGAAGTGCTTGCAGTTTCTGCTTCCCACTGTCTAAATCGGTGATCTATATATACACTCTTAATCATTAGTCTTGCTGACAGTCATGTAATGCAGCTAATGATGTTTCACTCTCTCCACAAGATTGGACTTGTTTTTAGAAGTGCTTCAACTTGCTAACCACTGGTACTGTATTTGTGATTGCCATAATTTAAGTAAGGTTTGTTTGCTTTTCTGCTGGGTGAGGAGAAGACCATAGGTGTTCTGGTAGCAGGTTTTCATTCTTGCAGTCAGCTGCAGGATCAGGGTTTGTATTACTTGAAGAAAGGATGCTTTCTTCCAGCACGTATATGAATATTATTTGGAATATCTAATTTATTTGCTTATGGTTGGTTTCTCATACTGAGAAACATCTGATACTGTTGGCCTGTTGATGGGGAAAAAATAATGTTCTTTGTAAAACAGGCAGGAGCAGAATTTAATAATTAAGCTAATACTTTCTAAGTTAGCTACAGCTTTCTTCTACTCAGTGGTTTGCATTGTTGTATAACTTTTTACCAGTATATGAATTCCCCAAATTTACCCTAGAAAGTAAATATCATTTAATTGTGGCCTTTGGTACAGCCTTATTTTGAGTATTGTGTTTTCTTTAGGTAAAATGGTAAGTAATACGGCATGTGTAGCACTTCCACAGAAGGAAAGTGGGGGGCGGGGGCGTTTCCATAGTTGTCTTTTACATCTGAATGAATTAAGCTTTCCTTGCTATCTAATGTTAACGGATACAAAATACCTCCAGTGCCATATTCTGGGTGGTTTTGTCCAATGTTTATATTGGCAGGGGGTGAAGGATCACTTCTGAAGCATTTAAGATAAAAAAAGGTACTGACCAAAAACAATTATATAATTGAACTGTTTTCAGTTATATTGACTTTATGTGAATAGCATGTTAAATTACCCTCTCTTTAGTCTATGCAAACATCTGTTTGTTTTCCTTTAGTCTGAGTTCATTTGATCAATGTAGTTTATTTGATCAGCTCCCTCCAAATTTAAAGGATCTGATTATGTGTTTAGAATCATATTAATCTAAGTCTTTGGGTTTGATTAGTTTGTTTTGTTAACCAATGGGAATTAGCTTTCATTTGAGGAATTAGCTAAAAGAGAAATGAAAATTACTAAAATCAGTTATCAAATGCTTACCACATGAGAAGAAAAGATTTTCATGGAGGTATTGCTAGTAGCTTTAAAAATTTGTATCAAATGAGGACTGTTGTGGACAACTTAACTAGGAGTCATTTCATTTCTCTAAAAGCAGTGTGTTAATAGGTTATAAAGTTCAGAAGATGAATTTTAGGACCATCCCTCATAACAGTGTTCCTTTACACAGCACTCCAATTTGTTCTACTTGTTCTTCCTCTTCTCCGTGGTGCAGCTCAGTATACTGACTCTGTTCCAGCAGTCAGCCTATTTGTCTACTGATCTCAGAACAATTTGCTAGTTTTATTGGTTTTAGACATAAAAGCCAACTAGTTTATAAGAAATAGGAGCATCTGAATGTCTGCAGGAAAGAGGAACAATTGTTCAAGTGTGAGGAGGTAGAACTGAATCTAGAGGAAGAGGATTCTTGAATGTGACTGAGGTGGAGAGGGTTTGTTTATGTAATAAAGTCTCCTTATAAACAATAGAAGTCATGTAAATTTATTTAAGCATCTTGATAAGCTGCTTAATCTTTTTCCACAACAACCTATAGATTTCTCAGAATTCGGAAGGGAATTTATTGAAATTAGTGGTAGCTTATCTTTCAATACAGACATGTATTATAATGAGAAATACAATGCTAGATTCTTAGATTAAACAGACTGAAGAAAAGATACAGTTAAATATTAATGCTTACTACTGGCAATAGAGATTAAGAGTCTGAAATAGAAATTCAGATTTGAGGAATTTTACCCCCTAAATTGGAAATAATATGGCAAAAACTTCAGTTGCAAAGCAGAGAAAGATGGGTTTCACAGCAGCATTTGTACAGTGTATTTGAACATTCAAGTTGTACAAGATTCTTATGTTTCTTAATAACAATTTGTGATGATAGTTCATCTGATGGGAAGATCTGAAAAAGATTTCAGTATAATGTAAAATGTTTTTCAGTTGTCCTTGATCAAGGGTCTGCCAGGTGACGCACGATAAGCAAGATCTGCTCCAGCCACATGGGAGTTGCAGATTGATGGGCTTTTCAGTTCAAAATGGCTAAGGTTTCCTGCAAGGAGAAAAAATTTGGATATCTAGAGCACAACTCCGAATTTCAATTTGTGAAAGAGAAAAAATAACCTAATAAGGCTGGTTGAATGATAACATATGAGAACTCTTCATATTCAGAGGTCTTATTGTAGGACATCTCACTCTGCAGACACCAAATGTTCTGTGACATGATTCTCCTATAAACATATTTTGAGGACTTTAGTTCATGATGACTCATTAGAATTTTATGGGAGAGGTTATAAAAAAGTATCAGTCCTACAGAAATTATTACTATTTTATCATACCACAATGTCAAGAAGCCAGAGTCAAAACTACCTGCTTTTGTACAAGCACCTAAAAGAATACAGGCCAAATGCTCAAGCCTGGCAGTGGTTAATGGCCAGACGCAACACATGTACATAGCATAGGTGTGAATTTTGTTGAATTTGTAAATTTGGGGCTTTTAATGTTTCAGATTTTCCCTCCAGCTATCATATTTTATTTTTCTGCTTAACTGTCTCAATTAATGTATAACCACCATAACTAAGCAATCTGCTATTTCTTCTTCTCCTCACTTCTGCTTTTTCCTTCCTGCCAGAATCAAATGAAACTGAAGTGTAAATGGAAGTACACGCAGGCATTTGTGTTAAAAGTTAGTGGAAGAGGCAAGTGACCTTAAGGCATCTTGTCTTCCTTTGCACCTCTTGCTTTTGCCTCTGTGAGGGTAAGCGGACAGCATGATTTCCCCCTTCATACCGCGCTGGCTTGAGATAAGGCTGGAAATAACCTGTGAATGTTGAAAAGACCCAGGGCAAATTAAATTAGTCCTAACCAACATCTTGGAAGTACCTCACGTAACCTTCTGGCTGTCCTGCTTTAGTGCTTACAAAACACTTCCCAGCCCTTATTCCATCTTTGCTTTGCCACAGTTACTCCACAAGGGAAACTGCGTGTGCTGCTGACCTAGAACGTAGCAGCAAGGCTGTCACCTGCCATGTATTCAAGAGCAGTTTAGCTCTGATTATTGGGGAACAAAAGGAGGGGGGGAAGAAGTGCTAGGGGAGAAGGAAACACAAACACGATGGCCAGAAACTGAATGCTTAAAAGCTGTTTTGGCTTTTTTTTGGTGAAGTGTAAACTTCTTTTTCTGTCAATCGTTCTGAGAACTGGCAAACATCTGAATTCCCTGGAAGCTCTGTGGGTGTCCACACACCTTATTTTCATTGTTGTCTTGCACATCATCTAATGAGGTATTTTTATCTCATCTCATAATTGATGAATTAAGTTTTTTCATTGTTTTATCAGTACGTACAATTTGTCTTCAAGTCAGACACTGGTCCTAAAACGTGTTGCTTGAAAAATGAATTCAGACTTGCTTTGTTAGAAATAGTCTGTGATAATAAATTAAGAATAATAGATCAAACTAGGAGGAGTTGTATTGAAGAACATCATGGAGTTATGCTATAATCTTGGTTTTATTTAACATCATCATTAGTTATATGGATGAAGAAGTAAAAAAGGCACTAAAAACACTTCCTAATGATACTAAATAGTGAGAGTTCTGAGTGCCAACTGGGGACAAAATATTAATAGAAAAGGACAAGGAAGGCTCATTAATTATATGGCCAGAAACTAATAAAGTGAAATCAGAACTGAAAAATGTAAGCTGGTCTGAGATGCAGAATATTCAAGAAAAATCTGAGGAGAAATGGTGATAGAGAACTTTAATTAGGCATAAATCTGCAACATGGTCTGACTAACAAGTACGGTTTGAGCTGGGTATACATATACATCAGCAAAGAGGGAATCACAGACATAGCATCAATGGAGTCTGAGTTTTGAATTTGGGCCTCTTGGTCTTTCAAAGTTCCTGTCAAATTCTCTTATTACTTCTAGAATTATTACTATTTATTCTACTGTTCATATATATTTGGATGAAAACAATTAAAAGGTTAGAGGTGTTAATATATGGGAATAGGTAAGCAAATAAAACTTTTGACTCTCTACATAGCCTAAGTACTAATTAAGTGCTGACAAAGGGAAACCAGTAACCCAAGATGGAATGAAGCATGTTTTATACCGTGTAGAGATATAATTAAAAGCTGTAGGATGAAAATAAGGAAAGATTGGACACATCAGCAGGGAAAACTCTCCAACGGTGAGCTGCATTAAAGATACCTAGGTCTATCCCAAGGGAAGTGACAGAACCTCTGTCACTTTGTAACATGAAGTTAAAATAAATAAAAATATCAGTCATACTGCTGAGAACAAACCTACGTTTGCTTAGGAGAAGGTGGACTGAGGTAACCTTTTCTAGCAATATCTGTGTGCGTTTCAAATCAGGTGTACATAAGTTTGTAGTTTGTAACAGAGATTGTGGTACTAAGTTACTGTAAGTGTGTTCCATTAGCTGCATGCATGTTGCAATGCATTGTCTTGTTTAAATGTAACCAAAAAAGCCCCAGTTTGTCCTGCTGCCCAGGCTGGACTGAAATTGTCCACACCTTCCATAACAAATCCTTTGCAAAGCAGACACTTTCTTTTCCCACTTGCTGGACCGTTTTATATCTTGCAAAATTACAAAATAAGGTTGCCTGTTCTCAGTGAAAACTACCAATGTCTTCTGGGCATGTGCATGTTCTTGTAAATATTTCTGAAGCAAACATGCTTGATACCCATAAATTCAGAATGCCTGTGATGCTGGATAGAGATATCTGACAAGCTTTCTGTAAATATGGAATAAGTTCTTGCTATAAAAATACATGTATTTCTGAGGCCGGAGACTTGTATTTCAGCCACTGTATAGCAGTGCTTGCAGGCTTCCTTGGTAGCTACAGAAGCACTTAATCTCTTACGGTCAAAAATCAGGCAATGCAGGAAGGCCAGTATCCTTTGGGTACAGATCAACAGATTTATCTGTTCTGCATGCTTGGGGCAAATACGGTTGCTTTAAAAACTTAAAAAATGTCTCTTGAATGATAGCCGATTTATTTTTGATCCTTTTTTGATATTTGATTTCAATTTCATGAATACGTCTTTTTATCCTCTTTCTTGTGTTTTTAAGCCAAACTTCTGTCAACATTGTTCCCTTAATGTACAAAAATGTACATTTGTTCAGTTTAATTAAGCATTCAGTCTGTTTGCCAAGAGCAAATTACAGTTCCCCAATCTTACCCTCACCCCTCCAAAATCAAATTTTGTAAAGTGGTGAGCAATTAGTTCTCATATCTGATTGTTTTAAGTCATGTTTTTCTCTTAAAGATTTTTGTAGTTTTTGATCTCTGTTACTTAATAGAAGAGCCAAGACCAATTATTTCTCCTCAGATTGTGGCCTTTGTAGCCTTCAAAGAACAGTCTCCTCCATGCCTCCTGTATCATTAACTGCAAAATATCTTTACAAAGATGATTACGGCCTCTTCACAAATCAAAGGATTCAGGGTGACAAATTATCCATCTTCTATTTGAATGCATGCCAGATTGGACAACCTGCCAACTGTGTATCGTGCTGCAGATATCATCTGATGCAGACACATTTCGTCCCCTCCTTCCATCCCCATCAAAAAGCATATTACAAAAAAATCATGCAAGTTAAGAAAATCTGTGAAGATAAACTGATTCTGAAATACGGTGAAATGCAAAAGCAGAACACAGTTTTATCAAAGGAAGAAAGCTGCATCCAAATATCAGATTGCTTAAACTGAACAAACATGTACCTGGCAGTATAGATGAACATGAGAGTGAAAAATGCATCCCTTATGTGCTTGCTAGTGCTTGCATGCACAATGTTTCCTTTTACTAGCTTGATTACAGAACAGACATTCCCAATTGGAAGATAAGGAGACTGAATTTAAATTCTGTCACAGTTTGTTAATGGAAGAATCCTGAAGTCATGATCAGAAACGAGATGTACTGTTCTTGTGGGGAAAAGTAGGCTTTACCAGATTTATGGTAGAAGTTAATTTGTAATACAAAAGGTAAAAGGAGAAGGAAACAGTCACAGAGAGAGTTAATTTTCGTTATAAAGTTACAAAACTGAGGACTGTACCCAGCTACTGCTTAGGCAGACTTCTGGGGGTACAAGGTGTGCTTGCGCGCAGCAAATAACTCTTATGAGGTCAGGATCAGATGCACGTGTCTCACATCATCACGTTAAACTCCATTACTTATGATCTTTCATTATTTTATTTCAGAGAAAGGTGTAATATTTTTAACTTTGTATCACAATAGATTATTTTTTTTTTTAAAGCCCTACTTAGGAAGAGAAGACTCAAGATCTTACACATGCTCCCATTTATTTGTTCATCGCTCAGTGGCAACAGCCTGAACTTAAGAGTTTCACCATCCTTTCCTATCAGCTCCAATGCTCACCAAATCTTGATAGCTTTTAGAATACAAAACTTCTTCCGGAAACATACAATGAATTGAAGGCTGTGAGCTTTTGAAAATCTTTATTTTTTTTTAATCTTCTTGTTTCTTAGTCTTTAGGCTGTTCTCATTAGGGGTGGTTTTTAAAAAACAAGCAAACAAACAAATCATGGGGTTTTTTCCAGCTCTGGGAGCTTAGTTAGTAATTTCATTTTTTATTTTAGCTAAACTCATATCAGTTATGTAGTCCTGCTTATTGTGAGGACCTAGTGCTTTGGAGAGCACCAAATATCTACCAGCTTGGTGCAAAATGTATAAAATTATTAAGGATAACATGGACTGTCCTGCCCTCTTGCTTGTGAAGTTTCCTCCTCCAGCTGGGACTGAGTCTTTAGTCACTGTTGAAGAAAAAAAGCTCTGCAGATACATAAAATGCTTCATTTATTCCTTAGTTCTGCTGAATGCTGATGATTGCTAGGGCCTGATTCTGTACTTCTGAGGAAAGCCAGGTTGCTGTTGGATTAAATGGAAGTTGCCAGTGGGCGTTAATGCAGGAGTTAAGTCATTGTAATGCAATTGCAACACACATTTTATTCTATAGTGTTGAAAAAGTCCCTGTAGCAAAAAAATAGAGCATTAGTCAGCAACAAAAAATGTGGTTTGTCTCCTCATTGCCTTTTGGCTTCCACTTGAACTCTGTTCTGGCTACCTGTTAAGTTAGAGAACAATGTTTTAGTGCTTTAAATATGTTACTGGAAGTAAACGGGGCTCACAAATTCTGCTGGCAGATCCTTGTTGCATTCTTTCCTAGGAGAAATACCGAGGATTTTGTGCTTGAATCAGTAAGCAAAAAATAAATAGGTGTGCACTGGATGATTGTGAAAACGGAGCCTGTCTCAAAGTTGCTTTGAAAAGTAAAAGGCTAAACATTGGGCACCTTTAATTTAACATCCTTTTTCTTTCTAAATATTACTAGGTATTTCGAAAGCTTAAGAGTGTGCTTAAAGCATAATTTAATAATTAAATAAATCAATAAAGCAGAGCTTTTCTACCTTATACACAAAAGGCTTCTCCATTTAGTATCTTTCCGTGTCTGACGTAGCATTGACATGAATTTATTTGTCACTAACCCATTAGGAGTACACAGGAGTAGTAACCCTACTTTTGAAGATGCAGAGATCTGACTGGAAGGCACATCAGCCTTCCTCTCTCATGCAAGGCCAAGGATTCCTATTGTCAGATGCAGTGGGCATGAAAGCAGCAATTTTACAGCACAAAAACTCCAATAACATTTACTGCGGTTGGCTGAGATTGCAATGCACACAGGCACTGCTCAGTCTTGGTTGCTTAAGCACCAGCTTTCCTTGGCTTTTTGCCAGCCTGCGCGATTCAATGAGACAAGT
This sequence comes from Falco peregrinus, assembly GCF_023634155.1. NCBI lineage: Eukaryota > Metazoa > Chordata > Aves > Falconiformes > Falconidae > Falco > Falco peregrinus. Next base: position 3,762,977 of record NC_073722.1, read on the forward strand.
CCTTTAAGGGAAAAGAGTTTTCCTAGTAACTTGCTGTGGGGTAAACAGACCATTCAGGCATAGTTTATTGCATTACATACTTGAGTATGCATACTGGAATGTGGCAAAGTAATGGGCAGAATTATTTTAATCGTTAGAATTCATAGGTACGAGATATGTTCTCTGAGCCAGGAGGGGGGGGGGGGGGGGGGGGGAAGTAAGGATGTATCTGTCTGCTAAGCTGCTGATCATTTATTACAAAGGACTAAAATTATTCTCTCCGTGGGAATTCTGTATGTTTACACTAGTATCCCTGCTATGGTTACAGCGAAATGAATTAATTCGCCTCTTTATTGCTATTCTTCACTTGAAGATGAATCCCACAACAGTTAGCAGCAGCCAGTTAAAATGTCAAAGAACAGCTCTGTGTATGTAACGGGATACTTTGTTAGCATTAAAAAAAAAAAAAAAATCTCAATTTAGAAATACTCTAAGTAGGGGATACTTGCAAATTAAAAGGAATTCAGTAACGGTAAATTCTACCGTCAGTCCAACTTATCTTTGCGGTGATATGTACCATGTTTTACAGTAATCAGCAGTAAACATCCCATCATTGCTGTAACCTGGAGACTCCAGATGAAATATTCTCTTATATATTATTTTACGTGCATTTCTTAAAGCTTTAATTTAACACTGCAGTACCTATTCAGACAACATATAATGGAATTTATTTGCAGAAAAATATATGTTGTGATAGCTGAATATATAGAAGGCTGACTTGGCTATCACTGAGTACAAAGTAGCTGCTGCTGTTTGGATCTTTTAGTTCATTCAGGCAGCTTGGAAGAAGGGTAAAGCTTTTCCTTGGTTTTGTTGCTAGTAGTGGGTGTAAAGGGGGCTTGTTTTGTTCATTCTTAAATCCAAAGAACACAAAGGGGTTTTTTTGTCATGCGCTTCCTTCTTTCCCCTCAGTGGTATCCTACAGTGTGTTCAGGAAAGGTTTAAAATACTGTCCGTGCTTGTTTCTTGAGTCTAGGTTACTTTCTGGTAGGTTGTCCTCTGTTGAGCAGTGAAAAAGCGAGGATAGGAGTGACCTTGCACCCCTCACTCTGTGTACACCAGCATCGAAGATGCTTCAGAGAGCCAGTGAAGCACTTACAATTTATGAGTTGTGCTTTTGATTCTTTAAATCTGCACAGCAATTCCATCAGGTTTTTACAGCTGGACTCTTGCTGTAATTGCTACTGGGATGAGATGCGCAACGTGGGGTTTTGGAGCTAAGTACTTCATTGTTTTACTGGCCGAAAGTATATAGCATAGTGGGAGCAACAGACTTCCTGAAATTTGCACTTGTATATCTTCATGTTCTTCACCCATTTCTGACATGCTGCTGATTTGCCAGCAGGCGTTCTAAATGGGGATGATAAAAATGGAAATGCTGAAAGATAAAGTTTCTTAGAGCAGCGGTATGTTAATAAAGAAGTTGCTTGTGATTACAAACGTATGGTAAGTGTCCAAAGATCTGTTTTTCATTAATTAAAAGACATTTTTACTGGTACTGAAAAATTAGAAAGAAGCACTTCACGATTTGAATCTTGTTGACATCAGATCACAACATAACGCTCAGATAAAAAGTATCCACTGACAGAAACAGTAGTAATTGGTACCTTGTAAGCTTCAGTTTCCAAGTCTAGATCTTATGTGTCTCCAGGTATGTATAATTTTGGCCATATTTGCCTGGCTAATTTGAAGATAATCCTTCTTTCTCAAGTCTTTATAATGCATTTTTCAAGAGATACAACATAAAATTGTTACTTATGCCCCGCCTGTAACTTATAGTTTTCAAAATTCACTGCAGTATTTTTCTTCAGATGTCCTTCATGATCTATTTCCTCAAGGCCTTTCATCAGTGGCTTGTAATACAGGATGTTTTTCTGTTTGTTTACAGTTTTGTATGGATAAATTATTTCTTATTTTAATATGGTCTCCCATTTGGAAGCCTCTGTTGTCTCCTTTAATTGTCATGAATTCTGACTAGTGTGTGCCTAAGCCAGTAAACCTGAAGGCAGAGAGGGAGGATGGGTTAGATATGTGCTAAAACTCCTTTCTAGCTTCCGAAAAGCCCTCTGGAATAAACTGGTTTGCCAAGCCTTCTGGGACAGGAGGCCCTGAGGGACATTCCTGGGCAGGGCGGAGGAATGGGCCAGTGTACTTGCATTGCTTTGAGCCTGAAAGGCAAATTCTTCCCTCCCCTATTACAGTTATTTATACTGTTAGCTAGGCATTAAAATGGATGGTGTTGTAGAGAAAGACCAGCAGAATAATAGCAGAGTAAAACAGTACAGCCTGGCCAGGTTTATCCAATTGTTTTATCATTAGTAATACTCAGATCAAAATTTCTGTTAAATAATTTCATCTGGCTGTTCTTTTGATTCAATCTTGAACCTTGTATGCAGCTTTGCTTCGTTACCATGTAACACTTTTTTATAATCATGACCATAACAGACCATATTTTTTCCCCCTTTGTGTGTGAAAAATTCCTTAAGAGAGTTAAAATGCAAGGTTGTAAAGAATAAAATGCTTAAACATAAGCATTTTAACCACACATCTCTAGAAGTAAGTACCCTGTAGCACCGATTTTGTGCTAGGGAAGTTGGGGAAGCTTCCATATCCTTCATGCATGCTTTAGCAATGTCGGTGTTCCTGTATGCTGTTCTGCCCCAGATTTAATCTTTTCTGTCGTATCTTAAAGGAGCAGACAGTGACTATGGATTTTGCACCTGGAATTTTAAACTGGCAGGCATATATGTATGTATTTTGGAGTCATGGATAGGATGCTGCTTCCATTGAAGGTTCAAGAAATTTGAAGGCAGGAAAATAATCAAAGGAATGATTAAAAGATGTTTAACTTTTTTTTTATGTGGTTAGCAGTATAGAATTTTTAGCTAACGTTGATCCAGAAATAGTAAAATGTGAAACTAAACAGTCTATAATCAGTGTACTCACCTTTCATCTATAGTGATGATGGTTAGTGCAAAGGCTTAAATCCTGCAGAATTAAGTTGTAGTTACCGTACGTTTGTGTTTCTGGTTCCTTTTACTGTACTGCCACGATTGCAAGAGAACTTAAAATGTATTTAAAGAAATGTGAAAAGTATACTCCTGTGGTTACAAAGACTTAAACTATTCAGTGGCATCTGCAGAAAGCCTTTGGGAAAAACTCTTGAGAGTTACGAAGTATGGGAACCTCAGGATTCAGTGTTCTTTTGCTGCCTCATCAGCGCTGCTCTAGTTTTGTTTGGTTCCTTGGGAGATGAGTAGAAAAGGGAAAAAAAATAGTAGCAGGTCAGATATTTCCACCGTTCAAAAACATGCTCTCTGCTGACGTATCAGACAACAACTCTGCCACACGAGCGAAGCCAAGTGGTGATGCATCAAAGCCTCTAATTTTGAATCCACAGAAGGTCCTAGAAAATTAGATCCCTTTTTCTTAGCGTTTTTGTTGTTTAGCATAGTATGAATGGTCATTTCCATTGCTATATTACTGCTGCGGAGTGTCAGCAGGCTTTGTAAGTGCAGTTCCCTCATGTTCAAAAGAAAATGAATGAGTAATGGAGATGGCTTATCTTCTACCACGTATCAATTTTTGGTGTTGTCAAATGTTCAGCTCTCTTATGGAGAGGCAGGCATGAATCCCCTCTTCTGCTAGTGGGAGCATATGCAGCTGATTAGGGGACAATTTTTTTGATACCACCCCTCCTCTTAGAAAAATAGGCAGGGAGATGTTCTTTCCAGATTCTTTCTGAGCCTAACTTCTGAGCCACCTTGGGGCAAAGCAGGAGGGAGGTAAGTGGAGATGAAAAAGAGATAGTCCTGGACTCATCTGCCCTTATCTCTGTCTCTGATGACTCATCTTTTTAATGCTCCTTAAGCAGTCAAGAGTGCTGAGGAATGCCATATAGTCAAATGTACAATACAGCAGGCTCAAACTGGTGGGAGCCTTTTCCTCCCTGAAGTGACCTGTATGCGTGAATATGATTTTTTTTTATTATTATTATTTTTCATTTTCCTTCCTATTCTTTGGAGAGAGGTTTGTTGGGTTTTTTCTCTTCTTCCATCTTAATTTTAGTCCTCCTCATCCTTTAGATGTACTCTTTTAATTTCTTCCTTTCCCTTTTTGTACCCCTTCTCCTTTGAAGGATTCTTTTTCTTATTAAGTCACGTAACCTTTATTAGACCATACCATGCCACTCCATCCCACTTCCTACTTTCTCTTTTATCCTTTTTTCTCTTTTCCAGTGGACTCTTTTCACATCATTCTCTCCTTGTTCAGGCTTCCTGCCTCCCCTTCCTCATTCCCTTTGTTGTGCTCTCCATGGGACAGGTATATCTCCTGAAAAGGTGCTTTGTTCAGAATGTATCTGCCTTGGGGCAGCTATTTAATGAAAAAATCAGCTTTCCATCCCATGCTTCTATCCCTCTGAAGCCCTACGCAGTAAATGCCAATTACAGTTTTACATAATTAAAATAACCATGTCGTATTTCTTTTTTTAATATTGGTGTCTTCACATTAAAGGAATTGAATATTATGCAGCGTGTATGTTTTTTTGAAACAAAAAATAGAATTTATGCTTCTAATCCATATTACAGTTCTCATTATCCAGAATTTTCTTTAACCCTTCTTTTCTGTACTGAGAATATTCCAGCCATCTGCAGAAGGGTCAGCAAAAACACAAATAAGAACACTTAGAAGAAGTCTAGTTGCTTTATAATTGGGGATGAAAACTAACATCCTGGCTGCTTCTGATCCCTCTTACACTTGGGCAGCAGGAAAGCTGTTAGAAGGGATGAAAATTGATCAAAAAAAAAACCCCAACAGACTTCACTTGATGGCTGCTGTGGTTATTGGGAGAATTCGCAGTTGCAGAGAGGACAATGGGAGATAAAGATACAGAAAACTGTCTGTCTGAGGTGGTTCTAGCTGTGCAGGATAATCTTAACCTTTTGGGTGCTGGGCTACTTATCCTGCCCCAGGGAACTGAGAGATTCGTGGATACTTTATTATCCTTACAAGAGGATTAAAAGCAGAAATGAAGGAGATGTTGGTACTGGTAATGGCATTAATTTACTGAAATGTGACTAGTTTTGCTGTAGAGAGTAGCTGTTTTCAGACTTCTCAGTAAGATGCTCCCACTTAACCTGAAATGCCACTCTCTTTAATGTGTGAGCTTGATACCAAGTGGCTCTTTAGGCTCCCTGTGCAAAAGTTAACATCAGGATTTATGCTTTTCCCCAGGTGTTTTCTCTGTCTCTTCTATTTTATTCTATACAGTTCTGTATTCTTGCTCTTAATGCACAGTATTGTGCAAATAGCTAGATTTTAAGTAGCTGAAGCTAACAATTGATACAGAAATGAATATGTTTTAGAAACAAGGATCTTACCTTTTTTCCCCCCAGAATATTGTTAAAATTATTAGATGATCTTTTGAAAGTCAAATTTTTAAAAGACAAAAGTCAAGTTTGGAATTGCAGATTTCTCTGAAGAGATTAATGATATAAATGGATTACTGAGAGCAGTTTTAGGAACTGTGTTCTCTGTAGTGTTTCATGCTCAGGTAGTCCCATTAGAGAAAGTATTTTTGTTCAAGAGGTGACAGGCAGTCAGCAAGTAGGACTTCAACAGCATCGCTGCATGTAAAACAATGCTTTTTGCATAAGTGAAAGGATCATAATATTAGAGTGGCATCAGGATATGATTGCAATGGTGGTGACATGTTTGTGCCTAAATGTGAGATGAGCGATTAATTGATGGACAAAGGATAAAAAGAGTTTAAACGTGCTGTGAAGAATGTTTTATCTAGTGCGTGGAAGCTTTTACAAAAAAATTACCGTGTTGCATGCGATTGAGAGTACTCTGCCTGCTTCTGGGCTCTCAGAAGAGATAGGGACCTGCTGGAGAGGGTCCAGCTCAGGGCTACAAAGGTGATTAAGGGGCCTGGAGCACCTCCCTTACGAGGAAAGGCTGAGAGCTGGGGCTGTGTAGCCTGGAGAAGACTGAGAGGGGATCTTGTCAATGTCTACAAATACCTTATGGATAAGTGTCAGGAGCACGGGGGCAGGCTCTCTTCAGTTGTGCCCAGCGACAGGACAAGGGGCAACGGGCACAAACTGCAACACCAGAAGTTCCATCTGCATATGAGGAAAAGTTTCTTTGAGAGGAACCAGAGTACTGGAACAGGCTGCCCAGGGAGGTTATGGAGTCTCCTCCTCTGGAGACATTCAAAACCGACCTGGACGCAATTCTGTGCAACCTGCTCGAGGAGAACCTGCTTTAGCAGGCGGTTGGACTAGATGATCTCCAGAGGTCCCTTCCTACTCTGACCATTCTGTGAGATCACACCTGAGACTCTTTTCTGGAATGGAGGAGCTATGTATCTCCTCAGAGTAGTTAATTTTGCTCAGCGATTAATTCAATAGTTGTGCTCCCAGCACCCTAACTGGTCATCCGGCAGTGTGAGTGGACCTGCCAAGATTTCCCATCTGCTCTGGGGCACACAGTGCCCCTGGTCGTATACCCTCCAAGCACCCGTGTGGCAGCCCTGCACAGCAGCCCTCTGGTTGTGCTGGTGATGTCCAAAGGGCTGGAGCGGTCAGAGGGAATTAGCTGGCATTGTAACGCAGAGCAGATGGATGTCTGTGGCATACATAACCAATCCCAAGGATCTCTTCCAACGCTCTAGTAGTGTGGTTGGAACTAGTCTGCTTTAAAGGAAAGAAAATATGGCAGGATGGTTCTGAGGCACCCTGGAACGTGGTTAGAGAAAAAACAGAATTGCTCTTTGAAGCACATTGCAAAAACAGGATAGCTGCTGCTTTTATGTCCTAGGACAGAAGTTCCTCTTGGGTGCCTTTGTCCTTCCCTTGTCAGTCTTTTTTCTCTTTTTTTTTTTTTCATCTTTCACCATTCTTTCTTCAGTGTTTTTTTTTAATTCTCTTGTATGCTAGTAGAAACATCTTTGACATGTCTGAGTGGTTGTCTCTATACATTTACCATTGTGCTTTGTTTTTTCCTTTCCCAGATGTTTGCATTTTTAAGGGATTTCATTGCCTAGAGGCTATTATTTCTCAAAAGAAAAGAAAAAAAGTAGAAGAATATTTCAATTGCTTTTCTTAAAGCACAAAGAAAATTTACAGTTTTTTTTAATCTCCTGTCATATTTTAGAAACTTGTGAGAATTTTGCTTGTGATTATATTACCAGTTTATCAGTCTAGGTTTTCCTTAATCGTATTTCTCAACCATATGTTCAGTATGTCATCATTATATGTATGGTGCAATAAGATACTGTGCAACAGAGCAATGCGAATTACTCAGGTTATTTTATGATTTACAGTCAATCACATAAAGAAATGGAAAAAAACAAAACAGAGTGAGTTTCACATTTAGTATTGTAATCCTTTAAATCTGTATACCCCTTTAATTTTTTTTTCATTACTGATATTTCCTTAGTATGTAGAATGGAGACACATTGGTTCTGTAGAAGAAACTACATTGTAAAAGAAACACCTTACAAGGAAGTAATTTCCATTCATTAGTACAACACTCTGAACTGATTAATGAGACCAATATAATTTTGTATTTCAGAAGTAATAGCTTGAGTTATTTTTTTCCCAAATTGTTCATATTTTATTGGCTGTTTATTTTCTATTACATTACTTTTCAGATTTATGCAAAGTACTTGTAATTATCATATCCTTCATTTGATGCAATGAATATATTTTACTGGACAGCTTTATGCATTCGGTGTTACATTTTCATTTTGCAGCTGAAGACCAATTTCCTAATTGCACTTATGTATTTAGTTGGTTATTGCAGTTTTGGTTTTGTTCTTAGTGTTTTCAGGCCCTTTTCCGAGCTGCTCTGAATTTTGCATTTGTGTTAGGCATGTGCAAGGCAGGGCTGTCTGTGATTTTACAAGTTACAAGTCTAAACCAAGCTTTCATTAGCTACTCTTGTAGTTCTGAAGATTGCGACTTAAAGTTGCACCTTATATCTGCAGTTGAATTTCAAATATTAACTTTAAGGTTGATACCCAGTAGTTAGTATGGAAGCAAAATGTTTGTGGAAACTTCCAAACTGTTGATTGAAATTTCCATAGTACCTCTGTCCTGCTAAGAGGAAGAGCAGGAAAAGAATGCTTTTCTGCCTGGGGCTTTTGTGCCTTACATGCCATGGAGATAGGAGCTGTATACAAACAACTTTGTCATTTATAGCCAGCACTTTGTTTTTTGTCTGAACCCAGTGATTTTAAAACATCATTGGAGCAGTAATTTTCCTCTTGTAAGTAATAAACATGCCACATCCTTAAAAGACAAAGTGTGAGACATAGCTATAATTGCTCAGTTTTGGTGCCAAGGATAAGTGGTTTGAAGGAAGCTTAGCACCCTTATCCCTAGGGAGATGTAAATTGTCACAGGCAACGCCAGGCACAGTAACTTCTCACTTGAGTTCTAGTAAACAGCAAGGACACGTCCCAAGTATAATAGATATTCATGAAGTAATATTAAATGTACTACTTCTGACACATTTATATTTTTATTAACAGTAATTTTGTATGCATTTGCATAAATACCTATAGTGCAACATACTTATATTCCAAGAGCTTTAACAGTGCTGCAAATATCAAAGACAACATGAATTATTCTTCTGTTCTGTAAGAGTAGATAGCTTTTCTAGAGGCACACGCTTCTCATTGTGTTCCTGTGTAAGGGCAAAAGAAATCACAGGTCAAGTGGGACCTTCTTGCTGTCATAGCAGTGAGACTGATCTTAGTAGCTTTCTTGAATATTCTTTCTTGAGGTTTGCTTTTCAAATAAGTTCTTATTTGTTCAGTAACAATTTATATGTACTCATGTTCCCCTGTCCCTGCCAAAAAAAAGGTAAGTAAATACAGTAGAACAATGGTGGATATGGTTAAGCTCAGACCTTAATGGAATGACCTTAAGCAACTGACTGATAAGCACTGAGGATACTTTGTGTAAGTGGAGAGAAACCCGTCCACATAGAAACTAGTCTGCTATTCCTTCACTCTGTGTGCATAAATCAGAAGACAGCTCAAAATGCATACCTCAGTTCAGTGAAAGTTGTTTCTGATATAGAAGAGACACATGCCAACTGGGGTTGACTCCTATGGCATGTGTACCAGTAATCAGAATTCCTCTGTTTTTATGAGGAAGAGGAAACTATTAAAAAGCTCATTGAGACTACTGGTATTAGCAAAAGCCCTGGTCATTAAACACCTGAGCACTAGTCTAGGAGGAGTAAATCTGGCATCTTTCCCCATGTTCAGCAAAGTTCCGTCCCAAGTTCAAATACAGCTTGGAATCTCTGAAGAGAGTTATCATGAAGGGGGGGTTCCACACATCCTGTTGTACACAAACCTGATGGCTTAACCAGCTGGGATTATGCAAACTGACACGAGATTAGCTGGGCATGTAGCTATTGCGGAAAACCACAATGGCATGAGCAGCAGCACATCAGTCATCCAATTTCTTTCATGGGATTTGCTAGAAAAGAGCTGGCGTCATCTCTCACTTCAGTATACGAGTCACTTATTTTAATGGCCCGAATGATTTTCATCTGTGTTCTGATAGCATGAAGAATATTCGGTAGTGCCCCCATGGCTTACATTTGGGTGAGGATTGAATACAAACAATCACAAAGCAGGAGTAATGCCTCTGGCAGATGTGATGCTTTTCTGCAACTTCATGTTTTGGAGACATGATAAACAATGATCAGCTGGTATTTACTTAAAGAAGCTGCAAGGGTCTGACTGGCAAAAAACAATACGAGAATTTGTGTCAGGTCTCTGAGCTTGAATTGAAGCATGGGGCCCAGGGGCACTGCAAGTGCCTGCCTTTTATGTACTTTCCTACCAGTCTGGCTGATTCCCCTGGTTATTGTCAGAGCTAGTCAAAACCAGGGCATGCTCCTCCATGTAGTTGTCTGTTGGCCAAGGGTAGACTTATTGCATGCCAGCAGCCACGGCCGGCTGGGTTCCAGAACAAGTATACCCATTGTCTTTCATGGAATGAAGGCTCAAGTTTCTTCTTGTCTAAACTTCCAGCATCTTGAGGTCTGGCTGGTAGCAGGGTGTCATGATTTAACCCCAGCCAGCAGCTAAGCACCCCACAGCTACTCACTCACTGCCCTCCCCCACCCCCAGTAGGATAGGGGGGAAGAGAATTTGAAGGATGAAAGTGAGAAAACTCAGTGATTAAGAATAGTTTAACAATTGAAATACAATAATGATTTCTAAAATATTGTAGTGTAAAGGAAAATAACAGAAGTAAAACCCAAGACAGACAGGTGATGCAGATGAACACAGTTGCTCACAACCAACCGACCAGTGCCCAGCCAGCCCCCGAGCAGCGGCTCCCTGGCCAACTTTCCCCCTAGTTTATTGCCGAGCATGGTACCATACAGTATGGGATATCCCTTTGGTCAGTCGAGGTCAGCTGTCCCAGCTGTGTCCCCTCCCAACTCCTTGTGCACCCCTAGCCTACTCACTGGAGGGGTGGTGTCAGGAGCGGAGATGTTCTTGACTCTGGGTGAGCACTGCTCAGCAGTAGTGAAAACATCCCTGAATTATCAACACGGTTTTCATGGCAAATCCAAAACATAGCCCCATGGTAGCTGCTATGAAGAAAATTAACTTTACTCCGGTGTCCTGGTTTTGACTGGGGTAGGGTTGATTTTCGTCGTAGTAGCTGCTGCAGTATTGTGGTTTGGATTTGGTACTTAGTTACCGGCTAGTGTTAAACCAGCCAAAACCAGAGCATTCTCCACACCTTATTCCGTACTGTTTACATCATGCTAAGGTACCACACTATCCAATACATCCTCACTAACTGCTAGCCCCCTTCCCATCCTTTGATACGATACACAGATAACATTCCATTTGTCTATGCACCACCCATGTGCAATGTCTGTAAAATGTCCACAAAATGTCTGTTGATTTCATTTAGTCCGTGACTTTGGGCTCCATCTGTTACCGTGGTCACTCAGGACAGGAGAGGTGTGTTGCGTGGAGTTAACGGGTACTGAAGCCAGCTCAGGTTGGGTCTCTACTTGCACTGCTTCTTCTACGGCTTGTTGTCCACTGGTTCAGGTGGTTCATGTTATGGTAATTCCTGTAACATGCAACTCAAATCATGGGTTGCAACAATTTAAAGGTATATCCATTACGATCACCACCCTGGTCCCTTTGGGCCAGACCATAGGGTTCAACACCTGTATGTCGCCAGTCCAGGCCCACATGAGCCCCTTAAATTCTAGCAGCCTGATCCACCTGCTCCTTGCTTCAGTGTTCTTTAGTGGCCAGAGTCTTGGGTGCATGATCATCTACGTGACATACTTTTACAGCCAGGTTCCCTACCTGAGCAGTAATATCTTGCTGTAACTCAGCAGCCCAGATGGGTTTACCTCTGTGCTGCCAGTTGGTCTGCTTCCATTGCTGTAGCCACCCGCACAGAGCAGTTGCCCCTCGCCATGAGTCAGTATAAAGTACTGGCCATTTTTCCCATTCAGCAATATCTAACGTCAGCTGGATGGCTTTCACCTCTGCAGACTGACTCGATTCACCTTGTCCTTCATCACTTTCTGCGATGTGTCATGTGAGACTCCACACAGCCCAAACCAGCACACTGGGTATGTATTTTGAAGATAAATTATTCCTTGCCTTTTTGAGAAGTCCGGTTGTTGAGAAGTCCAGTTGGAAAATATTCTGAATATAGATTACTGAACATGAAGAATTTTCTAATTGTCTTTAAAGAAGAGTATAATACATCTAGCGTGCCATGAGGAAGCCTGTACCTAATAAAATTCATTAGAAGGTCTTCACCCAAACTTTGCTGGGAGCTATAAAATATTTTGGAATCTAGGCTTGAAGTTTGTGCTGTTACAGAAGAATATTGCAATGCAAGCATCTTTTGTAACTGTTTTGTAACTGTTTTGTAACATATTTTGTAACTGTTGCAGCAAACTCTAAAACAGCTCTTAGCCTCTGCTAAGTATCTCATTGGTATCTTCAAAGTCAGGTTTTTACTTTTAAAGGTTCTGAAAAATTAAAAGAGCAGTTTGATTCAATGATTATCATTATTAAATGGTAACAACTAAAAGAGGAAAATTTGGAACCAGAATGTACCTCTTTAATAATAAATATTCACACATACAGGGCTTTACACTGTTTTTATTGCCAGTTTAGGCTACACAATTAATCAGTGCTTCTGTTATCTTGATAATCTGTCTGCTTGCTGTTGTAAATAACTTACACTTGCTGGTGGAGTTGCTGACAGCTATTTAGACTTCCAGCTTTCAGAAACGCTACTAATTGTTCATGTTCGCAGCTTCTAAAAGCATTTGCTTCTGAGGTAATTTTTGCAGCCAGTGTACCTCAAAGTCTTCACTGTTTTTGTTTGTATTTATTTTCTTTAGATGTGACTTCCAAAGTGTGAATGTCTCGAATAGGTTTAATTCACCTGAGACTATAAAGCAACACCATAGCTTTTGCTGAAAACGTTACCTTGTTTGTGATGTTGGTTTATCTTTGTGGAAGACACAACGTTCTCATGTAGCACCGCATGTAATCTGTGAAATCTTGCACCTTGTAGAAGGATGTGCGCGTGAAATTTTCACACTTACACCTGCATGGAGCCAGGGAAATTGGGCTGCAGGGAGCAGATGGGATGGGTTGCATGCGCTTCCCCACCTACAGGCTCTCTGTGGAAAGGTGATGGAAACCTGACCCATATCAGAAAAAGTCCGATATTCTGAGTATCCCCTCCCCGTGTTGGCAGCAGAACATAAAGCGTACCCTTCCTCCTCCTCCTCTCCGCGAACACACTGGTCTGTGTGCTGTTCATCACAAATTCAGGCTGAGGGCAGAGGACCTTGATTCACCTCTGCCATATCTGTTTCACCCAGAGAACATCTTTTTCTTTTCAAGAGCAGCAAAGAGCTGTTGGGCACGTAATTGATTCCTGCGGCCCCCTGTGCTTCGACAGGTATTGGTAAGCAGCTTCGGCAGTAAGACCGCTGGATGTATAAAGGTTCTTCCTTGTGATCACACTGTAAGCCATTGGCTGTGCCAGGAACAAAAAAAAAGAGATTTCCTGACTTACTGTGCTGCAGTCTTACCACAAAACGGTTCTCCCTCTGAAATGTTTGGGCTTAGCTGGTGGTAGTAGTTATAAAAGCAGGTTACGTGTGAGACTTCTCAGCCTGAGACGGTCTGGTTCCCTCGCAATTGGGTACCTCCCCCCGCCCCCAGCCGATTGCTGGTCAGCAGTGTTGGGGTTGCAGCAGAAAACAGCAAGAAATGCAGTTTCCCATATGCTAGTTTAATCAGAGGATGGACCAAAGAAACGTGTTCAGGTGGAGAGGATGTGATTATGCTAGAAATAGAGGGGTGTTCCCCCATGCCTAGAAGGCAGCAGGTTTCCAGGCGTTCCAGTCATTCAGATCTCAAGCTCTGTTACGTCTGTGTAAGATCTTGTCCCCCTGACTGGGGCATAGCCTGCGTTATACATCAGAGGTGGTACATGGTGAGCAAGCTGGTTTTCTAAGCGTTCTCCCAGCATACCAAGAAATGCTTTTGCCAAATCTGTGACTGTTGAAATGACAGCTCTTGGGTATAAAGGAAGTTTATACACTTCATACACATTAAATAATTTGAAACTCAAATTCTGTTTATGTAGAAATTCGATTACTATTAGTTGGTTTCAGATCAATCCTTTTTTAAGAACTAAATAATGTGCAGAATCTGTAATTCTGCCAGAAGGACATAGAGTTGTAATGAATCATTTTATTTAGCCTTTGCGTACCCCAGAAGAAGCAGCGACATCTCTTTTGCTGCTGAAATCGCCTGGAAGGCAGGAGCATTGTGGAATTCAACTTGCATTTGCTAACAGTCTGTGGAATATTCCATCACTTTGCACTGCACTGTGGTGGAGATTTACTTTGTGATTCTTTGTGTATTTTTGCCATTGTTTCAAAAACATATATTTTAGTTTTAGTCTTTTTAGGTCTTTATGTGTATGCCATCTAGTTGGCTACTTAAATCAAAGGATATAGCTGTTAGCTGTGATTTCTCTACCTTTTATCTGTTCTGTCAGTGTCTGCCTTAGAACTACAGCAGTGTTATTAAAAGGAAGAGCTTACTAAGACATGAATCAGCCACGGTTTTTTTTAAGGAGCTTGGTTCAGACAAGAAGCAGTACAGTTTAGCTAGAAACTGATGTGAAAGTTGACCTGCTGGAAACAGCTGTGGAGCAGCAAAGACAGCTAGGGCATAATGAAAATACGTACAGGAAAAGGCAAAGCCTACAGTCATTTATGAAAATATATGTGGAATTTAACTGTAAGAAAGACTGGTTTTCACAATTTGCTGGGTCTTACACGTTTTTAAAAATATTTCAGGAATATGCCTCCTAACTTTTGTTTTTTATTGGACATAATTTTTTATTATCATTAATTATAGTACATTCTGTTCAAGGTGCTCGGCATAGTGCTGTCCTTCACGGCACTTGCAGGATAAATAGTGAACACATACAAATGTCTAATTAAATCACTCTCCGTGTCACTGATACCTCTGACATTATCATAGATTAACTTCAAATGCTATGCTAGGTATGGGAGAGTTTTATTGATAAGTTACATGAACTGGGACAGTAGGCTGAAAGGTAGTTTTTGTTTCAACTCTCAGCAATTCAAAAATTTTGTTTGATTTGAGGGTTAATGACTTTCTGTTCCTTCTGAAAAGGAAGCAGCTATGCTGGAAACCCAGATTATCTTTTAAGAAATCTTTTGCAATGGATTTGTTCTTTTGATTGATACCTAACTAGACTTGATTGTCATTAGAATAGAATAATATCATACTAAAATCAAGATGGGTTCTGTGGTGTCTCTTAAACATAAGGAGGAAGAGCAAAATTGTAATTCACATGTAAGCCTAAAAAGCTTATTTAAAGTCATTAGAGAACAATAGTTCCTCAGTTTGCTCTTGTGGAGGCCTCCCCCTCTTAGGCATGTCTCTTCCTGATGCACTTAGGAGAAAAAAAGTATTTAAAAGCTATTTTGGAAGCTTGTTTCCTCATTCTTTTTCTGCCTATCCTGATCTGCATATTCCTTGTACTTGGTAACAGTTAGATCAATTAATTGATCTGGAGACCAAGATTCCTCGGGTGACCTACTACTTTATTTTGCTGTTGCTCTAAGGCCCAAGCTGCAGCCTATAAAGATTTTTACTTTTAACTCTAGAAGTCAGGATTAAACTCCTTTTTTAGAAGTCAAGGCTGTAGAGTAAGCATCTCACTTCTGTGTTTTCCATAAAAGTTTGGTTGTTAGGATTCTCTAATAAAATTGTATATGCTTTCTCATTTTTCTTACATTTTTTCTTTTAGCTGTTCACTTTTGCGTCTGCTCTGTGTTATTCATTCAACCCCTTTTCTTTGCAATTCCACCATTTTTCCCCCAATGGTTTTCTTTTCATCTCACTGCCCCTGTTCCTTTTTCATTTCCTCCAAAGCAAAACATGAATCCCTCTTATCTGAGTTCTTTCAAATCTGATAAAACAAACTTACCTGTTTGTGCTTAGAAGTTGTATATTGTGTTTTCCCATTCCTAGCTTATCTTTTACAGATTTTATTAGTGTGGCCTTGTGTTCCCAGACAAGGCTGAGCATGCAGAAATTGGTCAAAAATTTCTTTGTTTATGATGAACTAATTTGGGGGCCTTTGAAACTACTTTTGGATTTGTGAATTTACAGAGTGTTCAAGAGGCGCCATTAACCTTAACAAGTCCATGACAGAAATTCAGTTGACTTAATTAGTGAAGAATTTCCCCCTGGCTCTTGGAATTGAGGAATTCTACTGGTTTGCTCCTTCTTGAATGTCAGCCATATGTCAGTAAAAGTCAGGTTTAGTAAGTAGTAAAAGAGCCTTTAGGTACTATTTTATTTATTGGGAAGAAAATAGTTTTTTGCAGCACTGGCTGTGCCAGCTGTAAGCATTACATAATCATGACTTGTGAGTGTTTTTTTGGGGGTTGAAGGTCTTGAAAGCTTGGGGTTTTTTTTAATCTGTACAGTAGTAACTTTGCTTCTAAAGTAAATAGTTTTGGCAAATTATTTTTCTTGGAAGTGTTAAGAAATAAAATCAGAAGACAAAAGAAAAACATACAGTCGTAGCTCTCCTTGGATTAATGATTTTGGATAGGAACCAAAATTACCTAACACTTGAAAATGCTAGGAAATCTATTAAGAAGTCATGCATCAAACTTTGCAATCCATATCCCACTCAAGTTAAAAGTGTGGTATGAGATGACTACATGTATTAACACACTGTCATTTTGCCTGAATCGGGATTGTAGAACTTACTCAGTTTACAGCTGAGGAATGGTACTTCTTTTTTATAACATTGATTTATAAATCACAGTTTTTGCAGTCAAATTAAGTGGCTGTCTGTATTTGGTATGAACATAAGGAGCTGGGTGAGCAAAGCAGAAAATGGGATACTCCAGTTGGTTTTACCTGTGTTTTACAGGCAGGTTTTGGCTATGTATTCAAAGATTTTTTCATATTAATTCCAGTCCCCTGTCAACATTTTGGAAAGCTGATTTTTTACTCTCTCTACAGAGTCTTTCAGCCAGATTTCTCCATTTTTGTTTCATGTTTCATTTTCTTCCAGTGAAAATCTGAATTCTCTGATTAAAAAGCTGGCCTTCAATTTGTGAACTCAAAACTTATTTCTCCACTGATTTCTAGAAGTTATGGGCAAAGAATATTATCTGAAGCTAGAAATAATTGCATTAACTTTCTCACTTCTGACTAAACAAGGAAGAAGGGTGTTCTCATTTATGAAGATGCAGAAAAGTCTATTCTGAATAGAAACAAGTGTGACTTTAAGTGAAACCTATGGGCTTGGTGATCCGCAGCCCCAGGGAGTATTACTCTGGGAGACTGCTGTCCCCCAGGGAAAAAAAAAAAACTGAACCCAGAGTCCTGCAAAACGTCTCAGTCCCACTTCAGGGAAGCCAGGCCAGGAGTTCACCGCTGAAGACTGCATTATTGTAGTTTGAATCTCTGCATAATGTAAGCTGAAGGTCATTTTTGTCACTCAAGTGAGCAAGCTTCTGCCAATTCTCAGCATGGATATCATCTTTTCCCAGTTTGATCTCCAGGTAGATCATTGGAAATAAGTCAATGACGTGTTATCATTGGAAAGTTTTGTTTGTTTCCAGACCTCAGGTCCTTAAAAGAGAATAGAGGTAATGGCTGTTGGTGTCCCTGCTAACTACTTGTGTGGGTTAGCCTGGGGTGGAAGGAAGGTGTAGTATGACAGCAGTATTGTGAGTACACTGTTGATTCTAGTTCATTCTGTGTGCATAGTTGCCATCATGCATTTAATGTTACTTTTTTAAATTTCTTTTTCTTGTAAAGCAAGATCATAAGTATGTTACCCCAGCAGGTTAAATTTCAATTTACTTTAGCAGTGTTTCTGTATTTCTTTTTTTTCATCTTTCTTCTTAAATCCCTGTGGGGGTAAAGAAGCCACTATTAGGAAGGCTGTTTGCTGAACTCATTCCACTGTAGCTCTCTTCACTGAAGCTGAAATATTTAACTCTGTTTCAGCTTTCATAAGATGATTAAGCCATCCTCAATTCAGTTGAAAACCTGCAAAGTTTCAGTTTACTTTGTTACTTAGAATGTCTGCCCTGTGGATGACAGGATCATCGTTGGTTTTCCTTGATCCAGATGAATTTGTTCTCCCAGCCTGAGCTCTTTCACCCTCTGTGCTTTGTAACTACCTTCTGTTAGCTGGTTTGTTACATGGTACCGTGGACAAGGTGGTGTGTATCATTCACTATGTGGTATCTAAATTAAACAGATTTTGCCTGCCATGATACTGACCAAATGTTACATATGTATTGAAGGGGTTAATGAAGCAGTTGCAGGCTGGAGGTGGATATGTTGGAATGCTTTGAGGATCGATTCCAGCTAATGGAAAAAATGTTTTAAAAAGTGAGCTGGTTCAGTTCCCACAGTGAACAACAGAGTGGAAACAGCATTTTATAAACCTTTCAGAAGTAAATCCTCTGATTTTTCCTTGACCACCACCTGTGGAAGAAATGCCCACTTTCTTCTCCGTGGGCAGTATTTCTTCCTGCAGTATATTTGCCTTAGGTATCAAGAGAAAGCTCTTGAAGTCTTTGGACAATAAAAAAAAAAAATAATTAAAAAATGTTCTGTTCATGTGTCCTCTAAGGTTTGTGTTATTGACTTTGCATATTTTTTTTAAATGGCAGGTTGACCAAAAATAACCAACCTTAAGTTGGGTATCAATCTATACGACTGTATGTTTTTCTTTTTTCTTCTGATTTTATTCCTCAGCTGCCCCTAACTGTCTGGTTTCCAGCCAGCTGAAGAAGTTTTAACTGTATGTGTCTTGTTTTACAGAAATGGATGCTACACATGAAAATCTCTGTTGTACTTGGATTATGGGGGAATGTTGCATCATCTGACTTATCTGTGTGTCGCTTCCATTTTAAAAAATTAAGGCACTTATAAGATTTGGCAAACATAACTCGTTACTTGTGAAAATAATACATGACTACATTTACTGACGTTGGTGGGGTTTTTTACTGTGTAGTTCTCATGAAGAGCTGAGGGGCTTTCAGTAACATTTTTGCATTGGTAATTAATATGATTATATACAGATTTAAATTAAGGAAGAGGTTTTGTTCTGTTGGTAAACCTTGCAGAGAAATTCCAAGTTTCATTTTGCGTTTGAGAATTGGCATTTGAGAATTGGCATTCAATTGCATTTGAGATTGTAAATGCAGGGCATTTTTGTTGTGAACCATGAACAGTCTTTATGAAACCTGAAGAAGATTTGTGAAAACAGCCTGTAATAAAAATCACACATGCTTCATAAAACACTACTTGATAGATATCACTTGCACCATTAAGAACTAAACGACAAAGGATGTAATTTCAGTTCTGGCATGCAATATTAATCGAAAGCCTTTAAAGCATCTTGCTGATGGGAACTATGACAACATGACATTGAAGAATTACGAACTAGAGACATCTATCTTAATCAGATTTTCAAAGTAAATGCCATAAAATAAAAAGTTATTTTATCTATCTTCACAGGGTCACGTATCATATAGGGTGTCTAGCTTTTTAGCTTGTTTATTCTAAAAATACCAGGGACAAAAAATTCTGCCTTTCAAGCAAGTTTAAAGTGTAGTTCATATACTTTACAAAGTTTTTGTGAAAAGATTGTTAATAACTCGTGGTTTCTGTTTGCTGCATTAGATTTTTAAAACATTATGGAGAACTGAATTATAAAACAGAGATGAGCATACAGATATTATCAGTACGAAGTTGTTGAGGGGAAATACTTTACTAAATGGATGAAAAAGAGAAAGACAACATTACAGGTGTACTTTCAGACTGAAGTAATACTTGTAAGACGTTGGAAAAATATTTTTTCTTCAGTTCCTAAAGACTGCATTTCTTGCGCTTGACTTGGTTTTTGTCTTCCAGCATGTATTTAACTGGTGAAGAACAACTTCCATATGTTGTAGGGCATAGGAAATTATCAACGTGTATTTTGTGGTTTAAAGTACCAACGTTACATGTTAGGGACTATCTTACTGCCCTTCAGGGAGCTCCAGCTACTTCTCTCCTCTTGTCATCTGGCAGATCTTAGACAGACACTGACCGTGTGTGCACTGTGAGACCATTTTAAGTTTCTCCACAGTCAAGCATGTCTTTCTTTGCTTTCACAGCAGTCATCTTTATTTCTCTGTAACAAGTGAAATAATGTTGAGATTTAAAGGAAAATGTGTAATGTGAATAACAAAATTCAGGTTTTCTTTATCATTTCTTCCTATCTCAGGATGCATAAGCAAGGCAGTGCAATCTTTCAGAGCGTATCCTGCAGTTAAATTCACCGGTAGTTTCTCACTCCCAGGTAGCTTGACAGGTTGTCAGACCCTACAGGCAGTGCACTGATGAGGAGACAAGCACTGGCCCACTTTGATCAAGCTACTTGTATGACTTTTTCCCATTTTATATTTTAATAGTATACACACACACACACACACATGAGATGCATATCTTCATCAAAGTGTCCTTGTCACTTCTCCACATTCTTGTCACAGGTAGCTAGCACAGAAGCACCGGGTGCTGCAAGAGGTAGTTGGCAGCAGTGGCTGTGAGTTCATTCTTTTTCCATCTGTATGTCCATTAATTGTAAAGCAAGCAGAAAGGATGGTACAGGCTGACAAAAAATCAAAGTGAAAGAGCTCTCCTGTGGTGGTAGGCACTATGTCACCTCATTCCTTGGGCTGAATGAGTGGTTTGGATCCTTGAAGCAGTTGGCAGGGCCGAGCCAATTTGGACATGGGTAAGGTTAAGCAAATACTTGGGATTAACCACAAAATAAGCACATACAGCAAGTTATCTCGATTGCCACTACATCATGTTTTAAATGATCAGAAAGGAATCTATGAGTCTTGCACACCTTGGCAGAAGCAGTGCTTCATTCAAAAGACAGATCTGCCTAATTACAAATGAACACTTAAATACATGGGTTTTCTCTAAACCCGTAACCTTCTTTTTGTTTTCATTAATTAAATACAGCTTCCCATGACAGGTGCTCCCACACTAGAGACTTCTGGAGTGATTGGTTTTACTTGCCGGCAGAATCATTTAAGCTCTGGCCATAGTGGTACAGGTACCTGTGTTATCCCTGTAAGCAGGGACTGTAAAAAAAAAAAGAGCTCCTTTGGGAGCTGTGGGAATAATTAAGCCATACTACCCACTCTCTTCAGTGTGAAGGGGTTTCCAAGGTAAATCCCACTTCCGCTGACTGTACTTTTGGAGATATGTCCATGTGTCAATTAAGTAAAATTTCAAGTGTATCAAAGTGTTTTATTGAGGAAATCAAACCAGTTCTTACAGAAATTGCTTGTGACTGCTAGCAATCAAGGGCTATCAGACCAGGGACCAGGGACCTGGAAAGAGAGGTTATCTTTTTTGTTACCGGTTTTCTAAAACATTCAGTCTAGTCCAGCTGCTTACTTCTGGTATATGTTGTGGGTATTTGCTTTACCATGGCAGAGACTCATCTAAAGAGAGAGGAAAAAAGGAGCAACCTGATTAGAAAGAGTTAAAACTCTTTCAGACAGATACTGAATTACATTATGTTCACATCTGAAGTGTTTATATCGTAATGGAAGTCTTCGCTTTTGTGTTTGTCATGGAAACTCAGAGTTAACGTTAATTACACCCTATTAAAAAGCCTAGTCCTTATCAAATGGAAATCACCTCTTTTTGCTAGATGAGTAGCTAGCTGACAGGTCTCAGTGATCTGTCTGTTATAGAAAGGCTATCGCACAAAATGAGCAACAAATTACTTTCTTTCCTGGATACTTGGTCTGCTTTTCTCCTTCTGAATTAACCCCTTCCCCCAAATGACAGTAGTTATCATAAATGTCTGTTTCTCCTTACTTTTTACTTTCATGTAAGCTTTGCTCTGTATTCTTTCATATGCCGTTCAAATTCTGTAACAATTAAATGATAAAATTAATTAAATGTAGATTACTTTTTGAAAAAGAAAAGAGAAAAAGGTTTTGTGAAAGGCTACAGAGTGCGTATAATTTACCTCTACAATTGCAATGGCTGCTTTGCTTCACTGTGGTTCCCTAGGGTAAACAACAATTTAAATATGTTTTGAAAAATTCATGTAACTGTAGTAAGACAGCTTTCTACCCGATTTCTTGTGACTTTCCCAAGTTCTGTACATATGTTTGCATGCATGACTATCTGATGCTGACTTATGCAGCAAATGCCTCAGAAATACGGGGCTTTTTTTGGTGCACCTGAACAACTTGAACGCACAGGCTGGTTGCTCAGACAATTTACATTTGCTTCTTGCTGCAGAAATCTCTTTAAGATGAATGGGATTGCTCAACAGTCATTAAGGTCTAGACTGAGCAAGAAAGTTTTAATTAAAACTTATTGGGTTTAGACATAAGCCCACCTGTACCCATACCTGCTTATTTTTAGTGTGAAGTAGACATTCTCTCTTAGATTAGTTAGGATAGCTTTTTACATCCAGTTTAAAGCAAAGCAACTATAGCTTTCTGCAGTAGTTTTTAAGTATTTCAGCACGGTCATGATTTATCACATTTGGTCTTTCTTCTTCCTGATAGTCTATAGGAAGGAAATTTCTAATAAGTGGTTTGTTGTGAGGGCCCTGGCCAAGCCCAGGACCATCTTTTCACTAACCGAGGGGAGAAGAGGTTCCCTCTACAATTCCCATTTTCCAGCAAGCTGATGGATAGAGAAGAAGGAGGAGTTACAGGGTTGCAATGCTGGCCATTGTGGCCCATGCAGGAGAATTTTCACCAAGAGTAGTCTCCAGCGTTGCAGAGGTCATCGTGAAGTATGTATCTGTGTCATGAAACTCCCACTGTCTTAATCAATTCCTTAATTATGAAAAGCAAAAACCCAGTACCTTTCCGGCTGTGATGCTGGTATCTCAGGAGACCTGTGTGAATCACTTGACGTATATGCCTCAGTTTCCCTGCAATGAGAGTATTTCCGTAGTATCACAAGGATGTCAAAAGGCTTAGTTACTAGATAAGACTGATAGATTTGTGTGAAAGTTGCAATAATACTGAAAGCTGTTCTTTAGCTATTAACTCCCTAAAAGAGGAGTAAAAAAAAAATAAAAAAAGTTACTCTGGCTCCAGTTTAAGAACAGCATTAAAAACGTGATTGTTGTTGATGATGATGATGATATCTTCCTCACAAATCAGTGGTGCAAGATTGACGTTTCTCTTAGGCATTGCGTAGCAATCAGAAGAACTGTGGATTCAGGAAATCTGGCAGGCTGAAGAAAAGATCGAAAGAGCAGTCCTCAGTGATCTCTCATTCAGAACAACAATAAAGGACTGAGGAAATTTAGAGGAATATAGATTTTAGCTCTATTGATTTATGGAAAATCTAATCTTGTTAGGCTCAATTCTACCTGTAGCTCTTGCACAATTAGAAGAGGAATAAATCATTCCGGAGTTTTCAGGTATTTCTGATTCTCTGTAGGCTGTAGAGTCCCTGCCAACTGGAGTCACCCTCGGACACTAGAAAATGTCACCTGGCAGCATCCTATGGAGAGAGACAGTGGGCTTCAAGGATGTGTGATCTTTGCAAAGCTGCACTTGCTGTGCTCCTCTAGCTCCCTTCTAGCCTGCTCCTCATGTTCCTTATCCCACAACTCTGTATTTATTTTATATGTTACTCTGTCAGTGTCAGTAATGTTTATATGTTACATAGCAGAAGGGCTTTGTGGGTTCTGAGTAAATTTCTGGGGGAATAATCTAAATCCCAAACAGTGGCCTAAGTAGCTGGCCTATGGGCTGAGGAATGCGGTTTCACTCCTCCAGCATGTTATCAGTGTACTTACTAGATCTATGCATTTATTTGGGGAGTGCATAAATAGCCTTTACAGAACCTTTACTACCCCTCTTCCTCTCCGATGGAGCTTGTGGGGGAGGGCCTGACACCCACTTGAGGCAAGCCTGCAGGGCTGGCACACACCTTACTCACACCCTCCGTTGTGCAAGAGAGCACCATTATTTTACCCTCTGTTTTGTCTTTAGCAGAGGATGATGCAAGATCTTTAGTACTAAAAATGAT
Organism: Falco peregrinus; assembly: GCF_023634155.1. Lineage (NCBI taxonomy): Eukaryota > Metazoa > Chordata > Aves > Falconiformes > Falconidae > Falco > Falco peregrinus. The sequence goes on from NC_073722.1 coordinate 3,786,723, forward strand.
AGGTTAAAAGATTGGTTTTCAGCTGTGATTTTAAATGAGAAAAGAAATTAATGAAGAAGAGGGATGTCAGAATCTAATGTTTCAGCTAGTAGGAGCTGCGGGGGAGGACGGTTTTGCAGTTCAGCAAGGCTAGGCAGGTAGGAGAGTCAAAAAAGGGAGTAACAAAAAAGGTCCTTAGGACAATTTTGATTAAGTAATTTATCTGATTAAAATTAAGGAAAATTGTTTTAATTTCATCTGTATTTTTTTCTGTTCTGTAATTAATCATTTATACTTATATATATGTTTACATATGCACATGTGTGTATATATATTTATATACACATATACACCTATATATGATAAAATACAGGGCCACAGTGAGTTCTGATTTAGCCAATAAATAGCTTGTAATCTCAATCAGATAAAATCTTAAATAGACACGGGAAAAAACGTCTTTGCTAGTGTTAGTCTATTAACTTTCCTTTAGCTGGCTTGTTGAAATGTGGCTTGAAGCCCTTGATAGTGATTGTAATCACATGGAGTGACACTCTTGGTCTCAGTGTTAGTAAAGACAAAGCTGATCAGTTCTGTCCTTCCTGGATTTCTTTATTATTATTATTATTAGGGTTTTGGTGTTGAAAACCTTATTGGTATGTAAATGCTGTCATTATTTTAATGACATATTCAGCATTGCAGTCGGTGGCAAAAGTTGTATTGACCAGACAAGATAACTGGAAGGCAGGATGGGATTCTTGGAAAGAAAATTATTCCAAAGTCTGGAATTTCTGTTAAAGCTTAGCATGTCTATTCCTTAACATTCTCAAATTTTTTTATGTTCACAACATGACAAATTTCTCATTGTTAAGTTGTTTTTATAGTAGTCACCTGTAAATTACTGGAAACGTCTGTTTCAACTGAAATACTTTCCCTGTGTTCTCTGTACCAAGGTATTATTATTGGGTTTGTAACAATTTGCAGTTATAACCAGTTCCAAACAGGGAATTGCTTATGAAGATCAAAAAACTAATTTGAAAGCATTTACACTGTGAGCAAAGTGCAGGCCCTGTGTCTTCTGCTCTGCTTAAAACTTGCAATTGTATTATTAAGTATTTTCTACTACATTAGTTTAGGAAATAAATTGCAATTTGAATTAGATGTTAAGTGTTACATTTTTAAGTGTTATCAGTCATTGCTAAATCATGATAAATTAAGTGTCTTGACTTTTTTTAATTTTGTATTCGTTGTGTTGTATGGCAAAGTGTGTCTTCTTTTTATGACTTATTTACCACTGATTTTACAGAACGGATTGTTAAAACCTAGCATTGCTGGGGATATTTGATTGTGGGGTTTGCTGTTTCGAGGTTTTGGTTTTAAGCTTTATGGGTGTTGTGTGCTTTGGTTAAGTCAAAAAATATTTCCTTTCGTTTTGATGGCCTGACTATCTGATCACCTGTGACTTACTCCAAACTGTAGTTATATCGCATAGTGTGAAATTGGAAAATCTGTTCTGTGTGTGTTCTAATGGATGTAACGGTCATTAAGTATATGAGTCTTCTGACGTTGTAATCAGATGTGATTCAGTCTGTTAAATATCCATGAAGCAACATCTGCTTCACAGAGTGACCTTCTGCTAAAGAATACTTAGCATCTATTAGCAGATCATAGTGCAGATCTGCCTTATTTGAAATGCACTAAACTAGTCTACTGCTGTTTAGCAACTAGCTTGTAATAATTTATTGCAGTTAAATAAAGCTTAAAAAACTCCATTAAATAATTATAGGGATTATATGCATTTTGAAAACCTTTGTGTTCTACTGAAATTACCCATTTAATTTCAGGGTTGGTTTGTTAAAAAAAGCTGAAATCTAAAGGCACATTAGGGGAGCTGTCAGATGCTATTTTCTGTAGGTGTTAATAATACCAGATTAAAAAAAAAAAAAAAAACCTGAAACAAATTAAAACCAAAAGCAATTTTACCATCTGTTGTATATTAATTAGAACTTGGTGTATCAAGGGTAAACTTGCTCTTAGAGAATGTCACTGAATGTCTGCTAATAGAATAATATGCAAATATATTAGATGATAGGATTATATTGAATTTTTCAGTCTGGTTTGGTTGTAGCAAATGCTGAGATGGTGTATAACGAACTTTAATTTTCTTTCTTCTTAGAACAACCTCCAAATAACCAAGGCCAGTCGACCCTGCAGCCTTTGCCACCTTCTCACAAGCAACATTCAGCACAGCATCACCCATCCATCACCTCACTTAACAGAAACTCACTGACAAATAGGAGGAATCAGAGTCCGGCCCCGCCGGCTGCTTTGCCCGCCGAGCTGCAAACCACACCTGAGTCAGTCCAGCTGCAGGACAGCTGGGTCCTTGGCAGTAATGCGCCACTGGAAAGCAGGTAACTACTTAGGTACTACTACAGACTGTGGCACTTTGAAAGAAAACATTTAACTTGATGAAAGGTGACCAGCAGCTAATACTTGCCCTCAGCAAACAAAAATGAAAGCTTTTCAGTACCAAAAAAAAAATCTATCCTCTCTCTAAAATCCACAATGGTACCCTTTTCCCTTACAATGCTTATGAAAGCGCAGTTGGTCTCGAAGAGTAAATTAATTTTTCCAGGCAAGCATTCTCCTTCCTGTTCATAACCTGTGACTTCTGACTGTTGGAAGAGATTTCTTGCCTTGCTTGCCAGGTATGTTATGTGTCAAATGTATACTGCCTACAGGTCAAATGTCAAGGAACTTTAATAATACTTTTTAACTCTTATACTTGGTCCCTTTAAAGAAATACCTGTGTGAGGCTAGGTGTTTATTAAAGTTGCCTAGGATTTGATGAGATGAAAGAGCTCACTTAGTTCTGATGTAATGATAAATCTGTTGTGAATCTTTTTGTCTTTTAGAATTGATAACTGGCTGTGGGAAAGAAGCAACTAATATAAAGGGCGACATTAGGTTCTTTAGATGCAGGATGATGTATGATGCAAAATGATCTATAAAAATTTTTTATAGGACTTACTGGCACAGAGCTGAATTTACCTACAGTGATTAATTAATACTCATGTAACACTCAATCAGCACTAATTTTTTATTAACGAAAGCTATAATATTCCAATTTAGGCATCAAACTTAGCATTTATAACTATATTGAAGGTGACAGTAACTCCTGAAAATGTTTATGAAATCCCTTCGATTCATTCTTTGAAACCCTTTAAATTACATTTTGTAGTAAAGTAAAGGTAGTCCAGCTGATTTTGACTAATCGAAATAATATATGACCTTAAGATTCTTTATTAGATAGTTTTGTCCCCATAGATGTTCCAGGTAACTCTTCTGTCAGGCTCTTGGGAATGGCTCTTCCTTTTTGTAGTTTTCTTGGGCCCTCATGTATTGCTAATGAGACATACGCACTGTGGAATAGGTTTCCACTGAAGGGATTCCATCATCATGCTCAGACAATTTAGTACGTTAAGAAAGAGTGTTCTTATAGAACAGCTAAGTTTCTAGTGGGAATAAGATGTTTGACGTTTTCCAGACTGGTTAATCATCAGTAGACAGTAAGGTCTTTGGTGTTTGCTTCTGTTGCCGTATGTGGGTTTATTGTCTTTATAAAGAAAAAGACATAGGACTTGAATGAGAATACCACTTCCAACCTGGAGTAAATAATTTTTGCCAGGTATAGTCTTTTCATCTTTTAAATGTTCGTGATGAAAAGCTAAGGGTATTTGAGTTGAGTGTTTTGTGAATGAGCTGAAATGTGAAAATTTCACATAAAAACTAACAGAGCCCTACTGTAGTTTCTCTAATAGTCTCACTTGGATGGAACTCTGGAGGTGAAGAACCCATCTTACTTGTCATTGATTTTTCCCTTTTTTGGCTAAGGTTCCCTACTGAGTGTGATTCTTAGGCTTAGTTTCAATTATGTTAACAACTTTGTGATAGGTCTGTTCCTTCATCCTTTTCTCAGCCTAAAAGAAAGTTTATTTCCACTTCGGCAATACTTCAGCTTATGCTCATAGTCAGCTTTTTTCCCCCCTGGTTTGTTTTTTTTTTTAACTGACTTAGATGACAGCCATTTAGAGGTACAGAATGTATATGTCAGCATATATACATAGCTGTCTTTCTATCTCTATAGGCTCATACTGGTGATGGGTGGCATAAAAATGACATACAGCTTGCTGTCATACATAGCTGGGTAGTGAAAAGGCTGGGTTTGTGTATGAGCATGTAGGTGAGAGAGATGTATTTGCAAAGCCTGAGGGAGGTTCTGGTCCCTATTGTTTTGCAGTAGTAATGGAAGTGACTTCAAAATAGATCTATCATAATATTGGATTCAGTTGTATATTTAATAGCATATTCTGCAATTTGGCTCTCTGTAGTGTTAATACTTTTGTGTAAAGCATTGCTGTTACCAGCTAAATGGGTGAACTATAAGCTGACAGATCAATAACATCCAACAGGAATTCCGATTTATGGGTTTTAAAATATAAAATAGAAATATAAATTAAAACTATAAATAAATAATAAAAAATAAAAAGACTCTTTGCTTAAAATTTTGTGAGAGCCTAAAACTATGACTTGGATTATGTGAATGCTTCTTTCATCTTTGATGCCATCTTTAAATGACAACGAGGTTACTGAGCAGTGGCAGAACTTGTCTTCATTCTACTGGGGCTCAGTAAAATCTACTTTTTTTAAACAAAAGCAAGGCGGTAAGAAAATACTTCCTGCAGACTGCAGGGCCTTTTCATTGGACATTTAATGGTCATTACTATTTGACTCTTCCCCAACCTGCTACAGGTTAAGTTCAGCTGTAGAATCCATAGATCTGCTGGAGGAGTCAGCACTGTAGAGCAATTTTAACTTTGATGAAATAAAAAAGCAGGACTATTAAATAACTTTCCATTTTGTTCTTTGAATTACTGGTTGGACAGCCAAAATCATGCAAATGCGTGACTACGTCAGGTGTCTGAATATTATAAATGGTGATTAAATAATTAAATATTAGTATTTTTTTTATTATCATTGGTCCTTTAAGTTTTTATTCACCTGCAAGTTTTAGTAATGAGTTCATGAGCACCAGGAACCAGTTAAGTTCCATGGTTTTGTATTCTAGTAGGATCTACATTACTGGTATTTAAAAATACTTAGTAAATTACGTCTTTAAATGCCTTCTCTGTCAAATATTTGAATTTGCAGATTTTTTCTAATGCACAATCAATTATGTATGTTAGAGATGTGCAGAGGAAAAGTACATTAGATTTCATAAATTTGTTGATAAAAGGAAGCTGGTAGCTTAGTGCATTTCTCAGGTAGTATTTCATTAATTTTAGGCATTGAGTGTCTAAGATAAATTTGTCAGCAAGGGGAAATTTACATATTCCAGTCAAGGAATAAACCTCTGATAATATTATATAACTTTATTCAGAATCTGTGCTAATGTGTCAGTGAATCAAAGAACTTTGCTTTTTCTTACTTGATTTGCTGTGTTAAAATACCTCATTATTTGAAAGATGGCTGTATTTTGTATGATGGACTGTGAATTTTTTATAGAAACTAACAAAGAAGCTAATGTGGTTTTTGTAGTCTATACTGATAATGTGAGCCTTTCCTTACCCCTAACGTACTTAAAAATACAGTTGGTAGGAACATTACTGTATTCAGTTACTTATCTGCTAATTTTATTGAGAAGAAAGAGGGAATCACTTGAAGAAATACTTGATGGCTGGAAAATATTTCATCATTTTAAAGGATTCAATTGAACTATTCAAATACCTTAGAAGTGCTACAGAAAAAACAATTCCTAGAATGCGTTACTTCAAAACCATTCTGCAAGCTTGATCCAAACTTCATTTTAAAACGTGAAGATTTTAGAAATTCCTAAAGTGTGATGAACATACCCAGGTGTCTATATTGGGGTGGACTGCCAATGAAACTAGCGCCTTCAGTATTGATTAAGGTGTGGAAAGGGTGTTGATAGTTTCCAGGGAAGTCTCAAATCAATTTGTGTAGACGCTGATTGATTGCAAAAACACAGTGCTGCTGGTGGTGAAAGTCTGCTCGAAGCAGCTATTTTACACATTCCACCCACTAAAACAGTACCTTTTTATTTTTAATCAAATTCAAAATTGTTCCGTTCTGTAAGTCTTCCACGTTTTCATGCATGGACATGATTAGAACGTGTTACTTACATTGAGAAGGCATGGTACAAAATAAAGGCAGAAACTGGGGATGGGGTTCAAATCCCAGTCATCTGAAGACCTTGTGCGTCATCGTGGGCATGCCACATCACTGGTTTGCAAGTTGAGGAAACAGGTCTCAGATTGCTGAGTGCATGAATGCATTTTACAGATTGACCTACCCTAATTATGGGGTCGGTATATACACACATTAGATGGTATTGTAGTAGTATGTATCCACATTCATTAAGTCAAACAACCAGTATTGTTTTCAAACAGTAAAGCTGAATAAAAAAGTTATTTTTTCTTTTGACGTTCTCATGCAGTTAGGTACTCACCAAGCATCTGTGTTTGAATCCTAGCACAGTGAGCCCATATCCTTATAAGTTTCCCTTGGTGTAAATGTTGTGTTACTTTAGATTTTTGCTTGATCTCTTTGGCATCCTTCCTACTCAAAAATCCCTTGCTGTCACCATGAATATTTGGAATTTGACCATGCTGTGTACTTCATCCCGTCTCTTAGGCAAGCACCGATAGAACAGAATTCGATAGTATTTGCACAGTATTCCCTGCGTTTATCGTTCCCCTCTTCAAAGATACACAGCCATTGAAGTAAGCATGGACCCAGTGGTTTTTTCCAAAACTAACCTTTTCCTGGTTTAGATAGGACAAAAGAAACATGTAGTCCTAAATAAAATATTAGTGCATAGCTTTGTTTTTCCTCCTTCATTTGCTTGCCTTTCCCCGAGAGAGCCAGAGTCTGTGGTCCTTCCTTTCCCTCCCAGGCTGCTGTGCAGTGTTGTCTGCAGAATGTGACATCTCCACTCACTCTGGTAGCCAGCCCTCTGCATATTTTCTGGCTGACTGACTGGCTGTGCCAGATAGCCAGCAAGAGACTGTCTTTTAATTGTCTCAGTTCACTTTTATTACTTCATCTCCGGTCCAGCCTCATCAAGTAAACAACATCCCCCACTATGCACTGTTCAGTCTTTAAGCCTGTCTTGCCACAGGCAGCAGCCAGGAATTTTATTCAAGGACTTGCACTTAAATAAGGGACCACCAAAGGGTAGTGACCACCTAATGGTAGCCTTGTAATGCTGTGTCAGGTTTCAATCCAACATGTATTTCAGAAGACAGCACGGAAGGCACATCCCACATTCAAAATGCAGTTGCAGTTTTGCACATCTGTGGGAAAAGAAAGTTATGCAACGAGTCAGTATATTCTTTTTGTGGGATCATCCCGTTCTTTAATTTGACATTGCCACTCTAATTTAATCTTTTTGTATCTTTGTGTATAGAGAATTAGGAAATCAAGCAGTCCTTGCAAATGGTCATGACAACCTTATAGAGATGGATGTGTTTTCTCCAACATATCACGATAGCAGTTATGGGTATGTGACTCTAAGTGTTTGCATGATGCTAACTGTTGACACAGGAGACAAAATGTGATGTAAAAAAAAAATGCTGGTTACAATAGTCAAAAACATCTGGGACAGACTTCCTCATCTTTATATCTGATTTTTTTAAAAAAATAATTGTCAAATGATTTGTCATACTGACTTATGGTAAATAAAAAATGGTAAACCTTGACTGCCAAATCTTGTTTGCTTTCACTTAAGAAAGTAAGAGTGCAGCTGAGGTTGTGTTAATTCACTATGGCCTGATTCTACAAGCTGTTGCAAGCTATTTGCATGATTACACATTTGCCAGATCTGATCCTTAGTTTGTAATATATTTAGTACTCAGCAAATGTTTGTTTTAGAAATGACATATTAATACAGCATAAGGAATGACCAATCAAAAAATTACATACCTAATCTGTAATATTTTTAACAGCTAGTTTGAAACCAGAACTGCTGATAAATATATAAACTGAAAATAGAGAATTCCGTATAAATGAATGTTTCAATTTAATGTTTCAATGTTTAAATAAAATGTATATTTTAGAACTGTTCCATATCTACTTAACTTGGTCATTAAGATCTGTCTTAACATTTGAACTGTTTTGCAATTCTTATGTCAAATCAGTATATTTGGTTTCTATTCCACACACACAAAAAAAAAAAACCAACCAAAAAACCCTGACAAAGCAGTACCATTTCTAATGAGTTCCAGCCTCTTAGCCAGCACAGTTCACTAGGTTTTAGTGAGTAATTATTAAACATAAATTTACCTTTTTGTTTTGTTTTGTTTATAGTATGATAAAAATCATACATGTCCAAATTCTGATTTGCTACTTGTAACTTTTAACAGTGTAAAAGGGGTAAGATAGTATTTGATTAAGTGAGATCTGCACCTGCCCATTTAATAACTAATCTGTAAAATATATTGACACTGTACATTGATATGCTTCATGTTCTGAAAACTCTTAAACTTTCACATAGCCACAAATTAAAATGAACAGCGGCAAGAGAATGGTGTATTAAATTCAATTAGTTAATAATTACTAGCAAACTCAAAGATACTGCAGATATTTACTGGAAGACCCTAATCTATATGCTTTAGAGTAAAAATGTAAGCATGCTCTAGTAAAAAAGAACAAAACTAAATATTATTGTTCCCTGTAAACTAATTACCATACAGTACTGATTCAGATGCATAATTGCTGAAGGAGAGTTAATAGCACTATGCCTGGTTTGTGCTTTATATGTTTGTAATGGGACCACCAAATGCAAGTATTTTGGCAAATGAATGATGTTATATGAAATTCCTGTTAGTTGATACTAATTCAGGTAACATTATAATGAAATTTATCTTGTTTGTAATCCCTTCTTTTTAAAAATTATGCTAGCAGGAATCATCTCCTGGTGTGAAAGTTGTCCAGAGATAATAGCACATCCGTTCCAAAGCATAATAGATTTGAGACTACAACATACTATCAGCATGAAGATTCAGTTTATCAGCCTCACTAACATACTGTGTCACAGCTAGAATCATTATATATTTGTTTCTTTGTTTTCATGTCATGTGTGTGTTACATTATGATACACTATTTCTTAGTTCGTATGGCTTATGGAGAGAATATTAATCTAATGAATTTGACAATTTTAGTGTTAGTAATGGTAATAGAAGTAGACATTTTGCATAGAAATTCATGCAATGATTCATAGGCCTAGACCTAAAGAATAGTTGTTTATAGCTTCGAGAGATTTGTGTGCAGTGCATTAATTATAAGACAGCTGGAAATCCCAGAGTGTTTTAATGGTATGTATTGTTGGCTTTACATGGTACCACTATTCTTTTCTTTAGGATGTAAACACGTGTTAGTATATGTGCTGACAAATCACCTTAATTTGAAGTAAAAAGTCTGGTTTTCTTTTACCTAACCTGACAGTCCTTTCCCCGAGTTATCTAGGTATCAAAATGTGCAAAAAAAAGTAAGATTCACTATCAGCAAATGACTGCATTTATATTTCTTATCGATAAAGATTCCTAGCATTTTCTATTTCTATAGAATCTCCTCATTTTCTGAAAATGTCATATTTTTACAGGGTTGAGGTTTGAAAACTTCCTGTTGTATTTAAGACTTCTTTGCAAGGAGGTTGGCTGAGGATTTTTGACATTTGTTGGGAAAAAGTTCAGGAGAGCTCTGTTTAAACAGGTCAGGTTGTTGTAAAAGCATAGTGAATTAAATTAAGAGTGGAAGAAGCCAGGAGTGCAGGGTGGAGAGGGGAAAACTGGAAATGGCTGGGCCCAGAAGGGTAAGAATGAGTGTGAAAACGGTAGATGGAGTAGTCCAGAAAGAGAAACTGAGAGTGGTTGTTAGGCATGGTAGGACTTAGCTAAAATGCTAGAGGACTATAGGCTGAATATCTAGGATGAAACCCAAGATTATTCCTTGTCCTTTACTGCTTGTGATTCCTTGTGAAATCCTTTTGAATAGCATGAATCTGATCACCTATAGGAATGACTCAAGGTGATGAGAAACCTTGGCTGCTGGCATTTGTTCTACTACTGGTAGAAGCCAGAAATAATCAAAACAAAGATTTTATATCTGATGGCTAATGCTGATAAGAAGTCTTTCAACACAGTCTCTGAAGTTTCTTCAAACTTGCTTGAAAAAATCACGGGTTAAACAGAAAAACACTTCAGTAAAAAAATGTCATCGATACCATGAAGTTAAGCACACAAATTTTACAGATCTTTTTTTCTATGTCTTTTCTATGGTTGCATGGCTGCAGTCAAGTCTGCAATCCCAGTAAGTGAGGCTCGAGTTGAACCAGAAAGGAATCTGAACAGATTCCAGGGATTCTTTCTGTCACATTCAAACAGGTGAGAAAATAATACCAAACACGATGGCAAAGCAGACCTTGATGACTGTCTAGTGCCAGCAGCCAGTGTCTCTGATAACGTTGGTTGCACAAAGAGAAGTCCAGCTCCAAAAAGGCGCATGTGTAAGTTACGTACCAATAAAGATAGAGCATCACCCTCTTCTGGGCACAAGGTGTAATCCCCTGCCATGTTGAATCCCTGAATGGTGGTCTCTCAAGTCTACAAATCTTGGCATGTTGCAAATGGGAGACTATGGAAGTGTACTAGACCAGTTTTCACCAAGGGACAGTAAAGACTGGAAAACAGGAATGACATTTGCATCATATGTGCATGCACAGTTGCCAAATTGGTGGTAGTGGTTGTAACTCAGAGGTTATGACAGTGCTGTCATTGTAGTTACGTGAATCTGGCTGTTTGAGTGACTGCTGGTAGCACTACTGAGTGGCAGGACAGAGTTCATCACAGGTTATCACAGACTCTGAATTGCAAGAGAACCACAGCTATGGACATCAAAAAGTGAGCTAAGGTTCACAGATCGATCCATTATGATGGCAACTTCTTCCTGCTTGCAGCTTCAGGCAGAATCAGATCCTATCAGTCACTGACAGAATAATACTTCACTACTTTAACTTCCTTCAGCTTTTATCTCCTTTTAAAATGTCCGGCAGCTCAGTCAGGGCTTTCAGCTGCAGATGAGATTTCAACCTTTGTTCCAACTTCTGAATTAATCTTTGGGTAAATAATGCAGCTCTGAGGCTCTCCTAAACCACATTTGGGTTTTGAAATTGTCTCTATGTGCTGTTTGATACATTTAGAGCAGTTGTTCTCTTCCAGCTTTATGAAGACAGCAAGGGCAGTAAAAGAGATGGGAGGAGTACTTGTGCCCTACCTTTCTTCTTTGATTTTCTCCCTGGAAAGCTTAATTTACTCAATACGCAAGGCAGGAACTGGCCAAGATTAGAATACCTCATCTCAGAGACAACTTGCTCTCTTTCTCTCTCTGTCTTGGTAGGGATATGGTTTCAGAAGGGCAGGGAACAAGATAAGGAATTGTAATATAAAGGCTTACTGCCCACATGAACATTTCCAGTCCTCACTGGAAAATTCAGATGCTTTCCTCTACTCTCTCTTCCTTTGGAGAGAGGAGAACTGGAATAGCATGAACACTGTCAGTATCACAAAGTGCACTAAGGGGCTGTTGGGTTCACTTCATCTGCTGTCTCCTTGGGAAATGAATATCACTAACAATATCGAGAGCCAAGGCACTTCCTGTAGCCTAGGTGGAAGTCTGTGTAAGTACTAGTCCTCTGAGAGACCCAGAAGAAGCCTGTAAGAACAGCCACTGTCCTCTGGAAAATAGGTAATGGGACAATCCTGCAGCGAAGATGAGTAACTAAAACGGTGGCAAGTTTCTTCACTTGCTAGCCCAGCACCGTGAGTCAGTCTTTGCGTCAGACTTTCCTGCTCACGTCTGCAAAGTGTAGCCTCGTGGCGTTTGTTTTCCTTGCTCGTCTTCACAGAGTTGTAGCGTAGCAGAGGAGTGTGAAAGAGCAGGCTTGGCAGAGCCATCTGATTATACTGGTTCTTATGATCCTAGATAGGCATTTGCGTATCACAGAAGTGAGCTCCCCCTTCTCCCGGGGAGAGAGCTAGCAGCCTGAATCTGAATTTGGAGGAACAAATAGTAGGATATTTACAGGTGCATGCAGTAGCACTATATTCTTTCTTACACCACCAAGAAGGTAGGTACAATGCAGATTTACTCTTGCACACCTACAGGGAGGAAGTTTGGAGCTTTTGTCAGTATCCAGTCCTTCAAGTCACCGTGTCCTGGTGGCTTTCACAGCAGGTTGGGATACTGGTGAGTCTGAATTGCTGTTTGAAGCTGCAGGTTGCCATGCCTGACTTCTCCAGTCTTTCTCCAACAGCAGCCAGCAGTGGAGGAGTAACCTGCTGGGGCAGATGTGAAAGAACACACAAGCAGTGAGGAAGGCACTTGCAGCCCTAGTAGGACTTCTTTTCTCTCTTGGCTCTCAGTCTTCAGTTTGTGGAGAAAGCGGGTCCTCAGTGTAAACCCACCCAAATTCAAGCAAGTGTTACCATATGTGAAGTGGTTTTCTGAAACATTTGAATAAGCTGTTAGAAGAGGCTTATCTCCAGTTCCCACAGATGTTTCCTCTGGTTTTGCATATAGGTAATAGCTCTCTTCTCTTTCTTTCCCCCAAACTTTGATCATCATTTGATCTGTTGTGATCTTGGAGCTTTTTCCTGGATTATGGTAGTATTAATATTGGCTCTGAGGAAGTGGAAATTCACTTTTGTCTCTTCCTAAGCAATTTTTTGATTGCAGTTCTGCACAAAAAATAAGCTGAGACAAATTCACAGCATAATACAGTTTCTGTGCTGACTTGGATTTATGTTAAATGCAGCCATATGGTTCTGGGGAAGTCAGTCATAAGCCTGTGCTAAGGGCAAACACCACCAGCTACAAGGTTTCATCTCAGGAAGAATGTTAACAGAAGATGAAGACAGGCGTAAATGCTCACAGAGAAACAAAAATCCAATTCCTTCTGGAGCCCACTGGGAAAGCCGATCTCATGCATCAGTGAACTAGAGTTCATATGAGACCTAGCCAGTAATTTCTGTTATCTTTTACATCTTCCCTATAATGTCAGTCGGCAAGATTAATCTTCTCTTTCAATCTGCTTCCTCGACTCAATGCAAGGAATCAGATTTATTGATGTGATCTATCCATTAGTGAACCAGGCAGAGCTCTCTAATGTCAGGTGGCAGGTGAGGGTCATGGTCCCACTCAGTCCAGCATGAATAGGGTCTGTCAGCAGAGAGAGAGCACACCACTCCGTAGATGCAGTGCAATGGTTGATTGGGATCTCAGCCCCCTGTTTTTCCGCAGTTAATGGTTTTCTTCTGATTCTGACAGTTAATGTATCTGGTAGGGGTTTTGTACACAAACCCAAAAGCATGATAACCCATTCCCAGGAGGGAAAAATTCAGCTGGTTTGCATTAAGGAAAGTCGAGGAGAGAGAGAAATAAAAAAACTTAAACGAGGGAATTTGGAGCAAACTAAAATAGTTGTAGCTAGAGATATCCATCCCCTCTTGAAGTTAACTTTTTTAAGATTAATTGATTTCTTTGTCTGGAAATGGCAAAGAAAATGCTAGGTCTTCACACAGAGATAGGCACACACTGTCTCTGCATATGTCAGTAACAACATATGTGAGGTAGAGAATGAAAACTCCCAAACCTCAGAAGTCTATTCTGACTTTCCTCTGGCCCTTTGAACCATCAGAAAAATAAAAAGATAAAGCTGCAGCTCTCATGATGCTGCCAAACTGTTGTAGAAGGTGCCATTGCACTTTTGAAAAGCAGAATTACTGGCTGCTGACGGCTCCAGATAGGTGCATTATGAATTGGGACCATTTTTGGACAAAGTCCGGTATTTTATTTTTACTTTAGTTGAGCAGTCATCACAGCTGTATTCATTACAAAACAGAGTAATTACAGGGTTTATTCCCAGAAATTCAGTAATACCATTATATTAAACATCAAAACCAAGTCATTAGGAGTACTGTCATATTCTGAGCAGAGAAGTCATGTCTCCTGAAGTATTGGTCCCGAGTGGTAAATATGTCACCAAAACATAAATTCACTAAAATTTACATTTCTCTCAATTTGCATTCACTCAAATTGGATTCGATGGATGTTTTTGCTGCCTCTTGAGGCTTAGGAGAATATGATTGATGTGTTCCTAATTCCGGATGTCTGAGGTGTACGTATTACCACGTTGTGCCTTGGAAGATCTTAGCAGAATGGGTAAGACCATTTACCTGGGCTTGTTTACAAATGTCTTAATTCATATAATGTCCGCAGATGCAAAACTCCTTAGAGGCAAATAGGTAATCTTTAATAGAGGTAGATACTGGCAGATTTGAATTGGGTTTGGGGGAAAGATTAACCTATACTCCACAACATAAAAATCGGTGTGCTCATTTCATAAAGTATTTAACCTGTGGTTACGGAGGACAGAATAGTATTGCCTTGGCAGGAAGCGTCAAGTAAAGTATGATCTTTTGATCCAGCAGTGGTCCCCTGTGCTGGTAATTACTATTATGTCCAGGGTTTTTCCTCAAGTTGCAAGAAGAACAGGTGAGTCAAATATAACAGATTAGTGGATTTGTTACTTACATTAAAGAAATATTTAGATACTTACAGATATACTTAAATATTTGGGGGTCTTCTGGTACCTAACAGTAAAAGAAACGTACAAAAAATGTTAGGGATATTTTTCCTTTCCTCCTCCACCTGTCCTGAAGTCACTTTCTGTTCTGTCATCTTCTAAAAGTCAGTTTTCTTACCTGTTGTTTCAGTGCAGAATGTATCTCAAAACAGCTGTCCTCAACTACACAGTTGCCTTTGCCTAACCCATAAAGAGGCTAAATTTTGCTTTTTTTCATTTAGGCAATTACTTTTTAATGGTTTTATAGGTTTTACCCTAAAAATAAAGAGAATCAAACGTATTATACAAATTTTGTCTTTCTGTACTGTGGGGCAAACAGTACATAGTCATTTTACAAGAACAAGGGAACAGTCGGTTGAAATACAGAGAAGAAAATACATTTTGACTCAATGGATGCTTAGCCTACAGAAAAAACCACCACAAGACATCAGTGAGAACGTGAGTTTTGGACTATTTAGAGAAAGTGAGCTGTTAGTGAATAAGTAGAGGGGAAGGCATTCATCCCTTCCCTTGGCACTGGCCACTTTCGGACAGGGTATTGGTCCTGGTGATCTGCAGCAATTCCTGTTTCTGCTCATCTGGTTACAGTTACAGGTTTAACACACGTAACTGTTCTCTGTCGAATAAGATTATCCTCCTTCTCCACAGTTTTTTAGAATATTTAACTTGCTCATTGTACTGTGTATGCTTGCGGGAACCCTACCCCTTATACTGATTTTTTTAGACAGAGACCTCCTTCAAAAGTCCAGGTCAGAGATAATTTCTAGCAGTGAATGCCTTTTGTAGTGCAGTCTTCTGAGTGTTCTAGCTGTTCTTCCTTAGTGGTCTTGTGATAGTGGTCTGTAATGATCTGAAGAGACAGATATCATTAACGCCGTCATGGAAATGACCAAACAGACTGTATTTAGGACAGCATAGGAGACAGTACTGCAAGAAAACCTGTACTGCAATAGCACTATGACATTTGTCACAGTGAAATCTCTCTATTCAGAAACATGACCAAACTAATAGATTTATTCTGCCCCAGATTCTTCAGGTGCTGGTAAGTATACAACAATACACAAGGTTCAAAGAGTTGGGAAGGAGGGAGGGATTTCGATTTTTTTAAGCACATATATTCAAAAAGCAGTTTTGTTCTGGATCAGTGGTATTATAGCTGTCAAGGTGAGGAGCGTTTGGGTGTTGTATATGCGTAAGGCCTAGCAATACTGATCTTCATTCTGTGGCAGCAGGCATCATCTAAATAATATCGCACAAAATAACAACAGCTGCCTTTAAATCTCTCTGGCCAGGTGATAAAATATGATGCATATCCTGACGTAATTAAGAGAGTTCAATAGAATTTGGCTGGGCCTTATTCACAATTCCATATTTAGTACAAATTCTGTAAAAGTCCTGTGTGACTTTTAATACGTTGTGACGTGTTTACCATGGGCTTCAGCACTCTATTGATGTGGTTGTGCTGTATGAAACGCTTTGAAACAGAACTAAAATGTGGCCAAGAAAGTTGTTGGAAATTATATAGGCTTTTTCACATGTCTTCCAAGTATATTGAAAGCATTCTTATATGATGCCCAGAACCAGAGAAATCATAGCTACAGATCACAGTGAATATTTTGCAAGGTGAAGCAATTTCAGCATAAGCAAAAAAAAAATAAAAAATAGAAGTCATATGTCTAATGTAAAAATTATATTAGGAATATTAAAATTATGCAGTAAATCTATATAAATTGAGACCAATCTATTTAAAAGTAATGTGGAATACTTGTTTTTTCTTGGTGATAGTTTATTTGTATAAAATTGATGCTTCTGGCAGCCTGGAGTTTAGAGCCTTCCAGATGCATTCATTGATGCATAGTAACCCTTTTCTTCTAACTGTGGTCAAAAGTTTTTGTCACAGATCCTTTCATAAAGGAAATTATTCTAAGTCATATTTCTGTTGCTGGACACCTGGCTATCTTATGTCAGAAGTATTTGGGCTTATGGTTTGAGCCTTACTGTGCTTATATGTTTTGATAATCTATCTCAGTTTCTCTAAAGACAACAGATTTCAGTTAACTTGAATCATTCTGCCCAACTCATGGATTTTTTATCACTTTTTTCCTGTCCCGCTTTCCCATTTACTGAATTTAGTAGTGGGTACTTCAATTTAATTTTCCATAGAAGCACAGAGAAAACTTTACTTGATGTGAATCCTTCCCCCTAACTTGAGGAGGAAGAAAACCGCCTGCATGTCAGCACGTGCACACCAGCACTTGGTGCTCAGAGAGTACAGAGTTAAATTAAAAGCATTATTTTACTTTCAATCATATGCTTCTGTTTTCTGACCTAATGTCTTTGAGGTTTTTGATGCTTTATTTCTGTCTTTTAAGGATGAAAGCCTAAGTAAAATGCCTACCATTTGTGAAATAAGGAGACTTCACAACTGTCTTTGCATCCAAGGATTAGTTTGTGACATAACTTTGTGTTTAGCTCCCAGTCTATAGTTTAGATTTGTTACGTGCTAAATTCTTCCCCCCTAAAATGTTAAGATTAGCTGCATTTTATAATAGAAACACATATTGAATGAGCAGACAAATATATACTGAATAAACATAAAAGTAGAAAATTATTTGGTTTGAAAAGCGAATGAAGTTATTTAATAAAAATAGTGCTAGCTTGCCTTATAACATATTAGCATGATTCACTGGATTTTTGTACTCTGAAGCTTAATAAAATATTTGAAGTGCTGCTTACACGAAGATTTAGTAAGTGCTGGTTAGATGATCAATTTTGAATGGAAGATACGCTATTGCAGATGCTATAAGCTCCCTATGAGATGAAACATAGCGTAATTGCCAGTAAGTCAGTGCCTGGTCAAGTAGTGCAAACATTTTAGGCTTTAAAAATTAGCCATTTAAGTTCCATGGTTTGAAAAGACAAGGTAGATGGAGATAGATATATATAATTAAAATCATTTGTGGATGGATTATATTTCAAGAGCATAAGAATTTCAGTATATCTGGAAGCAGCCAGGGTTTGGTGTCAGGTACCATATCCTTCTGAGTGTCTCATGGGAACACTTTGGCATAGCTCAGTGATACAGACAAGATGTGCAAGTCTGATAGTCTTACATTTTAAATACTTATCACTCAAAGTTAATGTAGCAGGAGAGTCACTGACAACTTTGTTACTAACTCCACTCATTAGAAATAGAGATCCCAGAAATTTTCTTAAACCACAGGCTGGGTTTTCTGTAATTTTTTTTTATCTTGGTGTTCTCCAGCTAGCCAGTACTCTGGCGTTGTATTCATGGAGTCAAAGCAAAGGAAGAAAAGCTTGAGGTGAGCAGTCATGCTTTGTGCTGCCTGGGACTACACACTGCTGAATTCCCACAGCGTTCTCCTGGAGAAACTGGCTGCTCATGGCCTGGACGGGTGAACTCTACACTGGGTAAAAAGCTGGCTGGACGGCCGGGCCCAGTGACTGGTAGTAACTGGAGTTACATGCAGCTGGTGGCCGGTCACAAGTGGTGTCCCCCAGGGCTCCGTATTGGGCCCACTCCTGTTCAAGATCGTTATCGATGATCTGGATGAGGGGATCGAGTGCACCCTCAGTAAGGTCGCAGCCAACACCGAGCTGGGGGGGAGTGTTGATCTCTTGAGGATATAAAAGCTCTGCAGAGGGATCTGGACAGGCTGGACCGATGGGCCGAGGCCACTTGTATGAGGTTGAACACGGGTCAGTGCCGGGTCCTGCCCGTGGGTGACACCAGCCCCCCGCAGCGCTACAGGCTGGGGGAGAGCGGCTGGGAAGGGCCTGGGGGAAAGGGCCTGGGGCGCTGGTCAGCAGCCGGCTGGGCATGAGCCAGCAGTGTGCCCGGGTGGCCAAGGCGGCCAACAGCATCCTGGCTTGTGTCAGAAATACTGATGTGGCCAGCAGGACTAGGGAAGTGATTGTCCCCCTGGACTCGGTACTGGCGAGGCCCCATGTTGAATCCTGTGGTCGGTTTTGGGCCCCTCCCTACCAGGAGGACATTGAGGTGCTGGAGCAAGTCCAAAGACGGACACCGAAGCTGGTGAGGGGTCTAGAGGACAAGTTGTATGAGGAGCGCCTGAGGGAACTGGGGTTGTTGAGCCTGGAGAGAAGGGGCTCAGGGGAGACCTCATCACTCCCTGCAGCAAGGAGGTTGTAGCGAGGTGGGTGCTGGTCTCTGCTCCCAAGTAACAAGCGATAGGACAAGAGGAAATGGCCTCCGGCTGTGCGGGGGAGCTTTAGCTTGGCTATTAGGGAGGAAATTCTTCACCGAAAGGGCTGTCTAGCATTGGAACAGGCTGCCCAGGGAAGTGGTGGAGTCACCGTCCCTGGAGGTATTTAAAAGGTGTGTCGATGTGGTGGTTAGGGACATGGTTTAGTGGTGGACATGGTAGTGTTAGGTTAACAGTTGGACTTGATGATCTTAAATATCTTTTCCAACCTAAATGATTCTGTGTTTCGCATATGAAAGTTACAATTTCCTTTCATTGCCTAGATGCCTGAGGTGAACTGCTAGAGCTGTGACAGTTCACACCACCACGGATATGCAGCCATCTCCTGAGTTTATCTATGGGATTAGCTCCTCAAAGGCTTTGAGAATGTGGATTACATTCTCTAGTAGGCTGTGCTGTACTAAAGCCAATGTCTCAGCTCTCACTTTCTCAGAGAAAAAAAAAAAGGGGGGAGAAAGATCAGAGGCTGACAGTTTCATTGTATTATTTTGTTAAAGCTTGACGTATATGGAGTTCCATTCAAGTTTCCATTTTTAGTCTGTTGGGCTTTTACAGCAAGAGCAGGAGGATGTGAAAATTGTAGGTCGGTCAGGCAGCTTCTTACTTTTAACATGGAAGCTGATGTTTGAGAGGAGTATTATAATATCTATTGTATGGCTTTCCTTCAATCCCCCAAAACTACACGTTGCACATAGAGGAAAACAGCTGTCTTTGTGTTTGGCATTTTCTTGAGATTTGTGTAGAGATTGTTTGTGGGATACTCTGTGATTCTGTGATACCTGGAGGACATAGCATTTACCATACGTAACCAGAAATGGAAGAGCAGTAAAGGTCGAGTGGATAAGACACTTTACCAGGACTTAATGAATCTACATGCTTCTGTGAGTCTGTAAAATCAAAGTAATGGTTTTGTAAGGTGTAAAACATCTTTTATATAGGACTAGTTATTATTTTGGTGTTTGCTACATGGGAAATGGCACAGCTTTTAATGAAATACCTTCTTAGAGAGGATTTAAACCACCAGGGCTTTGTCTTTTGAAATTGTTGGTAATCCTCTGAGCTCAGAAGCTAAGAAAAATTGGGATGTGCTATTGTGCAGCAGTAGATCTAGCACATACCCTTCCGTTGTTACTGCCAGCAAGTTGAATATTGTTCAGAATGAAGTAACCTGTGTAGCATGTTTCATGGGACCATGTTTGTAATGCAAATATTTTCAAGGAGAGGGCTTATGCCAAGATGTTCTAGTTCATCTGTTAACCTCCCATAGCAAAATCACCTGCAAATAACAAACCTTGTTTATCAACTGCTGGTATTTTTCTCAGACTGCAGTGGGGCAACTTCATTTCTAGTGTCTCTACAGTGCATTTCTGACAAAGCTGCTATACCTGTGTAGGTTGGTCCATTACTATGCAAGGATCCAAGCGTGGATCCTGAAGGATGAAAGTCCCATCGGCCAAGAAGGAGTCCACAGTGCCACATGGTATAACTGGAGGGCTTTCTTCTCCACAGCTAGCTCATTTGGGGCCAGATCCTCTGACCCATACTGTGTAGGTGACCTGCAGTAGGCAAACACAGTGTAAGCATGCACTCAGCTTCAGGAGGACCTGGGTATCAGCAATTCATGAGTGTCTCTTACCTATTAAAAAATGCAAACACCTCTCTAGTTCTGTTCAGCTGTTAGTGTGCTTGGGAAGTTCAAAATTCTCCACAGTGTGCTTTCTTACCATTTTTAGCTATAATGTATTCATTTTGCAAAATCTAATTAGGTAAGGCCAAGCCTTACACTACAGATTTGCCAACATAGCAAATTGGTGGAAAAAACCCTGCTGCAAAGAACTTTGTTTGGCTGAGGTTTTATTGTTTGTGGAGTTGTATACGTGCGTCAGGAGAAAAACTCCAGGTAGTATCTGCTATGCTTAGAGGCTCTTCCAAAATAATTACACCTGCATGAACTAAAATTAAAGGGTTCTACTGCATGTAGGCTCAGGGAGTAATACTTCTTTTAGAAATTTAAATTGGAAAAAAAATTAAGTTTACTGGTAACTCACAGAGTGTGTCTTAACTTCGGCTTTGCTTTTCATTTCTCTTGCTGGCAGTGGTTCTTTTAAGCACTTACTAAATACATTTCTTTAGAGTCCTTCCTGGGCTGTGACTAGCTGCTGTATCCATAGTACGGTCTTGTTATGGTAAGATTACATGCAAGGAGATATGGCTTAGAGAACTGAGTATTTAGGACACAAAAAAAATAATCTGTTAACTGACTAATTCTGGCAAAGTTGCCAAAAGTTTGTATCTGAGAGATTGCTGTTTTCTTTGTACTTAACCCAGGAGGGCTGTGATAAGTAGTGTGGGCTATAGTCAGATTGCTTATTGACTTTTTAATGGAGTTCCCTGTAGTCTGTAGCAAAAGCCAAGAAAAATAAACAGCAGCAGAAAGCCTGTCCCAACTTGTTGGATAAACTATGAGAGACCTCCTCCCTAACGTACTGTGTTTTGGGTAGTTTTGTTTCCTGTCTGGAAACCAGTGTATTACTACGTTTGGGGGGGTTCAGTCTTTTCTTAAAGGGAAAGTGTCTTTTATGTCCGAGTGTTACAACAAGTATTGATTCCGTGACCCTTTGTCGATTGGATGTTGTTAGCTATTTGAAAAATAAGCAACGTTAAACAAAAGAGGTATGACTGCCTGTGCTCCAGCTTTATTTACTTTCATACTTTACCATACACTCTTTCTTCCACAGGCATTTCCTATTCAAAACAGGAACGGGGACCACACCGCTGTTCAGTACTGCAACGCCAGGGTACACAATGGCATCCGGCTCCGTTTATTCCCCTCCTACTCGGCCACTACCTAGGAACACTCTATCCAGAAGTGCTTTTAAATTCAAGAAGTCTTCGAAGTACTGTAGCTGGAAATGCACTGCGCTCTGTGCTGTAGGGGTCTCAGTGCTGCTGGCAATACTGCTGTCCTACTTTATAGGTGAGTCCCATTTTTTGTAATTGTCACCGTGAACAGGGATGTCTGATGGATTGTATATGGACTGTGACACACTGACTTTTAACTAGCCAACTTTTTGGTAACAGGAAAAACCACAACAGTTATTTAAAGAGAAGTCCCAATTGTTTTGAGGAAATAGAAAGTTTGAGTATTTTGCAAGCATTCTACAGCATGATGGTGGGTGAATTAATTAATTCAAAGCAGTATTTGAACTGCAATTAAGCTATGTGGTGTCTAGTTCTTATAAAAGTATGTGCAAAATATAGGCTTTAAAAATTTTGTAACGTGACTATAACTTGCAGCTTATCCATGGAACTCTTTTCCTCTCATTTTGCATGAAATACAACTAATGCAGCATTTAGGAATGTGAACTATCACTTATTTCATCATTACATACACATATGTTTGTGTACAGAGGTAGAGCAGAAGTCTAATACATGCTTTTGATTGCAAGATAGGGAAAACAATTGTCCAAAAGGACAGAGACGTCTTCCTGTCCTGCGGGTTGTTTATTTCTAATTATGCTCTCTTTTCTTTATTTGTTTGTTAAATTCCATTTCCCAATTTTTATTTTAGAGGATTTCCTTTATTTCTTCATCTCTGTAATTATTTAATGTCGTAACTGTTCGCTATGTATATTCTATAATTTGAGGTTTAGGCTGTTAACTGGGGGCAGTGCTTATCTGTAAGAAAAATAACATTGACTTTAATGAGGGAACAGAACAGGCTGGTTTTGTGCTAGTAATTTCTTCTGTGGCTTTGTCCAGATTACAAATTTTTTCACCTCTGAGTCCATAAATGATCTTCAAAGACTTTCTTTTAACTGATTAGTTAATTAGAAGTTTAAGTCACCACAGTTAGGGAAATACAAGTGTAAGGGTCTGGGGTTTGGTATTGGTTGCACTTAGATACAGAGTCTTAAGAAGTCAAGGAAAGAAAACAGAAAGAGGACAGTCAATCTCTCCTTTCCTCCCTCTTTTTGAAATCAGTGCAAATTAGTAATAAAGCCTAGAAGACCTTATGATCCTTAAATCTTCATTGCCTTTGTTGAAACGGACTTGCTTCGTTTCAATCCGAGGCGCACCATAAGCTATATAAAGCCTTTGAAGTAGTTCTTCCTGAGCTGAAGCTCCTGTGAACAATGCAAGAAACCGGGTTGCTGAGTAGCTGGAGAAATTCTGCTTTGCCCCAGCAAAACCAAGCCCCCTGAGCACCTTTTCCACTTCAGCTGCCAGCCCCGAAGAGCAAAAGGCACGTATGCGAACACAGGGCTTGCCGCTGCCGTCCAGCCCCTTGCAGTCACTGGCTCTGTACTAAAGTTCTGTGAACGTGCGCAGGACTATAAAGGTGTGGTTTAGAGTTAAGCTTTGACAACACTACATCTTTTTTAAAGTGGAGTGGAAATAATCCCATCTATAAAGCATATTAATTGCACTCGGTCTCCATAATATTGCCTTATAACTCATCAGAAGCAAACATCTGCTACTAAATAAATACATAAATACAAAAGAAGAATTCAGTGTGAAGTATCACTGTCAAGAACCGGGAAAAGCAGCCAGACGGTAAAATATTGAAGACCTGATTCTGAGCTGAGCTCTACACTTTGCTAGCCCCAAAGAGTGAGATTATTTATGAATCTGAGGGGCACAGGAAGATGGCTGTACCGGATTATTTCTCCCACAGGCACATTAAGAAATGTAAGCATGTCTAATGCGCCTCTATTCCTGTATTTGGGAAAAAGAGACGAGCTTTCCAGTGAGTGAGAGCTTTCAGCTCCACACATCATTTATTCACATAACCTGTAAAAAAACCCCGAATATAGCTGTACAACATTTCATTTCATGGGCGCATGCCAGCTCACATCCTTGCTGAAATAATGCACAAGGGCCTGCCTCTGCCCATAGTCAATAGGGAGCTCTTTGCCTACTGGTGATATTACACACAGTTCAGCTAACTCAGCAATCTAAATGTAAAATCCAGCACTCAGGGACACTCTCTAGAGAACTTAAGGTCCATAAAACCATGAATGGATTACACTCATTCATATATGTGGTTTTGCCATCTCCACAGATGTAGTATCAGAATTACTCTCCATTTAATAGGCTGTCCAAGTATAAATCGGTGGAAATCATTAATGTAAGATGGAAACGGTCCTTCACCTTGGTTAACTGTTTCATAACATAGGTGTGAAAAGGGAAATGACTGAGTAAGAAATGGGTCATAATATAAAAAGTTGGGAAGGACTGTGGTATTGTGGGACCTCTAGCATCTTGTGACATGGCTCTAATACAGTGGTCTGGCTTGTCTGCTGAGGTTTACAGCATCTGAGGTGGCATGTCACGTTCATAAAGGCAGTTTGAGACATGTTTTGAACTTCATAGAGAGACATTGCCACAAGCGTGGAAGTGCTACAGCCCTTGCTGCAAAATATGCCAGTATACATTGATAAGGAGCATAGTGTGGCTGATGTCCGCTGTGTGACTGTGGCGGCTGCGGACTGAAGAACTAGTAAGACTGCTTACCCAGTGAGCGGTGGTGTAACCAGCTCTTGTCAGAAAAGCAGAGAGATGAATGTGTCGTGCCCAGGCCTATTTTAGTTGCAGTGGATATGGGGTAGAGACAGTGACTTCGGATCCCACTGCCTCTTCTCAGGCGACATAAGGCAGAAGAGACAGTTTGCTAGACTCCATGTCTGCCTTTGCAGAACTACTCAGCCAATTACTGCTCTGTCAATTAGCCTAACCAGGGGAAGGAGCTACATCAAGAGTCTGGTCTGTCTTGCACTTCTTCCATCACTGACAGGAAAGACTCCTACATTTACGGAGTCTTCAAAGAGGAGGTGAGAGCAGAGGGTGTAAGCATGGGCAGAAAGCAAACACTGTATTGGGGCAGAAAGCAAACACTGTATTGTAAGGCCACTTAATGCAGTCTTGGGTTTCAGAAGGAATTGAAAATGTTATTTCAGCCTAAAGGAAAGTGCGTCTCACTTCCAGCCTCCCCACATGTTCTTGCTTTTCTAGTCCTCGTGGTCTCTCTCAGCCATTTTGCAACGTACAAAATGTTTAAGTTCACCATTCCTGCCAATGAGACCTGCTAATTTTTAGAGGAAAATAGGAGCTGGGAAAATACTGATCCTTTGTCTAGAAGCTTCATCTGCAATTAAATGGTTGAGAAACAAGGAGTTAAGCAACAGGAACATGCAAGTGCTGAACCGAAAGATAGTACAGCAACATACAGGAAAGTGGAGATCTCATCTAGAGTAAAGGATTCAAAGAAGAGCTCCCTGAAATAGTGGGTTAGAAAGATGGGGAATAAAGAATATAAACTGCCTCGTTTTGGGATCAGGAGTACGCTGGAATTTCTTCAAGCTGCTCATTTGCTTAACTGCTATCCATAATCAGATTTTCAACCAAGGAAGAAAATGGCCATTTTTTTTTTTCCAGCGTGAAAATTTTAGAATCTTTTTCCCTGTTTGGAAGACTAGGAAGAGCAGTATTAAATTTAAGCCATGAAAGAGTAAGAAACGTGCAGTTGCCTTAGTTTGACCTCTTTCTAAATACATTAATAGTTTTACCCAAACTTGGTACAGGAAGCCTGTGTGAGAGCCAGAAATGGAGTCCAGCTTTACAGTGTTCAAGACAAAACAAAACTGTCCTCCTCTCCCCATGGCTTACTGCCTCATTCACCATCCGTCATTTGCAACGAATGAATGAAAGTTCTGTAGAACAACTAGGTCAAACATGGGCATCAAATCAACGTTTCATATGTCACCTCCATTCTTCAGTTCTGCCATTTGGGATCTGCTCTGTCCACTCTTGGTTTTATTAAGGGAGGGTCAGTTGTTCTTGGGTGTGGTTTTCTTCTAACAGAAAAAATCCACTGTGCAATTTTAGAGTACTACGTCAGTCAGGAGTTGTTTCCAATATGGTGTTGTGTAGCACAGACTCTGACCAGCTATGTTAACAGACTGATAGGTACTATACCAATTATTTCTTCTTTAGTGTGGATTCAACAACTGGACGAAATTAATGAAAATCTGGGGACATCAGGCCCCTCTCTCGTCCCCAAGAATTGCTCTGGCAACTGATTCTCCATTGCCAATGGCACTATCTTGACATGGTCTAAGTCAATACAAGAAGTGAGTGAGTGCCGTTTTCACTGTGCATGCAACCAGGGGCGAGCAGTTTTCCTCAGTCAGTGTTAGAATTACACAGTACCAGAATCATTCAATTACGCTTGAAGAGTTTTACACTGAAAGATTGCATGCATCCGTCATGAATGGTGTCTTATGTCTACTAAATAGGTTTCTGTGAACATAAAACAGTCTTCAAATACACAGGGAGACCTGACCTATTTAGTCGGGCCTCTGCTGTCCTGACTTCTTCACAACAATCTGTTGTACTTTCAAGTCTGTTGAGCATTTCACCCTCTGTGTACCTTGGAATTGATCATTTTATTAACCTTAGCTCTGCAGCCAATGGTCAGGACAAGAATATACAGCAGCTAGCTATTCTTTGTGATAAAGCAAATATTTAAGTATCAGTGATAACAGAAGGGCATCTCTTCTATAGAGGGGGAAAAAAAGGATAAATGAGTTTTGTTTAATTAAAAAGGCTACAGGACTATTTTTGTCACTACTGCTTGCTGTGAACAGTTAAGCAAATCTAATTTGGACAGAAAAGAAAGCTAAGATTTAGACTTAACTGGAACATCTTTTGGGAAAACATGTACTTTAATTTATGTTTCGTTCCGTGAGAAACAGTAGAAAAACGGCAGTTCTGCTATGACACGGAGATGACCATACAGTCATAACACAAATTGCAAATGAAATGTGAATGGAAAAGAGATACCAGACTTGAAAGCCATTTTTTATAATTACAGATAGTTCGTATTTTCCACATTTGTATAAAAATAGGTACATTGTACTTATTCTGTGGTTATAATACTGTGCATTCATGCTTTTCGTCCATCTAGAAACATTAATGTTTTATCATCATCTCAAGCTATTTAAACTAAACTGAAAATTTATATGCTAATAGATTTCTAATAATGGACAGCTATCTTCAGAGTTATCTCAAAAACCTACTGAGAGTAGCAGAGCAACTTAAAATAAGAGGTTTTAAGGCAGAAAGAGAAGGAGGTGGCCAGGAAAAATAGCAAACAAGTTTCATCATTAGAGCAGACTTGACACGGAGGGGTACAGGGTGTGAAAATTATAACTGAGGGTCAATTAACTATCCTGCAGGTGAGCTTTAAGTAATCCTTAAAAATTAGAAAACTGTCTGTTTCTGCAGATTGAGGTTAACTTTGCATGTCTCCAGTGTGTTCCCAAGTTTCTTGTCTGTGGTTCTCCCATATTACTCAGGATTTAGTGTGATAGCTGCTGGCATTCATGTCTCTTCCCAGATTGCAGAGGACCAGATGCCTTTTTCTGTTCTCAGTGGCAGAAGTCATAGTAGGGCAGAACCACGCTCCCCAAAACTAATGGACTTACAACCGTGACAATTGTAGAACTGAATTTTTGTGACTAAAGCAATGACTCCATATACCTGTAATCAAAAGGAATCTATTTTATTTTATCAATAAAGAACAATACAATATTTCTTTTTTATTGCAATGCCAAGTTAACATTATTCTGCTGTTTGTAAAGCTCAATTACTGCCAGGAATGAAGAAAACAACTTAATTAATAATGCCATTTAAATGGAATTTTTATTGCAATACCCAGCATAGGTATTGTAATTAACAGGCATGAGGGAGAATGTAGTTAAGTTGCCATTAATCACCTTTACTTTTCATTATGTGTTTATAGAAACTGTTTTTCTCTTTGACCTGCATTTAATTTTGAGTATTGTAATGCTGTTGTCACTGAGAGTTTCATCAAGAACTTTTGTTTTTCCGCATTCTTTCCCCACATCCATCTGCCTCCCCAGGTTGTGCTGGGACCTTAGCTATGACTGGAGCTTCACTGAGGCGTATGGATTGGAAATATGTTCCCTGTCTGCAGATATGTGGCAGATTTTTACAGTTTGCCAGATTTATGCTCTCACCTCATTCCTCTTTCAATCAAATTAGAGGTATTGAGGTAGACTAATACATTTATATATCTGATTCGGGGCAGGGGGGGTAATAAGAAATATTTTGGTTTTCCTCTTGGTTTGTTGACATCATTTGAAGAAAGTGCTCTGAGATTTTACAGTTTACCAAGTCCACATATCACAGTGTATTCCAACTACCATCCAAAAATCTACAGCAGGGAAACTTGTTTTTACAAACTTTTCTGAGAAAGCACATCACCTATCAAAGAATGGGTTCTTAGCGTTGTCTGCACCAAGCACTTAGGAGAACTACATCAACATCTTGTGGTTTTGCTCAGTGAGTGCCTATCTCTGGAGCTGTGAAGGCAGCCAGCGTCTCCAGCACTACAGAGAGTACATTAAAAAGTTGTAGAAAACTCTCATTTTAAGTGTCCATGGGGCTTTTAGGGAAAGCTCCGTGTGTCTCTGGTGCATTTGGAGACAGAAGCAGTGTCACTGTCAGTTCACTGTCATCCTTCCTTTTCCCAAATTAAACGTTTCCCTTATCAGTTCAGGCTTGATGGCGATTGGAAGTGGCTGCCTCTCAAAGCAAGCAGCTGTGGATTAGGTACATAGTCATGTCTTACTTCTGTCTAGAATGCATGTTTCCAGATCCAAATGTCATGGGCATCCAGAAGCTCGCTGCCGCTGATGATGACAGTGCCATGTGTGGGGCTCTGCTTCGGCAGCATGCGTGGCTTTTGCTCCACACCTGTCAAAATCTGCTTGCCTGTGGTTTTAGACATCAGTGCCACATCTTGCTTTTCTCTGACTGAAGGTCAGGTATGTGGTCTAACTACAAAGTAGGACCAAAGGGTGTGTAGTCTCTTCAGTTGGGCCTTCAGTGTGTGCTCATATAACGGTGAATGCAGTACAGCACAATTATTTAGCAGGTGGAAACCACCTCCTGGAATTTCTAAAGGGTTTTAACATCCTGAATGGACCTTAGGAAAGTCCTTGGATTCTGAAGTAGCAATGTCCTAGTTCCATCTCGATACTTCACAGTCATTAAAAACAGAACTATAGAAGCCAGATAATTGGTACTTGTAGGCCATGCCTTTATAATATCTGTTCAGGCAACTCCTTTCAGTCATTTCTGACACGTGCTTTGTAAATGAAAGTATTCAGATACACGTGTGACTGTCCACACTGGTTTTATGCTTAAACCTGAAGCTTAATATTACAGCTAGTACTTCCATGACTTTCTGCATTGCAGGGATTTTCAGCTATGACTAACATGAGATAAATTTATTTTCCTTGGTATCCCATAGCTATGACTTCTAGACGTCTGTATGAGTTTCTTACAATGTTTATACAGCATTGCTGATGAGGTCATTGTGCCTTCTTAGTGTGGAAATACTTTGTAAGCAAGAATGTAATTTCTTTTCTTCACCACATTCTTTCTTTCAAAACTGGGAGACGGAGAGAGAATGACTAGTCAGAAAATGAAGCTGTTATGCTTCACCAGCTTATTGGGCTGAACTGGGCTGAAAGCGTTTCTAACATCTTTCGTTGAAATAGTACAGAATCTAAACGTGTTGAACATCTGTGTTGTGAAGCCTGAACATTAAACATACTTTCTTTTCTCGTGCAAGAATACCATTGTGAGTAACGCCTTTGGTTGATGTTTTTTTGAACAAAGGTCTTGTTACTGTGTTTCAGACTCAGTGCGAAGCATAATATAATATTTACTCTTTCAGGAGTGCACAGTATTAGTACTTGATTGGTGTTGTGGATGTCACATGCTATTATTGTTAGTGGCACTGAGAGTAGAACATTCATTGAGAAAGATAATCCTCGCACAGAAGGATGTAGGAACATGTAATTGGCAGTCAGGAGGTTAAAAGAAACTTGACAAGATTTCAAGGGATTAAAAAAGTTAATCTGTCAAGGAGCATACCCACCTCTGCTCTGAAAAAGGCTTGTATTCTAATTAAGATATATCAGAAGGGTTTTGGCAATAGTCTTGTCACCCTTCCACTTTTGCCCAGTGGAGCAAATTGAAACTCAGTAATCCTGGCAATATAACAGGTGTAGTAATAAACTGCAAGATGACATGGTGTCATTTTCCATAGGTCCCACACTGTGTGATTCTGCCATCATACTGTGATGCAATATGATGGTTTATGAAGATCCAACTGGTGGTCTCAGAAATACTGGTATCTTTTGCAAGCACGTTATGTAGAGAAGTGGGCCCTTCTGCACTACTGTATCTTCTGGCAGACTCTGAAATAGTAGCAATGTTTCAGTCTAATGAGAAATGAAGTTAAATTACATCAGCTACTTATTTTCAATAAATAGCAAGCTTAGAGATGTAGCTCCTATTTTATCAATGCAGGTAAACATGTATGTTTTAGTAGTATGTAAGCATATGTGATACTTCAAACGCGTGCCTATGTTTAAGAGATTTTGCAAAGCAGAGATGAAATTACACAGGTGATTACTCAAGTTGTTGTGGACATAGGTTTACAGTCTTCTCTTCTTTGCTGGTAGCTTCCGTTATTTTCTAGCTCGTGTCTGTGAAGAAAGAAGGCAGCCCTTAGAGACGTGCTGTCTGCTGTGATGTGCGTATTATAATACATGTATCAAAACCGGTAGTTTTGTGTATGCTTTGCATCTTTTATAAAGTGCATCCTTTCTGTAAATTGCAATCTTTTCTCAGATCTTTTTCTATTAAGAGAAATGCTTGGTCTCTTTTTGAATGCTTTAAAATACGCTGTTAAAAATGTCTGATTTAGATGAGATTTTGGTAAACCTCTCTACACAAGCACTTTAGAATAAAAAGGTCAAGTACATGTATCCAAACTTGCTTTGAGCAATATCATTTGATGTTACATTTATGACTGCGATCGCAAGAACACATGGATTTTATATAGGTGTAATTACCCTACTGCATTGATTAATTATGGATGAAAGCTAGGTGTCCTCTGAAGTAGACAAGAATCTTTAAACATGAGATCCTTCATTTTCACATTGATGCCATTTCAGACAACTTCATTCACGAAATGATAAAAAAATGCTGTCTCTTAGAAGTCATCACCTATAACAATATTTGTAGTTCTATAATCCAGGAAAAACAAACGTGCTACAACTGTGTAGATGATGTGGACGTTTGCATTTGAAATGTTTAATTTTCCTCAATAATAAAACCATTCAAACAAAACTAGAGTGGTTTTGCCAACATTTGATGAAATAGGATTACACAAAGGCATCTCTTTTAATAACTCTATAGAAGGAGTAATATGGGAGAGGGTTAGGTATTGCAAATAAATACCAGCCATTTGGAAAATTAGCTAGCTCTAGAAGCCTAACAGGTATGTTCTCTGTGGTTTTTATTCAAAAATACTTCCAAGTTACTACAGGAAGAGTAGTATTTTTATTTCAGTCATACTCAGCGAAAACTAACAGCCAGCTGCATAAACACCCTTTGCTAACCTGTGATTTACATGAGTTTCACAAGGTGTGAAACAACAACAGGGTACAATAAATTTATCTTCACTTGCAAAAGCTGAAAACTCATCTGTTGTTTTATTGTCTTTCATCTTTGAAATGTCAAGTTTCACACTAGTTTTTATTGAGGCATTTTTGTTGGACAGTGGGTCCTCATTTGACTCACTCCAAATCTTTTCACACTGCCAAGGAATAGTCCTTTATGTTTTCAACTTACTTGCCAAGTTTTTTGTTCCCAGCAGCTTCTTTTCTGCCTCTCTCCTGTTAGTAATCTCAAGCAGAGGTAATGATATTGAGGTATGTTTGAAAAGGAGAGATACTATCCTTGTTATTTCAGTTCAACCGGAATCAAAAGTAGAGGATAATTTTAAAACATGTCCTTATTACTGATCCAATATCTTTTCACACAGTAAAAGGAGTAATTGGTTTTTTACACCAATTTTATAAGTAACTGCTACTTTAGAGCTAAGACTGTCTATTCTTAGTATCACCTGTAAGATTTTCTAGTTCAGTGTCGTGGCTGATTTTATTGTAAGGGGGGAAAAAACATCAATGTGAAACTGTAATCCTAACTTTTTTTCAAAGGCTTACCTAACTCTTTAAAAATACAGAGTGGCTTGCAAACTTGCTTGCAAGCAACAGATCACTGGTCTTACAAACTATTAACAGTAAAGTTGTCTTTAGGGTATAGGTTCCTTTCATAACTCATATATGATAAATTATTTGTTTGGTTTGTTTTTTATTTTCGTGTACCTACAGTATATCTTTACTCACAAGAATAGTTTCATAAAAGCCATGTCTCACTTCAGTGAGGCCTCTAGAGGAACATGATGTTTTATTCCAATGCACATAAAGTGCATTAATGACTATATAATAAAGGATGCTTCATCTAGTAGCCAGTACCCTCTTGTGTGCCTCACTTGTGTGCCCACACACACAGCTGCTTAGGCAGTCGTGATTCCTGCTATAGTGAGAAACTGTGTTGCTGTGAGGAACTGAGCTAAAATAGAGGGTGCGGGAGAGGTTTCAGTAGGGGGTAACTGCAGTCACTGAGCTGATTTAAACCTTGGTTTTTTGAACCAAGAATCTGCACAAGATTGCTTTTGCAGATACCTAATAGCTGACAAGTGTATATTGGAATTGTTGAGGTAAGGTAGAGTTGTGTAAAAAAGCCTCTTTGATGGTGAACTCGCTGTGTCCGTTGTATTTTTAAATATGGATATTCTGGTTTTAAATACAGATTGACGTGGAAATTCTTTGGGTTTGCAAGGTGATCTGCATGTTGTGGTTTGTTTATGCATCCACATAATTGCACAGTTCAGGTAGGTGAGTGGTAATTATCATGGATAGATCTAAATCACCATGAAGAAGTTTCGTAAAGAGGTTATAGGTTATTTTCTCTTGGCCCCAATCACGTCCCATTGATCTACAAGTGGACTGCTGTAATCATGATATCATGAAGCCTAACAAACAGTAAAGGATTAGAAAACGTATATATTGACTTGCACGTTCAATCAACTTGTATGTGATCTCAGCAGGAAATTCAAAACAAAAGCTAATTTATGGAAAAATATGTAGTTCTAATCACAGTTTAGCTCCATGGGGTTCCAAATAACACACTACAATCTCTACATGCAGATGCTTTCATCTTACATTCCAGATTTGGTGACATTCCAAAAGTTCTTATCAAACCTTATTATCATCTTTTATTAAAGCTTATTACATTTCTCCTTATTGCATGTTTGCTGTAATATTCTGTCATTCTTAATATGGAATAAAAAAGCTTTGATCTTTTTTCAGCCAGTCATGAGATGGAAATACGCAACACAAGTATTTCACTATATACTATAAAATCCCAGCTTGGTGTGTCCTTTGAACATCACATTAATTGGCCCCTGTTTCTTTTTCCTTTGGTTCTTAAATCTTTTCATCAAACTGCACTTCTCCATGCCATCAACATGCAAATAGGTTATGCATGATCATATAGTGCCATTTCATTATTATTATATCCCTCAAGAGATTTGTGAGCTTTTGTTGGGTTTGGGGTTTTTATTTGTAATGAATAAGGCTTTTGAACTGTAAAAATGGTTGGACCCGTTCATTGATGCCCTTGCCTAAGAAAGATGTTTCCAATGAATTTTGAGACATTACATCGCCATTGCTTTTTTTAACGCTCCCGTTTTATGAAGGCTGAGATCTAAAGGATGTCGCCCTGAGCAAGACTTCTGTTGGAGTTGTAGAAAAAAACCTAAAATAGATAAGCATAAACCTGAGTCTCAGCTGTTTTCCAGAAGGCGAGTTTAAGGGAGGAGAGGGAAGGAGTTAAAGATTGAGAAGGAAGAGAGTAAAGAAATGCCCGAAGGAATACAGAGAAGTAATTATCCTGCAGTCTCAACCCAGTCTCGAAAAGCGTAAATCAGGGAATTTTTTTTCTCCCCCACAGTAGTTGACAGCAAAATCATTGATTTTGACTTTATTAGATAGAAACCCAAAATTTATGGAATGTTTTTCATGTCTTCGTATGAACTAAAAGAGACAAAACATCCCTTGTCTCAAAGGAGTCAGCAATCTAATATGCACTTCCCCAGAATTTCTGTACCTGTAATGATTTTTCACCATCTTGTTAACTGTGAACAACATTTTCTGAAAGAAAAAAAGCTATGTTCAGGAGAAAGCCCAGGATAATACTAAAGACTGTTCAGGTAATACTGAAGACTGTTATACAAGGGGAATGTTGGATGATCATCAAAATAAATGGACAAATCTGAAACAAGACATAACAGATACATCTTATTTAAATAAGAGGCTAGTGAATAATGATCTTTGTTTCTGTTTTAAGAAATCTGGATTCTCCCTTAAGCTTTGAATGTGTCTCACATAATGGTGTTGACAGAATCAGACCGTTGTTATATAAAAGTCCCTGCCTTGACAACTAAAATGATGTATCTAGCAATACAAGTTTTCAGAGGAATAAACGTTCCATTTTTGGGTGACTGTAGTAAAAATAGTAACACTGAGACTACCACATACCTTTCTTACAGTTCAAATGCAGCATAATTTAAAATGGCTTATAATCATCTTTGGTTAGTGGTCAAAGAAAGTAAATTTAGCCATAGTGGATAGCTGATATATCTTTGTTGCTGTATTTTTCTAGGCAATTTTTTGTGATGTGTTTTGCAAATTCTTTCTTAAAGGGTTCCAAGTGAAAATGAAGGCTAGAGTATAAAGGTTGGATGTTTTTGCAGGTGAAACAGTAAAATCAATGGACCCATTCAGCAGTTCAGGCTAAAAGAAAAGAGACCATACTTTTTCAGTTACTGTATCGATCTGGATAGGTATCGCTAAATTTTTCATATAATGCTATACTGAAATGTCTTACATTCAGCATACAGGTCCAGAAACTTTTATATGATGCTCCTGGTGGCTAACATTTTGAAGGTGCTCAAAAGCATGTGCTTTAAAATTATTTTAAATTTAGAATTAACAGGCTTTTTGTTGGTTTGAGAAAAACAGTAATAAAGAACTTGTCTTTGTAACTTTTAATTCACTTTATTTAAAATTTTAATTAACTGTTTTTAATTCACTATTTGATCTGCAGCAACATCCAAGGCATCCTATTATCTTAGAAAAAAGCAAATGAATGCAAATCACTGACAGTTGATTTGCACATCTTCTGGTCCACTCCAGGTCCTTCAGAATAAAATAGGTTTAGATTCTAATTATAGCTGCAAGAAAAATATACGGGAGATAATTTTGAAAACCACTTCAATGTTCAAATACTTCATTTGAAAATGTATTGCCAACAGGGAGATGAACTAGAAGATAATCCTTCAACAAGATTGAGCAATAATTGCAATTTGCTTAGTTTAAATTATAATCTTTTTGCATTGCTTTAAATATAAATTATATTCACTTTTCCTTATGTGCTAGTGTGCATATATATTATTCTATTAATTCAAGGGAAGCAATTTTGTAAATCGTGGTTTGAAAGCACCAGCACCCAAAAATATGTAGTAGTAACAGTCCTGGAAGGTGAGTTCAATATTTTAGCAAGAAGCTCCTCTTCAAGCACAGCTTCCTAAATAAGACTTGATTACCATACTTTGTAAAACACACGGGGGAAAGGAAGGAGGGTCGCCAACATCATTCGGTTCCTTTTGCCAACTCTCCCCACAGTGTCGATTTCTTTATGTTTATAGAGTGTATACCATAGGGCTTATCTCCAGAGGTCTTGGGGAGATGCTTGCTGCTTAGAGGTAGCCAGTGTTTCTTCTTTCCGCTGTCTAGTGTTAATTTTTGATCTGTCGTTATTCTGAGATGAGCTGGAGGAAACACTGGAAGTCCATTTCCCAATTCAGGCAACCCTGTTTCTGCTTCTTTCTACTTCAGAGAATCCTCCTATCTGTAAATTCTTGTTCCCCAGAAATGCACTGTGTGACCTGCAGAATTTCGCTGCAAAAAAAAAAAAACAAGTTTACAACATTCAGAATGGAAGCTATGGAATTACTGGCACTTCTGACCAGTACGTCATAGACTTCAGACTCAAACTTTGGTCACCTCTCCAGTTACCGTAGGGCTAATTCCATGAATAAAGCCTCCGCTTATAGGCATTATGGTTTTGCTTGCTCCTCCTTATCACCTGCCTCTTAAATACTTTCACTTGCACAGCTCATAGGGTGTTTGCTGTGCCCTTTGTTTTCCATATGAGGCTATTTGTCGCTTACAGTACTTCAAGAAAAGATGTGGTTGGTCCTGGTGAGTTACAATAAAGACGCCCTCTAATTTTGACCAGAATAATAAAGAAGTTTCTCTGGTTTTTACTGCATATTACTACTCTTTCTTACAAAGAAAAAAATACTCTTTCTTTCAGATAGCAGTTATAGATCCCACCCAGCACTGTGTGTATATTCACACCTGTGTCCAAACTTTGTTTTCTGTTCAGAGCTATGTCCTGGATACTGGAGGATGTTAACACCTGTGTAATTTATTTATCAACTAGCTGTCCCTATCCTCTTACCATTTAAGTGTATGAGGAGGGGGGGGGGGAATCAGACAAGCCCAGATTTTGCTAAATGGAGGTAGAGCTACATAAATTGCTTTTCTGTTACAGTTCTTTTTTGTGCCTCTTTGCAGAGAGCGAGCTTTGGGCTAGCAAGCAAGGCAAAAGGAAAGCACTTCCCAGTCGAATGCAGCAGCAGGTAGTTGTCAGCTCTCACAGTCCTAGTCCTGCCACATAGTTACATAAAATTATCCCTCTGTCTTACTACCTGCTAATAAAGGGACTGATTTCTTTTGGGCTTGCTGAAGGAAATCTCAAGGAGAGTTTTGAAGTGATAATACAGTGTGGTTTGCTCAACAAGAAGTTCCTTGTAAAGAGAATGCATAAAGCATAGCAATACTAGGTTGCAAGACAAATGGGCTGGTAACATGAGAAGAATGAAAGGGCCTGATAGCAGCAACTTCTTCCCGAAGCAGATTATTGTAAAATGGTTTACACAGTGTAAACTAGTCATAATAGTCTTTCCAAATATTTGCTGTGAAATGTATTCTTAGTTGCTATTTTAATTCTTAAGTGGAAATGAAGGCCTTGTAGACAGATTACAAGCCAAAATACCTAGACCTCAATTACACAGTGAAAGGTGAGATCAACCAAGCTTGAAAAAGCAGTTTAAGGTGGTTCAGAAACCCTTCAGTGAACTGTGTGGTGAGAGATGGTAGGATTACCTGATAGCTTGTAACAAATGATGGCTTTTTTGTGTTCACATCAGTGCTACCGTGGGTATAAATGCACTCCTTTAATCTGAGCCCTGAATCTTTTTAATATCCCAGTCCATTTGGTGTGTTCTACTTTGCAGAAATACAAAGCGGAGGTAAAAGCCCAACTGTTGGTTTAGTCACTGCTTGTATGTTTGGGATTTGTCCTGTAGAATTCAGCTATACTGACCAGCACCACCCAGACACTGGTGCTGCGCTCATGCCAAAAGCAGCGCAGATTCTTGAGGACTTTATCCTCTCTGATGCCTCTCCTTCCCACTCTGTTAGAGGGAATGGAGTCCTCACAATTTCAACTATCACTGCACCCTAAAGGCTGGCCATAATGCCGATAATTTGTCCAGCAGATGTACAGATGCCGTCTTAAACACCTCTGTCAGTCCCAAAGTAAAATGCTATCATAACTGCAGCAGGTGAAGATCTGTTGGTAGCTAGAGATTCCTTTGCAGAATAGAGATGGGGACTGAAACAGCAGAATAGGCAGAGACCATTGTCTGTTTCTCTGCGTGAAGTCGTTCTGTTCGTGATGGGAGCAATCATCCCAGTCTTGATACAAGTATAAGGAAGCTTTCATTAAGGTTTGTGGGCACGTTTGGAATTGTGACAACCCATCTTTTCTCCTGTTCCCTGAGGGTTCATCCATGCTTGCAGCCATGGGTTGTTTGGATGGAGTTGTTGTGGTCTATAACCACAGCCATCAAAAGCTGCGTGCTTTCTGGTTAGAGGCATCTGGCATTCTCAGGCAAGTCCTTCCTGCCATCAAAGACGTGCCAGTACTAGAAGTTGTTCCAGCGTTAACAACCTCATAGATTTGGCAGACTCAGAACTAGTTACTCTAGGAAGGGTCTCTTCCCTTCATTGTCAGTGTCTAACACCAAATAAATGCCAAATTGAATGGCAATAAACCAGACCTGACGGGCAATATCTAATACAAAAATCAAGACCTGCTTTACATTAGATTTGGGACTAAAAATAGCAGCTGGGAATAGAAAAATATATTTTGCTTTATATGGTTTTGCTTTAATTTTGCTTCATATATCAAATTCTTTATAGAAAGAAGCAAACCTATCATTTCTCTGAACATAATAGAAACAGAAAAGGGGATTGAACTCTGACATCCCCGTCCCAAAGGTGGGAGGAAGTGTTCATTCTTCTCTAGACCCAAGGAAATCAAACAAACAAACAAAACCCTGCAGTCTGCCTGCATCATTGCCCCTCTGGAAATTCAGAACTAGTTCATAACATCTGACCTGAAGGTCTCAGACCCCCTGCCGTGGTGTGTTCTCGGTGTGCCGTTACCAGTACCAGGTGCTGCATATCAGACTCATGGGGGCATGGAGAATTTTCAGCAGGTGCCTCACTGTCCGCTGATAAGGGCTTGAAGTCTGCTTTTATATAGATGGCTGGCTGAGATAAGACCAATCTTAATCAACAAAATAGTACCTGAATTTGTCTTAACGAGTCAATTTACCCATGTTCTTAACGTTCCCCATCTCTAAAGAAATTGTCTCATATTTCAATCCTGTAGCAAGAAGCCTAATTCTTTCATGTTGTTCTCATACGTTTATACCGAAAGGACAATTCTCTAAATTCCATAGTGCTGTCTCAGAGAGATTACATAGTCGAATTATTTAGTGTGTTATTACACACTGGAAGTTTTTGGTTGCCATTGGAGTTGTCAAGCAACATTTCTGGTCTGCTTCAAAAGCATTCCAGTATTCACAATCTGTGAAACAGCTGCATGTATCCATCTGTTCATTTTTATTAGACGTTGTTTACTGAACTTGATGCTAGTTCAGTGTCAAAGTTGAGAGAGCAGTAGTATTTTTGAGGGATACAACTATTACCAGCTTTGACAGTGAACTACAGTGGGACTCAAATCAGTACAAACACAAAGAAAAGGTAATTGTCACTTACCTTGTAGTAACTATGGTTCTTTGAAATGTAATCAATATACATCCCACAGTCCTTACCTCTGAAGACTTCAAATTCCAACTGTTTTGAATTATGAAGGAATGGCTAGAAGGTCATGTCACTGCTTCCCCTTCTGATCTCCCAGTGGAGCGTGAAGAGGCACAGGGCATGTACATAGCACTAGCAGACAGAGCTGTTAATGATGTTCTAAGCTCGTGTGTTTGGAAGGAATATACTTCTGGAGTTACAAAATTAATGTCACTTTCTTTTTTTTCCTCCTGAAGAGTATTAAAAGTGATAAGAAGCCAGCAAAGTTAGGAGAGGTGATTTAGACCTCCAGACTGAAGACAAGAAATGTACTGGATTGGAATCATGAAATATTTAGCTATTTTCAGTCTTTCATTGCTGCCAGTGGAGTGGACTAGAATAACAGATAGTAAGAGTTTGACCCTAGGGATTTTGATGAAATATGTTAAAAAAGATATAATCATCAGATGATTAATACATAAATAAGAATTTCAGCTGAGGTAGGGCCAAAATAATAATGGCTAATTCTAGTGATGTGCCAAAAATGGTGGTGGTCGGATTTACGGTTTAACAAGAGATGAGAGGGGGGGAAAAGAAATAAGGTTTTAGGGTCAAGGAATGTTCTACATTATCAGGCTTTGACAGGCAATTTAAGGTCTGGGAAAGAAGAGTAATAGTGGAGTCAGAGACTTGGAACAAAGATAATATGTCATCTATAGTGAGGATTTCAGTCTTTGAAGCATTCAGTGATAGGTCTTCGGTTGCATTCTGGTTCTTTGTTTTGTTGAGGGTAAAGGGGAGAGTTTAAGTCAAAGACCTGGCAGAGAAAGCCTTAATTCTGCATTGTTTGCTGTCTGCCTGACTAAACTTCCACTGATGCCTGTTTGTCTTAAGTAAGGGCTGCCACAGTCATAGAATCATTTGAAAGATCAGAGATGAAACCAAAAGGGATGAAGAATTGTTTGTCATT
The DNA here is from genome assembly GCF_023634155.1 of Falco peregrinus. NCBI lineage: Eukaryota > Metazoa > Chordata > Aves > Falconiformes > Falconidae > Falco > Falco peregrinus. Next base: position 3,826,875 of record NC_073722.1, read on the forward strand.
TGGGTAGAAGGAATGAATAAATTGGTAACATTGATTATAGCAGTAATCTGTTTCAGAGACAGAATTAGCAACAAGATAGAATGAATTATCTTCCTTCTGTTTTGCACTAATAGTTAAATGCATTATTACAGGGTTTTTTCTAGTGTATTTTTATTCCCCAGTAGCACTGAAAGACTGCTTTAGCTTTGGAGATAACTGCTGTAGTGAAATGAGCAAACCCATGTTACACCAAACTAGAGCAATTACGGTAAAATTAATTTTGTGGTATCATAGAGTCATTGGAAGAGAAGGAAATACACCACAGATAGCAAGAAACTGCGTAAGTTATGTGTGTCATAGCACAGCATTAAGGTGACTTTTTTTCCTCCATATTTTTGCTCTAAAAGTTCAAACAGGGGGTTCGTTCATTCATTTCTGGTGATAGCAAGGTTCCTTACGTCGTTCTCCCTAACACCTTCGAAGGTTGACCCTGTCTTTTCATACTTAGCTTAGCTGAACTTGGAACATGGTATCACCTTTCTCGTAAACGTGCTTGCGCAGGATGCAGTGGTTCAGAAACAGAGCTTGTGCATTGTCAGTATCAGAGCAGGGTGCCCCAGCATCTCTAGCTCTGCTGATGGTCTTGGCCTTGTTCTGTAGGCTACCGTTGGGCATGGCCATGTAAAGGGAGGTTGTGCAGTGTGTTGGTGGCAGCATGGAAAGGAGTGTTCATGTCTTGGATCAGCCCTGCAATGCCCACAGCACCCTCCTTCCTCTCCTCTTGCATTGTTTCTTTTCTCTTTCTGGCTAACCAGCATAGATCCATCTGCTGGTGAAATCGTTTATTTTAATATGTCATTTAGGAGCTCATTTAAATGATTTGTCTCTTCAGAAGGACCAAGAATGAAAAAAAAGAGACAAGGGCATAATTACTGCCTATCCTTTTGAACATTGATTTGGGACCGGTAAAAGACTCAAAGTGAAACTGGTGAGCTTTCTGTCAACTCCGTTCACCGAAAGCACTGTATCATTAAAGGACAGTGGTAGTAATTGCTTAGTGCCATTGCTAAGTTGAACTATTAGTCTGTGAATGCTTGTTCCTGTAATTTAATTTTTTAATGTATGAGTTGCTATTCCACTGCAAAGCATGGAAAGCCATTATTTGTGCAATTTGTCATTGTGGTTAAGAGCATAAAATAACCTGTATCCTTTACCACCAGCAATGCATCTGTTTGGCCTCAACTGGCAGTTGCAGCAAACTGAAAATGATACATTTGAGAATGGAAAAGTGAATTCCGATACTGTGCCAACACATCCTGTAACAGTACCTGCCGGAGAAAACGGTAAGTGAAATAGGCACCAATTTCTCTCCTTCTGTAATGATGAATTCTGAATGAATCCTCCTCAGTAACGATTGTTGTGGAGTCCTCAGAGGTAGCAGGATGGTACTGAGGCTGGCTGGGACCATCCTGCCTGAGGGGCTGGGGTGGCTGTGGGAACGTACTGTGGGAATGGCCTCAATAAAGCCAGGAAGCCCCAGGTGACAGAACACACTCCTTCGTAAGGGAGACCCGATACCAAGATTCAGTCTTCGGGAGTCCCAGTGAGCTCTGGGTGCTTTTCAGGCAAAAGCCTTGTCTGTGGCCGGGGCGACATAATCTCCTTTTCTGAAGAGCTGGCACCAGAACAGGCACTTCAGGGAGGTTTTGCATATTTTCGAAGCTTCTCTCTTAGCTGTGTTTAGAAGCCAACTCATGATCAAGGAGCTTCCTATGGCATGATGACCTCACTGTGGAATGGCTTGTGGTTTTTTCTACAGATTATGATCTTTTTTGTTTTTAATTCCTCTCTGAAATTTAATAGGTCATGTATAATATGTTCATTTGTTTTCTGAAAGTCTGTAGCACGTAATGTTGACTCTGAATCATCCAACCAACATATTAGAGTAAAAAAACCCCACAAACAAAACAAAACAAAACTTTATTAATTTTGTTGTAGGAGTTTTTAAAATACAAACCACATAAAGGGATTATTTTTTATCGACCTTTTTCCATGTTGCCCTTTAAGATTCTCAAAACATTTAAGAGCCTGTGCACTTTTGGCTAACACAGGCTTTAAAATCAATAGGTTTTGAATGGAAAACTTGATTTAAATGGTAGATGAATGCGGTGTTTGCTTCATTACACAAAAATCCATTTTCCCTTTCACAAGGTAGAGCTGACCTCCTTACCACTGAGGAGGAGGAAGCCTCTGCCAGCAGCTGACATCTTGAAAATTTGTCAAGTTATCACAGCTCCAAGTTAGAGAAGAGATACAGCTCAGTTCTTTCTTCTTGTCATCTTTGTAAGCATATGAAACTTCTCCAACAGGACTTTTTTCATTTCCTTTAGCCTACTGCCTTTTCCTTGCACTTAGATATTCATTATCTCTTTCTGTGTTCTTAATTGTTTTGAATGAATAGCAGAAAGCTGCTGTATAGTTAATGAATATTGATGCTGCAGTGACAGCCCATCGTCCCACTGTTTTCTGCCCTCAGCAGCCAATATACTTTCTTCTATAGACACAAGCTTTTGTAAATATTTTATATTGTTTTTTCCCTTGGTAATTTTTAAATTTTTTTTTTACAAATTTAAACCCGTTATACTTCGCCACAAAAATTAAAGGAAATAGCAAGTATATCAAATTCCATTTTTCCTTCCTTATGACACTAAATGCTGTACAAGAGAACAGGGTTAATTTCATCCGCTGTTAAAATGCTGTCCTCTGCGGAATATGTTAAGTGGTGATTTATCAGCGTACATCAATACTAAACAACAGACAGACCAGAGAATATACATTTTAAACCACAAAAGGAAGGTTCATCAGATGGGAAAGTGTCATGACTAGATGTGAGTTTTAAGGAAGGGGGCCCTGGGCTATAATACTAGTTACTGAAAACTGTAAGGAAGAATCAATAATGCCTAGATTTGGGTACTTTTGACAGCTGAAAAACTTTCAGTACTGCCCCTTTTTAGCCCCCTGGTAATATCCTGATACTCTGATTTAGATGGGAGAAATTCCCAGTGTTGTATGGACCAGGCATTTTCATTGACTCTCTCTCATCTGAGCGGTATAATCTTGCGCCTGCTTCAGTCAGGAAATCATAGCCGTGCCCTGGACCGCAGGTATTCCTTCAGAGTTACGAGTAGAATTCATTCAGAAGTGCAGGTACTTTGTGTGATGATTAGCAAAGCTTCATCTTGAAAATGCATCCTTATGACCACTGAAGAGAATTCAGCTGTGGTTTACCTAGAAATAACTAGTCATAAATCAACAGTAAAAGCATGTTAAATCATCCTTAAATGCAAATCATTTGTTAAGTGAAGCTCAAATTTCTGAACAAGCTTTTTCCGGAGTGGTTTTTTTGTTTGTTTCTTTTGTGGATTTTTTTCCCCCTCCCCCAGTCTTTCTGTATGAACAGCAAACCGCTGGCAACATATCACCCATTATCTAGACAGGTGCAATTCAGGGCTGCATAAGGTGGCATAGGGACGTGTGTTCTCGATGGATATGATGAATTTTATAGGCCATTTCAGTTTAGGTTCTCCAAAGTCATTTGTAAGCCATGCTTAATTAAATACAAGCATCTACTTGAGGTGCATCAGCGCTTTATCTGTTTTTATAATTACATGATAGAAATGAAAGGTTAAAAAACAGAGCTTGTTTAACCAACGTGTTTTAGCACTTGGTTGCATATTACATGTTGCTGGCTTTATTTTATGTCATATAAAATCTGTGTGCAGTTCAGAAAGCCCTTATAAGAATATATGTTTAATTGCAGAGTTTTAAAAAATACAAGAGAGGAAAAAAGTGAATGGGGAAAGGGGCATTTCTTTTGGTTTACGTAGATGTACTTTTTGAGATTGTACTCATTTAAATATATTATGCTTGCTTTAACTGGTATGTTGAGCTTTTTTGTTTTGTTTACAGTACCATGTTAATTAAAGATACAGTAACTTCTTAATTAGATGTTACGTTGAGGCTTTTTTCTAAAAATACGTTTTTAAGAGGGTTTTTATTTCGTTTCTGGAAACCGTTGTTGCAGAAAGATATATAGCAGATGTCTCACAGGAAAAGATCGTGAATACAAAGTTATGCAATGGAATGGGAGAACACGCTATTGACTGTAAATCCAGCCTTGCAACCTAATATTCTAATTAGCACTGCCTTTGAAAGATGGAAAATGATACGTGTGACACTATGCAGCAATTGTTGTTGAGCATTTTTGTGGTTTGGTTGTGCATTCATTTTTATTCTGCATTACTGATAGTTATTCACAGTGTATCTTGTGGTTTCATCTATAGAATGTTTGCAAATAAGGGAAGGGAATTTGTCTTCATGTCGTTTTAGTGATACTTGTGAATTTTTCGCGTAGAATAAGTATTGCTTATTGCTTTCAATACTTCTTTAGCTCAGGATTTTGTCCACTCTAAACTCAGACAGTTGAAATACAATTAACCAATAACAAATATAACAAATATTTTATCTCTTAATTACCCATAATGCATTGGATTGTGGATATCACAAATGCATGATTGTATATATTAGATGGGAAGTGATACAGCAAAATCATGACTTTTGTAAATCAAATTATAGTGTATCTACCAATATAAGTACAAATCAAGATACAAATGTTATTTACCTATAAGTATTTATGTGTTATTTGTATTATTGTCTTTTGGGGAGGGTCTGTGAAAGAAGAAATTTTGGGGGTAGAGAAGAAGTATAGTGAAGGAGAATATATTCAAGAGGCTAGGTATTTTGAAGTTTTGTTTCTTCTTTGGACTATTAATGTCATTATGGAATTCTGTGAATGAATGTGACGTTTCATATTTTGATTTAAAGCTGTGTATAAGAACTGTTACTGCTTAGAAAGTGAAAAACAAATGATGACACTACTAAGATTTTTCGTACGCCTGTTGAGATAGCACAGAGAACAAAGAATAGTTAACACGCTATCATTAGAAGGGCAAACAGCTGGTGATAATTTTGAGAGAGGTGGTGTGGCAAAAGATAATTTTGAGAGAGGTGGTGGGCATATGGCTACAGGGTAAAACTACCTCTGTTTTGGCGAAGAAAATGGGAGTCCTTAGGATCATTATCAGCTAAGGATAAGTGTTGAAACCCAGTAACAGGCATTTCTGGCAAGCTGGTCAAAATGTTCTGTAAAGGCCACCTGCTCAGGCTGTCTAGTTCATCTTTTCCGTAATAAGTGGTAGTTGTTTCTCATTTCAAATGTAGAAATAGAGGAAGCTGCAGATCAATACTGCAAACAAGTGTTTATTGTTCAGTGATTACCAGTCATCACTGTGTGTATTTATACAACACAACGTGCTTAAATTTGAAGGAAGTGGTAAGAAACAAATGCTTAAATGAACAGAAATAGCGATTACAGATCCATCTTCTGGAATAACACATGAATATTGTGAAAGGTTAAGTCCAAAATTAGAAAAGCATCAGACTCATCCTGAAAAGTGTGAAAAAAATGGTGTCTCCAAGATCAGATATTTCACTGTCTCTTCTCAGCAGAACACTGATCAATATGATGATGCTGTGAGAGAGACATTTTCAGTGACTGCAACACCATTGTGGCACAGCTCTGATGATGACGCAAGCCCCCACTCAAGGCCTCTCAGTAGTGCTTCTGTGCCTGTTTAATTCAGCAGCAGTCTCTGTTCATCTCCGATGCACAAAAAGTGGCGCGGATCAATCAGTGACCTCACCTGGCATTTCAGATTTTAATCTGTTTTTTTAAGGTCTAAATGTTTGCAAAAAGGTTGTGTCACTTTGTTCCATCAAATGATGAATAATGTAGAATTTGAACATAATAGACAGGGCAGCGACAGAGCGTTGTCAGTTCTTCAGAACACTGGTACACAAACAAGGCAGCATCCCTTGAACATGCTTATCACTCTCAGATGGGTTTAGTTCTATCTTTATAATAGACTAGCTGCTGGAGAAAAAAAGTATAAATTGGTTTAAAACACAGCAGTCTGTAAGATTGTAACTACAGTTCCATTTTTCTTTATATTGCTTCACTCAAGGCTCACCTTGATGTGCCAGCTGCTTAAATGCAGCATACTCCAGAGTTGACATGTGTTGGTAAGCAAGTTCTTTGACAAATCTTTGCATCTTAGACTGGATTTGACAGCACTGATCCCATCAGATCAAAATAGGCTTTGACCGTGGTACCAGCTTCCAAGACTGCCTGTGTCTGGCTGCACAGCGTGGACTTAGTGCCTGAATATCAGATCTGAATCGTTGGCCTCAAGCAAACTTGACTCAGACTCATGTAAACCATCCCAGGTCTTAAAGCTGGGTGGTGAATGTTTGGGCAAAGCACTTCTTTAGTGCATCGGTCTTAGTAGTTCTGTCTCCCACCAATGTGGCAGGTAGAAGATGCTACCACAACTGAACCAGAAGTTGTTTGCTTACAAGCTTTGCGAAAGGTTTGTAATCTTTGCTGGATTTAGTGTGTGCCTGTGTGGTATAACCAGGGGCAGTGTGGAGGTCGCAGAGCTGTCACAGACCTGTGCTGTCCATAGCATCCAGCCCAGAGCCTTGCAGCGTCAGCAGCTTGCCCTAGAGCAGTTTTACTCTTTGATTTACGTGAAGGTGCTTCACTAGGATGGCCCAGAACCTTGCAGATTGAGTGGTACTGGCCTGTACTCCAGGTGCAGCACAGATTCAGTCTCTGGTGCCTGGAGTAACCCAGTTGAATAAAAGGTTTGTCGAGGGTATCTGAAGCGTATGACTTTATTTTCTTCTTTTTTAATGCCACAACCAGCAGTCCAGGTTTTTGGTGTTAGTATTTGACATGGTGTGTCTTTTGCATGTTAGCTGCTCTGCTTCTTCTGGGCATTTCCAAGCCATCATCACTGGCCTCTGATTACAAGACTAACTGGCAGTTAGACAAATGCTTTATAGAGAAAAGTCATTAATGCCCTTCCTTCAGTGCTGTGTTCTTATTCCTAGTAATTGGCCTGCAGGATAAAGACATATTGGTGATGCAGAAAATAGTGAAAGTACTAGACTTCGACATGCTATAATACATTTTATTCAGGAGACTGTGGATAAGGAGGTGGTAACGAGCTTGCAGCTGAGGCCAGGCAGTGCAGAGGATATAGGCATTATGGGGTGTGAAGGCATAAGGACATTGGCACAATGGAGCAGGAAACGTTGCCTTTTGAGGGGGGATGGGACAAAAATAAAAAATAGGAATCCAGAGCTGTAGATGTTGTTAGTATTGTGTAAATGCTCTGATGTTTTATGTCGGAAAGACTGTAGTAGTTCTCTTGACTGCTGATTATGCATCTATTGATAGATGAATATATATATATATATATATGAATATGCATCTATTACTCCTCAAATCTGTATGCTGCATTTACCTTTACCTTAATTTTTTTTAGTGTAAGACTTTATGCTGGAAAACCCCTGTTAAAATACCTGGTGAAAAAAATGAACAGTTTAATGTAGATCCTAATACAGTTTTCAGAATTTTAGGGCTTAGGGAAGTTACAGCGTTTTCACTTTGTAAGTATTTCTGCTATCTTTGCCTTTTTATTTCCAAATCAATAAATTCCCTGGGATCTTACATTCAGAAGGATTGTCAGGTAACATTTTAGGGGTGAATCTAAATATTTGATGGTTTATGTGAAGAATGATTGAAAGCAAGAAAGGAATACTGATTTTTGATCTCTTTTTATTCTAACCTGTCAGGAAAATTAGGGGGATTTGCACAAGAAAACAACACTATAGATTCTGGAGAACTTGATATAGGCCGAAGAGCAATACAAGAAGTTCCCCCTGGGATTTTTTGGAGATCACAACTCTTCATTGATCAGCCACAATTTCTAAAATTCAATATATCCCTTCAGAAAGATGCATTGATTGGAGTATATGGCCGAAAAGGCTTACCACCTTCACACACTCAGGTGAGAGCTGCTTGCATTAAAAGTAGGACATGTTATTGAAAACTATGAGCATGTATCTTTTTTATCTTCTTTCTTTCTCAGGATTGAATCCTTTTCCATTTTGCCGATTTTTATTTTTACCTTCTATACTTTATTGATCTCATGTGATGTCCAAAAGGTTTATAATATTGTAAGTGATGGGATCCAAGTTGGGGGTGGGTGGGGTTGTGGGGGGTGGGCAGGTATTTTTATTTATGAGCTGTTCTGTATGCTGTGAGCAATGATGATGCTTTACATATGGAGTGATTCATGCAGAATTTATAGGTGTGGGGGTTTTCTTCTGTGGTATATACACGTATCTTTAAAAACCCAAGCAAACCGAAACTGCATCTTATGGCCACACACGTCACCAAAAGCGCCTGGCAAACACCACGTTAGCCAAATTTCCAAGCAAGAAGCCAACAGTTTTTCAGTGATGTTTCAGTTTGTTCTAAAAGCAAATGCTACTGTACTTACAGCTTGGTGTCTCACTAAATAAATACGTAAAAGAAAAAAAATATAATACATGCCTATGGAGATACAGTGAACTGGGAATGTAGAAGTATCAGTCTTCACTAGACATCTAGTGTCTTGAAACTTTGTTCTTAAGTGCCCCAGAGGATTTATTCTGCTGCACTCCTTAGAAGGTTTGTTCATGCCTTTGGTTAGTAACAAGGAAACACCTTTTACTCATAGCTGTAGAAAAGCTGAAGTATAAAAGAATGAATAGTCTTCTGGATTAGCAGAGGAAAGGGAGAATCATTGTCCAAGACAGTACTTTAGAATCACTTGTATTCAGATTTTATTTTTAAGATGTAAGATGCCCCAAGTTTAAATCTCTTTCAGCTCAATATTTGTCCAAGTGCTGGCTCTGAACCATTTTTTCCACCTGAAATGGGAGTTGAGCTCATGCTCTTCGACCCCCATTCAGAGAATTCTGCAACGTCTCACTGATTTATTTTTTTTAAAGTGTATGGATTTGCCCCGGACACAACTCTTCAAGTGTGGCAACCTAATGGTATAATTGGAAGGAAGCGTGACGGGCTATGTCTTAAACAGTTGCAACAGCAAATCCATATATCAAATATTGTATTTTAATTCCACATTTTTTAGTTTTTATTTGCCTGCTACTGTACTGTTTAAATTTATTTTGTTTTTTTGTTCAAGGATAACTTCTAAAAGACCTAGAACATAGAAATAATGTTAATTATATTGCCTATCTAGCAGTCACAAACCAAAGAGGAAGAATTAGGGTCAGCAAAGGAGTTCCATGCAGCTAAAACCTTAAAACGTTACATTAGCTTTATTCTTTTAGTTTAGTTTCCATTAAACTACAAACAATTTACTGAACGCAGGAAATGCACTTATGTTTATTTAAAAATTTGATCCTCATAAAAATGATTAAATGGATTTTTTTCAGACCTCCACATATGAATACCCACCCTCAGGCTGACAACAAGCACAAGAAATTCTAGCTCAAAGAAAATTGATTCAGAAAGTTATCAGCCATTGGAAATAGACGTTTGGAATACAAATGCCATCTCAATGATAACAATAGTAACAGGAGCTAGGGGAATACGTGTGTGGCCAGAATGAATAGAACTGAAGAAGCTGATCTGGGCTGTGCATTTATATGAGAAGTTGTGCAAGTAGATGTATCTATGAAAAATGATCCTGACTTGATCCCTTATCCTTGCAAAAGATTGAAATACGGGGTGCCCTTTATTCAAAAACTCAGGAAAGGGAGATCACTAAATCTGTTTCCCCACCATCTGTGTTGCACAGCTCCTTTCCCTTTGGATTGTTATTGCCCAAGTGCTTATTCATGTTTAAGTGCGATACAACAGAAAGAATCATATGCTAATCCTGCTACTGTATCTTCTGTAGATTGGGTGACATCCTGGATATATTGTTCCCAGGATATAGGTCAAGCACTCTTGTCCTGGTTTTGCCTGGTATCTAATTAGCGTATTTTTTACAGACTGTTTGACTGACATTTGATACCTTGAAAAATCAGGCATGCTTACTTATCAGCATACCCTAGTGAACATCTAAGGGCTGCCGAAGGTTCCCAAAGGTGCAGGGTTATCAGAATGTTTATATGGCCTTGAATCCAATGGTGTCTAGTTTAGGTGCCTGAAATAAAGCATGTATGTAATCTCTTAAAAAAGCAGTTCCAGTGAGCAGTTGGGGTTTGTTGTTGGGGTTTTTTTTTGTTGCTATGCTCCTACACATGGGGGCAAAAATGGAGTAAGAGACCTCTCAACAGTTCAGGCCTTTCTGCAACAAAGTTCTAATCACAGGACTTCGATGAAGACACAACTGATACTTGGTAAAATATGTATTTTACCAAAGTAGCTTATCTAAACAAAATAAGGTATTTAGGCAAAAGGACATCTAATGAAACAGAACGTTCAGGGGTCTGCACACATAACATCTGTTTATTGCTTTCTTATTTCCCCTAACCCTTATGGCTTTTCCTGACAGAAATGCTGAACTGCAGGCCAGGCGTAGCTGTTAGGGGCAGACTAGCAGCTGATGCTGGGCTTTACTGCATCCTTCCATCAGACAAGGCAGCTTATTTGTGTAGCTCCAAGTGTCATGGGAGCATGTTAGAAAAACACATGAATGTCCATGCCAGGTCTGATCAAAGGCCCATCTAGCTCAGCATTCTCTCTGTGACGGTGGCCATTAGCAGTACATAGAGATTAATACAGCAGCATGACAGATTTGTAGTTACTCTTCCTACAACACACTCCTGACCTCCAGCATTTTAAGGCTGAAGGACATCCCGAGTCAAAGATGCTGTCTTTATTTTTTACAACCTTTGATAGATTCTTTTTTCCTGTGAATTTGCATCATCACCTTTGAACCTATGGAACCTTTTAGCATACGTGACATTTGCAGCAAGGAGTTTCATGGCTTAACTACACATCTTACACTATCCTCAGTGTGCTTTGAGGCAGCCTCCTGGAGGTTTTAGTTTGACACCCTGTTGGTAGAGTTTGGAAGAGGCAGTGGAGAGTTTCTCACCGATTTCTTCTCCCTGCCACCCTTGATTTATAGATCTTTAGTGTCCTCAACGAATTATATTTTTCCAGTCTGCTTTCTCATTCTTTGTATGAAAGCTGCTTCAACCCTTTGATCGTCCTTGTCCTTTTCTTAATGTTATCCACTGGGGAGATGGGGAAACCAGAAGAGCACAGAACATAGCAGATATGTAACTGTGATGGTTTCATATAATGCCTTAAGATGTCTGCTTGCTTGCTTTTTTGATTCGTAGAGCTGATGTTTCCATAGATCTGTCTACCATAGCTCCAAGATCTCATGCCAAAATGATAGAAGTTGGGTCAAAGCCCATCTCTGGATGTGTAAAGCAAGGGTTGTTTCATGAGGACTTTGAAAAGTTGGATCTCACCCATATATATCACTTCATGTCTGTGTCTTTTGAATGCCCTTATCTCCTAGTCACAGAGTGACAAGTGCTAATAACAAAATTTATGTAAATGAGCAACTGCTGCCTGTTCCTCAAACGGCAGTATTTGAATTTTTAGATCTTAACGTTAAGTAATAGAGAACTGATCACTACCTGCACTCTGCCAGCATTTGTAAAGTTTCCTTACCAGCTGTCCCCCTCCAATATCTTTGCTCGTGTGCCTGTGATACCCTACATGTGTGACCGCACACCAGTATCTTCTTTAGCTCCCTCCCTGCAGCTTCGGTGTTTCTATGAGTGTCACCATGTCACCTTTGGCTGTAATGCAAAACTTGCATATTACATTTGCCACCTCGTTTTCCACTTCTCTTACAGACTCTTTGCCACTTTACCCACCTCTTGTAATCCAGGTAAAACCGGACAGTGAGTAAGAGGAAACTAGCCTCTATCTTTCCGTAGCTGTACAACCTTAGATGCCAGTTATCCTACCGGTGCAAGGGACATAATGGAAGTACGATAGAAATGAACTTGGGAGAGATCTGAAGAAGACTTCTTGTTTATACCCTTGTCTTGGAGCAGCACCTGCATCTAAATCATTCTTATCAGTCGCTTAGCATTTAATCATAAAATAATAACAGAAGGCAGCAAATTTAACTCATGTTCTGTCCCACAATCCAAAATAATAGGGATACAGCATGTAAGAAGTGGTTTAATGTGTTGCAATCAGGACAGAATTTCGGTTGTGTTTCTGTATTCTCTTTAGGTACTGAAATCGGTCTCAAGCACAGCCACCACGTGTGCGTCACAGACTGATCTGAGATGCATAGTTCTCTCTTTCTGGGGAATCATAAATAAATCAACCAGAAATAATTGACGGTGGCTGTCCGTTCAAAACCCAATCAATGCAAACCTGAAAGTCTTTGTGACACTTTCTAGAAATGTCAGTTCCATTGCAGTCAGAGAATCAATATGTTTATTTAAAGAGGCTTTAAGAATAAAAAAAAAAAAAAAGGACTTTGGTTTAAAGCAAAGCTGAATGGAATGGTGGGGCAAATCAGCACTTTTAGACTCAATATAAATTAACTTATCCTCATAGAAGTAAAATAAAATTGGTGTGTGTCTGGCTTATGAAGACAATTGTTTTTCCAGTCTGTTTCTGTTATCTTGTCCTAAATATTAAAAAAAAAAAGCCTTTAAAAGGGTGAAGATCAGTTACTGGTTTTCACTGGGGGACAGAGTGAACAGTAAATTCCTGTCTGTATGGCTTTTAAAACGTAGTCTAAAATGGTGTTCTGATAACAGCTTATGTCCTTATTACATTACAAATACAAAATCATTAATTGTACCATGCTTATTAGCCGTTAGTCAATCAAGTGCTATAATCACTTGTTCCTGTATCAAAAATAGGTTTTACTCTGAAATTGTCCTCCTACAAAAAAGGATCCTCTGCAGTATACAAATTACAGGCTTGCTTCTAGTGTCCATAAAAGACTTGTTAAAACTCAGAACTCCCTGACCTTTCTCTTTTTTAAAATATTAGTGAAAAACGCAACCAGAAAGAAGTGTTCTTGAGTCAGGAGGGAGGAGAAAATTGTTTTTCTCCCTCGCACAAAATGAAGATAAATATTAATTCTCTAAAAGATGAGAATGTTGAATGATTTTGAATAATGGCTGCTCTCCCAAAACAGTTGCATACATTTTCATGCGGTACAGTACATACAGAGTCACAGCATACCAAGCAAGGTACCGGCTTCTGCACATCCTAACCGTATTATCTTCTATTCTGCTGGTTCAGACGTAGCTAGAAAAGTGTCTCAGGTGTTGATAGAAGCATATTAACTCTGCATTTCCTTCACATGCTGACTGGTAGGAAGATTATTCTGATGACTAGGGAGGAACATTCTTACAATAGCAGTGAATTTTGGCCTGCAATTTCAGGAAGAGAACATAAGTACTTAAACCCTTGTTCCAGGACAAAGGCTATCATGTTTTCCTTTGTCCTGGGAGCAGTTTCTGAAGGTCACAAGTCAGGGTGTAAACCCACTCATTCTCTGGTCCCAGTAACTGATGTTATCCTAGCTCAAGTGAATAAGTGGTTTCACATACTGGCCTTTCCTTTATGGGCTCTGGATGTAATTCCGTTTGAGAGAGATCTCTACCGTGTGGGAAGATTGAAGGTTTATGTCTTACTCTTCACTTCATACAATAAACGTGTCAGTAGAAGTGAACCTGTGAAAAGACTCTGCGGGAAAAGCAGAGACGCTCTACCACAAGCAAGAGCGCTCTTTAATTTTCCTGCCTCTTTAATTTTCCTGTATACTCATTGATTTTACATGATAAACGTGCAGAAGACATCTTTAAAGCCATGAGAGCAGACCCCCAGACAGTGTAAATCAGTGCCAGGCCCAGAGCAGATCAGCTCTCCAGGTGCTGTTAGCCCTAGTTAAGACCGACATGCATAAAACCTCGTGTTGTGAGTTTGCTGCTTGTGTCAGCTGAGATGCTGCTACATTTTTCCAGGCCCCACTGATGGTTCTTAACAATACAGTCTGTGCTGTCCATTGACCTGAGGTACCGTATGTTTGGTCAGTTTGTCATTTTCAACAGTTGCTATGTTTTATGCTTTCCATCTCCTCTTTTGGGCTTCTGTGATAGGAAGTAAAGCTCTTGCTCTCCTTTTCCAGAATCCCAAACTGTCCAAAAGGGGGATTGAGCAGTTTAATCCCTCATCTGAAACTAAAGGAAAAGCAGAGTAGAGTATTCATGTTGGGTATTATTATAAACTCATGTATATATAACTCTGAAAGTTAGTTGTCACCTGTGATTCAGGTGGCAGTTGTGCCTGCAGACTCATTTCAACTGACGTTTTCTGCCCCCAGTATACGTAATAGGTTCATTGGCCGCTTGTCCCCAAAAAAGCCACTCTAATAAGCACGAGGTCTAGTTGGAAATTTTGTTTGAAGTCTTAGCAAGGGGCGAAGAAATAAGCGAGTGTCGGTTTCAACTCTTGCTTCCCTGCTCCAAAAGGGAACTCTTGGTCAAAACACAAGCATATTGTCAAGGTGTTGTGGGGAAGCTGGAAGTGTGGTGGGTCATCCTGTGACTTGTCAAGCTCCTGTCTGTTCCTCCCTGCAGTATGACTTTGTGGAGCTCCTGGATGGCAGCCGGCTGATTGCGAGGGAGCAACGCAACCTACTGGAGTCAGAGCGAGCAGGGCGGCAGGCAAGGTCTGTCAGTCTCCACGAAGCAGGTTTTATCCAGTATTTGGATTCTGGCATCTGGCACCTGGCCTTTTATAATGATGGGAAAAATGCGGAGCAGGTGTCTTTTAATACCATAATTATAGGTAAGCATAATCTTCAAAGCTCTTACCAAATGCTAGACTCTGGTCAGGTTTTTTAGGAACAGAGAGATAGGTTTTTGTAGTTAAATGATCTGCCTTTTTTTCACAGGTTTTCCATTCATACTGTTTCTTTTGCTACTTAGAGTAAAATGCAGAATATGTATTTTAATTACTTGATCTAAGGCATAAGGAGTGTACCTTCTTGTAAAGCAGTGCTAGAAAGGAGGACGCTATTTTGAATATTTGTTAAATGGCACAGGCTGAATTTTAAGTGTGGAGCTCATATGGGTTTACCATTGTAAGTTTAGCTTTTTTGTTGGAATGCAATGTCCTGAGATACTAGAGGCATCAGCATCAGAAAATCACAGCTATTTGTGCTCTTCAAACAAACCAAATGTAAACACTTCTCTGGGAGCGAGAGCAGGCTGTCAGTTAGTAGTGGTTCAAATGATAGGTACTTCATGTGGTAGGCAGCTGTGAATTATCCTCCTTTTTTTCCCTGTAGAGTCTGTGGTGGAATGCCCCCGAAATTGCCATGGTAACGGCGAATGTGTTTCTGGATCCTGCCATTGTTTTCCTGGGTTTCTGGGTCCCGATTGTTCAAGAGGTAAATAAGCCCAGTGCTTTTTCTAGAGTCAGTTGAAGTGAGCAAGAAGACAGATACGTCAGCAAAGCAACTGGCGTGTGTCTTGCTGATTAAATGTTCTTTGCAAAGCGTTGGTGAAGAAGTTGGTTTTCATTGTACTGCCGTGTTTTATTTCACAGCAGCCTGCCCAGTGCTGTGTAGTGGCAATGGGCAGTACTCCAAAGGACGCTGCCTGTGTTACAGCGGCTGGAAGGGCACCGAGTGTGATGTGCCTGCAACTCAGTGCATCGATCCCCAGTGTGGGGGCCGGGGCATTTGCATCATGGGCTCTTGTGCCTGCAACTCTGGATATAAAGGAGAAAACTGTGAAGAAGGTAAATGAGTAAATATTTACCCCAGCACCCGCTGTTGTTGGTCAGGTTTCCAGCTGGCACATCCAGCTCTATTGATTTTGCAAGATCTAGGTCGTAGGCGCTAATGCTGTTTCTTGAAAAGTCATTTTAGAATACTAAAAATCAAGTTTGGGAATCACTAGTATCACTGAATTCTACAGAATTATTATACTTTTATTTATCCTCAAGTAATCAATGGGAAAATTCTTAATAGTGTGAGACATCTTTTTGCTTGCCAGTATATTTTTATTTATTTTTTTAGCTGAGGTCAGCTAAGAAGAAAGCTCACAAAAAATAGATGTCGGAATACAGGAAGACTTACTGAATTTTCACAGTATAGAATAAGTCGATCTGTTGTATTTGTTAATGATCTTTTCCACCAACCACATTGTAGAAAGTGCTGATTCAAATGCCTCAAAGTGAAAAATGATGCATCATTTTTGTATACCAGAGATGTGCTTAATAATACTCGTTCGGGTGTGCTGCAAAATGCAGTTCATTTTACATTCTATTTTTTTAGGGAGGAAAAAGTGCCATTTTCTTCCTCAATCAAATTGATTTTATTGATCTCCGTGTACAAAGTAATGCAATTAAGTCTCTGGAATTAAATTTTCAGGCCATTGACCCTACAAGTGTAACATTTTATTGAGTCAAATTGCTAAATTAAATCTCGTCATCTAAAGCACATTAAAGTGAATTAAGACAGATAGACAGTCTGCAACTCATTTCTGAAACAAGTTGAGGGTCCTGTACAGCTGTCAGAACTCTGTAGTGGTGGATCAGGTCAGTTGATGCAGAGTGCTGCAGGGAATCCAGCACTTGTTACACTGTGATTAGGCAGAACAGAAATCAGTTGCCCAAGACCCAAAGCCAATCTTGTTGTAATTTTGAAAAATTAGCAAACTTTGAAAGGTTCTCTGTTAACTCGGTGGTTACAGTGGCCTGTAAATGTCTTGGCGTCAGTTATGTGCACGCACAAATTTCACGATACCAGAAAGTGATGTGGAAGCGAGGTGTTTTTACAAAGAAAATTGCTGCAATGTGATTAATGATGATAAAGAGTGATTTACCTTGTAGCCGGGGAAGGGAGGCTGGCACCAAGGTGGCTTGGTCCACTCTGTCTTTTCCTTACTTGTTGCAGTAAAACACAGGTGAACTTCTCAGCCTCAGGCTGCTAACGTTTACTTTTAAGATGAGTGCAATGCTGCCTGTTTCACAGGGTCTTACAATGTGGATTAAGCCCCAAAGCGTCGTGAGCATCTAGGGGTTGATTACTGTTGTTAGGACTGACAAGCTGAAGCTGACCTTTCTCATCTCCCCGTAGCGGATTGCTTGGACCCAGCCTGCTCCAGCCACGGCATGTGCATCCACGGTGAGTGCCACTGCAACCCAGGCTGGGGTGGCAACAACTGTGAAATCCTGAAGACAATGTGCTCTGACCAGTGCTCTGGCCATGGCACCTACCTTCAAGAGAGTGGTACCTGCACCTGCGACCCCAACTGGACAGGTCCAGATTGCTCCAATGGTAAGGGTTAAAAGCACTCGCATTTTGTAAAATGATGGCATCTTGAATAGCAGCATTTTAGTGACATCATTGTGTTAGGACCTGACCTGCTGAGCTGATGGAAATCTTTGAGTTGACTTCGGCATGAACCGTGAATAGATTTCAAAGGTTCGAAATAATTGATGAATTTGAAGCATTTGAAAGTCAGTGTATTTGTTGGTATCTTCTAGCTGCCTTCACCTGATAACTTCAAGTACTTCACGTGCAAGTACAAAATGTTCTTAGTACGACAAATGGATCTAAGTATCATCTTACCTAATACATCTTATTTAGAAACTTAAAACTATGCTAGTGAAACTAGAGACAATCACATTTTTTAAATCTCTCCAGCTAATTGGAGGTATTTTTATTGAAAAACAGACAGTGTTCAAGTTTGAAGGCAAAGGAATGCAAGAGTGAATTCTAAACAGCTTTCGAGGAAGGGCGCAGGCTGCCAGAGTGGAAGGAGTTGGTAGGAGTGAAGAAGCAGAGGGATTTCTTGAAGTCAGAAACAGCTTATTAAAACTGTAATCTGAGCCTAGAAACAAAAGGAGGAAATGTCTGGAGGTACTGTCACAGAGAACAGAATCTAAATATTTCTGAAGTGTTACAGCAGTCTTTTGACAAATACGGGCTTTCAGCGTACTGGTAGTCACATATCAAAAGAGAAGTCATGGCTAACTGCAAGACATACATTTGTCTAAAACAGTTCATATAACAGCTCAGATGATTTTGTTAATGAAAACTGAACACATGGGCTAGCTGGGTCTATGCCAACTTATGAATAAATGTAACTTTTTCATGAGGAACCATCTTTTTAAAACAAATGTACTTCCAGACCAGGATCTGTGATAACTCCGTAATGGTTTATGCATATGAGAGTGATAGGATGGAGTTCCAAACATTCAAGAAAAAGTGACAGAGAGAAGGATATGCTGTCTTCTTTTAATTTGTTTAGAAGGAAAAAAGCCTTCTCTGAACATTTCTAGGACTAAAAATGGCTTTTTATGAGAGACCCTTTCTAGTTCTCAGGCAAAACATGACTCCCCTGTTTCTTGACGATACACTTATGCTCCATCTTTTACTTACGTTTCAAGGAACGATTTGTCATTAAGATAACATAAAATATTTCTGATCTCCTCAAATATTTCAAAAGTGTCAAACTCATAGAAGAGCTCTGTAAAAGTACTCATAGACTATTCGCTGAAGTTGTGCAAAATGACCTTCAGAGTGGTACGCTAAAAAAGTAAATCTTAGCCATAAACATTTTGTTACGCTGCTAGATGAAAAAAAAGAATTGTGTTATTTCCATCAGAGGGCTTTATAGGTTTGAAATCAGCAGAGCTTTCCTCTATCTTCATCAGCAGTTTGTCCGTTAATTAGCCCTTCAATTCCACTTCAATTAAATTAACTCTAATTAATAAATTCATTACAAAGATTGACGTACCTTGCTCAAAGCTAGTGTGCTAAAAGCTGATAAACACCTTCACCCTAATGAAAAATTGATTAGATTGAAGAGAAATAAACCTTTCTTACTTGGAGCTGCGTTGACATTTTGTGACTCTGAAGTTAATCAAACCATCTTGCATCTCTTAATCAAAAATTTAATTCAAGGTACATATAAAATGCTGTAGGGGGGGGGGGGGGGGGGGGGGGGAAAGGAGGGGGAAGTTACAGCTGTCTTTCTCCGTAAAAGTTTTGGACTGTTTCTTGTGGGAAATGTCACAGCTTTTTGATACCGTGTTTAATGTTCCACAGCACTTTGATACAGTGGGTTATTCTCTATGGGGAAGAAAAACACTGTCGAGTGGGAAACTGGAAACCTTTCTTGCGCTGAATGCTTCTCTCTTTTGCTCTTGAAAATAATTTCAGTCTTTTATTACTGAACTGTTTGTTGCCTTTTACAAGAAAAAAAAAACTAAATACAGTACTTTTATGAACTAGTACGTGGTTACAGCCAGCTGTATGCCAAGGAACTAAAGCAGCCCCTCAGGCTGTATCGCATCTCCTCTTGTTTTTCTGTTGTCTGCTTAGCAGAGGAAAAGTTTGCTGGAGTCTGACTAAATGAACCAAAACTGTAAATGCAAAATCTGGCAGTCTAAATTATCATCGTGTATTAGCTGAGACTTAACATGCGTTGTTTGGCCTCAGACTACCTTTGGCTGTTAACATATTTTTCAATTATTCTATCACTTATGAGATCCTGTTACTATATGTAAACGACAAGTTAAATTGCTGTATGTTGATGTATTTTTTTAACAATCTATTATTTAAACCAGACTGTTCGTAGCTGTCACTGATACAAATTTACTGAAAGTAAAAGAGAATCATCTTTTATATTTAACAGATGTGTCAGTATGTCAGCATAGTACTAATTTGTCTCACTAAGGCTGATTCTTTATAATGAAAAAATGTGTCACAAATGGCACATTTTTACTTTGAAAAAAAAAAAAACAACCAGGGAGCAGGATAGGGAGGGGAAACCTTGTTAAAACGAACTTTCATTAATACTAGATTTTCACTTGGAGCACACAGTGACCTAGGTCTATGTTACATGAGTCGCTAGGAGTACACTGTACGTTCTGCTAGGTCTAAGTGCCATATAATCTAAGATAGAAAAGGTATATACTCTTCAAGACATATGTGATCACAAAACATATGACTGAAAATTACTTGGAGCTAACAGAAGAGCTGTTAACTGAGGGGGCATTTAAGCACCACTAAGTCAGCTGGATAAATAAGTGAGCATTAGCACAGAGATAAAACTCTGTACTCCGTATTCTGTTGGGTCCTACCTGAAAATGCCTTGCACAGTAAATTCCTTTGATTTAATTTTCAGAGATTTTGCCTTTCTTGTTCTTCGCATGTCGAGTTAAAATGCAGCGCTGCTAATTAATGCATACCCTCTTTCTCCTGTGTGTACTCTCTGCCTCCTTTTCTCCCCTCTTCTTTTCTCGAATCCAGAAATCTGTTCGGTGGACTGCGGCACACATGGCGTGTGCATGGGTGGCACGTGTCGCTGCGAGGAAGGCTGGACGGGCGCAGCCTGCAACCAGAGAGCCTGCCATCCCCGCTGCGCGGAGCATGGCACCTGTAAAGACGGGAAGTGTGAATGTAGCCAGGGATGGAACGGCGAGCACTGTACCATTGGTAGGCTGGCAATGCTTTACCTGGTCTTCGCTGCAAAATTCAAACAGCCAGCGCTGCTGGCCACATCTGAATAAGAAGTGTATCACTTTGAAGCTTGTTTCTTCAAACAGAATATTGCACGTGTCAGCCTGTGTAAGGGAGTGGGTATTTTAAGAAAGGAAATGGTTATATAGTGGCTTACCAGTTCTTCATACCTCATTTGCCACAAAAAAGTACGTGGAATAATTTCTTTTTCAGTCTTTTAACTGCCTTTTGCTGAGGAGGAGGTTACTTTTCTTTTAACCTGTAAAGATATTGTTTGATTCCTGTTTTCCTGTTGTTAATAGCTTTACTTTTTTCAGAAATGATGCTTCCTATTGTTTTGGGGGGTTGTTTTTTTCTTCCGTGAGGAAGAAGCTCTAAGAAGTGACTTGCCTACACAAAAATGTCACTACCACCTTGTAATAAATGTGATCTAGTTGCCCAAAATTATCTTCTTGTCAACATAATGCTCTATTTTAGAATGATGTCAAATCTCTTACACATAAATAATGTAAGTTTAATATAGCTGATTAAGAAGAGGCCATCCTTAATACGGCTTCTGTGTTTCTGTAATCAGGTTAGTCCTAGCACGTGGAAACCTTTTGAAATTACTCTGCCTTTATCAATGGAGCTTCTCTTACTCAGTTATTTACAATCTGTATGTCCCATATACAGCAGGGTATTCCTCTCCACTGCACAGGCCTTGACAGTGGACTAGCATGAGAAATTACGCATGTAAATAAGGGGAGGAGTTGCCAGAAGTATATCATTTTCATATTGATTTTGTATAGCTGTAGCGCTAAGAAATTCCCTTCCATGCTAAATCTCCCTTTGTGCAAGACACTGCGAGTCTGTAAGAGGAGGAGGGTCCCATCCAAACAGTTTTTGTTTCAGTATAACCACACAGGGAAACTATTCCCTAACAACAGGTAGGAAGCCCAGACAAAGGACTGGAAATGGTCTTAACTGCAAGAGATGTCTAGCTCGTACCTAGGTGTGTGGAGAGCATTGCACGAAGCTCAGCAAAGGCTGTAACAGGTGTAACAGCGTGGCTCTGCAGAGGTATTTATGGGACACATCCCCCAGGCGTGAGAAGATCACGGCTAAGCACTTAGAGGTGGATTGAATAGACAACAAAAGAGGTAACCACAGGTCAAACAGAGGCAAGAGTAACACTGAGTGATGGGAAAGTCACAGATAATCTGAAGAGTCAAAAAAAAAATCCAGGAAGTAGAAAAACCCCATAGTTTGGAAAGGTGGGGGAGAGCCAGTTAAAAGAGGTGATACAGCCAAAGCAACAGGTTAGGTCAGTAAGTGTAATAGCGGTAGAGCTGATGGATGTGGATATAGTATGATTTGCTTTTGTCACAAGCTAAAAAGAAGCTGGAGAATTTGAACTTCCATGGATGTTTTGGGAGGGCTGCAACTCCAAATGTGTTAGCACAGCTGGGCCATCACTGGGGCATGAGCATCTAGAAACCAGTAAAACCCAGGCTGTGCTCCTGGGTAGGTTACAGCCCTGCCCGAGAGGCGGCATGGTGGTGCTTGCTGCGTGGGGAACAGTGGTGTGAGCTTTCAGGGCAAGGACAACGAGGGCCTGTTACAGCTCTGTTAACTGATACCCACATCACTGGGCCAAGAAGATGAGGCAAGTTTTTGTTTTGTAGAACGGAGTCAGGTGTGAAGTAGTAAGATTGATTTGTGAATTATTTTTGACAGAAATCACAATCGATTTTGTTGTTGTTGTTGTTTGCTAATGAGAATGAGACACATGAAGGAGAGGGAACCAAGGTGCATCTGCAGAGTCCCAGGGCGCGAGTCGGTAGGGTTAACGTTTTTGAGGAGCTTCCAGAAAACATGCTGACAGAGAGAGTAGAGAGATGGGGAGAGAACCGCTTTCTGAACAATAAAATAAAGTAAATCTTTAGAAGTAGGATAAAGCCTTTCCCTTCACTGCTTTAACTTGCCAACAAGCAATTACTCAGCAGATCGCGCTGCTGTTGGTCTCGCTGACCTTGGCAGCATTTCAAGGGTTGTAGTTATACACGGATGAACTGCTCTTGAACAATTTTTCCAACATATTAAGCACAAACAAGTTTTTCCTCAGCACTGGGTGAGCAGGTCTGTCTTCCCACCTGTTTATTCTTTAAATGGGTGTTTACTTTTTGGCTGCTGCTGTAAAGATAGTTTGATTTGTTTATATTGCCCTTACAGTCTTCAAGACAAGTAATGAGGTACAGGCTCTAGCCTGCTGTTGTATTTATTTCTCTTAGAGCTGTTCTCTTCAGGAGCTCAGTGTTATGGAGGAACGAGGTCATTTTATTGCTCATTTCCAGGAGTATTTCCACTTAGTGGAGTAAAAATTGCTGCCTCCTCGGCTTGGCAGATGAAGGGTCAAATTGCTTTTCTTTCACCTGCCCTAAAGTAAGTAGCAGCTCTTTCTGAGCAATAAATTCCAGAACACAAGGGACATCAGAATGTTTCTCTATGCAAACCAGTTTTTTATTGTCACCCTTCATTTGTAACCCCGGCATTTTATGCTGCTTACAACTCTCAGCTTGGTAGCATTTTATGCTGCTTACAACTCTCAGCTTGGTAGCAGAGTATTTACGTGATATGTGTGAAAGACTCCCACGCTTCCTTTATACTTCTATAAATAAACAATTACCGCCTCCTTATTTCTAAAAGTCATTAACCATTTAGCTGAAGTAGTGTGAAGTATTTTAGAAATGCAGATATATTTGTTTGTTGCAGCTATTAGCTGGAAGTCACATGAAGTGCAACAGCCTAAATTTACAACTTCTTTGTGAAAGAAATATTCCAAAGAAGTTGTAAATTTTAAGGGCAATGCACTTTAATCACTTTTTGGGAGGGGAATAGCTCGCCAGATCTCTAGCTGGATGCACAAAACGGAGTAGATATATATGCATTAATCACAGAGGTGCTAGCTGGAATGTGTATTGAATCATCTGAATCCTTAACTTATTTGATCAAACAGATTAGGGTACTTTTGTGAAGCATAAATGCCATTTAAAATAGTTTAAAAGTTTTGCACCTCATCGAATGATTTTTATGTATTTCTAAATGCTGACTATCTGTCCGGTCTCATTTTCAGTTAGCCCACTGTTTGTATTATTAGTTGACATGTGTTAAAGGGTAGGAAGAAGGAAAAAAACCCAAACCTTTATTTCCTTAATTAAAAAAAAGCAGTCCTCAGTTTTATTCCTCTCTAATATCTCTTAAACCCTAGATTGCATCTTGAGATACTGTGATTTTTATGTATACTTCAAGATAATAAAATGGGAATTTGGCCAAAGGAAATTCTAATTGCTTCCAGAGACCATTTTCTTGTTTTTATTTCAATACTTCAGGATATTGGAAAGCAAAATCATAGGTGATTGCAAAGGTGTGCTTTTTGTGTTGAGAAAAAATTTAGATATCTGCTTACCTGGCTTAAACATTAGCATTTTCCTAAGGCTGAGGATTGCAATACTTTGATTTGTGAGACAGAACAGAATAGACTAAATCAGGGTGAGGTTTTTTTTTCTTTTTTGGAAGCAATGCATATATTAAGGTGGGCAAGATTGTTTTGACTAGTGCAGTAAACCTGATGTGTGATGCCGATATCCCCTGTTCCATTACACATCTCTGGCACAGGGTAATTCCACTTCAGTACCACACCTGATGTTGGCCACACTTGCAAGTCATTGTCTTTGCTCTGAACATATACTTCCAAATATTTATCTTAAAGATGTTCAGCAGATAAATACATGCTCAGTACTGTGATGAAATGAATCTAATAAAAATTAACAAAACTCAAGATTTAATGCTATTGTTTAGCATCTTGCAGGTTTGAACTAAACACTGGCAATGTGTGTTTCAAATACTAAACAGTTTAAGGCATCTACATTGTTTACTGTCTTTTCCCTCCTGAGAACTGTAATCATAGAACCATGGAATGGTTCTGGTTGGAAGGGACCTTTAAAGGTCATGGAGTCCGATTCCCTGCAGTGAGTGAGCAGGGACATCTTTAAGTAGACCAGGCTGCTCAGAGCCCTCTCCAGCCTGTCCTTGAACGTTCCCGGGGATGGGGCATCTGCCACCTCTATAGGCAACCCGTCCCAATGTTTCACCACCCTCACTGTAAAAAAATTCTTCCTTATATCTAGCCTGAATCTGCCCTCTTCTAGTTTCAAACCATTACCCCTGTCCTGTCACAACAGGCCCTGCTAAATTGGTTTAATGTAATGTTTTACCATTGCCTGTATCCCTGTGTGAACAGGTTAAATCAACAGTTTACTGCAAAGCTATGGAAAATGACCTGCCAGCTGTTTATTTGGTCTGGGAGTGACATTCGTGGGTCTGAGGTGAACATCCATATATTATTTTGTGAAGCTCAACCTGCATCTCAATGTGACACAAGACCACATATGCACAGCTGGTGCCCAGGTGATAGCCTGGATGAAAATTTGCTCTGTAATTAAGTTTTCATAACACAGTTGTGCTAAAACATGTTTTTGTTTCCTTTCCGTCCTCACTTGCAATGAGTTCAGTGACCCTCTCCTGTCTGAGTAGTTGTTTTGTGAGATTGGAACAGATACCATTTCAGAAAGTCTATTATTTTTTGTGATATAACTGGCATGTACCATGAGTACATTAAGGAACTGTCATAGGAAGCCCATAAATATGAATACTTTTCCAGCTGCTTTTCCATTAAACTCTGTTAGCTGAATGAAATTAGTAAATAATTATGTTGGTGGGGAACCTGCTATATCTATGTGCTGTCTAACATCTCAGTTTTACAATGCAGCTTAATTTTTTCTATAGACCAAATTAGTTTTAGAGTAATCTAAATTGCAAATTGGCCAATTTGCATTAAAACTATGCCTTCTTGCTCAGATTTGTCAACACCTCTTTTTTAAAAAGTCTTTAACATTAAGCATGGGTGGGTAAGACCATCTGTTTATGGAGCTTGCCTGCAGCTCCATTACTTAGCACGAGACAGATTACAGCTGTTTAATTGTTATCATGTTGAACGATTATCTTTCAGTCCAAAATTAATATTTATATATGTATGCATGGAAAGCATGTCGTTAAACATAAGTGGTCTAAATGTAGATTAATGTCATTAAGCATTCATATTAATCCCTCAGGAAGGCTAAAGTTAGCATCGTGGTACTTTCATGCTAGTTTTGACTGCTGCACGAGGCTACTTTACCTGGTACATGGAATAGAAAATCAAATTCAGTGGTGGTCCACTGCAGGAGTGTGCAGCTTGTCATGTTTTTATATTCTGGCGAGAATTGGGATCCAATTGTTTTATCTTCTAAGATTTCCCCTGAATTTTAGTTGAGAAAAAAATAACAGTGGGCAGCAAAGTATTTTATTTTAACCCTTTTCTTGGCATGAAAGGACACTAACATGACATTCAAACCAATCAAACCAAAAAATAAATTTTCTTCAGCAAGAAATTTGTAATTTTAGCTAGGAAGAGCAAGAAAGTCATCTGAATTACTTTCTTTCAATCAGAATTATGAAAAAAATAAATAACATCTAGAGCATGCTTCCCTAAGTCTGTTTCCATTGGTACAGACTCTGTCCTGGTGACTGATAAAAATGGTTTTCAGACAAACCTGAATGCGTTTATGTGCTGGTTTTCTATGTGACCATGAGCAGTGTAAGCTCAGTACTGCTAACGTTAAGGAATGCAAAGAAGTAATCTCCTCCACTAAGTTATATGGTATGCACCTGCTGTCTTCAATGCATGTTCGGTTTACGGCTCCTTATATTACTGATTTCAAATATGACTACAGGGAAATGACACTTTATCTCTTTATAAGATCAGAGAGCGAGTCAAGACAAATGTGTTCCTCCTGTTAATTAAAGGAAGTGCTTATAGAAAATTTGATATGGCTATATATCATTACAATATATATTTTTGAAGGAGTTCATGGACCAGTTTGAGGGCTTGATTGATCTTCCCCACATTTGCAGATTAGAGGCAGAGCAGCATGGATAACCAGTATTATGATGACCATTTTTACGGTCATTTTAGTACTGATGCTAAGCTGCCAAGCATGGTTTACTTTTCTTCAAAGTTTGAATTACTGAGAATATTGATATTTCATAGTGGTTTAATGTGCTAGGTATTTAATGTACCTTAATGCATTCGTGCCAAGAATTCTTAATAAATTTTAAGGTTCTGTTGAGATTTTAGAATTCTGATCAGAAGAAAATTTTTGTCCATAAAATTAAAATAATTACTGCTGTATGAATACATTCTGTAATTCTCAGAATTCCTACATTTAAGCTTTTCCTTAGTTTTGAGTTCGTGGAATTATACCTCAGTAAAACTTTCATCTTAAAAGTAAGATTGGATCTGAATGAACGTCTGACCTTTGCCATTCAAACAGTTTATTCTCAGATAAAATCAAATAGCAATTAGTTTACCACAATATTGTGAGTGAAATCCTACTTTCAAAACACATGACTACATTGGAGTTTGGATTTCACCAGAATATTTATACTTTTATTCTCAATGCAGAAATTCCATGAAAAAGAAAAGATTACTTTCTTGGCACCCAGAGGACTAATAACCACAGTTCAACAAGATTTCATGAAATTTAGAACAAATACGGTTTTGATCTTTCCTGTGCCTGAAGGGCTTGTTTTTAATTTGCCAGGCCAAGCCCTCAATATGCTAAGTATTTGTGTGTTTGGTAACTATAAAAATACTCAATTGCCAGGTGAATTTAAAATAGTGCACGCATATCTGAAGCTGTGAAAAAAAGTGAATTATTGGTCAGGCCTTAACACATTGCAAGACCAAGTATCTCAAAGACAAATTATCTGTTAGCATACTTTAAATTGCTTATTGGTTGATTTGCATTTAAATAAGGACCACATGTGAAGTTCAAGTTAGGCACTTCTTCAGAAAACAGCAGAATCCTCTGAGATGTGAAGAATTTTAAAGCACGTTGCACAGCTTACTTGAGCTGAAGTGGTGACAAAGTAAGTGCTTTTGTTCTGTTGTATAGTTGCATGCTGGTCAGACACACTCTGAAAGTACTCCAGTCAGGAAAAAAGACAGAAATGATAACGGTTCCCATCCCATTCCATCCTCTTAACATGTTTTCAAGCCAAATTTATCTTTCATGCAGTTCTTAGCATGTCAGGTTTTACCTGCATCTGAGGCAGGTCTTTGCAAGTTTGTCAGAGGTCTCAAATAGGTGTTTGACCGTTTTTTCAGCCTGTACATGTGGGACAGTTTTAAATCCTTAATGGCATATACCCTTTCTTCTAAATCCTTTTCCAGCAAAATAGTTGTTTAATAGGAAACAACACCGCTCATGAATTTATCAGCAGTCCCAAACTTCCTACATCTACTATATCCTTAGAAGTAACTGTACCTTTTATTCTAAGATGCATGTGGCTTTCCCATAATCCTGATGAGAAATCTTACTTCATAGTAAAATTGGGATGGACGCTAGAACAAAAAAGTCGGAAGGATAATGGGCTTACATGCCTTTGTACATGAAAAACCATAAATGGTTGCTGCAAAGAACAGTTGCGGTTTTGGCAAGGGGTAAATCGCAGTGAATTTGGGTCTCTCTGCAGAAACATACACAGCAGGTATTTCTGCTGCAGGGCTACGTAAACATTGGGAGAGAAGTGCAGAAATTAAGAAGGAGGTATGATTTCAGGGGGAGGATTATGTTTTGGCCAATGTAGGGAGAGGAAAAAAAAGAAGGTTGCCTGAAACTATTATTCCATCCATGTATTCTCCTTTACAAGGAGGGCAAGATGGGAATTTAGGAGTGAAAAATTATCAAAAGGGAAGAGTGTTTTTAATCCTCCTCTATTGGCAGCAATGCTGTGAACATATGGTATGTCTAAGACAAGGTTCTTATAAACGCAGGGAAGGGATGACGACCATGCGCTGCTTACAGTGGAAGAGCATGTGCTTTCAGTACTGTTCAGTGATGAATAGAGAGAATTACATTTGCAAATGACACCAAAGCCCGCTGCCCCCAAGCACTTTGGAAGACAGGACAAGAATTTAAAATTACTTTAACAAATAGCACCGACTATGCAGAAAAATGAGGTGTAATTCAACAAATGCTGGATTCTGTGCTTAAGTAAGAATAATCAACTGCACAAATTCAAGTTAGGAAGCAGCTCACCAGGCAGAAGAGGCTCAGAAAAGGCTGGAGTGGATGAATCATTTGACATGAGTGAACTGCTTTAAAGACAGGCCAGAACAGTGGGTTTTAAAACTTTATGAATTCTGGGCTCCTTTAAGTTTTCTGGTAGAGGTACGGAGCTCCTCAGAAATTGCATATGGACACATATGGCTTTTTATAGTCTCTTGTTGAGAGTAAAAGCAGTTGTTCAAAGCAATCAATACATTATTTCTTAAGACTGATGTGAGTGGAATAAGAAATACTGGGTTTAAGTATCACAAGGGATATTTGGTTGTTTACGTTCAAAAGATGTTTGAATTGTCAGGGTAGTTAAACTGTGGCTGGGTGGAAATGAGAGGAACTTAAAGAGTTTTCCCGTAGCCAGGTCAGAAGTAAACCACCACAGACCGAGTCTTGAATAGGTTAGAGGGTGTAGGCCACAGCTGTCAGCTCTGTGTTTTGTACCAGTTCCACCCAAAAAGCACAAAAACCTGTTTACCCAAAGTGCTTGCTCCCTAAAGCTTGCAATGAAACTCAAGAGTTTCTCTTCTGTTGGCAAGTGTCAGTGAAACCACTGATGAAGTATGTGCCTCATCCCTTGCTACTCCTTGGCTGCACAGGGAGTAAGAAGTACGGTTCGTAACGCTTTGTTAGCACAGATGGCAGAGATATAGGTGGTTCATCAAAGCTGCCCCACTGCTCACTGGGAAAAAAAATGCAGTACCGCAGAATGGAATCTCTGGGGTGTTTTCCCTTCTTTTTTTCCAGTTTACTTTGTATGCATACGGCTTGAGAACTTTGAAATGCCAAAAAAACATGTTAAAAGAACTTTAGCCAAGTTGCAAAATGAAGAACCTAAAGTTAGGAAGCCGCAAGAGAACACTTTTACGTGTCCTTATCATTATATAACAGAAGATGTGACACTAATTATAGTATATATGTATCACTGTAATAAAAAAATTCAATGGTATCTTCAACTGCTTTTCCCTCTGCACCCGACAGACATGATTTAAGAACATTGCAAGGCTGTGAAGGGCTGTCACATGCAAAAACTCCACTTCACTTGTGCCAGAGACTGGTGCACAGGGTGATCTCCTCATTAAGAATGATTTTGAAGAACTGGATTCCACCCTTGCTTCTACCATGTATTTTCTGTTAGTCATTCACAAAAGCAAACTTTAAAGGCGTGTCCTCTGACTGTTGTTCATTTTCTGGGGACCTGACTGACTTTTGTGTGAATTGCTAAAATGCTGGTTTGTGTATGAAATCCCATATAACTCTAAGTATTCTGGAAAATCACATCATAGGTGTTTGCAGCCTAGTGGATGAAGACTTCTCATTTTAATCTTTCCATGCCTTCCTTAGTCGCTCGGTGGCAAAAATGAGATAAGGATGCATTTCTGTGTTCACCCCAGTATTGTGAAGACACTGTACTAAATATTTTGACTTAAGGAGGAAGATGATAGGAAAGTCTGTAAGGAAACAGCCACTTCTTTGTTGAGGTTAGCACAGTGTGCCTGCACTGGGACATGAGCCATTTGTTGTTCGTGAGGGAATGAGTGCTGAATGAGGACTTGTCACCTCTGTGCATTGACAAAGGAAGAAGGGTCTAAAAATTGCACAGGTACCCACAGACCCAGCATTGCCTAAATTTGGGGTTGTTGGACTTGGCCACTCTAATGTGTAATGTAATGTGGTGGTGGCAGGGTGTTATTTGTCATACGGATTGTGAACAGTTTTATACAAATTTTAAAAATTGATTAAAATATTAAGATGCTAAAACTTTCTAACTCTGAACAAATAAATAAATGTATAGATAGCTTAAGGAAAATTCAACATACCATAGTTTGCTTACAGTCAGTTTTCCTACCAGGAAATTAAGATGGCATTTTTTCCTGTTATCTCCTTATATGACATTTAGTGCAAGGTTATGTAGAAGTGTAAACACACCTGATGCAAGATACGTTGTTTACATCTTCCTGTAGAAGATGTACGTCTGAGAGCAAGAAGTTTGTGTTAGCAGCAGAGAGATGTATGCAGTTGTTCACCAGTGGACGGGAATTGCTACGCAGAGTTGTGGGAGATGAGGAGAGTAAGCAAAGCAGAGCTTGCTCAGGAGGGTGCGGAACTGTGTTCATCGTTATTGTAGCATACATTTCTTCATCTCTTTTTTTTTTTTTTTTTTTTTTCCTTTTCCCCCTTTGGCTCTGTTCTCTGTTTCTAATTTCTCCTTTCCATTTTCTGTTAGAGGGAGAGGCTGTAATGCAGGAAGGATGGAAGGAAGCCGATAGTGTTGGTGGAGAGGAGGCAAGGGTTTGGCTCACACTTTCAAAGTGTAGAAAGCAAAAAAAACCTTAAAGTTAGTTTTTAACTTAGGCAGACCTTGATCGACATGGCTTTGGTCACATTCTTTGGTATTTTTGCTTCACGGCTGGGGGTACTATGAGGTGAAATTCTGCTCTTACAGCAAAGTAACCCGTGACTCTTGTGGAGCTGTTGGTACTGTAATGGGACTATATATACCCTACAAAAGATGTGTGGCGTGTTGTAGTCTAGTGTACAGGTTACAAAGATTATGATGGGTGAAGACGTCTGGTGGAGGATAATAATGTAAGCTAATAGAAATATAAATTTGCTATACAGTATTTAGAAGCATGTCACCATTATAATCCTTTATGACAGAATAATCAGAATAAAGCAGTGTTATAAGTACCAATTAAGGAACATCAAATCAACGGGTATGTGACTCATGCTGATTTGAACAGGAGCTGATTGGGATAAATGGATTTAATATGTACTTTTATTCTGTGGCTATTCTGTCATACCTGGAGGAAGTAGCATATGAATAATCTAAGGAAGGCATTGACTTACATCTCTGATGGGAAACTAATGGGAGACATTAAATAAAAAAAAAAACACGTCAGGGTTCTGACTGGTTATGAAATATGCAGTGTTAAATGTCAATTTGCCTGACTTACCAGTTCTTTGTAAAATACATTTACATGCCACATATTTATATAAATATCCACACACATTGATAGCATTACTTATATTTTATGTTGCGTGAAATTTGAATGCCATTTACATCTTCGTGGATTTTGACTATCCTAGAACATATACAAATTTTATATCTTCATTTTTATTTTTCTTCATTCCATTTGGAGCTATATGAAGTCCCTCTATTCCTGGGTATATAGCAAGATTTTAAATTTCACAGTCTTAAACCCTGCAAGAAAACCCTTGTAGGTATATTGTCTAGTCTATAATTAGACTATTTAAGGACTTAACATAACCCACATGTGCCAGATGTGTAAATATCTTGCCAAGGAACACCTGCTGAGATGCTCTATCCTACTGAAGTGCTCCAAATCCCACCTAGAATTCTCTATACAGAGCAAAAAAGGGTTTTATTTTTCACTTCCAGTCAGAGCTGGGTTCAGTTGCAATTGCAGTGCCATGAAGGTAAGGAAGACAGCATGGGTAGTTAAACTTCACTGCAAAGTTATACTGGTTTTGGTCACTCATTTTCTGCTTTTTGATTTTTCCAGGATGCTGCATGTTAACCAAAATAGTTTCTAACATTGTCCTTAATGTCAACTGACCATGAGTAAAAGGATGCTGAAAGGTAGCACTTGTTTTCTGATCGGTATAGTTTTATGGTCTGGAACTGACTGACAAGACTACTAGCTACAAGATATCTTAAAAGAGCATTTTCTGAAATTTTTTTTCGGTTTTTTTTTAATGCAGATTGATTTTCTGAAAGGAAATAGCATGTGGGGGCCTGGGATTGCAGTGTTTTCAGTTGCCTAGGAGGGTTTTGTTACGTTCTGTTTTGTTACCTATCCCTACATTTGTGGAGGCATTTAATGTTTCACTGGTGGACAGATCCATTCCCCAGACAGACCTAATTGCTTTCATTTTATGAAATAAAGCTTAATTTTTCCTCCACGCATACTACACCCTGTTCTAAGAGCAGCTGCGTAGGAGCACGGGGAATTGTGTTGCATGAGTAAGAGAAGAATTTGATCCACCCCGAAACGCAACTGTATCACTTTTCTTTTTGTTTGTGGTTAATGTGAAAAGCTACTTAGTTTGTTGATACTGTTCTAAATGTTCTGTAATTGATGTTTTCATCTTCTTACTTCGTCTCCCTTTAACCTTACCATTGTAGAAGAACAAAGAAAAAAACAACTGTGCAGTGGACACCTGACTCTTTGAGAGACAGGGACTAGAAAGTTTCTGCCTCTTAGTTGTAGAGGTGACCGTGGCTACTGTGAGACTATCTCATCATCTCCCTCCTTGGACTTGGGAAGAGCTTTTTCCCCGTTCATCCAAACTAGAGGAAAGGCCGTGCTTAGAAATGCCTTTCTTACCCATCCAAAACACGAAGTTGAAGAATAATAGCAGATGACAGAGTACTTGCTAGTATCCTAGCAGGGTCCTTGCTAGGGTATCCTTGCTAGATCCCCAGCAGGGATTTAAAAAAGGCCAATTTTTGAAAGTAAAGAGAGCCCATGGGGGCCCAGTTGAATGACCTTGTCCAGCAAAACCAGGAGATCGACTCTAGCCTTGTTGACTCAGCTTGGCATGTCCCCACTGCTGCGGTCGGTAATGTTCCGTCACCACCCGTGCAGGTGGCTGGGTTTGGTGGCCTGCGATGGACATGTCCTACCTGGGTTTGCTGTATGACGTTTAACCCCTGTAACACACCTGCAGTTGACGTCTGTTTCCTGAAAGTAAGGGAACGTGAGGGAATATAACCCGTCTCTGCTGTGTTTCATGTATTACAAGTAGAGCCCGCTGCTTTAAATCCATCTTGTACTCGTCTGTCATTCACCCATCTGCCTCCTCAATTTTTTTGCAGAATTTCAGGTGTCATTTTCATAAAGCAAAAGTCTTGCTATTCTTGAATATACTGTGTTATTCATTTTTATCCATCTAAAGCCCAAGTTTAATTTTCACCCATTTTTCCAAATGAGATGGATCACCACCTACTAACCCCACTACCTCCTCGTACACCCGATATATATGATCTAACTTACTTTGCATACTTGATGTTTGTGCTCAGAAGAATAACTATGGCTGAACTGAAGCAGAAGAGAACTGTTCCTCCTAAAAATCCTTTTAATCCAGCCAGAATTAGGATAGTGCCAGTTATGCTGTCAGAATCATACATGACCTGCAAACCAAAGATCTTCCAGTATGGTCAGTGTTTTAAAGCTTGTAAGCTAATTACTCCTACATTGTGCTGAAAATGGACATTTTCAACTAGCCTTGATTATATTTTTGTTATACATAAAAATCAAAGCATGTAAAGAGAAGTCAGAAGAAAAACATAGTTTCCGAAAGGTAGCATCTCTTTCTTCTGCAGGCCTCCTTTCTAAAATAGTTTCTTTGAATCATGACGATGTTTGCTGAAAAGATAATTTCTTGCATTTTTAAAAGCTTTGAATTACATTTTCATTTTGTAATGTAAGACCTCTCATGTCAGGTGCACCTGCTTGATTTGCATGTGAATTCTGAACAGTTCTTGTTTTATGTGACACTTCTGAAATGTCTGTCTGTTTTTTTTTTTTCTTTCTAATTCTCAAGCTCACTATTTGGATAAGATAGTGAAAGGTACTGTATATTTGCTCTTTGATGACATGCCTATACTTACATGTACTTTTTTTATATGAATATATAGTTACAAACACACTAGCCTGGGCAAAAGAATCTTCTCTTACATACATTCCATGGATTATAGATTTAACTCATATGACTTTCAATTCATCTCAAATTTTTTAATGGAAACTTTTAATGAAATCTTGTTTGTTATAGACGAATGTTTTATCAGTAATTATACGTTTATATGCAAATTGTATACATGTGTTAGATTTTGTTTGAACCAGAAACTGAAGATAGTATTCGTTTGCTGTTTGGTGCTTTTTCTCTGTTAGTTTTGTCATTGGACCTCTACCTACAAAACTGTAAATATTTAGGAAACAAAGCAAAGCAATACTCTTGTCACAGAACAAGTGTCATTAGTTCTAAAGAACAGATTAATTATGGATATGTGTGTGTATATATATAGACAGATCAATAGAATACCCAGGCTTTTAAACTTTTGTTTATCTGTGTGTAGAACATCTGTAGGAAATTATGACTTGTATTTTGCGTGAAGCTAGAAAAAGCTTGTATATGCTATGCAACATTTTCAGTTAAAAGGGTTCAAGGATGCAAAAGCCTGACATGAAACAGCAAAGATTCTTGTATCTTCAGTTATGGTGAAAAAATTATTTAGAAAAATGTTTTAAATATTCCTACCCCTCTTTCCCTGAGTATCTTTCTCTATTCCTTATTTGTGTTTTTTTTCGTTAGAATATGGCAATATTCATGGCAATATCCAGGCTTTCACACAATAAGTTTTGAGTGCACCCAGTTGACTCCTAAAACGCTCTGTCAGTATTGCAATTAAGTATGTAAGTCTTCCATAAATTAAACAGAAGAGAGATTAAGAAACAAATAGCTCTCAGTACGTGAACAAATACTATTAGCAGCTACAGTCTGAAAGAATAAGAGTAGCAAGACTAATCTCAGCCTGGCATGATAGCACAGTATCCTTAACGATAGCATCACCACCTGTCCTCATAAAGAGGTTTTCTCAATCCTCTGCCTTCTAAGAGTAATTTGACAAGAGTTAAGCACCCTTTATAACTTCAGAACTTTAAACTCTGGGAATGTTTGTAATTTGGAGCTACGTGGTTGAACGGTGTCAGTAAGTTCAGAAGTCTTTAGAAGAAAAAAATAGACCATTACTTCTGAAAAATGGTTCTAAGCTCAACTAAGCCTAACCAGGATGAGTCATTAGATTATTTCATGAAGATAGTTCTACAAAGTGAAGAAGTATTTAGACAGTTACTTAAGTGTTTTGGATAAAAGTTTACAGAAAATTGTTGTGTCCAAAAATATCTGATTTGTAGCCACCTTCTCATAAGATACTTAGTGCCATATCTGTACTTGCTTCTGTCAGTGTCTTGTCATAGCCATAGATAAGGAACACCAAAATCTACATATTTATAGTGTTGTCATCCTCATACAGATCATGTTGGCTGCATGCCAGATTTCATCACTAGGAAGTGACAGTTACTGTTTTTTTTAATGAAATGTTAGACTGAAAACAATTATCGATTTTGGATATATTAAATTATTTTAATTGTTTCCCAAATTTTCCCTCCTTGGCCATAAAAGCAGACAAGATAGGATATAAAGGTAACAGCACAAAAGCCTTAGGGAGATTGTCACAAAAAATCACTCTCTGCTATCTGTCTTGAAGCACGTCACTACCGTGTTTTTGTTCAGTCTATCAATGTTTTATTGTGGTCCTTATGGTATTTCATTTTGTCCGTCCTAAGTAATCAAATACGCACAGCTATTACATTTAGTTGGAAATCCTGTTGGTCCTGTCCCATCCGTATGCAGCCTGAATCCTAATGTTTGTTAGAATAGATGCTAAGCTGCTTCACTATTTCCTGGGCTTTGCTTATTCTGTGAAAAGGAATGTATTTTTGGCATAAAGTATAGTCATTAAAACTGGCCTATACTTTGTGCAATTATTTAACACACTGTAATTTCACATGAATATACGGCAACTCTGAGACCAGATAAAGTTAACGTTCTCTTTTATTATGTGCCTAAAATCATATCTATTGTCCTGCTTAAGAATTTGGAGGGATTTGTTCATAGTAACAGGGAGCTTAAACATTTGTGCCAGTATGTAACCAATACTGCATAGAGCAAATAATTATCTGTTCTATGAGCACAGAAAAATGTATCATTTTACCCAGCTCTGTTTGCGCTATGCACTCATCTCTTGTTACTTTGCCAAAAGCCAGTATTTAAAAAACAAACTTAATTTTGTCTGGCCTGCAGGTATTTAGAGGATTGGTGCATTTATTTCCTGCCTGTACAGGTAAGTGGTGTCTCAAGTGTCAGGCCAATCAAAGATGCCACTTTGTTAAGAATTACATTCCCCAGGTAATGTTGCTGTTCCACTCCATGTGCAATTACAGTATTTGTGCTGTTCTTAAGGCCTGTTCCCAGTAAGTGTCCCTTGTTTGTATTTTTTTTTTCTTTCTGTATAATTGCAATATTGAAATCACTTGTGATTTTTCTTCTTTGTCTGTTTCGACAGAGGGCTGCCCTGGCTTGTGTAACAGCAATGGGAGGTGCACGCTGGACCAAAACGGCTGGCACTGTGTCTGCCAGCCAGGATGGAGGGGAGCAGGCTGTGATGTAGCTATGGAAACTCTCTGCACCGACAGTAAGGACAATGAAGGAGGTAAGATACACCAAATGGATCTTTAATGCTGGGGAGAACATGGGAGGAATGGAGATTTTGCAGTCAGGTGATTAATTACCGCCATGAGAACCATACACACATTTTACTAACTTCTGTGCCTGTAAGAATACGCGGTGCTATTCATTGCTTTTATATGGCGTATCAGCAAAGCCTTACAAGCTGCTTGTGACAGGTGAGATGTGTGCTTAGAAAATGATGGGTGTCACCTTAGTTTCCCTGCAGTGTTCTTCTATTCTGGAATAATAAAATGTAGTCTCAACTCAGTGAACTGTAGTGGAGAGGGGAAAAAAAAGGAGTTCAAATTTTCAGTGACCTCACAAGGAAATTATCCCAAGAGAAAAGGCCGAACAGGGAGTTTACATTTTGACCTATGATGCTGTTGCTGGAAACAATTGCCTGCCCAGTCTACAGAGATCTAATCCCTCCGTAGCCTGTGAATGCTCAGATAAGTGACAGGATGCTCCCAGAAGTCTTGGGGGTTTTTGGCTTGCTTTTACGCAGTCTGTCATTCAGGTGACAGGTAACAATCTGCAGGAAGATGCAGGCAGGACCGTTGACTCTAAGGAATCAATCTGCAATCATCATTGTAGAGTAGGGAAGGTAGAGGGGCTGTGACTTTGGCATGACTTCAGAGTCACAGAAAAAAACCCACAAAAAAACAAGATTAAATGTGAATGCAGTCAAATATTAGATCAGCATAATGCTTTTATTGTCTGTCTTTCTTTCTCTTCTCTCATCGGCTCCTTTTGTTTAACACCTTCAGATTCAGAGCACAGATAAGAAACTCCATTAGGGCCTCGGGGTGATGATAGAGTCATCTGTGACTTTGATTTTCAGCTTCAGACTGTGTATGCCTTTGCCATTGCTGGTTGGCTGTTTGCTCTCATATCCCCACTGCAGCTGGGATCTTAGACATCACAAAGTATAAATAACAGCACCATTTACTTCCCAAGCAAAATAAGTAACACAATTAAAACAGTGATGCCGTTTATTGCTTTACACATCATTTGGTTTGTCATCCTTCTCTATTATATATTGTTTATTTTGAGTCAGTTTTGCACGTGTAGGGGCCTAAAGAATCTGACGCAAAGTGATACACAGAATCTGAGCTAGCGTGAAGCTGAATGTCTGCACGTAGGAAGGGAGCGAGAGGAGTGACTAGCCATAGCATTTCCATGCAGAGATGTGCTGTTTGGGGAATTAAGCTGGGCCAGGGAATTGTGACCATAACGAAGAAAGAGAAACCTGCAAGCCTGAAAAGAGACAAAGCAAGGAGGAGGAGAAGCTAGGTTAGAGCGTAAACAACGTGGAGGCAAAAAAACAGATCATGTAGGGAAAAAAAGTTGAAAGCCCAGTAATAGACTAGAACAGTTTCTGTAAACATTAAAGATAATAGAATGACGTGACGTATCGGAGGAAGAGCCAAGAGCAGATAACAGAGCTGTGGAAGGAAGAGGAGCAAGGTGAACAGGCATACCTGTGAACAGAACAAGGGAAAAGAGGATGCTCCTTCACACTGAAAACAATAATAGCTGTTTGTGAGGAAAAGGGGAAGATGAACAAGGAATTGGAGCAGAAGGCTCTAACAAGCCTTCTTCAAGAAGAAAGAACAATATTTTTTAAAAAAAAAAGTCTTAATGCTGGTATTTTGTTGCTCTTTTTCTCTACTTTTTTCCCCCTTATTTCTTCTACAGACATTATGCAGCTACGTATGAGGAAGGGATTGGCCGAACGGTTGTTTTGCCCTCATTGACCTATATAATGCTATTTGTCACTGGCATTTCTTTCAGCAAACCTGATACTAATTTACGTGCTTCAGTACAGACCATATT
Source organism: Falco peregrinus (assembly GCF_023634155.1). Classification (NCBI taxonomy): domain Eukaryota; kingdom Metazoa; phylum Chordata; class Aves; order Falconiformes; family Falconidae; genus Falco; species Falco peregrinus. Next base: position 3,865,675 of record NC_073722.1, read on the forward strand.
CACTTCAGTCTTTGACTAGTAGCTGAGGAAAAGGATTAAAGTATAACAAATCAAATTAAAATCTGGAAGCATACCAAACAAAATTGGGAAAAGAAAGTCGTCTTTGCCAGAAACCCACCTGGAAAGAGAAGCAGTGTTTCTTCCCTTTCCAACAGTGCCTGAGATCAGCCCACTAATCTCTGGAGCAAGCCATGCAAATTCCAGACGGGTACAGGGAATGGCACAGAGATGCCTCTGTTGTATTTGTTTATTGTGGGCGATGAGGTTATCTGAGCACCTAGCTGAATTTATACCACGACTACAGGTACTGTGATTTACATCGCACTAGGCTTAGTGGTTATATAATTAAAGTTATCTTGATTATTAGCTGATTGATATGCTGTGGTTAATGTTTATGTTTTGTACTACACTGGATAAAATATATTTCATATATTAATATGAGTATAATTCATTAAGAACAGTGCCTGCTGTTCCTTTGATTCTTAGCTCTTTCTGAGACTTATTGTTCAAATTCTGTGAACATGCGTGTTGACGTCAGTGGGAATATTCTCCGTAGGAAATGCTAATGACATCAAGGCATACTTGATCATTTTCCCTTCTAGATACTATTGACACATGATGGGATGATTATTACTCATCTTCTGTATAATGCAGATTTCTGAGAGGCTTGCAGATCATTTCCTTTCTCTTTAAGGATCACTGGGGTTTTTTCCATGTGTTTGATTTGGATAATAAATTACAGAATTTTCTTTACATTGTAGCAACCCACAGGGAATATGCATGCAACAAGCCTTTTGACTTTGTGGGGAGAGAGGAAGTCAGAGTCATCGGCCGGTGGAATAAACCTAACCTCCTTACTTGGGAAAAATGTCACTGTTACACTTTAAGAAAGCGTGCCATGTTTTGTCATCACTGTAGAAAGAATAAGCTCTTTACTCTTGAGTTTAGGTTAAGCCTTTATTGAACAGATTCCTTTCTTAAGTTTGCATTTTGTTAGCTCCTATCCAATTATTAAGAATAGTTACAGGTTTCCACCAGCAGGATTTAAGGGATTATTAACATTCTTTTATTACTAAAATGAAATTAAATACTCTAATAAAGCAAAGCATACTTAGCATTACTGTATTTTTGGAATTACATCCACAGGCTAGGATAGCCTGCTCCTGACAAGCATTGTCACAGGGTAGTATAAAGTCAGCCTAGAGATTATCTAAACCAAGGCCTCTTCTCTGATAGCAGCTGATAGCAAATGCTTAGCAAAACAGTATAATAGGACAAATGTGAACTTACATTGTCTATGATATACTAGCAGGCTGCTAGTTAAAGTAGGAAATTCTGCCACAGAATGTTTTGAATGTCAGAAGGGTTACTAAGTACAATATAACCCAAGCTCAGGAAATTTCAGGAAGTTTGTAATTGAATTAGGACTGGTAAAGTGGCATGCTTATGTTCTCTGGCTTGTATTCCAACACTTCCTGTTATTTTTCAGCCTTTTGTTTGCATCTGTGTTTGCTGGGGAGTGCTGGTTTGATATATCTGTAGCATTTATCTGCCATGACTCCAGGATTTCTTTCTGGGGTGACAGCTCATTTAGAGCCCAACATTTGATATTTTAGGCTTCTTCACTCCAACAGGAACGCTGAATTTGAGTACGCTATAGGTATGCTTATAAAGATACTGCAGTAGTAACATTGAACAAGGTCCTTGTGCACTGCTCAGGAATAAATCTAGGGCTGTTTCTGCTTTTGTGGCTTTTCCGACCAGCTGCTCCTACAGGCAGTCATTTTTGGTGTCTATAATTGAGTCCTGTTGCAAAATTGAACTATGTGAGGGTAACTGAGGTTTGTTAATAATGGTTTTCTGTCCTTTCCGGCCTCTTTCCTTAGTATGACACAGTCACTGAAACCATCCTGGTGGGATGGCCAGCATCATAGCTCCAAAACAGTATTCTTCCTGTGTAGGCACTGAACTGCACTTCAAGGAGATTTGTTGTTGCCTAAATATATAATCAACTTATTTATGAAGAATGTGATTTATGTAGATCCTTGGCTATGATCTCCCCTTGACACTGGCAGAAATTGTGCCCAGTACTTATTTTGTCCTCCTATTTTTCATCCTTCCAGCGTTTTTATACGTGCCCTTTAAATTCCACTCAAAAGCAAAAACACCCACTGATACATCTTATTTTTTAGACGTACATAAGGGTGGGAATCCTTTGTCTTGACTCCTGTAATTTAATGTGTTGGTGGTTCTGTTAGTCTCTCCAAATAAGCAATCTTATCAACAGACCGTGCAATTCTGTGCATTTTGCAACAAAGGGAAGAGTAACATTAGTCAAATTTTTTACAGCTAGACTTTAGCTTTCGAGGAGGAAAACAATAATGTCGTCATTACGTAGCCTTCTGTGTATAGAAGAACCACTTACATCTAGATCAAAAGAATATAAATAGCCTTCTGAGACTGATAATGATTGTCCAGGTGCCGGTAGGAGTTTCTGTTTTCTTTATAATTTCACTATCATATTTGAGTGATATAACTGATGAGCCAGTGTTGAGCTAAGTCTCGTATTTTTCAGGCTAAACAAACTTCGTCAATAATTTTGCAGAGGCATTTCAGAAAGGAAATTTTACTCTGCTTCACACAGTGCAATAGAGTACTCAACTTAGTGGTACTAGATAGCTCTAGCCACATAAGTACAGAGAAAGAATGAAAAATGTTTTCTCAAGTTATAAGGAGCCAGATTCATAACCATCCGTCACTCGCCTGGGCAAGTTGCTGATAAACTCCACAGAAAAATAACAAACAGCATATCCCTGTATCTTGGCTGGTGAAAATGAGATTCTTTCTCTGATTGATGTTAGCAGAGAGGCTTGTAAAAATGCATTTCCAGCTGATTAGTTCAGAAGGTGTCAATCTCATGCAGTTTTATGACCTGCAGACTATACTCCAGATGTACATTCAGATTTTATAAACTAAGAAAGATGAATGAAGAAATGTGAGCGTTTATTTGGCAACTGCACCAAATACTGCCTGGGAGACCATACAGAGATACAAAACCCCAAAACTGCCATCAGTACCCCCAGCTTTGACACTGATCCAGGTTAAAACCAGGAAGGGAGGTCAGTGCTTTGGCTAGGAAGGGGTTGCATATTCTACTACGAGAATAAGACTAAAAAAAAAAAAAATCACAAGAGTGGGCTATTGGAGGCTGGAAAGGCCTCTGGAAATCATCTAGGCCCACCCTCTGCTCAAAGCAGGGTCAACTAGAGCAGGTTGCTCAGGGCCATGTCTGGTTGGTGTTTGAATATCTCCAAGGATGGAGACTCCATGACTTCCCCGGGCAACCTGTTGTAGTGTCTGATCAGTTTCACAGCAAAAAAAGGTTTTTCTGGTGTTTAGACAGAATTTCCTGTGTTTCAGCCGGTGCCTGTTGACTCTTGTCCTTTTGCTGGGCGCCACTGAGAGGTAGTCGTTTTTTACAGCCTTCCATGAGGTATCTGTACACGTTGATGAGATCCCCTCTCAGTCTTCTCTTCTCCAGGCTGAACAGGCCCAGCTCTCTCCACCTTTCCTCACAGGAGAGATGTGCCAAGCCCGTAACCGTCTCCACAGCCCTTCACTGAGCTTCCTGTAGTTACGTCCCTGCCTCTCTTGTACTGGAAAGCCCAGCCTGCACACAGCACTCCAGCTGGGCCCCCCCCAGTGCAGAGCAGAGCAGAGGGATCACCTCCCTTCACCTGCTGGCGCAGCTCTTCCTAATGCAGCCCAGGATGTCATCGGCACCTTCTTTGCTTCAAGGGCATGTTGCTGGCTCATGTTCCATTTGGTGTCCACCAGGACTCCCAATATCTTCTCCTCAAAGCTACCTTGCAGCCAGGTGTCCCCCATCACGTATTCCTGCCTGGGGTTGTTCCTCCCCAGGTGCAGGACTTCGCACTTCTCTTTGTTGAACTGCACGAGGTTCTTGTCAGCCCATTTCTCCAGTCTGTCAAAATTTATCCGAATGGCAACAATCCTCTGGTGTATCCTCATCCCAGGAAAAATCAACATTCTTTTCTCTTAAAAAAGTTTAAACTTTGATACACTTAATGATGACTTTTTCATCCTTTTTTTTTTTTTTCCCTGAACTGAATTCCATGTCAGCTGAATTAGACAAGAATTTTGGATGTGCAAAAGAACAGAAATCCCAGTCCTTTACCATTTCACCAATCCTCTAACTGATCCACACAGCACAGCGGTACTTAGAGGAATACCTTTAGAAGGTCTCTGTTTACCCTTTTTCAACATCTGATCAAAAAAAAAAAGGATGGTATTTTTCCCTTCAGAAAGAAGTTTTGCTCTAAAGCTACACTTTTTTCTCTAGAGAAGAAGTCATGGGTTTCCTCAGAGTGCTGCATTGGTATATTTTTCAGTTTAGTACAGCAAGCCAGCTCCCTATATAATCTAAATTGAATAATAAAATGTTGGAGCTATTTCAGTCTTGCTGTTCTTTTGGGGAAACAATTATCAGCTATGTGATACCGTATTACATTCATCTAGAAATTTTCTGTAGCTGTCATTTCCAGGCTCGTTTTCGTCACTACTTTACTTACAGCAAATTAGTAGTTATCAGTTTGGTCTTGATTTTAATCTTTCACCAAATTAGATTTCCAGTGATGTGACAGATCTAATGCTCCTTCTATGTGAGTATTTCAGCACATAAGCATGAAAGCACCCATGTGTTTAAATCTTGTTTATACTGGCCAGCATTTCTCATCAGTTTATTCAGAATAAAATCTAAATGTTAAATACGGATTTTGTTCTTGCATACATTCTCATGCAAAGTAGTTGTGGAAACTATTGCCACTAGCAGTAGTGGAACTTTGCCACTAGCAACAAAATCTTTCTGCCAAGGTATAAAGCAATCCACCTTGATAAATGTTGTGAAATACTTAAAGCTACTTGCAGCATAGGCGTGCTGAGAAACCTCAGGAAAACAGCTGAGTGGGAGTTACTTGTTTCTTTTCTCTAGCAAGCCAAATAACCTCAGATAAAAGCTGCTTAGACCCACCTAAAATGTTTAATATTCGTAAGTTAACAGTGTATGCAGAGCCTGAGCGCCTTCATTTTCTGGTTTGTTCAACATGTTTTTAGAAAGTTATCAAATAAATAGGCTTAATTTATACAGGATACTGAGAATATTCAGCTTGCATGGATTTCCATGGGAGTTTTAAGAACTCAGTGGAAACAAACTGTCTTCCCTTAATTGAAAGTGAATTCATTAAAACCTTAATTATTAGTATTCTTTCATACTACGTAATTTTTTTAATCTCTCTGCTGGCTGATGCGTTCACATGCAAAGGGGCAGGAGGAAGAGTTTGTTCATTTGTCTGACTTTCTGCCAACAGATGGGCTAGTTGACTGTATGGATCCCGACTGCTGTTTGCAGAGCTCTTGCCAAAACCAGCCTTATTGTCGTGGACTACCTGATCCCCAAGACATTATCAGCCAAAGCCAACAGTCGCCCTCTCAGCAAGCTGCCAAAGCATTTTACGACCGGATCAGTTTTCTCCTTGGAGCGGACAGCACTCATGTCATACCTGGGGAAAGTCCTTTTAACAAGAGGTGAGCGTGACTCATCCTTTACTCATCAATATGAAAGAAGTTGAAGAGTATGTGAGATGCACCTTAGGAGAAGATCCACTGTGGCTGCAAATTTCATGGCGTGAACTTTCAGCAAAGACCTTTTCTCTTAATATATGTGGAATTGCGCGTTTTGTCTCATTTCCTACAAAATTCAAATTGCCAGTAGGTTACAGAAGGTACTTGCCATGCTTAGTACCTGTATTCTAACAGGGCACTTCATTAATGATGAAATAAGACTCCATTTAACCAGTCGATTTGGGCTAGCACAGTTGGAAATATATCAAAGCACTGAAAACACTTCAGAAGGAAAGCAAAGCTGCACTTTTTAAACTGAGCTCACTAAATAATATAAATTATGAATTAGTGTAATAGAACTGTTAAGTGCATGACAGTGTAATTGCATAAACTATTTGACTGGTGCTCTACGAAGCAGTAATGACCTGAAAATAAACCAGTAACAGGAAGCAGGTGTCTGGGATCTCACTGAGTGAAAGAAGATGATTTACATTAGAACTTACTGCGTTTGCAGTAATTTAACAGCATTAATGTGTTTGGGCACAGCAGTTGATTAAAAGTTGTTGCACCAATGTTCCTTATTGCTCTTTTAAATTTTGTACTTCATAGTCCCTGCAGTTTTACAGATTGCTTTGATACTAATTGAAAAGTACGTTGTTGTTTAAGAGTCTGCCAGAAGTATGACTTAAAGTGGGAACATCTAGAGTTCATAAGTTCTTAAAATTCTTCAGTGAATTTGTTCTTAGTAACTCAGTACAGATGGAATGAGCCAAAGTCAAATCAACAATACTGACAAAAAATTATTGTCTGTAGATTTTGAGGCATCTGTTTATACAGTGTAAATTATGTGAACTTGCAAAAGGCGTAGAGTCTTGGGAATTCTTTTTAATGGTAGTTGATGCCATGTAGGGTGTGTGTGCGTGTGTTCACTCTCCTAGCTTTTATTCATTCAAAAGAGAAGGAAAAGAGTTAATTGTAATTTGATCCTGCATCTTTTTCAGTCTTGCATCTGTCATAAGGGGCCAAGTATTAACTGCTGATGGAACACCACTCATTGGAGTCAATGTCTCCTTTCTTCACTATCCAGACTACGGGTATACAATCACTCGCCAAGATGGAATGTAAGTTTCCTTTGAAGCACTTCGAAGTCATAAAGACAGCAAAGGCATTACTGAAGAGCTGCTTGTAAAAATAAAATAATGGAAACAAAAGACATGAACAAAGTGATCGACTAAAGTTGTACTTTGTACATTCTTCCAATGTAAAATATGCTGATGATATTGTTTAGAAGTAGAAGGCTTTGCTTAATTTAAACCCAGCATCACAAACTCTCCATTCTCTTAGTGCAGTGTTATGTAATATAATTGAACTGACTTCTCCGTTGTTCCCAGCAGAGCCATTCTGCCTTCAGAGCACTACATGGAATGCAGAATCAATCCATAAAATGGAGGCTGTGGATGGCTTTGGGAATTTGCTGACGAGCTAGCCCTGTTGTTCTTTGTTTGGTTTTTTTCTAGGTTTGACTTGGTAGCGAATGGTGGTGCCTCTCTGACGCTGGTGTTTGAGCGATCACCGTTCCTGACACAGTATCACACCGTATGGATTCCCTGGAATGTCTTTTATGTCATGGATACCCTGGTCATGAAGAAGGAAGAGAATGACATTCCTAGTTGTGATCTGAGTGGATTTGTAAGGCCAAACCCTGTTATCGTGTCATCACCTTTATCCACCTTCTTTAGAATTTCTCCTGAAGATAGTCCTATAATCCCAGAGACACAGGTAAAGTGTGCTTCAAATAGATAGCATTTTATCACAGGTGGTATTAAGCAACTATAATGAAAAGAGTGCAAAGTAATGTTTAAAACCACATAATTCTGACTAAGTGCTAACAATTTGCAATGTGGTCATTTTCAGACCAATTTATTTATTCTGTAGGATGATCTGTAAATTTTCATCTGAGAAACAAAAAAGGTAAGAAAGCTTGGTGTACACCAGTGTCTGGTTTTATATTTGTTTGCATCATTTAATTTACAGAATGCCTTCAGCAATCAGCTGAAGCCATCAGAGTGGACACACTATAGTACGTCTGACTTTTTTGACTGCCCTCTTGTTGGAAGTGCACCTCAGAAACTGAAAATGAAAGGTGTTCTTCTGCTAGGTCTGAAAGACCCATACACTTCAATTTATCTGTTTAATCAGAATAAATAGCATGAGTCTCCGGTTTTTATAAACTAAAAGAACTCCCTGTAACACCGAGGAGAGGCTTACAAACCAATGAGCATATGTGCTAATCTCCTTCAGAACTTGTAACACCGAAAGTAAGACTTGACATCAAAACTTTGCTTTAAAAGGAAAAAGCTGTGACTGGAATGTTTTTTCTCTAACGCAGTTGTATTGGATTCCTCCATCTGAAATAACTGATCACTAATACAGTCTTCCTCAGCTCTTAAAGCAGAGTTGCTTTTCAGGAAGAAATATTTATTTCATTATTGATTTCTGATAAAACTTCTAGTGAATCAGCACTCTTTCTGCCACCCTCTTTCTCTCCCTCTCCCTTCTCCCCTCTCCTCTCTGTCTCTCTTTCTCTCCCCCACCTTCCCCATACCATAATTACATAGGGCACTCTTTTTTTCCCCATTCACTAAGAAATGTCCTTGCCTCTTCAAGGGAAACGTAGAAAATGTATGCAAATGTTTTCATGCAGAGCTCTTAAGAAAAGAGCAAAATCATTAAGCAATTCATGGTAGAAGCGGGTTTAAAGTAAAGATGTGAGGAAATTACAACTAAAAGCTCATACAAATCTAGACTCTGCTGGAAAATTGTTGCTTTTATACTCTCTATCATTTCTGTGCCTTTGATAGTTGCAAGTCAATTAAAAGAAAGTATTTGCAATACACAGTCCACTGAAAAACAGCTGATTTACTTGTTTTGGCAACAGATAATGGATTCAGTTCCTGAAGTGATGGCAAATGGGTTAGATAGACGGGGTATAAATCAAGAAAAAAGTAATAATAGAAGAATGTCAGAAAATACGTATTTTCAAAAACAACTTGTAACATCTAGGTAAACAAGCCATTTCATGAGCCACGGGACTAGTGAAGTCTGGATTTTTACTGATTCCCACCCATTGGTGTAATTCCAGCTATCTGCCCCAGCCAGTCCTTCCCCTGTGGACTGCATTCAGCCTTTATTTTCTGATGGGACTACCAACTCGGCTACTTTTTCCCTAGCTGAACCCATTTTTTAATAAATCCTAAAGGAACTGTATTATCTTCACAAGATTTCTACTGTTATTTCAGGTGTGGTTGAAGTTAGCTACCAGGTTCAAGAGTTGTGAGGTGGGCGGTCTGACAGGCAGAACTGTTGGGTCAAGTTATGTCCCTGGGAAACTAGCTGGAAGGAAGGATCATATTCCCAGCAGATCCTAGGCGGTTGGTATGGATGGTCATTTATGACCAGGTAAAAATAGCGCTCTTGTTATGTATGCAAAAATCCGGTTCCAGTACTGTACAAAAAAATTATCGAGGAGTATCTTCTGTATATTTTGCTGGTCACACATGTCATCCCCTGCCTCAGCAAGTGAACATGCATGCATGTTCGTGTACATCCCATGCAATGCTCCACAGCCGTGCATGGGACCTACCCCTTTTAGGGTCAGGTTCCCCTCGGAAATGCATCATGTGTAACGGTCTGTGCCAAAAACTTCACTATTCTGATAAAAGACGGGCAGAACCAGATGCCATTCAAAACTGTCTGTTCAGCACCGGAGGAACTGCTGTAGATCTTTTTGTAAAAAAGGGACAATACCAGTTCAAAGTGTGGGAGACAGATGGAAGGCACGGAGAAACTGTTCCCCACGTTCTTCAGTCAGTATTAGTCACCCTGTTCAAGTGGGGTGACAGCACTCGCTGTCATGTGCTACCGGAGAAAATTATGTGCTTCTCTAATCATCATCCCTTGAAGTGCTTCATCATTCCTTGGAGATAACGTTTCCAAAAGAGTGTACTTAGTGGCTTATGAATCCCAAATAGATCAGAGGGGGAATTAAAGTCTGTACCAAAGAAACAACGCAACAGAAAACTGACAAAAGAAGGCAAGCAAGGGGAAGGGACAAATGCGGTGGGTAAAAGGGGTGATCGCAGATCCAACAGATCATTGCTCAAAATGGATGATAATAACTAACATGTTAACTAAATATCGGGCTACTTGGGCATTACCTTGTCTGCTTTTAATTGCAAGTTAGCATGCTTTGCCTAGGCTTAACTAGCTGAGATTAATCAGTGTGGAACAAGACAGTAAACTGGGTGCAGGTGAGGGAGATCAGGTTAAGCTGGAGCTGCTGATGTGTTTCATGTGATACTGTTGCTGTCTTTTTCCTGATGCGATACCTGTCGGTTTGCCACACCTTGCAGTGTGGTCTGGCAGAAACCCACGTGAGTCACAATGAGCGATTCTGAAATCGAGTTTTTGAGAGTTTCCTTCTCCTAAACTTCTGTCATCCACTGTTACGTACACTTGCAAGATGCCTTCTGCAGGTCCCAAGCAGCTTGTTTCTATCACCTCAAAGTGTGTGGGAGAACGAACACTGAGAAATTTTCCTTCAGATTGTATGTTCAAGGTTCCTCTCCCCTGACTGACACCCACTACCGGCGATACTATAGAGCAGAAGTTGGCAAAACGTATTTACCCATGAAAATTCAGGATAAAATGTGGGCCTCGGTGACAGTAAAAATATGTGTTTTAACGTCAGGGTGGCCAGATCTTCAGCAAAGAAATTAACCTATTTTATCAGTTAAACAGGCACTGTAATAGGCTGTCTAAATGTTACATTATTGCATGGATGCTGCATCATCATTTCACTTAGCTAAAATCTCCAGAACTTGGAAGTTTGTACTGAGAAAAAGAAAGGAGACTACTCTCAGAGCCAAATATCTCTATTTATGTGTCCTTGTTTTCCAGCACATTTTCTGGTTTCCTTCTCTCTTGCTTTCTGTTTGAAACTTTATATGCAGCTTTTGATTTTATTCTTTTATAGACGCATATTAAGGTTTCCACATGTGTACGGCGCTTTCCTATCCCTCTTCTCTGTGGTATCTCAGCAGTGTTTGAAGTCTAGAAAAGACGAATATTTTTCCCCTTTTCATTTCTCCTTGCATTATATTGTTCAGGGTGTTTCTTCATAAGTTCATTTAAGAGCCTCAGTTCTAGGGGAAGTCTTTTTTTTTAAAGGAAAAGTTTTTCCCCTCTTGAAATGAGCAGTTTCAGCTCCTGCTTAAAGAAGTATAATTTTAGTACTCCTTGATCTCAACCTTTGTGTAATATCAGTAGTTGCCAATATCTGGCTGTACCTGAAAACGCCATCTTTACCCCTCTCAAACCAAGATGTACTACACTTAAATGCAGCAGTTCAGCTGTTACTTCTCAGCAAAGAACCTTTTTCTGACATTAGGACCAAGGTTTGCGCTCACTTGTGAAATTTATTCTCAAATCCTCTATTGAAGTTGCTCATTGTGCCAAAAAAAAAATCATGGCAAATGGCAATACAGCAGGCATTTTTCCCTCTAATTGAATTAAATTCCTTATTCAGGGCTCTTAATACCATCAGAGCATGTCACTGGAATCATATTATATTTTGGAGCAGGAAGGCATTCCGGAGTCTGCACAGCTTTAGTCCTGCTGGCCATGAGAGGCGACGAGCCCTGCACAATTTATGTGACTCAGTTGCCAGCTTGAACTCTCAGGAGAACAAACTCTTGTCTTTGTGAAAATTGAGGTGACCCTTATCTCAGTCCTGTAGGTTAAATATTTCTTACCTGTCCTTCCAAGAAGCTTGGTCATCCATAAATAAAATGTCAACCGTTAGAATTTGGTGGTTGGGCTATAACTCAGTCCCCTTAGGGTATCAGCCTTTCTGCAGGTAGTTTGATACTCTATCTGAAAAAGGGAAAGTACAGACAGCTGGGTTCTGTTGGTGATTCCTGATGTGACTTTTATACCCGGTGACTTTCCTGATCGCTTTACAATTGATGTGTTGTCATGGCACCCATGGGATGCTCTCTGCTGTGCCTGATGGTTTAACTTTTCTGATGAACGTTAAGCTGTTTAATTCTCTTTGTAATGCTTGATTCTGGGAGAGAGATTGAGTTGCGTAACTTTACCTCTACATTTTTAAAGTTCTCAAGAAAATAAGTTACTACAGGGGATATTTTATGGAAAGAAGGAAGTCGTAAGTTGGATTTCCAGCAGATATTTGAGCCTTCTGCAGAAACTAATAACAGGGCTTTGGATTTTGTTTTAAACCTCACTAAGAACTGCATGAGTGTCCTAGTTTCTAATTTGATAGTAATCCAAATACACAGTGGAATTTCTTGGAAGTTGAAACCTCAAGGTGTCCTCTTTATTGCCTGTTATCTCAGCCCAGAGTACTGGAAGACCACCTAAGTGTTTAACGCTGCTCTTCCGCAGTTGCAGTTGTAAAAAAAGCAGTGGTCATAACAGGAGACCAGTGAAGTCCATTAAATTGTGTCCTATTATCCGTGTATTACTTCTTTTTCTCCTCTTGCTTACAGAGACCTCCATCTGTTAGACTAGTTTTAATGTGCAGTATATGAGAGTCCCGCTGATGTCTTGAGGAGGAATTTGGCTTTTGTTCCCGGGTGGTTTGTGTTTTTCCTTCAGAGTCTTAGAAAAGGAGCATGTTCACAATCGCTTCTCTCTGGGCGCAGGGGGGTTTGTTTGCATACAAAAGATTTGCTTGTTCTCTGGCTTAGATACCATGAGTATATTGGGCTGAGGGAGAGCAGACTAGATTTACAAACAGAAATGATGCCACTCTCCCCTCCTTCAAGTGATGGTGCTGCTTGTAATTTCTTCTCGGTGATGGCAGGTTCTTGGTGGGGAAGAAGAAACATTCGAAAATTAAGAATTTATAAATCTGAATTTCATAGTTCTAATATTTTCCAATTCCTCCTTTATTTCCTACAGCTCTACTATGGTTTTACTGGAGAAGAAGAGTTTTATGTTTACGTGTATCAGATGTAAATAACGATTCATGCCAGGCAAAAAGTCGAAATACTATTTCTGGTTTTTTGTTACTGTTATTGGAGAGGAGGTAGATATAATTAATACCGTATCAATCTTTCTTTATATCTCACCAAAAGTGCTAACATAGGAGACGGCGTAGCACCTGTTGCCCTCCTCAGGAGCATAAACCCCATTATCTGACCCTATTCAGCACAGACGGTCAGTTGTTCAAAAGCAATGTCCGAGGGTTTCCCTGGCATAGAGGGCTGACTTTAGCACTCGTTTAGTAGCCAGCTTTCCATCCCACTGAAGTCTCATGCCTAATACTTGTGACAGTGCTCTCCCTGAAGTCTGCTTTCCACCAACACTAATTACTGTTTGGTCTTAAGACTTTAGGACTAAGAGACAGGAAAGTAAAATAATGCTTTCCAAATTTATTTCCCCAAGAGTGCTCCTTTGACACCACCGAGGCTCTGGGCTTGTCCTTCAGCATCCTTTGCCCTCTCTTCCCACCAGAGAAATATTATTGTTATAAATATGTTTAGATACTTTTTTCTTTTTTTTTATTTCTTTTTCTTCTTTTTTTTTTTTCCCCCAGCAAGCTGGGATAGTTGGTAGGTGCACACCTGAAGTGCTGGCTGTCAGTGTTTATGTCCTGACAGAGGTATAGGACACTATAGGCTGTCTTCATCCATATTCCACAGAAACCTTTCACATCCATCCATCACCCACAAAAGCTCCTCAGCTCAGAGGAAAAGACAAGGTAGAGGAGGGGAGGAACCTTTTTAAAAATAAAATTGAATCATTGCACCTCTCTGAAATGAGAAAGTGGTGAGCTGATGTCTGAGTAGTGAATATTGATCAGGAAATATGGAAAAGCTTTCCCTGAGGCATCCTGCTTATCTGTCTTCAAAATAAATGGAAGAATACTCTAGTTCAAAGTATTTACAATCCACAGGTAATGCAAATAATAAACCACATAAAAGTTCTTCCCGCTTCTACAGGAGCAATTAGACATCCCAACCCAATTCTGAAGCTTTGCGGTGCTCAGAGGCTCTGCTGCCTTTATTATGTATCCGTAGCTGGGTCGTGGGTGGCAGCAGCAGAAGGGGCTATTTTCACTTAGATGAAAGATGCCTATTTTGCCTCTTGGTAAAAAGCAGTTGGGAATGTTTTCCCTCTCCTGCATGCTTCCTTTCCCCTCATTAAAATAAAGGAGAGATCTTTGAAATCCTTCAGCAGAAAGAATCAACTAAGCAGCTTCAGTATAATGAAGAATTTAGACTTCACTTTCCAGACAAAAAGGTGAAATATTGTTAGTTATTTATATATTTTTTTTACATTAAATGAAGGCTGGATTTAGATGATACCTCCTCTAATGGGTTGTCGTGTAGCATTACGTCAGGCCTCCTTTTGTGATAGCTGCATTGTTCTGTTTAATTTCAAAATCATTCAAATACGGTATTTTTTTCTTACCAATGCATTAGGTTCTTCATGAGGAAACAACAATACCAGGAACGGATTTGAAGTTATCATACTTAAGCTCCAGGGCTGCAGGATATAAATCTGTTCTGAAGATTACTATGACCCAATCTGTCATACCGTTTAATTTAATGAAGGTTCATCTTATGGTGGCAGTGGTGGGAAGACTTTTCCAGAAATGGTTCCCTGCATCCCCAAATCTGGCTTACACTTTCATATGGGATAAAACTGATGCATACAACCAGAGAGTCTATGGATTATCTGAAGCTGTTGGTATGTGTGTTACGGAAGCTTTTTTGCATTTTTACTGTTGTCTTCAAAATCAGGAAGCGCGTCTCAAATACTTGTATCCATTAAGTCCAAAATGTTTAGCTGAGTAAGATGAGAAATAATAATGGGTATAAAATATATTAGAAAATACTAATCTAAACTTTGAATTATAAGAAAAAAAATATTTCAAAAGGAAAAAGAAACCAGTGATTTTTCACTTCTAGTTCTTCTCCATGAAATAGCCTCCAGCCTAATAATATAGCGTGGTATTTAGGCTTCACGCTCCTCGTACTTCAGAGCGCAGCACAATAGCGTTCTGACGTACTTCACAGAATGGCTTTCCTCTATACCTGTCCTAATCCACTTACTTTCCATAACTAAAATTACTCTAATAACCCGGGATTGCATTTAAAATTATTTTGGAATTCTCTTTAGTAGTTTCAGTACATCTAAGGAAGCCACAGGGATTTTCAGGTAGCCTGGGAGAGCAGGAGAACGCGCGTAGTTGAAGGAAGTCACATCCTGGAAACTCTTCTTCTGGAACGACATCCTATACTTAATGAGGACATTTTTTGTTGTTTCAGTGTCTGTCGGTTATGAGTATGAGTCTTGCTTGGATCTAACTCTCTGGGAAAAGCGGACTGCCGTTTTGCAGGGTTATGAACTGGATGCCTCCAACATGGGTGGCTGGACGTTGGATAAGCATCACGTACTGGATGTTCAGAACGGTAAGGAGTTCATTTCCTTCTTGCTAATTTTAACACTCAGCTGCCCCACACTTCAGGTATCTCATTCTCCCTTTCAAATGTTTGCTTTGTTATTTTTAAAAAGGTAATTATGGAATGCTTTGCATATGGTAAATGCTTTGAGCTTTACACTGGACATCATGTTTCTTCATCCTATAAATATATATGCGTTAATAGTTTCATCAGTGTCGGCCTGTGTTAGATAAGCTTACCAAAAAAAAAAAACCCAACCCAAAAATGTTGAAATTGTTTTTAAAAGTTGAGTGATGCTAAGGAGACGCTATTTCTAAAGCAATTGAATGTGGTGGTGGTGGGATTAGCTGTTTGTTTGTTAACAGTAACTTGGACAATGTTTTCCCTTCCAGTTTTCACAGTAAATGACGATCAAACAGCAGTAAGAGACATTCCTGCCAAACTGAGAGCTCTTCGCTCCCGATACTAGATTCCTTATTTATACAGGAGGTGTTCCTCTTTGTGTTACGGTATCACCGGCTGCTCAGCGCAGCAGTTAGCACGTGGGTACTGTCTCTTCTGGAGGGTGAGCACTCATTTACGCTCTCCTCCTGTTTAAATCCTTCCCTGAAGTGAATCCTCCCCGGGATGCTGAGGTCACCTTAGCACAGGGCAGGTGACGAACCGAGCACGAGCGTTTACGCCCCTTGTTTCAGGACAGAGTCCAGTTGCTAGTGAGCAGTTCTTTTTTGATGTCAGCGAAAAGATGAGGAGCGATACACATTTCTAAGAACTGTGCCCTGGCACCAAGGTGTGCCAGTGTGTCCAGTGTGCTACTCAGCAACTGTCTGGAGGGTGCCACGCTAAGTATACCCCAGCTCAACACTGAACAGGAGGAAATTTGGAAAAATGTGGCTGGAAGCATGCAAGAAAGGTGAAATAAGCAGCCGCATGGCGCAAGGTAGGAGTTGGTCAGACTAGATTTTTATGCAAAGGAGGAGCCCAGAAGTAATGCAGCAGGCAGAACGTCACTTTTGCAGTACCTGGTGTCCCTTGGAGTCTCCCACTAGTACCTGAGCATCTTTTGTGTGATACATCAATCGCCACCTAAAGCATTGCTTCACTGGTAGAAAACCGAGGTAACCAAATCGAGGGAGAAGGTGTCATTGTACCTAATTTAAAATGTCAAAAAAACCCTGTGTAAATTAATGTATATAAGGTAATCCTTCTGAAAATGTAAAGACCTATAATTACAAATACATATGTAAGATTGATTCTGTTCACAAGGTAAATTGATGGTGGCTTTAAATTATGTTCAGGAGTACATTTGACAAGTAATGACTTTTCAAAGTGACGTGTGTCTAATTGAATAAACGAAGTGGAGAGTTGTAATGGCAAGGTGGATGAGCTGGAGAAATTTATTCAGAAGAGAGTGCAGAGAGTGTTTGTACGGGTATCCCGAACTAATGCAGTAAATAGTCTAATGTGCATCTTTTAGTCTGTGATAATAGAGGAGAAATGTGAAGGACCAATTTTTCAAGGTAATGACGGAATAAATCAGGTGCAATAGTGCACTGTGCTGACTTGAGGAATTCCTCTGATGAAAATTATAGAACTCGGCTATTTCAGGCAAAATTATGGTGCCATGATTGTCATAAATGATGTGACCATAGGAAAAGGGATTTCATATCCTGTTAATGTTTTCTGGCTTTAACTATTCATGAAAAACATGTTCTCCCTCTTTTGATTTAGATTACTTAGATCACTTGCCATTAGGTTTCCATAAGCCATGTTCGTTCTTCCCGATTTTATCATATGTATTGGTTTTACATTTATAATTTCCTAAATTTTAAACCATTAAAAAGTAGTGGAGACACCTAAAACATTTGAAGAGGAAAACAAAGGGGTTTTTTTCCTCCTATCTTACAGTATAGAGAGTGCATTTTGGGAGTGAGGAGAGAAAGAGGAATACATCGTAAATTTCTTGCAAGCATCTCAAAAGAGAAATGTATCCCTCAGCCCCAAACTGCCTTTGAAGCGCTGGGCATGCAATCAATAAAACACGTATCACTCTAAAGTACAAAAGGACGTGTGGTTTACATGGATTATACCACGGAAAGACATACTGTGACTTCGGAGCATAACCAGAATAGCTGCCCGTTTGTAGATACACCTCAGTGGATTCATCGGGAGGTACAATAACGAGGGTCCCGGCAACGTTTTAACACACTGTAAAGTCACCATTTTTTTTTCCTAAGACTGAAGATTTAACATAAAGCATACATTTTTCTTCTCAGATTTCTTGTGGAGGCTATAAGGAAGACAAATACTGCTGGCACATTGCTTTGTCTTCACGAAATTATTGTTCCTTTCATGCCTCAAAGCAGAATTAAGTTTAAGAGGCAGGTTGGCCTGGCACCACATTTTTTTTGTTGTTTTGACATTTTTAATAACTGTCTATAACTGCAGTCACGGTATTGAGGCAGGCTTTGTTGCCAGAGGTACATTTTTGTGGTGAGCTGAGCAAAGACTCTTTCGTAATGTAAAATTGAAGCAATCTCCAACTTTCTGAAGTAGCTCTTTAATTAATATTTACAATTTGCAGCAGTAATCCACTTTACATTGCATTTGGCATCATATTTGTAATTCATTTTAGAAGGGCTTTAGGAATACAATTTCCAAATACATTTTTTCTGTTTTATAAAATAGACACAGTTAGAATTTCAATCAGTTCTGGGGAATTTCAAAACTGTAAACATTTAGGAACACAAGACCTTGATTTTATTCAGTACACCTTGCATTTCCATCAACATGGTAATTTTTATTCTGAATTATAACCATTATTAAAATTTTAAAATAAGAATGACTGAAAAGTTGTTTGGGTTTTAAATACTAATATATTTAGTGTTTCTACTATATTTTGTGGACAAGGTAATTTAATGCTTTGTGTGTCTGTGGCTTAACTATAAGTGTTTTAATGAAGTTCTGATACTTGTAGTGAGAAAAATACGTAGTGAGAATTAAAAGTCTGTTAAATTTTGTTAATCTACTGAAAGAATATTTAAAATATGTATGCATCATTTTATGTTTTCAGAGATTTTGTAGAATTTTCAGTATATGTAGACTGTAGAGAGAGCGTATATAGAGAGTTTTCAGAGCATTCAGATTTTTTATAAACTTTTTTTTTGGTTTGCATTTTTTCTGTTATTTGCCAGGAATCCTCTACAAAGGAAACGGTGAAAATCAATTTATATCTCAGCAACCCCCAGTTGTTAGTAGCATTATGGGCAATGGAAGACGACGCAGCATCTCCTGTCCCAGTTGTAATGGTCAAGCTGATGGTAATAAATTACTGGCTCCAGTTGCCTTAGCTTGTGGGATAGATGGCAGCCTGTACGTGGGGGATTTCAACTATGTTCGGCGGATATTCCCATCTGGAAATGTAACTAGTGTTCTGGAGCTAAGGTATGGGGGGTTTCTCATCTTTGCGAATGGGTTGTGAATTCTAGTTGCGAACTGAAGTATTGACTAGATTCCTGTCATTGCGTGAGATAGAGTTTCCAAATGCTTTTGGGAACAAAGGTTTTAAACCATTTGAAGAACTATTTAAAACTGAAGTGAAAAAATTGTATCCTGGTAAAAGATTTTAGCGATGCTTACATAAAATGTGAGAATTTAATTGGCCCAAGGTAATTATTCTGTAGATTTTAAGAATTAACCTACTTAGTCGACACGAGTGGACAAAAGACAGTCATTCACTGCTTCACTAACGATAGATGAAATGTTGCCTTCTTTTCATCTTTTAACATCCTTTCTGAATGTTTTTCTAACAATGTTTTTCTGTTCTTTTTTACGTGCTCCCACCAAGAAATAAAGATTTTAGACATAGGTAAGCATTCCTTAAAGAAGATTTATATTTTTCTAACTGTTCTTTTTTCTTTTTTAACAAGTGAATGCTTATAATGGAGAAGTCGTTTCTGAGATGTATTACCAGAAAAGAGGAGTATTTTTCAAAAATAATGAGTTCATATGTTTTAGTTATGTCAGTTGTCAGGCTGTATCATCCTTTCGGATAAGAGTTCCTTTTTTCTCATCACTCTCTGTCCACCGTCAGGCTTCTTTTTGTGCTTTGTATGCCCACCTTTGCTTTCCCCTCATCTCTGCTCACTCCTATTCTTTGCTGGCAGCACTTTTGCTGATCCTGTCAAAACTCACTCATTAATCAGATACCCCAAATATGATGAGAATGGCATATAAGTAATAAAATTATAGAAGTATCAAGTGAGTTCGTTTCATTAGCCTTTTGAAGTTGAGTCTTTTCGGGCTTACATTTAACAGATTTGTTTCTTTAAAGGCAGACTTTTCTTAATAATGAAAACCGAAATTTTCCTATAATAACACAACTCTAGGAGTTAAGATTTTCAAGTACACCAAGATTCGTAAGACTGGTCATAAAATCAATAGTAATCAGAAGGATTGTAGCGCAACATTCACCTGTCCTGGCATCGCTACAGTGGTGGCAAGAACAGAAGGGAAGGCAGTGGATGCTTACAGTTGCTTTGCTGCAGCAGCCAGTGCTGAGACAAAACCAGTTATGCTAAAATCTTGTTGGATACGTGAAACCCTGCAAGGTTTTGTGGCAGAACCGCTCAGTGTAAGTCTCAGCAGCCCCGCTGGTCCCTTTCTCTCCTTTTTTGCTGCCAGTCGTTTTCCTTCCTTGTTTTTAAACAAATCCCAGAGAGTCATATCTCGGTTCTCTTTTTTTTTTAAATTCAGTTTCCTCTGGACACTCTTCTTTGTGAAGAAGGGGTTTCTGTTTGAGAAAGTATCTTTCAAATGTGTTAGGCAAAAAAATCCGTGACTAAATAAGGTGTTTGCATCAGCGCTAATGATCAGAACTGGGAGTTGATGCACGGTCTAGCTGGTTTTATGTTATTTTCCAGTTGTGACTTAGAGGCAGTGTCTTCCGTTTGGTGGGTTTAGGTTTTCACTATTACATTTAATTTGCATTTGTTCCACTCCTTTTAAAAGAATTCTATCCCTTGTGGTATCACAGAGTTGTGATTGCAGCTGGATAAGACATTGTCTTGGCATATGGGTGGAATACAGAATTATGCTCAAAATGGGAATTTGGAATGGACAAACAGGATTAAGGAACAGGCGCATAATGATGTTTGTTTTGCTGTGATTTAGTAGCAACATCCTCTGCTGCCTCTGGCAGAACTGTGGTCACAGACTCGGCTGCAGCGTTTCGGAAACTAGGTCCCCCCTGCACCTAAGAAAAGTTGGTGAGGGAGAACGGTGAAGTTTGTCTCCTTTATTCATGCCTACACATGCAGAAGCTCCGGGTGGCAAAAACTGCAATTGTACCGCCCAGATCAGTGTAACAGCACTTCCGCGGGCCCGCACAGCGGCTGTGAGCGGGGATTCCTCCTGAGGCGGGAGGAGGCGTAGAGGACGGTGGGGCAGCGCTCTGCAGGAGGGCTTGTGGAGCCGGCAGGGGTGGATCCCGCTGCGCAGCCTGACGCGGTCTGCTACGCGTTGGAGTGTTCTCTCCCATCGTACCTTTGCCCAGTGCCCGTCCTGGCCTTAGGGGTTTGCTGCTCAGGGGCTTCCTAAGCCAAGAGTCGCATCTTTATGCTTACTGTCCCCCGGCAGCTTTTTATTCTGTTCATTTAGCTGATTTTTATTAAACATGTATGAACTTCGAGGGTCCGCTAAATCCTGCTGCCATGCCCAACTTCAGGACGCGCCATGAGACCAAATAGCTGCTTTTGCCGACGTGAAGCCATGCAGAGCCCTGGGAAATGCTGCGGAGAGCAGCACACCTGCCTGGGCTGCACGGGAGCGGGGCAAACCGTCCGGTTCACGGCAAAGCCCTTCAAACTGCCGAGGGGAATTCAATGTGAACTGCGGTTTGGAGAGCAGCCCCCAGCAGACCGCTTGGGCTTTGTATAATTACTAGGTACTCAAAACTATGAAAAATCCCTAAAATAGGCCTTCCCCAAGTAATGAACAGGGGTAAACACTAGTTCAGTTCTCTTCATCTGTTCACACGTTCAACTCTCCTCACCCTTACCACAGTGCTCCAGGAGCACGGGGCGATGCGCCTCCCACCTCAAGGAGCCTGTACCCTAAATTAGAGAAACGATGCCTGTCAGATTTATCCTCTCATGTACTAGTGACCTAACATTTTTTCAATCTCCAAGCTGAACTGATGTCTTTATACACACTGCTGCCTGTGGGTGATTAATGCTGATAGGCATTCATGGGAGAAGTAATCTTTAGAAGGACTTTGAAGACAGGGAGGTCATTTGTAAGCTGTGGCAGTATCCCAAGTCTGTAGAGAGACAGAAAAAAGTTAAGCAAAACATAAAAATAGCTTTGAGGGTATGTGGTTTGGAAGGCACAGAGTGAGTGGCAGACAGGGGGGACTGAAGCAGAAAGGGTATTTTTTAAAAATTTGTGCATAGAGAGTAATGCAGGTGATGTGACAGCTGAAGAATTACAAGATAAAAGCAATGGGAAATAGATCATTACAGCTCTGCCTGTGTGAGTGCGCACTTTGAATTCAAAGCACTTATTATTATTTGGCATAGACAGAACAAGTTAATTTGTAGTTATTTGTCTTTACAGGAGCTCATGTTGGTATGTAACTGCATGTTTTGCAGAGCTACAGATAGCGATTAGGCGACACTGAATGAGTCAAGAACTTGCCATTGACTGAATTTTATTTCTTTGCTTTTGTTGCTATTGGTATAAGGCAGAAGCTTAATATCATTTCAGGCTGCAATGAAATAGAAGAACCTCTGTGCAGCTTTCCAACTGCTGGCTGCTTATCCCTCTACTATTTTTGAGATCTGCATAGTGTACGTGGATGTTTTCTGGCTAGAAAATAAATGTGGTTTTCACTGGACAGTTATTCATTTCCTCAAATTGTGCCTTGCTCCTGTGATTTAATAGGTTTTTTCTATGAGCTACAGCTACCTCAGCTTTTTAATCTTCACTTGAAAAGAAACACTAAAGTTAAGCCTGTTGTGTTATCTGAGAAAGGAGCCATTAGACATCTACGTATGACAAGTTGGAGAGTTTACATTGATTCAATAATAATATCCTATGCAAAGTTTGGGATTTTTTTTTCATGAAATGAGAAAATATTCTTAAATTAACAGCTGTATTTTTTTTTTGTTTTGATGAGGATACACTACTTGCTATGAGAACTCATCCCCAGTAAGAACAGCTTTGTCATTTTTGTTGGAGTTAATTAGAACATAGAAAAATTTTCGTATCTATGACGAAAACAGCTTTAAAAATTCTTTTTAGAAAGAAATAATTGTTAGGCATAAATTAGTTATGGATTTGATGACCTTTTATTCCAACAATTGGAAAATATGATTGAGCTAATAATGTTAGATGCGTTGAAGAGAGGTACTTTTAGATTTCGGTAGTATAAGAAAGGATTTTAATTTTTATTGCAATGAAATAAAATTTAAATCCACATTTCGCGATGTGTTTATATTTGAAGTTTCTTAAAGACCAAAGTAATCACCTATATCGGTATAAATTAATTAGTGTACAGAGGTGCAAATAATTTGTACACTACATAGTGATCATATTAGATGATCTCTCTGTAAAGTAAGGTTTCAAAAATACCTTTCAGCTATTTAGCACATTGGCAATAGATTTCTAACAGAGAAATTTCAAGTAAGCCTACGTTTGATTGTTTTCAGACATGCTGTACAACACTCGGCTCTAGAGCAGAGCTTTTTAAGAGGTGCTAATCACTGTGTATTTGATTTCATTAGTCTGCTTCACTTAGTTTCTTCCTTCTGAACCAACATGTTACAAGTCTTAAAGAAAATCCTATTTATGCAACACATTTTCTCTGTGTTTTTGTAATTGGATAGCTATAAAAATCTGTCCATGCTAAAAGACATAATTTGTTCACAAGTTGTTCCTGTTGGTCTCTTGTTGCTTTTTCCAAGTAGCAGTACATAAAAATGTGTTACATTAGCACAGTTATGTATTTACAAAACGTGAAGTATAACATTCTGCAACCAGATGTTTGGCTGTCACCGCGACTGGTAGATCTGTCTGAGCAGCACTTTTGCAAACATCAGAAGTGGGACCGACTGTTCTGACACTCTGCTTCAATCCATTAGGAGAGCATCTGAAATTACCTCCTGTATTTACATGACCTTATTTCAGCTCTTTGTGCCATAAATTAGGTCAGGAATCCCAACTGCACTGGGTTAAGTTTCTACATCATAATATATCAACCCAAGAAGTACTCTCCAGGGCTGGTGTTTTCACCAGCAGGGGAGAAAAGACAGTAATTCTCAATTATGTGGCACCAGTGGAGAGGCAAAATGTACGTTTCTGGGAAAATGGTTAGCAATATATATTTTCACTGTAATAAAGACTGTGTTGGCATAGTTAGTGGTTTTGTGCCAATGTGTACAGTTCCTTGAAATATGACTCTGAGTTAAGAAGAACAGAAAAGCTCCGCTCGGTGCTCCGGTGGAAAAGATGACATTTCCTCATGCATTAAATCATGCGTATCACGTCTTTGAAAGCAGTGGATTAAACAAATACTTATGAAGGATGTCTTATCTCTTGCCTGTGAACTAATAATACGAACTCTGCCTTATCTGTTTATGAATTATATAAACCATGCACCCCAGCAGCCTTATATAAGTTATAATAAGATAGATAGGCCGATAACAGCAACAAAGTATAAGCGAGGGCTGGGGTCCTGCTGCAAAGTGTGGAACTGGATCGAGGTTCCCAGAAAGCTTTTAGACTCCAGGATTTTGATTTGGCCTATTACAGAGAGAGGAGCTGCCTGTAATTACAGAGCACGGAACAGGCCTGCGAGCAGCACGGACAAAATGGATCTTCCGTCCCAGAAGGATGAGTAGTCTAGACTGAACCGCCTGTCACACGGGCAAGAAACGTGAACTTGAAAAGGTTTGGGGGCTCTGACCTGTGCTACCTGTGCCTAGAGCATCGCTGTCGGGTTTACCTATTTATGTATGACTGCACATGAACTGAAGCCGTTTATTCTTGATCCGATGTTAGGTGCAATTAATTACAGCATATTCAATATATGTGCATAGATATATTGCAATACAGCAATACAAAATTTCATTTTGCAGCAACAACCCAGCTCACAGATACTACCTCGCAACCGACCCCGTGACGGGAGATTTGTATGTTTCCGACACAAACACGCGCAGGATTTATCGGCCCAGGTCGCTCACGGGTGCGAAAGACCTGACCAAAAACGCCGAGGTCATAGGAGGAACAGGGGAGCAGTGCCTGCCCTTTGATGAGGCCAGGTGTGGTGATGGAGGCAAAGCGGTGGAGGCAACTCTCATGAGCCCTAAAGGTAAAAAGAGTTATCCCTCCGTAATCTTCAAAATAATGTGAAAGTTCTGACCCAGGGGGGTGATCATGTTTAATTACTGAGCCTACTAGTTGGCTTAAAAATGTGGGTTTGAGTAATTTTTTCCAGCTGGAAAGACCATTGAGGAAGAGAGTTACAGGGGAGCTGGGCTGCTTTTTTAGGAACTATTTGGCTTACGTGGTTATTGAGCATTTTTAAATGCTCGTTTAGATAATGTGTTTGGCAGGCAACGGTGAAGATTTAAAATCAGCGTTGCTTTTGGTCCCACTTATCCCGTGTTTCACGTTAACTTAAAAGCTAGGCACTTCTCAACACACATCGGCAAACGACCAGCAAATGTGACCAGCAGCAGTACATTTCACACGGAACATTGGTTTATTATGAAAATATGTTTACAAGCTGCTTTACTGCCTAAGACCGTATTTTCTGCCCTTAATTTCTGCTAGATACATGCCACTTATGCCCTTAGTTACGGATAATGTATTCACTCTGGTACAAAAATCTAATTTTTATTCTCTTCACTAAAGGAATAGCAATTGACAAGAACGGGTTAATCTACTTTGTTGATGGGACCATGATCAGAAAAGTGGATCAGAATGGAATAATATCCACTTTGCTTGGCTCCAATGACCTGACCTCAGCACGACCTCTAACCTGTGATACCAGCATGCACATCAGCCAGGTACTTTTCAGCTGCTGCTAATTTGGAAAGCTGAGCTGGGGCTAGAAATGCAAATGCAGCTTTCTGGCCCCTTAAAATAAAACTGGGTGGAACGCGCAATGGATATGTGACAGCAGAATTTGGGGAGAAGGAAACCTGTTCCAAGGGCATGAGTCGCGGTGTATTCTCTTAGCTCTAAATGCTGCTGTATTCAGTTTTCTGCCCGTAAAGTTCAGTTCAGTTTAGACCGGCAAAACTATCAGCAGGAAACACTAAGTCTGGTAGTAAATACTGGGAGAATGGCAGATCCGTTCGAACTGTCTTGGCGCGTTGATGTTTTCTGAATCACTAACGTCCTTAGCCCGCTGGAGTGAATGAGAGGATAGCTACAAAAAACCGTATTTTTCTGTTTGTCTCAAGAAGCTTGTGTAGGTGAGGCAGGACCTCAGTAGTGGTATTTTTAAAAATGCAGTACAGTGTTTTGTAACCTGGAAGGTAATAAGTTATTTTTGATACTACACGAATAAAAGATGAGTACTGTCCTTAAAGTTTGTATTTAGTTGTTATCCATCTTTATTTTATTTACGGATTTGTGACACAGAAAAGTATAGCATTTAGTGGAGGGGCTATTACGGTTCCAATGCAGCTGGGGTTTTTTTTTCTGATAAAGTAGATGTCTGAATGTTGTTCCCTTTGCCTCCCTGCAAACCTTTAGCTTCTGTGTCCATTTTCATATCGGTCTTGTTGTCGTGATTGCTTACAGCACATGAAAAATATCCTTCCAGCGGTGTCTAAAACTGAAGGTGAATGAATTCATTTCTTCTGCGCTGGTTAACTGTTTAACAAAACACTTCTGTTTGTTAAGGTTCGTCTGGAATGGCCTACAGATTTAGCCATCAACCCAATGGATAACTCCATTTACGTTTTGGATAACAACGTGGTTTTGCAGATCACTGAAAACCGTCAGGTTCGCATTGCTGCCGGGAGGCCCATGCATTGCCAGGTTCCTGGAGTGGAGTACACGGTGGGAAAGCACGCGGTACAGACCACGCTGGAGTCAGCAACCGCCATCGCCGTGTCCTACAGCGGGGTGCTTTACATTACAGAAACCGATGAAAAAAAGATTAATAGGATAAGACAGGTCACAACTGATGGAGAGATCTCATTAGTTGCTGGAATACCCTCAGACTGCGATTGCAAAAATGATGTCAACTGTGACTGTTACCAAAACGGAGACGGCTACGCTAAAGACGCCAAACTGAACGCCCCCTCCTCCTTAGCTGTGTCTCCGGACGGCACCCTGTATATCGCTGATCTGGGAAATATTAGGATACGGGCTGTGTCAAAGAACAAACCCTTACTGAACTCGGTGAACTTTTACGAAGTTGCTTCTCCAACTGACCAAGAGCTTTATATCTTTGATGTCAACGGTACTCACCAGTACACTGTGAGTTTAGTCACCGGGGACTATCTGTACAATTTCAGCTATAGCAATGATAATGATATTACAGCAGTAACGGACAGCAATGGGAATACTCTTCGTATCAGACGGGATCCCAACCGGATGCCGGTGAGAGTGGTCTCTCCCGATAACCAGGTCATCTGGCTGACGATAGGCACCAATGGATGTTTGAAAAGCATGACGGCACAAGGGCAGGAGCTTGTCTTATTTACCTACCATGGCAACAGTGGACTTCTGGCGACTAAAAGCGACGAGACTGGATGGACAACTTTCTTTGAGTAAGTACATAAAATGAAGTCAGATGCCTTGTAGTTTTACAGTACCATTTGACGTATTTCTAGAGACTAATGAAGTAACTCTAAAGGTGACCCATGATAACAAAAAAAACAGCAACATACTTTTTGTTTCCCATGCTGTCTTCCTCTGTCTGTCTTCTAAACATTCGGTCTGAATAATTTTAAATTCATTATTTTGAATTTCAGTTTTATATATTGAAATAATAGACAACATTTCACTCTCGTCAAGAAAGCTGTAACTCAGACAGCCACAATTTTGTAGATTTGCATCAAAAACTAGATTTTTCATCCCATTTGCTCATTAGATTGATGTTGTTCTGCATCAAATACTGACAAGGAATCTGTCATCACTGCTCAGTATTTTTTCCTTTCTTCTTTTCTAAGTAAAAGCATGTCTGCGTGGTCTTTTACACCCCCAACAAAAAGTCTGAGTGGGTATTTTTTTGGAGTTGTAAAAGGTTGTATTTCACTGAGTGGCAAATACGCAGGAAGGATCTCGTGGATGACACAGCAGGCTTTCACACAGGTGGACCCGAGCAGAGGAAGCTGAGAAACGTGGGCCGTGGGGGAAGTGTCATTCCTGCAGGAATAAGCTGAAAACAATGTGCGGTATACAGGTGTGAGCACAGCAGCGAGGGGTGTTAGTGGAACAGTAGGACTTGTAATTTTATCAACCTCAGAAAAAAAGTCTTTTCAGTGAATTGCTTTACCCTGTGTTACAGTCATTAAGTCATCAATGCCTGTTCATAACAGCCAGATTAGCAAAACGTTTTGCAGAATCTTCAATTATATTGACTAAGGAAGGTCCTGACAATTTATAGATAAACTTGTAGAACCTGAGAGTTCACATACAGATTTATAGGCAACTTCACGCCCAAATGAGCTGAACTAAAAACGGATACACCAAACAAAACGTAACAAAAATGCAGCTTAAAACACAATTTCTTTCAGAAGAGGCTGATGTAGAATTAACACAGCTTTTTTTTCAGTTAATCTCTGTCAACTGGAAAAACCACGTGTATCTTTAAATCACGTGAAAGACATGCTAAGGCTAGATAAAAATGGAAGGAGTGGAAGACATAGAGTTAGTATGGTAAGTAAAGTTGTTAAGAGGGCCCTCACCAGAAGTATTCAGGATTACAAGGGGCATCATGAAAATCCAGTAAGTCCCTCTTCTTTTTCTTTATTTTTGTTTTACCTCTTCTCTTCTCCTATCTTTGTGATGAAATGCAGTAGCAACGGCTGCCAAGGTCAGGGCCTAAAAAAAAAGCTTTCAATTCAACACACATGATAAAGAAAATAAAGTGCCCGTGTCAGGCAGTGGCAGCAAAGCCAAACATCTGTGTTCTGAGATAACTTCATATTGCTGTCAGTGTACATTTGGCTGAGGCAGCGTGCAGGAGGACTCTGAACACCTGTATGTACTCTCCAGCCTCTACATATGCCCATCAGAGACACGAGAGCAGCAGGTGCTGCTTCACTGCATATTGTGTCCTGAAGTGGAGACAGGGCTAGAGATGCTGATCCCTAACAAAGACAGCAGGTGGAATGGTGCTGCTGCCAGTTTTAAGGTATTCTTACACTAATCTGTAAATTGGCAGGGCTTTGGTAGCGGGCACGTTCCCAAAACAGTAGCACACATCTGTAATATTTAATTGTGCACTGGTACATCCGCTGCGTATCTTTTTAGGTCCTGCCAAGAGGACACAGAAGCACAGGGAGGATACACAGAGGAATGAGAAATGGTTTGGGCGGGAGGGGCGTGTGTTCTGCTCCTCATCTCCCAGTCCTGTACGCTGAGAGACCAAAGCACAGCTTGGGATGGGCTGGGAACAGCCATCCATTTCCACGGAGAGTATATTTGGTGTTTAACTGTGACACACACAACCCCTTGTTTCCAGCAGGCGAGCTGGGCAAGGCAGTCAATCTGGGGGATAGTGAAGTCCCTTACTGAAATGAAGGCATCTGCTGGGTACAGCAGGCGCTTTAAATCATGCTGGCATTCATACTGGCTAATTGAGGACCTCCAGTTTTAATCAGGGCAGTAATTTCTCACCATGTTGCCCGTAGTTTTTGTGTAGCCTACTGTGGTGTACTGCAGAAGTAGCTGATGGCTCCTGGATGTATCTTAATGGCGTCTGTGTGATCGCAAAAAAGTGCGTATTGTAGTCACTGTTAGGCAGCTGATAGGTCTGGGTTTCATCATAGGGAGAATCCAGGGTACTGTGTGTCATGAAGTGCGTAGTTACTTACTGAGTCGGTAAACAGCCATCTTTCACACCCGATCTGCTTTCACGCAGGCTTTCTGGCCTGAGATAGGTTACAGCCAGCTGGCTTACGGAGCACCCAAAGGCCAAGCTGTTCCCCTCAGGAAGTATTAGTGTTATTTCCAAGCTGCTGTTTCTGCACTTCTTAAACAATTACCTCCGACCACTGTCTCGTTAGAATTTCCAAGCTGAAATAATTACGGAGAAAGATAGGCAATTTTCACTCACCCCAGATCCGTAAGTGTATCAGGCTTTTGTGGAAGCACAGATATTAATCTCCTTCCCCACAGCCACGGTGAAGCAGTAATCTGTTCAGCTGCAACGGGGAGGATTCAGATTAGACATTTGGAGAAACTTCACAGTGAAGATCTGGAGCCCTGCAGCAGTCAGACGATGGTGACCCCTTGCCCTTCACAGACTGTCTTTAAGAACAGATTCCAGAGTAACAATTCGGACATCTTCCAGGAGTAACACAGGATCTTGCCACGGGGTAGGGCTTGGACCACATGACCTCTTAAGGTCCCTTGCAATCACGTTTTCTATGATGCTCTGTACAAGTTAATACCAAAAGTAAAAAACTGCACTGATTATGTAAAGCTACAGGCAGCAAGTGGGAAAAAAACCCACAGTGTTATTTTTCTTGCCAAGACAGCATTCTTAAAAACATCCACTGGGCATCGTAGCTGCTTGCTTCTTTTTAACATAAAATCCCCATGCGCTAAATTTGTGTCTCTGTATTTTGCTTCTGAAGAAGAAGTAGATATAAACATGACCATTTTGCCATTTTCTATTTGAGGATCAGCAAACATTATTGTGACGTTGCTTTTCAGTACTGATGACTTGCAACGTTACATCTGACCTGGCTGGGTTTCCAGAGGCTTCTGCTACTATTGCCAAAATAGATGGAAACCTTGTGTAAGGTGACATGGTAACCTGTCTGTATCTCTTTCCCAGGTTTTGCATATTCACGTTTGTAGGCAGTGTGGGCTAAAAAATTTTCAGCTGGAGAGTTTTCTGTTGAAAAAGATGAAGTCTTGTTAAAACGGAAAAGTTTCCCTCAAACGTCAGGCGAGGAATAAGAAATCAGGAGAAGAAATCATTCTGCCTTCCTTGTTCTATTTTAGTAATAGCAAAGTATTTCTGTTTCATTGCTGGATGCAATTTTTTTTTTTTAATATCAGAATTTATTTATGTTCTTCGTTTACTCTATTGTATTACTCAGATTCTCAAAATATTTGGGGAAGGGAATGGAATTTCTATTCCGTGGTGAATTTAGACTTTCTTCCCACTCAGAGTTAAAACTTTTCAACTGTTAGGGGACTAGAAATGTCATTTTTCAACCAGCTCTGAGTATGGCTGGGTTGTTTCACCCTTTGGTTGTCACACGTCTGTTTAAATGGCAGAAGTTACACCGGAGTAAAAATAGTGCGGTTTTAGTAATAAAAAAATGAGTCTTTGGAGCTAATTCAGCAACAGCTTTGTTAACTACTCTCCTGGGCAAACCTGTTTGTATAACCAGAGCGTGGACCCAAAGAACTTAGATCATTTTAGTTGAGTTCTCAGCGATGACAGCAGATTTATGAAAATGATTTAATCTTTTTTACCTTTTTTTTGAAAGGAGGAAATCTTTGAAAAAACATTGCATCCCAAAAACAGGCAATCACTGCTCTGGCATATATTAAAGCATTTGGACTTGTTTCTTTTCATGGCTTTTTTCCACAGTCTAAATCACACTAACATCGGATCCAAAAGAAGTTTACTTTTTTATTTCATTTAGGCTGGACACTAATTAATCTAGAGTTGAGTGTATTCAGTCTCCACTTTGAGTGAAGAAGGGAAGGACTGACATACAGGAAATACTTTTTTTATACTTTTTGTGTTTTTTACAGTGAAAATGTTCAGATTATTTAGGGTATCATATAATCTCTTTACAGTATTTGTTTACAGACTTTGCTTTTATATCTCTATGTATCTTTGTGGACAATGGATTTCTAAATTCCTATTTTGTTAAGGGTTATAATCTGCTGATCAAAATTGAAACTGTGTATTTCAAGAAATGTTACTTTTGTAAAGTACTGTTACTGAAATTCATAGTGTTACCTGTTATCGAGGGTCTAAAAACTTGCTGAACAGAAAAGATATTAACAGAGTATTCACAGAAATGATTGAAAATACACACATACTGAAAAACCAACGGAGCCATACGAAGCTAGAAGTCCTCCGGCTTAGGTTTTGTAATGAAATTATGATATTAAACAAGGTATAAAAGTAATCGGGCTAATAGAATTCTATTGTCATAAAATTGTGAGATTTCTGAGCTGGAAACTGTTAACTGCATATTATGTATGCATAATATGAATGTTCAAACAGAAAAAACTTGAAAGTTGAACTAATTATGTAAGTATTAGCATTTTGGAAGTGACACTTCCTAGCTAGCCCTTGTGTGCAGCAGTTTCCATTCTGCCTTCACATACAGAGAGCTAAGCCAGGTGCACAGGAGCATTTTCTCTGCACCTAAGTTTCTGGATTATCAGAAGTCCTAAAAAGCCTCGTGCCCCTGTGCAATCATTCACTCTTTTTAGGAGGTCAGACTGCCCCCCAGCCTGCCATCCCAGGTCACCATCAAAGCCCTGGCACGCCAGCAGTTGCCAGCCAGGCTTTAAAGTCAGCTGAAAATGTGTAAAAAGCTTGCTGTTAATTGAAAGGTTGGCAACGCTCAAGAGGGCAAATTATTCCAGATAAAAAGCTGCTGTTACTCACGGTGTTTAATCTGGCCAGGAGCGTAAGGCAGCCCTCTAAGAAGGTCCCAAGCGTCTTGTTCAGCCCCACTTTCTGAATCGAGTCACTCCCCTGGAGCTGCTGGGAGCTGAGCCTGCGCTCGAGGGGGTGTCAGAACCTTGCTGCGCCCACTCAGCTTGCTGCACAACTACCCTGTGTAACTTCAGCTGGGGCGTTGGCAGGATTGCTGGTCTGCTGCCCCGCCAGCCTCTGGCACTTGGCGCTCCTCTGGTTGCTCGAGGAACTGGTAGAGGCTGCTCGCGAGGCAGGATCTCTCCGGGGCAAGAAGACAGCCTTCGCTGCCTGGGCAGCCCCTGCTGAGGTTGGGCTGCACTGCGGAGGCTGCAGTCTATGTGCACACCCGTGCACTTGGCAGTCACCTGGTCTCTGACGGCCACGTAGTGCTTCCAGATGGTTTAGGACAACCTGCGGTCAGCCCGCTGTCGGGGATCCATCCCTCTGTGGTCCCAGCCCAGGGGCTTCTGCAGGTCCCTCTGGGAAGAGGCAACTGTTTCTCCATGTTACAGCTCCCCTGGAAGGTGCAAGCTGCACGTGCTCCCCTCTGGCCTCCTTGAACCCTTTTGTTTGGTTAAACTCGGGTAACTTTCCTCGTTAGCCTGTGAATTAATCCCAATAAGCCACTTTCTTACCTCTTTCCTGCCTTACCTCCTCTTGCCTTTCTCTCCTGTCAGGAGTAGTATCAGCAGGTAGAGATCTGATCCAGATTCAGATGCCTCTTCCTCCTCCTCCCTGGAAATCCACCGCCCTTCTTCCATGTCTTTCTGCTCTCCAGACCTTGCCCTCCTACTGTGATGCCTTATTTTTTTACCTCGCTCCTTCCCATGCCTCCCGTCATTATTTCTCTACGGCGTGTTTGGCTTCCCTGCCTTTTCCTTTCCCAGCAGTGCGTTTCTTCTCAATCCCCTCTTGTATCTCTTGACAGTCCATCCAGCGTTTCCCCGGGCACTTCGTGCCCTGAGCTCATTTGTCTTCTTCCCCTCCTCCCTCTCCTGGTTCAATTCCTGTCTCCGAAGGAATGCAACTGAAATCAAAGAGAGTGACATTAGCGGCAGAGCCCTTACAAGTTTACTTTGCTCCCACAGTTAAATTAACGAGCTTTCCAGCCATTCTGGAGAGGTGGTGAAATCATGCAGAATGTGAAATTCTTACAATAACTTACAGACTAGACAGAATTGCAGGTAAAAATCTGTTTTCACTGAGTGCTACAGAGTATCAGCCTTTGCATATTACGCTTTTATTAACAATGCATTCAGTGCTGTGACTGCCTTAAAACTCTGTGATGCAGAGTAAGATACTGCCTCTGGTTTGGGCTTGTTTAGTTTCCCCACGTACCAGGCGTATCATCTGTAACTGTCGGCATTTGGCAACAAGGAACAGATGATATTTTGCAGTTTTCCTCTTGCTTCATCTGAATGCATTGCTTATGGAGTCTGACTTGGAAATACTGAGATTTGGCTTGTAAAAAGTCTACTGAACTTCTACTGAAAGATTCCATTCAGATAAAAGCAAGTATTTAGTGGTGATCAGATAAAAATTATCCCACCCACCCCCCCAAACAGTGTCAATTCACTTGCATTTTTACTGTATATTAAGAGGTTCACAACTCATAATTAATATTTCTATTTGTGTTCATTTTTCTACCATATTCATATTTCAGTAAAATGAATATCTAAAAATGCCTCGTCATCTTTATTTCTTGCAATTTGGAGGATTTCATTCTAATTTGATTCTGTTTTCTTGCAAATACCAGAACTTTTTACAAAATAGTAATCTGGATTTTTTTATCACCTCTAAACAGCATTCTCTGGATGTCCTTGGTATCGTAGTGCTTTTTAGATATTTTTATCCTTTTACCATCAACAGCCTTCTGTACCTTCTGCTTTTACTGCTTCTTGCTTCACCAGTGTAAAACACAATGACTTCACCATTAACCCTGTAATTAACCATGCTCATTAAAACAGTTTTCTTCAGCCGATTACCATATTCTTGCATTGACTTCTGTGGCATCACATCAGCCCTTGATTGCAAACCATGACTTACAAGTGCAATGTCTTTAATCTTCCCATATTATATTTAATATATAAAAGCAACAAAAGACGTAGTGTCTTCTTTCTTAACCATCTCTGAACTGTCTTTTTAGGACTGTTTTTGAAATAACCAGTCTTTGCATAAGTGCCTCTTTATCCACATCGCCTGTCTCAATCCAGCATGCAATACATAACATTCCTCCCTTAAAGCACATTTCGGGGACTAGCTGGTTCCCTGTCAGTCAAGATTTGGGGCTTCTCCTCCTCTCAGCATGGCACAAATTGAAACTAGTAGGCATAACTGTCTCTCACCGTTTCATGTAGACCTGTGGAGGCAAGGCTGGCCAAAAGGCAATTAAAACACTTCCCTCCATTCAAACAAGCTAAGTATTCCCCCTATCCAAAGAGAACTTTCAGGGGAAGATATCAAGCGGACATGTTTGATTCGTGCACAACCACAAGCTGAAGAACAACATGGTTTGTTCAAACCTTCCCATAGATAAATCAGTACTACACAAACATGTAACCATGTTTTGTGCAACATTCAGTTTTTGAGAGGAGCCTAGTGACAGTTGTGCTTTCTGACCGTACTTACCATGTTTCTTCTTTAGATAAATTGTTAAATAATTTTTTTAAATTTCTAACTTCAACTTCCTTTTACTAAGAATAGAGGTTATGATCTCACGATTTTCTAAACTGGAAATGTAACTCAACTTTACAGTAAATTTCATAATTATAATACAGCATGGTGTTACATACTTCAGTCTTGCAAGACTTGTGCTGACAGTGGAGCACACAAACCTGCTGCTCATCCTGCTTAATAACAAAGCAGCCGTGTATAGATACCATTAGATATAAATGTGAAATTTTTTAGAGCACTGTAGTGTGTCCCTAATTGCCCTGATATCAGTAGTATAGCTCGTCTAATAGACGTTTACCCATTTCTTCATTCTTAAATGTTTACTGTTCCTTGTGCTTAAAACTAGGCTAAGTAATAAAAGCAGATCTGAGAAACTGTTGAATAGGTAGTAATATCAAAATAGCAATGCTGAAGACACATAACAACATTATTACATCTTACATGCATGAGAGAAGAAGTGCTTTGATTTCTGTCAAGAAAATCGGCATATAATGTCTCTGTGGGTTTGGAAAGCACTTAAAAAGTAAGGATAGTTCAGCAAAAAAATGGCATTGTTCCTATTAATGACATAAATGTCCTGCATTGTCAATCCAGGTTCCTGAAAGTATCCGTTTCACATTTGGCTTTATCAGGGACTTGATACCATTTGTTCAGTTACTGACATAGTTAATATTCTTGTCCCATGTTAATTTTCTTTGTCAAACAGAACTGTCAGGGAGGCTACAGCTGAGCTCGCTCGCTCTTCTTTACACTCACTTCACAAGGGACCCGGTGCAGCGAGGGTGGGAGGGCGGCTCCAGACGGCACCTGAAAAGGCAGCTCCCTATTTTCAGTCATTCTGTATTTTGAACACACGGTCCTAATTTACAAGTCTTATCAAGAGATTTGGTCCTCCTTGATGTCCCCAGTGAGGCTGGACTGATCAGCTCTTTAGGGAGCCTACAAGGCACATGAAGTTGAAAGTCCTACCTTGTTCCCTCCAAAGAGGGGAGACTCTGGCTCCTCAAGTCTGTAGTGGTGCCTTGGAGGAATAAGGATGTTACGCCAAGTTACTCGCAGAGCTGGCGTCGAGCAGCATTTGTTTACCATTTGCTATTCCACTGTCCTAAAAGAAAAAAAATATATACCCATATAATCCGGCTGCCCTTTTGTTAAATCTGCTTTTCAAACATAATGCTATTTAATAAGTTTATGTCTGCTTTTTGTGACCCTATAAAACCACCTTCACAGAGTTTTTACCTTTCAAAATGGAGAAGGAGAAAAAAAGAAAGGGGGGGGGGGGGGGGGGGGGGAAGAAGAATTAAGAGGAAAAAAGCAACATTACAGCTTCTTCTGTTAACAAAAATGTCTGGCTAAGGAGACCAGCCTTACATCCTTTCTTGACCAAAGGCCTGTGCGCTCAGCTCTGCTAGTGTAAGCAGACCTTACAGCAAGGGACAATCCGTCATACCAAGTAGATACACACCAGCGGTGCTTTTATTTGAAAGGCCGTACTCCGGTATTTATATCGACAAGGCACACAGTTTATTTGTACGGTAATAGATGAGCTAAGAAGGTGGGGGGGAAGTGACACAGAAACAAACCAGCAGCCTCAGGGAGCCTTGAGATTAAAGACCCAGCACACGGGAAGCGGCTGCGGGGCAGGAGCTGGCTCTGCATAGCCCAGCAAAAACCAGTCTGGCCCCCGTGGACCCTGCGGAGCTTGGGGGCGGATGGATTCCCATTAGAGGGAAGTTGAAAAGCAGCCGATGAGCACTGAGGTCTTGTAAATAAAAGCCTGGCTACTGTAATTTAGTCTCATCTTCAAAAGGACAAGCCCCCTTCAATCGCTCTGGAATAGGCTGCCCTTGGTATGCACGGCTGAGGTGCACCCCCAGCCCCAGATACACCGTACAGCAACAGTGGGAAGTTTGGCAGTCTCCTGGCAAAAAGTAAAGCAGCAGCCCCGGCATGATAAATTCACGTATTTATTCTTTCACTGCAAAGCACCGCGCCCCCCAAATACCTGTCTCTGGAAGTCATTTTAGATGAGGCTGTGAAGGTGGTCCATCTGACTGCAGCACCCGCGCTGGACTCGCGCGTGTTTGTCTGGTTGTGCAATGAAGTGGAAAATGAGCATCAAAAACTTCTCTGTGCGGAAGTGAGCAAGCTATCACAAGGGAAGGTGTTGATTCATTTCTTTGAGCTCCTTTTCCAAGACACGTTTCCTGCAGGGATTTTCGGTTAGAGTCTGCCTGTTGTTTTGCAGATGAGTTATAGCTGTCAAGAAGGGCCTGTTTAGGTGAATTGTTCACGTCTGGTGTGCTGACTGCCAGTTTACAAAAAAAGAACAAAAACTATCCTTTTAATGTTATGACAAAATAGACACACACACACACACACAAAAAAAAAAAAAAAAAAAGGCCTCAAAAGCTGCAGTTATAACAAGAGAAGGTGAAAAGAGAAATTGTCGATCACTTTCCAGCTGAGGAAATCTCTTCATTAAACCTGAGCTGAAAAATTCGTCCTGACCACATTGCTAAGATAAAAGACCCATTACCTGAATTATTTAACCAGCTGTGCAAACAGTTGCATAAGACTTTCCAGATGAAAACGTGATAAAGACCCTTTCCCCGTGGAAGGCAGCCATCAGACAAAGGAACAGGAAAAGTGGACCAGCTGCTTGAATTTAAGCTTGAGTTGTCTGACATTCGGTTGAGCAGGACAGAGAAATTTAGCAGATACCAATACTTTAATGTCCTTCCAGCCTCTGTGGTTTTGTGAGCTTGTATTTTCGGCCCAAATTCTATAAAAAAAAACCAAGTAGGTAGATAAATTCCTGTCCAGAATTGGACTTTGGGCTGCAGTTTACTTTAGCTCCTTCCTAGAGCTAAATCACTCCTGGACCTATTTTCCAGAATCACTAGAATCACTGCTGGACCTATTTTCTAGAACTACTATTAATTCATTTTCATTTCCTCAGATCTAGGCACAGCAGAAGGGAAAAGAAAAAGGAAAAAGGAAAAGAGGGGAAATGAGAGAGAGAACAAGAAAAGGAGTAGAGCAGCAAGGAAAGGGAAAAGAAGGGAAGGAAGCTGTTGGTTTTTTGTGGGTTTTTTTGGTTGTACATTTACAATTCTGCAAGACTGGAAACTATATTGAATTTTTTTTTCTCATGCTTAACAATATTCCAGATAAAAGCAAAGGAAAAATGCTACCCTTCTAAGACAATAGTCAAATTTAAATAAATAAATAAATCCTCTTGTCATAATTTCCAAGCCTACCAACATACATCAAATTGTCATTTATGACACATTTGCTTGCTTTTTGTTAAGCAAAACAAAACAATATTACCAAGACATGTAGCTATCTTATTGTTCATTATTTAAAAAAAAATAACAATCTGTTACAGTTTAATATTTTGTGTTTCCTGATACATTGTTCTGTGAATTCACAAGCAAGACGCTAAACCTTTTAAGATGTCAAATACACTGTGTGGAAATAAAGGAATATATGCATACAGTATTTCAATTAATATTTTTTAAAAGGCAGGTTATAAATGAGTAGGTATGGAGCCACTGAAATGGAAATCCACAGAAGTGCCAAAAAAAAAAAAAAAAAAAGGAGAAATCATTTGTCTATCCATGCATCTGTATATTATTGTCACCTTTTTTCTTTCTTAGCAGGCTCATTCAGTCACTCTTCAGACAAATAAAAAGAAAAAATGCTTAGCAAAATGAGGAAAGCAACTCAGGAAGGAAGGGAAAAAAGTAACAAATTTCATTATGTTGAAGCTGAAAGTCTTCTTCTCTCTCAGCAACCCACATAACAGTTAAAAATGGTCAGAACTAGAGCTCCCAGTAAGTTGCCGTGCCCTGTTTAAGCTGGTGGAGGACAGGAGAGCTCCATACAAGGGAAGAAATGATAATAGAAGTCACGCTATATAAACTACGGATTTGTTTTCTTTGATCAGCAAGATAACTGTTTTGTTACTGGTTTAGCAGTGCAGTGACACCCCATCAAGGTGGCTGCTCTTTACTGTAATTTTCCAACTATGAATTCACTACGTGGGAGGGACTAAACTTGCAGTATGCTATGGGAGGCCGAAGACAAGTGCAAGAACGTATCTGCAAACCAACACTTTAATGCTAAAGCCAACAGTTCTCTACCTAAATGTGAACTTCATGGCCTCAACAAGCTGAAAGAGGCGTTTCATTGCCAGGTTAAGATAGATTTTATGTTTTAACATGATGAGTACACATCATCCTACACTTCTGAAAGCCAGCTTCAAAACTTCTGTTCTCACATGCCAAGAAGCAGCACCTTGCTATATAAGGCTTCCAACAAACAATTTGAAACAAGTAGGGTAATGTTCCATGAATTTTTTAGCCACTCCTTAATTCGAGACGCACCGAGGAAATGCTTGATGCGTGTTGAATGAGAATATAACAGTACTTTTCATTTTACTGTCGAAATTATACACGTCTATATTATGAAATGCATTCATGCCTCATTTCTCTATTACAGTATCCCAACTAATAGTATAATCTGTAACTAGTCTTTAAAGAAATACATAATACACATTTGCACTGTATGTCTTGTTATTTGAAATGCGCTGGAACCAGCATGCCTCGCTCTTCAACCTGACATGTTTACAATAGCGCACACACAATCAAAAAAAATAACAGATTTTGTTACGGGAGCGTGCTGCCGAAGTCTGTGGAAAAAACAGTATCAGTCATAACTTCAGAATTGGTGTTAGCAGCAACCTTTACTATACACTTCATTTCTACAGCTCCCTATTTTATGTTGAAGTAAATTCTGATATAAAACATTAATAATGCTCTGCAAGTTGGGGTTGAGCTAAATGTGCTCCAAACTAAGATACAGCGCACATGAGAAACAAGTGAGAAATAAAGAAAGTGGGGCATTTCCGTCTGTCACGAGGCTTACCGAGAAGTTACCGCTGCAAAGTGAAGTGTCCTACAGACTTAGAACAGAAGAAAATGGTCTGGGAAGGAATGTAATTAAAACTAAAGGAGATGAACAATGGAAAAGAGACTTACAGCAGGTGAAGAGCAAAAGGTCAAGAATCTGGGAAGCTGATAGTCATTATCTCTGAGAAATTCTCACTGCAGAAGGGTAAAATTACCTGGCAGTGGCACATCATCCTAAAGAAGAAAAAGAATTTGATCTAAGGGGAACGTCAGCTCACGGTGGCAGCAGCTGCCCCTGCTGCCGTCTTCTGCAGTTATTGACCAAATACGAAGATTGTTACATTAATGCAAATGCCAATGAGCTGGCGGGATTAATGCACATGAGGTCACAGCCAGTGAGCAAGTTTCTGGTTAGATTCTTGAAAAAAGTTTACGTGCAGCTTGCTTTTGAGGAACTGAAGAGATGGGTTGAATGACTTTGCCGTGGAGCCTGGCACAGGAGAAAGATCAGAGGGCTCCGCGGTAACCCGCGTGCCGCAGCTTGTGTTTGGATGAAAAGATCAAAGAGGCTGTGAAATGCCAAATATAGGCACTCGCCCTCTAGACTTGAGATCTCACTCCTTTTTAGGGCAATTTCAATATTAGAACACTAGGCAGATAAAAGAAATCTCTTAGTCTAAAACTGACAGTCTTGGATGAATAAGTCCACCTTGGCAGCAGAATGCAAGGATATTTGAATGTAATAGGAAAAATGGCAGAGGAATGCCCAAAGGTATGAGTGATGTTGCTATGCTGAGCATTGATAAGGCTTTGATTGTGGGCAAAAAGATAGCAAGTATAAAGTAAGTTTGGTATTCGATGTGCTGTGAACAAAATGAAGGACACACATTACAATCCATCATAAAATGGAATATGTAGTAAATTGCAGAAAGACCTACTTCCCTTCTTTCCTTTTGTTCCTGGCTATAAAAGTGTGAAAAATCCTATTCTTGCCTTTCACGTCTCAGTCAGATTTTCTTCTTACACTAAGATGCCTGAACCAAGCAATCGTGGCTTTTAAGATTCTTTCAGCTTTAAAGGCATGTTTTTAAGAACATGAATGTGTAGCATCATTTTTTTGCCGATCTTTGAACTCTCCCCCACTGTAATAATATTAGCTGCTTATCTCAGGCTCATGATGTGCTTTCATGTATTTGTGAAAGAAGAGACCAGTCCAGGAACTACAGGCATGGACTCCAAAAAAAAAAAAAAAATGTGGAAGCAAGAATGCATAAAACAAGAATAGCGATGTTCAGTGCTGCATACTGCAGCGAAGCGTACTGTATGTGTAGCTTTTTCCAACTCAAGTGGTATACTCAGAACTATGATAAATAATTTCTCACAAGTATTGCAATGCAAAGGGTGAAAAGTTCTTCTTACAGGGAATCCTTACCTTCTGCGGCTATAGTAAGCATTGCTTGAAATAAAGACCAGTATTTGGCTACTGGAATCAAAGGACACAAGTAATTCCCAACAAAATACCGTTTTCAAACATGAAGCAGAAAATAGAAAAGAGCAGTAATTGGACAATACACATTCCCCTGGGAGTTGAAAAGGGAAGTTGTGCATGAAAATAAATGACAGAACCGAGGAATGAGATGGAAGGTCGGTCATGAACAGGCTAGCAGTCACATT
Source organism: Falco peregrinus (assembly GCF_023634155.1). NCBI lineage: Eukaryota > Metazoa > Chordata > Aves > Falconiformes > Falconidae > Falco > Falco peregrinus. The sequence continues at coordinate 3,906,939 of NC_073722.1, forward strand.
CATGTGCGAGGAACGCTGGTATGTTTGTTTCGGTCTCACGCATAAATGCAGCATCTCAGCTTGCCAAGTCCAGTAAGCGAAAAAGAGCCAGTTAGGGCTAGAAACACACTGGAAGAAACCCCATTATCTTGAAATGTACTTAACTTCAAAAAATAAGTTTCCTCACTTGGTTTCCCTGGCTTGCAGTATGGTTTCTGATTTTTAAACATTCTTTTCTTTTTCCTGTTGCTAAGTAAAAGTCTTATATAAACAAAGGAAATCAACTGTGTTAAAAGGATGGAAATGACTGTATGCAAAAAGCTGTCAAATCTACAGAGTAAGCAAACTGGAAAAAAACGTTTCTTAACCTAATCCTTTCAGTTACAGCAATGCTGTGCAGTACTCATGCTGTTCAGAGAAAGTTAGGGCGTTGTGGGTTAAAACTGTTTGGAATTAATTCTCTCAATTTAAGAAAAAGAGTTTCTATAGCCTCACTGATATGCTTGGGGGTTTTTTTTGTTGTTGGTTTGGGTTTGGGGTTTTTGGGTTTTTTTTGTTCTGCGTTTCTTGCCAGAAGGAGCAATTTTGATGATAATTGTAAGCATGAAATGTCTGCGAGGACCTGCAGGGTCACGTTCTAGTTACTTTAAGAGACTAAAGCTTCCCTCAGCTTCCCACTACACAGTCACAGGAGAGGGGTGAAAAACTCCTGAGAGCAAACAGGTCATATGTGGGCCTGGAAGCACCGTTTGGATACTTGTTTCTCTCTGTTCCAGGTACAGGCAAGCTATACTTCGAAACAAGGAACCTCAGCTGAACACCTTGGCTGACAAATGAAGGCTGTAGTCCTGGAAGCGCTAATCTTAAAGGCAGTTACATGACCTGAACGTCACATAATGTTTTACCTCTCCATAGCGTGACCACAGTGCATGTCTGTGAGCGAGCATGGTCTCAGGTCTAGAGCCAAAGGAGTGTACCTAACAGCGCAGGGAAAGACATGGTTTAGACCTCATAGGTCTATCTCAATTACAGAAACTGTCTCTGTCTATTCATATTAAATGGCTATATAGCTGTTGGTTTAAAGAAATGTCAGTAGAGCCAGAAAAAAAAGCATCTCCTGCATGGCTTATGCCACCATTCTCAAACTATGACCCATAAGCAATTAACGAGTTATACATGTAGCTGTTCCGATTTCCAGCTACAAGCAGCTTAAGTAAATTAAATATTACCCCAGGTTCTTTTTCTTAATCATACAAGGCTTGTTAAGAACTCAGGAGCAGGAGGGCAGGTGGTCTGCATAAACATTGGATAGGAAAGGCCCAAGAGACACTCCTACTAAGATACCCTTTTTATGAAAAATTTTGAAGATTCCTACAATAACAGCAAAATCTAGTCTAATAATAGGGAGTAAGTACAGAATGCTACGGAATTTAGCACCAATAAATATGCTTCCTTTGAAATGGTGAATTAGATGTGCAGCAGGATCTGGTCACACTTCAAAGAATAATATGCAGAGCTGAAGATCCATCTGTTTGCTCTTGCTATCACCACTGAGGCTCCTGTATGTTAAGCAGTCTTTTGACTACTTCAAAGCACGTTTGAAGTCTTTGCTCTGCCTATCCCATGCACAAAAAAGCAAACGTGCCTTAACAATATGAGTAGCTGGCATTTGTGTTCATTTGACTTGTAAATGAAAACAATTTGTTCCTGCTATGTATCATTTCTGGACACTTCTTTTTTTTCTTTTTTCTTTTTTTTTTCCTTTGGGTTTTTTTTTTTCTTTTCCTTTTTTTAGCTACGATAGTGAGGGCCGTCTAACAAACGTTACATTCCCAACTGGAGTTGTCACTAACCTTCATGGGGAAATGGAAGGGGCCATTACAGTGGACATTCAGTCATCCAGCAGAGAGGAAGATGTCAGCATCACTTCCAACTTATCATCAATTGATTCTTTCTATACCATGGTTCAAGGTACTGTAAACAAAAGATTTCTCAGCAGATACTGACCTGAAAACTGTTTTCTTATGGTACAGGCAGCTCCAATCGGATGCATTAGAGGGAAACTTTAGAGGCATAGCATTTGGAGGAAGGAGCGATACCTCCATGGTTTTATACATATATAGAAAGAACTGTTCGGGGAAGAAGTTGCAATGAAAGTAGAATTAATATTTTCTAACCAAATAGCTTTTGTAAAATGCTACGGAAAGCAGTCAGAATATCTGCTTGGTATTAAAAGGGAATCTTGGACAGGAGAGCAAAACGGATTGAAAGGGAAATAGGTACAGAAATAGCATGAAGTGAGATAGTAGCTTTAAAATAGCATGTGACGTCCCAGCAGCCACATCCTTGCAGAAGTCAGTAGTCATGGTATGCTTAGGATTAGGCCAAAAATGCCTAGTAAAAGAGGAGAACACATGTTTTGTGCCAGTCCAAAGAATATAGTCTGAGGGTGGGATTTTTTTAAGTGTTTAAGCAACTTTCAAGATGGGTCCCAAAGGCATTTGTGGTCTCATGTGATACAGACATTCTTACCAGCCTCACCCTGGATGTTTATTACCATCGGGTCAATTACATGGAGTTAAGATGTTACATACACGTATTGCATGAAGGGTGTGGGACAAGGGCAGACTCTTAACCCATGTCGGTAATCCGTGTTTCTCTTCTTTGCTTTCTCAGATCAGTTAAGAAATAGCTACCAGATCGGTTACGATGGCTCACTGAGGATCCTGTACGCCAGCGGCCTGGACTCACACTACCAGACAGAGCCACACGTGCTGGCTGGCACTGCCAACCCAACAGTGGCCAAGAGGAACATGACCCTCCCAGGGGAGAACGGGCAGAACCTGGTGGAGTGGCGATTCCGGAAAGAGCAAGCCCAGGGAAAAGTCAACGTGTTTGGCCGAAAGCTTCGGGTAAGCACACGAGCATGTGTGGCACCTACTGCATTTTCATTAAGTGAAAGGAAATGTTAAATAGATTCCTATAGGTACTGCCATCCAACAACCACAGAATATTTACCATAGACAAGCTTACTGTAGAGCTGGAAGTAACTGCTTTTATTACATCATTTATTGGCTGGTTTTCTTTATTAACTGCTCTTTTCTGCGGACTCTAAACTGTTGTGGTTAGCCTGGAATTCATTGGAATGAACCAGGATAAAAGAATAATTTTCTGCTCTCCTTTACTGGTTTTGTTTCTGGTACTGAATTCACATGCCTGATTTTGAATCTTGTTTTAAATTATTCTACCATAAGTTAGCACAGTCCTAGGATTTTCTTTCATTTTTATTTTAAATATAAATTGAACTAATACTTATTTATGGTAGAAAGGGTTTAACTGTGTGTGCATGTGTATAGCATATTCCTCTAACATATGTCTTTACCATTTTGTTGGCATTTCTTCTTCCTATACAGTCAGTGAAATGTAAGTAGGAAGCAAACTATGATTTATGACAGCCATTTGGTAAAGACAACATAAATTAAGCATTTAAAATTGGGTTGCCAGGAGACCATTTCAAGACCACATCAGAGGTCTGACTTACTATTAGAACTGAATTCAGTTCTTTAAGTAAGGCCTAGACAGGATATCAAATGCAGGTAAGTAATTTCAGACCACTTAACTTCTAAGAGGTAACATGCCATTTTAAATCTTAAATTTTTTTATATCTTCCTTTGGGATGAGAAAGGAGGGAATGCTGTCACGCACCTTATATTCCTCTCTACCACTTGCTCTGCAAGGAGGATGGATTTTTTCCAGGAAGGAGGAATGATTATGCACAGCAGCTGCTGCTTAAGAACAACACGCTTGCACCTAGCTATGGCAGCTGTCTTACATGGATTAGGAAAGAAAGCTATGCTTCTGGAGCTCTTCCTTGCGGTTCTGGTTCCTAGACGTGTCATTACATAGAACAGTGGGATAACACACCTGCCAGTTCGTTTGTGAAAGAAGCCCAACAGAAAATAAAATAACCGTACCATGGGGTTTGGGTTTGGCAGTGAAACAAAGCCCCATGAGTTCAGTTCTCAAAAGCGAAGCAAAATTTTGCCATTCAGGTGCAGAGGGGGTAAAAGATGTCACTTTAACTTGGAAGTTTAACTTGCAATGTCACTTTAACTTGGAAGAGTTAACAGGGAAAAAGGAATAGCAGAGAAAAGGGAAAGATTTAACAAGAAGGATGGGAAAGTGACAGATTATACATTAGGGTAAAATAGTAATTAAACGTGTATATACAAATGGGAGAAGTAGGTGGAAAATACGGGTTACTAAGAGAAAAACGCCAAAGAAAAGTAAAATCTTGTCAGCAAGAAAAAAGGGAGGTTTCTTGAAAATTATTTACATGGGAAGATATTACAGAAATGTTGCTCGGGGGTGGGTGGGGGATGTAGGAAAGCAGAGAAAGAAAACAACAGAAAGAACAGGAATATTTGAGGGAGCTCATCATTTTCATCTACAGATATGTCAGTAACATTTGGCTGAAAAGATGACAAACGTAGACAAAAAGCAGTGACAAAATGTATTGCCAGTAAATGTACTCATATATATGACACTTTCACTGTGTTAAATATATGCGGTATATAACATTACAAAGTACACTCTTGGTTTTCTATCCTGTATTACTTCTACCCATTACTAGTAGTCTTTATAAAGAAATTAATTAGGAATTATGTCACCCTCCTTAACAACCCTCTGTCAATCAAACTTTTGCTCAGACTTCCTTTGGAATTGTTCGGTAAGCTAGTTTTGTCCCTGGACCTGTTCATTTGGTCTGCAGGCTGGCCTTTGGCAGAGGTCCTGACAGTCCCCTACACAAAGGACCCTTACTCAGAAGGGTCCCAAAGACAGGAACTGGTATGAGCTCTGTCTCAAGGGATGCGTGCAGAGTAGACGGGTACTGTGGACAAGAGGGCTCACAGGGAGAGTTTGCTCTGCCTTCTGAAACGTGACACGCTCCAAGCTCTAAAGAGGTCCCCAGTTTTCACATTACCTCTTGAGCCTCTCTGTAAGGCACAGCAATACACCCCTACTTCTAACGGGGGAATCACAGCCAGATTTCATGCTTCTCATTGGAAATAAAACCAGGAGTCAAAGCAGAGCACGAGAGATGAACACCTGAACTACTGAAATGTAGTAGGACAGTAGGCAGGGACTGGTCAAGAAACTCAGTTTTATGTCATCGTTTCTTCATTGAAAATTTCCTGAAATACTATTCTTATCGTAATGAAACCCAGAGGTTTCACATATATTTGGCGTGTGACTGTCTTTTAGACCCAATAAAAATATTCAGGTTCTGCCGTAAAAGCATTTTGGTAGCAGAGCTGTTAAGAAACGCTTCTGTTGAAGGCAGTACTTGAGCTGACATATGTTATTCCAGCCCCGTACTGTCCAAAGAAAGAAGCTGTATCACCAAAATTTGTTGTTATTGTAATTGCTGTCTGTATTAAGAGGTTATGCAGGCATAGCCAAAAAGTCACCAAAAGCTTGCGTGTCTGAACTCAAGAACAATTGTCAGCAGAAATCTAGAAGCATGAATCTGGCTGGAGAAAGAGGCATTTCCTTCCTTTCCCTTCGTATTCTGCCCTTACGCAGACCAAACAGATGTAAAGTGAGAAGGCAAGGGATGTTATTATCCTATTTAGCAGATATGGCAGCGAGACAGCCAGATTAAGTACTTTTCTGCAATTTACACCGGAAGGATGTGCTTAGCCAAGAAATTAACCACAATTGCTTGGACATCTGCCTTAACCATAAAACCACCCTTCCCTCTTTGCCAATTCAGAAAATCAGAAGTGCCCATTCTCGCTTCAGTGTCTAAGCCTGAAAAATAGACAAGAAAATTAATAAAAATCGTAATTAAATGTAAAATAAGGAAGGGAAGATGGAGAGAAAAGGGGGGTGGGGGGAATCAGAGAAGCAAACAGGCAGGGAGAACGCAGAGATGAGTGCAGGCATGCGTGGGAGAGGCTGGGAAAGAAAAGCCAGAGACAAACAAGATTTAAGAGTGAATTTAGGCAAATGAGCGAATATTAGATGTTGGAAAATTTAAACAAAAACTACCTGAAAATCAGTAAGTCCAAAAAAATGACAAAAAGGAAGTGAATTGGCATACTTCATAGTACAGTTTAACCTACTTCGAGAATCAGTCTTGTAGCATTAATTTCTCAAAACATATTTAAATCACATTTGATGGCTCACTAAATAAAGTAGCTATTCTGCATCTGCTAGACTTTGTGTTCCTTACTTAGAAGACTTACGTGAGAACATTGGTTTGTTCCTGAATTGACAGTACAGATTGTTCTCAAGCCAGCGTTAAAAAGAGAAAGGTATTGTAGACAGACAGACAGGTAAAAGCAAAACTGAGCATTTGTAGGATTTTTTTTTCATATTTGCCTATGGCCCACCACCAGCACTTTAAAACCTTTTATGCCAGTAACAAAGACTCTAATTTATATGGTCTTTTAGAAGCTTACCTCAGGGTGTAAGTACCAACATCCATGATGCGTGATTTTTGAACATGCAGCCTTGAAAAATGCAGAAATCCTCCAGTCATTTCTTTGGTCAGGATATCTGTTTTCTTGTTCTTTTCTGAATGTTATTTAGCCGTCTTTCTTCACCTCTTTGTAATGTATGCATCAAGTGCTTGAAAAGGAATAATAAAAAAAAAATCTTAGCTCACATAGCCTAATGTCCATTTGTCCCCTACTTCCCATATGTTAGCAAAATATGGTGTTGAAAAATCTTAGTTATCGGTGTTTCATCCCCACCTGGAATAACTTTTAAAAGACGCGGCAGATCCAGAAATGGTTTACAGATGAACAAAAAAAATCCTAGGGGTCTGTTTGGGAACACTAAAAAAAAAACCAGTTCAATGCAGAGGGGGAACAGAGAAATGCAAAGATACCAACGTGGGAAAAGAAAAACAGACATTTTCCTTTCATAAATATAAAAATGAGGGCCGAGTCAATGAAAGTGAAAGTTAGCATATTTAGAACACTAAAAGGGGAGAGGGGTGGAAATTTCAACAGAAAAGTATTACATGGAAATCACTATCCACCAGCGTAGTTTACATATATAAATAACACAGTTTTTAACATAAAGGTATGTAGGCTAAGGCCTTGATTCCAAATCAGAATATAAACTTAAAAGCATTTGTAACTGTTTTTCAGTGGTTCAGTAGTCTTCCAGTCATTTATAGCTTTAAGTGGTCAGTTAATTAGGCGAAAGACATAATCCTCTACTAAGGATTTCAGCCTCATCAATACGTTGCAGCAGCCGTATAGTGAGTTAAACTTCCATTTGATCCAGAAGGGGAAAGCCTGTGTTCTAAAACTGTTTAAGCTTAATTTGAAGATTTAACATGCTTTTGTATTTACCATTTTGAAAAATACTTGCTGTGGAAGATTAGGATTCAGTTCTTTCTCGGCGTGATTGTTATGAATTGGACAAGCGGTTACCGGGAATACGTTTTGACAATAATTTGCTAGATATACTTTGGACTGCCTACAAAAGAAGTAGTTTGTTCACTGAAATGGCCCCATTTATTACGGAAGTTTTCAGTGCTCATCATCTTTCACTAATTTTCTTAACAGTTGACTAAGCATTGAGAAAGAATACACTGCAACAAATTCTGGGCTATCTCTTCATATAATGAGACCTTCTAAAGTAGATGCTAATATAGTGCCTTACATTTACATCAAAAAGTTGCTAAAATAATTTACACGCACAGCAAATCAATCACTGTAAATGGTATTTAAAGAATAGCTAGCTTTTGGGAAATAATAGGTGGCTAAGGTTTGAACAGCATGATTTATTGTGTCATTTTGTTTGCTTTAAAAAGGTTAATGGCAGAAACCTCCTTTCAGTTGACTTTGATCGAACCACAAAGACAGAAAAGATCTACGATGACCACCGTAAATTCCTGCTGCGGATTGCCTACGACACGTCAGGGCACCCCACCCTGTGGCTACCGAGCAGCAAGCTGATGGCTGTCAATGTTACCTATTCATCCACAGGTCAAATAGGCAGCATACAGCGAGGGACCACTAGTGAAAAAATAGAGTACGATGGACAGGGAAGGATAGTGTCTAGAGTGTTTGCTGATGGGAAAACTTGGAGTTACACATATTTGGAAAAGGTAAAGAACACTCGGGTTTTAAAAAATGCTTGGAACGTGCTGAAGTTCTGCAGCATCTGACTGCTGCGTACAAAGCAAAAAGAGGTAGTAGAAGCACCTTTCAGTTCTTCTAAGTATCAGCATGTGATTCCTAGGGGAATGTTTTACACAATAGATACGTAATCACGCTGTAGCTAATTGCTAGGAATTGATGTGGTTTTAAATTATTTAGGCCACCAGCTAACAAGAAGCATCAGTATTTACCTTTTATCTTAACACTTAAATTAAGGTACAGGGAATAGATCGCTGCAGTATAATTCAGTTGAAAATAATTTGTTTGTAGTCTTCACTGTTGGGTTTTTTTTTCACTACCAAGAAAAGCTCTTGTTTCTAAATAGAGCTGTCAATTTGTACTTGCTATATGTTGTAGCAGCAAAATAAATGATAGTCAAAAGATTAGGAATCTTCATTATATGTAACGATTGCTGAATGATAGCTCTCCCTCTAGAAATACTTGTGAAAATCCCCCTTGTGAGATCTCATGCCTGCTATGCAAAAAGAGAATCCATTTCTTTCTGGGGTTTAAATATATTTCTGTCGAAGCTGTTGCTCAGCAAATACCGTTTACTAGTCACCGCAGACATAAGTCAATCAAGACCTATGATACATAATAGCCATGCATCAGAAAAATGTCAGTATAATTCCCAGTAGCTCCTTTTGATATAAATAAACAATTTGTTTGCCTATGTCTTAAAAGCTTACAGAACAAGAACACGGTATTCAGGGATCTCAGGCTATTCAAATTCTTCAACATCATCTCTAATTGTAGGGAAGAAATTGTATCTCCCATATGTTGTTCTCCTCGTGAGTTAATGGCTCTAAGACAGTTTTACTTCTTCCCATATTAAACATGACTTATCTGAATCCATTGACAATCTGCTGTTTAGCTGTGAATGCTTGATAAAAGAGTGATACAGTCATAACAAGTAGCAAATTATGAATGTGGAACTACTAATTACAAAAGCCCTTACAATTAAGCATCCAAGTAAATTAGGCAGGGAGATGTTAACAACATGTAAGGTCAAGGATAACTCAATTAAAGAAGAGATAATTTTCTCAAGCGGGAATGTCACATTTTTGTGAAGAAATAGTATCGGTATATGGGGGTGGGGGGGAAGGGGGGTACTCCACCATTTGTCACATGGTAAAAATCTGTTCTTAATTTTCAGTCAATGGTTCTTCTGCTTCATAGCCAACGGCAGTATATCTTCGAATATGATTTGTTGGATCGGCTTTCTGCTGTCACCATGCCCAGTGTTGCTCGTCATACCATGCAGACTATCCGCTCCATTGGTTATTACCGGAATATATACAACCCCCCAGAAAGCAATGCTTCTGTCATAATGGACTACAATGAAGAAGGGCAGCTCCTCCAAACTGCCTTCCTGGGGACAAGCCGAAGAGTTTTATTCAAGTACAGACGGCAGACCAAGCTCTCAGAAATTTTATATGATAGTACAAGAGTTAGTTTTACTTACGATGAGACAGCAGGAGTCCTGAAAACAGTAAACCTCCAAAGCGATGGTTTTATCTGCACCATTAGATACAGGCAAATTGGCCCACTGATTGACAGACAGATTTTCCGTTTTAGCGAAGACGGAATGGTAAATGCCCGATTTGACTACAGCTATGACAATAGCTTCAGAGTGACTAGCATGCAAGGTGTCATCAATGAAACCCCACTGCCTATTGATCTCTACCAGTTTGATGATATCTCTGGCAAAGTTGAACAATTTGGAAAATTTGGAGTTATATATTATGATATTAACCAGATCATTTCAACAGCTGTAATGACCTACACAAAACACTTTGATGCACATGGCCGCATCAAGGAGATTCAGTATGAGATATTTCGGTCATTAATGTATTGGATTACAATTCAGTATGATAACATGGGACGAGTGACAAAAAGAGAAATTAAGATAGGCCCGTTTGCCAACACCACGAAATACGCTTATGAATATGATGTAGACGGTCAGCTCCAGACAGTTTATCTGAATGAAAAAATAATGTGGCGATACAACTATGACCTGAACGGCAACCTCCACTTGCTCAACCCCAGTAGCAGCGCCCGTCTGACACCACTCCGCTATGACCTGAGAGACAGAATAACTCGACTAGGTGATGTTCAGTACCGATTAGATGAAGATGGATTTCTGCGTCAGAGGGGTACTGAAATCTTTGAATACAGTTCAAAGGGCCTTCTTACACGAGTTTATAGCAAAGGCAGTGGGTGGACAGTGATTTACCGTTACGATGGACTTGGACGACGAGTTTCCAGTAAAACTAGCCTTGGACAGCATCTCCAGTTTTTTTATGCAGACCTTACTTACCCAACCAGGATAACTCACGTGTATAACCACTCAAGTTCTGAAATCACATCTCTTTACTATGATCTGCAAGGACACCTTTTTGCCATGGAAATTAGCAGTGGAGATGAGTTCTACATTGCATCAGACAATACAGGGACACCACTGGCTGTTTTCAGTAGCAATGGTCTCATGCTTAAACAAATCCAGTACACTGCTTATGGAGAGATCTATTTTGACTCTAACCTTGACTTCCAGCTGGTAATCGGATTCCACGGAGGCTTGTATGACCCACTGACCAAGCTAGTCCACTTTGGAGAAAGAGATTATGACATACTGGCAGGCCGGTGGACAACACCCGATATTGAAATCTGGAAGAGAATTGGGAAGGATCCAGCTCCTTTTAATTTGTACATGTTTAGAAATAACAACCCAGCCAGTAAAATACATGATGTGAAGGATTATATCACAGGTAAAAGGTTACTTAATTTCAAGTCTGTCTCCCACTTGCTCAGAATCTTACCTGTCTGTGTTCTCATAATCTGGAATCTGACTGGGTTACAGGCTGAGGATACTGCCTGGGGAAGGTCAGTAAAGAAATTCTCAGGGAAGGTATATGTTAAGAAAAGTAGTCGGCGCTTAGAAACAGATCAACAAAGTGATTTTAGCTTGGAGGTGCTGGACTAAAGACATCCAATTTTGACTGAAATTCACAGTTCTGGTGAAATTGCTAAATATGTCCTATTTGGAAAAGTTCTTTATGAGGAAGCATTAAGCAGTTAACAACGAGAATAATTACAGCAAACTTGCCTATCAGGAATAGTGAAATAGCACATGGGAGATCTTGAAAATATCTCATCTAGCTTTAGATAGTGATTTAGGTACTTGTATAATAATTTAAGGTCCACAGGCCATTATGAGCTTTCAAGTTTAGGTAACTAAACCTAAACCCTTGTGCCCTACTTTTTCCTTATGGTGCTTTAATATTAGACTGTTGCCCCAAAAAGATAAATCGGAGCATCTCAGTACACAGAGGGGCTGGGTTTTCCAAAGTACGGTTTGGAGTCCCAGCGGAATACATCTCTTCCTCTCCCATTATCGGAACTGTAACGCAGTGTGCCTCAGCTAGAGAGAGCTCAGTGCTTTGGGAGAGGAAAGAGGAACCCTAGGTTGCCTTCCAGTACTGTTATGCATTAGCCAGTGCTCTTGCAGTGAAAAAAAAAAGTAAGACTCCTTGAGCAAGTGTAAGAGTAAGAACCCCTCAAGTCCGTTCACGAGAATCTCCTTACGTGTGGATTAAAGTCAGGCTTCTTCACGGCTCTGGGCTACTGAGCAGTAAAAAGTGCATATTGATGGACCAAAAAGACCACAAACAAGAAGAAAAGAGACTGTAAGGTAGCAAGGGCACGAGGGGTCTTTCTGTGACCCGTTAATGAACACAGCAGAAAATATCCACTGGAAGTTGGTTGGTATTTGCCAAGGTAGGTTTTTGCAAGGCTACTAATGTAAATTGGCTAAGAAAGAGAAGTCCAGTAAGCTCCAGGGCCAGCACAAATTAACGAGCACACAGCCAGGAGCGGGGAAGGAGAAGCAGGGTATAGAAAAAGGAGCGTGCGTTTTTCTTTTGGCAACAAAGAGCTGCTAATGCGCCACTCCCTGTATATCTGAGTTCCTAGGGAAGCTATATGCTTTTTGTGGGTCTAGAGTTAGTGATGTGTAGTGTTTTCCATTATTCTACATACAAAAAAATCTGATTGCACATTGCCAGAAGTTTCTGAAAAATGCAGGGCTCAGATCCATTTGAATGTTCCTATTTTAATAGATGTAAATAATCTGAAGTATTTTACACAGAGAGTGCCAGACTACAGAAGGGGCTCAGCCCCACTCACAAGTTGTGATATTACGACTCTGAAAAGTATCCTGGGAATCAACTGGGTTTGCATTAATTTAACAAACAGCAGCTATTAACGGGGTTGCTAACGGACTGCCTGGGACCAAGGATAACAACAGACCTTTGAGTCTGTCCTCTTTTAGCAGCAGGTGCTGTAGGGGATGCACTTGCAATCAGATTCTTTGTGGCATTGAAAATTATGCACTTAAGTTTAAAAATTGCCCTCAAAATACAGTTTTAGTTCTTTACTTAACATCTTTGAGGTATGAAATACATAGACACACACTGTTTATATGAGGTTATCATTACAATTAGTAAGTTGGCTGACTGACAGTTTTAGCTGCAGAGCCTTCATGAGGCGTATCCGGAAAGGTTAGAAATTATTTTAAGGTAAATATTTTTTATCCTTTAACGGAAAATTTGGTTTCTTGGTCCACGTTTTGGGGGTTTTCTTAAATGAAAACTACTAGACTTGGTAAGGAGTAGTCTATTAACTTCTGCTAAGCTTAGTATTTGTGAAAGCTAGGGTAAAAAAAAAAAAAACAAGGCAGAGCACCCATTCTTGCCCAACAATTCTTGACTAATTGATTGTTGGCATCCCTAATTTATTTATTTTTAACAGAACATTAAATGTATCATAAATAATGTTACCTAACGCCAGTTTAGTATTCATGTCTGCTTACTGATGCAACTGTAATACATTTCATTAGCTTTTAATTTCATCGGTCCAACTTCATCTTGAAGAGGGGGAGATTTCCCTTGAATCAGCATAAAATGTCTACCAAATCATTTAAAAGGTAATTGAGCGTACAGGCATTATTTCAGTGGTAGTCTGGAGACATTACAATAACACATATGTAACAAAAGGATAGGATGTGCTCTGCTGTACTTTTTCTTTTTTTGCTTTGTTTTAAAGTGTGAAGGCGTGACATAAAGCGTGTCCAGCCTGACCATGAAATCCCAGTTAGTTTAGGCTATATTAGAAGGAAGTCTCACTTTAATTGTGCTCCTGCAGTTGTTCTGGAAGTCACTGAGGCCTTCAGGATTGCTGAAACCTTCAGTGCCTTTCAAACGAGCCTAGTGGAACAGAAGTTGTCTTTTAAGTTTAAACCTTCAGGTTTTCTGTATAGGGTTTCTGTTCTAGCTGTAGCACAACACTATAATCCACACATATCAAAATGAAAACTGTTGAATAACTTTCATGTTACAGAAGGCAATCAACTGTGCCAAAAGCTATTCCATGTAAAAATGGCAATATATGCAAAATCTAGAACAATTCTCAATTTTTTCTCTTTTTTTTAAAAAATTATTCTCTTTCAGATGTTAACAGCTGGCTGGTGACATTCGGCTTCCATCTGCACAATGCCATTCCTGGTTTCCCTGTTCCAAAATTTGATTTAACAGAACCTTCTTACGAACTTGTGAAGAGCCAGCAATGGGAGGACATACCAGTAAGAAACAAAACTAAACATACAAATGGAACAAGACAGAATGTTCCTTTCTATTCATATCGTATTAGGCATGGATAATCCTGACAGGGTTACTTGCTAAATTAAATCTGAACAGTGCTTTTTAAGCCTCTAATTTTTATCTTCTTTCAAAAGCATTGAAGAAATTACAGATGGTGTTTTTCCTTAGATATTTGCTAAGTTAGGTACCATTTTAAACAAGCTTTTGTTTGCTTTCAGCAATAAAAATACAGAAAGACAATAATCAATGAAAAGAGGTTTAGGACCCTTGAAAGATGTCTTAAGTTTTGTAGCAGAAACTACAGAGATTAGATTTGTACTAATACTCTGCCTGAAGGCAAAAACTGAACACTGCAGTAAAAAATAGACTGTGAAATAAACAGAGGAACAGGTGATATAAATTATGCATACTGGGCACCACTACAATTTTATTTCTCTTTAATATTAACCATGTTTTATATGTAAAGATGAAATATTGAAAATGAAATTACCTGAGGTAAAACCCATTACATTACATAAAGCCAAAACTCCAGGTGCTTATGAAGTTCTTTGGGAGGAAAAAAAATGAAATTCAGTCCTGAAAACCTGCTACGTTTTTAAATTATGAAAGAAATAAATGTGGAAGTTAAAATTCCAGATCTGCTATTTAAGAAAATTATAACTTACTCAAAGGTCAAAGACCTATGCCCTCAAAAATCCTACAGTTCTCAGTTAAGAAGGAAGTGTTAAGAGACAGTAAAACAGGTAATCCCATTCTAAGCAGTCAAAACCAGATCTCTTTTTACAAGAATCGTGATAGAGAGCTTTACAAGATAAAAGAGGATATGATCTTGAAGAATCTTACAACTTAATTTAGACAAAAAGGTGGTCCAGCAGAAGGAAGCATATGGAAGTTGATTTTGCATGCATGAAGTGACCCACTGTATAAATTTTTTTAATAGCCAGGGATTAAGTAATGGGGAAAGACCTTAGAGCACAGCATGAGAATAGTGTCTGCTGTGAGCAGGAGAAGCAGTGAAGGAGGAGCACTGCAAGTACTCCAGGCAAGGTGGTTGTATCAGGAGATGAGAGACCTGTCATCAGGCACGGCTGGGAAGAACTGTCAGAGGTTATTTAGATCTCAAAGACTAAAAAACGCAATTATCCACAAACACCAGCAAAGGTGCACCAGGAAGAGAACCAGTCTGGTCAAAGAGATGAGAGCAGACAGCTAGTTGTCAAAAATCTTCAGGAAAGAGCTCATCAACGTGAGGAGTGCCAGGGGCATGTGACATGACAGCGAGAAAGAGAGAAGTGGGAGGAAAACAAGGATTCAAAATTCTCAGGTAGGAAAAAGCTGTGACCATGATATTGACTGTTGAACAAGCAAATGCAACCAGGAGGCAGAAGTAAACACACAGACCACTTAGTATCTTGAAACATTCTGGAGTGAGCGAGCTTTACCGAGCTCTACCGAGCTCTGAGGATACATGTTAAAAATAAACAAACTTTGTCATTATGAACTTGCTGTAGCATCTCACTGCTCTCATTGATGAGCGTGCTGTCTAGAATATATTTTGTGCTCAATAGCTTTCATGCAGGATTTACAACAGCTGAAATCCATACTTGTTAGCAAGTGCAGACAGGAATCTGCCACATTCAAAAAGAGATGAGAGTCCAAGTCAATTCATAATTCCCTCAGGAACTGTCCCCTCCAGAAAGCTGCCCTCATGGAAGAGCAGAGAAGCCTTTGCGAACCTTCTGCCAGGCTTTGATTAGCAGCAAGGCTGAATTAAGTTTGGAGGGGTCTGTTAATGACTCCTGCTTGGTCTCCCACCGAGAAATTTGGGAAAACTAAACAGGCTTTTGCCTCATTTGTCAGCAATAAATCAAATGGTATTTTAGTGAAGGGAGAAATGGTCAATTGGAGGATAAACCGGATCATCTACAGAAACTAAGTATTCCTTCTCAAAAGCGCAGCCAAAGCTATTTAAATCTTTCTCTCATTTCCCGCTGAGACCACTGCTAGGGCAGCTGTCTGCTCCCCACCTCCGTCCATACTAGCTCATTCACATCTTGTAGCTGTTAAGTCAGGGTTAGACAGGTAAGATGTGCCTGCTCTGCACAGTTGTCTCATCCCAACCACATCTGGCCCCTGTAATGTGAGGTGCCCCACTGTCTAGCTGTGCGAGCTAACCATTCCTGCTAGCCATTCTGGCTCTCCTAGCTGGTCTGGCTAACCACAGCGGTTAGGCTGGCAGTTCCCATTCCCCAGCTTCCCTCTCTCCTTACCAAAAGTGCATCTGGCATATAGCTCTTAATAGTCAAACTTCAACAGATTCTCCTGTTCTGCACCTCACAATTGCAACTCTTATTTCCCCCTGTTCATAGCACCCACCTTTTCAACAAGCACACCCCAGATACAGCGAAACGCAGAATACCAAGCGAGCGTGTTTTATACTTGCCCGTTGGTTCTTTTCCTTCATTGTCCCTCTTTGCTAGCTGTCAACAAAGCACTCCGTGTATTCAGGATTGCACCCACCTGAAGTTCTGGGGGGCGAAGCTGCTCATCTCTCTTAGGCAGCATGCTGATACTTGGAGTGAAATGGAAGCTCACGCAACTGAATTGGCTGCAGCCTTTTCACATATCCCCTTTTATCAGTTTCTGCAAGTATTTGCAAGAAAGGGCATCAGTCCCCAGTATTCCACCTTACTGCTCTGTACCATTTGCTTCTTTCTCCTTTACTGTAAAGACTATCATTACAGTTTGATTCCCCTCTTTCTTTTAGCAGCTCAAGGGGTTATGAGAGCCTCCCTGCAGTTTGGTCTCATACTGCAGCTACCTGAGAGACTCCATCTCCTGACTCAGTGTAAAGAACGGCTTGTTTCTGTTCTAAAGTGCAGCTTTGCAACCTGCAAAAATCTCAATGTTGATGGACTTCTGGTAGACAGGAATCATAGTTGAACAAGCTCAGAGGGTGAGAGGACACCGTAGTACGATAGCTCTTACCCATACTAAGTATTAGTATTGCAAAGGTCTGTGCCGTGCAGCCCAGCAAGCAGCCTGTGAATTTAAACTTTAGTTTTGTGCAGGTTCTTGGGGAACCAAAGAGTAAAAACACTGAACACTAGCAAACAAAATAGTCTTGTAACTCAGCAGAACAAGCAGCGTGTAGATTTAATTAACTCCTTGGCACTGTCAGTTGTGGCATATCCTGTTGTCGTCCACAGGCAGCGCATCAAGCAAGCCAGGCTCTTTGGCATCTAGAGGGCTACAGATGGCTGGTAAAACTTGTGTCTGTTCTTGTTTACAGCCAATTTCTGGAGTGCAACAACAAGTGGCAAGACAAGCAAAGGCTTTTCTTTCCCTGGGAAAGATGGCAGAAGTGCAGGTCAGCAGACGGAAATCCAGTGGAGAGAAGTCATGGCTGTGGTTTGCTACGGTGAAGTCTCTGATTGGGAAGGGGGTGATGCTCGCTGTCAATCAAGGTAGAGTACAAACAAACGTGCTCAACATTGCAAACGAGGACTGCATAAAAGTGGCAGCTGTTCTGAACAACGCCTACTACCTAGAAAACTTGCATTTCACTGTTGAGGGAAAGGACACGCACTATTTTATCAAGACCACCTCCCCCGAGAGTGACCTTGGGACGCTGAGGCTGACAAGTGGGCGGAAGGCCCTGGAGAACGGCATCAACGTCACTGTTTCCCAGTCTACCACTGTGGTAAACGGCAGGACTCGTAGGTTTGCCGATGTTGAAATGCAATACGGTGCTTTAGCACTTCACGTCCGCTATGGCATGACACTTGATGAGGAAAAGGCCCGAATACTGGAGCAAGCCAGGCAAAGAGCTCTTTCCAGTGCCTGGGCCAGAGAACAACAGAGAGTAAGAGATGGAGAGGAAGGCGCCAGGTTGTGGACAGAAGGAGAAAAGAGGCAGTTGCTAAGTGCTGGAAAGGTACAAGGATACGATGGGTACTATGTACTCTCTGTGGAGCAATATCCAGAATTAGCAGACAGCGCTAACAACATACAGTTCCTCAGACAAAGTGAGATAGGAAAGAGGTAACACACTGGCTTAGCTCAGGCTGCCAAAGAGACTGTGTACCAGTGTCTTCTAAAAAGGAGACCAAACTGTTTTGCTGCATTACTACTTGAGCCTAAGCTTACATCTTTGCTCAGATTTTTTCTGTGGCACAATCTGAACAGACTCTGTAACGAAAAGAGCGCCTTCCAGAAGAATGATACTGCTTATGACAAAACTTTTTTTTTTTTTTTCTCAATGACCTTAAAGGTGATCTGCTTTAAAGAATATGTTTACATATGCATATCGCTGCACTCAAGTTGGACTGAAAAGTATTAAAAAGAAGAAAAAAAGAAAAAAAGGCCTACAGATTTTGCAACAGGCTGGCTGTTCCTTTGAGGCACTGTATTTAATTAAGATACAGACCCATACAGTGTTTCCAAATAAATATTACTGAATTGTTGACCTTTGCTTACGAGAAGTAGTCTCTCTCTTTCTCTTTCTCTTTTTCTCTCTTTCTCACTGCATAGGATGTGGTATATATCTGTTAATTTTAAAACGTGGGGCAAAAATTACTGTTTATAGAGAACCCAACTGCTTTAAACTGTGCTGCTTTCTAAAAGGACATTGGCACAAGTGACTTATGCTACCATGGGAATTTAATAATGGATTTTACAATGCTAACATGGTTTGCCTTGGGGGGAAAATGGCAAGTAGAATCCTTGTTGCAGATAAGCAAAGGAAACCCTGATTTTTTTGTAAATTATGTGAGACAAGTTGTTTATGGATTTTTATATGAATTACAATTTACTGTACATCAAATATTAGTCTCAGAGGAGTTAATTTATGTAAAGTGTTTAAAAAAGTTTATACTTAAAAATAAAACGATAAAAACATGTGCTGTGTGTGATTTTTTTAAAGAAAAAGGAATTGCACCTTTTATGTTATAGCTGTACAGTATAAAGGATTATATTGTAGAGATATAACAGTGATGACTAATGTCCAAAAGTGTTAATATTTTTGTATTAGGTTTAAAGCTGTGCATCTATCACTCTGCTGATAGGATGGGACACTCCAAAGTGGCTGGCTGAATCAGACCACAGCTCCCTCCCCTCCCCTCCCGTTCCTCTCCTGTCACCCAGGCCAGTGCCACTTCATCAGTCATTGTTAGAAGGCACAGTAACCAAATAAGTCTTGTTTATTATGATGGAAGACTTTAATAGGTTGGGTTTTCCTTGTCTTTTTCCAGCCCTAACGTAATAAATGGACATTTATTCATACCAACTGGGGTTTCTGTTGGTTTTTTAGAAGCTTTGTTTCACAATGGAGAGAATAGTGTCTCAGGTGCTTGGCAAATTGTATGTAGAAGAAGAAGAAGAAATGATGTAGTTCATCCAGTTATGTCAACTTTGTCTTATGTATAATACAGCTCTTTTAGATGTTAATAACTCCAGATAGAAGAAGTGTACCTCTGACCTGATGCTACAGAATTGCTCTTTAGGCAGGCAGGCTGTTCGGTAGGTTCATCTCCTGGCCTTCGGCTGGCAGATCAAATCCCATTACTGTGAACACTGAGCCTGGGGATGGAGAGGAAGGTCCAATTCTAGTGCCTAGTCTGCATCTCCACACCACTGCATAGATTTGGCATGCTCGGCTCCAAGGCCCAGTTCACGTGCTGCAGGACAGAACTGAAGCTTGCAGCTGGTTCCTCGTAGGAAGCCTGTGGTGGCATCTATGGCATCTGTTCTACATCTTGGCTGAAACCATTCTTAGAGCTTTACTCTCATGAGCACTAAATTCAGCCACAAAAATAAATATTTTTAAGATGAGACAAAATTGGGGTTTTTTTGATGTTCATTGAAATATACACAGTATTTCTATCCATGTATTATAATGACAAAACATAGTAAGTGAACGTGTCTTAACTATGAATGGTTCAAGTGGATGTAATAAAAATAGTTTTCTAACTGCTTTGTATTCCGAGAGTCTATGGTATTACATACTCTAAATTGCACATTAGGATTGTTTGATAAACAGATTTGAATTTCTCCCAGCCAAGTTGCTACCGAATCTACAGTATCAGTGCTATTACTGTATGTGTGTATTTGGTAGAGCATACAGAACTAATTACACATATAATGAATGCTAGTCATCTATTAGAATGAAAGCACAGATTAGTTGTTAGTACTTTTACCCTTGAAGTCTTGAGGGCCCTAAATTTAGAGAGGACGATATGTCAGACCCCAGAGGCGTGTCATTGATCTACGTATTCTTTTTAAAGATGTAAAATGCTAGGTGTTCGCAGTTCTGTTGGGTGGCTCTTCCACAGCACTGTATTTAGCATGCTGTAAGTGCTCTCTGTTGAAATAGGCTCATATTCTAAATTATGTCAAATGTTTCTGTTCTGTTTGAATATGAAAAGCTTGTATAACATGTCAACAATGAAATATATCTTCTACTTGACGCGTACCAGTTCCTTCTCCTTTGTTCTGGCACCAATAAACAACAAATTATAGTATCTGTTGGTGATCATTTTAGATAAAGTCAAATCAAGCCAATTAGTGGCCTTGTTAGTAGGTATAATGAGCCTATTTCTTGCTAAAAAAGACTTTTGATCTGGACATGCTCCTGCAGGAAATAGCGACCTTGGGGAATATATAAACAAAAGATCTTTTTAAAGAAAAAATATGCATAATTAAAAGAAGCATATTACAGAAAAAGAAAGGAGATTCTAAGTATTTTAGGCAATGCCAGTCAAAATGCTATCCTGATATTTTGAGATGTATATTTCGTCTGATTTGTATTGTTCTTTTAATTTGCCTTCTTAACTTTATATGTGTCCTGAATTTTCCACAAATTGATAACTATAGATTGCATCTGGGCTTTCCAATAAAAGCCGACCCAATGTGTGTGTGTGTGTGTGTGTTTATATTTGTTTTTTAAATCTGTATGTCACATATTGCATCTGTGCTATTGCTTTTCTCGTTGTATCAGAAAAAGCCAACTGATCCATTTGCACCGGTATCGATTCATTTGCTTCACAGTTGGCAGTATCTTTTTGACTCTGTCCAATGGCCTTGTCTGCTAACTCAGCAAAGTGAATTAGTCCACGGGATCTCTCAGGTGGCCTGCTTTAGAGAAAACGTTAAATACACCTCACAAAGCCAAATCTTTTATAGATAAGGGAAACCTAAAGAACCAAAAAAAAAAAAAAAAAAAATCACTTGGAACCATTCTCTCTCATGTCCTCCTGAGTAAAAATACAACAAAAACTATCTGATTATAAATACATAGGTTGGCACTAGTGGTTACAAACATACACAGAAGAGATCCTTCAATCTGCATTTAGAACCACTCTGCAGAAACTGCTGACTTCAGCACTGCTATATGTCAAGAGACCGCTTTGATTTTAGTTGGAACAGGCAGACTTCACCACACATACTTTGTAGTGACAACCTCCAGTTGATAACATGTTGATCCAGCACGAATCAGGTCACTCTGCTTAGCTAACTGTGGCCTAATTTTGTTATTTAAAAAAAAAAAAAAAAAAAGTAAGAGAGCTTTATATGTTCACACTCAGGAGGTGAGAGATTTGCATTTGACAAGGGGGAAAAAAATGCCAGTTACCACTGCCACTCTTCAGAGGCACTTTTAAAGCGATGGCTGAAAGACTGTAAACCAAAAAAAGACTGCATAAAATAACAGTTTAAAACGATTGTCTACAAGAGAATAGGCTGCAGTCGCAGAGTCTGAGATGACAAAATGTTCAAATTCTGTTTTCAGAAGAAAAAAGAAAAACCTTCTAAAAGCGTTAATACCTTAGTTGACTGCTAACTCCAGAATGGCAAGCTACAGCTATACATATGGCCAGCTTGAGAACCTTTAAGAAAAAGAGGAAGAAGCTAGCGTGTAATTCTTTGGGGATGTGAAATGCAAAGCAAAGACACTTACTAGAAACAGCTTCTAAGCAGCTTATTAGAAGCTGCTTATTTGACACCTATTAGAAGCTGCCAGGGTTAAAAATAAGCCAAAGCAGAGAGCATCACACAGCATAAACTGAACAGCACAGGCACAGGGAAATCACCCCGAACTGCAAAGCCACATCCAAATCAACCAGACTGATCAGCTTCTCATCTACAGCCAATTAGTGCTAAGGATTAAACATGCAATGCTTATAAAATTAAATTGATCTTTGACTGCACGCACAAGTTGCTGGGGCTCAATGATCCAAAAAAAAAGCCAAAATGAAAACCAGTTAATTGATGGGTAGGTGCCAGTTTTTTTCCCCCCTGGGAAAAAAAGGAGCACATGGTATATAGCGACCACGCTGACAGACAGCGCTTAAGACTCATTTTTTTTCCTCTGAAGTTTCTAGCTTTGTGGCAGAGTGATCATAAGAGGCAAATTCAGCTGTGTGAATGCCTAGGCTGCACCTATAATAAAGGTCAAAACACTAATAATAGGCAAAGCCCCACTCCTCCCCCCAGGCCCACCTTCCCACAGGAGCAGCATAAACAAGGATGCCAGCGCTTGCTTAAGTGCACCACCACAACCTGAAAAAACCTGCAGCTGTGTGTTCATTCACCCCAGACACCTGAGTATTCATTGCAAATCACTGAAAATGCCTTGGGCCTTTCAGGGTGAAAAGATGGTGGAAAGGTTTGTTTCTCATGCCGCCTCCTAATCGCAAGACAGAATATGGCTCTTGCAGTTGGCACTGTAAGGGGGACAGAGGAACAAGGACATGCTGCGTGAAGCTCAGGCACGCTCTGCCCTGCTTCAAGTAACCAGATGTGCTGGGGGTGGTGGAGAGGGAGAAGGAAAGGGAGGTGGCCTGTCATTAGGTGGTCTAAAATGCAACAGTGAAAGTGAAGTCACACAGTACCGCACACAGACTGGCATGAGAATGATCTCAACTGCACTATTCTTTGTACACATGCCTTAAAAACAAATTTAGAAAAAAAAAAAAAAACAACATCCTGACCCAATTTCTAGTGTCACAAATGCACGCAATCTGAGCTGTGCAAGGACGACATAAAATTCATCCCTAAATAAAGGTAAATATCCTAAATATCAGTCCTCACTTCTAAACAAAGCAAGCCAAACAGCAACACTGTCTCTTTCACAGAGTCTTATGTGCAACTTGGAAGGCAAAGAACAAGCATAACATGGCAGCTCATTAGAGTGTCATGTTTTCACAGAATCTACTTTATTGCCTTCAGTTGTTCTGCAGGTAAACTCTCTTGCTGTTAATTACTATAAGTTCCTAAGTAAACTGAGTAAACCTTTTAATTTACTAGGTTTAAATTCTGTCATTGAGGAATATGAATTTCTAGAGATGCATGCTTTTTTTTTTTTTCGTACTATAAGTCAAAGCTCATAGTAACATAATTATGCGGCTTAGACTTAATGGTTCCCACAAAGCTGTCTTAATAAAGCCTTTTGGGATTTAGGAGGAAAGGAGAAAATTCAGAAATGAAGAACAAGCCTGGAAGGCGACAACATGTTTCAACAGGCTCTAGTTACTCAATCACACTTAAGCTGTCTGAGACAGCAGGGCAAGTGCCGTGCATTACAGAGGCACACAGGAAACTGTTATCCCAACACAATAAAGTATTTCCACATTCCAAGCCCAGGAATAATTTTAAAACTGAAATTACAGGAATGGCTATCTAATGAACCAATTAAGCTTACATCAATTAAAAAAAAACAACAACAACAACCAACAGTATGGGGAAAGCTAGTGGAGGAATCAGTTAAGAATTCAAATCTGAGAGTAACTATAGGCACATGATGCTGTAGGAAAGTCCATCCAGTGTTTGCTGATGAGAACTACTGGGGGGAAAAAAATGGACTGGGCAAGCTGGGGGCTGCACAAGACCATAATACTAGGACCAGGTGCTAATCACCATTTTCCACAATGATGAGGAAGCGCATATCAAAAAAAAAAAAAAAAAAAGAAAAATAGATTAGTGACAACAACATCTGCAGATGACAAAAATTAATAGAGTGGCAAATAATGGCTAGGTCAGAGCAGTCATACAGAACAATATGGATCACTCGCTGAAGTGAGCCCATTCAAATAAAATGCATTTTAACACAGGCAACTCCAGAAGTAAAATATCTCAGAATAAGAAATGCAAATCCTGCTATGAAAGGTATGTAGCTGCCTACAAGAAAGCAATGACTGGAAAGAATGAGGAGCACATAATAGATAAATAACTCATTGTGAGATTCCAGTACAACAGCCGTGGCAATGAAGAGCTCATAGGAGCGGAGAAGCTTAATGAGATTACTGGCCTTGTTAAACAAGGGAAATGGGAAGGCAATGTTATTTCTGCATATGGCACCAGTAACACTACCCTTGCACGCAGCCCTGGTGCATGCATCGTGAAGATGCTCACGAAACCCTGAAGAGAGCACAGCAGGACATCACATGTGAATCTGAGGCTTGGCAAAAAAAAAAAATCTTGGAGACAGAGATTTAAACAGCACACCTTAAAAAAAAAAAAAAAAAAAAAAAAAAAAAGGCAAGAAAAGATGCTGTGATAATAGATCTCAAGTGCCTTTACAGAAAAAGCCACAACACTACTAAAAAACACACTGTAGTAAAAAAACCACTGGAATGAAGTGCTTCTTAAAGGGGAGGGGGCAGTGGGTGGGAATGCAACTCTGGGTAAATTCACATTAGGAATTGGGTAGTAAAAAAACCCAAAACCACCACAACCACAAACAACAAACAAAAAGACCAATGAGGCAAGCTCTGCTTGACTGCTAGAACAAGCTACAGGAGAAGCAAGTTTCCAGAAGCTTTTGGCAAAATAGGCAGCTATTGGAATGACGGGCCATGGATGCTGGTGATGGGAGGTCAACCCAGACCACCGCACCACCCATTTAGCCACACAGGAGCCACCAACGTGAAACCTTTGTGACTCTGGGAAATGCCAGCCCAGAGGGTTTGGGCTTGTCCTCCCCTTATCCCCTGCCCTTCTCCAACCCTGAAATATCCAAATTCCTGTGACAGAGACTGAAGGTCACTCTGAAAGCCCCGAGTTTTTAAACGGACAGCACAAGGCGGAGGCATTTTAAAAACATCCCTTGGTTTCCACAGCAGTGATGCACTGTTCTATTACTTTTTATAGCAGCTGACTACTAAAACTAACTGAAGTAAATCTCCCGGCTCTCTATTATTTTCACGAGTGTGGCAAGAGCCAACATGCCGGCATGTTTTATGTCTCCAAGGCATCCAGAGACAAGTGTTCAGGTAAAAAAAAACAAAGCAAAGCCTTGCCTGCGCCAGCCGTGGCTGCACTCGCCCCGAGGTCACCGGCTCCCCCTGCCCAGGTGCCGCCAGCCCCGGTGAGGCGGGTCGGCCCCGGCCCCCTCAGCCCGCCGGGCCGGGCCCTGCCGCCACCCGGGGGACACCTGGGCTGCGAGGGTCGCCACGTTGCCGCCCCGCCTCACGCCGGGCAAGGCCATTCCTCCCTCCCAGGTCCTGCCCCACCTCGCAGCGAAGCTCAGGCTTTAGAGAAGACGTTAAGGGTCGCTGCCAGCCTCGAGCGTGCCGCGGCCCGCCCGCGCACGGCGGCCCCACACCACGCCCCGGCCGGGACGGACACCGTCTCCCGTAACCACCTGACGCCGCGCCCTCAGCGAGCAGGGCCGCAGCCCGGCCGAGCCCCCCGACAGCGGCGGCCCGGCCTCGGGCGAGGGACCGGGGCCGCTCACCTCGCCCCGCCGGCGCCCGCCGCCCCTTCCTCCCTCACGCCGGGACGCGGCTGCGGCGCGCGCGCGCCCCCTGGCGGGAAGGGGCGGGGCGGCACCAACCGGCCCCGGCGCGCGGGGGCCTTGGCCGCCATCTTAGCGGCTCGGCGCGGCCCCGGGCGGGCACCCAGCGGCCGAACAAAGCCAAGCAACTGCGGCCTTCGGTGCGAGGCCCGGGCTGACACCCCGAAAGCGGGGCCCTTCCTCTGGCCGTTCAGCCCGACTGGCCGCACCTGGCAATGGGTAGCTGCTCCCATGCCGCCTTGTTACGTTTTAAATGCGACCAAAGGCTACCGGCTGGGCCGCTGGTGTACGCATTTAGCAAAATACAGGGGGGGAGTTTAACTGCACAAGAGGTATTTACGGGTGGCTTTCATCAGCGGCCAGCGAAACACAACGGGGTAGAGCTCTGCGGCTGTGGCGGAGGGACCTGCGGCCCCGGGGGAGGCCAGGCCGCGGCCCAACGCCAGCGCCGCCACAGCCGCCCGGCCGGGAGGCCGAGGGGAAGAGCTCGGTCCCTGGTGTGCAGCGAAGCGTGGGCGTGTACCTGCCTTGGAAGCTAATTTGTAATTTCTGCTCCTCAGTACATCCAGGCAGATGCGCCTATAAATCCTCCTCCTCAGGAAGAAAGCAGAAGGCCAGGAGCCGCACGGGGTAGAGTACAGGGCTATTTTTCTTAGCAGTGCCAAGAGCGCATCAGTGGCACTTATTGCTGTGCTGGGTCAGGCCTTCACCCTCCGCTAAGTTAATACCGACGACTCCTTCATCTAAAGGGCAGACAGTAACAGCGGGGCCCCCCTCGCACTTTTCCGCCTTTCTTTCCTCCTGTTGCAATAGCCTCTGAAAGAGCTGCACTAATTAGTTGCTATTACACTTCTTGGGTGGCTGGAAGAACACACTGCCTCTGACCTCATGCTTTGCAATGTACCTTAACAGCTTATTATTGCTATTGCATGGCAGCAATAGTTCATTTTATAGTTACTTTGAAAGAGGCATTCCTCTAGTGCTGAAAAATAATCTAAGACTAATGCACAGTCTCTCCAGAAGACTGCTGTTAAACTGTCTATAACCAAGTGTCCGAACACTGCACAAAGCCGTTTCATTTGCTTAACAGCAACTCGCTAGCAATTAATATGCCTGACATAACAGCACACTACAAGGCCCATAAAATCTGTAGCAGTAGGGGAGTGAAATGATTATAACTTTTTTTTTTTCTTTTTTCAATAATACCAGACTACAGTTTGGGCACTGTAATCTTTTCAAAGCAAGAAGCTGAGCTGCTTCTGAACAGCTGTTGTTTACTGAAGCAGTAATTAGCAATGAACCAGTCAAAATACCTTCTACCTTCCACAGCAGCTCAGCGGTCACTTACACCCTGTGCCCAGAAGCAGAGGCTCAGCTTCGCGTGTAGCGGTACCTACTAGAAAACCCACTTAACTACCTTTAAGAAAGGAAATATTTAAAATGGCAGCATCATTATGCATACAAGTAATCCCACCGAACTCGCTGAGTGCTGGGAGGCAGAGACTTCAGCTTGTAACAGATGTCCCCATCACAGTGGTTTTCAGCCGGTGGGGGACAGGACATGCTGCAGAGTAGGTGCAGTCCTGCTGGATGGGCTCTACTGGCTGCAGGCAAGGCCAGCTGCACCCCACTCCTGGAACCGAAACCTCTGGGGAAGCACGTGTGCAAAGGTCTGCAAGTCTCCTGTCATACAAGGCTTTTGAGCTTAGTTTGACAGAACAGCGGAACGGCAGCAAGAGAAAGGAAGAGGGCTGCAGAAGACAACGGGGCAGAGAGGCAGCGTGGGCCATGTTGAAGATGGACCTCCTGATTCCACATCTGGATGAAACCTAAAGGTGTCTGTGTTCTTCCATGGGGGAAATCACTGAGGAGAGAAAGCAAGATGTCCCAAAATAGCCGTTTGGTTGTTGATTAGGGCATGCTGGAATCTGAGCCTGAGCATTACATGTTTTCAGCTCACATGCTAAGCACCTGCTTACTGGCAGGAGCGGTATACGGATTCATCCCTGAGAGTGAATGAAACCAGAGGCATACAGCTGCACACATCCCAGGTAAGGCTCAGAAATCAGGGTGCCAACCAAGGCTGCAGCTAAACCATTCTCACGGCCTGCTGCCGTGCAAAGGGAGAGCTGAATGCCTTTCTCCCATCTCCTCCCAGCCAAGGCCTTCCATTGTTGGTGCCAGCACTTACGTACATCTGGTCCTGTTGTGAGTTACTCCGAGGACCTAAATGCCTTCCTCCCCCGAGATTCATTGTCCGTGGATCTCAGCTCCCTGGTACGCCTTCAGGCAGCATGAGACAAGCCTGACTGTGGATCCACGTGACAGGATAGGAACAAGCAGCCAGGCTCGGTGTGAAGGGGAGACAGGGGCAGGATCTCTCTGACCAGAGTCAGTTCAAGCATCTGTCCTGTAACAGTTTCAGTCACCTGCTCCCTCTCTGGCCCAATAAATATTGAATTACTTAGTCAAGCACAAAAGAAGAACTAACTCAAGACTGAGAAAGCCATGCCTCATACTAGCAGTAGCATCCTGGTGCTCTCCCCATCTGGACTATTAGAAATGGAAGTTTAAGTCTCCAGGCCAGCAGAGCCTTGGAAGCCGTCCCCAAGGACCCAGGGAGGGCTGCCGGCTGCACCAGGGTGAGAAGGATGCTCTGCAGACAGGTGTCTGCCCTGCTCCAGTGATTCCTCCTCCTGCGTGAGAAGACTTACCTGCCAAAACCGATAGGTACATTTCCACTAACAGCTGTCAAATCAGGGGCTTCTGACTAGAGACAATAAAAACACTTTGACAGAAAATTCCTGACCAGCACTACACAGTAAGCCAGAAACTGACTTATGTCATGGCACCGGTAGTGCCTCAGAGCTCCCTTTTCTGGCTAGTCAAGCTGTCTTTTTGAGATGGAGCTCAGAGAGACACGGGGATCTGGGACAGTCAGTTATGAGCTGGAGTTTCAGTTCAATGAATTAAAATATACTTTTTTAGTGTAAGAAAAAGTTTAATTTTTTTGTTGGAATTATATTTTTTCATATTATTGAGGAATTATAGCTATCACTTCTGTCACTGGAAATCCAACTAGAGTCACTGAGCTAGTCAGACAAAAAAGGCAGGAGACCAGTACAGACCAGACAACAGACCAGTACAGTTTCACTGGATTGAGCTCAGCAAAGTAAGGAATGGCAAACAGTGAGCATGATTTTAAGTGAGGTCTTCCAGATTTAGATGATAGGAACCTAACTGTCCTTTCAGCGATCTCTACCACCCTGGCGCTGCAACTGCAGAAGTTCAGTCATCTTTAAATAAACATGGTGATATTTCTGTAAATGTAAATAAAATCAAGTCACAGCATGCCATATCTTTCAGGTCTACTAACACGTACCCCCTGCAGTGCTGTGAGGCACAAGGCCAAACCAGTTCAACAACCCAAGAAACAGAATAGTGCCCTCGGAGCGGCTGGCCTGGGGGGTTATTAAACAGAAACCTGCAATACCTGGAAGCAGAAGGGGTTTGCGCTTCCTTGTTCCTGTCGGCACGTGCATAAAAGTAAAGAAGCACCATTTGTTTTCCAGAGCTCTATTTTATTTTCCCAGTCAGGCAAGAGACATTCCACCAAAATGCTAGGGATGTGACGCTAGCTGACGAAGGGAGATGCGGAGCTTGACGACCCACAGTTAGGAAAGGCTGGCGAGCCTGGATCCTGCAGCCCACACACTGTGCCTTAGCCCACCAGAACCTGCAGCCGAAGGAGCTCAGATGAAAGCTTACCTATACACAGACGGTGCAAGTTGCAACAGTACCGTATGAATTCAGGTGATACAAGCCCCATCAGAAGGTTCACACAAGTTTAGCTGCTGTGATTAATGGGATTTATATAACCTTTGGTCAAAACTGTTCCATTGCCAAAACATTGGTACTGTACAAAATTTGTAAGACCAGTTAGGATACGACAAGCCTTCCGCTGCAATTCCTGGATCGTGTTGCAGGGCCAGGAGTTAAAAAACAAACAAACAAACAACTGCATATGATATTAAAAACCTCCCGTTACTTATCAGTTAACATGAGCAGTAAGTACAGTGGTTAGCAGTCAGGTATAGCCCAGCTCAGTACTTCCCCACCCTGCAACAAGTGTGCTTGAGCAATGTGCAGTGTGAGTATCTTTTTAGCAGGGAGGAAGGGCAGAAGCTGTAGAGAGGATGGCCCAAACGGCGTAACCTTGGCTTTGTACTGTCTTCCAGACCCGAAACCTCTTCTTCTGGGGAGCTGGAGGAGGTAGAAAGACACCCAGCTTTGCTCCCCCAGGCACTGATGTTAAGAATCACTCTGGGCAGGGAGCAGTTTCTCTGCACCACATTGCAGGCTTGGGACCTCAAAAGACCTTGCCCTGCGAATCTGCTTCGGGGACTTGCCTGGCAAGAGCAAAAATCCTGACTCAAGCTCACGCTGTGGCATATGTACCAAGCCTACGTCACGGCACAGGTCTGCGTCCCAGAAGGTGGGACAGCGCCGGTGACACACCCAGCCTAAACTGGGTGGAGCAGGATCAGGTCCTGAATAGGAGAGGGGCAGGAAAGTGGAAAACAAATAAAAGGAAAGGAGATAATAGCTAAAGAAGAGAACATTGATTAAACGGAATGCCAGTAGCAGGTAAGGGAGCAGGAAGACATTCTCTGTACCTTAGTGTAGCACAGGGGAGGAAATGTCACAAGGGTTGGAGCAGGGCAGAAGGGTCATGGCCCCAATCTTGCAGTCCCACACCCTACAGCACCTCCTCTCCATCTGCCCCTCAGGCACGGTCTTCCCTCCCTAGTGTGTCTGCACAAGTTTAATGAATTGGCACAGGCTGAACAGCAGGGATCTCTCAGATGCACGGGGCTGCCCCTCCATCTAATCAGGGTTACAAACTTCTGCTTGTCATTCCCAAGCCACTCCGAGCCTCTGTGGGAGTGCACAGGGGCAGGGCTTTTTTTCCCATCTCCAAGACCCCAAGTTTTTCCCTCAAGTGCTTTGCAAATGCCTGAGAAGACGTACGCACCACATGCTCACAGCAGCAGCAAACAAATCTTGTTAATGGTTTCTTGATCATCTGCATGCCCGGAGAGAGCACTTATTACTTCCTCGGGCTGAGAAGCACCATCTGAGAGCTTTCTTCACGTTTAGTTTAGGACATATTCTCTCGCCACTCTGCTAGGGAAAGCCAAGGTGAAACTGTTCACTCTTCCCCCCTCCCAAACTTCTGATTCAGGCTGTACTAACTCTGGAGCGCTATCTGTCTAGGGCATCACCCTAGCCAGAAGTGGGAAGTTTCCTAGGGTGAAATTATACAATTACTGGCCCACCGCTGAGCACACCAGCTAGGCAAGCCGGCCTCAGAACCGGCAGCAAGAGGCTCACAAGAGAGCCTACGCACCTTCCAAGGCCACAGGTCTCATAATATTCCACACCGTAGGGGAGAGGAGGAGGCGAGAACAACAGAGGTTCTTAATAGAACTTAGTTCTTTTGAAACATCATTTTTTTGAAGTGCTCGTAACATCGTACGAAAGAAGCTGAGCTTTATCCCCATTTCACAGAGAGATGATAAGAGTTGCATGCAACAGCAGGCCAAGAGCAGAGTCAAGAAACAGACCCCAGGTCTCCCAGTTTCTACAGGTCTAATGGTGGGAACAAGCTGCCATCACGGGAATCTTCTCATAATGAAAGTTCCTCCACAAAGGCACTGTCATTTTAGCACTAATTTTAAAAACATTTCCAGCAGCAGCGCTGGAAGACTTCAGTGCTGATGTAATTCTCAGGGAAATGAGATTTGAAACAAGATCCACGGTTCCCTGTAAAAGCCTCAAATGTTAGCTTGTATTACAGCTGCCTTTCAGCGGGCATTCAAGCCGGTTTCCAAACACCAGTTTAGAAGCTTTTCATACTCGGGCATGTCCCAAGACATTCGGCAGAGACTCCTAGGAAGGTTTGCACTTGTGCGAGATCCTCTAGAGAAAAGGGAGATCTTCAAAGGGATAACAGCATCTACTTCTGATTACAAGCCTGGCTTGGTATGCTGCTTGAGCACCGCCGGGTGCAGCCTGCACAGCACCTTCTGATCAGCAGCCTGTTGAGGAAATATTTTTCTTGTCCTCTCATTTTATATGACATTCAGGGTTTTAAATGGTTTTGACCGAAATACAAGTACCCTGCAGTCAGCAGAGACAGCCTTGGACTGACTCTGTTCAGAAACAGTCACTCTACACCCTCTGTGCCAAGGGTACAAGGAGCCACAGCAAAGAGCCTCTAGTTTTTCACTAGGCATTGGTTGTTGGATGGCCAGGTTAGCTATCAGCAGCTTCCAGAGCTTAGAGCAAGTACTTGGGAAAGCCCAAGTCAAATTTTATTGTCAGTTGACTACACTGCAGTGTTTTACAACTCTCCCATTCTGTGCTGCACCGAATGCTGTGCCGCTATAGCGGGAGCCAAGGCTCCTAACATTTATGAACAGCGAGCGGAAAAATCGACTCAAGCCACGTTGTAAAAGAAGTGACCTATGCTTCCGTATTTTAAGCATTGGATGCGATGTCCTTATGAGCTACTACCAACGTCTTCCTGTCCTCCGAGTAGCCTGCAGACTAGTCCTCTCTTGCTCTTCCACAAGAGAAGCTACGCTGGAGTGCCCCTTGCAAAGGGCTCCCACGGTTAGGGGGAGTCCAGCCAGCTCCCCACATCCTTGGCAACGCTGGCTTCCTGAGAGCTGGGGGCCTCTTAGCAGCCTGCCTGCATGTTCGCCAATAGTCTGTTAGGAGAGCAAACCTCAGCCGAAGCACAGAGGTTTGGTTTATTAGCACAGGTTTTTCTACCGCTTCTCTGGGGAGAAAAGAGGGATGTTTCTTCCCTGCAAATATAACTATTCAGCCTAAGTAGGTAAGAGAGCATAAAAGCTGCTGCCACTGCTTAAACAATAGCGATCGTATGAATGTGAGAAGCCAGGAGAGACATTTTGTATGCGGTGAAACTCAGGTAAGCTACAGAGCCTGACACCTAACGGGGGAAGGGCCAACGAAGGTCAAAAAAAAATTACACTGGAAACATCTGCACTACTTTTAAACTGGAAGCGTTGCCTGTTGCCAGTGGCCTTTGGTGTAGTTTTCACAGTATTCATATGGTAGCTATTCATTGCTGGGTAATTACATTGTTTTATTTTTCTATTTATTTATCAAATAAATCAAACTAATAAAAATCCAGCCCACGATTGCCATGGGAACACTCCAACAAGGACAGATGCAGTGAATAGCTGCAAGGAAAGAAAGCAAGCTTCAACTTTATTAAATTATACACAAGGCAATCAATACAACTTAACACAAACAGCCCTTGCAGGCTCTGCACTAACCGTCCAGAAGGTTCAACCAGTAACTTTAGAGCCTCTTGCAACACCAAACCTTAACAACCACCGTGCCAAGTTTCTGTAAGGGCACATGCTCCAGAACACAGTCTTTCTTGCCCTTCCTTTGCATCCTTCTAAAGGGAATCCCAGAAATCATATAGTCTGTGACACCCCATAGACATGCTAGGTAGTTTTTTCCCCCTTCCCTAAATCCAGGAGATCTGTGTTGAATCCTTGCTCTGGCAATCCCAGAATTTGCATTGAAAATTTAGGCCTAGTTAAAGTAATACATTACACAATTTCAAACCGTTTCTGAAAGCAGAAATCAAATGAGTTGCAAACAAATCTAAATTGCTGGTTAGCTTAACTTGGTCACTGTCTCTGCAAAGATGGATGACAAGACAGGAAAACAGAAAGCAGAGAGGAGAGGAGATTAAAGCGATAAAGGGCCTGCAAAGCTCATAGCAATTTTTCTCCTTAATTTCCTCATATTCAAGGTAATGCCACTGAGAGAAAGCCAACAAGAAGAATTACATGCGCTGCCCAGACTGTATTTATAAAAGGCAGCCTCATCATCCCCCATCCGCTGTGTTGCTGGCAGCGAGGGTTGTCTTTCTGGACACTGCAGGGAGAGAAGGTGCCAGGCATTTGATGAGGCCAGATCACAGCCTCCTTAAGTCCCCCAGCTGGGAGCCATCTGGCAGTAAGTCACTCTGTGCAGGTCATCCTTTCTATTGCGAAGTCTTCCCACCTGCCAGAGTGCTGCGATTATCCTCCCTGCTCACAGCCTCTTAAACTTGTCCCAGCAGTGCTGACAACCCCCACCAGCCCCACTGCAGAGTTAGGAACAGGTCCCATCGCCTTTCTGCACCGGGCATCTTGAAGCAATCCTAAGATCGCTTTTCTTTATTTCTAGTCATCTTCTGATGACAGTTTATCAGGAATCAGCTCTGTGATTAAACAATACCTACACTGCAAACTTTGCAGAATAAAATACAACGTTCCTTTGCTTTGCTCCCTCTACCCATGCTCTGTCTGCTTCTGGGATTATTCATTATTCCATTTCCAGTGCCAGCCAGCATCACCTCCAGACATACTGGCTAATATTTTTGCCTTATTTACTCTGCCTGTAAGAAATCTGCACGGTGCCGCTCCTTCCCTCCGCCACTCCCTCACGCATACAGTTATCCATAGGCGCACTTAGATAAGCTTTGCTCAACTACAGGAACTGTGCCTGCTTTTATTAAGTGCAAATAATCTGCCACCTGTATTGCATGATTCGTATTGCACTTCGTGTTCTCAGTCACCATTACACCACACACCAGTGACTGTCCAGCAAATTCTGCCACTGCTGCAATGGAAGGCAGGCTCGTGATTGTGGTG
The DNA here is from genome assembly GCF_023634155.1 of Falco peregrinus. Lineage (NCBI taxonomy): Eukaryota > Metazoa > Chordata > Aves > Falconiformes > Falconidae > Falco > Falco peregrinus. The sequence continues at coordinate 3,941,296 of NC_073722.1, forward strand.
CACTGAAACACTCTTTTACTTAATGAACAAACACAACTCCAACCTGGAAGGGGCTGGTTTGCCTTCGGTGATTCCTGCTTTGAGCTTTCTGAATGGAAGTGCATGCAGAGTGAAGCACTTGGACTTACAGCTGTTGCTAGGATGTTATTTGTGTCTCATTTCCTCCTCCATGAAGTTATTTAAGTGAAGACTTAAGAGTAATATCATTATTGCCAACAAGATTGTGTTTATTCTCCATTGCAATGCACAAGCACAGTTACAGATAAATCAAGCACTGCCCGATTTACCTTTACCTTACTATTATGTTACCACAACGTCTTAATTCTCATCTCTTCTGACCAAATAGTTTTAGTTAAAGTAACGAGTCAATTGTTTCATTTCTGCTTAACCCTCTAAAGTATATTTCATCCTTGAGGCCAAATTACCCATGAGCGGCGTTTGTTAGCAAAACAGTTTTCCAGAGTTTTGGTTCACTTTTCCTTTTGTTGAACCTCATTACAGCCAGCCAGCTATCATAAACGAGGTATCATACTTCTGTAGCGAAGGATGTTTCTCATCTACGCGTAGGGCTGTGATAAACATTTCCATATAAAATTGTTGTTTTCTAATTAGTATGTCAAGGTTGGTATCATTTGGATTGCTAAAGTCTGTCTTTAAAATAAGATATGAATATACATTTTATCACAAAATCAAGGTAAATAAAATGGTTTGTAGCAGCAAGTTGACGATTATGTGGCAAGGCATATGTTTTTAATACCAATTTAGCTCAAAACAGTGACTGACTCATGAGGAAGAGAGCCTGCACAAGGAACCTTAGGAGGGTGCTTACTTTCTCATTGCAGTATTTGGTTCCAGTGAGGACCGTCCAGTAGATCAGGATGCTTGCAAAGAGGCAATTCCTAGCAGAGCAGAGCCAAAAATATAAAGTACTGTTAAGGTGTTGTCAAATCTGAGAAAATGCTGCTATGGAACCTTACTTTACAGTGACTTCTAGCCTTTGCCCAGAACTCCAAGTCTGGACCCAGAAGTCCAAGCTCCGCAGACTCTGCAAGTTCACATATATGCCCAACAGACAGCTCAAGCCCATTTCCAAGCAGAGGCAAACTGAAAGGCATGTGGTGTGCTGGGGAGACAAACCACAGATGTTTATTGTGCTCTTGCGCCCTTAGCAATTGTTTTAATGGGTTGGAGCTCCTAGGAGACTATTTGACTTCTGCTCATGTCTATACTGTTCTCTTACAATGCTGACTGTGCAGAAGCCTGAAGCTGTCAACAATCTTCTTTCAGCGTTATTTCAAGGAAAGAAAAGTGAAGTGACATCTGATTTGTCGAGCGAGGATGAGGAGAGGGGGGTATTTTTAAAATATAAAGCAACGACACAAATCTGTATGGAATCGATAATATAATCGATATCTTCTGCCCTTTTGGAAAGCACAGCTTAGTCTGAAACACAGGTTTCCCCTCCTCTGTTGCAACAACTATCCATTAAAAAGACTAGTACTTACTTTGCCAAGACCGCATTGTCAGTAAGTGTTTTGAAGCTCTGCAATAATGATTATTGTGCAGTATTGCATTTTAATAATTCAAATAAACCATGGAACATTATGGTCTCTATGACTAAGTAAATACTGTGTTGCAATCCAGCCTTGAAAAGCATCCTCCATTTCAGTAGAATTGTCTCTTTGCAGAAAGCAGCATTTTGAAACAACCACCGCTCGATTTTACAAAGAGCAGTCCTGGCTGCTGCTGGTCTCCTCTGGCCTGCGCAGGGGGAAGAATCTGTGTTTGTGAAGATCATCATCATGCGAGAACAGCAGTTAAGTGATCTTTTGCCGTCTCTTGTAACCATATCACCTGTGCAAGCAAGAAGATCCATCCATATGTGTTGGGCATTTAGCTCCCTTCCTTTATTCTTCAGTCATTAAAATAAAATTTGAAACTGGAACCTAGACAATGCCAAAAATTCAGGCAGGAGTGAGACCATGGCATTCCCTTTTGTTTTTTATAGCCCTACAGGACCCGGGTTTGAACACAGAGAATGTGAACTGCTGAAGTTACTGCAGTTCTTCTTACACCCAAAAACCGTGGCAGAGAAGGAAAGGACCATCCTTCCTCTTCAAGATGAAGCACAGATGGTGAGAGAGGCTTTGTAAAAAGCACTGTGAAGGGTGAGTGGATCAGGAAAAGAAAGACTCAAGGACAGTGGAGGTGAAGAAATGCTACAATTTCACAGGAACGAGTAGAGCTTTCCGGGAAAGAAAGGAAGTAGACAAAATTAAAAGAGAAATTAAAGGGCACGATTGAAAAAAGAAGGGTGATTGCTCAAAGGCATTCATGTCAGGGGGAGAAGAGTTAGAAAATGTATTGCTTAGGCTAGAACGTGCGCTAGGGAAGGCTGTCCAAACGAGGATGTCAGCTATGTAACAATACACCATGAGTATTGTTCAGCTGGACTAACATATGGCACACAAATTCCTGGATCTCCCTAGTCACGGGGAATGTTCCAGACTACTTAAAAGGCATGAGGATTTCACTTACTGTTTTGCCCTAAACACAACCTTTTGTGGCCACTGAGATTTAGATAGCAACAGAAGTCCAAATTCTCAGAAAGTGATTGAAAAGGGGGGGGGGGGGGGGGTGTTTCTGGCTGAGGATATGAAGAATTTTATTTTTTTCAGTTCTTACATGAATATGATAACACAGAGGCTCATTTCTGTATTCCTTTTCTTAAAAGTTTGTATATTTTTGTTTGACGATTCCATTACCAGAAGTCTGGCGAGGCTGTCTGCTCTATTTAGAGTGGAAGAGCAAAGACAAAGGACATTTTCTAATCTTCTAAATTCTGTAGCCCAAGGATCTCTCCACTGTTATGCACATGGTTTTCTACAACCCTCAAAAGATAAGGCTAGATTAGATGGAATATTATCAGAACTAGAATCACTAATGTATCACTAGAAAATGAAAGAAGAAGTTGCTGTCTATTAAAGTGCAACAAAACTACTAAACAGGAAATGAATTACTGGCTACAATAAATCAAAGCTTAATAAGGCTTTCAATCTATGTGGGTTTTTATTTATAGCAGAGGACTGAATAGGCTAATATTTCTCATTCAAATTTACATAAATAATGTTCTTTACTGTCTGCTAGGTCAAACAGAGCCCTGGTAGGTGCATACGCAATTCCCCTGGCTTCTGAGAAGTCAAAGTAACCATGCTTTTGAGGAATGTGTTGCTCTGACAAACAGCAGAGTCAAAAGTACTCTATGACAGGTAGAAAATTTGCATTTCCATTAGCAAGGCCTTTGTCAAATGAAATCCCTAAAGGCAATGAAGAATGTGTGTGGAAGGAAAATGCAGTGTATTAATTTACCACCATCCCCCCCAAAAAAAACCTTCACTGTATAGTTCAATAAAACATAAGTTCAGATAAAAGGCAGAAGGAAAAGATTTACATTCCAGGGGGCCATACAATAAAGGGATAGTGATTTATGCATGCTTTTGCTGCAGGATAGTCCAGAAAAGAAATGCTTTTAGATAGCTTGGCTGGCTGGTAATTTGTCAAGGACTCAATTCTTCTCTCCTGTTCAAAATTAGCAGCTGCTCAAGTAATGCCATTAAGATTTACTGAGTTAGGGCACAGGAATCAAACTGAGTCTGCACCTGAGCCACTTTGCTTCTCTAGAAAACATGCCTACATACTCAACTGCTTGCAAAAATGAGCCCAGTATTTACCTTTTTTAAAGTTTATCAAAATATGGATATACTTCAAAGGATATGCTTCATCCTTTTGCTCTGTGACCCGTTTTTTTGTGAATGAAATTCTTACTAGACATTAACAGATCGTCAGCAGAATTGCAGATGAAACAAGATACTGTTTAGTGTGAATTAAAATGTCAGAAATTTGTCCCAAGTTTAATTTGGCCAGCCTTCAAAACACATTAATATTATCACAACTAAGCCTGATCATGTCAGGATGTCTATATCCTGCATTAGTTCTTCATTTATATTCCAGATATTTATCATCAAGGGTCACTTTATCTTGAGACTGATGCAATTAAATTCACAGCTTTGGCATGAGGAATTCCCAAAGAACCACAACAATAATTTATTAGTTGATATTGGTTCCCCCCAATATTTTTGAGCACTTCAGGACAATATGCATCATAAAACCTAATTTAAAACCATACAGAGTTAATGTTTTCAAATGCTACTATTTTATCAGCGTGTTCTTGCCCACCAGAGCCCATCCCACTGAGAGCCGACCCTTTCCTCAGTATTACCCTCCCTTCTGGCACCCCTGCCTTTATTCCGGTGCAGATGGCTGTGCAGCACGTTAGCTGAACTTGTTGCAGCCCTTACCAAAATTTACTTCAGCTTATCTGCATTATTGTATCTGGGCAATGTCAACAGTTTGCCTGGGCTTCTACATTCGGATGTGGAAACAAGATCTACAGCTCCGAGGCGTTCAGGGAGAATACTTTTCCATCGGTGCGCGCGGTCGATAGCTTTAGGAATACCCTCATTCCCTTTACCAAGTCAGCGAATGAAAGACTTCACTTTCACCAAGAAGTCTCTTCAGAAACAGCTCAAATATTTACATGTTCCTTTTCATACAAAACGCTCACAGGAGGAATCTATTGATCACAGCTCAGACAAGACAATGACCAAGTAAAATTATAGCAATTCTTGGATAGGTATTATTCTAGTTTATTCTTCCTTCTGGCTACGGTCATGTTGTACCGACACATGCCCCTGCGTGATCTGTGGTGCTTGTCAACTATTTCATCAAAAGAAAACCTAAGAGCTGGACCCCAACCAAAACAGTCATGTCAGAGCAAAGGTTATGAGTTAACTGGGTTCAGAAGCATACGTCCGTATAATATCTTCCCCTTCAGTGGGATTTCTGCTCTCAAGTCATCTATGAACTTGCAAAAAAAAAAAAAAAAAGAAAAAAAGAAAAAAAGTCTTTCCAGGAATAAATGAACAGGTTGTGTGACCATCACACACCCCCAAAAAAATTGCAACCCTACTACAGTGAAAGTGCATGTTCTGAGCTGCAAACAACATGTCCATGACGAAGCTATGTTTTTGTCCAGCACTAAGAAATATCTCCCCAGATAGATTAAAGAACTGAGAGACCACACACACAGGGCAGCATCCTATTTTCTATTTGTTCAGAAACAGGTGTAGATTGCTTTCATTACGCTTTTATATAACAGTGGGTTTTCTACAGGCTCTACTAAGTATTACGTTCTGGTTTGGGCTCTTTCTGCCTCTGCACTTATTTATTCCTGCCTCACTAACTTTATTGCTAGCAAAGTTTTTCAGCATTTCTTTCTTTTTTTCTCTCCCCATTTCATACAGCGATAAATATTATTCAATTCAACAAATGCATACAAATGGTTTCCATTAGAATTTTAATCTACTCTCAAAATGAAAGAAAAGCTTTGTATAAATCTTTTTAAATTACCAGAACATAAATTCAGACAGGGACATCTCCACCTAGGCTGAGCTGGGGAGTTCACAGCTTGCTGTCCTCATTCATAAATTAATTGAGGTCTCTAGCTGCTGTAAATGAACAGTGCATCCTGCAAAAGATCATATCTGTCAAGATTGCAGATTGGTTTCTATCAGAGTTTGCAAAAGTCAGAGCACACAGTGCTTTCATTATGTCTATGAGTATGGCTTCCCAACTGGAAAGAAATGTGTGTTTTGTTCTGTTGGGCCAAGATTTACAGAAAGCAATTTTCCTCCATGCTCCGGCTATGACAAACCTTCTGAAAAATGTCATTTCACGACTTCTTTCATTCAGTCACCTTTTTACTGACAAATATATATTCTTTCTGCTCCATGTGTACGCACCAACTGTGACATTTAATGGCCAAGGAAGGTTAATCACAGGTGAGTACATATCCCTCTTGGATATTGCAAGCCATACTGCAGTCACTGCCACTTCTCCATTGTAAAGCAAGCACGGCTTTAGCTGGCTCACGCAACTACCTGTTTTATATTACAAATTCATAAAATTTTTAAAAGGCTCCCTAAGATTCTGAGCACCAGCCAGCATATCCATGAATACCTCTTCGGTGTCTTAAATTACATTAAGGTTGTGACAGAGTGTGAAGAGAGAGAAGGTGGATATTACTGAGCCCTCGGTATCATTTTGTTTCTTCCCCTTTGGCTTTGCACTGTGAATCTGCAGGCGCCTGAGAGCCCGAGTAAAGAAAAGACGCAGCATCACATCCCAGAGTTTGGGAAGTGGAGGTGGTTTTGCTTTTGGTTTGTTTGGTTTTTAATCCGTGCCATATTTGACAACGGTGGCAGGGACCCTGGCCACAGAAACACCTGTTCCTAAGAGTCTGGAACTTAGAAGGAGGGTAAGACTGACCAGAATAGCTCTTTACACAAGCGAGTAGCATCGTTACTATTATCATTTACAGGTAAGGGACTAAAACCCGAACAGTGCACATGCACGTGTTGGCTGGGTTAGACCTTCTCTCTCATAATATGGCTCTTCCTTCTGTTTAAAAGACAAATAATCCGCATTCTTTGAAAGGTTATGTGCTAAAAGTTAACGTGCCTGTCAGTCTCTATATTAAAGGCTTCTGCCTTAGAGTAGTAGTGCCAACTAGTTATGGTCCGTGAAACAAAGGTGGCTGCCAGCCACAAGAGCCAAATAGGTACTGGAAATTCATTATTTACTTGGCCAGCTCAGCAGTCACTTTATTATCAAAGCAACTGGGGCAATTTAGCTGTTTTATTAAATACTTGGTAGTTCTGATCTGTATCACACAGGTGACATTGGCATCCCCATGTCACGATGCTGCCTCTTCCCACCACAATCAGAAGCGCCATCCTGTCAAACTCTTCTCCAAGAAAAAATACTTGCAGGTGCAAACATCAACAGTTGTCCTGGTAGTCTAGTTTAGAAAACATTTAAAGTAAGTATTTAAAACATACAACTGCTCTGCGCTGGGCTCACGCAACAGGAGGGGGATTTCAGACTGGAAGTTTTGATTGCAACAAATGACAGACTCTTGAAGATGAGGATTGCCGTGGAAACCTCTGTTCACCATAGCAGAGACAAGTCAACATGGTGTGAAACAAAATCCCTTCTAAGCAAATACTCATGCCAATATTTTCTGTTATATCAGCCTGTGCCGACTAGCATATAGGTATGTACATCACTCCACTGAGCAGCAGCAGACAAAGAAAAAAAAAGAAAAAAAAAAGAGGGAAAAAAAAAAAAGAAAAAACCTCAAGTATCTGTTCATTTGGAACAAATCAAACCACAGAGATTTTTGTTTGACAGCAGTTTGGTCCCCAAAGATGTGTTGTTGCTGTTACAGGTTGCAGTGATGCTATCAGAATACAATTCCTCCAAATATTTAATATTCCCCCTTTATTTAACACACTGTCCTTGGTTACAATCTTTTGAATTACAGGGAGTAATTCCTCCCTGTACCTTCAAACGTTTGGAAGCACCGCAGTGACATTCTGGGCATCGTTTAAAAAGGTTACCCATTTCAAGTCTTCCCCTCATCCCCACATTCCTAATCATCGTTACACCCTCTCGGAGTTACGCGAAGCAGAAACGGGCCGGGACAGGACCCCAGCGCCCAACAGCATGCAGGGCACGCAGCAGAACCATCCTGTGAGGAAGGATCACTTCGCTCTTCTCCATGACAGGCACATTCCAAAAGTCACCCTTGTCGTTTGAGCTACTGTACCCCATCTCAAACTCTTCTATCGTGTACGCACGCCTGACTCTTAACGCTACTTAACTACTTTTTCCAAAATTTCTCCCTCTCAGGGACCTTCTGTTTCAGATGACTTTTTCCCCAGATGCAGTAAATTTCTTTTCTCTCTCGTATCCTGATGGAGGAGGGCAGAAGAGGAGTTAAGGAATCTTGCAGTGGACCCAGTCTTGAAGGCAATTACCTGCGTGAGCCTGGAGCAAGGCTCAGTCGGCCCAACTCACTCCTCAGTCGCGCTGGGAAGCCTAACACAGTTGGATGCGAAACCTTCCTCAGACACAACTGATGAGGGAAACTATCACAATTCAGAGATATTAGTCTCACTTACCACCTTGACTAGTAAATGTTTGACCTTGATTTGCCCAAAGTCTAAGACAGGAAAAAAAAAGTCAATGAGACTTAACGACCTGTCCACTTTTCCTGCTAAGGATCACCAAGCTGTGAAGATCCATACCCCAAGATTTACCTTCAGGTGACTAAGGTACACCCTAAATAGACCACACCAAAGTAATCTAGGGACAACAAACTGGTGATGCAGGATACAACCCAAACAGTAACTCCCTGTGTTTACAGGAAGACAGTCCTCGTAATACGCACTTAAATATTTACGCATCAAATCAGGGGCAGGTACACTGGTTTGCAGCATACGATGCTCATCTCCCTTAGCGTATCTGGCTGAATGGACCATACGTGTATTTGGTTCGATTGCAGACGGTTCTGATGGTCCAGACAACTCCCCTAATGAAGGTCTTGCCAACCAAATGGATCGAAAGCCCATCAGCACTGACGACTAACATCCCTCCCCATCTTTGTTTTCAGCAGCAGTGTCACAGTACTTTTCCGTATCGGTAGCTGAAGATTTAATGACCGCAATACACAGGTAATTAGTTATTTACAAGGCAACAGTTTTGCTCTATAAATTATGTTTGGGGGTTGTTTGGTTTTTTTTTTATTATTCAGAGGTAGCTACTGTAAGTGACTATCACAATGCCATTATTAAGGTCTTCTTAAGAAACCTAAAAGAAGAGCTAGCTCACATAACCGGTGCACGTGGTTTTAACTTATAAGCTTTCTTAGACATGGCAGAGGAAGGGATGTGAGGATCTCTATTACCAAAACAAAACAAAAGGGAGGAGTGGGGAGAAAGTGTTGTAAGATTTAGTTTTATTTGTTCATTACCCTGCTGTGATTTGATTGGTAATAAATTAAATTAATTTTCCCCCGAGTCTGTTTTGCCCGTCACAGTAATTGCTGAATGATCCTGTCCTTACCTCAGCCCACACGTCTTTTGCTGTATTTTCTCTCCCCTGTCCAGCTGAGGAGAGGGAGTAGGACAGCTTTAGTGGGCGCCCGGGGTCAACCCATCACAGTGTCCAAAAAGCATTAGAGGGATTCTTTGTCAAGAAACTCTATTTCTTTATGGCATTTCCCACTATTGCCATCTATCTGAGGTGTATAATAACCTCTACTTCACTGAAGCTTCCATCCGTAGTTTTCAGCAGAAATAAAAGTCAGGAAGCCAAATTTTGGAAATTAATCTGTGCCTTTGCCTGTGTGGAAACACAGACTGGAGCACCATCCCACTTCAGGAGCTTGTGTTCAAATGTGTTGGCAGCAGGACAGAAAGCAAGTGTTCATATCAGTGCAGGTAAATTCTAAAATTCAGAATAAAGATGCTACAGAAAGAGCAGTCTTTTGCATCCTATACTGCTCTCATTTTAAAGCAGACAGAAAGACAGGATTTTTGTGCAGTATCGAGGGGGCAAGGAGAGAGAGCTTTCACGTGACACGGAAGGCTACACTAATCACCAGTGTCCAGCCTCTAGCAAGCAATTAATCTCTCTCTCAATCTAGCCTTTAAATGAAAGTTGCCTGCTCTTTCTGAAGTTATTGGATTGTATTCTGACAATAAAGTTAAATTACACAAGGAGTATCTAGAATATTTCATCACAAAATCAATGTGCATTACTTTAAATTTTGCTTTCTTCCTCATAGCTTGCATACGCACACTGATCTATGAAAGTTTGTGTTCAGTAAGAACACAATTTCAAAAAGCTACTGCTGCCTCAAGGAAAATCCTGAAATATATTCTAAGACAGAAATAATTCTATTTATCAATCATTTTTCTTCCTCACCTCTTTGCTATTTAGAATATTTGCATGAAAATGGGATCTTTATTTCCCAAGAGTTCATCAGCTGCTCCTGCTATGATATAATTTCCATGGATACCAATTGTATGTGATGTTGCAAGCATATGACTAAAGGATAAGGAATAAGGAAGGGAGAAATCAACTGCTTTATTCTTTGGCTATGCTTTTGAGTAACTCCATAAACAAAATCTAAAGCTTTATCTAATCGATTAATCACCCACACAACCCCTTCAGTCCCTCTCCCTTCCAAGTCCTCTTGACAAAAGCATCCCCACTTATTCAAATGTGTTCAGTCTTTCAAATATTATCCACTACTCAGTGAGAATAAGACTCAGGAATTTAGAAGGTGACAAAGAAAAAAGCCATTTTAATTTGCAATTTTTTAAGCTAAACTTTACAGCTTGCTAATTAAGAAATTTAAGTGGCAGATTTCTCCATTAAAAAAAAAACAAAGCCAACCCACCCTGGTAAGGTATTACTTTCAGTAAAATAGCTAGCAACAAAGAATTATAGATATAACAAAAATCTATCTAGTAAGGAGGGAAGAAATAAAGAAAGCACCGAGTTTCAAAATGTATTTGTTATATCAGTAAGTACAGCAATTCCATGTAATGTGCCTGTGCTACACAAGACTGACTGACTTCACAGCCTGATGTGGATTTTGATACCTGTGTCTTGTTAAAAATCATTTGAAAAACATGTTATCTTTGGTTCAAAGCTATTTCTAATAACAGGTTTTGGATGAACAAGTTTTCTCATTTTGTAACTATACAAAAAAATATTTTTCAGATAAGATTATCAGATTCTGACCCAGGGATTTCAATTTAGCTCAGAAGAGAAATGTCCAGAAGCAAACAGCAGAGTAGGCAGAGAACTGTAGTCTCCTTTCACCCAGGGAACCCTGATGTGACTCGCAGGCAAGTCATTGCGATGTTTTGCAACGTGGTAACGCGCATGACCTATAGAGATGTAGGAAGACGGTCCTTATAACGTGAAGCCGTCACCATTACCTATGATCCCTCTTTCCCACGTCTCAAAGGAGATACTCCACAGGGAAGGAACACACACACCACACAGAGTGAGATCAAGGAACTTGGCTGGAGTCAAAGGCAGCGCTGGGAGCAGAGCTAGCGAGTGAGGCCCCACAGGAGAGCACCAGCCACCAAGGCAGCCAGGAGCACCTGGAACATCTCACTCACGGTGTTTCTCCAAGTCCCAATAGCATCTGCTCCAGCATCTCTTAAGTCACACCTTAGTTATACTCTGCAAGCAAAGCCAGCCTTCTCTGCTGGCAGCTAAAAGTCACCGAGCTCCTCGGAGTCCCCATTATTTTTATTTTTATCCCCGGCTCAGGCAGCACACTGAGGGCAGCCGCAAAAAGCCTCCCTGTAGCTTGAGGGCTCCTGCCTAGCGAGCCCGTTCACTAGCGGAGAAGAAATGGATGTTAACCCTCAGCACAGCCAGAGGGAGAGCGATTTAAAGTTTTCACATCCTCCCTTCTGGTACAGAAGCTGCGATGCAAGTATCAGGCAGGGGTGGTACACGGCTGGCTGCGCAGCCCCCAGGGCAGCATCCTGCAGTTTTGTAGTCTCCTCCCAGAAACCGAAATCCAAGGCGTGCATACCCTGCAACGCGCAGGGGCAAGTCTCAAAGTATGTATTTTCTGTTCATTCTCTACATTATCTCGGGCGTAGATATAAACTTTTTTTTTTTTTTTTTTTTTGGAAACTTTGTTCATCTGTCAAGTCTCATTGCCTGACATCAAGGCGATCAATCTGCCTGCCTTAAACACAACTCCTAGCTCTTTTGAGAGGCTTCCCTTTTTAGATGCTGGTCTCCTAAGCTCCCCTCCACAGCCTGTCTCCCCCGCTGCATCCTTCAACGGATTTTTTCAAATCGGAGCAGACAACCCGTAGAAGCTGACATGCTTTTTGCAGTGCTAGCTGCTCACATCCGAATGCCTGCCCAGCCTGCCTGCATTCCGGGCGAGAGGTGTCTGCTACATGTGTACAGGCATGCACCTTGGAAAGGACGCTTTTTCTGCGCGCAGTAAAAGTGACACGGGTGAGAAAACTCATAGACATTACTGCCAGAGAGTTTTAAGCACCAAGACCAGACAATTTCTATGGGAGAAAAAATAAAAGGAAACCAAGAAAAGGCAGAAAAATTCCCCAGATGTTATCAAAATGTTATCAAAAAATTCCCCAGACAAATCTGCCCTCTCTTTCGAAGGTTTTTCCTAAGAAAACACGTTTGGGTGTATAAATGCATGACCTGCCCTCTCTTGAACGCCAAATTATCAGAAACATCATTCATCTTACTAGATATGCCTTCTCTGCATGAGTTGAAGTCAGTCAGCTCTGTGTACCCCATGCTGGTAGTTATGCCTTAACTTTAAAAAGCGGTCAAAATAAAACGAATAGGGTGAAGTTCCAATACAACAGAATTATTTCAACTTTTATAGAGAGTTACCCATTAGAAGAGACCGTGACCTGAAACAGCTCTCCTCTGCTCTTCCCCAGTCCGTTCTGCACCCCCGCACACACCGGTGGGTATGTAAAAGAACACCTTAGCTACATCAGCCTGAGCTAAAAGTGCATTTAAAATCAATCCAGGTAATGCATAGCCCCCACTTGAGGGCAGAATCTCAAATCTGAGTATTTATTACCAAGCTGTAAAGCCGTGTTTTTGCAGACTTTGTCAGGAAAGCGTTATTTGAATGCCAACAGGGATGTCACTTTATAGACCTCAGGTCAGGAAAGGATGTAAGCACATAGTCAGCTTTAGCCCCACTGAATTAAAGGATAGTTAAGCACATATTTTACATTGTGTCACGAACAGGAGATATGTGGTACTGTAGTCACCTTAGCTGCAAGGGGAATACACACACTTGCACAGGCTACCTAGCTCACCGCAAAGGATGGTTATGGCTTGTCTCGCACTCCAGGCTATGATCAGCAGGAAAGGAAGGAACGGGCCAGAAGTGAACACTGGGATCAGCCTGCTCAGCCCATGTCAGAACAGTCTATTCAAACCAAAGGTATGAAGGCACCGTTTTATTATGCCTCACAGCAAGAACGACCCCAGGCATCAGTGACCTTTCTGCAGGCTTAAGCCACTCCTAGAGGGTCTAGGATCCCAACAGCCCAGCCCTAGGGACATGTGTCCTGCCTGGCACTGACCCGTCTCACCCGTGCTCATGCAGCAGCCTTTCTGAGATGAGCCAGGGGACAAACAAGGGGAAGAGCGGCAGGGACATCCTATTTCCAGAGCCACCCAACCTGAACCAAGCCATGGTGTCGCCCCAGGAGAGGACAAGTGTCCCTCCGATGGAAATGCTCACCATGGCTCCCACTCTGCCTGGGGAGGCAGCTACAGCGCTGCCAGAGCCCGTATTTCAGGGAAGGGGAGCGGAAGGAGCAGAGACCCGCAGCCCTGCCAGGCGAATGATGACCCATGCTGCTTCTGCCATCTTCGTGCCGCTTCTGCCACGCGGCCCTCTTGCTCACATCTCTGCAAATCCCTGGAGGGAAAGAGGCTGCCGAAGTGATGGCGGGGGCTGCGGGAAGAGACAGTGAGAGGACACAAGAGAGCAGGGAGGCAGGGGAGGAGGCGGCAGCAGGCAAAGCATACACCCAGAAATGGCCAGGAGCCACCGCGCTGTCAGAGCTGTTGGCAAGTTTCATTTCTGGAGCAGAGATGCTGACTCTCCGCAGGACACCATCCCGCTGGTTACTGGTTGACCGTGGGACTCCCCGGGGCAGAGGCCGTAGTCCAGCTGCATCAAGCCCCCTACACAAGCGATTTCAGTGCACTCCCATCACCGAGCCACGCAGGTGCTCCGCGGTGACCTCAGCGGCCAGGCACACTAGAAAGAAGCACTTACAACCCCCACCAGTTTCAGAAGACAACGACTCTAGTTAGCACAGGAGAAACACAGATTTTCAGCATACGCTCCCTGGCCGCTTTGAAAAGCTCCTTCAGTTTACAATAGGGTTAACTGACGTGCTCGGGCTCTCCACCCTCCTTCTTCCTTCAGTTTTTTCTCCAAAACACAGGGAGGTTCTTTCCCTCCCCGTTTCCAGGCAGCTTGCCTCGGCCTGGAAGGGCCTGACAGGTAACAGACCTCTTGTGCAAACATGCACGTCCTTTCCCATCTTCCATTCATCCTCACACTTCAACGTCCCATCACAGATTTATTTTTTCTGGCAAGGACTTTCAAGGCTCCCCTGTCCCTTTCCTCAGGCCAAGTCTCCAAGCACCAGCCAACACTCTTGCAAGGTGTTTCCACACCTAAGTTTTCTCTCCTCCGGCAGACAGGTAAGCAATGTTAACAGCAACGAGTAGATTCATACAGACTAAGACATTCACGATATGACTGTTTCTTACAGTGTAATGTCCCCAGTTGTCACAGAAACATTTCTTCCCCATGAGATTTAAAACCAGAAAGAATAAATAGGATACCCTTATCCAATGTAATTAAGGTACAATCACCCTTGAAAAGGGGAAAACATGGAATACAAAATCCTGGCATCTGAAAGCGAAGCTCTTTAGCAAAACTTGTCAGTGCTTCAAGAAATGAATATGAAAACCGTACCACAAAACACTAGATGCATTATTATTAGTATCTCTAATAACAGTACAAATATTAAAGTGCCATATTGTTTACAACACAAAATTAAAATTTTAATCAGTCCTGTTTACCCAGCAACATTCTGATTAGCAGTCAGAGTTGATTGAACAGTGGAGGGGAAAAAAAAAAACCCTGCTCACAACAAGATATGCCACATAAAAGACTTCAGCATGAGTCAACAAGCAGCAACAGCAGAGTTATACAGCCAGCTAAAGCATGTACCCGAGCCTCTGGCAAACCAAGACACAACTTATGCCACTGAAGCAGTGATCTGAATATATTTTGTTTCCTCTCCTTTGGTGCGGGGAGCCCTTCTGAACATTTGCATGGCAGAACTGAAATACACATTAGCTTGAAACAATGAAGGAACAGGGAAGTAGAGAGCACGGAGGAAGAAATCCCAGGAAACCGTAAGCAATTGCTTCTTTATTATGCATATTTTGCTGCTGGAGCACATTATTCTCATTCTCCTCAGGGCACCATTTGTTAAGAGCACAGTAAATAATGTCAACAGCTAGAAATCCAGCACATGGAGCTTTATTTTTTTTTTTCCCCCCTTCATGTCTGGTGAGAGGGAGTGCCCTGACAGAGGCCGGATTTTCCGGCACAAACCTTGAAGCATACAAGACAGAAATAGCAGTTTCCCATCCCGACCCCTCCTCCTTAATTCCTCGTAAAGAAAGAAAAAACCCACAACACAAATCACTGTAATTCACGTGCCCTGCCACAGACATCTCCGTTTTAAGGGCTGCCCTTCTGCTGCACAGTTCACAGACAGACGGTGCCCTTCACCCTGGTTATTTGGAGGGACAGGCAGCAGCCCACCGCCCGCCACAATGATCCGGTGGTGCCTTGCGGGATGGAGCTGCCCAAGGCACCTTCCTCCAGGGGTGCCTCCTCGGCAGGGAAGGGGCTCAAAGCCCAGCTGCATCAGTGACTTTAAAGCATTCAGGTGACATCAATCCACTGCTCCTGAAGATGAGCAGTGTTAGGAAGCAAGCTGCTGTGATTAAGCTCCTACTCCAGCACACACACACAAAAAATAATCAAGTGCTACACTCTTCCATAGCTTCATTAACCACATACTTCATTAAGCTTTCACTGCCGTTTAACTGAGTTGTAAATGCCAGGAAGACATTGAGTTTTTTGAATGAGGCAGAGACAGTTTGCAAATCTTAATTATTTTTTTTTTCCTGTCCTTTTTTCCCCACATTTCCTTCAGGCCACAGTAAGTAAACAGGTGAGTTAAGTGTAAAAAGGAAGAGAACACGGACCCAACGGTTTCGGATGGGGTTCCTTAGGCAGCCAGCTCTGTTTAATGCTTTTCCACCACGTGCCTTTCAGTAGCTCCCACAGCTGAGAACACGGAGCAGATGCAGACTAAGCACTTGAAACAAGTTTTACCTCTCTGTTCTCAAATCACAGAGTTTTACATTAGATAAACCTGGATTTTAAAGGGAAGGGAAAGAGACATCTGCTAAGAGGGTTTAGCAGTGCAAACCCTTTGAGCCGTTGCCACTGAAGAGAGAAAGAGCCGGTACCTCGCACTCAGCCCCGTGTTAGATAAATCCTTTGTCTTACCACTGAGAAGAAAGAGCTGCAAACAAATGGCCTTTCTGCTGCGGTCACTTCTGTACTCCATCCTTAAGTGCTCCCAGCGCAGCAGAAATCCAAGCCAACCCCTTCTGGATTACTAACGGGTACTGCCTGCCAGTCCTTCACGAGTCTCACACCACTCCACAGCAACTCCCTACCACTCCCCACAGCCCCAGGCACACCTCGCCAACTTACCCCAGACCCCCAGGTGAGACCTGGCCCTGTGTAATTGCAATCAGGTGAAGCCCCTGTAATCAGGGCAATCAGGTGAGGCCTCTGCGCTTTGTCCCACCTGACTTGCGTAAAGACTCCCATCACCCAGCTGCAGAGAGAAAAAGCTGAGTAGCAAGTCAGAATCGTTGTGTATTTTGCCTGTCCTCAACAGCTTAAGATCCCTGCGAGGTTCGTTTTGGCAGCTGATGAACTACTGCAGCTTCCGCAGCTACGCACGTAGAGCTTCCAGGCTGAGCAACGCACCAGAAGAGCTTTTATTGCCAATGTTACCATTGGCCATTTTGGAAATCAGAACAATTGTACTGGTCACAGTGTACTTTTTGTTATCTTTGCGAAAATATTCCTAATATACAAAGCAATAAAATGCTCAGTCAGTGATCAAAGCTTCAAAGATGGAGATTATGCTCTCACTCCATGTACCTGCCTGCAAAACCATCCTTTCTTAAATGGAATTTATGTAAATAAGGTTGCGGGTTCCATGGGTTCTCTGACAGGGGAATGGAATAATATTTAGAAGGAAATCCAGATGATGGCAGGATTTAGATTTAATGTTTCAGATAGAGTTATACTGAACTTCATAGGATCTCAGCATTTTATTTGAATGTGATTTCTTCCTCCAATTAATGCTCCTGAAGTAAAGTGCTCCCCAGAGTCTCCTTTCAGCTCCCCATACTGGGCTTTTCAAGCAATCCCTAACGAAGCCTCAGCCTGCAGCCACCTCCCCTTCCCCTGGAAGGGCTGGTTTACTATGGGAGTGGTGCCGGTGACTGTGATGGGAACTGTGAAGTTTCACATCGGTGAGCCACCAGTCTCAGAGTGACTGGTCCAAAGGCCAGCTGTATTAAGGGCTGGAGAAATGGGTTGGTGGAAACACAATGAGGTCTTGCACCAGGAACAGAACAACTCCACGCTGGCTGGGTGCCCACTGGATGGAAGGCACCTTGGAAGAAAAGGAATCCAGGTGGGCAAGAGATAAAGTGCCCTTACAACAGAGAAAGCTATCCACGTAGCTACCAGAAAGCGTGTAGCCAGCAGCTCAACAGAAGTGATTATTCATGCTCCTCTGTTCTATATACATTCTGTAAGACCACATCTGGTGTAGTGTCATCTTTGGGCTGCCCAGTATGAGAAAGACAGTGACGGGACACTCAGATGGTGAGAGGATGGAGCACGTGATGCGTAAGAAAGGGTAAGGGCACGGCCTTTGTTCAGTCTCAAGAAGGTTGAGGGTGGGGGAAACCTAACCAGCCGCTGACTTCAGCTGCCTAACAGGTGGTTATAAAGAAACCAGACAGACCCTTTTCAGCCACATACAACAGAAGTATGAGAGGTAGCAGACATAAGCTGTAGCCATGGAAATCCTGACTGGAGAAAAAAAGACACAGTGAGGGTGTCAGTGAGGGTCAAGTATCGGAATGGATGACCAGAAAGGCTGCAGATTCTCTGTTCTTGGATATACTCACCTGGACAAAGCCTGAGCAACCGGATCTCACTTGTAAATCAACAGTGCTTTCAGCGAGGGGTAAGACTAAATAAATGCCCTCTAGAGTTCTTTCCAGCCTAAATGGTTCTATTCACCTTGAACTTGAGCTTCAGGAACAGAAACACAGTTTATTATCTATTATATATTATATAATATATTGTCTTCTCTGTTTCCTCTAGTACTTATTCTTTATTTGGAAGTCAAATGTCAAACTGAACTATTAAACTAAACTATTAAAACACAAACAGCCAGAAGCATACAGATTTCTAGGCACGCACACAAAGTGAGGGTCAACTCTTCTTTAAGGCTGGCTGTAAAACATTAACCTCAAAATAAGCACGCGCTGTCTCAAGAGTTGTGCATCTGCTTTTTCCCTTTCCATAAAGCTGCCCTCGAAATGAGCATGCTCACCTACTAACCTGAGTCAACTGACACTCTGAAAGCTTGTGTATGTGGCTCTATCAGATCAAAAACTGATCGGAAGAAACCTAAAATCCTGTCACATTCTCCGGTACGCTCTTCAGTTACACAAACAGGAAAGTCCTGGGGGGAAAAAGAAAGAGACATTATGAAAAACAGTACATTCCTAAAAGCACCTGGACATTGGTTCAAAAAACTCCTGAGTTTTTAAGCACATTATACATTCCCATTATCCAAGGCCTAACATAAAAACACTTCAAGTAACCGGAATCACAATGCTTATCTCCTAAGTCTGAACTTGGATCAGCGATTATCTATGAAAAAAACAGCAATTTTGCTGCCCAAACCAAAAAAATTCCGCTTCTTCTCTCCCCTCTGTCCCATTGTCAGACCAGTAAAACTCAAAATGCTTCTACTTACTAATTCAGGCCAAAGAAAAAGATATGCATAAGCTGGTTTAGTGACGTTTTATTAAAGTAATTTCTCAGGTTTCACCATCCCCCTCCACATATGTGCGAATTTCTTCTTCTGGCAATGAGCCACAGACCAATTTTGAGGTAGAAAACAGTTGTAGGGAAAAGAGAAAGTCAGGAATTACTTTATAAATGGACACATCTTATAATACATTACAATGCTCCCTTTAGTAGCCAAATCGTTCATGAACATTACACTTTATGTAATATCACAAATACACAAAATATGCTTTGCATATGATTGCAAAAACAGCAGCACTCTGGAGCCAAGCACATGGCTTAATATTGTAATAATGAGTCTACTTCAATGTAGTGGATTTTAATAAGACTTTAATAATACTGGTATGAAGCCAAATTACATAATGTCCCAAAATATGAAACAAAGCTTTTATAGAGAAAATAAAAGCTCACTGAAGTATAACCACATTAAAAAAAAAAAAAAAAGCAAACAACCACCAATGTTATCTAAACAAAGCCATTAGGCATATTTAATTTTTAAAAATCAAATTAGAGAAAAGGAACTCAAATCTATTCCCAGATCTCAAGATAAAATTAAAAAGGATATTATTTTAGGCAACATTTATGAAAATGAAGGTAGTACGCCAGCACTGGGAAACAAGCTAACACCGTAATTACCTCTTTTGGCACTGATATGGATATAGGTTGCCTATCTCCAGTTTCTCTCAAAAGATAAAAAATGATTCTGTTACCTTACAGGTTGATTTTAAGACTGAGCTATGTTGGATTGTCTATAAACAGCTTAGGCCAATAAAATAATTTCCTTCTACACATGAAAACCATGTTAAGAGTCTCAAAGGCAAAGAGCCAAATGACTTAGTTCCTCAACTCCCTCAGGTTCTGGAGTCTTGGGGAAAACAAGGACTTGAAAGCACCTGCAAAGCTCGGTCAGCATGGACCATTCTCAGAATAACTTCCTCTCTCACCTCTCCCGACGCATGACAGTTACACAGCAATTAAAAGACAAGCCAGTGTTTCATTTGTTGGATAACGCAGGCAGAATGTCACACATTGTTAAAGCTGTATAACCTTTCACATATTAGTGTTACGCTAGGTGGACCATTAGTATTTGCATGGATAACATTTTTTTGTCCTTTATTAGTATCAACGATTATAGACCCACATATCCAATAGAGAGATCAACATTTCTTAGCGTATTCCAATTACCACTGGCTACAATAAGCTGTAAACGGAGTCTAAATCAATGCTGACAGCCTATCAGAGCACGTGGTGATGAATACAGCAAGAATCAGAACAGTTTTCTTTACATACATTATACCGTCTCATCTACATGTCTCTAGACTTTTTAAGCAGTTTTGATAAAGGCATTAAAAGTTTTAAGAAGATTTAGATTCCACATGACAAGATGAAGTGTGGGGGACATTTAATGCCTTGGATTTCTTAGCAGTCTACTTTAGCTACAGAAGCCATTAAAAAGTTGCAAGTAACTTCAAGATGAAAGGTATTAGCAGCTTTTTAGAAAAGGATAATAACGCTGTTCTAGAGACTTAATGAGACTTAATTCACAGAAGCTTTTGACTTGGTCTGCTGTTAATTGAATCAAAGTCAATGATGATCTTGCTACACTTTGGCTTGAATTCCCTAAAATAAAGAAAAATACAGATATCAGTTAGTGAGTAGTTAAAACATTTTGCTTGCTTTAGCTCCAGCTAAATTTTTGAAGGAATAAAAAAAATCCCTCCTTGGATTCACGTAGTTTTCATCACTATGGGAGCCAATTATAGTGCACCACACTGAGAGAAAGCTGGACAAGAAAGACTAAGACAAAAAAGACACATGGGGTGGGTTAGCCTGTACATTCTTCAGCTATTGGAGTTCATAAATTACCCAGGAGTCAAAGGACTTGTAACAATTTAGCGGCTGGTGGTAGCATCATGTTACCAGGGCTGGGATTTTTGTTCATATATTTTTATATTTCAAATATTTTTAATGTATATTTACAGATATAGGACAAATATATGTATCCATAAAAATATTTTATTCTACTGTGTATGTATTACATATACCCATATCTGCCTACATATGTATATATAAAAGATATTCGGAACATATTTTGATAAATATTTTGATCACTTCCTGCCAGGTTTTCAAAGAACACTTTCAAACTTCGCCTCATTATATTAAAATATTTTTTGTGCTAGGGGAATAGATCACATTATGCATCATATTGGGAAAATCCAAACTAGTTAAGAGGGAATCATTTTAAAATTGTAACTTTAGAACTGTAAAATTAATACTGCCACAAAATGTTTCCTTTTATTATCATTAGAGCATCTGCTACAGCAATTAGCAAGGAAGGTATTTGGGGACCAAGCATGTATTTTCCAGTCTACCAGTAAACAAAGGATTATGCAAATAGTGTGGATTTAGTGCCTAATTAAGCTCTGCAGTTCAGTTCAAGAGATTCATTAAGTACCACCTACATCCTTAACAATCAATACAAGAAGGAGTAACAGTCTACACAGAAAAGCACATGCTGCTGACCACAGAAACTCTGAATACTTTGTTCAGAACACCAATCTGAAATGCAAGAAACACTTCTCACCCTAGAGAAGTTACAAGATTTGACTTGCAAGAGAATGATTTATGCTTCTTAGTCAAATAGTCTTAGTAGGCAGGAAATACACTGAAGGACTAAAACTGCATTTCAAGTACTGCTGTGTTTTTTCATGGATGTTTCTTAGCCCAGTAGGTACCTTTCATCCTAAAATTTCATCTGTCAGAATTGTTACATTTGCAATTTTTTCCAAGTCTTTATATTAATATTGTAAAACTTTTTTGAGTTGCAAAGCCTCCCTGACTGCATAATTAGCCTCACCCACAGCATGTTATTGGTATCAAACTAGCTGTTGAACAGATTGTCTTTAGGTATCTCTATCAGTGTCTTTAGAAACCCCACTCTTCAAACATTTTTCAGATTCTCATTATTTTAAGGCAAATATTACAAGTTTTACCTTTTTTTCACAAGAAAAGCTGACCAAAGAAGACTGGACAGCTATAGGCAACAAGAATTAATTATGGGTGGCTGGTCTAACGCCTTCCCAAATTGACTGCAACAAAAACATACTGAAGTTTCAATAAGGAGTGGGTAATCCACAAAAAAAAGTCAACTGGTCATTTCAGTTGAACTCATAGGAGAACAGGGTAATTCAGATAATCTAAGGGACTTCAGGAGATCCTCTAGTCTAACCTCCTGCTCAAAGCAGGGTCAGCGATGACTCTCTCGAGGACAACGTAACAAATAACCATCACATTAGCAGTCCAGGAACTAAATGAGTATTCCAAATGGACCGTTTTCTCATACAAACATTATGAAATTGAAATTTAACCATACACAAGGCAAAAAGAATAGTTCAACCATCTGTCAATCCAGTACCTTTTGCAGGCATACAGAGCCAGCCCTCTACAAACACTACCAAAGATTAAGATGTTCCACAATACAAAGAAGAAGAACCTTTGCCCCAAAGTTGGACTCCTTTGCCCACCATTTTTTTCCTTTCCAAAATAAAAACAAAGTAATCCAAAATTCTCTTACCTGTATATAATACCTGCTAAATCAAACATCCGCCGTGCAGCTGTCATCTCAGTAGTGTCATGATACTTGTCAGACATAAAAATAACTTCCTTTATGCCTGAAAGAGTCATATAGAAAAAATGTTTGAATTACAAAGAAAAAAAAAAAGTAATGCCTGGTGCACAAAATCAGAAAAGGCAGCATTCATCCACATGCTCTAGAACTCCTTGGTACACCTCTACTTCCCAAAATACTACAGATTGTACTTAAGAATAAGGCTATGTAAGGTAGAGCTGTTCGTGAAGACTGTTCTTTCAAAAACGCTGGAAAAATGTTTTTCTCCACTTTCACCTAAGTTTAACTCAGAAAACCAGAACCAAAAACTTGTAGGCAAAACCGCAAGATAGACAGACTAGAAATCATGCATTTTTGCAAAAGTAATTGAAAACTTATCTTTCTACCTCTCTAATATAGATAAAATTCCCCACAAAGAACTTAAACCCCAAATCCTATTCCCCTTCCAAACGCACAGCTATAAAGGCATGCTTTTTTCTTTTGTTCTGTGTTTTATAACTCCCAATCACAGGTTCAAATCTTCATAAATGCATGCTGTCTCAAATTGTTGAATAATCTGTGCCTAAATTACCTAGGCAGGGGAGAAGCGTAAAGGCTAACCCAAGAGAATTCACAAGCGTTCCAGAGCCTATCAACTTCTTACTGTATTTACCAGACAACACGAATATCAATACATCGCAATTTAGTGCTGACCTAAGTGCAGAAGGAAAACGATGAGTGACTACATTGAGAACAAGCAGCCAATCTGCCCTGAAGACCGTTTGATTTTGATTCCATAAATAAATGTAGCACAAATACAGAATACCATTACCTTTCCTCCTTCACTTCTCTTAATTTCAAAGCATACTGACCAAATAAAGCAGCACTCTGGTTGCTACTTTTTTTCTAGATTCACATGGCCATTAGTGGTGAGAGAGACTCCCCAGAACAGCAATCCATGCTAGGATTGCAAGGTTTTACTCAATGAGCAAAATACGTGCTACCTTAAGCACAGATTTTTACGGAACTGAAGCCTACTGCAGATACTGCCTAATCTGAAAAAAGGAGACACATTTAGGCCAGCACACTTGCTGCAGTGGCACAGATTTATAACAATTGTAATGAAAGACATAATTAAAGTAGGATCATAGAAGTCTTATGACATTTATGAGCAAAGATATTTTAAAATCTTCAAATATCTACCATGCATCACATTTAAATTAAAATTTCATGTATATACTCCCAACAGACCTTTTGCCATGCAGAAGTTTATTTCTTTCTGCCCTACTCTATTCAATGTGTCAGAGCACAGTAAAATTGACAGTAATTATATGCAAAGCCTGTGTTGTTCTTTGGCAGCTCTTGGTCTAAGAAGTTACAAACCTAAATTAGAAGCACGCTTAGAATCACAGAAGATGCAATTAGCACTGGAAAAATTTGGCACCATTCAGATGCAAAAAACCCCCACAAGTAGCATCTTAGGAAGTTGACAGTGCAATTAATTTAGATCTAACAGCAGCAATTTAACATCAAATACATCCATGATAAGATACCAATGAGCAGGCAGCACTGCAACCCTGACAAATCAAGCTGGCACTACTCCTTACCTGCCTGGATGATGAGCTTTGCACATTCATTACATGGAAATAAGGCAACATACATGCTGCAGCCTTTCACATCAGCTGAGTTCTTGTTCATGATGGCATTCAATTCAGCATGGCACACTGATTTAAAAAAAAAAAAAAAAAAAAAGAAGCAGCAATTCATAATACTGTTCATTAAAATAAATCAGTCAAACTAAAATTAAAGTGTTACAATATAACTGCTTACATCCTTTCAAAGGGAAATAGCTTGCACAGCTTGTCATAAAGGGCAGAGGAAGAAATAAAAGCAGAAATACCAAGATCAATGAAGGTCAACTGTTCTGACCAGGCTGCCGATTAGTAATGATATCATTAAGCACATTAGCATTGCCATTTGCTAACACCTATTGCAGGCAACAAAGCTGTAGGCTGTGGGCCAAGTAGTTGCAACCACCCTAAGTAAAGCAGTATCTCACAGCTTCACAACTCCCTGGAGTGTCTAATTGCCAGTATAAACCAGCTCATTTATGTGTTTACATGCACAGATAGGAACAGTCTTACGGTTATAAGAGCACACTGTGCACTCTTAAAGGCAGGAGAATCGCAAAGTAAAACCAAGCAGCTCTGTCCTCTGGGTCTCAGAACAGCTCCGCGCTGCTGCATGATTCTCTCACCCCAAGAATACACAAGACACACTCAACCATAAAAATGTCCCAGCTTTAATATTAAAGCGAGTTTACTGCTCATTAAAAGGTGACAGACTTCCCAAGCAGGAAAACAAAGTCCTCTGTTTCTCCATGGATTTGAGACAGGCCAGGTAGCAACAGACTATCCTGCCTTATTTCACCGTAGCACAATGGCTCTTCCGGGACAGATCGCGCCTTAGGGTTTAAGTTTTTATGCTGTACACATCAGCAGATTATCTAATGTGTTACTAACACAGGTGAGAAGAGTGCAGTTTCTGTGTCATCCACCACGAACCTCTGAAAAAAACATTAGGATCTCTGAGAGAACTTCCTGTTTACTCCTAGGAGTGACAGCAAGTTGCATAATTTATGTACCTACCTACTAAGAAATTGCCTGCTGCCCTGACTGACTTCATTAACAGGTGCGGAAGTGTGGTGTGGGTTTGAACTCATCTAAAGACCTGCATGTGCAGACAACGTTAAGAGTTTTTCCACTGCTTGTTTTGAAGAACTGATCAAAAAATAAAAATAAAAAAAGTTTTCTTCACCTTTGCATTACATGCAAAAACTAAAACAGGCAGCTTCATAGCACAAGTTCATAGAATACTTGCTACTATATACTGACCTCTGTGCGAATGATCTCACCACACAAAGAATAACTGAGTGCATTACCTCCAGCACACAGCAATCCTTGCCGAATCCAAGTGTTTTCCGTATGCGCTACATTTCTACATGGAATTTTCTACGTAACAGCTAAAGCACGACAGATTTACAGCCGAAGTTACAGCACACGAGCTTTCCCATATAGACAAGTCACAAAGGACCAAACACTCGCTAAAGAAAGCTCAGTATCAACTTCTACAAGCAGACCCCAGCACCACTATGACCGTGCTGCCCACACACCTTCTCACAACCAGTAAAGCCAGAAACTAACATACAAAATAGGAAATTAACAACAAAAAAAACCACCCAAGCACCATCACATTAAAGTTTACATTACTATTATTATTGTTTCTATTGCAAGTGTAATTGGGTCACTTTGTATTTTAAACATATACTATTAAGTGCACAAGATACACAATTATATGAACCTATACATTTAGAAAATACAGGAAATACATTTAACTCAAAGTATATCACTGAGTTGCACTAATCTTATGTAGCCTTCACAATAAATAGTCAGAGAATTATTTTTCTGGGGTTACAGAGGATTGAGTGAAAAAGAGTGTCATTATTTCCACAACTGGAACTATGTTATGTTAACAGGACAGAAACATTCACTTTCAAGTTTTTTTGAACAGTGTACTACTTATGATCTAGGCAGCAGTCTAAAATATGGAAGGCCTCCAGAAAGAAGGATGAGGGAATGTGTGCAAAGGCTCACAGAACTAATAAAAAAACCCCAAAAAATTCCTTCAGTAAATATTTTTCCTTTACTGAACTCAGAAATCTTCAGCCATAAAACCAGACAAGTTTCATTATTAGTACTGCAACAAGTTTCCTTCCTGCACTGATGAGAAAGAAAGGCTCTTTCAGCAGACTTTTTACAAACTTTCAACAACAAACCTCTTCACAAGCGAAAACACATTCAGGCTAAAAATAACATACAAGATTATCAGCTGGAGTGAGAGAAAAGAGAAATTTTACCTCCTGATCATCCTAACACAATCTGAAGTTAAGAAAAATTATGACTCTCCAGTGTGGAAAGGAGACACAGGAACAGTAATAAAGAAGAAACAGAGACTCATAATTTCAAGAGTAGCAGGCTTTCATTTTAAAAACGTAACAAGGGGAGTTTTTCAAGCACACTGTGGCCTAACCAACTATTTCTTACTGCACTTACTGCAGAAAGTAGTATGGACTAGAAGTTTGCATTGATTCCAAAAGTAATCTTTTTCCTTCCAATTTTTTTTTTTTTTTTTTTTTCTCCTGGGCTATTAAATACAAAACCAGTTTGGCTCAGTTGCTGGAACTTGGAAGAATATTCCAGGGAACTCTCATTACGTGTCTTTGTTTCATACATTTCCTTAGACAACTGCTACTGGCCTTTACAAAGATACTATGTTACATGGTCCTTAAGGAGGTATAGGCTTCAGACAAATATTTTTAGGTTTTGTCCCACCACTCTTCTTTCCCTCTTCCCCGCGTTCCCCTCTCTCTGGCAGATAGGCATTGACCAATTTATAGATAAGATAGTCTATTATCCCCAGATTTTTCTTATGGACCTGCCCAGCTTTGAACAGAGCGTTAGTGAGAGAGAGAAGAAAAATCCAGGAGTCCAAAATCCCTCCTGTTAATACCAAAGTAGTTTACATTTGGGGTGTTACAAAGTTGTCTAACCTATTAAGAGCTCCTATTAAGAGTTACACTGTCCTCACTCAGACAGTAAGAAGCTAACTTGAAATAACCTTTCACAGGTGCACAGTATTCAGAACTCTGAAAACTGTGTATTTAAATAGACTAGTAAAACTAAAGAGTTTTTACAATACTCTACGGGGTGCCCCAGTATTTTGGTTTTTTAAAAAAATAATATTCATGTATAGCCAACATAACATTAAGTCTGCAACGCTGGTTTCCATTCTGGAAAAGTGGCTTGAAAAGTATTCTCTAAAGGCTTCATTAGCTGAAGAAATAACCATGCAACGAGAGGTTAGTGTGTGTTCTGACATTCCCACCACCTGCTATTATATTCATGAGAGCCGAGGAGAAAAAAAAAAAAACAACCAACCAGAGGAATGACTGCTTCATTAGTGGTAGTATTAATTGCTACTGTTTCTATCTCTCCTCATTACATACTGCTTGTGTTGCATATATGAGGTAGCACTCATCCTTAAGCTTACGTGTAAATAAAAGACCTCTACTTACCCTATCAATGTTCATTGTTCAGGATTAACCCCTTAACATGAACATACTCTTAGTGAGTTGCAGAGTCAGAAGTACTCCTTCCACCTACTAAAAGTGTTCTAATGCTTTTGTAAGAACCAAAGGTCTAGTCAAAGTGTTTCTTAATACTGTTGAAAGGCTTACGTGCTTGAGGAGGAACTTGGAGTAGGGACCACCATAACACATCACTTTTCAAAAAGCAATCCAAGGTGGGGCTGGGGGGAGTGACCTTTCTACGTGATTAATTACTAGCTAACTGAGCCAGAAAAGCAATTTTGAGAAATTACGCACTAAATACGGTGTTACATTTGAAAAGAATACATTTCAGTGATATGCATTGTCACACAGAAAGCTCTGACTTATTAACGTAAGTTTTTACACTGCCATGTTAACCAAACTGATAAATACTATGGGTTCCCAATACAGATACATGGCAATAGCACAGCACTCTTCAACATAAACCTGGCACAGAAATGGACACGAAGAGTTTCGTAATTTGGCCCGCTCCTCAGTCTTTAGGTAAAATCTTGACCTTTTTGTGTTCATCCCTTACCCATCCCATCTTTGTCCAAGCTCCACCTACCAGTTATCCTTTAAGCACCGGATGCCTGATGCTGGACATAGCAAGGATGACAGAATGGACTGAAATACTATTTAAAAGAACGAGGTCTGGACTGACAACCGCTGGGAACAGTGGATAATGGATCTGGAATTTGTAGAATGACGTCAACCTTTTTTTTTCAGCCTTTGTGAAAGCATAGGGATGGGCTGCTGGCCACAGCATTAGGGGATGGCAGGACACTCATGTTGGGCCGACACTGCCCTCAGCCCTTCCAGCTGCTCTCTTTCTTGCTCTGTGTGCTAGAGGAAGAGCAGTTGCTGCGGTCAGGGCAGGGAGGCAAGGGTAACGCCATGGGATTTCAGTGAAGTCCCAACCTTTTCAGACTGCAGTCAGAAAAAGGGAACAGCCCCAGCATCACTGCTTTCTCCCCTGCAAAAGGAGAACTGGGAAGTGAAGATGGGAACCACTCAGACCATTTATGAACATCACAAAGTCTGCTGAGGGCACACCAGCGAAGCCCCTCTCAAAACCTGAGAAGCAGTAGCTAATCCACCCCATTTCCCAGTTCCTCCCATCTCCCATCCTGCTCCAAGTTCGTTCTGCTCTCAGCAGAAGAGACATTTCTTAGTGGGCAAGCAGAAAGAGAAAAATAATTTTTGGTGTTTCCATATCTCCAAATTTTCTAGAGATGTTTGACACCAGAACTGGACAGAAATCCACACAGGACAAGAGAGTGAGTGGGTGTAGGTGAAGACTGTCTCCTATAGATCCTCTTTCCAGCTGAAGCCTCAGCTTTGCACTGCCAATTGGAGAGAGAGCATCACACTTCTTCATAGTGCCTTATCAAGTTTTGTGCTGTCAAAATAACAGCTTCTACGAAAGTAACATTTGCCTGAATATCTTCGAGTGTTCATCTCTCTAAGAAATTGACTAAAAGCTCATAATCCTAACATGAGGAAATGTTGATAACAGTTTGTTTCATTTTTCACAGCAGGTACTGTTCAATTAGAGCATACTTTTTGCCACAGCACATATTTTATCGTATCTGAACCTGTATAAATATTTGTAAGCAAATTTACTCAATATTTTCTCTATTGCTCATAGGTTTCTAAATTTGCCAGTCATTTTAATTTAAAACTCTCTTAATTAGAGATGTTTGTCAAATGGGTGTTCTTAGATTATAGTGGAGACAGAGGGCATAGCAGGAGCACAGCAACTAGCATTAGTGAGAAGACTTGTGTTAACAGGAGAAAAACGTAGCGTTTTAAATGATCGATGAGAGGAAACTGAGCATCATCGAACCCTTGGATTCTTCTAACAGAAACAGAGGGCACTCGCTTTTGACTCTGAAAGCCAGAATTCTGTCTAATTATTAAGAAGCAGAAGTGGTACTGAACACAATGCTTCAGGAAAAGCTTTTAATAACATCTTAGTAAAGCAGGTATTCAAAACCGGCCTTCCATTTTCTTTCATTTGCACAGAAACGTCCCCACTCCTGTCACTGAACGGCAGACTGGAAAGAGCTGGTTCCAACATAACAACAAAAGTAATTTTTCACAGCACAAAATCAGACCTTCTGAAAAACACCAGTGCTTTCTGACAGAACAAGCTATACTGCCACATTGTGCAAATACACACTACAGCTAGAAGGAAGAGTTTTAATCTGCATCAATACTCTCACATGGAATGCACAGTGTCAATACAAGTGATCCATATCACTAGTCCTGTAATATCCAAATGCCTTGCAAACATTTGCATCCTCTAAGGTAAAGTGAGCACTACCTACCACATTTTGATGGTTTTTTCAGTAGCAGCTCATGCACTTGGATATGGGTACATACAAATTTACAACCCCTTCCTCAATACCGAGCTGAGCAGAACCCACACTTGAAGGTGCAGGTTAGAAATGTTCACTATCTCACAGAATCACAGAATAGTTTGCTGGAAGGGACCTTAAAGATTATCCAGTTCCAACCCCCTACCATGGGCACAGGGACACCTTACACTGGCCTTGAACATTTCCAGGGATGGGGCACCCACAAATGCTCTGGCCAACCTAGGCCAGTGTCTCACCACCCCCACAGTACAGAATTTCTTCCTTACATCTAATCTAAAGCCACCCTCTTTCAGTTTAAACCCATCCCCCTTGGCCTATTGCCACATGCCCATGTAAAAAGTCCCTCTCCAGCTCTCTTGTAGGCCCCCTTCACATACTGGAAGGTCTCCGCAAAGCCCCAACTCCAACCCTCTCAGCCTGTCCTCACAGGAGAAGTGCTCCAGCCCTCTGAGCATCTCCGTGGCCTTCCTCCAGACTCGCTGCAACAGGTCCATGGCCTTTGTGTGCTGAGGGCCCCAGAGCAGAACACTTTGTGCTCCACGTGGGGTCTCATGACAGCGGAGGAGAGGGGGAGAATCGCCTCCCTCGACCTGCTGGTCATGCTTCTTCCGATGCAGCTCAGGATACAGTCGGCTTTCTGGGCTACAAGCGCGCATTGCCAGGTCATGTTGAGCTTGTTGTCCACCAACACCCCGCCAAGTCCTTTTCCTCAGGGCTGCTCTCCATCCGTTCTCCACCCAGCCTCTATTTGTGCTTGGGATTGCCCCGACCCACGTGCAGGACCTTGCACTTGGCCTTGTTGAACTTCATGAGGTTTGCACGGCCCCACCTCTCAAGCCTGTCAGGGTCCCTCTGGATGGCATCCCTTCCCTCTACTGCACCACACAGCTTGGTGTCATCAGCAAGCTTGGTGACAGTGCACTCAGTTGCAGTGTCTACAGTGTCACTGACAAAGATGTTAATGAGCCCTGGTCCAAATACCAACCCCTGAGGAACACCACTCATCACTGGCCTCCACTTGGACATCAAACCATTGACCACAACTCTTTGAGTGCAACCATCCAGCCAATTCCTTATTCACTGAGCGGTCCATCCATCAAATCCATGTCCCATTTAGAGACAAGGCTATCATGTGGGACAGTGTCAAATGCTTTGCACAATTTCAGGTACATGACATCAGTTGCTCTTCCCTTATCCACAAACACCATCATAGAAGGCCACCAGATCTGTCAGGCATGATTTGCCCTTAGTGAAGCCATGCTGGCTGTCACCAATCAGCTCCTTATTTTCCATGTGCCTTAGCGTAATTTCCAGAAGGATCTGCTCCATGATCTTGCTGCGCACAGAGGTGAGACTTACTGGCCTGTAGCTCCCCAGGTCTTGCTTTTTTTGTCTTTTTAAAAATGGGAGTTATGTTTCCCCTTTTCCAGTCACTGGGAAATTCACCAGACCGCCACAACTTCTCAAACGCAATGGATAGTGGCTTAGCCACTTCATCTGGCAGTTCCCTCAGGTCCCATGGACTTGTGCACCTTCAGGTTCCTTAGATGGTCTCAAACCTGATCTTCTCCTACACTAGGTGGCTCTTCATTCTCCCAGTCCCTGCTTTTGCCTTCTGTGACTGGCAGTTTGGCTAGAGCACTTGCCAGTGAAGACTGAGGCAAAAAAGTCATTGAGTATCTCAGCCTTCTCCATATCCAGGGTAACCAGGTGTCCCGTTTCCTTCTGGAGAGGGCCCACATTTTCCCTACTCTTCCTTTTATCACCACCTATAGAAGCTTTTCTTGTTACTTTTGATGTCCTTGTCCAGATTTAATTCTATCAAGGCTTTAGCTTTCCTAACCTGATCCCTGGATGCTTGGAGAATTTCTCTGCATGCTTCCCAGGCTACCGGTCCTTGCTTCCACCCTCCGGAGGCTTCCTTTTTGTGTTTGCGTTTGTCCAGGATGTCCTTGTTCATCCATGCAGGCCTCCTGGAGTTTCTGCCTGACTTCTTCTCTGCTGGGATGCATCACTCCTGAGCTTGGAGGAGGTGATCCTTGAATATTAGCCAGCTTTTGTGGGCCCCTCTTCCCTCCAGGGCTTTTTCCCATGGTACTCTACCAAGCAGATCCCTGAAGAGGCCAGTGTCTGCTCTCCTGAAGTCCAGAGTAGTGAGCTTGCTGTGCACCCTCCTCACTGCCTTGAGGGTCTTGAATGCCACCATTTCATGGTCGCTGCAGCCAAGGCTGCCCTTGAGCTTCACATTCCCCACCAGCCCCTCCTTGTTGGTGAGAACAAGGTCCAGCATAGCACCTCTCCTTGTTGGCTCCCCTATCACTTGGAGAAAGAAGTTATCAATGCATTCCAGGAACCCCCTGGATTGCTTATGCCCTGCTGTGCTGTCCCTCCAACAGGTATTGGGGTGATTGAAGTCCCCTCGAGGACCAGGGCTTGTGAACATGAGGCTGCTCCTATCTTGTCTGTAGAGGGCCTCATCTGCTCAGTCTTTCTGGTTGGGTGGCCTGTAGCAGACCGCCACTACAATGTCACCTGTCCCTGCTCTCCAGTTAACCCTGACCCATAAACTCTCGGTTGGCTCCTCATCCATCCCCAGGTGGAGCTCCATGCACTCCAGCTGGTCATTGACATTGAAGATAACACCCCCCCTCATCTCCCTGCCATCCTTCCTGAAGAGCCTGTGTCCTTCCACCCCAACACTCCGGTCAGAGGAGCCATCCCACATCTGTCTCAGTGAAGCTGATAAGATTACAGCCCTGCAGGAGTGTGCATGTCTGTTAACTCCAGTTAGAGTTAGATTCTACGTACATTTGCATAGGGGCATTTACATCCCCATGCAGCTGACTTACTGGCTAAAGTGGCTGTTCCTTTGTACTGCTCTTCAGGTGCCCTCCTGCTGACCTGTGATCCCCCTCTGTTCCCTCCTGCTGACCTGTGATCCCTCCTGCTGATCTGTGATCTCCAAAGCCTCAGGCTTTGGGCATCTATTGCTGGCACTGGCATCAAACTGGTAGGAGTGGGATGGATTGATTACAGCAGATGTAAATGAACATTGCAGCAGACATAGATAACTGAGACACTGGTGAATTTCAAGCCAATGAGTTTCAAGATACAGTAAAATTTAAGAGTGACAGGCCTGTTCAGTCTTACAACAGAAGTTCAAAAGGTTATTGTTATCAGTTAGTGCACAGGGGAAGGGGGAAAAGGAGGAAAGGTTAATTGCTGTGAGTAAGACAAGCTAAAAGAACAATGCTGGCACACACAACAAAGTATAAATTAACCATGAATGTGTAAACTAACCACAAATAAATTTAGGGTGGAAACTGGAAGTTTTATAGTCATGGAACAGTGCATCTGATCAGAGCTGTGGGGTCAACGCATCCATCTGTTTTGCTGGAGCTCAATAAATTTATTATAGGATCATCTAACACACTTCACAAAGATAGCCTCTGGGTCCAATCCCCTGCTACGTCTATGCCGCTGAACACAGACAGGACCAGGGACCCACCCTTGGTCCTGAGGCCAACTGGCATAGACTGACTCACGTTCATCTTACTCAGGGCGCCATCAGCATTACATAGCACTTGGCCCTGGGTTTCCTCAAGGCTCCACATCTCGAGAGTCTCAGGGCACCACATACTTATTTTGTATATCTCAGTTCAAAGTGCATAAAGAAGCAAGGTGACTTTTTTGCAGCCCACCGGAGTGGAACTTTCACAGCCTGAAACAGCGTACTTGTTGCATACCCCCCAGTATGGCCTGAGGGAGGGAGGAGGGTTAAGAAGCTAAGAAGCGGGCTTTGCATTATAGGCCTATGCAGGATGACAGTTTTCTTGCAGCCTTTTTTTCCACCCTGCCCTCCGGAGCAGCCTTTGAGTGAGCCATTCGCAGAGCGATACTCAGGCTTTGTTCTGAGAAACTAGTCAGAGTGGTCCAGATGGAAAGTGAGCTAATGTTTATGCCTGACCTACAACAGTAAGTAAAACCAGGAGGTCAGCATTCAGATCCAACCCCAGCCCCTTTCTGTAGCACTGCAGGTGGATGAAGTAGCTCTAGCAGACACCTTCCATGTTAGCGTGGTTGTATATGCACAGTTACTATCAGCTTTACCTAATAAGCTACGTTGCAGCTCCAGTGATGAAGATGCCAGCAATCCCATGATAAGCTACTGGAGCACACAGTAAGATTGTACCATCTCCGAACAAACCAGTCAGGAAAAAGCAAGGATAACAAGTTCAATTTACACAAATGCTGTGATGATTAGCAAAGGCAGAAAGGAAAACATGACAGTTTAATGAGATTTTAGCAGCAATTCTATGTGTCTCTGCATCTAGCAGAATTTTTTAAAGCAGACAATTTTTTTACATATATACTTGTCTGGTCTGTCAACTGTGCTATCAAGATTAATAAGAAACTGCTAGAGTTTAAATGATCTGTGAATTACAAAATAGGTTGTTTATTCATCACAGCAGACACTTTATGTTACAAAGTTGTGATTTTTTTAATGAGGTGAAGACAGATTCTTGGGGGGAAGGGCAGTAGTTAGACCAACTCCTAGAAATGAACTCATCTCTCCAAGTTGTTAGATTGGTTAGTGCATTTTTTTAAACATCACATATAGAGATTTTTACTTTACTCCACATCTTTTGGAGTCAGAGTTAACTAAAGAAAAAAACCCTCAAAAATTCTCAGGTCATCTTGTACAAAGATCCCTCACAAATTCATACAGCACTTTTAGTTTAAATTGGTCAGTTTCGATTTGAGCACCTGGAACAGCCTCAGGCCCCAGAGCCCACCCATGTTGGTCTTAATTCAGAACTGAGACCTTACAGCAGCATAAAGATTCAACCAAAATCAATATTCTGTTTCCAGTACTTTATATTTAATCAATGGGCTAACACTTGTTTCCTCAGCCTATAAATAAAGAGCAGTCACACCAAGTTGTACCATTATGGTATCATCATTATGTGTAAAACCAGTGCTTCTGTGCTTTAGAGCAGACTTCAAATTTGGCAGCTGCTGGCTCTAGTATTGGTAATACATCTTTTATGAAAAATAATATGAAACTGTCTCAAGCTTAGGAGTTAACATTAGAGGTTTTATAATAAATTGGTAAAGTGAACAAGGACAAAGTACCGGGGTTTTAAGAACTCAAATGTGAAACTGATGAATTAGGTGCTGAGCCACTGCATATCATCTTTCACTGCAACGCTATGGGAAACCAGAAAATGTAATGCCGGTTTTTAGAGAGAGCTCTGGGTGAACACAAGGAATGTCAAAACTCATGCAAGTCCAATTTCTGTATCAGACCAATTGTTAGAAGTTACATGTGAAAAACAGAATTAGTAGGCAGAGATAAATGCTGTATACTGGAAAAAAAGAGTAAGCGTCTCTTTGCAAAACCTGAACTCTGGTGCTCATTTCCTCCCACCCATGCAGGGGGAAGGGAAAAAAATCTCTCTGGGTTTTTGTTCCGTTTTGTAGTTCTTCCCCCCGCCGTTCCTGAGCCCAGGACAGGCAGAGATGCAGCAAAGGATGAAGGAGCTCCTAATACCCATTTTTCCTGTGCCCATGGCTTCTGCTGCGTTGGTCTCACGCCACAGAAGTGCAGCAGGAGCTGGTGTCAAAGCAGAAAGATGAAGAAGGGAGATTTAAGCAAGCATACGCTCCCTGATTCCTTATCAGTCCTAACCAGGGTGCCTTCCCAGCATCAGCTATAGCAGGCCACAGGGCAGCTCTCAATTCCATTCTCATGGCATGAAGCCTAAGGCAGCCTGGCAAGTTGTCTCCTTGGCTCCTGCAAACCATGACTGGCCCAAAGGAGTAACTGTACAGCCCTGTCGATAGGTGCACCAAGACTCACAGAGGACCCTTGAAAGTAGGCTTGCAGAAGGCCACAGTACGCCTGCTGCAAAGACAAAGACACGATCCAAAGCAGCACTCAAGACACTTCTACCACGAAACCATCCTTGTTCTCCTGTCCTTTTGCCCAATTAGTAGATGTGAATCAAATCAGAAGCTGAAACGAACAATGGAAGTCACCTCACCCATAGCAGGGTAGATCCACTGCACACCAGAGGCAGCAAAAATTGCATGGAATGACAGAATGCAATCACATAGTTCAAGACAAACAAAATTCAGCTCCTTCATAATATGTACTGCCTACGCCATGAACACCTGAACACTGGAATTTCTGACCAACAGTGGAGTTTACAATTCTAATACCTGTATTTTAGACCCAATTACTTGTTTTGCATACACATGTTCTCTGTAATTTCTGTGGAGACAACACACAGAAGCAGCAATCATCTGCAAACACTACAACTGCATGCTAATGAGCTGCATTATATTTACAAGTTTTCACTACACAATCCAAAATGGTTAATCATTTTTGAACACACTTCACGGGGAAAGTCGGACCTTCATAAAGACAGTTTTCATTTCTTTTCAGAGGTGTGATTTTTATCCTGATGAACCACATACAGGCATATTAACAACATAAGGTGAGTAGAAGAAAAACTGATCGATATTTTACCAGCTGACCTTTCACATACACAGACATCACAAGTGTGACCCGTCAAGCACAAGAAGCCTTACCATAAGGATACTTCGTGTCTAGCCTGTGTGCTGCCGTTCTTGTCCAGGGTAGTACATCATCGCTGCAGCCATTAGGCATCCCATTGTATCCAATTCCAACAATCTTGTTTTCTGAATTTACAATGCAGGCACCAACCTAAATAAAATCAGATTTATATAGTACCAACAGCATGCAAAACAATGGATGAACAAGAAAGACGAAATCTGACAAGTCAGTCCTACAATTTTCATTTAAGAGACAAGCTTCACTTTATATAGTATCACACCATCTAGTGAGCAAGGCTACAATTGTACCCAACTGGTGTACCTAACAGGAAAATAAATCAGGGCATATGCAACCCTGTTATCCCGCTGGTCACGCAGTCTCCATCCCAGCCTGCCAGCGCTGTTCCTTGTCCAATGATGAAGTTGGGACATCTCGTTCAGGGAGCAGAACCGGCACTGAATTAATCCTACTAAACCTAAGTTTTCTGTCAGTTCAACTCCCCAAACTAGCTTTTCCAGCAGCAGTATGAGCAGCAAGAAGCAAAAGAAAAGGTATAGCAGATGGGACAGAAATGCAGTAGTGTTGACCTAAGCAAAGATAGGCTCACAAACCTTTCTGGCTTGTTTATGCAAATGTGCGTCAAAATACCAGACCTTTTAGACTCTCACCCTTTATTACTTCAATCCAAGACAGCACTGGGACCTTTCTTACAGAATCATGAAGTGCCCCATTTGTATGTTTTCTGCCCATATTTTAGATTTACTGAAATGGCAAGAGTACTGATTTTAATTCACACAATACGCTTATCAACCAGCCCTCAGGTAACAAAAATTTAGCCCTAAAGTGAGTAACCTTCAGAGAACTAAGCCATTATGTGCAGAAGCCAGCAAGTAACTGAACAGACTGTTAACATGCATTTTACTCCGTGGTTTTTCTGGGATTTGCTTCCTGAACTTTTTCACACAAAGGAAGACTAACAAGAATGACTGGGTCCTGCACAACAGCATGTTTCAGGAGATGTATCAATCACCTCAAACCAATGTTCAACAGAAGCACATGAAAGAATGGGGCCAGACAGCGAAGCAGAGGGGGAAAGGGAACTTGAGGGAGGAACCAAACTAGAGGAAAACTCCAGTCAACCCAAGAACAAACAAAAGGGAATTTTTATACTCTTACAGGTGTGGAAAAGGAATTTGTAAAATGCTGTGTCTTAAAAAAATTACAATCTCAAACTTTCAGTAGTTTTATCTTCCTCCAACAGTAAGTATATTTACTGGAAAAAGGAGAGAAAATGCCCATGTTATTTTGAGCTCCAAATAAAGAGATTACAAAACTCCAAGCTGCAAACGTACACACAGAATTATACATGAGGTCAGGCCCAATAAGAGAATTTCTGTAACAAAAGGTGCTGACCATCTTAAAAATTGAATAGCTATATACTGAAGTAACTTGTAATAAGAAATTCCTGAAAGCTACATGTGCATCCGATGCAATGCACCATACAGATTAGCTTATGCTATTCTTATACATTGCCTTCTTACCTGAGAGCTTGGATCCTTGCTCCTTTGTGCTGACAAAAAAGCTACTGCCATAAAATATTCAGGCCATTCCAAATAATCTTCTCTTTTTTTGCAAGATGTTTCACTGCTGAAACTATAGTTTATGGAAAAAAACAGCCATCAGCAAACAACGCATAGCTAGAATTGTTGCAGACTATATTCTTTCAATGTGCACAAGTTTAAAGTAACCAGGACCAGTATCTGGCTAAGAAAACCGTACATTCACTGATATTTTAATAGTAAAACCATCAAGTGTTATGTGCTTTCCAGGAACTTATATATGCAACATTTGCTTTCAGAGGAAAGGCTTCCAAGTGAGGTTGCAAATTTCAGTTTCAGATAAGAAGGCTGAGCTATTCAGAGCACTGAGCTATTCAAAGACAGAGCAATTTATCCTTTATAGATAACACCTTGTATATTTCTAAGATTCAGGTATCATGTACTGGCATTCTTTTCACCCAAACAACATAATCTTTTTTATGATGACTGCGTTAACTGCAAGCCTCTAATCTAAACTATTTTGTACTTCTGCCTACAACTATGACAAGTGCTCGCTAGATTTCTATTTGGTAGCTTCCTAGGCAGTCATTCATTTCTGCCCGTAGTTATTGCCATGAGTTTGCCTCTCATTACAACACTTACCAGCAAAAATCTAAGGCCATTCCGATAGTCCCCTACTAAATTTCTCTTATGTCCTACGAAAGCCTTTTAAAAACTGAGAGGAGATGGGTTCAAGAACTTTTCTCTTAGATATAATGTACAAAAGTGGCACAAAAGATTGCTTCTTTTCCTGCGCTGGGGGGTTTATTTGGGGGAAGAAGGGAGGAAAAAAAAAAAAATAGTAGTGCATCATTTTCTCTTGCCTCCTTAGGCTGAAAGACGGCTCGGACAGTGTACGACACAACATGGGAATTTCTGTGCTTTTCAGCTCAAAGAAAGGGAAGAAAGGTATCCTCCCTCCCATCTTCAAGGTTTGCAAATTTCAAGGAAAAGATCACATTCAAAGAAATTTCCCCCCAACTCTCACCTATCATCGCTACACTTGAAAACCAAAAATAATGGAATATCTCAAATACAATTATTAGCCTATTAAAATACAAGGGGCACAGTACTTTTCTTCTTGGGCTCCTCTTACCAAGGATTACAGCTTAAGTCTGAGATACCCTTCTAGCAATACACAGCTATGCAGAAAGCTACATCACAGGTGACTGCAAGCCGCAAGCCATCTCCTAGCAACACTAGTATCCGCACTTTTGGAAGACAAATAAAACATTAGACGACAAGTATTTTGTTAATTATTATTTTTATAACCAAAAACATATATCAGAGGCTGGCAGTTACCTTGTCATAAAGAGGTTACACTATTTCAGAAAAGACAACGCGAGCACATAATAAAATTGTACTTTAGAAACCTACAGGGTGCTATTTACCAAAGCTAAATTGCTGGTTTTGAATAGTTCATATATGGCACGTTACAAGTTAGCAATTTTGGCTTGTTCTTGGAATGAATGAGGATCATCTTTAAGGCCATAGTCTCAACGTGAGGAGAGAGAAACATACACCCTTCTTGTAACCAGCAAACCCCTCTCACACTTCCACAACATTGTAAATAGTGCCCAGAACTGTCAATTGTCAAAGCGAACACACAAATCAAGTACGTAATTCTCAGAGTGCCCCAAACTGGCTTGAACCATCAACCATAACTAAATGGTTGGGACTATATCCTACTAAGAAAGTGTTCAGAAAACATGAAGCTCACATCAGAAAGAACAAATTAAGACATGCCCTCACACCTCTCTGTGCCAAATTCAACTTTGACAGGTTAACTGAAATGCCAAGAAAGTGTTTCAGCTAATTTAAGTGACAGTTTAAAATATCTCACAAAAGCAGATTTCCAAAATCCAAAACACCATCAGACTTTAAATGATCAGTTTAATACATTCCTGACTACATGACTATCACAGTGATGTCTTTGGAGAGGCATGCAACACACAATGAGGGACTACACCAAATAAAACATTCTGGGAAAGGGCTCCAGAAGGACAACAGTACTCTGAACTAAGAGATCATGAGATCTCTTTTTGTGGAATTATTCCCTAGCAACCCTATTTATTCAAAACAGAAAAAAAAGCTACTCGGTACATTTCTCATAAATACAGAACCGCATGTAAGAAAAACGAGCAGAAGGTTTACATCAAAGAG
The DNA here is from genome assembly GCF_023634155.1 of Falco peregrinus. Taxonomy (NCBI): domain Eukaryota; kingdom Metazoa; phylum Chordata; class Aves; order Falconiformes; family Falconidae; genus Falco; species Falco peregrinus. Next base: position 3,981,543 of record NC_073722.1, read on the forward strand.
AACATAAAAAAAACCAAAAACCAACCTTACTGATTTACTTCTACTTAACATCATCGTGTCTGGCGAGATAATTCCCTCAGTGCACAGGAATGCTAGTGTGAAATGGGTATAAAACACTTAATTTCTGATTGAGCAGAAGCCAAGGCCTTGGCTAGCAGTCAAGCACACACAGGAAAATTAAGTTTATGGATTTGGGGCAACTGATCATCTTCCTTACGCTTATTTCTAAGTTCTAGAATTGCATGAATGAAAGCTAATCTAGAAAACATTATAGCTAGCTGTAAAATAAGCAACTAAGGCTTATCCTTGTGATAATTCATAAAACTTATGAATAAAAATAATGGGAACTGAAAGCCATGAAGATAACACTGCTCAGGAAGAAAGGGGGGGGAAAAATCCTAAAATTCTAGAGTGATTAGTAGTCTGCAGAAAAGTCTGCATAAACTTTTTTCAAAACATATTTTAAAGGAAAACAGAGAAAAAAATTCTATAATTGGAGGACAATGCCTCCCTTTCCAGTTCTTTTTCATCCACCTAGGCTTCACATCAGCTGTAACACCATCTGAAAAAGGAAGACATTTCATTCAGCTACTAAGAAAAAAAAAAAGTGTACCTTAATGAAAAGTTTAGGTGAGAATCCTAAACCAGAATACATCACCTCAAATTTTGTCATACGACAATCAGGATAGTCAGCTACACAACCATATAGCACAACTGGAAAACTGGTGGGTATCACTTTTTTCCCTTCTCCCCCTTTTTTAAGTTTGTCCTCTGCTTTTTTGTCTGTGATGTCACATGCATTATGTTCCCACTGTATTGTACCAGCTTTTTCCCCCAGTATCAAGCATGCTATAGGACATCAACATTTTGTCGCTCAACTCACAGAACTTAAGGTTAAAAAAAAAGACTTAAAGCATGTACTAAAAATAGGAACTAAACATCTTTGGCAATGCTCTTGCTCCCCATAAGCCAAATGGGATGTATGCTCTTGACGACTTTCAACACCAGCTTCTTCTTTAAGTCTCAAAATTTTGGTTTTGATTGCTATTATACCAAATGAATGTGACATTTCCTTTACCTGAGGTTGTCATCTTTCCCCTCATACAGGTACCGGGACATGGTCATTACCTACTCCTTACGGGCCGGTAAGGTTTTGAGAAAGGGATGAAGGGAAAAATCAACCTTTCTTAGAGAAAAATGATACTTTGTGCACTGAAAATTAACTATATTCAAATTTTTTGTGAGAGATAACCCACCAAACCTGCAAATATAAACATTGCAGAAACACTGCACCCCAACTGCACAAGAATATCCCTTCACCAAAGGTATCTTACTGGCACAGTCACTTCTTTGGCTTTAATTAGTTGCATATCGCTCATGCCGGTCTCCATTCCAGGAAATACCGAACACAAGGCACCCTACCCGCTCTTTCCCCTATCCTCAGGATGACAATAAATAAACAAAGCAAGCAGGCCGTGCCCCGGGCCAGGCCCCGCAGGGGTTCCCAGGAACGCCGGCCCGCGCGGAGGGCCTCCCTCAGCCGGTCCCTGCGCGCCGCGGAGCCGCCCGCCGCCGCCCCCCGCCTCGCCCCTGCCCCCTGCCCCGCGCAGGGCCCCAGCCAGGGCCGGGCCCCTGCCCCGAAGCAGCCGGTGACCGCGGCGGGTGCCGCCGCTCTCCCCACCTCGCAGGCCGGGGGCGGCCGCCCGCCTGGCGCAGGCCGCGACCGCCGCCCCCCCTAAGGGCCTGAACCCCCGGGCGGGAGCGGCCCGGCCCAAAGGGGAGACAGTGCGGTCAGTCCGGGGTGCGAGGGGCGCAGGGCGCTAGGGGAGGGCGAACGCCGGGGGGGCAGAGCGCGGACACGGCATCACGGGGGTCCCCACACCCGCGGCCCCCGGGCGGCAGCGGGGCGAGCCGACGCGCGGCCGGGCCCGGGCAGCGTACCCGCTCCGGTGGCGGCTGGGCGGCTGGGCGCTCATCCCGGCGCGGCCACGCTCTCGTTGGCCGCTTGGCGCCAAGGCGGCGGCGGGCGGGGAAGGGGGCGGGCGGCGGGGAGGAGCGCGGCGGGGGCGGGGGCGGCCCTCACCGGCAGCGGGCACGTGTGGCGGCCCGGGACCGAGCCCGCTGAGCCGGGGCGGGGGGCGCTTCCACCCCGGGGCTTCCGTGGGCCTCCGTGGTGCTGTCACCGCGGTACTCGAGTACGCGCTCTCGTAGTGTTCGGCTGCCTGACCGGCGCTGCTGCCGGCCTGGTGCTTCCACACCAGCATGCAGGTTTTCACCCAGCTCACGCTCTTGAGGTAAACGCCATTCATGAAAGCTTGCCATTAACATATTAACATGTCTAAAACTCCTTTTTTATTCTCTCGATACGAAATGGATGTGGAAAGCAAGTTAAGGTTTATTAATACTCGGCTGCTGCCACGTCTTAGATGTCGCCCAGGACACTCTGGTAGCTGAACATACACATACATATATACACACACATACACCCCATTACAGTGCAAAGTGAGTGATATAATGATAAATATTAAGTGTTGATATTGTTTGTCTTCCATGAGGAGCTGCCTAGTGGTTGCCACAGGGTCTGCCTTCGCAGAGACACTCAGATGGGAGCAAGGTACAGATGTTCACGCTGTGGGGCTGCGAGACATCAGATAAAGACTGCCCCAGCCCACCAAACATGCCTGGCTGAGCTCCCACCGGAGGCAGTGACAGGTGCAACAAACTCGGTGAGAGCAGTGATGGGCAAAAGGAAAACACTTGCTTCTGAGGGCATCCCCAAGAGGGGATTTGTGAGTGCAAGTGGTGCAGCTCGCACTGCACGTGTGCTGCACCAGTGAGCCGAATGTGGTCAACAGACGTGGCTGAGAGAATGGTTTCCTGCAGCCTGTTCTTCCTCTTCCTCTCCTAGGAGGACACTTCAGCTTGGGAGAAAGGACATATTTGGGAAACATGGCACATAGTAGCCCTATCCCAGAAGCTCTCTTTATAGTTCCTCCTTACTGACCACCTGCATAGCAAATTGCACAGCTGAGGACACCAGGTAAGTTAGTATCACAGAATCACAGAATGGTTTGGGCTGGAAGGGACCTTAAAGATCATCCAGTTCCAACCTCCCTGCCATGGGCACAGGGACACCTTACACTAGACCAGGTTGCTCAAAGCCTCATCCGACCTGGCCTTGAACATTTCCAGGGATGGGGCACCCACAAATGCTCTGGCCAACCTAGGCCAGTGTCTCACCACCCCCACAGTACAGAATTTCTTCCTTACATCTAATCTAAAGCCACCCTCTTTCAGTTTAAACCCATCCCCCTTGGCCTATTGCCACATGCCCATGTAAAAAGTCCCTCTCCAGCTCTCTTGTAGGCCCCCTTCACATACTGGAAGGTCTCCGCAAAGCCCCAACTCCAACCCTCTCAGCCTGTCCTCACAGGAGAAGTGCTCCAGCCCTCTGAGCATCTCCGTGGCCTTCCTCCAGACTCGCTGCAACAGGTCCATGGCCTTTGTGTGCTGAGGGCCCCAGAGCAGAACACTTTGTGCTCCACGTGGGGTCTCATGACAGCGGAGGAGAGGGGGAGAATCGCCTCCCTCGACCTGCTGGTCATGCTTCTTCCGATGCAGCTCAGGATACAGTCGGCTTTCTGGGCTACAAGCGCGCATTGCCAGGTCATGTTGAGCTTGTTGTCCACCAACACCCCGCCAAGTCCTTTTCCTCAGGGCTGCTCTCCATCCGTTCTCCACCCAGCCTCTATTTGTGCTTGGGATTGCCCCGACCCACGTGCAGGACCTTGCACTTGGCCTTGTTGAACTTCATGAGGTTTGCACGGCCCCACCTCTCAAGCCTGTCAAGGTCCCTCTGGATGGCATCCCTTCCCTCTACTGCACCACACAGCTTGGTGTCATCAGCAAGCTTGGTGACAGTGCACTCAGTTGCAGTGTCCACAGCGTCAAATGTTTTGCACAAGTCCAGTACACCATCGTGTGCATAAAGTCAGGTAAGTCAGGGGACCTCCTATACTCCTATTTCTTCTTGAAGCTATGCCAAAAGCGAGAGGGCATGGAGTGATTAAAACTGAGGAACACACCACTAACATGTTTTCATATTTAGATTGCTGCACCACGTACCTATTGTGTTTTTTTTAACAACTGACAAACCATCAAGTATGAAAATGTTACTTAATTTCACAGGCATTCCTGTTCAGTTGTAACTGAAATTTGGCAAAAGCAGCCTGTTACATTTCAGCTGACAAATTTTCCAGCCCTCAGAGTGGGAAATCATATAGCTATTTCAGTTTGCAAGATTTCTGTTTTCACAATTTCATATGGGCAACAAATGTTCCTGTACGGTTTGTTAATGAATGAAAAAGAACAATTTAAATGCAAGAAAAAGAAAAAAAAAATAATGAAAGTAGCATCACTCAGTAAAGCAGAAGCCTGAAGGTGAAATGAAAGGCCTGATTATGGTTGATCATGAAGAGAGTTAAAGAGCACTCATTTAATTAATCTGGAGAAAAAATTAGTGTAATTCAGTTCAAAAAGTTTTGTACTATCTGTATATGTTTTTCTGTACTCTTGAAATGTGAATTAAAATTAATAGTGCTACAATTACCCATGCCAAATTTGTAATTTTTCATAATTAAGATTCTGTGGACAAACCGTAACAACTACTAATCTTTAAAAAGCAGTGCTTATATGCTGATCATACAGAGTGAATGATGGATTTTCTGTTTTGTGAACACTGATTAGGAGTTCTTACAAACTATTTCCTTCCTCTGAATTGATCATATTTTCCAGCTAATATCTATAAATCAGCCAGAACCAAATTCAAAAAAATACAATCTCCATTCCTCAAAAAGAAACTCTTGCTCTCTTCTCTCCTGTCAGAGAGGAAAATAATACATGCTGCAAAATAACTGCTTATATTATTCATCAATGAGGTTTTTAATTTTGGAGTGCAGTTTTCAACTTTATAAAAATACATACAAATTATTTTTGAAATATGAAAATCAAATGTTTTCGTCATGCTTAGCAAATAAGGTTCCATAATAATTTGAAACTAGTCTTATCTCTCCATCTGTTAAGTCCACAAACATTATTTTTTTATTATTATTTTTCAAAGATTATTGACTCTTCTGTCTTGTTCTTCCTCAAAAAGCAGACCAACAACATTCAGCATTCCTAGTAATATAGCAGTGATATATGGACTGAAGAGGAGAACTTCTGCTGGGATTTTAGTTCATAGACTCCTATAGTGTTGCTAAATTACACATCTTCTGTAAACCTAGGTACATTTTGGTTTTCTCCTGTTTTTCTTTCAGAATTATACTGAAAACTTCCCTTGTGGCCAAGTTGTGACTGCTCTTCTGACAATGTGCTATGGAGGTGGCACCTGACATGTCAGCCTCTTCATGCACACAACGGAAGTAGGTTATGTGGTTACAGATATCTAGAGAAAGTTATACCTGGATTAGGTGAAATTTAGGCCAGAATCCTGTGGCCTAAGCATAGGGCTGCACTGATGGCAGATAGCTTGACTTGCTACGGGTGTGGGGCAAAGTCTTGCTGCCTGGTAGGTTCCGTAAGACTTTTCTGGCAGCTGCCGGCTTTGCAAAAATGGGAGCTCCTCTGGATCTGCTGTCTGAATACTCCTCTCCATTAGCTCTCTTATGCTGTGATCTAGAAGATTATTTGTGCCCTTCATCTGTCTCAGAACCATTCTGATCTCTGTGACAGAACTGGAGCGCTCTGACTCAAAGCCCCTGTTAAGACAGGCATGCACTCAAATAGGCTGAATTTCTTTTAATTTCGTATGTGACACTCTAGACCTGTCCTTACATGTTCCTCTTTTATTCCACAGAACGAGAATGTATGTGAAGAAGCATGGAGTGCCTCAGGTAGCCTTTTTATAGGTTACTTTGGTTTGTCTCTCAAGCTGTAAAGTCCCAAGCATGGATCATCATGACCTTGTATGGATGTCAATAAACAATCTGAGCTGATTGCAAATATTTTAGATGCTCTTAAATTTAATTAATTGAATTAATGAGAAGTGATACAAGTTTGGAAAACAGGCTAAATATATAACTGTCGAGATGCTTATATTTTTAGCTACTCCTTGTGAAATTTTCACATCTTCTACCTTTTGTTAATGTTGATAAAAGCAAACTAAGTTGAGTTTGGGGAAACCTCAAGCTTCAGACCCCCTCCCCACTTTCTTGCTGCTTGCCAACACACTCTTTTAACTTTGTTGGCAAGCAAGATCTCTCCCCACATAGAGTATATGTGTAAGTTGTCACTCAGACAGTTCGCAATTTGCCAGGATATGGAGCATGCAATTTGGTAGACCACCCTGAAATCACTCTCAAAACTTAAGGCAAGAGTGAAAAGAAATTGCGAATGAACTGTTGTCTTTTTCTCTAATGGAATGAGTTTTTCAGGAACTAATTACTAGATTTGGAGAGAAAGACAAATAAATAAATATGACAATATGTCTTTATATCTTAACATCTGGTTCTTGTCTGTCTTTCACAGAAGTACTTCTCACTGACAGGATAATTTTCAGTTAGAGAAGGGGATTCATTCTTAGGCAAGTCTCATCTTCCAAATATTTTTCCAAATAGGAATTTCTACTTAAGTTAAACTTTTCCTCCTATACTTGCTTACCCACCAAGAACGTATTCAATACAAGCGCAGCTGCTGGTATACACTGCAGTTCTTAAGAATATGAATTTATGGCTTTCTCACTGATCAAATCACCCTTGTTCCAATGTCAGGCTTTGCTCCGTGAACAAAGTCCTACTGATGGAACCCCCTTGCTGGAAGACCTAAACAGGGTTAGCAGCAGCAGCTTGTTAAGTTAACCAGCCCATAAATAGACTGTAATAAGCTGTTAGGTATTTATATTGTAACATTTTGTATAGGGAGCATTTCAGAGTTGCTACAAGAGTTTCAACTTCAGAGTATAGTTTATACATTACACGTGTACTTGATACATTACATTATATAATTGTGGAACTACTTATTAATAGAGATGGTAAGAAATACAACTTATTACCAGCCTTCGATCAAAACCAAATAGGATGGTATCATGGTAATTTTGGTGCAGATGGAAGCCTGTTGCAAATCCGGTATTTTCAAGCTTGGGTGCCAAAATTCAGGACATCAAAATCTGTGTTCAGATGCTTACTTTTTTACAGATTTGTAAACACTGAATGCCAGAAACTGTTGTGCATGATGATGAGTATCTCTGACAGAATCCAGACAATATTAAGGTATTTCTATGATTTTCATGTCTTAATGGGAATCTTTTCTCTATTCTTAGATTTTGAGGGCTTGTGTATTACCTTACCTTTCTGTGGCATCTGTTTCTTGAAAACTAGAATCAAGTGCCGGTTTTAAGATTTCTTCCTTCCTGTCCAAGTCAGACACTGAGTATCACATTCTCAGTCTTGCAGATTCAAAATTTCTTCAGTTTGCTAACTTCCTAAATCCAGCTTTTCACCTCGTTGAATAGTAGTTAAGAGTTTTTTCTGAGACTTGTCTTTTATTTGCCCTTTATTCTGACTGGGGTCACAAATGAGTATATAAATAATACTTTTTAAACAGTCTTCTGTTCCATTTTTAACATTACAGCTATTTTTCATCTCATCTAAAATTTTTATGAGCATCTGTTTTTCCTAATTTTGACTGTTTTCCTGTTTTATTCATACTGATGGTTCTAGTTATAGACAAATATTATCTTCCCAGTGCCCGGATCACCTTGTAATTTCTTTGATATCAGTACATTCTCTAGCTAGATGTGTTCTTTCTGTATGTTATTTACCAATACTTTCTCTGTTTGCTTGGGGTTTTTTAATGTTTGTATCTGTGTCTCTGACCAGTCCTCTACTTTTGAAACCCTTCGTTCCATTCATACCTGCCCTGGCATCCAAATTCCCTGTTCTATGCAAGCTAGTACAATGAACAGGACAAAGATAAGTGCTAGAAAACCAGAAGATACTGCATGTGATATTTTCTTCTATCACCATCCAGAACCGGAAAGCTCAGAAAATCTTGCTAAATTCTCCTTTGAAAAGTAAACTGAGACATAAAGTTTCAGACTGCAAGTATTCTCGCAACCCTAAAGTTGAAGTGTTCTCTTCCAAAATACGAATTACCTTCTTTGCCCACCCATACTCATCATGATCACAGCTATTCCCCAGTTAGAGGTGAAAAATTAATTTTCTGCTTTCAGTATAAAATCTCACTTTTTTGGCATGCTGCTTCTGTACTCAGCACCTGCCTACATACTTCACAGCTTTCTATTTCTTCTGTTACCTTCCCCTTATTTTTCAAGGCTATTTTTAATATCTAAGAAGATTATTTTCTACTTCCATCCCTTCTGATTTGGCATGTTTTTTCTCTCGTGATGCAGTAGCTTTTTACGTTACTTCCATGAACTTTCTCTAAGTCCCAAAATCTGGTGTAGTGTATCAATTTGCAAAAACTCCAACTGGACAGTAACATCACCTGTAATCACCACATCAGGCACATTCTGAAGAAAGAAACCTTTACTCTTCCATCACATACAAATAATATTGAATACATGTATCCCTTCATGTCTGGACAACTAGTTTGCTCTCTGTAGTTTTATTTTTTGTTTTCCTGATATAAATTCCTTTTATGCTTGCCTCCTTTAACCTCAGTGGAGTTTCTTTCCAAGTTCCTACTTGTTCCTTTCAAATTTTTCTTTGTTTATGATAAGCTTCAGATTTCCTTTATAGAGAGTTTTCCTATTTTTATGTATAAATGCCTGTCATTTATCTTAGCTGTATCTTTAGATTTCATTATTATGGTGTGATAATACTTAAATCTTCATTTAAGAGCTGCTATACAGAATCATCTTCTTACATCTTTATATGGGATTTAGCATGGAAAGTTTTAAGTAAACAACCTAAATCCACTCTCTGATAGGAAATGAATTACCCTTTCAGCTAACTCGTGGACTGCGGTAAAAAAAATATCAGGATTCTTAAGATATAACACTTCAGCTAGAAAAGAGACACAAAAAGAGCTGCTGCAATCATCTTTTTTTTTTTCTGTATCTCACCTCATCTTGATGAGATCTCTTTGACCTACTCGCCTTTCAAGTTTGCCAATATTCCCATTTCCCCCAAATACCCATTGGCACCAAAGGTGTGTTCCTTTCTCCGTAGTAACTGCTCCATTCCTCGGACGTAGCACTGAGAGAACTGTGAAACAGGAGGCATGAAGCCTTCGTTTAGTAACATACTGAGTGTTAGCTTGATAGCAGAGCAGAGGTAGCTCAGGTGCCACTATCATATAATATGTGATTTCTTTTCATCTCTTCTAAGTTCTGGCTGTTTCCTAAACTCATTGAACTAATTACAGAAGAGCAGCTAGCAGCCACACTGCTTTAACTTGCCAATAATGAAAAGTGAGCCGAAGCTGTCAGGAAATACCTTTGACATCCCAAATTCAAAGAACTGGAACTCTGTGCTCCCTCTGTAGATATGAGGGGAAATACAATCATTAGTAAACCTAATATATTTTGTAAGCAGAGTTGGCAATATGATTCCTTTTCAAGATTTCCTGGCATTTTCCTGTTACAACATTTTAGTTGTCTGCATTGGACATGATTTGTTCAGGCTGAAAGAACCCAAGCTGAGCATTTGCTTCTACTAAAATTATTTTTTATCTTTCAGGTTGTATCCATATTTTTAATGCTATTGTAACTTTAAAGCCGTTATAAAGAAAACCATATTCACATTAGGAAAGCATTGACTCAGACGGCAAAGGCAGTATATGGTAAATGAGGAATTCTAACGTGAAGCCACAGCAGCTTCATGCTATAGAAGACAGATGATGAGGTAAAGAAGGCAAAGACTGGGATGCGATCTTTGAAGCACGAATCATTAAGGAATTCAAAGGTGGATGGGCTATAGATTGTAGAAAGGGAAGACAGACATTAGTTAGATATTTCCAATTCTTATTTCTCAGAATACAATAGAGTATTATTAAGGTTCAAAGTACTGAAGAAAAATTGTCTTCCGAGACCAGCCTTCACAGAAGCCTAGGGAGATAAAATAAACAACAGATGTACTTTATTTTTTTCAAAACTGAGGAAGCAAAAGGGAACTGAAATGCGATATTCTTCATTTACAGGAAAGTAAACTAAAATCCTCCCTATTACTTCTGCAAAAATTCAGTGGGTTCTATAGGGACAGTAGCAGGGAGAACTCCAAACCTCTCCACTGGTATATATGTCCTCTGGGGTGAGCATTTTTCCACAGAAGATGAGTGTCTTACACAAGTCAAATGAGAAACAGGCCAAAAATAGTAAGAATTTGTGGGCTCTGTGAAAACGGGCTAATCTTGTTAGTACAACTTTTGAGAATAAAAATGTTTCCATGCAAAGGGTCTGTCAAATTGACTTTAATGTTTTTCTAAAGGATTAGAGAACAGAGGATTCTTGTTGGGAGATACTGCATAGGTCATTTTGTTTGTACATTTTGTGTTAGAAAATTCTTCAAGATTTTGAACCAGCGCTTCAGCTGATCTGCAGTACGAGAACCTGAAAATATCTAGCACAATGGAATCAATATCAAGCAATATTTTGTCTCTGAAAGAAATTCAGTCTGACTGAGAAGAGTAAGAGCAGTGTAAGGAACTGGAGACTGGCTAAAAAGCTGGATACAGAAATTTCCTGTAAAGCAGTACAAATTAGTTGGTGTCACCAGAGCAAGAAAACCATAGTGACAGAATAAAATGTTATCAAGGTTTCAGAATACTTTATTATCACCACCTTAGGTCACTAAGCTTCACCAGCTATATCCATCAAGTTTGATAGCAGTATGTATGCTCACAGCTGAAGCTAGAAGGTGCAGTGCTTTAATGTACTAACGATTTACATTAAGACACCTGGGTTCAAAGTCAGTTTATGACAAGAATAAAATGGGTTTGTTGGTCTCAGCCTGCTCTCTAGTGGACAACTGCACATAAACTCAGTCCTGAGAAGAATCCCAAGAATAAGATTTGTTGGCCCAGGCTTATGGTGAAATTCATATTCTCTGAACAACACTATTCAAAATAAAATTAAACTGGATATCTGTGCTTTCTGTGCTACTCTGAAACACTGTAAGATGAGACATTTCCATCAGCATCTCTTAAATACTATATTCAGTATTCTTGTTACCAGGATATGAAAGGATACAACAGAAGGGGAAGCAGTACAATGGAAGGCAGCAAAGGCAATTAGATGCTTCCACGCTAGGGAAAAATGACATACTGCCCTAACAGACATATATAATGTTTATGACTAGGTAAAATATTTGTCTTTATTTACCCTTTTTCATAATACAAGACATTGAGAAACAAAAAAATGTGACACACATAATAATGATAAAAGAGAATACTTTCTTGATACCTAATTAACCTGTGAAGTCATGTCTGAAAGACATCTTGGAGACAACAGCTACAGAGGTCTTAAAAAAAATTATGCTGTTATATGAATAATAAGAAGAGCAACAGTTATGTTAGTATTAAAATGTATGAGGGATATAAACTCTCATGATTCAAGATATAAAACAAACATAAATTGTCTAGAGCATGGGAAGGAACTACACCCACAGCAGTTTTATTTCAGTAGTATGTCCCATACAATGGTTACATTGACTTCAGCTATGAGTTTTAGATTTGTGTAGTCTGTGATACTTCCTATGCTTCCAAGGTAAATTCCTTAGTGACTCATTCACAGAAATCGGCTGCAAAAAATTGTCTGGAATGCTGACCTTGATTCAGGTTATTCTCCTGTACATTGCTTAACCTTTTATTAGTGAGGAGAACAATACTCACTGATATCCAAGCATTTACGATTACAATCATATGCCAACTACAGAGGCCAAGTAAAAATTTTGAGCTAAAGTATCTTTTCAAACCTTCTTTTTAAAAATAAAAAATAATGTTAGTTATCACTAGCTTATAATTGACCATAACACATATATATATATGTATGTATGTATAAAAACATATACACACACTATATTAACACAGTTTTTCAGAGTCTTGAGCTTTGTCCTAGTCTAAACTGACCATTTCATTATTTTTCATCATGTCATCTACCTCACTTACTTGCAGGAATTTTCGAACACTTCCGAGTTTTACAAGCCTACATTTGAAGTTCAAAATAAACTTAAAATTCAGTTGTTATCCAAATGAAGTTTACCTTAGGGAGTGGGTACTGCTTACCATGTTTATAATGCTATATTTCTACATTTTTCATAATTCAAAAAAAACACAGGTTTTTTTTTCAGTCTACTAATGTCAGAGCAGCCTCTCTGACATTATTCTGATTCCAAATCTAGAGAATCATAATTTTTAATAAGCAAATAGTTTTACTCTCAATTTTGCAAAGAAATGCAACTCCAGATATTCTTCAAAGTGCAATTTATCAAACATTAATTTCCATTGCTCTCTCTCCATACTAATTATACTGTTAGTTTATCAAAGCTCTTCCTTCTATGGTGCTTTCATAATTACCACTTCTGATTATTTTATTTCCAATCTTCTGAAAGCTGATGGTTTACTTAAAAGTTGAGCCAGTAAATGCTAGCGTGAAAAGTTATCATTCACAGAAAAACATTTTTTTAGACTTTGTAGAAAAACAGTGAATTGTAACTACTTTTAAAAAGTGAACTAAGTGAATCTGAAAGCCTCTAAAATCACAAGGCAAATAAAGTCACATCTTAATTTATCGGGGAAGGGAGCTGACTCATAATTTCTGCTTATGTGAAGATGACAGTATGCTTCCATGAGTAAATTCTTACTCCAAAATTATGTTTTTATGGAATAGCTTGACAAGTATGATTTCCTTGAGGATAAAAAAAAATAATTAGAAATGTTAAATAGGACCTAAATTTGTCAAGCATAATGCAGAGGAATGAAACAGCTAAGACTCATATAACTTCAAAAGAATTTGAATTATGCATTTAAATTCAGACTTATGGCATGAACTCAGATAATTACCAGGAAAATAGCAGCTTTTGCAGTCAATAACAGGCATTGGATTGAGTTTGTCAATTTTTCTGAGCTGACAAATGAAAGATGATGGCTGCTGAAATGAGCTGCAGATTATATGAGAACTATTATGGTCCATAAGAGCTAATGATTTTATTCTCAAAGCCTGAAGCTGTGAGAAATATTAATAAAGCTATTTATATTTAGCTAGTTGTAGTGCATCAGGTACCCAGTAAAGCAAGGTTGCTTGATGGAGGTAGTCTTCTGTTTCCACTTGACATCAAACACAGCTTTCTAAAAATGTTTTTCTGCTCTATTCTCCTGATAATTCAACAGCAGTAGGACCAAGAAAACCCTGTCAGAGGTACTGACTGCTTGCGCAGAATTTCTGTTGTATTCATGACCACCCGCTGGCAAATATTAATGAACAGAACAAAAATAAGCGAGATAGCTATAGCTCAAAATGGATAGTGCTGGAAAGGGGATATAGCAAGTGTACTGGTAAAGGAGAAATCCCACCCATAATAGTGGTGCCTTACTGCTAGAGGGCAAATAAGTAAAAAACAGTATTTATGCTATGCAAGATCTTAATCTTTAGTTGTGATCTTACAAAAGAGCTTTACTTTCTGCAGAGCGGAGATCTGTGCATCCTAAAGGAGGAACATACTGTAACCATGACTATATGTTTCAGGTATATAAACCACTGGATGACAGCTCAGGATCAGCCAAAGCTGATTAAAGCCTCAGGAATCTTATCTCCTCAACTTTTGTGGGAGCCCACTGTGACAAGCTTGTCTCTTTGATGCCAAATTTGGAATATGTCAGAATGGCTTAACCTTACCTGTTTATTTTCACATTTGACAATATTTTTATAAATTTAAGTGGTAGGCAGGATCCAAGCTTTCCATTTTTTTGCTGGTTTCCATCACTTGGGAAGTGCCATGGCATGGAAAAAAGTTCTAACTTTTGGATTTCAGCTGAAAGCTGAAATCATTTCAGCTTCACCTCAGCTTTACCTCTTCTTCGAAGGGTTTCTGAACTGAGTTGCAGAGAAACATTAGTAAAGAACGTTAGATGCCTGAAAAAGTACCATAGAAAGGAAGTGAGAAGAATCCCAGCCTGTTGTTATTTTCACACCTCATTATTTTGAATAGTCATTGATTTTGAATGCCATAAGTGAACTGTCTTAGCCATGATACAGATTTCCCAGACCAGATGGTCAGTTCCTCTGTACCCAAAGGTATAGTATACTTCGGAGAAGCAGGCCACCACCCTAAGCAGTGGACCTTCCTACGAGCCTGACTGGTGGATATGTTACCCAAGGCATACAAGGTCCCTTGCCTGAGGCTGATGAGAGGAGAGCCCTACAACTTCCTTCTGCACAATCTTGTAATCATTCACTGCACTCATCACAACTGATTTCAGCACAGAGGCCTCGGTACTGAGCCATTCCTTTTGGTTCTGCTGACCCTACATGTGCAAGATTCATGAAACAGCTATGTCACTGAACAGATACAGTGAAGAGTTGTCCCTGTTGCTCTAGCAGGGAAGCTTGAGGCACATGCTACTCTCTGTAGTTTTACCGTGTAAAGCATCACTCCAATTACCATCGTCATTCCAGATACAATGTCAGAAAAGTCCAGTCACTCCCCACTGCTATGGTCCCAAAATGTCCGTGAGAATGCCACAAAGATACAAGTAGGGACACTTGTTCGTCAAAACCAATGGTGGTACAAAGGAGAGAAGCACAGGGCAGCTGCATGAATTAACTATCCATGGGAGCAGGGGAAAAAGCAAGGTCACATTAAGAACACAGAAAGTCCTAGAACAGCACAAGCACATATCCGCCCATATCTCCCCACATCTTCATTTCTTTGTTCTCTACAGACCCAGCTCTGAGGAATGGAATCACGCCAGGAATCTCCTTCGACAACATCTAGACTAGATCATGGTCAAGGAACAGCTCCGGGCTTACACCCAGGAACTTCTTCCCTACAGTTTTGTTTTAATGACAAAAAAAGTAACAAAGTTAAGAAAGAGGAAGATTGTTAAAAGGAAGTGAAGGGCAGCTCAGAGTCCCAACTCTGTCTAGGCACCAAGGAACCTATTTAAGGATACTGTAGTAGAAATACCTAATTTCTGTTAAGAAAGACTTCAGAAAGGTGAAAGGAAGTGGGCGTAACTAACCAGCAGGGTAAGTGAGGTTGTTAGAAGCAAAAATACATCTTTGAAAATGCTGAAGTCATGTTCAAATGACACAGGAAGAAAGAGTTACAAACTCTGGCAGGTTAAATGTGAAAACATAATAAGGCAGACCAAAAAGCATCTGAAGAATAACTAACAAAGGAATCAAAATTAATAATCTTTTTCTCTACCAAACGCATCAGGAGCAAGACGTTTGCCAGAATCTGCAAGGCCAGTTCATTTTCAGGACATAAAAGTGTACTCGGAGAAGACAAGGTCGTTGCAAACAAGCTAAGTGAACCCTTTGCATTGGTGTTCACTGAGGAAGGAACTGGGAAGATTCCAAAATCAGAACCTTTCTTGGCGGGGGACTCATCTGAAGATCAGTCTGAAATTGAAATTACTGTAGAAGAGATTATGGAATAAATAGATAAAGTGAAAATCACCAGGACTGTATAGTATTCACTCCAAATTTCTAAAGGAACTCAAGGACGAAAGAGCTGAATTACTCACAGCAGGGTATAACCTATTGCTTAAAATTGCTTTGCTTCTGGAAGGCAGCAGATGTGACATCAATTCTTTAAAAAGGTTCCAGAGAAAATCCGGGGAATGGTAGGAATGTAAGTCTTATGTGTACTGGGCAAATTACTAGAAACTATGACAAATAACAGAAGTAGGGGACACCTGGATAGATCTGATCTATTTGGGAAAAGTTAGAATTCTGTTGGGGAAAATACACGAGGAAATGACAATACAGGGTCTCAGGAGTTGTCTGGGCTGGGCTTGACTTGAACTGATTTTAATTTTATTTTTTTCAGTGTATGACAATCATCTAGTGGTTAAGTGGGTATTGCCTAACTGGGTTGAGCTTGGTCTGTGGATACTCTATACGAGAAAAGCCTAACTGTCTCATTGTAAAGTTCCTTTTTACATGGAAAGGGGCTGTGACAGGCTGTGGGGCAAATTTCAGACTCTATCAAGGAGAAGGATGCAGACTGTAGTAAGAAAACCCAAGCAGACCCCAGAACAGAGCGGAAGGAAACTCCTACTGTGAACATCAAACTCCTTCCAGCACAGGACTCAGGAGGCCAATGACTCGTAATTGTGACCCCCCACAGGGGCCAGTGGGACATGCAGAAGGTGAGCACAGCACCTGAGAAACTGAGTAGAAACAAAGAAGTTTATATAGACCAATTTTAACTATTGTTAATGTATTATTTCTGTATTAATGGGGTAATTTGTACCATTAGATTATTAAAACATTAACGGGACTAACACTACATTCTTACATCCTCTTTTAAGGCATGACCCCTTTAGCCTGTAACGGGATTGAATGTAACATGAATCCAGCCTCAGGCTAGGGCTAGTCCTAAGGGCTAGGGCCAAGGTTTGAAAAACCAGAAAGCTTACAGGGGGTGATGAGACTGATGGTAGAAAAGGGACTGCAAGGAAAGGTAGGGCAGGTGTTCAGGAGATTCCCAGGGAGAACATCATACAAGGGGCCTTAAGCATGCTACGAGGCTTCAGCCTAAGCCTACTGTTAGCCTTCAACAAAGTTCAGAAAAGGCAGTTGAAAAGAGTGTGCTTCTTGATTCAACATGCACAAAAATGTCTACAAAAGCATAAAAGACCTCTCACAGGTAAGTTCCAAGACTTCTGCCATATAGCTCTTTTTAGAATCAGAGAATCATAAAACCATTTAGGCTAGAAAAGACCTTTAAGATCATAGGGTCCAACCATAAACCTAACAGTGTCAAGTCCACCATTTGAACCTGAGCTCTGGCTAGGCTATGATTAAGATTTGTTTCAATACAATCCTGACAGGGATGGTGGGACTGAGAGTAAGAACGTGAACTCCATGGGAGTAGAGGTCAGGCCTTAAGAGGTTCCTTAGGGACAACATTAGGTTAGGAGATCCTGAACCTATCTAAAGAACAAGGGCTTAAAAAGGGAAGCTTCCTGCATGGATAAATAGTTGGTTAAAAGATGAAAAAGAGAGCATCAGAGTAAATGGTCGGTTTTCATAATGGAGGAGGTCACAAGTGGTCTGCCTGAGATATGTTCTTCAGCATATCCATAGATTACTTCGAAAAGGGAGCCGATAATGAGATGACAGTATGTGCCAGTGATAGCATTAAAGTAATGGTTAGTGGGACAAAGGTTTGTGGTGAAGAACTGCTGCAGTCCCAGAGATCAGTGACCTCCCTAAAGATACAATACAATGTCTCATCTTTGAAGGGGGTGAAAGAGAACGTGCCAGGAAGGATACCCACTGGTCCAAGATTATGTAGACAGAGATGTCAGCTCTGTCACTTCACTATTTGGCCCCACAGTTACAACTACATCTAGTGTAGTTCAGGAGGCTTTGGGCTTGCGTGGTCCAAGAGACCAATTGTCATGATGGACAATCACCAGGGACGAGAAACTCTCAAAACGCAGTGGCAGGACAGGTCAGCCAGTGTGGTAAAAGCATTAAGTCACATGAATGACTGGAGAACCAGTCCTCTAAGCTAGAATCTGAGGCTGACTACCAACTTGTGAAGTTGGCTATAATGGTCAAGTTTATGTGACCATGCTTTACATGTAGAACACATCTATGTTCTCTCTGCATGGACAGTCACAAACTCGGGCTCCGTTCTTCTGATTTCACACAGCCAAAGAGATGCTTACATTCTTCTGTATTTTTTGTCCTTATTTAAAATTGATATCAATTAATAAAGCACAAAAAAATGAAGTATAAGGAAAAAAAGTGTTGCTAACAAAAGCCTGCATCTCCCTTAACATGCCCACAAAATTTTCAGTGAAGTCAAAAGAACAGCATATGGCAGAAGTCTCAAATCAGACTTCTTTTCACCGTGAATCCCTACGGAATTCATAGGGGTTTCAGTGGCAAGGAATTTTAAAGGAATTCCATTTCCAAATATATAACAGTCTAATAGGTTGGAACAGTAATTCTTCTTCCATCAAATTTAATGGGTACTTTTTAGATTTAATGTGTTTGTGACATTTTTGCAGACTCGTATTTCCTTTGTTGTCTTCACATTGTTACAGAGTCGCACCCCAGGGTACTTTATGAAACTGTAACTGATATAAAAACTTGATTGGCAGATTTTTGTGTGTAAAATATATGTTTCATGACATTTTAAAGTATTTCCTGATGGAATCTACTTTGTTCTGTATTAGGCTGTAGTTCCTTTTCTGTTATGTGAAAATATATTTTTGCATTGGGTGCAGTACCAAATACATTGCTTTAAGGTACTGTCAGTAAAATATTAAATATAGCTTATGGCACTGTGACAGGTATTCAAAAATACAAGAGGAACATTTCTGTTTTGGTAAACTGCCCAAACTTTCCATGCAAATAGAATCTTCAGTATTTTGGTGTGAAGACTACCAAAATGGAAACAATGCATAATAAACTAGCTTAATTTCTTTGAGGAAATGAAAATAAAAGTGGACAAGAGTAAAGAAGTATACATTATTCATTTGGATTCCAAGGAAGCTTTTAATCCAGTACCAGATACATTATTAATGAATTGGGTAAGAAGGTAAGGAAGTAATACTCAACTGGATAACAAACTGGCTTGCTCACAAGGTCAAGGAATGACCATAAATACAAAAGGAAGATGACAAAGCACCACAGAGCTTAGCATTAGATTCTCATCTTCATCACACTAACAAACTGGACAGAGCTTCAGGGTGTGCAATTTGGTGTGTCAGGAATACAGCTGGTCATGAACATGAATATAGTTCAAACTGAATGGAAGAAAAGTGGATATGTATATGCCATAGAAGTGAAAATTTAAAATTTATAAAAGTAAGCATAAGGAAGTTTAAAAACTAACAAAGATTATGCCCTATGTTATGGGCTGTACTGAACATGTCAAAGACCTGGCAGTGTTCAATACAAAGTTTAAAACATAAGGTAACTAAATAAGTTATTATATTACATTATGTTAAAACGATTTGGTAAGAATGTAAAATACCACAAAAATATGATTAGCCATTCAATACCTGACAGTAGCTAGAAAGGACAAAAATTATATGCAGAACATGAAGAATACTAAATCCAGACTCATAGTACAAAGGAATGTGAAAAGAATTGAAAACTAGAATATTAGTTTGAATATGTCCCGGGAAGACGCAGATTAACAGTTCTTCCCACCAGTTTACTTGTTTGGCTGTTTTTGTGCACTGAACTGTAGGCATATTAATGACTGACAAAATATCAAAATGAATTTTTCTCTTTCTCCAAGAATCTTCCAGTTATTCTCAGAAAATCAGAAGGTAATATACAGGTGAAGGACAGCACTTGTTGGAAGACTGCTGTGATACTTCAGCGGGAAAAAAAAGGTCTTTCATAAATGCTTATATTAAGCACCAAGTGATGTTCTTCATTGCTATACTCTCTAACTAGTGCAGTATATGCTAAATTCATCACTGCTCTATATATCCTTGCACTTTCGAGTGTTGCAGTGTGAATTCCCCCTTAAGGTGCATACTCAAGAGCCGTGAGTGCAACCAGTGCTCTTGCTACCAAATCCTTGATTTACCTAAGTCACATGGAGGTTTAGTCTTCCACCTGCCTTTTCAGTTTCCAAATGCAGCCTTTAGGAGAACCAGTTAGACAAGATTAAGACAAGTGCAAGCTACACTTCAGCGCATCTGACCATACTCATTAGCATCGAGATGGTTTATTCTTTTGACAAAAGCAGCTCACACATAAATGTTTGGCTGAAGCTTAAGCAAAGAAATAAGTGATGCTACATGAAGAGCTCACAGAGGCACTAAGTCTACCTTGTGAAAGATATAACTAAAGTCTACACTAAGTCTACTCTGACTGAAAATTCACAACGGTAAGTGGCCAACTTGGTCCATAATTAGGGACTGTTTGTGGATTGTTACATCTTTGCATCTGGGACTAATGCTTGCCCTCAGGCAGTTGTCTTTGTTGAACTGTGCTAGATGATGATTTTGCTTTGTTATTCATCCTACAGCAAAGCAGCGTGAAACCTGCAGCTGTCCAGACACTCTAACCTGTTGCTCATCTTCTGAGACTCTGAGTCAATTCTGTACACATAAAACTCATTCTCCACTCTCCATATTGCTTTTTCATAGATTTGAAATGTCAAGATCTGAGACGTCAGTATTCTGCAGCCTCAAGCCAAGCTAACTGAAAGCTAGAGGACGAACAACATGAGGTTATGGCTTGACAGAGTTGTCTCTTTGTCAGCTTCTATCAGGATTACTATATTATGACTGGTTAACTTGTATGACAGACAAAATTCTGGAGGGACTGAGGGTAGGGGGAAGAAAAAAATATAAACAATTATTTCAGAAAGAAAAGACTATCATACAGGGTTACTACCTTCTGTTTGGTGTGCCAGACCAGCTAAACCATAAAACAGACCCCTCCTCAACAAAGCAAAACCAAAAGATGCCTGTATGTTCCCTAGTTTTCTTAGGGCAGAGGTTAAATGAGGATAGTCATCACACCTCGTTATTGGAAGGAATAGTAAGTAAGACAGTAAGTGCAGCCTAAGAAAATTAATAGAATAGAACAGAATAGAACAGAATAGGGCAGAACAGAACAGGACAGAGCAGAGCAGAACAGAACAGAATGGAATAGGATGGAATAGAACGGAACGGAACGGAACGGAACAGAACAGAACAGAACAGAATAGAATAGAATAGAACAGAACAGAACAGAACAGAACAGCACAGAACAGAACAGAATAGAATAGAATAGAATAGAATAGAATAGAACAGAACAGAACAGAACAGAATAGAATAGAATAGAATAGGTCTTTTTTCAGTGAGTTCTAACCTTCACTACCTAGAGCAATACAGCTGCCTTCCTACTGATGTCAGATGCCTATGCAGAAAATAGGACTGAAAGCAGTGATTGTGGGGGATCCTTTCTGAGAGGTTTTTGTGCTGGGGATCATGGTACTGAGAAGAAAATAAACCTCCTTGCCCCATGTGAATCCTTCACACAGCAAGGGGGTGAACTAATTTCTCCCATGCTGGCCTGTTCTGTGTTGGTCTTTGTAGATTCTCTACATTATTAAATTTTTCTAAGTCAATACGGAGTGTGTTTATGGTTTACTTTTATGATTCTCTTGAATTAGTCTATGACTGTCCTCTCTTAATTCTTAACATATCTCAGATATTTCCATCATTTTTCTGGGTGATGGTAATATAAAGGCGCTGTCAAACTCTCTGATGAATCTCGGATTTATACTTCATATCTAATATTCTCATATAAAATTTTTCCTCCGAGACATTCAGATATCCACCTCTGGAAGATTTCCAGATTTTGTTTCCACACATTAAGATGCAAATTATCCCTAGTTTCCCTCCTTAAAGGAATCTCCTAATGGTTCTTCTCATAATATTGTCAGTTTCTAACTTTTGAATGCTCAGTTTTGCAATACTAATGGCCGTTTTTGGTAGAACATGCAAAACAATCATCTGCTGTTAGCACAACTGGCATCAGTGGTATTATTCTTACTCTTTGTGAGTACAATGATGAATACAAATAGGCCAAATACATTTGTGAATAGTTTCTTGGGATCCTGTTCTGGACAATATTCCATTTAATTATATCTTTCACAAAGCTTTTAAGACATCCAGAATATTTTTATAAGTCTTTCTAATAGGTCGGAATAAATATAATAATGTTTTAAATAGGCATATAGTGAATGAAGCTATGAAAATGAAATGAGGGTAGAAGCAGAAATGGAAGCAATCTTACTACTGTACTATAAAAAAAAGACTTCCTGTGAGTTCCTTGCTTTATGTTCTATATGGAGAAGAATTAATATATCAAATGTAGTTACAGGTAGCTAATTTATAACTAAATGGTCATCAGCTATGGTCTATGTGGTGGTCTTGAAAATTTTATTTTATGTTCTCTACTTTTATGAACAATCTGTTTCATCCCCTCAAATCATAATTGACAAAAATTATGTTTCATCCGTGATGTTTGCAATAAAAATAATATGGTTTCAGGCATCAACTGACAACATTATTTTTTGAGCACAGGGGAATCATTAATCTTGAGAGACAATCAACTGCTAAATCAATTATAAAAATATAGGTGCTTTCAGTTAGTTTTAATTGTTCATTATCACAAGAAATTCAAACACTTGGTGTAGCTGCCTAAGGCACCAGCTAAGCAAATCTGTGATGAAGTTCCAACAGTCTGCAAGAAAGTAAAGCTAAAATATTTGAGTAAATCTTATCCAGGAACAAATTAATAGAGCACAGGTTGCCATACCCATTATAGCTACACCCAACCTCTATTAGCCTCCTCCATTTCTTAATTCCACTGAAATTTGAAGCACTGAAATGTAGTGGTAGGTCTTATTCATAGCATTTACAGTAACGGTTTTCCATAAAATTGTGTCGCTTTATTCTTGTGGTCCACCTCCTTCTACTAGGAAGAAACAAAACCAAAACCAAAACCAAAAAACAAGCCAGAATTCAAAGGAAGGAAGAAATAGCTGATGCGGGTGGGGCATTACCAAATCTCCGTGAAGTCCATGGGCCATACCTCAGCCTGCTGTACAAGAAATTCTAGTTGCCAGCATTAGTGAAGGAATTATTCCAAGTATTACTGCAAATCACATATTCCCTTTAGATTATTACTGGCAGAATTTTAAAATATTTACCTTATTTATCAGCTCCCGTATCTTCTCTTCTAAATGTAAACTGTAATCAATAAATCATCAATACCTCACTTCTTTATTCTGTGGGATCTAAATTATATAGCTTTCCATTGTTTTTACATATATGTGTGTGTGTGTAAATATATATGTAATGCCCATCCTTTCCGAACCCATCAGAAACAAACATTGCTAATCAATAAAGGTGCACCTATTATTTGGGAGCTGTGACTACTTCTATATAATGAGTAATTAATTTAAATAGCAAAGGATAAAATGGCAAAAGTTTTTTATGCAGTCCAGCTTTGAAATGTTACAGCTTTGAAGATGAATGAAACTAGGTCCAATGTTTAGGCAATGATTTTATTTTGTTGTGAACTGTGCTAATTTGTTATGAGAATAGAGAATGCTCAAATTTCAAACTCTGTGTTACTGTAGACAGAGAATAGAACAGAACAGAACAGAATAGAACAGAATAGGTGTATGTTAAAACTCTCCTAATTTTGGCAGTGGTTTTAAAAGGATAGAATTGTGGGATGCATTACTACCAAAAATTATCTTCCCCTTCCTGATTTTGTAAGCTTTTAAGTGATTAATAAGGAATGGCAAAACTTAATAAAAACAGTCTTTGTTTTTCAGTATTGTTTTTCAGTGAAATGCTTCCTTCAGGGAAAGTGAGATGGTTAATGAAGCAACAGCAAATGCTGAAGGTACAGCTTGGCATACTTTCCATAGTGGAAGCCATGTGGAGCTTGTAGCAGGCCTTAGGCTGGCTTTTTGAGTATAGCTATACTTAACCCGCAGACTTGAACGGAAGTTCAGTTTACTTAGGAATTTAACTAACTTTATTTCAAACCACAGGGAAAAAAAAAATAATCTTTAAACCTTCTTACTACTACTCCCAAATTTATTTTAAAAGTGTCTTTTGATAAGAAAAACTAACCCATTAATCTGAATGACAATTATTACCGCACTTAAAACTAAACCACTTAAAGTCTGGGAGTTCTTATGCAAAAGTTTAAAACTATTATACTTCAAATTAAATTTGAAGGTATTGAATATTGAGTTGCCTTTTTTTTTCCTCCCATCGTTTTTAATTACTCGTACATTTGCATGAAAATAGGATCTTTATTTCTTGAAAGCTCATCTGCTCCTGCTGCTTATTCTTCATTGAAGATGTCACATGCAAAGGGTTAGATCTTCAGGTGAGGTAGAAGCAAGAGCAGATGTGCTTAGAAGAAAGAAAGTTTTTTATGCAAATACTATTTTAAATAAAACAAAAGAGGGTAAAAAGTGAAAATACATGCTTTGAAAGCAAAATTCCAGAATCTGTTCCAGGAGATACAGATGTCCCTCCAAACAAAAGTAATTTTGAACTTTAAAACTGAATATATAACATGGAAATAAAATATAAAACCCTGAAGATTAATTAGATCACTGTTTACTCAAAAAAGCCCCCTAATTTGATACTCATACCCTTACTGTACGATAAGGAAACACAGGACCCTGGCAGCAGTCAGGTTCATGTAAGCCCTCAGAATAAGACTTCTCCTGTAAAAAAGTTTCTTTTTTTTTGATGGTCCTTTCTTCATTTTTGATGGTCCTTTCTGAAAGAAATGGCTGATTTCTGTCTGAAGAGAGGCGTTTGTATCATAAAAATCAACCAGTCACATGCTTATGCCTTAGTGTGAAGAAACCATGAGCAGTCAATACTGCATGAACATAAACAATGAACTACCTATGGGTTGCTCCGTGTGCAAATCCAGTTGAAAGACAGTGGTGCAACTCAACAACTTTTGAGGGAGTTTGCACCACCACGGGTCTGTGCTTTCAAAGAGAACTGAAGTTATTTAACATCATATTTAATAGACAACCCCTGCTTCCATTTCTTGACAATGTAGCTTGATTCCAGCTACCAACAAAAAATTGAGTACATGAAAATAGTAATGAGAGCCTGGGCTGTATTAGAAGTATGAGAAAAGCCACCAAAGACTCACGCACTAAAATAAAACTGTTCTGCTTTAAAAGACCTATTGTGCTTTACCAAATCTTACTGAAGATTAACTGTTCTTCAGATAGCTCTGCCCAGTTAAGTAACAAATGTGGCAATTATGTCTGACAATCATTGCAACTGCCTGCAGCCTATCTGAGAAGCACCCTGAAGTTCATCACACTGCAAGCACCAGACTGGTGATGACAGTAAATGAGTTGTTATTCATCGGGTATTCCAAAACTGTACAAACCCATTTCTTTGTAAAATGTTTGCTGGGTAAATCACATTTTGGAACTACAAAATGGCACCAATGATCTCCATGGTCAGATCCCCAGTCCATGTAGGGTAAACTAGAGGCAGTGCTGCCTCTCTGCTGAAAGGGGGGAAGGGGAAGGGGAAGGGGAAGGGGGGCCGCTCTATCAAAGCATCAGAAGTGCTATTTGACCTCATTTCTTCTGGTACAGAAAATGCCACAGAAGCAGAGGCAAAGCCCAGAGAGTATTTTACCTGCAGCCAGGAAAAACTGACAGTGCACTCAGATACTCAGATTCAAATCTGCAATACAAATGAATTGCTACTAATAAAAACAAAGCACAGAGCCCCTTTTACATTGTTTTATCCTGTTTAAAAGACAAACATTTGCATGCTGCAAGCCTCAAATGGATAAAAGCTACCATGAGAACTTATAAGCCATCTGCTAGCTTCCTAATGAAGCCAGTAACTATTATTGTTTACAGTTGAACACCGGGGGTCATGTGTATTTGCTGTAATGAAAGAATCAATGCATCACTGCAGATGCTAAAAGAGAACTTTTTTTTTTTCCAGACGGCTAATTATAAATACAATAAAATAGCAAATTAAAAAAAAATATCTGTTCATCTCCATAGAGAAATAGTGCTTGGCACACCAAATACAAAATGCAGCACTGTTCTCTTTTCTACTAGTCTCCACTTGACAGACTCAGCTTACAGAAACGGAATCACAAAAAGTTACTCTTCAATACTTAACAAACAGCTGATCACCAAGGAATGCTTAGCTCCTAATTCTCTAATCTTTACAAATCTCCTACATTATTTAATTGTGTTGTTTATCTGAATGTGATGATGAAGTACGCATTAACAGATATCTCTCCATTGCTCTTTCACTCTGTTTCTCTTGCTAGAAGAAGACACCAAGATGTATGAAAACTTGCTTCAGTTGAGCTACTAAAAATGTCCCGAAGTTTCTTAGATCTTTTTAAATGTTGAAAAGAAACAGCAGTGATACAATTAATATTTAGCTTACTATTTCATCAAACAAAAATACACTTACAAAATACACAAAACTTACACAATAATGTTAATTCCCAACATTTAGTAAAAACAAAGAATGATAAATAATTGGGCCTTTGTACGTGATGGAATTCTTAAATTCAGTGAAAACAACTTATTAATTTTGACATCTTGTTAATGGCCTCTATTGGCTGTAAAAAAAGTATCTTAATTTCAGGAAATTTCCTAAAGCCTGTGAGTCAAGAAAACTTACTTGCTTTGCTCAGTCGAAACACTGCAAATGATTCCTCATTGTCCTCTGATATCAGCGCCATGGGCGCAGCCTTTTCGCAGCTCATTTCACTCATTCCACCTGCAGCATAAGCAGAGGTAATTATCTATCATATGGCTAAAATGCAGTATAACATTGTAGCTAGATGGGTTGCAGTAGACAGGAAAGCTATATTATTGTAGGCAACAAAACAGTAAACCCATAGGAAGGAATGGGAACAATGTTCCTCTTTTACAATAATAAATACTTGTAGCAGGTTGCACTCAAGGCAGAAATAAAGCAGGCTGTCAGCAGGAGAACACTGCTTTTTTAAAAAATAATTTTGTCTTTGTATCGTGGCGATGGCCAGGGAGAGATAGCACCAGGTAGGTCAGGGTGGGCAGAGTTCATTAGTGAGGCCAGCGAGCCCAGAGAAGCATCCCTGGGAGAGACCTGTTAAGTCTAACACTTGGCTCGCCTGCCACACCTGCCGCACACGTCCCTGAGGTATGCGCATACCACTAGCGAGTGGCCTGAGAGGCTGGGTAAAGAGAAGATGGAGGGACCTGCTCAGCATCCAAAGCTTTGCTTTGCTTGGGCAGACCTGGCTGGACCCCTCCAGAAGAAATCAGTGAAAGAGCAGAGTGACTGGAGTACAGAAGAGGATGAGGAGAATAGTTGTCCTGGTTTTGCCTGGGATAGAGTTAATTTTTTCCCTAGTAGCTGGTACAGTGCTGTGCTTTGGATTTAGGATGAGAATAATGTTGATGTTTTAGTTGCTGCTGGGCAGTGCTTACACAGAGTCAAGGACTTTTCAGCTTCCCACCCCACCAGCGAGAGGGCTGTGGGGGCACAAGAAGCTGGGAGGAGACACAGCCAGGACAGCTGGCCCCAGCTGGCCAAAGGGCTACCCCATACCATATGGCATCATGCTCAGTACATAACCTAGGGGGAAAGCTGGCTGGGGGCCACTGCTCAGGAACTGGCCGGGTATTGGTCAGTGGGTGGTGAGCGACTGCGTTGTGCATCACCTCTTTTGTGTATTCCAATTCTATCGTTGTCCTTGTCATCCTCGTTGTTATTATTTTCCCTTCCTTTTCTGTTGCATTGAACTGTTTTTATCTCAACTCATGAATTTTACTTCCCCGCCTCGCCTCCGATTCTCTCCCTGATCTCACCTGGCGAGGAGTTGAGCAAATGGCTTGTGTGGTGTTCAGCTGCCTGCCAGGTTAAACCACAACAATAATTTAGTTAGTACTCGGACAATGTTGTCATCTTTCTGGACTTAGGTGAATAACTTCCTTTATATGTC
This sequence comes from Falco peregrinus, assembly GCF_023634155.1. Classification (NCBI taxonomy): domain Eukaryota; kingdom Metazoa; phylum Chordata; class Aves; order Falconiformes; family Falconidae; genus Falco; species Falco peregrinus. The sequence goes on from NC_073722.1 coordinate 4,009,234, forward strand.
TTAATTCTCTGTTGCATAAAATGTCTGAGATAATACTTTCTTTCCTAAACCATAGGCAAAGGTGTATGAATATACCTGTTTCCCCAAATTACAGGGGAGTTGCAAGAATTAATTAGTTAATGTTTGCAAAGTGCTTTGAAGGCAGAAGCTAATCTATAAATGCTAATTATTAAATCAAAGGTTTATCTGACTTCATTACTAAACCACTAATAAAATAAGTTACATAGCTGTTGCAGGTTGGAAAAGGCATTTTTACTGTCTAAAAGATATAAAGGTTTTAATTAGCAAATGTTTTGAAAGCGCTTTGCTGAGGAAAAAAATGCGAACTGTTAATAAAGGTTTTCCCTAATGGCAATGGCAACAAAATATGAACTTCTGGATGCTACTGTAACTTCTGCATATATTACCTAGTTTTGTCCCATGACGACTATATTTTTATCTGAAGCACTATTTTTGTATTATTGATGAAAAAAATTGTGGTTATGTTTGTCAAATAAGTGTTCAGATGCAGAAAGAGATTAAAGGTATCATTCTTAGCAAGAAACAGCAAAACCTAAATTATTCTCAGATTATACATATATACACATACCATTATTTTTGCTACTTAACCTAAAGTTGTATTTTGCTAAGCTTCCAAGCTTCTCCTAATTTACAACATTCAGCCCTTCCAAACGCTCTACTGTACCTGTGCATATGTGACTTGTTATCTACATGTTATCTTAAAATCTAAGCATGCAGAAGATTTTCATCTTTTACGCATAGGCAGTTAGAAAGACTGAATTCTTAAAGTGCCTCAAGCCTTCTGAAACACCGTGGATCTTTAAGCTCACATAGTTTCATCCTGCCAGGAGAAACCCTTTGTTCACCTCTTTGTGACACTTGTTTCCCCTCTGGATTTAATAATATAAACCTGGGTATAATAATATGAACATGTTGATTTATTAATATAATAGTGTATTAACATAACTGGTTCTGATTCATCCCCTTCCTACATACATTTTACACAGAGACTCACTTTCAGAGCCTTCCAGAGTCATATTATTATTATTTCAAAATTATCAGATGGTTATCAGTATTTCTCAAGTGCCTAAGCTAGTGGTTTGAAAGTAGACCTGGATATGCTTAACGCCAGCTGTAATGTCTGCCTACGGCTGTAGAAAACATGAAACCTTGAGCAATAAGAAAAGTTCTATTGATCTGCTTTGCTGAAAGGGGAGAGACATGCCAGCATCCTCTCTACTTAAAACTGTGCTGGTGTCAGGAGGATGAGGATGGCATCAGCCAGGTCCACTCAGCGAAGCAATGCAGCCTGGCTGCTGAGGCGGAAGCTGCCCTTTTCCACAGTCCAGGACACAAAAGACCTCATACTGTCCCTAGTGTTCCCAGCAGGAAGGAGGGGTCCAGGTGTTGCTCCTACAGAAACCAAAGGGGTCTGCTGCTTTCCAATGTCACAATCCAGTGGCTCCAAAAGGTCCCTCTCAAACACCCCTGGGGCAGACGGCAGTATGTGTTCATCAATTTGAGCCACAAATAGCAGAAGACGATATGCTACAGCAAGGGGTTATGTCCATTCCGGTGCTGTTACTATAGCTCTTTCAAGCAGGTGGGGAAGAGTTAGAGCAGCAGCAGAAGTGACAAACTTTTATCAGTGCATCAATTACCAAGCTGTCCCCAAAGGACAGATGACTGAGATTTTTTGGAAAGGGGGCAGGGTTCAGGGCTGGGGACAGAAAGGGCCATCTAGGAATAGACAGGAAATTAGAAGTGTTCAAGAGACCTGTTAATATGTCAAAGGGGACCTTAGCAGAAGAAACTCAAGATTACTGGATTTCTCTAAGCCCAGGGGGGGTTGAGTGTATTTTCCTGGGTTGCAAAATTACCTTATAAACCCGTAATTACTATATCTTTACAAAACAATTCCAGACTAACTAATAAATAGATAGTCCAAATTATTTTGCAGCTAGTATAAAATTACACATTGTGAAATAAGGTACCAATGACATAAACCAAGAGCAGTAGTGCTGAAGCAAGGTCTTGAATAATATTTTTGTTGTTGTTATAACTATTAGCCATCACTTTTTTAAAATTATAGGAAATTGTGTAGCCTTTCTGGATAAAATGTATAGATTTTAAGAGTAATGGATGGCATTAAGATTATACTAAAAATTATGAAAAAAGAAAAATTACCCCTTTTTATTTTTAATGCTACATTAATTAAATCCAAATGGACTCTGGTAAAATAAAGGTATACACAAACCTTTGTTTGGAGAACCTTAAAATGTGTATCAACTTCCACAGAAAAATGTTGATGGCATCAGAACTCAAACAGACAGGTCTACCTTCAATCCTGTATTTTGACTTTGTGTACTTTAGCTTTTCACAATCTGGTATCACCAAAGGTATTGGTCCATTCACAGGTGGCAAAAACAGAATTAGAAATAATGCAGAAAAAAAGCAGACATGCTCAAGTAATATTTCTGTCTTGTAGTTGGGGAAAAGGCACATTAAGTATTAATAAATTATGCTGATAGAACTTCCTGCTCTGAGAGTAAATTGTGAAAAAACAGGTGTGATGGAACTGGGTCAGGCATTAGAGCTTGGCAATATGATGGCCAAAAGTGGGTTTCAATAGGAAAAATATCAAGTCAGGTATCCAGGAAACAAGTACACAGCTTGTCTTTTGAGGACAGTGGTCTTAGTTATGGGAATCTCTGTCACAGAAGAAGAGCTTAGGTCACAGTAGCACTGCTTGGACACAAGTCCCAGTGAGGGGCTGTGGCAGACAGCGTTAATCCAATCTGTGGCCAAAAAGTGTGGAAACTATAGCAGAAGTGTATAGTTGCCACATATCCCTATATTTGGCATTAGTGTGACTGTTGCTGGGGAATTGGTTCTGTTTCTGGTATTTCAAACTGAAGAAAGATCTCCTTTAATTGGAGTGGATACAGAGAAGACAAATTAAAATGATTAAAGGAAAGTGAGCTTTATAGTGGAAAACTTACCAATGAGGAGATTAAGACGTGATTTGATCAAATTATGTACATTTGCAAAATAGAAATAGTAATTTCCACTTGTGCAAGATGAGATTTAAACACATCTAATTAAATACAAGAGTGAAGAATTCTGACATGGAAATGTTTACTTCTTTCCTGTGTCTATGCTTAATTGGGGGATGTATAGAGCACTAAAATTAAAAATCCAGTATTTGAAAAGGATGCAAAAATCACCTGCTTGACTTGCTTCAAATCAAAATAAAACAGTTACTAACATTCAGCTCTTTGTGTTTCCTGAAATCGTTTAAAGGCAACTCTAAAAATTATTTTTTCTATTTGGTTTGTTATTCCATTATCCTTGCTTACTTTAGCAATGTAGTTTTCTTTCTACCCACTCTGCGTTTGCTTTCATGAAAGTCTGCTGCTATGACCTGTCCCAGAACAATTTGCTTATACAGGTAGACAGATTAAAAATATGAAAAAGCCTAGCTACACATTGAGACAATCTCACATCTCAGAAATCATGTGTAACAATCCATGTAGATTGTATCCCACTGCTGGTCAGGAAAAGCAAGGCTTTGCAGAGGTTAAGAAGCCCCGTCATACCCTGGAATTGACAGTTTGCCCTGTACCCAGCTATGTGGCAGATCAAATAGGGTATCATGTTAAGGATTTAAATCATTGCACTAACAGGATTTGGTGCTGCAGAAGTATCAACTGTCAGGTAAAGCAGCAGAGAAAACAAAGTTTTGACATGCTCATTACGAGTTGTCTTTCATCCATCACTGTTTGGCTTTGGGGTTTTTTACTATTAGTTTTCTGCAGGTCCTTCGGTTCAGTATTTGACATTGTTTCAAAAAATATGACATGACAAGACATCGTAATTATTCTGTCATGATGATTTGCTACATTTGAACATAAGAATCCTCTGTAAATAAAGTGAAGGGATATGAAAAAGAATTTTAGCTCTGCAGTCTGGCTTAAGGCCTTTGATTTTATTTTGATTTAGAAATATCATGGTTCACTGCAGGCTCACCAGAGTGAGTTTAATGGATTAGAATACGTTATTAAAATGAGATTGCTGGAGAAGTGTATTCCACATTTGTGGAATTCTGGAATTACTCCATATTTCATACACTTCCCGGAGAGGGGAGTTTAAACAAAATGACTGGTGAATGGCCTCTGCTGCATTAAAAGGCAGCGTACGCTACTTTTTCTTTCTTGCCTTACAGGATAAGGGGCAGGAGTAGCACTACAGGTTCACTACAGCAAACAAGTTTTCTCTGTTTTTAGCTTTTCATCATTTATGATGATACATCAGAAAAGATCTCTTAATATATATATATATATATACAGAAAAGTATTACTCTTTCATGTGGTGTTATGCACATAAAATGTGCATACATCTGCTTTTGAGAATTTTTTTGCTTTTTGAGATTTTATTCTGAAACATTATTTCCTTCAAGGGTTTACTTGATTCAGGAAAATCTCTTTTCATAAACAACTCCCTAACTTCCTCTTACCTGTCTCAGTGCATTTCTTTGCCTCCTATTACCAAAACAAAAGAAAAGCTTGTGTTAACTTGCTCGTGATCTGCAAAAACCACCTAAAACTTAAAAAATACATTATTTAATCGGCCAGATCTTTGCTTTCTCTTAACAGCATTGCGGTGCCTGCGATTACTGATGTTACATGTAACTTCAGGTCGGCTCTTTCCCTGTAACTAGTGTAGAAGGCACACCTATTCCAGGGGTTACAACCAATTCCAGGGGTGACAAGGGCTCTCAACCTCCGGTTGCTGCTTCTTCCACCTCTCACCGAATGGAGCTGCTGGTGTGGCTATTGGTGCTGTTCAGCAGCACGTTCACCTCCGCCCAGAGCCCTTCCCGAGCAGAATCCAGGGGTCAGCACTCCTGTTCTGGCTTTGCCCCTATTTTTCCTGTCTCACAAGAGTGGGGTGGTTTGAGTGGTGACCCCAGCCACTGACTCTAACGGCAGATGTCACTGTCGGCAGCGTGGTCCTTTGCTGGCTGATCACGGCAACGGGTACGAAGACAACTACAGGCACTAAGTGTGTTCAGGGAGTGGGTATGTGGGATGCTCCGAAGGGAGCAGGGTGGTTGATACAGGTACGACAGCAGACATTGGGGACCGCAGCACGGAGACACACCAGCTGCATGGAGTAAGCCAGGTCTGTTAGTGTTAGCTCTGCTGCGGCCCCAGCCCTGGCAGATCAGACCTGACCGCTGCAGAGTGACAGGAGCATCTGAGAGAGGAGGTGTAAGAAAGGAGGTGGGAAGGGGAAGGCAAGGAAAAGAGCTGGAGCCAACATGTGCCACAGAAAAAGGTGACACTACCCTTCCTGCCCCCACCCCCATCAGCAATGTATCAAAAAATTACCGTGAATCTTTGTTTAACTATATGGGGTGAAAGTAGATGGAAACTGTAGATCAACCAACCCTTGTTCCACTACATTTTGAAGATACACTCCACTTTATTTCCTTGGTTTGAAAGGCCTAATTCTGCAATCTGAAAGAAAGCCCAACTTAATTGTTTCTGAGTTCCTGGAGTGGAAAGCAGGCTGCTGCATAAGGGTATCATACTTCTTTCACATTTGTTATGTTCTGAAAAAAAGGTATCGATGGTTAAGTAATCAGAGTTTCTGAGCCACTGTTTGAAAACACCATTTTTCTTCTTCGTATAAAAGAACATTTTTATTTATTTCTATTGCTGAAGGTGGCATATCGAGTTGTACAAACATGTATTAATGCTTCCGTAGAGGAACCAAGGTGTTTTGTGAGTGATGATATCCACAATACCACTGAAGGCTGCAGAGACTGCAGTCCTGAGGAGGTTTATGTCTTGTTCTGATTGTCTAGTGAGGCTAAAGGGAAAGCAGCACTGATGCTAAACACCTGGCTGCTCGCTTACAGGAGCACCTCTGGCCTAGAGTTCAAGAAGCCAGTTTGCAGCGTAGTAGTTTCTTTGTTTTGGTCTGTTTGAATTACGCGGCACACTTTCGTGCTCTTTAAAGATGCGGATAAATGGGCAAAAGTGAATCTCACAAAGTTTAACAAAGAGAAACACAATAACCTGCACCTGGGGAGGAATAACTTCATGCACCAGTACGTGCTCCATGCCAACTGGCTGGAAAACAGCTTTGCAGAAAAAGACCCGGGGATCCTGGTGGACAAAAAGCTGACCATGAGCCCGCAAAGTGTCCTTGCAGCAAGGCAGCCAGCAGCAGCCTGCATTAGCAGTATTGCCAAGGTGATCCTTGGTGACCTGAGGTCACCAAGGGAGGTGACCCTCTACTCAGCACTGGTGAGGCCACACGTGGCATGCTGGGTCCAGTTTGGGGCTTCTCCATACATGAGACATGGACGTGACATACTGGAGATAGCCCAACTAAAGACCACAAGGATGATTAAGGGACTGGAGCACCTCACACACGGGGGAAGGCTGAGAGAGCTGGGACTGTCCAGCCTGGAGAAGAGAAGGCTCAGGGGGATCTCATCAGTGTTAGATAAATACCTGAAGGGAGGGTACAAAGAAGATGGAGGGAGCCAGGCTCTTTTCAGTAGTGTACAGTGACAGGCCCAAAATGAAACAAGGAGGCTCCCTCTGAACATCGGGAAACAATTTTTTCCTGTGAGGGTGACCAAGCACTGGAGCAGGTTGCCTTCAGAGGCTGTAGAATCTCCATCCTTGTTGGAGATGTTAAAAAAATGTCTGGACATGGTCCTGGGCAGCCATCACTAGGTGGCCCTGCTTAACCAGGGGGGCTGAGCAAGATGACCTCCAGAGGTCCCTTCCAACTTCAACCATCCTGTGATTCTGTGATTCCTTTGGTACAAGCACCAACTGTACATCCTTTGCCTTTACATTCACACCTTTACAGAACAGCTGATTTTCAGCGACAGCTCTGACATACCATAGTCCAAGAATTATGTTTTAATACTTAAATTCTGCAGACTTTGCCTAGCTTTGTATTATTTTCTTTTAATTATTCTTCAGTGTATTTTTTTATGCTGTTGGAGGTTGTTTGTTGGTGTAGTTCATTTTTGAAAATACAAATACAGCTAACGAAAATTTATGCTTTTGTTATGTCTCTCCACCATGAAATTCAAAGGAGAGAGCTGTTGAAATATTGTCATGTGTCTTGTAAGTGGACACAAGTATTTCATACCATATGTTTGACCATATGGAATTGATAACTTTTATACACATTTTACCTGAAAATGAGATACTCAATAAAAGGAATTTTTGTATGAATTATAATCTTTCCTTGTGATAACAAAACTTACCTCAAGTATTTCTGAGACCGCATATTGAAATAATAAAAATATCACAATGCAGTTCAACAGATTCAGCTCAGGAGCTGAAAGCATCCTATTTCCTAATCCCTATACTATTTCATTTAGGTATTTTTTACTCCATCAAATCACTTAACACTTTCTTTTTTTTTTTTTTTTTTTTTTTATATGTCCACTGCAAAGGGGACATAATAATTTCATGCTGTGTTCTTCCATTTTTTTTTCAGTCCTCCAGAAAGTGCAAACATTGGGATTCTGGGGTTTGGATAACCACACTAGAATTAAAATTGCTATGGGATGATTCATACAATTCAGCAACATCTCTAGCAGCGTAGAAGTGCTAAATCTTGGTATTGATGCATCAGTTCCATTTTTCTATAAAGTTGCACAGATTTAGATTTTATTTTTGCAGCGTGGTTTTTAGCCTTAGTTAGCAATAAGATGGAATTGAGGTTCCTTTGTTGCTGGCCAGGATAGACATCAAAGTACTTCGCATTCATGCAAAGAAACTGTACTTTTTTGAGGGGTAAGAAGAAGTGATGAGTTGGTAAAAGAGAAAAGCAGCATTTTTTTCATATTATAGTCTGGCAGGTTTGTACTTGTTCTGTGTTTTAAATAAGATGTTTAATCTCTTAGAAGAAAGATTCCCTTAGCCAGAGGAACCAGGAGCTAGAGATTCCATATCACAGCATTATTTTTTTTTTTTGTAATGCAGGTGTTAAATACTCAGTCAATTAGTCCAGCCTACTTCATTTACTGCACTGCCTTTCTGAAAGCACATGGATGATACAGAGAAGAAACATACTTCAGGATGTCATTGCTAAAACATTCCTTTTTGTATTTCATCCGCATCTGTTGCCCTCCTTAGATACAACATCGCAGACATATATTAAGTGCTTTCTTCTGGCTGCAATGGGAGTACTCACTCCTTGCACCAGTAGAGATGGACTGTTAAAGGCATCAGTTCTGTAAACCTGTGCACTTATATACTACTTGGACTATCTTAAATAGTTAAGGAAATTAATCGCTGCTCTCCACCAAAGGAGCCCTTACTGAGAAACTCCTCCATTCTTCCCTTCCTGCTGATGAGCAGAGACCCTCTATTGCTGGCCTGCTTCTGCCGTAAGCGCAGCCAAAACAGAAGTCCTGGCTTTTGGGAACCACCTTGGCTGACCAGGTGTGCTTTTGCAGTTCTCCAAAGCCATTAGACAGCAGTGACTAGACACCGCAGTTCCATAGATATGATGAAATGTACACAAATTTAACTTTTCTACAAGTATCAGAGATCCTTTAAAAAAATACAGCGAGACTGTTTCTATGGAAGATGTAATACCAAGACAACGTACCAAGACTGCATCACGAAATTCTGTGGGAATACGCCTCAGAGGCTAACTTGGACTCATCAGTCCTAGGGGTTTTTGAAAAAACCAAAATTCTCCATCTTCTTCTTTCTTTGTCCCCAGAAATATCAGCAGTATGAGTAAGAGTTAACAGAACTGAATGCCAAGTTAGTTTAATGAGTGGTTTGGGATGAGTTTGAGAAGATTTTACCATGAAAATGTTACACACATTTCCATAGTTATCTTTGAGGCAAAGCTCTTACCCCATCACTTCTAGTCTGATTAAAAGTTTAGGGTAGGGTAGAACAACAATCAGTTTAAATTGTTCTGTGAACTTATTTTCAGATTTATAGGGTTAGAACTACATCTGCAAGGACTCAAAATGCGTAACTACTCATTACTGTCTCCTAGATGAACCTGAAGGCAAATATAAGGCCAAAATTCTGGAAAAAAAGCTAGCATATAGTCATTTGAAGCAGAACCTGGTAGGTCGTTTTCACTGACACTCTGGGAAGTCTCTGTAGGACATTCTTTTTTTTAGCAGCAAGCTGTCCAATTGAATATAAGTGCAAAGAGCATGCTCTGGAGTAATGAAAAAAGCTGAATGAGCATAAACATTATCTGGCTCCATTGCTTCTGCAGACTTTCATCGTAAATGCAACCAGAAACAATATTATTCGAAGGTCTTTTACTCTCAGATGTATACGTGCATCAGAAGCTGACAACAGTAAAAGTAGCACTCCTTGTTTCGTCCCTCAAGCATGTACGCTGTTTTTCTTCACAGGACTTTGTAATGTAAACCCTTTTTAAAACTAAAAATCTCACTGCATAAAGGAGTCCTATTTTTTGGTGGTGCTTTTTTTAAAAAAAATATTGATGTCAGATAAAATTCACTGTTGTTGAACAGATATTTATAATGCTGAAAATAGTATTTTTGAGAGTTCTACAGTAGCTGTATATGAGGGAAGTCAGACTTGTTTTGTGTACTGTGGCTTAAGTGTCTAGAAAAACCCCAACATAACCAATACATACTTTCCACCATTTTTGTCAGATGTTTTGAGAAATTAATTCTGTCACCATACTCCATAATTCATTCTGCACTCAAATTCTGTTTGAAAGCAGTGGAGACAGAACTGTAGACTTTCAGGGAGACAGCTGCGGCTCTTGATTCAGAGCCATTTGTGGGTAGTACAAGTTAGAGCTGTAACAGCTGTAAATTTCTTCTGGGACATCACTCTAGTGGATCATTAAGTTAAGGGAGTCTCTTGTTATGGAAGGACAGGGTACAAACATGCCGGTTTTGATCACAGTCAGTCCCAGGAACAGATTTACTGTGAAAGAAGCAGCAAGCAAAGAGTATCAGGAGATTAACTACATTAGTACTGACTAGAATAGGGTATGCTTCTTGTTATGTAACAGGGCACAGGCACCTGCCGGCACAGACCCCCTTTCCGGATTCAACCACTTCTGCACTTGGGTTCTGAATTTTCACGCTGACGTTTTTTCCCCTTCTAGCTGACAACAGCAAGCAGAAAGGACACAAAATAGCTACACCTCTAATTCCCTTTAACTCAATCCTTTAACTATGTGCTACTTATAACATTAACTTCTCCAGGCCGGTTAAACATGCATATGCAAAGCAAAAGAGAGGAACAATTAACTCCTCTTCATTGAGCATATCGTGTTATTTATCACACTTACTGATAAATACTTAAGTCATGACATAGCTACATTGTTCCGTGCTTTTGGACAACTCCTTCATATGCACCCTTCTGTGTTTTGAATAAAGCATGCTTACATCTTCTGAACTATGCTGTCTTATGCAATTAAGCCAAACAATCTGTGGTATGCTGTCAGCTGACAATGTCAGCACAACGTGCTAGGCAGGTTATCAGTTGAGATGTAGGAGGTATACTTGAAAAAAACTACTTTTCATTAGAATTTAAAGCATATTTTAGGCTAGAAAGAATCCTTACGAACACCTGTTCTGCCTTCCTGTATAAGACATACCAAAAAATATTAAAGCATAGCAGAAGAAATTATTTTCTACCAATCCAAACTGCAAAAAAGCAAAAAACAAGAGGGTCATTGGATTCTGTTTTATACAACAATAGCAGTCCTTCAAAAAGCTAAATGTTCTTACTGGTAATATTAAAGGTCTGGCATTATTTACGCAAATATTACCTACTTTTTGTCAGTCTGACTTCAGATATTGTAATTTCTAAGTAGTCATAAACTGTAGGCTCTAACTATAAATACAGACACAATGAGGTACTCAAACAATGGAAAACGGAGGGAGGAAGGAGAGAGCATAACACAATGCAGCAGCATAAGCACGTCTGTATATGCACACCCAAACATATACACACAAATTAGACAATGATGCAACGACCTCAGTAAATTAATTTCCAAAAATTAAGAACTGCAATTTCCATTTGTTTGTGCAACTGAAAACATTGATGTTTTCAGATGAGAAGTTTTAACGCAGTAAAGACAGTTATAAATCAGATGCACATCCACATGGATCAAAGATGTGGTTCTGACTGCCTTGGTGGTGACACAGAATAGGAATTAGGTATTACCTCAAGTGCCATAATTAATTTCAGGGGAAGTACTGACATAGTGAGATTCCGGTTTTGTCTTATTACAGATTTTCTAATCTCATGCTTTCTTTTGTGTGAATTATTTAGAGAGCAGGAGTATAGGACTGCTGCTGTATAACAGGTCTGCTTTGTCAGTGCGAAGAAGACTGTATTCTTATGAAAGCTCCTTGTTAATGCCAAAGGTAAGTAACTAGCAGCTAGTTTAAGAAAGAAAAGTATATCCTCTATAGCTTTTTATCAACTTACATAACAAAATGTCTTACTGATAACACAAACTGAACTTTAAAAGGGAAAAGGAAATCCAGTTTACCCTGTCCTACAACTGCCACATGTACTTTCTCCCTGTAAGATGTCACCTATCAACAAGTTTATAAAATTGAGTAGACTATTTAAAGGGAAACAAATGTAAATTAATAGTAAAAGGGCTTCTTTATGCTGATGGAAAACAAGATGGGACTTTATAAACCAATCAGCTCATTGAAACTTAATATTCTCAATGAAAACAAACGAGTGTCACTTTAATAGGCAATGATCCTGTTGCTTTCCCCAAATGAATGAACTCTCACAGATATCCTGAAGTTAGGACAGCTCAGTTCTTCTCCACTCTTAACTACCAAGGCCTTACTTACTCCATGTATGCAGTTTCTGCACATCACCTTAATACAACAGATATGAAAATAAGTGGAATGACTAAAATAATAAAAGGTCTTAGCTCTTCCAGACTGGCAGTTAGCTAAATTAAAATCATATCTTGCTGGTACTTTTTTCTACTCAGAAGCAGATGCAACAGCGGGACCTGGATACCTGTAAATTAGTTACTGCAATACCTGTCAGATAAGTGGCCTCTGAAGTGGAATCCAAGAACTTGTTATACACTGAACAAGTCCAGTACTTAATAAGTGTAAATTGTCTCAGAAAACTAATTCATAGAGCTGAACGCTAAAGATCACCATTATGGAATAGACAAACAGATTTTTTAAAAAATAGTAATAAAAGGACAGCTCTAGGTCTCAGATTTCCTCTCCCAGGAAAATTTTGTTACTTCAAACCAGTAGCTTTAAGTGAAATGAAATTAAACATTCTAGGAAACGGGAACTAAAACTCGGGTTACCTAGGAGTCCTAGCCACTAAAGAGTCATATTCCCCCATAGGTGCTCTACTTCTGGTGCCAAACCTTGGGAATCAGATACACATGCAAATTAATAGAGCTCATTAAGTTACCTGCTATCAGCTGAGCCATGGTAACCAGCCCGGAGTACTCTTCTCCTGTGGCAAGCTAAGATAAACGCACAAGTAATTCACACCTGGTTTCTGTACTTGATGGGACTGAGCTGCCTGCTTTGTAGGCCAGAACAGTTTAGGGCACCAGTGGTGTATGCCTCTTCTCCACTGGTGCTTCTGGTAAAAAAAAAAAAAAAAAAAAAAAAAGCGAAAACAAAAAGACGGCAAGTTTAGATACTTCTAGGGTTAAAGAAGGGTTCCCTTTTTAATTTAGATTTTGAACTCAGGTAATTTTAAATGTTAGGATCCATTTAGGAACCCTTGGGCCTCCCTGGAGTTTCGGCAGAGCTCAGCAGGGCGCGAAGCCAGGCCGGGGACACCGGCGCGGGCGGGGGAGGGAGCTCGGCCCCGCCGCCAGGCCGCCCGGGGCAGGACCGCCTGTGCCCGGGGCCCGTGCCCCAGGCCCCCGAGCATCCCCCGCCTGCGCCGCCACCTGACGCGGGGCCGGCAGCAAGCTGGCGGACAAAGGGACGCTGGGCCGGGCAACCGGCAGCCCTAACGCCGGGGCGCCGCTTCACTCGCCCCGCCGTGCCGTAGCCCCTTCGCGCCGCTCTCCCCCGGCGGGGGGCGGTGGTGGCGGCTGATGGCGGGGGGGTTGCTCCCGTGCCCTCCCACCTACCCAGAAGGGCTGCGGGGACGTGTCCGGAGTGCTTAAGCGCCCGGGAGCTGCAGGCGCGGGGGCACCGGCGGCAGGAGGTCGCCCTCCCCCTCAGGTGGTTGTCCCGCACCCCCGGCGCCGGGCAGGCCCCTGCGCGCCAGCGGGCAGAGCTCGTTCGGAGGCGGGAGGGACCCCCTCGCCGCCTGTCCCCCCTCCCGTACCCCCCGCCCTCCGGCCTGCCCGACGCGCTCCGCCGCGGGACGTTTTGTGGCCCGGGTCCGCGGTCCGGGCCTGCCCAGCCCGGCGGGCGGGGGGGGGCAGCGCCGGCAGGGTTAACCCTGAGGAATGCGGCGGGAGGAATGTGCATGCAGATGAGATGGATGCTAATCTCATGCTAATGAGCGGCGGCCGCGGCCGCCTGGGGCTTAGCCGGGCTCCCCGCGCCCAGACGGCAGCTGGGCTCCGCCGGCAACCCTGACCCGGGCTGCCGCGGCACGGGCGAGGCGGCAGCCCAGGCATGGTGGACTGAGACCCGGCCGCGGAGCAGGGCTTTCCCGGGCTTCCGCCAGCGGCCCGCTGCGTGCCCCCCAGCCCCCGCTGCCGGCCCCTTCCCCGTCCCCCCGGCTGCGGTGGGGGCTTTTCCCGCTTCCCGTCTTTCTTTCAGTCCCTATGGAGCAGCTACCCCCGCCGCCCGACCATGCCTAGGAAAGCGGGGAATGGGCAGCTCCCCTTACCCGATGGCTGGGAGGAGGCGTGGGATTACGACGGCAAAGTCTTCTACATCGACCACAACACCAAGCAGACCAGCTGGATCGACCCCCGGGACAGGTGGGTGGCGAGGCCCGGGGCGGGGGTGGGGGGTGGGCTGGGAGCGGCGCTGCCGGGCCCCTCACCGCTGAGGCAGCCCCCTCACCGCTGAGGCAGCCCCGTCGCGGGGCGGGGGGGGGGGGGGAGAGTTGCACCGGAGGGTCCCCCGCTCGGGACGGGGGAAGCAGGAGTAGCCCCTGTTCGCAGCCGGGCACGCCGTGCTCTCCTGCCCGTCGGCAGGGGTGCAGCCTGTGTTTAAGCTCGTTGCGTGAGTTGATTCGGGGCGGGCGGGGGGGGGGGGGGAGGTGGTGTGGCGTGTGTGGAGCCTGTAGCGCTCTTCCCGGAGGCGACGGGGGTCGCTGGCGTCTGGGGAGTTCCCGGCAGGTACAGAAGTTTGCGAGTCCCTCCTAAACCAGAGGTGCTGGCTCCCGGCCACCCTCTCCCCGGGGCGCCGCGGAGAGGGGCCGCCTCCCTCCCGGCTGGCGGAGCATCCCGGACGCCTGTCCCTCCCGGCCCGCCCCCCCCCCCCGGCCCCGGGAGCGCCTGCCCCGCGGCCCGCCCGGCCGGAGCGCTCGGCGCTGCCGGGGAGAGGAGCTGGGGCTGCGGGAGGCCTCGTGTGCTCGCTAGGCCGCGGCAAGCCCGGATCCTCTCAGCGCCCCGCCGGCCGCAGCGCGGGGTGCTCGCTGCCCCGGCCGGCTCTGAGCGCTGCAAACGGGCGAAACCGCCTCGGAAGGTCCGCAGCGGGTGCGGTAACCGGCTGGAAGGCGGCTCGCACGGAGTCACCGGGGCCGCTCGCTCAGCTCGGCCGGGTTCTGGCGCTCTGCAGTGCCTGTCTCTGGTAGTGGGTGATAGACGCCCATGAGACCTCTTGTAAAACGTGTGTTTTGTCCGAAGTGATCCTGAAAAGTAACTGAAAAACCAAAACTTTGCGTGTATTGTGAAATACAACGTTGCTGTTGAAAACGGTGGAGTCTACTTAGCGAAAACTTTTAAAAGCCATTATAAATTTATGGAACAAGCTGCAGTAAATTATAAATGAAGGCCTTGGTTTATATTTCCCTGGTGAAATGAGGAAAGGTAGCCGTGACAAAGCTTGCAGGCTTGTAGGTTGTGTGGGGAGGGTTTTGACAAGCATCATGTGCTGTGTTAGGCCTACTCCTGCCCCCCTTGCTGTAACAGCAAATTCCAGTAGTGGCAAACTTAATACTTACGTTCCTTTGTGCTTCAAAACATGTGAAATACCTTGTAAATATTAGTGAGGTGGTAAGGTGTACAGGACAGCATTGTTTACTGCACCTGGCCTTCTTAGCTGGTTATTATTTTATTTTTTTTTTCTGCAGACAGTAAAACCTTCTGGGTTTACTCTCTCTAGAAATACTGGGTTTGAAGTTTTATTTAGTTTTAGACTTCTAATTTGTGTTTGTAAAGCCGAAGACAAGATGGTATGATTGAGGGAAAGCCAAATGTGACATTGAATTGTATGTGTTACAATACCACCTTGTGAGTATACGAATTTAAAAATTTTTTTACACATTCTGTAATCCTGAAAAGGTCAAGAGTATTCATGCTCGGTGGTAAACATTTGAGTCTTCACTCTCACTAACAGAGTAGACAGCGGAGTAACACTTGTGTGTTTGCCATCCTATAGGCATAGGGTAAATATTGTTTCATTGGTAGCTTAATTACCAATGAGAAATCATTGAAATGAATTCTGCTGAAAGAGAAATCAAGCCCTGAGACTTGATAATCTGTAATGAGAGCTAAGGAAGTAAAGACCCTTTTTTTTTTTTTTTTTTACAGAAAGAGTGGTGTTTTTAATAATTGTTGACCTGTGTCAGTCATGCAAAACAAACAAAGAGGGATTTTGCCCTAGGTGCTTGGGAGGATCCATGCTTTAGTGTGCGTGGCTCAACTGTGAAGTTGAATTGCTTGCACAGAAGAGGCTGACAAGCCCATTTAATGTGCAGCTTACAGTATTTGTATATACGGTCTGTATTTGTATTGCTGACCTGGTTTGGAAAAGTGAAGGTGAAATGCTTGAAAGTCCTGTGACGACTTTCCTCTAGATTCCATTATGTCTTCCAAGTATTTAGACAATATATGTTTGGAAACCATACAGGACATAATTAGGGCTTGCTGTCAGAAAAATTGAGAAGTGATCTTCCAAGTTTGTCAGTATGTCAAAATCTGGATTCATGCTGTTTCTAAAACTTATCTTAAATTGTCAAAATGAAGATAATGGATTCTACAGAAAGTCTGAAAACATTTTCCCTTCTTTATTGATACTTTAGGACTACTCTCCCCCCCACCCCCCACCCCCCACCCCCAGCTATTTTCTCTGATGGAGGTCATAAAGCTTTCAAAATGTACTTGTGGAATATTATAGTACATGGGTTCCTGAAACTTTTCATTGGCAAAGCAAGTGTAGAATGGGTAAGTTTTTATAGACAATATTCCTTCTGCTGTTGTTACACTGCATTCCCTGGATGATTACACAGAAAAGTCACGCTCAATATTTTAAAATAATTTGTATCCTCTTTGAATTAGAAGATAAAAATACTGAAGACTAGTGCTGTGAGACATCAGCCATATGTCTGTTGGTTGCCAGGTGTATTTGAGTACAATTAGGAACCTCTTTGTTACTGGTTTGAAATATTCATGTCTAGAAGTAAACTGACAGTTGAAAATGCCATATTTCAAAGCTTCTTGGAAGATGCTGGGGGAGTTGCCCCCCTTTTTTTTTTTTTTTTGTAAACATGGTGATGCTTTCTCTTGTGCTTTTCTAGACTGTTCTGATAGTATGTGTATTTGTTACTGCTTATGTGGTGCAGGCCTGTTAATATAATGATAGCCTTGTGTACAGCTGTGAAAGAAACCTCCCATCAACTTCAAGCTTGGGGCTCAGTTTTCAGTGTTGCCCACTTCATTTATCTGAGTAATCCCATTGACATTAGAGAATCTCACACTTGTAAGGGCAAGAGTGACTTGGCTTGTTGTGTTTTAGGAGTGTTGTGGAAGCTCAGAGGTTTTTAATGTTTTGCAATATTCAACAGTGATTTTTCTCTCCGAATACTGTGTTGATTTGTTTTGAAGACTGGTGGCCCAAAAGAGAGAGCACTTCAATAAGATATAACATGTGAGAAACATAAAGGCAAGAATGTGGGAATTGTAGTAACGTTTTCACTCACTAAATATACAGATGTTATTTGTTTATAACTCCTCCAAGCTACAGCAAACTGAGAACTTGCTCATCTTGACAGTTCTGAAACTGGTTTATTGTAAGAAGGGAAATTGCTCAAAATATCAATTGTATCCTGCTACTTTTTGACAAAGTTACAAAAAAGACAACTGTGGACTGAAGAGGATGAGCCAGATGCAAAGGTGAGAAAGGGTTAGAAGAATTGATACTTTTCTTCTTTTTTTCTTTTCAAGTTCCAGGGATACTGAGTTACAGTAAGGTGTTGGTGTAGGGTTTGTGGTGGTTGGTTTTTTTTTTTGGTTTTTTTTTTGTTGGGTTTTTTTTCCTGATAGACAATTAAAGGGGGCTTGGACTGGACACAGAAATTTGAAAAGGATTTTTTTTTCTTTTTTCCATTGTTCAACATGTTTTAAGTAGGTTTCATGTTTGTTATATCCCTTAGTGGAACCAAGAGTAGAGCATCAAGGAGGAGCAGAATAGGAGACAGGAATCTCAGTACTCTGAATTCTTAAGCAGTCGGATGGTGTTTGGTTTTCTCGCCAGGAATGCAGGGCTTCACGTATCTTGGTTTCTTCATAGTAAATTGGCCATGCTCCACTGCTGATCACCACTGACTCAAAATGTGTGTGTATATATATACATAATTTTTTCTTCATAGCTTGCCTTAAAAGAGTCCTACATGACAAATTCTGAAGCTACAAGTGATCCTTATTTAAATGTTTCTCTGCACTCCTGTCAGAGCTGTAAGGAGTGAGCTGCTTATGTCCAATGGTCAAAACTGTCCATTCTTTCTGCCCACTTTTAACTTCTCTTTCCACTGAGGAGAAAAATCTGTTTACAATATTTGTACATTTGAAATAGTTTTTAGTATACTTTTGCTAGAATGTTTCTGGAGTTTTTGCTAACTCTGTAACCAAAAAAGTGCTTGAGAAGCATCAGATGTGCAGAAACCAGAGAACTTTGAGTTAAGAGATTATGAAAGAGTTTCCTTCGTGGTCATGTGGAGAGGGAATGCAGTTTCCATTGCTGCTTTCATCTTTTGGGGAGGGGAAAACACTACGATTTTTCTCATGGAATTCTGTAATCAGATGCAGTCAGAATCCAAATGCAAGATTTGTCTGAATTAGAACATTTATTAGGTTGCAGCAATTAAATGTTGGGTGTTATTATCCCTTAGAAAAAGAAGGGCACTTTGCTCCTTAGTTTTTCATTCTTGTCCTTTGAACAGCAGAGGCTGTGAGGAGGAACGATGCTGAGGCTGAAGTTACTTGAGCAGGGGGACTTCCATCCTGTCTCTTTTCTGGGCACTATCATAGCTCAGGGGTGCATGGTCGGTGGCTTCCAGTCACAGTGGAGACTCGGAGAAATAGGAGGCCTACAAGTTACTGTGCTGGTAAAAGTTAAAGGTAGCAAATAAGAGGCAAGCAGAAAATGAAGCAACATGATGGGAGGCATCATCAGAGGTTGGAAAATATGTTTGGTTCAATTCTTTTTTGCATAGTAGTAAGCTCTGTTGTGACAGATGAGTAGAATTAACTTTTACTGTTTGAAGTGTCTGGTGTCTGAGGCAAGTACAGTCTTGTGTGAAATGGCTAATTGCAGGACTTCAGCTAAAATAGGAAAAAATTCTGAAATATTAAAACTTTTGGGTGGGTGGAAGGGAACAAAGTTTAGGCAACAAGTAGGAGTGTGATTCCTCTGTCCTTTGAAGAATAATGATGTTAAATTGGAGTGTTAGTCATTACGTTTTGAAAGGGATGGATCTTAATTCTGTTTTAAAGTGCAAATCTCAACCTTGCTGAATTAAGGTACAACTAGAGCAACTATCTGATAGATCCTTTCTTTTGGCTGCTGCTTGCTAGGAATAAATTTAATGGTAAACCATCACTGAAGGGTTGCCTTTCATATACCCCTTCCATTTTCCCTTGCATCTCCCTTGTTTGCTAGTAGCTGAGGAGGGAACAGTGTTTTCTGTGACATGGAGCTGTTAAATGATTGCCTCAATGTACCTTATGAAATTCTAACCTTGATAAGAAATAATCACCTGCCTATTTTGTAAAATCAGTAGAGGATCATTTGATGACACTCCAAGGTGTACAACTTGCAATAATCCTGTAGTGAGATAGGACGACAGGTTTCCCCCCCCCCCCCCAAGTATCTTTTTCTGCCTTGTTTCATCGTGTGGTATAATTTACTGGGTTTTGTCCTAATTCCACATAATTTGTTCCTGTCTCCTAGTCTGCTCAGGAATGTGCATATTCCCTTTGAAACTGTCTGGTATCTCGTTCTGGTTTCAGTGACAGGTTGGGAACTGCTTTTATTTAATTGATGTATATTTATTCAAAATAAAACCCGTGATGCAAGTACTGAACTTGCAATGAGAGACTAGCTGTGTCTGAACTTCTGACACCTTCATTTGTTTATCCAGTGTAAAGCAGAATTCTAATATTACAGTGCTAATATAGTTGTGATAGCATCAGACTGTGTTAAAATACATAGTGATTGTATATGTGGGTTTTTTTAAACCAGTCTGTCATTTGCTTGGGGCTATGTGTTGTTGATTTTAGCATTAGTGAAAATGGCTACAGTAACTCTGAGATAACACTTTTATTCTTTACTTTTGTGGGAGTAATAGGGCTGCACTGTATCTTTCATCTCAGAGCATGTGAAGTTAACAAGCCAGTATTTGCTTATGTGTGCAAAGTATGTACCGCTGGGTAAAGCCAAGGACTGTGACCTGGTATGTTAAAGTGGGGCAAGTGGTCTAGACTGTGGTTTTATCCAGACCTATGTCTGTAGTACATGCCTACCGGAGCTCTTTCGATTAAAACTTATCTTGACTTACAAGATGGTATTACTGTAGTTGTCATCCACAATGTTAGCCTTAATGAGAATTTATGCACATGAAGGAAAATAGACCTTTTCTCAAATGAACGGAGCCGAGCCGCTTGCTAGAGATGTTGTCCTACTACAATATGGTTGAGTCAAGGAATACTTCAGAACTATCTTAACATTTTCAGAGGAGGGGAACTGGTTGAAGTAATGGCCGTGAAAGAAGTTTCCATTTTTTGCAGGTAAGGGTCAATATATAAATCAAATAGAACAAATTATTTACAACTTCAGAGATCTGTACAGATTACATTATGAGTTCCTGTTTCTCTTCAGTTAAATAACTTGTGTTCAATCCTTCAGTTAAAATTCTGTGCTTTGAATGTATTATCAAGGTTATTAGAATAAGGTAAGACGATTTCTCTACTTCTACTTACTGATGTTTGTAGCATCTAGAGAAAAGTTGAATTTTGTGAAATAGGTTTGTTTTGGGTTTCTTGCTACTTTTTTCTTTTTAGCCTTAAATGTTATAGGCATTTGAGATTTCACAATGTTTATATCACACAGATGACTAAAATCTAGAAGAATACTCATGGAAGAGATTGAAAATGAATGAACATACAGTAGTATTTCCATGGTGACACATTTTCAGAAAGGCATGAATAGAAACAATGCTAAGATTCCGTAACTGTTATGCTGGGACATGTAAATTCTTATTACAGCAACTTGTAAGGGAAGTGGAAAAGGGTTGCAGAGGGGTAACACAGCCCACTTAAGCTTGGACTGTCTCATCATTCTGTTTACCTGTCTGTCTTCTGCCACCAATAGTAAATTGACCCCAGGACGTGATTTGGCTAAAATGAAACCCCTTGTTTTCCAGCAGAATCAGCTCGTTGTGTCACTGAATGGATACTAGTGCTGGTGTGAGGCAGGAGGCAAGTCCAGGGCTGGGAGCAAAAGGGAAGAGTGGTGCTGTAGAAACAAAGCTGCAGATCAAGCCTAGCTGCCATAGAACTATCACCTTAGGTGTCTGTTTCTTTCTTTGGGATTCTCCTTTGTTTTTGTGTGTCTTTTTGTTCACCTTTGCTTTGCTGTGAACCAGCTGTACAAGTGCCACAGACCTCTTGATCCTAAGCGTGTTTTCTGTCACCAGGAAACCTTTATGATATTACGAAGTTTTTACTGACTTTTGAGATGTTTGTTACTGTGAAGATCCTGTTGAAGAGAAATTTATTGCACGGTTGCAGAATTAGATCCTGTTTTCCAGGAATGTGCAGCTGTTGACAATATGCTTATGAATAGCTAATTTCTACTGTGTATGAAAGTAGATCAGAAATTCTTTGACTTTGGTGCATTTTCCCCCAACTATTCCTAAATATGTTTTAGACTCTGCTGCAAAGTGTCTCACGAGAATGATGGTGTAATTCAAGACTTTGAATGTTTTATTGTGTGAAGCAAACTGGAGCCATTTGTCTTCATGTATTTGAGGGAGTCATCCGTATGGACAGATTGACTTGCTTTTCATTTGGAAGGAGCAGCTAGTGGCTAAAAAGAGTAGTGATGCAATAATTAAGATTTCTTTTTTTGTGTTGTTTAAATATTTTGTAGGGGTTTGCTTTGTGGGTGTAGGGTTGGGGTCTTTTTAAATAGCACATTTTGAATGTTGCTGAATACTGTTGCTCTTCACAGTGACTTTTTCTGTGCAAAATCACTAGTGATAATGAAGTTTGTACCCAGTGAAGTCAATCTGTGGCTCTTGTTTTTAAAAGGCTAATGAAAGGGCTTCTTGGGGGAGAGATTCCTTCCCCTCCCCGCTTCTTTTTTTTTTTTTTTTTTGTGTGTAAGTATACTTTTTAAGGCTAATTTGCCTTTGGAATTGTTTTAGTTGGTTAGGACTTCTGGGCTAGAGGCAGTCAGTCAGTGGTAAGAATGTATTCTGTCAACTGAAACAATCATTTGCATCTCATAGGACAAGATCAGATGCTATCCTTTGAACTTGCATACTGTTTGTGTGTGAAGAAAAGGAATTTTATCTCATCAACTCAAAACATACTGTATTCAAAGTCATTGTTTGGGTATGTAAAGATGTATTGTCTTGGGACAGCAAATTTCTGCATACTCTTGCTGCGTGCTGTGCAATACTGTATATTGGACCTGCTTTGGTATGTCTGTGTTATTTTTCTCAATTCATTAAATGAAACTTCATTCTTTATTTGAAAAACAAAAAGAGCAACCGTACTGGGATGCCCTCCTTTAATATACTGTTTGTCCTGATAATCAGGCTTTCAGTGTCTAGAAACACATTTTTTAAAAAAAACTTTTGGTATAGAGGAAAAGATCTAGAAGAATCTACTTCAGCTACATCCTGCTAGGATGCTCTCTTTGTGTTAGCAACTTTCTTGTGTTGTTAATGAAGGATCAGTACTTTACATGCTTACTGTTTCTTTTTAAAGTACTTTTAAGTGCTAACCTGCAGTTTTGTCCACATAAGCATATCTTATGGCCTCCAGATCTGACCTGTGAAGAGTTCTTACTCCTTCGCACTTAAGAGCTTACCTCCCTCATAGAGCTGAGAATGTCTGACAAAGATGCAGGTATTTTTAATCATGTGGCAGATGAACTTTTGATATTCTGCAGATTGTGTACAAGCAGATCATGCCATATGGCAGTAAATACGCCTGACACATGACGAATGGTGCCTGCCTTTTAGCTAATAGATGGCAGGCGTATGCCTTAGTAACACCTGGTCAAGTAACAGGGTTTGACCAAAGCACAGGTGTCCCCTATCACATAGCTGCGTGGCAGTGTTTTTATTGGGATCACACTGCAGAGGAACAATTCTGGTCGCTTCTGCCTGTCACTCTCTGGGACACTTATGGTCATTGGAGGATAGGGTGATTTGCTGTGTGGATCTCTAAAACTTCCAGGAGAGGAGGTATGGCCCACTTCAGCTGAAAAAGTGGGCATTTTAGCCTTGCTCGCTGTCTGTGGTGGACTGCAGAAAATTGTCAGGGAAAGACATTTATTTGCTCTTGATGAGGAAACAATGGGGTGGATTTTTTTCCTTTGTTTCACACTGTGGATTGATAAACTGTAGTCTAGTCCAGAAGTGCCTGTCTCATGGTCTGATGATCTGACTGAGAAAGAGTACTCTTATTCAAAGCCTAGTCCATTCTTAAATCAGATTTCCTTGATTATGCTAAAAAAGTTTAGGTAGATTTACAGCTTTCTGCCTTTTCACCGGTGTTAACAGGATGCCTCTATGAAAACCCTAAATTCCTGTTAGAAATAACCCTGTACAAAATGTCTGTTAATAAACAGTTACTGTGCGTCAAAGAAAGCGATGCAATTCAGATTTATGAACTAGATATTTTTAAAAATACCGTTATTAGCAAATGAACTAGATTTTTAAAATGCTGTTATGTAGCAAATGATTACAGTCTCATCCTGTGATTTGATTCTTGTTCATGAGCTGTTCTGGCTGCGTAAGACCTCTAGGTGCTTGCTGCTCTCCCCAGTTGTAGCCTGACCAATGCAGAGCCTGACCAGGGGGTGCTGGTTTTGGTTTCTGTCCGTAAAGATCCAGTGGAGACCAGTTGTCATGGGGAAAGGTTTATAGCGCAGTAAGGCCGGAGTAGCTGGGAGCTGAACAAGGCAGGGAACATTTGCATGTTTCTCTTGCTTTTGGGAGGGCAATGGGGAAAGTGGGACATGTAATGGAATCTAGTGGACTTTGCTTCCGTGAAATAATCTGTGGTTACTGTTGCTTATAAAGCTGCTTTGACCTATATTAAATCTTTTGTGTTTTATTCTGAGATGCGTGCGATACAAAATTTCCTTGTGAGCTAAGTGATATTTCTGTTCGATAAATGACCACCTTTAAGTGTACTTGTACTTCTCTTGTCAAATGTGTGTTGTTAATTGGGGCTTGGTTTACATTTTAAAACACTTTTGCTGTCTTGGGTTACATTGTGACTACTCAGCTTGAAGTATCTTTGTATACATAATTTCTTGGTACAGCACCAAATAATGTAATTTAATTTTTTTAATTATCTTCACAGAGATATGGCAAGCATCCTGTGAGAAACTTAGGAGCCTTTAGAAGTTTAGGAGCTTAGTAGCTTATTTTCTTTAGGAAGTGATGTCTGGGTAGGAACGTATTAACACATTACTTCTGTTCTTAATTTGATGTTAAAACTTCAATAGAAGTTAGGTCATGGATGTGCCTTAAGTCCCATATGTACCCTCAGGGTTGTATTCCCAGGGGTTCCTAAGCCCACTGTCCATCAAATCTGTCCCCCATATTCCCAAGACCTATACAGTGTATATTCAGTGTATTCACAAAAAAGAAAAATCAAGACCTTTTCAGCTCATTCTGTCAGTGCTGTCTTAATGTTTTATGCCATCTTGTACAGCAATTTGTGATAAATTTTCAAGCGTGACCTTGCAAGTGTTACATATGATTGGTTTTTTGTTGTTTTTTTTTTTTTTCCCCCTGAGGTATTGCATTGATTTTAATCACATTTCTAGTAATGGACAGTTTTATTGTCTGCAGGATCTGACCTAAATGGTATTTTGTTATTTTTGTTGCTTGAGACTTTTAGTGCAGAGACCTGCAGTTACCATTGCCCCCCACCCCCCCCTTTTTTTTTAGTTTGGATGGAATTTTACAGTGGTGAACAATTCTGGTTTGGAGTGCTATGGGCTTCTGTCAGAGACATTTGCAAAATAAGCTACAGTATGAGTTTAAGACACAAAACTATTCAGTACTAAATTCCAGAGTGAACAGAGTGACAAACTGCCAAAACTGGAATTGGAATGTCCATGGAGTCAGAGTGAAATAGAGAAAACAGGATACTGCTCAGATGAGATCTCTGAGGGTCTGTCTTGAATTTCACCCTTCTGAAGCAAATAATAGTGTTTCCTTTAATGTACTGGATTGGAATGTAGACCTATAGAGAAGCCCCAGAAACTGAGGTCTTTTTTTCTGTGTTTCCATATCTTAATGTTCCTGGACAGTAGGAGTTTTGCCAAAGTTTCTCATATTTCCCACATTCTTTTGCAGTTGCCAGCTTTGTTTTGCACAGAAGCAGCAGGCTGAGGTGGTATTTTAGTGGCTTACAGCATGAACAAGGATCATTTGGAATGGATGTATTAAATATTTAAAATACATTTTGCTGAAGCATTCAGTAGTAAATGATTGTACATAAGAGGATGCAATTCAAGACAGGAATCTGACAAGGAGCAAAGACCCCTTTCTGTCATGTTGTGAGTATTGCAATGTTTGAAATGAACTGTTAACACATTTACAATCATTCTGGTGAATAGTAGAATGCTATGGCTGTGGATAATCATCCGAGACCTCTCCAGGACATTCCTGAAATAGTGTTCAAATGACTAGAGAAATTATGGGATGTGGCAAAGCACACAAACAGCATAAGCCTTTTAGCCAGGCTAGTGCTGTCAGTGGTTTACTACTGCAGTAAGTAAGGCTTAGTACACAGGAACTTACGCAGTAAACAGATGATTTCTCAAGTTTCTGAGCTTTGCATGTTCTTTTCTGGTTTTCCTGTTATTTATAATCTCTAGGCCCTCTTTTTGTATCTACTCTGAGAAAAAGACTTTAGTGAACTGAAGTTTGAGGTTTGCTAAGGAGTTGTTAATTGGTTACACTGCTGTGTTAGCTAAATTAACGATGCTATGGTGGAGAAGGTGAATTGCTTACAGGAAAACACATTATTGTGGTGATACAGACTAGGCTTTTTGGTTCTTGCTTATGTTCTTGTTTGCTTGTCTCGTTATTGTTGTGCCTCGCTTGCTAGTAGGGTTTACAATGACCTAAAATGAGCCATGGACTTCTGTACTGTGGTGGGCTGATGATTTGTGTTTAGGACCTGGCTGGCCCATTTGCTCAGAATACATAAAAGCTATCAAAATTTTATTTTTCCAGGCAAAATTTTGGCCAGAAAATAAACTTCGAGGACAAATGCAGAACAGTTAAGGGTTTTGTATTAAAAATCTTTAGAACCTCCTATTCTTGATGTTTCATGTCCTTTCTTTGTCAGTCAGGTTTTGCTGAAAAGTTGTAAGGTATTTTCTTTCTAGACATCATCGTTGTGGTGCCTAATGTGGCTGGTGTTTTAAAAATGTAATGAAGAGTATTTAGTTTAAAAAAAAATAAAAGGAAAACCAAAGCAGTTTCCCATGATCAACACTTCATTTTTAATTTTATTCTCAATTTGGCAGGTGTACTGGATAGTTAAGCAGCTTCAGCCAGCTGTGTGAGGCTCTTGTGAAACACTTTCACTGCAGGTGTCTGGTGTTGAGGGGGTGACAGTATTTATCAGAGGACCCTCCTTGTGGCAGTACTGTCATTACTTATTGAGATAAGGTTTCTAACAGGTCTTTGGGGAATAAGCTGTCATAAATAGCTGTTTTGTAATACTTTAAAAGATGATATTTTTTTTTAAATGGCCAGTATTAGAACTTCATCTGAATGCTCTCTTTTTTTTTTTTCCCTCAGGTGTGGATAGTTTCCATCTGTTTAAGACACACAGTGATGTTTAAACCTGATGTCGCACTGATGATGAACACAGTAATATTCAGTTATCATGAAAGGTTTCATGTGGCCTTGATGATGCTGATGTCCTGATGGGGGTATTTTGATTACATGAAAAACTTTTAAGAATGGAATACTAAACTTTAAACACAAGATGATTGGATACTTGCAAAAATTTTGAAGGGTAGTAAGCTTAAAGGGAAACATTGCTTCTTCTCAGCTTTTTAGACCAATACATGGGATTCATCTCTCCACAGGAAGTCACCTGTGCATATGCTTTATTAAAAGCAAACAATATTGTAAGCAGAGAAATGTGTGAAACCTGATATATTTTTGTCCTGTAGATGTGTTCTTTGTGCTAGATAGCAAGCTCTGGTTGGAGGTATTCCACTGCACAACGTTTATAATCTTTCTTGGGCTCTCTTCTTCCACCTTTCGTGTCATGTGAATACTCTGATCTCTAGCAATTGTTGAACTAGCTGGTTTTAAACTCTTGGTGAGAGAGTTAGAGGGAGAGAGATTTCATACTAATCTTTTCTGCAGCTTCTCCTTCTTACAGTGGCTCCTAATGCCAAGATGAGGTTTGGCCCTGACTTAAGAATGGTTACATCTAAACAGAAGTATGTGTGTCAGGACATACATACCCTGGAAACTTAGTTTCGCAGTCGCCTGAACTGTAGTCCTAACCAGAATAGGTCGTAGCTCTCTTTTGGCCCATCTGATCCAGAAGTCAGTACTGAGAGGTGGGACTGGTACTTAACCAAGTTTCCTTAATTACAGAGTGCCTGGCAACTCAGGAGATTGTAAGCACTCCCAAACCCCACCTTTCCCAGTTGAGATGTAGCCAAAGAGTGCGACCTTTCTCCTCAGAGAAGTGCTATCCTATCTCTTCAGGGTATCTCCTTTGGCTGTCAGTCAGCCTGACATTGGTTGATGATGAAGTTAAAAAGGAACATTGAGATGGCAAAAACTTTCAAACTGCCCATTCCTGTGGCGAGCGATCTATTTCTTTTCAAGAATGTCTACATTGAACTCAGGATTCTGAGCTAATCAATAAAGAGGGTAAATAAACTTCCTGCTGCTGTAGATAAGCTCATCAAGGTCCAAGCTAGGCAATTTAGGGACAGGTTTTTTATCTGTAGTGTTGAGACCTTTGGATCTGCTGTAGAAATATCCCAAGAATATACCAGCTAATGGAAATCAGATACTAATTTGGAAGAAAGGACAGTGGGCAGAGAATCTATATAATCAACAGTCTGTTTAACATTTTTTTTGTGATAAAAAGAAGCAAACCCAGAATTTTACAAAACCCATGTTCACTGTTCTATTTCAGAGAAACAAATTGGTGTGTTACTGTATTTCAGTTTTGGCTATCTGGTTGAGATATATTTGATTTTCATGTGAAAATATCTTTAATTTTCTTTGAGAGAATAAAATGGTTCATGATATGATATGAATGGGGCAGTATTCAGCTGGCACTTGTCAGTTTGGGTGGTCTGATGCTTAGATGAATTTATGAAAGAGAGAAATGAGACTAGCAGACACTGTAGGTTTGATTTTGTGAAGAAAATTCTGTGCTAGTAAAGGCTGAAGATATTTCCCTTTCCACCTTTTGTTTCTGTTTGACATTCCTCCCAGCTGTTAGGAACTCTGCTGTGAACCAGAGTAGAAAGGCTTAAAATAAGCAAGAGTAAAGATGAAAAAAAATCCCATTATAGGTCATATCGCAAGAAAAGCATATAGTACTACTTCATCAGTGAAAAGTGAATTTACCTCCTTTTTTTTTTTTTTTTGTTTAACTCTGTGAAGATGGATCGTTTTCCTTAAGCTTTGGTACTGAAGAGTTTATCTTGTGCAAGCGTGATCTCTGGATGATGTGGAGACTAAGGATAAATTAGGTACAGAATGTGTACTGAATTAATACTGACTTTAGTCTTGCATACAAATCTTGAAGTATGTGAAAGTAACAGCAAGCAACTGATGAAAATTAGTTTATTTTTCTTAAATTGAAACCACAATGTTTTAAAGTGGAGGTAGAATTTATACTGTTCATTATATTGAAACAGATGGGCCAATATATAATCTGTATTCCAGAAGAGCTTTAAAAATAACTGCAAGTGGAATTGCAGTGATTTACTGACTCAAAAGAAGTTGGCAGTGTAGACTGGGATTTGTGGGTAAACACTAGAGCAGGCTGCCCTGAGTGCTTTTGGGCATGACTCAGACCAACCTGGTCTGATTTCAGAGTTGTCATGCTTTGGGCAGCATCTTGAACCAGATGACCTCCAGAAGTTCCTTCCCATGTACATTATTCTGTGATTACCTTTTTTTTTTTTTTTGGCCTGCTATTACTAAAAAGAAATATTTCAGGATTTTATAACTGGCCTTTCCTTCATTATTATTTACTAGGCATATGTGGGTAAATGTGGCCTTATCAGGGTTAAATCATCAAATTAACTAAACAACGTATTTTAGAAAAAAGACTAGTTTCAGAGAAGTAATGTGTTGATATAATCTGTTTAAATTCAAGGAAAGTACTTCTTACTGTACACTGACATGAAGTCCTTAATCCCAAACACCTGTGCCTTTAATGGAACAATTAGGTGATGATCAAGTAGCTGCAATGATAAAGGAGACTGAAATGTGCTATATTGGAATAGGAATTATGAAGGTAGTGGGAGGTTTTGCAGTATAATTACAGTAACGGAACCACTGTCCACCTCAGTAGTGTTATAAAATGGTCTAAAGCTTCCTTTTGCTCTAGCTATCAGCCCTAGAAGCATAAGTATAGAAATTCAATTCCTTTCTCAGTTTGAAGACCAGCTCTGCTGTATTTGGTATTAATATAGATCTCCAACACCTGGGAGTTAGCATGTACTTCTAATAACCCGAATTTTAGAATTTGGGGAGGAAAATGTATTTTACATCTAGTGGTTGGTTTATTAAAGTGACCTGTGTTGTGGGCTATGTTATTTGCAATGTAATGTTAAAGGTGGTACTACTACTAGTACTAGAAGCATCTGGTTAGGATTTTTTTTCTGTTCTTTCAAATGTGACTTTGGAAGGGACACACTTTAAAGTTTGTTCCAGGAGGCACTTTCAGAGATGGATGATTGAAAACAACTCTCCTGAGTGGCACCTTGCTGTACTTCATAGATCATAACAGCTTTTATTCACCACTGTGATTGTTTTTTAAATTACTACCTGTGGATGAATACTTGAAAGAATTGGCCTGCTGGCTGCATGTTTGGTTTGATTGGGGGCTATCTTGAAGCTGCCTTTAAATTACATGGGGTTCTTGATGATCCTAGCATTTTCTAATCTTCTTTGTGCTCCGTGGTTTGCTTTGTTTCTTAGATTCTGGCAATTTTAGGAAGAATAGTAATTCTATCTTTAATTCTTTTCTTGTTTAAAAAAAAAAGTGTGTCATTTCAAGCTAAGATACACCGAGATACTTCTTTTAAAAATTATAAAGTTGCAGTTCATGTTGCATTATTCTTCCACTGGAAGTTGTAAATTATGTAATGAATAATTATTATACTAATAGTTGCTGATGGACTGGAAATTCCTTAATTTGTAAGAGATAGATTTGTCACAGGGAAAGCTCCAAGTGACATCCATAATAGTGGTGTACAAAAGCAATACTGCTTTAATGAACTTTATTGAAAATATCAATATGGCAGTAGTGTCCTACTTGTTAGTGACAGTCCAGTGAAATGTCCTCCTGTGGAAAAACAAGACAGGCAGAAGAAAAGAGAGAAAATGTATGTTGTAAGACAAAGTGACAGTTGAAGTTGGTTGGAATATTTGAATAAACAATTTTTTCCAGAAGTTGCAGTGTTTATAAATCTGTATAAAATGTTCCGTTCTTCTGTTTTGATGAAAAATTTTTGTCAGAGGCCCTTTTGGGATTGTAAAAGACTGGGAAGATTTTATTGCTTATTAGTCAAGGTACTGGTCTGGAATGTGAAAGAATCTGATTCCAGTCTCTTTCCTGGCTCAGAATGACTTGATGCTATTGAAAAGCCATCTTCCCTGAAGGTACCTGAACATCCTAGGCCTGTTTCCTGAACTGCCATAACCCAAGGCGACAGGAAAATCTAGGTTTCAGTTTGGAAATTGAAACACTTTGAAAATTTTCGGGGGGGAAAAGCATACAAATAAATAAAAAGAAACAATGCTTTAGAAATTCCTGCGAAATCTAATTGTTGTCCTTCGGATAGCATTGAGAGGTATGCCTATCGCTAGAAGTATTTAACCAATCAAAGACTATCTGTAATCTCCATAAATTCCTCAGATTTTTATCAACAGCAGTTCCCAGCTTCAGTTGCCATGTCCTCTGTGCCCTCTGTTCATAGCATTTGGTCTTTTCTCTTTTCATTCAGAAAATAGCTTGAGTGACTAAGCAGAAGATAGTGTGATGGAAAGAGTGGGTCTTAGCCTGTTCAAATGTATCACTCCATCTGTAATGATAGAATGGAATAAATAAAAGGTAGGTAAGGCTGATGGCAGCAGAAGAACGCAACATTTTTCAGTGCCCTGAAGTCCACAATACGATTTAGATTGTTGGCAGCTTAACACCACAACTAGGATTGTTAGCAACTGGCAGGAGGAGCATGATTTGCTCTGTACAGTTCATGTTAGTTCTGCTTCTTGGGCCACAAAGACATGCTTGGCCAGGCCTGCCTTTGCAGATCCCCAAAAAAACAAGTTCAGAGGGCCCTAGCTGTGGTTTGCACTACCTTTGCCCTTGGAAATTGCTTTCCCCTTTCTGCTTTCTTTTGCTGAGGCATGTAGCAGCTGGAGAAAGCAAACCAGAAGGAAACAAAGATGCGAAGGTCAGGGTTGGGGTGCTTCAGTTCTTGTTATTGTCTTAGGGAGGAGTTTGCATGCTATGGACATCCCCTCATACCTCAGCAGAGGTATTTCTTTGACCCTTCTCTACCTCATTCTGCATCTAGTGACTGTGAATCATGCTCTGCAAGCTATACTCTGTCCCACTCCGCTCTGCTGACACACTTAATGGTCTTTCTGCCTAATGGTGGGAGTGTCACGGGAGCATCACGCCACATGGATCATTCTGCCTATGTCCTCTCTGTCTGAAGCAGTTATCCATACTGCAGCACGCTGTCAGTTACAGCCCTTTCACAAGTATTTAGGCTACCCTAAATCATAGCCTAAGCATAGTGACTGTCAATAAGGTAAAGGCCCTTTGGACATCAATTAAGCTTCCTAGTCAGATTTGTGAAAAGAAGAGATTTTGTCTTCCCGAAGCCCAGTAAAAGGATCAAAAAATGTTCTAGCCTGCTTTTTTCGGCTGGCACAGTACATTGCCACGCTCCATCAACCAGACTAATTCTTTGGCTGCCAGCGAGGGTCACCAAGCGCTGCTGCTTCCTTGTCTATCTCCCAGCAGCTGGCTTTGTAGAGAGACAACAGGAAGAACAACCCAGGCATGGTAAAACAAGAAGATAACGCTGTTCGTTAAGTTTGCAAACTCTGTTCATCTCCGCTGCACAAGGCTATGCGTTTCTTCTGCAGGCTTTGGTCAAATGAAGCCAGATGTCATCAGCAAAACTGAATGTGGCTCTGTGTGTTTTTTGGGGTTGTGGGCTGGTTTCTGTGGTTTCTGGGATTCCAGATAAAAGATGTCTGCTGTTACGATTAGACTCTCGAAGCCAGAAAACACTTCTAGACAGGGTGTCTTGTATGTGTGGGTGCAGAAATGCTAATAATGGTTGAAATGCTGTAATGTTAAGAAATGAGCAGTAGTGTTGCTCCACTGGTACCCAGAGACTGCTCTGGTATTGTTTGGTGCGTGTCTCTCGTTCTTTCAAGTGATACTGCTATTTATGTACATTTATGTAAACCAAACCAGAGACATTGTTATAATCTGTTTATTGTAAATACAAGTGATAGAAATACAATGATTTTAACACAGAGAAAGGAGTAAGGTGAAGGAGGGAAAATGTGGCGGGCAAAATGAAATGCTTTTTGTATCTTTGGCATGAAGCAGTGAAGTCAGAAAAAAAGACAGACCCTTTCGCCTGGGCTTCCAATAGAGAGCAGAGTTTGTCCGCTATTTGTTCAGTGTAAAAAGTGATGAAACACATGAGTTGGGTTGGGAGAGGATAAAATTACTGTATAATGAAAAAGTCAGCGAAAAGCTGTGCCAATCACCTTTAGGAAGGAATGCAAGTGCTTTATTTTATTGCAAAACCCTACCTTCCTTACTGGTTTTGCCTATAAAAGTTCAGTTCTTCATAGCATGGCACAGGAAGAGATACTTGGTGTACTGGACAACTGAAAGCATGAAATGATCAGCCCATAAGTGCGTTATAAATGTTTAGAACTAAATGTAGAAGAATGGATTTTTCATTAAACAAGAACACAGCACTGATGATTCCTATTAACTTCTAGCATTTCAAAGACTTGACAGAAGATCAAATCTCTCTTTTTATGGCTGATTTAAATCAATCATTGTTCTGTCCGGCAAAATTCCAAGCACACATTTGAAAGCTCTTTTGAGAATTATCCTTCCCCCACCCTAGGTTATATCTGCCAGATCAGGAAATTCCAGCTTTTTCTCTTAAATTTACTATGGAA
This sequence comes from Falco peregrinus, assembly GCF_023634155.1. Taxonomy (NCBI): domain Eukaryota; kingdom Metazoa; phylum Chordata; class Aves; order Falconiformes; family Falconidae; genus Falco; species Falco peregrinus. Next base: position 4,042,365 of record NC_073722.1, read on the forward strand.
TCCCCAGAGTCTGAAACACAGAAAACAGATTTTGGCTGGACTGTGAATAATCACGGTCCTCTCTTTCTTCCCTAACCTTTTCACGTACTTTCTAAAATAGAACTTTAGCCATGCAGAGTGCCTGCAGATAAGCTAAAAAAGAATTGCTTGCACTGATGTGAGCTTGAAAATCTGTCCTCTTGTTAGGTCAAACTCCATGCTTGTACATATTCTGACTGATTTTCCTTGTGTTTGTTTTCATTGCTTTATTTAATATACTGTAGAGCATTGAAATGCATGCAGGCACCCAATGGCATTTTCAACAGATTAGAAGTTTGACTGCTATTTAATTACAGTGCACGTACTTTTAAGCTTTCCAATACTTCTGGAAATTGTTTTAGATGACCGATGTTTATAGGATGAGAGTCAGAAGCCTAGCTTCCAAGCAGATATGTTTTGTTTTAAAAGCTTGAATGATACATGAAGTAATTTCCCAAAGGAACCTAAGGATATCGTGTAGAATTGGAGGAAAAATAGTATCTCACAGTATTAATATTTATGTTAAAGATTTTTCACAAAAGCAACTGATGTAGATTGATTTATGAGAGATAGTTGGAGACTTCCATGGAGAAGTTTAAAGAGATTACATAAGTAATTGGATAGTAGAGGTTTGTACCTGGGCTATCTCTTAAGAGCAATCTTCTCTATTCAGTTTAAAAGTATAATAAATGGCAAGTGGAGATGTAGTGCTTATCTTGGAAAGGACTGACTGTGTATTTCCACTGTGTGAGCTGATGTTGAGGTTTTTCATTACTCGAATTGTATAAAAACTTTACATCTAACAAAATACTTAAAGTGATTTTTATGAAGTAATCATTTAAAAATACTGTGTCTGAGAAATTCCAGAAGTCTGTGAAATTGCAGCTTTCTAGTCAGCTGAATTTATTGAAACATTGCTTATATGGCAGCTTGCTTCTTCCAGTACAAAAGATATATACAGCGTGGGAGATTACTGTTTAATCCATTGTTTATGCTTAGGTGTTGTTTTCTATGAAAGTGCCTCTGCTCAGTATTTGAGACAGTATTGTTGTTTTTTCAGTGTCATTAGCAATCGTTTTTAAACTCTCCTTACTAGAGCCTTATTAAGGAATTATTAGTTTTGGCTAAAAAAAGTAAAAATGGCAAAGTAAAACCTCTCACCAAAGGACAAAATATTTTATAGGTTTTAATTCGGCAAACATGACAAAAGTCAGATAACTGAAGTGTTAATCACCTACAAAGTTTGCTTCTGGCCTTGTTGAAGGCAATGGCGAGCCTGCCTTTGACTTTGATGTTGAAGGAGGATGCACATGGAAGTTTCCTTGGCTTGTTCTGTGAAGCTGTGTGTCCTTTGCAGGATCGGGCACCTCACTGGTGCACGTTGTTCTGCTTTGAAATTCAAGTAGCCAGTAGACCAAGGTATTGCAATAAATAGAAATTTTCCTAATTGCACAACCATTTCCATTTCTTAAATGCTGTTCTCTGTAATTTCTTCCCTTTTCTCAAAAATAGGGCTTTGCAACCAGTTACGGTTGTTAGTCCAAAACCCCTCAACCTACCAAAATCAGCCTCGTAACTTTCAACTCATAAAACTGTATAAGGTAGTTAAGCAACTCTCCAATTTTGCTTAGTCTTATCTGTCTGTTTTAATAGCTTAATTGTAAGGAGGAGGAGGAGTAATCACGGATGTTACAGTACTACCTGTGATCTCCATCAAGAACCAGGATTTCAGTATCTGTTAGGGACTCTGTTTCATGACTGGTTCATACCAACCTGAACTGGGACTGCAAGTGGTTCAACCCTCTCTTGCATGGACTTTTGTACCAGTGATAAACTGGTTAGGCAGCTAAACTATTTAAAAAAAAAAAAATTACAAAATTTAAATCTCTCCTACTCGTTTTGTTCTTTGATTTGACTTACTATGCAGTCAGATGAGTGCCAGCACAAGTAAAAGAGAAGGGGCATGAACGCCTACCATGGAGGAAGAGCAGAGCTGTGATAGCCAGGTTAGATCCATTACGGAACCTGAGTATTTGGTGTGATATAGGCAAATAACAAAGATCTTTTTTTCCGTAGTCAAGATACACAACGATGGAGTTCTAAGCTCCAAGAAATGAAGGCAAAGTAGGAGTGAGTACAGATGTATGTGTGCACACGTGGTTTGGAAGTGTGGGGATAGCAAAGATTTTATAAGTATATGTAAAAAGCGTGGTTAGCTTTGAGAACAGAGTTACTCAGGTACAAATTCTCAGAGTAGCTTGTCCTACCACATGCCAGTCCTTGTGGTGAAATTCCCCCCCCTTACATAAAGGCTGAACTTATTTCAACTTACACCTTGTAGGTAGGGGCAGGTTGCCGCTGCATCCTTCTGAAGCCGCCTTTTCTCCAGGCTGAACAAACCCCAGTCCCTCAGCCTGTCTTCACAGGGCTAGTGCTCCAGCTCCCAACCATCGTGATGGCCTTCCCCTGGACTTGATCCCATTTGTTGATGTTTTTCTTGCCTTAGGAGACCAGATCTGGTTGCAGTATTTGAGATGCAGTCTAGTGAGTGCAGAGCAGAGGGGGTAATCCCTTCCCTCCATCTGCTGGACGTGCTCTTGCTGATACAGGAGGCTGTTGGCCTTCTCTGTAGCCAGGGCAATGGATCACTGCCAGCTCGCTGCCCACCAGGACCCCAGAGCTGCTCCACAGCTGCTCAGTCCCAGCCTGTATCGCTGTAAGGGGCATTTGCTTCCTGGGTGCAGGAGCTGCTGAATCTCTGAAGAAGGCTGGCTCGTTCCTATAGCCTAAGTCCTTCTGAACGGCGGTCGTGTCCTTGACAGTGTCGATTGTGTGTGTGTCCCAGTTTGGTGTCATCTGCAAGTCTGATGAGAGTGCACTGTGATGCCTTCTCCAGATCAGATGTTATTGGTTGATACAGATGTTAAACAGGGCAGGTCCCTCCGATAATCTGCATCTTACCGGCTTCCGGGTGGAATACAACCTGTTGACCACTAGCCCAAAAGAAGGCAAGCCTGGATTGCAGGCTGCTGTTACAAGACGAGGATAGATGAAGAGATTTGATACCATGTTTTCAGTCAGTGGAGACTAGCTATGACTAGGAAAAAAGTTAGGAGAAATTAGCGACTTATTATAAACTGTTAAATAACTACATGTTTATTAAATAACAATCAATTAGAGGGACTTCAAAGATACCTTTGCTTATGAGTTGCAGTAGCTCCATGATCTCTGTAGTTAGTGAGGCAGTTTTAAGAATTCTAACAGGGGTCCAGTTTGAAGTGTGCACAAAGTCAAAATCCTTTTTTATTTTTCCTTTTTTTTTTTCTTTTTTCCTCCCATTGGGGAGAACATTCTTTTCACTTTGTAAATTAACTCTTAGGATTTGTCTATTATGTGTTCCTTTCTGTTGCCAAAGGATAAAGTCGGTGGCATACCATTGAGCTATGCTGCTATTTTAGTAGCTATCTTGAAAAGTATCACCTCTCTGTTTGTTTGTTTGGGGTTTTTGTCTTTGTAATCATTAATATAAAGGCCAGCAGGTTCTATGTAGCTAGAGTCTTTTCTTTAAATTTACTTTAAGACAAAGTACTGTGTCTGGCATGGTTTCTGTCTTTGGCATTCTGATTTCCAGTCCTAAGAGCCTCAGGAAAGGAAGGAGTGGCAGATCTCGTTAATCTTTCTGCGTGTGCTAGAAGAAGAGTGAATTTAGAGTAGAAGCTCCAATAGGGAAATGGTTGCATCTGGAATATCACATTTACTCTCACTGTGGATCTATTCTTTGTGTTATTTGTGGACTGTGTTTTTGAAAGCAATTACAGTTTTGATCTCAACAAAACGCTGTGGCAGTGAGGTCCAGAGATGGTTGTGTGTTGTACAGAACTTTGTTCTGAGCCTGCTGTCTGTACGTTGTGTGCCTCCTTGTAGTGTAAGAAATGGAGAGTAAGTGCTGCCTGTTCGTTTCCTTGTATATAATATTTCCGCTCTGTAAGCAACTTCAGAAATGAATACTCTTAATCCGTTCAGTTACGTTACATTCCATTCTATACCCTGATCACTGTTGCACTCTTTTCTCTGTATCTTCTTGTCTGGTTTTACTTTCTAGCTGTTGTTGTGGTGTGGAAGTACAGGGCTATCAGAACTGAACACAGTATTAAAATGTAATCACACAATAGCTTTATAGAAATTATATTATGATGTTTTTTGTTTTATATTTCTTTCCTCTTAACTTGTAAATAAGCTGTTTGGCATTTTGGCTTCTGCTAAATGCTGAGCTGATTCAAAGAGCCATCCACAAGAAGCTGAATACTTCTTCGGTGATGTTGGCGAAAATACTTAATATCTCTCAATCCAATTAAAAGTGATTCAGTGGTACAAAATCTTGTCACAGATTTTTGTGCATAACCTCTTTCCTTTCGTAATTTTGAGTTTCTAAGCATTAGCTTAAGCAATTGAATTTGAAAACGTGCGAAATAACCTCATTCTTGTGTTCTCATCTTCTTTCCCCTTCTCACATACGCTTTCACCTTCAAAGACAGGACTGGTAAAAGATTGCTCTTGGCTACTCATCGGAGTATTGTGAATGTTCTTTTAATGTTTGTATGCTTATTTGAAGAAATGATGATTATTTACTCTGTCCTATTAGCAGCCACAGCCAGGGACTAGGTTTTAATACGTACTGTGTTTTCTGAAGTAATTCTTTAACCTGGATTAGAATAATCTTTTTAAATCAGTGCTGTGAACTGCTAATAAACCTGAAGGGAGTGCATTTCCACGTGTGGGAAAGGTAGACAGCTGTATTCCAGTCTGGTAGGTAGAGCGCTAGCTCATCTGACAGCTCCAGGCTCCCTTTTAGAGTGTCTCACAAAACTCCTCAGCAATCTTTACAAATTTACTGCCTTGGAAGTATTTCCCCTGGTCTGAACAACTGTTTGTGCCAGACGTACTTGGTAAAGAGGAATGTGTGATAAGCAACTCTATGTTGAGGGTAGAGGAAAGGCTTATAAGTGTGCCATGCCTTTTTCTGGGGGGTGGGGTGGGTGGGTGTTGCCTTTTTTTCCTTCTTTTTCCCCTCTTTTTTGTTTTGTGGGTTTTTTTTTTTTTTTTTTCTTTTTGAACTTCACCTTTCTAGGAACCAAAAAGCATATCTGACCTGAAGGATGTTTAGTCAGTTTGACATGAGAGGTAAAAACTGGTTTCTTTTTTTTTTTTTTCAATAGAAAGCAATGCTGCAACCAACTGTGTAGGTGCTGTATTCCTGCTAGCTCCTACCAGAAAATTTGCTGCATTTGTTACAGGTTTTGGGGTGGGTTTTTTTCAGGCAGTTTCTGGGAGTGGGTGTGTGGGAAGGAAGTCACAGCAGAACACTTAGATGTTTCCTGTTGGATAATTGTTGCATATTTCCCATTCCTCAGACTGCCACTGGGAATAAATTTAATCTAAAACTTGAATTCCGTTAATATTGTGAATAAAGAAATGTAAAAACAGTAGAGGTGCTGAAGGAACTCTGTGTTGATTTTGTTTAATATAATACTATTTTGGGAGTGTCTTGGAATATACAAAGAAAGGCAATTTAATTTTAATAAAGCATTGTGAACTAGTGAACAATATTAAAATAATTGGTGGGAGAAATTAAATTATAGGCCAGAACATATATCTGAAATCTTCTTCTAATTTTACAATACTGTAATTCTATAGTACCCTGACACTTCAGCATATTGCACTTTTAAGTTTGATGTATGAACTGTATGATTTGTATGAAGCAAACATATTTGCTACAGCCCTTACTCATTATTTCAGTTTTACTAATACACGTCAGGCTGTGGCTTCCATCACACTGTTGTCCAGAATGAAGAGATTTTTCTAGAGGCTGTCTTCTATGAAACCCTAGCTGAAATGATTTGAAGGAACTTTCTGAACTGTTTGCAGCAAGGGTTGGCAGACTGGTTTTTTTAGTGGTGATTTATTAATATTAAAATATACATATATTCCCTCTTCCTTTTTTTTTTTTTAATGTTATGTTGCTTGAAGTTGTATAAAATCAGTGGAGGGTGTGTGTTTGTTTTCAAAGTAAAAAATTGTTAACACATTTTAAAGATTCCTCCTTCTGTGGCATCGGGAAATAGAATTTACCAGTGTCCAGAGGTTAGCCAAGTGGTTGTGTACCATCTGAGCTCTTCATTTAACTCGGGCTTTTTGCAACAGGAGCTGCAGCGTACTGCAAAACATGCAATGATTTCATGAAGTACCCATGAGAAATTGTTACAAAGCAAGTGACTGGATGAGAAATTAGAACATGAAGAATTCAGTATTGAGAATAACTGTCAGAATGGGGTGCTCTCTCCCCTTGGGCGCAATTTGTAGGTCTGTGACTGAATTGCAATGACCTTGGACAGTTAACTCAAGTTTGCTCTTCCCTGCTTCTGGAATGATTGTGTACTTGGAGTGCTTCACAGTGCTGAAGTTGAATGTTTGTGAGGTTATTTGAGATGTTCAGATGGATGGTACTTTTCAAAAGTGCTTGTCACAGATCGAAGTTTCCAGCTACTGAAATTGGTAATGCTCCTGCTGACTCCAGTGGCAGCAGAGTTAGGCGAGGAGAGTCTTTAAATATCCTCTCTATAAATCCAAAGGTGTCTTGCAATGCAGGCATTTGTTTGCAGGAGGAGTGAAGGGGAGTTCACAGAACAAAATTCTCAAAATAATTTTCTGTAGCTGATGAGGTGGGTAGTGGGGTGATTTGGACTAGCGTGTGTATGAAATTACAGAGAAGAGGAAGGGGAAAGGTTAGGCAGAGGGAAAATCTTTTAATGCTGACATTAACTATCATGATTGTTTTCTGGTTTTGACTGTGTTCTTTCTTTGAAACGCATTTTTCTTTCCCAGATTTAATTTTCACACTACAGAAATGTCCCATATTTAACCCTTTAGTAGTTAACCATCAGCCACAGAGCCTGCTTTTGATATTTCGTGCCTGACAGAGAACCAAGCTGGAAAGCCATCCAAAATAACAGAATAAATGTTTTGCATATTTATTATAAGTCTCTAAGTGTTTCTGGTTTGATTTATTCTAATAAAGTGTTCCAATCTACAGATATTTTCCTCCCATTGTTTGTTATATCAAGCTTTAATTAAATGGTAAGATTTTGGGGACAGATGTTGCTCCTGTTTGCATATGGACATTATTGCAGAGTTTGTGCCTTTTTTCACAAACCAGTGCTTGGCTGGGTTTGGTTTTGGTAGGTTTTGGGGGTTTTTTTTGGTGGGGTGGTATGTGTCTGTCTTTTTTTTTTCTTTAACTTGCGGATTTCTAAGGATACAACTACTGTAGAGGAATGGTTTGATAACAAATGCATGAAATGAGAAGCATAGTGGTACAGGACAGGTAAAGGAAACATTTCCATGTTTGCAGGTAGAGATTGTAGGAATTGGGAACGCTTAAAATTACTGGAAAAAGATCATGGTTTTTTTGGACCTAGTTTAAAACCAATAGGTAAGTTTGTGTACTCAATTGATAACAACATGGTTTCCCTCTATCAACAGTGTATGGTCATGTATATACAAATAACCTATAGCAACACTGCACATAATAGCCTTTTCATAATGTCACTGCATTTGAGCTTTCCGGGGGAAGGCTCAAAGGTCGTATCGTTGGTTTATGGCTGTGGAATTATCCCCGTGCTAGGGTATGGTTATCAGACATTCCTCACATTCCAGGTGTCTAATATTATAGTGCTTACACGCCAGTGCAGGACCAACTGCTGTGTCAAAGAAAAACGCAGGAGGAAACATTCATGGCATAACCCATTTCCACTGCTCTGCCCCCCCGCCTTCCCCCCCTAACCTTTCAAAATGTCATCTTTGAGTTGAACTTGGCAATGGTAAAGGGGTAAACAAATTAGAAGTAGTGATTTGGCTGGGGGGGGGGGTTGCCCTACAAACACAAATAGCTACTATGCTGAGCTGGAAAGTATTGGTTCTCCTTTTCACGTAAGTATTGGGTTTCTTTCAGTACCTTCAATGATAAAATAATGTAGCAAAATATATAGTTGTCTTGAGGGTGGGTTTTTTTTCACTGGTGGTAATTGTTGAGTGAAAAACCAAAACCAGTTTATCATAATCAAAAGGAAAAGGAAACAAATAAACCCATGCCAGCAGGCAGTTTGACCTGGTCCTGCAACCAGTGGGTGTGGGTCCCTTCCTTCCCAAAACCATTCTTCTCCTTCTGGGTCTCAGCTATTCAGTTCATATGCCTTTTCAGCAACACCTGTGAAGGGACAGTGAGCTGACATTGAGCTAATGCTAACCCCTTTGTAAGGCAGTTATGCGCTGCTGGATTGCTGTTACCATGTATTTTATGGCAGTCATTAACATGCACATAGCATCTTATCATAAGGTGGAAGGCAGCATATTCCTTCTGTGCTCACCTCCCCCTATCTTCTGTCTCCTGTACTGAAATCTTGTGTGTTGCGTGTTCCCTTGCTTCCTTTTGGGTGTGCACACATGTGTGAAAAGGACACCCTGGTTTGTGGTTTTTTTCTGTGGAGGAAACGGGCAAGGTCTTTAGAGGACCTGAAAGTTTTCATCCTTTTCTGTATGGCATAAAGCTTAGGGAATTTGCAGATGTGTAGGATTTCTGAGCATTGAAGATAAGTCTTTTAAAATAAAAAAATAAAAAGGATGGTAATTTTTGTTAATATATTGCAAGCACTTGATTGCTGATAATTTTACAGGATTCTTGCAAAACTCCTGAGCGAAGCAGGAAGGTATTTTTGGGTAAAACTCTGTGTTCCACCATATAAGATTATTTTTTAAAATTTGTTTTGGTTTGATTCCACCCCCACCCACCCCCTGCCCCTACTTGGTGGATTTCCTGGTTTTGGGTTTGGTTCACTACTTCTGCAGATTTTACTGGCCCCTCTAAGGCAACACCCCACCCCCCCACACCCCAAGTATATGTCCTATATTTGTCTAAAGGGATAGTGTTGATTCTGTAGGGGTGTTTTTGTTCGGCTGTTTTTATTATCAGGTTGTGTTTTTGAAGACTTACTTGTGCTGCTGTTAAAATAAGTAGACTCAATTTTTTTGCAGTTGTAAGTAGGTTTTAGTTTTAAAGAACTTCCTGCGCTCTATGTGGAATGTATCTTTTCTAGTAAATACATGTCTATAGTGCCTTAAAATGGTTATGTTCATAATAGATATTGGAAGCTAAGAACTTTTGTCAGATTGATGGGTTTTGATGTTGTACAAGTTTAGTAAGTGATGTATAAAAATATTGAATTTAGGATTTTTTGTTGTAGTGGGGTTGCAGAAAGGTTAGTTGGTTTGTTTTCATCCTTATCCTAGCAGTTAAATGTTTAACTAAATCGAGTAGTGGTTCTGGAAACATTTGCAGAATGGAGTACAGTTTTCTACTGTAGTTAGTGCTTGTCTCCTACACCAGTCTGGTGAGTTATCAGCTTGTTATTTCTAACCAGTACTTAACTGAATAGTGTGAACGGTTGTGTGCCATGGTACAGTGTATGAAACTCTGAGTTGGTCTTCAGCAAGACCCTTTGGCAGAAGCAGTCAGAACTGATGATGGGCTGATACTGCCATTTCACGTGGTGTTAGTAATGCAGCTGTCTCTCTGGAGGGCTAACTGGGAACTAAGACACTGTTCAGTCCGCTACCATTTGTAGCAAAGCATTTCAAAACAGCCTTGAGTACTCTGCCTAAATTACAGAGAAGAAATTGCTACGCAGTACTCCAAAAAGGTTTAAAAAACCCCAAACCCTATGAGCACGGAAAAAGATGAGATACTAGATTTGAGTTTCTGCTTGATCTTTGTGTGCTTTGAGCACAGCATTGTGTTCACCTGGGCTGCTGGCTAGCTAGATGAGAGCCTTTTAATGGAAATTGTATTTTTCAAAGTCTTAGATGTTCCCTGAAACATAATTGAATGTGGTCTAGTCCTATCTACATGAACTGACAGCTCATTTGTAAATGCAGGATGTTGTAAACCACTGTCAGTGTGAGTTCAGTACTGGAAACCCAAGTTTCTGAGCTTGTAAAATAGTTGTGAGAGCCCATTATCCCAGTAGTACATTACCCAAATAATGTCTAGCTGTTCCGCGTAGCTTTAAGGTGGTGAACTTACTTATGTATGTCTCTTAGTATAATCCTCTATTTACATGTGTATACATTTTTGTTTACCAAGAAAACCCTGCAAAACCCAAGAAGTATCTTTCTTTAAGGCCTGCTGTCTGTAGTAAGTATTCAAGGGCTTAAAAGAATCATAGGATAGAAATTGCAAGCTATTAAACATTATACTATACCTCTGTAGTTTTTTAGAAAATTAGAATCAGTGCCCACATATTTCAAGTTTCCATTCTACAAATTTGACTGTTTTACCTGTCTTTTGTATTACCAGGAACAAAGTGATCTGAAATCTGGAAAACACATGAAAATTAATTAAATGTGTTCAGGAAATACTTACCGATGGAGTCACCAAATCCTTGCCTCCTAAAAGTGTGTACTCTGCTGTGACTTTATTCTTTGCAATTAGTTTTTAAGTATCCAGTACATGCTAGTGGCTATAGGCATAAAGCAGTGTAATTTAATGTTATAGAGAATTTTTCATAATTAAAGATTTGAGTTTGAACTACTTTTAGTAATTCTGTATTGGTGTAGAAAAGGTAACGTGCATGTTTGCTGTCTTTTAAACACAGGCATTTGTTAACTTTCATGCATCTTGTGATCAAGGTAAACAGATGCATGACCTTGCGTATTTATTTATTTTACACCACTATTCTAAAGCAGGAGCTGCCACCATGCCACTCCTTGTTTGGTGTGTACTAATGTGGTACTGATGTCCACTTAATTACTCTTTCGACATAATACCTGTAATAAAGTGTCAGTATATCTTAATAATACCCTTATTAAAAGAGAATGTACCTCAACAATGCAAAGGTTGTACATAATGTCTTGCTCTGATGCCTGAACAGAAGGCCCTACTGAGTTAAGAATATGATGTTTAGAAGCTGAAATCCTGTCAACAGGCTCGTGAATTAGCTTTTTTAAAACAGAAAGATTGTGCATAGGATTTGCTAGTTTCTGGAATTGAATGAGCAAAGATTATGGCAAAAGTGTATTTTATGGGCATGCAAATTCTGCCCCTTTTTACGGATAAATGGCCCAGTTACCACTTTTTAAAGTTAGGTAAGTGACAGCAGTATTATTAATAGAAAATAAATCCATTTTGCTATGGCTTCAGCTGCTGTAATTTGTAGAAGAGAGATTTGTCTTCCCTATGTAATTGACTTTCATACTGTTAGTGGATAGTGACCTCAGCCATAGGAAGCGGTAGTGCCTCTCTTTAACTCTGACCTGCAATGTGGATCTACAGCTTGGTATTTTTCGCTCTTCTGCATGCACTCTGCTCCTGGGGTAGTATTCATCCCTCTTAAATTCAGTTACCTTGTATAGGCTAAAGGAGCCTTGCATTCAGAGTCCTCCTGTAGCCACTAGAGAAAGAGGGAAGCCTTCAATGTCATTCATCTTCAATCTAAACAGATATGCCGAATCAGCTTTTCTAGGGAACCTAAAGGAATAATTCAGGTTAGATAACTAACTTTTGAAGTTAAAGAGATTAATTGCACCCCTGAGTTTTATATAAGAAATCTATCTTGGGTGCTTGAACTGAGTCAAATCCATGTTTGGGAGGATATTTGGAATGGGATTAGAAGATACATTTATAGATCCTCCAAAGTCACAATGCCTATAGCATTGGAAAGTTGGGTAAGAATTGAATTGATTTTAGGATCCAGCTTGAGCAGTTCGCTAGAATTCCAGTTCTAGCGAAGAATTTAGAACGTTTTTCTTCTTCTGTTTATACATTCCTTTACCTGATCAATTGATTTGAATTTTTACATTTGTTGGTCTTGAGCTACTGGATCAAAATAAGAATTAAATACTTTCAGTCATCCTTTTGCAGAATTAGTAGTTAGCTGATGCTGATCATGTGTTCCTATTCTGTATCATTGTGCTAATTGAAAATATTTTTGGGGAAGCGCTTAGAGGAAACTTTTGTGTTACAGTTGTGTTGTTATCAGTAAGCCACCTGTAACCACCCTTCTGTAATGGCGCGTGTAGGTAAACGAGCCAGTTTCCAGGAAAGTGTGCATGTATCATTGGGTTTCTTCTGTTACGTTTTAATAGATGCTCATTGCTGCACATCTAAATAGTAACTTAATGTTTTGTCTTCTCAGCTCCTGGAGTGTGGAGAAGAGGTATATTTTTCAGAACAGTTTCTGTCTAGAAAAAGTGCTAGCAAGTACTGCATTCTAAGAAAAAATAATGTATAACATACATCATTATGTATGAGAACGAGTGGGTGTGAAATTTAATCAGCACAGCACTTCACGTAAGTGTCACACAAGACCTTGCTACATGGCAAAGAACATGATGCCATTTTGGGTAGGGGATAATTGGGATTTGGTGAAAGTTTGAATGCATATTGAAGTTGCTATAGAAGTTCAGCATTGATCCTCGTTATAAGTGAGTTCAAAACTCCAAGTCTTGACTGTAGGTCAAGAGCAGCACAGCAAAGGAGGTATTCTTGGAAGTCATTTTGAAAGAGATTAAGATGAACCTGTTCATAATGCTCAGGTATTTATGTACCTCTTACCAACCTGCAATGGCTTCCTTTCTAATTGAGGAGAAGTCGTCTCAGATTTGTTGGGGGGTGGGGTGGAGCGTGTTGCCTGTCTGTGTTGCGTCCCATTCCCCCCCCACGCCCCAGTTCTCTGAGATCTGCCAACTGTAACGTTTCTCTCTTCCACACACCCTATATTATACCACATATATTATAAATCACAATAAATTACCCTGAGAAAATTGATGCAAATAGTTCTATCTAAGCAAACAATGTCAAGCTGTTCTCACGTAGCCCTTCAGAGTATGGATAAAAACAGGTCTCGGGAGTATGCTAAGGAGGTCAGTGATGCTGGTATCAGCTGAGTTTGGAAGAGAGCGAAGACCAAAGTCCAGAGTCCTAATGAAGTCCTGATAAAGTAGAATCCGAATCATAATATGGATAACCTCTGGTTCAGTGTTACAATTGATTTAATCCCAAATAGATTTTGGAGAAAAAACGACTCTGAGAAGGTATGCAGTAGAATGTAGCATTACTCTTGCATGGAACAATGTGTTAAAAATAGCGTGTGTGTGTGTTTATGCATATATGTCTACACATACATATGCATACACATTTTTAAGAATGTACACATTGATAATCTCAGATCACAGAGGTGTGAAATACTGTGGGCTGTCCATATCTTGACAGAAAGATAGCATTCACTAGTATATGTAGTAAATTTCTTGTTTTTTGTAGACCCTGACCTTAGGAAGGAACCTTTCTTCTATGTATTTTTGTGGTCGTAGGGAGTACATCAGGCAAGCAAGTTGTCCAAATGGAACAATATTGCACTGACAATCCATCAGTCAGTAGCTACAGTTCCATTTTGCAGTATCATCAGCCTCTGCATTAATGTTAGATGCATATACAGACTTCCAGGCATGGCTGCAGATGCAATATTAACTGTTAATAATACCATATATATAATTGTAGAATCTACATTTTAAGATCTTGAATAACTTTATATTTTGAAAACTTTAAAGAAAAATGTGGATTTGAGGTGGTAATACAGCTTCTCAATTTGTAAACTGTATTTGTCTCCTAGGTTTCCCAGAGCATCTGTGAAGTGACTGGCAGTAACATAATTATATACTATTTATATAATGGAATTACAGAACGCTTCCTGGTTTTCTTAAGAGTAGCCACTTCTTGATACACATGCCTGCCTGCTTCTTGTTCTTTTGATCCAGGGAGTACATTTTAATCCATATGCTGAAATGGGAGTGTTGCAGCCATATAGGGTTGAGTAGATAAAAATGTTATATGCGAGCTAAAGGCTGATAAATTAGTCTTCACTTGGAAGGAGTTCTGTAAGGTTAAACAAAAAAAAAAAGTGCCTATAGGTGGGAATACTTCTGCTTAATGATGTGCATTTAAAAAAATCCCACTTTTTGTTTACTAATTGAACTTCATAGTATACTTAATGTGGACTTTTAAGCCATCCTTTTTAGAGTATTGGCATTCTTTTAAGAACGTGTAAATGGAAGACTACAAAAAAAGACTGAAAAAGTATTATAAACTACCTCAGAATATCAGTGCCCTGAGATGCAGCACTTAATCCTCTATTATGGTGCAATAAACCTAATTTTTCTTGGGTCATGGTTCATGAATGTAACGGCAGTCTGTCTATCATAGGTTATTATGTCACAGATAATGATCTTCACGCAGACAAGATTCCTTCAGTCCATGCTCCTAGGTATTATTTCCTTTCCAATAATATCTCGTAACTCTCTTTGCTTTCAGCTTTTGTCTGGAAAATTTTCTCTTGCATTTTACTTACCTTCATGTCATGTTAATCTCATCCATTTGCCATACCTATTTTGAAAGCAAATACTCTTTTATGTTGGGACAGTTATGAGATCCCTAATCAATTGGGTATCACCTTGTGCTGATTTCTGCTCCATTGTAAAAGTTCATGTTGGGCTTAAAAATCTTGTACTATTAAAAGACTGGAACAAAAAAGACATTGCGGGGATGTAAGACTCTTAAGCAATTGTGATCTTGTTATGTACAAACCTTTTCATGTTTTAAAAATCTGCTCAGGAGCAGTTCTTCTGACATAGTTCAGGTCTTAAGGCTGCAATGGCCAAGCATGATCCAGCAGAGCAGAATTCATTTTTGCTCAGTACTGTCTGTATTTCAGGGCCTCTGTCTCCCTCCTCTTCTTCTTTTGTTCAAGGTCCAGAGTGGTTCACCAAGTACTTTTCCACAGTTTTTTAGTGTGGCTTTAATTTATGGAGTGTCTGGGGTAAGAGGGTGGTTGCTATTCATTCTCACGGTGTCCGATTTCTGACAAGTGATAACACCTGGACAGAACATCCACATGGCCAGAGCTGTCTGCTGTCTAATCTACGGAATGTGCTATAACAGTAAGAAGTCAGTATTTGATTAAAAAGAAAATTGGTGTGGAGTGCAGATGAAAAGACGGGCTAGTACTGGGTTTATATCCTTCCTGCAGAGGTTTGGTGAAATTAATGCTTATGCAGAGTTCTAAATGAATTTATTAGAGGCCATCTGGCCATGTTTATACAAGTTTGTTATCATCCTTACCCTGCTATATGGTATTTCAAATATTTTTTCTACTTGAACTACAAGACTTGTATTTTGAGTTAATGCTATAATGTTAAAAATAAGGATGATGTTGAACTTTTATTTTTATTCAATTTAAAGTCTTTTATGAAAATCCACGTATGTAACCTAATTTGAGGCAGGATTTTCTTTGCAGCAAGATGTGCCCTTGTAGTTGGCACAGGTTCACACGACAAACCGAACTCACCAAAGGGCTGCTGCTTCTACATGATTGATGCAGCCTCTGAGCTGTAGTGGCCTGGGAACTCTCTGGCACGCGTACCCCGTGTTCAGTCCTCGGCGTGCTGTGGACAGCCTGGCTGAAGCTGTGGTGGTGTGTGTTATCCTGGCTTTAAAAAGCTTCTCCTGCTTTCCTGAGAGCCGTCTCTTTCTGCCTAGCTATTACTGTTTGCAAACAAAACGGTTGCCTTTGAAGTGATGCTGGTTGTTGCTAGGAGGTAGCGTTTGGGCAGGTGTATTCGATACAGCGGTGCTGGGCAGCTGCTGCTTTGTGAGCCAGCTGTTTGCCTCCTGAGCTGTGTCATTGCCATCCTGGCCACAGCAGCACAGCTTCTGCTGCCCTGAGAGGAGGAGGAAGGTGAGGAGCAGTGGCAGGTCTTCTCAGAACAGCCTCGCTCAGAGCAGTGCTGCGTCTGGATTTAAAACTGTATGTTGGCGCTGGGAAAGTATAGAATGGGTAGGCTTGGCTTGCTGCGGACCTGGAGTCTCTCTGGAGGTCACTGGGGAGTTTGCCCCAGTCAGCTTCAGTGTGATG
The DNA here is from genome assembly GCF_023634155.1 of Falco peregrinus. Taxonomy (NCBI): domain Eukaryota; kingdom Metazoa; phylum Chordata; class Aves; order Falconiformes; family Falconidae; genus Falco; species Falco peregrinus. Next base: position 4,058,399 of record NC_073722.1, read on the forward strand.
TGCTCTCCTGCATTGTAGTGAGGAGGACGGGTCATATCCATTTGAGATCTCCTTTCGAAAAAGAGGTCTTGGACCGTGAGGCAGCATATAGTGGCTTACAGCTGAGGAGGAGGAGGACAGGTACTTCAGAAGCTCTACCTTCTCACTCTGCTGAGAAAAGTGTCTGTGGCTGGCCATTCTCATGCAGAATGTCTCCCAGTAAACAGAACTTTTCTCACAGCTTGCTTGTACTGTTTAGAATCCATATTTTATATCCTAGTTATCCAGATGTAATACCACATTGGTGGTCTCGCCAGATTTTTGTAATAGGTTTAGATGCGTGTGGTTGTTTTTCATAGCAGTTTGTAAGTGGCAATAAATTAGCAAATTTGCCTTATACATGTTAATGTGTTCAGGACCTCAAATTAAGCACTGGTAACCTTCATAAGATTATGTGTGAACTTTGGAGAAATATAAGAAAGTAGATTCATGCTTACAATTTAAAAAAATTTTTAAAAAAATCACTATTCAAAAGGTTTTTGGATCCTAAGAGCTTGGTTCTTTGTAATTTCTGCAACCCTAGTTTAGAGGAATTAAGTGTTTTGCTACTTGAAGAATTGGTAGGTCAGATCCATCAATAATAAAAATGTATTTGTGGGACAGTTTTCTAAATCAAACCTTTGCTCAAATTTCTATTTTCTCAGCTGCATAAAGAATTTAATTCTACAGTTTTGTAAAGTATTTTCTGCCTGATGTTTTCTATACAAAAAGCGAATTCATTTTGTAGAAAGTAAAATGTACTATTTTCTCTTTTATTCCTCACAAAAACTTTGATAAACCATTTTATTTTTTTTTTTTGGTCAGAAACTAATTGAAGAAAACATACTGAAACATAAAAAATCATATGTGAATTAGACTCTTAGCTTTTTATTTGTATGTAATTTTAATGATGAGATGAAAAAACAGTCTTAGGTGATAGAACTTAATTTAAGCAGCAGTGAGTAAAGGAGCTGATGCTCGTGTGTCCCACAAACTGCTCTTGATAATCTTACTCAGAGGATTTATTTTTTTCCCCCAAACTCTGGATGTATACTAATCGTATTGTTGCTATGGTGACAATAAAATCTTAAATCTCTTGGTTTTCCTATTCAGTATCTCAGTATATCAGATATGACATTTATCTGTGGGTTATCAACAGGAAACTCAATACTCATTTAATTTTATTATTTTTTTCTTTAAAAGGCAAAAAGATGATGTCAAGCTTTGCTCAGCCTCAGTTGGCAAACAGTCCATGCATTATCATCATCAATCTATTTCTTTTAACTAATAGATGCCTCCATTATTAAAATGAAAAACTTTGTCTTTGTAAAAAAGCACCATCTGAACATCTAAAGGCCATTAAATGTTACTTATGTCTACTGTATGCACACTGCTGCTTGTTTTAGTCAAGTACGTGGATTGGTAAGTGCTGCTAACTGCATCTTAGGTGGTTGTATTCTCTTTCCTGAGTTTCCTGTCTGTGGTCATTAGAAAAGATGACCGTAAAATCTTGTGCTGTCATCACAGACTCAAAGTTGAAGTTCTTCTGGGGACAAATACAAGTGTAGATTTTTAATATTTTTTTTTTACAAGTTATTGGTTATTGTTTAATTTTAAACTTAAATTTTAAAGATGTTGCAGTGAATTTCTCATTTGAATGGCTGTACTGAAAAATGTTTGCAACGGCTTGTATTACGTTCTTGGAGTTAATGAATTCAGAAGGATGGAATAGGAAAAAAGTCAAGAGCCTAAACTTTAAGAGGGAGAAAACAACCTGCTTTCCTTTCTCCCTGCTATCTTTCTTTAGCTTCTGTCATAATAGGAATTAATATGAAAAACATATGTATGGAAGAGAGAAAAGCTTTACCATTAACAAGTTTCTTTGTTTATAGGTTAACAAAGCCCTTATCGTTTGCGGATTGTGTTGGGGATGAACTGCCATGGGGATGGGAAGCTGCATATGATCCTCAGATTGGTGTATACTATATTGATCACATCAACCGTAAGTATTTCTCAGTTTCTGATCATGTAAGAAGTCTTATCTTGATTAGACTTTCCTGAGAATCTTCTAAAGCATAACTGGGAGTAGGGAAAGATTTATTATAAGTGAAGCATAGTTAAAAGTAACAGCTTCTGATTTTCCAGTAGAGAAATTATCCCATTTGTGTGCATGGGTTTGTGGGGGTTGGTTGCAGATGTATTATAGCTGGCTCAATATTATTCATATGACTTTTTCCGTGGAAGAAGTCCACGTAACGTAGTAAATAAAGATGGTTTACATCTGTTGGCATCTGCAAAGTGTAGGATGTTTGGCAGCTATATGAGTAACAAAAACTGGATTCAGCCTAACTACTGAAAGGAACGATTGTAGATAAGGTAATATGGAGCGAGGGGTATTTAACTTGTATATGAGATCTGGCAAATGTAGGGTAGTTCTAAGAATGTTCCAGAATATGTTTCAGGCTATAAGTAATGCTATATTTTGTGGTAAGTGGAAAGGGAATGGGGAATCAAAATACTGGGGTAAATTTGCCCTTTGGTAGAACATTATTGGCTTCAAAAGGCTTACAAGAAAATCTGCTGGTATGACTAAATCCATTTCTACTTATATTTTTAATTGCATGGGAATTATGTCTAAACCATACAAAACTATAGCAAAATTTGAGATACAATGCTTGTTAGGCTTACTGAAATGAGTATGTTCCTGAAAGCATTTTTGTCGTCTTTTTCTGTGTTTTATTACTCCATATTAATTGATCCCTTTTTCTATTTTCTCAGAAATTGTCTTTAATCACGTAATAGGAGAGATTCTATTTGAGATTAACACCTGAATGTAGGCGGCTGCATCTGTACTAGCAGTGCTACGTACTGAAAAAGTAGTAAGGTGTCTACGGCCATTTCAGATGCTTTAGGTTAGCAGAGACAACTGCACAAGGTCGGTAGATGTGGCATGGACGGTCAGAGACCAATGGCCTTGTGGAGCAAAAGCTGGAGACAAGGCTCATTACCCATGGCACCTCAAATATATGGGCAAGCGAATCAACCCTGAGATGTCTTAAGTTACTTTTGTAGTCGATATCTGTCTAGTCAGTACAGTGCTTATTGAAGGCTTGCAGGTAGACACCTAACCTTGAACTGAATCCCACCGAATAACCTCCGGCCTTTTATAACCCTGCTTTTTGAAGTAACGGTGCATGTCCTCCGATCTTATATGTGGTGTTAAACGTTCCTGAACTTTAAAAAATAGGGACACGCTTGATTGGATTCGAAAGGTGGAGAAAGTAAAGAATGTGCTTCTGAATCTAAATGCTGCTATCAGAGGAAACTTGTCTTTAACTTCTGCTTTGGCCAAAATTATAAAACTTTAAATTATAAAATTTTGACAGGCAATCCGCATTTCTGGGTGTTTTGAAAGTGCTTTCAGATCACTGCTCTGATAATCATGCTCTTTTATTTCATGCATGCTCAAAACTTTTAATCAGTTCTAAAAATCTCAGTCTTGTAGCTTTGCTACTTCCCGCCGCCCCAGAAAGAGGTTAAATACTTTCCTTACTTTGAAATGCTATTTCTGTGCATTGAGGGTGAATTCCTGAATATGATAAGCTGTTCATGGGTTGAAGTTCTGCTTTACACACGTGTAAGTTGCTGAGGCTTGCACAGCGTAGTCTTGAAATTCTCTTGAAAAATTTGAACATGCTACAAACTCCTCTTCCTTCCCCCAGCTGCTCAGCTTTTCTGATCTGGATCATTGCTTCCACTTGATAGAGAAGAATTGTATATATCCATCTGTACGTGTGTCTGTGGCTGGGACAAATAACTGTGATTAGCTAGATTTCTTTGCATTATGCTAATGCATATGATGGATGACAAAATGGTGTACTTTTTTGGACTTTGGTGTACTTAAACTGGTTTCCATCCAGGTTCAGTAGTGTATTTGGTTCCTGTTATATTGATACATGTGCTGCTTTGTAGCAATTCCAGTGAAGCTTCGTATCTTGTAAAGTGGTATATTTTAGTTTTGTATTTTGTGCAGTCAAGAGAGTACTCTTGAGTTGCTGGGAGGTAAACTGCATAAAAATCTTATAAGTAGGTTAATTGTCTGACGTGCCAAACGTGGAGTTTAAACCTTCTACTTCATTACTGGGGAACATGTCTTGTTTTGACGCCACTGAAATCTCTGGTGTGGAGGTCACTAATAATTAAGGGAGGAAAGCATTTCCAGAAAGCAGGTTTTGCATCTTGCTGCTTTATTAGGAGTGTAATGATTCAGATGTGTTGAATATGCTTTTTGGATTTGAACCGTTAAAATTGTCTGTCAGGACAGTGGCTATGTTAGAACAAGGAAGACTCCTTTACTCTTTCACCTGTATCAGTTATAATTTTGTTAATTCTCTCTTTTACTGGACAAAGAAGCCCAATGAGGGAGAACGACTGTACCCATTGCCAGGAGGAGGATGAAATGGATAGGTGCCTGAAAAACAGGTTGGATAAAGTGGAATTTCGGGACCCATAAATGGCAGCTTGAGGGATAGTGCCTTGGGAAGAAATCTGCTCCCCTATGTTACGTGGGGAGAGGTGACTAAAGACATTTCATGTCCACTGCTTTCTGGCTGGATTCAGTTCAGCAAAATGTTTAAGGAAGGGCCCATTGATTCTTTCCTCTTGCATCCCATAATTAATTATTCTGAACAACTTATTATTATCTGCCCCTTTCTCATTTCTCATTCTAGTGTTGTTCCTACTGTGTGCATCTGTACAAAGCTACATCTGATACAGCTATGGAGTGTCAGGTTGTCCACAGAACTTTGGAGCCATCATAGTAAAAATGGTTGATCTTGTTAAATTTCTCAAACCAACCCAATAAGCTATGAGCAGCAGGCCAGACCTTAGTGCCATAGACTGTAAATTCAGAAGGTCTTACTGACAGTTGTTCGTGCCTTTTCGGTTAAAAACTCAAGGTTGAAAATGTTAAGGATGGATGGAATTTCCATTAGTGGCCGTGTAGGACTTAATTCCACTTGTCTTGAAAGGTGGATATTAGCAAAACTCCCACAGATTTCAAGAAAACAGTGCTAGGCTGAACCTTGCAAAGTTCTAAAAATTTTGCCAAATTTCTGTAATTCTTCAAAATGTATTTGAATCAAAATACCTTTCTTTAAAAAAAAAATTAAATATTTTCCCCATCTGTGTAATCATCAGTCTTAGTCCTTTACCTTCCCTTCTCCCATACAAATCTGAGAAAAGCCTGCTTTCCTTAACTCCCAGTGGAATCTCCCATTTCTTCTCCACATGGGGATAAGAGCTGTCTCTGAGCAGTCCACAATTGTAAAACACTCCCTCAGACTTGAGGAACTTTCTTTTGGTGTCAGTATGTTTAAGTATAATTTGTTTTTATTATCATCACACATTTTCTATAATTTTATATATTTTAATGAGAGGGTGTTTGGTTTTGGTTTTTTTTTTTCAAATATAGTTTATTTTTTTCTAGCTCTTACTGATTGCCTTAGAGCTTTCTCATGATCCTTTTGGGTGATGTAACCCACTTTGAGAAACACTAACTGAGGTCATTATGAATATATTACCCCAATTAGGAGTTTTAATGTGATGCTTTCAGCTTCAAGGGAGACCAGATTACAGGCCATCTGGCAAGACAGAACATGCATATGATGTGGGTAGCTAATACTATAAGAACCTAAACGCTTACCCTGTGGTTCAGTAGCGCCCTTTGTTAGAGGGATGACTGAAGGGATGTTTTTTAGTGTTCAGGGACCGGGGAGTTCTTTTGGTGCAGGATCCTTCTTACTGTGGTTTGGGAGAGTCCCAAGATTTTATCGCTTACGCTGGTCACTCTTACAATTGTTATTGCATATATGTACTCGTGTGTTCATCTACTTCAGCTAATTTGCTAACATTTACTAATTGTGCTAAATAACACAGTTAGGAATTGAAGGCAATACTAAAAATAACACGAACCTATTACTCCATTTTATTTCATGTATCTACAGGCAAAGTCATCAGTTTCAAAATTTTCCAATTCTTCTGCAAGGTTTTCAACGTCAGGTGTTAAGTGGCCGAGATGCAAATATTTATGCTCTTAGAGCTTATTTGCAAACACTTTTAAGCTGATACAATCTCTGAAAGAATTGGTCCTGCTCTATTGCTACCTCTGGCCTTTTGTTCTGTCCCTGCAATGTTTTTGCTTATACTGGCATGGACATTTGCATGGCCAGACAGTGAATCAGATCAGGGAGCTTGATTCGAGTTGAAACTAATCTGGTATGGAAAAAAAAAAAAAAAAAAAAAAAAAAGTTGCTATTTGCTCTCGTTTCCACACCCCTATTTATGCAAGCAAGAGAGGGAAGGTGACCTGGCGAGATATGAATGAATAGGCAGGCGGAAGAGACAGGGGACAGCTGCTTTTCGTGGTAGCGCTGGTTAAAGGTATTTGAAATGACACCCTTGAACTTTCATCCGTTCCGCGCCCTGCGCAGGCTTGCCGGGAAGCAGTTTTGACTCTGAGGCTGTGATTTCCAGGTGCACTTCTCAGGTGGTGGCGGCAGCTAAAGCAGCAGTCATTGCTTGTTCTGGTTCCTGCCCCCACATCGTGTGGGTGTATGTAGTAAACACAGACACTGGGGAAGCAGTCTGCTTCCCGAGGGGTGTGAGTTGTCATCCTCCGCCTCCTCTTCCTTCCCCCAGTTGCTCAGGTTTTCTGATCTGGATCATTGCGTGGGGTATGTGTAGATGAACAGCAGTGGAGTTAACGGGAGCAAGAATGGGAAACTTGTACTTTTGGCTTGACATGAATAGTCTGGGGGAATCGTGGGCTGGGAGAAGTTCTGTCTTGCCTTCGACACCCTACGTATTCCTAAATAACTTATCCCCTTTACTTACAGTTCTTATTTTTCAGGCTCAGGAATAACCAGGCAAGTAGTTGTTTTCTTCATCACATAGATCTAGTTAACCTATAGAATACATACTCTGCTGTTAGTAATGTCAAGCAGCAAAGATAACAGAAAGGAACTGAATGACGATATTTAAAAGATAAGGATAGGAAGGAATAGCTGCTCCTATCCCAGTAGTATTTCAGACCATCACATCACTCCTTTTTTGCCACTCTCTATTCAATATGATGATTTTTCTCCCTGCCCTCCACCCCCACCACTTTTCAAAACTGTGTTGGACATCTGCCTTCTCTGCTTCTGCAGCTCCTCCCTTGTTAGTTTTAATTGTCCACATTGGAAGCATGAAATGTACCTTTCCCAGAGACAGCTTTCTATCACTGTTCCCAGAGACAGCTTTCTATCACTGTTCCATCCACAACGAAAAAGCAAATTGAGTTGGTGATGATAAAACATCAAGAAGCGTAGAGGTAGAGGGATTTGTGTCTGCTTAGCTGAGAACAGAATTCATCAGAGGTCCCGATTTCCCTTCTTGTTTTCCTTCCTTCTTAAAATTTCAAAGCCTAGCTATTTACCTACACTGTTTGACACTTACAGTACAATATTTTAACATGGGTATTCTGTTTCTGTTGTAATCTTAAAGGCTTTCATGCCAATTTACGCTTGTGCAACTGGTTTATCTAACAGAGGGATTTTTGTGGATAGACTGACTCTTCTCTGCTCCAGCCTGGGACTTGTAGTGCATCTGCATCTATAAAAGTATGCCAAACTATTTTCAAACAAGGAATAAATCTGAAAATCCCACCATGAGTCTGCAATTATCATTAGCTTGAGGGAGTCGAATGGTGTATCGTGATCATAAACGTGCACTGTTTGTTCCCACGACCCGCCACCATCAGAAGCAAGTGGTGACGTGCAAGCGTTTGGGAAACAATTGTGAAGACTCTTTTCTGTCAGCAAACACATATGGTGAAAACCCAAGTGCAGTGTGTCTTATCTTGAATCTTATTTATAGGTAAGTATCTTTATCGTGCCCTGGCCATAGGAAGGGATTAGAGTAATCTGATGCACGCTGGCTACAGAAGGAGGGCTCAAGCAATGAAGGCTCTGGATTAAAGATCATTTTAGCTGCTGACTTTTATATAAAGATCATACATGCATCTTTTTCTTAAGTCTTAGTTCTGATAGCCATAGCAGTAGAACATTACCTACTTACTGGATAATGTAGAGCAAAACGCTCAGAGTTTCTACTGCATTTGACTCTTTAAGATATGTAAGCATATGCTACCCGATATGTAGAGGAAACTAATGTGCCATAAGGATAACGCGTTCAGTATTTCTTCATAAAAATCTCTGAATAAATATTTCTTGGAAATCTGCTCATGCTTGCACACTATAGCTGGAAAACATTCTCGTTTTCTCTCGTTACTCAAATTCAAGCCCAGAATTATTTTATGGAAGAGTGAAGAATGTATCTGGAAGGGAGGAGGCATTTTTTGTGTGCAAGTTCTATGGCAGGAAACAAACTGTAGAGAGCTCGTTTCCAAGCATACTCTGAATAATCTAATTTTCCTCCATGTCTTCTCTCTTTAGAACCCATATTCCATCTTATTACGTGCTAGAATGTGATTTGCTCTGAGTATCCATTAATGTGTTAGATCATTTTTAAGACATTGTATGTGTTATATTGTTGGGCTTCAGTGTCTTACTGAAACTGCTCTCTCTGTAATGTGATATTCTTGATGTACCTATTAAACATATCAGGGTGAAATGATGTAATATTTGTGCATTCTTCCTCAAATTTTGGGGTACAAATTGCTTCTTTTTGTTGTTTGAATTGTAAGTCTTCTAAAAAGTGTGGGGGGAAAGGAATAAGAAAGCCTCTAGTATGTAAGCAATAAAGTGCATTCCTTACGCCAGTCTAATAACACTTGGTTATTCTTCCTGAAACTAGTACTAGTGCATTTGTTCCTTTGCTGTTCATTAAGACTTGCGTCTCAGCTGCCTGCAATATTTGTTGTGCCAGCTGAAGTACGATGAAGTAATATTTGCAGTCTTTTTTTTCCCCCCTGAGTGTTTTTTTGTCTGATTGCAGGCAAAAGTGCTGCAGATTTGAAAGCCAGTTTGTTTATCAAGGAACGTGGGATATACTTGTAGAATAAACGTATCCATAGTGATTATGTAATGTTGATAAAATTGCTTTCACCACCCACCACTAAGCTAATTTGCGTTACCCTGCGATGGTTGATGTCAGACACTATTTTCCTCTTCTGATGTTGTATGTCAAAGGGTGGTTGTTGGCTTTGTTTGTGCCATCTTGAGAGAGTTTGGCGTGAGATGCCATTGAAATCTGGGTTCTCCTTTGCTGCAAGTGGCCCCCCTTTGGCTTGCCCTCAGCACGCGGTAGGCTGCTTTCCAGGTATCCCCTCCTCAAACCATCCGTGTGGAGTAGGACGTAATCCTACCACACCGAAGGCGTTGGAAAAAGAATCTGGGCTTAGCTTGCACGCTTTCAACAGCCACTGGGCTTCAGGAGAAGCACCAGTGACTGAGGGATCCTGAATGTAGTCAGCTCTTGGAGGCCTGTGTTGCTCTCTTGAAGGTGGGGTTCAGCGTGCTTGGAGGTAATAGTCCTGCGGTTAGCATGCAAGATAACCAGAGATGTCGGGTGTCGTGGAGTTACCTTTCCATCACTTAGCGAACTGATGAAAACTGCCATTTAACGCTGAGAAATCGCCACCCTGACGCAAAGCATCTAGCTGAGTTGCGACGTGGTGCAGCCCGGAGCATGGCCGGCTGTGCGCGGCACGCTTCTGCGTCAGTCTGAGCGCTCCTTTTTTCAGGGGGCAGCTGCTGCCGTTTTGCCGTCTCTTGCCTTGTAGCCCTCGTTTCCTGGTAGGGAAACTTTCCTGTAAGTTAGTCTGTGAGGGAGAAGGTGCATGGTATTGATGCATAGATCCATACTTAAGATTCTAATGGATAACTAGATCTGCGAGTAGGCTTACTGCTGCCAAAAAAAGGGATGTCTAGTTCCTTCCCAAGCTGGGTGGCTCTTCCTCCTTTATACTGGCTTGTTGGACCTTAGGTGACATAGCACAACTCACCTGACCTGCCAGAACGTGATGTTTCTGCTTTCGTATTATCTTTTTGAGTGTTTGGGTGGGTTTAGTACATTGCATAGGCTTTGTGCGGGCTTGCATGAGCACCAGCGACTGTGCAAAAGAGAACATGTGGTTGTGTAACGTTGGGGAATGTGGGCTGAGGTGATGTGGTGGAAGCCGTCCCTGCCAAGAAGGGGGGCTGTTACAGCAGCTCCAGCTGTGACATGCAGTTCCCCCCCCCCGGGCGCTCCTCCATGGGAGCTGAAGTCTCTGGTCCTTGTTTCTAGCCAGGTCAACTAGTTTCCCTTGGAATACCGTCTCTTCTGCAATGGTGATTCTGCTGCATTTACAAACTGGAATAATAAGGGCATGTGTTTAAACAGATGAGAGTGTACTTTTCATCCTGAAAAGTGTCACAATTTTGTCTCTTGCTGTCTGTGTGTCCTTCTCAAGCAGCCACCTAGCACCTCTGGCATTTTTTTAACTGGGACTCCCTGAGAGTACTTGTTCTGTGTTGCTTAAACGCAACGTGTCTGACTGAAGGCAGCTTACATGTGGGTCGCTCTAGAGCCAGTCGATGCTATTATTTTGTTTGGCAAGGGGACATGTTGGAAAACTATTGCTTCCACTTATTGTTAAGCCTGTAGTAAAATGTCCAGTTCTCTCATGTCTAGCAGTAGGGCGTCAGGGAGCCCTTCCCTTCCCTTCCCTGTGGGATTTAGTAGTGGGATTTTAATTTCATGTATTTTAGGGAAATACAATCTACTGCTGATAAGGTAATAGTTTCCTTCTGTTCAAGCAGACTGTAAAAATTTGGCAGAGCTTCCTGATAGCAGACAGGAACAAAACATATGAAAATATCTTGCTTAATAAAAAAAATGGCATCCCTGACTATTGCCTCTATCCTATGTATCTCGTATGTATAAGCACACAGAACATGTATAACTTTGCTGCCCTTGAAGCAAGTTTGAGTCAAAGGAATAAACAAAATTTCCAAGGCATAAAGTCAGTCCTGGCGTGTTGGCTTTGAATTATTGTTTGGGCTGAGTTTAAGTGCATCGAAGCCGGCTGGCAGTGAGCCAGGAAGAGTGCATTTCATGAATAGCAGGATGATTAAAGCCAGTGCAGCTTCCTCTCCTGCCTTACGGAGCCGTGATCGTTTCAGCGCACAGGAACGTCCTTGGGTGGAGCGTGCCGTCCTGCCGCTTGTGCGATTCCGCTGGCTGAGACCACAAGCGTGCTCTGTCTCACAGAATTTTCCCCCCAGTAGGGGTTGTCACTCGCATCTTTAAAAACAGGAGGAAATAAATTGCTTGGTTATAGTTTTTGTATGAATTTATTAACTACACACTTGCAGTAGTTTGTTTAAAGTTAAAATAATTGGTTTTAAATCAAGATCTCTTAAGAAAATTGGGTAATTTTTATTTGCAAGTGGCTTTGCCAATTTACACTAAAACCAAGGCAAATTAGGAGTGTCTAACTTGAATGTTAGGTACGCCACCACCTTCTTCATTCTGTTACTATGGGTTGTTATTCTACATTATGATTGGACAGAGGAGGTTGATAGATGAAGATTCTTTTAAACCTAAGCAGTGCTCTCAATAGAGCCCGATGTGCAACTCTTGGTTGTTTAAAGATCCATTTTAAGGAGATTCCTTTAGTTCATATCTAACTTTATGCCACGGAAAATGATGGCCAGTCTGTCTTCTTCATTTTCTCTACAAGAAACAGCTGAACTCTTGAATTTAACTATCCGGTGATGCCAAAAGTGTTGGAGAAGTCATGCCCAGCGGGGTGGTTTGTTTGTTCTCCAGTGCTGATGGTTGAAGTCCAGTTAGCATTTTCTAGAACAGGTACAACCCCAACCCTAAATTCTGTCTAGTGCCCATAATCAGTGCTTACTCCTCACCTGACCAGCAGAAACACCACCTCCCTGTCTGCCTGGCTAGCAATCTGTTTGTTGGATGATTCTTGTCAGCTGCAGACAAGGTTGTAAGGCATCTTGTTGCAGTCACCAGTGGAAACATTCATCTGCCCTAAAAAAGGAATGAGATCTCCCAAGTTTATTTTACAACAGCTGTTGAATAATAAGGGTAAGAAAATGTCTGGATGTTCTTTGTGGTTTAAATCTCACTCTTTGGTTTAAGCAGGAAGGACTTCACATCTCCTTTTGAAATGTTGGGCAAGCTATTTCTTCAATGACATGCATGTAACTATCCCAATAATACTCTTGTGTATACTAGTTTGACCTTAACAGCAGGTGCTTAAAACGTTCTCCTCTAAGGGAAAACAAAACCCTTATCTTTGTGAGGCTTTACTCTGAGAAGTATAAATATTTGAAAGACCTCTGCTTTTCAGAAAAATGTATTGCCTCTTGGAAGGTACAAATGAACAGACTTTTCAAAATGCAGCACTTACAGTACCAGAAATATTATCCATAGTTCTTTGTTTTGTGGGTTTTTTTCTCTGTGGGGTAAACCTGCTGATTAAAATTGTGACCACTGAAAATTATAGACGTACAAGCATATGGTACTGCTACAGGCACACGTGTGTGTGTGTGTGTGTGTGTGTAGATACCTATACATATATATATACATACACATATGAATAACTTGCCAAACAAGCGATATGCTTTTTGGGGTTTTCCACTTTGTAATATTTAAGAAGGCCTAGAATCAAAAATATTCCAGAGCCTTTTCTGCTTGGTAAAGGTTGAGTAACAATTCTGGCATAGTCATTTCAGTACTGCTCTGCTTTTTCCAGCTTATATATTTTCCCACGTGAGTTCTTGTTCCAGAATGAAATACATGCAGATCGAATTGGCTGAGAATAATTTGACCAGTCAATGTACCTACACAAGCAAATACCCAAACCTCAGTATGCTAAAATTAGGGTGCAATTTTTAAAACACAGTGTCACCTTTAACTTGTTTATGACTATTAGTATAATAGATGTTAGCTTGTATAACCATAGTTTTGGAGTTGGTTTTTTTTTTACATATGCAGCTTGGAGAGGCAAAAAAATAATATGTTTGATTGTCTTTGTCAGCAATACAAGACAATCTGCTGTTGATCAGCTTTGTCCTTCTCTTGCAGTCCCAAGGACAGGGCATCTGTAGGCCACGTTTTAGAACTCTGCAGGCTCCATTTGGTCTTTGGGCTGCATGTTGAGCAATCCTCACTTAAAACCTACAAGGCAATTACCTACAACATGCTCGAAGATGAGACCTTCCAATCTTGTAAGATTATTTGGTGGCTGCTGGTTGCACTCTTAAAACACAATCACATCATTACATTTTTCTACAAAACCAACATAACTGCATTTATCCTATTTGATCATTGACCCATGAGAATCCTCCTTCATGCTCTTCATCCTGCTTCACAAAAAAGGACAGGTCTGGAAACCAGCACTTCTTAAAATACCTGTGAATGTGGAGGTATGTTAAAGCACAACAGCAGTAAGTGGCCACAGATAGGGACATGTGTTGACCGTTCAGGAGAGAAAAGGTATCGATTTGCTTCTTTGTGTGCCTGGTATCTTTGTGAAAAAGAGCAGGTGGCTATAAACATGGATGTGAGTGTGTGTGTGTGTGTCTGTAGCTATAGTTAGTCTTTTGGAGAGAGTGTTCCTGTCGGGGTTATTGGAAAACCAACTGCGTATAAAGCTGCTCTGCTTTAATCTTTTATGCAGTGCACTTGGGTTTACATGATTTATGCTCTCTGTGCATCCATTGTGCGCATCTAATACCTTTCCCAAGCAGAAATACAAAAGCTGGTTGTGTTTGTAAATGGTGGAGAGGGGGGTATATGTGTGCATATTTGTTTGGTTTTAAAAGCATCAGTACTTCCATAGGCGTGGTCAGTTTAGGATTCCCCAGGGGTAGTTTTATGGGATGCTTCTTTTTACTTGCATGTCTTCTGGTTTATGTGATATTAACACCAAAACAGGTGTTTGAAAAACTGGTAGTTACTCTGTATGGGAAATTGTTATTAACCAGAATGTGCCCTTATCTGCTTTTGCTGTTACGAATCTGTTTTGATATACGATGGTGAAAAGAGTGCTTTCACTCAGATTGGTTCTGCTGCAGTTCTCCCTGCCCTGCTCCCCCCACCTCCATCTTCAGACACATGTTCCCATTTTTTTCCCCCTGCATTGGTTCTCCCAGTAAAGCAATTCAGAGAACTCAAGTGGCAGAAATCTAACCCAGGGAATAAATTACCTCCTCCTTTTTGCGTAAAAATTCTGAAGTAAATACTTTGCTCTTAAATACTTCAGTACTGAATGTTACTTTTTATCTATGTAGATCTATGTAGATTTGTAATACATAGCTCAAGAAGAAAAGAAAATGAAGTGTGGGGCATGCTTGCATTTAGATTTCAAGCTTTTCATGGCTATGTCTGATGAAAACGTGTTTGTACTTAGTACAGATTTAAAGGAAGAATATTCATTATACAGCTTCAAAAAGTGCTGAACTAAGTCAGGAAATATTAATGATACGGTTGAACGTTCAGCCTTAACTCTTCCTTATTGCATGTGTACATTAAAAAAATCTTAAAACCTACAATTAGATTGATCTCATCGCATGCTTTCTTAATATATACCATTACATTATGTCAGATCCTCTTGTCTATGCATTCTATGCAAGTCTGCCTTCTGTGTGGCTGCTGGAGTTGAAAAGGTTGATCTGAAATCCTTTGTGAATGAAGGGTCTGTTCCAGCCTACTCATTTATATTACCTGGGTAGTCAGTGGGAAGAAGTAGACACCTCAAAGACCCAGTTCAGTCCCATGTATCTTGGGCACCTGTCTTTGATGGAGTGAAGTGCCCTCTGAGGGTGACCCTCTCTGCCTATTGACCATAAAAGAAAGTTGTATCTTGGATCAGATGCCTAGCAGGGATAGGGATAGAGCTAGGTGAGGTGATCTGGAGAGTTAATGATCTGTTAGTTCAGTTACAGGGGAAAAGATAAAACCATTTTCATAGAGGGAAAGGAGAGAGGTAACCACTATAGAACATGAATAACCTAAGTCTGTAATGAAGTGGGGAGGAGGAGGGTTGAAAAAAAATGTAATAGCTAAGAATACTTACATTTTTGTTCAGAAATTTGAAGATGTCATTGAAAGACTTCATGGACCAGTTATTTCCCAACACTCTGATGCAAAAAATAAGGTTTTTTCTTGAGTTTCACCATGTTATTAATTCTAGGTTGAAGGTGTAGAAATGATCTAAGTAAGCATTTACCTGTTGCACGCTAATTCCTAATTTTGCAATCAATCCCTTAAATACTGTTTCTTACACACGCTATTGTGGCAAAGAAAACCTTAAATAAAATTGAGCATTGGCTTAGTAATGAAAGACAAGCTATGGTTTGGAGTTCTATAATTGTGGATTACATGCAAAGAAACAATTTAGTTGTCGGTGGGTTTCAGCAGAGGTCTCTTTAAATCCTTTCTTTTTCTCCCATAAAGAAACAACGCAAATAGAAGATCCCAGGAAACAATGGAGGCAAGAACAAGAGAGAATGTTAAAAGATTATCTTATGATAGCCCAGGATGCTCTCAGTACTCAGAAAGAACTGTACCAGGTGAAAGAACAGAGGCTAGCACTTGCACTGGATGAGTATGTACGGCTGAATGATGCCTACAAAGAAAAATCAAGCTCTCGTACAAGCTGTAAGTACAGGAGAGAATACAATCTGCCTTCTTTGATCTGTGCCTTGCAGGGGATCCTGTTTCTCTTTAAGATGAGTTTTCAAGGTTTGCTATGAACACCTTGTACTCTGGCTTTTTTAGAGATAGCATCCCTACTTTTTTGTTATTATTATTATTTAATACAAAGATATTCTGCTGGAGAGAACCCTCTTCTCTCTGATACAACTGAACTCCTTTGAGCTGTGGTTTAGAGCAGTTGGCTCTGAAATCTATTTTGTCATGCAGTTTTTCGGAACAAAATTCTGCCAAATCTAGGTTCAAAGTAAGTAGGATCTCTTGCACTTCATGGCTGCGTACAGAAATGACCCTACCGTGTGGACAGGTATCTACAATAGACCAAGAAGGGAATTTGTTTCTGCTTTACAAGAATAGCATACAATAATTTTGTAGCCTGTGTGCTGTGGTCAGGGGTGAAGTAGGGATACGTGTTACAGTGTTGGGCAAGGAACTGCCATGCAGTAAAGTGCCGTCAGAGGCCTGTTGTTGGCCAGACATCTCTCTTGGAAGTAGATAGTGTGATAAATTAACATGGGCAGCTGCGGAAGAACTGAGTAGCAGACCTCTGAGACTTCTGAATAAATCTCCTGCTTTCCAGAAATCTCCTTAGAAATCACAGCTTCCAGGAAGAGGTGATCACAAGATGGCTCAGGTAGAAGAATGGGGATAGAAAGCCAGGGAGAATGAGGTGCAGCTTTAGAATCCTGGGATGAGCAAAGGAGGAGAGAGAGTGACAGGGGAAAAAAAGGGGAAATTTTGATTGTTCATTAATTATTGCCATCCTGCAATGCTGACTACTCTATAGAATGATATATTTTTAAAAATATTATATGTTTTTCTGTACTTTGTAGTTTTAGATTGTCACGGTTTAATCCCAGCCGGCAACTAAGCCCCTCACAGCCTCTCATTCACTCCCCGCCCCAGTGGGATGATGGAGAAAATCAGAGGAGTAAAAGTGAGAAAATTTGTGGGTTGAGGTAAAGACGCTTTAATAGGTAAAGCAAGAACTGTGCATGCAAGCAAAGCAAAAGAAGGAATTCATTTACTACTTCCCATGGGCAGGCAGGCAGGTGCTCAGCCATCTCCAGGAAAGCAAGGGCTCCATCGTGCGTAACGGTTACTTGGGAAGGCAAAATGCTGTAACTCTGAATGTCACCCTCTTTCTCCTTTTTCCCACCAGCTTTATATGCTGAGCACAATGCCATACGGTATGGGATATCCCTCGGGTCAGTTGGGTCCAGCTGCCCTGGCTTGTGTCCCTTCCCAGCTTCTGGTGCACTCCCAGCCTACTCGCTGGTTGGGGTGGGGTGAGAAGCAGAAAAAGCCTCAACTCTGTGTAGGCACTGATCAGCAGTAACTACAACACCCCTGCATTATCAACAGTTTCCAGCACAAATCCAAATGAAGAAAATTAACTCTATCCCAGCCAAAACCAACACATAGGTCAATGAGAATTCATCAAGGAAGGGACTAATTGATGATCTAAAAGTACTTAAATATTTCTCCTTTTTTTTTTTTTGTCTTTCGTGTAAAGTGTTCTCAGGCTCCTCATCAAGCACAAAGTATGACCCTGACATTCTGAAGGCTGAAATCTCCACTACAAGATTAAGGGTGAGAGTGCTTAACTCATATTCATTTGTATTCTGTGTGCAAAGTTTATGACTGTAGAATAAGTGAAGCTTGAACTAGCAGATGTATCTTGTACCCTGGTGCTGAAACTTGATATTCTCATTAAATACCATTCAGAGGCTTTAAATGAATTTTTAAAGCTCTGTCTGTTACTTTCAGATAACATATTTTGGGGAAACTTCGACAGATATTCTAATTACATGTGGGTTTAAATAAATCTGATAACCATTTTCACTTGGATGCTTTTGTTTTTGAAAGGAAGAGTAAAAATCGTTAGGTGAAAATAAAAAAGTAGTAGGCCAAGGTGAGCTGCAGCTAGATGACTTGTTTTTACACACCTTTCTTCTGTAAGAAATGCACCGTTGGCTACATGAACTGCCTCAAAAATTTCTGTTGGTTTAAAAAAACACTTTTCAGTAATGGTGTGAAACTTCGCTCCGTTTATCAAAATGGAACAGTTCAGATCAAGAATGAAAGTTTGTGTTTGCATTTTGAAATTTCCAGTGAACAAAAATCCGTTATTCGGTGAACTGTGTTCAGCATGGTCACTAACAGACTCCATATAAAGAACTTGCATTCACACATTCATTAGTCTCCAGTGAATTTATCTTGAATAAGGAGGAAATGGTGTGGAAGACATTTAAAATCTATATAGGGAGTTGATTTATTTAAGCTTTGGCATATAATGCTGTATGGATAGCTTAGGCTTTCTGTAGTTAATAATGAAAAAAATGAGATCGAACCATGCAGGTTAAAATCTCACAGCACAGCGCCTTCCTGAAGGCTGGCACGCATCCTCCGCAGGAGCAGCAGCAGGAGCAGCAGCAGCAGCAGGAGCAGCGGCACAAGCAGCGCAGTTCCTCAGCTCTTCCATTGCCCCCTGCCGGTTTCTGCACAGAGCGGCACGCGTAGAAGCCTTGAGAACGTTAACCACCTCCTTTACCTGGAGGAAGAGTTATGATTAGGAATCCCAACAATGTTTACAAGGAGCTGTGGAATAGCTCATTGAAATTTTAAAGCTCGGCATAAATCGGGGATGGAATACGCTGTGTAAAACTGGCATCCAGATGTTGCCCTCCTGACTGCTTGTACACCTCTTCGTCCTTACCAATCTCAATTTGTAGTCTCTTATCCTTTAAGGAGAAGGGCAAGTGGCTAGTGAGAGAACTTATTTCCACACTGGAGGAGGTGGGAGGAAAAATTTAGTAGGGAGAATCAACAGCAGTAAGGACCCTGTCAGGAACAAGAATGAAGAGACAAGGCGAGAGCTTCTTTCTAAAATAAGTGGAGCAGTAACAGATGTTCTCTTTGGCAAGGGGATCACTAGTATCTTTGGAAGATTAATAGCGCTGTTGAAGAGCTAAACAAATGACCAAATTTAAATACAGTCACCTACAAGTCAAAGGGGGAAATTCAGACATGGTCCTGTGCTGGTTTTCCCATTACTTAGCTCTGATCACCTCCCGGTTCAAGATGCAGAAACACTGAATCACCTCTTGGCTGCAGATCTACAATTTGTTCACTGAGAAGAGAGGCAGATATGTTAACCACAGTAATTCTTTTCTGGGAGATGCTCTCCTCTCTTCATTGTTTCGTGGGGTCAAGGAGCCTAATATCCTGCTGCTTCCCAATACCTGATTTATTAGCGTGGCAAAGTCCAAGTTGCATATGTGCTTAAAACAGGTGACCTGAATCTTGTCTACAGAGTTTAGAAGGGTGCAGTCCAAGAATATCTGTACCAGCATAAAGTGTGTTGTCATCCAAAGCCACTGGATTTGAAAATTATTGAGATAAGAAAAAGTGGAGCCCTGTGATGCTAGGGCTGGGAAGTGGTTTTCATGGAAGATGGCAAGAGAGGTATGACTGTTATCATAGTTTACCCTTACTTGAATGTTTGAGGATGCTTGCTCATGTGCCACCTTTTGGCATTTTACAGTATATGCATGTGTGGACTTAATGGGAAACAAAGTTAGTCATTAGTAAGCTGCCAGCCAGCTTGTTAGAATTCACACATTGTTTAGCGAACTATTAGGTCAGCTATACTAAACCTGTTTCTCTCTCTCACAGTGGCTGAGGCTTACTGGTATCATCAGGTTAATGGTGGCTGGAGGGGGGAAGCTTAGCACTTGAGGAAGTTCTGAATTGGCCTTTGGCCTTTTCCTTGTTAGCTGTGCTTAATATATGCATGTGGAGCCTTTTGGATACATGAAATGCTTATAGCGCAATAGGTCGTGGAGAAAATATGTCAGAAATCAGACAGCTGTTAAATGAAATAAGCAGGAGAAGAAAGACCTTTTTCACAAGACTAAAATTGAAGAACCTGATCCTGCAGTAGACTTGTGAGTGGGGCCATTCGGGGTCTTAATTAGTAATCAGTAAGATAGTTCAAGCAACGCAAAGCGTGTGTGACCACAGTGTGTTTTATGCACGTGCAGTGAGCAGGGGATGCACCTTTATAAAATAATAAGGTTAGGGGGGTGTTGTTGATTCACTAGTACTTGAGTGCTGGCAGTAGAAAGGGGTTAGCACAGGAGCCTCCTTGAAGGTGCCGTTAGGAGAAGGAAGCGAGAGGCCTGTCAGGTGCCTTAAGATGATGGGCAGAAGCAGTAGGAAGGAGGTGAAGGATAAAACAAGTGAAAAGTTGTGAAAAAGCAGGAATTATATGAAAGTTTTGAAGGAGAAGACAAGGAGCACAAGAACAGTTTAGTGCAAGTATGATGCAGTAAACACAGAGTCTGTATTATGATGTAGGTCACATCCTTCTAGGGTAATGTGCCTAACTCGCATTTCTTGATAATGAAATGATGATGAATTTACAGCAGAGGATACTCAGAAGATGATCTTGAAGAAAAATGTATGGGTTTCTGAGAGATCCAATCCTCTAAGTTGAAACCAAGTTTAACTTCTGCTATTGCTGTACATTCACATTTCTGATTTAAAAAAAAAAAAATAAAAATTTAGCTATTCTGTGTTTCTCAGAAAAGTTGAGACTTTTTTCATATTTTACACATCACCTGGAACATAGAGGTGATAATCTGCTCATTTTCTATATCTTGAACAGAACGCTTGAGAGATTATTCTTGGGGTTTTCATGCTAGTGAGGGAAGCAGTAGTAGTTAAGGAGTGCTGAATGTGTACTTAGAGATATTGTCTATTTATCATGCTAACTATTCAGTATGGTCAAAATAAAAACAGTTTTCTGTCAAGTAAAACAACTAGTGATGATAGCTTCCAGAAGCCGGAACCTAAACACTTCATGTAGAGAACAGATTTTGCTTTGGAGAAAATGGAGATTGAAAACATTTTATTTCTGTCACAGAAAATTCATTAGCCAGAAGCTACAAACTCAAATGCCTAAATATCCATCACAAGCCTATATGAAGACCCCACAAATCACTGGTTATTTTAGACATACAAAGCATTTGAAGTCACTTGGAAAGCAACAGCAGCTGCTGATGCTCGGTGCTTTTAGTCACCTGGCATCACGGGAATCCCACATTTATTTATTTTTTTTTTTAAAGAATTGCACCAAGTAGGAGGTCTAAGGGGATTTATTTAGGGTCATAAAAAATTAAATGGAGGATTTTAAAATTTGATCTTGGTTCATAAATATTTTGAGGGTAGTCACATCTGCTAACATCTGAAATAGCAATATTAAGATTAAAAAGCAACTGAGCATGAATATTTAGGGAAAGTAGGGAATGTTTTGCCAGAGACATTTCTTTTAAATAGACACATATTTGCGATCCAAATGTGTTTAGTGATTGTTGTCTTTGAATTAAATTAATGTGGATTATATATTTAGGGATCCAGTGTCTCTAAAGCTTTATAAGAAAGGATGGTTGGTTCATGGGGGGGGGAAAGGAGTCCACGCTTTGTCTTTTACAGTGCAAATGACTTGAGAGATTCCTGGAATTAAAAAGTGAAAATATAATAAGCCTAAAAATAAACAGGCATGTCCCTGTAGGATAGTAGGAATGCATGCTTAACAAGTGAGAAGTAAATTACTTGTTAAAGTTCTCTCAGGTTTAATAACACAGTGTGGTATCAATACAAATAAAGAATGTGATTTAATCTGCTTGTGTCCCTTTAATACTAAAGCATGTTGCCCATAGACATCAGGAAGAGAGCAGATCCTTTTGTTTTTAATATATATCAGTAGAACACTTTACTCTCTTTTTTTTTTTTTAGTCTCATCTGATGTAGAGAATACATTAATTGTTCAAAGCCATGTGTTACGCTGTTTAACAAAAGGAATTTTCTAACTCTTGCTTTGATTTAACACACAAGGTTAAGAAGCTGAAGAGGGAACTCTCTCAGATGAAGCAAGAGCTGTTGTACAAGGAACAGGGCTTTGAAACACTGCAACAGTGAGTAAAAGAAAATAGTTGAAACTGACTTCATTCAGTTGCCCGATTTCTTTCTTTGGCGTGGAATTGAATCCATCTTATGGGAGAGTTACTGGGGGCAGAAATGAGCACCTAATAACTCTTTGTTGTAGTTAGCAAGCAGGAAATCTGTAGAAATGGGAAACCTATCGTGCAAGTGTTAACATGAGAAATCTATTCCCCCTCCTCTTTGTTTTTCCACGAGGTTTGCTTGTGTTGCAAAGAGGCAGAAAGAAGGATGGTGGTTAAAGGGTCCCAAGGAAGAATTCAGCTGCTTCGCATGTCATGTTTAAAAAAAAAATTAAAACACTTGAAAAAGTAATTAGGTATTTCTTTCCTCATTCCCCACCTCTGAGCTAGAGAGAGTGAGAGGTGGAGGAGGGTGCTGCTCTCAGAGGTATGAATGGTACACAGCTGTGCAGGGTTTGAAATGAGTCACAATTTGAGGGTTGGAGAACTGACTTTCTTTGTTCCAGTTGCTGGCATGCCTGGTGTCCAACGGGCTGATGCTGAACTGGGTGAGCATTATGGGTATTTAACCAGTTGGGCTATTAGGGAATGCATTTTTTTTCAGTCTGAGCACTCCCTGCTGCTCCTGACTTAAAAAGTTGGGCCGTAAAATATGAAACATTACTGGAACTGTCACCACAGAGAACTCGCTGGAGAGGAAGCCTTGCTAACAAGCATGTTTTCTTGACTCGTGTGAATAGAAATTTATTAATGCTAGTTGTTTTCCTTATTGTGGTATGTACCCATACATTAAGGATACATTTACACAGTAGAATGCTGAGCTGTGTGCTCTTAGTACACTAGTTCGAGTATATTCTTAGTATTCTAGTCCCAGTAGCAGAAGCAATGTTGCGGCTTTAATGTAATATCGTCTGGATTCATCTACCCTTTTTTTCAGGACCTCCTGCGTATGGCAGTGTACTGTCAGATAAGTAAAAATAGAGCTTGCAGAATATATAGGGAAGGTGGACAAAAGGTGGGGAAAAAAGGAAGTGCATTTCCATCTTCCAGGTAGAGTCTGAAAATGCAAAGAAGGGATTTGCAAAGGATGATGTTTGGAGCTGAGATGCTGGAGTTCAGTTCCCAGTTCTAACCAAAACATCTTGTAGGCTATTGCCTGTGTACTTTAATAGCTCAGTTTTATATAATAGGATTTTTCTTAAGTGGGAGAAAAAAATTGTGGTCCAGGAAATGGCCAATCATAATCGGAGATATAACAAAATGGATGAAAAAATGTTTTTTTCTGGTATGAAGAGTTTGAAGTCAGTTGGGAACTGAAAACCCTCAGCACTTTAGGAGGATGCCAGTCAAGTCTCTGTCCTCCTTCATTTTGACTAAAACATAAATATAAGATTTCTTTGTTATTTAAATATATAAAGACTAGTGAGGAGTGAAGGGAGAAAGGGGTAGCTGATTGAATTTACTTAACCATAAATCAGATCTCATTTGAAGCAAAATTTAGAAGAAAGACTTATTGATTCTAAAGCTTAAGGTAATAAAAACTCATGCTGCTGTCCCAGGATTAAAGGTTAGCCAATCATGCTGGTTTTATTATATTAATTCAACAATGAAGTATTGTTTTAAAGCAGCTTGCTCACAAGCCATTTTGATAGGAATCCAAAGCATGTTTCAGAAACTGTCAGCAGCATTCCACAGAAACACAATGGACATTTGTTTTTAAAATTCAGTCAGCCGCTTTCAAACAGTACTAATCCCATTAATTTAAAACAGGATGATGGAATATCTTGTATGTCAGAGATCCTTCTTGTCCATCTTAATTATATACAGAATAAAGCAGTTGTGATTTGAATGTGGCACATCATATTACTCGGCAGCGTGTGGTGTATTACCCAACTGCTCGTTCATGATCCCAATTGTTGGCATATCCTATATCTATTTGACCTTAGCAACCTGATAAGTTACCAAAAATTGAGTGTTGTCAGACAGTAAGTGCGTGCCTACCTATGAAAGAGTTTGGAGAACTTTCAGGCTGAAACAAATATATCATTGAATAGGAATCTGAGTGCTGAGTCACATAGGTAATTTTCTTACACCAATGCAATTCTAATTTGTACAAAAAACTGAAACGTGGAAAAAGGAAACCAGACATGCTCACAGCTTTAAAGACCGCTTTAGATCCTTGGTATCTTTGTGCACAAAACTGGAAGAAAAATAGACTAAGTTACAGGTGTGTTGTGCAAATTGTTGCTCTTGCAGGGGATGCTCGAGATCATTTCTGATCATTAAAATGTTTGTTCATTCCTCACTCACAAGGTTAATGTCTTCCAGCAAAGATGATGGATGATGATAAAAACAGAAAGCCAATTGCCTTATAAAAGAACTTATTCCCTGCTAAATGCTTGAGTTTTGTGAAGATGGATGTGGTTTTAATTTTGTGAAGCACAGCTGCAGTCATTTCTATGATGCTATGAAATATTCAGTTAAACTGGAGATCAGAGAA
Organism: Falco peregrinus; assembly: GCF_023634155.1. NCBI lineage: Eukaryota > Metazoa > Chordata > Aves > Falconiformes > Falconidae > Falco > Falco peregrinus. The sequence goes on from NC_073722.1 coordinate 4,082,615, forward strand.
ATGTTTACAAATTGTACTTCTTGAAGTAAATATGGAAAGACTAAAATGAAATATATTTTTATGTCTAAATTTAGGGGCTTTTTTTTTGTGTTATTTTCGAAGTACAGTTTTTAAAATAATTGATAGTCCAGGAATTTAATAAATTGTTCGGTCTATGACATACGGTATTAATTATCCAGAGATTTTGTGAATAAAGAGAGCCTGGTGACTGGCTGAGCAGAACAGCTGTTGGAGATGGTTGATGCCTTGGATTAGAGTGAATGAGAGGGAAGCTGAGACAAGAATGGTGCTGGTTACGTTTCTTCTCTGCGTGGCTGATCAGAACCGAGAGGCTTGCCTGTCTGTCCACCTCGCGATGTGGGTCTGGGTAGAGAAGTGCTGCTAATAATCAACATGCCTTCTGTAAGGATCACAAACAGTTAGTAGTATGACAGGTGTTCCCAAAAGCTCCCATGCTGCAGAGAGTTATGGTGGGCACGGTCAGCAATAATGCTATGCTCCTGGTAGCGTGTGTAGGAGTCTTCAGTGCTCTGTGCCCATTATGTCTTCAAGACTGGATTAATTAAAATTGCTTGTGGAGCCTCTGCCTTTGCTAAGGCCCACGTACTTTAGCTGGGGTGCTTTAAAATCCAGCAGAAGTGTTTTTCCATGAGATTTCCTGATGTCAGCAAAAGAAATTCTCTGGGCACTGTGTGTATGTTAGATAGCGTGACATTTTTCCCAGGAAAATTTTAATGGAATCTTCAATGTCCTTTTTCCTCTTTGCATGTCTGTTACAGGAAATGGTATCTCTTGCCTCTTTACCTTCTGTTCTCTAACTGTGCTTCTGCCTGAAGTAGAACACCAGAGACGTTACTGTTATTTTCTCTCTTCTGTATTAATAGTCTGTCTTTCCACAGAATTGACCAAAAAATGTCTGGAGGCCAGAGCGGGTACGAACTGTGTGAGGCCAAAGCTATCCTGAGTGAATTGAAGTCAATCAGAAAGGCGATAAGTTCAGGGGAGAGAGAAAAACAAGATTTAATGAAGGTAGTTTGAATGGTTGACCTAAGTTCTGTGTGGATTTGTTTTAACATGACTCATTTTCCTAATGATAAATACTCTGCGTTTTATATTTATAAGGGATTCGCAAATTTCTTTGAGCCTAGTGTTATAATAAAATTTCAGGTGCAGAAACTGAAGCCTGTGATGTTCCTAGCTCAAAAAGCCACTCTGTCCGTCAAGAGAATACAGATTTCTGAACTTATATGTAAGGTACAATGCACCTGTTACCTCTGAACCTCAATTTAAAATAGTAAATGGACAGAATTGAGAGATGTGTTTTTGAGGTGCATGGTTTTCTAAATCAGTGAAAGTTTCCAAATCTAAATTGCTCTGTTGCCATTTCTGAAAGCAGATATTTTTTTTTTAGTCAACCAAATATTTAATTGGTTTACAAATTTTAAAAAAATCATAAAATGCAAAAAGAAGACACAAAACCATATGAGTAGTTTTTACATTGTCACACGTGTTGTTCGCCCTTAGCATCAACTACCAACTGCTTGCCTTCAAAGGACAGATGCTTAATATGAAGTAAACCCAGAATTGTTATATTGGAGTCTTTTCTGTAAACATCTTTTGGAGATAAACTGGTATAAACACAGCAAAGTGCAAAGGAACACCAACTCCTTTTCTGTTTCCTGGACAGAGTCTTGCAAAGCTGAGAGAGAAATTCAGTCTTGACCAGACCACTGAGACATCTGAACCAGACTTGAGTTCCAGCTCTGTAAACTCCCAGCTGTGTTTTTCTAGACAAACTCTGGATGCAGGGTCTCAGACTGACATTTCTGGTGAGGTGAGCTTTTTTCCATTTTGTCAAATGTAAAGAGAAATTGAATCAGAATGCTGCAGTTAATGGAACTGGAATCAAACGATTGTTTGCTGATAGGAGTGTGGGTGTCTATACACACACACACACACACACACATGTTTGAGATAATTACTTAGAATCAGTTGTCTGTTTTTTTTTCCTCCTTGAACTTTAATTCAAGATTCAGATGAACTTTATAATTTGCCATGAAGCATCTATGACTATCTGATTTCATCAAATAGCTCCAGTACCTTTAGAAGATTACCATAAGTAGATAGTAATTTTTGGATCTTTCTATAGGGTATGTTTCACCTTACAGGCTTAACTCATTATGAAGATGTTTTTAATTTTCAGAAACAAGATCTCAGAACTTAAATGTGCAATTTAATTTCACACAGCTGAAAAACTTAGTGGAAGTACTTTTTCAGGGATTCATTAAAACCTCTGTTTCAGTGACAGCATATTTTGCATACACAGAAAGCTGTGCTCAGTTTGTTACCATCTTTGAAGTTCTGTGAGCTCAGTTTGTAAGGAAGAGATTGTACTAGGTTTTCCAAACAAAGAGCTAAGCTTATGTTTTGTAGCGAATGTATTTTTGTCTTACTTTGAAATGCACTGGCTTAGTTCTAAATTCTGGGTTCAGTGGAGTTCAAAGTAGGAGATCAAAATTCTGGGTGCAACCGCTGCAAGACTTCTTTGAAAGCACTTTTGCTTTACCCTGGAGTATGGACAAATGGTAGTGCAGTAGTTAAAAATAGATGGACAAATGGTAGTGCAGTAGTTAAAAATAGATGAACTGGATCAGAAGAAAACAGCACTGTTTTGTACATCTGAGTAGATTCCTAACTAGGCATTTAACAGCAAGGTGTGGCTGCCGGTGAGCGTGGGTTTATTTAAGTTTAAATTTTTCTAGCCTATGCGTATAGGTTTTGTTGATTCATTGAACAGCTTTACACAGTAATAAGGCTAATACTATTTTATTTTTTTTTCGCAACAGGTTGGAGCAAGAAGTAGATCAAATTTAGCAGAGAAGGTCAGACTAAGTCTTCAATATGAAGAGGCAAAAAGAAGGTAATCGTGTGAGTTGCTTCGCGATGTTCCGAGTGCAGGAGCACTACCACTGAGCTCGCACTGACATCTGGTGGGCAGCTCGCTGGGACTTTATATATATATATATATACATATATAAATAACCTGTGGCGTTACTGCGAACCGTTTCTTTTCCTTCAAGAAGCAGGCTTCCAGGAGCAGCTGGTGCTTTTGAACAGCAGGCTTCACCTTTAATGCTAAATTGAATGTGTTAAGAAAAAAAATACAGTGACAACTTAATGGCAGTTCCAGGATTAAGGGAATAGAGCGAGCTGGCTTTCCACTGAAAGGAGTCACCAGGCTATTTATGTCCATCTTCTTTGGGATCATAATTTCAGTTTACTACACCACTGAAGGCTCTTCAGTTTTAGAGTTCCTTCAGACTTCCAGTGAAGATTCAGTAGGCTTAATAATTTTTTTTTTTTTTTTTCCTCTGGGACTTTGGATAATTTAAATACTTGTTATGACTATGGGGTTGGGGTTTTTTTTTAATGAATTTAACCTGAGGAGAAAAGAAACTAGGAACTGCTCCAGTGATGAATGTGGAATGCCTCTCAACTAAAGTTCTGCAGAGGTTGCTCATGAAAGTAGTGCCGTTGTGATGAATTGCCAAAGCCCTGAAGAATGGGCATCACAAAGCAGAACGTTCAGGGTTAGAATGACACGGCTTCTGGTGATCCAGAAGTGCTGCATAATACTGGGGCAAGACTTACTATTAAAAAAAAACCAAACAGTGTGCAGGGGGTATCTTTCTATTAATAATCTATTAATTGTGTTGTATTATTTTCTGTTCTAATACTTTTCACAAAATTAGGTAGGTGTCAGTTGTTCAGAAACCTTGTGGTTTTTGTTATGGAGGTACTTTGTAATTTAAGGGGGGTATAAATCTGAAAAGTTTTTCCACACCCAGAGTTCCCTTTTTACAATAAAGAACTAAACAAGGCAATAAAATAAAAACCCAGCACTTTTCCCCAGGTGAAAACTGTGCCTAAACCGCATCAAATCTGAGATTTAAGTATTATTTCAGTTGAATACTGTGGCATGATTAATTAGAGAACTAGGAAATGAAATTTGCAGCTTATACATACCAAGTAAAGGCATAGTTAGGTTTTAAAGGCAGAAGGCTGCACGACCAACGTTTTTTTGCCTAATTTCAAATATCTGCCCCTCTCATACAGAGCAATAGCTGCCACGCTTGCCAGTAACAACAGTAATCTTTTACGTCCTCATTATGGATCATAAAACTTTATTATATGATCAATGCATGAATCAAACCGTGCTAAGGCTATTGTGTATGTTCAGTATTGAACACGATTTTGGCTCAGTGTCGTTGTGTACATAATATTAATTGTTAGATGGTGGTTTAGATGCAGATAGATGGCATTTTTTCTCAGTCATCATTGATCCAAAATCAGATCATCCTCTGTTCTGACTGTGTCTTGATACAAGAAGTCCCAGCATTGTGTTTTCTCTCTCCTTTGTAGGAACAAAAAAATTCCTGTCAATCAAAAAAATAAGTCAGTTTACCACTTTTACCTTAAAAAAAATAAGGGGGTGGTAGTGTAGGAGGTAGAGGGGGCGAGGGGGAAGAAAAACAGTGCAGTGATCAGAGTATGGAGTACTGCTGCGTTAGATCTTACTTGCTCGCAAATTAGTCAGCCGAGAACGTGAGTCAAAATTTCAGTAGCTTCTGTACTTACCTTTCCATAACTGTTTGCTCTATATAACATCAGTGTGTTTCAAGGTTAAATGATCTCTTTTTAAATGGTATCTTTATTCAATTTTGTCCGAAAACTTCCCAGTAATTAATATTCTTTTTGGCTTTAAATAAGACAATTGCATGCCTTGAAAGACAGCATTAAAGTCTTTAAAGTGGTTGCACATACTGGTTTTATCTGTGACTACTAGGTGAACTTAATAAAGAGTACAGATCTTGGAATAATGAAGATAAGTACCGGTTTGCACATAAAGTTCAGTACCTAATTACATCCCCCCTAATTATTATGGCCTTTGTAATCATCACTATAACTTACTAAGTATGGACCATCTCTGAAATAGTAAATGTGCAAATTCTTAGTTGTTTTGTGTTAACTAAGAGAAAGAGAGGCTCTTGTAAATGAACTTCTCTACTTGAAAATTGTCAGATAATTCTGTATGTTGCGTGTGTTACGTTACTTAGCAGAATGTCTTGAAGAGGTAGAATATTGACATTAACTATGCTGAATTAAGTTGCAATTGTTATTCAAAAGGATGTGATACAGCATGCTGACAATCCTATCCTGATGTGGTGAAGATGCAGCTAATATTCCTTGTTGAACTTGTTGAGCAAGGACTTCCTCAAAAGTGCGAGACTGGTTCAGTTTTTATATCCATCTAGTCCTTTGCCTGTCTGCTAAGGCAGCTGAAAAGAGTGTCTGTTACAGTAGCAGAGAGCTGTCTGTAGCAGAGGGAGCAAAAGAACTGTTTGGAGACCACCATCTCATCCCATAAGCCATCAAACAGCTGTCAGTAACAGCTACTTTCAGAACAAGGTTAGCTAGAACCAGTGACCTGGAGATGAAAGTCTTAGCATTTCATTATCCATCTGAAATTATTTGGTTGTTTTCCCTCAGAGTACTGCTCCTCTAAAGGACTGTTGAATATAAATGATATATGTAACAGCTGCAAAATATGTTGAAATGCTTCATTTTTTTCATCTCACCATCTGATTATGGTAGCACTGCTGATAGTATTTCTGTATATTTTACCTTGGTTTTCTGTGAAGATACCCTGACTCAAACCAGGGGTTTGTTGGGAGTATGGGTTGGTTTTCGTTTTTAAAGCTGCTGTGTTATATTGAGGTGCCAGTGAGAATGTCACCGATGGAAAAAGAAAGGGGGATGGTTCCTCTTAAGCCTCTAGCATAAGCAGTGGGATAGTTATACTCAGTATTAATTATTCTTACCTTTGACCAGAAATAAATGCCTTAATGTACTGTAAATTTAATATTGGAGATGCAAAATAAAACTGACATTTTTAGTTTTATTAGTTAATCACAGAAAAGAAACCGGAAAGAAGAAAAACAATTTCCCAGGAATCTGTCAGAGCTACAGGAAGATTATACGTACCAAATCATGTGCTTGTGAAGTACAGCAGGGATCCTTACCTTAGATGGTTTGGTAACGCTGAAGTTGCACAGACTTGCATCCATTATTGAGCTGACTTAGGTGTATTTAACTATGGCAGCTACAAATAAATAAAAGCAACAGATCATTTCCTCTTGCCCTAGATTGTATGGGAACATCTTTCTGTTTTGCCTTCTCCTTTCTCTGTGTTTTTCCTAGCCTACCAGCAAGAGGTGCAGAAAGCTAGGAGCTCTGACGGAGTTCCAGAGCTTCCATATCTTTAGCCATGCACCTGGTTCAGGTGTGACTAAGGCTGGAAGCGACTGAAAGTTATAATCTTATTAGGTATGTGGCACCTATAACCGGAGTTTTTAGGTTTTTCCGGTGGGCAATGAGTTTATTGCAGGACCTGCACTTCTTAAGCTGTGCTGCTGAGCCAATAGACAGAGGGATTATGGAGAGCGAATGCTGGAAGTAACCCGATCGAGGCAGGGCTATATTACAGCTATAGTACAGTAATAACGCAGGGAAATTTCTGTTTCCATCATACGCCTTGATCTGCACAAGATGTATAAATAACCAAGTCTTGGGTGTCTTAACTCTGTGATTTGACATCGACGACGGAAACAGCAGTTGCACAAACTCAAACTCTTGAGTTAATAATCTTCTTTCTCTTTAGGTAGCCGCTGTCTCACGATCTTTTCTTTTAATTGCGTAGGAGAGCAGTGCATTTGCCTTTTAAGAGCCACGTGCATGCGTGCCGCTGAAGTGAGCACCTTGCTATAGTGTGTGTTCCTTCACCACGGTTGCTGCTCTTTCTGAGGAGCAGCTGGCCTCCAGCAGCTTAGGAGAAACCCGTTGTGCTCCTCGATGAGTAAAGCATAGTGCCGCTGCTGTTACCAGACAGATTGCTTTCACTAAAACTTTTATTAAGATTACGACTTCTCCTTCAACTCGGCGTTGGAACAAGAGCAATTCATTTTTAACAAATAGGGATATTGAGGTTGGACTGGATAGGTGGCTTGCTTTTCTGGTGTAGTCCCATTCTTGTGAAGCAAAACTAATTAAAAAGTTAGAGCTTTCAGTAGGAAAATGTTGTTATATCCTGATACTTTTCAAAATACTCTTAATGTTTCTCTCTTTCCTGGCATTTGTGAGCTGTGCTGGGCTCAGACAAATCTGCTGTGTTTTGTTTTAGCATGGCTAACTTGAAGATTGAACTCTCTAAGCTAGATACTGAAGCCTGGCCTGGGGCACTGGATGTGGAAAAGGAAAAACTGATGTTAATCAATGAAAAAGAAGAGCTTTTAAAGGAACTCCAGTTTATTACACCACGCAAACGTACTCAAGATGAGCTAGAGCAGCTAGAAACAGAAAGGAAGAGGCTTGAAGAAGAGCTGCTGTCTGTAAAAAGCACACCCAGTCAAGCACTTGCTGAAAGGTAAGGGGTTGTCTTTTGCTAATACTAAATGCCATTTTCTGCAATCTAACCTTTGCACTTGTTGCAGACCCTGAACTATGCCTTGATGGGCTGTTTTCCTTCAGTAACTGTTCTATGTAGATCTTAATTAAATTCGTTATTAGCCCACTGGGCAGAAACACAAAGAACTCTTCTGTACGGTGAGAGAATGTGAACACCCTGTATGTGCTCTGCGATATCGGTTACTCTGTGTTTGTTACCAGCATGAAAATGCCTGCAACAGATGTTAAATAACTGAGGAATGTCAACATACCAGCAGGAGGGCAATGCATCATTCACTCGTTTCTGATAATAGCTGTAAACTATTTGAACTCAGGTTACAAAGATTATCTTGATTGTTGCAACATCTGAAGCCTTTCATTGTGAGTTTTATTACATACAAAAATGCAACCAAAAGAAAAGCAAAGAAAAAAAAAAAAAAGTTTAGGGGAGAAGTGTAATTGCTGCAGACCTTTCCTAACTTGCTGCTACCTAACTGGTAACTGAAACAACTCCCACAATAAATTGTTTGAGCCAGATTCAGAGTTTGAGAAAATCAAAGGCGACTGTCACAAATGGACTTTTCATCAACTGTAAATGGAAATAAATTTATGGGCACCTCTAGCACACATAAAATGCAATAAACACAAAATGTCATTGTGTGTATCAGTGTAGTATGCCTTCTTGAAGTAATGCAATCAGCATTATAAGCCTTTCCTACTTCTCTCTGCTAGGAAACACCTGCTGTTGCTCCAGTCTCACTGAGTGGCGAAATTCCTGTTAGTGGCATTAGAAGCTGGGTCCTAAATTGTAGCTGAGTAGTGAGGAAGCTTTTTTTGTTTACAAAGTACGTATATGTGTATTAGGCATGACTTTTAAACATATTTGTACACTTTATAATAATTTAAACTGCATCATCTCGATAATCCAGATGTGGTTTAGAAGGGTTACGTCCTACTGGAACCGTGTTTTTACAGGAGAAGTAACCTGCCTGTGTTAGTAGTATCTAAAGTAGCATGGATCTGTTGCCTTCTGACTTTCGTTAGTAAATGGAGAACAAGGGGTCAATAAAAAAACCACATTCACGAATAAATAAATTGAATCTAAGATTTTGATAATATGCTGTTGTAACAGCTAAATCTTGACACATGCTGTAAAAAGGTAGCTGGATTTGATTGTTTAGTGCCAAAGAAGATTGTGCACCTGACTGTTTCCCTATACGTGTCAGATGCCAAACTTGGAGTGCCAAGGGCAAGTAAAACTGTCTCCCACTGTCAAGAACAAACGAAATGGCAGATTTTTTTTTCCAGGTATAGTGACACAACTAGTTGTTAGAGCTTAATTTTTCCCCTCTCTATTTTCTTCAGATCTTTTTCCTTTTGATTTTTGTTCCTGAAAACACAGAAAATTTTTTTTCGGAGGTTACTGTAAGATTTCGTGTCATGTACTGCTGATTGAACCATTTATGGTTGCTTCTGGTTTGCTTTTTTGCTATTCAGTGAATTTCTACCTGCAGCTGTTTATGATATTAAAACAGTCTCCCTTTATGACTTCAGAGCACATCAATACTTTCATACCAGCCTATTATGAGGATTGTTTCTGATGTGTCTGCTATAAACATGAAGAAAATCTTCATTTTTTAGAAGGATTCAGATGGTGAAACTTCTCCCGAAATGTTTATTTGAGGGAAGGAAACACTTAGTTGTATCAAATCAAGCATCAGCATTTTGTTTCTTGGAGGAGAGGAAAAGTCTTCTCTCCATTATCGGTGGAGGAGCCTCGCCATCTTCAAAGTGCTGCACTGTTGCATTACTATGGTTCTTTCATGAAATCTCATCAATACCTTAGGTTTCCAGTGTTTTCACAGGTACTGATAGTGGAGCAACAGTGTAAGAAGCTATGGATTGTGTCTGAGCTTGACATGAGGAGGGGGTTTTGGTTTGATTTGGGTGGCTTTGGTTTTTTGGTTGGTTTGGTTTTGGTGTTTTGGGTTTTCCTTTCAGGTTTTTGTAAAGGGGGAAGAAACAGAATCGTAGAATCATTTAGTTTGGAAAAGACCCTTAAGGTCATTGAGTCCAACCACTTCTTCCTCCTGTTCCTTCTCCTACTCCTTTTTCCCTTTTTCTTCCTCCTCTTCCTCTTTTTCTTCCATCTTTTATTTCTTCTATTCTTTTGCTGAACACTTCCCCCTGATTTTGTTCATCTTCATACTCTTTCCTATCTTTCACCTTCCTGTGCTCTTCCCCCAGGTCCTCTTTTTCCTGTCTTACTCTTATCCAGATCCTCCTCCTTTTCTTCAAATTCCTCCTCCTCTTGCCTCCTGTTGCTTTCTCCTCCTCTTCCTGTTGGAACTTCCAGGGGTGATTTCATCATCTAGCTTGTGTCTCTAACTATGGCTAATATCTTTCTGAAATTTATGTACAGGTATTAATACTACTACTTTTAATAACTAGTAGATCAAATTACATCCAGGAAAGAATTTTTTTCAGGAGCTCAATTCCATGGGTTAAATTACATTTTACCAACCTCCTTAAGATAATAAAGAAAAACAAATTTTGCTTGTGCTTTGGAGAAAAAAAAAACACCACCACCACCAAACCTTTTAGTTTAATAGTACAAATTCAGTGGAATAACTCCAGGTATCTGTTTTGAGGGCTCCAGTCAGAGTTCCTAAGTTGTTAATTTTCTTTCTTGCCTTTTACCATTAGTAGTTGAACACATACAGCAATTTTTGTGCCTCTTCCTTGATAAATAAGATAAAATGATAGTTCACTATTGAAAAGCCACAAAAGAGCTAGTGAAGGGCACTCCTGCTTGGGAAAAGCAGGATAGATGAGGCTTTAAAAGACAACAGAAGGCACTGATAAATACTAAAACGGTAGGAAAGAGCATCTGATACCATAGATGAGCATCATTCTTGGTTTGGAAACCTGTCTTCGTGAGCAAAGAGTGAAGTATGATGTATGCTTTTAACAGTCTTAGCAGGTATTGGCAGATGGGCGCATTGCTGCGGTGTAAGAGCACACGCAGCGGAGGCAGCGGAGTGGAAGTTCACACCCTGGCTGACCTCAGGGTAACTTATTCACCTTTGCATAACCCAGATTTGCTCGCTGAATAAGCATCTGTGTAAGCAAGTGCTTTTCATGCTTTGCTGAATTGAGGACTTAATGTCTTTTTTACTGGTATCTGACACTCAAAGAGAGTGAATTCTGGGAACTCCCAAGTATTTCATTCAGTTTGCGTAAGAAAGCAATGGTTGATTTTTGGGGTTTGTTCTTTGAAGTGTTCTCTGCATTTGAATTTTAATTTATACATCCTTGAAATGCCAGAAGGGCCAAAGGAATACTTCTGAGAATGAGCATCAACCCTTTTTTTAATTATTTTTTTTCTTTAAGTAGGGGAGGTAATGTCTTGTCTTTCAGATTAGTTGCTTGAGAACTTGTGACATGTATCAGTTGACTGAGCAAAGGCTAAAGGAGAATATACTAATCCACAGCTACTGGAGGGTTTTAGCTGAATCCTCTGAGGGAAAGCAATTTATTTGGTGTTGTAAATAGAGTGATAAAAGGCAATTATAAAAGGAAAAAAATCACTGTAAAGGTTAGCGAATCCATTCTGCTAGGAGCCAGCCAAAAGGAATGGGAGAGCTCCACCATTTGTGCATTTAGAGCTACACTGGATAACCGTGCAGGAGGCAAGAAATCCTTCTTTTTCATAAAGGTGAACCTTGGTAATGAGCATTACAATGCTGTGCGGCTCTGAGGTGATGACAAAGCTGGTGGGGATGCAGAAACCTTTACCAAAGTAAATACGGTCCTAAATATGGTCCACCATCTCGGAACCTTGTGCTTGAATGCTGCTTTGGTTTACTGGACTTTGTCTCTCTATGAAGTCTCTGAAATCAAAGGGAGTATTTTAATTTTAAACTTCCTGCAGTGCTATCTCAAGTTCTTGCATTATCAGAACTGATTCTGCTATCGGTGTTCTTTTGGGGTTTTTTTTCTGAGACTATATTAAGTGGGGAGCCAGTGTACAGCATGGCTTTTTAAAACCGTAATAGTGCAGATCTTACTTTCCTGAAGCTGCAGCTATTTTCCCAGTGCTCGTCTGTTCCTCTTTTATTGGGTGCACGTTCCCCCTTGGTACAGTGTGAATGTACTGACACTCTGCTTGCTTGTACACTCAGCAGGTTTGTTACACTGCTTGGTATTCTGCAGATAAAGTCGCTCTGCTGAGGTGGTTAGGGTTTTACGATAGAACTGGGAGCTTAACACAGTCTATTGGATTTTAGTAGTTGGCAACCAGTTGAAAATATGAGGGATCTTCACTTTGTTTCTGCCTTATCTATAAAGTATTTTAGCCTCCAGATTATTTTTTAATGCTTTGCTTTACTTATATGTACCTCTCTTTCCAGATTGAAATTGGAGGAGAGAAGAAAAGAGTTAGTACAGAAACTTGAAGAAACTACAAAGTTAACTACTTATTTGCATTCACAACTTAGGAGGTGAGACCGTACTGCATAATGTAAAACCTGTTTCCAGCAACAATCTGGTGGACTTGGATGTCTCAACTTCATTCTTAGGTTTTTCTCTTAGTTGGAAGCTGAACAAAATTTGTTTAAGTAAGAAAATGCAAGTGTAATAGCTTCAAGCATTTTGCCATCATGCAAACCCGGTGTGCCTTTATCATTGCAGTAGGCACTCAAGACTGGATGGAATGGATTTTTTGCACAGCTTCCATAATTAAGCAGGCAGACATTATTTCGCTTCAGTGTAAATAAATAAATAAATCGGGAATTCTCTAATCGGTCATATCTTCAAAATCCTGTCACTGAGGAGACCAATTGGTTTCTCAGAGTTCTATCTAAAATGAGTCATCAGAACTGTAATCTTTATGATAACTGGAGAGATTTAATGAGGACCTGTATGCGTATAAATACGTGAGTAGTTGATTCTGGTTTTATTCTTCCACACTGACTTACTCTTTCTGTAGACAGAAATGTATCCTCAGCAGGATGGGTTTTTTTTTTCCTGACAGTCACTGATTCAAAATCTGACTGGGTTTATGAAATTCATAGTGATAACAAAAAAGCGATCAGTTACAGCAACTGTGAACTCAAACTCACTGCTCTGATGGGAATTCTAATATTTTATGATACATGTAACTGGTCCTGGGGAAGAGTTTCTCTCACATCTGGACCCTGGGCTACCAAACCATGTGTCCGTTGTATTTATGTACAAAATCCTTAATTTCTGCCATAACCCAGTGGGATACAGCAATCAGATACTACGTTAATGTTTACAATTCTCTGAGAAATCAAAATGGGAGTTTAAGAGGAAAAATGTTTTTAAGCATTCTGTAGAGGTTGTCTCACAATAAGCCACACCATCCGATTTCTGGGTTCTAGGCTGCCTTAGCTATTTCAGACATCTCAGCCATATCCCATAAACTGCATCTTGGTTGGTGATTAGTTAGGGAAAGAGTATTTTGTGCTCATTTGTTTGGACTTTGAGGAGTCTCTTTGTCCTGTTGAAAGCAGTTTTCTAGCCCAGTGGCAAAACTTTTAAAGTTGATAGCTCTCTTACTGCTCAGTACACATTTTTTTAAGTGTTTCGAAAGGGCTGCATTGAATTATTTTTCCTGATGTTTTTTTCCCAGCAGAGTTATCCTGAGCCAAGGCAACGACACACAGTTTCTCTGGCCTGGCAGAGCTCCTTATCTCCCGTTATTAACAGGAGAAGATTACATGTAACGGCCTTTGCCATGCTTGGGTAGCTGGATTTCCCGTGCATGTAGGGGGTGTGTTGTCATATGTATGTGAACAGTTCTGCTCTAAGTTGTCTGCTTCTAGTTGCCATCTCTCCCAGGTTTGTGGGCAGAGGGCAGGCTGTATGAACTGCTGTAGAGGTGGCAGCACTCCTCTGCTGCCATCACCTCCCGTCACATTGACCCCGCGAGTGCCCACGTCAGCGGAGCAGGTCTTTGAGGGAATATAGCGGCTGAGAAAGGTGCTGTTACTGCTGGATCGGTTTGTCAAATCTGCAGCCTCCTCCAGAAATAAAGGGGCTTTGGCAACAGGCCAGAAGCTGGATAAATTGCCCTGGTAGCGTGCAGGTTGGGTACACTGATCTCAGCCAAGAACGGGTGCTTAAAAACCATAACGCCCCAAGCAGCATTCCGTTGTAAATTGTTGCAGCGCGGCTCCAGTCAATCTTCTCTCTCCTCGTACCGTGTCCCGCTGGTTTAGTTTAGTAACATCAGTGTACGTGTTTGTGCTTTCTTTGCAGCCTGTCAGCTAGTACGTTATCTGTGTCTTCAGGGAGCAGTTTGGGATCTCTGGCATCCAGCCGGGGATCTCTCAACACATCAAGCAGAGGGTCGCTAAACTCACTCAGCTCCACGGATCTCTACTATAACCAAGGCGATCAGATAACAGATTTGGACTATCTGTATAAACTTGACTTCATGTTGCAAGAAAAAAGTGGTTACATTCCTTCCGGGCCGATCACTACCATTCACGAAAATGAAGTGGTCAGTTCCCATGGGAGACTGGGTTACAGTGACTCTCCTTCAGCTGCAGACCATCCCAAATTGACTGAACCTCCCAAATCTGTGACATCACTGTCTTCCAGATCCTCGCTGTCCTCCTTGTCCCCCCCAGGGTCCCCTTTGGTTTTAGAAGCTGCATTTTCGGTGTCCGCTCAAAATTCCCCTCTGCATCACCTCGCTACGGACTTTGAAGACTGTGACCTTTTGGGTGACTTTGCAGGCATTAGTCTCTGTGAGAACCAAATATTATTGGACTCTGAAGCCAGAGCAGCATCTCGGATTTCTACAGATGATAAAGATCTTAATGAAGGCATTAGGCAGCCTCTGCCTTCTCTACATGAAGGAAGTTCAGGTAATAAAAAAAAAATCTAATATCGCATATACACGTAACGGGAAATTTTGGAACTTAACAGCTGGCTTTTGCACAGGGAGGTACCTCACGTGGCTGAAGACTGCCTGGGTCAGCACACATTTGCCATGGTGGGCAGCCAGGCATTTTGAGGGACATTACGAAACTTGTAGTTTTGGCTGCGGAGAGCTATGATCACCCCGACTCCATCTATTTTTCCATAGCTATCTCAGAAGGCAAGTTCATGTACTGCAGGTCCTGTCATGAAAAAATAACAGAAAAACCTAATACTGGATCTTGAAGACGCGAAGGATACGTGGTGTTCCTAGGTTTTGTCAGGATGTATGGGGTAGAGCAAAAATACCCTCCGGTGGCTTTTGGTAACTTGAAATCAGATGCTTTGTTTCTCACTGAAGAATAAGGTACAAACTGACATCCTCAGTAGAAGAGATTTCTGGACTTAGGAGTTGGAATTTTTATGTGTGTATGTATATCTAGTTATTTGAACCTGCTGTCGCTGAAAGATCTGCGGCTCATTTTTTATGTGAGTTGAGAAAGTGACCACATGCCATGTAAGTTACAGTGAGACTTTCCCCGTTATTAACATGGATTTCAAAGCTTTTAGCTTTTTATCCGAGTTAAAACAGAACTCCTAAGCTAGTCTAGGCTCCCCTGGCAGCCTGTGGGTAACTTCCAAAAGGATAAGTCATCTCGTCCTAAAGCATACTTCTCTTTAAGGAAGATGGGATGAATGACCCTGTAAGTTATTGAGGTATCCTTAGTAACTAGTTAAAGTTAACTTTGAGATGGCTGAATTAGGTGTAATGAATTCCACTTCTAGTCTGCATAAAAGCCGTGCAGCGTACTTGGTTGTCTTATCTTGTCAAAGCCTTTGGCGGAGTCAGAACTTCAAAAATCCCAGCTGTCAAGAATTGACAGCTTGTCCTCAGTCTTAGAGCGTTGCCTTTTGGTAGGATTGAGAGTATGTTGTGCTTTCTCTCACATTTACTGACTTTTTGTAGTGTTGTTCTGTGTCATTGCCTTTAAGTATACTGCAAACCATTTTTGTATTACGCCGTGACTCTGTTTTCCCGAGGAAAGAACGGAGAGAGCCAGATTCCTGCTAGTACTGGGCACTGGCCAGCCCTACTGGAAACCTTACCAGCACCCAGCGTTCCCAGCTCCACGTTTCTGGTCCTGAGTTGATAGTGAAGATGCTAACCAATGTCAGTGTCTTTAGTGTCTTAGTTTCAGCCTAGCTCTCTAGAGTGCTAGATTTGTTGCCAGGCTCTCCCTGTGCCTGGAGTTTGCCAGTTCTTAATAGAAGTACCTAAACATGTTGATGCATAACGTATATCTTAATGAAAAAAAACTGCTTTTATAGGTCTGTAGACATATATATCTCGAAGAAGTGTTGTAATGTCTGTTGGTCAATTAGATCAGCTTACTGCAGCACTGTAGTAATTTCAATATTGACCAGAGCAATGTGGCACCAGAAATGTATGGTATACGTAGGACAGGATGGGAGTCCCCCCTCTGTTCAACTGTGCAGAAAGAAGAAAAGAAATTGACTGATGTCCCAATGGTCTGAACCTGTGAAATGTCAAGTGCAAGAATATGGAAGGGGATTTGGGGTGGAGGTGGGTCATTTTGTCCTTCGTCTTTTCAGTATAGTGGAACACGGTAGTTCTTTTGCTTTAGAGCCATATGTGAAAAATAATTACTTTTCCAGCCGGTATTGCAGCAGTATGTCCTTCCCAAATCAACCACAACTTTTGGTCTGTCTGACTTTGCAATCTGGCTGCAACTCATCTAGTCTAAGGACTGAATTTAAAATGGCTTGGCATTTGGGAACACACAGGGCCATGAGGAATCAGAATTATTTGTTTTAAAAATGATTTCTTTAGACCGTTATTTTCAAAGGCATCATGTGGTTGTCCAACACTTTCGAGTTGTTGGGGTTTTTTTGGGGTGTTTTTTTTTTTTGAGGACCTGTAATTCTGGGTAGTGTCAGGGTGTCCTTTAATTCTGTAAGTAGTTACGGTTTTACAATACAAGTTCATCCTGTGATTCTTTATACTGCTACTTCCTCGTGTAGTGTCACATATAGGATACAAATTGTCTTTAAAACTGTATGAAGGCTGCCAAAGCAAGCACTCCAATTTTGAAAAGCCAGATGTTAATTATGCTTCAGTACCTCTCGTTTCCACAGTCAAACGGGCCTCATGGTGAGGCTTCAGTGCATTAGCAGTGAGACATAGACCTGGGGTCGGTTCAGTATTTCTACTCCAATTTCATTCTTGGAGCTGCGATGCTGAATTGGGAAGGTTGTCAGCAAACTCAGCCAGAGGCATAAAACCTGCATGAGGAAAAATTTCAGCCCCCACACTTCAGTTTTACAAGACTACAAATGTGACAACTGCTGAATCTTAACTTGGAGGGAGGTAAATGTGCCTGAAGACAGCGTAGCTGGTATTTTCATGTAATAATCTGCGTGGACTCTTTAAATGCAGCGCTCACCTGCCTCTCTGTCTGTTTCTGACTTTTCTGTACAGGTGAACCATACAGATATTTGCTCCTCTGCACATGCCCCCGCTGTCAGAAACCAAGTTGGAATATCGTGTAGTTCTTCCACAGTCAGTCTCTGTCATTGTCAAAGTCAGTTCAGGCTGCTGTGGTAATTCCTAAGGGTAATCAATAAATCATGTCACCACCTTCACCCCTCACATGGGGGGGGGAAGGGGAAGAGCACTTCATCATCAAGGAAAAAGCATTCGTACTGCCATAAATAAAAGCACAAATGCAGCAATCAGTCATCTAATCTGAAGCCTTAAATTTCAAACATCTTCACAAGATGTAAAGTCACGATTCAGGTGGGGATGATCATGCATACCAATATCCTCCCCCCCTGCCAGATGAAAGTCCTGCATAGCCCTCAGCTCGCTGTGCTGCAGAACGTGGCTTTCCGCGAGCGCTGCTGCTTCGCTGCGTGACGGTACCATGTGAACGCGAGTCGGAGATTAAGGCTAAATAGTAGTTGATAGTAAAGAGAGCTTGTAGCATAAAAAGGTTTTGATGATAGTAAACCAGAGGTGGGTTGGTTTTTTTTTTATTTCTAGCAGTTAAATCGCTGGGTAGAGGGTGTGTGTCTGACTTCTGAATATTTCATGAACAGTAGGCAAGCACTTTTCATGTAGCCAAAGTGTCAGTACAGTGCAGAATGTGAACGTGGCAAATACAGGTGTAAAGACCAAGATGACGAGGGTTAATAAGACAATGAAGGATAATAACTAGCTCAAGAGATACCGGTGATGAACTAGGTGTCTGTATCTCTGGGAAGAAGCAATAGTTGTACGTTATCGAGTTTATCAGTTTGGTTATAGCCCTAGCCAGACTACGTGGTGACAGCAGTACAGTCTCAGAATGTTGAATGATGTGAAACAAAACTACTCGGTGATGCTGAGTTAAGGGTCACCACTCTCAGCTTGACAACTTTCTAAACGATGCGCTTCTCTCTGACTATTTATCTCTTGGACTAATTTTCATTCTTCTTTCTTTCTGTAGGTGTTGGCTTACCGAGAAGAACAGCTGGTCACCTGCTTGAGGAGAAGGCCGCTTGTGTATCTGCTGCCGTGTCCGATGAGTCTGTAGCTGGAGATAGTGGTGTATACGAAGCTTCTGTGAAACAGTAGGTTTGGGAAATAATGCAAGACTTCCCACCAAGAATTTAAATATATCTATAAGCAGTTACATGATACCGACATAAGTAGTTCATCAGTCTTGCCATTTCCATAAATATTTTGTACTTTCATATTGAAAGGAAGGCACATTTACCAAACAGTGAAGTTTGATGGGGTTTTTTTTAAGCTAATAAATTTGCATCAGTGTGCTTGTATAACTTGGTTGAGTGGCATTAATATGCTACCTTCTAATCTTGGTGAATTTTATTTATTTTATTTTTTCTTGCTAGGAGTGTTCCTAGGAGAAAAGCTAGATTTAAACTACACGGGTTCTGCCATGTGGCTGTATTAACTCTACTCAGAGTGACTCTTGTTACTCCTTGGGTTTTTAGGTACAATCTTCAGATTGCATAGGAGTTCTCTTTAATATTTTCTTTTTTAAAAAAGAGGTTATAGGAAAGATAAGAAAATCCTCAGTTGTAATGTTGATATAAAAATAATCCAGGTTAGGGGTTTAATGCTCATGCTTCACTGTGGTGAACAGGATGTAAGAAATGTATTTGCTGTTGTTGCTTTTTGACAAGACGTAACTTCTACAGGATTCTGTGTACTAGTTTATACAGTACTGTCTGTTTTCTGGCAGTGAGAACAACGAACTTCAGACTGCATAATCAAGACTATGTCAAACTATAAGAGAAAGCAAAATCTTTCTTTATTTTTCACCTCAGTTTTGGCAAGTTGTTGACGCTAAGAATTTTTTTGTCCTTTTGAATATTGAGGGAGATGTTTTAGCAGGATGGTTACAAAGATGTAGACACATGTCTTCTGTTGCCAGCCTAAATGCCTTTCTGTTATGACAGGTAAAGGTGCATTATGTATCATAAATGGGTTTTATTGGCCTCTGATGAAATTACTTCTACTTGTCAAGCCTTTCAAAACTTAAAAGGTAATAAAAATAGATGAGACCAAATAAAAAGAAGCTCAAATACAAAAGGGACGTCTCCTGAAGTGATACAACACCCATTCAATCTGACCTTAGGTCATGGACCCGTATTTCACCCTGAACTCTGAATCCTAGTGTTAGTTCACTCCAAGTCTTAAGTTAGACTTAATGCAACTTCTTAGGCTGAAATAAATTCCCATCTATTTAAAAACTCAACCTTCACTTGACTGAGTGGCTGTGACTGTATTTTCGTTCAATAAGCATTATTGCCTTTCCATTTTGTTTCAGTTCTGAGCCACTGTGAGCAAAAACTTAGTCTTTGCTCTAGTTACAAGTCCAGTGGATAGAAATGAACAGACATTGGACCAAAAGCTGTGGATGTTCTGTGGAGCAAGTCTTTGGCTGTCCTCCAGCGACTGCAGGTGGTGGGATGGGTGGAAAGCAGAACAAGTTCCTGTTGTCTTCCTGTAATTACTCAGGAAAAGAGGAAAGACAACAGTTGCATCCCCTGAGCCTGTGTACAAAAGGAAACTATTGCCATTTGTACAAGCTAAGATTTACAGGCTCTTTTTATTCCGTGGTAGCTCCAGGTGTGGGTACTCTTCATTATTACAGAGCAGGAAGTAGTGAAGAGGTAATGAGTGCCTATGTGTGACTCGCTTATGTTTAGTAAAAGTGTTTTTACGAGCACTGTGTATGGAATGACTTCCCACTTGTCAGTGTACTCCTAAAGTTACAGTCAGTGATTTCTGCTGTATGGGCCAGTCCTTTGTATTGAGTAATTTAAGGCAGGGGAGGAAATAAATTCACCCTATCAAATTAGCTGTCAGAGAGGAAATGAATAGTAAAAAGCAAACCCCTAAATGCAGTCTTAAGATAATGCTGCCGTGTCTTCTGGGATGTCTGTGTCATTCTCCACACTTCCTACCTCGGCATTTTCTATCTTGATCTTGTTTATTGATCCCAACAGTCTAGTTTTAAAAATCAATGAAACACATTAATACCACATCCTCGCTCAAACCTCCCAGAAAATGACTGGAATTATTTTGCCACATGGATTCCGTGCAATTCCGTTCAATGCTAGAGTCGCTCCTCAGCTGCAAGGCTTGAGTTCCTTTGGTTCTTTGAATACTTCTGGAAACAGACTCAGAGGAAAGATGCTTCTTGCTTGCACAGAAGCCTATTTATTTTACAGAGCTGCTGCTTCTCAAATATTCTCCAAAGCCGTGTCACATGTGGCCTGATGTTTATGACAAATTTTAATTTCCAGTTTCGTATTCGGGGGATAAAGAAGTACTAAGTATGTATAGGAAGATGTCATGGGTTTTTTCTGTTGCCTGTTAGCCTGGCCTGCTTCATTAATCGTCCCGAGGCCTTTCCGATGCATTGCTGGAGTTGCCAAACCATCCAGGCAGCGACTGTCCCTAAAACAGGCATTGCTATTGTCTGGGCTCTGAAATTCTCGTTTGGAGTGCACACTGTAATTAAATCAGCCTGTTTAGGAGGATCTATATACATCCTGTGTACACATGCCTGAATTATTGCCGAAAGCGAACTATTAATTTTTCTAAATCTGAGTATTTGCCTGTTTGCCCTAGACCAAATGAAACCGAGGACACTGTATATAGTGAAGATGATGCAACAACTCTAGAGACTGCCCAGGTACAAATAGGACTCAGGTAAGTGACCAGCAGAGGGAATATATCTGTTCATACATAAATGCGAATAGTAAACTTCCCTCATGTTGTCCTTTCTTTAACAGATACGACCACAGCAATTCAAGTTTTGTGATCATCGTCGTACAGCTCAGAAATCTCCCAGCGTTTTCTGTCCCCCTTGGCTCTAGAGTGTAAGTCAAACAATCACTGAGCAGTAGTGTTGAAATAGGAGCGTATAATAATAAATGTACAAATTCTCCAAAGGAATGGGTTGATTTAATGCTTAACAGCACTGAAATATGTATAACACTTTTCAAACTGTAGTAATACTTCTACATAATCCAGCAACGCTGCAAGAGAAAAAAGTTATCAGGAAACTTGTATATTCCACTAAAGTGGAACAGAAAGGATTTTTTAAAATAATGCTTTGTTTAGAGTTTTTAAACGTTCTGTAGCTTTGTGAGCGCAAAACAGCTATTCTGTAGTTACTAAAAACATGGATACTTTGCCATTCTTTCAACTCAGAACGTCACCTTTTTACATTTTTGTGGCATTTTGATGTAAAATGAAGTTTAAATAGGTACGTGTCTTTTAAGCAATCTTTTAAAGCTAAGAAGTAATTTGATAAATTGCAAGTGGACAAGCACAGCCACACTGAGATACGCCATCCCTAACAACTGCGGCTCGGAGGTCTGTTCAGAATTGGCTCTTGTGTTGAATTGGACCAACAGGAAAGGTCTAAAAGTAATTACAGTGGAAATCGTATGTAGGAAATGAACACAAATGTCTGAATAAGAGAACGTTACCGCTGAGACTCTAATCCAAACCTCTCATCTGTACAAGTCAGTGCAGCTTGCCCTGGCTCCTTGGGGACCTTGTACTTCAGTGAGCTTTTTTGCAGATTGGAAAGGTTTCTTAAACTATTGAGAAGCTTAATAAGATTACGGTAGAACATAATTGATCCTTGGAAAATTTGGTTTTCTTGCTGCTTCCCTTCCCCCCCCCCCCCGACCCCGTCACCTTGAATTTGATTGGCAGCTCAATAGGAGGCCACTGAATATGGAAAGGATGTATAGAAATACAGGTCTGGGTGGTAGCTGGATTTTTCCATTTGTTTTTGTTTGCTTTTAATAGCAAACGGTTATCTACTACCATTCTTCCTTCTCTGACCTCCATCTTCCCCCTGCTGACCTTCCAAGTTCACTAGCATGAGAACTAGCAAGAACAGAGAAAAACTGTAGAAGAATAGTTTGACACAACTGAGAGGAAAAGTAGATCATGTAGAACATATTAAAAAAAAAAAAAAGTAAACAAAATGTTCAGTAAGATAAAGGTAGGTCATAGCTGGCATCTTTTTAGGAATTAAAGAATGAAGTTGTAATTAGTAGTCAAGTGCCTTCAGTGCAGAAGTCTGGACCTGCTGCTGCTAAAAAGGTTTAATAAAACTAGAGCTACGCAAAACAAGGAGGAGAAGGGACAGGGTAAAGGAAGGACCTTTCAAGCAGCATTTCTTCTGTCACTTGCCATTGTGTACATATATGTATATACTGCACAGATACGTAAAATGGTAAAAATTGGGTCTGGAAAGCGATGCTATGTTATAACTGTATTTTCTAGACCATCAAATTGGATAGATGAGTACCGTATGGAACCTTCACACACAGAGGAATAGATCTGACATGAGGTCGTACTGATTGATACCTGTTTCCATGCTGTTTGTAAAAGCTGTTCACTTCGAGAGTAGGTAGAGCCTAGCTGAATACTAATTATTTGTGTCAAGATCATTTTTTCATCGGTTTAGAAGTCACAGGTTTGTCACAGCAAAATCTGAGGCATTGGTTGACACTTTAACTTTTTTAATTAAAATGAAAGTAAGCACTCTTGTAAAACAAAGCCAGTGAACAATTTGTCTTTTAGTTCCTTCATTCTGGCCTGATGCCAATAAATTGGCTAACAGTTATTAAAAGAAAGGTCCAATGAACCACTTTTTAAACATACTTTTAATATACTTTCTCTTCTATTCCTACCTCTTTTCTAAATGTTTCCTAATTGCTTAAGCTATATAAATGGCTGTTTTCAGTAGACCATGCAAATGGCTCACCTACATTGATGTGAACATGGCAGCAGCGTTACGGGAATTACGTGACACTACCACTCACTGTGGGATTGGTCTGTCAAGGCTGGGTACCCGCGATCCAGGTTATACCTGCAAACCAAACAATTCTTATTCTTTCTCCTAAGAAGCTCGACATAATTGGGGAATTAAAGGCTATGCCCAAATTCAAAGAACAAAATCAAATTTCTCACCGACCTGATTTATTAATTTATTAATCTATACCTCACAGACCTGGTTTGATTAATGTAAAACTAAGTTTTTAATAATAATAACAGTATGTACAAAGTCATTACCAGAAAATATAGCAATAGTACTATAATTTGGGGGAGAACGCGTTTCTTTCCAGAATAATTTTCCTTGGCCCACTTTCTCTTCTTGCTTTTAGCTAGCTTCATCGCATTCTGTAGTGAATGTCAATTATATTTAAAGCAAATACCAGAAATAGACTAATGCATAGGCACTGAAAAGATGTAAAACATCTTTTACAAAAGATTGTAAAACAATTACTGTGTAAAACAATTCACGTGTATGAGAAGCTGTGCAGTAGGTAAATAACATTACAAATTGCATTAGGAACGTCTTTACTCTATCAAGCTCCAGCTAAAGTGAGACCTGCAAGTTAGCTAGTATTACCTTTATCCGCATAATATCCGTTCATATTTGTCCCATTAAAAGAATGCAGCTGCATAATAATTTAAAGTTATTCCCTGTGCTTAGACTTAGGCTTGCAAGATGCATTCTGCTGAATCTCACTTAATATATTACAAACTGATCTTAAGCAGCTGTGGCCGTAGCTATTTTCTTCCTCATCTTCCTCAGTTTTCTGGTTTCTTTGGAGGTTTTGTTCTGTTTGTTTCTTGAAAAGATTGAGACATCAATTCTTCTCAGTGCTGCTCGCATCGTTCGAAGAGTTTAATTTTTACATCCACCCAAATTTTTCTCATTTTTTTAATTAACATGAAGATCGTGTTTCCTCCCATCTGTGACATGATCTTCAGCGTTCACAGTACTAAACCGGAGGGTAAATTTGGATAGAGACAGAAATAGCTATCCCTCTTGCTACTACCTTCCAGGCACAGAAATTTCTTTTTGGGAAATGTTTCTGCAGGAGGAGGAGGAGTTTCTCACTTCTCTTTTTCAGCCCTTTTCCGTTCCACCTCTAATTTGTTGCTGTTTCATTTTCCTGCCGTGCAGTCCTGTAGCTGATGGGGTCAACTTCTGTAATGCATCGCCAGCAAGTGACAGTTTAAATACAGGTGAAGTTTTTGGTTTTGTTTCTGGCAGGTATATTAGAGTAGCAGTACTTCCATCCTCAACTGATATCAGCTGTCTGTTCCGCACAAAAGTTCATCCTGCCATGGAAACCATATTGTTCAATGAGATACTCAGAGTGGCCATTTCCCAAGTCACGCTGCTACAGAAGACGCTGAGAGTAGACGTTTGTGCCGTCAGTAGAAGTCGTCGGGAGGAATGCTTGGTATGCAGTTTTATTTCTGACACCTTTGGGCATGCATTTGTTTGTGATGTCCCCTCTGGATGGTCAAGGCACTAAAATTCCACAGTACTTGGAGACAAACTGAAGCGTAGCTTGGTTGTCGCTTAGTACTTAATACCACCTTTCTCTGAAATTCCTGATGCAGAATCTAATCCTGGATGGAACTTTTAAGGAGGTGTTTTGATACTTCTAACGCTGCATTAACTTCACCCTTTAATTACAGATTTCTATTCCATCTTTACAGTTTTATGTATTATAAAACCTATAAACTGTATTGCAATGTTACTCTAACCCTAGAATTTAAAGTAAAAGGTGAATGAGAGCCATAGTATGTCAAAAAAAAAAAACCAAAACAAACCTTTATTGGCACAACTTGTCACGAAGAACAAACCAAATTACATTTTTACACATTGCTGGAATTATATGATATTGAACTTTTTAGTTTTTATGATCTATAGAAATGATAAAAAGGCATGACATTCTAGACCAGCCTATTGGAAACCAGCACTTTTTAGATTTTGTTAATTGTAGTCATCACCTAATTAGCGATGCTTCATTTACATTCACATTGCTTTTGCGTGGTCTGGTACAACTCAGTTTAGTCTTTTACCATGAGTTGCCTTAGCACAGTGAGATTTTTAGTTACAACACCCTGAAGAGATGCTGGAATCTGGTGGGGGTTTCATCAACTCCAACTACCGGGAACAGCCTCTCACGTTCAAAAACGTAGAAGTTAATTCCTGGGGAATACGTTGGCCTTTTTCAATAGGTAAGGGTTTTCCCCTCAGGTAAGGGAAGGGCAGTAGAACAAAGATGCAATAGAATGCAGGCTGCAAAGGTGAAGGAAAAACCTCAACAACAAAAAACCCCACCACTGGGTTAACTGTGGTTAACCACATATGGGTTAATCCCAAGGCCAAAAGAAAGAGCTGGGAGTCCCACCCCCAGCAGAAAGCCCTGGGCAACATGACCAGAGTCTTGACAGCAGCCACCTGCGCAGCCCGGTAGCTGTGAAGACCATTTGCTTTGCCAAAGAACAGAGTATTTTAATCTCCGAGGCACAGCCCCAACACAAGTACTTCATAACTTTTCCCCCAGTGCCAACTCGGTGGATATCAGTGCTTGTCCAGACGAAAAGGTTTCTTAATCTCTTTCCTGACTTTTCATCTGCTTCTTCACTGGTTAGAGCAAACAAGGTCATCTGTTATTGTTTGCTGTATTGATGATTTTTGTGGTGGAACCACTGAAAAATTGACTGAAACTTGCTGCTCCATGAGTTGATGCTGCAGGTTTCATTGACATGGTTTTTCATTATTGGATGCTGTAGGAAGCAGACACGTGCGTTACAGTGATGTAGAGGGTTAGGGGTGTGTGCATGTGGGGAGAAATTCTGCAGGCTGAAATAAAGGATGGCAGAATAGGCAATATGAAGGAGCTTTCCATGTACTTCTATTTATTTTAACTAGGGAAATAGAAAACTGTCCAGTTAAAAAGGGAATTAAGATTCATGTCAAATTCGCGCTGCCTATTTTACATGATAAATATTGTAGAATTTGTTTTCAGCTGTTCTGCAGGAAATAAAACAAATTTAAACAATTTTCTTCCCCCTTCTTATTTTGTGCAGGCTGGGACTCAGATCAGTCTGGCAGATTTATCGTTTTCTGATGAGATTTGTACTCTGTGGTACAACCTGTTGCCTTGCAAGCAAATTCCTGGCAAAAAAACCGAACAAAATGAAGAATCCGTGTTTCTCTTAACCAAGCAGTCACTGGACTCTTTGGACTTGGTGAGCAATGCGTCGGCTATTACTGTAATAGCAAGAAAAAAGCCACAGATTCTAATTGTGCCATTGCCCTGTGGTTATTTGAATAAATGAATTCTCCTCCCTTGAAGGTCCCAAGCCCTGTTGTCTTGCAGGCGCTTCTGCCTGTAGTGACTTTGTGCCTGAGTGGGTCCGGATTTGTTAGCAGGTATGGATAGGGCTGATGCTGCTTAGTGGGATTCAAAACTGCACCCTAATTTGAAATGCTTAAGCTGTGTTTCACTTTAGAAAGAATGTTATTGAAGAGCTTCCTTAATTTTTCCATTTATTTTCATAAGCACACATTAAAAATTGCTATTTATTAATTATTTGAATTTGCATACTTAGCATTTTCAGTGCAGTGGCTTCAAGTATGCAACACCTTCTTAAAAGAACGATGTTAAAAAATGTAACTTTTAAGAACCAACATTTTATTACATAGGGATATTAGAAGTATGAGGAGAGACTAGACGTTAAAGGATGACAGGAGCATATCTGATTGCAGTATTGTTTTACAAACAATCTATTTTTGACAGAGAACAATCAGTTAATGTGCTATGCATTGACAGTTCAAACCCCTTATACTTGTGAGCTGAGTCATGTTTTTGCTGGTGTCGGGGACCAGCAGGGTAATGCAGCTCTTGCAAGAGTTGTTTGGGGTTTTTTTCTCTGTGTTGTGTATCACTCAATTCTGTTTTCATCTCTTTTGTGAGCAGGATGCTGTGTCAGCTCTGCTAGAGAGGACATCTGCTGAGCTGGAAGCAGTAGAACAAGAGCTGGCTGAAGACGAGGAGGAGGAGGAGCAAGAGCAAAGGGGCTCTGAGGAAGACTGGTAAAGCCACTTCTCCTCCCTCTCTGTTCATGCCTGAATGATTCCACTTATTCCTCCTATTCTTAGACAAATGAAAGAGCTGTACTTTTGAAGGAGTTCATAAGCACATAGAATGGTTTGGGCTGGAAGGGACCTTTAAAGATCGTCTAGTTCCAACCCCCTGCCATGCGCAGGGGCACCTTCCACCAGCCCAGGCTGCTCCCAGCCCCATCCAGACTGGTTTGGAACACTGCCAGGGATGGGGCACCCACAGCTGCTGTGGGCAGCCTGGGCCAGTGCCTCACCACCACTGGAACTGGGGTGAGGTCTTGTTCCCTTGTGTGGTCAATTCAGTCACCTTCTTTTAGGTTGACAAGTGTCTTGGCTGCTCTGTTAACTCCTACTGTTGATGCTCCTGCATTCCGTATACATCTTCCAGTGAAACCACTTGAGGAGGCTGAGCCGCTGGAAGCGTACCAGAATGTCTTGTATCAAACATTAGTTGCATTAACTATAATAAGCAACTAATAGGATTTGAGGAAGGCTGCAGAGTCAGTGTGTGTGCTTCCAGTGATGGTCTTGTTTTTGAAGGAGTTGTGAGCTTTCTCAAGAAACAGATTTCTTACTAAATTGCTGTGTTGAGTACTGTTCCTGTGCAATTTCTTAGCTGCAGCGTAGAAATGAATGCATGCTTTATTATGGTGGAAGGGGAGTCTTGCTCATTTGTTTTATGGATTTATTGCAACCCAAGTCCTTCAACATTGTCAACCTTCAGCTACTGAACATAGTGCAGTGTTGTCGTAATGACCTTGAAGGTAGCAGAGCTTGCTGGGGTTTACTGGAGCATATAATGAAGTGTGCTTCACAAGAACTTAACGGAAGCGTTTGGGTGATACTCGTGTTTGCCCTGTCAGGAAAACGCATACGTTATGCTGGGTGAAGGCCTAGGCCTTCTGAAGTCTTCCTCTGGTGGGTGTTTTCAGTTTTAAGAATAAACGTGGGCTGCTTCTGTTCGTATAGGTTAGAAATGCTCGCAGAAGCCTCTGATGAAATTGTGGATGAAGAGGAAGATGGCATCAAGCTGGCAGCAGAAGGCAGCTGTGCTGAGGACTTGGGGTTACTCGCTGACGCACCAGAAATGGATCAAGAGAAGGACGGAGAGCCCAGTGACGAGGCCCAAGGAAGCCAGCAAGCTGCTGTAATGCGAACACTGGTGAATACCTTAAAACGCGCGTTCCTACGGTATCTTACTGCGTCCGCAGGTCTGGTTTTAAGCAGTTAATGCAGAATACTGCTGCATGGCCTTGGCCACGCACACACGGGCTGCACACTTGTCAGTATGGACTTTAATGAAATCGGGGCGGTCAGTTCTGAACTACAAAGAGGACACTTAGCAGACACGCTAGGCAGAACTCCCAAGTCAAAGACAATTAACTAAAAATGTGTTTCTTCACTTTTTTTTTTTGTTGCGTAGGGAGAATATTCAAAACACAAGTGCAGTTCAGTAGCATCAACCAGTACATACTTAAAACATTTTTGCACATCTGTTTTGTTGTTTCCTCTTTTTTCCTGATTCATCTGATAAACAGGGGGGAAGATAGAACAGGGGTCAAGATCTTTAAACCAGTGAGGGGATTTGCTTGTTTCTTCTCTTTATTTTAGGGTGTGAAACACAAAAACTGGCTTAGCAGAGGAGGAAAGTTTAATCATAGAAAATTCCAAAATGTGTATCAAACAGTGTACTGTAGAACTACCCACACGCTGTACATAAATTCTAATCCCATGTTCTTGTTAACTGTTTGCTTTAAATTATATTCCACCCTTCTGAAAGCACTTCTAGTAAGTTTTTAGTAAACGTATCCCTAACGTGGTAACACTCTAGAAATAAAGATTTGAAACCACCTTTCTGCATCTTAATGAAAACACTCTTGCATGCATTAAACCCACAGGTTCTGTAAAATAGCAAAGGTAAAAGGGCAAAGAATGACATCTCGTTCCTTCAAGTTTGTGACGATACAGAAGTTCAACACCTCAGTGGACTTGCTGGAAACTGTAATTAACTTCCAATTAATGTGGCAAGATGCCAAATGAGCTAAGGTCATGGTATAAAAGGACTGACAGTCTGCTGGGTAGCAAGCAAATACAGATCAAAGCCCTAACGCGGCAAGGGGAGCCACCAAGGACAACGTCTGAAGGTTAGGCACGCACACAGGCGTTTTGCTAAGCCTGGGCTGGATGATCTGGACAGTGAGTGAAAGACATAGCAGAGCTCGTTGGAGAGCCAGCCACAGCGTAGATCTCCGTGTGCCAGGTCCTCTCAGGGCTGCACTCGTGCTATTTAGGTCGTTGCATTTATCACCTGCACGTTGAAAACCGTGAACCTCCTTAAATTACCCAAGTTGAAGAAAATGCCCCAGTGCACATCAGTTACATCAGATGTGCCAGCTGCCGCGGTGCTTGCTCTAGCGCAGCTGTCAAGATGATTGCTGCATGTAAGCAAGCACAGGCTGCGCCACCCATGGGGGTGTCGGCCCCTGAGGCTCCCCGTGGCATGTGTGGGGCACCTGTAGTAGGCAGCAGGCCGTTCCGAGGGCCAGCAGCTAGCAAAATGTCTTTTCCCTGGGTTCACAAGGCTGGTGCAGCTCTGCAGATTGCCATAAAGCAGCCCTGCTGCTGGGGCCTGGGGGCTGCACGATGGTATGCGTGGAAGAACCTGGGCAATGTACGCTTCCCAGCTGCCCCTTTCCGTGTGCACAGGCACCACCTGGAGCATCGCAGAACCTTGCTGTTCTCAAAATAAATCTAAACGCGTAACAACAATAATAATGCCTGCAAATGGCAAAGCAAAACACTTGTTGCACTGTGGTTGCATCAGGACATTTGCAGGGCAACAAAGGCCTTTCTGCAAAAGCTTTGGTTTGGCTTTCCTGGATACAGAGATGACCTTCAAAGACTTTCCACACAGTTAAGCATTTTGGGAATTCTGTGTTTATTTCCTTAGCATAGCTTCTCTGTATGTACAAGATGCTTTTTGCTGCTGCTGGTTTTCCATCTGCCACAAGGTAACAAAAACGCTCGTAAAATCCAAAGGCACAAAAACTATGTGGTGGCATGTGTCTGGGTATAGTAGTTCTTATAAACTAAATTATTTTTCTTAGGTTGATAAAGAGACTAACACTGAGGAATCTGTTAACAAGAACGCAACAGTCCGACCCAAGGACAGAGCCAGCTGGAGCTCAAGACAGCGTCCCTTTGTCAGGAACAGCATGATAGTGCGCTCACAAACCTTCTCTCCAGGCGAGCGGAACCAATACATCTGTAGGGTAAGAGGAAAAACACTTGGAACGAAGAGCTATTAACTAAAGAGTCATTTAACTTCTTGGGAATGATGCATTAATGACAGTGAGTCATGTACCAATTTTCTCCGCGAGAGGCAGAGCCTGTGCTTTCTCTAGATCCTTTCTTTCCCTAACTGACCTGATGCATAGTAGAATTGACTTTCAGCAGAGTTGTGTACTCTTGCAAAACATCTTGGCTAGGGCAAAAATATATCCTGTTGGAAAGAAGTAACACAGGTGCCTGTGCTGGCTGTCTGCAAAACGTGCATTTCCCTCCATGTCAGCAACTACAGCTCTCACACAGCAAAATAATTTGTTAAAACATAGAATAGAGTTCACTGTAAACTGCTGTTGCATTACCATATTTTAATAATGTAACCGTTTAAAGGTAACAGCGTGGAAAGAGCTCGGTCATCAATTTTAAATCTCATTTTGTATCTCAACTGGTTTTTGACCTGGGCAGCCCAAATCCTGTCGGAATTACATCTTTGAAAGATGTGTGAGCGCTGCCTAGGGGCTGAGTTTTAAACATGGCTGTGGCAACAAAGTTCTCCAGTCTTTCCAGATCTATGGTAGCGAGGGGCAAAAAAAAGAAAAATCTATTTACATTGTTAGCCTAGTTCCTGCTAAACTGTGAAAATCATGTGTTTAAAGATTTAAGCATGCATTACCAGCTCTGTAGATTTTATACTTACAGGCCCCCTAGAAAAGGTAGTTTATTTTGATCTTTAGTTTCTACAGTTACTCACACAAAGTGTGACTTCGTTAAAAAAATAATACTTGTGCTTTAATTCTTCTCCAGCTCAAATAGAGAGTGGTTGCCTTCATCATTTGGGAACATTAAAGTTGAGAACTTCTCTGTGATTCTTATTGGCCTAAAAAGAAATATTCTATAGTCAGTAGCTACATACTTAAATAGCTATTCCATACACCCTTCAGAATGAAACACAGCAGATCGTTTTGAAACAATCTTTACGTAACTTGGATAGATTATTGGCAGAATTCAAAACCTAGCCTTCATCCTCATTCCTGTGCACTGGAAATCAGTTGTATTGGCAAAAAAAAAAAAAAAGCCTTAGCTTACTGTCTGTAGAGGTTGCTCTGACAGTTTAGTGAGTATAAACTCCTGAGGTTTTTGCATCTGGAAGGGCATTGGGCTTTTGTAGCTTTGACCATTGCTATGGACCTGCTGCCAGAAGCCAGAATCTTAATGAAACGGAGTAAACCATTCTTTCTCGTTCTCATTGCGTACAGTACTGCCTGGGAGTAAAGCACCCTAGGAGAAACCCACGTTTGCACGGATGCATCTCTTGCCGTTTCCGAACTGCTGGCAGCCTGCCGCCGGGGCTCAGGGGTGAGCGCCGCAGCTGCAGCCGAGGCCACGGAGAGGGCTGAACGGCGCGGGTCTCCCCAGTCCCAGTCCCCAGTTGGCACCGCACAGGGTCCAGCCTTCCAGGCCTTGTGGTGCTACGCTTAGAGGAGAGCACCCGCTGGATACGCTCCGGCTCTCCACCGGCTGCTCTTTTCAGCAGAGATGGCCGAGCTTTAAGAAAGCACCTACTCGTGTGATGTTACAAAACACAGGAGGATTTTTGAGGCCTGAAGGACAGACCCAAAGTCTGTTAGTGCCTTTGAAAAATCTCCCTTGGAAAGTGCTTAAAGAACATCAGTGCTGATAGCCACCTGTGCGTATCCAGGGGTAGAGCTCCCAGCAGTGGCTCCACGGTGAAAAGACAGATTTGTCTCTGGAGAGGTGTATTCATACTGCAAGCGGTTGTATTTCTCTCCCGCAGCTCCCAGTCGGTTCTGTGTAAGCATGCTTCGGGGCTCTGGCTCTGGCTGTTGAATTATTAGCAGAATGAGTCTTCCTTGTCTCACCTTTTCTGAGGAGGTGGAATAAATATTCTGCAGATAGATGCTTCTGTTCTCTCTGAAGGTTACCACCACATATGCTGATGCATCTAACAGTCAGCCTGCACTGATGTATGTGGAATTAATGCTATAATTAAGAAGAAACGACCGCTGCGCCGTGATGTGTATTTTTGAGAAGCAGGAAGTGCTTCTGAAGGAAGCTGTAGGCACACCTATACCTGTGACAAATAATAATAATAATACAAAAATACTGTTTATTGGACAGGTGCATGTCTACAGTAATTTACCTTCCCTGTAGTAAATTTGTTAAAAGCCTGCCCCAGGTAAATGAAATCCATAGTTTATAATCTGCAGCCAGGCTGATTTTGGCAGTACTTAATAACTATAGTTACCTTCCTTGCATTCTTAAAGAGTCAGCTTACTACTCATTTAGTAAGATCAACGGTTGTCTTGGTTTAGGAATAGAATTTTAGAGTAGGTGCTTATTCTACTTGAAAATTTGTTTACTTTATATTAAGAGTGACGTACATGTATATCAACACTGAGGTTTTCTAACTGGTTATATCAATACAGATTTTACTTGTATATGAAGATGCCTTATATCGCTGTTTGTTATGTACATTTTGACAGTTGAATCGAAGTGACAGTGACAGCTCAACACTAGCCAAAAAGTCGCTCTTTGTCAGAAATGCCACAGAACGGCGGAGCCTAAGAGTTAAGCAGGTACGTGCTGCGTTACCTGGATATGGCTTAAAACAAAGCGTGGGGAGAGAAGGAGTAACAACAACTTAAACGATATGCTTCATTTCAACTGTTCCAGCAAAAGCGATGCACGTACCACATGTAGTCCTGTGTAGTTTCAAGTTGAAATCTCAACACAGTGGTCTCAGTCCTACTTCGTCCCCCCCCACCAAAGCTTACGTTGTTCCAGTTGTGGCTGAAGCAAGCAGCGAGACACTGGTGCTCAGCATCACGGCATTTACGGTTCAACTTCAGCTTGTTACAGTAGTCAAAGGGCTCTGGGTTAAATAAACCAAATACTGTGAAGTGACCCAAGATGGCTTACGCTGCAGAAAGGTCAACATCAGCAACAGCTGTCTTGAGCAAATTTTGGTGGAAATGCAAGGATTCAGATGCCCTTTTAAAGGGGATTTATTATTCTCCAAGAGTGTTTGAGTAGCAGAAGGACGGAAGGTTGTACTTCTCTCGTATGGAATTCTGTCCTGGTTTCGGCTGGGGTAGAGTTAGTTTTCTTCCTAGTAGCTGGCGCAGCGCTGTGGTTTGGGTTTAGGATGAGAACAATGTCGATTTCACACTGATGGTTTTAGTTGTTGCCAAGCAGCGTTTACACTGAGTCAAGGATTTTTCAGCTTCTCCTGTCCTGCCAGCGAGAGAGCTGGAGGGGCACAAGAAGTTGGGAGGGGACAGAGCCGGGACCCCAGCTGACCAAGAGGGTGCTCCGTACCATATGACATCGTGCTCGGTGTAGATAAACTGGGGGGAAAGCTGGTGGGGAGCCACTGTTCAGGAACTGGCTGGGCATCGGTCGGTGGGTGGTGAGCAATTGTGCTGTGCATCATTTGCATTTTATGTATTTGTTTGTTTGTTTTCTTCCTTTTTTGTGTTGCGTTAAACTGTCTTTCTCTCAGCCCAGAGTTTTCTCGCTTACCCTTCGGATCCTCTCCCCCGTCCTGCTGGGCGAGGGGGGGTATGCGGCTGTGTGGTTTAGCTGCTGGCTGGGGTTAAACCGTGACAAGTTCATTCTTACGCCAGTTGAGAGTTACGTTTTCATTTCAGTTGTAACTAAAAACCCACTTCTGCGGAAGGGTTGTTAACGGGTAGCAGGATTACAGTTGGCATAAGGAAGAAATACTGAATAGTCTGGGATGGCTTCTCCTGCCTGACTTACTCATATGAAAAGTCACTGTGAAAAGGACAGTAAAAAATGTGAAATACACTAAAGAAATGCATGTTTACAGAGCTTGTAACATTACGTGTTTGCTTAGGCCTTGAAAAAGCAAATCTTTATAAAAATACGTAAACTAGTTGAAATCTGCGGGGAAGTCTGTATAGTGTTGGTCTCTAGGCATTGTGTTCCTGTGGGGATCAGAACAGTTTTTTTCAGTTTTAACCTGTAAATATATCATTGTACACCTGGCTGGAGAAAGTTTTGCATTTATTTTTAGCTAGTGACTGAAGAAAAATTCTAGAACAGATGAATTTTTGGACTTGGGTCTCATCATAGCAGCTTTCTGTTAAAGAAAACTAAAAAATACTCAAGCTTTTCAGACCGTATTATGTCAAACCCTACAGTAGCCTCTCTAGATGTTAATTTTTATTGTTCTGTCTCCCAAATGATTCAGCCTGTTTGCCAACCCATCATGCGAAGAGCTACGCAAGAGTGCCCCATACGCACTTCCCTTGACTTGGAGCTGGACCTCCAGGCATCACGCACAAGACAGAATCGTCTGAATGATGAGCTTCAGGCCTTGCGGGATCTCAAACAGAAGCTTGAGGAAATGAAAGGCAGAGGAGAGACAGACCTTCCCCTGTGTGTGCTAGAGGATGAACGGTTCCAAAAACTCTTGAAACAAGCTGAAAAACAGGTATGAGCAGCATGCAGGTACTGTGTGAGTGAATGCACATATGCCCTTCCTTACCTTTTCTATAAATTTGTTAGTCAGTCTGTCATGTTTAAGGTTTTTACAGAAGCTCACATCTGACTAATTACAACTCTGAATTGTGTAGTGTAAATAATATTTCTTTATTAGTCAATACTACAGCATTTAAAACTACAATTTGAGGTAGCGTTTTTCTCTGCCCTGTAAAGACTTCAGTAATTCAGAGTAGAAACTCTGTTATTTGGAGTAATACTTGTGGTCTAGTAAACTAGCATTTACTTAAAAGTTAATTTAAAATTCTCAGGTCCTAGCTGTACTTCTACAGACATGCATATTGCTTTTTGTCCTTCAGTGGCAGGTGATTTGCAGAATGCAGAGAATTTGTAGCCAAAAGATGTTTGTAACAGGTAGGGACAGGCAGTGACTGTTACATATAGAGGTAGGGGCATATGGGAAAGGCTCATTTCCTTATGCAGGACCTACTTTTTCTAGTTTTGGCAAAGGAAACCCAATTTCTATTCTCTGTGCGATGGTCTCTAAAACAATACGAGTATATATGCACTGTCTCTAAACTGCCATAAGGTAATGGGATGCCCTCGTGGATAAAAGACAAGAAACAGGACAGAATGAGTGAGAGGCAACAGTGAAAAGTTGGAGCGTGGAAAATCCCAGCAAGATACATTAAGAAGCTGGATGTTGTGGGGGTTTTGTTATGATTTGGGGAGGTTGTTTTTTTAAATTGTGAGGGTGATCATACACTGGAATAGGGGCCCAGAGAGGTTGTTAGGGGAGGAAAAAAACCAGCCAAAAAAAACCCCGCAAAGCCCAGCCTCCACAGCTGGAGATGTTCACAGCCTAACTGGACAAGACCCTGAGTATCTGGCTCTGGCTTCACCTACGCTGAGCAGGAGGTTGAAGTAGGTGCCCCCTGGAACTCCCTTCCCACCTACATCAGTCGGTGTACACCAGTTTTCAGTGAGGGGAGGTTGCTAGTGA
This sequence comes from Falco peregrinus, assembly GCF_023634155.1. Lineage (NCBI taxonomy): Eukaryota > Metazoa > Chordata > Aves > Falconiformes > Falconidae > Falco > Falco peregrinus. The sequence goes on from NC_073722.1 coordinate 4,118,345, forward strand.
TATCCAAGAGGCATTTGTACTCTTTAGCTATTTCTAGTCAATAGAGATTAGTGTTTTGATGATACCAAGTTATTCAGAGCAATAAAAATGGAAAGCAGTTTTAACAAGGTGCAGAGGACCTCCTAATATGTAAGCAATAGTTGTTGGTCTTGTTGTTTTGGTTTTTTTTAAAAGCTGAATGTCAGTAAATAGCCTTGTGTAGAGGAGGGAAGGGATGATTCCAATATTTACACATACAAAGCTGAGCTCTGAATTAGATGTTAGGAATGAGGTGCTCCAGATACAAGAAACAAAAACATCAGCAGAAACATTGCAGTGATCAGCAAATGTCAAAAAGCAAATAGGACAGGAATTACTATGAAAAGAAGCTGGAACAAAATAAATCATTGTTTTATGATAGAAATACATATTATGCCTGTAGCTTAAACATTGTTCAGTTCTGGTTCTCCTTCTCAAAGTGGATAATAAAACCTGCGTAGGGTCAACAAGGATGGTCAAAGGAGGAAACAGCTTCCATGTTAGGAGTGGCTAAGTAGCTGCAACTGAAGGCTATAAAACCATGAGTGAGGTGGAGGAGAGCAATTAATCTTTGTTTTATTATACGGGAAGTATGGAATTGAAGAAGTGGCAGGTTAAATGCAAGCAAACGTAGCACAATATTTAGAAAGAGTAAAAATGTTTTGCACAGAACACTGAGCGCTGCAAGTTTGCATAGGTTCAAAAAGCAGTTTGATAAATTCATGGAAGAAAAATCCATCCAAGATCTTTAACCATAATGATATCACCTACTTCAAGAAGTCCTTGATCGTTTGATACCTTAGGAAAGAAAACTATTTCCCAGTATGTGCTCCTAGCTCTTACGTTTATGCCCTGTTCTGTCCTCTGTGTCTCCCTGTCTCTCGTTCCTTGGCATCTGCTGTTGCCTATAGCTAGCAGAGTTCTAAAATGCCTATAAAATACTAGCAGAGTTTAGGCTGAGCATTGACAAGTATCCCGAAAAACCCTTGGGCAAAATGGGATAAGTCAGCGCAATGTTTGTGGGTTTTTACCATGTGATTCCGTTGTATGAATTTGATTTTTCTAAGTTTTAACCCATAAAAAGAGTAGCTTTTAAAAAAGCACAGCTAAATTTATTTAGTAGTTTATACGTAATGCTGGATGCAGGACAGAAATGAAAATTTTTAATTGTTTATTTAATTTAAAACTACTGCCACTCTAAAGCTATTCCCACTGGAATAGAGTATGCCTCTGCAACATGTAACATTTTAAATCCTTTGGATTTGCACTTTCTTATTTCAGCTGGCTCTTTCAAGGCAGCAGATAGGTTTGTCATATTTTATGTCTCTTGTGTCAGTGATGAACACCATAACACACACTGTGATGATATAAATTCCTAAAATATATGCAGGCTGCAGCACAGCATTTAAGTCCTTCTCTCCAAGTGAAAAGTCAGAACAATGATCACAGCCACTCCACCCCTTTGAAGAGTGCTTACAAAGTTTCTGGAAATTTTTCTGCCCTTAAAGTCATTGCAGCCTTACCCTGTGGAGCAAAACAACCCTGAGAATGCTGTACTCTGCTGTCAGTGTTTCCTCTTGGGTTAACAAAACACAGCAGCCTGGAGAACATTGTCATAGATTATTTTTTAGATCCTGCAGGCATTATAATGGCGCAGACTAATGCAGCAGCTGGAAGTGCCAGAGAAATTGAGAGAGTCTCAAGTGAAAAATGAAACCGCAGATGTGGGGGATGTTGAAAATCAGTGGCTGCTTGCTAGCACGCAGTTACTCTGCTTGCAGCCGAATCCAGAGGCTCCATACCTTCCCTCCCCTCCCTACCGCACCACACCTTCCGAAGTACAGCAAGTATGTAAAACCCACTGGTACCTGCACATCAGAAAACAGTAGGTAATTCTGTGCACCAGAAGCATTTCTCTTGTTTAGATTGAATTTTTATGGGAAGTCATGTAGTATTTCAATATCTGAGTCTTAAATCTCCATGCGAGTAAGTTTTCAGAGACCTCAAGTCCTCTGATGTACTTTCTCTTTGTGTATGTCCAAAAAAGATTCCTGTACATGTCTGTAAAGATCATCCTTATTTTTTATTAGTACATCTTCTAGTAGAGAAGTAGAGGTAATCAGTAATTATGTCATTAATACCACAAATACATCCTTGTTCCAGTGTTCTGGTGTTTAGCGGTTAACAGTTTTTCTTCAGATTCACTTTATTCTATACAAAAACCACTGCAGAACAAGACAGGAATTAGCGTTTCAGCTTAAGCTAAGTGCAGACACAGAGATTCCTGTCTGGCACTTCGCTTTGGCGGATAAGTGCCAGATTTTTGGCAGTTATTGAATGTATGGCCCATGTATCGGTGTGTTTTTCTGTATTTCATATAGATGGAGGATTCACTATCTTTATAAATCATGCAAAGAACGTGATGTGAATATAAACCTGGTCATGTACATATCTTCTCAGATGCACACTCTTAGAGACACTGGGCAGAAATGGAAGTTTCTCTGAGAGCATCCTAAAAAATTAAAAGGAATTTTAAAAAAAAAAGAAAGAGAGAAAGGAGTACATAGTAATAGGGAGTATGAAAACAAAGAAGTCATCTATGGTGTTAACCTGAAATGTGGTAGTCACAAGAATCTCATATGTAGTTAAAGAAAAGATAAAATTAGAAAATTTTGAAATATTGTATGTTTAGTGCTTTGATGATAAATATTAACTAGGGGAGCTGATAAAACATATGGCCAGTGACATATGTAAAATTAATTAAGGCACTACCAGTTGCAGCCTGCAAATTTATGTTCACTAACTAATAAGGAAAACAGTATTTATAAGTTAATTTCATTTTTAAATCCTAGCTATTTTGGAGCTGGGGACTGAAAAAACCAGCAGTACAAGCTGACTGGATTTTGAGCGACTTTTTGAAAGGGTGGTGCTCTTTCATGTGAAACACTTTCATATAAAACACTGGAGTGCATTTCAACAGACAGAGGGTACCACTATCCTGCTGCGAACAGATCGCTCTGAATACCCAGTATGAAACTGATAGTATGGACTAACATTTTTTAATTAGTTGGTTTTGTTGTTTGGGAGTCTACTGGGTTGAATTCAGAACTGGAGACGCGAACTCCTGAGTTACAAACCAAGTCTGAAGATTGCTATTTCTGGCTTGGATGTGTGTGTTAACTTTGAGGTAACATACCGACATTTTTCAAGTCTGAGTGCCTAAAGTTGAGCATCAAAAATTAACCTCTAAAGAACTTTAAAAATTATTTCAGAACGTAAACTGCTTCTATTAAATTCTGATGGCTGGCAAAATTCAAAATGCAGTAAATAACATCTGTCTGACAGTCCCTGCAGTCTAGAAATTAAACTAAGCGTACACACAGTGCTGCACTGCCCATGCCCTGCATCTCACACGTGATGGGGGTGATAATGGTGGGTTAGGGGACTCATCTGCATATGAACAGTGCACATTTGCCTAAGAAATCCAGGTAACTGCCCACATAAAAGGTCTGCTGTTACAATTACTAGCATTCAGAAACCCTGATAAATTTTTTAAAAAAACAAAATACAACCCTTGATAGCAGTCTGTCGCTGCAATGGTGGATGGTACCACTGCAACTGTCCTGTTGACACAGCAGTGCTTGGTAAAGACATATGTAATAGAGCCAGCAATACTGAGGTACAGAAATAGTGTAACTTACTGGTGGGTATGTAGCTGCACAACAGGTCAAGAAAGATCCTTGATCTCAGTTACCACTGGTGGTCCGTTCGCTTTCCTTGTCTTTTACACCTCTGCAATGAAGATGAAAGAAGTGAGCCTCACATGCAAAACAGGTGTTGTGTCATGAATAAAAATACAAAAGTTCACGAATATTAACTTTGCTAACAACTCAACAAAATTTGAAAGTGTATTTTGAGAGCACACCTTCTCTGGTTTTTCTGTCTGACATTTTAGAGTAGGCATAGGCAACTTTCCTGACAGCTTTCATTAGGATAGAAAAGTGTTTTACATGGAAAGAGAATCCCCATCTCCCAGTTCTAAAAAGATATTTGGATAGACATTTACTCATACAAATTTAGGTATTGTCTAACTTAAAGCCTTAAGAAATGCCTCATCGAAATTTAGAACACCTAGTAGCCACCCATGATGGCATGGAATGTGTTTCATTTATTTTTTTTTTAGGAAAAGTTCTGATACCTTATTTCATACCCATGGCTTAGGCTTGTGATGTCAGTCTTTTGTCTTGCTGACTCTTTGTAGAGATTTTCCTAGAATCATTTAGGTTAGAAAAGACCTTTAAGATCATTGAGTCCAACTGTAAACCTAACACTGCCGGGTGTTTTGCTTGTCATTTCTTTGAAATGAGTAGTTGTTCGTTATTAGCAAGACAGAGTTATTTTTCCTGTTTACAGGCTGAACAGTCAAAAGAAGAACAGAAACAAGGTTTAAGCGCTGAGAAATTGATGAGGAAAGCTTCTAAGGATGTATGCCGCTTACGGGAGCAGAGCCAGAAAGTGCCACTGCAGGTGCAGTCATTCAGGTATGGCCTGTTCTGCTTTTCTACTCTTTGATGTGGTGAAGTAACATGAATTACTTCTAAATATAACCAGACACGCCTTGTAATATTAGTCAAAAATCCACACGCCTTTGAGTTGCAAGAAACATTGTGCATTTCTAGCATAGCTCAAAGTTGGAGTTTCAAAGGACCAGGGCTCGGTAACTTGCTTACGTGGCAGAGGTGGCAGTATGGCAGCTGAGCTGTGGCGTGAGGAAGCAGAGTGAAAAGTTTCAGACCTCTGCGTGGCATCTGCTGTGGGCAAGGACGTGTGTGACCATCGCCGTGGCTCACGTCCCCCACAGCAGACAGACAGTGGGCTTTAAGTAACGGGATCTTTTCCAGTGATGGCAGGTACTGGAAACAAATCACGCCTCCAGAAGTAGAACAGTATACATCTCATCAGGAAACTGGTTAAATACTTGTGCCTTACTCAAGACTTATTATTCAAGAAGGATCTAGAATCCCTCCTCCTTTTTGTTTCCCTCCTCCTTTTGGTTGCGGGAACAGCAACTGATTACATGAAGCAATTAATCAAGTGTTCTTGCTTACCGTAAGCCAGATTGCACGCTTTCTATCTCAAACCTTTCTTCTAACTGGTCTAAATTCCTAAAAGGCTGGGCAGTAAGTGGCAGACTAGCAGCCCAAAGGCCACACTTCTATATAAAAATACATATGAAACTGTTGATTGAAAAATGCAATGCTTACTCTTCCACATAGAAACAGTACTGCAAGCTAATTTGATCTGTTTTGTCACTTTTTAAAAGCTTGATTTCTGGATTCCTGTGTAGATGTCTTGGTTTAACCAGCACAATAGGAAATTTAAGTCAGCTCCTAGTAAGCTGGAGGATTATTTTTTTTTCCTTTTTCAAGCCAGCCTGTTATGAGCAGTTTGGGAAATCCATAAGCAAAGTGGGGCCTGTGAGGCACATACTGCAAACCGCAACTGTAAGTGATGCAGAATCAAAGCGAAAAGAGAGAAAGGAAAAGGGTTCCTCAGCAAGGAAGCTGAGCCGGTCACTTCAGTATGACATTCAGAGCATCTTCAAACAGTTTTCACTTCCTGTGCAAATGTTGAAAAAGAGGTTTGGTCGACGCTGGTCATTTAACAGTCATCACAGACTGCTGCCCAAATTGACAGGAACACGTAATAGGGCTCACGACATCATTCCCCTGCAGGGAAGGTCCTACTGTAAGACTCCATTCTCCTTTATCGTCTAATCAGCACACAGCTAGCCAAGGAATCCAGTTCACGTAGCTGGTTTTGCTCTGAGCTACTGTTTTCGATGCGAACTCAAGCTTTGCCAGTGGAAGACGTGGTTTAGTCAACTGGGCAAATAGTTGCCTCCCAAGGCTGACTTGTATGCGCCCTGCTAGTTGGGCTTGCTACGGTGCTGCGGCCTCACAGACTCATCGCACAGAGGCATTTTTGAAGCTCCCAAGAAGAAGGACCCTTCTGAGCTTTAATTGTTAAGCCCCCAATACTCATCATCTGCTTTCCAGGCTGCCGGCAGACAAGCTGGTGTCAACTCGCTATGCTTCAGTAGTCTCTCGGTTGGTAGGAGACAGAAAAGGTAACAGCACAAGGGAAGCAACTAGAAAATGGGTTGGAAATTCTGCTTCTCCGAGCCTCCTCCAGACCCTTCCCCAAGTCAGGCTACAATGGTTTATTTTGCCTTTTCGCCACCCCCCAGCACTGAAATACCACCATAGGAAATTCAGTGACTAGGTCAATACTTCAGTCTTACCATTGCAGTTATTAATGAAATATTGATGTGGTTTTCTTTTTCAAAACTGGAGCTGCTTTTTACAGAAGTCTGCCTAAGAAGGGAATTATGTCAGAATGCTACACTTGTAAACACATTCACTGCGTATTTTCCTTACTGTTTGTTTTCCAAACTTGTATTTTTAAGAACTGTGCTCAAACGTTAGCAACTCTACAGCAGACACCATTGGAGGCATGCCATAAATAGTAAAATAATAACTTGTTTTCTAATTTCAGGGAGAAGATTGCATACTTCACAAGAGCAAAGATCAGTATACCAGCCCTTCCAGCTGATGATGTATAATAATGCATTTTCATTGAAGTGTTTTTACAGTTGTTCATCTCTTTTCAGATGAACTTTGTAGTTCCAGTGACCTGCTTTTAAAGATCTTCTATTTTACATTCACTATTGATATGTTTATTTGTAAAATATAGTGAATTGAATTGTTGTATGCTTAAAAAAAAAATGGCAAAACCCCCAACAACCCAAAAACCAAAGTAGATTAATTTTGGTATACTGATGCTGATTTTGTACAGTTTGTATGTATTGCATGTGTGTGTTTATTTTGTAAAGATGGAACAAAGGAACAAAGGCAGTACTAAGCATGTATCCTGTTGAACTGCACTGTTGAGAAATATTACGTTCAACAGAAGATTGTTTTATCTTTTCACTATTTTCATGTGAGCAGACTGTGAAGATGGCTGTTTTGCCATGCAATATTTTTGTACAAGAGTGTGACTTTTATAGTTTAAAGTTAATGACAAGTGTAAGCTCCTTTCCAAAACATCAAGGCTGCCTCGCAACAGCTGCTAAGTAGATTCATCACCCACATTGGAATTTTGTTTCTGAAAAAAACTTCTTCTGGTTTTGTTTTTTAATAACTTCTAGGAGGAGACGGAGTTCAGAGTTTAGTTTTGTGAATGTACAGTATTTCAACCTGCACTAAAAGGTTTCTTGCATCTGTGGGAGAGTGAGAAAGGTAAGGCAGACAAGAAACCCTGAAAGCTTATTATGAGACTACGAAAAGGGGCAGCTGTTTTCTGAACTGGAAGCTGAATCAAATTCATAATACCAACATTGAAATCAGAATAGTTATATCCACTGTATGCTTAAAAATGAGGGTTTCTCTGTGTTAATCTTTTGTCCTAGGGCTGTCTTATTGCCAACTACGAACACGTCAAAGTGTTTGTTAGGTTTAGAAATACGAAGATGTTTCATTGAAGTATTTGTACCAGGAGAAAAATCTGTCACATACTAAGTCAGATACCAGAAGTCTTGTTGGTAAGGTAAACCCTTTCTGAAAAAGAAAAGCTCCTGCCTAGAAGTCCCTGTATGCAGGTGAGGGTGCACAGGTTTAATAAATAATGTGAAGGGCAGATTTCAAATTTGTCTTACATGAAGCAGCCTGCTAGGAAGCAGCATCAACTTGGATGTATTCTGTTAGAAGTCCAGAACATTAGATGTAGGTGTTTAAGCAGCCCAGTCTTGGTAAAGCAGTTGGGGTCTTACCTCCTGTGGGTACTGTGTAAGTAGGTGGACAGTGCAGATAACGGAATTATTTCATTTTCTACTTAATATGTTGCACTCAGATATATTTAATTCACTGGCGAAAGTGTTCTTCCCCAAGCAACAAGCCGCATATGCATGGACTTCATCTTTCAAAAAGGCTATAATTACTTGGTGAGAAAGTGGCAGCAAATATAACCACGGTATGATAGCAGCTGTCTTAAATTCAAAATGACAATTCTGAGATGAGAGGTCTGTGTAACACCCAAGGGTTTTCTTATGCACAAATGCATCCGTTCACTTAACTGTATAGCCAAACATGCTATTTTGGGCAAGATGACTGATTGAACATCCTTTATGAATGCCCCATTTGTTTTTTGTTTCTTGGGTCTGAGATAACATTCATGTTTGAAAGGTCAATTTAAAAAAAAACCCAACAAAATAACAAAACCAAATCTGGAATTATTTAATGTAGAGGTGAAATGAAGGTTGACAGTTTCAACTTCTCAATTTGATTATATAAGTTGTTTGTAGAATGATGTTTAGAGGTGTACTTTATGATTTTTCTTTTATTTATTTACAGTCTTTTATTTATGTTTGGTTTAATATAGTTCAGTTCTGGCCATAAAAATATTTGACATTAAGGATGCTATTGTGAAAAATATTTAGAGCTATCTAAATTCTTGCCAGATTAGCTGTTTCTTCTCACATGTTGAATAATTTTCAAAGAAAAAGTATTATCTGATTTGTAAGCATGAGGTGACATCAAAATTTAAGTATTTCTGGCTTTAGCTTGCAAAATTAATTTAAAAGTGACAGACTTAAACTTATTCATGCTCCTCATTTTCCAGATTGCTCAACTTTAGTAGGCAGCTTTTAACAATTTACATTTGGAGTTTTGGGGTTTTTTTCTAATTCAGTTTGTTCACACTTGAAACACTCAATAAGCTAAAATAATACAATAACACAAATAAATCCCCATCCATTTAAAATTATAAATATTAGTCTTGAAGTGGAATTTACTCTGCACAGCAAAATGTAACGAATGTAATTAGTTCTATTTCCAGGTACCAATGTCACTGCAGTTGCATATATCAAAATTAAATATTTGCTGGTACAAGAATATTTGGCTGAATGAGCAAAGTTTAGCAGAAATTGTAAAAGAACACAAATCAAATAATTTTAAGATTTATTTTTTTCTATTGCTATGTTTATACTGTATTAAATATCAAATGCTCAGGACTGAACTAAATATTTAATCAGGTTATATTCTGAATGGTTTCTGTTCTAATTTTGTCTGTAAGAGTATGCAAGTACGTCACATAGATTTGTCTCTGCACTTTCCATGTGTTTCAGTGATTGGAAAATACATTTTTTAACAAAGTTCTTTTCCAGACCCGTGTTGTATTCTTTTATTGCTCTTCTATGTCTTTATATGTTCTTTGCAGAAACAGATGGCTGCTGTAGCTTTGTCAGTGTAAAATCATTGCGATTTATAGAAAGTTCACATCAATCACTGGCGAGTCGTAGGATAAGTTACACAGAAACAGATTCATATACTTGAAGTTAGCTCTTTACCTTCATTAGGTAAAAACTGCACTAGCAACGAGCACTATTACCTCTTCACTGGACATATCTCATTGTTACTCTGAAATACTGGCTTTCCTTAAAGAAAGGGAGATTGTGCAGGGATATGTTTGGTCATATTCTCCCCACCACTGCCACCCAGAGAATCTCTTATTACATGACATTGTCTGACAACATTTAGTTTGCTGAAAATGATGCAGGTCCAGGGATCTTCATTCAAGGTATTAGGTTTTTGTAATGCATGTTGAACTGGGACTACAGAATGTTTCAGAACATAAACTATTTCTGTAAAAAAGACATTGTTTAAAGCCGCCCCAGGTAGGAGTTCTGCCACTTAAAATCTGGTCAAGTCTCCGTGCATGCCTACAGATTAAGATTTTATAGTCTCCTTAAAAAAAAAAAAAAAAAAAAAAAAGGCAAAACTACAAAAACAAAATCTGCAGTTGATCAGATTTTGGGGAAATACAGTGGTGACTTAGATCTCCATAGCTCGTCAATTACTGTAATTAAAATTGAGTGTAAGTAGTAATTAAAGGAACTACTTAGTAAGACACAATCTCTCCCCCCAGTCTTGTAAACAGTAACCTGTCTATTCAGCAGACCTTTCTTAACTGTAATGCAAGAGTAAGAAATCTGAAAACCTGATATCTGCCCTCATAAAATCTTCTGTTTTCAGATGTTGATGGGTGTCTTGCATATCTGCCATTGCATACTGCTCTGGTAATTGATGGTCAGATGGTAAGCGATTGTGGAGAGGAGTAGAGATCCCCCTAGAATTATAACCAAAAAAAAAAAAAAAATCCACCAAACCAATCACCAAACAGTGCATCCCCTGTTTCCCATGTGGGCACAATCTCTGGGATGTCTTCATCCCAAAATTCCTGCATTATAGTACGGGCAACCCAAGAAATAGGGACTAAGGCCAGAACTCCAGCCAGCCACAGGAGTATTCCTCCAAGTAGTAACAGCTGTTTCTCTAGCTTCTGCTCTGTATCCTCCATCTTTAGGCAGTCCAAACCAAGACTGGAGATCACAAGGCTCAGCAGTCCTCGTCCATTTGATGTAGATACTAAAATCCTGGCAATCTTGAATTCTAGAGGCAGAACTAGGAAAGAATCACAATCTTTACACTGTGTTCCTCCTACAGCTTGGGCTATACAGGCTTGCCAGTCCCACGGTCCAAAGCTCCAGCACATTTTGGGCTAAGCTGAGATTTTTCCAGTCGTAAATAGTTACCGGTACTGGTTAAAATCCATCCTAGCACAGACAAAAGAAATCCAGCTAACTGGAGCCTGCATCTGTGGACCAAGTTCATTGTCAGCAGCCACAGAAGCATTACAGCGCTTCCTTTTGCGGACACTGTTCTGCTCAATTCTTTGTCATACTGAACACAAGCAAAAGTTAAAGCAATGCTTTATAAAGCATGAAATACTCCTCCCCCTCCTGCTTGGTGTTGCCTGGTTCTATGTGCAGTGTTTGGGGGATAGGGAAGTAGTAAACCGGTGGCTGAAGGGTGTGGCTACAGCTGGGCTCACCTTTCATTAGTTTTGTTCTCGTTTTTTTAAGAAAAGCATCTCCTTTGCTTTCCATCAGTCTGCTAAAGCATTACAGCAGCTCTGCTAGTTTCAGCCTCTCAGGGTTCATTTTTAAATGAAGTTTTAATACCCCAGTGATGCACTTCCACTTGCAGCAAATGAAGCTGTCTGCTTTGGGGCTGGTTAAGTACAATCTGTTCAAAGTCAAAGGTTATACGTTCAGAACAATGCGTTGCTGTAAGTGAATGGAGCTGAAGGAGCCTTTGTTAGGATGCATAATGCCTCAATACCTGAAGAAGACAGGGTGAGTATTTTTTAAAGCAGCATTTCTCAGCCTACTTTTGGTGCATAAAGTACGCAGGTGCCAGAAACACTCGGAGTAACTTGTATGGCAGCTTAATGTGCTAGACTGGGAAAACACAACTTCTTGGGTATGAAGCACCCACACCGTAACACCCCGTGCACAAAAGAGACATTTGCAAAGCTCGCTAGAACTTCAGCAACCTAGTTTTCTTAGCATAACAGTTTCTTAAGTATGCAGAAAGACAATTTGATGCATGTATTGAGACTGTTCAGGACATGAGAACTGCAAGTTTGTAGGTCACTGCGTTAGGTAAGTGGAAAGTTGCAACAGGGAGTCAAACTTTGAGGCTCATTTAATCGGCTAATATGAAAAGGAAGCACATTTTGGTTAAAAGCCAAGCTGCAAGGGAACATGCATATTCATTTTCAGGATTTTACACTGCAGTTGAGAAAGCAAAAGCACCTTTTCTGCGTGGTCTATGAAAACTTCAGCATTCTGCTGTGAAACAAAGTTTTAAACGGTCCTCCAGGTGAGAAAACACGCCGCCTTCCAGTACCAGTTACGGAGAGAACAGACATAAGTTTAGGAAATCAGCTAGGTAACAAAGAGTCCTTTGAATTACTACTGGAACAAGCTTCTGGCTTGCACTAGAGTTTGGAAAAGATAGGACAGTCTCTCTGTACTGCTTAAAACCTTCCGTTTTAAGGCCTAGTTTCAGTTTCCAAGTGTTGACACTGATCTTGCTGTTCTGCTACTGCATAATGGACCGAAGATGGATGGACTTCAGTTGAACAGATTGTGCAATTAAGTAGGGATCCACCTAATATAAGACAAAATCCAGCAAGCCAGCCAATAAATAACGCTTCCCCAAAATCCCACCTGGGAACAATATCTGGTATATTGTCATCCCAAAATTCCTGGACTGTGGAATGGGCCACCCAAGAAACTGGGACAATAGCTGTAATCCCCGATATCCAGAAGAGCATTCCTCCAAACAGCAACAGCCGTTTCTTTTGTTCCTGTTGTCTTTCACCAATTTTCAAACAGTCCAACCCCAATCCTGAGAGCAAAAGGCCCAAAAGCCCCGATCCATTGGAAAAAAACATCAAAATCCTAGAAATCCTGAGCTCTGGAGGCAAAGCTAGGAAAGAATCGAAGTCCTTGCACTGCATGCCCCCTTCTTCCTGGACAACACAAGCTTGCCAGAGTCCCATGGTCCAGATCTCCATTTCATTCAGTTCCAAGTTAAGATTTTTCCACTGGGGTAAATAGGTCGTGAGACAGGACAGGACCCATCCCAACAGAGAGAACAGGATGCCACTTAATTGCATCACTGGATAGACCAAGGCCATTATAAGAGCAGAGTCCTGAAAGCTTGAGGAGGAAGGTCTCCCCCGCAGTTCTGGAAGAACCGCTACCTTGAGTGATGGTGGAAGCTGTGATGATTTTAGTTCTCTGCTGCCCCAAATATAAGCCCTTGCTATTAACCCTTTGTAAGCTCTGAAACCCTTTTTTGTTTGTCATGAATATAAAGTTTCACATAAAGGACGAAGGACTTCACTAAACCATGAGTTAGGCTTTCCGATAAGGATTTGATCTGTTACCTTCCAATTTGCTTGGTAAAATTATATCCCAATGCCTGATGATTACAAGCCTGAGGATGAACAAAGAGGGCTCTATGACCCCTCACCCTAAAACACAACAGAAATCTTTGTGCTTCAATACGGATTAATTAGATTTTAAGTGGTGATAAAAAAGCAGCTCTGTGTGCAACAGGACTTCATTGTAATAGCTAAATTTGAGATTTCAGGGATGTAAATCAAGGCCTTGTAAAGAAAGGTAGACTGTTTGCCTATAATCTTTATTCTTAGACTTCCTCAACATACATAATGGCTTATCTTCCACTGCCCTGTTTTATGTCCCCAGCACTGTAAAAGACGCTTTGTAAGAGGCCCTTATGTTTTGCATTTTCTACATTCATTTCTTTTAAAATGGGCTTTGTTTTGACTGACTCTTAAGGGGAAAAGGAGACGGGTATGGTGAAAGTACCGTAGAAAATGAAATCCTAGACATCCCTCCACCATAATGAACCCAGGCAGATCATCAGCCAGCATAAACCCTACCTGCCCTAGGACTTCAGCAACACCAAGGTAGCAGCTTACAGCAGCTCAGTGTCCCCTTTCCTAGAGCCCATGTCCCAGATGGCACTGAGTGTATACACTTAGTGTCTAACAACATTTGGCACTCAGTGCTCCCGGGGCCAGGACTGCCTAGTACCTGTCTGATCAAAGCAAGATACCATTATGCCATTACCCCATTAGGAAACGCTGCTTTTTTTCCTGCGGTCATGTCAGCTACACTTGCGCTTGTCGACAGGGTCAGCGAGGAGACCATTTGCCTACTATTCCCCTCCACAGATGTAACATCACAGCCTGTACGGGAGGGAGCTGAGCAGTGTGAACTGAGAACAGAAATACGTAGATGAGTACATTCTTGCATATAGGCAATGAAGTCAAGAAAGACTGGAAAACACCTCTGGGTTGTACACGTGTGCATGTGTTCACGCTGCTCAGCAGTGATGGGTTATCGGGTGATGGAAAAACATAACATCACTTGTTGAACGTTTCCAAAATCCTGCAGGATTTTGAAATCATTAAGAAATTTCACTGGAAGGAGATTTCTTCTTCCCCGTTTCTGTTTTAAGTCTTAATTTCTAACCCTTGTGTTTTTCCCGTCACAGGCTGCGAAGAGTCAACGTGAGGAACAATGATCTATTTCCTTTTTGCTGGTGTACCAGCCCAGTCCAACAGCTTACACCTGGTCCAAAAATTACCATGCACAACAACAGGAATCACCAAGGATATTACTGCCAACACTGGTCACAAATTGATGCAAGCAAGGCTGTAACTTTGTCCATCCACTAGGCAAAAGAAAGAAGACCAACCCTGCATTCATTCAGATTCCAGACTATTTTCAGATTTGGCAGTGTCATTTCTCTCCCCTCTCTCTGTTCAGAGCAAGAGCGCTAGTTCTGGAAACCATCACAACATTCAATGAGAAACACCACAATGCCATTTGAGTAACTTTTTTTTCAGATAAACAACTACACTTCAGAAGTGCTCCTGCTCATTCAGGGCCTACGTGCTTATTTGACTTTAAAATTATGGTTATTGCCAGACTATTACTGGAAGCCTGTTGTACTTCTCTTCTGGGTGAACATTTAACATTTTCTTCTCTGCTCTTAATTCTGACAGTCAATACAGTGTGACAGCACAAGATCAGGCATGTGAAGGTCATTCATTTTGCTAATGTTGACCACAGCTGGAGCAGTATGCCAGCCTTTAAATTTCAGCAATCAATCAGAAGCATTCAGACTGCTGCATCAGTAAGATCTGCCAATTATGTTCTGCAACTTACTATTAACCATGCACTAACTTAGAGCAAGCAAAGCTCCCTTATACTATCCTGTGCAAGGCTGTAAAAGAATCCTTGTTCTTCCAGTGGGGAATAGAAGAGAAGAAAAGAAAAAAAAAAATTACTTGCTTTATTGCCAGGATAATAACAAGGTCTGAAATGTCTTTACTTGGAACTTACTGATCTTATGAAAACCTCAGCAAACTCAGAAAACGAGAAATGATCTTCTGCCTGAACTGGGATATGTAAATTCTTGGGTCAGTAACTGCCTTAGTCTTATCTCCCTTGTGCTTCTTTCACACTTTTCCTCCCCACCGTTATTTCTTTCCTTCTCTCACATCTAGAAATGCCTCATTCCCAGAATAACTTTACTTTGGTAGACTTGTGCCTACACAGAAGGTGACATGTCAGAGTTACTGCAAAGCCTAAGGGCTAGAACTGGGCTCCCATCAGTTTCTCCCCTACTGCTCAGGGTAATTTGAAACATAAACCCAGGGTGCACTGTTACACTGCAATGACAAAAAACGTCTGCCAATACCTGCAACAGCCTGAAACAACAGATCTCAAGGGGTTTCAGTGGTGATAGCCACTGCCCCCCAAGCCACTGGGGCAGGGAAACTGCCTGCCAGGGACCTCCCCAGCCAGTGCCACGGGGCCCATGCACAAGCAAGCTGCTCCAGGACAGTTCTGTCCCTTCTCCTTCCCCTGCTCACCCTGGCAGGCTCCGCAGCACGGGCAGTGCTTGTCTAACCCAAGCTTGTCAAGAAGAAAAGGAAGAGTGGGTACAAGTACCACTGACCAGCGTGCTTAAAGGTAATGAAGGTGAGGATGAGTTTAGCAGGGGTTTTGACTGAGTGTAGAGCATTTTTTTTTCTTTTTCCTCCCCCCCCACCCCCCCCCCCCCCCATACACTTTAAAGCCTGATGTACGTAGCATTCAGGGACGCCATCCTTCAGAGGCTGAAGCAGCTAAAATAATCTCAGCACATGAGGAACTGAGCTGCAGAGAAGAGAGACTTCTGGTCACTTTGCCAGTGCCTGCCTCATGCTGGAGCCAGCAGAGCCTCTCTGGAGCATCAGCTTGCCTGATGCTAGGCACTTGCCATAGACACACAGCTCAGTACATCTTACACTTGCTGCTGTTGCCATTTGATGGTTTCATCAGCCAGTTGTGTGAGACATGGAGCTTTCCCACCTCCCATTACAGGCAATGCCCATCAAGAATACAGTGCAGGTCACGATCAGGTGCATACAGTTTCAGTAATACTGCTTAAAGCATTGAAGATCACCTCATTCAAACTAACTCAAACCTCATTTTGCAAATGGATTTTTGCCTAGACTAAAGCAGAATGGTGATGGTCAACATGCGTATCATTTTATGCAGGTAAGTGCATTAAATTTTTACTCCCCATAAAACCATTTCAGGCTGAACACAAGGATTCTGAATCTCATTGCAAGTAATACATATTTTCTTTAAAAGCTTTAGCACTACATTAACTCTTCTGGGAACCTCCGTGGCCAGCAATAGATACACTAACACTTTACCCCCTGCAAAGAGTATTAGGGAATTGTTGTCTTTGCACAGCTCTGCAGCTCACACAATTATCCAAATGTTTTACAGTCAGCGTAAGGAGAAAGAAATATCAGGTGCAGCACTTTGGGAGCGGATTAGGCAATTTAATCCCACAAAAGCAGTCAGTGTGTTGTAAGAGACTGACTCCTGTACTTTCAGTTCCTTCACAAGCCATAAGCACGTTCAAGTTGTGGGCTTCTTTATTCCCCTCCAAGGGTCCAAAAGCGTGCTCATCTGAAGTATAGTTGTCTCCAATAACATTCCCCAGACACTACGATAATTTCTGCTAATCTGAAGACACAGAGTTCGCTAAATATTTGTCGTTGCTCATTTAAATACCTAGTATTTTCATTAATCATTCACAGGTCTCTCTTACCTTTAGATTCCCATCTTACGGATACATATGCAAAAGATGGAAATAAGAGCCAGCGTATAGATTTTCTATAACTGAACCTTAGTTACAGCCAGTAAAACATAGCTGCTGTCAGAAGTTGGCAAGGTAGTGTCTTCAGCATCTTACTACAAGTGAGTTAATTCATTCAGCTTGGCAGTCTTTTGCTTTCCACCTTATTGCTTGAACTGGAGGTTGTGGGAGTTAGCATTTTCTTACCCAACTAAGAACCCATTTCTCTGCGACACTGGAGCATCTTTTGGTTTTGCGTATCCAATGTGCCCTTCAGTGAAACCAACAGAAGCACCAAGGAAAGAATACAACTCTGACTGTTCTCTCTATTGACTTACTCTAGTCTGGATTTAAGTGAACTTTGACAAAAATAATTATTTGTATTTTCAGGGTGCTTCAGAGAGCACCACAGTAGAGAGAGGTTGACTTCTCCCTGAATAATTATCTGTGTCGCCAACAAATGAGTGCCATAAGCTTTGCAACAGAGTGACAGCAGGTACATTCTGGCCTGCTAATGAAGCGAAGTGATCTGAATTTTATTTATTTATTACTAAAGTTATTCTAGTTGTTCTTCCGTTTGATTTCCTCCTTGGTTCCCCCATTGAAACTACAGTACCAAGTCAGCCTCAGCCTCACACAGAGCTGGAAGGGTAGATGTAGTGCTCACCTGAGAAGGCCAGTGAATGAAAGTGACACATCTACAAATACTCCACACTCCAGCGTGGCACTGGTTGTGATACTCCTGCTTGAACGCTACTGTGATCCGCAGCAGCAACCTTTAATTACGGACACTTAGAGGCCATTGCAAAGGCAGGGAAGAGAGGCAGTATGGAGAGGGGTACACCAGGGATGAAAATAATGACCACTTCCATTTTAGAAGGGAAAAAGACAATAACTTTTAAACACACGTACACACACACACGGAGTTAGTTCATCGTGTCCTTACTGTTTCATAAAGCATCCAACTCAATATTCAGAGGTGACGATTTACGAGACTACATTATTTGTTTCTGTGTTACATCCAAAGACAGTGCCCCTCAGTGAATGCTAGGATGCTGCTAGAGCAAAGCAGTCACAAAACAAACGACTGAGTATCTTGTGGAGAAGTTACAGCAGAAGGCGACAGTCCTGCAGAGACAAAGCAAATCATCACAAAGGCCGTATCACCTTTCCTGATGCACCCTGGTCATCAGGGCTGGCATGCCAAGAGCCAGGCAATGCTGGGCTGAGGGCACCAGTGGAAGGTGAGGACTCAGCGAGCACTCGCCAGCTCAGCAGCTTCAGAAAAGCCAGGAAGGGGATATGCAGAATCTTTTCACGTGGGAAGAAGGTACAGCCATTGCTGGCCCTCTGAACAGGACCTCCCTCCTCAAGTGGGCACATTCCCAGCTTTTCAGTATTGCAAGGACCAATGCATACACACATACCCAACCCTGCATACCTTCCCGCTTCAAACACTGGATGTAATTCCTTAAGCAACTTTAACAAGAGCCTATCAGGTATGCAAAAGAAATGTACTTCTGGGAGTGAAAGACCTTGCTAACAGTTTCACTTCTGTAAGATTAATCAAAAGCTTGAAAAAAAGATGTCATGTAAGATTAATGGCAGCTGGACAAGATCTAGAAGGGAAAGGCACTGAAAGAGTCAAGCACAGCAAGGTGAAACTGCCTATGTCTGCTTTACGGACTTATTCAAAAGACTGAAATGAGAGAGGGTAGATTTGCCATCATTACTCCGTAAGAATAAAGAATGCTTTAAGGCTCAGTACTTCAACCTTTGCAGAAACTTTTCCATCACCATCCCAATCCAGACTTCACAGTGAGGGTTGACTGGGTTGGAAAATTAGTCTTATTCTTCAGGGAACTATTTCTGATGTACTGTCAATACAGGAGATTACTGTAAGTATGAAAACTCATGTCACCTGAACAGTGATTGGAATGTGATTTCCTTGAATGATGGAAGTCTAAGAAATTAATTTCTGAGCCGTGAAATGTGTAGACTTCTTTATCATTATCCATCCCTTATTATGAGATTCTGGTTTAATAGTGTGTTACACATATTTCTATAATGCTTTTCATTTAACACCTGCAAACAATTATTATAATAAGCTTTCTCTCATTCCTTAAGATGTGTTTGTTATTATCAAGTAAACTTATGAGAAATTATTTGTAGTACCCAGTTGAACCTACGTGGGGAAATGTTATTGCATGACAATAGGGATTACAAAGATAATATGGACTTGTTAACCGTAAATTAGAAAACTGCACATGCCTTTTAACGTCAAGCTAGCCAGAGTGTGAAATGAGCCATGCGAATTTCTGAGAGGTGAAGGAAGCGTGGGGTTCCTGTGGCATTTTGCTCATCTGCTGTAACTGAGATTTGGGGGGAAGGGAGAAAAGCAGCTAAACAAATTTATGGTAGTTGTTTCAAATACGATTGTTCTTCAGATTCTAGTGTGTTAAACTGTTTTAGTGTTTTGCCTTTTAAGGTGCAGGGAGCTAGGAGATGCAGAAAGGGAAGGTCTTTCTTAGCAAGCTACTGTTCTCTCTAACGTTGCAGATGTCTTTGGCTATTAAAAAAAAAAAAAGGGAAAAAAAAGCTTTTCTTCCCTCCCAAGATTTAAATATCCCCCTCAACTGAAATATAAGCGAGCTAATAGTTTCAAGAGTTCATTACATCCTGTCATTAACAAATTAAACCATTAACATTTGCCAGTATTAGTTAGAACTTAAATATACACCTTACTGTCATCTTGTACCATATTCACCCCCATCCCTTCTCTCTGCTCCCTCTCACCTTCCCTACTTTACATCAAGCAAGCTAAAAGGTCTCTATCTATTCAGGTTCCTTCAGGGGGGTTGTGAGGAGGGAGTCAAGTAGAGACGCCTATGGCTACTCCTGAGGAAGGGATGCATGCCAGGAGGGAAGGAGGAAAACCAGTTTCCTCCCTTCACTTTCCCCTGGCCCTCCTACTGACTGCGGCCACCCAGCAGCATCCTCAGATGTCAAATCCTGCCTGCAGAAGTGAAAAGGAAGATGCACAGAATCCACTAACACATCTAATGCATGATGTATTGCGAAATACAGCATAGCTGAGAGAAGTGAGACTGCAGGAGTTCTGAATAATTCTGCATCAGTAGATTGAGATAACGCCTGCCCATGTTCAATATCAACCCAGAGAGAGAGAAAACTGCTGCAGACTTCTACAGTCACACCTCTGCAATAGTTATGTGATAGTTATTTCTGTTTGAACTCATTGATGATGACTGCATATTGGAAAGGTACTAAGTGTCTTCTGCAAAGTATCACGTACTTTCTAAACACGCTTGCATAGGGTGAGGGCTAACTCTGTAACGCAGATCCAAACATTTAAACAGAGAATGCTTTAGCTTAAATGAAACACAGTGAAGAAGCTTAGCTTCTGACTGCAAGAAAACAATCGTGAAGATTATTACAAATGGTATTTCCCAATATAAAGATAACCTGTGTTCACTTTAGCAAACATCTGCTTTGAATTCTTTGGTCAGTCACAAGAGTCTACTTTTTCTTTTACATAGTACCATGCAAGAGATACTGGGAAAGTGACTATTCTGCAATATACTCAAGTCTTTGTATTATTTTGTACAAAATCCCATGTAAACAAAAGGTAGCAACTGTACATGTTAAAGGAATGTATAGACAATGCAGAGATACAAGCTACTGAGCTTGGTATACATTTGCAAAGCTACAAGAATGGCAGCACTAGGCCAGACCATGCCAAAAGTTTATCTAGCCCAGCAGGAAAAGAACATAACAATGTGATAAGGATAGATTGATATTGTCTCCATCCTGCAGCGTAAAGATCTCTGAGCCTGGACTTTTAGTCTAAATCATCATATTTAGTAGCCTTTGATGGACCCTTCCCCTATGAAATTGCCTCTAAAGCACACTTGCTACATCCAAACCAACAATAACTTCCACAGTTTAATTGTGCCTTGCATCATTTTATCCCTTGTCATTATAAACTCGCTGCTAGATCATTTTATCTACTAGTCCCTAGTTCTCATGTAATGTTCACTATTCTCCTGTTAAGGTTTAACCCCAGCCAGCAGCCAAGCCCCACACAGCCACTCACTCACTCCCCATCATGGGATGAGGGGGACAATCAGAAAAGTAAAAGTGAGGAAACTGGTGGGTTGGGGTAATGACAGGTTAATGGGTAAAGCAAAAGCCGTGTGTGCCAGCAAAGCAAAGCGAGGAATTCACTCCCCACGTCCCCCGGGCAGGGGCTCAGCCATCCCCAGGGCAGCCGGGCCCCGTCACACCTAACGGTGACTTGGGAGGACAAACGCCGTCACTGCGAACGTCCCCCCCTTCCTTCTCCTGCCCCCAGGTGTATCTGCTGAGCATCGGCTGCCCCTTGGGCCAGCTGTGTCCAGCTGTGCCGGCTGTGCCCCCCCAGCTCCTTGTGCCCCCCCCCCTGCTCGCTGGTGGGGGGTGAGGGGCAGAAACGGCCTCGGCTCGGGGTAAGCGCTGATCAGCGATAAGGAACATCCCTGTGTTACCAGCTCTGTTTCCAGCACAAACCGAACCCAGAGCCCCATACTAGCTACTGTGAAGAAAATTAACTCTGTCCCAGCCCAAACCACCACACTAATTCATTATTGCAAAACTATTCCTTTTGGTATATGCCTCTGATAACCTTATGTAGAGGTCTTGTCCATGCTAAAAGGTCCTATCTTATTATACATACAGTTATCTCTAAACAGATGAAACAGCGGTGATCTCTCATGTGGTGATCCTACCTTCCCACTGTCAGGGTTCAATACAGCGTGCACACGATCATTCCATAAGAGGATCAGTGGAGGAAAATAAATTTCTCTTCTTTCACACCACTACCATCATGATTGTCATGGGTATGTCATCATACACTTGTAGGACCAAAAAAATACTCGTTAAAATCTCTCCTGAAGTTGGAAATATTGTGAATAGCACCATCTTGTTGGTATATTGGTGTGTTGGTATCTGCATTTCACCATTTTGAGAAAACAAGAACTCTAGCCCAAGAAATAAAATGGGGAAAAATGAATTCTCTCAACAGTAGTTTGCTTGAAATCTAGTATCTTCCACTGTAAGATATGATCTAAAAATGGTTTGGTTTTTTTTTTAAAATAGGAAGGATACACTCCCAAGTGGATGCACAAATGAGTTTCCTGTAACATTCTGCCAGATACACAGATGGCATGAAATTAGGAAAGTGTTCCTGGCACCAAGTGCATGATGATTTTCATAAAATATAGGTTCTGTGGTTGGGAGTAATGCATCTGTATTCATGTGAAAACCCTTTATGCTACATCATATTATCATGCTTTCTCTTTACCTAATCACTTCTCTGCAGGACAACAATCGCAGAATTTGCTGCTGCTGTGGTAGAGGGGAAAACAGGCATTCTGTCCCTCAAGGAGTGCAACTGAACTTCTCTGTTTGACCTACACGTCCAGTTACAGGAACCACAACCACAGGAACGCTGCGGAGAGCAGGGTGCAGAAATACTTTTAACCTCAGAAGTTTCCCCACAAAGGTGGACTACAATGAAATGTAGTTCCCATTTAAACTGAAAGCAGCATTAGAAGTCATTTTGTCCATCTTTTTCATACAAGACAAAGCAAACAGACAAATAACAGTTACTTAGCTTTTCTTTAAAAATCTCTGCTGACAGAAAAAGCACAGCATTCCTAAGCAACTTGTTCTAATGAAGCACTGGAATACAGATTGTATTTCCTAAGGCCATGTTCTTGTTCTTCCCTTACGTTCCCCTTTCTTAAGCAATAGCACATAGTGGTTAATGTCACAGAGATGGGCGCTGTCCGCTCTCTTACAAACAAAACATTCTTCTTGTTACAATCCCTACAAGGGAGTAGCTTTTTGTTGTTGATGATGATGCCACCGTTAAATCACATTCAGTTTATGATTTTCTATCATTTGGAATTCTGGTATGATGTTCACGTTCTTTGAGGCACACACACCCATTCTGTCTTCTGATGATGCTGAGAGGACAAGGACCTTTCCCAGCCCCTAGCACACGTATGGAAGAAGATGGGGGCTGACAAGCATTGCCCTTCCTCTACTCCCTGCTAGATATCATGGGGAACATGCAGGTATCCCTCCACGTAGCCCTGACAGAAAAGCCTTTGTCTCTCACCTCTGCAGGCAGTTTGCTTTCAGAAATGTTTGATCGCCGAGTTCCCTGAAAAACTTACATCTCCACAAATGCAAGAGTGAGGCAGCCTTTTTCAAATTTCTGAATCGCAATCACGTCCAAATTGTGAAAGACTGGAAGGGGGGTGGCTTGATGAGAAGGAAGGGAAAGGACATAGCTTTGGAACATCTTGCTAAAGATCTGGAGTTCAGTTCCTAACTAGTGTGCCTAAATAAGGCATAGTGTATACCAGAAGAAAAGGTGAGTCAGTATAAGCTTTGGCACTTTCTCCCTCTGAATTACAGAGCAGTCACATCTCTTTGATTATTTTCTAGGGCACAGAAAACATTTGGGTGCTCGAATCATCCCACAGCCACCACACAGAACATTTACCTTTCTTGGCATCAGGCCACTTTCCACAAAAGATAGCAAATAAACTGGCTTCTCAGACTTGCACAGGAAAACACGGTTCTATCTCCAGTTGATCTGGGATAGCCTAAACTGCAGAGCCAGCAATCCTCATGGGGTAGAGGAGCTCAGCTGTAATGAAACCAGTCGGAGGAGGGAACAGCTTTTATCAGCATACAGCCATAGTGCTGCATCACAGCCCTGCACTCCCAATGCAACAGGATTTTCTGACCCACTGCTGGCTACAGAGCTACATTATTTGTGCAAGACCAGGAGAAGCGGGCCAGGGAAATTTGTGAGTTCTCATGGTGAAAAGATAACAAAAATCCTGGTTCCTTTGTCTTTTGTGTGCTTTAGCTTTCTGTATCAGAGAGCAGCAGGAGTGAAAAATACGCTGTTGGAGCCTAGTAAGTAACAACCAATAACAGACAAAAAGTCGTTGGAGTGTGTTGGAAGGAAGATACACAGGTTGCAGGCGAAGGATCTACAGTGCCAACAGGTACTGCAGCACAGCCTCGGACTGCCACAGTCCCCAGTGCCAGCTGGAATAGGAATTAAGGGCAGAAATGAATGACTCTTGCAAATGAAACAGGAGCTACAGATGCATAATTTGGGAGTTTCCAACAGCTCAGGGAAGAAGCAGTAGCTGATAGAAAACCGAGAGCTGCCCACTAATATTTCAGCAGTAAAGGCAAGAAAGGTCTACAGTCAGCTGGAGAAACTGAGACAAACAGCTTTCTTTGAGAGTGTGCCTCACAGAAATGCTGCAAACTAAAACATAATATATGTAGCATTTCCAAGATCTTTTTAAGTATTAGATAATTAATACAGAAAACTTGAGACTCTTCATTGCCAGGAGCATCTGGTATAGATAAAAACCTAATTTACAGGCACATATCTAGGACCCTGAAGGCAAAAAATAAAATAGTTCAGATCATAAAGCAAAGAAACCCCATTGTTAGAATTTCATATGAGAAGCAGTCGAGCAGGTGGGCTGTCGCAGGATTCAAAAGGCAGTTTGTATCTAAATACATCTTGAATTGTCTCTGACTACCTTGCTTTACTTTGATTTTAAATGGGGGTGGGGAATCGGTTATTTACAAGAGATCAAAGAGTTTCAATTGAAAACATACCAACAGCCCCAAACAATAAGAAAAGTCTTCTGTTGCCCAGACACACACAGATCACGCCAAATCCAAGAAGGTACATTAAGAGCCCAGGTTACAGCCATACACCAAAGCACTGCTCAGCCAGTATCCCATTTCTGTCAGGGACTGGTAGTAGATGCTAGGGAAGAGCAGAAGAACAGGGCAAGCGGACAGTGCTATTTCTGCAACATCTTCTCCAGCTTCCACCTAAATGCATGTCACGGGCTTCCTGATTCTAGAGGTGGTGTCTTTGCATTCAATAGACCTACACTGTTCTTTAGTCATTTTGTCCAAGCACTTACTGAAATCATGTTTAGCTACAAAAAAACACCTTCTCATCTCAGGCCAAGCCTACAGAAGACTCTTGCCAGTGAAACAGTGTTAGCTTATGGTGAAAGTCAGTCCCTTCCCCCCCTTTCTTTTTTTTTTTTAAATCAGCACCTAAATAAGTTTTTCTGCTTGTACAACCTATTACCCTGCTTTTTCCTTTTAAGACAGTAAAATATATTCTAGAACAAGACATAATAGAAGGGCTTTCTAGTTGAGATATCCTAGCAAGCCTATTCCAGCCTTTAGAAAAATAGCCAGATGACAGAAATATATATTTAATACTGCCTATAGAAATCAAACATTTATATATAAACATGCACAATTCTTTTGGTGTTTCATTTATTAAAAAAATAATAATAATGATAAGCTGTTCCAAATTTCATTTTCTGTGAATCAGAGCTTATGCTCTACTTTCAGAAACGGAATGTTGTTCCCAGTAGCCTCATCTCATCTATCCTTACAGCATAATACTTACACTACAAACTATTTCTTGGGGTTCTGGAATAACTGAGAAGTGCTTTATTCCTCCTCTTCATTTTGTTACGTGCAAACTAAACACTAATTTCCCTCCAGGTAAAAAACAGACTTACTGGTTCTACAGAACTGACAAGAACCTCAAAAGCAGCATCAAGTTATTGTACAACAGTAATCAAAACCATAAAGTCAGTTTTAATGCATTGAAATAAGCAGACAAATACCCAAAAAGCATTAACAAGCAGAGCTTACACAAGTGGCTATGAGAAGACCTGAGCTTAAGTTTTCATCTCCACACAAACTCAACTGCTGACAAATAATCACAGTTCAGAGTTTCATAACATAGTCAGGATTCAGTGTGGCTCTCTAGGCCAAGCAAAGCAGTATATACCATGTAGAACAAGGGAGATGAACAAGGGCTGGAAGTCAGGCTCTGGTCTTTTTCTCAACTCTGATAACAGACTTACAGAAAATGTAGTTAAATTACTTCTTAAAAGTAAGTACTTTGGTTTTCTTCACCTATAAAACGGGATTCAGAGCAGAAATAAGCTATTGCACATCTAAGGTGGCCAGAAAGAACAAAACAGATACTGTGTAAGATTTTTGTACAAGACGCAATCTAGTTTTGCGTATTTATAAAGCAAATCATTTCCCTTTCAAACAAAAAAAGGCTATATTGAATGAACATCGTAGTGCACAGCATATTTAGGAATAAGTCTAGCAGTGTCAGTATTCTGATGAGGAAAGTGGTCCTAAGGGTTGATACATCTTGCGACTATAGGAGAATTGATAGTAGAAGAGAATTCTTTGATGTTTTATTTAAAAGTTTTGCTCAATAATTCAATAGAGATCCATTATATATCAGGAAAAAGTAAGAACATGCCAGGAGTACAATCCAGTAATGAATAAAAACCAAACCAACACAAGGATAGCAAGTATCTGTAACTTAAGCAGCACAGAAATCACTATTAAACCCTACCAAATTAAGTTACCGGGGGTATAAACCAGCAGAGTCTTGGATCGAAATAGTGACCCTGCTGTAATTCCCTCATCCTGCAAGAGTGAATAGTTGAAAATTACACAGCAGCAGTAATGTTTTTATTAACAGGCATGGAATGGTCTAGCTTTTCAATCACCTATTGACGCCAGATTTTTCTAGGATTCCAGGTAAGGTAAAGATGTACGTGTTTTGCTCCTTATATCTTTCCTTCTCATCCCTGAACAAGTACTGTCAAGTCAGTTAGGTACCCCAATGCCTATTAATTAATCAGAACTCTGTTGTGCACAAATCCCAAGAACAGGATAGGAAGATATATTGCCTTAGTGCTCCCAAGTGTCAAAAGGACGTGTGGCACAAACAAATTTCTAGAATTTCTGGTGGACACACCTTCATGGACACCTCATTTCCCCCTCAAGCTGCCTATATTTAGTCTCACATAAAGAAGATTAAAAAGACTAATTTCTTACATTCTCACATATCTTGCCATTCCGCATTTTCTTGCAGGAACTACAAAATTATTTTACATAACCTTACAAGGAGTCTGCTAGCAGCAAGGAAGCCAAACCAAATTAGGAAACGCATTTCCAAACAGAGTCTTTCATCAAAACACAGCAAATATGGAAATTTCCAACAACTCAGCATGTTGCTACATTGCCATTTGCCCATAAATTCCAATAATACATAGTTCTGGGATCCCATTAGCATCCTAGAGAGTAAATAACAAGCAAGCTATAAATCTCAAGCCCTATAATCACAGTCAGGGCTACACATCCCCAATCTTTAAATCCAAAAATATTGTTTAAAATTGCATTAGCTTTTTTTATTTTATTTTGTGCCAAAATAAGCAATTCTGAACTGAATGACACCTTTTATCAACTTCAGCTGTAACCCTCTCCTCTATCAAGATGATATCTAACAAGACATCCATGGGGTGGGGGGAGGGAATCTCAACTTCAGGATCTGTTATTGCAGCAGCAACACCACAGCTACATATAGAAGGCTAAGAACTTTGTGCTTCCTTCCTTTCCAGGAAGTGATATTTCTACCTCTTGCTATTCTTGTATCCCCACCCCTCCCTGCCCCACCAATACCTATTCTATTCCAGCTAGTCTCGATTGTCCCTTTAGAATACATCATAATTTGTCCCAGATGCTCTCTGTAGGTATTGATTCAAATAATAATAATAATAACAGCCATCTTTCTTCCTGACTGATGTACCGCTGAGGCACCCAAGGTCAATAAAAACACAAGCCAGAACTTAGTAGGATGTGACAGTGGTAACATTCGCAAGGAAACAAGATCTTGCTTTAATCAGTCTCCTGCTGCTTTATATTCCTAATCTGAAGGTAAATGTCACTAGGTTGATATGCCTTAAGGTAAAGAATAGCTGCCTTCATTTTATTATCCTAACAGGACTGTGGAAAAAAATCAATTAAAAAAAATCCATGTCTCTAAAAGATTACTTAGGAACAAGCTCCGAGAATTATATAAACCTTCCTCATGCTATGATGTCAGGCATAACTAGATCACTAGAAGAAATGGGAAACATAAGCCTGAAGAACTAAATGCAAGTGAAGCAGGACTAAACAATCTCCCCTTAAGCCTCTATTCTATTTTCTCTCTCAGTTTTGGAAAGCTGTAGTAGAACTCTGTTCCTTTGCAGACATCCCATAAGTATTCCAAGGTAAAACTCAGATTGCATAACGAGTCTTCAACCTGAGGCAGGGGCTTACGTATATGGCAATGCTTCCCATTGTTTGAATTTCTTAAAAGTCAGATTTCGCAGGAGCTCAACACCAAAAAGGTGCTTGTTGTAAAGGGTTGTGGTAGTATTCTTAAGCCTATTTTACCTGTAGTTTACGTTTATGCTGCTATTATCTCTAGGTATTCACTTTCAAGAAGGCTAGGATCACTTACTGTACCATAAACTAGCCCTGACTTGCCAGATTTACCTCTTTTTAAGTAAAGCTTGTTCTTTTAAACAAACCACTGTGCTGGCTTTGGCTGGGACAGAGTTAATGTTCTTCACAGTAGCTAGTATGGGGCTCTGGGTTAGGTTTGTGCTGGAAACAGAGCTGGTAACACAGGGATGTTCCCCTTATCGCTGATCAGCGCTTACCCCGAGCCGAGGCCGTTTCTGCCCCTCACCCCCCACCAGCGAGCAGGGGGGGGGGCACAAGGAGCTGGGGGGGCACAGCTGGACACAGCTGGCCCAAGGGGCAGCCGATGCTCAGCAGATACACCTGGGGGAAGAAGAAGGAAGGGGGGGGGATGTTTAGAGTGATGGTGTTTGCCTTCCCAAGTCACCATTAACGTGTGAGGGAGCCTGGCTGCCCTGGGGATGGCTGAGCACCCGCCTGCCCATAGGAAGCAGTGGTGAGTCAATCGCTTGCTTTGCTTGTGTGGCTTTTGCTTTACCTATTAAAATGTCTTTATCTCAACTCACAAGTTTTCTCACTTTTACCCTTCCAATTTTCTCCCCCATCCCACCGTGGGGAGTGAGTGGCTGCGTGGGGCTTAGTTGCCAACTGGGGTTAAATCACATAGGAAGTCATTCACATGTTTTCTGTTGCTATCTATGCTAATATCCTTGATAAGAATACGATTTTTAAACAAGCAAAATGTAAAAATATGTTTCTGCAAAACCATGATCAAATGGTAGTAAAGTGATGAACAACACTTCTGGACAGTTTCCCCACAAGGAAGTTTCCTCTCCACTTAAATGAGAGACATTTAGGGGGTTATTTCCAGACACAGTTTATGTGTATTCATAAACCAAACCAAGTGGTTACATACCTCAGAGAAAGTTACAACAGACTACTGATTAACATTATACTTACCTCTCTTACATTACAACTTCTCTTCTGTTGACCTGAGCTGACAGTTTTCAAAGATTAAGTTTTCAATTAAATGCAGCTTGAGTTCTTTAGCGTCTGAGAGACTAACTGCTAAACGTCCTTATTACATAGTTTACAAACATTTTAACACTAGTGCAATAATGTACGACAAGTTGATTGTTATTGCTCTAACATGAGAAAGGGCATATGGTTCCTGTCAGACTATTCTGTTTATTTCATTCTTACAGCTGTTGCTGAAGCAAATAGAAATTTTAGGTAGACCTCTCAAAACTTTAATTGGCTTCTGTACGCATAGCTATTTATGCTAAAAGCTTTCCTTTAAACAAATGCCTTAGCGCAGTTAGCACAAGCAAAAGCAATTGAGAGTCATTCGCCATTTGTTTTTCCTTTCATTATACAACTACTTAGTGATCCTAGGCACAAATGGAGCAGCCTGTGAGACAGGCTATGACAGCATACAAAACGTTAGTGCCTGGTCCTGAAGGACTTTCAGTCAAAAAAAAAAAGATTAAAACCTTCTGTAATAGTTTCCCTGCAGGCCTGATGAAAAAAAAGCCACATTTAATATTATTGCAAAAGCTCACTGAGGCTCCAACCCGCGCACAATAAACTAGATGCTGTGCTAAGTAACACCACTTGCCTCAACTTTCTCTGCTTTTAAGTTGGGTCCCTATTCTTACCAGGAGCACAGCCCATGATCAGATGGGCTGCCTGGGGCTAGTTAAAGGAAACATTCATTCTCCTCAGCTCTTTGACAGCTTTTAAACAAACAGTTGTTTAAAACTGCTTCCAATTCCATTAGAAATGGTCTCAGTAAAAACAGACCTGTAAGGCATGGAAGGCTGCCGGCAGTGAGAAACAAGCTGAGCCAATGAAATTTACTACATCTCCATCTGATGGAAGCTAACACATTTCTTCAGACAAGTAGCAAATACATGCAAAAATCCTCATTTCATCACATCTGGAAAGATTATAGCATTGTTCCTTTCCCTAACAGCAAATAAAAGCAGCAGCCTGCTAGTACAGGCAGAGTAGATTCATGCCTGGAGTACCAGCTTACACAGTCCTGCAATTTCATCCAAATCTACGCTTCCAGTTTTTGATCATTAGACATAGCAATGCATGCCTGAATGTGCAGAAAGCCTAATTCAATTGCTCTGACAAACACAAATCACTTCTTGACTGTGTATGGGTTGTAACCTCATCACCCACTGCTAGACCCGAACATGCATTTCTCCCAAAATGGAGCTGTACATACACAATGAGCTCAGCCAAAATTGTTGCTCTACAGTCTGTATATTATGTTTATCTAGAGTAAAGCCTGCTTGCCAATGTTCCCAACACCACTCTACAGGGGCATTTGGAAACACAGAGGGGCCTCACAGCTTGGTACACAATCAAGTTTTTAGGGCAGAATGCTCTTAGGAATTTGAGCATGTCCAGCAAGATTCTGGGTGCACTTGTCATTAGCACGTATCTAGCAAGCAAATAAATCCTATGAAAACACATCTGTGCCCAGACAGTAGTACTAATAACCAGGAGGAATAAGCGTGCTTCACATTTCTATTAGTAATGTATTATCTTGCTGTAAATATTAACTCTGCTGTAGTTTAGACAGCTAAATGCAAATTAATGGCAAGCTTATGGGAACATAAAGAGACTATGCTCTTAATGATCTTCTTAATACTACCTTTCAGCATACCAGTGGGAATTATGGAGAGATGCATTGTGAGATTTAAGACACACAGATAAAAGTATAAGATGACATAAGTATGCCTAAGGAGGATTTTAGTGACTTTTTAAACAACTTCTTAATCATAAAAGTGTTTCTAATACAATTTCCAGCATGTAATTTAAATTGAAAGTTAACGTTTAACAGGAATAGCTGTAATGAGCCAGTTTTAGTATTTCTTATTAGAATACCTCGGTTTTGCCTATTAGCGGAACCTAACATTTCAACATTATACACTGCCACAGTAGAAGATGAAAGCTCTGAAGAGTTAGAAGATAAATAGCACCGCTTCTTTGTTCAGCCCTGTTTTGTGATAGAGGCCAAACACAGTTTCTAATATATGCCACTTAAAAGTGTTGAGGGTGAATAAAGAGAGAAAACTCCCATTTATAAAGTTAGCAGAGGAAAAGCAGCTGAGAACCTTTATACAGTGAGACAAAATATGTATCATAGCTACAGATAGACAATTTTGGTTTTGCAAGACAGACAATTGCTTAAGACAAGATTGGGCTAGATCTTCCCTAAATCAATTAAACATTTCCCCTTTAAGCAAAGTAACTTCTAAATGGAAACAGAACAATCTAGTAAAGCTCTGCCAGGTAGTGTGCAAGTTCAGGATGGTATTACCTAGAAAGATTTCCTGAATTTAGGCCTGTCCTGTGTTGCGACAAGATTCAGCTCTTACACCACACCAATATGATGCAAGACATGCTCTGTGTCACCAGCAGTAAACTCTATAGGCCTTTTTGTAACAATAGATACAAGAACCTATAGATTTCCTCACAATACCATTATAGATACAACTAATTAAGGGAGAAAATCTTGCGTCACTCATGTCTCTTCTTGAGGGCTGAAGCTAGTTAGAACTATGCAGGAAAAAAAAGCTTCCTTGCTTGCGTTGACTGTATATAGGGGGATATCCCACCAGCCCTTTTAAGTCACAAATTCCGGGTTCAGGTAGGCCTAGGGAGCAAACAAGTCCTGCAGTCAAAACCTCCCAGTGGTAATAACCAGTCTGTCAAGCTATGCCACCTGTACCTCTTCTCAAAAGCAAAGTTCCAAAAGCCCCGTCTCAGGCATTAGAAAGAAACCCATAAGCACTCATTCGATACACCTGGGTGTCACCAGACATTCACATCAAGGGGGCAGCTAGGACATTGTTTATGAAAGCCAGGAAACAACTGCAAAAAGCAGTGTCTCAGAAACATGATTAGCAAATCTACACAGCACCCGCTGCCCTGCCATGGGCCTGCCCAGACCCTGCTACAGCTTTTTCCAGGGAGGGAAAAGGTTAATTTGTGGGGCAAGTTATCAAAGGTATCAGTCGCTTTCCAAGGAACCACTCAACATTTCCCTTTGTTCAATCTAATCTCTGTCTGCAAACAACAACTTTCCACACCAGTGCTGCCATACAAATCCTGCTGAACTGTGCAAACTGGAGCCCCAGTCAGGATTTAAGCACAAGCGCCACACATCAAAAAAAAAAACAAACCCAAAACAAAACACGGAGCTACCTTCAGGGTGCTGAGCAAGGCCTTGCTGCAGCACTTCTCCTCCTGGGGAGCACAGCCTTCTCAACTCTTGCATCCCTTGAAGAGCAAATAGATCTGCCCCTCTAACAGCACAGTGCTCTGCAAAGCTTCCATTTAATTCCCAGCCTTCTCTCATGCAAAGCACAGACCATAAACCTACGTCTCTGCTCCCAGCTGCATTTCTCCAGTAGTTCACATGAATCTCGTGATTTTCATGTAGCCAAGCTCTATCACCACAGGAAGTTTTCCTCCTCTTGTAGGTCTTGCCTGCCACCTCCCCAGCTGCAGCCACAGGTTCCTCACAGCCCCAGGCACATCTGAGGGTTAATTAGGTACTCAGGCACCATTAAGCCTCCTTCCTGCTAATTCAGGGTTATACCTTTGCACTTCAATCCCACAATAACTTCCCATCCCTATGGTGAAAAGAGGGCAGACTTCAACGCCTGTAGCATAAAGACGACATCCAGGAGCTTTTGAGCTGCTTTTTATTTGGCTCAGGGCAGGAAGCGGACTGCTTTCTGCAGTGACAAAGACTTGCAGCAGTTTCAGAATTTTGTTTTGCTTTGAGGTGGACTCATAGGCTTAAAAAACTTACAGGAACAGAATGAGTAAACAGTTTTGGGTGTTCAGCTAAGATCAAAGAGCCTATTCAAACTGATTTTGACCTCTGTCCCTTAGATTTCAAACGAGTGTCCCAGTTGCTTAGGTATGCTCACACACTTGTACTCACTTTTGACTAGGAATGCCATTTACAACCAGAGTTTTTGGTGAATGGGTATGTTCTTGTAGAAACTGCTGAGTTACCAAACTAGCGCTTTCTACAAACAAACAAAACCACCTCCCTCCCCCACAAAACATGGAGATTTTTGCCTTTAATGCAGCAAAACTGAACACAAATGACTCTAGCCAGTGCGCTTCATCAGGTTCAGGAGCAGCAGTGAGGAGCTGCTGTGCTCCTCAATTCAGTGTGAAAGTACCCAACTGAATGGCCCAGTTTTTAATTTTTGTGTGT
This sequence comes from Falco peregrinus, assembly GCF_023634155.1. Lineage (NCBI taxonomy): Eukaryota > Metazoa > Chordata > Aves > Falconiformes > Falconidae > Falco > Falco peregrinus. Next base: position 4,151,678 of record NC_073722.1, read on the forward strand.
AAAGACAGCAACCTCTACAGCCTGGTGGTTAGATCTGCACAAGGGAGGACACATGGCTTTCAGTCCCTCCTTTGGCAACTATCCTACAGTAATTATTTCTAAGAGCCAGAAACCCCCACCTTCCCTTTTCTTTGGGAGTGCTCCCACCAGCAAGTGACACTCATTCTTCTCGATCCAAAGCATATTTAATTATTCCATGCAAAACTTCAGTAAAGGGAATTCCTAACCAGACTACTAGAACACTTTAAAACCTGGCAATTAGGGCATTGCCTTTCAAATTCCTGCAAGCAGTAAATGAAATGGACTTTGTGTACTGACTGTCCACATGAATGCTCTAACCTTTAAATCCTTGGATAAACAAGGGGAGGGTAGAGGCCACTCTTGCCTTTCTACCAGCCTAAGATAATAAATAAAACTTTCTATCTGAACTTCATTTTTAAACACAAACAAGCATAGCGTGTCAACCCACCAAACTGCAAAACATTTTTTCTACCCAACCCTTCAGGCCAGAGTATAGGGATGGGTCACCATCACATAGAGTCACCTGGATACCCACACCCACTGAATATCCATCCCTTCCAGAGACGCTCATCTGTAGACCACCCACTTCTCCTTCTGGACTGGTATCCAATTTACACAGTTGAGTATGAATCAGGCACCCGCAGGCTGTTTTATTAAATATTATGACTCTTCTCCCAGGCCAATAGAGAATCCCGTCTCCGTATTTCCTCTCCTAAAAAGCACCACTGCTTGTTCCTGAGATAGCTGTGTTTTGCATGTAGCCTGTGCTCCTTAAGTCCAGAATGACAGCTGGATTAATTTCCAAATATGAAGGAGGTACCTCACCTGTGAACCTCAGTGGAACCTACGTAGATGACAGAGGCCCAGAGCTCTCCAGTACCACCAAGAGTCAGACACCCCTGGGCATGGCATGTGCTATGTGGGAACCTTATTATCAGAGGAGCAGGCACCTGTGGATTACAGATCCTTCAATGCAAAATGGCAGCACGGTGTAAATTTTAAACTCACATACATAAATACCACTTAAACCCATTTGTGGATCTAACCTTTAGGCCTTTTTTCTAAAAAAAACCAATAACCTCAGCCGGTACTCTTCTCATTTTGCTACTTTTCTCTTTCCCATCTAGCCTGGGAATTACAAGACCCAACCAGTTTAAAAGGCTACAAGCCACAGTTTGGAAATAAAAAAGACAGAAGGCCAATTCGCTTAACATCTACCCCACTCGAATGAACCCCAAGTTCATTGGGCATTTATCCTTAAAGCACACTCGACAATGGGGCATCATGATGCTGAAATGCTCAAAGGCAAAACTGTTCCAGGATAATTGGTTTATGCACATTCACAGAGCGAGCGTGCTGTTTATTTTGTGCCCAATACAAACCCCTTTTCTGTACTAAAAGACAGAAGGGCTCTGAAGGTTTACTGGTCATGAATGCAAAGTCTCTCTCTATATCACAATATAAGCTAGCAAACGTATCATGAAGCCATGTCAATGCATTACATTGCAGGATAAAATAAAAATTGTATCAAAATACCTCTTTAAAACAACGCAGACTATAAATTCATAGGACAGCTCCTTCCCAGATACTGAAAACATGGGCTAAATGCTAGTTTGAAATCTGTGCAGCAGGCTCCTTGATTAACATTTGGCTCTCAATAAAGAGATTACTGTAGGATTAAGCCTTACCTTGGGAGGTAGAGAAGAAACAAATCTCTAATTATCTCTACTCTTGTACTCTGGCCATGATTTCTTTTTCTCGAGGGAAAAATAACCTTTGTATTGTCTAAAGTTTAATGTGTGTATTCTTTCAGTTAGTTTTAATATATTTTAAAGTATCAATAAGGTAACTTGTAACTTTTATTTTCTAGTTGTTACATGTAATTTGAAATAGGAATACTTTTGGTAATTGTTCCTGCAGTATATGGACACTTTCATGCTAAAAAGCCCTCAAGTATTTTGCTCTGTAACCTGAAATTCCCTTTTATGTATGACCTAAACCACTTGAACCACTACAGGAGAAGGAATTTTGGATTTGCAATCAAACAGTTTGCTTTTTGTTACTATTTAACTAAACTATTGACAAATATTTGCAAAGCAAACTCTCTTTGTTAATGACTAAACACCATCAAGAACAGAAATAACCTTCCTCATGTCGAGAGGAATGCTATCCAAGGGGCAAAATCCACTATCTTATTCTTCCTCCTAGAGGCAAAGGTGAAGCTGGAAGAAAAATAACTGAGGGGAAAAAGAAAAGGATTTTCTTGATCTAGAAAAATAAAATCATGGCTCTGAGTGGAGCGAAGAGGGAAGGAAACCGAAGGGCCTGCTTCCTAATAATGTGAAAGAAAACATAACTCAGTATGTGACTCTGAGGGAAAGAATGAGAAGTTAATGGCAGATCAGAATTACAGCTTAAAATAACTTTAGAAAAGCATGTAAGATAGTGGTTTTGGTGAATTTGGTGAAGAGGAAAGAGAAAGATGAATTCAGAGAAGAATATATGTATAGAAATGTATAGATATAAATATATATGTATAGAAATCAGGGAGACTGACAAGGTCTCACAGGGAGGTACAGGAAGAGAGGTAAGGAAAAAGCATGAGGAAGACATGAGAAACATGGATTGTTCCATGAGAGGGAAAACCAGGATAAATACTGATGTTGCACATCCAGAAGAAATTAAAATCACAAGGAAAATTCACAAAGCTACACTAAGAAACAGGAGGTAGAAAAGCAAAAAAACAAACATGAAAAAATAAGAAAACCCTAAGCTATCTGTCATTTCTTCATTTGTACTAAACCTAATCTAAATTAAATTTTGTTTGATTTAGAGGAAGCCAGGAAAGCTTTACAAAATGTTTGGGGTTTTTTTCCCTGGAAAATTAAGTGTCCAGATCACAATTTTCCTGAAATGTTTCTATCCTGTTAGAAAAAGTAGAACAAAATACATTATTCTGAGTTAAACTGAATTGACGTTAGGTTTGCCTAACCAATCAAACCCCCTTATTTGGGGTTAATCTATAACTAAACTTTTCCTGTGTGAATTGTTTCTGGGGAGTTATTGTTCAACTACCACATTCCATTCAATGGATTAACTTTCCCAAGGAGGACTGCAGCTTCCCATCTGCCAAAACTGTTACATTATACGCTACTTGCAGGAAAATCTGTATGTCATGGGAGACGTCGCCTAAACGGACACGCAGTCTAGATATGAAAATGGGAATAGGGCACAGAACTGTCTTTCGTAAAGCCTCCCCTTCCCACTTCTACTCATTATTTGCTTCCAGTCTACAGCCTATTACAGTTTTCTATTTCCTACCCTCACCTTCTCTCACACCTGCAGATATTTCTTCTATGCTCCATGCTCTTATCACTACTACCACACCACTTTCCACATTACTGCTGCCTTCTCTCTGCCCCCATCCTTACTTACTAGACACCGTCTGCTCCAAAGACTAGTATGTCTGCTATGAGAGGTCATGTGCTCTCCTTGGTATTTCAGGCACATCGGCCTGTCCAGAAATCTTCTTTCTCAACCAGCTGTTACTCAGACCCTTTTCACGAGCCCAGAAACAAGCCTCTTAGCCAATGCTAGTTAGGAGGCTGATGGAGGATGTGAGTGTGTTTGTAAAACATTAAGTCCTTGGTGTGTGCTGACACAAAGGTTTCATATTTATAGGTCAAAAAAAAAGACTCGGTACCCACAAAGAATTTCAAGCATAAAGAGGAGAACATTTTTCAATTATGTGTTGTGATGTATAAGCCACGAGGTGTAACACGTATGTGCACATGATAGGTGTGTTGATGATTCAGCTCCTGCTGATTTTTTTCCTTACCCCTAGGACTTGTTACAGAAGAACACAGATTTCCAAAAATCTATTACAAACAATATAAGAAAGTTGCATTTAAGATGTACAAAAGAAATTTAGTCTTGGATTGCAGTTCAGTTTTAACTAGACTTCTGGCTTTTTTTAAAGACAGCAACTTCATGTATTTTACAAACTAAACAAGCTTATATGCAAAATTAACTACTATGTATTGCAAATTTGTAAGACATTTTAGCCTTTCCTTCTGGAATCAACTAACCTCACTGATTAGTCACACAGGAAAAAACTTTTTCAGAGCTTCCCTCCAAAGAACATTTGTGTCTGAATTATGACAGACCTAAAGGATGAACCAGTCAAATGTTCTCCAAATCCTGAGTAAATCAGCTTTGTGTTGGAGAGGAGTTGTCTTCCACCCCCACAAAGGAATTTCAAAGGTGCGAGCTACTCAATGTACTTGTATTTTTCAACAGAAATAACAGATGTTCTCGAGTTTCTCCAAGCTGTGATTCCAACTGTTGTGCTGAAAAAAGTCATGACCCAGCTCCTATAAACATATTAAAACCGATTTCATTTCACTTTACATTTTATTAGCCAGTTGCTCTGTCTATTTATACTATTAAACACGATGCTTTCAACGACAAAGGGACTCATCACACACTAATTGAAACCAATGTCAGCACTCCAACTGGGTGCCAGAGTCCTTTACAAACACTGGCAAGCATACTCAATGAACTCATGTTTAAAAAAGTCCAATCTTTGCATAATCTCTAATGTCTTGTGATATTCATGAAGCAAAATAATATGCATGGAAACCAAAGCAGTTTGCCAGGGATCTGTCCCTTTCTACTTACACCCCAAAACTATAAGGTTAGACCTGCCTTCTCTCTGTTTCATAAAAGAGGTATTATTAGATGCCTGCTTGAACAAAGCATGTATGAATCAGTAATCCAACGATGGTATAAAGCTCATGAACTGCTAATTTAGTGCAGGGCAGGAGAAAATTAAGTTAATGGTGGATGTGTACCTTTAAAAATACACAACTATCACTTGCACGTACTCTTTAGTCCACCTCATCCCCTACCTGCGAGCTTGCCAAGAGGTAGCACATGATGTACAATTTCTGAGTTTGCCATATACCAACTAGTCATCTAGCATACCTTAAGGAAATGGTAACAGCTGACCTTCTTCCAAAACCTTATTACCATGGGAGCCCTCATGTAAGTTTCTCTCTACCCACCTGTCAAAGTAAACAAAACTTGCATGATTCCAACTGGTTTTGATATTTAAAAACAATCTTCTGAAACTTGGCAGAAATTGGTCCATAGATTCAACACTTGTTATGGACAGACAGATAGACAAAGAGCATGAAACCAGGTAAAATAGCAGTATTGCACAAAAATAATCCATCCCATGCTGAATACATTAAAATTGCCTGATTGACAGACCCTAGAAAGTAATTACCATGGTGAAATCATTAACCAGTACAGTATTAACTCTGTGGAGCTCTGCAAACAAAGATTCTCTTTAGTTTGTCAGTGACCTAAAAGAATAGCATCTTTCTCTTCAGGATTTATGGGCTGAAATACTAAAAGAGTTTGTTTTCCAAGTCTATCAAAGTAAATCCTTCACTTAACATCTCTGTTGATAACACTAGTCGCTGGTTACAGCCATGTTCATAATCCCAAGAAACTTTCTTAAGCACAATACAGGTTGCACTTTGTTACTTTAGAACATATCAGATGATTACAAGCCTCTAAAAAATGTATTTAATTTTGTCTCTCTCATAGCAAATTACACAATTCTTAGTTTAATAGTCAGATATGCCTGTCTCAGCATTGTCTCAATCAAAATATATTTTTGAAGAAAATGAAATGTTTTGACTGCTGACAATTGAACTGATTTAATACAAAACAATTTTTCTCTTTCCTGCATACACTACACAAATATTCAGAGCCCCAGCTCTCTACACATTCATGGCTAAAAAGACATAAATGTATAGCCTTTGGGAGTTTTTCACTTAAAGGAGGGAGCCTTCCTTAGCTGTGGTCCGACAGGGTTTGCCTGTGTATGGTTTATTCATACGGTGTGTGCATTATTTGAATGACTTAAGTCAAAGGCCTTTTTACTATGTACCTGCTAGAATCAATACTTAACATCCCGATGATTAATAGGTTTTGCAGCTTGGGAATCAAGTCTTTCTGAATACTAAAGAGTCAAATATCTAGCAGTGTTTACTGGGTGTATAATCCACCTTTTAAAAGCACAAATGTTCTAAAACTTCATGGCCTGTCACCTTAATTAGCCAAACTACTAGACAATTAAAGAGACATTTTATAATCAGTGCTCTCTGTTCCTGAGCGCTAGAAAAAAAAAAAAAAAGTTTTATGTTTCATTGCCTGCATGGAGAAATTAGTAAGAAATCTACTGAGATTTGCACTGAAAATTGTACTGAAATCACTGAGATTAAACTTTGTGTAACTTAACATCAGTGAATGGCATCAGGGACCGATTGCCATCCCAGAGGGACCTGCAGCCCTCTGCTCTCCATTGGCACGTGTGTTCACACTACCGGGCTCCAGTCCTACTGAGGACTGCGAGAGTAGTTTTTGCCCCTTTACTATTCAATCCATAGACTCCCTTGCGACTAGTCCAACAGCGTGCAAATAATAGCTGGATATTTGTAAAGGTAATAGATCCACTGTGAACTGGATTGAGTCATGTCCTGCACTGGGCTCATTTGAAATATGCAGTTCATGAGCTTTATTCCATGGTTGCATCACTGATTCATGTGTTTTATTCATATACAAATGTATGATTCAAGTAGGAATCTGATAATACTTATTTTATAAAACTAAGAAGACCTGTCTACCTTAACAGTTTTGGGGTGTAACTAGGAAAGGATAAGATCAGTGACAAACTGCTTTGGTTCCTGTACCCATTATTTGCTGTTCTGAATACTTCAAGATATTAGAGATTATGCAAAGACTAGACCTCTTTAAACTAGAGACATTATGAGGTAATAAAGTCACAGAAAACATGGAAAGGAGGCAGGCTTATTGTGGGCAGCTGTGACATAGCAAACAACAATATAGAAAAACAGGTTTAATTTGTTTGCTTCTCACATATCAATTTTACACAGGCTGCCATACAGAATAAAACAAATGCCCTACATAAAGTCTAGTGTGTTATGTCAATAGAGTCATCTTTGTCAAATATACTTGTAATCTTGCCAGAGAACAGTATCTAAGTTGTTCGACAAGAACCATTTTTCCTGAATAAACCAGGCACTTTATGGTCATGAATGAAAATGTGATATTGTAGCTGCTAAATATTGAAAGTGTGTAAATCACACTATTTCTCTAGCTTTCTGTCCACCTCTCAGGAATGTCTTCAGTCTCTAAGAATCTTAAATTGCATGGCTTTATTATTAGCCTAAATTCTGCTCCAGTCTCATCACTTCCAACTGCTGTTTAGAAGGTATACCTTAAAACAGAATATTGACTTTACCTACATGAGATGATAAAATAACAGATTTTCCAGAAGGAACAGAATCAGGGGTGGGGGGTGGGGAAGCCCTTTCATATTAGCTCTCCATTCAACAGAACTGTGTAGAACCACATGTAGCCCCATTCTAAAACCAAAATTCTGAACAGATGTGGGCAGATGTTTGTCCTGTCAGCATTGTGGTGAATTTGATTGTGATGCTGGTAAGGGACCTGTAAAACACACCACCGTGCCCCCATCACACCATCCTCAGCATGGATCTTACTGAGACAAATAGGGTGACTACAGCCCCTCAGGGTGCAGTCTGGTACTACTAAGCCAGTATCAGTCACCACAAAAGGCACAGTCCCTGTCCCCCTCTTTCCCTCTTAGTCCCTATAGCAAATTTATTCCTGCAATCAACAGATTAAAGCAACTTTGGTATGGCAAATCGAACATCCTCCATTGGAGCTACTTCCTGGAAGTTTGTTACAGACTTATAAACAAGACAATCTGGTTTACTTTGTTTTTAGTATTAATACTGCTCTTGAAACTATACCTAAACCTACCCTCATTGTAGCTTGTATTGTACAGACATAAAACAAAGAGGCTGTTTTGAATTTAAAGTGCCTATTATTTACTACTAGGTTTATAGAAAGAAGATGAGCAGAAAGAAGATGTGATACTAGTTCATATGAAAAAGTATATTTAGCAAAACAGTTATGTAGCTATGCTTGGACTCTGACAAACCTTGAGGCTGAGATGAGACACGTGGAAAAGCAGAGGAAGACAGGCTTAGGGGTATTTACACAGATTTCCTGCTATACATAATCAGCAGCATGGGTGAAAGTATGAAAGTGAATGTACAAGAATGCGTTAAAAGACTGCCATTATTTATCTAATGGCAATGAGGGACTACTTCCCGGTGGTGTAGAGACATAGGGCTTGAAAAGTAAAGGGAAGAGAAGTAATTTGTATTTCACACAGTGAAGAAAAGAGAGCCAATGGCATTGTGCAAAAAAAGAGGAGTGACAGGACTGGGACAATAAGCCAAGAAAATGACCTTTGCAATTTGACTGAAAGACAATGAAAGTGTTGTTAAGTGCATGTATGTTATGCACGTAGCTCCCAGCAGGTTGTTCTGGGGAGGAGGGAGGCAGAAGGCCATGGGAGCTGAGAAGGTAAGCAGGGCATAGCTGAAAAAGATAAAAGGAGTAACAGGACAGAAATCAACTGTAGAAAACAGACTAGAGCCCACAGATTAACAATTTGAACAGCTGGCTTGAATGAGACAAGAGCCAGCACAAGTGCATCCTACCATTAAGTGTCCTGTAATTAAAGGTTAGAAATATTTTATAAGAAATTCATACAAATCTGAGACTGCAGTCTGGAAAGCAGCAGTAATGAAGACGAACTCAGTTAGTCCTAAAACACTTCAGCACACACTGAACTGCAGGTAAAAACTGGACAGTTCTTGGTGTATGCTTTCTTAAAACAAAGGTGAACCTCACTTAAGTTTAAAGCCATTGGTTTATAGTTACCGTCTTTCTCCCAGTGTCTCTACAGTTTTCCCGTTGGGACTTAAAAACTGAGCAAGCAGAGATGAAGGACGAGCCTTAAGAAAAGGCCTGTTTCTTGCCAGAACTCTTGAGCACCGATTTGGGGATACAAAGATGATGTGGATTTGGATTAGCAGGCTACCCGTGGATTCTCCCAGCATACTGAATTCCCTTGGATTGTAAAGGTCTGATATAGCATAAACAGTAAAGCAGTTGCTACTTTGTCCAAGAAAAAGACCTTTATTTTCTCATTCTGTCCAGGTGTTGTTCTGCCAGGGAAAGGGGATTTGCTGTAAGCCTTTAAGTGTTGTACACTGACAAAATTCTGTCCATGTGGACAAATCAAGCCAACAGCACACATTTAGGGAGACTCGGGAGACCTACAGGAGTACTTTCATGCAGTGATAGCAAAGAATACTCTGACAGCTAGCAAGAGTCAGCTGTGAGCTGCTAATTATCGCATGCTCCAAACCTCTTTTCACAAACTAAAACCCTCTGTAGTTGAAGCTCTGCAGTCTCTGAAAAGCTTATCCTGGAGTTTATCCTCTATAGGCTGTGGGGAGAAAGGGACTGACACTTCCCTGACTAATTATGTAGCTTTATCTGCCTTCTCAGATGGAAGATGAAATTTCAGTTTTGAAAGTTTTTATACAGTCTTGCCATATTTTTTGCTGCTTTTAAAAAAGTTACTCAGTTTTGCACTTGATCAAAACAAATGCTTTTTGAGGTATAGGGCTCTCCATCCTTTTCCCAGGAGGAGAAAAAGTTGCCCTCATAAAACCAATGCCTCTCTCTGTGCCTGCATACAGCCTGGTGGCTTGAGCCCAAGCTATATCCAGCCTCGGAAGAAATGATACCACCCCAAGGTTGCCTTATAGTGAGGAGACATGCCACCTTTCCAGCACGGCCTGTAAGGAATCAAAGACAGGATTACCCTGTGCTACTAGCTCACAGCACTGTCGGGAAGAAATAGTCCTGTAAATCTTTAATACTCTGCATCCTATGCCTTATTAGGGTTTTCCCTCTTTTCTAGGACTAGAATCAATTTGTGTTTTGTTCTGATCTACAAGTCTATGAACTCCTAAATACACAGCCACCAGGTCTTGCAATCAGACAGTTCTTTATGACACTCCGTCTGGGTTGTCTGGCAAGCTTTCACATGACACTGTCTTCTCAGCATAGTAATTATTCATTTGGTCGTTGGTGGAATGCAGTTTTGATATCTTTGTTCATTATCTCAGTGCATTTACTGAGCAACACTTCTTACCTAAATAGAAGCATAGCTCTACATTTAGCCTTCATTTCTTACCAGCAGATTCCCTCTTACTAAATTATGGAATAGTTACATTGTCTTAATTCTCTCTATGCCATTTTCAGCTGTAGCATTTTTCTTTAAGAAAGGGAGTTTGTATCCTCAGTCTTGGCTAGATTAAATCTAATTGCTTTTAAGCCCCTAGTTTGAATTTATATATGAGGACAGGAGAAACCACTCTTCCACAAACTCTGGAGTTTGCATCTTGGAGATCATTTATTGTATTGTTTTACTGTATTCAGCAAATAGAAAACCACAAGCTTGTGCTTATGGTATCAGCAGTCAAGGCTCTAGCTTATAAATAAAATTAATAACACGGTAGCCGTAAGTTTAATATTTTGCTTGTGTTGTTGCCAGCTTCCTCTTGTTTGTGTAAACGATCTCCATGCACTCTCTGTAGAAACAAACTTCTGGTGCTGGCCCAGAACAAGAACTTATTTGATTTTCACTCCAGTGTTAGATTTTTGAGTTCCTGTCTGCAGTAATTAATTATAAACCACTGCTCCCAGGCCTTCTTCTCTATTACTGTTTTCTAAACAGCAGCTCCTGATCTCGTATATATAATAATTATGATTTCTTCCCAGGTGTATTACCTTACATTTATCTATATTAAATCTCATTTCTCTTTCCTCTGTCCATCTCTTGAAAGTTGCCCCTAACCTTATTCTCCAGTGAGGAGAGATCCTTTCTCAGAGCTGCTTTGTTTACGGGATGCATTGCTGGAAGGGCGTAATAGGTAAAATAATTGTGTAGTTCTTCTAGACTTTTCATTTCCTCTTTTCTGCATTCCAATTCTGCTCCCTCTGCTGTAGTCATTGACTTCAATTCAATCAAGAACAAGCATTTAAAAAGCTGGCCCATTGTCTGGATAATGGCAGTAGTCCAGTTACTGAAATTTCTTAATCCTCTGTTTGGATTAAATTTCTTGTTCTTTTCTGAAACAGGCATGGGGAATGAGAGAAGAAATTAAACTATATTACATGGCATCCCAAGCCTACAAAAAAATATTTCATGAAAGTGATTTGTAAATACTCTCAGTGTCTGCTGTTTTTCTGCACCTGAAGGAAGTTGTTTACTTTTGTGCCAGCACTTTCATTTTGGCTTGTTTGGATTCAGTTGTGTCTCTACTGGACTTAGGTTTGATTTTTAGCTGACAGATTTTTGGTTCTGGGCTAGCTTTTGGCACAACAGCCCCAGTCCTTTACATCGTCATTGATTTGTACCCTGATTCTATAATTCTGTCTCCATATCAGCAAAATGAAGATGCACTAGCTGAGAGCAACCCTTCAGGTTTTATACAGCCTTTGACGAAATCTTGCCCAGGAAGTAGATTTGCCTGATCCTAGCCAGCAGCCTAACTGAATCTGGGCAAGCCCCTCACACAGATGAGAAAGTGAATCTTTTCCACCAGCGTCACTTGAAATGTTCTTGAAATATTCTATAGATGACAAAAGTTGCTGCAGTAGCCTACTCAGGGGTTTGGGAGCTTCTGCTCCCTTCCTGGCTTTTGGCATGATCATGCACTCCCACAGGGAGTCAGCTCAGCAATGATGCTAATTAATTACTGCAGACAGGAGCTCAAAAAGTAGTATTGTTGAAAAAAATCAAATGCCTGTGCTGCTTTGTCTGCAGCTGGTCTCTAATGGCTACATTTGGGGAAAATCTCTAGCACAGCTAAGAACAAAAGCACTCCTCTCTTGCGCTCTTTCTCTCTCTGCTGTTAAGTACAGCAGCCAAGGATGGAAGAGTAGCAAATGCAAGAAATTAGAAAATGGCTGAAGTAAAGTACAGGATAAAGAAAAATTAGTTCTTGACAGTTTTAACAGTAGGGTGCTCTTAGGAAGGATACTGCTAGAAACATAAGACTGGAAGAGACCATCTGGGTCACTGAGTCAGTCCCTGTAAACATAAGCTGTCATTAAATAATCACGGAGTCCAAAATGATCCACAGAACATTGACTTCACATGCCTCCATACACAACAGGCCTCTTCCAACATCTTACAATAATCTTCAGACCTACTGTGAACACAAAAAGTCACATCAATAATGTGCTTGAGGAAAAGAACAAGTGAAATCATGGACACTTAGCATCTGAGGACACAAATTCACGATCCAGCCTTTCTCCCTTCTTCTTCTCACCACATGTACCAGCACACTGCATCAGATCAGGTCGCAAGTTTGGCTGAAAATTCACTGTATAAAATAGTAATTCATTTTCAGCCGCATCAGTTCCCTGAAACCAGTCGAGAATGAGCAGCTCTTTTTTTTTTTTTGGCAAGCTTAGTTCTTGGCCGCAAAGCTCCCTGGACCAACCTGCTGCTCAGCTGCAAAAATACCAGGAGGGACCATGATAGCTCTGACTTAGATAAGGATAAACTGCTATGGACTGCACTCCAGAGATGAAATTTCTCATTGCAACAAAGCCAACCAAATGGCTAGCTGCCACTGACAGGTGCAGTGCCATCCAAGCCTGCCCCAACTGGCACTGCTACTCAATAAACCATTCAATAACTACTTTTTTTTTTTTTTTTTTTTTTTTAATGGTGAGGTTTGTTTTCCTCTCGTTCAGCTCACCCTGGCCACCAGAAAAGTGGAAATGCATGGCCAAGGAGGAGGGGTGGAAGCAGAACAACCTCACTTTTTTGCACTGGCAAACCGCTAGAGCTGTGTGGTTCCATTGCAAAGCTGTGCTGCGTAAGCAGTTCCTTTTGAATGCTCGTATCTGCTCCTGTACCACTTGTGTGCCAGCATCCATAGTCATACAGACTTGTGAAGGACAGGATCAAGGGCCTAATTAAACTCAACAAGTCTGGAGGGGAAAAAAAAAAGCACCATTTTTTCAGCTGGAGGTGTTCCCTGACTGAGTTCATGTTAGAGCTGAACAAGATTTGCCTGCATGATGACAGAACAAGAAAAAGTGGGTAGGTGTAGTAGATAAGGAGTTGGAGGAGCTGCGGACAAAATTTTCAGATGATCCAAGGAGATCCATTCCTGAGTGAGTGTTGGCAATAGCCTGCTTCAAGCACAGAGCTGGACTAGATGGCTTCCAGATGTCCTTCCCAAACACTTCTGTGATTTTAGAATTCTCTACTACAGGAATTAAAAGCCATACAGCAGTACCCTTTATTTAGAAAATGTAGGATTACAGTTTATATGTATTAGTGGGATTTATAGGTCATCTAAGTAAAAAAAGGGACATAATATGGCAGAAGGCCAGTAGGCATTGTTCCTTTAATTCACAGCACACACCAGGTAATGTGAACATACATTCAGAGTGCAAGCATCACACCTCCACAGTTCTAGGGACTGTATCTATTAATCTACCAATACATACTATGTATCCAGCAAATATCAGCTGTAATGTATAAATGGTTATCGGCTGTATGAGAAAAAGGAAGTAACTATTACGATACTTGCTCTACACACAGCATCAGAAAAACCAGCGCACATAATTCAAGGAGGATATGTAAACCCTAGAAAAAATTCAGACAAGAGGGCAGCAAAATTGACCCAGAGGTTGAAAAAGAATATCTAGGGTATAAGGTTTAAGAAATCTATTAAATCTATCAGAGACGAGTGGTGACCGGGTCACTATGCATACATATATACATATGGAAAAGACACTCGGTAGTAGGGGGGGATTTTCAGTCTTGCAGACAGAAACATAACAAGATCTAATGGGTGGAAACCAGAGCTAGACAAATTCAAGATTGAAATAAGGTGCAATTTCTTAGAAGTGGGGGTAGCTAAACACTGAAACAACTTACCAGGGGAGGTGGTAGAGTCACCATTCTTTGTAGTCTTTCAGGCAAAATAAAGTATTTTCCCAGGAGCTGTACTTCAGTCCAGCCTTCAGGAAAACTCCTGAAAGAGATTAGTCAAAGCGATCACTGAGGTTGCTTATAGCCTTCCAGCCAGGAGGCTTTTTATACAACTCTATGAATGCACCCAGAGTGCTTGCTGTGCTGTTTGAGTTGGGGAACTGAGGCTGGACCTACAGTATCAAACTCATAATGTCCCTTCTGGAAAAAACAGTGCCCTTGTATCCCAGACACAAATTTGATCTAAATATTTATCATCTGCTAGCAGCAGATGGATTTTTTTAAATAAAAAAAAAAGCCAACACAGAAATCAAACATATAGTGCCTATAAATATTTACGTAATTTTCATGGATAACATTGGCTTTTGTGTGTGTCTCTTTAAAAGCCTTTTGCTAAGTGCCATGACTTTAAAACTCAGAGAAATCTAGCTGTGCATGCATAAATTTTCCTGGCAGACACAGTGGAAAAAAAACTAATTGAAAATTGCATCAACAAGGATTTAAAAAAATAAAAAAAAATACCCAACTTCATTTTCTTGACTACTTACTCTGTGCCTGCCTTTTGCTTAGCAATATTATTTTTTAACATCTATGTTCCTGCTATTGTGTGCTCACTATCACTGTCATACCTTGGATAAAAAAAAATAGGTTGATGACATTATAAAGTTTACAATGATTGCTCAAATCTTCAGGGAACTAGATCACTCCCTGTGACATTAAACAATTTACAAAACACCACGAACAACCACTCCACTATCAAGAAGCTATTAATTTTCATAATTTCACAGGTGTCAAATCTCAATCCACTATGCCCAAATATATTATGCTGCATAGTTCCTTACTAACTTGCCATGGGCTAATTACTGATGGTTCTACTACATTCTAATAAAAACCTCTATCTCATCTGTCTGTCGAATGGAAACTAAATAACAGGCAGAAGTTGCCCAAATGACTGCTTGAGCTCCTTTAAAAAATACAAGAGGAGAAAGATGCTCCACTACTCTCCATCCCACAGGTCATTCTGAACACTGCCTCTTGAACAGTGTTTTTGGTTTGCTTCTTCAGTTTACCTTTTTTCTCCCTAATAAGCACCAACCTTCATACAAACATCAACTTGAATCTTCAAATTATTTTGAAAGAATCCTATGTTTATGGATATATTAATCAGTTATTTGAAAAGACAGCAATTCTCCAGTCAGATACTCTGGGAATATACTTGCCACCCAGTTACACACAGATTTATGCTGTAGTCACGATTGTTATCTCTAACCTGAAACATTGCTTTGTCTCCCTGAAGAGGGAAGGTGGGTCTCCTGATAAATGTACTGGGGGAGACTGTGCGTTGCTCTTTGCCATACTGCTGTCTGCCTCCGTGACCTTGCAGTATATTCACAATTTCTATAAAGTTATGGTGGCTGAAAAGATTACCACCCCCTTCTCCCCTCAGTGCTTATGGTCTTAATTAAGAAGTAAAACAAGTTTCAAGAAGCAGCTACATTGGCTGCCCATTATTCCACAGTAACAACTCACAGCCTGAAATACATACTTAAAAGGGCATCTTCTGTTTTTTCCAAGAGGGAGGTAGCCCCTGGCACAAAGCCACACCTGACACCTGTATGTGGCAAATCCATTTTGTTACCACAGCCAAACCTTACAGGGGTAATGAAGAAGAGGCCGCGGGCAAACACTTTCTCTCTCCGGGTGCACACATACGGCTTGATGCAGCAGTACGTGTGGAATCCTCTAGCCAGGTCTGAGCCAGGATCACAGGCACTGTGGGTTTACATGACCACAGTGCTGTATCTAACCTAATTAGCACCACCTCCAACCCAATTAGCACCACCTACCAACAGGGTTAAGCACTTTGGGTGCAGCAGCATTCACATGCAAGTCTACAGTTGCTGCTTCCTATTCTGCGAGTAATTCGAGGAGTATATGCTTTGTTAAATCCTGTGCTCTATTGCATGGTGTAGAGGTGCCCTCTGTCATGTTTTTTCTTTAAATAGCAAACACAGTTGATTTTATTTTATCGCTTCCAAGGCAACATGAAGCCTCATTCACTGCTGTTTTTCCATATATTTTCCTATTTAACTGAATAGGAAAAACAATGCTTAGAATACCCAAATACTAGGATAAAATGTGTTTAGGATACGCTTCTACATGTGTCTAAAAAGAAACCAAACAATGAAAACAACTAAGTGAAAAGAAATCCCAAAGTCTCTATGCTCAGCTGCTCATGTAAGAGCTGACTCTCTGCTATCTTGTCTCTGGGGCACTAATTTACAATTCTGTAAGATGTTACTGTAAACTGCTTAGTAGCAATGCTATGTCCATTAGCACAAGCATGAATGATGATCCAAGGTGTGAAGGAATGGAAAATCAGCCTCTGGTATTTCTATATGACCTTAGGGATGTACATGTCCTTCAGGGCATAGCTTTGGGAATTTTTGTTTCCCCTCCAGAAAAAAAAAAAAAAGATTCTGTGGCAGTTTAATCCCTTTTAGCTTCTCAAATAAACTGATAAAGTATGCACATTTCAAGCTAATACATGGACACATTTAAGTGTAGTAAAGAAATCCAAAATTCCTACAAGCGACTGAATCGGGTGTTATCAGCTGGCAGTTTATATGTCAAGGTAGAAAAAATCTTGAGAGATTTGAAGGATGCAGCAATAGCTTCAGGAAGAATACTCCATATGTTGAGGGTGACCAAAAGGACATCATTAACACATTATGAGAAAAGCAGATGGAGTAGTTATGGAGACTGAGAGAGAAGAGGAGAGTAGATGACAGGAAAAGGCGAAGTTGTGAAGTGTTGTGGTGCAATTGAGAATGCGGCAGAGCTGACGGAGCACTCGGCTGCTGCTGAGCGGGTGAGCTCCATGGGCACTCAGCAGAACAGCCAGGCAAACGCTTAGAGGTGAACGCTTCTGCGCCCAGTTAGCTCCTGCAACTGGCTCACTTGGGTGAGATAAGCACCAGTGTTGGCACAAGGGAAGGGCCAGGAACCAACCCATGACGAGGGGTGAGGAAAGAGGTAACAGCACTACCCTTTTGGCAGCAGCTAGCTCTTAGCTTGGCTTAGCTCTATCGTCAAAATCAGGTCACGACTCAAGAACTAGCAACAGCACCACATAAACAAGCATAAGCCGTTGATGTTCTGCATCCCCGCGTCTCTCACCACTTGTCTCTGCCCCAGACCCAACCCCTCAGCTGCACCAACAGAAGTGCTGCCTGATAGACTAGCTTGGAGAAATAAGCTGGTTGAAAAAGGTGCCTCTCCTCCCTCCCCCATACTGCTTTTCAGCCAAATCAGGTTCCTAATCTGGTTTACCACACAGCTGAACTGAACAACTGTGCCAGCAAACTAGCGGGCATATCAAAGAGACAGGAGCGAATGGCTGGGAGCAGAGACTGTCTTAGGCCAGCACAGCTGCCAGAAAAATTGTCAGACTGCACTCTCAGAGGGCTAGAGGGCTTGCAGAGACAGGGAAATCTATGGAGATATACTAAAGAGGTAAGTACAAAAAGAAGCCACAGAAATAGGCCAGGGAGATAAGTGCAAGAATAGCGTTTCAAGGGACCTTTTTGACAGGTCAGGTCAGGCATAGGAAAAAAAGCTGTCATAAGCAGGATGAGCGATAACAAAAGCCAAAAGAAGCGTATCTGTGATGTGAACAGAGATAAGAAGAGACTTTAGAGAAGAAAAGGAAACAAAATTCATATACATCAAGATAAACAGGTCAAGAAAGAGAGTGGAGTCAAAGACGACTCCCAAGTTACAGGTCTGATTGACAGAGAGTAATTGTGTGCCTTCCAGGCAGGATCACAAAGTCCCTACCCAGGGAAAAACAGGGGTCCTTGTGTGGGGACAGCAGATGGAGTTTCAAGTCAGGAGGTTCTCTGAAACACTATACATTTCCTCAACAGGTGGAAGCTTTTAATTCTGAATGAACTCCTATGTAGCTGATTTTTTTTTTTTTCAAATGAGTTTAAAAGCTAACATACTTGCACTTGCTCATAATGTAGAAGTGGCCAGTATCAACAGTATAGTCATAGAGGACACGGACCAAAAATTCTTCAGCTGTTTTGTAAACCTTCACATAAGAATCCAGAATGGGCCAAAGCCACATCTTTTAGCCTTTACCTTTAGAGGGGAGAAGGAGTACTCAGATTCAGAAACCTTGACTCTGCCTCCACTGTTAATTCTGCTGCTGTCAAAACCTGGAACTACAGTTAGGAGTGTTGAAGAGTTGCTTTTGATGACAAATCATTACACCAGGATGGAAAATGAGCCCACATTTGTCTATTTCAGTAATGGAACAAAAAGTAAGCTGTTCTCACTTTTTGGGAGTTAACACTCAACTTCTGGAGCTATTTCCATGCAATCTTGTCTCCTTTAGTGCCATCCAGTGGAATTAATGTGAAATATCACGCCTATTCACAGGGAAGATACACAAAAATACCACGGCACATGAAACAGCTCTGTATTTTCAGGAGGTGCTGTTCCTACCAGGTAAATTGCAGGATATTAGAGATATTGGTATAACAATAATGAAAAACAGAACCATTATTTTTCAATAGCAGTAATTCAAATGAGATCTGACATCGTTGCCTGGAGTCTCAGGAAAGCTCCTTATTTCATTTCTAAAATAGTTATTTGTGCCTGCAAAATATGTAGCACATTCAAAATTCATACTGGTACAGTATGGTATAAAGATTTAATAGCATCCATTTCCGTAATGTACCTATCCACAACCCAAGCCAATAAAATATTAGTTGTAATTTTTCTTTTCCTCCAAGGCATGAATAGTTTGACTGAAGGAGCAGGGATATCTAGATTTACAGGTGCTTACATTCTCAATAAGACAAGTATTTTCAAAACATATTTGCACATATCTATATTGAATTACAAATGTGCATATATGTAGACGTGTATGTGTTGCATACATACATATACACACACACAAAGTTCAGTATGTTATAGCTTCATAATAGATTTTTTTTTTTCAGATAAGACCTCCCTGCCCTTTTAGTGCTTTCCTGAATCCTCTTGAATTACAATGAACTCATGCCAATATTTGCATTAAGATTCCTGAGGCTGTTTTCTTGCTTTTTCCAACTCTAGGGTAGAGCTGTCTGCCAAAGGCCTAAGGCCTCCTACTTAAAAACTTTGTAAAGGTGGCTTGCAAGATGGATTTCTGCAAACAAATGGATTTCTTTTGTTCCTTTATAGCACAGAGAGAAGACAAGAAACTAACTTATACTAAATCAGAACGGCAGAATATTTTGTCTTATTTACCCTAGTAGATGCCTACTGCAGTGGAAAAAAACACTGGAAGGTTAATGTCTCTGTGCTCGCAGAGTTTTAGCCTTCCTTTCTGTAACTGTTCAAATTCCAGTGGTTCCCCCATCAATGCTCCCCTTCCCATCACAGCTTGTCCCTTTGCTCAGCATCAAGACTTGATTCTGTTTGATTTTGCCGGCTCTATGAACGTACTCCAATTCTGGTTTCCTCACTGGCTTCCACATCCATCCTCTCTTATTTCTCTTAGTCCTAGACTCCCTGCATATAGTCTCCCTCTGATTCCTCATCTATATGTACCTGTCCCCTTGCCTTGAACTCATTCTCCTTCACCTCTCCTTGAAAATTTCATTTCCTTCCTCACTTAATCCCAGTATCCCATCCTTATTACTCTCAGATCAAGCTCTTCTACCCCCTAGTAGTTTCAGTGTCACCGTATCCCCTGCCTCTGTACTTACCATTTCCCTCCCCAGTCAGGTCCTGGTCTCCTCACAATCCCTATGAGACATGTTTGGGCACCTGTTAAAAAAAGAAAACAGCAGCTTTTTGGGAGCACAGGGGATGGTCTCCATAGCCTCACCTTCAGCCCAGAGACCCAGTCCATAGCGGCAAACAGAGGTCTCTTTTGGGCCCTGCAGCCCACAGCTGGCGTAGCCTTGTCTGCAGTAGCAGCAAAGGTGGTGTGGACACATGCTAAGTCACGAATGTGGATTTTCTACAAAGGCCTATAAATTATGCTAAGTGTACTCAGAAGATCGGATAACCCCCCAATTCAGTTTTTCATGACAAATTCCAAGTCTGCTCTAGAGCATAAAGGCATTTAAGTACTTCAAAGATAAGATCTCCACACATTTTATCCTAGATAAAGCCCTTTGTTTTTCCTGCCTTTGTTCTTACATCATGTTTGGTAACAGTAAAGTCATCCTGCACTTCCATACTCTGTATGGAAAATTTTGCATCGAGCCATGGATCTTTAGCAAATGGTATGCCACCTGAAGCACAGTTTAGCAAGCAAAATTTAGCACATGATATGCTACCTTTAGCTGCAGTTAAGCTTAACAAACTCATTTAAAGGACAACAACTGACAACCCAACTGTAGGCATTGTTATATATTTCAAGTATAACATCGTACTAAATGCAAAATTGTATTTAGGCTAGTAATAAGAGCACATACGCATAAAGGAAAATTATTATCAATTAAGCTTTTCATTTTTACCTTTAGTTTTATCCACTGCAGTTACACAATACATTTTCATCAACTGAGAAATCTGATTAGTGGATGATTTTGTAATCCAGAGCTGCTTGGAGTAGCATAACAGCAGTTGTGCAACCGTGGCGAAATAAAAACACAGATTTGCTCTAACTTCCCTTCCACTGACAAGCCTACATAGTCATAATGCTCTTTTAGCAAATATTTTCTTTTATTCCAAGGCTTAGTTTACTGAACAGTAATGACTGGCTACCTTGGCGCACGCAGACACACCTCCCTGGAAGTGCTGTCCCCTGCCTGGCTAGGAGACCTTCAACGACCTGCTCCAGCAGAGCATATACGTTATCTTAGGCAACAGCTAAACAGCTCTTCCCCATCCTTCTTCAAGCTGTATTTCTAATGAACTTAAGCCAGAGCATTCAAGTGTTTACTTACTACTTATAGCAGGGACCAACCTACAGATGGTGCTCAGAGGATTTACTGTGCCAGGCCAGTAAGACCCCTCTGTTATTGCCTTTATGCGGCAATAACTCTGAGCTTTATCTTTGCGTTGCTGTGATGTTAAGGTCACACTTCTCATATTAAGTTGAATAAAGAGTGTCACTATATATTAACCTTAACTGCACAGAACATAATTGAACCCAATGGGGCTACTGCCCTCTGTGTTTCAGCGGGACTTGACTTTGAAGAAATAATAATTCACTGGTTTACAAAGGCAGAAATAAACTTTATTATACAGGAAGTGCAGGTGCAACCGTGATTATAGACACTGGCATGATTCACCTTGAGATTTTAGTTATATCTTGCCAAAAGAAGCTATTATCAAGCCCCAAATGACTCTAACAACACTACTACCAGTGTGGAATTTAGAAGTTCCTTCCCTAGTGGGAACAAAACCATCTCTTTTCTTCCAATGTTGAAAATTAAATGCACAGTATTAGCACCATCAATGAGGTGTTTTAACTTCAAAATTGCCTTTCCTGGTGAGAATGAAAACATCCCTTGTTCCCTATTTTAAAATTAGTAGCAGCATTTTCCTCTCTTTTCTACTACATGCGCTTGTTTAATCAATCCGAGACAGTACATCTGTAGGGCTCAGACAGCACTGTGGGTATACACCTATGTTTGTGTGTGCACATGTATGACATCCCATGCTCCGGGCTTGGGATCTAGCCTGTTTCCAGTATGATGCAAGCAACACTACAAAATATGTCTGGAAAAAACAGGAAGGGAAGACAAAAGGCTTGATTTTGGTTTAAGTCACCTTCGCACCAACAACAAAGCTACACCGACGTAGAAAGAGCATTAGAGAAAAATTAACCCAAAATTAACAGCGTAAGGTGCCAGAAAGGTACCAGACCATAGAATTTGCTCACTACGGCTGAAAACTATTATGAGCTACCCCAGAAGTGTGCAGGATTGCCCTCTGACTTTTCTCCAGCTGTCATCTATGTTTGTGCTCACACGTATGGTCAGGGGGCAAAGAGGTGAAATAGCGTTCAGTTAATTTTTCCTCTAAAACTGGCAAGAAGTTGTTCTAATCGGTTCTTGAGCCACTCTAGCAGCAGATAACGTATTAGGCTCTGTAACTGTGCTGAGTCTCCAGCTCTCCCTAGAACAATACTTTTGGATGAGCCCAGGAGTCACAGAGTGAGTCCATATAATCTTATGCACATGGGTGACCAAAAGCAGACACAAAACTCTTGAGATGTGGAGGCCTACCTCTGATGTTCGGCAGCAGGAGCTGTGGCTCACCCAGCAACGCCATAATGTGACTTCTGGGGATCCCTCTGAGTGTACAGGATGCCTCAATCACCCTCTAGAGTCTAACCCTCCACACCCCTGCTCTTAAATGATATATAAGCAAGTCAACACGGACTAGTTCTTAGTCACTTCACTTGGCAGCTCAGGTGGTTGTGGAGGATGACAAGGCATTCAAGTCTGTGTGCTGTTTGCTCTGCTACCTTTGCAAGCACACAGGCAGTCCTGCTACAGCTCCTCAGGCCTGGCTGAATTCTTGCTGCCCCTCGGGGCAGATCTCAAGCCTGGGCCAAGTCCCAGCTGGCTTCATTAGGGAGCAAACTGGTTCATTGAAGAGTGTGAACAAACAGGCCGGCAGCATGGATGATGTCTGTTTGAGTGCAAACTCAAACCTGTTTGCCAGGAATTCCATTCACCCTCCCCGTCTAAGGTCTGTATCAACCACGAAGTCAAGAACTGTGGTATCAGAGGCTCAGAGGCCCAGAAGACAGACCCACCTCATGTCTAAGTGGAAACCCTAGTGTGACATTTCACACCCTTCATATATTCAGGCCTACATTACCAGATAACCACATGCAGGACTGATACAATGAATGCCTGGAAACAGACGGGTAACGCTACACTGGTGGAGACCACAGCACTGCTTCTGAACCTTCTGACATCGTTTCGAAACAAACCCATTGCTCCAAGACACCCACACCAGAGAGTATACAAACTTTCTGCCCTTTTCCTCCTCTACATGCAAATAACAAAACAACAGCATGTCTGTCAGGTCCTATCCCACTCATTACTGTTTGCTCTCTCTCGGTCACTGAATTATTCTTGCCAATGCACAGGACAACATCGCGCGGGTTAACCAAGAAAGCGAGGGCAAAGCACTTCTACTCTAACAAAGTGCACTGGGACTATTTTTTTCTGGCTTAGTTTCCTTAATCGCTTAGGTTTGTACCACAGTGGTACTGCAAGTTAAAACTACTATGTAATAATTTCCATGAAACACTCCTTCCTTAAAGCAATCTGTCTGGTAATTCACGTCACGATGACATGTAGGTGTTAAAAATTGAAAAGTTAAGCAAACACAGACTTCTAATTCAGAGGGAAAAATCAATACAGCTCTCCTGGGACAGCCCTTTGGAATTCAAAACTCTCTCTCCTCTGTTGCACTTTCAGCAAGCACCATCTGGGCAGACTGAAGCTCGTGATATTTTCACCGCATGCTTTTTACTTTTTCACACAGAATTCTCCAACCGGATCAAATACTGGGGTAAACTTTTGCAACAGCAAGTCAGCCTACAGAGCTGCGCGAGCAAGTATCTGACCCCTCTGCAGCCGGCAGCCCTCATACTTGGAATCCTTCATTTAGTGTTTTCCCAAAAATGCTACAACCACCCGCTTCCTCACCACGACCTTCCTATCACATGCCGAGGAGGTAAAAACACGCATTGATCCCATCGACTCTGAGCTCAGGAAGGCCGGAACGCACCTCCAAGCGGAACTTCTGTTCACACTTTTACCAGGCATAGCACGGGGGTGGCCGGGGCAGCCATACTCTCTCTTCCCCTAGCACCCCCAGACGTGAGGGCAGGAGGGGAGGGCGGGCGGCGGGGAGCTCACACTCCCCTCAGCCTGAGCCCGAACGCAACCACCTGTGGGCGACACGCCGGGCGCGGCGCGCCTCACGCTTCACCCGCAGCGCGGACACAAGGAAAAAGGCGGGAAGCGCCGAGGCCACCCGCGGCCGCAGGGACGCGCCGACGCGGGAGCGCGCCCAGGCGAGCCCGGCAGGCGGGGCGTCCCGGGGGCGGCGTGTGCCGCCCTCCCTCACCCACCGCCAGCGGGCCCCGCTCCCCTCCCGCCTCCCGCCAGGGACCGTTAGGGACCGTTAGGGACCGCCAGGGACCGTTAGCGACCGTTAGGGACCGCCAGGGCTGGGGCTGGGCGGGGCGGGCGCGGCTCCCCCTCGGGCCGTCGGCGCCGCGCGCGCCGCAAAGCAGCCTGGGGCAGCGGCCGGCGGCTGCCGCGCGCGCCGGCTGTGAGGTCATCCCGCGCGGCCGGAAGCACCGGCGCGGCCGTTTCCGTTGCGGGGGGCGGAGGCGGGCCCCGCGCGCGGAGCGGCGGCGGCGGCGGCCATGGCGGCGGGCAAGGCGGCGGCCGAGCCCCTGGGGCGGACGGCGGAGGAGGTGGCGTGGGCGGAGGCGCTGCGCGGGGCCTGCGAGCCCGAGCACCACTGGCGGCACCGGCGGGAGTTCCTGCTGCGCAACGTGGGGGCGCCGCCGGCGGCGGGCAGCGCCGAGCTGCAGCGCCTGGTGTCCCTCTCCATGGTGTGGGCCAACCACGTCTTCCTGGGCTGCCGGTGAGTGCGGCCGGGCGGCGGGCCCGCGGCGGCGGCGGGGGCGGCGGGGGCCGCCTGACGCGCCTGCCCTCCCCTCCCCTGCTCTCCCCTTGTCGCCCCTCCAGGTACCCGCCGCAGGTCATGGAGAAGGCGCTGGAAATGGCCGATGGCATCCAGGTGACCGGCGCGCCCGTCCGCACCACGAGAGATGAACTGGTTGCCAAGGTGAAGAAAAGAGGCATATCAAGTAGCAATGGTTAGCAGATCATAGCTGTGACAATACATAGGAGTCTAGAAAATGCTTGTTTTTTCATGTTCGCCGTTTACCTCGGGCTTAGAAACTAGTCGAAATAATTTACTTTTCAAGCTCCTTCTTAACCGTTTCCCCTCTCTGTGCTGTTTCCCCCTCAAATAATACCTGTCAAAGAGATGTAATGCGTACACGTTCCGCTGGTGACGTGGAGCTCTTGTTTTGAACTGCTACAACTGGCGCCCTTTAAGCTGATTATTTATTTAACGCAACGTCTGCTGTTGTACTCCAGCTTAAACTCGTTCTTAACTACTCTGCCTTTAAGCGCCAGTCAGGTGTTGTTGCTTTGTGGGAAACTTAGTTGCTTAAAGAAATTCTTAAAGTGGGGTTTTAAAGGATGTGTTTATGATGTTAGTTGACAAAGTA
The DNA here is from genome assembly GCF_023634155.1 of Falco peregrinus. Taxonomy (NCBI): domain Eukaryota; kingdom Metazoa; phylum Chordata; class Aves; order Falconiformes; family Falconidae; genus Falco; species Falco peregrinus. Next base: position 4,176,988 of record NC_073722.1, read on the forward strand.
CGCTTTTTTGTTGGTTTGGCTGGTTGGGGTTTTTTCGTCAGCTCAGATAGCCTGTTTAATGTACTCTGGTAATTTTTGGTTTGGACTTCAAGAATAGAAATGCATTATGGCTCCCAAACCAAAACCCGAAATCTTGCACCTGAGTATTTTTGGTCTATTGCCAAAAAATACTAAAATTTCCTGAAACAGTAGGTTAATACTTGCAATTACAGTTCCACGTCTATTCCTAGTACCTACTTTTTGAATTCACAGAGGTTATTGCAAGAAGTTTTAGAAGACAGATAAATTGTCTCTAGATGGATATTTCGTAGCGTAGAAATTAAAGAAAATAACACACTTTACTTGTTTTGCAGAAGGGGTAGAGGAGCCCTCCAAGAAGCGAGCTGTTGAGAAAAGCAAAGATTGTAAGGATACTGAAAAGGATGTGAAAACAACCAAGGTAGAAGCCCTGAAGGAAACAGAGCGGGCATCGCCAAAAAAGCAGGGAAAAGATACTAGCAAAGATCCAGAAGGCTCCCAGTCAGCTTGCAGTTCAAATCAAGAAATGGTCACCGCATCAGACGTAGAAACAGAACAAAAATCTGCTAATGCTGAAAGTATGACTGAACAAACCCCATCTTCATCTGAAAAAGAGTCGGGAGAGAAGCCTTGCTCAAATCCACCTAAGGAAAGCAAATCTGAAAACGTGCCATCCCCTGAAAAGAAAACTACAGTAAGTGCAGTGCCACCAGCTGCCAAGGGCACCCCGTTGGCAGAGGCGGTGCCAGCAGCTGCCAAGAGCGCCCCGCAGGCAGCGGCAGCGACGGTGCCACCGACCACCAAGAGCACCCTGCAGGCAGCGACGGTGCCGCCGACCACCAAGAGCACCCCGCAAACAAGCACTACCTTGGTGTCTTCCAAAACACAAGCCGGTGCCCCAGCATCAGCATCCAAGAGCAGCGCTCAGGCAGGCAGCTCGCTGCTTCTGGCCCCCAAGAGCGGCACTCAGACGGGCGCCTCGCTGCTGCTGGCCTCCAAGGGCACTGCTAAGGCAAGCTCCTCACTCCTGGCCTCCAAGAGCAGTGCCGAGGTGGCTGCATCATTGCTGGCCGCTCGGAGTGGTGCTCAGCAGGGCTCCTCACTGCTGACTTCCAAGAGCAGCGCTCAGGTGGCTGCTTCACTGCTGGCTGCTCGGAGCGGCGCTCAGCAAGGTCCCTCGTCACTGGCCTCCCGGGGTGGAGCTCAGGCAGGTGCTTCCCTGCTGGCCTCCAAGAGCGGCACGCAGGCAGGTTCACTGCAGCAGGCTTCCAAGAGTGGCTCGCAGGCAGGTGAAAGCCCCGCTAAGGCTTTGTGCAAGCCGTTGACCAGTGAAGATGCGAAGGAAAGGCAGCCTTTTTTCAACAGACTGTACAAAGCTGTAGCCTGGAAGCTGGTTGCTGTTGGAGGCTTCAGTCCTAACGTAAACCACGCAGAACTTCTAAACTCATCTATTCAGTCTGTAAAAGCTACGTTAGATGTTGCTTTTGTTCCCCTGAAGGAACTTGCAGACTTGCCTCAAAATAAGAGCTCTCTAGAAAATATAGTTTGTGAACTGAGGTGCAAGTCTGTCTACTTGGGTACTGGCTGTGGTAAAAGTATGGAAAATGCCAAAGCGGTTGCTTCAAGAGAAGCTTTGAAGTTATTCCTCAAGAAGAAAGTTATTGTGAAGATATGCAAAAGAAAATACAAAGGTAGTGAAATTGAAGATTTGGTACTTCTGGATGAAGAATCAAAACCTTCAAATTTACCTCCAGCTTTAAGAAATCCTCGTGAGATCTTGTAGGGGAGAATAGCAGTTTGTACCTGTATAGTAGTAGTTCAACACAAGGACTGAAGGTTCGTTTTGTACTTCAAAAACGTAGGCTTCCAGATATTTTGTATTTCTTTCTCAGTTTTGCAAGACAATGATAGTCTTTTCACTTGGTAGCAATTGTATAAAACTTGTTAGAGACAACAAGTGCGCATTTAAAGGTATGCCTTAATATATAGCACACCAGTGTGCTGTTTTATTTGCAAAATAGTCTACCTAATTCTTCTATTTTTAATTAAACGATTAAGGTACAACTTGCTGTTTAAAACCTGACAATTTTGTAATTCTTACGATTTGATGGCAGTGTGCTCAGTTGTCTACCGTAACGTCTTTTTTAGCCACATAGAAGTATGTATATAGGGACCATAATACTTGAACGATTGAAAGTTGTTTTAAGAATTTCAATCAAAAAGTTGAATCATCTGTTTCAGGCTTGTTGTTCATAACATTCGCTGTTCTTCATACTAGGAGAGTACATAGTTGGTTGACTATTTTTATGGGATGTTTACCTAATGCTCGCAATATAAATGACACCCTGATCCCATTTAACGTACTAGCAGGTTAGATCCCATTTATCGTTACACTGTCAAATTACCAGTTAGCAGTCCAGTCACAGCTACTTCAGCCACCAAAACTCTGTAAGCAGTTCTGATTTATATTGTGAAATATAATTTACGTTTTTTTTCCAAATAAATATGGATTTCTATACTAAGCATATTTTGACTGCTACTGAAACAAAACCTCTGGGATATGCTTTTATAATACTTTGAGTTTGATTATTAAATACTGTAGCCATTTCAATAACTTTGCGATACTTTAAGAAAAGCTTTACTTTGAGTGGCTTCAAGGCGTACTCCCACAAGGATGAGATTTTTTTTCTTTGGATGCATAGCTGAGATACTGTAAAACCAATAGAGTGGACCTATGGAATATCTTTCTGCTTTTGTACCACCAAGATAAGCAAAGTGAAGATGCTGCTGTCTGCTAGAGACAGCGAGTGTATTGTGAAGCATTCACACTGACGGAGCCCTTCCTTTGCTACGTTTTTACATGATGTACAGAATGGTTTGAAGCAAAGAAAGTGGTTCTTTGCTTCAATAATATATAAAGTAACATTGAAAATAAATAACATTTATTTTCAATGTTACTGAAATACCTGCACAAACTGCATGTTTTGATATTATTGGATAATGACATGTAACTGTAAACCATAATGTCTTTAGTGCTATTTTGACTTTTTCTTGTCCAATTACAGTAGTTAGCATCATTTTGTGGCAACCTTACACCTGACAGATCCATTGATCGAGTACTACAGGAGCGAATAGGAATTCCTGGGGTCTCGGTAGTATGTACGTCCACTTAAAAGACTTCAGATTTTTTTTTTTTGTGTGATTTTGGGACTTTAAACCACAATGCTGGTGTTACACTGTACCCACAAGATTTTGAACAGCAGTGGCTGTCCAGTCTGTAGCACCTGAAAGCCGGCAAGGTGCTCGTGCTTCCCGATGGCTGGTTGAGAGCTTCCTCCATCTGACCCCTGTGCTTCTGCGCCCTCGGTCGCCCGCCCTTCGCTCTGGTTGGGTTTCTCAGGAGTTTTCCCCTCGGTGTTTCTGGAGCACCGCCTGATGTTCGGAACGCAACACATTCATTACATTGTGTCTTTCGCCACGTAGGAACTGGTGCGTGCTTCTAGTGCAGAGCAAGTTTTGTGCTGTACTTAGGAGTCGTGGTGTTTGTGCCAGGAAGCGTTGAGATCTGTTTTTAAATCCTCACCTCGTTCAGGTGGAGACACAGAATGACTGTTTTTGTGGAGCAGGAGTTGTGTCCTGTGCCCGCTGAAGTACAGCGTTTTCTAGCTGGCTGTTTGGGCATCTCCAGGTCTCCGGTTGAGAACGGCAGCCTGTGTTGCCCTGTGAAACCCTGTGTTTCCCGTCTGTAAAGCGAAGTTTGTGGTGTTGACCGACCTCGCGGTGGGGGGGGGGGGGGGGTAACTGTGTTAAAAGGCTGAGGTGCTAGATGCCTTTTTTTTAAGTCCTGACTTTAGCTTACTTTATTAAAAAATTTTTGAATGTTATTCCTCTTTGATGTTTGGTTGTGATTCATTAAAGGACGAGTCTATAGCTACTCTTAATATAAACTGAAAGTTGAAGTGTGTTATTTTTATTTCACATTCTGCATGGAAGCAGCTCAACAAGCAGAATCTGCCGTAGAAGCAAGTGAGCATTAAGTATTTGAATGAGAGTTTATTAACATTTGATTAACTCTAGAGGAAGAAATGAAGATTTTTCAAAGAACCGGCTGTGGCAAGAAGGGTTTGCATAGTCCTGTCAGCTCTAAAACCCCTGGGTTTCCCTTCCAGGCGCCATCGTGGTCTCCAGCCGGTGGGATGCTGGTCTTGAATCGCCCGGCGCGGCTGGTGAGGACCGGCTAGAACGAACGCGCTGACACCGCGGGTGTGCAGAGCTGCCCCGGGGGGGCCGTGAAACCAACCGAAACAAAAGCTGGCTGGCCCCGGTCCCTGCGGGAGTGCTGGGGACTGCAGGCGCCGGCCGTGGCTCCCGTCTCCTCTGAGGGCTGCTACAGCAGCCGAAGCACGTCCTGCCGGTGCTGCGGGAGGCCGGGTCCGTACCGATTCGGGGGGCTACGGGCAGAAGCTCGGGGGTTCCGCCGCGCGGGGGGCGCTGGCCGCACGGCGGCGCTAGAGGGCGCCGGCTGCCGGGCTCCGCGCAGGCGCGGCCGGGGTGCGGCGGGGGGCGTGGCTGCGCGCCCAGCAGCCGCTCGTGCTGCCGCCGCGGGGGCGGGGCCTCGGCCCTCAATTTGCTTAATGCTGTCGCGGGGCGGGGCCGCGCCGCGGTGGGGTACGGGTCGCGGCCACCCGTGCCCGTGGGGCTCCGCCGGGGACGGCCCGCCGGCTGCCGGCTGTGCAGCGCCTGCGGGGGCCAGCGGAGAGCGGGGCGGGGCGGCAGCACGCCTCGCCCTGGCCGGCAGGCGCTCCCGGCTGCCGTGCCGTATAAGGCGGAGCGGCCCCGAGAGCAGGGCGGGATGCTCTGAAGACCTGCTCGCTAGGCCACGCACGGAGGACACGGTTCCTCACGGGCCGCGCGCCCGCCTAGGGGAAAGTCCCCGGACCGCCGGCAGAGAGTGCCGGGCGCTACCCGCGCCCCCGCCCGCCCCGGCCTCACGCACTCCCGCCGAGACGCCCCCGGGCCGAGCGGGTGAGCGCGGGGCGGGCTCTCGTCACGGCCACAGACACGCAGGTAGTGCGCAGGCGCACCAACAGAACGGGGCTCACTCTCAGGCCATCCCCTTTTACCGGCCCGCGGCGGCGGCGCGGCACCCGCCGCAAATGCTCTCTCGCTGCTCTCCCGGCGGCGGCTCCGGGTGGCGGGACCCCGCTTCTCCTGACAGCCGCTGGGCTTCGGGGTGCGCCTGGCGGAGCGCCTGCCGCTGCCGCCCCTGCCCGCAGGGTTTCCTTCCCTGCCCGACGGAAGCACCTACGCTGCTGCCGGGGCTCCCCGGGGAAGGCCGGCACCCCGGACCGGTGAGGGCCGCCGGCGCTACCTGCCCGCTCTGGGTCCCTGATGCAAGATGCCGCTGCCCACCGCAATCCTGCACGTAAGTGCCGGCCGTGCTGATACACCACGTTCGTTCCATAGGCAGCGCCGTTCTTGCGTCTGGTATGTCAAGCAGATAACATCGCTGTGCTCGGCTCCACGGAATTCAGCCCTCTGCTGCCCTGCCGTCGTGTCTGGGTACGAAATAGGCCAGAAGAGCGCTGGCAGACATCCCCAGAATGTCCCAAGCTCAGGTACCTCAGGCCCAGAACATTACGATTAATGCTCCCCTTCCCCAAACAGCACCCAGCAGCCCAGAGCCACCGCTGCCTTCCGGTTCCTCTCCCTCGGTATTTACGAAGCTCCTGTGGTGGGGCCAGGTTTGCTAAACTAGCAGTGTCTTGCTTTTTCGGCCGAGCTACAGGCACGTGGCCTGTACGCGGGCACGCTACCGTTTGCAAACCCTGCTGGTCTCCAGTGTCTGCTGTGCATCCTCCAGCAACATCCTCACGGTGACATCTTGGCTGCAGTGTCAGACCCCTGTGCCCGGCACGTGCAGAGCGGGGAGCAGCTCTGGGCACAGCTAGCTACGACAGCTCTGACCGCTTCACACGAGAGCTTTGCGAGGGTGCACGAGGGGCTGACAAACCACCTGGCTGGAGCTGTCATTTTGGTTGCTGTCTTAGCCACTTGAACTACTCGAGCGGCTTTCTCTTTTCTCCCATAATTCTTCATCTGATCAGCTATACGTACATGGGAAAACGGAGATTACAAATTAAAATGCTATCAAAGAACCCATCCCAAAAGAAACAACTAAACTAGAGCACAGCTCTAGAAGTTCTCAGGTTTTTTGGTTGAGAAACTTTAATGAAATCCCAGTGTCCTAGTTTCATCTGCTAAGAAGGATATATCCAAGGCTCTATGCAGCTAATGTTTCATGAGCTGTCATCCCTCTGTAGTGCAGGCAGCACGTGCGGTACAGGCTGAAGACCGCAGACAAGTTTGTGTAGACAAGCTGAAGCTCGTGCAGTGGCTGGTGACTGATGTGGGTTTTTTTTTTTTTTTTTTTTTTTTTTTTTTTTGGCCCTAAAGATTGCACTGCAGCACCTTAACAATTTGGGCTGGTTTTCTTGGTGTGGACAAAAATCTCTCACTCGTAGTTTATGCTAAATGTTGGTCCCCAAATTTATTAACAGGAGAGAATACTTCAAAAATCAAACTTGGCTTGACTGTGGATGACAGTGAGCTGACATGGTCTAGTAATCCAGAGCCTGAGGAAAAAAAGTGCGCATTGAAAGGGCTTTGATGCCGTCTCTCTCTTTCACTAGGCAGATCTGTCACCCCGATTTCTAAGTTCCAAACTGCAGAGACACTAACAGCAATATCTGCTTTGTAGAATATTTTTTTAAGGTTTTCTTTCAGCTAAAATGTGCATTTTTGCCATGTTCCGCATGGTGTGTTATATGGCACACTCTGTCCATTTAACAATTCACTTGTATTTGCGTGCCTTCTAGGTGGTTCTGTTAGTTGCCACAGCAAAGGTATTCCCACTAGCTCGGTTACGTGTTTTTAAGAAAATACTGTCATTTATGCCTGCTACCACTGCACCGCCTCCCATTTTAAATCTGCTGTCAGGAAGTATCCATTTTTAGGCTGTGACTAATTCCGCTCCTCTTCCTTGCGTGAATTTACACCTGTGCCATTTCACGGAAGCCCCGTGAGTGCAGGCAGACGGTTGCTGAGCCAGGGTACTCGCCAGCGCAGAGCCGGCCTGAGCAGAGCGCTGCCGGCACTTGCAAGTGACTGTTCAGACATACGGCTGCCCTTCTGTAAATGGCAGCAGAGGTTTCCACCTGCGCTGAAGACACGTAAGAGCGCTCACAAAAGCAGGTTTTGTGTCGATAACTGGTAATAGTTTCAAATACATCGTAGGCTAATTTTGAAAACGGCACATGGTAATTTCTGAGCACAACTGCCTGTTGCTAAGGCAATGGACGATTGAGTTCCAGTGGTTACCAGTTAGGTATTTTGTTCCTCTGGTAGCATTCCTGCAACTAAAAAAGCATTGTTTGGCTCTGACATCTGAGCCTACAGCCCTTTGAAGTTTGACTAGTCACTGATGGTCAAGCAACATTAACTGTTAGGCCCAAATGGACTGCTCTGTCAGAGATGAACCACACTCTGCAGAAGCTACTTGTCACTACTAAGAAAGCTGATCAAACCAATGTTTGCCTGATTTTCTAAATCCTCTGGTGTTTACATTTTAACTGCAGTCGAAGAGACAAACTATATTCCACCAGATGCTGCCCATGGTTTGACAGTGGTCTTCCACCCCAAATTCTTCATTAGTTTGGAGCAAATGTCACGTTTCTGTTTATTATTTTGGGGAAGAGGATGGTTGGGAGGCTAGGCATCTCTTCATCTTGTTTAACCAATAATTATTCTCACAATTACAGCTGAATAATAAAGCAAATGTAAACTGTCAGTTCCTGGAAGAAAGTGTACATCAATCATATGTTAGTAGTATAGAATAATACTAATTTTTGGTAACTTGGAGTAAGTGGTTGCACCGGAAAACTTGCATAGCAGCAGCACCCCTAAGAAACACATAATGCAGGTGACTTGGTGCTAGTTATTTTGAAGATAGGAAGTTACTCTGGTGCTATTTGCAGTGACATTTCAGTTGCACTAGAGATTAAACATTTGTACTAGGTTTGGCTAAGCAGATTTGAAAGAGGAAAAAAAAAAATCCACACTAGGGAAATAAAATGAAGCTTCCTCCTGTTTGGCTTGGAGTTGTAATGACATATGCTAAAACTCTCTTCAAGATTTCAGGGGAACTCTGAAATTATAAGTGATAACTACAGGCATGTAATTACCCCATCTCCACATACGGAATGGAATTCATTTCACTGACATCTGCAGCAACAGACCTGGGTTCCCCTCACAATGGAGACATTTTTAGGGCAAGACCTACTTATACTAAGATTCTCTCTCACTCGACATATTTGGCTGGATGACTCCCACCTTCGTTTCCTGAGTTGGAAAGGAAAATCAATATCCACACAGGGGAGAGTATTACGAATGTCTTAAACCATCAGTTACTGAAACTGCCTGCCCTCATTTCACAATCTTGATTACAAAGGTGCCATTGTGTATGTTTGTTTCTTGTAAGAGGAAGAAGTAAGAACGTGTTTTTCACATGACCTGCGCTGAGTAACAGAATCACAGAAACACAGCATGCATGTTAGCGTGTAGCTCAGGTAAGAGCACACAAAAAAATCCTTTGTTTATTGTGGGCAAAAGGGGCTCAGTTCTTTTCCGTTAAAGTCACTTGGATTCTTCCATTTACTTGAACGGAAGAGGATCAAGCCTCAGGGCTCAAGCAAGACAATAAAGACGGTTGTCGCTTACTTGCATAAGATTAACTTGTTAACGTTCTTCACCTGGCTTCCCTAAACATCGTTAGCACACTTTGCCAGTTCTTTGGCATGGTGATTGGCTCTGGAGCTGGAAAGCAAATCCACCGGATCATTTATGCTTTAAAATGGTAGGTGAGGAAGAAGAGTCACTGTCTGAAAGCTGTTTCCTGGAGAGGAAAACAGGGGCATGTCACTTTAGCCACGAGCAGACAGATCTATGTTTTAAATGACAGGGAATGATCCATGTGGCTCTACCCATTGCAGCAGCCATCCACTGCCCCTCAGCTGGTCAGCAGTGTCCCCCTCCTCTAAGGAGCTATGCCAGCCAGCATGCTCCATAGCACCTAGCGGATACTCTCAAAAAGGAGCAGTGTGGTTCTGCTCAAAGCAGAGCGACAGCGTGTCAGTATGCTCTGATGGAAGCAATGACTTCACATAAAAGTGAATTTCCTTAACAGGCCCTGCCCTGGCCTATCAAATTCTCAAAACACTTTTGGGTACAGCCGTGGGATTAGAATACGGAAGCTGAATGGGAAGAACTGTAAAAATAGATAAATAGTCATTACAAAATAAAGCACAAAGTAAACCCTAGTTTGCAAACTTTATTCCATTTTTCACTCCGCTCATGGTGAGATAAACAGAACCCATCAGCTTGAAGAAAAAAGATGAGCTGGATATTGCAGCTGCCTTCCTCTACGTGTTAATATAAGTCAACTGATTACTAATTTGCACTCATTATTTTCTTTTAAGGCACATTAGCAGAAAACTTGGACCTTTTCCAGTTTTGAACAGATGTTTGCATTTGGATGAAGAACATGCATCTCCTGATCAGTGTGGGAAGTTTGTTACTCGGTGCTAGACAGCTGTTTGATACAGCAGAGCAGGAGGCTAGATGGGAAAAAAACACATGCCAGTGTTTTCAGGAAATGTACTGGTTTAGTTTATCACCTTATTGAAATGGTCTGACCTTAGTCCATGTCTTACTTGTAGGAGTCCTACACTTGTGTAAACGAAAGAGAAAAATAATAATGGTTGTTTCCATACATGGTGAAAAATTTATGAAATTGATTACTGCTTATGAAGAAGTCTTTGTCTTTAATTAGGAATTGTTTAACCTGGACAGTGAGCTCAGGGAGCTCTAAGACAACTTTAATGAGCAGGTGGTGTTTGTCCTGAGCCCCCTGAACAAGCAAGACGTGAGCAGGACCATCCAGACAGTAAATACTGTGTGCAGCTGTGTCATGACGATAACTCCACCTCGCTTGGGCATTTGGCCAACATCCCTGGTGTGTGTGAAGCTTACCAACCATGAGACAGCGCACGCCTGCACTTCACCTAAACTTAAAAGTTTACATACACTAGGTGTGTAAACTATTTTTGTTCTTCACCGAGTGTAAAGGCAGGCAAGCTGCAGGACTGGACAGCAGCCTCACCTACGGGTGGACACACCACGTAGGAACTTTCCCAGTTACCGAGAGACTCCTGGTGCCGGCTGCAGCGGGGCTTCCCAGCCGAAGTGTGGGCCTGGATGGTGTTAAGGTGGTAGCTGGTGATGTGTCCTTTTCTCAGTCTCTGTAACGCTTTGCAATAATGATTTGGTGCTTCGCTCCTATTGCTCCTTTATCATATTGTGATTAATAACTAGGACTGTTTCCTTTTGTCATATTGCATGCTATTTTCTTGTATCGTGTTGTAGTATAATAAACTGCATTTATTCTTGTATTTGATTTGGAATTTGGTTTTGCTCGGTATCCAGTCAATCAGCAAAATACCATATGATTTGTATTTCACCAGATAAATCAAGCCTAATATTTAAGGAAAATCACAAGCAATGTCTGCCATTACAGGGAAGTATCTTTTTTGGATGACCTGATATTAGAGAGGTTTTCAAGAACAGCTTATCCAGACAAACATGCCACTACCTCTGTAGCTCTGGGAAAGATAGCCTCTTTCTGGAATATTGCCTATATGAAGGTCAGCTATGGCCTTTCCATACAACTTTTCTATGGCCTATAGCTTTCTTCAGCTGACTTCTAAAAGGCCCACCTGGCTTGTACTCATTCTTTCTTTTCTTTGCATTTTCTTGGTATCTCAGAGAATTCTTCATCCTCTCTGTCTCACAGAAACTAGAGAAGCAAGCCTACCAAGAAACGTAGAGTGTCAAAAAGTTCTGTTCCATTTGCTTAAAGGAAGCACCCTGGTATCATCGTTTGAGTGTTTCTACTAAATGCTAAGTAGGTCTTTCACTATTACAGCCCCTTACAGACTGGTCCCCATCCATAATGCTGCTTTTCATTATGTTCTCCACAGGCTGAAACTCTTCCCATGCTATCAATGGAATGCTGAACAAAATCTTACCAACTCGTGTATTATCAGGTGAAACGGGACAGGAATCAGCTACGATTTGAGGATATAAAATCAAGATTACCACAGATGAGAGGCAAAACTGCAAAACGGAAAAATAAGATTTGGACTAAATATCTGGAAATATTTTTTATATACATACATATACATATATATACACGTACATATCAAAATCTATACAATATAAGGAAATAAACTTTCACAAAAAGAAGGGAAATTCTCTGATTGCAACTTTGAAAAACCGTACTGGGAAATTATCAGTAAAGAAACAAAGCTGTTGGGATCTGTTCTCCACGAAAAGTGAGGGTAGTTTAGAGACATATAAATCAATCTAAATAAATTGAGTATAGGACTTCTGTGTATTATTACTCTTGGAAGACAACCATTGAGGTGGGTTTTATGTAATACACCCTAATAACATATCCCCGATACCACTGTGAATGTCGACATCAAGCTGACAATTCTCCACTTAGTGGAGAGGGTATGTGGAAATCTATGGTCATTCTGCCTGTCCACCTCCACAAATAGCAGGATTTTGCTCTACCGTGCCTTGTCTTCTCTCCAGATTATTCTCACAGGCATCGAACGAAGAGATATAGTTGCGTCACAGAGGCTATCAACCCGTGAACTTGAGTCCGGTACCTCAAAATTCTCGAGTGCTTTCTTCTAGCCATTTTGAGGCATGATCAAACCGGAGAATTTAGCCCACTACTCTTGTTTTCCATGTCCCTGACGCTTCAAACATGCAGCAAGCCAAGGCTTCTTTTTTCCTATGGAAATCTGGTCTAATGTTACTGCTGCATTCTTAAGACTACTCAAAACTTAAAACTTTATTTTAGGGCTCGAAAGCAGCAGACAACATTTAAGTTCAGCAAACATTAGCAGATCTCTGCTGTACCTTAGATATTGCTTCCCCCATAGTGACATACAGCAAGTTTTTAGCACAGAAACCACCTGTCACAAATGTTACAAATTATTCTAGAAAGACCTTCTTGGCTATTTCTTTACCAGTGGCCCATATTTAGTTTCTTGTCAGAAAAGAGGGATGCCAAAATGTTACTTTTAAATTAACATTTAATAGTAAATAATTTTTAATTTTAAATAACATGTTAATTTTTAATGAACATTTTTCCTATGTTTTTCTGCTTTGTAGGGGAAATCTCTATTTCTCAGCTTGCTTTCTTCATGACATGGCAGAACAGTACAGCCACTGAAGCTCATTATAAGCAGAAACACATCCCCTTGAAACAGAAAGAATCTTCTTTCTAAAGAATATTGTATCACTTAATCTAGGTCCTTTGGCACTGGTATACAGGTAGTGCTTTTTGCCTCTACGGTAATTATCTGTTAGTATTATATGAAAAAATTAAACTGAAGAGGCTTCAGTTACTCAGAAGTGACAGCAATGAATACCACACGATTAAGTTTTAGCTGTTCGCTGCCCATGGAACTGGGTTATTTTCACTTTCCAAATCTGCTTGTGCAAAAATGAGACAAGATCTGAGGCTTAGCTTCATTAATCTGAGCTGTCACGACACACAAAAAAGCAGCAGCTGGTTTTACTGGTGTTACAGATTTTAAGATGGAGATGTCCTCTTAAGAATATGAACAGACTGAGTTTTGGCAAACTACTTCCTGTTTTTTTGGCTGGTGACATCAGAGTAACAATGTTTTGAAAGTACTGCCTACAACTTTGTTTTCATCATTTTTATGAACTTGCCAACACACTGCTGACTCAGGCAAAGCTGCCCGTCTACAGCTACAATTACTTCACATCTTAGATGTAGATGTATGAAAATCACTGTCTTGTAGGATACCAGCTTAGCAGCTGCCTGAGTTGAAAGATAAGAATGTGTTTAAATACTTTCCTGGGTCTTAGGAAAATAACACTTTCAGATTGCCATCATGTGAGATGGTAATATGCAGGCTGGCCAGACAAAGTCAGTGAAGTTCAACACACTAATTTTGTCGTAGGACTAGCCATGGAACTACCTGGCACAGAACATGTATTCACAGAACCACAGGAAAAAAAGTAGGCTGGAAGGAATCCTCTGGAGGCCATCAAAGCCAGCCAGCTTCACAGCCAGATCAGGTTGTGCCAGGCCTCATCCAGTTAGGCTCTGAAAATATCCACGGACTGAGACTAAACAACCTCTCTGAGCAACCTGTACTGCTACTTAACCACTACTCTAGATCATGCCATCCTAAAATGTTATCTACAGGATCAGTACCGGTACTCTTTCAGCACTGGCCACTTACCTACAGGTAGGAATTCAAGACAGAAGGGGTTTGGGGGAATTTAGATTACACACACGCACCATTTTACCCTTGAATTCACTCATCTCTGATGCTGTTTTTTCTGTTTGCCAGATGTTGCATTTTCCCCGCTTTTTTTCAGGTTCCTGAAATATAAATGCAACATACTGCAAAACGTACAGGTCCTGTCAGGATGTTTCAAGACTCCACAAGATTTTCTTCCCTGATGCTTACCGATTATTCTTCATGTAGTAAAGATCAGAGAAATGCCTGACAGAGAGGTGGGGATGAAATCTCAACCTTTTAATAATTCAATCTGCTTTGTATTATTCTTCCAGTAGGGAAAAGCATGTAGCTGAAAAGTGTGTTTCTACTTTTATTTCCTATTATATTTGTTGTAGCCAACATTTGATGCAAATTCTGCAACAGCCTTGGGAAAGACAGGATACAGTGTCAAACTTGGGAGGTTTGTTGGCAGGCAAGCGGCTTTCGAAAGGCTAAAGTTCTTTGATGCCTTATTTGAAATTCTCTGAAATGACTCCTCAGGATAAAATGTCACTCAGCCTCCCTAAGTGATAGTTTATTAGAAATCACTTTGCTCTTCTTTAAAGCTAAATCAGGTAGCTTTTATCATGGGTAAGAGCAGTCTAAACTACTGCTTCTTGCAGTTGGAGGATATGAACGAACTAGATGCCGCACCCTATCAGCTGCTGCAGTGAGAAAAGCTTGGCAGCGGAGCACACTTGTGTAGCAGACTAAACTTGCCTTCCCTGCACATAGCCTGTCCCTCTGCTACGGGTACAAACCTCATGACGGAAAATGCTTTTCAGAAATAAACTGTTGCACATACAGCTCTCAACAGCGCCTGGGAGAGAAATACACAAGCCGCCTGCAAACAATGTAATGCGCGTACACGTTTTATTGCAATAGAACTTACTCGCATCCCCCTCCTGTCAGTCACGATGCCTTCCGAACAGGCGTGTTTCGAGAGTGCTGGCAGATTATTTTGTATGCCAAAATACTCCAAGAAAATGAGAGGACGGTGCAAATGGTAAGGCTTCAGCATCAAACGTAAACCTTCTGCACATTTCTGCTAGCTCTGATATCTTTGCTATTATCTCCTGAAAATGTGGGGAGCTTCAGGGTTACGACTGAAAACACAGTGCAGAGCATCGCAGCCTATAGAGGGAACAAAGCGCACTCCGCGACAGCCACAACACATCCTCCAGGTAAACTCCCCAGCGTCTCCAAGGTCAGCGAACGTTTTTGGGAAGAGCAAATAAACCGGGGGCGACTGACCAACGAGAGGCGCTAGCCAGCGCTAACAAGCACGCCCGGCGAGAGCAGGAGGCACGCCTGAGGGACCCCCGGGGGCCTCCCTCTGGTGACACTCCCGGTCCTCGGAGCCAGGCCCCGGCGCCGCTCCTGCCCTGCCAACAGCTCCGCAGCGGCGGGAGCTGACTGAAAGCTGCAGGTAAAACGCAACTACTCACACCCGGCCGGCGTTTCTGCGCTCCTCGGCTCGCCCTCGCCCGGGGTGCGACAGGGCCGCGGCAGGGGGCACAGGCCGGCCCCGGCTGCCCCTCAGGGAGGGCGGCGAGGGCGCGGCGCCCGTTGCCCGGCGGGGCCGGGGGCGGGCACGGCGGTGCCCGGGGGACGCACGCGCCCGGCCCTTGGGGCAGCTCCCGCCCCGCGCGCGTGGCGCCTCAGCGCCCCCCGCAGCGGCCGCGCGCCCCCGTCCACACACGGGCGCCGCCGGGGCACCCGGCGCGGGACGGGGCGGGCCCGCTCGGGCGCCGCCGCCTCACTGCGCGCTGCCGCCGGGCTGCGGGACGCGGGCAGCCCCCCGCCACGGCCACGACACACACACCCCCCCCCACGAGGGCGGTCACCGCTCCGCCCGGGCGCGGAGGGAGGAGGAGTGCGCCTTTAAGAGAGGCTCCGCCCCCGCGCTGGCTCCCGCCCCTCGCCGCGCGCCGGGCCAGTAGGAGCGGGCGAGCGGGGAAGGCGGGAGAATGCGAACCCCTGGCAGCGCCGCCAGCCGCGCCTTATAAGGGCAGGGCCTCGCGCATGCGCGCAGCCCGGCGGCCAGGGGCGGGGGCTCCGAGGGGGTTTTGCTTCGGCGGCGGCACCGCGGCGGGAAGGGGCGCGGGACCCCGCGGCGGGGCGGCCCGGCCCGGGGTGCGCTCAGCCCTCACCGCCCCTCCGCGGCGCCTCGGCGCGGCCCGCGCAGCTCGGCCCCCGGCGGGCAGGGGGGCGGCGGCAGGAGGGAGCGGAGCGGGGCCGCCGCGGGGACCCCGCGCCCGGTGCGGGCGGCGCGGCGGCGGATGTGCTGCTGGCGCGGGGGGATGATGCTGGCGGGGCCGCAGCTGGTGTCGGGGCCGGCGGCGCCGGGCGGGGAGCGGGCCCGGCTGCTCTCGCTCTACGTGCAGGACTACCTGGAGTGCGTGGAGTCGCTGCCGCTGGACATCCAGCGCAACGCCTCGCTGCTGCGGGAGATGGACACGCAGTGCCAAGGTGGGCGCCGCCGCGGGACGCGGCCTCCGCCACAGGGCACCGGGCGGACGGGGGGGTGGGAAGGGGGCGGCCTCCCGCCGCACATGCGCCCGGCGCGGAGAGGCCGGAGCTGGGGCGGGCCCGGTGCAAGGGGGGTGGGCGCCGGGGTGGGCCCCCTGCCGGGGCCTGCGCGGGGCTGAGCCGGCGGCGTTGCCGGGGCGCCGCGTTCGCCGGCGGCCGGTCCCTCCCGGGGGAGGGCGCCCCGGGGCGGCGGCCGGTCACCGGAGGCGCTGGGAGCCGGCGGTGCCTCCGTGCCCGGCGCTAGGCCCCGGCTCCGTGCGGGGCCGCTCCCGCCCCGCCTTCCCCCGCCGAGCAGCCCCGGTGCTCGAACCGGCGGCGGCGCCGCTGGAGCTGGCGGGGCGGCAATCGGTTTTCCAGCCCTTTCTGCCCCGCCGCCGCGGGGGTGCGGTGCCGCGTCCCGGCGGAGCCGTGTCCCCGTCCCGCGGCTGATCGCTGCTGCCCGGGGGGGGCTGAGGCGCGGCTCCCCGGAGCGTTCCCCGGCTCGCGGGAAGTTACCGCGGGCTCCGGCTTCTGCCGAAAGGCGGATTAAATCCCGATCAAACCGTCCCGCCTCCTCCTCGTGGGCGACGCGGCTGCGGCACCTTCTGCCGCCGCCCTGCGCCCGGCCGTACCGCGGCGGAGCGCTGCCGCCCGCACCGCGCGGCGGGGCCCGGGCCGAGGGGTGTCCCGGGGAGCGGGCGCTGGAGCTGGCCCCCCTTCCCCTGGCATGGCTGGCTTCCCCGTGGCTTTTGGCGGGGGCTGTTAAGGCCTTTCAGCCGCTAAATGGGCCGCCTCAGAAGACGGCTATTGTGAACGGATTCTCTCAATTATCTTTCTAATTTACCCAGGAAGATATGCAAGAACGGAGCTTTTGTGAGTGTTCCGCGGTTTTAAAGTCTACGGGGCGTAGACTTGTCTGCAGCGTTTTGAATTCTCGGTCAAGGCTGGGCTGCCTGGCACGCTCTTTACCTGCCCTGTCGCCATCACTCCGCGTCTGCCTGGAATACATTCCGCCTCCTCTTTAGGCTCCGTCTCCTGGATTTTATTCCTCCGGCCACTAACACGATACTGGGCCAAAGCAGAAGTTCGTTGCCGGATTTACCAAAGCCTCCGGAATGTCATCAACAACAAAAAGTTGCATAAAAATATTTTAGGCCCGAGTCTGAAGATGTAAAAGCACTACTCTATAATTTCAGCTAGCTTAAAAGGTAGCGGTAGCTCATGCAGGAGGGACAAAGCCACTCCTGTGCTTGGAAAACTGAAATCCTTTTAGCTTTTATTAGCTCCACCAAACTTAATCAGATTATCTGTAATGAACACTTGGCCCTGGTTTGTGTTGTGCTGGGTTTTTTTGTGTGCGTTTTGGTTTGTAGCAGGGGTTTCAGAGCTGTTTAGCTGGATGGATGGATGGGATGCCGCCTCTAATCTTGGGGACCAACAAGGAGTTTGGTGAACTTTTATCTCTGTCAGTCCACAAGTTCTTTTTAATGGGTGGTGGTCCATTTAAAGTCTTCAGGATATCTTCATGGGCTGCATTCAGGGAACAGTCAACATAGGGTGAATGTTTTTCTTTGTCACAGTGTGAAAAAGTGAACAGTTACTGCTTGTGGGTTTTTCTAGGCAGGGCATTCCCACTATGGGAAATCTGTGTAACTGCACCTACATTGCCTCCTCTCCACCACCCCCATCCCCCGCTCCCCCCCAAACACACACACACAAAAAAAAAGCAAGCTGGGTGGAAGGTAATGTGGCTGCAGAATATTGTACGCTGGTTATGCCTTTCTAGTTCAGCACATACAACATATCTTACTCCATCCTTTTCAGGAGCAGAGAGTAAGATTCACCACCACCGCTGTCAGGGTAACAGGCAAGCAATGCAGCTGAAGATGCAGGGAAACTTAAGCTGTGTTTTTAACGGTAGTTGAAATGCTAGTATTGAGAAAAAATAGGTTAAGTGAATTATTGCACAGGCAGAGTAGTGATTATCTTCCCCTAGTGAAGGTCTGAAACAGAACAAAATGCTGTTGGCTACTGTTGTCATACAGGTTTCAGAATTTATAGTAAAAAATGACCGTTCATGCTTAAGCTAATCTTTCAAGATGTCAGCAGGAAAAAATAATCACTCTGAACAATGTTGAGGTAATATCTATGGTTCCCATTTAGCACAAGCTTGAATCATCTCACAACCGTACAACAGACAAATACTTTAAAAAATGAAAGCCGGTTTGTGAAACGCAGGCTTTCAGGAAGGGATAGATTGTACTGCCTATCTTTTTACTTCTAAAACAAGTAGTGTCATTCATAAATTCCCTTGCCTGTTTAAATAAAATCCTTAAGTTGTTTCTGAAGGAACCAGTACTGTAGCTAACACTGTGCATCAGGTTTCACTGTCAGTTCTACGAATCTATTTCCTTCCACGTTAGCAATTTCTCTGTCTTTCGCGTATAGATCTAGTGTAAGTTTTGATCTGAAGATACTATTTTAAAATCCAGCAGTATAGAAAAGTAGAGTACAGACTAAGGCTGGCTTATAAGGCATTTGTTAACCCTGTTTGGGTTCATTAAACTCGCTTTCAAGAACTAAATTTTATTAAAGATTCACAGCCACTCATCCAGTTACTTTGCACGACGTGCAAGAAGAAAAGCTTAGAAGTCAGACTGAGCCGCTCATTACTGATTGCTTAAAAAAGGAAAAGCATTTTGAGTGGTTTAAGTTGATTTAAATCCTGACTGTAACTATACTATTATGTAACTTCAGTTGTCGTACTCCTTATTTATAACAACATCAACTTGAAAGTGTAATACCAAACGTTTAGATGAATAAGAAGGGGAAGGCAGAGAATCTGGATATCCTAATTGTGGAGTGTTATATATTATGTAACGATGATATGAATTCCGAGTTTCTTCCTGTGGTACAATAAGCTATAGCTTTAGTTTGTAGGCCAGGGTTTTGGAACCACTGTGGTAAGGGCTCTCAACAGAAATTCCTGCTTTTTCAGATGGAGCCAGGATATGGACTATCTGTGCTCCAGCAGCTATGATTCCCTTTCTTGGTTTATCCTTTCTTTTTCCAATGGCTAAAATAAGCTTGCTTTTTCTTGGAACTTAAGAATTTTTTCTTGGAACAGATTGTGATCTTAAACACTGATTTGATGACCTTGGGTAACTTGAATAAAATATCCAATCTAGCCCACTAGGGTATACTATAATTAAAATTTGTACTATTTCTCATCAGTTAAAAATACATTTCTATATTTTCTTGAGCATGTTCCATCTTGTTTAATTATTCTTACTATCTTTATTTTATAGAAGCGTTAAAAGAAATAGATGATGTCTATGAAAAATACAAGTCAGAAAATGATCCTGTTCAGAAGAAACGCTTGCAGCAGCATCTTCAGCGTGCATTAATCAACAGCCAAGAACTTGGAGATGAGAAAATTCAAATAGTTACTCAAATGCTAGAACTGGTAGAGAATAGAGCCCGGCAAATGGAAACACACTCTCAATGTTTTCAAGATCTGTCTGAGAATGAAAAGCCTCTGGAAAAGGCAAAGATGGAGTCCTGCCAGCCAGAGAGATCTTCGCGTAGACCTCGTCGCCAGCGAACCAGCGAAAGCCGTGATCTGTGCCATATAGCAAATGGTATTGATGACTGCGATGATCAGCCACCTAAAGAAAAAAGATCTAAATCTTCCAAGAAGAAAAAGCGCTCCAAAGCCAAACAAGAGAGAGAGGTTTCACCTGTAGAGTTTTGCAATTGATCCCAATGAACCAACTTACTGCTTATGCAACCAAGTGTCTTATGGCGAAATGATAGGATGTGACAACGAACAGTGTCCTATCGAGTGGTTCCACTTCTCATGTGTTGGACTCACCTACAAACCGAAGGGCAAGTGGTATTGCCCCAAGTGCAGAGGAGACAATGAGAAAACAATGGACAAATGTACTGACAAATCAAAAAAGGATAGAAGATCGAGGTAGTGAAAGCAATTCATGTTTTAAAGAGTTGCTCTTTTTATATTAAAATGTTTAATTTCCAGAGAATGCTGTTTTAGGAAATGCATAAGACTATGCAATAATTTTTAATCTATAATATTAATGGAGTATTAAAAGCTGTTATACCTTCTGTGATCTTTAACTTTCTGCACTGAATAACCAAATAATTGATACAGGGTGGCTTCAGACCTTCACAGAAGACATTACAAGCATATGGCGCTTGGTTTCAATTTAGCCCCATTAGTATTTTAAAGAACATTGTGAATCTTGAAATAATGGTGGTGGGAAAGATACTGAAGAACTTTTCATGTTTTGGGAAAGGCCTTGAAAGGCCTCACCTAACTGCTAGAATCTTAACAACTGAATTTGTTCTTTATCCCAGGTCTTGAGTTCTCAGTTTTTGTGTTAACATCACACATTTGGAATTGGGGTTTTTGAATTCAGCTGTAACTGTAAAAGTCTTCCGAGCTAAAAGCAGACCTCTTCAGTGACTTTCATATGACCAGTGTGTTATTTCAAGGAAGAAAATACCACTAACTTAAGCTTTTTTTTTTTTTTTGGTCAATATTAAACTCGTCTTTGTGACTTTACACTTGGGAGTCAGTTCGTGGCTATGGTAGAATTATAGTGCATAAGCAGTTTTGGATATTCTTAGTAGATTTTGTCTGCATTCTGTTGAGCATCCTGATGTGGTCTTTATTGTTTAAGATGGTCTCTCTAATGCCAAAACTATTTCCCTGATAGTTTTATGTTTTGCCACTGCCTATATGAGCCTTGAAGTGGTAGAAGTCAATATCCCTTCCACTCAAGGGATCCCATCTCAGGGAACAGAAATTGCAAATGTGATGGAGCCTTCATCATGAGCAATCTCTAGAGAGCTGAAAAGTGACTTGTATTCTCTGGGATGTAAACTTTGTTTTTCTTTAAGTGGTATTTGTGTATGTGTGTGGCCACACTGGGCTTTAGGCACAGTTCTTGGACTTGGGCAATTATTCAAAAAGCCTGAAAGCAAAAGCTTTCAGTGAAAGTTTTGATAGATAAAAAATCCCCAAAACATGAGCATGACTGGTACAGAGCAATTAGATAAATCCCAGCTGGTTTCTGACTGGCTATGTAACAGCGTTGTCTTGGAGTAAGCCAGTAGTATCTAAATATTACTTGGGTCGTAAGTAAAAGTAAAACTTCCTCACCCCCACGCTTTAAAGGGGGGGGGGGGGGGGAGAAGATGAAACTAGCTGTACCTGTTCCTTTGCGATGGGAGATGCTGATGGAGGAGTGGTGTACCAAAGCTTGCACTTAGGGGTCCTGCTCAATAATGTTCTTCCTTGAGACTGCCTGTGTCCTGGTGGGCTTGGCAAGGCAGACAGAGCAGCTCTGCAGTGCTGGGTGGGGGGGGGTTACCTCTTGGTGGGCTGCAGGTGCTCAGAAGTCCCCACAGGTCTCTGCTCTTTGCTGCTATGGTCTCCCTTGACAGGGCCGAGCCTGATTGAAAAGCAGGTGTGCTGAGTTGAGAGCAGCCCAGAAGGCAGATGAGCAAAAAGCAAGCCACGATGGATGAATGCCACCCAAATTCCCTCCTGCCATCCCCACTAGAGGGCTGTGATGGCCCGGGGCTGGAGGGCTGAATGCACTGCACGTGGGGTAAAGAAAGCCTGGGTGCTCTGGGGCCAGATGGTATGAATCGATGCACAGTTATAAGCGATGTAAAATACTGAGCCTGTTCCCACAGTTATGATCCAATTCCTTAACAGGACTTAGCATTTGCAAGTAATGCTAGTTAACATATGGCAGACGAATGTAAAGCCAGTGGTTTGAATTTTTGCTCTAAAATTGTAGGTGTAAGTGGACTAGCTCCACTGGGGAGACCTGGACCGCAGTAAGTAAACAACTCGTGCAGGAAACTGCTGTAAGGGCCCTGACCATCAGCAGGGTAGGAGAGAAGGTGAACCTTGTGCCAAGGGCCTGTCTTGCTTTTCAGGCCGAGTAGCTAATCTGAGGTTGCAAAAATTGCTTTCTTGAGGGGGCTGGATCATGGCTACTGATGGAGAATAACCAGGCCAGCTCACATGTTGGAGACAAGTGTTATAAGCGGTCTTCTGTGTATTTTTCTCCTTTTTCTGTTTGTTACAGCTTAATGACTCTTAAATTTCCTTCTTGGAAAGACTGGTTGGTAGCCTCGGGCTGGGGATTGTATCAGCATCTGATATCTACCTAAAATGGCAATGCTCCCTAGTATTAAAACCAAACATCTCTTAAACACCAAAGTTGCTGAACAAAGTACAAGCGAAATTGTAACTGTTAATATTACTAATTTATCTTGAAAAGTATGCTTGAGTTTCTACTGGCTAAATCAAGAGTATTTTTTTCCAAGGCAGAGAGAAAGCTGGGAGCCTTACATAATTGTTCATCTGGAGTAATTGCTAAAGTAGGACGTATATGTTGTGGTTACAGAAAGAAAATTTTATATTCTGAGTGGTCCAGATAAATATCTCTAATGCAGGGATGCTTTTTTTTTTATGCTAATGTCTCTTCTGGTAGGGAATATGAATTCCTAAGGTTTTCAGTGAAAATATTGCTGGGGAGATGGCACTTGCTTGCCTAATACATAAAATGGCTCAAATGCAGCAATAATTGTTCATAAGCAGGTTAGCAGCGTGCCCCAAATATTCATGGGTGCCTCTAAAATTCTCTCTTTTAAATACCCTGGCTAATTTGTTGCAAAAACTTACATGAGAAAAGATCTGATGTTACCTGGTATTTAGCATTTCACCACCTTTTTTTTGACCAAACCCAGATTTTGTGGTTTTGCATCCATTTTCATAGATCAATGGTAATTGCTGAAGACGCGCATAAGATGTTAGTATGAAATCAGAAAGGTAAGTAGAGAACTCTTAACATTGCTACTTAATGTTGAGTTCCATTTCTTAAAAGGATGAACCTCACTAGTGAGGTAAAAATGAAAAGTAAACACTGTTAAACCAGTTCAGCCAATATGTGTTTTGAAGGTGTCATGAAGTAAGTCTAAGTAACATAAATATCTGGCAATAAACACTTTGGAAGTTGATAGAAGTACATGTAACTACACAGGAACTGCTTCTTTGCTTACTGCTTGGGAACATCCTAATTCAGCGTAGGTTACATTTTGTTTTCTTGAAGCATCTGAAAGTATGGTGCACTTGTTCTTTCTTTTTGCATTTCAGTTTTGAAGTAACGCAAGTTCACCAGTAGCAGAAGGTCCCCACAAACTATTTAAAAGGAATGGTATCACATCAAGAGTGGTTTTTGATTATTGTCCCGTGGGCCACTTTGATTAATCTTGACAAATTAATCATTTAATCAAAACAACCTTTAAAGCAAAACAAAAAATACACCTAATAGAAACCGTACTGTTTTGAAAGCAAAATGAGCAATTTAATAATATTTGTGTATACGTACGAAAAGCCATCTTGCTACCTCCCAGTAGTTGATGCATTTCTTTTGGACTCTGGAATTCTGCCAGCTCAGGAATAGTACACAAGATTAATACAGGTTTCCTCCAGTTGCCGTGTGTTACTTTTTATTCTGTTGTGTAAGCTGCGTGAATCCAAATACAGTTAATTACCGGCCATGATAGGTACAAATTCTTGTAGTGTAGTCTTCTGCATGCTGTTGTACATTCATACCTGTTCATTGCTAAAAAGCACAGTGATAATACCTCTGTATCTAAACTAGTTTTAACTGTATTTCCCTGCCAAGCATTAACTAATCTATACATCCAGAAATGGTAATGTGGTACTGACAAGTCTTGAAACTGGTACAGAACAATAAGTGAAATGCCCCATTCTTGCCTGAATTTACCTAAGGATTTTCCATTTTGGATGTTCTTTTAACACTGAAGTGGGCCTTTGTAAAGAAGGTATTATTTTTTAACTCTGAAGATATTTTCCCCCCCTTCATTTAAAAGCCTCTAACTTCAGCTTGAAGGAAACTACTACAGTTTGTCTGATTTAATTCTTTAAAATTAGCAGTTTGGCACTTCTGTGGCTTCTACCATTTCTGACTGCAAACAGATCTGATTCTTAAAAGTCTTAATCTGGGTTTTTATTCTTTACTCAGCTGTGCTGAACTGCACCCTGTTCAGTCTCCTGTAAAACCCAGCCAGTCTAAAGGGACAAAACCACAGCGATTGCCACACCAGCAAGTTAAGGGCTTAGAGTTCTTTCTCCCTCTTATCTGCACATATATTTCTTTTACTAAGAGGTCTCATCTCCTGTAGCTCTGCAAGTCTTTGACATTGGCACCTCAAACTGGAAAAAGTAGTGCAGGTTTCATATAAAAGCCCAACTTGCTTTAAATACTTCCCCCCCCCCCCCCCCCCCATATACCTGAATCTAACAGAGCAGTGATAAAAGCTCCTGCAAATCGCAAAGGTACTTTATCACATCAGGTAATATGTCTGAAGTTGTTCTGTTGCGTATTTCAAAGCTAATGCTATTGTGGTGGCTGTTGCTGAAGCCTGCTTTAAACTCAAATGGCAGATGTATTAGTCCTGAAAGACAGCCTGTCTACTCGGTCTCAGCCAAGAAATCTGTTGTGGGCAAAGGAAAAGCAACTTGTTAAGGCTACAGTTTAGAAGCAGCATATTTATCTTTGTTAGGGCTAGCAACCCTGGCTGTCTGCAGAGGAGACTTGAGGCAGGCCAAGTGTGGTTTGACCTGTGGAATGCCACAGACCCGACAAATTAACCAAGATGTGTGTTGGGAAGGTCTGCGCTAGACCAGTCAGATGAGGTTAGGGAAGTAGTAACATTTGCTGTTTTGTGAAAGTTTCCTATAGGAGCCTAACTCAAGAAAGGCTGAAAACCTTGAAGGGAGACGGGTATCTCCCTGCAATTCAAAGTAAAGCATCTGTTCTTGAAGCCAGGCACTTCTTAGCTTATTCACCTCACTTCTCAAAAGTTCTTTTGAGCTACTTCAAGCAGAATCCTTGACCGTCACGGCTTTCTGAATCCTATTCACAGGTGCATAGCTTTGCACAGTGAACAATTCCATCTCTGAATAGCTGTCTTCAAGAGATTGGAGATGCTCCTTGTTTCTTTCATTTTCAGACAGTACAGTTTTCTTTAGGTTCTTCCTGGCTGCTAGCAGATACCTTGCAAAGAAGTGTTTTTTCAGTGGAAGGGACAGCTGGACAGCCTCTCAAGATGAGCAGGGCTGTCACTCAAACCCACAAGAATAGTTTTTCTGTCCAGTGCTAGTTAGGCAAGACATTTGACTGTCAGTGGTAAAACCAGATGCTACTGTGCAAGTGTTCAAGTCCCACAGACTTGGACATCTTAGAAAGAAAAAGATGTTTATTTTTTACTGTTATCATGCCTTTTTTATAATACATGCCACAAAAGATTTGAAATAGTTTTAAATTCTCTCTTGTGCCAATTTCCTGATTACCCTGCAGTCTTTGGAACAACTCTAGGATTATGGATTTCCACTACAGCTGGCCAGTAAACAGTTCTATTTAGTGAAAATTCTACCAAATTTTTCATTAAATGAAGCTGTCATTTGCCTTCGAATCCAAGTCGCCTCTTACGATCAAGCTCATATTGCATCTGAACCCTTTCTAATTTTTGGTCGGGGTAGGGCAGTTGTTCTAAAGGCTTATTTTGACAAATTTTGCAATTTTTTTCCCCAGCTATTTCTGCTTTCCTTTGGTTTACCTGGTAGGGCCACTTCAATTTTAAGTCAGCAATGTTTTAACGGCAAGTATTACACTGGACTGCATCTCTGTTGTGCTGCAGCTGTGTTCTAGCAGAACATCACTCACTATAGCATGGCCAATTTTGTACTTGGGGATGCACTTCACGAGTTGCATGCTGCTTTTTTTCCTGAAATATACGTCAAGTAGGTTATAAGTAGCATACACACAGATTCAAAGTGTAATTACTTCTCCTGTTCCAAAGGCCTGTTTTCCAGCGTAGGGGGATTAGTGCTTAGTGGGCACATAGAAAATAAAATCCTCCCCAAAGTTTCGCTTCTGCATACTTACAGAATACCTCCACTGAAAATGGAAAAACTAGTGAATGAGTTTCACTACAGTGATTAGCTGCGCACGTTTCTACTAAGACTAGTAGAAAGTTACAGTTTATAGTTGGAGGAGTGGAGGGGAAGTAACTTGGGTGCTTCTGTGGTTGAATGTAGTGTGATTTAAGAAGCCTAAAAGGAAACTTTAATCTCCTGCTGAGAAACAGAATAAAATAAAAAGAATTCTAGAACCTTTGAGAATAACTTTCAGTAGAGAAATTAGGATAAAATCCTGTCCCAATTTAAATATAATTCTGTTGAGCAGGGTTCTACCCAGCATACAGATTTCCAGCTTCCTTTGACTAAAGCCTAAAAAAAGATTAAAGCTCCATGGCAACTGCTATCTTAACTCCTGACAGCCATAGTATAAATTACATCTTGGAAAAACCTAATACTGAAAGTTTTATTTAGGTCACCAGTCAGGCTAGGAAATGGTAGGCTTATAGATACCACACCAAACTTCATTTTGCCCCTGCACGGTCTCAGTGAGGCAGAGGTTTTTTTGTGGGAGGCAAACTGGATGCTACGCAATTATATGCAGTATGAATTTAAAAATCTGACAACTTCGAGGTGCGTAAATCTGTTTCATGCTTTTGGGGAAAAAGACTGCAATTTACTTGCAACTGTAACCTTCTAGTGAGGAATAGAGCAGGGTTCATCTGGGAGACAGCAGCCCAGACAGGTACTGTGTGAGGTTACCACAGGAGCTGCGTTTGCTGGCAGTGGAGGAACGCTATCGGTTGGTTTGTTTATTTTAAGGAGAGAGGAGAGAGATGGACAGAGGTTTTGCAATTAATTCATTTGCCCACAGGTGCCCCAGCATTCATACTTGTGCCACGAAAGCTATGTGTCCCTTTCAGGCTTGTATGGAGATCCTGCTTTCTCGCTGGTTATTATTTTGAGTGGTGGAAATGCATATAAGACTGAAAGCCTAGAATAAAGGGAACCTGTGGTAAACAAATTTCAGCTATTTGCATGAAGGCTATCTGGTACTGTTATTTCCTTAGTTCTGCTTTCTTGCTCTTTGACTATTTTTGACCCTCTCCTTTCTGGACTATGTGCTTTTCAGGCCTTGAAGAATGCCTTTAATTGTTGCCTGAGGGACGCTTTACCCATGCCTGGTGCCCAAGACAGGGAGGGATTGCTAACTGGGATCGTTGATCCCGCTGTCCAGTGCATGGCCAAAGGTGGGGCTGCATGCCCCCTAGTCTGTCGGCTGCTACTGGACACCCACAGAATTATTCTGGGGCTCCTTTTGACCTCATCAGTTAGCAAAGTTTAAGTTCCCAATATCCCATTTAAAAGGAGAAAGTACCTATCATTCCTCAAATAAAAAATAAAACTAAGATAACATCAAAACCATACTAGAGTTACAGCCCACTATATACCTACATGAGTGCCTACTTGGAAATTTTGCCTTGTAAATGTTTAATGGTAATGTGCCATCTATTACTGGAGAAGGATGAGAAATAGAATTGTAGAAGCATTACCAGAATAATAATTGGTTTTACAGACCTGCAAGTAGGACTGCTTTTGCCCTTTCCTCCAGCAGCTGGAGTTTGCGGGTGACGTATGCCTTCATAACCTGGAGTAATGGTATGCTGGTGTTCAAATGGATCCCAAACTTTTATCCTGTGAACAAATAACAAAAACATACTCAAATACATATAGATAGTAAATCCTAGAAGAAAGAAACTAAATATATTTTTTTCCCGAAGGTGTAATACCGACATGCTAACAAGCAATTGAATTGTTAGTTGAACATACTGAGTTGTGTAAGTTAACTAGTAGAGCTGGAACATGAGATGCAAGATAATCTCGCTATTAAATGGCTTTTAGGAGAGTTTTAGAGATGTTTAGAAAATGGTAAATTACTTGGATTTCTGAGTGTCAGATTGCTGGAATTTGCATCGGTGCACTCTTCATATTAATTTTATAAAACTTGGAAATGTTGGTAATAATTTAAATCATACAGAACCATAGCATTGAGCATTTTCTAAATAAAAATGCATACTTTGGTTATGATTTTTCAATGCAGTAATCTAATCTAATGATAGTATACACTGGAGTGGCAAATTAATCCATGTTATGATTACATTTTATTCAGCAATAGAAGGTGAGAATAGTTTTGAGTCTTTCCCCTCTCATGCTATTTGTAGTAAACCACAAAGGTTTACTTCTGGGTGATTTTATGTAAAGAATGTTGCAATAAAATTTGTGGTTATCATACCAGAGCTGTTTTAAACCCGACTTCAGAAGACATACCTCCCCACTCCCAGATACGAGGTAAGTTAACAGATCTTACCTCACCTGATCAAGTAATCAGATTAGGTAAGTTAACAGAGCGTGTGTTCATTCTTACGCCCGTGCAGCAGTTGGCCTGGCCCTGCATGCTGTGGGGATTGTACTTAATGCATTAGCTGGTGAAGCTTTACAAGCCACAAGACTTGTCTTTCTGTAAACATGCTATGCACTTTTGAAACATGCTAAAGGATAAAATATGATGCTTCCTTGAAAAATGACATATTAAGTATTTAAATTTTTCTTTAAAGAAATCCTGAATGTTTTGCCACACGCTTGTGACTCTTGCCACAGAGAGAGAAGTGGTTTGGGGGAAGCAGGTCAGACATAAGTCTCGTATTTAATAAATTTTTTTTCCTAACGCCTCTCTCTTGTATTTAATAACTTCTCATCTGTACTTGCTGGCATGAGGTACAACAGCAGAGAAGAAAGCACCCACGGATTTCAAAGGCTTGACTTTGTGGAGTGCACCAGAGTGACTGAACTGCGGCTTCAGTAACTGCCTACTGTAAAAGCCTGTTAAAACTTATGAAAATTAAATGAAGTGGAGAGACATTTAAAACTTCCCTTAATAATTCCAATCATGCAAGTCTCCTTCACAGAAGGAACATCCTGACTGTAACCAGAAACATTTCTGCATCTGTTCTGTCTCTGGATGAATCATTAAAAAAACCCAACAATTCAATCCTGGTATTTTGGAATACAGGAATTCTGTCTTTGAGACAGAAGTTTATTCAAAAAACTCATTAGGGAAAAAGTTGTTATTAAATTAAGATCATGTTAGTATGCTTGCCGAAACAACAGATCATTTGTTAAGCTCCTTCCTGAGCCTTATGGCTGAACTAAATCTGCACATAAAGATATGTAAAATATGCCCAGATTATAGTCCTAGTTTTCCTTCTCACTAAATTAAGCGTGGCTTTTAAATGGAATTATCTGATGAATACAAAAATGACATACTTCCATTCAATTCTGTGTAGCTGAAGCAAAGGTCTTCAGGCTGACTGTGCTTTCAACCACCTTTTATTTTGCCACTGATACTATTTTCTAACAGCTTGTGCCTTTCCTCTCTGCCCGTTCCTCCAAAGGTGTTGTGCAAACACTCTCTTCAGCAGATGCTTCATCTCCTATTCAACAGCCTGAATAACTGATAAGACCAAGCTGCAATTTTCAGTTGTGGGTTTGGCAAAATAGGGAATCTGCACAAAGCAGGTTCTGTCTCTCTTCAAAAGCTGCCTCTATTAAAAAAAAAATTTGGAAAAGCCATGACTACATAATGAGGTTGAAACTGTTTGGTTTTGCCTTGCATAGCAAAACTGAGGAGCGACACTGGGTACAAGCTCCTGCTCTAAAGCCAGTCATGCAAACGCTGACTAATGAGGTGGCACTAACCTCATTCCTGTAAGATACTGCTTGTGTTTTCAGCAAAATAATACCCAAGTTTCTACTGAAGGTTTTAAGTGCATCAATTGAAAGCATCTAAGGTATCCCTAGTTACAGTCGTCTAACTCAAGGCTCAAAACTATGGCTGATCTGCTGGATCAGGGTTCTTAACGATCCATGGGAAGAAACTGAAGCAGTAACTGTGGTATTGCTATTTCTGCCATGCTTTTTGAGCCAGTAGGAAGATACACTACTTAACAGAGGTATTATGAGTTTCAGTTGAAGATGGTGCCGATCTAAACAACTCCATTAAAACAGACTGTATAATAGCTTTGGCATAGTTTTATGTCAGTGTATCCGTTCAAGCAGATCTCTGTTTAAACCTTAAATAAAACCCGTTAGAGATCACCACGTATGCTGTTAGTCTTGGAAAAACCATGACGCAGCACAACTACAGAGGCTGACTGGACTTCGAACAGCTCTAAATAAGTGGCAAGCAGAGCTGCTCTTGGTCGTCTCTCATTACTACCGTGCAAGCCTTAGAATCTTCTAAGTCTTATTTTTATACTTATATAGACGCTGGAATCCTGTCACCTTATACTGGAATCTCACAGGGTGGTTGGGGATGGCTGGCTGCCTTCGTGACTAAATTTTCCCGAGATCCCTTTATTTTGTTTGATGCTTGTGCTTCTGAATTGTACCTTCTTCAGCCTAGAGTCTCCCTGTGTGGTTTGTGTCACTGTGATTGGCGACACATTCTACTCGAGTGGAATGGTCATCATCTACTTCAGCCGGGAAAAAGAGTGGGCCATTCACAAATAGTCATACTTAAAACCTGAGTCCCATGTCAAGAAAGTGCTGCTTAATAAAGATGACACGTGAGAAAGCCGAATCTCAAACGAATCATGCAACTCTTTTACTAATGACTGCTCAGCATTCCTGCTCATTTCCAGTTAAGAAGATCAGAACATGTAAGCAGAAACTAATGTATCTGCCATTCTAAACCATCGGTTATCTGTCATTTGTCTTATTTCTTAAGGCAGCAAAAACCTGGCAAAGATGTCCAACTGTAGTTTTATCATACTTAGTGAAAGGATGCAAGTGGGTGGAAAAAAATGATGTATGAGGCATTTTGTTTGAAAATATAACTCCAAGTAATTTTGACAAACATTATAAATCCTTGACTTACCAGCAGAAGCACAAAATCTCTTAACTTACTCTTTGCATTTCATGGTTACCTTATCAGCATTAGCCAGCTTCCTCCTTTTTCCTTTCTGAGTAAGTGATTCGGTAGAGGGACTTCATGATTGTGGAGTATTACATTCATGTAATAACAAAAGAGGAACATATTCAGGAGTTTACCCATCTTTCCATCATGACTCCAAACCCGATTCTACTGGCATCATCTGTAACTGCCAAGCAGTACACATATGGCTCATTTTTCAATAATTTTTAAACCTAAAATGTAAAAAAAAAAATAGTAATTTTAAGTATTTGTCAGATAAACACCTCTGCTTTTAATTTGACATTAGTCTTAATGAATAGGACTGTAATGATTATTTTAGTACGATAATTAATGACAATAAACCCCCCCTAGGATTTGAAGAGAGTATCATGTCACTAATTCTGTGCCATTGCAAAAAAACCCCACATCTTGTGAGACGAACAGATAGGGATGCTGGTTTAAGACCTGCTAAATTATTATATGCTATTCAGTTTTGGACACCACACTTAAGGGTGGAGGGAGTTCAAATAAGTTACAAGGTAGAGAAGAAGTGTAGAAGACAATGACTTCTAATGAAAAATAGAACAAAGCCTAGAAACAAAAGGACTGAAGTCAGTAGTCCTCAGTAATGCGAAAGTTTTTGCTTCCAAGAGGAAAGGGACAATCTGTCTAAGTGAAAAGGACAATCATTAATGTCCTTCAGATGGAGCACTGAAAGTTTAAATAAGACACTAGGGAGAAAACAAAACAAAAAAAAGAACTGTCCAACCGTAATGACAGTGAAGCCCTGGAATATATTACTTTGGAAAGTAAAGATCTCCGGTGATGAAGATGCTACAAGACAGGCTAGACAATCATGTCAGCATCAGTTTAATTATAACTGATCCTGCCCTTGGGCAGGGGAAATGGATTGGATCAGCAGTTCTTGAGCTGTGGGAAGGCACTGACATATCCTTGGAGGCTCAGACAAAGCTCTAGGAGAATTTAATCTGAGATTTTTCCTTCTTCCTACCTTTTCTCCTGAAAGTTCTTTCTGAAAATCGTTTGAAGAGTGTAGTATTTACTCTCAGCCAGCAGGACAGGAGGGAGAGCAGAGCCATCAGATCCACCCTACCTAAGGGCACACGCTGAGC
Organism: Falco peregrinus; assembly: GCF_023634155.1. Lineage (NCBI taxonomy): Eukaryota > Metazoa > Chordata > Aves > Falconiformes > Falconidae > Falco > Falco peregrinus. The sequence continues at coordinate 4,209,061 of NC_073722.1, forward strand.
ATCGCCGGTGTTCCGTGCGTTCCCCTGGCAAAAGTGAGCTGAACTGAGTTGAAGGTTATGCTACCACAGATGCACGAAGTCCATGGGGAAAGCTGACCGTTCTCTTCCCAGCAAAATCCGGATCCACAACTCAGGCACGTTTAAAAGCACAGGATGTGATGAATGGCCCAATCGCCCGGGGCATCGAGACTAGGATCAGGGAGAGGAAGGTTTTAATGATACCTGGCGATTCAGGTGACGGCTGCAGAACACAGCTACCCAGGGACAGGATTCTAGCTGTTGTACAGAAGTACCACCGATTTCTGGAAGTGAAAATAGGGATGTTGGGATATATGAAGGGCCTATCCTACTACAGTAGAAAGACAGGCCCAATAATAATAAATTTCAGTACTGTTGAAATAATTGATCTCCTAAATGGACTTCCAGCTCTGCTTTCTAATTGTTGCATATGTAATTAATTCATTAAAAAATTTGTATTTTCCACACTTATAGAAAATTTGATAGATATTTAGGTATTTTAAGCAGCAAACCTTGATACTATACTTTGGTTCCTACCTATTGAAGAAACGCTAGAATATTTCACAGTATTTTCTTTGGTAAGTGTTAATTTTTAGCGGAAGGGACTGGCAAAATGAGTACATGAATTTTTAGCGACTATAGAACATATTCAGTAAGTAATCCTTACGGTGCTGATCATTTCTGAGTAGTTTTCATGCAAATATTCACGATCCAAACCCTTGGTTATTTTTATAAATACCACATCTAGCAGTCACTTTTCAACATGAAAAGTGCATTTAAGCTTACAAAAAAAAATATCTGCCCTTCTGGTTTCTAAATTCCACAGTTTGATATAGTCAGTTTTTTCTTCTTCAGTGTCGCTGGGAAGCACCAGATAGTGGCCAATGTAGGTCAAGGCAGAAGTGTATAGAAAGATTATGGATGCGCTGGCTTCAAGATGACTGAGCTGGCACAGGGCTTGCAAACTGATCTCAGGGAGATGGTGCGTGTGACGTGAACACGCTATGACCTAGGGAGCAGGAGATCATCTGGCAAGTCAGTCACAAGCTCAAGAACTTTTCTGCAGATATATGTCAGCACTTTTTTGTCTCATTTATATCTAGTTAAAAATATGTATGTTTTTCTCAGTTTTAGCGTATTTATGTATATAAGTAGCTAAGTGGCATTTTTGTTGGTCAATGAACTATAAAAACCAAATGGACCTCTAGGCATAGGTCCTTCCATATGGACATATAAATTATTGTACATGTACATATATGCACTTGTAATAACTTCTCCAGCTGATCTGTCTGTTGATCTGATGCAGTGATGACTGAGAAGATCAAGGTAAATCATGTCAAACGAACACAAGGCTGAGTCTATCTACAGTAAGTCAGATGGGAAACTGTTCATAGTAAAGCCAAACACAGCCCACCAGTGATACTTTATACATGCAGATGACAGTAAATAGCAAAGATTATTAATAGACTTTGCAAACTTGTGAAAAAATGAATTCTAGTTACAACACAATGAAACTGTAGAATTCTTACTACAATTTAAGATTCGGTCTTTAGGAAGAAAAAATTATTGATTAAAAAAATAAATCATCAGTGTAAATTAAGCAATCAAAAGGTGGATTTAATTATGATTATGATCCCTATTTTGAGACCTATTTGAGACCTTCCTGGTACCAGATCATAATGGAAACTATGGAGTGAAAACTTGATGGAAATAAGTGACATAGTTTCAAAAAAAGGAATACAAAGTAGAACAAAATAGCTTCTTGGCATTCTAACAGTCATTACATAACATATCCATCAGTAAGCAGAACAGTATTTTAAGATTTGAGAGAAACTGTATAAACATGATACATTAAGATGTTGTTTCTCACCTTTTCATCTCCACTAAGCAAGTACTAAGCAATGGCATTATGTTTTCACTAGTAAGTTCCTTTTTTTCTATTTCTTGTTTCACCTTCTTCTCCAGTCTCCTTCTCCGCCTTAGTTTCCTTGCACCTTTCCCATGGAGTCCAAAGTTCTGAAAAAATATTAAACGTTAATATTTGTCACCTGCTCCAACCTTTTGATTACATTCATTTGTTCACAATTCATAATTCACAATTACAAAGCAAAACTCCTCAGCAGGAAGGATGCACGATTTACCTAATGGGTGGTCACTACAGTTCTAAGGCTTCTGGAAAACCTGCTTCCTTCTCATCTTTTGTATATTGTAAGCAGGTGGTGATAGACTGCACCTTAAATAACTACTGTACAAATACAGTTATTTATTATATGCAATGGTGGGTTCAAGGTAAATTCCTTGCACTTACTCAGAAGACAAAATAGGCTGTCTGCAACTCCAGACTTTAAGAGGTGAATGGGAAGTAGTGAAGAAAACTGTCAGCGTGCTTACCTTCCATTCACCCAGAACTGCCTGGCCAGTGGACAAAACTTCGGGGTTACAGATGGAAAAAAAGACTGGAAACCACTGGTTTAGACCAATGTCTGGAGAGATAGTAATGCTGCTTAAATAGCATTTAAGTGAGCAGAGTCACAGTTCCTCCTTCCCACTTCTGAGGCAGCTACAGTCACTAATTCTTGCAGCTGAAGGAATGTAATAATTGTACATCAGTCTCGCCTGCGTCTTTTTGATCTCCCCACTTGAAGACAAGGACGCTCTGGCTTTAAGGAAGGTGACAATGACCTCATTTATTTATTCCAATAATTTGTATTTCAGCGCAAATCCATGGCCTGCACAACCACTGTTTCAGCTCCAGCTCTGCAGCGCTACAGAAGTCAAAGTTGTCACCTGTTGCTCCCTTGCTTATTCTCCTTTCGGGTGAAGCCTTTGGTACAGGTCCCTGGTGGCCTTTGACAGAAGATGGCCTGCCAGAATAGGTTGCTCAGGAGTTTTCTTTGTATTTCAGCTCAGCCAACCCTTTACAAATGCAGCCTCTAAATTCCCAGTGACAAAGAGGTCCCTGGCAAAACATCAGAATTCTTTGATATCACATGAACCATGTTCTGGGAACAGCACCAAAAGATCTTATCCAAACATTTCTCACAGATCTCACAAATGCTAGGGAAAACCAACCCAGTCCAACAGGCACAGGGAAGAACGAGTTGCATCTTTCTGCTCCAGTGAAGTTTTCATTATGGTTAGAGGGTTTTATGCCCAGAAATTGATGACTTTTGTCTTCCTTCATTTCTGGAAAAGGAAGCCTTATCTCACAGTTTGGGTCCCACAGTAGCTTTGAAACTAGTAAGTACAGCTGAGCTGAACCGGACTTAAAGTTTCCACTCAGATACACAATATACTGTAAAGAATTGGTTATTTTCAGATTTTAACTTTATTTAGAGACACCTCCATGAGTATCTGATGGGTTTTAAGAGAATGCCCTTTATGCTAATGACTATTGTGACTCAAGAAAATTAGAAATTTAAGATGGTTGAACAATCACTCTATTTAAAAGTATTTAGCCGTTAGTTGTACAGAGCATGAGCATATGATTTGTTCTATATGTAAAAATCTGTGGATGATGCAGTCGGGGCCAGAGACACTTACCCATTCTCAGGGAGGCCAAGCAGTAGCCTTTCCTTATGGAACCTGTACTCTTTACTTTGGCAAGGAACAGTGTAAAGACCTGACTGTTTCTTCACATACTTCTTTTTCCAAAGGTTGTAAGATAACAGAGTCTGGTAAAAATATATATATATAAAAACCCCACCAGCTTGCCTGCTTTGTGCAATTAATTATCTAAGTAAATGTCTTGTTTAATTAGGTTTTACAGAAATGTTAAAAAAATCCATGAGCATGCATACACCCCAAATATACTTTCTGAATAAATTTGCATTTAGTAACTGAAAAATGAGTGTCAAGAGAATCTGGAAGAGAGGCCAATCCCTCGTTTATAAAGACAAATAATTTTGTATCCCTCCCCAGCACAATTTCAGTGTTTTCCACAAGTCCTTTTTCCATTCTAACAACATGGCATTTTGATTTTACTATGTTCCATGCTGTAATCACTCCAGCACTGACAGTCCTGCATACAATGCTATCTCCAAGACAAAAAAAAAACCCAAACACTCATCCATCTATGTCTAGCAGGTATTCTGCCTACATTGTTGTCCCTCTTTATGTTTTAAAGTTTGAAGTGGCTTGGTTTATGAATCTTCTGAACAATCCCATGGACACTGATCTCCAGTTCCCCAACAGAGATATAGATGTACCCAGTCGCAATGTAGGGCTGAAATCCTGGCCTCACTGAAACCAGTGGGAATCAGGAGTTCACTTCTGGAGTTCTGAGCTTTTGTCATTAAAACCAATTATTTTTCTTCAGGTTTTTTTTGCTACAGTTTGCCTGAGACATTCTAAAAAAGTCTCCATATCAAGGTGTTGCAAGGATGAGTCCTTTGGCTAACTCTTTAAGTTCAACTTGGTTTTAACTGGGTGATGGCAGCAGTGCTCAGCATTGTGTTCATTTACGTTAGTTCTGAACCTTTGCAATGTGTAAACTACTTCAGAAACAGGCAAGGCAATTCAGGCACTAATTACAGAAATTAGTATATTTTGTCTGTTCTTTTTGGCATAACCACTTTTTAAAGGTTTCAGTCATATTTTCAAATGCAACTTTGTGCCTGTCATGTTGTCTTTCTGCTACCTGCCCTAATCTGAAAGAAAGGGAACGTTTAAACATCAAACACCCCTGTATTTTGAAATTGCCTGTAACAATTCTTTGTAGCTACAATGTCTCAAATTCCATTTGGTTTTTTCCCCTTGTTTGTAGTAACAGTCAAAAACCAGTCATAGATCTGTGCAGCCAAGTTCCACATTTGAAGGTAGTTCCCTCTACCACAAAAGGCTAAACAAAGAAGTTCAGGACAACCACCTATATATTTAAGGTTAAATTGGAAAAAAAAAAAAAAAACCAAAACCACAAAAGAAAGGAAAAAAAGCATTTGCAGCACAGGAATAGAATATTCTGCAATTAACACGTGTCTGTGGTTGTTCTACCAGGACTATCTTATGAGGTTGCTTGAAATGTTCTACCTGAATTTTGCTGTCCGCCTATTTGGTAAGTACACAAAGATCAGGTACATGAATGTCTGCATTGGTGAACATTTCACTTTCTAAGTGAAATACAGGGTTCTGACCACTATGTATGAAACCTGATGTGATCTGGCTTACAAAGAATGTAGAAATTAGCAGAATTTTCTCTCCGCAACTGTTTTAGCACAGCTGTGTTCAGAAGGAATGTTTCTTTTCCTGAGCTAAGATGCACAGGATTTAAGGACTTGGGACATTTTTTAGAACAAGCCATTGTTTGACTTTAATGCCATCAAATACATGTTTGAATCGTATTATTTACAAGAAGATATAAAATGTATATGCAATTATAGATCTTTGATAGTAGTATTCAGTTTACCGATAAAGTATTGAGATAGCAACAGAAGCTTGAATTCAGCACTAAGAATCTTATCTTTGGTTTCCAGAATGTGGAGATTTTTAGGATTAGAGAGTACATTTTAGTGATAAGGAGTAATCATAAATTAAGTTCCAGAGGTTAAATTTTCTTAAAGTTCCACAAAATTCATATGAAATTTGGTTTAGATCTTTTGTATTCTCACAAGAGTGGATACACTTGTTCATCACTTAAGCCCGTCTCCTTTGTCACATTGTTGATTTCAGAGCACTCAGGTCACTTGGTATTCGTTTTTTTAACCGTTACATGGCACGCCACTTGTCATTGCAATCCTGTTACAGATGTTCATGTGAAACAGTAGGAACTTAAATAATAGAAAAAGTAGAAACCACTCACCTCCAAGACAAACTGAAGGTAACTTTGCCACAAGCTTGTGGTCTTTGCATTCCAGAGTATTATCTCAGTGGTATTCGTATCTGGAATACAGCTGAATGACACAAGATGATAGCCCAGATGATTAATGAAGCAGGTGCAAATAAAGTAATTGCTGCAACCCTGAAAAGCATGAGAGCAGGCAAAGGTGCTAACATTAAAAATTTCTGCTTGCATAATAGCCTGCTGCAAGGAACAGCCTGTTCGTAGCAAGAGGTTTCTATAGGCCACTACAGGCACTTTTAAAAGTGCAATTTTTTTAAAACTGCAACGCTATCTGAAAAGAAAATGTGCTCTCTCAAGAATATTTTAGGGTTAAAATCACCTCAGTGTAAAGCAAGGACAGCCCTGCTGACCCTTTCGAAAGTAACAGAATAACACAGAAGCTGCTCTTGGATTAGCTGCCAGGCATGATAGGATGCGGGTACCAGAATCTGGAAGGTTTAACGGAGGCATGAGAGTGCTGAAACGTTCTGCCTTCAGATGGAACACAGCTAAGTGAGAAAGGTAGGGGTAAACCCCCAGATTTTTAGGAGGAATTTGGCAGCTAAAGTTGCTGGAAGGCTGCCAGCATGATTTTCAAAAACTCCAAAAGATGCTCTTAAAGACCTCACAGGCCACCCACCTATTTTAAAAAATTGGGCACAACTTCCTTTTCGGGAGAAGCAAGAATATAATTCCTAAACATTCATTACCTAAAGATCACAAGGAAGTAGTCGTTAGTTACAGCTTCACCCTGAACAGCAGACACAGAGTCTCGGCATATCAGCTTTGCTAGCACTGAACGCCATGGCTTCTTTTCTATTCCTGTACAAAAGAAGAGTCAATTAAAAGAGAAAACATACCTGCAGCCTTATTCTGTCATACTACTGAATAAAACCTGAAGAATAAGCGCATGTACAAGGAAGACTGAATCATTACCAGATGTATATGCACAACCCGGTGCAAGAGGTATGTAACAACATTAGGTCTATACTGTCAGAATCAAGTAGATGAGCAAGGTACAGAATAAAGCCCAGATGCTCCGATGCAGCCCAGTTCAGACTTTTTATACCAACTATGACACAACTGGGAGTGGAAGGATTGGAAGGGCAATCCTGGTGCTCTGGCAGTGACAGTTTGGGAATAAAAAGGCTATCAGATTGTCAAATATGCGAGTTAACTGCACATTTTAATGCTATAAGAGATTGTCCCATACAGTCGTTGGGACTTCTAATGTGATTTGATTTTTCTTCTTTTGGAATATTTTCAGATCTGAATCTACGCTGAATCTATATGCAGCATACATTATGATTTGTTGTGCTCCCAATGTCATTACCATCTGCAAATCTAGCTTTTAAACCCTTCAGACATACCAGTGATAAAATAGGGGACTGACTTTGGATGATGCACTTTATCATCTATTTTATGCACGGCCTATTGCTTCCTTCTTCTTTCATCAGTTTTCTTTCTAACACTTGTCTCAACTCCTTGCAGCTGGATTTGCCTTTAGAAACTATTTCTGGTTTTGATACAGGATATTGCCAGTGCCATTTGAAAATCAAATTAATGTGAGTGCCAGACACTGGACTTCTCCTAAGCCTTACCATTCAAATCCTGTCAATCCTGTCAAACATACTAGGTAATGATGACTATCCTTCCCTACCATTACATGCTATAGAAGGGGACTAGTCACCCTTAGAAAACCTATCATTTTTTTACATGGCTGCAATATTTACACAGAGCAAAGATGAATAACGAACTCCCAGCTGATACTGGGAGTAAGACACCAACTGGGAGAACACTCCTGCATTTCACTGGCATAAATCTTCTTCTCAGAAATTCCAGTATGACAACCTCAACAAACACTGCGCAAAGCTGCATGCTGGACTGGTGTTATCAAACCAGGAAAGAATGCCCTTCAACTTATGTTTGAAAGAAGTACTTGAGCAGCAGTTTGTTAGTAGAAGTTATAGCAGGTTGTTGAAAGGATGAGGGAATTCATGCCTGCAAAATGAGCCCTTAGGATTAATCCCTTATAACATTTGGATTTGCATCATATAATGACAATACATCAAATATATAACAATGGAGTAAATATAAAGAAATTATTAACAGACCTGATCTTCACAAAAATGTAATGATGGAAGGCTGACATTTAGTTGAGTTATGAAGAGGAATTTTTTAACCCTAAATTCTCACTGGTGAAAAATACTTCTTATTACTCTATAAGCACATAGAATATAATCTTTCACTGAAATTCTTGATGTAAGTTTGGAGCAATCCCTGTGTAAAGGAGTATCTGCTGAAGAAATGTGTATTTCATGCAGCAACTGGCATGATCAAAACCCTGAAATAATAAAAATAAGCATAGATTCAGACATAGAGCTAAGTAAGTCTTCCCGAGTATGCAGCTGGCGTACGTTCCTTTCCCTTTCCTGACTTCAGCACGAAGTATGAGGCAATAAAATTTTGAGGGAAGGGAAATCAAATGTGAAAACAGGGAAAATGAAAGTGTTACCCACACACAAAGCAAGTCAGAAAAATAAACCCAAACAACAGAGACAACTGAAACAAAGATTGAAATGACATCAGGAATGAAGTGCAGAGACAGAACTAAAAAGCTGTCAAAAATAATTATGAGGACTGTAAAAAGTAATTCAAGAAAACTAAAAAAGAGAAGTGAAGGGTCATTTTATAGCTAGTTAACTGCATCTGAAAGAAATTGTAATGTATCTCCTCTTCCAAAAAAGTTGTAAGGTTTTCTCCCCCTCTGTTTTCTTTAATTAAGAAAATCCTAGCATATGCATTCAAAGTGTTATAGAGCACTGTAATTTATCCAACAGCCACTGCTGAGAAGGTATAATTGTAAACTGAATAATTTAAGGTTTGTTTCGGTTTACAAATTCATGAGTCTTTTGCTAATCATTTTGAAGTTTTTACATTTCTCTTTTTATTTACTACATTTGACAGCATAATTTTCATTGAAATGTTGGAAAATGCCTATTAAAAATTCTGACAAGTTATGCCATTATTTAACTAAATTGACAGCAAAATAAATAAAAAAGTTGTCCTCTCTGAAATGCTGGAATATGGATAATGAGCCCTTTGTAAGTTAGATAGGATCCAGACATTAAAAAAAACTATTAAAATCTCATGTTCCACCTATATAAGACAACTTCTAACTGAGGAAGCCATAAAGCAAACTCCATTAGACAGCAATGTGATACAAACTGTCTTGCACCTTCCCTTGAAGGACATGACAAAATACTGTCAACAGAAATCTGAGCTGAAATTGAGGTTATTTGATGTGACTGTTGTCATTTTTGTATTACAAGGTTTTGAATTTGAAAAAAAATCCCATAGGAGGTCTAACAGGCAAACCCCCACAGTTGGGGCATAGAAAGCAAATTTGACTACTACCTAGGGAAGTTTGAGTGTCTCCCATTGGCCGTAATTCTTAATGACCAATAGACTAATGGTGTTGCAGAAGTCAAAGGATGCCACAGCACTGAAAATTACAAATGCCTCAAGCAAGCAGCAAGCAGCTTAGAGGGAATAAGGACCAGCTTTGTATATGATTGCTCAGCTATAATTAACTGTGTGAGCTTCCCTGCCTTTTGTAGTACAAAGACGTCAACTCTACCTATTCCTAAACATTGTTTATGTTCATATGGTCCACTATCACTCAGAAAGGTATTTCTTGCCACCTTTCAGCTGTTAATCTCCATGTCTCAACATCTACTTATTTTTCTGTGGATGACTTATTCCAAGTGCAGAAGGAAACACATGGGAAGAAGCTCATTTGTCCAGAAGGCCTTCTAGGTCAAATGAAGATTTTTACTAATAATGAAATACAAATTGATCTTACGATTTAATAAGCAGCAAGAAAACCAAGAACAAGAACAAGAAAACTCCTCTCACCTTGACTAACTGATTACCATAACAAAAAAAAAAACCCAACAGACAAAGAGTTCCCTGTTCATTGCCCATGTCAGTATTGGCACACCCAAAGCAAGGAGTTGTGTGTGTTAATCCTTCATGTTTATTGATAAATAAATCAGCTATATCAACATTCTCAAGATTTTTTTTTTAAATTGCTTTTCATGGGACTTTTCAGGCTTCTAACCTGTCCACCATAGCACTAAGGGTCAATTTTAAATCATTTTAGAGGCCTGGAGTTTTTACATGTAATAATGAAAATATACCTTGATAAATTAAAAAAAATGGCTTGAATTTTAACAAGCTTCTATCAATATACATTTAAGAAACCACAGCACTTGAGCTGGATTAAAAATTGTCTGAGTAAAAAAAGTCAGAACATTCTTCAGTATATCATCATGAATTGGGATAAACGAGTATGTCAGAGTACTGTGATTTTTAAGGAAAAATGAAGATATGTAAGTTTGAAAACACTTAAACATTTAGTTCCAAAATTCTCAGTCAAAATAAACATTTTAGACACTTTACATGTATTCCTGTGCTGAACAAAATCAACACACATAATACGCATGAGCTACACCTTCTATCCTTTTTCAGCCAATTTATTTACTGATAAACAAAATGTCAGTTTAATAATATGGCAGAAATAACCTCCAGCCTGTTTGTAGTCAGGAATTTTGAGAGATTTCCTTTTTGAGGCAGATAACCTATTCACCCTTGCTTCTACCTGGCCTAATTTTCCTCAGGCATAATTCTTTTACTCTCAAAGTTATTTCTCTTTTATACAACTTTGGTGTCCTTATTCATGTTATAAAGAACAGCATACATAAAACCCAAAGAACAATATGTACATCACAGGGCTTTGCTTTGCTTGCTTTGACACCAAAGTAATGTCCCAAAAGAGGTCGTATTTTAGCACTGATTTCCTGCCTGGTTCCCATCTGCTCCCAAGTTAACCTGAGGATAGATGCCCAAATCCAAAGCCCTGTGAAATGTAAGAGCGGACTTTCACCGGGGAAACCCCACAGAATTGAAAGGCCAACTCACGTTGCGCCAGAGGAGGTTTACATTGGTTATTAGGAAAAATTTATTCCCTGGAAGGGTCATTAAGCATTGGAACGGGCTGCCCAGGGAAGCAGTTGAGTCAGCATCCCCGAATGTATTTAAAAAACCTGTAGATGTGGCGCTTAGCGACATGGTTTAGTGCTGGACTAGTAGCGTTAGGTTAACGGTTGGACCCAATGATCTTACTGGTCTTTTCCAACTTAAATGATCTATGATTCTATGAAAATCGGACAGTTTTTGGCTTCAGCTCCCTCTGGTGGGTAATGCACACTCCAGAGAGAACTGCAACTACTGGTAAAGGTAACCACCACGAAACAAAACAACATGCAGGTTGCTACGTTTTTCTTAAAGTATACAGAAATACACCGGCTGAGTAATGATTATAACTGAGATCAGAGCTTTAAGCTGCAACTTAGAATCAGAGCATCATAGAATTAATCACCAGTGGTACAATAAATCAAATCATAACTCTCACATCCCTGAGATGTGAGAATATTATTGAAATATTTTTTATTATTATTCTTGAAATAAATTGATTTTTTTTTCTTTTGGAACCTTACTTGTTGATCTGAAACACATACTGACAATTGTTTTGTTGGAAAAATAACAATGTTCCCATTAGAAAACAGTAATCGAGCGTGAGAACATTTGGGGTAAGAATGGTCACACGAGTGCATGTTCTCCAGTGGACCAAGTCCATATTGTTCAGGCATAGGACCGACTTAAACAACTGTATAGTCTATTCATTAGATTGCTTATGGAGTTACATCATATTTAAAGACAACTTGGTGGACAAAAAGCTGGACATGAGCCAGCAATGTGCGCTCACAGCCCAGAAGGCCGACCATACCCTGGGCTGAATCAAAAGAAGCGTGGCCAGCAGGCAGAGGGAGGTGATTCTACCCCTCTACTCCACGCTGGTGAGACCCCACCTGGAGCACTACGTCCAGTTCTGGAGTCCCCAGCACAGGAAAGACATGGACCTGTTGGAGCAAGTCCAGAGTAGGGCCACAAAAATTATCAGAGGGCTGGAACACCTCTCCTGTGAAGACATGCTAGGAGAGTCGTGGCTGTTCAGCCTGGAGAAGAGAAGGCTCCAGGGAGACCTTACTGCAGGCTTTCGATACTTAAAGGGGGCTTATAAGAAAGATGGGGACAGGCTTTTAGCAGAGCCTGTTGCGACAGGACAAGGGGTAATGGTTTTGAACTAAAAGCAGGTAGATTCAGACTAGGTACAAGGAAGAAATTTTTTACAATGAGGGTGGTGAAACATTGGCAGAGGTTGCCCAGAGAGGTGGCAGATGCCCCATCCCTGGGAACATTCAAGGTCAGTTTGGATGGGGCTCTGAGCAACCTGATTGAGTTGAAGATGTCCCTGCTCATTGCGGAGGGGTTGGACTAGATGGCCTTTAAAGGTCCCTTCCATTCACAAGTATTCTATGAATCTACGATAACTAAGCTGCAGGCATGTATTTTTCATCACAATTTTCATTCTGAAAGAAAACTGTAGAATTTATAAAAGACATTTCTTTCTAATTAATATTTTCCTCCTTTTAAAAAGGGAACCATCCAACTGTCAGGTACAAATAAGAGTCTGATATCAGAAGTTCTTCACTAGATATGTAGTTTTAATTGGAATTCTCAGCAACGGATGGAATAACCTAGAAACCTCACCTAGAATTATTTTAATTAGTTCCCTCCCCCCTTATGCTGCTTCATATGTTTGCATCTTACATTAACTTACACAAGGTTTTTATGGGGTGAGGGGCTTACAAGCAAGTCATATACAGTACTGACTTACTTGTTTGTAGATACGTAGGACTGGATCCTCCATGTGGCCTCTGCTGGCTAATTAATCCGTAAATTTCTGAATCCTCCTGCTTGTATGTCATGGACTGGGCACTAACCGGATTTGTATCAACCTGCTTAACAGCACTCATAGCCCTGTGCTAAGACAACAGATATAAACAAATCTCACACTTCTGGCATTCGTCTGCAGAGCACAGGAGAGAGCCTGCTCCTCCCCTCATATATGTAATTGACTCCTTTCAGGTACTGATGTATTTGTGTACATAGACATATATTAGAAATATTTGAGACAAGTTATATTTGAGACTAGATATACTTGAGAGAGAGGTGTTTTGTCTTTCCTTGAAATACTGAGACAAGCTGGGGTAAGAGAGGGGAACGGTGGCAGTACGCTGAGGTGGCACAGAAAATCCTTAGTTTTCAACTCCCAAGCTGCAGACCACGCATATGGTCAGATTTTATATCAAGACATCATTCTCCTACATCAGACCAGCTACAGCTTTGGAGGATCTTTCTTTGTTCCTGAAGCACTGAAAGCAGCATCCCTTCTTAGGATCGTAGGGAGGACTCCTGTAATAAACTGGTGGGGTGTTGTTAAGATAAATCACACATATTTTTTTGAACCTATTTTGGGGCGAGGGAGAGCAAGGGGCGGGGGGAAAAAAAGCAAACAGCTGCTCTCAAAAGGAAAAAAACCTCATTGGTTTTTACAAACAGGTGAGATATTCCAAGTTTTCTCAGCATACCATGTTCCGCTTGGCTTTGTGCCAATTAAAATAAAATAAACAGCAGTTTGCTGCTGAACTCACAGAGCCTGACCCTGCCGAACCTGCATCTGAATTTCCTCATCCCTGTTGTAAACATTCCCCTTTTCTTCCTGCTACGTAGCATTTCTGAGGAAAAACTTGGAATTGATCATTCTAGGTAAACAGAAAGAGAGAAAGCCTTTGTTAAACACCTGTTCCTTTTCCTTTATTTACAAACCTACCAGCAGTCTTACAAGTAAACAAGTAACTCTTTCTGACCCATGAACACCAACCCCAAACACCATTATTTCATAATGACATTAGAAGCACACATGAAAGCTACCTAATACACAAACTGTTCTTAAAACAGCTGCCCTATCTACAAATTCTTTGTAAAACTGCAGAGACAGGCCCTTCGTAAGTACACACTAAAATATGACATTTTCTTCACCTGACCTAGTTAACTCTAATCATGTTCAAAGATAGAGGTCAAAGTCTCTAGTACGGTCTCTAATATGACATTTAGCTTACAACCCAATAGATGTGTATAGTTGCAAACAAAAAAAATATATATATACTTTTATTAAGTGCCACATGGAGACAAAGGAATGTAAAAATTAATAAGAAAGGCAAAATTTAGTCATCCTCAAACCTACCAAGCTGATTTTCTAATCATTCTTCAGTTCTTCTATTAATAAAATGAAAATACATTGTAAACTTTATCCTTACGTGGTAAGCGGTGTGTGGCTGTCATCTGACTAGAAACATCTCACTTCACACCATTGGTAAATTGTCCATTTTTTTCAGTCTCAAGACTATTTTCAGACTCAATAAGTGCAACAGGATTTTTTCACTATAACCTTTCAGAGTACTTAAACCACAGCCTTTTGTCTGCAGCTCCTACATCTTCTGATCTTTGTTACTTTCCCTCAGATAAGGTCCTTATCAAGAGCAGACCAGTGGAACTGAGCGATGCCGATTTTCTGGAAATCATTGCCTAGGCATTCAAGGTAGAAGGAACAGGATCTGCTGTTGATGGATTCAATTGCATCTTTGCCTTAGCTTACATTTTCCTTATAGATACTGGTGTGATGAAGCTAAATAGAATAAACCCATCAAGCTTGGAAACTAGTTGAATCAAAACATACTGGAAAGCAACCAGTGATAAGCTACAACAAGTAATGTCTGCATTATAACACTACACTGCTAAGTATTTCTTTCTGCACAAGTCATACTAAATTAATTTCTAAGAAGCCTAGAGGATAGCTGGTGCATTACCACTGCTATCTGACAATTTTAGGTTTGCAACGAGAAAATAAAATAACATTCCTTCACGCATGCTTTGAGTATGCTGAAGGATAAGACAAGCAATGGCCAAACCCATTTCATTGAGATGCAAAAGAGGAGATAAAGGGGATCTAAAGGGGACGGGGTAGGCAGAAAACAGAGCAGGTTTGTGCTCAGTAATGTACTTTCTGTTTTATAAACTTGTAAAGCCAGGAGCACGTACCCACAGACAAGAAAGGTGATCTAAGTTAGGATTGAAGGGAAGAATTAAGATAAAGTGAAGCCAAAAATAGATACATCGTGTCTCGTGGTTTTGGTTTTCTTTTCTCAACAGCTTAATACAGTGTTTTGGCTGTGAGTTCATGTAACGGAAAAGCATCACCAAAACCCCAGTGCTGAATGAGTCCACTCAGATCTCATTTTACAGTTAAGAGAAAAAGAGCTATTCTAGGCCATACCTAACATTTTCATTGGTTTCTTCAGATTTGCAAGACACAGCTGAGTTTGTTACTAACTCAGAGAATTAATAGCAACAAATGAGAAGATGCAGATTTTAATTAAACAAATTAACAACTTCTGATAAGATTTTGATTCTCGATTCACACTGCCTTAATTCCACACCAATCCCACCATTTCTGATGGGTTGCTGATGAAGCTGGGTATCCAGGGCAAATTAAGAACAACCCATCAGCTTTCTCAGCATGCTTCTCTAGGGATTTAAAGTGACATGGAGTCTCCTCTGTACAGTTTTTCCTGAATACTGAGAGCTGAGTAACAGGCAAAACAAACTGAAGACTAGTCTTCAGTAAGTCCTAGAAGATTGCAGCCTATTAAGGGAGAGAGATAAAGAACACCAGAATAAACACCGAAGTGGGAAAATTAAGCTGAAAGAAGGGAACTTGGAGAAGGTATTTAAAGAAAGAGTGAGGGCACCTGACTTGGGAGTATAAAATTACTGCAGGTTTAGGACACATCTTTAAAAATACAGTTACACTCAAGACAAGACAAAAAATACTGTGATTTTCAGGTTTTCCCTGTCTATAGCTCTAGAATAAGATGAAAAGAAATTCCCAGCATTCAGGGCAAAGGTGAATAAAGCAATGGTTGGCATACCTACGCGTGGATGCTTTCTGTGATATTCTGATGTGCTTCACAGTTCTTTTCATTAACTTCTGTTTTCACCAGGTGAATGTCAAAACATTTTGAAGACTGCTTGCTTGACAGGTTGTATTCTAAGTCACAGGTCTTCCTCTTGAAGCTGTAACAGTGATCTTCTGGAGAGCCCTGAATCTTGAATCCTCCATCAACCTCTTGCTACAAGATTTGAGAGAGAAAAAATGTTTCACTTCTCAACTCCATCTTTTAAAAGTTACTATCAAAATAATCTAAGAAGAGATTATGCTGGAAGAGAACAGCACGCACGAGGATGGCAGTAAAGATCCTGGTATGCTTGCAGCAACACGGACCCTCCTCTAAAGCTGTGAAACAAAAGTTGTAACAAACTCAGATAAAACAAAGTATTGATTGGAATTTAATTAACTGGTCTGGGCAGGGTAAAAGAACAGGAAAACATGTTAAGTAATGGAGAAAAGTTACAAAATAATCATGCTGTGAAAGAGTGAAATCGAAAGAGCGTGGAAATACCTACATCACAACATTATTATGGACACAAGAAAAGACCTGTGTCATTCCAGGTGCTAAACTCAAATATTTGTTCTTTTTATGGAACAGGGCATCGATAATTTGTGACCAAGTGTGGCTCTGGCATATGAACTTGCAGTTTACTTATAATAGGGTAGGGAAAGGCATCAACAAAGTGGAGGGCAGGCCAAGAACATCAGCAAACCGCTTTGATTAATGGGGAAATTGCCACGAGGACTGATTAAGAACTAAACCGATTTAACTCAGATTAACCGGTAACCAACAGGGGTAGTCTTCAAATACATAAATAACCCCAAAGATATTCCAGGAGGAGCAACTTACTTTGGTGGATTGAAGGCTAATAGCTCTATAATCTCTCTGAATGATTTAACTGTTAATTGTACTGTGGAAAGGCTGGCAGAAAGTACTACTAAATGACTTTCTTAGTTCTGATGCACAACCACTTTGAACCTCTGAGAAAACATTTGATTCTCCTTTGTTCTTCATATGAAAACCAGAAAAACAATTTTTTAAAAAATTGTAAAAAAGCACATGAAATGTGTGTTAAATTGTTATTGCATTATTAAGCTTATTCTGCAGTAGTCATTTTATTCTCTACAGTTAAACAGAACTCCACAGCATGCGGTTTATTTTTTTTGGCCAAACTCCAGGCTTTTTGCTCCTCTAGTAGAGCCTGAAGAGTTGCCTGTAGATGTAGGAGGAGGTTACATGTGTTTGAGTGGACTAACCAGTACATTGAACAGGAAAAGGCATTTAGGGTTACTGAGAAGTAATGTCTTTGAAGTTCTGTCTATTTTACATATTTATTACAGCAGTAACACACTTACTTAAGTACTGCTTGTCCTGCTGCAAGATGCTGAGGAGTACCAAAACTGGTGATGTCTCTAACTCCTTTAACTTATTTTATTACTGAAACTAATATTATTTTAACTGTTATTATTTTGATTTTTATTATTAAAACTAGTTTTATTACTGAAACTCCTTCTTTTAGGAAATAATGTATTGCTGATCATTCCAGCTGAGTGCCCTTCTCTTCGGTTTGGGTTTCTAGTCTCACCTGTTTCAAGCTCAGTGGATGCTTCCTCCCCGAGAGCAAGCGGAGCATACTTTTGAAATATCTTACGTAGTTTCTGGGAAAAGCTCAGCCATTTGCTCTTAGCTTGCTGCCTCTGTGCAGGATCACTGCTGAAAATATCCCTGTAAAATGTGCTATTGAGATGAGTAAAAGACAAGCTGTGAGAACATACTGGAAAATTAAGAAGCTGCTCTAATCATAAAGCATGATAAAAGAATACCATTACTGCAGGTAGGTGCAGCTCTAGCCTACCAATTTGCTGCACAGTTTGGCAGATGGACAGATACAGGCTGGAGTCTTTACTTATACTTCTGCTTTAGTAACTGTATATCTCAGCTGGGCTCAGTTACTCCATCTCTAAGATGGGGATAAAATCTCATATGCCTATTGATGATAGTATTACTAGCATCATTAATAAAGATTCAGCGGAAATCTTCCTTCAGATGATACCTTCTAATGCTGCACTTATAATGAGAAGAGCACTGCTGCTCATTTAAATAAATATACTATTCATTTGAGGGATAGAATGTTGAAGGAAACTCTTCAGACTTAGTATTTCTTTCATGCAAGTGCTTAGTCATAGAATTTCCAGTGATTAAAGAAGTGAACCACTTTCAGATTAGTGAGGAATAAATTCATCTCTTTAACAGACTGGAAGGAAAACCATGTTTATTCCTTTACCAAACAACTTCTGAACAGAAGGAACTCCACACGAACCTGGTAGGCTGCGGTCTGTAAATACCTGAAACATTTTCATCCTGTCTGTATCACTGGTTAAGAAGCTGCAGTTCTTTGTCACATTCAGTGGCAGATTTATGCTTGAGGAATGAAGATGACACATCAAACAGATCCTGCTCATCTGAAATGTTTGAGACTGATTCTCTGTTAGAGTGAATTCCAGTTATACTTTTCTTTTGATGATGTGCCAGTTCCAAAAAAAGTGTTGAGTAACACCTGCCTGATTGTCATCCATCTGCATTACTTTTTCAGTCAGAACTGTCTCTTTTGATTCCCCGTGAGATGCAATACACTACATTTTCTGCTTTTGCATTATTTCAGGTAGTTTCATTCTTCCAATTATACCTTTAATTAATTCTAAGTTTTTTCTTTCAAAATATTCCTGGGATGACAGGATCAGCAGACTTTCACCCAACAAAACCTGAAAGCAATGAGAAAAAGAATATGTGCACAAGGAGACAAATACAACCCTGATTTAACCACAGCACAGAAGCCAACCTAACAGGTTTCTTATAGTGTGTATCAGTCAAGAATTTGCTTCACTATCGCTTCTTCTTTTGCATTCTAGGTTTACAATATGCCCTTTCTTTATGTAATAAAATCAGTAATACACTTGTTGTACCCTAAAAATATCAATTCAATCGAATTGCAAAATTAAATAAAAAGATCCTGAAAACCTTACAACAAGTGTTTGATGTCTCATCTCTTGACACGTCTTCAACATTTCCAAGCATAGTAAAACACTGTGGTGATCACTCCTGGCACCACCTGGAAGCCCTCACCTCAGGCCTGTCAGACGGAGCTACAGCTTCTTTCTTTACGGTAATTGTGTAATTAAGGGTAGGATTCTTCCATTAATGCAAGTCTTTCTGCCTCTGATTCTAGCACAAATAAGCATAACGTGATCAGGTTGTTGTAATAAAAAAAAAAATAAAATATTACAGTTTCGATTATTTTGCTGCATTTGATGGCAACCAAAGCTTTGAATGAATCACAGGATAAATATTTCTCAATTAAGACAGATGTTCTTACAGAGGATATACTCTGTAGATCTGTAAATTAAGTGATATGATGTAATGATGCACCTTACTAAGATTGTGCATATATGCACAAGCATGGCAAATCACATTTTAACTGCTCTGCTCACAAGACACACACTTTAATTGGAGCTTTAAATACCAATGAGCCAAATTTGCATGTGCAAAATGTACATCTAAATAAAATTTGGTGCACTACCCTTCCTTCCAGCAGATAAAATTGTAAGCTTGCAACACTCAAAATACTGCACTACTCAGAATCCGGCAGGAAAGATGAAGCTAGATTTTAGAGTTGTCTCCATCCCTTCACATAGTGCAAATTGCATTTGCTTGGTATACAAGAATCTCACAGTTTCAAATCAGAATTTCCAGATTCACTCCTGTGTATAACTCTTTCGGTGACGTTCTTTCCTCCCCTCAATGGTTTATCATTAAAATCTTCCAAAATATTTTATCATCTTTTAAAATACTTTAAAGATGCTTTAACATGTGGAGAAACAATGTATGTTTATCAACTGTATTTTTTAGAAGAGTAACCAGCCATGTTCTTAAGGGTCCAGACCTCAAGCTGTTCCTCCCTCCTTCTTTCACCTCTTCCATACTTCTTTCACCTTCTCTCCTGAACAGATATCCAAAGCTCAGTGTTTGCTTTTCATATCTAGCATGTGTCTCCTCATAGAATATGTTTCTTCCCACAAGACACTGACCACTCCTGCTTCAAGTTCATAACAGATTATCAGAGATCTGTCTGTGAAACAAAGATTACTGTGATGATCACAAAGAGATTGTGTCCTGTCTTTACAGTCAGAAATCGTAGTAGAGGTCTCATGTATATACATTTAAAACAGGAGAAAATAAATCAGGAGGAAGACATATTGCAGCTTGCATATTATATGCAATGTGACACAAATTATCTTAATTAGTTCCAAATGTGTGGCTTTGGTACCAGTCAGTAGTTTAGTGTTGTTTTTTTTCTTTTCTTCCTCCCCCATCCAATATACCTTTCTATATAAAAGCTGTGAAAGAAACACAGTGATGCTGAGTACCACTTTTTGCCCATGCTGGGAAGAAAACCAGGGGAGGGATATTATCTGTAGGTACGCACCACAAAAAGAGTTAGAGAACTCCCATCATGCCATGAAATAAGGAAAGACAAGGTAACTGCTCTTGCATTCATCTGACTGAACAGTTACTTGACACATACACATGCCAGCTAGCGTATATGCTTGGACTCAAAGCATTTTAAACATCACAATAAGCAAGTTAACCAAGAAAGGAATAGACAAAAATAGTGGATCCGCATTCATATAAGCCACCACATTTACCTTGTAGAACTTCACCTTTTTAACACTTTCAGACCGATTGTAATGCCTGTTAACCAACTCCAGGCAGCCTTCGTTGACAGCATTCATTTGGATTTCTTTGGTCCCAGAGAAGTAAGCGGTATATGTCCTCTCCTTCCATCAAATGAAGAGGGATAGAACTAGAGCCCACTAACAACGCATTAGAATCTGCACTGACTTCTGTAACAAAAATTTATTGAAAGCAATGCTTAATCACATGGACTGTAGCTATATAGTCAACCTAAAATTATCCATAAGCATTTAGGTCACAGGGCCACTGCATGGAGACAGATCTGAAACGGGCACTAGAGCCACTCAGATCCAGTCAGTTTTATTACAGCAAATTCATTTGACTCTATACCTTGTCGTCCTGCTTCAAATTGTTCCAGGGACAGTTCTGCTACTTTATTTACTTTTGCAAAGTGAAAACTTCTCTTTTCAGACTTAGAAGCATATTAAAACTCAAGTTTTTGTACTGCTTTCCTACTTATAGAGACACTAGGAAGCAAAACACTAAGCATCTGCTTGGTAACTACCAGGGGGAAATAAACCCCACTACCAAAACCCAAAAAGCATGTAGTCACAGAAAGTAAATCTTTCCATGCATTCATTTTCATATAAACATAAGATAGGCAGCTTTAATTTTGGCACATCCTTACTTCTCAGTGAGATTGATTTCCTTCCTTTGAGTGGATTTGTAACTTTAGCACTATTTTAACCTAGGAAATAAATTTCTATACTACATCCTGTACTTCTATCATCTAAAGACATACGTCATGGGGGGGAGAATCATAATCATGCTATATGCCAGTTAACTAAAACATGGTAATATTCTAGTGCTGATCATCAGAGAAAAACGTAAAACTGATAATGCTGTGCAAATTGGTAAACATCTATAGAGGCTATGTACTTTTTATCAACAGGCTGATACATTTTCCCTGTACTATTATAAAAACTCTCTTCAAGGTCAATTGAACCACAGTTTTCCCTATAAGTACAGATCAAATGGTTCCCCATGGTGGAGACAGCAGGTCTTTAGACAGTAATGCTTTTTTCATGCTTGCTTATTTTTCCTGCAGAAAATCGTAAAATGCTCTACTGACAGAAACACTTACTTGATTTAAAGTAAGATCCTGCTTTGAAGAGTGAGTCCATACAAGACTATGTTTATCATCTTTTAGTGACACTGTAACAGATAATGGTTTGAGAAGGAAAAGATTATCTTTTCTTGAATGATATCTTCCAAATGTTACCAGTAATGAAGATACTGCAGAAGAAATCATGCCCTCAGAGACACCCACGCAACCCCATTCCTCTGCACTAAGGCTGTGCAGTTACGATTCGACTTTCTCTCTCATTGCTCATCTCACAACATAACCAATATGCAGTAGGTAATCACAGTAAGTTTTCAAATTTCTGCCGTATTGTAAACATGAATACTTAAAACACATACTACTGTAGGAAACACAAGCATGAATGCTCAGACACAGCCGCAAGGGATAGCTATGTAAAACTTTATACTAGATGGACAAACTTGTACTCTGACATAGGACACTGGTGTCTGGATACAGATTCTCCTATGTCTTGTGTAATTCAGCCATTTGGAGTCACTCCTCAATTTGCTCTGAATAAAGGAAAGAGAAGAGAAAGTTAATTCTTTCTTTCATCCACATGAAATATTCTAACATGATTTTCCAGTGCCTAGTCAATATGTTTTGTCTTAGCTTTTTTCTGAGAGTACGCCAAACTTGCAGAGGTTGCTTCCGTGGGCTCAGAAAGAGAGTAACGTGAAGTACAACAGCCAGACAAACAGAAGTTTTCACAACCACAGAGCAGCCCCATTCTGAGATGAGGCCAATTCCATGTTGGTGAAAGAATAGGCGACAGTGACAGAAAGAAAATCTACAGTCCTAGTCTTTTACCATAACCCAACCTCATGCCACAATTTACAGCTCCGCAGCCATAAGCTTAGCTTTTGGTTTGTTGTATTGTCTTGCAGCAATGAAAATTCATCCCCTATGCTCTTTTAGTTTTGCGTGTGAGGCTGCTTTTCCCCCTCCATTTCCTCCTCCAATTCACCCAGAATTCACATACTTCTGGCATTTTCTCTGCTGAATGAACATTTCTTACCATCTTCATTCTGCTGTTAACTACGAGTGCATAGGGTGCCACACCGTAAGCCACAAAACATAGTTGAAGGAAACAATTTCCAAAGGGGAATGGTTTCTGGTTCAGACCAGTTCAATGATTTTCACAGCACGAAGTTCACAGTATAACCCCAAACCACTTGTACTGCCCAAGATGAAAGGAGTATAGTCTCCCTACATTTGCACTTCTATCGAAGGTCCTATATGTAGAACTGCTGGCTTTTTCCTACTGTTCTTTTATTCACCAAAACCTTATCGCTCATCAGCTGGGCACACTTTATCTATCCACCCCACATACAACCAGTTGCAGCAGTACTGCAGACATGAGCAGCTTTATTTCAGTGTCAGCTGTGCCAGGCTGACCAGCAGGGTGAGCAGAATATACTGGGTACACGCTCCGGATTATCACAGCTGTCACCACTCAACCTGCTTAAAAGCACTTTGCATTATTCCCTGGGATTCGGTACATACAGTGTAACCAGGCATCTTTGGTCTTGGTACTAACAGCACTGAATGAAATTGTCTTTAACTTCATGCAAATACAACTAAAGACTACTTTGAAGTTTCATCTGAAATAAGGTATAAAATACCAAGGCAATAGTGACAGTTCTTGTGCCCCTGCCATATATTTTTTTTCTTTTTGGTGCAGTCTTCAGATACCCATATCAACAACAAAAAAAGAGGGGGACAGATTTTTGAGAAAAGGTCACTCCTCAAGAGTGTTTTAGAGAGACCAAATAATTTTACAGCAAAAACTCTATACATCCTACGCTACTAGCTCCTGTAAGTTGAGGCTGGAAAGTACACTGCCTAGTGATGTGCTCCAGGGCACCACAAGGACTGACAGAGAGGGAAAAAAAGGCAGGGGGTGGGGAGAGAGACTCCTGGCTCCCTTAACAGCAGGCAAACAAACCACAGAATGATAGCCCACTGAGAAAAGTTTCGAAAGAAATAAAAATGCATAGCTTAAAATTAATTAACTTTCAAAGGCATTAGGAATATTAACCAATTCAAATATGTACTAAAAGGCTGAAGAGAACAATTTCAGCTAAAAAAATCTGTATTCCATTTAAGCATTGGTATTGCCACCTCAATTTTCTGCATAAAATTTGTCCCAGCGAAGAGACAAATTTCAAAAGGAGAAAAAAGTAAGCTATGCTTGATCAGGTAAGATTTTCCAAATGGTTACAGCAAAAACACTCCAGAAAAGAACTATTTTTAAAAAAAGCCCTTTCAACTAGTGCTTCAGTAAGGCAATTGGTATCCATGCAGTATAGAAAAATTTTAAACTGACAAATTCCTTTTTAATCATCCTGTATTTTGGACACTTGCTACTTTTACTTTACTGTTACTAGTATTGACACTTGTCTTCTCAGGCCAACTGAAGCTCTACTGCAAAATCAATTAATTTAAATAGGCAGTGTAGTCCTACATTCGAGAGACTTACTGAAATACAGCTTAAACCACCGTTTTTCCACTGCCAATGGGTGCTTATTCAAAAAATGGTGGCAGCAGTGGTGGTGTATTTTTCAACAGTGTTTAGAATTCCCTCAATAGTCATGATCTCTGTTTACAGTTGGGCCTTTCTTGATAAGTATTATTACATTTTCCCTCCCCTCTGCTGTCAGTGCCCAGGCCTCTCCATAATATCACGTAGATTCTTGAAACGACCCTGTTCCAAGCATCACATCATAGAAGAAAATGGTTTAATGACACAAATTACCTTTCAAAATTTACGCAGGAGCAAAGAACTGATACAAAATTTCCCAATGCAAAGTATTTCCCTTTAAAGTAGACTTCCAAACAAGTGCATGATTACTAACAGAACCAGAGGAGACTGCCTGGATATCTTCACAAGAGCATGTGATTTACAGGCAGACGAGGAGCTGAAAAATCAGGCATTTCACAAAGTTAACAAGTTAGCCATCACACACAGTAATACTAAAAAAGCAAGAGATGTGGTTCTTATTTGTCCCTCCCTAACTAATCTATTCAGACAAATTGTCATGGCAACTTGATTTATACACCAAGGATACTAGGGAAGACAAGTCGATGTCCCTTGGAGACATTGTGAATAGAAGATAGTGCTGCCCATTCTGATGCTGGCAGAGACTAAAGCTAAATGACCTTCCCTGTTACGGGCTCACCATGTTACTACCAGAGTAACTTCTCCCCGCAGTGTTACTCACTCCCTGCTAGGCACTCTTGCTCAGATTGCAGCCATGAGCCTCCCATTTATGTCAAAGGCAACACTGAATCATTTGGAAAATGTCCTTCCTTGTGTACTTTACCAGCTTTTACTAAATGTGAGTTCCAGAAGAAATCATGACTTTCTAAAATTAACAATTCTTTAAGAATTAATAGTATTTTCCTTCTTGAAGAAGCACATACATTTCTTGATTTTAACCCAAGTGTTGCAGTGAAATCTACAGCTTCTTGGTGGATGACAGCAGTACAGACCGTATTTCTTTCAGATCTCTTCACAGTATCTTCAGAAGACTGAAAACAACGAACAAAGTCAACTTTTTTTCCTTCACCTGCAGTCACATTTCGTGCAACATTTTTTTAATGTATTTTAAAATACATATATATATGTGAAGACAAGCAGTAATTTTGCAATACATTTAGTGTATCCTCCCTTGCTAAAACAGAAATAAATACAATTATGTAGTATTATTATGTACGTTGCATATAAGCTCTCTCGACACAGGCAGCAGCATAAACACTTCCACTCCATCAACTGAAGTCCTGATACGACAGTCACAGGAGCTATCCTGTATGGGCTACAAAGGCTCTCAGCACCACCGATCACAGCATCCACAGCCTGTGCCTCTCACCTCACCTCTCCCCCTCCCCAAACGCTGTGCCTAGCGTGTGCAGTGAGTGCACTCCTGCCAGGAGACACCGGACTTGCTGCGTGTACTCAAGGTAATCGATATTCTCCTATGACTCTCAGGGGGATGACTGACCCTCACGTTAATAACAAACACAGCTACCCTGAAAAACACATCAACATATACCAAGAGGGAAGATAGAATTCTTCCACCCATTTTTAAGAATGCTTTCTTTGTAATAGAAAATCCTTTGCAAGTTCAAACTTGGCCTGGAAGTGCAGTAGGCAATACAAAATTTTACAAAAATAAACACATACCACAGCAGATAAATAGGCATTTATTAAAGTTCATCTCAAAACAAACCAAAATAAAGGACATTAAGGCATCTTGTATTCAGTAACTGTTCATATAGTAAAGATTGACTTCTCTTTCTGATACGAGAGCAGATTAGGGGAAAAAAAAAAGTTCTCCCAACACATCTGGCAGAGTGCTGACTTCCACTCTCCCACCACTCACTCAGCAAGTCCCTCCAAGGAATGCCCTTTTCTCCAATGAAAGAGCTACAAAATCCCAACACTCATTGAGACATGTGCAAGAAAGCACTTCTCCCTCCCCTCAGACATCCGACCTTCTGCAAAGATGTACACTGGAGAAAGACTTAACGGATATCGCAGAGAATAAAGAAGACACACTCCTGCTATAACCACTCATTTTTGAGCAGACTAGAATGTTTGGCCTTGCTTTCCCTAGTATTTACTATTTCAGCCAGTAACTAGTGAAAACGGGACCACAAGCTCTAGTCTGTATTGCAGTGTAACAATTTTTATGTTCTTCTACATTCATATTAAACAAATGACAAAGGTCTTGTTTCCATGGAATAATTTATTGTGATGAATTATGCTGTCAAGTGTCCAATCACTGTTATAGTGCTTTTTTCTTCAATTGGAATAAGAACATCGGGAAATGTTTACAGTATCACTGGGTTCACTATAACAGGATTTTACTACAGAGCAAAATATAAATTAATAAACGCTGCACACAGCACTATTCACTTCACCACATTGGCTCTCTATATCCTTTGTCACATTCTAACCTTCATTTAAGGCAAATTTGTTGGTTTATTCTTCCAAAGAAGACCACATAGTCTCTAGATAAACTTGTGTGACTAGGTTTGTGAGTTAGGAAATCGAGCTTTATAAAATGTTTACTTCAACAAATAGGAAAGTTATTTAAGAGAAAGATGGTGACCCAAAATTGCACTGTATTAAAAGGTGGAGTTTCCTTGTACCAAAGTCCTTTATTCATCATCTTTAGAACCAGTTTTGCTTAACTATAAAAGAGACACAAAAAGAAAGTATTCAAAGTTTAGACTGCCATTCCATTTATTAGGAAACAAGAACAACATTATCTCCATCTTACATAGAGCATATGTATACTTAATTAATAAAACAGACTGATTGCACTACTGTACCAGGAGACTGAAAAGCATCAAAAATTATTTCTTAAGCTTAAACACTAAATGAACTTATTTCCTGAACGTGGAAGTTGATTTTAAAAAAAACACCACCCCCACTCCCCAGAAAAACCTCAGGGTACCATTTCTATTTAATCTGAAGACTCTGTCACCAGCTCTCCAAAATAAAAAAGATGAAGAATGGAACAAGTTATCTTCACAGATCTCTGAGAGAATTCCATATAGAAATTTACACAATACAAAATGAGACATTAACTTACTATTTCTCACTTTTTAAAACTAAGTTTATAATTACTAAATGTAGTGCACATGATTGCGAAATCTGTCTGGAATAAAAGACATCCACTACAAATAGCCACTTTTAACTCAGAAGGACTCTGCCAAAACCCACCATCATAATTTACTTGCTCTTATTTAACAATTGGAAATGGTGCTAATCTTACACCAAAAATTACTCATAGTTGCATAAAATAAAATAGTTTGCTTTCAAAATTGTCAAGCAGCTATACTAATTTCCACTGAATCAGAAAAGACAAGAGGGTGGAAGAACAATGCTGAGGGAGCAAGCAGAAAATAATTATTCACTGGAGGAGCTGTGACCAAGAATGATCTGGCTTGTAGGAGACTGGAAGGAGCTCCCACTTGGGATAGCTCCCTTTTTCTGCTTACTCATCCATTGCCCTCCAAAACGTGGCAGCACCACTAACTTTATTTTACATCGTGTTGCCATATGAAGACAGAATATTTGCAGTGCATTTAGCTAGCAAAGCCCTCTCATCGTAAAATGAAAATTTAATTGCTCAATAAATAAAAAAGAAATACTAAACCAACAAAGAGGAATCAAAGTCTGACTCTAGTACTCCACACTAAGCATTTGAGAAATATGTAAATATGAATCCCAAATGAGCAACGTTTCATACTATTTCTTGCAAATCTTTTCAACATTAAAATAAAAGGTAACTTGAAAATACTTACATGCTAGATGCACACAGAAATGAATCAGTCACCACAGTCAAATCCAAACAAAGTTAGGAAGAAAACCAAGAAAAAACATCAGATTAGTTTTCTTCAGATATAAGTACAAATTATTTTTAATGTACATATGCAGGAATTTCATAATACCGCATATAATACAGTCCTGTTACCTTAATTACGTCTACCCAGTTCCATCCTCGTGGAAGCTCCCCTTTCTTATCTGCAGAATAAGAAAGTTTTGTTTTCAACACACATGCTAAGGGGGATCTTTATCTTTCTTCTAAAATCAACACACAAATCTAATGATTCAAAACCTTATTTTTTCCACTACAAAGCCATGACGACAAAACCAGATATTAATGTCTTAAACACCTCTTGTTCTTCAAAATAATTCTGTTGAAATAAAAACAGCTCAGTCCATCTGACATTTAATTTAGAGGGCAACTCCAACACAAGCTGGGCTGACCAGCAACAATGCACTCTGTCCGAGAACAGAATTTTGCACATCTTTTCCTTCATACATACAAGATTTAATCTGCCAATTATACATTAGGTTAGGTGAATGATATGCCGAAATGACTATCACAGGGTACAACTTATTGCTGCAATAGGATAGCATTATCCAGATCATTATTAAAAATTAAGGTTGAACACATAAAAGTCATCAGTAGGATCAGCTAAAATATTGAATGCTTTTCAATCAAAACCCTACCATTTCATTGAAAGCATAAAGTATTTGCAGAAGCACCTCGATTTTTAGGATACAAACTAAATTAAATGTTTTATTTTCAGTTCCAAACCAAATATGTAATTTCTAAATGAAAGTATTTAATAACGTGAATTATTTACGAGGGTTCATCAACAATCCATGTCTTTTGCTGAAAGTGACTTTTTGGAAGTTCCAAATGTTCTCCTCCCACAAGTATTTTTTCAAAATTTCACTTTTGTTACAAATTGAAATAAAAAAATAAAACAAAAGCAATGACATCTTGAAATCCATACTCTATAGAAAGTTGCTTTGACCAGAACTAACATCTCAGGGAAGAATAATTCATCTAAAACAAGCAAAACAGAGACCACAGTTAATCTTATAACCAAATGACCACGGATTCTGACTTCAGCAAGATGTCACTGCGATAAAATCTGGATTCTCATACTGCTCAAACAAAACACAAACCTGTTTTATCAGCTAGTTTTCGTTTCTGGGTTTTGGATAACTGCTCCTTTTTATCTTTTTTCTTACTTGCTGGTGCATCAGGAGTTCCAGTTGCAATACTATTGCTTACTGAAGTCTGACAAGGATAAAAATGGTTGTTAATATTTTGCATATTAGTTTCACAGACACCTCTCTGTGTGATTACTGAACCCGACATACTGAAGTATCCTGACTGTCAGAAAGAAGCAGTGCTGCCAAGCAGTCTGCAGCTTTTAATCAACATATAGTCATGACTGTAGTTTTAAAACAGCATGTGTTGAAGACTGGGATTATTCCCTTTCAGAGTTGCAAAGGGCACCTCTTAACACTTTTTAAACTTAATCACGGAGTGTGATTTAGTCAGAAGGGATTCAGACTTACCAAACATGGAAACCATTCCAAATTTGGCAAATTGCAGCACCACAATGGCCAATAACTTCCTTACACAACAAGAAGCCACAAAGAGACCCAGCCTGACTCATTCAAGACCCTGGAGGTGCACTTATGCAATCCATTGCATCCCAGCAAGGTTGCAGTAATTTGCCACCCCCCACAACCCCCAGATGCCTTTAATCTGTTTCAGTTCTCATTAGTTTTGCTTCTGCTCCAAGTCTCAACTTTTATTTTATTCAGTGGGACAGAATGCAGCCCACCAACATTTTGGTATAACAGCAAAATAACAATTAAATGTAACAACTACAACCGCAGAGCATTGTGGCATTATGCTCTGTGTGTCACTGTTTAGCTACTAACATGTGTATACCCAATATACTCATTAACAACATAAAGACAGAGCTATGAAGTATTTAGAGTTGTAATAATTTTTTTTCAGTTATAAAAGCAAGAGATTAAAATCTGAATTTATCAAGCAGGGAATTGGACTCAATGATCCTTACCGGGTGCCTTCCAACTTGAGATATTCTATGGTTCTATCTACTTACCACAGTGTTTACAGGCTGATTTTCCATGAACACCTCTTTATTATCTTTGGCATATTCAAAAAGTGTGTATGTCATAGCAGTTCCAAGATTCGCTTCAACTTCTACCATTAACTTATCCAATATACTTTGCTTAATAGCTGAAGATCTAAAAGAAATCATAAAACTCAACTATAATCTAGACAGATGAAGAAAAGCTTGTTAACTGAAAAGCCAACACATACGAGGCTAGGGAGCGAAGCTGTCGTAAGAGCTTACATTGTGTTGTTGAAGAACGCATCCATCGATATGACTGGTGCTGTTTGTGGATATGTTTCTGGCCAAGAAACTTCTATTAGAAAGGCTTTGGGATCTCCACTTTCACCTATCTGAAGTGAAAAGAAAAACTTTACAAATCAACAGTTTCCAGTCACTTATCAAGGATTACAATGCCAATATGCAAGTCTTTTGCTTCTTTAAGACTATCCAGACTCCTGAAGATAACAACTATTTTCATAAAATTATCCATTAGAAAATAAAGCTGTTATCTAGAAAAAGTATTACATTTCTCACATCAATATTAACCTCTACCCTGCAGTTTTCACCCTAGGAAAAGCAGCAGGAACATTCAAAGCTGTCTTTATGTTTTTGGATTTTTTTTAATTGCTTGGTTTTAAAAGCTACTTTGTAGCACCTACAAGCCAAATATTACACAACCATATATGAGAAGAGAAAAGGTGAAGGCTTCTTCCCCCCCACCCCCAACCATGCTCAGAGCAATATGAAAACAAAACACAAGACAGTGTTGAAATAAAGATGATGATAAACCAGTGACCTAAGATAGCAAAATAACAGATAAGAATTTCAATATTTATGTGTCAGCCCTACAGATATTTTATTTCACTATAAGTAAGCATGAGTAGTAAAAGATTTAAGAAGTCAGTAGCATGGGACAGTATAAAAAAATCATAAGATTTAAAAAAGGCAGATTTTAATATAAATGATCATGCACATCAATTCAGTGAACCCCAATTACATATAAAGTCCTTATAATTATGTTAAAATAAACAAAACCCAAATATTTTTTTAAAAATTAAAACGAGTATAGGTATTACCAAAGGCATACTGTACAAACAGAAATAACTGTTTCCCACCCACAAGGATTTGGAAGACTAGCACAACAAAGCTGGTTAAATCTGTATTCTAGAACCACCTGAAAATTCTCTCACATTTCCCTCATTTCAGAATAGTTATAATCCGGATTCATCAAATTACGTGGAATGAAGTGTAGCCAGAAGAAAAGTTCTAATGATGGTAAAGCTACTGTACTTCAAAATTAGAAAAGGAAAAATAAAAGAAAAAAAGTTGGTGCTTTTTTATTTACAGTGTCTTTTTCAGCAGAGTGGACTCACTGACATTGAGAAGCATCTGTTTCAGAGGTGCAATAGAATCTGCAACATTTTTCAAGATGTCGTCTACAGTGTTGCATTCCACTTCCCCCTGCTACCAAGAGGAGAACTGGTGGTGCGGAGTTCTCTCAGGAAAGCACTGCCTGCACTCTAGGCAAATCCATACAGAAAGCTACATGACCGTGCTCCTCCTTGTCAGTGCAACCGTAAAAATTGGGTAGCCTCACTTTAAAAGGTGCTGCTACATTTCCTCAGTATTTGAAAAATCTTTGTTTGATCTCAATTTCATAGTACGCTGATCACAAAACAGCTGTGTTCTGTATGTGAGACGTGAGAGACACGAGGCTTAGCGAAGTGGCATACAAATTCTTTCTACCTTCTCATGCACTTACCTGCATTACGCCTTCTCATAATACAAATTCTTCTTCATGGGAATGATTTATTATTGCCTTTATCTGACACTAAGTTTTACAGTACTTAAATTGAGTTACCCTAACTTTTGACAATTATTTTTTGCCTTATAAAAATCAGCAATGACCAAAGCTAGTAAAATGTAGAATGATACACTGTAGGCTTGTAGGCATGTCACATTCACTCTTTTTGAGGAACTTAAATTTACTAAGAATGCTCCGATCAGTGAAGGAAGGCTGCACTTACATGGATGGGATTCAAGTGCTATTAATTAAATTGGCCTATGCCTCATTACAATTACTGATGTTATTCTGAAGTTATCTGAGAAATCGCAAAAAGCTGATTTTAGATGCTTCCTCCCCACTACAGCCATATGACATTTTCAGAAGTCTCCCTTCTGTCCCATGGGTGTCTAAATTTTCATCAGCAAAGTTCTTTGGCTGTCCGAAGATCTGTCTCAGTCCATGCTCTGAACTTCCAGGTCTTAAAATTCGGGAAGGCTGGCAAGAATTTCATGCCAGAATCTAATCACATACTTCAAGCTCAGCACTCCCTGTAAGTCTCTCCTGTCCATATCAGCGCACATTTTGTGGATTTTCTCTTTAGCAGGTTGACAAGGCATGTCAACTACCTCTGCACAAGAGACTAGAACCTTGTAACTGAGCAATAAGGAAGGCTGAAAGCTCTACATATAAACATCTCTATAAGTGACATTTCTGACCAGATAGTTTAAGTATTTCTCAGCAGGCTGGCTCCTTCAGCCAGCTTGACAGTTCTAGTTGTGCAGTACACAGACCTGTAAGTAGGATGTCTAGCTAAGAGGATAATAAACCCACACTGGGAGGCAGATGCCTAAACGTGAAGCATCGTGCTGTCGAGCAGCATCGTACCAAAGATCCTGAAACAACGGCCTAAGGATCTAGCTTTTACTGCACGTCAAACACCCATTTGTTTTAGGAAAACCCTGGTACGTCAACTAGAAGACAGCAGAGTAACTTCCAGGCGAAGCCTGCACTGCAGCGACTCGCAGCCCTTCGCCTTGCCTTACCCTGTACTGGAAGGAAACGGGGCTAAGCTCCCTGAAGCACAGATCTCCCTCGTAGATTGAGCGCAGCGCTTCCAGCTCCATCTGTGGCCAAGAGCAGGGACGGGGGTTACCGATCCCAGCACAGGGAGCTCGCCCCCAGCCGCGGAGGGTTTGCGAAGGGGCACGGCCCCGCCGGTTTCCCGCCCTCCTCTGACCGCCCCCCTCCCCCCGCCTCCTCGCTCGCCCAAGCGGCCGGTTCTTTCCTCCCGCCCCCCGCCCCCGGGCCGCCTCCCCTCCGAGGCCTCGCTCCCCACACGGAGGCTCCCTGCCGGCCCCGGGCCCGCTGCGGGGGAGCCCCCTGGGTCCGTTTCTCCCTCAGGCAGCGGCGCCTCACGGCCTCCCCTCCCCCCGCGTGAGCAGGGCCCAGGACTCACCTCCTGGTCCTCGTTGGCCGCCATGGCGCGCGCTGCGGGGGAGGCAGCGCGCGGAGCTCTCCGTCCCCCTCCCCCTCTCCCTCACCGCCGCCGGGGCTGGGCGGGCCTGGCTGGCGCGGCGCGGCCCAGCCGCTATCGCACGGGGAGGCCCGAGCGGCCCCGCCCGACGGACACACCTCCCCTGAGGACAGCACGGGTCACCCGGCCGCTCGCTGTTATTGGTCGCCTCTTCCCCTAGTCACCCCCTCCCTGTCTTCCCATTGGCCAGAGCAGCCAGTCTCTCCTCGCTCCCTTCTTTAGCTAACTGGCTCCTTGGCCAGTGACGTCTCCGTGCGGGCCCCTCTGATTGGCCCGGCGGCGGAGCGGAGGCGCCGATTGGCCGCTTCTGCTGCCCTTCCGATGCCCGCCGCTTGCTTCCTGGGGCGGCGGCCCTCCCTCGCCCAGCCCGCGGCGTCTCCCGTGACCTGCGGCCGCTCCCGGCTGACGCTGCCCGGCGCTGAGCTCTGGCCCGGGGCGGTGAGCGGCGCCCCGCTGTGGGGGGACGGGCCCGGCGTCGTGCCAGCGCCCGGCGGGCCAGCGGGGAGCTCCCGCAGCCGGGGCGGGCCGGGTAGGAGCGGCCGGCCTGGGCCGCCAAGGCGCCGCGCTAAGAGCCGCTCCGCTGCCGCCTCGCAGGCCGCCTGCCCGGGTGCAGCATGACCCCGACGCAGTGGGACTTCCCGGTGGAGCTGTGCTGCCGGCCCATGGCGTTTGTCACCCTCACCGGCTTGGATGTGGTGTATAACGCCGTGCACCGGGCCGTGTGGGACGCCTTCTGCGCCAACCGGAGGGCCGACCGCGTCCCCATCTCCTTCAAAGTGCTTCCCGGCGACCACGAGTACCCCAAGTGCAGGACGAAGGTAGCGAGCGGCGTGCGTCCCGGCTGCTCCCCGGCCCGGCGGGCCCGGCCCCACGGCGCTTTCAGGCCTCCGCCCCGCGGCGGGAGCCGGCGGCTGCCTGAGGGGAAGGGCCGCAGCAGGGGCTGGGCCGAGCGGCGCTGGGCCGGGCTCCTGCCGCCTTTCCCCCGCTGCTGGAGGGGGCCTGGGAGCGTGAAGTCAGAAAAACGGCCAGGGCTGAGGGGAAGCCAGGGGTGTTGCCAGGCGTGGGAAACCAGGGTGCCTTAGCTCATGAGCCAGAAGCAGAGAAAGCCAGTACGGTTTACTTTTTTGAGGCACTTGGTGTTCATTTAGTCAGCGTTAAGGTGTGCTTGTAAAATTTGAGCTTGAATGAAGCCTAGAGTTTAGCTCTGGAAGGAGGTAGGTGTTTGAAATCAGTATATTCTGAACAAGCGTTAAGCCTTCAAGTGAAGTGTGGCAGAAGGAATCGCTCTTCCTCTGCTTTCTGCCTTGCAGTGGCAGCTAAAAAGCAACGTTAATGGGTTTAGCCCTTGGAAAACTAGTAATTCTGTGATGCTGACAAAGAACAAGAATCCAGACTGGTTTCTCCCAGCTCTGTTTCAGAGCCCCGTTTTAAACAGAGCCTAATGTTTCTTTTAAGTGCGTGCAGTGTGCTTCTGGACTTGAGCCTTTTCTCCAGTCTACCTGGAATCTGTTCTTTGATGCTGATTATCTCAGATATCAGGCACCGAGGCCAGGTAACAAGGGGTATGACTTAATAGGAAGCAAAGGCTTGAGGGAAAGAATGTTAAAGGAAAGATGACAAACATATCCTCAAGTGACAAGAGTGATAGGAGCAATTATCTTTCTCCTGCTATAATTGTATGTAAATGGATGTGGTAGCTTGCTTTAATACCCACAATATTTTCAGAGGACGTCCTATGAATGGTATATTCCAAAAGGAATCCTGAAGACTGGTTGGATGAACAAACACCTGAATTTGGTTCCAGCACTTGTGGTGGTGTTCTATGAACTAGACTGGGATGAGCCACAATGGAAAGAGAAGCAGTTGGAATGTGCTACTCGAGTTGAAATTGTCAGGTAGAGTTTTTTCACTTGGTTCGTAATGTACTACGAGCTAGTGGTGTGAGTTGCAGAATCCTTTTTGCATTTTAAAATATATACATTTTTTTTTCTTAGACACAAATTAATGGAAAATTGAACTTTGCTTTTTAACGTGCAACTGACAGCAAAGAAACTTCTTTTAATGGTTTATTTGTCAGAGCTACTTAAGTAAAAACAGCCCCTGAAGTTTTGCTTGTTAAACTCAGCTGTCCCATCTGAACAAAAAAAGGAACACTGTGTTCTGTAGATGATGCAGCATATTGCTCTTCGGTGTTTTAACCATGTAACATTCTTTCACTGTTTCCATCTAGACTGGAATATCGTTTTGTTCTAATTCAGAAATAAGAAGTGAAACCTTGATGCTGTGTTATGTTGCTTTTGTTTTAGGCAAAGTTTGCAGGGAAGAAATACGAAAGTTGCCGTGGTTTTGATTCAGAAAAAAACACCATTACCTCCAGGTACTAGGAAAGTCTGTGCACAGTTGTGGTGATCTCATTTTGCAGAAGGCCTGATCAACTGAGTTATCATTTATCATGTTATCTGTAGTCCTTGACCTAATGTCATCTACATACATTAAATGCATTGTGGCTGCAGAAAGGTTTACAAATGGAAAGAGTGCTCCAGCCAGTTGGCCTTGAACATTTGATAATCCTTAAATTCTTCCTCTTAAGTCTACACAGTATCAAAAATAGTTTGCTAGTGTTAATACACATGATATGCCTCCTTTGAAACAAGTTGCATTTTAAACCTTGCTTGAGATCAAGAAAAGCTGTAAATGCAATGAGAACGTAGAGGAAGGGTATTTGATGCCTACAGAAGCTTTTTAGTTTAACTCTGTTTTAATCAATAACATCTTGGAGTCAAGTGGAGCTGTGAAATGTCATAGATTTTAACCTTATGTTTCTGTAGAGCTTCTGCTTCAGTTATAGCTGCCTACTTTCTAGAGTCTGGCAAACTTTTTTTTTCCCCTCTACCTGCTATATATGTTTGTCTTTTCTGGATGCTATTGTATTTCTCAAGATACAGGATATTTAATTCTGTGACAGAGATTAAAAACTTCTGTCATACTTGTAGGTTGTTGCTAGCTAAGCCACTCCTAGAATGTTTCTGCAATGTGTTCTGCTGGATGAAGCACATAGTACTCTAAAAGAAGCAAGAAAGAATGTGGTCTTAATCTGTATTAGATTTTCCCAGACCTTGTATTGGTCAGTCTTTTAGAGCTAGTTTGATGTTGCAGCACTGCATACTGCTTACTTGTGCTTTCCTTGACTTCACTAGGTGAAGATGTTATTGCATCAGAGAGGGCAGCGGCTTTATGTAATGCTTGTGACCTTTCTGGAAAATCCCTCTTTGTACTTCCACACACTGATCATCTTGTTGGCTATATTATAAGGTAAGTGACTGTAAAACACTGTTTTGCTCTTTGCTAATCACTGTTTTGCTCTGTTTGCTGATCATGGGTTGGTTTCCATGACACCAGGCCTGCTGGCAACAGATGGGGTACACCTGTCTGGAAGGGAGAAAATGGATCACAGAGTTAGCAGGGCTCATTGAGCTAGATTTGAAGGGGGAAAGGGATAAAGCCAGGCTTGCTAGAGATAAGCATGGGTGCAGGACACCAGTGTTGGAGGGACGAGATACTAGTGAGGTCCTTCGGTCTGCTGTCTCAGTAGGGAATAGGGGGTGGAGATCCATGCAGCAGCAGGAACACAAGGTGTATTGATGTGTTGTGTACAGCAGGAAAACTGTAGCTTAGCTGCTATTCTGGAAACGCAGTGGGATGACTCGTGTAACTGGAGTGCTGCAATGGATGGCTGTAAAAAAAAAAAAAAAGGGATGGGCAAGGAAGGAGAGAGCTGGTCGAGTAGCTTTGTGTGTTTGGGAGCGGTTTGATTGTCAAGAGCTTAATATTGGTGGTGATATGGTTGGGTTTATGGGTAAGAATCGGGGGAAGGCCAAGGCAGATATGGTGGGAGTCTGTTCTAGGCCACCCAACCAGGATGAAGAGGCAGATGAAATATTCTATAAGCAGTTTGGTGAAGTCTCACAGTCACTAGCCCTTGTTCTCATGGGAGACTTCAGCTTACCAGGTATCTGCTGGAAATACAATACAGCAGAGAGGAAGCAGTCTAGGAGGTTCCTGGATTCTGTGGAAGATAATGTACAGGCACAGCTGTGAGTAAGCCAGCTAAGGAAGACACCCCACTGGACCTCTTTGTGAACAGGGAAGTGGTTGGAGGCAGTCCTGGGCATAGCAATCACAAAATTATATAGCTTTCAATTCTCAGAGAAGTAATGGTGGGGGTCAGCAGAACTGCCACCTTGGGCTTCTGGAGGGCAGACTTTGGCCTGTTTAGGAGACTGGTTGACAGAGTCCCTTGGGAGACAGTCCTGAATGGCCAAGGGGTGCAGGTAGACTGGACATCCTTCAAGAAAGAAATGTGAAAGGTGCAGGAGCAGGCTGTCCCCATGTGCTGAAAGACAAGCTGGTGGAGAAGTCGTTTGGCCGGACTGAACAGAGAGCTTTGGCTGGAACTAGAGAGAAAGAGTTTATGACCTTTGGAAGAAGGGGCAGGCAACTCGGGAGGACTACAGGGATGTCGTGAGGCTATGCAGGGAGGCAATTAGAAGGGCCAAAGCCCAGTTAGAACTCAGACTGGCCACTGCCATAAAAGACAATAAAAAATGTTTCTATAAATACATTAGCAACAAAAGGAGGGCTAAGGAAGACTCTCCATCCTTTATTGGATGTAGCGGGGAAACGTAGTGACAAAGGATGAGAAAAAAGCTAAGGTACTTCATAATTCATCAGCAGCCCTGGTTAACTGGGGAAGTCCTAGTTGACTGGAGGTTAGCAAATGTGACGCCCATCTACAAGGATGGCTGGAAGGAGGCTCTGGGGAACTTCAGGACTGTCAGACCTCAGTTTCAGGGAAGATTATACAGCAAATTGTCTTGATTGCCATCCCATGACACATACAGGACAACTGGGTGATCAGGCCCAAGCAGCATGGGTTTATGAAAGGCAGGTCATGCTTGACCAACCTGATCACTTTCTATGACAAGGTGACCAACTTAGTGGATGAGCAAAAGGCTGTGGATGGTGTCTACCTAGACTTCAGTAAAGCCTTTGACACAGTTTCCCACAGCTTTTTCCTGGAGAAGCTGGCTGCTCATGGTTTGGACAGGTGTACTCTTAGCTGGGTAAAAAAAAACCCTGACTGGATGCCAGCCTGACAAGGAATGATGAATGGAGTTAAATCCAGTTGGTGTCTGGTCACAAGTGATGTTCCTCAGGGCTTAGTATTGGTGCCAGTTCTCTGTAGTATCTTTATCCGTGATGTTGACAGGGGGATAGAGTACACCCCTCAGTAAGCTTGTAGATGACACCAAGCTGGGTAGGAATGTTGATCTGCTTGCGGGTAGGAAAGCTCTACAGCAGGATCTGGACAGGGTGGATTGATGGGCGGAGGCCAGCTCGATAAAGTTCAGAAAGACTCAGTGCTGGGTCCTGCGCTTGGGCCACAACAACCCCACACAACACTACAGGCTTGGAGGAGGGTGGCTGGAAAGCTGCCAGGCAGAAAAGGACCTGGGGATGTTGGTCATCAGCTGGCTGAAAGTGAGCCAGAAGTGTGCCCAGGTGGCCAAGAAGGCCAACAGCATCCTGGCTGATAACTGAAATAGCGTGGCCAGCAGGACTGGGGCAGTGATCGTCCCCCTGTACTCTGCCCTGGGTGAGGCTGCACACCAAATCCTGGGTTCAGTTTTGGGCCCCTCACTGCAAGACAGATATTGAGGTGCTGGAGCAAGTCTGAAGGACAACAAAGCTGGTGAAATGTCTAGAGCACAAATCATATGGAGAGTGGCTGAGGGAACTGAGGTTGTTTAGCCTGGAGAAAAGGAGGCTCGGGGGAGACTTTATCACACTCTTCAGCTACTGTAGAGGAATTATAAAGGAATGAAGGCAGGTTAATTAACATTGATAAAAAACGGCTGTGGGTTGGCTGATGTGGATAATGTGCAGCTGTGGCTGGTTCCTACTAAGTAGTTAAATAGCTCTAAGGGGTATGGAAGAGGAGCACTGGATGAAGAGAGACCTTGAAGCAGAGGGAGGGGAGAGAGAGAGCACCCTGGATGTAGGAGAAACAAGGAGAAGTCCTGGGAGAAGGGGGCCTGAATGAGGAGAGGCTGGCTGGAAGAGGAGCCCGGAGAAGGAAGAATCTGGATGCAGCAGAGGCAAGAAGCAGGGTGGGCTGGCCTGGAGAGGATGAAGAAACGGCACGGACAGTAGATGGACTTTTGAGACCTTGTGGGGGATTGGTGGCTGTGCTGGGGCAAGGCCTGCTAACTACTTAGTTAACTGAAGTTAACTTGGTATGTGATGGTAAAAGTCTTGTTGCAGCTGGCTAGTTTTGATAGTGCTGCAACAAGCTACCTGCAATGAGGTTGTAGCAAGGTGGGCGTTGGTTTTTCTCCTGAGTAACGAGTGATAGGACAAGAGGAAATGGCCTCAAGTTGTGCCAGGGGAAGTTTAGATTGGATATTGGGAAAAATGCTTTCATGAAAGTTGTCTAACATTGGAGCAGGCTGCCCAGGGAAGTGGTTGAGTCAGTGTCCCTGGACGTATTTAAAAGACCTGTGGATGTGATGGTTAAGGACATGGTTTAGTGGTGGACTTGATAATGTTAGGTTAATGGTTGGATTTTATGATCTCTGAGGTCTTGTCCAACCTAAATGATTCAATGATTCTAATGGAGATGTTGATAGGTTAGGATGACTGCTATGTGGCACGCTTGTTGTAGACCAGCAGTGAATATTTTATCTGTTTGCTGGAATTCTTCAGGTTATTCTGCAACCTGATGAATTACACACAGCTCCCCTTTCTCTGTAAGGCTGAATAGTGACTGTCAGAGATGTTGCTTTTGAGGAAACATTATTAGATATCTCAAGACTTTCCTTTCCTCAGGTCAGGTAGAGGCAAAGTGGGTTTTTCTACCTCTACAGTGATTGTGGCCCCGCTGGTTCCAAATAATTTTCCCTACAAATGTTTTGTTAGGTGTAACTCTGTATTGGCAGGTCTTTGCTTTTTTTTCTCCCTACTTCCAGTCTGTATAGGTGTCTCTATGTGAAGTGGCATTTATCTGATTGCGAATGACTTAAAAATGTAATTTTTTAAGTTTCTTGGGCTTTCTGTTTTAATATTTACAAAGAATACAGCTTCAAATAAATTGTGAAGGCATTTCAAAAACAGAACAGGGAAAGGAAGACAGTCTTGTGTAGATCTAAAAAGAAGGGCTCAAATTAAGGCAAATCATGGTTTATTAAAATGAGTTACAATTTTTCCAGGTACGTTTGGGGAGAGGAGTCATGGTCTGAGAGACTAATTCTTCCTTCTCTCACCCTCATATTTTTATATAAACAGTAAAGTTGTCAACATGAACTAATGCTGCTGCTGTCATATCCAAGCTGCTCACAAACAGTGACTAAAACTGGTCAAAATAGAGTAATAGTTACTTCTAGTTTTTCATATTTTGCTCAGTATTAAAGAGAATGTTTACTGCACGTTAACTAGTGTAACCCTTTGCAAACTGCATATAACTGTGCTTTGATACAATACTGGCAACTGCCTTCCAAGTTTGTGGAAATAAAGCTATATCATTAGGCCTTAATAGGTCTTCATGACGTTTAAAAAAAAAAAACCACCATAAGTTTGAGCACATAATAATGTCAGAAATTCTGGTATTAGTAGTCTTTTTTTTTTGATAGTTACTACTATGAAATCTCAATTAAAAAAAGAGACTAATTTTTTTAACCCCTTAGACTGACTTGTCTTTTCTTACTCAGCCACAATATAAAACTAAAATAAGTATGATAGGTATATTTAACTGATCTTGTCTTCCTTTTGTGACTGAACTCATAGTTAAGTTGCTGTCCGTTGGTCTGTCCCGTTGTTTTTGTCACAGTCCTCTCTGTTGTGTGGCAAGCAGAACACAAGTTGAGATCTGCCTTAGTCAAAGTCTGCAGCGATCTCTTCTTGGCCAAATCACAGAAATGGTACTTCATCCTTTCTTTCCTGTGTGTGTCAGTGCTAATGAATGTATTAGTCTCCTGTATTCTGGTCTTGTTCTAGTTGACTTTACTCTTTATAATTTGATCATACGGTATACGCTGCTTGGATCTTCCTCAGCCTCATGCTGTATTCAGCGTTCTGGGCCTCTTTGTCTTTCTGTTCTCCCTCTGTGACTTACCTTTGGGCTATTTATGCTGCAAATGCAAGTTCAACTTTTACCTGTGCAACCCAGGTAGCTGATGATGTTGGGACAGAATGGTGAAACCTAGTCTGTTCCCTCGTAATTTTACCTTCCCACTCTTCCCACCACAGTCCAGCAAGTAAGATCTTGACCTGTTCAGACTTATCCCAGGAGCCTCAGCAAGGTTGGTTTGTGTTGACTGAGGCACCTCTCTACTTTCTGTTGCCTTGCAAAATCAGAATTTATCCTTAGACTGTCTTACATTAAATGTAGAGACTGTTGTATGAGAAATCGATCTAAAAAGCGCTCAAACCTACTTGTTCTACTTTGTGGTGCCCCTGTGTAAGGTTTTGTGTGATGAGTTTTTGTCTGCAGGCTCTTACCCTGTGTGGTAAGAGTTCAGTAATACCTCAAGCTACTTTGCCAGCCCTAAAGCAAAAATAATTAAAAATAACTTATTCTGAAGAGCTTCAGCATTTCTTTGTATGTGGGAGAAACTTAGTGGAACTTATAAGCAACTTTGTTGCAGGTTGGAAAATGCTTTCTACGAGCATGCACAGACTTACTATTATACAGAAATACGAAGAGTTAAATCTCATAAGGAGTTCTTGAACAAAACCACTCATCAGGTAATGTTCCCCTATTTTTGACATACTGTGCAAGCTACATTGCATGTTAAAACATGAAAATAAGGGTGGTTTGTTGCTTAAACATTTTTGTTCTCCCCGCTTCCAACTTGAGATGCCTTCTCTCGGTATAGAAAGTAAATTTGGCTTTATTTTCTGCAACTTAAACTTTGATTTTGATTGGGCTTGTTTTTACTTTTTGTCTTCTCCTATCTTCCTTAGAGGA
Source organism: Falco peregrinus (assembly GCF_023634155.1). Taxonomy (NCBI): domain Eukaryota; kingdom Metazoa; phylum Chordata; class Aves; order Falconiformes; family Falconidae; genus Falco; species Falco peregrinus. Next base: position 4,251,521 of record NC_073722.1, read on the forward strand.
AGAGCTGCAGCCCAAATATTAAGTTCTCAGATTAACTAAAAACTTTTGGGTTTTTTATCTATATAGTTTAACCTATTTGAATGTAGTATCTTAACAAGTTTGGGAAGTGCTTCCCATAGATATTTTTAACTTAAAAAGCTAAATCTAGTGCAACTTTGAGTTTTGCTTTTTAAATTGTTAATACCCGCTCAGATACACAAGGTTCTGTTGCGATTGCTAGCTTCCCTCTCTTGGAGGCTGGGGTCCAAGCGGTGAGCTCCGAACCAACAATCAATTCTGCTGGTGTAGAGGCTTTGGGGTGTTACAAAGCCTCTCCCCTGTTCCAGGGTAAAAGGCTTGGAACAGATTAAATCTGTTGAGAGATTGCTGCTGCATCGTGGTGGCAGAGAGTACTATTGGGTAAACAGTTGCATAGTCAGTTTTTCAAGTCAACTGCTATATTATGTACGTCTCTGAAATTATCACCTGTATCTCCTTTGTAGGTAACAGGTATGTTCAGATGTTTGAATGATGTACACTGGTTGTGTTTTGCAGCTTTTATTTGTTAGACACCAGTTCAAAATAGCATTCTTCAGTGAGCTGAAACAGGATACGCAGAATGCTCTCAAGTAAGATTCATGTAATCTTCCCTCACCCTCTCTACTCCAAGTTATTGCTAAGCCATAGACTGCAATAAATATTTTCCCGAATGCAAAAGTATTTAAACATGTATGTAAGGGGTGAGTTCTTCTCTGGGAAGAACACTCTGATTGGAAGGCTGTTTTCTGCTGTTGGCAATCCTGTTCTTCAATTTTATTATCTTGTATGATTTAAATGTAATTAAAGTATTCCTGCTTAGGAATTACAGAACTGCCTATAATCTTGTCCATGAATTGAGGGCTCATGAAACAAACATGCTGGAAATCAAGACTATGGCAGGATTTATAAACTACAAGGTAACAAGTGTACTTCTAATCTTTGCTTTTTTTTTTAGTAAAGTTGATGCATCTCTAACGTGTGAAGTTTTTAAAGTTCCGTTTTGTGTTGCTTTTAAGGAGATGGATTGGAAACAGCTATTGGTGGAATACCAATTACACTCAAACTTGCAAGGACTTCTGAATTCCACACAAAAGAAAGATCCTTAGCTGAAGTTTGGGAGTATCTTGAAGGGTTGGAGTTCATTTGAGATGCAGTAATCTGAAAGACTAGACTCCTTTAACTCTCACGCTGTCCAGGGGGAGTGGAAACAAGGGTTGCTTGTTCCTTGAATATTTCTGTCATCTTGCAAAGCTTAAGCCAGTATAGTTCAGTTCCTACTTGTTAGGAGGAAGAAAGTAACTCTAAGAATCAGACAATACTTTTGTGGTATTATGGGGGCTTTTAGGTAAAACAAAACTCTTCCACCATTGACAACAATTCTGGAGTGGGACTCCATCAAATTCCACTTGTAGACTGCAGACTTTGAAGATAATGATCTTCCTAGTGGCTCTTCAGTTCCGTCTTGAATTTGGTTGTGAGTTACGCACTTCTCCATTGATGGCTTGGGGGAGAAAGGAAAGAAAAATAACATTAGATGAAATAGAGGACTGCATGATTTCAGGTATAGCACATTATGGTTTACATCTCTTCTCTGTTTTCTATGCTATTTAAGCTCTTCAGAAATAGGTAAAATTCGTTTGTGGTTTTTTTTTTTTTTCCAGAGTGGCATGTTTGGTGTTTTTTGTTTTTTTTTTTTTTTTAAAGCTAATCCTTGGCAGCCTAACACAGTTATTTTTCCTCTTATTTTGATTTCTTCTAGATCTGTCGCCTCTGCTTTCAGCATAATACTCCACTGGATGCAATTGCTCAGTTCAGGAAACATATTGACTTGTGCAAGAAAAAAATAGGAAGTGCAGAACTGGCTTTTGAGCATGCTGCCTGGATGTCTAAACAGTATGTTTCTGTTTAATAATGTTTCTGGTTTTAGTTTTTAATTAACCTTGTGAAGTTCAATGTTTTACTTGTCTAGGCAAGGTACAGATTCAGAGCTCTTTATCGAAGAAGGAGATACACTAGATCATAACACCTGTATGGTGTTCTGTTTTGCACTGATTTTTGACTGCTTTTCTCTGGGAATAGCAGGGGATGACAAAAATACAGCCATAGGACTTAGATGCAAAAATTCAAACTAACAAGAACTTTAGACTAGTCTGTTTAAGGCTAACCAGAAATTGTAATTGTGTCCCTTTCAGTTCAAATTGCTGTTGTGTACATAACCTTGGTTATGAATTTTTTTAATAGGTTTCAGGCTTTTGGTGACTTGTTTGATGAAGCGATTAAGCTGGGATTGACAGCAATTCAAACTCAGAATCCAGGTTTCTATTACCAGCAGGCAGCCTACTATGCACAGGAACGGAAACAACTAGCAAGTATGCTTTGTAACCATGATGTAAGTTGGGAAGGGAGAAAATGCTTTGCAAATAAACAGGTAGTAAATTAGTTGTTTTAGTTTCAAGTCTTAGTGGAATAATTTGTATAATGTATAAATTAAATCCAAGGCAAGGAGATATGTTTTTCTGATATCTACTAACATTAAAAGTATTCATTATGTATTGGAAAAGTTAGTCCAGAACAAACATGTTGGTGTTTACTTTATTACAAATAATTCTGACATGTTTTTAAAATACTTATTTTTAAAATATATCTATATGCTTTCTACGTTTCTGGATACTTGAAAACTCGCTGTTTTGTTATTCCAGTATATTTTTCAATACATGCACCGTATCTGGTGACTTAGAGGAAGCAGAGAAACAAGGCGTTAGTGTTAGTGTGTGTAATGTGGCTGGTGGTTGCTGTTTTTGATGCTTGCCAGCAGAAGGGGTTGCATGGAAAATAGATCTCTGTGGTCCATTAAACTTACATGCTAATTGTATGAGGCTACTCTCCAGCTGACGTGTCCTGATTATTTAAAAACATTTTTGTTCTTATTGGTGCTATTTATTTGTTGTTCTGTGATTATCTTGTTAGGAACTAGCTTTAAAAAGGATTACCCAGTTACTCTTTAACAGTATTTGAGGTGAATGATGGTAAATGCAGTAAGATGTCAGACTGAGTGAGGAGTGTTTTAATGTTTGGATTTCCTGAAGAACCGCTTTTGTACAGGTGGCTGGCAAAGTTATATGTTTTAAAGTGAATGTCGTCTTTTATGTGCATGGGTATTAGAGCATCAAATCACTTTTAATGCTTTAAAATGAAACATGAATCCCTTTCTTATGTCTATATTTGCTGAATTTACAGTCCTCTGTGATATATCCCAGTCCGGATCCCCTGGAAACACAAACTGGAGTGCTTGATTTCTATGGGCAAAGACCATGGCGGCAGGGAATATTAAGTATGTTTCTGTGTCTTCTATCTGTGGTGGTTGGACAAATTTCTTTAGCTGTTGATTCTGCCAGGTGACTTAGTGGAAAAAGGGTTACATGCTAATGTCCACTGAGATAGATGCAGGGCTGGGACCTCCCTCTCTTTCGTTAGTTGGTGGTATGCAAAGTGTTTGATCTCTATAACAAAGAGCAAAAGGAACCGCAGGTTTATGCAGGATCAGGTATTCAGCAAAGTTGCATAAGCCCTACCGAAGCTCTGCTGCTGATTTGTTTCTATTGCTGCCTAAACTACCTGTCATCAGTGTGCTGCAGGAAAGCCTGACTGCAGTGAAATGCACTCCTGGGGAGAGAAGGAAAAGTAATGATGTCCTTGAATGCAATTGTTATAAATTCATCCTGCCATCCATACTGTGTCCTGTCAGCTGTAGACAGGAATTCATGACTTCTTATTTTTCCTGGGAGGGGAAAAAAAAAAAAGCTTTTTGGATTTCAAAATGGATTGAGAGGATGCAATGACTAGATTTTAATCTAAGAAAGGAGTTTGTGGGTTTCATATTAAGGAGGATGCTTTCTCAGAAGTTCAGACTTTGAATGTACAGCTTTGAGCTATCTATGAAGATACATACAGTTCTGATACATTCATTGTTGACTGTGGTTTCACTTTCCTTTCTCCCTCTCCACTTGGTCTCCTATTTTGTATTCTCTGCATATCCTTTGGGCTTTGCCACTTTACCACTGCCCTCTTTAAAAGACTATTCCATTTACTGTAGAGATAGTCTAACCTCTTCTGTTCAAGCATTAATGTTTTAAAATTAGCTAGACTCTACTGTCAAGGTTAAGCAGTTTAACAGGTAAAGTTTCTCTTCATCTTAATGTATTCAGTTTTTTTTGGTTTCCGCAGGAGTTTATAGTCTTTTAAATCCCTGTACGGTTCTTCATATGCTGGCATTCTCTACTGCTAGAAAAATGAGTTTGAATCCTTTCTTGAGATTGGATAGGAAAAGGGCTACAAACTTGTCTTAACATAATAGATACAGTTAAAGACTAGGGGTTGTCTTACTGTAATTTGCTACTTTTGGGTAGCTTCAGATAGTCTTTTAAACAAAAGGCAAGATACTTGTTTCAGATTTCCTCTTCTAGAACATGGAGGATGGGTGAGTTCTTAAAGTGATGTATCAGTCTCTTGGGCAAAAGAATGTTGAAGAGTTTGAGTGTGCTTGAATTGGAGTGTGAATGGCATATAGCTCATCACGTAAATAGTTCCCTTTGGGTCAGGACAAAATTCTAATTTCATGGATTTTTCATTGTCTTATGCAGGCTTTGATTTTTCTGATCCTGAAAAGGAGAAGATGGGAATTCTATCCCTACAGTTGAAAGAGAAAAATGTCCTTCACTCGGTAAGTTCTATTCTGAAAAAAACCCAAAAGAATCTAGTGTTTGACATTGTCTTAATGTTTGCATATATAATTATATCAGTAATGGTTTTATCTGTTAGGAGCTAATAATCACTTTGTTGAGTAATGCTGTGGCGCAGTTCAAGAAATACAAATGTCCAAGAATGAAAAGTCATTTAAGTGAGTATAAATAATCATACGATTTTTTTAAAAATTGATTTTGCACAGGATTTTGGTATTGATCTGGAACATTGTTCTTTATATTTTATTTTTATCAGTGGTTCAAATGGGAGAAGAATATTACTACGCTAAAGACTATGCCAAAGCTTTGAAGTGAGTACCATCCATGGTTGCTTCTTTCACGTCCTAGTCTTCCTAAGACCCTGTGTCTTATTGCTATGGAATAATGTTGGAAGCTCATTTAAGATGCTCCTTGTAGCTGGATTTGATCGAAGCACAGGCTTTGGAGTCTATGAACTCCACTCACGTTAAAGAAAGCAAACCAGATATGTGTCAGTTATTAAGAGTATAAAAACTTCCTGCTGTAAGCTTCTGTGGGAGTTTGCCTTATTGGGCAAATATTATTTGCTTCTAGCACACTGATTGAGTGTGCTTCGTGTGCTACACACACACCCCCCAAAAGCGATTTCTGAAACTTGCAATGAGTATAGTTACATCTAATTACTGACTTTATAGTTGCAACACTCAAGAAATACGGAAATGTAGATGAATTCAATTTTTATTTATATACCAGGAAATTAGCAGAAGGAATATTTTTTTATTGCTGTAGTTCTCTGCTGTTAATGACTACAGAGCTAGGAAAGTGTAGTGCTGAGGTACAGCTACCTTTTCTGAAGGATGTGTCTTATGCTTAGTTTCTTAAATGTATTTTTAAGGGGAGACAGAGTCATGGTCATGTTACGCAGGAGTCCCACACTCCTGATTCCACTAATTAGGTTTCAAAGATCACATGTTGTAAAGGGAACATGTCTGAGGTAGGAGAAATGTGTTTGTTGTTGTTACTAGCTGACTGGAAGCTACATGGAGAAGATAAACTATGATAAGCAGATCAGTTTATATTGAGCCTAATTCTTGTACGTACAAGCATTTCTTATATTTAGGTAGATTTTTCTGAGGTATGCAGAAACTCTTTGTCTTCAACAGTTGAACAGAGGTTTTTCTAAAAAAAAAAAAAAAAAAAAAAACCAACCAAAATCACTTCTCTGCTTTGCTAGTAATAGCAAACATTGCTCAGCATTAAAACAGTATCAAGATGTGTGGTTTTGCCTCATAAAGATTGATGCATGTGTGGTTTGCAGGTCTTTGAAACCCTTGAAGGGAGCAGGGGATAGAGGGTTAGAAGGGAAAAGAAGCATCTCTGCTTAAGGAACATTAAAATTCTTCAGATTGGAAGGGGACTTTGCTGTGGGATTTTGGTTTGCTTCTTAAAACTTACCACATACTCAATAGTAAAGCATATTTTTAATGCAATGCTGGGATTAAGACTCTTCTGTCCAGTTGTTGTTTTGCTAGTTCTTTATGTGAAGACTGGTGAGTTTTCCTGTTGTTCTCTCTTGTGAAATTTGTTCTAGCCTGAAATAGAAAATTAATGGAATAGATGGTTTCTTCACAATATTTTTATGCCATTTTCAATAAATCATTGCCACATGTAAACAGTAGACTTTAATTTAGCGCTTGTATTGGTGGAGATTAATTTTGTATTAATGATACCAAATAAATACAAGCTTCTAAAAAATATTGATGTGTACAACTTGGTTTTCTCTCAATTTCACTGTGTTGCAGGCTCTTGGATTATGTTATGTGTGAATATCGCAGTGAAGGATGGTGGACTCTTCTCACTTCCATATTGACGACAGCTCTCAAATGTTCATATTTAATGGCCCAGCTAAAAGATTATATAACGTACTCTTTAGAACTACTTGGTAGAGGTATTCTTTTAAGACACGTACTCAGCCTATACAGAAATATTAAAGTACATGTATTTGGAATCCTGACAAATTGTTGTTAGACACAGTGCTTATTAGTACTTCAAATTATTTGACTACAAAATAACTGTGCTGATTCTTAATACCTTAGCTTGTGTGGTAGAAGCTGAATTTTTTTGCTTTTCTATTGCAAAATTCATTACATACAAACAGACTGCATCAGGATATCTGAGGCACAGAGCTTTGCTTGAGGCTGCTCAAATAATGTAACAGAAACTTCCTGAGCTTTGGGATGGGAGAAGAACTGTAACATAGCTAAAGGTGAAAACTACTTTTCCTAATAAGTAACAAAGCTAGCACAATTTTTCTGGACTTTAAAATCCCAAATGTGCTTCTCTTAAACTTTTTACTAGGAATCTGATGATGAAATATGCACATGGTGTGTTTCAGGGAAGAAATGTGACATAAGGTGGCTGTACAGTAATAATGCAAGCCCCCTGCTTCGTATAATGTTTGTTACTTGACATTGCAGAAAAGGTCCTTTTGTGCCCTAAACTGCTAACTAATACCACTGTTGGGTAGGCGTCTTAAAAATGGGTTTGTACCTTCCCCTAGCTAGCCAGGGTACTCTGCTTTGTATTCAAGAATAGCCAATGAGACAAACCTACCTTTCCTCATCTTCAAGAGAAGAGTGCTAATTTTAATTAGTCCTTTTTCTTCCTGTCACCTTCTCTAGCTGTTGTTTCTAATATTATCTGAGCTTGCCTCTTTGCATGTTATGGATTTTGTACTGTTTCTTCAGTTTTTAAACATAAATAACAAGAAGGTATAGATAGTATTCTCTTGGGGGTTTTGTCCAATAAATTATAAGATGCTTAACCAGTAAATGTTTCACTTGGTTCCAGTGGAAGTAAGAGGAAACATGTAGGAAGGGGGAAGTCCTGAAAACTGAATGACTCCTTCATTACTGATAGACGGATGTTACAATTTTTTTTTCCCAGACTGTGTTTTTTGAAACAAACAAAAAAAAAAAGTAAGGAGACTTGCTTTGGTTTTGCTTTGTTTTTTAGCATCTACTCTTAAAGAAGATCAGAAATCACAAATAGAAAAAAATCTGATGAAAGTTCTAATGGTAAGTCACAAAACTCCTACTACCCTTTTAGATAATCTTAAGAGTGTTAGTGTTTGGTAACCTTCTTTTATTGTTGTTTGTAATCTTCTGTCTGGATGCAGAATGAAAGCCCTGATCCTGAACCTGATTGTGATGCAGTTGCTGTTAAAGCATCACAAAAATTGTGGGCTGACCGTGTTTCCTTGGCAGGCAGTAATATTTTTACAATAGAAGTCCAAGATTTTATACCATTTGGTAAGTAAGAAAGCAACTTTACAACTATGTCAAAATTTATGATCTGGTGTATCTTGAAAATAACTCATTAGGAAAAAATATAAAGTGTGTATTAAAGGCAGCAACACTGAAACACTTGTTTCAGCACCGCTCTGTTCTTCATCTAAATCAGTAAGATAAGAAATCACGGGAGAGAAGCCAGTGATCTCTTAGCCCTGAAACGGATTACTAAAGAATCCCTTGCTTTTTGAAAGACTTCTGTCATTCTGGTGTGCTTTGAAGTCAGATTCTGAGGAAAAAGGGCAGAATGTGTGTGAAGTAGTACTTCCCACAGAAGGGGAACGTGAATGAGCATTACCTATAGAAGTCTAAACATACAGGATGTTGTTTGTTTGTTTTTTTTCCTGCTGGACATCTGCTTCTCCTCTCCTCTGCAAAGATTTTGGCAGAGTGCTGAAAATCAGCTTTCTGTGACAGTGTTAGTAGCCTAATCTGTGCCACTTACCTACAAAGTAAAGTTTTAAGAGTATACACAGAACAATCCTTAACACAATTATTTCAAGAGTGTGCTTCTAGAACTAAATGTTGTAGTTTGTGTTTGAACACCTACTTCTTTATTTATCTTTTTTTATTTCCAGTGCAATGCAAAGCGAAATTTCTTGCTCCTAGTTTTCATGTTGATGTTCCTGTGCAGTTTGATGTGTATTTGAGAGCTGATTGTCCTCATCCTATCAGGTTTTCGAAGCTCTGCATCAGTTTCAATAATCAGGTAACCATGTTCTATTTCTGACCTAGTGATAGAAGCTTATCATAAGAATGAAATAATATCAATGTTTTTAAACATAAAAAAATTCAAAAGTTCTTTTCCAAGATTGTATGGATATTTAAGTTGGAAAGGTGCTTTTTCTTTTTGCGTTATCTTTTCCTTTTGACAAGTGTATTGATACTGTGATAAAACTCCCAAATGCAGTTCATCTATTATATCCTCGTTATTCTACTAAGCTGTCTGTAAAGTTTCAGAAAGATCATTTTAATGTCTTATTTCTCTTGATGTTCTTGCATGAAGTTACATTAATATAATTGGTATCTTGTACCAAAGAATTGCATTGTAATTACTTGCTAAGTCATCTTCAGCAGTGTGAAAAGCAGCAAGAATCCATATAGTTCAATCTGGTAACACGGAGCCTTAATATTTGCTGTGCTACCATTACTCTCTAAAGATGTCTTGAGTCTGGATTTACCAGCTTTTTTCCCCGCTCCTCCATTGTAGGATTACAACCAATACTGTGTGGTAGAAGAAGCCTATCAAAAAAGTGATATTCTAGAACACTCATCGCAAGGAACGATGTGCTTAGTCCCTGGCAGAACGAGAAAGTTCACTTTCAAATTCGTTGCAAAAACTGAAGATGTAGGAAAGAAGATTGAGGTTTGTCAACTTGTTTTACACCTTTCTTACTGGTGCTTACAAAGAACTCAAAACTACAAAGCTGCCTCCAATCTGGCAGCAGTTACTAGTGTCACTGCATTTCCAAATGTTTGAATTCTCGAAATGAAGTACCAAAAATGAGTGCAATTTTATTGACAATGCCAAGACAAAAAATTATCACAAAAACTTAAGTATTAATTCAAGATTGGTTTTTTTGTTTGTTTTTTTTTCATATGTGCAATACGTTAAAAAGAAGCCTGGTGGGGGGAGGTGCATGAAGGGAAGGGTGGTGTAGCACTATGGGAGGGTAGGAAACTACAAAGTCCTACACCACACACACCCGAGTGATACTTTTCCTACTACGGTTTCGTTAAATGGAATCTTGAAGTGGTGAGGTGTCTTTGGTCTGCAAGGCTGCCAGAAGCTTTTTGGTGATACCCATCTTTATTGTGCCTGTATGTATTGGAAAACTATATTCTTACAGAGGTGATCTGAAGACAAAGTGATCAGTAGATGTTTAAATTTGTGTCTATCAGATCACCTCTGTGGATTTGATCCTGGGAAGCGAATCTGGCCGATGTGTGGTACTGAACTGGCGTGGGGGAGGTGGAGATGCTGCTTCGTCTCAAGAAGCATTGCAGGCAGCACGATCCTTCAGGCGAAGACCTAAGCTTCCAGATAATGAAGTGCACTGGGACAGTTTGACTATTCAGGCAAGCACTATGTGAGTAAAAAATTGAAAATAAGTATATAATGTATCACTGAGAGTCTCCTGTGAAGTCCTGATTACTCTGCCCAAAAGAAGACAACAGATTTGTTGGGACTACTTTAATATGAGCTTTTTAGTATGTCACTGCTTAACTGGGGATAAGATAGGTATTATCTTAATTCTTTAGGACTTTTGAAGCTCCAGATAGCTAGAAGTACAGGAAAAGCTTGCCTCTATCCCTGAGTATATCAAATATGCTTTGGTTCTCCCCTTCACCTAACCTTGCTAGGCAGACTTTCCCAGATTTTTGTGCAAACTAGGAGGTGGTTTTGTTCTTTTACAAAAGCCATCACACAAAGAAAGAATCCCTAAGAAAATTTATTGGAAATAATTATTAATAAATAGGCTAGCTCTAATTTAGATGTATTCAAGGGAATTAAATCCAGTTGCTGTTGGGGGTACTTTTTCCTGGCAGAACATCTGAACCATTAATGTTTGTTACTAGGGTTCCAAAATGTTTTCCCATCATGTTGCTTTTCAGGAGTCTTGCATATCCTAGTTGAATAGGCCGGTGGTTGTCAGGACTGTCTTACACAATAGGCTGTTTTAATCTCCTTTAAACTAGGCTTAAAAACTTCTTATCTAAGAAACATACAATAACTGAGTCTTGTCCTTTTTTTTCTTAAAGGATTATTTCTAGAGTGCCAAACATTTCTGTTCAGCTCCGTCATGAACCTCCTGCCCTGACTAATGAAATGTATTGTTTGATTGTGACAATCCAGTCACATGAGGAGACAGTGGCCAAAGATGTTAAGCTTACAGCGGGTCTAAAGCCAGGTATTTGGGGTTATTTCCTTTTAATCCAGCAGTCTTCTAATTGACTCCTTGTTCTTGATGCTATGCAGAGAAATAAGAGTAAAAGGGTCTCCTGCAGTAATTAAGACTCAAACCAAAGTGAAGGTTGGGACTGGCGAGATACTAGTGTCAGAAGAAGAGCTAACAGACTAATTCAGTTATGGTTATCCTAACCACTGCTTGTCAGTGCTGTCTACATGGGTACTTTCAAAACATGTCTTTACAAGCTTGAAAGAAAACATGGAAGCTTTTGTATTCCTCCTTAATCTTTTATTTAATTGCTCATAACTAAATTTTTCTTTTCCCAAGAGATGGATCTTTTTCTTGCTGAGATGAAAGCATTAAGACAGTACTAAATAAAACGGTTTCTAAATATAGCCACTGTGGCTTTTCTGCCACAATTTTTTTTTTTTTTTTCCCCTTGCCCTGGACAGCATGGTTTGGTCTTCAAGCTACTTGACATTTGGGGACTGGTGGTGAACTGAAGCGCTATTCCTTCAAATTAAAAAGAAAAAATGCAAATATTACATGTCCTAGTTATCTGTATGTAGTTGTTGCTGACAGTTTTCAATATTTGAAGTCCAAATGTCATACTCGGTACACCTCTTTGTAGCAATTATCCTAAAAGGCAAAAATATTTTTAAGCCACTAGCTTATAGGATGTAATATGTGCTGTGTATTCTGAAATAAAACCACATTCCCTGTACATTTGGATGGTTCATTAAAGTCAGTGGAGTGTTCTTTAAACTTACTTAATTGGATGCTTGGGCTTGGCTCCGAAAGCAGTGTTTAATCGTTGGTCTTGACATTTATTTTTTTCTCCACTTGGTCTTGACTCTTAACACGTAATACAAGGTCAGTGTGGGCTTGCTGATTACATTAAAAGAACAATTGAAATCTGACATTTCATTTATAGGGAAGGTGACTTTTTTACAGTTGCAACTCTGGCAAGATGTGCCTTGTTTTGCTTTGAAAATGATCCCACGTGGTTGCAGTAATGCTATTATTCTAGTCAACCTCTGACTTAACGGTGTCATTTAACATGTATACATTTGTTTTCACATCTCTTTGACATGGATTCAGAACAATTTTAAAGGATGTAAAATCATTAAGTCATGCTCTTGAAAACAGAAGAGTGAAACTTCCTTTTTACATCATATGGAGTACCAAGAAAAACTTAGGTCGCATAATCATGTTGTATTTTGTGTATGGTAGAGAACATCTGGATTTTTGAGATTATTTTTTGGCCTTTTGACCCTGACCCATGTGGGATGTGAACTCTCCAATTCAGAAAACTGTAGATGTTGTCAGATTTACCCTCTTGGTACTCTTGAAAGATTCCCTCAACCAAAGGAACGATGTTTGTTTGTCATGCATTTCTTCTCGAGATGAATATTTTATTATTTTTAGTTACTGCTTTCATGCTGCAGTGGTGTAAACCTGTGTTGGATATGAAGCCTATTTTGAATCCTAGGGCAAGATGCCAACCTGACTCAGAAAACTCAAGTGACTCTTCATGGAACAGATGCATGTGATGACTCCTTTCCTGCACTGCTTCCCGATATCCCTGTAGGAGACTTGCAACCAGGGGAAAAGGTGAAGGCGTAAAACCTTCTTTATATATCACACTGAAGAAAATGGGGATCAACTAATAAACTCTTAGAAGGACCTATGTTTACTTTCAAATATCTGAACTGGTAAATGAAATGCTTATGGCATACTTTACCTATTGTTTACTTAAAGTTTCTTTAGCTAGATCCCCTTTTGGACTAAATTTGGGAGTAAGGTACGTTCTGGGACTGATAACAGCTGGGAGATAAGAAATAAAATAAGGAGGCTAATCTCAGCAGTTTAAATGCACTGCCTAACGGACAGGAGATAATAATAGTCAGCAAGTGCGATTCGGCATGGTAGAGGATCAAATATGCAGATGTTGCACCAAACTGGAATTGTGACTAGTAAATTAGAAGTTGGGTATATTACACAGTAATGATTCTTTTCCTGTACCCTTAAGTAACAGACAAGCATCAGTAGTGAAGCAACTGGAGCTGTGCTACTCTGATTAAAGTAATTCACTAAATTACTAAGATCACGCATTGTAGGAGATTCTTTATGGTCAAAGTAATATCCATTCTGCTATTGCCCTCTTGGACCAAGTAAGATATTTAACAAGTTTTGGACAGCTCTAGGCCCAGTTAATATAATTTAGGTATCGTTTGGCTCATATTGTCTCCTTTATTTTGCAGCTGGAAAAACCAATATACATTCGTTGTGGAACAGTTGGTGCAAGAATGTTTCTGGTTTACGTTTCTTACTTAGTCAACACTGTCGTTGAGGGGAAAGAAATCATCTGCAAGTGCCACCGGGTAGGATGTAAAGATGTACTAGTTGCTGGAGATAATGAAATACAAGAAATATTCTCAATCTAAAGGCTGTCTTTCCAAGGCTCTTAGAAGCCTTTCTAGTAGACAGAAAAAAATGCTAAATTAGCTGTATGGTAGACCAGTTTAGGGTGAGCACTTTCATAAGAATAATCAGAATAAGTGTTTCGTTAAATATCTTAAAGATACATTCTGCCCTGAGGAGGAATTAGTTAAAATAAAGATTAAAAATAACTTTACGTTAGTAACCTTTGACAACAATAGCCAGGTCTGAAACTGAATATAACTTTTTTCCTCCCTCTTCTTCCCACCCTTTTTGTTATCTATACAGGATGAAACTGTAACCATAGAAACAGTATTTCCTTTTGACGTTGCTGTCAAATTTGTCTCCACGAAGGTATGTGTTTGAAAAGTTGCTGATATCTTGGGAGTCACGCCACTTTCGGTAGTCGCACCCTGTTTAGTTAAAATAGCCAGAGCTTGTGTCTCTCTTGACAGTTGGAGCACTTGGACAGAGTATTTGCAGATTTACCATTTTTACTGATGACTGACATCCTGAGTGCCTCTCCTTGGCCTCTCACTATTGTAACCAGCCAGTTACAGCTGTCAGCTTCCATGACCCCAGTAGATCAACTGGAATCTTACGTGGAGAATGGTAAGTTTTCTTAGCTTATCCTCTCTATAAGGAGGATGCTGTTTGCATGAGTTGGGAGAAAGAAATGGGGACATTTTAAACAGCATTTGCTTATCAAACTCTAAATGGAAGAAAGCTGGTTAATAATGTAAGTTGTGTTCTGGCAAACAACTATCAGTATGCTTCAAAAAAGTAGTTCTACTTCACTAGATCAAGTAAATAGACTTGAATGATGGATGGTAACCAAAATTTTAAATGTAACAGGCTTAAGGGAAAGCACCTGAAAGTACTTCTGATATGCAACTTCTTAGATATCCATGTGAAAACATACTCAATATTTCCAGTGTTTGAGGTGCATTTACTTTCTGGAATGCAAACACTTTACCACCTGATACAGGCAGCATCCAAAGGCTGAAGTGTTCCATGTATGTGATTGTAGTTGTGAAATTGAAAAATGCGAAGCTAAGCAGGTTGGGCTATAAAGAACAGTTAGAACTGAACATATATATATATATATATATATTTAATCCTAACAGTTTAACTTGTTACTTAAATGTTAAATAAAATTTAAAAATCCTGCAGGTCTCAATTTTGAAGAGTGCAGCATGTTAACTTTAAAGTCAAATAAATGGCGTACTTAGCAGTAGAGCTGATCCAAAATCTTACAGCAAAATGTTGTCTTTGCATTTGCTGAGTCAGAGATGTGAAAATGTGTGTATTCTGTCAAAACTTGGAATACAATGCAGCAGTCTGGGTGGCTGCCTGATCGTGGAGCAGCTGTCTGCCAGTGTAATCAAGGACTTGCAAGACTCTACTTCCTCCGTAGATTCAAGGATTACCTGGCAAAAAGTAATTTTCCCAGGTCCTTTAGTCTTCAAACTATGGTGTTTCATCTTCAGCTCTGGCACCTTGTGCTTCATGGCTTCTGGTTGATGCTTCTGAAGAGCAAACTGCCAGGAGGTTTGAACCCCTTCAGATACCAGCTATTCAGCTGTCCACTTTTTTGTTGACGATTTATTTTTTTTCACTTGTAAGACCTAAATATTAATGACTAATTTTGAATGACCGGAACATCTATTATCTTAGTACTTTTTTTTTTAATCACTCCAAGTGAAAAGGTACTTTTTTCTTTAGTTCATTCAAGTGGAGAGAGAGAAAGAAAAAATCAAAAAGAGTGAAAACTCAAAGCTAGTAGATTCTTCTTGTTTCCTCTCTCTTGTTTGGATGGGAGAGGAGAAATGTCCATGTTTGTTTTCATTTTGAAATGAGAGAGGTCTTATGCTGATGTCTTGAAATTTGCTGTGGGAGAAGTACAGAATTTGAATTGGCATTATTTTTGCTTTTGTGTGTGTGTGCACAAACTCTACATTTGCAATGACTTGTTTTGTGTGTGTATGAAAGACTGCATAGTGCTGTTCAGAAAGTAAACTCACATTTGTATACATCACCTTTTCGTGTACTGGGATACTTCACAATCTTTATTGAATGCATGTATTACATAGGTATGCTTTGCAAAGCACTTCAAAGACCTTTCTGGCTGTATACTTGTTTGTGTCATTGGATTTTTAGATTTGGTGGCTTCTGCAGTAATGATTATGCTTTGATTTTTAAACAAAATCTTGCTGATAGTTGTTTTACAGACAGGTGAGAGTGCCAGTGAGTGCTTTTGCCTTCGATGTCCTCCAGTTACTAATGCTAGTGGAGTGGCAACTGGATGTTATATCATTTCTTGGAAGAGGTGAGTATCTTTTGGCCTGGATGGGGAGAGGAAATAAGTTGGTTAGTTTTTAGGGATCCCAGTGACTTGTTTGGCTTTATTTGGGACGGTTATTGTTTTGGGTGTTAGTGGTCATTGGGTTTTTTCTTTTTTTTTTTTTTTTTGATTTTAGATCTTCCTGTAGCAAGCGTTATCTAGACTTTGGACCTTACTAATTACTGTTTAGCTTATTAGACTTGATTAAACATGTATTTCACTTGAGATAAATGCTATGTGGTTATGGTTTTGACATTCCACAAAGCTTGCTTTTTTGGTAAGGTATTAGGTCAATTACAAAGCTGCTTTGTCCCCTTCTGCTCCCTGTTTTCTCCTATGAAATAGTGCCCTTGAGAAGCCAAGTCAGAAGAATAGCTTTGCAGCAGTAGAAACACAGTTTTTAAATGGGAAAACTGTTTTCCCACCCTAGATTGTGGGTTTATGGTGTCACTCAGTTTTTTCAAAGACAAATTTTGAGGTTTATCCATCTTCTTAGTTTGCTTTTATTAATTTTTAGAGCTGTTTAGTTTCCTTACTTGCTTCTTTGTCTTCTCTCCATGCTGTGGCACTTCTTTTACTCACTGCAAACAATCAAATATCAGTATCTGGGCTTTTTCTTTCCACCACTGAAATTACTGTAATTTTAGTTTAGTCAAATGTAAGTGATGTTCTTTTGGTGTACGTACTTGATACTTTATCTTGTGTAACTTCCGATGCGGTCTGTGTTTGACATTTTTCCTGCAGAAGTTCACCTGTGGAAAGTGTACCTGTCGTTAGTACAGTCATCACTCTACCACATGTGATTGTAGAGAGCATTCCCCTCCATGTTAATGCAGGTAATATTAGTTTGGCACCATACACATCCCAGTTGGAATTGTTAGGACTGCCAAAGTTTCACAGTGCCTAGAGCTTGCATTTATGGTAGCAGAAGACAGAAAACTGTTGCTGGATGTTATGGAGCTAGTGAAAGAAACTGTATCGTTGCTTAGACTGCCTCAAGCCTTGCCCCTCTTTTCCCCCCCCTTCAATTTAAGGGAGGAGCTGGAAGGTGGTTACACAAGTATGTTCTTAAAAGCTGTCAATGGATTGACCTGTGTTGCGTGACAGCACAGATGCCAGAGTTGATGATGCCTTCCCGGTAGGTTTCTCTAGAGATCTAAGGCAAGAATTACTCCATCCACCCACACCCTGGCTGCATCCCAGGAAAGTAAGCCTGAAAGGTTGGAGCAGCTTGCAGGCAGGTGAACTGTTTCTCTTCTAGCACTTCACCTGCCCAAGAGCAGAACCAGAATGCTCACCAAACACACAGAATTCCTATGCTTTCCTCAGGACGGTTTCATTTGTACTGAGGTTCTTCCACCATCCTTTCTTAAATTATTTTGAAGGACCTTCCTGACAGTATCTGATAAGGTTTTGGTAAGCTGCAAATATCAGGCAGCACCAAAGTGACTTCCTAGTTAGCATTCCTGGACAGTGTTGGCAGTTGGAGGTTTTGTAACTAGATGCTCAAGATGCATTATTGAAACGTTGTAGTGAAGTTGTGTTCTGTTCTTTAATCTTTTTCTGAAAATTCTTGTCAGAAATGCTTTAGATGCCTTGTATATTTTTTTTTTCTTCAAACTTTTCACTGCTCTTTGCAGGTATTTTTTATGTATGGAACTTTAAAATGTATTTTGTATTTGAGATTACTTTCTTTCTTTCCAAAGATCTGCCATCGTTTGGTCGAGTCCGAGAGTCTCTGCCTGTCAGATATCACCTGCAAAATAAGACCAACTTAGTCCAGGATGTGGAGGTGTCAGTGGAACCCAGTGATGCCTTCATGTTCTCTGGCCTCAAACAGGTACAATGTTGTCACCTCTACTGATCCTGTGGGCTTATCTGGTAGCGAAGGATATGTTGATTAGACTTACACCGATGTGGAGAGAGGACAAACTCATTGGGGTTTAGATGTTTAAATTATGGTCAGCTCTGTCTGGAGGAACACGTGGATACAGCCTGCATTGAAAGAAGGGCTAAGTGGAAGCCTGACCAGGAGCCATTTGCCGTGTTGCTTATGGGTAGCATGGTGTTCCAGCGTAGAAGTGACAGTTTAACTGGAATAGGCAAATAGTTACCCTCTTTCCAACTCCAGAAAGTAAATAGTATATAAATAGAAATAAACAGAGGACTACTTTTGGTCACAGAACTTATCTATGTTTGTGGTCTTCTCTTTTTTTAAGATCCGATTAAGAATCCTTCCTGGCACACAGCAGGAAATGTTATATAACTTCTATCCTCTGATGGCTGGATACCAGCAGTTACCATCTCTTCACGTCAACTTGCTGCGATTCCCAAACTTCACTAATCAGTTGCTCAGACGATTCATACCAACGCACATTTTCGTAAAGGTAAGACTGTGAAAAGTGCCTTGTGTCTACAAAGGCTTCCTGTGGGGCTGCTCGGTTTTTGGGGGCTACCACCCTAGCTCTGCTCAAAGCTGAGTGTTTCTAAGCGGGCTAAAATGGCTGGCTTGGAACAGTTATTTGCTTTGAAAAGTCTTGGGTTGTGCGTTGGTGTCGTCAACTAAAATCCTTAGGAAATCTGTTAGTGCAACAGGTATTTGGTTGCAATTAAATAAACTAGCTGAACGGGCTTATCCTGTCTCCTGTTCTGTGCCTTACTCTAAAATTAAAGTTGTCTCCATTTTGAGTACAATGGAGTGAGCTAAACATAATGAAATACTTCAATACCATAATTTGTAGCACTCGGGGGGGGGGGGGGGAAGTGTTTGAGCAGTCCATATGACTGGGTTCAGAAACACTGTAGCATCCCACGCCTCTTTAAATAACTTCTAAAAACACATCCTCTCAGTGAATCACTCAGTCTAGGTTATTTTTTTTTTTCTTAAGTGGTATGACTCTGAAGACAATTCGATCATGTCATGAAAAATGGATCACAGGCTTCTCTTGACTTCTTAAGAACCATTTAAATCCAGTTGCCTAAAACAATGCTTTCTCATTCCACTGCTCCTGTCTCCAGAATCTTGTATTCGCTCGTTAGTCAGACTCTTAGCGATCAAGGAGCCTGAAGAGTTTGTTTATATGACCTGAGGTGGACTTGTTCAGACATCTGTAATCCTGTTTCCAGGAAACAGGCCTGGCATTCTTTCAGTTACGTTTTAGCCAAAAGAGATAGGCAGAACTAACTTTTTGCATGTGCTGTCAATCAGTGGCTCTTCTAGATTGGTTGTCAGGATGTCCTCCAAAGTCAATACAAAAGGCTTTTTTCCTGAAAAGCACAGTGTTCTCGATGCTCCTGTGGAATCTCTCAGGCTTCAGAATGCCTTGCCTTCTGCTTTTGGAGCTGTCAGCGCTTCAAAAAAAACTTATTCTAAGGATGCCCTTTCTTCTTTAAAACTGCTTCGTTGCTCTCTCCCATCTCTGGTGATTCTACTTAAAATTCCTCCAAGAAACTGTCAGTCCCACTGCTTATTTACGCATTGATAATGATCAGCTTTTTATACTGCAGTGATACTTGGAACTCCGCTCAGCCAGGCCTTGTGCTAAGCTGTCCACCTGTGTCTGGAGGTGACATTTAACGGGGCAGCTCAGGAGCTGAGGCTTCTGCCAAGTACTCACTGGGCCAAACTGAAATTTCAGCTGGATGTTCTCCGTGCTGCTGTTGGAAGCCGTTAGGAGTTGAGGGTGGGCTTAATGCTGCGCTTGGGTACTAGAGCTGCATTGATCAACGTCACCTACTGCAGGATGAGCTTCGTAATGGCCTTAGTCTTTCCTGGGTCTGTGGCAGGTTTTTTGTGCTTTTGCTTTTAATTCTCTGTCTCTGTTTTCTTAAAGCCTCAGGGTCGTCGAGCAGATGATAACTCGATTGCAGCTGCGTAACTTTGAGACCTGTACCTCTGCACTGAAATGGGATGTTGCACAGAATATGTAAAGCTCACTTTGGAAACATGGCTTTGAAACTATAAGAATTAAATTTCATTTTTAAATTGCAACTCTTAGCAGAAATAATGTTTAAAAAAAACCCAGTCTTTCATAGACTGACTTTAAGGAATAAACATATGGGGAAAACTCAGTGCTTTATGTAACAGGAACATTCTTTCAAAGTTAACTTTGAATGTCAAACTCTTGAAAGTATTAAGGCATATTAAATGCATTGAGTATTTAAGTGAAGAAATGCTAATTCATTTGACCGAAACTGAAAAAAATGTTTTCATAAGTAGCAGTAAGTTGAAGTGCAAAGTTTCTCTTTACTATTAGAGATTTATAACATTGAAAATGATCATCCTTTACAGAAGTTTCTCCTGTGCCACTTGTGTTGAGGGCAGAACAGGGTGTGCAGTAGCACAGTAAGCTGCAAAAGGTTACGTTGTACTGTTGGAGTTGCACAGCTTACTGGTTCCTTAAAACCATAAATCTAAAAAGCACTCTTTCTCCTGGGTAAGCCATATATCCAAATTTGAATTCAGCAGCTAGTCTAATGAACAGAGAGATTAATTCATAACAGTTGGAGTATCCAACCTGAAGCTGATACGGTGTTGGATTATTTTTACACACACAGCTTCCAGATGAAAGAGATGTCTTGGTAGTCTCCTGCTATGTGAATTTAAAAAACAGACATCCTACTGTTGTACAGCTCTGGATGAACTGGTGTTTAAAATACAGTAAATCGTGTATATATATATTAAAAAAAAAACCATTGTGAAAACTTCAGTATAATTTTCTAAATAATTACATTTTGATTGCTTGGAAAATACCTTATTTATTGTCAAAGTCAAGTTCTAATAAACAGCTTGTGACAGAGTACTCCTGAAACTGTGTCCTTAATTGCATTGTTTTCACAGCTGTTGTTTTATAACTCTGGTCTGTTTTGTGGGCTGATATATTCGTTTGGGGTGCTGAAGTCCAAAATAACAGCTGTAATACTTGGAAAAACGTGTTAGAGAAGCATGTAAAACATTCCTTGCCAGTGAAACGACTGTAGGCTAATTGGCAGTCCTGAAAAAATATGCATGAGCATATACGCACATGGAGAGCAGATGTAGTTGTATTCTGAGTGTTTTTCAGTGTATAGAGGAGGAGGAAAAGATGACTGACAAACCATGCTGGGAAGAATAAATGAAACATTCCTTATTCTTTGCTTAAATAGGATGAACTGAGTGGCAGTTATGGAATAGGTATCATCTTTTCTTTAAGAGTGGAAAATGTATTTCATTTCCAGGTGTATTTTTTTTTTTAAGTAGCCACTGAGATTACAGCAACTCTGGCATCTCTGCTACTGCTTCTTAAAAGGCATGTTGATGCAAGTGGTGTTAAGTGTTCGGTGAGAACTGGGGTGCCTTCTTTGCCCTGCCCCCAAAACAGTCTAACAATGGAACGGTGATTTGCATCCCTTTTGAGAAAGGGGATGGCATAAAATCTGTTCATGCTGACAATGACATTAAAGTCTAAGTGTGTAATGTAAGTAGCTTTCTACTTTAAATGGTGAGTAGTAAAAGTAGGAACTGTATAAAAACAAACACAAGCTTCTCCCACCGTGGAGAAAAATTACTTGATACTTTGCCATAGTTGTAATGTATACTTTTTAATTTGCAAAGAGAATCTTTTCTTGTTTTGTGTGATCTTACTGTAGCTGTAAGCACTACAAAGCCAAGGCTTTTGTCCTTGTTGTCTGTCGAGCACTAGGCACACCTCTTTTGCTATGTAAATGGCTGATGTGAATGAAAACATGCAGCAAGCAGGAGCCACCTCGTTAAAAATACTTGAGGAGTGATTAATGATGACTATCTTCCTGACTCATGAGACTCTGATGCTGAGCGGAATGTTTGTGATTCATAACCCAAATCCTTTTGGAAGTCTTGAGGAGATAAAAAGGGCATGTATATTTCAGTGTTAAGTGCAGATTTTTTATAGTTTACTGTATTTTGATGAGCACCATTCAAACTTCAACATACACTACTTAAATTGTAGTCTATTTTAATTGGAACTAATTAAGCATCAAAGAAAAGAGAAGCTACTTTTAGGCTAGCTTAAAAATAGCTTTCAGGGAAAAAAAAACTCAGAGATCAACATGTCCAGACTGCTGCTGAGCTGGAGCCTTAGCCCTAGGAAGATTGTTTCCTCCCCTTTTACACTACTGAGTGCATGAAGAGGAGAAAAACATGTCCCATCACCTCCAATCTCCTGGCCTATGGTGAAGTCTGGAGCAAAGGAAGGCGCTCCATCCCTCCTTCATTGCTTCTGACCACTGAACTCTAGTTCTTAGAAGCTCGGGAAATGTGAAGAATTTAAAGATTTTAACACTAAAAATTTATGAGAAATTTAGCATGATGTCTTATTGGACTGTTGATTTACACAGGGGTTCTGGAGGTTCTACCAGCTTCCTTTTTGCGTATCCTAATAAACAAGGTGTTCCTCTTCATGCTTTCTCTTGCCTTCACTTGGGAGACTGGAAGTCTGCTTCT
Source organism: Falco peregrinus (assembly GCF_023634155.1). Classification (NCBI taxonomy): domain Eukaryota; kingdom Metazoa; phylum Chordata; class Aves; order Falconiformes; family Falconidae; genus Falco; species Falco peregrinus. The sequence continues at coordinate 4,273,765 of NC_073722.1, forward strand.
GAGGATACTTCTACTACGACTCTTTCAGGTTTGAGGTTGCTGTGTGCAGAGCTGGAAGAAGGAGAAAAAAAAAAAAAAAACCCTCTCAAAAACACCTCATTCCGTAAACCTACTCTGCTGCTTCCTTTTCTGAGAAACAATGAGCTGCTCCTGCTTTGTGGCTTTTTTTTTTTTTTTTTTTTTTAATAAAGAAGTTGTTAAGCTAAAGGAGAGCGACAGTAAAAGTATCTTACCCCAGCCTGCCTGGCCAGTCCTCCTCCAGGGCTGCTTTTGAGCAGAGGCTGGTAGGGCTAAGAGCAGTCATCTCTGCTCTCTCCCAAGGACTAGGCGTTTTGGCGGGTTAACTGAAGTGGAGGATGGAGACCCGTGCAGGACTCACGCCGGTGTGTTCAGCTTCCCAGATTCGGGAAGACGGTGCAGATTGCTCTACACCTTCTGGCTCTCAGGGTGTCGGGTGCGCCCTGACTGCTGTTTGCTCACTGGGGTCCTGAGGCAGCTTCTGGAGCCTAGCAGGTCTGTCCCATTGCCCCACCGCGCTGGGTTGCAGAACGGTTGACGACTGTAAGGCTTCTTGCCTCACCAGGAACGTGGTTGTCATTTGAATAGCTGTCAAGTGCTGCTGAAAGCGAGTTGTGCAGGCAATAAACCCCAGATAAATAAAACAATGTAGTCAATAAAAATTAAAAACAGATTCCAATTAGCCGTTGCACTTAAAGAAGGTTCAGAAAATAAGTTTATATGATGTGTGAAATAAATTTAGAGAATTGGCTCTTTAGAGCTGTCTGTGAGGATGGTTCTGGGTACTATACTCTGATAAAGCTAGGTAAGGGGAAAACCAGTTAATTGCTTTGAGGTTTCTGCTAAAGTAAACCCTAGATTTATTGATATAATTTCTTTAACAAGGGAAGAACAAGCCTAGTGGAAGCGTTAAGTGCCACCTGGGCCCTGTTTAATCCGGCAAAGTCTAAGGACTCGTATGCTGGGCTACGCCGCTGTGTGCTCTGCAAAACACACAGAGGTGACTGCAGACGCTACACAGACTGGTCCCGAGAGATGCAAACTGGTCAGAACTTATCCCAGCTGTTCTGCTTCGCTGCTCAGATATTGGCGATCTCTCTCTGCTGGCAAAGACGCCACCCGTGCAGAGGGTGACTGGCTGCCCTGGCGGAGGGGGCTCAGCAGGAGCGAGGTCCCTGCTTCTCCAGGAGATCGCTCGAAGGTTCACTTCAAACCCAGCCCGTGCGCTTCCCTGCCTGCTCGCTTGCCTCTGCAGACAGGTACTTGCTTCTAGAAGTCACTGTGACTTTCTGTTTGATTTCTCTTACGTTATATTGTATTTTCTGATAGGGTTGGTGGTTTTGGTTTGTTTTTTTCTGAAAAGAGTTCTGCAAGTTTCCTTTGGAATAAACTCTGATTTTTGTAATCAGTCAGGGACCTAACTGGTCTGCTACCTTCCCTGGACCCCAGAACTCTGGCTGAAATGTCCTTTGCACCTCGGATGCCGGCCATGCCTTAGCTTTCTGCTTGTTCAGGGCAAAGCACTCCTGGGAAAACCGTCGCTTTGTTTCTACAGCAGGTTGAATTGGGACGTGCTGTGAGACTCTGCCGGTGGGTTTCTGTGATAATAAGCCTGCTCTGAGAGAGCTCCCCCAGGCTCTGGGCAAGGAGGGAATGCTGTTTGGTATTGCCCCACTTGGGCGTACCTGGGCAGGGTGCAGGACTCGGAGAAGTTGCCAGTCGTAACGCAGCTCTGAGACTTGTCTGTGTTTACTCCACAGCAACTGGTGGAAACCACTCGACGTCCCCTGGCCCCTTGTAGCATGACTAGGCGTAGGGACAGCAGCTGATAGGAGGAAGGATGGTTACCTACCGATCAACCGTGGCTTCCTCACGGGGTGGTACTCATGTGCCAGCTCACCTGGGCATGTTGAAGATGGCTGCTCGCTCGTTCTCCCCCGTTTCCAAGTCCTGCTGGGAGAAAGCAACTCTGACTCTTCTAAACGACTTCTCTAAAAGAGCTCTGCTCCTTTTTTATCCGGTTTCTGAGCCACCTCTTCTTTCACACCCCCAGGGATGCCATCCAGAGCTTGGAAAGCCTCCCACCTTGGTGTACGTGTATTTGGTCATATATCTTAAAGTCCCTCGGGTTAGAAGTAACCAGCCTTCCTCGGCTTTTACCACAGAAGGCTTCGCATTCCTTGCCTTGTCTCATTGCCAGTGAAACTTAACAAAAATGCAAGACTGTTTCACGTTGCAGGGTGTTGCATTCGTTAGATTTGGGCATGATAAGCGAAGTGAAAAAGAATCAGCTTGATTAATCTTGTTTGTCTTTGCGAGCATTTACAAAAACAGTTTTAATTCTGGGGGAGATGCGAAAGGAGCAAGTTACAAATGCTAATGGAAATGAATCATATTTTAGGAAAGGAAAACTCTGAATTTCTCAGTGTTGTCATCTTACTTCCAAAGAGATGGTAAGTGCTGGGTAACTAAACCCCAGCATTTATGTATTTGAATAGAGTTTTAAAACACCCCAAAGATTTATTCAATACAGTATAAATTCCCTCACTTGAACAGAATGTAAATATTTTGGTTTAGTTTTTTCAAGAAAATTACGTTGAATTTCCTTGCCAGATCTCTAGATAATTTGCTGGGGAACATGATATTGGGCAAAGGCAATCAAGTTTGTATAGCCATGCTCAGAGGATGTGTTGTATTAATGTAAAACTATGTTAACTATGCGTGCTAGTTACCATAGTCTGAACTTGTCAGTGGGATAGGGAGATCTGGGAGTCAAAGATTTCTCCCTGGAAAGTAAATGAAAACACGTAGCTGGCATTTTTTTTGCTTGCATTTAGGAGTTGCTAAAAAGTATCTGATTCCATTGGAACATTCCAAGCTGACCTTCAGGCTGAGATTTCAGTAATTCTTTCTGAAAGTTTAATTGTTCATCCTCCAACACTATTTCTACTTTAAAGCATGCACATACTTTCTCCTTGTAAAGCATTTTGCATGCAAATGTTTAGCTTTTCTGTCTTACCTGCACTCTTTGGCAATTACCGTGGGGGTTTTGAATATTTTAAACTTATTAAAGGAAAAGCTTGAACTTTTAAAAATATTTTGTTTTCCATACTTGAATTTCTTTTTTAAGAAATTCAACCAGTATTTAAATTCATTTCCCAAACTATTTTAAGAAGTAATCATGTGTAATATATTGAATTCAGATAGTTCTCATCCCATACAATTTTAAGAAGTAATCAAGTGTAATATATTGAATTCAGATGGTTCTCATTATGTAGCTTTTATATATACATACATGCATATGTACACACACCTATGTATGCCAGTGAAATAAATAAATTTGAGTATAACAGCAATCAACACCCAAATGCAGGTAACCCCCTTGTATTTCAGTTCACCGTCCCGCGCAGAAGATATTCCATTAGCTTGCAGCATGGGATGAACTTAGACTGATATTTTTTTTTTCCCACTGTTTGATTACGTGGTGCCATCCTAGAAATCTTTGTGCCATCTGTTTTTGAGAGCAGTAGTAGGGGTTGCTCAGCTGGGGGTGTTCAAAGTGCCTGCTCCAGCCCTAAAAAGTGAGCAAAACCATGCAGCCAGTACCCCACCCTTCCCAGAGTCACCAGCTATGAGTGGCATAAGCATGTATGTACACGTGTATATAGATATATACACACACAGATCCTTTATTTTGTTGTTGATGTCAGGGAATCCCATCTTAACATCTCCTGGAAGTTTGGTACTCAGGCATACGTGCTCAGTAACAGATTCTCTGTAAGGAGCTGTAAGGGCTGATCTCTCTCCAGATAGTCCACAAGTGACAAAGCAAACAGCTGTAATAAATATGAAAAAATGTGTCGTGATCACAGAGGGAAGGAAATTAGAAATGCACTTGAAAAAGGTTAGAATGCTTACTCTTTGGTTTTCCGTATGGTTTTTTTTTTTTTCTGTGGGCCAACGCTGGGAAGCTAAAAAGCAAAATAAAAATATTTGAATCCAGTTTTCAACTACCGGTCTTTTTATAACAAGGAAAACACTAATTTTATTCTGTCTGCTACAAAATAACCTGTTCATAAGACCTTTACTTGGCTAGGAGGTTGCAGAGCGGTCAGACAAATGTTATCTGTTCATGAAGTCTCTCTCTCTCAGGGTCGCTGCTCCTCCACTGAGGACTTTTGTGTAGGTAACACAGCAGTTGCCTGTGTTGATTTATGACCTTGAAGATACTCAGCGCTCCACACGGTGCATTTGGACTTGAGAAGTTTTTAGGTCAAATATGCTTCTAGCCCAGGAACGAAGGGGATGCTGATAAGAATGATTAATGAATCCGGTTGAAGGAGTTTTTAGGTAGTGAGAGAGGAATGCTCTTATCCCCCTCGGCCAGGTACTACCGAGTACCCGAGGTAATTTTAACTGAAATGTTTTTCTCTTTCCTAGGTCAGTTACATGTCCATGGGAGGCCGTGCTCTTTGCAGGAGCAACCTGATGTTGCCGTAGTGACTGGAAAGGACCTGTACCCCTTTGCACCTGGCGGAATTAGGCAGGATGCTCTTTGTGCCAGGGTTTGCCAGTGGGATCAAACGTGCACTGCTGAGCAGGGCGCGTGGGATTGCCCCGGGATGTTATTGCTAGGGGAAAACCAGCGATAGTTACAAGGACTATCAGTTATAAGCTACCCATGATGAGGAGAGGGCGTAGCGTTTTCCATAGGGAAATAGGGATGTACAGCTATGATTAAGCTTCGCGTTTGTTACTGTGATGCAAATCGTTGCGGTAAAGTTTGGCTTGTGATTGCTGTCCTATTTCTAGGCAAATTAATTTGATGTTTTATTAATTTATCCCTATGAGGACATCAACAAATGCTGGCTGTTTGAACTCTGCTATATGGCTTCACTGCAAGTAACTTGCCTTCTTAGGCTGTAAAACCGATGGCTGTCCCCTGCAAACCAGGATCTGGATCTCCTGGAGTTTTTTCCCTGCCCCGTTCCCCCAGGCTGGAAGGAAAGCTGTGCTCCTGTCCACCCGGGAGCAAGCTGCCAAGCACTCCTCAAGCACACCTTCCTAGGGTGACTACAGCCCATGCCGCAGTTTGCTAAGTATGGTGATCTTTTTCATGGTAAAAAAAAGAAAAAACAACAAAATAAAGGATGAGCTTTTCCGTTTGGAGTCCACGAAGCCTCAGAGAAATGACTTTCTAGGAACTGAGACTTTCTCAGTTCTCTTTGGGTTAATGGCACTTGGTAAATACTTGGTTAAACCTTCGTTTTCTTGCTTGCAGGCTGTCTTTCTGCCAGTGGTGTCGGTGCATGTGGTCTGTGCTCTGGATTCCTGTTTGGAGCCAGGCCAGCCCGCAGCCCGCAGCGCGACGGCAGCCCCAGGCTCCCTCCCCAGCCTGTGCTGTCGCGCAGGGGTCCTACTGACCCTCACCTGTTCTGCCGGTAAATCACAAAATAATGACATTACATGTTAGTGACCATGTGGGATTTCAAAAGCAGCTGGGTATTATCCATGCTCTTGTCTTGGAAAGCCAGCTAGCACCAAGAACAGGAGCTCTGCGTTTGCTGTGTCCTGGAGCCAGGGTTTGCGCTGCTGTGGGAAGGAGGGGCTGCACTGCAGGGATGCCTCTCCGATACAGTCTCCTGAGGGTATATGCACAGCAGTGATTGATTTTGTATAGCTATTGCCAGAAAGAAAAGCCCTTCCCCCCCCCCCCGCCCCCCCAGCTTACATAAATCTTGAACTGGGATTTTTCTGCTTCTCTGTCATGTTTAGTTTGCGGCGTGCTCTGAGCTGTTTGCATTGCATGAGGGAGGTGGAGGGGCTCCCACAGGCAGCGCACACCCGTGGCTGCAGCCAGGCCACCCTCAACCCTCATGCGGCCTCGCGTCCCCTGTGCCAGGCAGCATCCACTGGGGCTTTCCCTGGATGCATTCCCTGGCAGGGGCGAACCCCTGCTCCTCCTCAACCTAAGCCACAGTAGGGTGTGAGCCCTGCAGCCTGGAGCGCTGCTGACAAGGGCTGAGTGACCAAACGGTGCCCATTTGGAGTGTGCCTGTGAGCAAGATGCTCTGTCCCACCAGCCCTGGGCAAGCTTGACGCACGTTGGGAACACACCCGTACTGCTGAGGCACCCAGGCACGGCTGCAGCCCAGCCCAGGGCTGGACACCAGGTGGAAAATGCCTGGGGTAAAAAGTGCTGCTGCTGCTGCTCCTCCTGGGCACGCTCCGTGCAAGCTGGAGGGGGTATGTGCTGTGCTCCCGGATGGAAATGGGCACCTCTTTCCCAGCTTTGCACAGGGACCAAGTGAAAACAATCATGGCTCAGCCAGGGCAAAGAAGGGTGTTACTGTAAAGAGCAGAAAAATGTTCACTGATTTTCTTAAATGGCCAGAAAAGGACCAGATCTGCTGAAAGATAAATGCAGCGCTGTGGGAAACCTGGATGCTGGGGACTGCAATGGTTAAAGGGTGTGAAAGCAAAACCTGATGGGCCATGGAAATGGACTGGGCAAAGGACCTCGAGGCACTGCAGACCTGAAGGAGTGAGGACCCCCAGCTGTGAAGTACTGCTGCCCACTTTGGAGCCTGAAGAAGTCTTGGCCAAGGCTTAGATCCCCAGGAAGAGGAGTGACTCCTCCTCTGGCCCTGGAGAAGGGGAAGGTGTTGGAATGGAGGCCAGGCTCCAAGGGCCACCTAAACCAGCACTGGTGGAGCAGCAGGTCCGTCAGGTCCCTCATTACCCCAACAGCATCGGCCACACTCCTTACACCCTTGGTTTTCAGTGAGTGCCAGGTGTGCCAGCCACGCTCTGTGCTTTCGGGTTCCCCCCGAGGGTGCCTGTGGCTAAGGGTGGGGGGCAAGGCACAGGCCTGGCTGCTGGAGCCCTGCGGGTGCCCGTGCGCTCCGTGCATGTCAAAAAGATCCCGGGTTTGGAAACCGAAGCGGTTGAGGCTCAGATCAGCCGCAGTCACCCCAGCTGCCCCTGCTCCCCTCCGCACAGGAAAATGAATGAGGAAGAGGAGAGGGGAGGGTGGGTGGTGCTGGATGGGGGGGAGGGGAGAAAAGCGGAGCGTACTGGAGAGAGACCCGCTGCTCACTGTGCCCAGGATGTTCAGAACGGTGGAGCCACCACAGCCGCCGGCCGGTTGGAGCAGGGTTACATCCAGCCCTGATCCCTGCAGGGGTCTTCAGCTGCACCGCCTGGAGCGCTTCGTACAGCGAGGAAGGCAGCGTGAGCCAAAAAGGAGGCAAGGAAACCCTGAGGTTTCTTCCCTCCTCCGCGCTCCCAATAAACTCCTGCCTCCTTCGTGCCCATGTCGGTACGAACCACGCGAAACCACCCACCCTTTGAAAGCATCACTAGATTGGCCTCAAAAGGGACCCCAAGGTCACGCTGGGCTGGCCACGGTCGATGGCTGCAGCACCTCTGAATGGGCTCTTTCAGCGTGGGGAAGCAGGAATACAGAAGCTGGCTGTTCGGTTCTGTAGCTTGCGGCATTTTGTACAGCAGAAAGAAGGAAAAGGCTAAGTAGGTTTTTTTTCTAAATCCACCGCAAAGCTCATTCCATAACACCACTGGTAAAAATTATTCATTCCCACCTCTTCCTTGCAAAGAAATGATCTGATTCTTGGATACTTTCATGTAACTCTCCTCTGCATAAATATGAAGCAGTGATGTGTCCATTTTTTATGAACAGACAACCTCATTTCCATGAAAATCAAGACCAAATTCACTTATAGGAGTCATCTTTACTGCCTTACCAGGAAACCATGTTTCCTTCTGGGTCTGACATTCACCAGTGAAGTGGGCTCAGATTTAGCTGCTGAAATTTGCACCAGCCCAAGAAACAGCCCCAGGAGAGCTCTGACTCTTCCCTGGTACATCTCATGGCCCCGCTAAAGAGCTCTTGAGCTCTTGGCAAATTTTTCGACCTGAGCCCACCCTCCGCATCCTGGTGGGGCCAGGATTTCCCCCAGGAGCCGTGGTGGGTCCCAGCAGTGCCGCCGCCGTGACCAAGGCCAGCCCCTGCTCTCTTCTTCTATAGCCGAGCTCTGCTGGGCGCTGGGGATGGCGGGGAAGCGCAGGGTGGCGTGGACATCCCTAGGGAAAGCAGGAAAATGAAGGAGGAAGAGGAGAGGGGAGGGTGGGCGGTGCTGGATGGGGAGGAAAGGAGAAAAGAGGAGCACAGCGGAGAGAGACCCGCTGCTCACTGTGCCCAGGATGCTCAGAACGATAAGCCGATAATAATGACTAATAGAAGAACAAAAGCTAAACTTTCTGGTTTAGCCTGGTGCTGGGTCTGTGGATAATCTTCAAAGGGGAGCTACAAAAATTAAAAGGAATTAAGCTCTGGGAAACGTTAAATCTGGCGCATCTGGTTTACAAAGGGGTTTGTTGTTTGTTTTTTTTCTGGATGGTGCTGTGTTCTCATTTTTCTGTCGGAGTGCCAAAGGCGATTCTCTCTGTCAAATGTAGAGTCTTGACCTTCTAGTCAGGATGACAAGAGAGTTATCCCAGGGTGTGTCCACACCTGTCAGGCAATACTAGACACAAAATAGAGCCGTCTGTCTTCTTTAGCTGAAATGATTTCACAAATACTTCATAAATGCCTGTCTTCACAGAGCAGAGAGTTGCTTGTATTATCTCGGTGCATTCAATATTGAGATTGATGACAACTGGGGGCATTGGTTAAACCATCTAATCCTGACAAGCCGAGGCAAGGAGAAGAGGCAGGAGAGCAGCAGGATGGCTGCCGAAAATACCTGTGAGAGAGATCGGTCCTGAGAGCAGGCAGGGCTGGCGTGGAAACCGGCAGGTCTGCGCTATGACTCGCACATGAAATCCCAGTCGGAGACGCTGCCTCACAGACTTGGCTGTGCTTGAGGATCGCCGGTTGTGACATCGGGCAGGTTTACCTCGGCTCCCATAAAATAAAAGCAGAGTTTGCATCTGTAATTACAGCTATTATAAAAAGCCTAATGCAAGGGAGCAGCGTTCAGGCGATGGGAGCCAAATTGCCGTTTGCGCAAAGGGCTTAGCTATAACGAAGGGCTGTTAAACCAGGAATAAATTCTCTTACGCCCAGCCCACCACCCCTTTACTGGCTTGGTGGTGCCAAAGGGGACCTGAAAGTGAGCATCTAGCCCATCAGCCTTCGCATTTCTCTCTTTGCTCCAAGTGACAGGAACCCACTGGGGCAGCAGAGAAGCTAGCTGATGGCTGGCAGGCACCGCAACCTCCATGTGCACCAGTTCCTGGCACTCGCCCGACGGGTACAAAACCAGTGCTGGAAGGGCTGCAGCTGGTCCTGCTGGAGAAAGTGGCTGGCACTTCCCTCCCCGCGCACATGAGCATGCGCTGGGCTATCCCACAGCCCCCCACCAGTTCAAAGAGTAAAAGGGGATGATTCGCACCGCACCGTAACCTGTACCGGACTGTTTTTAAAAGTAAGAATTGTTTTTTGTAGGCAGCTGTAAGGTGCCTGTTAATTTCATATGTTTAAACCAAGCGTGGCTTTGACTGAACTAGCTCGTTGAGGGCAAGAAACTTAAGGCCTGAGGTGAAGTGAGAAGAAAGAAGGTTATTGAACACAGCAAACAGTAAGAGATTTCTGTAAAAAAGAGAAAAAAATCCCATGATGGTAATTTCTTCCTCAGAGCTGTGTTGTCCTTTTCCAGAGGCGTCTGTATCAAGCAAAGAAATGCCAGAAATCCGTGTCCTGATCAAGAAGAGACACAGACGTGTTAAATGCATGCTGGTAGGACGTCAGCGGCTGGAGAAGCAGCAAGCAGGGCAGTGAATTAAAACCCGAGGTGGGTCCGTTACCCAATGCCCTTTGCTATATCCAGCCTTCCCCTACATTCAAAGGCTGTGGTAGGGATTAGTTCCCCTTCCCACAGGCATTTTTCCTTCCCTGAGTGCAGAAATCTTCTTCCTGCAAAGCTCTGGCGTTGGAAACTCGTGCCCTTGGTTTAGGGGAGCCCAGGGGAAGGCTGTAAGCCTGGCTTGTGTTTTCTGAGCCGGGTTGTGGTGGTGGATTGGTGCACACAGAGTGGAGGGTTGTCACCAGCCGGTTACAGAGGGCAAGCCTCTGGCCAACCTGTGCTTCCCAGCAGGAAAAGCAAGAATGTCTTGGCACTGGTGGAGCCTCCTTTTACCTTAATTTACTGCATCCCTCTGCTGCATATCAGCACGGCTGCCTGCCTGCCTGAAAGGCAAGGCAAAATCTCAAAGGGCTTTTATTGAAACCCAGCAACACCGGTCACCTTCCCTTTCCCCAGTCGGAAAGGAGGTGCTGTCATCCAAAACTTGGCACGCCAAATGACCGCGGAGCTTCTCCATCCTGTGATCTGGGAAAGCCTCCCCTGATCTGTGCCACCAAGGGGGTTTCCAAGAAGCCAACATGCAGGAACTAGTCTTTCCAGCATTCTGTGCCAGCTCCCCCCACGCCTGGGGGCACAAGTGGAGGTCCCTCACCTCTACCTGCAGGGATGGACTGCGCAGTTCTCACCAACCCAGTATATTACAGCTCCAGTTTGAGTGAGAGAAGTGGTATGCCCAGGCTTTTCAAGCCCACATCAGAGCTGTTCAGCTGAGACTGACATCTATTCATCGCCCACAGCTCCGCTGCCAGGGCAGAGCCAAGGCTGCCTACAAGCCCGTGCCCAGCTCTGGTTCCCACACCCTGTGGGCTGATCACCCTGCCTGCAGAGTGGCTTGTCGCTCAGGATCCTCTTTTTTAATTTTTTTTTTTTTTTTAATTTCCCACACACACCCCTCAAGTGGGTATTGCAACAGCAGCCCCTACATAAATTCTTCTTCTGAAAGGTGGAAGAGTTGATTTAATTGTTCATTTAGAAGTGGTCAGCTCTGCCTCACGTTCTGGCTTAAGCACAGAACAGACTTTCCGAACGAAAGCGCAGGCTCACAGGCCACCGAGCTATCCTTTTGGTCCCCCGTCTAGTGGGATCCCTACAGGAAAATTGAGCCAGTACAGGCTGCAGCTCTCAGCTATGCATGTTACAGGAACAAGGATTTCCCTTTACCTCACTTTGCCTGTGTAAGCCATTTACATTTGCATACTCTTAGGGGTATACGTATTTCGCTGTAATTTTGTTCTCCTGAGCGCAGTTTCGCACTGCCCGCAGCACTTACTCACAACTTGCGCTACAGGAGAAAGGGCTGTGGGAGGAAACCCATCTATTCAAAGCAGAGAAACTTCAGATTAGAACGCTGAGGCTGGCGGAGACCTTCTGATCTCCTTGGGCTGACCGTGGAGTCACTAACTCGGCAATGTGAGGACCGCCAGGGATCAGCCTCATGCTTTTGCCTGGCTGGATCAGGAGGCAGCAGAGCCCCCAGTGCTTCAGCCCACAGGCTGTGGAAGGCAGGGAGAAAAAAGGTAGAGAAATGCATTTTATTGCTCTCTCTTCCAGAGCACTCGTGAAAATTAACGGGCGTTTCATTCACGATGTCTTTCCAGTACTTGCAGGGGAATCGTAAAACCAAACCCCAGTTCTTTCGGTCTGTCAGTGCCTGAGCTGCACCGACCGTGTTTGCAGCAGTTCCTGCAGAGCAATGTGACAAGCAGATATTTTAAGCCAACTAGTGTCCATTTCCATAATTAAAATTGCATGTTACCTGCAAGTATTGACTCCTGTATGGCTTCAGTAGGGCACCACTGCAGAGTTTGAAAAAAACGCCTCTCTTTGTCGAAAACATCTTCCAAGCCCCCACCTTAGTGTCTGACTGTAATCTGGCTGATAGCAGCCATCAGCATCACAGCAGATAAGAGAACTATAGGTTGGAAGGCACATAAAAATTTCTCTACTCTAGAGAAATATATTTAGAGGATTAAGATATAAACATACCTTTCTCTTCCCTCCTTTTTAATGTACAGTCAAGAATTTCCCATGCAGGGAATCTGTTCTGGCCCCATTTGCGTGCAGCGCTGTGATGAGCTGTTTACCAGCTTTTTTGGCTTCAAAATAGCTATAAATCTTGTTTCCCGCTTTGCAACTTGGTAAATAAATAAAAGTAAAGGGCTTTCCAATCCCAGGCTTTTAGTGCAGTGTTATTTACCTGTCTAAACGTACCTGAATTGTACCTGAATTGTACATGTCCTGTGAGTAAAGTGGGAATTTGTTTTCCATGTCTGCTGGGAGCTGATTTTTCTCCTGATCAGCGTAACTTCACCACTATGTGTAGGCTATTGTTAAGCAGACAATAGATAATTGTCTACCTACCGGCTCACCTATCCAAGCAGTAGTCACCTCCTTGCAAAGATTTAATGCCATTGCCAAAGATTTTCCTGAGGAGGAAGATGGGCAAACCTGCAACAACCAGGGATCTCCTCTCCTCCCTTGGCTCGCATCCTGCCCCTGGGATCCTTGTTGATGCCAGCAGGTCTGAGTCAGGTAAAAGCACAGAGCTTAAAAATGATGCAGTCAGCTGCTTCTTACGCTGCTTATTAGCTGGGTGTTTAGTTTGGACCTAGCTCATCACTCCTCACGTGGGAAACTCCCATTGACTTCACTGGGAACTCAGCCTGAGCCAGGACTTCTGAGCAGGGCTTCGTGGTGGAGGATCGCAGGACAGGACCGAAGGCAGAAACACTTAGCTCCTACCAGAGCAGAATGTGTCAAACAGCCATTCCTGGGATGATTTTTAATAGCAGTTCTCAAGGGACTTTACAAACGTGAGTATTATTATGCCCCTACTACAAAAACTGGTCACCAAAACAAAAGGGTAAGGCTAAATGAGGTGCTGGTTTAGAAAGTCTTAGTGGCAAAATCAGTGTCTTCGTGCAACACAAACTAGGCGACTGTAGAGCTGTACTTATCTGCAAAGGCTGCCACGCTTCTGGGCAGAGTTTTAAGGAAGGACTGCTAGCACGTCTCCTGTCATCTTGCTTTTCTTAGATACAAATCACCGTCACTGTTCATGATCTCCGCCGTTTTACAGCATTCACTCCTCTGAGATAGCTGCTGGTTTTTCTCAGGGTATGACAAGAGCAGCGTCAGGCCTGCGTGTTGCTGGCATACCTGCTCCTGCCCCTTCTCCTGCACGCCTGCAGCAGCAAAGCCAGAAGCCAGAGCCAGTTCACATCGGCTCCGTGTCCAAGTGACTCTGGCCGGGCTCACGTAGCTCTCAGCTAGGGCAGGAGGAAGGGGCAGCCCTTCTCAACATTTATTATCAAGGTCTGTAAGCTCTGGTCTCATTGGGGCTGCAGTAAGTGCCGGATTTGACGATGGCAGTCACACCGAGCTCTGTGTCACGGGGCCACCAGCGTGAGTCTCCAGCTTCAGCCAGCCTTCTGCAGGGGAATAGATGCAGGCATGTTCAAAAGAAGCCCAGACAGAAATATCTTATAAATCCAACCTGTAGCTGGGGGTTTCTTGCCAAACACACTTCAACCACCTGAAAATCCATGTAATGGTAAGAGCAGCTTCTTCCTGGGAATGAGGTGACTTGGCTGGGAAGTGTGCTGGACTCTCTCGGCAGGTAACAACACTGGGTAGACAGCAAGGAGGGAAGGTATCATTTCTTCCTGTATAAAACCACTGGAGAGATCAAAAAAAATAGTTTTCCGATAGGAAATACTCTTTCAAAACCTCTCACAGAAGAAATCTTGAGTAGGGCACTTGCTGATTTACTACCTGAACGCAGCATCTGCAGCAATCACCTGCTGAAATACCGCGTAGGCTGTGGAACTGTGTAACTTGCCTTGCTGTGTACAAATCCAGGATGCACAACCACCATTAATTATACATGTATTACAGCTCAGCCTTTCTTTTCCATTCGGTGGCCTTGGATCACAGGGATCAGCACAGGCAGCTGGAGAACACAGCTTGGTCAGGTTGGTTTGGCTTTCTGCTCCCTCCTGGAATAAACGGTGCCATTTGCTGCAGATCTCCTGCCACCACTGATGCATTTCAGGGACATGTCTACCTCTTCAGGAGTTTTGCCCAACTAGCAAGGCAAAATTCTGCCTTTCCAAACACTTCAGAGGCACTTGGGGGTTCCACTTCACCCGCTTTCGTTACTCGGCTCTAAGAGGATTGTAGGCTGTCATCTCGCTTGTATTTCTTACCGGGAAGTGCCAGATCAGCTTTAGTCTGGCTATAGATCTTGATTGCTTGGAAGAAGTCCCCTGAAGTGAAAATTAATGAAAAGGAAGGAGATGCTCTTTAACCCCAAACTGGCAAGCAACAAAATATAAATAAACCCAAATAAACCACCCCCCCCAAAAAATAATGCTGAGGCAAAAAAATTGTTTGAAACGGGAATGAGATGGGGAAAAAAAGGGGGAATAAGGAATGAGGAACAGTTTACTCAGTACATACTTGTCATCCACAGCCTTTCCCCAGGCCCATGAAGGAAGGGGAGTCTCTTAACCAGGGCCTTGAGGTCCCACTCAGACAATCCTGGCACTGGCTCTTACGGGGACAGCACCTGGCCCCTGGCGCATGGTGTATTTTGATTTGTGCCGCAATCGCGGTGCCCCATCCAACATGTCTGGGACAAATCATAGCATACTCTCCTTCCTTACCTTGTCATTACGCTTGTGCGTGGCACGCGTGCCAGCCGCGGCGAGGGGCAGCGTGCGGATGGAGGGAGGGAGGGCCAGCCTGGAGCCCAGGGGAGAGGCGTGAAGCAGTGTGAGGGAAGAGGTGATGACAGCGGAGTGGGAGAGGACTAGCAGGCTGAGGACCAGCCTTTACAGGAGAACAAGCCAGGGGTAGGAGAGATGTTGACAGCCCACAACGTTACTGCAAATGCCTCACAAGGGGAGGAAAACGACTGCGTGGCATGTTTCGCCACACCAATTGGTTCAGAAATTAGTACTGAAAGGAAAAGGAGTGCAGCTAATGGAGAGAGCAACGCTGATGCCGTGAACAAAGGCTGCCAGATACGCTGTGCTGAGCACCCGCTTTTTCCAGAGGCAGCAGGAGGATCGCAGGCAGATTTGGCTAGCCCTCGGGATCTGGGGGCTGGGGGCAAAACGTGGGACGTGGGACCCTGCATCCAAGCACTCAGTACATATCTGCTGCAGTAACCTAAAAACAATCAAAAGGATGAATTTGGCTCCTTTGTTCTTGCAGGTAGGAATAAAATCTGGCAAGCCATCCAGGCCCTTAAGTCACCTGGTGACTCCGATCAGCGGTTGGGATGTCAATGTGATGTGCTCCACACAAAGGCAACGCAAAGGTGAGTCCTGCCCAGGAGACCTGAAATCCAGGTGTGATGGGCAAGATAAAAGGCTGATACAATGCAGAGAGGAGGAAGGCACAAGGTAAGAATAACACAAGTATGACGAGATCATGACAGTAGTTTCAACACATTAAGACTAGCTCTTTTAACAGGGAATCAGTGGCTCAGGTGAACTTTGGGAAGCAGTTTGGAGGACAATGAGGATGCCGGAGGGTCTTCTTGCAAAGTTTAGGGCTGAATGACAACGCGAAAGCGCTCCTTTGAAATATTGACAGCAGCACCATCAAAACTATTGCTGGCTGAGATGAAGGGCCTCTTGAGATCTGGCTGTGCTGGATATTTGGGAAGAGGTTAGAGACTTGCAAGCCAGCCTTAATAGGCTCTGCTCCCGGCTCGAAATGACTCACAGTGATTCTGGATAATATATTTTACCTTTGATTTCCCCTTTGGTAAAGTTGGTTTCATTCAATTTGTGCCCTTGTAAAACCCTTTGCAATCCTGGTAAGTTTGACCTTCCTCAGTACCTAGACAGCACTGGCTGAAACCCCAAAAGTGGGGGGTATCAGAGGAGCCTGACTGTTATACAGTGCCCTGGAAAAGGATGTGGATGAAACCAAATGGAGAGCGCCAGAGGATGTGAACGAGGTTAGAACCGAATGGGTGATAGTTCAAGGGGCCAAAAGTGACGAGGGATGTTGATGTGAGTGAATTCAGGAGCAACAGGTTGACCACCCCAGCTCGTGCACAGCGCAGAGCGCAGCGGCTGCAGCAGCTCTCACAGTGCCCGGCAGAGCAGCCGCTGCCTCCGCTCTCCTCCCACTGGGGCCCACTCCTCTGCCTCCACTCTTGCCCCTCTTCTCTGTGGCTCCGTTTTCTTCCTGGTGTCCCTTACCTTTCCGACACTTCACCGCCCATTTCCCCAGTGCCATGGTGCCCTGCTGCCTGGGGCAGGGCCCGGGTGCCACTGGAGCCACCAGCACAGTCGGCGCAGCACCAAGGTGCCCAACAGCTACAGCCGGTTCAGGAACTCGAGCCCTGTCTTCAGAACTGAGACTCGGTTTTACTGTGGGGTGGAGGGTTTCTATGGAGCGAGGTTCCTCAATCTGCCTTCTCACCAGTGTAACCGGCACCTTGGCTACCACCGCCCATGCCTCGGCAGCCACCTTGACGCACAGCCCAGGCCGGGAAGGGCCCGCAGTCCTGCTCGCACCTTGCCGGCTGTCGCTGGGCTCTCCCTCGCGCCTGGTGGGCAGGTGGTGACCCCGAGCACAGAGGAAGCAAAATATTAAACTGCTGGAACAAAGCCACAGAAGTCGGGAGCAAACCTTGCACTTGCTCCGAGCATCGCTCTCGGCTGGCAGCACCCCTAAGGACAGGGGGACACAGGATGGCTGCGGCGACGAAGGTGGTGACGGACGTTTGGGCGCAGCGGGGTGGGTGCAGCTCACCGGGTGTTTGCAGCTGGGAAACCACTGGAAGAAGCACAAATACAGCGACCTTGAGACTTGCTGGGATAACCCGGGGGTGGCGGGGGGAGGCCCCGGTCTTTCAGACGGGGAAGGGTGCGGTGTCCCGACACCGGCGGGCGGGTGCGAGCAGCCTGCACCCCCGCCGGGACGGGCAGCGGGCTCGGTTCGTCCCTGGGGACGGCGCTCCCGGGTGCGGGCTGCCCCGCCGGGAGGCGGCGGCCCCTGCCCGCTGCGGGAATCGGCTGCCGGGGGGCAGCATCCCCGCCGCGCCGGACCGTGCTGCGCCGGACCGTGCCGGGGTGCGCTGTGCCGTGGTGTGCTGTGCCGGGGTGTGCCGTGCCGCGCCGAACCGTGCCGTGCCGGGGTGTGCCGTGCCGTGCCGTGCCGTGCCGTGCCGGGGTGTGCCGGGGGCGGAGCGGCCCGGGCCGTGCCGGGCCGTGTCGTGGCGGGGGCGGAGCGGCGCGGGGGGCGGACAGCCGGTCGCGGGAGGCAGCGCGGCCGCGGGGAGGCATGCCCCTGCCCGTGCCCCTGCCCGTGCCCATGCCCATGCCCCTGCCCATGCCCGGCGGCGGGCGGTAAGCGGCCATGCCGCGCAGGGCGGAGCGGTGCCTGCAGATCGCCCCGCACTCCCTGGCCATCGTCCTGGGCGCCGCGGCCGGGGGGCGGCCGGGGGGGGGCGGCGGCGGCGGCGGCGCGGGGCCGGCGACGGAACTGGGCCGCCACCGCATCGGCTACGAGATCTTCGCGGACTTCAAGCGGGAGAACATGCAGCACTTCTGGGACCGGCGGGCCACGGCGGCGGTGGCCGAGACCTTCTTCCTGGGCTGGATCGACGAGCAGGTGCTGCTGGTGCAGGGCAAGGAGGAGCACCTGGAGGTGCTGCGCCAGGGCTGGGCGCGCCGCTCCCTCAAGCCCCCCAGCGGCTTCCACATCAAGTGCCTGGGTAGGTGCCGTCGGGGCCGGGGGGACGTGGGGGTGTCTCTGCCCCGGGTGGCGGCGGCCCCGCCGAGCTGCCCCTGCAGGGGCCGGGGGTGGGTGAGCCGGGACGGGACCGGCGGCGTTACGAGGGTGCCGGGGATCGCCAGGAGAGCTGCGGGCCGGGCCGGGCCGGGCCGGGGAGGCGCCTTCCTCCGTCTCCTTCGGCGGGCGAGGTGAAGCCCCGCTGTCCCGCTGTCCCGCCGGGCGGCTCCCGCAGCTCGCTCCTCGGGCGTGCTGGTCCCAGGCGATGCCCGGTAGCGGGGTCCCGCGCCCCCCTGTGCTACCAGACCTTTACAGACCTTCACACCGTTCAGCACATAACTGCTCACGCTTACAAAGAATGCGAGCTTTTCCCCAGACTGGTAATCGGTTAATCAAAGATAATAATTGCCAACGTTGGAAAAATTAAAAGTACGGTCTAGCGTTTCTAGGCTCGCTGAACCAGTGTTTTGCTTTATATCTACTTGGTAGCTTAAACTTGTATCGCTGTATTGCTGTGAGGGGTGTCTGCCATTGGTGAGGGTAGTGGCAGGAGATGAGGAACGGACGTGGGTTTGGGGTGCAAGGCGGTTTTGGGTGCAAGGCAGGTGGCTGCAGCGCAGGCGGTAGATGGCAAGGCTGTTGCTCTGTGGTGGGCTGGAGGTTCAAGTTACGGCATGATTCCCCAAGGGGATCCCGCCAGTGTGTACAGCGGCCTGGGAAGGAGTGCATCTCTGCCTGACTTCAGGGGAAAAAAAAAATAAAAATCCTAGCATGGAGAGCAAACATGTTTGCAGCACTTGTTTTGACACCCACCCCCCAAAAAAAACCCTTCTCTAAGAAATAAAGCTGTAGCTATTTGTTGTATATATCAGGGAGTTGTGAAGGACAGCAGAACTGAAGATTTCCTTAGGATTTAAGGTAACTTGCAGCCTTCACAGATTGAAACAGGCAGCTTCTCTTATGGAGAGGAGACAAACTGTGAAGATTTGGTTTATTGTTGCAAAGGTCTCATTGCTTCCCGTGGCTGTTCCAGCGGTGATGGTGAGGCAAACTGTCTCTTCCTTAAGTATTCCCTCTGTCATCTGTGCCTTATGCAGCGGGTACCTGGACCAGGTCACAGAGCTAGGGATGCGCGCTCTGCACTGGGAGTTTCAGATCCTTAAAGTGGGATGCTCGCCTGCAAGTCTTTTAAAAATATTAGCTGTGTAAGGTTCCTGCAAAGAACGAAGTCTGAATATTCCGTGTTCCACGGTTTCTTTTTTCAGTCTCAGTTTTGAATGTTTGTAGCTGTCAGTGCCCTTCTGGAACAGGCAATGCAGAGTCTGATCTCTTCTGTTTGTCAGCGGTCTGTCTCTCACACGGTTTTCAGACACTTGTGTGGCTCACTATTTCCCCATAGACTTGCTCGACTATTACCGTTTCTTCCGTGCTGATAGGGAAGCTCAGGGCCGTCCCTTTAAAAATGAGCTGATGGACCTTTTTTCCCTCATTATAGTGAAATTTCCTCTGAACCTCTGATGACAAACCAGTGTTGGAGAGCAGGTGGTTAAGTCTTGTCCTAGTGTTAGAAAAGTTTTCTGCATTCCACCAGTATTTAGAGGAGGGTAGAAAGCTGGGTAGTGAACTTGGAGAAGTTTGGCTGGAGTTGCTGTTTTTGGCCAGCAAACAAGGGGAGAAAACCTGCGAGTGCTGCTTTCCACCCAGGGCTTTACATCCTCACGCCTTTACTTTTGCAACAGGGTGTGCTGGTAAGTGTAGAGATTCGGGCAGCGGTTAACGCTAGCTGCTCAGTGTAGCTCATGTGAGTTTTTTGGCTCCAGCTGGACCAAGGATGAAGAGCTTTTGAATGGGTGCCATCACCTGATGGAGTGTAAAGGTCAGTGTTTGGTTTGTGGGGTGTCCCTGAACTCTACCCACTAGGCGACATTCCTCAGCCCACTGCGCAGGAGGGCTGTGGAAGGGTGGGCTCTGACCTTGATGTTACTAAAGCCAGACAGGGAATGTAAACAGGTCTTTGTGACCGGTTTTAAAACACGGAAACACAACTTTCACTAGAAGTTTGCGTTAATAAGTAAGCTTGCTGGTGTGTAAATAATATACATTCCTTGGGGGTGGGGTGGGTTATCTTTGCTGCGAATTTGCACACGACCGGAGCCAAAAGTTTTCATTCGACTTTAAAAATAGCAACTGCCTCTCAGTATTTGATTAAAGGCTATGCAAGAAGAGCGGGGACCTTGTGGGAGTCTTGCCTGTTGTGCAGTGTCCTTAGATGCGCTAAATGAAACGAGAACAACTGATTGATTTTTTTTTTGGTTTGTTTCCCCCAGTGCCTTTTTTCCACACCCAGACTGATAATTCAGGTCTTAGTATCTACGTAGATTCAACTTGCACTTACTGTAAAGTTAGGTAGTTAAAGAATTGTCAAAGTAACGGGCCTGGCCCGTGGGCATGAGCAGCTGCTTAAATGTGTGTAATTGTATTTTCAACATAATTAGGTGCCTAATGTGTAAATGGCTGTGACTTATTTAGGAGCGCTCTCACATTTTATTCTCCACTTTGTAGCATTAAAGAAGCAAACAGTACACCTACAGACAAAAAGTCCCTATGCTTTTTGCTTCTCAAAACCAGAGGTAGGTATCTCAGCCTGATGGGAAAAGCTGCCTGTTGGGAGGTGCGGAACAGTAATACTTAACTACTGTTAATAAATAACTGGTGGGATCAAGGGGAAAAAGGGGCACGGTGTTTTTGATGAACGTGAAGCTGCTGTTTTCTGCCCCAGCTGGTAGCCCCCGTGCCGTGGCAGGAATAGGGGGTTGCCCTGGCCGGGTGTAGCAGTGAGGGGGTGCATGGGGGTCTTTCCCCCATGGCCCTGGTGTGTAGAGAACCCGGGCAATGCTGTGGGGTCGGTCTTGCCTTTTCTCATTGCACAAAGGTGGGGGTGGCTTTCTGCCCCACCTGCCCCTGGAGCACGGCTGGACGGGGTAGCTGGGGGCCAAGCTGCCTGCCCCAAAAGCAGCGTGGGGAAAGCGTCCTGACTCCCCACTGCCGCCTGGCAGGGGGCAAGGGACAGAAATGCCTCCTCAGCTGCACCACCTCCGTGCCCAGGTACCGGAGAGCCTTGGACAACGCTTCCCTTTACCCACATGGTGAAGTGCTAACGTGACCCAGGAATTCCGACCGCAGCCTGGCTTTCAAACCTCTGCTGGTGTAGCTGCTATTTCTTGTTCGTTGTGGTCCAGAGCTTTGGCTGGTCTGATGAGTAATGGGTTGTGATGGCCACAGGGATAATAACTGGAGGAAAAAGTAGCTGGTGAGAAGGAAAGAATACTAAACCTCTAATATGCATGGCATGTTTTCTGCTGCTGGTACTGTAAAATGTAAACCGGGAGGAGAGACGTCTCTGAATAGTCTTTCCACGTTTAAGTGACCCTGGCTTGATAATGAAAAGTTCATGGAAGTGTAATCTATAGCTAACAGGGACTGGGCAGTTCTAGTATCCTTGGTGTGGGTGTATCTGAGCCAGAAAGCAAATGGATTAAATCCACGTGAGATTCCAGTGTACAGAGATTTAGCTCGAATTATACAATAAGATTCTACCATGAAAGAGGGCAGGAATACAAAGCATATCAGAAAGTTGCTTTAGCACCAACACCTTAGGGCTTGAGGATACAGGGGATGTTTCATGTGTGACTTGAAAACTTACTTCTCTGGAAGTTTTATTAAACGAAATGGTTATGCCACCAAAGCTTGCCCAGCATCCATTTTTGCAGCGATCAAGAGTTACTTGGGTATTAGGAGATTGGTGGGTGTATTCTAGATTTTTTAAGTCGGCTGGAGGGGAGGCTTTGGGAAACATACACAGTTTCTGAACAAAAAACCATCCCAAACCAGCACATGCTAAATATGCTGATTTAGGGGGTCAAGGAAGCCTTATGCAAACCTATAGGTCCCATGATGAAATTCGTTGTCTTTGGTAAGAGTGATTTGAGGCTTTCCTGTAACTTTGTAAGGCTTTTGAAATTTAAGTCTTTAATGAGCGTTAGTATTTTAATAAGGTTTCTTTCTTTGACACACCTTCCATTTGCACTTACTGATATTTGTCATCCTGGAAGCTGAATTACTTTTTTTTTCCCCCTTTCAGCTCTTCTGTGTGAGGCACTGGTGGTGTAGCAGGGTGTTGCACCTCAATTTCTTGTCTTCATCACCTTTTGTGTTCCCAACGGAGACTTCCTTCTGCATCTCTTGCACTTGATTTCTGTGTCTTGGACAATGGGCACCTTTGAGAGGTTTTCATATGCTTCGTGGAAGGGCCATGCCCTTTTGTAACGATTGCTTGAAAAGAAGTGTCCAAACTTTATAATAACCCTTCAGTCATGCCCAGAGCAATTTCTCCAATTAGAAGCGGATGTTCAAATGGAGTTTTCCAGAAATGTATGTGCAATAATTAAACTAACTAGCAGGAGTTATAATTCAGCAAAGTCGGCGGGGCCAGGCTGTTGTGCATTGTTCCTGCCCGGCCAGGCATGGGGGGGGAGGAATTTTTTTGCCACGCTGGGAGTTGGAGCTAAGTGCTCCCTTTCTTTTCCCTCCCTGCCATGTTCTCTCTTGCCTCCAAAAATTAAATTAACACCCCACCAGTTTAGGTTCTGTAATTTTCACAGTGAGTTTTCGAGTCATTAGTGGATGATTATGGTGCAGTGTAGACTGTCGGACATCAAATGTTATTCATCTATAGCCAGTCATAAAACGTGATTTGTCTTTTTTTCTTCCCAATTATCTCCTTTATATCATGAAAATTTCTTTTCAGTGAGGGAGCATTAGGTTTCATAGTAATAAAACCTCTGAGGAGGAAGTTACTGCACACTCATCTGCACCTTTTGTATGCCTTGTGGTTATTACCATGGGAACTTCAGGGGATTTAAACTACAAGTTTTTTTCTCCTTCTGTCCCACCCCAACTTAGAGATGGTTAGAGATCCACTAAGCACTTTGTATGTTTGTGAGGTGGTTATTGCAGCCCAAAAAAAATATAAAAATGTTGATGGCCTGGCTGAGGTGCTTATGAATTTACTCCCAACTCTGAGCAAAGAACTTTGTTGTTCACAAGTGTTGGGTTGGGCCTTTAATGTACTTTGTAAAAGCAGCTTTTAGAGACTGGGGAGAGAGAGGCAGCAGCTAAACGAGTATGGGCTGCATAGAAAGTGCCGGATTTCGCAGCGTGTGTTTTGTGCTTGTGTTTTGGGAGTGAAATCTTGGAGTCAGAAATGCTTTTTGCTCTTTAAAGAAAGCTGTGGATGGCCTGCAAGAGTGATGCAGGTTGTCTAGAACGTATTATGAAAATAAAAAAAAAACCACAGGAAAGAAAGATCCGACCTATTAGACTTCGTTTCTTTTCCCTTTTTTTTTTTTTTTTTCGCTCAAAGCAGCTTCTTGTGAAGAAGCGAAGTCAAAGACACTGACGCATGGTATTCATTGTGCAACTCAAGTGAAGGATTTATAAGGTCAACGGGCAGCCAGTACTGTCTCCCCACCTCCTGCCCCCCCACAAAGAGTGCCATTGTATAGTCAAGAGCCCTTCCCGGTGGCGAATAAGCCGTCCGGTCTTGCAAGTTAAAGAAGAGATGCTGTAAGGGAGCTGTGGTGGCCGCCGGCAGCCTTTGGCTGTGGGGCTCTGCCGAAGGGCAAGTGGCACCAGAGCCCTCACGCTCTCCGTCTCTTTGTCCGCGCGTGAGGGTCCGGTCTTTAATTAAATGCTCCTTATTTCCCTCCTCGAAGGGCCCTTGTCATAGCCGGGGGCTGAATGAAGCCCTTGTCAAGTGTTACTCCCAGCGCTTAAGCGGGCTCCTGGGCTGCCAGCACCATGTGCCACGGGGCCACTTGCTGCATCGCCTTTCCGTCTGTCCCGCTCTTCTTCTGTACAGTCAGTTTTGGTTTTAGAAAGGCTGAGGTGGATGGGGTGCCCAGGGGCCGTGGCAAGGGCTGTGGGGCCACCGGCCACAGGTACCCCCACCCTGCCCGCTCCTCTTCACCGTTTGGTGGCACAAAAGCTCAGGAACACGTTCCCAGCTTTGTCCTGTCTTTCTAATTGGCTTGTTAGGGGCACGTTGCCTAAGGTTTTATTAATCAAATTGCAATGATTTTAGCAGACTAAGCTCAGACCTTCTAGGTGTGTTGCCAGCGGTTAAAATTTAGCTTGAAACGGCTTCGTTTTGTTTCCTGGAGAAATGTGTGTTTAGCGCAGCGATGCTATAGGAAGGGTCAGCTACGTATGCAAACACGGCTGTCTGGGGGCGTAAGTGGCAGGTTTTTGATTTGGCTTCTTTGTAAAGGGAATGGTAATGCAGTTGGAACTCTCTCCCAGCTCTGCTGGCGGTGTTGCCTCGGGCCATTCATCCAGTTGGTGAACCTGTCCACCTTTCTGCTGGCCAGGAGGATTATAGCTTGGCTCCCAGGCAGGGCATGCCAGGGCTTTACCGTGTTCTCATCTGCACTCAAGACATCCGTTCGGAGAGGGTAGCAGAAAAGATGCAACCCAGGTGGACTGGGTGTCCTTCAAGTGGACTGGCTGTCCTTCAAGACTCTTGGCATCCCGAGCTACCTTCTGAGCAGCATCACACCTTCCCTTGGCTTTGGCAAACACGTGATGAGGAGGCTCCTCTTTTCTTGGTAGTCAAGGAAAGGCTGAAGCGTTTGGAGAAAATAAGAGCTGCAGCCAGATGGTGGTTTCCCCTGCAGAAACATGAGGATGGGAGGAACCTCTTAATAATAATTTTCTGCAGTAGCAGAAATTTAACAGGGTTCTGTAACATTCAAGCTCTCTCCAAACTTGGTTTCTTTCTTTTAAATACAAAAGCATAAATGTTTTGATTATTTTCTAATGATGTTGACTGCTGGGAATGTTATTGCAGTCTCCAGTTTCCAGTATCGAAACTACTCCCTGGGTGGGCCAGATCTGGAAAGGTTTTTAAGGGTATTATGTTCTTCTTGGAATAAAATCTCTTCACCTAATATGTAAACATGCTTTCTTCTGTCCAGTGTAATTGATCCCTCAGTTTGTGACCTGGGATTTTTCACCTGAAACCTGGAACAAGAAATACCTGAATGTTAAGAATGTACAAACATGTATATTTTGATGAAACAAAGTGCTTTCCCGTTGACATTTGAGCAGGTCTTCACGACTCCGTTTTTTAATCGGGCTCCTGTTCTCAGCCACAATAGCAATAGAGCATGCATTCAAAGGTCAGTAACTACTCAGGGAATCTGAATAGTGGTTCTTCTCGTCGCTGCTTTTGCTGCAGCAGAAAAGCAATGGTGTAATATTGCTGTTGGCGCTTATTAAGCCTGTTTTTGGTTTTCTTATGAAAGAAAGTTGCTATAGTGTGCATTTAAATATGCAGAGTATAATGACTTCTGTAGTGTGTTTTGTGGAGCTGGATATACTTCTAACCCCTGCAATATGAGACTGTTGTTGTTCTTCCTTTCTTTGGGGGGGTGGGTGGGACAGGACAACAAAACAGCAGAAGTCTGAGTAAAACACAGAGCCTTTTAGCTTAACCTTGAATTCCACTATCAGATGATTAACAAAGGGATAAGCAGCAGTATTAAAGATTGCTCTTTTATAAAAGTAAACTGTTCACTTGAACTACGCTTGGAGTC
This sequence comes from Falco peregrinus, assembly GCF_023634155.1. Lineage (NCBI taxonomy): Eukaryota > Metazoa > Chordata > Aves > Falconiformes > Falconidae > Falco > Falco peregrinus. Next base: position 4,299,083 of record NC_073722.1, read on the forward strand.
ATTTCCTAGTGTTTTTTACAAAATCTATACACTGTGACAACGAAAATTTTTTCCATCTGAAGAGTGTGGTGTGGGTACCTTCCTGAAGTTTTGGTTTTAAAGCAGTTTTTGCTAGCTGCCAGTGCTTCAGAAGGTACATATGCTAGCTCACGCTCGCCTTCGGAGGAGAGCGAGGATGCTGAAGGGCCCATTGCTGGCCGCGGTACGGGGAATCCCACCGAAAAAATGGAGAGGGGCTGTTGGAAGGTGACCAGTCCCAGTGGCTTTCCCAATAACATGGCCTAAACCTCAGTGGCCAGCAGAACTTGGCTGGCTGTTGGGGAGGCTGATTCCTCCTCCTGGTGCCAGCAGAGGGGAAAGAAAAATGTGGTTTGGGAGGGGGGGACCTGGGGCTGGACTGCGGCTGAGCAGTGGCTCAGTCCCTGCGTGGGTAGCAGGGCAGTGCATCACTGCATCCATCCGCACCAGTAACTGCAGCTCTAGTAACTCCTGCTTATCTCCTGCCTGGAAGTCGCGTGTGCAGTAACATACGCGCTCGCTGGGTGTTCAGAAGCTCTCGAGAAGGGGTGAGACTGCAAGGACTGTGTTTAACGCTGGAGCTGTAAAACTCACCGTGTATTATTAGCACCAGAAGCAGCTGGGTGCTACTAGTGTGTTTGAGATTTGGCAGCATCATCTTAGGTATTATTGTGGGGCTACAAAATGAGTATTTCTTTTTGAAAAATGGGAAATTTTTTTTTTGTCCTTTAAAAAAAGCTTATACCAAGTCTAGTGAAACTTGCTTAAGAAGAAAGACAAATTAATATTCACTCTTTCAGACTGTAGCTGTATTTTCCACTTTGGTCATAATATCTATGGATATCTTCCTATATGCAAATAATATAGAAGAAATAGATAGGTTTCTGGATGTATCAGCCTTTCTCCAGGTCATTGCGAGGAAGACTTTATAGCCTAATAAATATATGGTGTCTACTCACCTTGTCTTACTGATATCCTTGGGTCTAAGCCCTGCAACTGTGCCAGCAGCAATGCATGTACAGTTCATTGCCCATGTCCCTTCCCAAAGAGATCAACCCAACATAAATGAGATTTATTATGGTCTGTTAATTGATTGTGTTCAAATTCTAGATAGGTAGCTGAAGTCTTGTGAACTCCATGTGATGCTGCAGTGAACTTCTGTACGTTTGGTGGCTTGGTTTGGGTTTTTTGTTATTTTGGTTTTGGTTCTGGTGGGGTTTTTTTCCCCCTTTTCTTTTAGAGGGTTTAGTCAATGGATTCTTGGGGTGCTCTTTGGCTGCCAGGAGTGCTCAGCCTGCCCCTGAGCCTTCCAGCCGCTCCTCAGCCCGTGTGGGAGCGGACTCTGCACTTGCCTCCCCCTGGGGCAGACCGGCATTAAATGTTTGCTCTCCTGCTTGTGCCTATTGCAGGGTTAGTGCCCAGACAACCTCTCTTTTAATTGACAGATGAAATAACAAAAGCTGGCACTAAGAGCAAGCCGAGGGTTTTCTTTGGGTTTCCCTGAAGGGCCTCCTTTGTCGCTACCCGTCTTTGCTCAGGGCAAGCCGTACACCTTGCTTAATCTGAGGCTGCTGTCGAGATGCTCTGGCTTCGGAAGCCAGAAGCAGGTCAGCACCTGTGCGAGGATTTCCATCCGCTCCTCCCGGCGAGGCTTTGCAAATGCCCCTGCCCGGGCTGGCGTGGGCAATCCTGAGAGCCCAGGGAAGAGGGGGAAACATCCACAGCATCGGGACAGAGCAGAGGAAGGAGGTGTCCTGGTGGGCCATCACGTTCCTGGTTTTTATGTGGCTGTTTAGGTCAAAGGAGGAGCGGGTTGTGGACAGCTGTGTGAGTTTGTGTGTGTGTGGGGGGGGTTCAGGTGCCTGGTGTTGCGCGGTGGGCAGCCGGGGCTGTGGGGGTGTCCTGGGTAGCTGCGTGTTCACATGGCAGCTTAGCCAGCCGACAAACAGGGTTTTAAGGTCTATTTTAAAGCAAAAGCAGTATCTAACATAACAGATGCTATTAGCAGGAGGGGTTATTAAAAAAACCAAAACCCACACCAAAACCCAACACCAGGGTGGGAGTTTTGTCCCTAGTTTAATTTGAGAAAAGGGAATTTAAAGGGGCACATTCAACCGCTGTTTCTGAAGCTGGGCTGAGAAGAGCTTTAAGGACACTGAGCTTTCCTGCAGTCATTGCTAATTTGTCACAATTATCCTTTTGATTAAAAGAAACACCTTCTTGGTGTTATTGATTGAAAAATCCTATGCAGTTAAAGAGGAAAATGTTTTGTGAGAAGCTGCAGAGAACAGTCATTAAGGGGTAAACAGGGGGTAAACAGTGAGCAGGAAAACAGTAACTTCCAGTCTCTGCAATCTTAGGTGCTCTAGAAACAAGTATATTTTTTAAACAGTCATCTTCAGACCAGTTGTCAGCCTTGTGGAGAAGACTCCTTTATGAATATGAACATCTGGAAGGAGTAGGAGACTGAAAGAGAAGGGAGGCTGGCCAGGTTCTGAGTGATGTGAACGGATAATCTTGGATGTAGTGCTTCATGTGGTAGGGAAGCAAATCTGACAGGTGTCAGGTCTGCTCTGTTTTTGTCGAAAGCAGAGACTTCAACAGGACTTAATGTGTTTTCTTAGGAGGTCTAGCTACATGGTGTCATCTCCATCTTTCAGCAGATTGGGAGATCCCTGCAAGGTGGGGATGGAAGAACATAGAACTCATAGGGCTACGAAGCTTTGTGGTGTTTCTCAAAGAATTTTTGTGTGCTTAAGCATTCCACAGTAGAATATATATAATATATTCTTTAAATATAGGCATGTTGTATGTTCTTGCATTTGCCTGACTGTTGTTAAGAGGTTTGCCACAGGAACAGAGGAATCTCTGCCTGGTTAATCCCAGAGTGGGTCATCTGCATCAAAGCCAGGAGCTCTTTGAGAATTAAGCTTGCAGAATCAGGACTAGTATTCTTTGCATTTTTATTTTTGAAGTGTACAGTACTTTGAAAAATAAACAACAGAACAGGTCATCCAGGGTCTGTAGATGCCTTCAGGAAAAGTACAAAGAGGCAGTCTTAATTAATACTTCTTCAATAAAAGTATGAAGTGGCAGTCTTAATTAATACTTCCTCAATAAAATTATGAGAAGGAAGTCTTAATTAATACTTCTGTCAATAAAGATGAAGTCACAAAAAGCAGGCACCTTGGCCTACAATCAGTCTGGTTTCTTGCCTTGGGCAGGAATTGGTGGCTATCATCTTGTCATCTTTTATTTACGGCACTAGCTTGTAACCTTTCGTTTATAGATTTCTTATTAATTCAAGTTCTTTGGTTTTCTTTCCAGGGTACGTTCTGATGGTTCGTTTGTCTTTGTTAGAGGTGTACAGCTATTGCTCCTCGGTGAAGCTGATGCCAAATAGCTGCTGGAAGGTCTGCAGGGACTTGCTTCTTGGCTACCTTTCAAGTGCAGTACGGCTGTAAAATGCTTTAGTGTCAGAATTGCTACATCCATCATTGTTCTGCTTTTCTCTGTCAATAACGAGTCTCGTTCAGTGACATGTTTGATCTTAAAGAGGGAAAGCAGATTTATCTGTGTGGCAGCACGTGAGTCTTTTTTAATATTTTTTTTTCCTTAGATAATTGTTGGGCTTCAGGTTTCAGTGGTTACTTAAATTAATCCCAGTGCCGTCTTTCCAATCTCTTCAGTGTTTGTGTTGGGAGAGAGGCCAAAATATATCCTGTCTGTTGGGAGCCACTAGACGCCAATCATCTTGTGAAATGCAAGAAAAGTGAGCTACAGACTTCAGAGCTGGCTTTTGTGATGACCGACGAGGGTAAAAAGGAAATAATTTTGACAGAACTGTTTTCCCACTAGCTGGGAAAATGTTGAACAACTGGGACGTGCTATTTCAAATTTTTTTTCTTGTTTCCATGCCGGTGAATGCTTTTGCTCAGTGGCTTGTGCACCCATTTCAATTCCTGAGGATCTTCCCATTGCTTTGAATCATTACATTGCCTCCTGTCCCGGTCAGTAATAATCTGCTGGTTGCAGCTTTCCTCAGTTTGCGAACTGCGGAGTTTCCAGCAGAAATACAGCAAATATAAGCACAGCTTTTCACTTTTATCTTTCTGGAAAAGAGTTCGCAGATCACCTGGGGTTCTGCAGACCCAACAAAGTTGAAAACCTAGGTCACCAAGCCCTCACCATTTAATGCCAGAGTGTCAGGTACCTGTGCGGCTGAAGCTCGTGCTCCCCTGCCAGCACGCTGCAGACTTCATCAAACCTTCCCTTCTCATAGTTCACAATTCATCATCTGTGGCAGCTAGCCTGGAGCTCAGTGCTTGCTCTGCGCTTTTCCCCCTTCTCTGCTTTGAGGACACCTGCAGTGGTAACTTTTGGAGCAGCCCACCTAACCACGTACGGGGATAGCTGGCACTTCGAGGGCTGCCTGTTGGAAAGCTTGGAAAACGATGCTCCTTGCCTTGTGTTTGACAGCAGAAATGCTTTTGGGCAGAGAACTTGGTGGCTCTGTCAGATCGACGTTGTGCTGGGCACGGCAGCACTGAGCTGGCACTGAAGTCCGTAGGTGCTCTCACAGAGCAAACCCCTGGATAATTATACGCACATAGGAGGTTACTTGTGAATGAGAGGTAATCTCTAAATAGGCCATCAGGCAAAGAATTCTTGCTCAAAACCTGCCTGGATTTGCTTTACTTGTTTCCTCACCGCTTGGGCTGTAGTAATTACTTCTTGTGGCACCCCTCAGCCTGCTTCATGAATGAGCTGCGTGCATAAGTCTTTTTGAAAGCTTGAGTAGAGCTACGGTGAGTTTGCAGTCACAGATACTTAGATACGTGTTTGCCTTGAATGTGGAGCCATAAACACGTAATGCTTCATGAACAGCTATCCTGTCCTTACTTTATTTGCTGTAGTTGTTCACTAAGAAAACGAGTGCCGGGCCCATGGGGTCAGTAGACCTAAGAGTAGGCATGTCATACTGTCCTGGTCTGTGGTATATGCCATGGAAACACCGGCAGTGATTGCATGGAGTGTTGCAGAAGGGAGCTGGAGCCTGTAATGGTTTATATGGTGTTCCTTTCACAAAACTGCAAACTGATTCTTGTGTGATGTTACCTGTAGGTTTTAGTACTGTATATGACTTCTCGCAGGCTTGTTCTTTCCTAATTATGGTAAGAAAAGATGAGATTGGCACCTCAAGGCAACTCCGCGTCTTCTACTGAAGCACGTTTGTCGGTACTGCCCTGTTCTCTTCTGTCTGTGGCAATGCCCAGGAGTACACCTGGGGAAGTGACCTACTGTCATCCTGGAAAAGCGAGGGTGGAAAGGCAAGTGATGTCTAGTGGGGTTTTCTCTTCCCTTCTTGAAACCATAGGTCTCAGAACTTTTGCAAGATGACCAGGCTTTGTTTCATGGTTAGGCTTCTTGACTTTTTCCTGCGTGTGTTGCAGCTGAACATAAATGTATCTGAGCTAGTTTTGAGCTAGCCAGCTCAGGTATGGTTTGCATTCTTCAACTCCAGCAATAATTATGGGGTTTGGCCGTGCTAACTCCCCTTGCTGCTCAGGCAGCCTGTGATGAGCTGCCGCAGTAAGTGACTGAAGTCCCTAGGTTAAGGCTAGCTCAGCCTTACCCAGATTTGGTATTAATAACCAGGCTTGGGATACTGTCACCCTCCTTTACAAATTTGCAGTGAATTTCTCAAGGCTTTTCGCTTCCTGCCTTTTGAATTTCTTTTTGTGTGAACTTTTGTTCACACCAAAAAAAAAAAAAAAAAAAGTGTGGCTTTTACCTTTATCTGTGACTGACCTTTTCTCAATGCTATCTCTCTGCTTAAAAGCTTGTGTGAGCATGCAAGCTCTTGTCTTCCTCTCCATGGTGGCTTTGTGCCAGGATCACACCAGCCTGATGAAGCGTTGATAACAGCCTGTCCCTTCCCAGCCCACCTGCCACCCCCCTGCTTGCGGCATTGTTGGTCGGCTGTTGGCTCTGCTCTAGCTGCTTCTACAATTTCCACCTTCCTCCGAGACTTGCCTCTCCTGATGGCTCCAGAAATGTCGTTGGCTGCATTTGGTGCTAGCTGAGGCTGAGCCTTCAAAAGTTGGCTCTTGGAATCGATACGGTGCTGTTTTGCTCGGAGGTCAGACCACGCGTTTTGTAGATGTCATGGTTTTGACCCTTAAAAGCCTGAGATGGTTAAGGCAAGGTGTGGTGCTGAACAGTGTGGGGACAACGGGGCTGAGAAACCATCTGCTGGGCCCTAACAGCGTTGATATGGAAAGTGCTTGAGTTGGCCCTTGCCGGTGTTTCCCTAACTTGCCTTTTTTATTTCCGCCTCCTCTTCATCGTGGATGGTGCAAGTCCGCCTTCAGATGTTTGACTGCAGGAGTATGGTCCCTCCTTATCATTTCTGGCAGGAACCAGCCTTCTCCCCATATCTGCACTGCCCCAGTGGTGTGAGCTGGTGTGCGTCAGCGCTGTGCAGGTCTCCCAGCCTTTGCTCTCCCTTTTGCTCTGACACGGGAGCCCACAGTGACCCAGCTCAAACACAAAAGCCGAAGCTGGGGTTGGGTGGGGGAGGAGAGGAGAGACTGGGATAAATTGCTGTGGACCTGCAGCCTTATCTCCTCTGCGTTATAGTCTGCAAACAGATATTTGTGGAATCCTAAGGTAATTTGGGTGGGAAGGGACCTCCAGGGATCTCTGGTCCAACCTCCTGCTCGCAACTGTGACATTGGGCCAGGTTGCATCCGTCATCTAACCCGTAGTGCCCGGTTGAACACAGCAGCAGCTAACAGCACTTCTGCTAGATCTCATGGATGATTTCCACATCTCCTGCATGTTTTGCTATGGACAGGTCCTTTTGTAACCCTGGCTCCTGCACAACAGGTTCCCCTGGTCCTCCTGCCTCCAGTTGCTCCGTGGAATGGGAGACCTGGGAAGCACACAGCACCGGCCGGCCGGCTTGGCTTTCCACCCACACTGTTTGGACGCCAGCTTTTTGAGGCAAATGGGCTACCTTCTGGAATGCACAGCTTAAGAACAAGTTTAGGCAGCTGGTGCCATCGGTCCCAGTGTGCTTGTTCTTTAAAAAAAAACAAAAACCAACAAAAAAACAAACGACAAACCCAAAAGCACAAAACCTGCCCCAAAATGTTGGTCTGCCTTGGCTGTATTTGTCTGTTTTGACAGATCCTTAAGGTGATTGACAGAGTCATGGTTGCCAGCAGCTCTTTATAGGAGGATCTCTTCTCACCGCACTGCTTGTTCTTGGGTAGGACTTGTTTTTTTGCCACCCGCTTAATCCATGGTTTAATTTTTTTTGCTAGAAACCCAGCAATAGCTGCTTTACGTAGTTGTGGTAGACCTTTGGAAATGGCCAGTAAGCCTGCCCTTTCTTTAGTTTTAAATGCTGAGAAAGCATGTAGTAATGACCTGGTTAACTCATTTTCTGTAACTTCGACGGGCCAAGTGCTCTTTCTTTCTCTCGTAACCTCAGGTTTTTTGAGACTTTTCTGTCTGCAGTGGACCTACTCCTTGTGCAACCACAGTCTTTTTACTCAGCTCATTCAATCATGTTTTCAGTCTGGCTTTAGACTCAACAAACTACTCTGGTTAGTGAGCGTTTCCTTCTTATCTCTTGCCTTTCATTCTTATCTCAGCCTTTTGGCAGAAAGCACTTAATGAAGGCTGCCGGCCGTGGAGCTGGTCTCAGTGCATAGAGGGGAGGAGGAGACACTGACCATTCACACTTTAATTTCAGTGTTTCTGCAGCCTGATGGATACCCTCTGGGCTATGAAATGACGTGCAAAATAAATTCTGCTTTATTCGGAATTCATCTTCTGGTGGGTTGCTGGAGGAGGCAAACGTGGCAACTACAGAGCTTCCCATCCCATCTTATATAAAAGATCCAACTTTTATTTCCATCAGTGGGAATTTTCCAGTGACAGTAGGAGTTAGACTGTATGTCTAGTGACATGAGGAATAGACATGCCTTAAGCGAAGGGGAACACAGGAGAGAAAGAACATATGAAAACACAGGCTTTGTGATTTGTCATATTCTTAACTCTCATACTCATTTCCTCTCTTCTTGCCCAAGAAAATATGTTTTGCTGTTGAATCATTAACAGATCTGCTTCTGAGGGTCCAGCCAGGAAATACTTTCTCAGTCTCCAGAAATGAAAGTGCTCTTTCAGAAACAATTTACAGCTTTCATCATGGCTGTGAAGATAACGTGAATAATGACAGTTGAGTAAAACTGTTCTGTAAGTCCTGGAGTCAGATTCACCCTGGACTCAGTAAAGAGGGCAGCTCACACTTTTTACTGTTATTCCAGGCAAACTATGAAGGCCGCTGGTGAAGTTGAGTATTGATACTCTTTAGTCGCTAGCAAGAGTAAATACATTTTTCTATTAACTTCTGGACAAACTGTGGCTTTCTTCGTAGTGCTGTGAGTGGCTGGTTTCACGTGACTTGTAGAAGGTACGGTGGGAGAAAATCAAGCAATTCCCCGCTCATGTGTTTCCAGTTATTCTGCTTCACCTTCAAACAGTTCAGAAGTATGTGTGTGTGTGTAAGCAAAGTGTGCTGCTAGTTGAGTGAGATCGTATAGCTTTCCTGATGGTATAACTCATAGAAAATATGCTGCCCAGAGCATCGCTAGAAATACAATATAGTGGCATTTGCAAGCCCAGGCAATTATATACAAGATTTTCTAAATGTAGAAGCCAGAGCTGCCTGTCTGACTAATACACTGGTAAGGGCGTGCCTGCCTTTATTAGATAGGAGTCTATTCTCTGACTTCATTAGATAGCTTTAGTGACTTGACCAAAGAATAGACTCCTATCTAATTATTTTTTTTCTATCTGACCAGCTCGCAGTGTCTGGGCAAGCTATCTCACACTGTTAGCTCCGGACTCCTTGAAAGGAAAAGCATCGTCCTGTTTCTGCGGAGGTTTCTGAAACTTGTTACTGTGTGTGGTAAATAGGGAGGGGCAAAATACAGATGTTGTATTGAAAGGATTATTGGTGCAGCTTTTATTTCCTCCTCTCCATCCATTTGCCACTCATGTAAATAAAATCGCTCTCCCTTCCCCATCCCATGTTTGCGTAGGGTGTCAGCGTGTGTGTTACTGTTTGTAGTGGTGGCACTGGGCATCCCACTCTCCAGGCACTCATGACCAGGAGTTCATGCTGATGACTGGACAAGGCTGAGAATGCAGAGGCACAACAAACACAATTAAAAAGTCTTTGTTCCTTTTAAGAACATGTTGGTTAAGTTTGTTTAAAGGCAAGGGTGTGAATTACCTTCCTAACTACAGTTGGCTTTTTGTTTGTTTTTCTTTTTTGAAGGTCACAGCTTTTGCATTGCAGGAGTTCTTGTGTAATTATTCTCGCTGAGAAGACAACTGGACCAAAGGTGGTTTTTTTTTTTGCTCAGCCTTCTTCAGGCAGCAGCCCAAGTACTGGGGCATTTTCTGTCTAAAGGATAGGAAAACATTTGAGAAACATACTAAAGTTGATAATAGAAAGGTAAATAGAAAATTGCAGAAACAAAGGCAGGAACTTAGGCTTCCTCTTTGTTTATTTTGAAACTTACAGTGTTTTACCAGTTTGTTTTGAATGTAATATATGATTTATTTTTTTTTCTTCTGCAAACTTATGGTTTAAGGAATAGAAAATAAAACTGAAGATGGTAGGATACCAATGTGTAACTGCTGTGGTGCATAGGTATGTTGAATACTGTGTGAAGTTTGTTTCCCCAAGTTGGACACCACCACCCTCCCACCCCAAAAAAGCATGGAAAAAGCGAGAGAACTAGAAAAGATGCAAGGAAAGGTAAAAAGAGTGCTGCAAAGCGTGGGGCAGCTATATTGTGGAAGCTGACTGAATTATGAGTCCTGTGGAGAAAATGAATAGAGCAATGATGGTTTTTTGCCTTTTCTGATCTAAGGATATGGGAACATGAAATTAAATTATTAGGAGATAAGCTTGAAACAAACAAAAGAGATACTTTTTTTCCAGAAAACATAATAAAGCAATGAGAAAGTAATGTTTTAAACCTTTAGCATCCTCCATATTGTATATAAAATAGTTTTCTGGAAAAAAAAAAATCAACCAAAAAGCAAAACAAAATCCCAACCAAACAAAAATACCAAAACGAAACAACCTTCCCCCTGAAAACCTGAAAGTTTTTCTGTTCGAGAGTAAATAGATACGTCGACAGAAGGAAAAATCTGGCATATGCAGGAACTTTTGTGCACAACCAGACCTTGCCTGGCTCCCCCTGTGGCTGAGGCAGAGCCAGTTTCTGTAGCCACGGGTGGCTCCCAGAAGAGCTGGCAGGAGCCACGCGTGGCGATGCTCCCTTCTCTGGTATTGTAGTGCTGGTGGTTGCCAGCCCCGAGGGCCAGGGGGAAGCCCCTTGCCTGTGGTCTCAGAGCGACGAGAGCTTGCCCTCCACCGTTTGACTGGGCTGAGGAGGTGGGCAGCGGGCACCGGAGGCAGGGAGCCCTTCTCGACGAAAGCCAAAGCACAGGGTGGTCTTGAGCCCCAGCCTGGAAATGCTGCGTTTGAATTCCCCGTCGGGAGCTGAAGGGGGTCAGCGCACTGGTATGCCGCCGGTTCTGTGCTCTTCCTTCTGCTTTTACAGACGCATCATTTTCTTCAGCTGATAATTTGCTTCAAGGACCAGAAAAGTGAGTCTGTGGAATGTGCCCCTGTTGCTGAAAGAAAAACCTGGGGACCTCCCAAGAGCTTACTATAGATTTGTAAAGATCCCCGTGGAGCCGGGGCTTTTGGTGTCAGGGCCTCGTTGCCAAAGGTGCTATTTACTACAGTATTTGTTTAAAAATGGACTGTTTTGCTGAAAATTGCTGAGCTTGGAACTGAGGGCAGCATGTTAGTGGTTTCTGGGTCCTGATCTCTGCAAATGCCCAAAGAAGTGATTAAATGCTTCTTCGGTGGGGTAGTTATAATGACTTTGGTGTGATTCCATAGCATGAGTGTAAAGTCCAACATTTGGGATAACATGTAATCCAAGGAGATGGAGAGAATGGTTTTGTCGCCTCTTTTGAATAGCACAAGCAGAATAAAGATAACATAGTTCGTTAATACCTCCAACAAAAGAAAAAAAAACAACAAAACTATCTCTGCAATGTGAAACTATTTGACAGTAGTTTCAAAAGCAAATTCAAAAGTAAAAATACACCTGCTGAGCTCTTGTGGAACACAGGGTCTCATTTAGGGTTTTTGCTCATTTCTGGTTGTTGCTTAGGGGTTTTTTGGGTTCAGTTTTTGGAGAGTTTTTTGTTTGGTGGGTGGGTGGGTGGGTTTTTTCCTAATGTTCCTGGTGGGATAATTCAGCATGAAACAGCAATAGTGGTCTTGCTTTCTGTTGGTATCACTCCTCAAGGCTGGGTCCGCCAACGAGGATGATTTCCCGGTTTTGACATTGTGCAGGGCTGTACATGACAGCAGGCGGCAGGAGGGACAGCAGTAGCTTCGCCCTCTGTAAGTGCCATAGGGACCACCAAGAAGCAAGATGCTCGCTTGAAAGAGGCCTTTCTTACACCGTCTTACGTAGTGGCTTTAAAAGTAGTTACTCGTAAGTCTTTCTCTGCACAGACCTGCTGAAAGGTCGCAACGAGAATGAAGAGCTCGTCAGCCTGCTGCTGCGACTTACCTCGTGTTGACACGAGCTAGAACGGGGTGTCCTCAAGAACTGCTTTGCTCTGCCAACCCCAAAGAAAGCAAACAGCTGAGCCGTGCACATCCTTAATGTGGCAAAAATGCCAGTTAGAGGGGAAGCTGAGCACGTTAGGGACTGCGCCCTTGGCCACTGAGCTCCTGGGTGAGACAGGCTGATGCCCGTGTTTGCAACAAGGCTCGCTGGATGTTGGTGTGGCAGGCTGAGGAGAAAGAAGAAATTGTTGAACAATCACAGCCCTTCACAATAGCTTTTCCTGGCTTCGGTGGCTTCAGTGTGGCTGAATACTATTCTCAAAATCACATCCTTGTTCCTTTTCTTGCGTCTGCTAGTGTGGCTCAGCCAGACCGCATCCTCCTACAGCAGCAACACGCCTTGTGAAATGCCACATCCTAGAAGAAGACTTTAAATCCCAGGGGATGCTTTGGGATAACGACTCCCCTATGCTTCACTCTGCTGGGCAGTGCACAAAAGCAGATTTTTGGCAGAGAGCATTTATTGCACTGATAACCTGCAAAAGCAAAGTAGGATTGTATATTAAGGAGAATTTATGCCATAACTGTATGCAAAGGAATCAGACCTTCAAGCTTAAGAAAATGAAAATTTTCAGAAGCAAATCCTAATGTCAGAGTTTCATCCTTTGCGTGGTATCCAGCTGGCCCAGCCACCCAGATCGGCATCTCTGTACGGGATGTACCTAGTGGTAACCCAGATTTATGGAGAACAGAGGGAAGAGAAAATGGTAGGAAAGGAATTGGACAGAAATAGTAAAAATGGAGAGCAGGTGTGATACACATTCGTTTGGAGAGGGTAGCCAATGTAAGTCATCCTCTGGGTCTTGTACATGTATGTGGGTATGTTGTGCTGTGGCGGTGGCCACGTGCCCCGGTGTGGCTGGGGTTTCAGTGCTTGGGCCTTCATGTAAGCAGAACGTCAAAAAGGCGTTCTGTCTGGAAGACTTAGAAATAATTTGTAAGTTTAATGTAAAATTGAATATAGAATATTTAATGGTCAAAATTTCAACGGAGTAGGCAAGGAGTGGCTTCTTCAGGAGCTAGGTTTTAATCACTGGATCTTGGGTTCCCGGTCTCCTTTCCCTGCAAACATTTCTTCCCTGTTAAAAAGCTCAGGTGTATTAGCCTGGAATCCAGTGGCTTTCCTTGCCGTCACGGCGGGTTGCTCTGCTGAGTATTTGGGAGGATTTATCCCTGGGTGGTTCTATTGGCATTACGGGTGCTTACCCTCCACCTCTAAAACAGTGGCCGAGCTTTACAAAATAGGGACTTTATCTTTGCTTTGGGCGAGCTTTTTGATTACAGGGCAGCAGTCTAGCAAAGTGCATCTTTACTTGCGTTGATCTATAAAAACATACTGGTTTTGCCCTCTCTCTCACTTCTGTCTTTGTCCAGTTTATTAGTCACCTTGTGGAAGCGAAGGCATGTGCGTCTTGCTGGCTGACTGGTAAAGCCTAACACATTTTGCTCTGTCATTTCTCGAGTTTATGTTACAAAAGGTAAAAAACCCCTTTGATGCAGCGCAGAACAGAGGTTCAGCTATTACGGGTGTAATTATCTCAGTGAAGAATGCAGGATGGTTGAGTGCTGCTGTCAAGCTGGGCTGTGTTTTAGGCCTATCTGACAGGAAAAGAAGGTTAAGAAACAGCCGTATTTTGCTCCCGTGGCCTCGTTTAAAGGTGGTACAGGACCTTCCTCCTCTTGTCTTTTCTCTCCTGCAAAATACACAACTTTTGGTTGGGAGCTGAGCTGGCCGCCACCTTCCCCCCACAGTCGTGTGAGCAGTTTCAGCTCAACAAGGAACGCTTGATGCAATCTTCTGAAATGAGGCACGTAGGAGCGTTGTCATTATTAGCCTGCGAGTGGCCATTTAGCTATTTTATCTCAGTTATAATTAAAAGAGTATTACCTGGAAGGGAGTGAGAGGAGGTGGGTCAGGAAGCTGGAGCTGGAGCTGGATCCAAGGTGGGATGTGTTTGGGCCTGTGGATGGGAAGTATCTGGAAGATGGTGCCTTAAGTGTCTTCTAGCTATCAGACGGCGTTTATACTGAAAAAGGAGATTTCTTGTCCCAAAACATCCAATTTACACTGTTACTTGAAGAGTTTTTTTCACTGCTTGGTGCAAACTTCTGCATAGCTCTCCTCAGATCACCCCTGTCAATGTATGGGGTGTTTCTGTCTAAGTGAGATAAAGCATTTTCCTCCTATAAAACTCTTGATTTTCCCCTACAGAGAGGTGAGAAGGTGCATGGAGTTTAAACATGACCTGCAAAACGTGTCTTCTTGGTTTGATACAGTTCGTTCTGGGATCTCACTGCCGTGGTTTAACCCCAGCCGGCAGCTCAGCCCCGCGCAGCCGCTCACTCACTGTCCCCCGGTGGGACGGAGAGGGGGTCGGAAGAGTAAAAGTGAGGAAACTGGTGGGTTGGGGTAATGACAGGTTAATGGGTAAAGCAAAAGCCGTATGCACAAGCGAGGAATTCACTCCCCACGTCCCCCGGGCAGGGGCTCAGCCATCCCCAGGGCAGCCGGGCCCCGTCACACCTAACGGTGACTTGGGAGGACAAACGCCGTCACTGCGAACGTCCCCCCCTTCCTTCTCCTGCCCCCAGGTGTATCTGCTGAGCATCGGCTGCCCCTTGGGCCAGCTGTGTCCAGCTGTGCCGGCTGTGCCCCCCCAGCTCCTTGTGCCCCCCCCCTGCTCGCTGGTGGGGGGTGAGGGGCAGAAACGGCCTCGGCTCGGGGTAAGCGCTGATCAGCGATAAGGGGAACATCCCTGTGTTACCAACACTGTTTCCAGCACAAATCCAAAAAATAGTCCCATACTAGCTACTGTGAATAATATTAACCCTGTCCCAGCCAAACCCCAGCGCACTCACACAATCCACAGCTTTCCTTGTGAGCTGTGACCAACTCTTCAGGCCTCAGGGACACAAACTGTGTCTCTGTTTCAACCACCTTCATCTACAAAATGAAAGTAAAATGGAAGTCTTTGTTGCCTGCACTTCTATTGTTACGGCTTTCTCTTGGAGTGAATTTGCCGGGGACGTTGGTGGAGAGCTCTTGAAAATAGCTGATGCTCCCTGGCTCCCTGTTTATACATCCCTGGAAGATCTATGGATAGAGGATGCTAAGCAAATGCAAAATCACGTTAAGAGGTTGGGAAATCCCTTCTGTCTGAATTTGTGCGTTTGAAATGATGGAAATTCATATGTCGGGGTAAAATGACCATCCTTTTACAAGTAACCGATAGTGCCGTCAAGGGGGTGGTAAATGTTGTGGCATCCTTAAGTGACGAGGACGCTGAACCAAAGCCTTCCCTGCCGAGGGTGTGCAGGAGAATGGTGCCCTTTGATTTACAGCAAAACACCCAGCCTTGTGGTTACCTCTGATGGGCCAAATGTGGCCTTCTGCCAGCCATCAGTCCCAATTTGGAGAAGAACCGGTTTACCTCCAAATGGGGCAATAATGGCATAGACGAGATTTTGGAAAATGTTTTTATAAATTATTCCAACAAGCGCCAGGTGAATTCTTTTCTTCAAATGAAATTGTGGACTGAGTTGTCTTTGGGTTTGGTTTTTTTTTTTTTTCTGGTAGAAAATGAGACCCCGTTACTTTAGCAAGGGGGAAGCAGGCTGGGACAGCAGCGGCAAACCCAGGAGGACTCTGGACATTGGCAGGTCTCCGGTGGGGAAGGAAACTGGCTGTAGCTGTTGTCGAGGAAGGGGTGCTGCTTCTCATAACCCAGAGGAAAGGGTGTGAAACCTGGTAATAATTGTAGGAAACAATTGTCATCGTTGTTCTGGCCGGACTGCGCCCTACAGAGCTGAGGGAAATAAACACAGCTCTCTGAATCCCATCACTGTGCGGGTCCAGCCTCGTGGTGCAGTGAGAAAGGAAACGATGAAGTGGGAGGGATCGTGGCAGGCTTTGGGTTTCCTCTGCAGAGAGGTGGGACAGCGAGCAAAGTTTAAATGTACCCTGAAAAATGCGTATGTTTGGCTTGAAGTATTTGAGGGTCAGTCAGAAGGCAAAACACCTATATAAACTCTTGACTACTTAAGCCTGTGGGCTACCTCTCTATTTGGGGTTCTGGTATTAACATGGTATAAAAGTTCTGGGGGTTTTCCCTGTCTTCCCTATCTTCTTTCTCCTGGGCATGAGGAAACTTTTCTCCTTGAGCTTTGATTTACCCTCAGATCTTTTCTGTCTCTAGACCCTTTCTTGGTTAGGTCAGCACCTTTCACTCTCTGTTTGGCTGCTTTGTGTTCAGCTCTCCTCTTTTCTTATCCCCTGACGTCCTTTGAGCTCTCGGGCTGTCCCGCAGCCCCTCCTTGGTTCGGTCCTCACTGCCCCTTCTCCGGGCTGTCCCCATGCCCCTGCTGGCGCTCTGGTCAGGCATGCCCCATGCCCCTTGCCTGGGCACGCCAGCCTGGCCCGGGGGCTCACCTGCTGTTTCCATATTGCTCACCTGCTCTCCCTCGTTGGTCTCTTTCCATTTAGCCTTTCACTGCCTTTTTTGTGAGGTTACTCTCTGTGTAACTTACTGGTGGTATAAGCCGTCTTCTTACTCTCCATCCCAAACACGCTTTTCTTAATCCCTCCACGATTTTTGCCTGTCCCACCCCTTTCGGGCACGCAGTGAGTAGTTCTTCAGTCTCTGCCTCTTGCTCATCCCCTGCGTCTGGACTACGTGCCCAATCTTTGGCTACAAACTTTCGAGGAAATCTAACTCAGTCTTTACGAGCTCAGACCTTTGCAGGCTGTAATTACTTTTTGCTGTCATCGCCGAGACCTCCTTCCTGCTGGCTTACCTGACACAGGCACGCACGCACACACTTGTACATATACAGCATCCCATTTTCCTCCAGGTCTTTAGCCCGTGAAACCATCGGATCATCTGCGCTGGATCTTTGCTGTCGCTGCCTCTTGGCACACCTCCTTCAGCTGCGGGCTCTGCCTAGTTTTCCTTTCATCTGCTGAGCCAGGTATCGTCCCCCGTGTCATCCTTCCCCATCACGCTGGTGTGGAAGGACCCGCTCATGCAGGTCTGCAGCATCTTTCTGGGTTGGCTGGGCTTTACTTTTGCCATATTGCAATACCCTCGACGGTTGCCTCCTTTGAATACCTTCATAACCTTGGCATGGACGTGTCTTTTCTTTAGCATCTCCCACCCCTGTCCAAGCCCAGCGTCGCAATAACTGCTCTGGTTTTGTTGTTGCCTTAGTTCTCCTGCGGTCTAAGGCAGGCAGCCACCCTCCGAGATAAGGGTGCTTCCACATTTCAGGCTGTCCTGGGAAGTGCACGGCAGCATCCTATTCGGCACTGAAATATTTATTAACAACTCTGGTGAACTCATCCCTACTGTAACATTGCCTGTCAGCGAGGTTAAATTTTTATACTGACCTTTGTAAGAAAAAAAAAGCCAAACCAACGAATGCACTTTGGAAATTAATTGCAGGGTTGCCTGTGAATTTACGGAGGGCATAAAAAGAAAGTAGGCTTTCTTAGAGAAACAGCATTTTTTCAATGTACCTGCTCCCCCCCGCCACAGATGCACAGTTAACATTGTCACTGCTGGTTTTTGGGTTAAATGCCTGAACTGTTAAAATACAGAGCAGGAAAACCCCCTGGATGTGAGGCGTGAAGTAGCATTGCAGCATTCACACTGGCTTGGGACATCCTTGGTATCACCCTTTGTTTTCCCCCTGCTTATCTCAGAGGCCCTCTGGCAGGTCTCCGAGGGCAGAGTTTTCAATGCAGGATGGCTTGATCCTAGATTTGAGAGCAGAAACCCAAGCAGGTGTCATTTTAAACATACAAAATATCTTTGCATATTCAGCCCGTCAGCTCAGAGGACCCAGGTGAAGGCTTCCCTCTCCTGTCCTTCATCCCCTGGTGCGTTTTCCCCATTTCTGGGTGTACTAGGTCATATACTTCAGGCAGCGGGGCAGCAGAACAAAGCAGTTTTCGAAGGAAGTAAAGACAGTTTATATCTGGTTTTAATTTCCTTTTCCTTCTATTTGGTAAACTGTACAATATTTAATAACAAAAGGCTTGCTAGTTCTTGTATCACAGACAATGAATTATTAAATCTCAGAATCTCTGATTGTGCTTAATTAGTGTGTGCAGTACCTTCCTGACACATGCTGGAGATGTAATCAGGAAGCAAGGTGCTCTCAGCAAGAGCTTGGTTAAAGCTTACTTGAAAATACCATCTTACCAGGAGTGGAAGGAGCCTGTAGTTGTATAAGAAAATCTCCTCTCAGAAGCTGAGAGGTTTGGGAAGATGGGATCGCGTATATGTAACGTTAAGAGACCGTGCTCATCTGCTGGGTTTATCCTTCGTTAAATTTGCAGGGTAGATCCTCATCACGTAGTGCCAGCAGAAACACAGGCAAAGCTTAAAGGATTTCTCTGATTAATATGAGGATGCGAGTTTTGGGTTTTGTTTGTTGCATTAGAGCTGAAGGAGTCGTTCGGGTGCCTAGCTTGGACTCCTGCCCGTGTCTAACCGTATGGAACAGCAGTTGATGGAATGCAGATAATAACTTCATTTTCTTTGCTGTTTAGGTTCAAACTTGTGCTAACAGGTCCCTCCCCAAGCTTTGTTTCAACCCACTACGTGAGCCGAGTGGGGAAACTCAGCTCTCCGTGCCTCAGTTTGCCCGCATTGCAAACAGCAATAATAATACGCTGCTTCTCCTTTAATATTAAGTGTTTGGAGCATGCAGATGAGAAGCACCAAAGGCGAGCTTGCTGTTTAATTATTGTGCCTATCGCTTGCACTCCATGTGTCCCACCATGCCAGGGGCAGCACCCAGCCTGCCCGCGCTGCCCCTGGACCCATTTGTCACGGTACGGCCAATTCGCCAGCGGGTGAACGCAGCCGGCTGGCCACTTCAAAGGGCCAGAAGGGAGTGAAACCTCACAGCAAACACGCTTCGAAGCAGAACAAAGCCAAATCTTCCTCTTCTGACCAGGGAGCCTGAATCCGTGAGCAGTGCTGCTTCCTAGGTAGTTTGAAGCTGTATGAATATTTTATAAGAGAAGTGAGTCAAACCAGCTAATCCGTGTAAACTTGTTGTCGTCAGGAGGTGGTAAAAGCCGCATCGGTCAGCCCTGAGAAGCTGCTGCGTGGGGTTGGGTCAAGGCACACTGGAGCCCCCATTTCCCTGGGTGGTATGGGAGCAGGGTCACAGGGAACGGGAATGCTAATTTCTCTTTCCCTAACAAATTGCTGATGAATGACTCTTCAGATCTGGGGTCCTAAGACACACTCTGTGAACACAGATAGCACGTTTTTACTGCTTTTGACAGGATTAAAATTCTGCTTTGTAAAAGACTTGAAATTTTGAAGGCAGGCTACACCAGCCCCTGCAGGGCTGACAGTAATGCACGTGCTATGCAGATGTGCCGTGATCTTCTGAAGATAGGTATAGATACCTACCATATGTATATTAGATATTATATTTTAAATCTTCCCATGTAAATGTTTAAAACCCTGTAAATAAACCCCAGTGGCTTTAGAAAAAAGTGTAAGATGGAGTGATCGTACAAGGAATTATATTGTGCTGTAGCATTACACCTGCTGTACCATATAGGCAAAGGCTTATGCCTTGCATTTAAGGCGTTTATGGTGTGTCCTGGTCTCACTGTAGAAACTGCATGCGGGAGGAGACAGTTTCAAGATGTAAGACCTGTTGTTTTTAGTGATTCCTCAGTCTCCTGACTCTAAGGCTGCTCAGCTTGAAACCTGGCAGGCAATCGATGCCGTCATTTTAAAAGGTTTGGAGATGACCTTCGGTGTTGTGCAGATTTTATCATGTCTTCAAGGAGAAATCTGATAGTGGAGTCAGACATTACTCCATGAAGATTTTTGGGAACCTCATAGTGCTCCAAAAGGTTTGCGTAGATGGAGGTATGAGAGTGTAGTTAGGTAAAATGAATATTAAGTAGAAATAGTTCAGACTGCCCCTAACTTTTAAAAGCCCTAAGGTGCTTTTCCATCCAGCAGCTGATGCAATCTGCACTCTTGTCTTTAACATTTTTGTCCTGTGTTGCTTTGCATCTTGGATTTGATTTCGTTGTGCTTATCCAGTTTGTGCCAATAGTGGTATCTTCCAGTAACAGTTCTGTCCAGACGGATAAAATGGAGAGCCCTGGTTTCTCTTTTAGGTAGATGAAACACTGATTGATGTTGTCTGAAAAAAGCCTCAGTGTCAGAGTATTCCTGGTGTCTGCAGGCTAGCTTCAGTCTCACTGCTTTCCTGAGTAGTGTGACTTGACATATTATTTGCTTTCCCTGGCTTTTCTCCTTTTCCAGTTTCATTGCTGTTTTGCTTCCTGTTGTGTGGAGATGATGCTGATGATACTTTTTTTTCTGCCCGTGTAAGTCGCCTTCTTACCTCCTCTCGGTCTGTATCACTGCTGTTGTCTCTTCCAGCTGACTGACCTCCACAGCTTCTATGTGAAATGGAAGTTATTAAATGTACGTGGTATCTCAACAGCGCTTAATAATTTAAGTACATAAAATGGAATTGTTTTAGCTGTGTAAGAACAAGGGGAAAGTGACCCTGTACTTGGTTTTGACACAGTGAGCAATTGCTTGTTTATCTGAATGGCCTGAATAACTTTCCTCTAGATTCTGCTAATGTGTGTGGTCTGCAGATACCTAGGTTTGGAGAATTATTTGTGCACCAAGTAATTCATGATGATCACCAAGTTTTTGCAGGAATGGTGTTAGAATATCTCACAATAACTTTTTCTAACACCGAGCCTACACACCGTGATTTTTATATATATTATTTTTTTCCCCAGTTATACTTAAAAACCAAACTCAGGACTTGTTTTTAAATATTAGTTAAATATTTTCTTGGTGTGCAAGCTGTCTTACTAATTCAGACTGTAGTCACTGTAGCATTAAACCACAGTACAGAAAGCCAGAAATATGCAGGATTCAGGCCATTAGTTGTAATGGTGAGAGAGGAAAACCTTGCAGCATCCCACGCTTAAAATCTCCCGTTCCGCAAGCCCTCAATTTAATACCTGATGTCCCCGTTTGTGTTGTGTGGGACACAGGTTATGCGCCAAGAAGCAGAGAAACTTGCTCCTGTTTATTATTTTGACGTCGAAAAGAAAACACCGCATGTGGTTCCTCTTACACGTTTCTCCCAATGAAGCAAGGTGGTGTGGTCTGGTGGAGCGAGTGAGAGGTGGAACTGGAAGCATCGGTCGCTGCACTCACCAGCTGGTAGGCAGCTCCATGCCTTGCTGCGGTCTAGACTAGATTTTTCTTGGCAGATGCTTCGTGCTGGTGTTGGCAGTGATGACAGTGAGTGTGTAAGCAAGGCTTACTGATTCCTGCTCTCATTAGTCATGTCACTTAGGTCATTACTGCTGGCCTCAGGAGCCCTCCTTTCTTGGCCTTGCCAGCCACCCCCACCTCACAGGAGAGGTATGTTGGGAAGTGCTCAGCTGTAAAATGGTAGGGTAGAGGCAGTCTAGGCATGTACTGTTTTTTTTTTTAATTTTTATTTTTTTTCCCCTGCTTAATAGCTTTTCCAATATTTTCTGAAGGTCAGGAGCTGCAGAGTGCTTGCTGTCAAGCTTGCACTTGCTCTGCTGCTTTTGAAATCGGAGCTAATTTTGCCTTCTTCCAGACTTCCTGAATGACTGCAGGTCTTGGAGGTTTGGTGCTTCAGCTCACTGAATAACTTACTGCTACTTGTGATGTATTAACCTGACTTTTGGGCATGATTCTGCAGGCTTGTTTCAATGGCTGCTCTGTTTCCAAGGGGCGCTCGTTCAGGAGGCAGCTTTGATCTTTCTCCAGTAGGAAACATCTCATGTGGCTCTTGGTGATGCTGTCAGGGGCTCAGTGTGGCCAGCTCGGTATTCCTCTGCTGGGAGAGCGAGCGAGGAGGTGAGCATTTGCCTTTTCTGTAGTGGTTTGGAGTTGACTGAACATGTGCCACGCTTGCTGCCTTTTCAGGCCCTGAGATCCCGGGAATGCCGCCGTGGTTGCACGGTGGGAGTCTTACAGCATCGTGGCAAACACTGTAGTGTCCGTGAAATGCGTGCAATAATGTTTGTAGGTTCTGCGTGGTTGGATGGACATGAATGTCTTTGCGACTTGGGCCAAGCCCTGCAATAGCTACTGGCTGCAAGAAGGTCTCTTAACGGGCGGAAAGAAAATCAAATGCCACTGTGAAAAGTTTTTGCAGACCTTCCTGGTCCTAGCCTGGTTGTGCCTGGCCCTCTGTGAAAGTACAGCTCAGGAAAAGCCTTGGGCTGTCGGGGGTGTTAGAGGGTTTCACATCAACCCAGGAGCTTCTGTGGTTGGGTCTGCCTGGGGCAGCCTCTCAGGTGGACCGTCACGTGGAGAGGCCACCCCTGAGCAGGCTCAGCACCCTCGTGTTACCACAGTGCCATTTTACTGATCCCCATGCGAGCCCTCCCTCGTGCTGGCCGCAGGAAGGCTGTCCCTTGCAGACTGCTTGTGCCAAGGATGGATGTCGTTGGTGTGCAGAAACCCAAACCCGGAGTGTGATGGGTAAAAGCATCCCCTGTGGGAATGGATCTGGCATACAGATCGTGCACCGATTTGTGCGGGCAGTGCTATCACCAGTGACCCTGAAACACTGCTGTTTCCCTGCTGCTGGTGTCATTACCTAGCAGGAAACAGGTGGGAAATGTGTCCAGGAAAAATGGACCAGGTCTTTGCAGTAGGCAGTTTGGGGTTTGGCAGCTGGGGTGAGCAGGCGTGCTTCCATTTGGCATCTGTTTCTCCATGCAAAAGTGCAGGAAATCTGGTCTTTCAATCCCTTTGACACTTGTTTGTGCATTAACTCAGATGCCTCAAATATTTCACAGCTGAGATAATATCAATAGCAAAATAATGTCTCATTTCAACGTTGCAAAAATCTGAAGCAACAGCTTTTGAATATTGCTCCGATCCAAGGTGACTGTTGCCAAACCAGCACTATGGGTAGCCCTGCGTCATGTGAAGTGGTAGCCAGGGAAAGCATTAACCCCTCTCCTCTACCCATTTGTCTTCGCCTCCTGCTCCCCTGTTTGGGTTTGGACACCCCTCACATTTCCCCATAACAAATCTTTCCGGTTCCCTCACTCACAGGAGTGATGCAAGGGAGCTGAAGGGTACTTGGTGGCAGCCCTGCCCAACCCCCCCACGGTTCCGCCTGCTTACTCGTGCTTTGCATAACTGGGAGGTGGGTAGGTCTGTGTGCTCTTGTGGAGTCAGGAGAAAGAGGAGCATCAGGAAACCCCTGTGTTATGAAGACTGGTGGAACTCCTCAGGCTCTGCTCTCTACTTCTAGACCAGAATGATTGCAGAGCACTAACATTTTTGCTTAAGGCTGCTTGGTCAAGATGAAGGCTAGGACTGTGTGACTATGAGCCCCGTGTCATTTTAGGTATGGAAGAACAAAGTGGGGCCCTGGAGGGCTGGAAGGAGAAGGCTGGTCACGGGCTGCCTTATTTCCATCACTAGAAATGTCTTATTGTGTATTTTTTTTCCTCTGACACCCTGGCAGGGTCCCTAGCCACAAGCCTGTGCATGTGCGAGCTGGGCAGGGTGGAGGGTATAACACCACCTAGCTCAGTCCCATCCCAAAAGCAGCACCAGCTCCCCTCTACTTGGGTGACCTCCTGCAGGAACGTCCTGGCCCAGCTAACCCCTCTGCAAGCCACTTGGTTTGCTTTTCCTTCACAAATCACTACGGAGCCCCGCCGCAATACACTGCCAACAGTGTATTTTTTCACACTGTTTTTTCTTCCGCAGGACCAACCTGGACAGAATTTCACTTTCGTGCTGAAAACCTGTAAATCTAACTTTTCTTTTCTTTTCCTTTTTTTTTTTCCCCTTTTTTCTTTTTTTAAAGAAGCAATTCTAATTGTGTAGAGTCTATGAAGCATTCAAGTTTTCAAAATGCACAGTGTACAACACAGGTGTACTTCCAATTTCAAACATTTTTTTTTTATAGTGAGGAGCTCAGAGCTCTCCTGCAGTTATCAGCAGGACTGTAACTTTCAATTAATTTGAAAGTGAGCAAACAGTTCTCTATAGGGCCTTGCTAAATATTACACTAAAGCAGTTTGCATACATTCAACTGTTATTGTGAACTGAGAAGATCCCCCGCACCCCCCTTTTTTTTTAAACTGTTTGAACTGCCCTAGAGCAGGGATAGAAACCAGTAAAAATGACAACATGACAGAAATACTCCACAAGTGAGCAATCTAGGATTTTTTTTTAATTTTCTTTTTTCTTTTCTCTCTTTGACTGTAAAATAATCCGTATAAAGAGCTGGAATGAAAAGCATCCAGCTTCATGCTTGGAGAAAAGAAGTCTTTGGGTATTTCACCGAGTAATTGCAGCAGCTGAGATGTGGAGCTGCTGTAGGGCCCCTTGCTGTTCCCATGTACCTACCAGTCCCCTCCAGACTGATCTCAGTATTTATGGCATGGGCTGAAAGAAGAGACTGATGGCAGAGCCCCGGTGCAGAGGCTGCAGGTGCTTGCTGTGCCTTCCTCCTCCTCCTCCTCCTCCTCTGTTGGGCCACCGAGGCACCCGACGGAGCAGTGATCTGCGCGGCTTGCAAACAAGAGGCCGCTCCTCTCCAAAGAATGAGCTCAGGAACACTAGCCCTGTTAATTTATTTTATTTGACATTATTAGGAAAAAAAAAAAACCCCACCAAACTCTCTGTTGTCAGGGTTTTCTTTAAATAGCCAGTTCTGGAAACAGGAAATTCTTTTACCTCTGGAAAGAGGAAACAGATCTGACTATTACATATTTGTTTTAAATCTTTCAATTATCCACTGCTGCCCCTCACCTCTTTCTTTCCACTGCTCAGCGAAATTCTCTGTTTCTGATAAGCCAGTATCTAGTATCTGTGGGTATTGTGCAAGACTCGAGGGGGTGGTGCCATGGAGTAATTCAATATATTTAGTTTTAAAGCTGGCAGGGCTGATGTTTTCTGTATCCGTGTTAGTTATATGTATGAATACAAGAAGTTCTGTTCACTGAGGTTTGATACAGGGATATGGTTTGATGACTTAAAACACTAATTAAAAAAGATGGGAGAAAAATGAGAATTGGCATCACAGAGCTAAATGAAGACAAGATTTTTATTTTTTTATTATTATTTTTTTTAAGGCTAATAATCAAAGCCTACTGACAAGAGAGCGTATACCAGTGGAACAGAGGTACTTTTAGAAATTCAGGCATCTCCTTGCCCCCAAGAGGGATAGATGTTTATCTTCAAAACCTCTGATGAGGGTGATTTCACAAGCCGTTAACAAATCCTGTGCCAGGCCTTCACTCAGAAAGATTTTTCATAATACCCTCAAAACTGCTTAGGTGTAGAGCAGGGGTTTGTTTTCCCTTGCGCAGTAGAACGACTGATGACCGTCCTTTTTGTACCATCATCTGGTCTCAGGAGTGTGTATTCTCAGGCTGTATTTGCCACCTCTGTAAGCTTCCTTTAATCTTCTGAGCTAAATACCTACAGATCACGTTTCCAGATGTGTTTTGGCTCTTCTTGCTTGCTTCTTGGGCTTTATCCCAAACGCGCTGCCTTTTTCCGAAAGGGTTATTTCGCAGGCTGGACAAAGTCCCCATCTGAAGCCTCACGGCTGTTGAGCAGAGAGACATGAGCCTCTCGAGCCGTGCCTATGACGGCCTGTAAAGCCGTGCTTTGGTGGGCTTTGCAAAAGCTGCGTGTCATTGACCCCTGACCAGCCTCTGTCACCGTAGCCCTGGTGTTTGGGTGGTACTGCTGCCTCTCCGTTCACTCCACTTCTGTTTCTGTGGAGTCCTTCTTTCTAAGCAGAGCACAGGGCTATTAACTGCCCTGGGAGCGTGTTGGCTCCTAAATAATCACAGGCGGGGCCACCGTGCCAGGTTTGGGTTTGGAGTAACTGTTTTTTCTGCTTCCAGACCTTGATGTAGCTCCAGCAAAACAAAGGTGTTTACGGATGCGTTATGAATTAGCACCCCGGTTGCCAGCCCTTTGTAGCCGGGTCCCAGCTCTGGCGGGATGCTGCGACACCTCCCCGGCTGTGAGCGGAAGGTCCCAGCTCGAGCTGGCGGGAGTCTCTCCATCAATCTGTGGCGTTTGTGTCCGGACCCTCTCCCTGCCACGCTGGGTTGCTCTCAAAGCCTTTTGGTAGCCTCTTGCACACAGGGTGGGACTCATCTTGCTTGCCCCAGCCCTGCTGCTGCCCTTGACACTGAATTTGTTACCTCTTGCTCATTTCCTCCAAGGCTGGCAGGGCGTCAGTGCCTCGTGCCCTCCTTCCCAAAGCACCCCAAGATGCATAGAGCTGCAGGGGTAGCAAAGGATCAGCAAGGCGTATTTACCATCCCACCGGTGTGACGCTGAGCTGGAGAGACCCCCTGAGCTGGAGCCAGGGGGAGGAGGGCTCCCCGCTGCTCCCCAGCACTGCAGCTCACCGCCACGGTCCCACAGCACAGCGTCAGCATCCATCTTGCACACTACCTGTTTGCAAGCTTGCTTTTTGCTTAGCTGACTTCCCCCGTAAGGTTCTTGGGAACAGAGACAGATAGGTACTGGTTAACACTGGTTTAGCCGTGACCTGCTGCCAATAGGTGCAGCTATTGATCTCTATACAACCCACTGGGCAGCCAAGCAGAAAGCAGCTAACGAGCAGCCTTTACAGTCTGGGGGAGACTATCTTGTTCAGTAAGCAACCCCTCGAAATCTATCAAAGGTTTTAAATTGCTCCTGGTTAGTATGGAATCTATAGTATCTTGGCCACACTTTAAACAGCACGTTGGTGCTGGGCGCAGTGTGTTGCACTGCTCAGCCCTGCAGCTTCCACCTGATCCCTGGCATTGATCTGGTCCAGCACGCAACTGCTTTTGATGTTAACTTCATTCGCGCTCAGCAAAGGGTAGCTGCTCTTGGCAGAGGATCCTAAAACAGTCGCCACATTAGCAAGGAAATAAAGCAAAGCAGAAATAACTCTGTTTTAATTCCAGCATAACGTGTCAGAGCAGTTCGAGTATGCTTTGGCGTGCTGAGTGGTAATGGAGATTTCTTCTGTGTGGGTTAGGTTGAAAAAATAGCAATTGATGGTTGCTGAAAGAAGAAAGATGTGTGTCACCCAGATCAGTGGCTTTGTAGCTCACAAAGAGTTTGCATGGCCTGGGGACTGTTCTGCTACCTCCTTATTCTGAATGAGTGCGATGCTTTTGACCAATGGACAAAAATAAATAATTAGCCATTAGTTAAAGATAAGCTTCCAAATGATGTCCTCAGAAATGTAAGGAAAAAGAACAAGAAATAGCTAATTTTTTTTTTCCCCATCCAAAATAGTAGTGGTGTTAACTTTTGTCTTTGTCAAGTTCCTTTGGAGAGCCTGTTGTGGTGTGTGGTTGAGTTTACCTGAGGTCAGCGGGAGCCTCGCGGGTGATTTCATCATGTCTTGGTGCAGCTCTGCAATGGTGACAACTCATCCTTCCAGCTTGCTTGGGGAGCAAGCTGGAAATCCTGATTGCAATGCAGAGGGGCAGAATAGCCAGCTAACCTGTCTGGCTGGGCGGTTTTGGTGCCGTCTTCCCGGATTGCAGAAAGGCAGCCGAATGAGTGAGTTTTATTCAGTGTCCCTGAGCCAGGGTGCTGCGTTTGTGCCTGGGTTTGGGTGGCAGCCCTTGCCGGTGTGAACTCACGGGGTGTGCTGAGGTCACTTCGCACAGAGGCTGAATTTCCTTGGGCTTGAGTGCAGTACTGGCTCGGGGGCTGGCACTTCTTAGCAGCTTTGCCCAAAGATGCGGCTTGTGGCTGTAGCAGAGGAGGAGGTCTGCTGCCAGAGTAACCCCCCAGGCTGGCCAGGTATACCTCCCGTCCTTCTTCCACCTGGGAGTTTTAATCAGGCTTCGTAATGTTTAATTATTGCTATTTCCATCAACGTATACAAACATGTTAATCACTCTTCTGCTTTTCCCCAAGTGCTGGGCACTGAGCGTAGTCTCTTGAACTACAGCGTGTATTTTTCTAATATGACGTTTGTCTTGCTACAAATAATTTACCTGCCTCAAATCATCGTTATACTCCTGTTCACTATGTGAATCAGAGGTCTCCTTTGGTACAAAGCACGCTAGCGTTTCATGACGAAGGCATTGTTTTCAAGGAGCTAAGTATATTCATGTGTCTTTCAGGGTGAGGCATGTGAAAAATGGTGAGTAGGTTCCCTCTGCTGCCTCGAAGGAGGCTTGCCCTTTTTTTAAACCACAGATGATCTCTGCTGTCTGCCTTTCCCTTAAGCAAATGCATGGCGGGCGGGTCCGTTGCTGTTTTGTTGGGAAACTGTTGAATCTTTGCCCTGTGGCTTCACACATGTATTTTAGCATTTGTTTTAGTGTGTCTAAAATATGAGTAGCGCGTCACCTAAGACAGTCACATTGCTGGGTTTTCTGGTGGCTGGGGGCCTGGAGCACACGCTGTAGAAGAGGCTGAGGGACAGGGGTTCGCTCGGCCTGGGGAGGGGATGGCTTTGGGGGGGACCTTACAGCAGCCTGCCCCTGCCTGTGGGCAACTTAATGAAAAGGCAGAGCAAAGCAAAGGGGCAATGGCTGCAAACTGGAATGAGATTTTCTGACAAAACGTTAACAAAAGAAAATCTCCATGAGGATAAATAAGCATTGACAAATTGCCCGGAGGGGCTCTAGGAGCCTCAGAGGTTTTCAGTTGGACCAAACCCTGCGCAACGTCACTTGAGGTCAGGGTTGGCCCTGCTTCGAGCAGGAGGCTGGAGACTTCCTAAGGTCCCTTCCCACCTGGACAGCCTTATTTAGTGAAGGTTCTCGTAGACGTGGGCATCAGAGGTGAGCGAAAAGCAGTGTGGCCTCAGCTTGCACTCCCTTGGGTATTCCACTTTGAGATGGGAGTGGAAAAGGGACCTCCACGGTGATTGTGCTGAACTTGGTGTTGGTGGGAAGTTCTGTCACAGCACGTGTTTCCGTGGGGCATTGACCGCTGCCTGCCTAACTGCATCCCCGCGGGATGCACTGGGAGGGCGGGGGGTGTGCGGGGTAGCCATGGTGCAGCGAATACAGCCCTGAAGTCATCCCAGCCTTCAGCCTTGCCGTTATCCCCCTTTTCCAGACTGGTGGGCGAACACTGACGGGCTGTATGACTTGACCGAGATCACGTTGCCACTCCAGGTTTCGTCACGGGCAACTGGAAGAAAAATAAGATCAAATAAAGCCTTCGGTGCTGTCTGGAACCGCCCCCCCCCCACCCCAAGCATGCTGCCCCTCCAGTTGCTGGGGTGCCTCTCCCAGTGTGAGGGGCTGGGCAGCCCGTGGCGAGTGGGCTGCGGAGGAGCGGTGGTGTCCCGTGCTCCCGGGGTGCCGGTGGCGGGTTGGGCTGCACCCCAGCCTGCACCCAGGGGTTCTGCTGTGCCGGTCCCACCCGCTGTGGCTGCGGCATGCGGGGCGCCGTTCCCTGGGGGCCTGCCCGTGGACCCCACGCGCAGGTCCGGCTCCCGCATCCCGGGCCTGCACGCGCTGGCGCTGGGATGGCGGTGGCGGGGAGTGATGCCGATGCCGCTCCATGAGCGAAGCTGGGATGGAGCGGATGCTGGGGGTGCTGGGGTGGGGGTGCCGGTGGGGAGCCCTCGCTAGAGGCCTCTCCAGGTGGGGGGATGCTGGGCCGTGAGGGAGGGGGGGTCCCGCAGCCAGACCCGGGCTGGCTTGGTGAGGTTTTTAAGCTTCACATCGTCTTGGCAGGAGGGCAGCGGGAGGCGGCGGTGCTCCTGGTCCTTGGATTTGTGGGGGGTCTTGGGCACCGGCTCCCCACAGAGGTCCCACAGCCGAGCCCCCCACCGGTCGCCCTGAGCTGGAAGCACAGCGGGGGGTGCGTGTGTCCCCCGGGGGGTGCGTGTGTCCCCAGGGTGTGTGTGTGTGTCCTGGGGGGTGCGTGTGTCCCCGGGGGGCGCGGCGACCCCCACCCACATCTGTGCTACAGCTCAGCCTGGTAGATGCTGTCCTCTGCACCGCGCTCTGTCTGCTGACACGCAACGGCACATCACAGAAATGCTGAGTGGAAAGTGTGACCTCTGCCTTTTTAGCTCTAGATTATTTTATTCTGCCCCTCCTTGTCACATTCTCTGGGAAATCTGTGCCGCTTTAGGTCAGCAGTACTTAACGTTATTCCCTATTTTCTTCTTTTTTGCCATCTCTCTTACCTTTCTTCTCCGTCGTGAGGGTTTTAAGGCAGAAATTACTGGCGGCCTGAAAACTTCAGCTGCATACATTGATATCATATGGATTGTGTTTGGCCGGTGCAAAGTGTATTTGACAGTGTTAACTGGCTAAATGCCTCGGTGATTTATAGTCCACTTAGGGCACGGAGTTGTTCATTTACCTCATCAAAACAAAGACGTTCACTGTTAATGAGGATAGTTCATCACAGTTCATCATGGCTGAGCTGCTGTGACACAGCTGGAGATGCTGGGTGGCAGCCGAGCTCCAGGGAGGGCGCAGGGAGCACAGCCTGCACGCTGGGCATCTTCTGGGCATCCTCGGGGAAGGTGTCACTGGGTGCTCACCCTCTCCTTGCAGCCCGCCCCGTCGGGGCTTGCAGTCATTTCAACTGAAAGGGAAGGGAAATACATCTTTTTTCTATTGCGAATATCCCTGGATATATTTTTACAATTGTTGTGTGCTACCCTGTAAAATATAGCGTGTATAGTATATATAATAGCAAACATTATGTATTTAAACACTGTCCAAAGCTGGTTTTCAAATGTAGGATAACCCAACAGTATTGAGGTACTCCTTCACATTCAGAAGCTTTATTGAATTTTGGGCAAACACTTTTGTGAAAACCATATATATGTAAGCACTTAAACATACGCATTAATGTTCTTTTAGTTCCTTTTAGAGGCACACCAAATCAGGTTTTTCAATATAGATGCATTGTTTTTATGATCTTAAGTACAGCAGCACTAGGAATGTAGTTTTGAGCTGAAACTTGAGCTCCCGACTCGCTGCCTCACAGTGAAACTTTGTATTTGCATTTTTAAACTTGTAAAAGGCAGGGAGGGAGAAGTTCTGGCAAACCGTGCTTCAGCATGTTGCAGGAACATTCGGACCGCAGTGCCTGTCTGCACAGCTCACCACCATCTGCCCGTCTCTTCCCCTCCGCCTTTCTTCCCCCCTCTTCATGTTGTTTAGGTTTGAATGACTGCGTCTCAACGACAGACTGGCTTCCTATACACACTGGCTTCTGCTATTTTAAAGTACAAGTTCACAGAGCAGGAAAATGTTTCAGAGATGAGAAGAATGGCGAAAGGGAGGCAAAGCCTTCTCGATCCGTGACTTTTAAGGGATAAAAGAAAGGTATGTTTCTACTAGCAGTGGTTCCTGAGGGTTTTGACAAACCCTTTTCCATCTTCTCACGATGGGAGATCTACGAGAGAAATTGAGCTCCCACCCATTAGCAGTAGCCTGGTTGTTTCTTCCCCCATACGAACTGCTTGGTCTTCAGCAGCTGGATTGCTCTTCCACAGCCCTTCTTGTTCTTTTCCCTTTTTCAGGGGCTCAGCTTCTGTTTCTACCATAACCCTTCCCTCAGAGCTGCTCCTCCAGCTTTGCATAGAGCTGTCTGTCCTCATTCTCCGTCTTGTCCTGCTCTTCAGCTCTCTCGGGCATGCAGGGCCCCGTGGCTGGTTCCTACTTGTGTCCCCCAGTTGTGCACCTCTTTCCTGGGCAGGGGAGTGGTCCCTGGGATCCAGAGAGCAACCTGGAGGGGTCAAGCAGGCAGGCAGCCTTTTACCAACCCGCCGGGGAGTGTGCGGTGTCAAGCCAAGACAGCAGGAGCGAAGGGCAGGAGGTGCGATGGAGCGCAGCCAGGTCGGGGTTAAGGGCTGACACTGGCCAGGTTCAGCAGAAAAAAAGACTTATTTTGAAAAGTTGTTTCTCATTGATTATCAGGCAGCAAGTCAGAGCAGACTTGGGCTGGGGGTCAGCTCTACCTCCTGGTGACGTTTATTTTCTAAAGCACTCGGATAGTAAACCCAGCAAAAGGTGCGAGAGGGAACAAGACAGAGGAAATCTCCCCCCCCTTTCCATGTCTGTGTCTAGCTGTGCATCCCTTTGGTCCTGGGACTGTCCTTCGACTGAAGAGGGTACAAATGATGAGATTCACTTCTGAGCAGCCCATGGAATAGCCCAGGTCAAGTCATTCCTAGAAGATGCTTTCCCCTTCTTAGATGGGTCATTAACTTTTGGAGCTAGATACCACAGCAGGGAGATGAGAGGAACAAATGGGGAAATAGTTTCCTAAAAGGAGGAAGAAAGAGCTGTTATTCGTATTCACTCATCTGTTCAGGATATTCTTAGATCTGCGTGGGAACAGCCTAACAAAAGCAGGAAGCTTGAGAGAGGCAAGCCAGGTGACAGCGATGTGCATGGGGACAGTCCTGAGGGAGCTGGAGCCGTGCCACCCTTCCGCAGAGACGTGGTAATTCTTCCCAAAGGAGGTTTCTTTCTTCCCCATTTCCCGTCTCTGCCCCCTGCTCCCAGTAAGGGGGACTGGAGAGCAAGAGGTCTTTAAAAAGAAACTGAGTAGCTGTGATCGCTGCTGTGCAAGTGTCGGGCACGATGCTGCTGTTCCTGTGGTGCAAGGAGCTGAAGGGGCCTCGTGACGC
This sequence comes from Falco peregrinus, assembly GCF_023634155.1. NCBI lineage: Eukaryota > Metazoa > Chordata > Aves > Falconiformes > Falconidae > Falco > Falco peregrinus. The sequence continues at coordinate 4,331,526 of NC_073722.1, forward strand.
ACAGCTGGTCTCAGGTTGCTCTCCTGGACATCCCAGGGTGTTCGCCTGCTCCGATACGCTCTGCCAGGATGGTGGGGTTGAGCCAGTGGAGTCAGGGCAGCTTTTGTCAAAGTGATGGGGGAAAACGTGGCTCGTAGGGAGCTGGACAAATGCTCTGAAGGAGTCGTCGGTGTTGCCTGTGGGGAGGAGAACACGAGCTCCTGCAGGGTCTGGTTGGAGGCTTGTGGCAGGTTTGGAGAATAACGCTGGCCGTCTCTCTCTGTTGCCTGCTGGCAGTTCACTTTTGACCCCAGTCAGACTTAATTACTTCAGATAGGTAATTAACAAACACGCTTATTCAGTAATTAGGGGTGTGTGTGACACTATTCCCGGGGAGGTGGGGGAAAGTTGTGGCTGCAAAGTCCATCTGGCAGCGTTGCTTTCATCTGCGTGCAGCGCCCAGCAGTACAAGGTCCTAAGAGCCCCGAAGATCTTCACTCCCCATGGCAGCAGCAGCCATGGGAGGTATTGCTATAGACTTCTTGGATGCAGATTTGGGTTTTCTTGGGTTTTTTCCTGGTCACCTGAAATGAAAGAGTGATAAAACAGATCTTAAAGGATGGTACTCAAGAAGGGTGGTTTCTTTGTGGACGTTGGGGAAATGATGGCATTGCTCCACCTGGCTGGCGAGGCTAGGGGATGTGGGGAGGGTTGTGCTGAACTTCTGTGGCGAGACGACACGGGCAGTTTGATGGTTATCTCTCCAAGCTTTCATAAAACACAAGAGCTTGGATTATAGCAGCTGCATCAGGATGTAAATGCCATGTCTATTATGCCGTAGCTAAAAGGAGACACAGTATATTAATGGGTAGCAAGGTTTTGCACCGCTTAATCGAGTTATCCTTCCTTGCCATATTTCATTCCTGTAGATGCTTCTAATAGGTGCTGACGGATATACCATGGCAGAAGAAAATAACATTTGTGTTGCCTGTTACATTAATTTCTCTGATAAAATGAGGCTACCGGGGATGACCCATCTGACTCGCGTGATATTTTTATAAAGAGCAAAATTAAGTAGTGTTGTTATGATTAGCGTATTAAAAGTATTAGGTTTGTTGTCTTAGCTGCGCTGTGTTTTCTCATGCTCTCTCTCATGCTGATTGCTAATGACAGGCTTGGCAGGAGCTAGCCTAGGCAGTCTTTCCTGTGATGGGAACCAGATGGATGGTTTTGCTCTGGCTGCCCCTCCCATTGAACACCAGGAACGGGAGGAGGGGGAGCCCTTTTGGGGGGGAGGGCATTGGAAGAAAAGTAATCGAATGGCAGAGGACCAGTTCCCATCTATCCCCTGCTTCTCTTCCCCTGAGGCTCGCTGTTCTGCAACTTTCAGCCTCACCCTTGGCTTCAACTTTCTGGCTTTCAAGGGATTGTGCTGTATGCTACATTTTCATTACTGGTACAATTGATGGAAAATCACATTTTATTATGTGAAAAATGCAGTGTTCTTGACTGTCAAAGCTCCATTCAGCTGGAAAAAATCTATGTGAGGCACTCTTTTATATTTCATGTATTTTGTGCATTGGTGGGAATGAAAAAATAATGAAAGGCTGTATTTTGTCAACTTTTGCATCTGTCTGCCTGGCAGCACTGACTGATCTGTTTTTTAAATGTATTTATTTCTTGCACTAAGCGCTATTATTCTCCACCCTTTCACGATAAATGCAAATAATGTGTGGAATGTTGGGAAAAGATAGATGCAAATTATTCGGTCCCTCCAGGTAGGTCTGTGAAGGAACTGGAAATGTGACTGCAGCGTGGAAAAGTACTGCTTTTAAACGAGCTGCAGCAATGCTAACAGGGCTACTGTCTGTCTGTATTTCAGGTTTCTGTGGACGTATCTATTTTATTTTACTTTTTTCAGTTATGTTTTTCTTCTTCTCTTTTTCCCTTTCCTCTCCTGCTATGAAACTTTAAATGGGATATGGGGACTTTGAACATCTGAGGTACATCATTCTGTCCGTAAATCCCTCTGCCCCTCAGGTGTGATGTGCCCAAACTGCTGAAGGCTATTGAGCTGGGCACTGGGAGGGAGCTAAATAACTCTGGTGTCAGCAAGAACAGGCAGATATGTCTCCCAGGATCTAGACCGGTATGTCCTTTAGCATGAATCAAGCTTTCCCTTAGGGGAGAAATGTGGCTTCCCACCCTGCACAGCCGTGCGCCAGCTGCGTTGGTATGTAGGCATGAGTCAGATGGAAGGAAGCCAGACCGACTTGGCATTGTGAGAAGCTGCAGCTCTTGGGATGTCTTTGCAGCAGGACTAGCTTTTGTTCCTACTGTGCTCCTGCCCAGGAGAAGATGCCACGCCACTCTGTGCTGCTGAGCAGTGGGATGTGGCCCCGGGCATCTCGGCTGTGCTCTTGAGTACGGCATGAGCCAGTAGCTTGGGGGAGACTGTGTGGTGCAGCTGACAGACCCATCCTGCCACCATGGTCCAGGCATGCCTGTGATTCAGGATCTCTCTGCAAACTGAAAATGGTGTTTTCTTGTATTGCAGTGATTTTTTTTCCCCCAGATGTCGGAACTGTCTTTGTACCAAGATCAATACGATTGCAATTTCAAGTGAAGAGCCCGTGAAAAGAGGTGTTGGGGGCTCCTTCTCAGCATTGTTTCATTACTACCACTTGTAAAATTCATTCCTGATTCCAGTTAAGATTTTAATGTGACAGAAATTTTTGGTTGTTCTAAATACTAAAAAAAGTGATGTCTTTGTTCTTGCTAGACCCATACAGATTTTCTTGCAATGTAAAAAAAGTATACTGAGCAGTAAAAGCTTACAGAGAAAGTAGTAAAAGTAAAAGCTTACAGAGAAATCTAGAAAACCCTTCCTTATAGCTAGGACATTGTTTATCTCTGGATTTCTTGACTACCAGCCCTGTCTGTATGTGTTAGGAGCTCTTCAGGGGGGGGGCTATTAGGAGAACCTTGGTCTGGAGACCTTCCTGGCCAGAGGAGGGTACCTTGCTGTGCCTTTGTAGTGAATTGGCCCCAAAATGCTCGTGAGGGTGCTGGGCTTGGGAGGACTTGCTGGCCCAGATAGTAAACGGTCAGCAGCGTGTTGGTTTGAGTGAGAAGGTCAAACAGAAGGGGATACCAGGAGAAGTCGGGTAGGAAGGGACCTCAGGAGGTCTCTGGCCAGATTAGACCAGGTTGCTCAAGGCTTGATCCAGTCATGTCTTTGAAAGCCTCCAGGGACGTGGGTAGTCCAGCCCTGCTGGGAAACCTGTTCCAGGACACTCGGGGTAATTTGCTGTTTGTTACCACCCGGCACCTAGAGCAGTCAGAGGTGAATACGTGCTGCCATTCTCTTGCTCCACAGAAGATGTTCCTGGGACCCTTTTTGTTTAGGAAGCAGTATAAGCAATGACCCCACAAGCCTGGGACACTTTTCCTACATGGTGCTCCCTGCCGTGAAGAGGTGGGTGCAGGGGATGAGGAGCTGCTTTGTCTTCTTTTGGGGGAAGGTGTGGGGCAAACATAGCCACCCTGCCGAGCAAGGGGGTGAGAACCAGTCCAACCCCTTCTGTCCCTGGTTTTCCCTGATCATATCTAAGTGATGGAGTAGGGACTGTGGTGCTCCTGGGATGTCCACCTTTCTCCCTGGTAGCTATACATCTGTCCTGGCTGAAATAGTCTGCCCTGGGTTGTTGGCAGAAGTCGTTCTTGCTGTTTGCTTTCAGACACAAGGTCAGGGCACAGGGACCTTGTAGCCCCTCACTCGGTGCCTGACACCCCCACCGTGAGCCGCCAGAGAGGTGGGCACCTCCTGAAGCCTCAGCTGGGGATGGAAAGCCAAGCCTTGCCAGGCAGGACGCAGCCCAGGAGGTACCTGTTGGCCTCCCTGCACATTCGCATTTTTTAATCTGCTGCCTAGCACATTATCTTGCTTGCTCAGACAAGTCGTTCGCCGCATCAGGAGCGTGTGGGAAAATAACCCAGTCAGTACAGCCAGAGGAAAATAAATGGTTGAGTGGTTGGCCATTTGGAGCTGAACTAGCTTGGATTTTTTTTTTTTTCCTTTTAGCAACACCCTGAAAAAAATGCAGTGTGAATGGGTGTGAAATATAAAGAGAGTTTGTTTCCTTCTCGCATAGGCGTACATCCAAAAAAAGGGAAAAGTAAATATACGGACAGCTACTCTAAATGCTTTGGTAGGGCTTTAGAGGATCCAAAGGCTCCGTGTGTTTGACTGGTAGGACATCGGATCTTCTCCAGTCAAATTAGCTTTAAATACAAGGGAAGCCTTTGACACGGAAGAGAGGAGAAGCCGCGGTGATCACCTGGGGTGTTTCAGTGTGCTGCTCAGTCACCCAGAGTCTACTTCTCTTGCTTCTCCATTTGTATTTGAAGAGAGGACCCCAGGCACTAATGTAAGTATGGAGGGGCAAACCATGTCCTGTGTTAAGGGCAGTAATATGAGGCTGCAGTGGATCAGATCCAAAAAGGAGTTGATGTTTGTTACCGGGGCAGGGAAAGAAGAAAAAATGTGTCCAGGCTAAGGCAGTTCTGAAAAACACGGTTATTGTGCTTCTGCGAGATGTAAAATGGATTTCACAGCTACTGTTTGCTGTTGCATTTAGGAGGTGGCAGCAAAACAGAACAGGGTAATGTCTCCTGCTGCAATAGAAATGCTGGTGTAAATCATTTAGTTGCTGATTGGTAGACATTGCTCGAAAGACAGAGATCTTTAACAACAAGTTATTTGTATCATACCAAACCCTGTATTCTAGAGGTGCCTTTTTCCCTCTGTTGGGCGTTGATGCAGTTCTGTGGATTAATCACACGATAATGCAGCCGAACAGCTCTTGTCCCTGCTTGACTCAGGGGGCAGAGGCTTTTTGGCTTGATTCATGCATGAGAAAAATCACATCCAAGTTTTCCAAAGTGTATTTTGGAAATAAAGGCTGAAGTTTAATTAAAAAAACAAACAAAACACTTCCCCCCCCCCAGTAAATGAGGTCATGCAGCCTGATTGCCTGGCCCATCTGCTGCCGTTCGTAAGTATGTTATTTTTTTAAAGGGCAATACTAAATGGTATTATGTAGTTACCTACTTTCATATGCCTCTTGGCTTGTCAAGCACTGTCATTATATCGACCGCTGTTCTTAAAACGGGCTTTTGGTTAACATAGTATATACCTGCCATCTGGTTGAAAAATGTAAGCTTCCTACACAACTAAGTGGAGTTGTACTGTGGTATTAGGAATAGCTCATGTTCTCTTGAAAATAGCAGCTGATGGCAGATTGCAGAAATCAGCCAGTTATCAGTTGTCATTAAGCTATTTGATATCTGACACACATGGAAAGCATGCTATTTATAAGTACGCAATTATGTTATAGAACTATTCCCCTTTTTTTTCCCTTTTTTTTTTTTCTTTTCATTCCACACGCACCCCCCACACACACACACCACACACACCCCCCTTTCCCTTTACTCATTTAAATGTGTTGGTTTGCCTGGGCTGGAAAGTAAAACCCCCCTTAATACCCACAGAATAAATGTGCTGCAGACTGAAGGTGTGCCAGACTGCATGTAACATTTCTGCCATCAAAAGTGGTCGGAGAGGGATGTAGAAATAAAGTTGGTGTTCCTGTGCTATAGAACTGTAGGTGTCTAAAGAGAAACATCAGCTACAAAGAGCTCAGGAGACAAATACGCGGAAACAGCTGGTAGAAGACTGCACAGCTAGAAGTTGTAATGGAAAAGATGCATTTTACTTTAATACATATTTGCATTTCTGCTGCTGGAAAAAGAACCGGAGTCTTAGGATCAACTAAAGTAGAAACACTAACGGCGTAATTATTTGCTAAACATGGGCAAGGCACCGAAGACTCTCAAAGCTATAGGCTAGTCACTGTATAAGTGAACTTTCACTGTACAAGTGAAAGCTTGATGCTACCCACCGAGCAAAGACTCATGTGCAGCGTCGGCCAGAGGACGCTGCTGGAGAAGTCAGTGAGGCACGGTGGTGCTGTGACCTGTTCCCTTACGATACGTTCGGAGGTAACTGATGATTACAGAAAACAAGGCAGGAACAGTCTGCTGAAAGAGAGGATTAAGTATTACTTCTGTGAGCGGAAACGTGAACAAGAAGAGCAGCCAAAATAGGATGGGTTGCGGGAGCTGGGAGGCTATTAATTTTACTCAGAGATGGTATGAGGATGTGTTAATTTCACGTGGGCTGGGGGTTAGGCCGTGATTAATCTATTTCAGTGACGTTGAAATCTTGTGAGCAAGATTTTGTTCAAAGATGCTATAAATAATAGCCAACTATTCTCACAAGGTTGCAGTTACATTAAACCAGGAATGTTTTGGGGACTGTGAGGAGTTTGTTGTCCCCACTGGAATCCCCATGATCTCTTCCTCCTATATGAGGGTTGACTGGAAAATTAAGGTCTTTGCTGTTTTGGCTTCAGCACAATCTTGATCAGGTTTGAATCTGAATCCTCTTGGCTTTTCAGGTGACGTCTGAGATTCTGGTTGTGAAAGGTCTCTAGTCATTTTGCTTTTAAAAATTACTTCACCTACAACCATCCATCCACAACGAAAACACATTCAGCTTCATAATTATAAGTTTTAGGGTGTTACAGCCATCAGAGGTATGTTCTAACAGAAAACTGGGTAGCAAAAGTGTAGGTCAGAGGTTGCAGTTTTTTTGTTCATTGACTTTTCCTCGCCAGAGGGGTGTTCGGAAGCATTATTATGGAGACTAATCGCATCTCCCTTGCTTCAGGCTTTTAGAGACCTCCTTAGGCCATCGAAGCAGCTTGGGCAATCTTAGCATTTTGGCAACATTGCAACTACCTTGACCATACAAAGACTTGAAGCTGGTGCGGGGAGCACTGCCAGCAGAGGAAGGTTTGCCGGCGTGAGCGGTGCTCAGCTCTCCTCCCCAGGTGCGTGCACACGTGCAGCTCCCTGCGCTGTCCCACGGAGCCAGCTGGCATTCCCGGTGACAGGCCACCGTCTGCAGGTGCTGAGCAGGGAAGGCTGGCAGGGGACAGGGAGCAGGGAGCCCAGCAGAGCGAAAAATGCAGGTGTTCGACACTTCAGGGCAGTCTGGCAGAAAAGATCTGTTCCTCTTTGCTTCCCAAGCAGCGTACAGTTATTTGCAATTCCTAGCTGCTTCTTGTGTAGTAGCTAAGCACTCACCCGCCCTGGCAGGCAGCTCCTCCCTCCCAGCGCCAGCTCTCCCGGCTCGCTCACTTGCTCACCAGCTGATGGGAGCAAATTTGCTGTCTGGTTCGGTCCCCTTTGGCTCGACCTTTGCAGACCATTGCAGCTTCCCCACCCTGGCAAAAGGTTAGTGAAAGCCCATTTATCTGCCTCTCTTTTCTTTGGTTTGTAACTTTTTCGTGTGTTTGTCTGCACTAATACAGGTCCAGCAGGCGGCTAATAAAAAGAAATACAAAATCGAGTCATCGAAGTTTGTCTTGGGGGGTGGGGGGAGGTTTGCAGAGAAAACTGGGAGGGAGAACAAGCACACATAGTTCAAAAGTAGCTGTGTAGGCAATTTTATTGAAGGACAGAACACAGTATGGTGTTTTACTTCTCACATTTGAGGGGAAAAAAAAGTGTTAAACCCACAGCTTATAGTTGAAGAAAGCATTTTTAAGTGTATCAAAATTTGTAAAGAAGATCAAAAGTGGCGCATGGTAATCAGTGTGAGAAGCAGGCAGCATTCTGGGAGACAAGGATGTTTCTCGAAGGGTCCCAATGGTTTTGCCACGGCAGAACAAAGTTTTCCTTTCTCTGTACCGGGCGCAGATGTCAGTAGTACTGGATAGGGTGGCACGTTACTCCTAGCATCTCTATAAAGGAGGTTAGGAAATGATGTAAGGATGTGGTAGCAAAAAGCAGCTGTTTTTTTCCGATGGGTTCTGAGAGTATTGCGTGTCCAAAGGAATTCATTGTGTCAGGTGTAAATGTGAGAACTTACTCTCAGCAGTCCTGAACTGCTAATCTTTTCCCAGTAGAAGATTGTCTTGGAAATGAGCTTTCTGGGACATCGTCCTGGTGCCATTCTCAGGTTAATTGTTCCAGGTCAATTTTTCTTACGGAAGCTTAAGTCATTTTCTCACCTTCTCAAGTTCTGACCTCTTTGCGTCAGTGGGGAATCTGGTAACACCCATATTTAGGCCACCAAATGCACTGTGTTATGAACGTTGGTGGGTTGGGGTTTTTTTTTCCTTTTTTTAGGGGAAGCAGGAGGTGCGGGAGAGGAACTCTAAAACTGGTTTTGTTTGCAGCAGCATACAACTTGCCTTTGGCTTAGAGGAGCATCTTTGACTCGGGAAGTTCTGCTCTTACCAAAAGAGCGCTAGAAAGCAAAAAATTTCCTTACCATGGCCTACATCCCTTGAGAAAACTTCAGGTGTGCCAGAAAATACGTACTCTGGCTGACTACACAGCCTTCAAAGCAGCAGCAGCCAGAATGGCTCTGGGATTGCCTAGGAAATTGCGAGATGAAGGAGAGCTTCCCAGCACCCAGCGGATACCCCCTGGTTCCTTGCTGAAGGGCACCAGGTGATAAAGGAGTCTGTCATCTTCCAGCTGGGAGTTGCCCAGGAGCACCCTCCAGGCCCTGCAGAAGTGCTGGGGATGCAGCTCTCTCTTGTTCCTGCTTCCTCCCGGAGTAATCATAGCCTTTCCCTATCATCTCACATCGCTCGGGAGGAGAACGTGTGCTGAAGTTCAGGATCAAGTTCGACAGGCATTGTCCAATGTAACCTGTCTAATCTGAAGATTTTTTTGGTATAATTTGAGTTTTTGATGAGTCTCATGTAGTAGCTGCTGGTGCCAACAAGTATTTTGCATATATATTGCTGAATATATTGCACATAAAATTAGTGTTTTGGCTTAAGATGAAAAAAAGAGGAAAAAATAACTTTTAAAATCTGTTTTAAAACCTGGCACAAAGTACTCTTGGTGGCAGCAGCGGCAGAGGCAACATGGGTTTAGCCTTCCGCAGTGAGGCCCATCAGGGCAGTATATTCCACGATGTAAGAGAGCAGATATTTAGGGTTGTACATGTACGATGTAGGTATGTGTATGCGTGTAATTGGCAGCCTTTCTGTTTTCCTTAAGATACCATAGGAATTTATGTGTTGAAACCTAAAGTTAAAAGTTCTGAAGGCAACCACTCTCAGCTTAAAAAGTGGCCGATTTATAATTCCTGGTACATCCTTAAGTTTTGACGCTCTCCTGCCTCTGGGTCATGATGGACAAAGACTCTTTTGGGCTACGTGTATGGACCTTGGTCTGTACCAGAACACGTATGATGGTTTTCTGTCTCTGTGGTCACAGAAGCCCATTAGGGAAGGATGTGTTACTGTTGTCATTTTACAGCTGAGAGCAGGAGAGAATATATGACCACATAGCATGTTTTCCCCCAGGACTTCATACTAGCCACCCAGTAGGTGTGTGAGGGAAGACACAGTGAGGGCCACATGAATCTGGGCCATTGCACTAGGAAGGCTGTCCTGTGGCAACGCAAACGCACTTGTGGCATTATGGCATCACCTCTGGTGTTGATCCATCTTCTCACCAGGTGGGTATCTTCATGAGAAGATGCAGGGAGAGCTGGAAACTAATATGCTTTACCTGAAATTGTGCAAGAGTCCTTGTTAAACGCTTTCTTTTTGCTGTAGGGGAGACTTGCTTTGTGACTGTGGTTATTATGTGCAAAAATAATGGTTGTGAAGTACTTGTTCTGCCCTGCTGAGGAGGTTCTGGTGCATGGGTTCCTGTGGGCTCGGGAGGCAACAGGCCCACATCTGCGTGAGAGGTATTTCTGTTCTAGATAATACGAAGAATTACCATAGAACTTTAAAAGAGCAATGCCCTTTGGACTTTTTCATCATGAAAATTAAATTAATTAAAATATTTCATTGGCTATGGGAAAGACGCAGGCATTCACATGTGCAAGTGGTACCTTTCTGGGCAGCAAGCAGAAGTCCATGCGGTGCTGTACTTGAGGACTGGTTTGGGCTGCCCTTGGATCAGGGTCTTACCAAGATTAAAGGCTCCAACTTGAGTTACATGAGGTGCTGCAACTGCATGCAAACTCTTTGCTCATGACAAATGCAAGATTATTTGACTGACTTTACATCTCAGGTAAAAGCCCTGGGGCTAACAGTGCAGATACAATGTGCAGATACCTGCTAGCTTCATTATGGATTGACTGTTGGGGGAAAAAAAGCAGGACTGTTGGTATGTATGTTGCTAGGTTGGTTTCATAGCGCTGACCGCTCCCAGCTGAAGCCCTACTTAGCGGTGAAATGCAGGTTGGCTTGTTTTAAACAGGAACAGGCTGAATTCGACCCGCCAACTCAGATCTAAACCAGGCCTGCCAAATGCTTGAGGGTCGCCTGATTGTGTGATGATGCTTCTCGGTCCCGCTTTAAATGGGTACTTGGCATCACCATCACATTATCCCCATAGCCCAGCCGAGCTGCCGTGCATTCAGCAGGGCTGCAGGACGAGCTGCCTGGCGTGGCTCGTGACCATGGAGCAGAGCCCCAAGTATCTTGTCTCACTTTGGCTCTTCAGGGGGAACTCATAGGAGGAGGGAGAGATGGCAGAGGTGTTTCCCCTCCTTTTCTTACTTCAGATAGACCCAACTGGAGCCCATGGATTTCTAGGAAAAAACATATGGAAAACTTAAGACTGGGCTATCTGGTACATTGCCAGCTGAGCCTACGGGCAGAAATGAAAAAAATGAGAAGGACGGCTCCCTTGCTTTCCTCCAGGGGACAGAAGCCAGCCACAGCAAGCCAGCTGGCCGTACTTCCCTTTCCTTGTCACTTTATTTAAAGGGAAAATGGAGGAGAAGCCTGAAACTTGGCCAGTTACACAGATTCATAGGGCAGAACCAAGCACAGCGGCGATATTAGCTGTCTGCCTTGCACTCGGTCTGCGTAAGACAGAAAAAAGGATATATGTATAAGTTCTTCCCTCTTCTCTGGAATATCTCCTTTCATTCCAGGCTAGAGCAGAGATTATCAGTCTGAGAAAATGTTTTTTAGAAAGAACTTTTCTACCAGAACATCTTCATGCCAGTTTTTTGTTCAGGAATAGTGTGGAGACCTTTAATGTTTCATGTCTCATGTGAAATAAGATAGCTTACACTTTCATGTCTGTGCATGCATGTGATATGCCTGTTTCATGCAACATGTATGAATGCAAATAACATTATTTTTTTTATGACCTAACTTCCTTGTACAGGTTTTAATCTTGATCAGCTTTTCTGAGTTTGATTTTGAGTAGAATGCTAATAAACTAGTTAAAATGCACAAGCTTTGCTTCTGGAAAATATTCCTAGTTTATGAAATGGATCAGAATTCACAGTCTGCCGCAAGAGAATGTCTTCTTAATCTTCTTAAAGGCAGCAGATAAGATTTCAGAATCAGATTAAATATTTGTACTCCACATTAGGAGACCTCCTCGGTTCCGTCTGACAATCAATAAATCCTCTTCAGGCTCGCGGTTCCTCCAGCCTCTGTTTACCTCTTTCATGTTGTGCGTGAAGGACCTTTTATAGACTGTTAATGCACATTTATTTGGAAGTTGAAAATTACATCAGAGGTTTGGCCTTCCCTTATGTTTGTTTGCCTTTGTTTTGTTTCTTTTAGCTGAGGGTAGGGAGAGACAGGCCCTTCCAGCTCACTTGAGTTTAGGAGGAGCAGTGAGGGCAGTGTGTAGACATGTCCCGCTGAGCTGTTTAGTCGTCATGAGCATCTCGTGATTAAATCTCATGCTGAGGGTGCTGTGCGTGCCCCCCACCCAGCCGCCCAGCATCTCGGCTCACACTCAGCATGAATTTCCCACTATGTAGATGTGGGAGGCGAGTTGACAGCTTGCTCGCAGACAGAATGCAGGATACTAGATGGGAAGAGAGAGTGTAAAAAACAGCTGCTCTAAGCTGGTACTGAAGATGTTTGCATAATTTATTAGTATTTTTAGAAAACAAGCGTAATTAAGGAAATAAATATTTGTCATATATACAACGTACCGTGGTGTTTAATATCAAGTGATGTCATTGTTCTGTGGTGCTTTGCCTATTACCTCTGTATGCAGCAGAGGGCACTGCGTGGTCCTTAGCTTTATAGTACAGCAAAATTCTGCGGTTTTTTTTTCTTCATTACCCAGAGAGCAGCCTTAAGAATACTTCTTGTGTGTCTCAGTTACCGTCTAGTACATTGTTGTGTGCCTTTGTCAGTTTCTTTCCATTGTGTCTTCATAAAACCTAGAGAGATGGCCCTTCCAAGGGAGTCTGCCAGCAGTTTTACATGTTTTGGGGAAAAAAAAAATATCAAATATTATACTAATTTTCTTAGTTCATCTGCAGTCATCCCTGTCACTATGACTCCTCATAAGTTTCCAGGCACAATCGTGATGACACTGGGGAAGACCTGGACAGATCCCTTGTCCTGCAATGATGGTGCAGTTGAACTCCTAGAAAAACAGGGTTAGAGTTTAAAGAATTTACCGACCTGGAGCAACCACTGCAAGATTGGAGACTGAAGTATCGTGGTGATTTCTATAGGCAGGAAATTTTGCACAATGCCATAGCCACTTTTCAACATAAAAATAATTCTGGAAGCTGTCTGATATAAAAAGTGTGTGTGGGATGGTTCATCACAAGTTTCATAACCCTACACTAAAAAGTAGTTTATATCAGTACCATCTCTTGAGTACATTCAACTTGCCTGGTTCAAAAATAAATTAAAGTAAGCCAAGAGTTCATTGTATTTTAAACACAACACATCAGGGATGAAAACATTCTTCACGGTGAGAGATGAAAAGGTTAACTGTTTCTTCTCTGAAGAAAGAGCATATTGTGGTCAGCCTTTGCCAGGTATGTTTGTGCCTGCAACCTTGGTTATAAATTACAGTATTCAACAATGCCACTGCTGAATTCTTTCTGTATTGACAGCAATGCTACTCTCAAAAAATAAAACTGAAGTTCCCAGTAGCCACTACCCCATCAAATCAGGCAAGGTCAATAGTGTCTGAATCTGTGCTAGTACATAAAGGCAACATAATCATAGGATGCAGTGACGTGATGCTTCAGCTTGTAGCCGTAATGCATCATGTGATGCACTTTAAAGTTGTTGCTTGCCCGGGTACTGCTTGTCACGGACAAAAGAATGTTTTTTGGGAAATAAAAGTTAAGGGCGCTGGGTTCAAAAGGAAGAGGAAGTAATTCTTTGCGCCAGAGGGAGTCACCTGCAGGACTTCTGGCTGGACAATGTTGTAGATGCAAGAATTTTATGTGGGCTGACAGGGAGACTGAGCAAACCTTGGGCAGAGGCGTCTCACGAGCACTGCCTGACAGAGGAATCACAGCAGGCACAGCAAATCCCTTGAGCTGAAAATGGGGGGAGACACAGAGATTATTAGGAAGAGGTATGAATGCCACCTTGTTCTTCCCTGGCTGTGGACTGCTGGCCTCTTTAGGAAGCTAAATATTGGGCTAGGTATGTATTGGGGATTGCTGGGGCCTTTCTTCTGTTTTAATAGCCTTGCAATTCAAATTTAAAAAAAAATGAAGCTGTTGAAAGCAGTTCTTGTGCAAATGAATCATAAATGTAAAGCAGTTTCAGGTGCCTAACAAACTGCATTCATTGCTTGGCTATCATAATATAAATCATAGTTATAAACCCACACCCGTGGAAGATTTCTGCTGTATCTATTCAGATGGCTTTCCAGCCTCAGGTAAGATAGTGTTTCTCTAAATGTTTTCAAATGCTACCTTCTTGTATTTTTTTGTTGAATAGCTTACTAAAATGATACAAACTGGATAACTGCAATATTAATATTTCCTCCCCCTGACCTCCCATACATATTCTGTCGGTTCTACTAATAGAACTCCAGTTTGCAGGATGTTAGAATAGTAACTTGAATGGTTGCTTTCCTTAATGACTTATCCTGAGAGTCAAGGTATTTGAGCAGGTTACAAATGCTATCTGCCATTCAAATGACCAAAACATAGAATTCTGGACTAAATTAATGTGCGTTCATTGCAGGAGTCCCGTGGCCACAGTAGTAAGTCCAGCAGAAAGGCAGCCAGTCCCGGCAGGGAATTACAGCTGCACTTCCCGCACTTGCTGCATCTCCATCCAGCAGAGTATCGCCGGCATCAAAGGCATGGCTTGACGTCTTTGAAGGGAGTCTTTGTAGTCGCAGCGTAATCATCCTAACCCTGCACCGACGGGTTTTACTGAGCAGCGGGAGCCCATCTCCTCGCAGCTGCGGCTCGTGCAGGGCTTTGTGCAAGAAGATGAGGTGCACCAGCCTGCTGGTGGGATGTTCCCCTGCTTGAGCAGGGCTTGTCTTCCCTGCATCTGCCAGGGAGAGCCGGGCGCAGAGCAGGGTGTGTACACACCAAGGGGTACCAAGATGCTGTGGCTGCCCGGAGCAAGCAGGCACTGGTTTCTGGTGGGTGGTGCATGACGTATTTTTGCCAGCCTTTGGAGGAACAGCTTTTCCCTTGGCTGGGTTTTGCTGTGGCCGGCTGGCCTGCCCAGGCTTGGGAGTGTGCTCAGAAGTACACGCTCCAAGGTTTGATCTGCATTGCTTTAATCATCCCAAACAAGCCAGTCCTGTCCGCACGCAAATACTCAGTAAGTGTCGAACTGTGTCATCCTTTTGCGCTTCATTTAACAGCTTCATATTTTTCTTAGGTTGGCAACCGCTGCATCTTACGAGACTCAGGAACAACCCCCTTGCTTGGAGTTGGCCCTTTTGCTTACTTGTTTATACAGTTTCAGATAAGCATCGGTATTTTTCGAATCCTTCTGCTTTCCCCTTCTTTCTAGCTCTGAGCAGAAAGTGCCAGCGATGGGGCGGGTGGGATGATCTGGAGGCAGGCAGGCATGCCTGCTGGGAACTGGGCTGAGCTGGGGCAGAACCAGTTTTCAGATGTAAGTCGATCCGCAGCTTGAGCCTGGGGCTGGTGGGGCTTCCTCTCACAGGTGAAAGGTTTTGGTGTGATAATGAGCCCTGTGAGCAGTCTTCATTCTTCTTCCTGCCTTAAATCACTGCCGCTGTTAAGCGTGTCCCTTTTTTCCCCCCGTGCAGTTCATTCCCACGTCAAACAGAACTGTTTTAGCATAAAGCTGAGCAAAAAAATAAAATCCTTTAAATTGTTTTTTTTCTTTTTTTTCAGGGCACATTGTACAGATAGTTTAGCATTAAAGATGAATGAAAGATTGGGATCGTTTCTATCTGTGTGTCTCAGAAGCTACCCTGTCCTTCTATCGATGCTTGTCAGTTTAGGGGAGGCTGACATATAGCCCACAGATAATACGTGCACGAAGAGCACCTTTTTCATCTCTTGCTAAGATGCAGGGTTGGCACTAGGAGATGCGAGTGCTGTTTCTAACTCTGCTCCCTGTGTGGTGCTGGGCGAGGTCCCTGGGATGCTCTGGAGAGCGAGCAGTGAGCGCGCTGGGGTGTCCGCTGTTGGGACTCTCAGTTGGAGCCTGCTGGGAACTGATTTTCTCCTTCTTTTTTCCTGGTTTGCTGAAGCTCAGTGAGAACCAAGCGACTGCATTTGCAGTTGTGGGACTATGGACTTCTGCAAAAAATGAATTTAAAAACATCATCCTTTTCACGATGAAAGATGAGGCAAGCAAAATCACTGGACAGCTTTTAAAAACAGAGAGTTCTGTACGTTCTGTACTGCGTGCGTCTGTCTAACTAGCTGTCGTATCTCCCAGAGTGCTGGGAGGCTATTGCAGTTACTTGTATTCCAAGCTACAGAAATGCTGTAAGTAATGTATTCTATAATTAATAGACCACACTACACTGTTGTGTGAGATTAATAAATCCACTGACATGACAACCCGAGCACTTGCAAAACTATTTATATTTTTTTTTAATTTTAAAATGTGGGTGTGAATAAGAAAAAAGATGGCTAGTGATTTCACATATTTAGAAAGATGGTCTGGACAGAAGTTTTCATTGTATTTGCATTAGGGTATGAAATTCAGTGTTCTTTTTTCATGGTAGAATGAATAAAGATGCCACAGGAAAAAAAAAAAGTTGTTTCCTCTGTAGACTTTATGTTCCTGTACAGATATCGGTATTGTGCATACTTATGCCTGTTAATTTTTATTGAAATAAGAGTTTCTTCTAGTTAAACTTCATGCTACCACAGGATTTCTTTTTTTTTCTCTTTTTTAAAGCAGCAGTGCAAGCAGAGCCAGTTAGAAAACTCAGAGCAATGTTGTGGGAGACGAAAAGTTCGTTTTGACTTTGTTCTTCACGACTTGCAGCAATGGAAAATGTAGGATTGTATTAGTGCACTTAGACCGTCTCAAACTATGATGTGCCAGAGGAAGGGAGTCAAATGCTACAGTTGAGCAGATGGTGTTCATGAGTCTGTCTGTGTAACACTTCCTACACCACGGAGTGGGTGGAGGGATGGGGGTAGACTTCTCTACACTGGCACAAAGGCTCAGCTGCTGCACCAGATACAGCGCCAGGCTGTCTTGCACCAGATGTTGATGGGTCAGATGTGAGCGCTCCTGCTCAGAGCCTGGCTTTTCCGCACCGTACCCACTTCTTTTGGGCTTCAGTCTCTGGACTGCTGCGGTGAGGTCTGCCATACCATGGTCCTGCTGAAGGCCCTAGGGCTGCAGGGGTACTTACTGCAAGAGGAACTTGTTTGGAGCTCAGTAGTTTGTTCAGAGAGGCTCCCCTGCCCATCCCCATAGGTAAGATACCTATGGATGTGAAAATGCGAAGAGGAACCGATCTGTAACTGGCTGATCCATGCAGCCGTCCTGTGTGGATCTTTTCAGCACATACCAGGCCGTGAGGGTGCCGATAAGCACACCCTGCATCACATTTATGTCCTGGTAATCCAAAGAATCTACTGAAAAATGCCTTGCTCTACTTTCAGGACTCTTGCCAGTGTGTAAAATTATACTGACTGCTTTTAATCCTTTACTTATTTAGTTGCAGTACAAGAACACAGTGAAAGTTTTGCTGGTGAGAAAATAACGTAAAAGCTCTTTGCCCAGAAAACGTGGGCCAGGAGGTGGTTACCAACAGCCTTTACAATGGAAAGGCTGGTTGTTAACCACAGCTGAGGCCAGCAGCATTACTGTAACTGCAGACAGAAAATACTTTCTTGTGATTTTCAGGGGGTTAAATGGTCATACACTGACCTTTCTTTCCTGATTTTCAACAACTGATTTGTCATCTAAAATATTTTAATTCTTTTCCCAACGCTGCATTTATTCATAATTGGATTTCATGTGCTTGGAAAGGCTGCATTATTTTTCTATGCCCAGAAGATAACGAGAACAATCCCAAAGAGGGGGTGAGATGATCTAAGAAGAAATCTGTATTTTCAAGGATGGTTCATATGACGGGGCTCGCTGACACACAAATAGTGCCTGTTGCTTCAGGACCATGTGACAGTGGTTTCATCATGCGCCATGCAGGGTTAGCACAGGGGGCTGCATCAGCAGGGGGTAGTGAACGCGCAGAGGTAGCAGTTCCTGGACGTGTAAAGGATCTAGCCAGTAATGAAAGGCTCACTTCCCTGCCCTGGAGAACCTGAGTTACTTCTGTTCTGTCTCCAAGCCAGTAAGCAGGGCAGCTGTGACTCTGTGATCCCCTTTTAACCCTTTCTTGAGCTGCGATGTTGGACATACCAGACACTTAACTCGCTGGCCCTGGGAAGGATCAGCTGTGACTTCTGTCGTTGTGGGAGAACACATGGTAATTTGAGGGTATATACTTGATCCCCTGATGTTCTGTGTAGGTAGTGACATGTACTGTGTATATAAGATATAAAAAATAAAATACAGCAGCCACTAACATAAGCAAAGTTTCTTTTTTGCAAATATGTGAGTAAATAAACAAGTTTAGCCCACATAAGTCATCAGACCAAGAGTGATAACTCATTGGCCATCTGCTTCTCTCTGCGACATTGTTTTCCTCGCCTGCTTTTCAGATAAAAAAATGTATCACAGAGAGCTTCAGCTTGCCATTTTCAGATAATTCAGTTGTCACATTCATCCCTGGGAATGATGGGTGATTATGTTTTGTTTCTGACCATGAAAATCATGATACCCAAGAAAAATTTGGCTTCCAAAAAAGTCAAGCAAACGTGAACTCATGCATGAATTATGAACATGATTTATCCAGTTTGTCAGAATAACTGTTTTGTTACTGGTGTTACTTATTTTTAATCTAAACCCAGTAATTACCCTTTTCAGTGAATGTGAACCCTAGCTCGTGCAGGTATAGGTTCAAACATGGGCAAGTGTAAGTTTCTTTCGGAGCATTCAGTACCCGATAACTTGCCTCCATCACTTGGGAGATGTTCCTGCTTGTAGTACCTGTAGTAGTTTGTATTCACATTGCTGCATACATCTCTGTAACAGAATTCAAAGCTATGCACCCTGTTTTGGAAAGGACTCGTGCAGTTCTTTTCATTAGGGATGCGTATTGTCACCTTTTTTTTCTTTGAGAGGCCAAAGATAGTCTGAACATTTTCTGAATTTGTTCTTGGTTTTGACCACTGAATTTTCCTACAGCTGGTAAGCTCAGGTCTCTTTTCTTAAACATTATTTTATGAGATAGAAGGTTTGAGTTTCTTACCTCATTGTTGCAGGGGTGGTGGAATATTGTTATTAGAAGATGGATATGGCGAAATTTGTGTTTCTAGCCATGTCTGTTTGTTCTGAAATCACCAAGCTTAGCACTGATTTTCAAGGCGTAGCAATCAGGGAGAATGCAGTTTTCTGAAGTGGTGCAGTTAAATAGGAACCTGTTCTCTGAATCACAATCTTACCACTTTTGAAGTGGCCTACTCAACATCTCAATTGGCTAAAAGGGTAATCTGTGTTACTGTAGTCATGTGCCCAGAGATCGGTGTTCTTGTTTGGTTTGGGGTTTTTTTCTTTAAATAAGGAAAAAGTAAAATGTCTTGGAAACTTCTCTGACTGGTTACATTGAAAGAAGAAGTAGAATAAAATATTTAAATGAGTTGTTGACAGCATACAGTTATGAAAAAAATATCACACTTTTATAATGTTAGCGGTATATGTCTCATTAAAGTTTACAAGAAGTCTTACCCATCAGAAATATGTGATTTTGTTAAAAAATTAATATTGAGTCATTAACATTCTTTTGCAATTAATGGGTGGTTGGTTACTTTAGCTGAGGACAGAGACTACTACTAGTTTTGTCCATACTGAGGTTGGTTTTTTTTCTCTTGGACAAACCAAGCTGACTGTGGTTGCTGTTGCAAGCAGCGTGAGTCAAGGCAAGCCTGAACTGTGTCCGTGAATCATTGCTTCTGACTCCTAGGAAATTCTGTGGATCTGATCTCCTCTAACAATAACCTACCTACTTACCAGGGTTCCTCTAGGGACACTTTCTTAGCTGCACACTTTGCTGAAGCCTAGGTGCAGGTTACAACTACCCGGAGTTTGTTCTTGCTTGTTTTAGAGGGGTAAGGAGTCCCACAGACTGGCAGAGATCACTGCGTATCCTTCCGTTGATTCCCTGCCATGAAGAGCGAGGACTGAATATGAGGAGCATTTTTGTCTGCCGGGGCTATGTCTGGCAGTGCCTGTTCTCCAGCGTACTTCAAAGGCTCTGTACCACGTCACTGGCCTAAAGCCAGGGTGTTGGGGCAGGGCCTTTATTCCAGAAGACCCCCGTCTTCTTTCAAACCATGGAGAGCCAATACTGCCTGTGCGACCGAATTTTCGAGGCATGTTCTTCTGTGTGCTAGTTTGGCATGTTATAAAAGATGTCTGTGATCTGTAATCATAGTTTCTGTGCTTGTTTAATCAAGGAACAATAACTCTTCTGCTTACCCTCCTTTGCCTTTCATCCTCCTCCATCTCACCTTGCCAAAAGCATGTGATGTTCCTGAGCTTGCTATAACCTTTCAGTCCTTTTCTGTAGCTGGAATATTTCTGTGAACAAGCTTTCCCTCCTGTGAAGGTACCCCAATAATATGCTTATATCTAGAAAAAGAGGACAACAGCTTGTCAAACATGCACGTAGTCACAGCAGTGGCAGTTTCTGTGGGCTGGGCTGCACTAATTTGCAAATATTATATTAAACAGCTTGAATACCTTCAAACTGCAGTAGCCCAGTTCGCCAGGATCACCAGTGATTTAAACCACACATTTGCTGCTGGCTGGAGCGCTTGCTTCCATTAACCACTTCATCTAATTAAAGGGGGTTTTAACTCTTGGTACCTTTCATGAGACTGAAGTCCAAAGGTTTTTCAGACTGGGGACATCACTGTGGCAACCGGTTACGTTCCTCCTCAACTACACAATCTGTGAATCTGGACAGGGATGTTTCTATGGATGTCTGGGGTAGCATCTAGCCAGAAGCTGGTATAGACTGGGCTCACAAGACCTTACAAGGTGAGCAAACCAAACACAAGGTCTTCAAAATGAGTGTAATACTCATTTTTTGTTGAGTATAAGATATGCAAATGAGGAAGGAGAGGCATTGAGTGTTTAGGGTGGGGCAGGGGCCAAAAATAAAACTCCTACCACCCTGCTTGCCTCCAGGGGAATGCAAATGGACAGGAAAACTTGACCACCTACCAACAGTTTTGAACCACAAAGCTCATCACTTCCAATTGGCGCCTATGTCAGTGGCAGGGCACCGTTGTGTTTGCCTGCTCCCCTACCCTGCAAGCAACTTGCTCATAGTTTAAGCTGACAGTACTTCTTGGCAAAGCTGGTATGCTAATCTGATTTTTCCCCCCCTCCTTGTTTTTTTTTTTTAAACCTACCTTGAAAATCCCATCCTCCTGTGTAATTACCTGTATTTGTTGAAAAAAATTGCAGTGGAGAAAAGGCTTGTTCATTTATGGGATAAGAGGGGATAAAACAGGTCTCAATCCTTGTTCCTTTTATGTGCACTGGGGGGCTCTTGGCAGAAAGATAGCTGGATTTCCAGTGCAGCAGGGAACCACACTGGCTTCTACTGAAACAATTGGGCAGATGCTACAGGAGATTATGCAATAAAACCTATATGTTACTTTTAAGTGGCTGGGTTTTTGATAATTGCTGTAGGACCATTTATTAAGTAAATAATTAGTCTCTCCAGATAAGAAGTAGAATACAATATACATCAGAGAGATTTATGAGAGCTAAAAGGTAACAAATATTGGCAGCTGTTCACAGCACTAATTTGTGTGTTTCATTTTATTCCCGAATTTTATTTCAAAAGCTTCAGACAAAGCAGAATTGAGAATATGGTGGCTGAAAGCAAAGCAACAGAGAAATGTATTTGAAAAGCCTGCATATGATATCCATTCCTTTTATAAGGAATATTATTTCCTTTATGACCTCCTCCTGCTTTGTATTTAACATTTCAAAGAACTTTGGGGGGACTGTCTGTAGGCTGTGTCTTCATGAAGCTTGTAGCCAAGGATTTAAAGTATTGTCATTGCTGGCCTGAAGCTGAAAACTGCAGGCGGTTTTAATCTCAGGGTGGGGGGTGGGGGGGGTGTTTAAACCCAGCCTTTTGTGTTCAGATTAGGAGTGCAGGAGGACAGACTTAAGGGGTGTTAGTGAGAGTTTTTTCATTGGCAGCTCAGTAATAGCATCAGGCTTTGGAAATACTTTTTTCCAATTCTTTGTTATTTCAGTAATTACTATGTGGTGGGTAGAAACCCTTAGGGTTTGTGTTTTCTTATGTACCACAGCAATGACACGGGGATGTGGGCAATAAAAAGAAGTACCTGTTTTTATAACTTTTTACTCCTTGGACAACTGAGGGCACTTAAATGCCTTCTCAGATAGTCTATCATTGTTTCAGACCTGGATGTCTGTGTTTATTTTGTCGTGGTTCCATCAGCAGGGATAATAGTAAGATCCATCTTTGGAGAGGAAGGAAGACAAAAACAATTTGGCACTAGCATCATGCTCTGACAAATCTGAAATCTGCCAGTTTTGAAGGCAGATTGTCTCATCTACCTTACACTGTCTGAGAGATGGAAAGGTTACCAAACATCTCCCCCATCAAGAAAAAGAACAAAGGCAAGTCACTGAGCACTTGTATACGGATTTTCTTTTACTTTCTGTTAGAACCAAGAAATGTCTGTCCTGAGTATTTGTTGATTCCTGGAATAGCTGGGGGTAAAGAGCACTTGGAATTTTTATGTATGGGAACATGGTGACTCCTTGCAAGAGTTTCTGAGATGAGCACCATAGCTAATAAGATTTACTACAGTTGGCTTGTGTAGGTATTGAGTTCAGCTCAATAGTGATCAGTTTTAATGAAGACTAAAGACTTTCTAGCTCTTCATTTTGTACATGATTCTTTCAAATAGAATTCTAATGCTGGGAATTTTCACTTTCATGTAAATCGTCTCACTTAAGATGTTTGCTTCTCTTGAAAAAGATCTTTTTAGATTTCCAGAAATATTACGTATAAATCGTTTTCTGTGCCTTAAAAAATGCATTATAATATAAAAAGCATTTTGAAAGAAACCTTATCCTGTGCCAGTGCCATCTGCTTTAAAGGATGTAAGTACACTTCCATGGTGAAAGTCAGGAGTATGCTTTTCAGGACTAGAGAGATATTATTTTTCTTTATTTTTCTAATTTTATTTTTGTTTACTTAATTTCACTACTTCAATTGGGCTATTGCAATGATATTCCTTTACAATAAGGGATGGTTTTCTTCATAACATCTACATGTTTCACTTGTTCTCAGCCTTGACTCTGGTAGGAAAGTTACAGGTTGAAAAATTCACACCAGAGACTGCTCTTATATCCAGTGTGACACTCGTTATGTTAGAAACATTTTGCTAATGTGAATCTTTGGGTGCTGCTCCCTTCTGCTTAGCTCCACAGAGGATTTAAAGATCTTGCACTGACCTTCAGAAAATCTGGGAGGTAACAGCACTCTGCTGGATTTAAGTCCCTCTTTGTATTTAAAAACAAATTAATAACAAAGCAACGAACACCCAGTCAGTAATATAGAAGGTTATATAGAAAAAAGTGGTAGAGCTCCCTGTGGTTAATACATTTGCTTTACTAGGTTGCACTGTTATGCAGGGTGTCACTTAGTAAGACAACAATTATTTTGTTGGACTAGTCCCCTGCTGAAGAATTTAACTTGTTTACAAGGTGATGGGAGAAGTTCAAGACCCAGTGCTATAAAATGTTTTTTTCTTATTCCTCTACTAGAATACAAAAATCTCTGCACTCAGGAGAAGTGCTCAGAACAGCTTCTACAGAGAGGCAAGTGCAAGTGGTGCCTGCATAAACCTGCATCTGAACAGGGCAATGGGAAATTGTCTCTGGGTGAACACAGGTGGGTAATGTCAAAGCTTCAAAAGCCAAGCAGAGGGTGGCAACAAACTGTGGTAACCAGAAATAGGCAGGGTGGCTGTCCCAGTCCGACAGGCACTAATGCAGCATCAGAAGAGACCAGAGAAGCTCCAGGGTCCCACTGAAAACCGGTGCCTAAAGAGTACCACTTTCATGGGAACAAACTGACTGCAATGCTGCAGTCTGGTCCAGAGAACATGCAGGCTGGTAGTTTTGCATTGGTTTTCCAGAAGCCTTTGGGTCAGGCATGTGTTGAGTCACCTAGTTTCTATCTGTGTTTATGACTCCTCTCTAGAGTTTTTCCTGCCCAAATACTAGCATATGCCAGTGAGACAGCTTCTGAATCCAAGACTTTAATAAAATATCCAAGAAGTAATTGAATTACTTTTCTGTCAGGTGATGAATCAGTGCTTTTTCACTCTTGGGTTTGTCTCTTGCTTGCATTCTTTTCAAACTGATGGGTGGGAACCATATATTTCCAGTGCTAAACCACTATTTTGAAAGCTTATTTAATATAGGCAGAGCTCCATTGCACATATGGAAGTAAATTCATGACAAGAGGTTGTTTACAAAGGGTGGAGTAGCCTATTTTCAGGCCTCCCAACTTTTCTAAGGTTTTTAAGATCTCTGCCTGTTATACATGCTATATATATTCATCTATAAAATATATTCACTATATTGCCCAGCTGTATAAGCAAGAATTTTGAGAGGCAACTTAGTACTGGGCTGTTCAGCAAATGCTCTGTGGAGTTACAGCAGCTGCAGGGATTTAGTTCCCTTGGTATGCTGCTTCGGTTTTTAGGACTGCCTATCAAATATGTTCGTTGTCCCTTTTGCAAGCATGCCTGCGGTGCTTTGTTTAGTTTTGTGTATGGCAAGTAATTCTTCTAGACAAGAATTTAGAGTTTAAAACTAATATCCTGATAAATAATAGCCATGCAACATGCAAAACAGTGCCTACTTGCTGTAGCCAAGGGCTTTCTCTTCTTTCTCAATGGATTTTTCCTTGAACGGTACCTACCTGACATGCAGAATCTGCTTGTTGTTTGTGTTACTGTGGCAGCCAGGAGCTTCACCAGAGCCCAAGGCTGGCTGGTGCTTGGTGCCATCTTCACAATCTTGTGAGGTGTTACACGAGCATAAAGCAGAAACACAGGCTCTGTCGAGGAACGGGAAGAGACACAGAGACATGTGAATTAGTCTTTAAAAACATAATCTGTAATGGCTTTTACTGCTGGTGGGATCTGCGTTGCCTACTTGCTTCTTGCTCTCTATTTTTTTCAACTCCCAAAGCAGAAGGATAGGCTGTCTTTCTAACTCACAGTCCAGCTGGCCCCCATATATCAGTACGTTACTTAAATACCAGGGTACTAATGATATGTGACACCAGTGGAAAACAAGAAAGCTGAGGCCAACATTTTTGGCACATCTTTCACTCCTATATCCTTTGGAAGAGCAGCCAGTGAAAGAACTGAGTTGCTGTAACTCCACTTCTCCAAGGTTTTGAATTCTATTATATGGAGAGGTTTAATAAATACTTGACTGTGGGAAAATCGGTGCAGGATTCACGGCTTGCCTGCCTCTCCAGTTAGTTTTGTACACCGAGGAGTTACAAGCTGAGCTTCCATCCGTTTTAACTAATCAGCTTTGAGCCAGTGATAATAGGAGAGGAAAAGCGTGCATCACAGCAAAGGCTGTGTCCTACAGCCTGTGCTCCTTTTGGTACACTGGTATATTTTCAGGTAGTCTTGGGTACCCAGATTTAAACCCTTCTGCATCAATTGTCTTTCGTGCAGAGGAAACACAAATGCAATCAAGTCTGGCATGAAAACAAAACAGGGCAGCTTTTCTTCTCATAACAGAGACAGGTTTTTCTTAAAAGTCATGCAAGTTAAAATAAATACCACAGCGCATAAACCAGCACACAGAAAAATGAATCAGTGAGCTACAGCATGTGTGCAGCAGCAGTACTGCATTCCTGTCATCACGCATTCCCAGAGCACAACAGTGAGAGAAATATGATCCGAAACTGGTTTAAGAGGTGCTGTAATTAAGTCAGGGTTACTACCATAGTATAACACAACTTGATAGCGTTCTGGAGTTAGAGTTAGACTGAAGACTTGCTTGTGATAAGCTCTGAAACACTTTCCTTTTTTTTTATATTTGGAGTTTTTTTCACTTACACCTTTGCCCTTGGGATTTTTTCTTTCTCATTTTGGTGGAGTTTCCCAAATGGTCTCTCCAAGGAGAGAGGGTTGTCGGAGAAAGCCCAACTTTCCCCTTGCCGTCTCTTCCTTCCTTTGGAAGGCCACCCATGCCTGCCTTTGCCGGATCCATCAAGACAGGCTGCTTTATTTTGTGACCTGGACCACAATCATAGATTACAAGTACTTGGCTTCTCTTGCATATTTGAGTAACAACAAGTACTAGCGAGAGACAACAAATCAATAGTGTGTGTCCGAAGTCTAAGGTGAAAGAGGATGTGCTGCATCATGAGTTTTCTGGTTTGTTCTCACCAGTATATTGATTACAAATACCTGGGAGGGAAAACTGCTGCTTCCTCCAGCCAAGGACAGTTGCAGCCTTTTGCCAGACCTCCTTAACCTGTAAGGGATTGCACAAAACCATCTCTATTAGAGTCTGAGTTCTGCAGACTTGTTAATACAGACACACAAGAATCCACACATGAAAGTGGTGAGTTTATGCAGTGGGCAATTTTCTCCCCTTGTGGATTTATTAGTATTAGAAATGCAGGTAAAGTGTTTTCAAAGGAAGGCTATTATGCAGGGCTGTAGATCTAACAAAACCATCTATTGCCAAGGCCTGTGATGTTATACCAGAGTTTGGTGGTTTTCCCCAAATTCTTAGTTATATTTTTTCCACCCCTTCCTACACTCAACTTTCTTACCCCTCCTTTGCTTTACTGCTTTTCAACTACTTGTACTACAGGCTTTCTCCCCTATATTTTCTATTTATTCGTTTTTGTTCTTCCTCTCCCACTTTCATAGGCCCTCCATTTCCTTCCCGGCATCTTGCAGCATCCTATCTCCACCTTTTAAAAAGTTACAGAATTTGATGGTTTTGTTTTCATAGGCCACAAAATGCCCTTGTTGACAAATGACAAAATGCTCCTTATTTTACCTGGCTGCCGGAAACTGTGACCTTTGTAAGGACAAAGTCTCCCCTGTGTCCCACTAATACCAACACTATTTGTAGTCTTCGTTTCTTAAGCTGGGGACCTGGAAAGGACCCTTACCATAGACCTGCAGAGAGTAATGCCACAAGGCTTTGTGCTGTTCTTCTGGTGGTGCTGGGTGCTTGTCAGACACCAGCTCAGCTGACAGTAATAAAGTGAAGCCCTTTTAATTTCCTCCCTGCAAGGCAGCCAGTTAGCAATGTGCAACAGGCAAGGTAGTGCCAGTGCAGGAGAGAACCCAGGCTTTGAATGCATAGTTTGAGAGACAATGATTTTAGACGTGTAGCTTGTCTAAGCGAAGAGGGGGATTGCTTTCCTCCTTGTGTGTCCTATTATTTTCCCCTTTTTATTTTAGTATTTGACTTACATGCTTATTTTGTTTGTAAACCTCATGCAGGCCAGTCAAGCGGAGGCGGTAACACCAGACCACTAGGCTACTGTAGCCTGCTGCTCTCCCCTATGGAAACTTGTTTGTCGGGGGGAGGAAAAAAGAAGTAGCCCCAACTGAAACCTGAAATACCACATTACATGAGAGCAATTACCATATATGCACACGTGCATAAGCACACACACATGCAGAGAAAAAAAAAAATATATATATACATATACAATTCACCATATTGTACTCTGCTATGTAATTATTATTTCCCAATTGAGGAAAAATAAGTCTATGAAATGGAAGCTGGGACCCTTGACTTTTAACATTGTATTTGTTTTGATTTCCTATACTCTTCCGGGCCAGTTATGTACTTTTTGCCATTTTCCATCTATAAAATGGGAACAGACCTGCTTAGCAACTAATAAGTGAGTGTGTATGAAGATCAAATGCAATAGATACCCTTAGTAATATTTGTTCTCTCACTTTTTGATAGATAACACAGAAGGTTTTCAGAAGCTAAGATTTTTAATTGCTTCTCCAAAAGCCTTCAGGCTCCCTATGAATTTGGACTGAAGCAGGGTTGTGACTGAAAGCTTGAACACATAAGAATCCTTTGTAATGTCTTAGAGGTACCTAAGCTGCTTTTTTGAAATGCATATTGTTAAATCAGCGCCTTTGAAATGGCTACTATTATGTTGCCAATTCCTTATAAGAAATTTTTAGGTTAAGATGGAGGCAGGATGCCTATTTTTGGTTTAGTTCAGGCTTTTTTCTCAAACATCTCTATGGTATATCCATCCAAGCCTCATGTCTCCCTCTAGTAGTTCCAGAAAGAGATGGTACCTGTTGAACTTTAAATACCAAATGATAAAAATAAATGCCTTATCCGATTCTCAGCAAAAAAGCTTCTGAAATCAATGCTTTCCTTTAGTAAAACAAACAAACAAAAGCTGGGGGTGAATAAATAAAAGGTAAAAGGTATTGAAACCATCTCCCTTTCCTCTTCATCATCAATAGCAAGTGATTAGAGTCCCATCAATTCCATTCCTGCTTGGAAGAAGTATTTTTCCTTATTCCTGGCAAGCTCTGTCTGACTGTTTGCATATTTCTTTTTGCAGTTAGGCAAAACTTTACCAGTGTGTAACAGGTAAGCGAAAATATTTGTAAATTAAAACAGAACTTCCTAGTGGTTTCAGCCAAAGAAAATTGGTCCTCCCCACTCCTGTTGGAATTGTCAGATTAAACAGCATATTTTTATTTATTTCAGACTGTGCTTATAAGGGTATTGTACTGTTATTCACTAAGCAGGACAGCCATTTGTAGCTGGAAACTCTTCTTTCCCCACCCTGCTCTAACATAGCCGTATGAATCCAGACATTTGTTTTCTTTTATTAAAAATAATAATAATAAAAAAAAAATTTAAAATGTCTAGGAATAAAATGTTGTGAATTTGTTGGGTTTTTTTAAACCCTCAAATTGTAGCTTTCAGTTCACATGAAGAAAATTATTTTATTTCAGTTTGGCCACCGAAGCAAAAACATCAATTACACTCACTGTTCTAGCTCTTTTTCCAAAGAAAACAACTAAAACTTAAACTTGGTTTTTAATTATATATTTGATTCACCCCAGTAACAACACTCGACTTCAAACAATGCAAGAGCAGGAGTAAACTTGCTCTGAATTCCTCACTTCAAAGAGAAGAACTCTTTCAGATACTATGTCAGAAAACTTTAAGCTGAAACCGAACAAGAGAACTGTGGGGAGACTGAATACAAGGAATTCTAGCTGACCTCAGTACTGAGAGGAGGCCTCCAAAGTTGCTTTTAAATGAATCTCCCCACATTTAAATACCAAATGATAAAAATTGGTATTTTTCCAATTTTTTGGAAAAATATATATACACACTATATATTAATATATTATATATAATATATAATAGTAAATATATTCCCCACATTTGGGAAGGGAAAGTTGACCTTAGTAGATGAATTGCTTATTCCTCTCATTCCCCCCTCCCCCCATTTTAATATGAAAATAACTTTTCATAGTTGTAGGAGCAAATTATTATTTGCTTAAAATTATCACACAATGAAAATGCTTCCTATTATTTGTGCCCAAAAGTACGACCCAGTCTGATTCCTACAGGCGAATAAGTAGAAGCTACCATGTGTTAGTTGTATGTACTGTATTACTTTCATGACAATTCCTGCAAGTGTAGAAATCAAATCAATTAAAACTACTTGAAAGACTTCTGTGCACCCTCACTGATTCATTAGTGCACAGCAAATTGCTCAGAAAGAATTGGGATATGTGTGCTTTATCTGACAGCTGCAGAGCTGTCCCCTAGTTTCTGATTTGATACTTGGTAGAATAGCTCTGAAAGTAGACTCAGATATTTTTAGTTGGAAACAATTATGCAGAAAGCCAGCGTAAGGATCACTGTGGTCTTGTTTGTTGTCCCCCCCGTCCCCCCCTCGCTTTGTTCTGTCTTTCTACTGCTTGACCTCATTTTTCCTCCTCATTGCTTATTCCTATTTGTCTCTTGTCTCATGTCTTTTTTAATGGAACAGATTGATATCTAGGGCTGTGTCTAGACTAGGAGAAAGGTTGAGCTTAGTTCAGCCGTAGGTTGAAGTTATCTGGCCAGCTGTATTCAACCACTTCTTGAAAGCTGGAAATGCACAGCGATTGTTCATTCAGCTTTCAGAGAGTAGAATGAGAGCTTACGCTCCTGGGTAGAATTTTATTTGCTTTTACATCTGATAAAAAGGGTAGGATTTTCACATTTGACTTAGCTAGGTAGCGCTAACCAATCTATCTCAACCTCAGCCTTTGATGAGAAAAGCTGAACGATTCTAGAAGTTCTCCTTACGGTTTTTCTGGTCTGAGGGTGAAAACATGCTCTATTATAAGCCTGGCGTAGGTTGAGGAGTAAATTTCTAGATGAGTAAGTTGCATGATGGAAAATATATTTTTATCAGAGGAGCTCTAGGCTATTTTTTTTGCTCATGTTACTTTTTCATGTTGCTACCAGTATACAAAGTATCAATGGAAACATGTCATTCCTGATGGCTTTTCATACAGTTGGAAGGAGATGAGACTGAATGAGAAAGGACCCCATAGCGCTTAATTTTCAGTGTTCTTACTGGGTTTCATTCACGTAATTTCTACTCATGTGGAAGGGATGGCTGGACATGAAACCCTGGACGATTCTTTGGTCAGTGTTCTGCCCACAGTAGTACGGCCGGGCGAGCTGAGGTGGGCACTGAAAGGATTAAGTGAGGGCTGTGCAGCAAGGCAGCAAAGGGGTAATGTCTCGAGGTCTGCAGGCTTTGATGCTCAGTTCGTTCATGGATAGTCATTCTTCTACTGCTTCACCACTACTGAAAATCTGCAATTACTGACAAAATTAAAGTCCTCCAATTTTCCATGCTCTTAGAAATGTGACACTGGTTAACACTGGCACCGTCAATGTCAAGCATGCTCAGAGCCGTCTCACGGAGGAAGAACCGTGTCCCTTTGCTCCGTTTTGGTTAACGGGAGCTGGTAAAACCCTGCTCGCCCGGTGGCCTGGCCTAGTTCAAGATGGCGCCTTGGGCGCAGGCACACACGCTGCCAGGCCGAGAGCGTGGGCGACCCCCTTCCCACCAGCAAGGCGGGCAGACTGGCCACCCTGGATAGCCTTGAGGGGCACAGCGGTTTTGTAACGTGGTGGTGCGGCTGACCAGGCCCTCCGGGGGAGGGCTGGGAAGCGGTGGAGGGGGGACAAGGCAGGCAACATCGCTGAGGGGGGAATGTGTGGGTGAGCCCTGCCGGCTCCACGCGGGGCTGCCCCGGGGACACAGATCTTTCCCGGCGCCTTCCCCTCCGCTGTATCCGTTCTCCCCGAGGTTGCCCGGGCCGGGAGCGATGCCAGAGGAGGGCAAGGCGCAGAGGCCAGGGGAGAGGGCCCTGCCCGCCATGCCCTTCCGCTGCTTCCCGCCGCTCGGGGCGCGCGCGCCGCCGCCCCCTCCCCATTGGCTGCCGCGGGCGGCGCCCGGAGCCCGGCGGTGCGGGGTGCCCGGCGCTGCGCTCCGCCCGCCTCCCCCGGCCCCGCAGGAGCCACCGCCGGGACGGACGGACGGGAAGGAGGCGGAGCGGGAGCGGGTGCGGGAGGAGGCCGGCCCCCCCGCGGTGCACGGGGCTTTGGGCGCGGGTGCCTGCCAGCCGGCCCGAGCCCCGGCCGGCGCCGCACGGGGGAGCGCGGGGCTCGGCGGGACCCGCAGGCCGCGCCGGGACTAGCATGAGCCCGGGCGGCGGCGCGGCGGCCGGCGCTCCAGCAGCGGCGGGGCGGAGGGCGGGCGGTGCGTTTAGTGGCCTCCCCGGTGGCCTCGCCCCCCGCGCCGGCCGCCCCTAGCGCGGAGCCGGCGGCGGTCCAGCCCCGGGGACAGGCGGGCGGGGGTCGGGGTCGGCCATGGCGGGGCGTGACGCTGCCGGGGGCCGCGGGGCGCTGCCGGCCGCCCGGGCGCCGCGGGCCTGAGGGGGGCGGCGGCGGTGGCGGGGGGGGGGGGGGGGGGGGGCGTCGCGGTTGCTTCCGCCGGTCCCGCGGCCGGGAGAGGCGCCTGCGGGCCCTCCCTCCTGCTCCTCTCCGCCTCCTCGTCCTCCTCCTCCTCCTCCTCCTCCCGCCGCTCCTCCCGCCGCGCCGGGAGCTGCCGCCGCCTCCCCAGCGCCGGGCGCGCCGCGGTCGGGGTCGCAGCCGGCGGCCGCGGGGTTTTCCTCGTTTGTTTGGGCCTTTTGTGTGGCGGCTCACAGTTGGCTAAGCACGGCCGGGCTGAATCGGGCCGTTGTTCGGGACCCCCGAGCTCCCACGCTGCACATCTCTCATCCCCATCCCCCCCTCCACCCCCCTTCCCCCCCCCTCCTTGTGTGTTTTTTTGGTTTTTTTTTTTGCCCGAGAAGCCACATAACGTGCCTTTCCTCCACGCAAGTCTGGGAGCTGTAAGCCGGACCGATTGCAAATGAAGTGTAATGCATTGTGGGACGTGTGTAAAATTGGATCATTCGAGGGGAAAAAAAAAAAAAAAGGAAGGGACCTGCGGCTGGCGCCCTAGAAGAGGGAGCGGCGGGATGCGCGCAGGTTGCGCCCCGGCGGTACCCGCGCTAGGCTGATGCCCGGCAGCGCACACCCGGCGAGCCGCAAGGCCTGACCCATGCTGCGCTGGGAGGACTAGGCTCGGGCATCCTCAGGATGAAGAAGACGCGGAGTACGACCTTGCGGCGGGCCTGGCCTAGCTCCGACTTCTCCGACCGGGCCTCAGACCGCATGAGGTCCCGCAGCGAGAAGGACTACCGGCTGCACAAACACTTCCCACCAGCTTTTATTTCCCAGGCATCACGGGGATACATGACATCAGGTTTGTAACATAATTTGTCTATGCGAGAGAGCTTTATTGGGAGGCTGGTGCGGGATGTGCATCTGCCCGGGAAGGCTGTGGCGGTGGGTACGGAGGGGAGCCTGCGACTGGGAGCCTAAGTTGTTATGCATAATGCAAAAAAAAAAAAAAAAAAAAAAAAAGCATACATCCACCATTTTGTACCTCTGCAAGATTCACAGCGGGGCCTTCGCAATATGGTGTTTAAAATCTATTAGTTGAGTGAAATAAATGTATGAGAGAAACGGTTGCATCTGTCGTGGAAGGGCAGATAAAGATGACTGGGTGCACAGAGCATGGAGCCCTTTGCTCCTTTTGTGTGTAAAAGCATGTGTTGGATATTTACAGCTGCCCCACACGTTCCCCTTTAAATGTAGTTAACTAGTTAACTCATCGGGTTTTTGTGCTTTTCCATTTTGGAAAGGAAAGGGGTCACCTGTGATTGCAGATACTCTTGCCTTGTTACAGGCTCTCCAGGTTTCAGCTGCATGTTTCTGTAAAGGCAAAGAACACTTTGGTGAAAATGACTGTAAACACATTTGCATTTGAGGTGTAGGAGACCAGACCTGCGTATGTGGGGGAAACACACATGTGCATGTGTACTCGTTTGTTGATTGCTTTCAAGGGAGGCTGTAGGGAAATAACGGACACTGCACCAACATGTTTGTGCACGGGAAAGAGGGAGCGCAAACAAAACAAAAAACGGCACAGGGAAAGGCAGGCATCGGGAAGAGGCTTGGCCTTCAACAGAGTGCTGGTGTGATTTCGGAAAGCCTCAATGCTGTTTAATGGAAGCTGCTCCATCCTGGAATCATCTTAATGGCCTTGGAATTTAGACATTTCATAAACGCCCGAAAGAAGACTTGGAAAGATGCTGATGGGGAGGGGGCTGAGGGCAGAAAATCCTGGAAACCTCCTTTGTTGTTCTGCTGCCTGCTTATTGTGATGATTGGACATAACGTTTTGTTACTATGATGGCAAATTCCAGTTTATCATGAAGGCACGTTTTCCCTCTGAGGCTCATTTTAGGTTGAGTAGGCAGATACCTTTGTTTTCTCCCTTTTTTTCCTCCTTTAAAGGAGTTTATTATGCATTACTGAAAACATTTTCAGCCTGTGCCCTGTCCCCCCCGTTTCTGCTGCAAAGGTTGAGCCAAAGATTGTTGTTGTCAGTTATATGCACACTTTCCTATCTCTGACTCTAATAAACACATCTCTTTAGTCAGGATTGGTTTCTCATGTTTTAAAAATGTCTTGTGACTGTTCTTTCTTTAATGCCCGAGCACAAGGGAAATAATACGCATTTTATTGAAAAATCCACCTGTGTAAGAATATTGTGCTATTTTGGCAATAGCTGCTCTGATTTTTCCCTTTCCTGGGAAGCCGCATACCGAGAGGAAATGACAAGGATAATTTATACTTGAACAGCTGAAGAAGAGGAGAATGGTGGTGGTGGTGGAGGGGCTGTTTTGTTTTGTTGCTGCTGCAGAACCTGAAAGCAGCTGGAAAGCCAAATCTGGCCATACCGTGAAGATCGTTGTTCTGCGTGAACATCCTGATATTCCCACTGTTAAGATATGCTGGGTCAGTTCTGTTGAAGTCTGTACTTCGAGGCCTTTCTTTCTTTCAGTGTGGAAGCGTGTATTTAAAAGAGAAGGAGCTCACATGAGCATTTTGTGCCAGGCAGTGTGGATTTTTGCTTGGTTTTAATTCTTCAGGGAAGCAGTCTGGCTCTGTAAAAGCTTTATCTTGGCAAGACTGGTACAATCCAACCAGACGGTCAGACACCAGCGATCTGCAGAATCAGATGTGTCACCCTCCATTTGTTGGCAGATACCTGTGTCCTTGGCTGGGGGTGGGGGGAGTGGGGGCGGGCATAAATTTGTAATCTGCTATAAATGTTCTAAAGTAATCTCCAGACCCCCTGAATCCCATGTTTATAAATATACAGTGCATGGATTTCAATTGCAACAACTGGAGAAGGAGGACAGATGTCATGTTTAGTTTGAGTAATTTGCTAAAGTTGTTGGGGGAAGAATACATTGAAAATTAAAATCGGCAATTGTTTGTTGTTGTTTTGTTTAAAAACAAAACAAACCCACCACCAACAACTTAGTAGGCTTTTAGCTGGCAATGCAGTTGTTCTTTCTTGATGGATAAGTTTCCACATTCATTTATTTTTAAAGGATCGTTGTCCGCTGCCTTTCCAAGTAGTAGTTTTGGGAGGAATGGCTACTGTATCGAAACACTTCTCACTATTTGAAGGAAAGTCTCTTCCTCGCAGAAAATCTATAGGAAGTCCTCTGGCATAAAAGTTGTGGGGATCAGGAATACAAATACATTCTTTGTCACCCAGAATGTTGCAGGGGAGAAAGGGTCCCGAACACATGGGCTTTTCAGAGGGCTGCATTCTGTTTATCCAACCATTTAACCTCATCACCATTACCATTGTTGTGGTTCTCTTTTAATTAAACGCTGCATTGTTTGGGATGGGGGTAGAGGGTGGGAAAGAAACCCTGGGTTTCTTTGCCTCAGTTACTCTGCTTAGGAAAATATGAAAACGCAGACAGTCGGATGGCCTTCAGTAAGATGTTAAAAAGCCTGAAATGTTTACGTTTGCCTGGATGGGGCATGGAGAATTGTGTATGTATTTTTTTCAGCACAGAGAAATACTGAGCAATGGTGTTGCAGTCAATGCCATGGTGGTTTTTTTGGGGGGGGAAATACAGTCTCTAAGCAGAACCATGTGTATAATGGAAGTGCGAACCTCATGCTAGAGTGGTGAAGCACTCCTGATTTTAAGCAGCCCTTTCAGTAAAACTGAGTAAGGACCAGTTTGGTACTTGCTTGATTAGAAGCAGCATTGGTGGCTGGCAGTGATGTTTTCAGTACTTGGGGAACAAACTGCCCATAATTACAGAAAATTGATGCAGATGCAGTTCATCTGAAATTTAAAGATTGTTTGACAGATGAAGGGAGATGGAAGTAAGAAGGAAAAAAAGCAGGGAATTTAGAAAATCACACATTTTTACTGCTGAATAATCTCTTGATACTTGCTATTAAATTGGCTGTACTCCAGGGTTTCTTTAGGCCTCCTAGCAACCACTAGGTTCAAAGGCCATGCGAGGAGTTCATTGTTCATGCGGAATATTAATTTCCCAGTGGAGGACTGACTTGGAGAAAAAACACTGAAAAAGAAAACTACAACAATGTAGAGTTTTGACCTTGTGTGAAAAGAGATGTTGAGAAGTTTGAATCCAATAAAAGCCATACACATTATTGAAAAAGGGGGAATACACTCAAAGTTTTTGATCGATTGCTGTTTATTTCAAGGGAAAATAAAGGAATCGTATGAAACTGCCAAGCAGGATAAAACTTGGTGAAACTTAGGAGGGCTTCAAGCAGTCGCACGAAATAATACGTATAGCTTTTGAAATGCTGGAAGCTTTTTGCTTTTTTTCTCTCCTAAATAACAAAGGCAAATCCTGGATTTTGTTTTAGTGGGGAGAGGAACTGCACCCTGTGGTTGACCCAGCCATTAAAAGTTACCAGAACTGACTAGAGTTCTGGAAAGAAATAATTTTTTTTCTGCAGCCTTTCTTGAGCTACTTCAATTGAAGATCTTGGTGTTGGAGGTGGTGTTTCAGGTTGAGATGGGGGTGGTGTAGGGTAACAGGCTAGCACAGGCAGCATGAAGCAGTGTCTGAAGAGCTTTCTACAATGGTAAAAACCAATTCAGAGCATGCTTA
This sequence comes from Falco peregrinus, assembly GCF_023634155.1. NCBI lineage: Eukaryota > Metazoa > Chordata > Aves > Falconiformes > Falconidae > Falco > Falco peregrinus. Next base: position 4,367,641 of record NC_073722.1, read on the forward strand.
TTTGAAGATTACCTTATGAAAACTTTGCAATTACGTTGTTGTTCTTGGCTATAAAATTTCCTTGCAGAGGTTTCAGTGCTCTGAAGTTGAAGGGTAGAAATCAGTCTCAGTGTTGCGCTGTTACTGGAGGTTGATTACCAAGTTGAAGCAGAAGGGAAAGGAGAGAAGTATTTAACACCACTATCCGCTGATGGTATCTGTGTGCAAATTAAAATTTCTAGGAGGAAGACATATCTTCATTCTCTGTTTCAAGGGTGTTTGATGGAAGGTCTAGGACTGCTTCTTTAGCCTCCTTGTAAGGGAGCCAGTAAGAAGGATCTTGGGAGTCATTTGAGCAAATCTGAGTCCTGAGTATTTTTTTTTTTTTTAAGCTTGAACCTCTAACTCTTAGTATTTGCAGATAGCCGTGTATGAACTGAAGAACTCAGTTTAACGTAGTTGAAAAATTTCAGATACACACAAAGCCTTGAAGCTTGTTCAGTTCTCCTGACCATTCTGTTGTCTAAAGGAATATATTCTAGCTTGAAAGTAGCTGTATTGTAATTAATATTTAATGGAATAATCAGTATTGTATCACCTGCTTTTTCTTTCAGTGTGGTATTAAACACCTTCCAATTCATCTGCTTAACAGTAATGCGATCTCTTCGCTTCCCTGAATTCTGAGTAGTTTAGGCTGTCTGAGACCAGACCCATTAGTGGGACAGTAAAAACGAAGCGTACAGGTGTCAGTGGCTAGCAGGGCGAGCTTTGCCACTTGGCTCCTGCTCCATCTCCTTTGCTTCAGCCTGTTCTGACCTGGTGAACCCCAGCTGGGTCATTCTGTTCAGTTACTTCAGGGGCTGTGCTTGCTTTGTTGCTTGGGAAGCTGCTTCTGGGCTGGCTGTGTCTTCCTGCTCCTTTTGGCCTCTGCAGCATCCACTTCACCTTGACAGAGAAATAGGAACTTGAACTGTGACCTGATCTGGGGTGTGGGTCTAAATGTACTCTTGTCTTCAGACCGCAAACTTGGTCCAAGTTCACAGACCAGTCATTTTGCACAGTTTCTAGCTCATTTCGGTTTCCTTCCTTGGTTTCTTGCCTAAAAGAACACAACAGACAATCTTCTTTCTCCTCGTTCTGTGGAACGCTGGTTTTCACTCATGTGATTGCGTGTCTGGTGTTAATTCACATACAGTGTGTGCCCATGCCTGCGTGTTAGGCCAGTGTCTCCATGCCTGGCCCTTTCTCACCAGGTATGGAGATATTTTCTGCATATCCGTGACTTCATTTTTAGACCAAGCTGCGGACAGTGTCACGTGTACTACTTGTGCATTCAGCTGACCAGGCTGCATTTGAGTACCTGTTCTTCCTGGCCGCTTTTTTTGTTCATGACATTAGAAGAAAAATCAAAGAGGAATGAATCTAAGAAAGGAACAGAAGTCTGTGTGTGTGCCTATCTTACCTAGACCTGTTCATGTTTCTATCTCAGTTCAAAGCACCCGTCCCTGCAGGGCTAAGTTTCAGGTAATTTTTCCTTCCCAGCCTCTGTTGTTACTTGCATTCAAAGTCCCCATGTTCTCTCTGCTGGTTTGCTTGGACCTTCAGCCAGACTGGGGTGCACGGAGGTGCTCCAGGATCAGGGCACCAAAGGGTATAATCTCACTGGTGTTTACACAGAGGTGTCAGTCTGAATCTGAATACGTTTCTAGGTGTGTTTCTCAGTAATCAAAAAGTGATTGAAGTAAATTTTTATACACGCACTAGGCATCGTGATAGCTTACTGAAGATACAGGAAGCTCCTCTTTCACGAGTAGGCGAGCAGGGGTTCGGAACAAGCACAGTACTGATTCCTCACAAATAGCTCCCAGTCTTTCACAGGTATGGAAGTTATACTCTGTTGGCAACATTTGATAAACTCGAAGGGTGTTGAATATCTTGCCATTTTGGAATTGAATAGCAGCCACATCTTTACAGAATGCATTACTTGTTGGAGGAGGCTGAAATGTGAGGATTTTGCAGATCACCTTGGTTTAGCCTGGTGACCTGCTCAGTTGTGAGCAACAATAGGCCTTCATTTGTATGCAGGATTGTTCATCCCAGAGTAAACTACCGTCTTTGTAACATTCTTTGCACAGTTTAAAAGAGGCATGAGTAAAATTAGGTATGAGGACTAAAAAGATGCTGTTTTGCTACGCACATTGTGAAGTCCTCCAAAAATTGGGGCGTGCTTTTCAGTGTTCTGGGGAGCTTCTTTAGTATGACTCTGCTTCATAACCCATAGCAGGTTGTAGAATATCTCTGTGAACAGCATTAAAACCGAATCAGCATTCTATCACCTAAACGCTGGGCCATGATTCAAGTACAGCAGTGCTGAAAAAAACATTCAGATACAATGACTCTTGGTTCCTCTTCAGTGTGCTTTTTGTCTGGTTGGAAGAGGCCAGACAGTATTAAAGCCGTGACCAAAAATTGTCAGCTAATTTAGAACTTGTGTAGGAATTGCTAAATAATGCAATATTAACTGTGGGTTTTTTTCCTTGAAAAGCATGATACATTACATTATTTCAAATGATAAAGCTACCATTAAATTAAAACCAGGTATTTGATGATTTTGGTGGAGTAGATGTAAATCTGAGCCTAGAAATATGGGTTGCCCTTTGTAAGAAGTACCTAATGAATACTTCATGCAATTCTGCTGAACTGTTGGTTTTCTTTTTCACCAGAAAAAGGAAGAGTAATAGTAACCATTGAAACTGAGATCTGGATGCCTGAACTTGGCGCTTTCAGTTATAGGTCTTTTTTTTTTTTAGGTAGATTAAATATGAGGATAGGAAGCAGAAACACGGTTTAAAAGCTACTCTAGGAGTCCAGGAAACTCTGTGCTTCTGTACTTGTCCTTGAAATAATTTCTGGTGTCAAGGCCCATGGAAACCGGAAGGTGCTTGAATACTGAAGCTGCAAAACTCCCAAACCAGCATTTGTTGCTCCCAAGGGACTGCCTGTAGCTATGGGGCAAGGGGTTGGGGGTATGAAGGTTGTTTATAGCTACTGGCTTGCTTTTTTTTCAGCACATGTATTGAGTTGGCTGCTCCACTGATGCTGTTTGGTATCTCACTCTTGGACGACATACAGGTGCTGGAATTATCTTGCTCAAATAGACAGTAGAGGAGAAGGGAAAGAAAAAAGAAAAAAGGAAGACCTGGCTTTACAGGAAGCATATTTGTGCATGCAGCATGATGGAGTGGGTTGAACAGTCTAGTTTAGACAGAGCCCTGGGCTCTATTGGCAGCTTTTAAGTGGTTTGCAAAAGGTAACCGAAACAAGAAAACTTGATTTTCAGCAGGGTTGAATTCATTATAAAAAGCATAGCAAGTCTGCCTTTTCACTGGGTTTGAAAGTCAGGAGTGGAGAGGTGTTGTGTCAGTGGTCATCTTTGTGTTCTTGGGAACTTTTAACTGTTTCTGCAGTTACAAAAAAGGTCCTTTCTTAACCCTGGGCTTAAAATGGTAACAGTGGGTCACAATGAACATTCAAAAATAGGTGTATTCAGTGTGAACAGAGCAACCCTCATTCTGCAAGTCAAATCCTGCATCCAGATCAACCTTTGGATGCCATGGTGTTCATCAGAATTTTTCATCTTGCATTCCTGCAAGCTGAAAAGGAAAGGCTGTTGATAATACCAGCAGTAAATGATGTGGAATGATTGTTGTTCAATGTTACCACTTCTGCCTTGTCAACCAACTCATCGCAACCCAGAGATAGTTTTGGTTTTCTTCAAATTGTAGATGGTGTGATTCCTATGATTTGTAAAGTGTAGGTAGGAGTAGTTCTTGTTACTTCAGTGGGAAATGCTATCTGCAGGACATAGCTACAAATGCACGATTTATTCAAAATTTCAAGTTTTGTTGAAAAAACAGATCTCAGTGGGTTTTACTGGATCCGATAAGGTATGAAAGCAGAAGATAAGAGGAAGGATGAACAATTTCGTTGAGAAAGTCTTTTAATTTGTGGACTTTTGCGTGGACCTATGATTCTTGAGGGTGTGAGTGGCCTATGTCTTGCACATGCATTTTGGGTATTATGAAAAAGAATGAATGAGAAGTTGATTGTATTTATACGAGGTCTTTTTATTTAATGAAAGTATCAAGAAGAGAGACAGCAGAGGCATCTTGCAAGTCTTTAATTTTGTATCTGTCTTGTAAAGTTACTCCTGACTTTTGTTTCTCTGTGGTCCGTTAGAGGTATCAGTGGCTAGGTAGTACATTGCATGCTTTAGTTTTCAGCTGGAACGATAAAGCAGTAACCGCTTCTGTTTAGGGGATTTTCTTTACAAAATTGTTCAGATTGCCTAGATGAACTGTACCCCTCTCTCTTCCTTATGTTTTATTGACTAGGGGTTTTATTTTGAAAAGTATGCCTAACATTAGGCTAGAAGAGACTTGTGGCCACTGTCATCTGGTGGGGATGCAGGAACTGAAGCAATGTGAGAATCTCTTCCTGAAGCTGGGTACTGTTCTCAGTGTGGTATGCATGTCCATGAAGCATCTCGCACACTTGTTTTTGAGGTGCTGATAGCAAGTAGAAATCTGCATTTAGTGATCTCAAAATACCTTTTCCAGTTACTATTTTCTTTCACAGCTGTATTGTTCAAAGAAAAAAAAAAAAAGAATGGCCCTTTGTAGTGAATTTGAGCTCAGTGTTTTGAGGCCCAAAGAGTATAATAGACAATTCAGAAATAATTAATGTAGAAAAGGCAAAGTTTGGTATGAAAGCTGAGTTCATCATAACGCAGGAAGCTGTGCTGGGAGAACCTAGATTATATAAACTAGTTCTCTTGCCCATTTGTGTTCTTTTCATTTCCTCCATAATTTCCTATGAATTTCCTGTTGATGACCTGTGACCTAGTTTCAGAAGATGAACTTCTGACCATGTGTGATAACATTTGAAATGCCATAAATGGGACCATTTATCTTATAAGGCAGTAAAGATGAGGTACTAAATTTCGTTGTGGTTCTGAACTTCGTCTCTTAAATTTTCACAGTGTTTTAGAGCAAAGTACCATTCTTCATTTTCATAGGATGTTTAAATTCTGCTCCCCTGAGAATTTACATTCTTGGATCATACAGTGACCTTGTTTTACTACATGTAAGCCTTAAACTAAATATTTTTTTAAACAGGATGAAAAGGAAGTATTTTTTACAAGGTTTTCTTAAGGTTTGTTGTACTTCTAGGTGCAAATGCTGCATGGTTGGCTGGGTGAGTACAGGGAACAAAAACTTCAGAGGAAAAGGTTTATTGGCTTTAACGCTGAAGTTTGAAGCAGCTGCAACCCCCCTGTGTAAACTGGGCATGTCTGCAGGACATCTCTTCTGAGAGATGGAGGGCAGATACCACCGGCCATGGAAAGTTCACCCAAGGCCCAAGTGGTCCCTCAGCCTCTGGCGTCAACTTCAGGACAGGTTTACTGATGCAGGGACAGGATCACGGGTGGGAGCAGCACAGCTTGCTGTTGTTTTGTTTGTCCATGTGCTGACTCCCTCCCTTTACACTAGGCCAGTCCAAAATTATGAACAAAAGAAATGCATTTTGGGGGAATATTTATAGGTTTGTGATATGTTAATAGGTCTTCAGTCTCTGCTTTCGTTGTGGATGCATGTAGTTACTTTCTTGCCCATTAGTTACAGATGTTTTACAGTCGTACATGTTATATTGGTTTGTGATGGGAATTATGAAAAATCTTAGTGAAATTATGAAGAGTGGTATATACATATACACTTAATCAATAGGATTGTTGTATGAAAATACTGTGAGGCAAGGGCTCAGCGAAAATCATTCGGGCTTCTGTATGGGACAAGTGTCCTTCCATAGGTATTGAATTTCAGGAGTGAAATCTTGAAATTATATTTGCATGAGATATGATATACCATAATATATCTGCATAAGAATGAATCTCTTTAGAATATTTTCACGGAACACGGAAGCAAAAACTGATTTTCTTCATATTTTTCCAGTCAGTTCTAATGAAGTCTCAGTTTCTGAACAATTTTTTAGAATTTCTCTGGAAAGAGATATAGCCATCTCTAGAAGAAACATTTTGCAGATTTTTTATTTTTTTTTCTAAAATCACAAAGCATTTTCCTTTGAGTCAATCTTGGGTTCAGTCTGTATAATTATTTTAATTGCAGACATATTCCTCAGTAACCGTGAATATAAAATTAAGGCATCTTTTAGAAACTTCATTTAAAACCTCACATTCTTAACTACCTCTTTTCACAAGAGGGTGAATAGCTCAGTAAGGTACTGTTTATTTTAGAGCCACGTGCGATAACTTTTCATCAGACGCATGGTCAGCTGTATTGCCCTGTGCAGCACAGTAAAGCATAGTTTATATAAGTGTATTAGATTTTGTATGTTGCAAACCTGTGCTCTCTGCATGCTTGTTAATGACTATATGTGAGAAGGCATGCCATGTCCCCAAGGGTCCGATTCTGTCCTTCAGTGGGAAAAACGCACAAATATTTTGTTGGCTGTTGAGGTGGGAAAACTTAACTCCCAGCAGTGCTGCTTCCCTGAATGATGCATTTACCCATCTTCCTTGCACATATTCTTTGCCTGTGTCGGGGAATTGGAAAAGCTGAGGAGGGCATAGCTGTGTAATGTACTGCTGAGTAATGCTCCCTTGTAATTGAAGTCTGCCTTTGAATAAGGGCCATAGATTGGAGAGCTAGAGAAACTGGGGCAGGCTTACCAGAAACAAGGGGTGGGTGTGATGGCAGTGAACAAAAAGAGGAATCGTGGGCAGAGTTGCTGTTCTGCCAGAGCAGGCTTGTGTTCTTGCATCCTGGCTGTGAGAAGTACATTTCCCCAGCTTGCCTTTAGATTTCACTTTGAGTCATTTAACTCACTGGATTTAAATCAGGACCATTGCTCCTTCAGTTGCATGTCTCTGAGCTCATTTCAAAGGCTAATAATTGATACAGTTTTTTCTGCTTACCAGATGATAATCTCATTCAGTTTTCATCCCAGTGCTGATTGTTCTAAATAGAGCAAGAAGCACGCAGCAGTACAGTACACTCAGCTTTTCATAAGTTATCCCTTTCCCTTTTTCACATCTGCAAGAAATACACTGGAGTAAAATGAAGTGTTTCACTGTAGCTTGCACTTAGACTTAAATCATGAAAAGGTAAGGCAAAAAAATGAGGAAAAAAGCTTTATCTGCCTATGTCATCATAATTCATTCACTAGTTAATGGGGCAGTTGAATAGGATTGTGTATTTCACACAGTGAGAAGGCATACAAAATGATGTTGGATGTTGGATTTTACTTGTGGGTTGGTCTCAAACCAAGCTCTGTCAATACTAGGTATGGCAAAATTGTCTGGCAGTGCAGCTGCCCTTGGAAAGTGTCATTTTTATCTCCGGTAGCAAATGAAGCTTCAAACCCAACTTTTTAGATCAGAGCGTTTGACCTGTGTTTTGCACTCCTGAAGGGATGTGTGTATGTGATAGCGATGCATAATGTTTGGAAGGTGATTTTGTTATGGGGACCAGCAAGGAGGAAAAAATAAAATCTAAAAATGGCTCTGGTATATATTGCCATGCAATGACAGTTTTGAATGACAGTTTTCCAGCAAGAGCTAGAAGTAGCGTGAAAAATTTTCCTTTTTTTACCACAAGTGAGAACCTAAGAGTGGCCGTGCCAGTTAAGACCCAGTTCTGTCTGGCCCACTCTTCTGTGTCCAACTATGACCACAGACAGGTGCCCAGGGAGGTAGAAGAAGAGAGCAAGTGCACGTGGTGCTTCCCCTGGCGTGCTTGCCCACGTCCAGCTGGTTCAGGCAATGCAGTTTGTTGAGCAATCCTCAACAGTTTCTCTTGCAGGCATACTGTGTGGTACCTACGGGAATATTAGGGGAGTGACAACTGCTCACCTTGTAGACAAGGAGCTGCCTGGTGGCAGCCTCGAGTTGTGTGCGTTATCAGTACTCGGTGTGCGTTAGGTCTCATCCTGTCCTGTTTTGCAGTATTTCTCACGAATGAGGGCTATATGCATGTGTGAAGAAGGTTTTGAGGCTCTTGGTATTTTGGTGGTGGAGGAGCAGCAGATCAGCTGTTAGGTCAAGAGCCAGTATCAATCCCCTCTCTCTAAATACAACACACAAATTCCAGATTCATGTAACTGGTGTATTAATAGCATTCACATCATCACACATTCGCTTCTGTCACAAAAGAAGTATTTCTTAATGATTTTTGTAATTCCACTTACTCCTCCTTTTTCACTTAATTTTATTCCCTTAGTTCCCCCCTTTCCTTCCCCTCTGAATTCTGGGCATCGTGTGCCATCTCATCTTGAAGGAGACACATGCCTAGATGAAAGGCTTGCATTAAGCAGGAGTTTCTTGTTATATCAACTCTTGACATTCCAGAAATGTCAACTCCTGATTCATTTTGCAAGCGGGTTCTGGTGCCAAGATGTTAGTTGTTTCCATGTCTTCCATTTATTATAAGGCAGAACTGCTGTTTCAAGACAGAGTTGTTCTGAGAAAATACTGCAGAAGTGGATCCTAATGTTTCGTGTCTCCAAGGTATCCCCTTTCCTTATTTTGGAGGTGTTGGCTGGCTCACAAGATTAATCTTGGTTGATTCAGCTAAATAGCTGAAGGCCATAACCTTCCAGCGTGTCTTCCTGAGCTTGTGACACAGAAGGTGTCTGTGAAAGCATGGGTTTTTGCAGGAGCCAAGCGTTCAGCATCTCTGAAGAATGGTAAATAGGGCTGTGGTGGTTCAAAATCCACGTGTCTGGACTTGCATCTGGGCCTGAACTGACCCCATCCATATGCTTTGCAAGTAAGTTGCCTTTGAAAATGGTGGTGGAGCATAAGAGTTCAATACCTGTCCAGTTGCCGTCATCTGTCTGCAGAGCTGCCAAGGCATCCATCAAACTTAGGTCCCCAAGCCCCATTAATACCTAGACCAGCATCACAGAAATACATTTTCTGAAATAGATTTCAGGTGTTTTGTGTACATGTGGATGGAGACGACTGCATGTGGTGTTCCTTCCAGTGATGCTCTGTGTGCGCGCCACACATGGCCCAGCCCAAGGGATACTATGTGCACATTCAGTGGTGCTCGTGGGAATCATCTTTTTGCTGTGTATGTGCAAAATAACTTCACTCTGTGTGTTGATGGTGAGTGGCGTAGTATGTATGTTATATATAATTTTACCTTATGTTCTTTTTAAGACTGCTGTCTTTAATTTCCACCCTTCTGCTGAAGTTTTTATATTCTGTTTGTTAATAGAGCATCAGAGCACATCCATTTCTTATTTTCTGTTTGAGAAAACTATATCTTATACCGGTGTGAGTGTATTTTGTTTATGCTTTGTGTACATCCACAGGTGTTTAATTTAGATGTGCATGCTGTTAGCATGTTAGTAATTGTAATTGATGTTGCAGATATGTTTCTTAGCAAGAGCAAAATATAAACACTGGAAAAACAATGCAAATGGTAGAAAACATAGGGTGCAAATCAGTAAAAATGGTAGAAAAGTGATGAAATTTTAGTAATAGACAAGTTTAAGAAAATTTACAAATTCATTCTCAGCAATCTTTGAATTTGTCACTTCTTGTTTCTTCTGCAGAAGTGGCGTCAACTACCATTGTAGAGCTGAGATTCTCACAGGACATTGATTTTTGTTCACTCTAGTCCATGATCTAATCTAACTGTATAGTGGGTGCTTAATCAGAGTAACTCCAAAGTAGATTATTTTAGAGTCTGAAGTTACTATTACATGTTTAAAAACTTAGTGTTTTAAATCATAGCACACAGTAAGAACGTATTAAATGTCCCTTGCAGGATCTAAAGCCTTTATTTTATGAACTCTTGAAAAAACTGTGTGCTTTTAATCTGTATTAGCTAATTTAGAAGCAACAGCAAAGGTCAAATGTTAAATGTTTGATTTGGCTTCTCTAATTGTAAGATCATTGAAAATGATACGACCTGGTAGACCATGGGGTCAGATTCTTCTTTATATACCAGTGCAGTTCTATTGATTTCTAATTGAGTTGTTGCTAGTTTATTGTAGTGTGAGAGAGATTCGTGCTCACATTGAGTAATACTGTACCTTTGCAGTAGCGTCATTGAAATGAGCAGTGTTACTACTTTGGTGGTGGTGGTCTCAGTCTGGTCTTGCACTTGCATGTATAGGCTAGTAATCCCCTGCTTGCACAAGGGGCCAAAGGGGACCTAGAGCTCTTGGTGCTCAGATGGAGGTGAAGACCACCCTGTGCACTTATGTCAGAGGCATGTAGGTGAGGGCAGGGGGAGAACTGGAGCCTAAAGCAGTTATTGCCAAGTATTACTTGCTGTCAATCCTAAAATCAGGGCAAGGTGCCAGATTTTGTGTAAAATGCCATGCCTTGCTGAAACGTGCTGTGGTGTGACACCATAGAGTTTACCTTTCCCTCCTGTCATCCTGAGCTGCTCCTCGCTGTCACTGCAATATGATGGTCCCTTCCTTGATTGTACCAATAGTTCCGAGGACAGGGAGTTGGACCAGAGGCTGATATTTAGGTGAAGCAAGGGTGAAGCAGGCAGAAAACCCCAGTGTTCAAAGGGAGATTTCTCCAAGTGGAGGCTGCAGGGCTTTCCCTAGAAATTATGCACAACTAGCTATTAAAGCAAAGAAAGCCAGAAAGTTTTTGTGGGCTGCCTTGTCCCTTGCTTTCATTCATAGAGCTCCTCTCCCTTGGGTGTACTCGGATGTCTCTTTGTGTGGCTGAGGTTTGGCTTCAGCCTCTCCTCAGTACACTTTGTGATGGCTCACCAAAACTTGCGGGGACATAAGACCTTTGAGGCTACTCCCCCGCTGTCATCTGTGCTTGATGCTGCCCAAGAGTTACAATGTGGAAGAACTGACAGTGCAGGGCTAAGAGAGACAGCAGCGTCACACCATGTGTTCCATCATCAAACCTGACCCACCAAAAAGTCTACAAATATGTCTCCTAAGAATAAATGGGGACCCTAACTTCAGAGTATTTAATTTACTTAATAGATTATAGAAAAAAATATTGTTAAATTTTTTATTAAGAGCAAAAGTTTTGTCCTGTTAATCCCAATTTCAGAGCTCTTCACTAACAAATTCTTTTAAGATCTTCCCCCTGCCTCTTCAACAGCGTAGAGGAGTAAGCTGGATAGCTGCTAGAAACCTGTAAGCTGTGCTCTTCTGTCGCAAATCAGAAGTGTCCCTTTCTTCTTGGATCCTAGGATAATTTATTTACTTTGGCATCAAGGGGAACCTTGGATGTGTAAATATTAAAGGAACAGGCCACAAATAAAGTTGGAACATTCAGCAGCATTTCACAACTCTGAAACAAAATCTATGAAGTGCAGTGTTAGTGAATGTTTATATAAAACATGCTACGGTATTGCATTGAACAATTATATCTCTCTTATCTCAGACGCTGATCTCTAGCTAAAGCCAAGTGTCTTGCAGGTTTAAATTGCTCAGTATTTTTGAAGTCAGCGCGGTAATGAAATACACTAAGCAGCTGAGGTTTGTGTGTAAGCATCTTGGGATATTTTTTTTGGCCTTACTACTTTTATCTTTGAAGACGGAAAAATAATATAGTCAGAAGGAAAAGGCCAGAGTCTAATGAGTTTAATTCCAAAGAGCTGATGTTTGTAGTTGCATTTAAACCTTCTCTTTAGCATTTGCGTCTCAACCTCATCCTTTTTGGAAGTCTTTTGTTTAGAAATATTTATCTTTTATGAGTGTAAATCCTACACACACACCCCTCTTGTCACCTCTTTCACAGCCACAAAGGGCTCTGATGGCAGTGGGGTTGCTGTTTCCATGGTCAGGGGCAGGGTGGTGGGACTCTGAGGCCCCTTGCATAAGGAGCTGATGGCCTACCACCAAGCCTGTCTGACCAAGCATTTGTGAATGTGTGGGAATAGTGTAAGCTAATTTGTTGGATGTCTCATGGCTCCTGCTGTGTTGTAAAAGCTGTCTGAAACCAGCTCATGCAGCAGTGAGAATATACATAGGCAGGGCTTGATTCGAGAGATCTAGAAATCATAGTTATGATCAGATCTTTCCCGGTGCACGTGAGTTCGTTGTATTGGCTTTGTTTTGTGAAGAGCAAAAGGCTTAACCTGCTTTTGTAGCCTGCATTCAGGTAAGAAGTTCATGGTTGCTGTACAGTTTAAAATGGCAGAGGTTTTTTTATTTTAGTGAGTGAACCATGGAAGTTGGCATCTGATACTGCCTCTCCTCACTTTTGTGATTATCAAGGACAGTCTCATCACTTGCAGCAATGTCTCCATTGTGGTTGCAGCTATGGTTTATATGGAGGAATAACAATAGAGAACAAATTAGTATTGGATTTATGGATTTTCTTAGGATAGTTCATCGAATAAGACCAGCCAGCTCTTCATGTGACATTAGCAAATGCTCTGTGGCTCACCAGTAGAGCAGACCTCGGAAATATTGCTGTCTGGCTTTGGAGGACAAAGGTGGGATGTGCTTTCTGGTGGTTCTCAAAGCATCAGCAGTACAGAACAAGTGGTGGTGGGTTTTAATGGTCATAACGGTAACTGCACATGCTTTTAAGTGGTTTCTTTTTTATTTCAAATCTGGAACTCCTGAAGTTCCTATGCTTCTCATTTTGACTTACCAAAAGTTAACTTTTTCTTCTTCCCTTACTTCTCACTCTCTTTACTCTTCCCTTTCACTCCCCATATTGCAGTTGGGAATAAGTAGAAAGGTCAGTGTCAGAATTCCTAAATTTTACTCTGTATTGGGACCAGCGAAGCCAAAGAAGCAGTTACTTCTTTCTAGGTAAAGAGACGGGAAGCCCAGCAACTTGGTGGTATTCAAGTGCTGGCGTGTAGCTCCTTAATGCTGCCTGCCGTGTTGAGAAGTACCTTGCCAGCTTCCATGTTGTGATCTTTTTACTACCCTTCTAGCCTTTCCGCTCCAGCCATTGGTCAGGCTGGCCTCGGCTCCAGTATGATATTTTGGAAATTTTGATCATGCCCCTGGCTCTTGAGATAAACAGCTTAAGCATCAATTTTACAAAGGGGAGTTGCATCTGCCTGGAAGGAGCTGAGTTGTGGTACTTAGAGGAGCAGCCAGACAAGTGAGGGTGGAGAAATAGCTCAGGAACCCTGAAGCTGAAAGCACTGACATGTCAAGGGATTAATAAGCTGTGTTTTTGCAGGATTTATAGCCATTTTTTTCTCAAAATGTCACTGACAAACCTTCCTCATGCTGAGGAAACAAGTTGTATTTCAAAATTGTGTCACCAAGAGAAAGGGATTGTGTTTTTATTTACTTCCTTTATTGGTATCTTAATGTGTCCTCTAAAACACCTTCAAATGTCTCATTGGTGGTTTGACAGTGAATTGCTCTATTCTGAGTTGTTTCCAAAATAAAGCTTCTTCCTGTGCACTTTGCCAGCAACCTCCAGATAGTTTCCTGTGACCTTTGTAGGAAGTTTGACCTGTAAAGTGTCAGCAAGTATGAGGAGAGGTTCGGAAAACCAGATGAAGCCACTGACTGAGCTACCAGCACATCTGCCTTACCTCTGGTTCTCTCAAATGACAGTCCATCTGTGCAGCAGCAAGACATTTTTGCTCCTGGCCTTTAGCCTGAGACCATGCTGCCTTTACTTCACCCTCACCTCTTCTGGGCACTCTGCCCCCAACTGATGACCCTGCTTTCAGGAAAGGGCCCTTCCTACAACTTCGCTTTCTGCTATGATGCCATGTAGGCAGAGCTTGAAGTGTGAGGCTTTGAAGGCTTCAGGAAGCGAGACCGAAGTTCGTTTTTACAGGGGAAACAGAACAGAGCTCTGACTAATCAACATAAGCAAGGTATCGAGACCTATTGGATTTTGTGGTACAAGCAATTGCTTTTCAAGTTACTGTTTATATTAAAATGTTGTAATTGGAGAGAGAATATTTATGATTTTTTATTACTAGGTGGTGTGCATATGTGTGTTGTCTTTATATGGATACATTCAGATGTGCCTAAAAAGAGTGGTACTTCCCTCGCACCTAGTCAGGGCGCTTTACTGGGATCTCTGCAGTGCATTCAGGCCAAGCTTGATGCAGATCAGAGTGTCTTTTCAGTAAAGATGCAACAAGAAGTTGTAGCAAATTGGCTAAGATAAACTGAATTTATCTTGCTACCTTTTAATTAAAAACCAGTTGAACTTAAAGATCAAAACCAAATGTTGTGCACTTATCATTGGCATGGCTTGTTTTGTTGTTTGTGGGTAAGTTGTTTTGTTGTTTTTTTGCTGATCTGAAGCCTTAGGGTCTGTGGGAGAGATAAGGTAAATAGTGTTTGGGGGGGTTTTTGGCATGAACAATGTGATGGTTTTGGCTTCCAAGATGATAGTGGGTATGCTGAAGTAACAGTTTACAACTGAAGGCAAATGCATATTTTGTGTAGAAGTCGCTAGCTGGCAATTGTAGTAAAATGATCTGGAATTTGTTGACCTGACTTTATATAGCAGGTAGCAAAGAAACGTCATCCCAGAATATAAATTCAGGTCTGGGATGCCACCTTTACCCCATTCTTAAGCCATTCATTTAAAAGAAGGAAAGGAAAAAAAGAACTTAAGAGTTATGGTTAAAATACTCTGACCTTCAATCTAGTCATTATTCTGTGGGGAAAAAAAAATACTTTTTCAATTATGTGGCTCACTTATGTTGTACTTATGTTCCAGTGGCAAGAGTACTTGTTCTAATTCAGTGCATTCAGGATTTTAAAGTAGTTTAGTCAGACTTTCATATTTGAACTAAAATAAATATGCATATGGCGAGTGGAAGAACATATAATCACTTTGCTGCCTCAAAATTCTTTTGAGGTCAAGAATTTGAAAACAGGAAGCTATAGTGCAGCTTGTGAACACAATAGGAACAGCTGGTGCTCAGCACTTTTGAAAATGAGGTCACTTTATTCTTGGTTGAAATGTGCAAAATGGGTCATCTGGGCATAGGCTTAAGACAAAGGCTAAGCACATGGCCATTTATAACCACGTTGCCCACATTTCCAGATCTAGTTGGTTAAAAGGATTCGGTTAAACAAGGAAACACTGGGATAGGTTTGCATTTTCCCCAACTTTTGGAAGCATAGCTACCACTAGGAAAATAAATCGCTGCCATATATTTTCAGAGATCTGCTCATCCTAAGGATGACATCATCCCTGTTTTCCACAGTCACCCCTCCCTCTTGTGCCTTTCCTCCTGTCCTTCACATAACCTACTTTAGGAAACATCGCTCAATTGTACAGTCCTTGGGAACTCTGCCTCTCCACCAGTCTCAGCCCTGGGACTTCCCTGGTCCTGCCAGCAAAACAAAGGAGAAAATCCCAAATATGCACAAAATCCATACCATCATTGTCTAATGACTCTTCTTGTTATCTTGGCAAAATCCAAACTCTACCTAGATTTGACTGTTGAGTTTTCATTATAAATATTCTGTTCAAAATATACACAAGTTGATAGCATTAAGGCCCAGATTCTGTACTACTGCTTAATTGAACTGCTGTTGCTAATATATCCAAGGTGATGGTACGAGTCACAGTCTGCAGATTTGAGACCCCATATTGATTGCTGTTGACTGTTGCATGACGTGCATCGGAAGTTTAGCATGAGAACTGGTACGTATTTCCAATAGGAGTGTTCAGGTCTTGGATTCCAGACCCTGCCTCCAGTCATCGCAGTAGCCTGTACAAATTGAATCTAGCTGAACACCTGGAGGGTCAAGATCATAATAAAAATCAGATTGGAAGGCATCTTGGGTGATTTTATTCCAACCTCTTCCTCGTGAATCCAGGTAGTTCCTCACAAGTAGAGTTGAATATTTGTGCCCAAACAATGTTTTTAAAATTACGGTAAATTCTGTTAATTTACTTGGGGACTAGTACATGCAAATCACAGTGGCCTTAAGCAAAAGCTTGAAGCCCACACTAAAATAAACTGTGCCCCTAATTCAAGGACTACCCATTTTTGTCATCAGTGGTCTTACCGAAAAGCGTATTTTGTTAATATAGGCCTGTTCTATGCTATTTGCTTTAATTGCAAAAGTACTGATTTTTTTTTATTGTTGATTGATATTATCATTGATATAGTGATATACTTCTATATCATTATTCTCATTTTTTGTGCAGTTTTGTGTCCAGTTGATGGAATAACCCAAGAAAGCGTGTTGTGACATTATCAAGACTGTAAACAAAGCAGAAGGAAAGAAAAAAACCCCCTGTTCTCAGTCCTATGCATTTTGCCTGCTGAGGTGGACCTGTGCTAGAGTTAGCTAGGGCTGTATCTCGTAGCTAGCCCCAGATTTCAGATGTGCCCATGAGAATGGTTCTCAGTATTTTATTATTACTGTAAATGTAATTTACTGAGGCAGGCTTGGTGATTGCCTTCATACAAGTGAGTTAATTTGCCTGTCTAAACCAAGCTTACATTTTGGCTAGTTTTTAACAAGAGCTGTCAAGAAGAGCATGGAGGAAGATGACAAAGTGGTGATGGCAGCAGTGCAATGAATTCCAGGCTGGAAAAGCAGAATATAAGGAGGCAGCTCTGTGGCTGGCAAAGCACAGCCAGGGCTGAGCTGGGATATCAGCACACAGTCACAGAACAGTGCGTTGCTTGTATGGTTTTGGTTTTGAAAAGTGTTTCTCTTCCATTGAAGAAACTTTCATTGAATGAGATATATGATGTGATAAGTATTCAGTGGCAGCTAGGTAGTTAATTTGGAGATGCATAATGGATTCGGGGTGTTTTGGTTTCTTCTCTCTACCACAAGGTCTTGGATATCTTTCAGCAGTCAGAAGTACTATCTTGTGATACCACGTGGCTTTACTACTTTCAGTTTCACCGATAGAGGAACAGACTTAAAAAGTGAAGCGTAAGATTCCCACAGTGTCTTTTCTGTTTCCAGGGTTTGCCTTGGAGGAATTGTTGCCCTGAAAAGTCATTAATCACTAGTGGGGAGATGGAACAAGGGTGGCTGGCATAGCAGACAGAGGCAAAATTGTCTGGGGATGCCCAGATGAATGGGCTGTGTCTGGAGGAGCAGTGGTGGTCTGCCTTGTTTTCATGTTGTGAATTGTGTCTCCCTTTTGACTTCATCCCAAGTTCTCATAGATGGTTTTCAGGTCACGAGGGAGACTACCCCAGCTTTTGTAATCACCGTAATTGATTCTTGCTTTGCAAGATATTTAAAGAATAACGGTAGTATTTACTAGTCATTCCACAGTACATTTTGTATTTCATTTCATTCTCAGTTGAAGCTGTTGCTGTAGTAATAAACATAACTGTACATCTCTAGGTTTTGTAGTAATTTCTGTCCTTGCAGGAGTTGCATGCTAAAGAAGCTGTGTGAAGAAGCAGGTTCCATTTATAAAAGAACCATTTCTGGCATCCCTGCAGTATCTTTTACATGACCATGTTTTTCTTTCTTATAGCTGAATGGTTTGTGCATGTGTTGTATGGGTAAAACTCTTTGTGTGCCCTATAATAATGCCACAGTGGTTTTTGGAACTTTGTGTTGCATTATACATTTCCCTTGAAGTGGGTAGTTTCTTTTTCAACTTTCTGCACAGCCAAGACTTGAAAGCAACCCTCCATCAAAGCATAAATATCAATACAGGTAAGGCTGCAAACCAGTTCTAGCTGTGCTTTAAATACAGTCATTGAGAACATTTAGACTGCACATGTCCTCTTAATGTGGAGCAGGAGGAACAGAGGGGCAGCTCTTTAAGCTAATCTTCCTGGAGGAAAACTATCCTCAGTGCAGAGAGTGAAAAGCAGTGTTAGGGATGCCTTTAGAAGACAGTGCATAAGCCCTAAGTAGGGTGACGGCCGGGGAAAAAAAGAAGTTATGTTCCTGGGTAAGACTTCTGCATGCTGTGGAGCTTCAGGGAG
Source organism: Falco peregrinus (assembly GCF_023634155.1). Lineage (NCBI taxonomy): Eukaryota > Metazoa > Chordata > Aves > Falconiformes > Falconidae > Falco > Falco peregrinus. The sequence goes on from NC_073722.1 coordinate 4,385,565, forward strand.
ACAGCTGTAATCAAACCCTACGGAGACCAGGGAGCAGGCCAAGAGGGGGAAGCCCAAAGCGGATTCAGAGTTACCTTCTCCAGGCTTGGCGTTCTCCGGTAGGCAGCAATGCGAGGAGACCGCAGCATAGCCTAGTGTGCTAGATGGCTATGCTGCAACAAGAAAAGTGCCTTGGGTTGTAAATGTATGCATTCAAAACAGAAATCAAACAACTCCCTGCCCACCAGCTCCACCTAAGTCAAACTTGTAGCGCTTTTCTTCCCTATGTACCTAAGGTAGCGGCTGCGTAACAGCTCTGATGTCTTCCCCTGTGAAATGCAGTATTGTAGCTTGCCATACTTTGTGTTGGGTGGTGTGTCAAACCCCTGGATTTAAACAATGTTCAGGGTGAAATTAGCTTTGTCTACAATATTCTAGTGTTAGATGTCATAAGAAATGATAGTGAACATCCTCCCTGTGCTAAAGTTTTTCTCACCTGCTCCAGACGTCCCTCCCAACACTTAAGTTGTCTGTAGAAGAGTTTATTCAACAAGTAATGCATCTTTGCATGTACGTATGTATACATATCGCAAATACGCAGACATGTTTGAGTCTGCCCTTTTTTTTAACTTTTCTGTACTTTTTTTGTTCTATACCATTTCGTTTATTTTAATGCAGGGTGCCGTGGTACTGAACACTGTCTGCAGCTGCTTTGTTAGATTGTTGTAGTGGTTTTACATTTTTAAGTGAAAACTCGGGGGGGGGGGGGGGGGGGGGCTATATAGATGCCTTGTCATGCATATGAGCACATTATGCAGGCTTACTTTATCTGCTTGAGTCTTGCTTTAAGTGTTTTCTGTCTTTTGCTTTTTGTGCTGTGGGTGAAATCACATGTATGATGCTTTTGTTTTGGTTCTGTTGACAGATGACTCCCAGACTCTGAGACCCTTCATGATTTCCCTGTGAACATTGTCATTATGAAAACTCATATGTGTACATATTTTTACAAGCATTTACTATGCTTTATGTCTCTGAGCAAAATTCAGTTGAAATATTCTTGAAGATAGAGTACAATGTTTTGTTGCTATTGCTACAATGGATTTTCATTCTTATTTCATTGAATTGATACATTTTTGCCCAATGATAATATTGAGGCCTTCAAATATTTGCTGTCAGATACTTTTGTCGCAGTCTTTTTCAAGAGTATTTTGGCCAACAAAATTGAGCCTTTGCTGTTTTAAATAACTTCTCACAGTAACTTGTAGCTGTCTGTCACATTGTAAAAACACTTGTTGGTTGATTTGGAGGGGAAACAGTGGGAAGGACCTAAGGAGACAATTTCTTAGGACCCATAATGATGATGAAATTGTGGTTTAGCCTGACCTCTGCTGGGTAAGTCTTGGACTTGACCCTTCCTCTCCAACCCAACCCATCTCTCCCTTTCTATTGACAATGACCTGCCCGTGACCAGAAATTCAAGGCTTGGCTCTGCAAGCACAGAGGCTTCACCAAAGTTCACGTGACTGGTGTGCAGGTGAAGAGAAAATGCCAATTTATTCTTACCGTAATTATTTATTTGTATTACAGTTGGGTATCCATTGTGATGGGCAAAGAAAATAAAGGACACTAAATGCTGTGAAGCCTTAGGCTCTAAACAGTGTACTCCAAGAGAAGTAAAATGCAAAAAGAGATGGAGATGCAAAATATGTACAGAGAAAATATTCTCCTCCATTTTATACTGCCACAAAATTCTGTCAGTAAAATAATAATACAGCAAAGAATCCAGATTATTAACTATTGTTTGCAAGAGAGACCTCACTTTGGAATTTGGAGAGTATGGAATAAATCATCCTTTGGGAGCTTTTATTCCCTTTTTTGCAGCAGAGTCATTACCTCCCATATCCTTGTAGTTATGTGTAGGACAGCTGAGTTAAAAACAACCTCCATTAGTGATGCATAAACCAAAATTGATTTTTGTTTAAAAAATACAAACAACAACAACAAGAAGAAGATAAAAATGATTTTTAACCTTCTCTCATTCAACCATTGCCTAATGATGAGAAGCTCTTGTGTGTGTGTTAGAGTGTGTGTATAAATGGAGAAAACTGTTGGCAGGATAGACAGAGCCCATCCATTCTAAGATGAATAGTCCTGTCGGCAGCAAGGATGTAGTATGTTTTTTTAGCATTTAGGTCACCTCTCTCCAGTGATATAATCTCTGTTCTCCCAAGACGTAGGGTAGGCAGAAGGCAAAATTGGGAATTGCCTGCCTGCCGCCAAATCCTGTGGATAACAGAATAGCTGGAACTGTCTTACACAGCGGCTAGTAAAATCCTCCACAGTGTCTGCAAGGGTAGACTCAGTAATGTTTGCCTGGGGGATGTTCAAGACAAAGCTGGGTTACAGACCTGCTACCTGTCATCACTGGGGCTGGGAAAAGGGAAAAAATGGGAGATGTGAGCTACCATATTCCCACATGTCAGCTTGACTTGACGGAGCAGTGCTGTAAGGAAATGGTGTGCATATGCTGCTGTGGCACTCGTTCAATATGGATCACTGTGCTAGGTGATGGGGACGTTAAGTGATACTTGGTTTATGGGGGTTTAAGGAACTTTGGAAACTTATTAAAAGCCGTGACTATAACTTGCTGATCTTTTCTTTCTTTTGTGAGCGGTAACACCCATAGACTGTGAAACTAACCCAATTTGTTAACAAGCAAAAGAACCAGAAGAAAAAAAAAATAACAAAACTTTTGAGGTCATTCTAGCTGCTTGTACTAGGTTGTATTGTGCTTTAAATGCCTAAAATAAAGGATGTTTATTTTCCCATTTCCCACACTAGGGTGCATGGGAAAACAGGGCGTATCATTTCTAATTGAGCTTATACTCCTCATGGGGGGGAGTACAGGGCCTGCTATGAGGAGGATAGGGTTCATGGAGGTAAAGGTAATAGCTGGTTAGGTATTCACAGGAGACGTTATTTGTTGCCTGTGTAATGAAATGTATAACGAGAAATGGAGGTAGGTAACCCGTGGAGGCAACCACTGGAAAATTAATCTACCTGGGGTCTCATAAACTGTTGTGAGCTCTGTCTTAATGAAGAGTTCTCAGGTGATACATGCCTAGACTGGGAGAGATTGTGGGTGGATATTAACAGGATGTTGAGCTAATCGCTGACACAGAGCTGGTTGCCCTTCTTTCTTCACTTTGAACCTTAATTACGTCCTGAGAATGGAGAGTTAACCAAGAAAGAAAAAAAAAATTAAAAGAACCGACCCCCAACCCAAAATAGAGTTCTTGGGAATTGATTTTGGATAGCAGGTTGTGGGGATGAAGTGAGGGTGTTGCTGCTTGGAAGGTGTTCTGCAGTAACCTGGGCAGAAATCCTTTCTTGCCACACCAGATTGTCCTGCGATTGGAAGTGCTGAGCAGCATTTGGAGGCTGTGGATTCCACCCTGCTTCCAGTCCTGCCATCCCCCAGGTCAGCAGCCCAGGGGATCCAAATAGATGTATCCAAACAGATGCTTGGGAAACGTGTCCAGGATGCTCAGCCTGTTTAGCGGTACGGGCAGGCTAGGGCTGCTTCTGCCACGTGCCATCCCTTAATTTCCCGTGGTCAAGTAAAGAGCTTGTTTGTTTTGTCTCTTCGGTCTGGGTAGCCAACAGGACCATTGTGCTGATGATGTTTGCTTGCTTATAGGTCTCCCCTGATCATAGACTTGCGCAGTTTTTCTTTGAAGGAAAAGCATTTTCCAGACACCTTCCCTTTTAAATGTCATGGCTTCATAACGGATGATGTCAGCATCTACTGGGACAACCCTTGGGATAGGCATCTCTCTCTCGCTTCTGTGTTTAAATCTTTTTTTCTATTATTCTAGCTTAAATGTTAAAAAATTACACCCGTTTCCATAATGCTATAGATGTTTTTTCTCTCAGGAATTTAAAAACTGCCAGTTTGTTCCTTTTTTTTCTTCATAACTCTTTAGATCCTCCCCCCCCTTTCATTTTCCATATGGTTCTGGAAGAGCATTTCCCCTTTCTCATTATATCATGTGTGCTTTTTTGCTCCCTCCCATCCCCATCTCCCTCCCCCCCCATCCTTTCAGGCAGGATAGAGTACACTTCTCATCAGTGGTACTTTTTATCTTCTTTCTGAATCTTAAGCAAAGCCTTTCTGATCTCTGTGTGTGTTCTGGAGCAGAACATGCCAGGACCGGGACAGGATGAAGCTGAAACCAAAATCACTGAAGCAACAATTGAGAGTTGTCTTGAAAGCAAAAAGTTAACTTTGCGATTCATTATCTTCTTGTGAGAGCTAGAAAGTTCTTTCTGTGTTTGTAGGTTTAAAGTGCTTGCGCTTTGAATGAGCTCAGGAGGTTTATTTGAAGAGGTAAGGTACTGGGATAAGAGTTTTAAGTGCAGTGTTCAAGCACATTTACGTGTTTGGGAGTCTAGCATTTGTCACATCAAAACATTTAAATTGTTATCTGTCTTTTTGGTTTGGTTTTTTTTGTTGTTGTTTTGGGGGGCTGGGGTTCTTCTTGAGGGGGTGCAGCGGGAGTAGTCAGAGAATCAGGATAATGGCTTTAACAAACGGAAATAGTTTGTGTGAATAACTCCACACGCTCCTCATCCAAACATAATTAGAAACACGTTTTAAATCACTTTCACCCATACAGTTTTGTGTGCATTGTTTTGGGTTTGTAATAGAATGCAACACAAAATTAACTCCCAAGATGAGGGATTCTCTTCTGAAGAGGCTGCATGGCTCCTTCCATGGTATTGCTGAAAGATCATAAATATTTTTTTTCTCTTTTCTTCTTTTCACATGCTCAGAATCTACCTGGATTTTTGTGGCAGCTCTCTACAAGGTATGAGATCCAGTTAGATAAAGTAGTTCGCAAAAAAGTTTCTAGCTAAAATCCTTTTCTGCCTTTTAAAGTTCAGCTGTGTATTAATTTACTGCACTTCCAAAAAGCTGGTGTAACTTTTTAATGGACGTTTTATTTTTTCAACTAATAGCTGATTAGTGAATAGCCCTGACTTAGAAGAATGATGCATCCAACACAACAGTGGCATGGGGACGTTCCCAGTGGTTGTTTTGTGAGATGCTATCCATCATTAAATTTCCATTGAAAACAGCTGGTGTTAGGCAATCATCTTTGTGAAAGGCAAATAAGGATGTCATAGGACTTTCTTGTTTAAATTTTATTAATAGATAATTAATATTAAGTGAAGCTATTAAGAATCCGGGCTCTAGTAAGAGACAGTAGAAAGACTTGCACGTAATCTAGATTCTTGATCACAGAGCTCAGGCATAAGATCACAGAGGTGACAAATGCCGGAATGTTATGTCCAGGTTTCAAGAATCTGTCCACCAGTAAGAGCCTCTTTTCACAATGCTTATTATTGGTGTTTGATATGTTCACTAGCAGTGACAAAATGCCAGCTTTTCATGGGCTTTGAGTATTGATGAGGCTTAAGCAAAATCACAGCAGATCTTTAAAAGTCTTGGAGTTTTTGCCATGCAGCAACCAAAACTTGTTTTTCCAGAGTATCTTTGTATGCATTAGAAATTGGTGACACAGTGTTTTCTTAGTATGATTTGTTCACTTAAGAGAACGGTTACCCGTTCTGATCCCTTGAACATCAAAGTAGGAACAGAGTGCTGGCAGTCCCTTCCTACAGAAATGCTTGGTTAGGCACTTCAGATCTTATTCCCAGGAGCAAATGGTTTGCTCCTGAGACTCCCGCCTCACTTCCTCAAGTTGCTTAATCTGCAGCCTTGCACCAGGTCCCAGCCTGACCTGGAAAACCCTGCTAGCTCCACATTCTTCTAGCAGCAAGCCTGGGCTGCTAAGCTTGACAGTGTCCTTCTGAGCTGATAAGCAACTTGCAAGGTGGGGAGGATGAAATCATGCTGTAGACAACATCGCCATTCTGGTTCCTTAGCTTGGGGCTTGTCTTTATCACTTCAGAATGAAGACTTGAAATAAAAAATAAACATTTCCAAAGCAGTCCTGCTGCCCTGCAGGGGTTTGTCTTAATTCTTGCTCCTTTGTAGTCCGTCTTCCAGCTATTCAGATGCTTCTCCAGCTAACACTGTTCCCACAGCTGCCTTCTGGTAGGGGCCTGAATTTGAAGACATGCATTTGGGGTCTTTTGAGTCCTGTCTGTTGCTGCTGCTGCAGGTGGCTGATAAACTTTTTCACAAATGGCTCTAGATCCATTTTAAAACCAGATTTTGTCCCTACTGTTCCACTTAGAAAGCTGTGCCATCACCCCACTGCTGTCATGGCTGGCAATCTTTGTCTCTGTTCCTCTCTGTATTTTCTGTTTGCTGAAACAATGCTGTTTTCTGGGTGATGCATGGTGAGCAAGCCCCAGTACTGGCTGTCTTGGGTTCTTACTGTCTGTTCTCCCTAAATGCATAGCTTAGCATAGAGCAGTAAACTGGTCGTGCAAAATGAAGTGGTTTTTAAGGTTTGCATTTTAGATTAGAAAAATTATTGTGACGGTCATTTACATTAGATGCTGACTAAGTCTTTGGAAATAATCTGTGTTGTAGTTTATCAGCTGTTTCCTTTTGGTTTCTTTTCAGTTTGTTTTCTCTGTGAATGTGACAGACAAGATATCTGTCTCAGAATTAAAATATTCCTGCTTTCTTTTTGAAACATTTCTTCAAGCTCTTTTTTTTTTTTTTTTTTTTTTTTTTTTTTATGCATGAAGTACTTAATGCCCTCAATCTGCATGAAAATGTTTTGTGTATAACTCTAAAAGCTCCCTTAGGACTGTAGACTTTTTTAAATGGAACAATTTTATCATTTTCCACACCAATGGGCACTTGGGGCAAATGTCATTATAAAAATTGTAAGAATATTTGTTGGATATTTTCACTGAGTTTGTGGGTTTTTTTCTTTTTAAGACCTGCCTCTCCAGTCACAGTGGAAATTACAAGTCAAATAACATGATTTCTGTTACTGGCAGAGAAGCAGAGTGTTTGTAAGTCTGGGAAGTTAGACATTAATAATAAAGAGAAACAATAGACTGTCGTCTTTGCTTTAGTCAACATCGTGCAGGTGTTGAGGCTGATGTAATGGTGCTGCTGCTTTCCTACTCTGAGTTGTACATGCATATTTATAAACACATGCAAATCAATCAAGTATTGCATTTGCAAGATAAATTAACAAAACAGGGATTGAGATACAGGACAAGGCAAAACCACTTCAAATTCAAATCCTGCTCAGACTGAATGGAAGTTTTCATTTGAAACCAATGTGTTAAGATTCTCAAGCTTCGCATGAGGAAGTAACGTGGTACTGGATATTCTTGTAAGGACATTATGTTGAAACTTGTGTTGTAAAACTTGAGGCTTACATATGGTTGACTAGTACAGAAGCTCCATTTTGTGAAGGTTTTTGGATTCTAAGGAAATTGTTTTCTGATTTGAAACAGAGCTCCAAAGTAGTCAAATTTCATGTGGAAGAAAATCCTAAACTCAGATCAGATGAAATACTTAATTCCAGCAGGATCAGACTGTTTTGTTTCAAATTGGACTGTTTAAATGTTTTTATCAGTCTACCTAATGCAGCCTTTCCGAACTAACTAATTCGAAGGGAGAGAAAGAAACACTTCACATAGGAATGTTGTAACAGGAAGTTCTGGTGTTTGTCAAAATATTTCTCCCTCTCTCCAAAATCAATGTTTCACAATATCCCTACGATTTTCTGATACATTTTAGTATCAGTGGAATTGTATTGTACGCAGTAGGATGTCATTCGTGTGAAGCATTCATTCTTACTGTGTGCCATCTATGTTTTGGGGAGATAGTCCAGCACTGGGTGGAGAAATGCAAGATTCTGCCTGTCTTCCCCTGCATGTTATTTTTGACCAAATGGTCGGTGTCCGATGTCTAATAGACCATATTCCTTCGGAAACTCAGTTATTGCTGGGGATGGTTTTTAACAGATCCTTTGGTACTACTGATGGGAACGGGTACATGCTGTCTCTGTCAGAACAGCACTATTTTAAAACACATTCTTGGAATGTGCACTTGCTACTTATATCCTTGTTAATTCCAACTATGTGTCCTTACTTTGTTCAAGTCTCAATGGTCTATCGGATATGACAAACTGTGCTTGCTTTTTCAAAACTTGCCCTTTGTAGATAAAACCAGTGCTGATAGATCTGAACACAGGTGCCATTAAAACAGATGGAATTCAGCAAGCCTTTTTAAAGCCCTTTGAAAATTCCAGTTGTCACGTGCACTTACTGTCAGGGCGGTGACTCTTGTCAGTCATTTTTGTAGTGAGTGGCCATATTACAATGCAGTTTCATGATAACTGAACAGTTCTTATAAACAACTGGTAGCCCCCAGGCTTTTCCATACCTGCATTGCCTGTGGGCTACTGCCCATTACTTTGCTCTGAGGCAGGGCCTACTGTGCCCTAACAGGGCACCCAGTCAGGGTTTAACATAAAAAACCCAGTTTTTTCTAGCAGAACTAGCCTTCTGCTGGGTTAGCTTCCTACACTAACTCATGGTAGAGGATCAGCTGTAAGTGCTGGCCCTCCTGGGATGGGTGAGGAGAACAGCTGCTGTCCTGGGATGGGTGAGGAGAGCAATGGTTAGTCTTTAGATTGGTTAGCTCTATTGTGCAGTTAAGCATCTATGACTGCTTTGGCAAACAATGACTTGTCTGTGTAAGGGCCTCCAGTACGCTGTGAACAAAGGAGAAACACCACAAAATACCGCCAGCATGGTGATGGATTCCTCTTACCGTATGAAGCAGCAGTGATGACATCCAGCCAACAGTTTTCAGTATTGGTCCAGAGGATCTAGCTGAAAACAGTTGTTAGCAATGGCTTTGTTTTCTGCTCCAGGGCAGGCTGGGATGGTTTGGTCTTTTTGAGACTTACCCAAACACACCTGTTGGCAGTGCAGCTGAGCAAGAGTTGAGTGCTGTGAGCTCATTTTGAGCACACAGCTCAGCTTTGGTTTCTACAGAGCTGTTGAAGGGAGTTTGGTTCTGATTCTACTGCCAACTTAGATGGTTTTGCCTATTAAAAGCACCTGATTTCCTAGTAAGGTTTTAAGCACAGACAAGAGTATATAATTTCTAATGTATGCATCTGACATGAATGTTTCAAGGGCAATATGTGTATGTATGGATTTTTTAATTGCCTGTTTAACCCTACCTCTCCATTATAAACGGAAAAATTCTGTCATGGCAGAGACCATTTTGCATAAACTAGTCAGTAAAGTCTTCCAGATGCTTAGAGTTCAAAATTAAAAAAAAAAAAAAAAAAAAAGTGTACAAGGGCCAAACATCTGTCTAGGATGTGCTGAGTACTAGGGGCTGTAAGCATGACTTCATTTTGTATAGGCAGGCCAGAGCTAACTCTAACCTAGTCAGCTCTGTTAACATAAGCAGTATAGCTGCTGCACCACAGTGTTCAAGACAGACTGCAAAAACTCTTGGAGCGGTCAGGGCGTTACCCCACATGGGTAGCCTGAAGCTGACCCAGGCACATTTCCATCAGTTACAGTCACAGCACTGCACACACCACAAATGGGTCGGGCAGCTTTCTGTCATCTTCACCACCCCTTGCTTTTGAATCAGAGCTGTTTTCCTGGTGCTGTTTAGGGAATCCTGATGATTAGCCTGCAGGAATTGGGTGTGGAGCTTTTCCTGGTGGCTGGAAAAATCCAGGTGTGCTGTTGGAGGATCTCCTCCTGGGGTTCTTACTAGTCAGTGCACAGCCTCAAATCTGGTTCTTGGTGTAACTAATTTGCTTGATGGTCATCTGTTAGTTCAGGTTGACATTTTTGAACCTGCATCTGAGAGATGGGAGGTTGGAACAAATTGAGTGCCTAGCCTAGTTTAATCTTTGCCATAATCTCTCCTTTTTAGCAGTGAAGGATAAAAGAGCAAAAACACCTGTAAGCTTCCACCAAAATTCCAGAATTTTAGTATCTGGGCAAATCCTGTATGTGGAGGTAGTGGTTAGATCATTCCAGGCTTCCAGATAACAGAAACTGTGTGGAGAAAGCTAAGGAATCCTTTGCCTTCAGATACTGCAGAAATACGTGAGCACCCGATTTTTCCTTATTTTATTTAAATACAAATGAGATACCAATAGAAATGATGGCTTTTGATTGTAGGCTTACCATCCTTAAGCTAGTAGTCGTGGCACATCTTCTATAGATTGTGCAATGTGGTTGAACAGTTGCTAGTTTAGCTGTAAGCTATTGTCAGTCATCTTGTCCTCCCTGGTTGTTTGCCAGGTTCCTCCTCCTGTACTTGAGGAAAAAGGGAATCATGAATGTTTAATAACTTGAGGTACACGGTTGGTCCCAAAGCCAAATACCAAAACTGATAAAATCGTTATGAACCTTTCTTTTTTGCCCTCCACCATGTTTCCCCCCTCCTCGTTTTTCCCTCTCCTTCCTTCCCCTCCTTTCTTCTTTTTTTTTTTTAATTTTTTTTAATTTTTCAAAGGAACCTTTTCAACAGAAGTAATTGATAAGTACATAAAGCTGAAGATCACAAGGAGGAAATGATCTCATGCTTCCATGGCCTCATAGATTATATCTGAAACATGTTAGCTCTGTCTGAACTAGGCTGTGAACTCCTTGGGGCAGGGCTGGTCATCTTCCAGATCTTGTAAAATGCCAGACGCTGCTGATGTCACCCACTAAAGAACCATTTCCTTGTACCTGACTTGTAGAGGGAAGTGATGGATTTCAGTGGCGTTAGTGAAGGAAAGACAATTGCCAGCATTTAAAGGTTTCAAAGATTAATCACGCAGAGAAGCCAAAGAAGTACTATGGGAAATAGATGTATGGGCAAGAAAATGCTTTGGACACAATATGGTGGTATAGCTTTTTAAAAACCTTTGCACTGTCTTGGCTTGTAGCTTCTGTGCTGAGCCTTGGCCTGGGTTTTCCTGTATGCCAGAGGTAGCAGGATCATAGGAGTTGCCTGCTATAGTTTTTTTGTACTGTCTAGCATGGGGAAATCTGATTTAAAGCAAGTTTTTTGTTTTGGTTTGGTTTTTTCTTTTTCACTGTTTTAACTATTTGTTTAGTACGAAAGGGCTGTGCAGACTGCATGTGCATTTGCAGCGTGTTGTTGCAGGGCAAGGGAGATCCTACCTCTTGTGCTGCTGTGCAGCAGTTCTCAGTCTTGCTTAAGAGTGGTGGCAGTTGCCTTTGCTGCATATTTGTATTGCTCTGCTGCATTACCACCTTGATCTTTTTTTCCATTGCTTAAGCATAATGTTTCCATTTCTTTCAGGTTAGCCAGCTCCAGTAATGGGTTGCATGTCAAAGTCTGGAATAAAAGCATTTGTGCAGCTTCTTTTAAGTAATTCAAACGATGAGTGATCTCATAAAGGGAAGAACTTTGAAATTCAGGCTGAATCAGTGGTTAATTGGCTGCTAGTCCAATCTCAGCTTCCCTCGTGCTTGAGCACTGGAGGAGGATGAGGTCATGGTGCTGATTCGTGACCACAGCATGCTGCAGACCTCCTCTGTCTTACCAGAGCTTGCATCAGCTGCATCCCAAACGCCAGTGTAGCACAAATACTGCTTTAGCTTTCTCCTAAACGTCGGTCAGTTTGGTGTGGTTAGGCTGTGCATAGTGCCCATGGACCATGAGACACACCAGCCCTAAAACCCAAGATGCCCATTTATACTTCTGAAGAAAGACTTCAGCCTAGGTTCAGAGCAAAGTTCAAATTCATCCTTGGGATATACAGCAAGCACCTCTTGTTACCCTGTGATTTGCCTTTATAATTCTCCTGCGTGCTTTGCTTTTGATGTTGTTTTGGATTTGTGGGTTTTTTAAGGCTGTGTAATCAGACATCATTCTATAAGCAGAACCAAGAGAGATGGAGAATGTGTGGTTTTTAGCTTTGCTCTGCAGCTTTGGTTTTCAGCATGTGTGCTGGTCACCATTTTTACAAAGCATTTTTGAGTCATAGAACCTCCTGCATCTATTCAAGAAAGAGGTGGTGGGTCTTTCTACCGTTCTGGTGCAAAAGCGTTTCCTTCATGGTTGTCCCTTTAGATGATAGTTTCTTTTTTAAAAGGTGGAAAATTGGCCCAAGTTTCTGTACGAGTTCAGATTCTACTTCAGCAGCCAGAGGGGAGTATTTTGCTGTGGTCCTTTGTTTTACCTACTTTAAAACCAAAACAACAAAAACCTTGGATCAATTATGAAGCCACATCGAGTTAAAAAGTTGCCTAAGATACTTGAAGGGTTTAGCCTTTCGAAGAAGGGGGTGGATTTGGTTGCAGTGACTGTTCAGGTTTACGTCTGATGTCAGCTGTGCGCGTCCTGTCATGCCACCGCCCTCGGGGAGGCAAAGGGATTTTTGTACCTTTACCACTTTTTTTGAGTACCAAGCCCCTGCTGTGCCCTCGCTTCAGATGGGAGGGTTTCTTGTGAGAAAGACAGCGCGCGGAAACAGGAATTGGATGGAAATCTGCTTTACCACCATGTAAAATGCCCAATGTCAAATGAAAACACAAAGGAACCCCACAGCCCCAAGCCCAAAGAAACCTATCAACAAAAAAACGTTTGATTTTTGTTTCTGAGCTCCACCAGGCTGGGGCCTGGGTGGTTCGTGAGGTCGCAGCGCGCAGAGGTGCGTGTCCTGCGGGAGCTGCGCGCGCATCCAAAATGGCTGGGGCACGGACGGCCTTCACCGGAGGAGAGCACTGCCCCCGGGTTCGGTTGGAAGTGCGTAGCGCAAAGGCGGGGGTAACATCGCATCGTCGGGCTGGGTGAATAGTGCTTTCCTTGCCCGTGCTGGGGGCCCTGAAGCCTTGCGAGCTTCCCTTTAGGCTTTGGGAAGGGAGGCGCTGCGCCCGGGCCCCGCACGTTGCCGCCACGCGTTGCCATGGCGACGGGCTGCCGTGCCCCCGCGCGGGGCATGCCGGGGCGGGGCGGCCGCGCCTCAGCGCCGCCGGGAGGTGCCACTGGTGAGGTACCGCGCCGCCGGGAGGCCGCCGGGCCGGGGCCGGGGCCGCGGTTCTTTCCCGCCCGAGTCGGTTACCCGCTTTGCTGCACAGTAACGGCTGCGGTAGCGCGGCCCACCGAGCGCCGGGGCGTCGGTTGGTGCGGGCGGGCCGGTTGTACCGGCGGGGGCGCGCTGGCGGCTGGGCCTGCGTGGTGCCGCGGCGGGCCGCCGGGAGGTGGCCGGGCTGGGGCAGCGCCGCGTGTGCCTCCGCTGTGCCCGCTTCCAGAGGCCGCCCGGCTCTGCCGTGAGCAGCGTTCGTTTGAAAGCTGGACCTGGCCGGTACTGACAGGCCTGGAAAGCTGTAGAGGTTAGCGGAAAAGCCAGTAGATCTGGTGTATCTAAGCGCTTTGGAGATTCTTTATTGCCAGGGCTGGAGGGCAAAGAAACAAACAACGTTTTTAAATAGGTTATGAAATTTCAAAGCGTATTTAAACCACTGTGAAACATCTGTCTGTGTTATTTCTTCTCGGTGTTTTTAACAGTTGTGCAACTGCAAAATAGATATTCAATTTTCCAGACCGGTGGGTGAGGCTAGGTAAAGTGTTGATCAGCTACTGCAGTGCTCTCCAGTGTTTTCTTCCCATCCTAGAATAGAAATTGGTATTAGTGCCTACACTCGTAACGCTGGAAGCCTCTCCTTCCAGCTCTAGTAAGCTGCAGGTAGGCCCTTACTCAAAATTTGCCTGAAGCTGTGAGATGCTCTGATGCTGTACAACTGCTTTATGGTTGCATCACAGTTCAGTTTGAAAACTACAAACCAGGCTGGTTTAGGATTTTTAGATCTTCATCTTAAAATCTGGGACAGTCCCTGACATAAATTGCTCATGCATAGTACACCTGATGCGTTGGACCTGCTGCACGTGTAAGATGAGTCTGTGTGCATGCAGTAGCTAGTTTCCAGACATCAGGCAGCCTGAGTTGCCAGGCATCTGGAAAAGTAGGCAATTACTTCAAAAATACGGGAAAAGTGTTTTCATGTGCAAGCATGCATGGACCATAGGATCTCTGTGAATAATCTAGCAAGTCAGTCTGTTCTTGCCTGGTATCATCCTTCCTTTCATTCTCCCTTCCCCCGATGGACTGTTAACTCCCTTTAAAAGCTGAAACTAAATTAACTTTTACTTCGTGCTCTGGATAGTTGCATGGAAGCCTCAGTAGTTCCTTGGGGGGCCAGGAAGCATTTGTCAGGTGATTGTATTTGTACTATTCTTGATTTCCTCCGTGGTGGGGGAGTAGGGAGATAAAGGCTTTGGAATAGTTTCAGACAGGTTACCAGATATTGTTGAAAAAAATGAACCACTAAGCGTGTAACGAAATTATTCATGCAAGTGTGTTATTCTAACAGTAATGTTTGCAGTAAAGATTCCTGTGACTGCAGGTATATTTTGCAGGGAAGGGTCTTCTAAATCATCACCGTTTCTTGCATTTTTAACAAGTATAAAGTACCGCAACTTACAGTGCATTTTTTCCCCCCTGCTCTGGCTTAGGAACATAGACCCCAGGTTTGAAATCATCTTCACAAACCCTTGCCTAAACAGTAAGGTGGGCTAAGGCAAAATGTTTCCAGATTTCCTTTTCTACTTTTTGGGGGGTCACTTTCTGGAACTTACTGCTAGCTTTGACCACCTGTGAATAAACTAACCAGCAGACAGTTTGAGGAGAACGATCTGACCTGCTGTGTGCACTTTCAAAAGCAAATGACTGAGGAGTCAAAAGGTAGGGAAGTTGTTTCAGGATTCATCTCCCATGTAATAGCTCAGGAGGCAGCCTGCAGTTCGCTCAGTTACCTGGGAGCTGTCAAAGCACACAGTATCTTATTTTACAATATTATTGGAAAAGCTGCATGCCAGACAAAGACAATTTACAACCCATTTATTTTCAGCGTTCTTCTAATTCCCATTATTTGAAGTAAAATCCATCTTCCTGACAGACCAGCTTCTTAGTTCCTTTAATCCTGCAGCAAAGTGATAATCCTTTATTTGTGACCTCATAGGCTGTTGCTACGGAGAATGCTGTGATATCACAAAGCCAGCACTGTGACTTCACTGTTGATGGAAGCCGTAGTTGAAGGAGATGGCCCGTGCTCTGGAGGCCTGGGGGAAAGTTTATATACTCTGGTGTTCTGCAAGCACTTCCTAAGGAGCAGTATCTGGCAAACAGGCTTGCATGATGTCTGCCTGCATAGGTGATGAATGATACAGTCAGAGGCTGCATATGAGGGGAAAACTTGTTTGGCAAGGTTACTTCTGCCCTTGCAAGAAGTTATCAGGAGGAAAATGTCACTGTGAAGTTACACAAGGCTTTTGCATCCCAAATCTCCAGAGATATCATGAAGAAATGACTCTGAATGCTGGAATTATATTCTCTGAAACCACAAACAACTTACTCTGTATCCCTCTTCATCTGAAGAATATAATTTTGCAAACCCAAACCTTTTCTTGGGAACACTAATTACATCAAAACTTCCATTGAAAAAAGTTTGTCAGGAGCAAGGCAAGAGACATGTAAATCACATTCAAGTCTTTATGCCCTAAAGTAGGCTTTCAGGCTCTTACTTAGAGATGGAAGTGTGAAGGAGATGCATAACTTTAGGCTTTGTGTCTGAGGCTTTCAGATATTCCCAAATAGCCAATAGGTGGATTCTTTTCACGTTCAAGTCTGAGCTTTTATGCCAGGTTCCAGAAATGAGTGCCTAAAGTTAGGCTCCTAAGTAACTCCTGATATTTTCAAAAGTACTGAGAGTACAGCAGCACTCAATGGAGATAAAGGGAAGTGCAGATGTACATCAGTTTTGAAACTCAAGCTGTGACTATTAGAAACAACATATGGCAATAGGAACCAAATTTGGCTCCTTTAATATCTCTGCTTTTGACCATAACAGGAAGTTTTTAGAGAAGTAGTACTTGAAACTCTAAATGTCAGTGGTTATCTGCTTTTCAAAAGTGAAGCTGTCAGAACCCAGGGAAAAAATACTAGTAAAAGAAAAGGGTAATTCCTTTGTTTTAACATTTACTTTTTGAATACATTAGAAAGCATTTGTTTGAACAACAGGAAGACACATTCTTGCCTCTAATAAAATCTGTGTTTTATTTTTACGACTGATTATTCTGGTTTTAATTTTCACTTTTATATGTGATATGAAAGGTCACACAGAGGAATTTAGCAGGATTATGCATGTACAACTGCCCCCAGTTGAGACAACTTTTGGAAGTTTTATAAGCTAAATCAGGTTAAAACCCCCTGATCTTATTCCAGAATAAATGGGCATTTACGTAGGTATAATTACACCAAGATAATTCTGGCAGTAAATTAGTCTTTTAGACCAAAGCCCTGAGGTCAATTTCTATCTTATCCCTGTTACACAGATGTTCCCCAAACTGTTCAGAGAGTGTACTGAACTGGATGCTGCATAACAAATCTATGTTGCCATACCTCAGTAAAATGTACCAGAATTAAAATAAAATACCGTAACTTAAAAAAAGCCCAGCCCTCACGCAGAGGCTTTGCAGACAGCACATAGCATGGTGGATGCGCTTTGGGCGGCCTCACATTTTCAAGTTCTTGTGGATTACACCTTCTTTCTATGAAACTACATGTGGATGTGTGTTTTGAAGAGCTTCTCATAAAGCAGCAGAACACTTCTAAAGACGGTATTGGTGATGACATGCTTAACTGCTTTCACATGTTTTCATTCAAACTGCCCAAACCACTAGCCTACTCCCTCAGTGGAGTGATGTTCCATGTGTGCCTTATTAGCATGCACACTACTAATTTACTCTCAGCTTTCTTTACTGTCCTGTAAGCCCCCATCCTTCCTTAGCTTTGATCTTCCAACACAAAAGCTTAGGAACAACCCTTTGAAGAACAAGCTAAATGTTTATTTTTAGCTATTTTGCCTGTTCCAAACACTGGGAGGGCTTGTTTAAAGCTGCTGTAGTGTAGGATGCAGGTTCACAGGTTCCCTTGGCCAGAGCCAGGTGCCTGAACTGCCAGGCATGCTCCTGCTGCTGGGGTTTTGGTACTGGGGCCCAGGCTTTGGGCTGCAGTGCAAGATACATTTGTTCTTTCAGGCTTTTAATTGAGACTTTGAACAGAGGCTTTCATTGAATCCTCTGTGTGGCACGGGGTGAAGGTCAGCCTAGAAAACAAAACAAAGGCAAGCACCGAGTGGATGCAGAGCACATGCAGATTGGCCTTCACAAAACAACTGTCCATTTGTTTGCTTTTTTCACTGATATATACAGCCATTCCCACTTCCCTTATTCCAGCAATCCTGTAGACCCTTATACTTTCCCAGCCTTTCTACAGCTGGAGGTACTAATTTTATTTCTTACCATTTGGTTATTATTCCTACTTCCGCTTAGCTCTGCTAAGCATTTGGATTCTTTTAACAAGTCTTCTTTCATCATTAATATCACATATGCTGCATCGCCTGCTTTAGGAATCAAAAATCATCTCTTTCCTCACATTTCCTCTTAACCTTTCCTGTGGTTTTTTTCTTATTTACATTGTTTCTTGTTTTTCTCTCCAATCTGCTGCTGCTGCTAATTCAATATTTATAGCCTAGTTTTTTTCTTTAAGTGGCCCTAACATCAGCTCTTCAACACTAAAACTGGTAGCTACCAAACAAGCAGGAGGAGGTTTCAGAAAATGCTTTTAGGGCTACTTACATCCACTGTAGGCATTTCCAAGGGCTGGTCAGCAGTACCAGCCTCCCAAAGCAAGTGGCTAGGTGAGCAGCGGTGCATGCACTATCTGAGAGCTGGCAGATGTTTCTGCCAAGCCACTCTCCTTCATCTTTGAAAGGTCGTGGAGAGCAGGAGAGGTGCCTGAGGACTGTGGAGGAAAACCAGTGTCACTCCAGTCTTCAAAAAAGGCAAGAAGGAGGACCCAGGAAACTATAGGCTGGTCAGCCTCACCTCTATCCCTGGAAAGGTGATAGAACAGGTCATCCTGGAGGTCATCTCGAAGCATGTGGAGGAAAAGAGGGTCATCAGGGACAGTCAAAGTGGATTCACCGAGGGTAGTTCATGCCTGACCAACCTGATAGCCTTCTGTGATGGAATGACTGGCTGGGTAGACAAGGGGAGAGCGGTGGATGTTGTCTGCCTTGACCTCAGCAAGGCTTTTGCCACTGTCTCCCATAACACCCTCACAGGTAAGCTCAGTGGGTTAGACGAGGGGACAGTGGGGTCATTGAGAACTGGCTGAACGGCAGAGCTCAGAGGGCCGTGATCAGGGGCGCAGAGCCCAGCTGGGGGCCTGTAGCCGGCGGTGCTCCCCAGGGTCAGTGCTGGGTCCACTCCTGGTCAGCCTATTCATCAGGGACCTGGATGAAGGGACGGAGTGTCCCCTCAGCCAGTTTGCTGATGATACCAAACTGGGAGGAGCGGCCAGTTCAGCAGAAGGCTGCGCTGCCCTTCAGCGAGCCCTGGACAGGCTGGAGAGCTGGGCAGGGAGGAACCTCGTGAAGTTCAACCAAGGCAAGTGTAAGGCCCTGCACCGAGGGAGGAACAACCCCAGGCACCAGCACAGGCTGGGGCTGACCTGCTGGGGGGCAGCTCTGCGGAGAAGGACCTGGGAGTCCTGGGGGACAGCAGGTTGCCCATGAGCCAGCAGTGTGCCCTGGTGGCCAAGAAGGCCAATGGTACCATCCTGGGGGTGCATTTGGAGAGGCATGGCCAGCAGGTCGAGGGAGGGGATCCTGCCCCTCTACTCTGTCCTGGGGAGGTCACACCTGGAGTGCTGTGTCCAGTTCTGGGCTCCCCAGTTCAAGAGAGACAGGGAACTGCTGGAGAGGGGCCAGAGGATGGCTACGAAGATGATGAGGGGCCTGGAGCATCTCCCTTATGAGGAGGGGCTGAGAGAGCTGGGGCTGTTTAGCCTGGAGAGGACTGAGAGGGGATCTTACCAGTGTCTACAAATACCTTAAAGGCGAGTGTCAGGAGGACGGGGCCAGGCTCTTTTCAGTGGTGCCCAGTGACAGGACAAGGGGCAACGGGCACAAACTGCAGCACAGGCAGTTCCTTCTGAATATGAGGAAGAACTTCTTTACCTTGAGGGTGGCAGAGCACTGGGACAGGCTGCCCAGACAGGCTGTGGAATCTGCTTCTGTGGAGATGTTCAAAACTTGCCTGGACATGAGTGTGCAATCTGCTCTAGGTAAACCTTCTTTAGCAGGAGGGTTGGACTAGATCTCTAGAGGTCCCTTCCCTGACCATTCTGTGATTCTGTGATCCCCTTCACCATGTGCAGCACAGTGTTTACTGATGATCAGAAATGATTTTGAAGCAGAGCTCCTTGTCAAGCTCCAGCTCTGACAGAGACACTTTGTAGCCCTTTAAATAGGAGTCGTGCCCTTGAGCCCATAAGGTCTGGGTGAGTTAAAGTGCTGCCTGTAGGGGTAGCTCATTGAAAGATTATGGCAGTAACTGTAAGGCCTTTTTTCTTGTGGTCCAGAATAAGGAATGACAAGAAAAGGGATGATTCCTTTCTTGTTGTTAACGTGTGTGAAGAAAATATATCTTGCTGTGGCATAAAATGTAGTAGTTCAGAGCTTGGATTTATACACCCCCTATGCTTTGATCTCAAAATTTTGTTATATGTGATTTTCTCTCGCTGTCCAATGGGTACTTGCCAAATTATCCCAGTATTATCCCAAAACCTCTCCTTTTGGTAGCTTTTTGGTTTAGTTCAATGTAAATTAAGGTCATCATCAGCTCCTGAAATCATCCCAGGAATCTAGTCTTGCTATCCTACTTCAGGTCTCTCTCTCTACTGAATAAGAGGGCAAAGACACAACTATTTTTACGTGCTCTCATCTTTCAGAAAACTGGGTCATAGCAACACTTGGGGAGCACAAGGACTCTTCCATGCTCTAGTGCTTTACAAATGCTTGGTGGAAGTCCAAGAGAAAAGTCTTGTCAAGCTCAGTTTAGAATACTGGGGAGAAGAAAGAACAATGACCAGTTCTGGTCCCTGGAAATGGTTAACAAATGTTCTGTGCAGCAGGGATCAATACTAAATGTTTGGGGTTTACTAGCTATGTTAGAAATCTGAAGGATGGAATGGATAATGAATTGGTAAGCCTATCTGTCAGATCAGTTGTTCACGTTTGTTAAGAGTGCTGAGGAGGACTTTAGAAAGCACTGGCAACAGCTGAGTAAAACAGTTGAGCAATTCTGCAAAATAGTGACCTTACCAACATAGTGTAAGGCAACGTGGTGAATGCTGACAAAGTATTGCTCAGGTATGTTAGTTTTTGTACTTTTTTAGGAGTATGGTCTGCATGTTGCTGGAGTCAGTGGTGAACGTGTTAGATGAGTCAGGGGCTGGTAATTAAAAGTCCAAACCTAAGACTGGAAATTAGGAGATGTGTAAGAAGTCATGCAAGAGGGATCTGTCTGAAATTGATAATTTCATCCTTGTTTTGGATACCATGTTTGGTTTTATGGCTCATGTACTGAGAGGCTTTCAGATGGCTGAAATTTAACTTAAAAATAAAAGAGCAGGAGGTAGGGAGCTGTTACTGTTGTAATAGTAGTAAAACACCTGTTGTAGGTTTTGGTTTACTGCTTCCTGTAATGAAATGAGTGCTCAGTAAAATTAAGAAGCAAAAAACATGTGAATTGGACAGGAGGAAACATTTAACGTAGTGAGTTGTTTTAATTGTGGGAACCCCTGATTCCAAAGTACTGGCATTCTTTTGAGGAGGTATGCATTTGCTGATAGTCATACTAATTGGGAGAAAAAATGAAAATCTGCTAATCCTTAAGGATCTCAAAAGAACTGTTTGTGTCTGGAACAAGGGGATTTCCCTTCAAGATGCAGTACTAGTGTCAATGTGTGCAGTTGGTTTTCTAATGCTTCTTCTAAGATGTGATGCTTGACCCTCCTGAAAGGCAGCAGATTTGGTGAGTTGCTGAGCTGGTGTGCCATGGCATTTGCCGTGTTCTGATCTCCACAGCTGATCCCCACACAAATGAGACCAAAGGACAGAATATGAAAGTATTTTGAGCCACTGTGGGAAACAGGAGCCACTGTATCTACCCCATGCAGGTAGAGCATAGAGGCAGAATATCCTAATATAGCCGCTTCATGTATTAGGGTGTAAGACATTTTGATTTTATAACCGTGAAAGTACATCTTCTTAAATGTACTCCAGCCATAGTGAAAACTCTGCTTTCCACCACAGGGAAAAAAACCCGACCCAGTAAACTCAACTGCTAAGTCTTTGGAGTGTCTAACCTTTTATTTTTAAAACCACTTTGGCACTATTATAATTGATTCCATGCCTGGCCTTTTCATCGGTTCTTTCCCAGCCAGGAAAAACTGGGCTGTTAAAGGCTGCTGCAGTACCATGGGACTTGTGTTCAGTGTTGCAGGTTCTTATTTTAACCTGAAGTTACTGCCAGTCATGACTATTTGTTTGAGAAGCTGTAATCACTGCAGTATCATCTTTGGGATGAAAATCCTTCCGTGGTTACAGCTGTCAATATAAATGAGAGTGCACTGTGGGTTTGGATTGTATTGCTAATTGTCCCTTCACCTTTCAATATTTTTAGCTGCTGACTGGACTGTTGCTGAATATTTGCTGCAGCTTCCCCAGCCACAATGAAAAATGTATTTTGGCTAAACTGAAGAGGATAGTGAAGAACATGTGTTTAAGGCAGGCTGATTGTTATGTTTCAACAGCCATGTTCTGTGCTTTCAGGAGTTTGTAAAGGAATATTTTTCTCTGCCTTTATAATTCCCACCCTAAAAGAAAACAGCCAGGGTTATCGTTTGTTTTTTTCTTTTGTTTCTTATGTGCTCGCTTTCTTGCCAAATCTCGTCTAGTGTCATTTTTTTTTTAATGCTTCTATCTTCCCTTCATTTACTGTTTGCTGCCAGAAAACAGGCAGGCTTTGTTTTTTGAGGGGGTGGAGTGGTGATGATGTTACTGAAAATTGTAACCAGGAGAACTCTCCGAACCAAATGATAGTTTAGAAAGCCAACGCTGGTTTATTGCAGCACAGGGTGCATGCGGGATCTTTCCTCCTAACACACACACCAAGCTACTCGAGGGTACCCGTTACACACAGCAGAGTGCTTGCATATTCATAGCATATTACATATTCATTTTTGTTCACGAACAGGATTGGATCCAAGTGTCTCGCTTCTGATGCAAATCAGTGCGCATCCTCAGATAGCACTGCTGAAGGTTTTTTACCAGCTGGGCATGCTCCCGAAGTGGGGGTTTGCCCTCTTTTGGGCAGAGGGGCTATTTGAGCTGGAGGTCATGCTCTCCCGTTACTACCATTACCTTTGTCCTGCTCGCAACTGATTTTCTGTGGGTTGCAACACCTTATCGGTTTGTGTCCTCTTGGCCAGAACTTTCTCACTTGGAGGCTTCTTTCTGGGTAATTTAGGTAACGGTGTTCTTTGTTTCCCAAGGTTGACTGGAAGTCCTTTTGTTCATCAGTTTTAACTGCTTGAGAGGGTGGGTCAGTTTGACCTAAACTTTGTGCACATACTTGTTTAACATATTGTTAAACACTAAATCAGAGGTCGGTAATTTGGGAATTTAGGCAACAGTGTAGTCAATGATAATACAGCTTTAACAGTAATCGAATTAATTTAATAGTAACAGTTCTCTGTGCAAAAAACAACCAACCCCAAACCCTCCTCCCCTCCCATACCATGGTCCTAGCTGCAAAACCTGTTAGAAATTTTTCTGCATCATTTAAAAATATCATATAATTCACAATGGGCCATAATTGAAAGAAACTTTTAGTAACCGAATTCTAAAAAGACAATTGTTTTACATACAGGGCTTTTGGGGGACTGAGTTTTGTGGGTGGCTTTGTTTCTTCTGTTAAGACTTGATGGGTTCATTCAAATGCAGTTTACTGGGTTGTATTAGTAAGTGTGGCACGGGGTTCTGTCCTGCATTAGGTAACATTTCAAGTATTGTTTGTTTCTCATTTTAGTTTTTGTGACATTTTAGCATGTGATAAAGTGGAGATGGTTAAAAAATGGATAACAAATAAGAAGAATTGGCTGGTCAAAGATCCTTAGTCATGTCCACAGAGTGAGCTGTTAAAGTGTAATGAGCAAGATCATAGCCTTGGGAGTCAAACCAGGAGTATTTGCTTCAAACTCTTAGTTGCAGGTAGCATAAAAAAGATACCTGGAACCGGCTGTTCAGTTGTGGGGTGATAGTGAACCATAGTTCAGCTGTGAAAAAAAGCAAGTTTAATTCTTACTATGTATAGGGCAGGGTATTTCCACTAAAAGTATGGAAATTTCGATTACCTTGTGCCTGACACAGGTGAGAGGTTAGCTGGAGCACTAGAATATGGTCCAGAATTCTGGTGGTTGCTTTTTAAAGAAAAGTTATGTAAGTTCGAGTAAATGTAGAAGAGTCCTCTAGAAAGATTAAAGGGACAGGAGGGGCAGACATAGGAAAGAGCACTAAGCATATGGGTTTTTTAAAGCCAGTGATGTAAGATCTGAAGGAAGGGAGGTATGTTCTCTGCAAATTGCATTGGGGTATAAGCTGCAGGAGGGGAAAAAAAGGAGTATTTAAGCTCTTAGACAACATTAGCACAAAACCAGATAGGCATTACTTGTTGGGATGTTGCTGAATGTAATACCCTGATCATGTTCCCTCTTGTGTTTTCTTAAGTGATTTCTTAAAGAACCAGGAGATTTGTTCAGGTAAGCCAAGTGGAACTTATTAGCGTACTGCAAATATGTTGTTATTAGTGGAGCACTAATAAGTAAAATTTTTTACAATTAAGAGATTTCATAAAGAAACGTAAGTGTATGTTTGTGTCTTTCTGATGTTCCTTAATCTGGTTTCTTCTGGGGCCACAGTTCATTGGTTGTGTTCCCAGTCTGGTGTTCAGGTGCTTCCTGCTTTGTGAAGTTGGTTCTTGTAGAAGTAACCTTAGTAGTACATGACCATAGTCTCTGCGGCTACAGAGTCTGAATGCAGAGTGCTGATGGCTGCTATTAGCTTCCAAAATTCTGGATCCACTGAAACTGTTACAAGCTAGTCTGAATTTTCTCATGCTCTTGATAACCTTCTTTGTCTTTTGGTAGTGTTCTTTTTTCTAACCTTTTTTGTTACCTCCATTCGAGCATGTTTCTTTTCTTGAATTTTCCTCTGGTGATGGTGAAAAGGCTGTGGCGAGGGAAGGGAATCCCAGGCTCTGGCTTGGGAGAGCTTGAGGATGTATGCAAGCTAATGTGGAGTTTCACAAAGGAGCCTGGGTTCAACTCCAACACAATGCGTGTGTAAAGGAAGAAAATGGGATCTTTACTTCATGTACTTTCTTGGTGTATGAAGGAGATCGATCTCAGGCTACACTGTATTCCGTACTGGTCTATTCACATGCATGTGCATGCATGGAGTCACACAAGGAGAAGTATATGGTGTATTTGTGCTGTACGCTGTCAATAAGGCAGCTTTTGTTTCAGTACCAACTTACGTCGTGCTGGGGGGGGGGTGTAGAATGGAAGAACAGCTGCCTTGATTGGGAAATACATGTGGTATTTTGACTAAGCCTTCTTCCTGTGAGGTCACGCTGCAGTAACATCACTGATGATGGCAGCACTGGTTTATCCATCGACTTCAGCTCTTCTAAACATTCTTATTTACATATTTGCTGCTGGTGGTCTCTCACTTTTGCTCTCTGCCATGCTTGAGGTATTGGGCACTTCTTGCGGTGCTTAATACTGATTAAAGGGCCGTGTGGTGGTGCTGTGAGCTGATGGATTTGAGTAAAGGCATGCCTAGGTGCATGTGCACACAAGACACGTGCACCCTAGGTACTTGTGCATGTTCGGTGCATTCTAAGTGTCTCTAGGGAGGGCATCACATGTGCAAGAGGAATTGTCTCATTCAAAGAGCTTTCTGCCTGTTCAGAGTAGTCAGGCTGGTCCTGTGTACGTAATTCGGGTGCAAGTGCTAGAGAAATTTATTAGAAAGGGTATTTTGGGCTGTGATATTACCTGTATCTTTCTTCTGCCAGTATTTTAACTTTGGCGATAGTAACATGACTACTGCTGCAAGAAATGTGCATGCGTGTGGAAACGGTACTGCATACACAAGCCCAGCTGTTTCGCTTTGCATGACTGTTGTGTAGTGCAAAGGAAAAGCAGATTGGAGCTCTCATTATTTCTTTCAGTAGGTGCCTCTTGTAATTCACTTCTAAGCCCACAGAAATTTTTCTTCTTGGAATTAATTTCGTTGCTGTAAAGTGGGTGTGGGCTTAGCAGACAAACAACCAAGTTTCTGTCCGATGATCCTGGGGGACCCAAACATTGAGAATGCCAAGCTGGATTCATTAGAGGCTTTGTTGCTGATCCTGCAGCCCCAGGGAAGACAAAACTCCTGTAAAGTTGAAGGAAGATTTCCTGGAATGTGGCCTTCAGGGAACACAGAAATTGATGACGGTGTGTATTGCAAAACCACAGTTTTTAAAGTTGAGATTTTTGGCTACTGTGTAACTACAGGTGTAGCAAAGCACCCAGCTTACCTTACACTTGTAAATTAGCCTGTTTATAATACGGCTTTGCTGCATAACTGTTGTCATAGACCTGTAAACTAAAGTGACTTGTTAGTTGTGTAACCCAGCTATTTACTTGCTCTCTTGGAACACTTACATAGACCTATTTTAGGCAGGGTTTGACTGTTTCACTGCCAGGGTAGCTGTCAGACTCAGGCTTGCAGCGTAGGGAGGTGGTGATCTTCGTATTTCAGTCAGTCCTGAACACCTGGTGTGTTCATTTAGGGCAGAACCCAAGCGACCTGCCTGTTCAGCACAGCACAGGTAAGTCCTAAAGTGCTGTGTTTCAGGATTTTATGGATTACGTGCCTACTCTGCTTCAAACTATTTCAGAGTGCTTAGGATATAGGAACCTTTAAATAAGTGCCTCATGGCAGCACTTCTTTTTTTCTTTGCCCCTCCATTTCTGCATATACTGATATGCACATTTTGATGACTCGATCACGACTAGAAATAGTTCTTTTACAGTAAAGGCAATTTTAAATGTTTCCTTCACTTAAAAGAAAATCCTCAAACAACTACAAATGTTTCTCCAAAACAGCAGCATCTGTCTCTCATCACACACTATTTCCTACCTCTTCTTCCGTGTTTTCCTGATGCTTTAGCTTAGCATATCCTTGCCAAGCAAAGGAAAACGTAGCACTGGGAGTGAGATCCTGACACAGTGACCCCGTTCTGAGCATTACCTTCTTTGTCAGTAGCAGCAGAAGCTGAAGCAGTTCTGCTGGCTCTCGGCACTTGGAGCAGTTTGACATTTTCTGTCTGGCATGGTTTCAGGGCTCACTTTGTTATGAGCCCAAATAGTGAATGGGATGATGAAAATTGAGCTTGCAAGAACTTGTCCACTGCTTCTAATTTTTTGATAAACGGTTTGCAGCAGCACAACTTTGATCCAGTGTGCACCAGAGCTGTTTGTTATGTGCAGGTCTGCAGCGTTCTTCAGGACGGACGAAGGAGAGTAAATCTTTCTTTTTAATTGATAGAGTAAAAACTGGTGTCATGGTAAATAGTGAGTAATTTAAGAAAATACTGCTCTGTGCCAGTGTGTGTGCCCGCACGTATGTCTCTGCATTTGTGGCTTTTTGTATTGCAGGGTTGTGTATTCCAGGAAGGTATGTTGGGGTAAATTTTTTGTCTTGACTAGAGGGTTAAAGCTTTATTTGTCTTTGCTAATGCATGTAAATAGCTTTCTTGTCCACTAAATGAGGAGGCTGGCTTGTTATCCTGTACAATGCAGCTGGGCACCGTTCCAGAAGCACAGGCACATAGGCACTTCGTTTCAAAGACAAAGAAGCCAGCGCAGACGTAGGGAGAAACCTGGAATGTTGCGCTGTGGATTTTTTCAGAGCGATGACTCATTTCGGTTCACAAAGGATTCTGGGCAGGGTAGTGAGAAGTCAGGTTGGCTGATCCATTCCTATGACTTCACTTTGCAGAGAGCCAGGGAGAAGAGGAGTGACACTGCAGAATCCTGAGGCACTGCAGTGGAGAGGTGCTTTGCGAAGACTGTGAGTGCCTTCGGAACAGGGGGTGGTGTCAGAACGTGATTCCAGCCATTCCATGAAAATAGGGCAAAAAGAGAGAGATGTTTGCAAAACACTGTGTGGGAATTGATGTTTGTAGTCCCTTTTAGATTCTCCACCTCCCCTGTCATTTCTTAACCGTTTATTTCTTGTGCTTATCAGAGAATTGTGTGAAATAGCATTCCTTTCAGTGGACCTGCATAGATACTGCATTATTTTTTATTTTCTGGAAGCTGCTGTTTCCTGCTTTAAGAGGTGGGTGTTCAGCATATTACTGCCTAAAAGCATGCTTTGTTTTTCTTCTTTCAGGTCCTGTGGCACTGACCTATGCTGCATTCAGCCAGCTTCCACAGTGATATAAAGCCCCAATATGCACATTGTTGTTACATCACAGCTACTCTACATACTTTACTGGAGCATGGAACCGGACTATAAGGGTTCAGGTAAGTCCCCCTTTTTTAACATATTGTGTGCCAGGAATATAGACATGGACATTTAATAAAAGATGCATTTGAAAAACATTGATTGAGGAAATACATTCTAAAGCACACAATATATTAAAAAACCACAGTCCCACCCTCCTCCTTCCCAGGATAAGCAACGCCACCAGTATCTCCTCGACTGAATCCTCTGGGAAAGTTCCGTGCTCCAGCAGAAACTTTTTATGATCATAGTTGTAACACGTGCTGGGATATCACTTTGGATCAGGAGGCAGCTGGCCACAGGACATGGACAAAGAAAAGGAAATTTAAGTCACAGGAAATACACAGGATGAATGCATGTAAGACAATTCTGCTGACTGTGGGCAATTTAGCAGCTGTTTCTGAAAGTCAGTGCCACTTGGTGAACCTGGGGATCATGATTTTAGCTGGGTCTGAACGGTTAAATAGATCAATTTACGTGGTTAAAGTTAATAACTGGCAAGGGATTAGAACCTTGTTCAGAGGCAAGTGTTTGTCATACGGTTGGTCATTATTAAGGTTGCTGTGTTTTCTTCAGGCTGGTTAGAATCGGAGTGGTCACATTGCCAGGTCACATTCTTGAAGTGTTTGTGATTTGTGTCTGCAAGGGAAAGGTACATTTTGAGGTGTGTGCATTTCAGGGTGCAGATGGAGCTTGCTGCTTAGTGAACGTGTGTTAATGCATTTGTCAAGCCTTTGTTTAAGCTGCTCTTAAAGAGGAATAAATGGACAAATCTTGAATGTATTTTTTTTCTTATTGTTATCAGTCCTCTGATGTGTCTAATTGTCTAGTAAACACAACCTGCAGCTTTGTTCGTAAGGTACTCCAGGAAATATAGTTTAAAAGGAGGATTTAGCTATGTCTGAGAGCAGTGCAAGCAACACACCTTCTAATTCTCTTTATTTCAGATTTTGCCTGTAAAGTGTGTTCTTTTCTGTGCTAGTGTGCTAGTGCAGATCCAATGTATTTCAGAGTAATCTGGATAATACATAAAAATATGCATATTCTTCCTGTTCCCTCCCTCCTGTTGTCTAATTAGATGGAAATGTTGTCTGGCTTAAAATGGCAATTATATATCATTGTTGTGAGTTCACATAAGAAAGGTTTTGTTTGCTACATCTGTGTAAGTATTCTGTCATTAGAGTGATTCAGTCCCATTGGGGTTTTGGGGGAGAAAGGGGTCATGTACAACCCAGGCCAGCCATGTAACTTCTTCAGCATCTCTCCTTTCTTGAAGTAAATCTGAGAATGTGCATTTTCTAAAGCAGGCTTTTCACTTACAGTATTCTTGAAAAAAAGTGGTAATATTTTAGACTGAAGAGCCCTCTTTTTGCTCGTAGCGAGTAGTTTTGGTTTTGTTATCTACCTTTTGTTTGAAAAGGACCTTTCTGTAGTTCTTCCCAGAGTGAAATGTGAGTGTTGACCAGAACAGGCTGTTGGCAAGCAATTTTTTGTAGGGGTTTTCTGTTACATCCATCGCTAATCATGAGGTGCCATGAAGTTACTGTACTCTAGTTTGATGTTTTCTGATTAATAATGTAGTTCTCTAAGCAGCAATAGTGAAGTCAGATTTCCCTTGACAAGTGTTTTTTGACTGGATTCTCTACTTGTCTAGTGGGAGGTGGCTATGCCTGAAGCTCTGTGCAGATGGAGCATGCATAGCAAACACTCTGTTGTCTACTGAGGCTCAACTCCCTGGCACATGCATGCGCACAGACTGTGACTGTGCAAGCCTCATTTCCTGTGGAAACCAAGCTAAAAATAATGTTTAAAGTTTGTCTTGATCTGTAGGAAGCAAAAGGTTAAAAAGGTGTTGAGAGTCTGGATGGAGAAGGGAAACTGGGCTTTGGCTTCTGTGTTTTGCAGGACGCAAAATATAATCACAGGGTCTCTTCCCATTTCAGGGAAATAGTGTGTATAAATTCTAATATATTGTGGCTTTGCACTGTAATTCCCTTGATTTTCTTTCACAATGACTGTACTGAATTGGTTCCATTTATAAGTCAAGAGGTGAGTTTTCAAACAATCTTCATGCAAACTTAATGAGACGGGAAGTTTGACTTCCAGGTCACTTATTTCCAGCAGCAGAATCACAAATAAAAATTCTGGCATCAGTATGTAGTTGATAGTTTAATTGCTGATACATGGTGCAGAATATTGTCTATCTCATTTTCTCTCAAGATGGTGGTACCCAGACTTTCAGAGAACAGAGGCTCTACATAAACTGGCACAGGAAAGGTTCTGGCAGGTGTGGGTTCTGGATGTGTCAACTTTCATTCCCAGCTCTGTTACAGACCATCACTTTCTCATCTGCATGTTAAGGATAGTTATGGTTACGTTTTTTGGAACGTTTTGAAATCCACTGAAGAAATGTGCTACGTAAGAGCTAAGTGTTTATTTTACGTGCTACATAATCTTTTGTTCTAAGTAACAATAATTGGGGTTTTTTCCACAGGGTAGGGCTACAGATCCCCAAGGCATAGATGATGACAAATCCCATTCATAGTTTGTTACATGCTTAGACATTTTTTGAAAATTGAGTGCCACTTAAAACAAGAAGTCTGGAAAACTTTTTTGTTTAAATTCTTTAGAGAAAAGGTTGGAAAGACACTGCAGAAACAGAGCTAAAACTATATATATGTGTGTGTGTGTGTGTCATATTTAAACAAAACATGCAGTCAGCTGGTGAAAACTGCTTTTTTGAGCTCCAGTTGTCATTTAATTGGGAACATAAACATGTGAAAGTCAAGGATAGTAATTTGATTTCAAAAGAAAGATGCTTGAGACAAGCATCAGTCAGAGCTAACAGGAGCCATATGCTAGATGTTTTATGTAAGTGATGTGGTCTTCAAAAAAAATTAGAAAAAGCATATTTGATTTTTTTTAAGCAGATCTTTTCTAAAGAAGTTGTAAACCTTCTGTTCAACAGGCTAGACAGTATTTATGTGCATAACTGATGTTGAAATATTAAATCATAGGCGCAAAATATTTTCTGCTGTTGTGCATCAAAGAAGTTTGTTCACTTAACTGTAGCCACAGAGTGCTTGTAATTTCCCAGAGCCATAGGGATAGCTAAGATAAAACTTGGCAAATTAGAGCCTCTCTGAGCGAGAGGGTTTTGGCTTTCTATCAGTAGGTCTGCTGAAAGTTTTACAGATGTGCGCTAGCCTTTTTAAATCAAGAGCCAGTAATTTTCTCCAGCAGACAGCCATGGACAGCAAGCTATGGAGGTAATTCTGGCACAACAGAGGTGAAATAAGAGTTTCCTTGTCAAAATGAAGAAGGTTGAAAAGCATTTAGTGGAAAAGAATAAGGCTTAACTGGCAGTAGTACCTTACGAAACAGAAATAAAAGTTCTCATAAAAACCAATATTTGTTGGCCATTTCTATTGCATTTAAGGCCATTTAAATTATGATTTAATGGAGTATTATAGTAGTTTTTGTAGTTAATTAAACGGTTGTTAAGCTCCCAAATATTTGCAAGCAGGATGTATGTTACCTTAGCATATTAACTGTAGCGTGCTTTGTTAGAGATTGTGTTAACGTTAAGGAACTGATACTGAATGTTTTATATCGATGAGTTATGTGAAGTGTAATTGGTATTTTGGTGGAAACTCTTAGCTTGTTCCTGTTGACGAGCACAGCTGGAAGGGGTCAGACGTGCAGACTGAGTGTTTTGTGCACGCTAACCTAGAAAAGCAATTCCATGCTGGAGGCCTACTTTGAAAGGAAAGCTAGTGCAAATGCAAGGTTACTAAAATCCAGGTAAACTTCCTTAACTTTTACTTAGCCAGTTTTAATTCCCAGTTGGGGGTGACTGAGTTCTTGTCCAAGGATCCCTCTGGGGGCAGCTGGGAGGCTGCAGAGCAAACCTACGTCAGTTAGCAGCACTTGCTAGGCTTCATGTGTAACTCTCCTCCAGTCCCTTTCCCCCATCAGGAAGCTGATTATGATTTTAAGGCCCATTCCTTACATCTTAAATACCATTCTGGTTAGCTGTGAGTGGATCATTCCAGCTGCAAGGGAAAGAAAGAGGTCTCCTCCTGCACTCCCATCCTGCGTAGATGTCAGTGTGAGTACATGGCTGGGAGTAGACATGAAGGATACTCTTGCCAGACAGTGCTTTGTTTTAAGAAATTGCCAGGTCTTTGATGATCTAGATAAAACAAATGAGGAAGTTACTGCCTTTCACCTGGATGCCCTTAAAGCTACTCAGGGAGCCCATGTCGGTGCCTGGTGAAACTGATAAGGTTGAATCTCAAGGAGTGCAATATATGACATTGCACTGAAGTGAACTTAGTAGTGCTCACAAGGATACATACCCATGACACAGATAATCTCTGTGTGAAAGACAGTAATTTCTTAAATTGCTTAGTTAAATCTGTACACTTCTTATAATTTTGATGCTTTTTAGACATTACACTACTCATTAAAGAAACTGTTCTACGTAAAGTGCATGGTGACTGTTGATCAAAGTTGCTAAACTTCTGTGGCTGATTACAAAGATTCATCTATAAACAAGTTTAAAGTTGACAGCAGGTATAATTATTAGTAAATAGTAATATAATAACTATGGTGTTCTTTTCCATTCTCAAATGATGACGGGACAAATGGTGTTTGCTCCCAAGTCATGTGAAAGCTTCTCTCTTATGTTTTCCCTGTAAACTGCCTACAATCTTCTTGATTGCCATTGTCTGTAAAGCACGTGGCAGGAACTTTTCAGGTGTATATGAATAAAAAAGATCCAGAAAAGCTTGTATTTTAAGGGCATTGTTCTGTGGTCAGATAACAAAAAGGAGGATCTTGCGGTGTACTGTGGTGAAGCTGGAGGAATGCTGCTGTGTTGGGATTGCAGCATTGATCTGGTCAGGCCTGATTAAGCAGAAGCAATCAGAAGACAGTATAGCACAAATGTGTATTTTAAATCATTATTGTGTCTTGGGTAATGTGTATCACTGTTGTACAACAGCTTGTACAGCTGGTGTATTGAAAAATATTGCTCATAGGTCTCACTGAAGTGGTTATGCAATTTGCTACTCCCACCAATATTTTTTTTTTCCAAAGTGCTGGGTATAATGCAAGGTTAAATGCATTTTGATAATCAATTTTAGAAATTGCTCTTCCTGTTTAATAGACATAATAGGAATTTAGAATTAATAGGGCAAATAACAGATCCTCTAAATTGTGTAGGAAAGTTTGAATTTGAATTAATTTCCAGTAATTTGATCCCTGATTTAATCACAAGGTATTGCTCTGTGACAGCATAAATAGGGTGATTTTCAAAGCCATTTAGGTGAACCTTAATCCCTGGCTATTGACTGACCTGTAGCCAGAAATGGATTCGTGGTCAAGCACAACTTGTTCTGTCTTTACTCTTTCCCACTGGTAAAGGAAATCTTTTAGCCTGCTGCTTCCTTCTATTTGGGATCGTTGGAGAACTGTTCCTGTTACCGAAAATCGTAACCAGGAGAACTCTCCGAACCAAATGATAGTTTAGAAAGCCAACGCTGGTTTATTGCAGCACAGGGTGCATGCGGGATCTTTCCTCCTAACACACACACCAAGCTACTCGAGGGTACCCGTTACACACAGCAGAGTGCTTGCATATTCATAGCATATTACATATTCATTTTTGTTCACGAACAGGATTGGATCCAAGTGTCTCGCT
This sequence comes from Falco peregrinus, assembly GCF_023634155.1. Classification (NCBI taxonomy): domain Eukaryota; kingdom Metazoa; phylum Chordata; class Aves; order Falconiformes; family Falconidae; genus Falco; species Falco peregrinus. The sequence continues at coordinate 4,418,782 of NC_073722.1, forward strand.
TCTGATGCAAATCAGTGCGCATCCTCAGATAGCACTGCTGAAGGTTTTTTACCAGCTGGGCATGCTCCCGAAGTGGGGGTTTGCCCTCTTTTGGGCAGAGGGGCTATTTGAGCTGGAGGTCATGCTCTCCCGTTACTACCATTACCTTTGTCCTGCTCGCAACTGATTTTCTGTGGGTTGCAACACCTTATCGGTTTGTGTCCTCTTGGCCAGAACTTTCTCACTTGGAGGCTTCTTTCTGGGTAATTTAGGTAACGGTGTTCTTTGTTTCCCAAGGTTGACTGGAAGTCCTTTTGTTCATCAGTTTTAACTGCTTGAGAGGGTGGGTCAGTTTGACCTAAACTTTGTGCACATACTTGTTTAACATATTGTTAAACACTAAATCAGAGGTCGGTAATTTGAGAGTTAAGGCAGCAACATTACCAGTTCAAGAGGAGGTACAGAGCAGAATCTAAAAGCATTTCTGTACTTACATAAAGTATGTTCAAATGCACGTGTATTTGTGTAGTCAAACTAGTATTACCAAACTGTAATTTTTCCTATAATTTTTAATTTTGAAGCTATTTCAGTGATTTATTTTAAGTATGTATTAATAAAATCTGTTTAAAGGCTATGTGAGAAAAGTTGCAACAAAGTTAATTTTCAGGCCATCCTGGAATCATTAAAACTTCTTTTTTAAAAAATACATGGTCTGTACAAAGACATTTGACTGTATATCCGGGAGAGTTTTATTCAGGCTATGAATCTTTAGGTGTTCAATGCTTTTATGCCTCTAAAGAGTGTCTGTGCTTTAACTTAGCAAAATTTTTCCTGATCTTTGTTTCTATTAATAAAGAATATTCTGTCAAGTGGAAATGGTGGGTGATCCATACCGGTGACCTGTGAAAGGGAAGTGAAATCTCCTCTTTTATGTCCAGAGAAATACATTCAACTATTCTGTGCAGTTACCTAGTAGTATATTCAAGCATGAGGTTTTGCAACCATAAGTGCTAATTTTTTCTCATTTTTCTGAATCTGTCTATTGCACCCTTTGAGAAACTTATGTCTGCATAGTGCATAACTCCCATTTTTCAAAGTTCACCATGTCTAAGTTTTGAAATAAGCTCTTGGATGGTTCTCCATTGTAAGAGTTTTTTCCCTAGCTCAGTATGAAGACTACAGAGCTGTATGCATCTTCTCTGATTGTATCTCTACATCCTTCTTCTGTGAGCAGACTTTTAAACAAAATGCTTCATTGCACATCTGTTGTCTTTTTACAGGTGATGTATCACCCATCAGCATGTCTCCCATCAGTCAGTCACAGTTTATTCCACTTGGGGAAATCCTTTGCCTGGCCATCTCAGCAATGAACTCTGCCCGAAAACAAGTCACACAAGAAGCACTAATGGAGCACCTAACAACCTGCTTCCCAGGTAACTGGACATTAATAAATCATTGGTCAGATGGGTGCATGTCTGTTAAAGAATCTCTACTCCCTACCCAAAAGGTTGCTAATCTTTTTGGCTTTCTTAAAAGAGGGAGTTTCAATGTTGGGTAGTCTGTTTTTCTTCACTCTTCCAGATGGGAATATTTATTAATCCCGAGGTGCTACCCAAAAGTGAAAGGAAGCTGTAGGGTTCTAATCTTACAACGTTTTCTTTGTTTTTAAACATACAGAGAATTGAGTTCTCTTTTACAGGGCTATTCATTTGAGATGCATTTTGCAGGGTTAATTCCTGATTTTTTGTAAATACTAAAAAAATTACTTGAGGTACTAAGCAGCGAACTATATTGACCTGTTTCATTTTTTCAGGCTGGTATCAGAATAAGCTTGTTTGTGATTTTTCTCATAAAATAACCTTCTTTATCATCGTAGTCAAAAGAGTTTTAAGACTTCTTTAGTTGTTACAGAGAACAAAAGCGTATGTCACAGCCAGAGTAGACGTATTCCACCTTGTGGCTTTCAAGCCAGTTGTAAACTAACTTGTGAAAGCTCTGTTGACATCGGTCAACCAGTTCAAGTGTCATCATCCAGTCTCAATCTCCACAGAGATAACCTCATGGAGGTCTCTGTGTAGAGCACTCTCTTAAAGAGCAGGTTTCCCACATACTGCACGTCTTCCTCCTAGAACAGGCTCTCAAAACTGGTGTGGCCTGATGCAAGTAGTAGAGTCCAATGATGATGATATGCCTGTTTCATGGAGAGGTTATATTTAAACTGAAAGGATGTTGTCAGCCTGGTTTCCAGGGGTTTTCAGAGCCTTCTTGGATGCAGCTGTGGCTTTTGGTTTCTGTACTGCCCTTTCTTGAAAAAAATTTTAAATCGATTTATTTATTTTAACTTGACAACTCACTCCACAACCAAAAGGTTTGGAGAACCAGATACACTTGCTGTGTTCATAAATGCTGGTGTACTGTTCAGAAGATACTCTTTCCAGCATTTGATAATATTTATTAAATGGTAAAATAAAAATATCTTGGCTTAGAGATACTGTAACATTAAAAAAAAAAAAAAAAGGAAACCTATATTAAGAATGTACTCTTTAATATGCTGCTTCCATAGTGGCACTCTGTATCTGGAGTTGGTGAACCATGCAAAATGCATCTTGTAGAAACATCTAAAAGTGTGGTGTGAAAGCGTTGGGCAGAGCTTTACTGCTTAAGAGAGCACAACTTTTTCACTTCTGCTTTGCATGCTCCTGGGCAAGATATTTAACGCTTCTGTGCCTGAGTTTACAATTTTCTAAACTAGTTGAGAAACTTCTCTATTGTACCTCTTTTACAGCTGTGAAAAGCAGCTAATTAAAAATGTTTCAGTAGGAAAACTACTGATTCATCTGTCTCATCTAGGCAGCCTAACCATAGCCATGTTTTGATATCTTACAGTATTTTTGCTTACATTTCAGAGCACGAGTTACTTAAAGCCTCGAAGGTTATAGGGATTTTGCTGTAACTGGTACTAAATTCTGAGATTTTAAAGTAAAATTCTGGATTGAGGGCTGCGTTTGGAATAAACAGTTCTGTCTGACATTTAATAATTACACTTTGGGAAAAAATACTGCAAGTATATTTTGTAAATGCTGGCTTTCTGTCCCAATTTGTGGTTTTGTTTATTAGAGTTGGGTTTTTTTTCCAGTATACTTGGCTAATTTTGGAGATAGTAATAGAAGTTGTAAGAGTAGAATGCAAAAAAGGCAAAGTTCACAATTATAATTCCAGTTTAATGTGTTTTGATTATTTTTGGCCAAGTTGTGTTTTCTATATAACTATATACTAGAAGAATTCCACAGATTGCAAGTATTTTTCCAATTATTCTATCTGTTTTTATATAAATATTATTGTGTGATGGAAATGATAATTTATTGATGGCATCCCTTGGGTTTCCTGTAAGCATGATTATCAGTTGACTTGGTGTGTTGTTCTATTCTTGCTAGACAGAACCATACATCAAAAATAATTCAACAGGCTGGATTATTTTGTAGACTTTGCTCGGAAGAAGCCTGAGGCAAGTTAGCACACAGTCTCTTGCTGCCTTTTTTTTACCACTAGCCATGAACGTGTGTGTGTTACTGAAGTCTGAGTTTAAAAAAAGGAGAGCCTTTTTTTCCTACCTCACTTCCCAAAACGTAAAGAAAATTACTGGGGGGGCAGCGGGGAATAATCCATCTTTTGTTCAGATTTTTTCCCTCTCTAGGAAAATGCCTTTCTCTCACATAGCAAAAATACATGTTCTCTCAGTGTGTGAGGATTATCCAAAATTTTGTCCTTTCCAATAAACAGAACCTCTTCTTGTGCTGAATGATTATTTTTCCTTTGTCTGCTCAAACTTTCTCATAAATCAGCTGTGGCTTTTTGAGCCCTTGTATTCACTTTAGCTATTTTAAAATACCTGATGTCCTCCCATGTTCTGATACTTTATTTTTCCTAATTAGGTGCTGATGCGCTGAGAGGGAAGAGAGCATTACCATTGTAGATGTATCTCGTTGTCACGTAACCTCTCTTTATCTCACCCTGTAGCAGCACTTGTCTGCCTATGTTGTTTTGTGTTTTGATGAACAGATGCTTCACTGCATTTCATGGCATGTATAGATTTCCTAAAACCCCAGATGCTATTCTCAAACAGCCTAAGAATAATAAACCTTTTTCCTCAGTACAGGGTCTTACACTTGCAGGCTAGCCCTCCAGTTTGCTGAGCCATTGTGCAGGCATAAATCTGGGCCATGGCTCTATCTGAAATAAGGTATGCTAATTATTTATAACATCACATAGCAACCACTCCACATCCTTAACTAGTATTTCATGAGCCAATCAGAGTATTTCTTTTATCCCTTGTTAAGCCTTGGCATCAGCTCAGGAGAAAATAATTTTAGCAGATTTAACACCATTTAAATACTACTTCAGATGTATTTTTCATGAGTTTATTGAAAAAGTTTGTAATGATAATGCACTTCTTATTTGTGGCTTTTGTTATTTGTCAGGTTTTTAAAAGAGCAAGAGGGCTCCTGCTGCACGTGCTCCCATTATTCTAACTTAGAATTAAACAATGAGATGTTTGTATGGTCCCACTTTGTAATTTATTGATCGTGGTTTAAATCCTGTACATTAAATGTAAATCTTCAAAATCCAGTATAAGGAGCTAAGAATATAACCTCTGTTCCTGTGTTTGGCAGCCAGACCCTCTTATCTGTATGAACCTGGCTGAAGAAAACATCAAGCCTTAGTCTATGCTGCTTTTAGTAAGGATTTTTTTTCTTTTTTTTCCCCTCCCCCTTGATTTTGTCCATGTACTTACTAAAATAATTTTAAGGTGTTCAAAATTTCAGTGTAGAAAATACATGTGTGTTGGACTAGGTTGCTTTTGAAACAAAGTTTACTGAAAGCTGGCAAATTCCTCTGACATTCACTTTCATAACTGTTCACTCTTTAAATATGTGAAATGTCTGTGTAGCACTTAAGTGTCTTAGATTAACTGAGTTCACTCTAGGTCAGTGTTCTTTGTGAGCAGCAAACAAGACATAATCTTCTGTCTGGAAGCTCAGTGGATGGCATAGTAGACTCTCTTGAGATGCAGAAAATGTACATGTCTGATGATGCAGTGTCCAGACAGTTTCTGCTTTTGAATTATTAAACCACTACATAATCTTAAATTTAACACCACTGCTGTCATGCAGTATTTTATATGCTAGAGCCTCTAAACTACTGGTTTTTTTCCTCTTGTTCCTGTTTAATGGAGGAGGGGAGACCATAAGGAGATTTCTGAATGCAGTGGGGTAAGTTACATATAGATATGATGTGGGCAGGTTGCTCTAAAGAGAAAAGGCTTGAGAAAGCTGGGAAATGTGTGTTTAAATAGCAACAATAGGAGCCAGAGTAGTGTCATTGCTCCCGTCCATCAGGCGGGAAAGCCTAATGTAGCTTTGGATCTGTTTGTACTTTTGTGAGTATCTGAAAGAGATCTGAACAAAACCCATAGCTGGCATTAGCTGGCAATGCTGAGCTCCAAAGATCTGCATCCGCCATCATCACTGCTGGCTTAGTGAACCAGAGGGATCTACCGTACGCTGGGAGTGATAAAAGTGATAGTCTCCAGCTCCAGAGAAGGCGGCTGACAATTAACTTTACAGCTTCATTGACTGCCCAGGCACGCTATTATTTTATTTTTTTCTTGGTGTTTATCTGCACATTCCCTATTCACAGGACTTAATCAATGAATGTGACTACTGTGCATCCGGTGTTTAGAGACTCATTTACCCAACACATTTCAGTCATTATGGTTTACTGGGTGAAAAATACATACTATTGTTTTTCCCATGTATTTGGAGCGCATTTTTGCCTAAGTCAGTGTAAAACGTCAGAAGATCTATTTCAGTTTCTTTTCCTAACTTTCCTGTAAACTCCCAGGAGAATGCTTTCCTCTCTTTTCTGTTCCAATGTTTTTGAAACAGTATGTTAGGAAAAGTCTTTAAGTAAAATAAGGATGAAGAACCAACCGAGTTCTTGCAGACGAAGATAGGTGTGCGTTGAGGTATTTACGTGTAAGCTCGTGGAAAATGCAATGGATTGGTCAGGTTGTTTATGTAGAGGCAGGAAGAGAGGCTGGCTGCAGCACAGCAAATGCATCTCAGTTGGACCAGGATTGGATCATGCAGTGCATTTTCAACACAGGATGGAGAAGCACATGAGCTTGAGTTTGGCGTCATCCACTACTTGTAGTGGTGCAAGGCATAATGTAAAAGGGGTGGTGTACAAGCAGACATAGCAACTCCACCGCAGGAAGGAAGAGGTTAGATGATGACCACTGGTTGTTGCAGGAATTAAAATCACTCTTTGTGTTCCTGTGCTTTACTGAAAGATCATGTGGAGGGCAGCCTGCTCTCCAGTTGCCTCTGCCTCACAATCCTGGGGAAGCTCAGCATATTGTTTCCTTCAGTCCAGAGATACTTAGGACTCTGGGCTAGGGAGGGGTAGTCCTTTTTTTCCACAGCACTCCAGATTTCTGCCTTTCCCATCTGTTGCTATTTCTGACATGCTTGCTCATGCAGCAATTCAGGAGGTCTTCGTTACTCTCTAGGACACCCACGTGAAAAGGGGATAAAATGCATATTCATGATTCTTCATTTATTCATGATTCTTTCATTTGCATATTCTTTCCAATTTTCAAGTCTCATTTATTCTCTCAAATTTTATCTTTTCTTTACCTCCTTTACTTACTGTGTCTGGACGGGCCCCAGTCTTTCAGCTCTGTGGACTATGCATGAAATACATTTACTGCCCCCGTGTACTTCATCCCTGACACCTTCTCTGTTGTAACTGCTTTCACTCATGTGTCCGTGTTATTCCTAACACTCTGCTGTTTCCATAGCAAGATTTTTAGTTACAGATGCTACTGGATGTGAGCGGTACGGTCATGTCTCTAAATTCAAACAGCATTCAAAACTAGACATAAGAATACTTACTATGTTGCCTGCAACCCAGTAGCAAGGAAGAGTGTGAGTCAAGGAGTTGGTACAACTTCTCTGTTCCTTGTCGCTAGTCTTCTGACGGGGTGTTGGGCATAGTGCCAGAACCCTTGCTGTCATCTTCATGTTTGCTAACACAAGGAGATCAGTGAGCTTGCAGGCTTCAGCATTTGACATGTGGGAGAAGAGTTGGTGACCAGACACTATATGCTACTGAAGATACTGTGTTTGTGGCAGGTACACCTGGTTGAGATTTTTACTCGAAGTATTTTTGTAAAAAGCATATACTTTGCTGAAATGTTTTTGCATGCGTGATTCCATGGGATTTCTGCTCTTGAAAATAGTCAGAGATTGACTTGACAAGGCCCTGACCAACCTGATCTAAGCTGGCCTGGCTATGAGTAGGGGTGTTGACCAGATGACTTAAGGATGTCCCTTCCAACCTAAGGTACTCTCTGATAATTATTTTTTTTTCCTAAATCAGTTTTGTTGAAAAGCAAACTAAGGCCCTGAGTAAACAAAATTAACTTTTTTAGTTCAAAATAGACCATCCAAACTTTTGAAAAAAAATCTCTAGTTTTAAAAATGTAAACCAGGTCAGTACCAAGCATTAAGTTAAAAGTAAAATACATTTTAGTTCAAAAAAATGTATTGATTGAAGATAGCTATTTCCACTGAAAATTTTGAAGGATTTTTATTTCTTATTCAGCATAAGCAGATTTTTTTACACTAGCTTGTGAACTAAATTTCTTGTTTCCTTATTTCTGGGTGGAACTTATTCCTATGCACAGCATGCTAACTTGGGATTTTGTCTAATAAAGTATTGAAGACTTGGTCCTGCACCACTGAACCCAGCAGGAGTACTGGCAGTGAGAAGGACCGTGCTCACAATGCCAAGTCCAACATGTGGCTACTGTGGCATTGATGCAGTGTCGTCATACTTGTCCCTCTTTCAGTATGTGATACGTGCATTTAGGTAGCGTCCCTCACATCTCACATGGAAGGCAGGCAACTCTGAGAAGCACATTTTTAGGAGCTAAACCTGTAACTTGCAGCATCGTGGAAGAGTCTGTTTGGGCAAGATGAACTATGTCATTGAAGGGGTGTCTTTTTTAGAGCAGCTGATGTAGTTGAAACATGTTTTAACGGGAGAACAAGTCAGTTCAGTCAGGTTTGTGCTAAAGGGGTAGTTTGGGGGCATGCTTTTTTTCTGTGTAGTGTTCTTCTGTGGAAAAACAACTTAGGCATGCAAAGTGACAAATAACCACTGTTTTATACATGACGGGGCATTATAAGAAATAGTTCTGGTGAACTGGGATGTAAATATTTGGTTGGAAGAAGAATAAAAGTGAAATGTTTCCCCTGACACCCTTTGATTTCCAGTGATTTCATCTTGTAGCTTAAGGTCACCTGTGCAACAGAAGTGACGAGAAGTTCCTTTTTCTTCTTCTTTTTTCCTTCCTTTTTTTTTTAACACTCCATTAATGGCCTCCTTTCTATTTAATTAATAATTGATATATTTGAAGTGTAGGAGATAAGTGGAAAAACAAACAGACAAGAGAATGCCTAACAAAGTGCTTTACTGGAGTTGTTTGTTCAGCATATTCCGGCTTGCACATTGGAAAAAAGCTTTTTATTGGGGAGGGGGGAACCAGAGGGCCCTGCACGGTTTTATGCACTCCCTGATATGTGTTTCCTGTCATTTCTAGGAGTTCCAACACCCAGTCCAGAAATCCTTCGACATACCTTGAATATGCTTGTACGGGAGAGGAAAATATATCCAACTCCGGATGGTTATTTCATTGTAACCCCGCAAACGTACTTTATAACACCATCTCTCATAAGAACTAACAGTAAATGGTACCATTTGGATGAGAGGATACCTGATAGGTCTCAGTGTACCTCTCCGCAACAAGGAACTATAACTCCCTCCACCTCGGGATGCGTCAGGGACCGAACACTACCCAAAAACCACTGCGACTCCTGCCATTGTTGCAGAGAAGACATGCACAGCATGCATGCATCTACCCTACAGAGGAAATCAGCAAAAGACTGTAAAGACTCATACTGTCCTCCTTCGTTATGTCAGGTCCCACCTACTGAGAAAAGTAAAAGTACTGTCAATTTTTCCTACAAAGCAGAGACGCTCACAAAGCCTAAGGATGTAGAAAAGCAGTCTAAGAAATTTGGACTCAAATTATTCCGATTAAGTTTTAAGAAGGACAAGACAAAACAGTTGGCAAATTTCTCTGCCCAGTTTCCTCCAGAGGAGTGGCCGCTAAGGGACGAGGACACCCCTACCACTATACCTAGAGAGGTAGAAATGGAGATTATCAGGCGCATTAACCCAGACTTGACTGTGGAAAATGTCATGAGGCACACTGCACTAATGAAGAAACTTGAAGAAGAAAAAGCTCAACGAAGCAAAGCAGGATCTTCAGCTCACCACAGTGGACGAAGTAAAAAGAGCAGGAATCACAGAAAGTCTCATGGGAAGTCGAGGTCACACAGCAAGACTCGGGTGTCCAAAGGAGACCCATCAGATGGCTCTCATTTGGATATACCTGCTGAAAGGGAGTATGAGTTCTATGATCCCTTGACTCGATCCCCACGGGAAGGCTGTTTTATAATAGAACACAAGGGAGATAATTTTATCATGCACAGCAATCCTAACATGATTGAATCTCACTTTCCAATGACACCTGAGTGGGATGTGTCTGGTGAGCTGGCCAAAAGAAGAACTGAAATGCCTTTCCCTGAACCTTCCAGGGGAAGCTCCCACTCCAAGGTCCATCGGAGCCACAGCCATACACAGGACAGAAGATCGAGGAATGAGCGGTCCAGTAAGGCTAAAGAAAGGTCTAGATCCATGGATAACTCCAAGGGACCTCTGGGCTCGGCTGCTCTAGGCACACCTGAAGATATTGGTGAAGGCTGTAGCCCAGATGACCAAACAACTAGCCAAACTTACATTGACGATAGTACCTTAAGGCCATCTCAGTCGCTCAGTCATCAAAGGGCTCTGATTTCATCTGCAAGCTACAAAGAGACTTGCATCCCTGAAATAGCTAGTGGCACTGTAGAAACCCCCAGTTCTTGTAGCCTGTTGGAGCAAAGCAAGCCTACAGAGAATTTGCCATCGTATAGCGAGCTCAACTCCTGCACAGCAAAATCTGCAGTCGATGACTATTTTCAGTGCAACACATCCAGTGAGACTGTGCTTACTGCTCCATCGCCACTGGGAAAGAATAAAGAGGATCATGATACGCTGACGGGGACAGATGGGCTCAAAAAAATGACTCCCACAGAAAGACAGTCTCAACATATCGCTAGGGAGCCTGGGGTGCACAAAGAGGAGTCCCCAAAGGGCCCAAGCAGCGGTTCAGCGGTTGCTGGCCAAACTCCAGAGGTGATTGCAAATGGGCGGCTGGTTCAACACCATAGCACTGAATCAAGCAGCCTTGATAAAAGGAAAGAAATATTTAGCAAGGATACGCTCTTTAAACCTCTGCACAACACTCTTTCGGTGAATAGTTACCATAAGTCTAGCACACCCCTGCTAAAGCCCCATCAGAAGCCCCCCTCTGACACCTTGCCAGTCAGATGTGAGAAACTTGAGCAAGCGATGGTAACCTCAGTCGCACAAGTCATGCCTGTTTCGCAGAGACAGCAAGAGACAACTGGGAACCAGGAGGCCTCCTTTGACTACTACAACGTGTCTGATGATGATGACTCAGAGGAAGGAACCAACAAAAACGCTGAGGAAGAAAAGAACAGGGATGATGTTGGCACGATGCAGTGGCTCCTAGAGAGAGAAAAGGAGAGGGATCTACAGCGAAAGTTTGAGAAGAATCTTACTCTTCTCACCCCAAAGGAGACAGAAAGTAGTAACAACCAGAGAGCCACCCACTCGGCCCGCCTGGACAGCATGGACAGCAGCAGCATTACTGTGGACAGCGGGTTCAACTCTCCACGGTAGGACTGTCACATTCATTGCAGCTTTACAGACTAGAAAGTTCCGTTTATAGCTCTGTGTGTGTGTGATATTGGTGACAGAACGTAGGGCTGTATTAAACAATTTCACACGTTTTCAGACTGTTTTCTACAGCTCTGGAATCTGCTATTCAGATGTGGGGGCTTCCTACCATACCATGAGCAACCAATGACCATTTGCGGCATTGACTCTGTATTAGTTCTTTTTCTGTTTGCTGAAAACATCCCTGTATCCTTTTTTTTTTCTTTTTTTTTCTGTGTTAAACGTACGTTTGCCTTTAGAGTAGAAGGGATGAGCACCTGCATACTCCCCCCCTCCCCTTCCCTTTCCCTCTAAGATATCATCAAGACTAATTGGAAGACTAGACATGACTAGGTGGCATAATCTTTGGCTCAGACAAAAAAAAAGTCAAAATATGATGATTGTTTTGGGGTTGGGCTTTTTTGTCTGTTTTCTTCAAAAATTCTGGAAGTGTATCTATCACCATTCCAAACTGGTGAGACTGGGACAGCCTCTCCCCCTGCAAGGCTGAAAGTGCTCAGGATGTTTGAACTTCAGAAGTGACCCAGCGCTGCATCAGCAGAGAGAGGAGTGCCTGGCCTCAGATACTTGGGAAAAGAGTCCAGATATCTGCGTGTGGTGGTGCTGGTTAGTCATTTCTGTTCCAGGGGTCTCAGACACCGTGGAAGTCTCGGTGTGCTAGGAGTCTTGCAGGCGTAGGGAGGACAGAGTTGCTGGTGTGTTCCCTGTCCTGGGGAGTTCACAACCTTAATTCCGGGTTAAGAACCCTTCACTCGAGCCACCTTCTTTCTCCCTCTGACCTTTGGCAGTCCTAGATCCCTGCTGGAATGGAGCTTGACTGGTTTTGTTTGCCCTGGATAGCAACCCATCAGAGTTCAGAACAATGACTCTTAAGAACACAGAAATAATTTACAATAGTAGTTCTCTTATAGTGTCTTACTTAAGTTTAAATTATTTATTGCCTGTGTTTAAAAATAAAACCTCCAAGACTGGATTTGTATTAGGTGAAAGAAAATGGGATTTGGTTTTTTTTTTATTGGTGGTGTGTCGTCATTTCCCTGTGCCCCCCTCAAGCCCTCGCCCCATAAAAGGTGTTCTTATTCCTCACAATTACTTATTTTTCTTTTCAAATATGTAGCAAAGGCTCTCAGGAAGGCATGTGAAGGATTTCCTGCTCTTACACAGGACTAAATTTCATTTTCAGTTAAAGTCATGTCACTCGAATAAATTCCTTTGGATTTGATGGCTACTCCCACTTGATGTCAATGACAAAGCAGCAGTTACTGGGCCTGCTGCAGCGTGCAGTGATTATCAAACTAGAGCAAGCTTTTAACATATGTGTAATTTTTCTGGATAAAATATTTGAAAAATAATTTGAGTGAATTACACCATTTACACCGAGTCCAGCATAAAAAAGAAACCTAAAAAGGTTTTGAATTTGTTCCTGTTATTGATTGTTCTGCAGATGCTTGGCATTTTTCTTGCACACAGATGTTGTAAGAGGCTACTTGCGCTGTCCTTTTTAAAATGTATTTTCTTTTAGTTGAAGTGCTATACTTGCAGTCAGTTTTTGTGGGGGAGCATACGGTAGTGCTTGCTTCTTGCTCAGCCTGTCTTACTCCACAGCGTGCATTTCACCTCCAGGATAGGATGTCAACAGGATAAAAATCAGTTCTTGGACTGCTTGTATGCCAGCTGCATATCAAGCTTGCGTTTCTGGTTAATGCAAAGGCAGACATTTCCTCTCCTAATTATTTACAGAAAAGCTAAAATTTCTGTTGATGTTAATCTTAAACTTGGCTAGCAAGAGGACACAACATGGCAAGCATACTGGATTTAGTGCTGCTATACCACTTTATTTAGATCAAAAAGGAAACAGATAAGCAGCTTTTAATAATGATTGTGTTCCATACATCCCTTTTTTATTATTTTACTGTTTACTTATTAAGAAACGTCTGGGGTTTGGGAAGGCCACATAAAGTAAGCTTTTTAAAAAAAAATAATCAACATTCTGTAGGGTTTTCTTGTGTATTTGTTTTATAAGACCAGTATATAGTCTGTATATTTCAAAGGCGCTTTCACAAGCTTTGCATCAAGATGATTAAATTGGATGCTTTTGCTGAGTTTTGGTCACTCCTTGGTATAAGTCTATAAAAATAAATTGAGCTGAGGGTGAATTCAGCCCTTTGGCTGTAATTACCATGCTGTTATTACTTTCCTACCTTATAATGAAAAATGTACTCCCCAGCCCTTTTCCAGGAAATACAAAAAGGCCATCCAGCATCCATCTGGTAAGATTCACCTAGATCTGACAGTGTCCGTTAGCAGATGCCTGGGGAAGAATGTAAGAGCAGGATGTGCATGTAGTGATAGTTCTCAGGTATATTCTTCTAGCCTCCGCTGATGGTGTAACTCTCGACTTCCTGAGGTGTGGTAGTATCTTTTTATTTAAACTGAAGTGTGCAGTGTTGCTTGGGGAATCAAAATTACCTGTTCCACACTGTGAAAGAAGTATATTTCTAAAGTGTGACAAGGGGCATTTAGAAAATAAAAAAACAGGACGTAGTTAAAAAGATTTGCAATGGTCATTTACCAAAAGCTTATTGTGTGCAAAATTCGTGAACACATCACCATTGAGAAAACAGCCTCACAGTATTTTGTTCTTTGCTTTTATGCAAGTTGTATATAGCAGATGTTAGCTGTCAACAGTAATTTTATTCCTTTATTTTTAAAGCTTATATAATACTGCTGCTCTTTTGTCACCTAAAGAAAAGGCTAATTTTGGCATTATGCTGCATGGAAAATTCTCACTGCAGTCTTTGTGTATACGTGTTGCAATGGTCAGTTTGTAATATCAGAATTGAAAATGTTTGAAGATCTGGAATTGGTGGTCCCATAAAGAATGATACAATACTGAACGATCTCTAAAAAGCAAAGGTTGCATCTATTTTTGTTAAAGAGCAGAGGGAGAGGAATCAAAAAGAAAAGAGCAACAGAAGTGCCCTGTGCAGCATTGCAGCTTACAGAGATCTCTTACTATGTGTGTCACCCGTCGTAGCTGTTCGGAACTATTGACAATAAAGCAATAGTTGGCAGAAGATGGTCAGTGCCATTTTGATCAATTTAAAAGATCTGTGGGAGCTCTAAAAGCATCATTGGTTTTCCAGATTCAGTCAGGTTAAGATGATTTAAATCAGCCCTACGACTAAACAAGGTGTTTCTTCCTTCCCCTGTGCCATGCAGTGACACATTTCTCCCCTGCCACGTCCAAAGCTGTGCATTCCTACTCTTCCCCTGATGCTAGCACTAATCTTTTTTGTTTGTTTGTTTGTTTGTTTGTATTTTTGGTTTTTTTTTCATAGGGCTAGTATTTAACTGAGAGCGATCCCTGATCTGGCTGGCTGCAAGGCTCAGCGTTAGGGAAGCAGCAGGAACATGTGGCAGGGTCAGGTCCACACAAGGCAGGCAAGAGCTGCCCCTTTCAGTAGCAGGTAAATTTAGGTTGACTTTAAACTGACGGTGAAACTCTCTCATTAGTATCTTTGTTTCTAGTGCTTATTTAACAAACCCATTCAGTCCTCTAAACGTACTCTGTAAACATCTCCATAGCAAGTGGTGATGTCATTCTGCAAAGCAGCAGAGATACAGGTGAAGGATACATAACCAGCGGCCACATGGCTATTTGAAAACCAGATCTCTCTCTGCACGGGAACACCTTATTTGGAGATCAAAAGTTTTTAAAATTGAAAAGCAAACAAAAACAGTAGTAGTGGTAAATCTAGCCTTAGCATATCTTGGCTGAGGTTTAAAGAACTGTAGACTAAAATACAGGCTTTTCTGCGTTTATAATGAGATGTACCATTAAAAGGCTTTAGTCCTTAAAAGTGCTAAGTGTCCTGTCACTCCCGCGGATAAACCCTGTTAGAACTAAAGGAATATTGTCCGTTTTGTGAATGAAATAGCAGCACTAGTTGTTTAGGGCGTGATCACAGACCAGGCAGTTGAGATTTCTCAGCGTCTTGTAGGTTGCAGTTGTCTCGGCTGCAAAGCAAAACTGAAGTGTTGTGCTTAGAAACACTGTGGGTTTAATGTAAAGGAGCATTTTTTGTTGATATTTTGTGTACGAAGACATAGGTAGAACAGGAGACAACAGGGGAAGCTGTGTTACATGATTGCTGTCCTAGCTCTGCCTAGTTACAGAGCTGATTTGATGAACTTACTTCATGCAAAAAGGCACCAGTCAGGAAAGAAAATCGCCATGTTCCATGTGCAAGATGGAAGCTATTTCCTCGGTTGAAAAATCCAGATGCTTAATACTGGTTCAGCTTACAGTTTGTGTGACAGCTTCAGCTCTGCTTAGTGCTATACCTGTGTTACAGTATGGTGACTGCTGAGTACCTCTGGAACCCGTTTTGGAGGAGTGTATGCGTACCATCAAAATGAGATGGTTCATTGAGGTGACATTCCCTACAAACACAGGAAGCCTGTTATAAAACACTCTATTCTCCTTTCCTGTCTGGTCAATAGATATATGGGCATGTCATATATGAGTGTGTATATATATTTCTTTTCCGTTCTAGTACTCGTGAGAGCCTGGCATCCAACACTTCAAGTATTGTTGAAAGCAACAGGCGTCAGAACCCTGCTCTGAGCCCTGCACATGGTGGCGCAGGCCCAACATTCAACTTCCGAGCCACTGCAGACCCACCAACAAGTGAAGCTGAGAAACTGCAGAAACCTGCTAACTGCCTGCAAGCTTCTGTCACTAGTGTCTGACAGCCGTCCTGCCTCAGATCTTCTGTCTCATCCTATACAGCAAAGTTTACGACACTGGGACTGACGTTTACATCTTTGGGGAAAAACAGAAAAAGCATCTCAACCACAGTTTTAGTGTATACTTAAACTGTGCTGCTATATAGACTAGGGGCAACAAAGAAATCTTTATTTCAAGGTATTGCTTTTCACATTTGCGGCTCTGTAGCAACAGAATAGCAGTAGGGATAATATGTACACTTTTTGCTTCACTTAATTGTAACTGAGCACATATATGAAAGTCTAGACACTGTAAGTGTAATCTGCATTTTCAATGTCCATGCAGTTGCCAACTTCATTTTAAAAAAATGCCACAGATGTGTGATGCCCCTGGTCAGAGGCTAAACTCTGCTGCAGAGTTGATCGTTTTTTACTTCAAAAACTGAGCCACTGCTGAAAGTAACCAGCCAGGATCACCATGAGGAAAAACAATGCCAAACATGACAAGTGATGACCTCAGCTCTATCTGTGAATTATTAGTACGAATCAGTCATTTTCACTGTGCGTTTTTGTGACACAATTTTGCAAATACCCGTTTAAGTGAGTAAAAAGAGGTTTGGGTTTTGGTTTGGTTTGGTTTTGTCTAAGAGTGGAGGGTGGGGAAGGGAGGTGGCTTTCTCCTCTTGTGTTTCAAAAGTATGAGAGATGTTTACTTACTGAGACTTGCTAATTGACCTTCCGTAGTCACAAATAAGGAGGTGGGCCTTTGCGTAGAGGGGGGAGTGGGGAGGGAAGGGAAAGTTATAACTGTCATGGAGCCACAACTTGGAGTGACACAAAATATAACAAATGTCTTCAGTATAAATCAAGTATTTACAAAAGATTATCTAATTCTTGTGTCACTTCTGGTATTGCAACTTGCCGTTAATATAGGAATCAGGATAACTAATTTCTTGGAACAAAAATATTCTTTATGATATAGGTGACAAGTATGGCCTGAAGAATTGATTTCTTTCTAGTGGAAGGACATAAATCTATTTTATGTAGCTTATTAAATAGAGTGCCTAAATTAGGCTATTAAAAATAGCATACATTGTAGTGATTATCAGAGAACAAAATTTAGAGAATTATAAACTTCTGGCCTTTTTATTCAGTGGATGTTACTGGCAATTTAGCACGTTATGGACATGTCTAGTTTCTAGAAATTAAATGTGTCCACATGGTTGGCAGTAGAAATCTGAATTCTGTAGGTATGGTATATCCTAATTGCTCTCCCCTAAACTGTTACTCCAAAGTAATTAGTGCCGTGCTAATTACTGCAGAGTAACTTCTAAGGATAGTTAAACTCCAAGAGTAATGTTTAGGTATAGGGTCACATTCTGCTCTGTTACTCATGCAGCCTGGTAGTGCAACAAACTGACTACAAATCTAACACTTTTTTTTTTACTTTTTTTTTTTTCTTTACATCAGAACAGACAAATTGGTGGAAGAATAATAAAGATGCTAAAATGTTCAACAGCCCAAATTGTTGCATAGAAAAGGGACGTTTACATTGTCTAGCTCTTGTAGTACACAGGTATGAAACCCAACTGTACATATTAAAAACCAGTAGTTTCATCAGGTTCTGGTGACATGTGTTACTCTGTACACAAAGTCATTTGAGCTTCACTCGTGTTCTTTATTGTCATCAGAAGTCTTTACTGAAGATTAAGCCTTATGTTACACAGTTGGTTATAGTTCATTTACTTACAAAACAGCTTTCTAACTCTAGACACAATCAGTTTGCAGTTCTGTCAAGAACCCAGTCAATGCACGGGTCTGTTTTCCTTGGTTTCAGTGTATAATTTCCATTTCATAGGAGCAATAAGACCTTTCAGTGCACATAAAGGAAATTATTGTGCTTTTGGTTGGTTATCAAAGTCACTTGGCCTTTAGCCTTCTGCCTTATCATACCCTCCAAGATGTGCTCTAATTACCATATAATGCTTTGCATGATGCATCTTCTTATTCAGTATGTAACTCCAGCCATACTTATTCCATGCGAACTGTAGAGTCAGAGTTTTTGTGGGGAATTGTCATATACTATGCAGTGGCTGACTGTGATTTTGTTTCTGAGATGAGCTCTGACATCAGTAGTATGTATCAATTCAGTAAATAAAAATGTCAAAATGATGAAAAAAATTACAGTGATGATCTGAAGTACTAACAGCAGTATTAAAATGTGAACAGCAAAAACAAATTTCACCTTTGGGGGAAGTATTTGTTTGTCATAAACTAATCAGAATTTATGCAGGCAGCTGGTTGTACAGAAGACATAATTCCAACGAAATACGATAGTATATATCTACAAACTGTATAGTATGTTATTTCCTAAAGTTCCCAGAGACCAGCAGACAACATAAATGTCATATTAATGTTGACATGGCATTGTACCAATATTAATGTGACTCTTGGAATATGGAATGTAAACAGAAGTTTCAAATAGAAACGTTCTAATGTTGAATTCTTTTTAATTTTTTTTTTCTTTCCTTTTTTTCCTTTTAAAATCAACAATGGAATATAAGGAAATTCCATCTTGAGGTTCTGGTAACAAAACCACGAGAGTGGAGCTTGAGTGCTTTATGTCACCCTAATCCTTTGATGAAATCATAGCCTTGTATTACATGGTTGCTTATCTATCATTCTTCTTCTAATGTATCAATTTAAAGGTTTACAGAGTTAGATTAGGTTGAATCTGTGTTGTGTTCAACTGTAAAGGGTCAACACAAATCTGTCGGCATTTTGCACACTTGATATGTATTATTATAATACAACATGTTACTTTTATGGTAATTTTTTTTACACATATAACTACCTCCATGAATTTGATGAAATGCAGCAACATGAAAAGTGTATTGTACAAAGCAAGGTTAAAAACTTTGAAGCATTAGGTCATGGCGTTCTCTTGTGTGTCAATGCTTGCGTATAAAGTCATCATGTTTCCATTGCCACAATTTCCTTCTACAATATTAACAATCTGGCTTTCAGATGAGTCACTTAAAGACTTTGACAGGGCTGCATGATTGGGATAAAAGTGAAAGGGAGGCTGAAACCTTGCATCCTCTCCCCAGTTACTGCTAAAATTTCTGCCTGGTAGAACTTGAAAAATGTATTTGTAATTTAGCAAATTAGGAACATCTACAGTCTGTGAAATATGATTGACAGTTTGGGGTTTAACAGAAGACACTCTGGGTATTTTCTTGGCAGCCTTCAAATACTTCGGGCCCTATTCTGCCTCCATCTTTGTCAACATATCAGGTCATGGTTTCTCTGAACTGGCAAGGGTGTTAAATCAGCTCTTCCTTTAATGATACGCACTCTGTTCTCTGTGTGCATCTGAAACACTTGCTCCTATAGAAATTACCAACAGCCTTTTAACTGACTTTGCCGGGAGCAGTATTAGGGTCCCTGCTCAAGGTATGTGCCTATTGTTCAAGGAACGTGGGCGAATTTCCAAGAAAAATTAAGCTGGCTTTTGAAAAGTAGCCAGCTGCAACAAGCCACCTTTCAAGAGGGAAGAAGGAAAGAATTTTCCAAAAACCAAAGGAAGAAAGTGGCAGTTGAACCTAAGCAGATCACATTTATATACAAATCCCAATTTATGAACACCTCTTTCAGCAAACCTAGTACCATTATCCTGATGCAAATTAATATACAATCATCAGTTGAGCTAATTTTGCTGTTTTAAAAATTTCAGTTTAAAATTAGTAAGACATCATTAGCCATTTGACTCTTTGCACCACCGTAAAACGTCCGTTGTACGCGAAACGATGTTCACTCGACTTTAAGAAGCAAAATGTATTGGAAAACAAATATTTTAATGAAAACCATGGCCTAAGCGCTTGCCAGCCATAGCTGTTTTTAGAAAAGAGAACAAGCAAACGGGTACTCGGAGGCCGTCATGAACACAGATAATACTTTGCGTTTAAGTCATGCCTTTTTGCCCGAGGGCCTCGGAGCACTCGAGGTGGTACCAGCTGAGCCTCGGGAGCCTGTGAGGTGGGCAGAGTTCCCTGACCCTAGCTGGTGTCCAGGCACATTGGAAAAAACAAAGGCTAAGAGTCTGCAGACTTAATTTATTAACCAGTTGCTTTCGTTACTGGAGTCAGTTTAATAGTTAACCAAAGTGCTTATGGTTTATACTCTGAAGTTATTAGTTTGATGCGTTGGGTTTGAGTAGGAAGGGAAACTACTCTGTGGTCCTGCAGAGACTCTTGGATTAGCAGTGCCAAAACCAACCCAAGTTTTCAGTCATATCAGTACTGCCAGCGATGGTTTTGGAAACCGTTACTTTAATTAAAGATTTGTTTTTCGAATACATTTTGCAGAGCTTTTCCCAATGCAGTCGTTCAAATTCTCGTGCTGAGAAAGCAAATAGCTCTCCCAATCTGGTATCACACCTACAGTTTACAATTCTCTTTGCTCTTCTGAAGAAAACTGTACAGTATTAGAGAGAAAAGTTCTATTTTTTACTAAATTCTTTAAAAAATAAAAAAAGAAGGTATATATCTAAAATGTTCCCCCCAGCATAAGTAAAGTGCATCCTTACTGCATGAGAGGCATGCAGTGGACCCACCGAAAGCCAAGCTGGTGCTAGAAGAAAACGGGACTCTCACGCTTCTTTTATAGCGGCGCTCTAAAAGTCGATTTCAGTTACGCGGGTGTAAATCTGGCGTAACGCCCCTGGTCTCCCGCGGATCTGACGGAGATGGGAACGGGTCGTTCAAACTCCATTGAAGCTCAGTTCTGAGCTGAGGGTTTCCGTGGTCCTCCCCCGCCCCCCACCCCCCCACCCCGAGACACTAAACGCAGAGAAGGAGCAGGAGGCCACAGGCAGGCACCTGGCTCTGGAAGGGCAGCCTGGGTTGATCCCCGGCCAAACGCGCAGCCGCCCGGCCGGGATGCTGGATGCTGACGGCCAGCACCCCTTCCCACCGTGGAAGGGCCGTTTGCCGGGTGGTGGGCTGCCCCCGTGTCGTCTAGCGCTTCGAGCCACCCAAAGGATACCCACCCAGAAGTATGAAAGGGCCCTTGGAGTAATTGGCGCAGATGTTACTTTTATATGTGGAGGAGATTTACGTTTGAAGGGATCATAATTCTGCAGGTAATTTTCCGTGAGTGACTGAATGTGGCTGTTGCATTAGGTTTAAATGAGTTAATAAATGCAAGTGGGACTTACTGTATGTTAGAAGGGAGTTTTGCAGCCAAGACTGCCTTGTATAAATGTGTTTGCACTGAAAAAAAAAAATAAAAAAATTACTTGGTCTCTGGTTGCTGTAAAGGTCATCCAAGATGGATGTTCTGTTTATATTGTATAGTATTTCATATGAAATAATTGCAGTTCATGAAATGTCTTCCCTAACGTTACTGATTTATAACAGCACATTTGTAACATGGTTTTTATTGTGTCAGTGTACCATATTGTAAATGATGATTACTTGTCATGCTTAGTATAATAATTTAAAGGAAAAAAAAGGACAGGGATTTTTGTAAGTCTATATTTGAAAGTCCCTCCATATGGTAATATTGTGTTCATGTTGTTTATGTAGTGCTGTGTGAAATATCCATTTTGGATCGTGTTACTTTTTAAGATATTAAATAACATTTGGTTATATGTTTTAAGTGGATTCTTTGCACCCATCGATGGTCTTTAGAGAAAATACATACATTTCCATTTAACACACTCCCTCTCTCCTTCACTTAGGAAACCTTGCACAGAAAACCAGGAATCTCAGAAAAACAAGGGTCATAACAGCTTGCTGTGTTCGAGTAGGC
The DNA here is from genome assembly GCF_023634155.1 of Falco peregrinus. NCBI lineage: Eukaryota > Metazoa > Chordata > Aves > Falconiformes > Falconidae > Falco > Falco peregrinus. The sequence continues at coordinate 4,440,301 of NC_073722.1, forward strand.
TTTGTAAAAGGTCTCTGAGCTGTTCTAGCTAAGAGCGCAAAGGAGAAAATTCACCGATTGTGAAACATCCCGGTTTGGACTGGACGTGAAGGTGCTGGCTGCAGGGGGAACGTGAATCCCCGCTGAATGCCTGAGCGCCCAGCTGAGATCCACCTGAGCTCCAGGGAATGAGAAATCCATTAAGAGCATCCTGACGCCAAGAGCAACAGGTGTCAGGTCCCTCTTTTCCTCTCCTCTCCATCCTCAGCAGCCAAAGGAGGACCTGGTGCACACATCCAAGAGAAGGGGCTCTAGCAAGGAGTTTTTTCACATTCTTCATAGAATTACTTTCTTTTTCCATGCTGTGACAGCAGCTGATTGGAAAGGCTGAAGTGGACGATGTAACTTGCAGGTGCCGTTTTCCTGCCCTCTGGCACCACCTGGAAGAAAGTTTTGAGGAGGTTTAGGCTCCAAGAGCTTTGCCAGAGTTTTGACTTGAGAACTACTGTTTGCCAAGGTCGGCTGTGAGTATTTATGACAGAAAAACCACAGCAGCGTCCGTTGGAAGTAGGTGCCGTCATAAGCACCTTGGCTTGTCACCTCTTAGCAGCACATACTAATACCGTGCTGTTCACAGTCCTTGCTGGTTCCCCTTCATCCATCTGCTCCCTTTGGGTGATTCATCTCCTTGAAATTGTGCATTTTGAATTACAGGGAGAAAAAAGGCAAAGCCAGGCAAGCTGTGGTTAGGGCTGTGTGCCAGCACCAATCTAGTGCCTTGCACTGGCAAAGCCACTTTCGGATGGTGGCCAGAATGAGACTTCCAAGGCCTTTTCAGTATTGCTGGAGAAGTCTGCAAGCCCTTCCCTCCTCATGGAGAGCTTTGTTCCTGGTGGTGGGCTTGTATTTTAGGTTATAGATTAGGCTGATAGTTAACCTAGAAAAAAACTACTCTTGTCCAAACCCATCACCCCTTGCACTTTAAAACTTGCTTAGAAACCGGGCTTGAATTCTTTTTATACTTAATTCTGCTGTCAGGTGAACTGAAGATCTGAAGCAAGTGACATCTTTTTGCTGAAACGTGGCCTGTAACATACATGAAACGTCCAGGGCTGCTGCTTGGCTGAACAACTATTCTCTGGCTGTTGGACTGTGCCTTTCTGCTGAGAGCGCTGAGTCAAAACAGCAGATTTTCATCCTTTTGTACCTACAGTTACCTTACATCTATAAGGTGACATTTTTGAAAGTTCTCCCTTCTTGCCAGGCTTTCTCTCCATCAGCCTCTCAGCTGTTTCTTTAGATTCTGTTGTTTTCCTCCCAACATTTTCTATAACGTCCTCCTTCCATTTTATCTTTTTTTCCATCTCAGCATCCCCTCCTTTTTGACATTCATTCTCTTTCAGGTTGGGTTTTTTTCCACGCATTAGTTGCCGTGAAATGGCCTCTGCCCCTTTTCTCACTCTCCCGTCTCAAAATGTCATCCTAATCCTGTAGTGTCTTTTCCCCCTTTTCCATGACTTTCTCTTTTTCGCTCTCCCTGCTCATCAGAAAGACCCCAAGAGGAGAAAGGGTGCTCAGCTGCTTCAGGAGGGGTGCTCCTGTCAGCATTTCCCTTCAAGCCATGCTGTTGCAGGTTTGTGATTTTAAAAAAGTTGAGGAGTGTAAATATGCCCCCACTTTTAGTCCTTCTGTTCTTTTCCTCCTTTTGACAGCTGCTCCTGTTTTTTACTTCTCTCTCTGCTTGGAGGGCTAAAAGAGGAGACCCGAACCCCTGTTCTGGCCCTTTTGTTTGGATTTTTTTGCATCCCTCTCCTCTCATCCCTTTGCTTGTTGCTGGTGAAATCGAACTGGCTGTCTAGGAAGTGCCAAGGAGGGCAAGTGAAGAAGTAGCAGCCTCCAATGCATTCAGACTTTGCAGCGGCTGGTGAGAAAACAAGCTGGAGCCAGTGGCGTCTCCCGTGGGCGCAGGCTTCCCTCGTGCAGCACTGAAAGGGCACTGGTGCCGCACTGGTGCTTTAGCTCCGAGTGGGGCTGTGCTCCGGCCAGGCCTCGCCGAGCTGCAGCCCCCACTGGAGAGCAGTTGGCGCGGGGGGGCTGCACTGCCGGCTGATGAAACTCCTGCGCTGGGGATGCGCTGCAGGAGCACAGCCACAGAATTGCGGCCCTTTTGGGTCCTGTCACCTGGGGGTTCGGAAAATTAAGGACCTAGGCAATTGATTTTGCAGAGCAGCTTATGCATCAAAAGAATTTGAACGCAAACCACATCCCATGACCCATGTACCTGGGGCCTGCCATCACTACGTAGCTGTGGTCTCCACCGTGCCCGCACCGCTATGCACGTGCCACCGGGTAGTGACAGCCAGGAGCAGCCATCAAGGTTGCAAACTAGAGAACTCACAAGTGCAAACCTCAGAGCTGGGAGTGCCTTAGGGTCGTGGGCAGTGACTGGGACGGGGACAGCAGAGAAGGGCATGTGCCACGGCATGATGGCATGCTGCCCCTGTCCCTGCGGCGGGGCCCCCTCCTCCCCCGGCAGTGCTGCTCTACAGCTGGTTGCGAGCCCACCCCAGTCGCCTTGAACCAACCCCCCAGTCTCAGTCCCTCCCTGGCAAGCCGTGGGGCACCAGCCCCTTGCCCCCAGCACGGGGAGGCCGTGGGGGGAGAGGCTCTTCTCTGTCCAGTTCAGCGCTCGTCTCTGGCTCGGGACCAAAGCGGACCTGCCAGAGAAGTCCTATTTAGCATCCAGCTGCCGCAGTTTGATGTGCTTCTGCTGGACGTCAGCTGGTGATGGTTTTCAGATGCTTGTAACCCGGCCAGCCCTAACTCTCACCTAAGGCATGGCCCTGGCAGAGCTGCTCCGTTAAACAGTCACCACTTCTTTCTTTTTTCCTTTCTTTTTTTTTTTTTTTTCACCTAGACAATGCAGTATATTTTTTTTCTTTCCTTTTAAAGGAGTGCTGAGGCACCTTGCCTGAAATTTCCCAGGGAACTCTGGGTTGAGGCAAAGGTCTCGCCGTCAGCCAAAGCGTGTGGCAGAAGCGTGGGTCAGGGGAGCACCGCGAGGAGGAGAGGGGCAGGGGCCGCGTTTGCCGTCCCGGTGCAAGGACACAAAGCCACCCCAGTGCCCAGCCCAAAGGCAAGAGGTGCAGAGCCCACCGAGGGACGCCCATCAAAGCCCAGGCTGCCTGCCTTGTCCCGTGGAGGGGCAGGACACGGCCAGCCCACACAGTAGGAGAGGAAACCCATCAGCTCCTCCGCTCTGCTGTCCCCAAGTAGTCGCCAGCAGACCCTAGAGATTTATGATTCATTCATGACCAAGAAACTTGAGAGTCCTGAGACCTAAGGCAGTCAATCTATTTACTGTTCCTCTTTAAAGGCAGACCCTTCACCTGTTACAGTTTTATTATTACCTATAACCCAGTATGGAGAGACAGGATTTCTCATGCTTCGCTGTTAAAAAGCAGATAACGGTTTCACCAAATCAGAGCTTGTACAGAAAAAAACCAAAATGAGAAACACACTTATTTTTGAAGAGAGAAGTAAAAAAAAAGAAAAACCCCAGAAAACCAAAATCTTGCATGACAAACAGTTTTGAAAACCACTTTCGCTGCATTTAGAACATTCGCCTGGATACAAGTGGACTTTCCTTGAACCAGAAACTAATAAAAGGTTATTGCCTTAAAATATTTAGACCATTGCCGATTTCAGAACTGTTTGTCTTTTTAAAAATGAGCCGCTTGGGATGCTGCTGAGGAGGAAACTGCCTTTTTGACACCAGCTTAGTAGCAGGGCTAACGGATCATCAGGTCCAGCCAGGCGGGACCACCAGCCTCAGCCTCAAGGGCAGAGCGACCGAGTTAGTTCCACGGGTCAGGCTTTTTAGCCTGAGTGTTGCCATTTATTTTTTGGTAAAAAGAAAATAATCTCTGGACTACACTGACATGTAGCGTGTGAATTCTGTGTCTCATGAGTGCTGCCTTGTGCTGTGGCTAATGCAGAACGGTGGTGCAACCCTGGCACGGGTCTCCATGAACAGATGGGGCAGCAGGTGACCAGCTTCTGCCCAGGTTACTTCCAAACTGGAGTCTGCAATTTGAGGGGAAGGGAAGGAAGGTGGATGCTTTTCCCCAGAAGGAGAACAAGGGAACTGGAGTATCGGGGCTTAAAAACTTGAGAGATTTCATTAAAACAAAGAGGAAAACTCAAAAGAGGGCAGGGAAACGTAAGGATGTGTGCACTTTAGTAGCAGGGGAGTCACTGTTGGGACCAGCAGTTTGAGAGGAAAGATGCCAACTCAAGACAGAATTAAAAAGTCTTCACATTACATGGAGGCTGCAGGACTGTGGGCTCCCAAAAACCAGCTGAGGTGGGGAACTACATGTGCCTGCCTTCACAGTTTATACAGATGTAAAATAAAGACCAACCAATACTGGAATATTCTGACATGTGCCTGTGGTAGCGCTGTAGGGACGGGGTGTCCCTGCATGATGCCCAGCCAGGCGCCGGGGTGCTGTGCACCCAGGGGTGCCCCATGCACAGGTGGGGTGGGATCCTGGAAGAAGCCCTGGGGAAAGGAATGGAGAGGGATCCAGGCACAATGGCTCTCCTTACTCCTGCTTAACTCCTGGCCTGAGGAACAACTTGTTATCCTTCATGCTTTATGCTGGAACCAGGCACAGCCTGCAAAACTGGCGAGGTGCTTGGTGCTCCTGGTGGTATTCCCCTCCGCTCAGGCGGTTCCTGAAAACACAAGTCATAATTCCTTGTCTCAACTCATCAGCCTTCCCCCTCCCTGTGTGCACGAGAGGTTTCTGCTCGTGAAGGTTTTCTTCACCCTCAAGGCTCCCACGTTCATCTTGGAATTAAAACCTTCTCCCTTCTTTCCCTCTCTTCCCGTTGTACGTGCAATAACTTGCTGTTTGTTCCCTTGCAAAGGCTGCAGAGCACCTCCAAGTTTAGTTTGCATCCAAAAAACCATCTCCTCTCTCCAGCAGGAGAAGGTCCGTGATGCATCCCAGATGTTTGTAGTCACCAGGCACAACAGGTTACGGGAGGGAGATGGACAAGCCGCAAGCAATTGCTCCTCCTTCTGCCCCTTCTCAGAGGCAGGGAAGTTTTGGTGCTGACTCTATTGACCCCACTGGTATAGGGAACCTTTTAAACGTCACTTGGAGGCATCTGTTTCTAGCTGTGGTTGTCATGGGGAACTGAAAAGAGGATGCAGAACAGTTTCACATCATCGTGTAACATTCATCTTATGTCTTCTCTTTAGTTACCTACTGCCAACTCCAAATTAGCCCATTCCTGTCCCTTGGAGCAGAAGAAGAGCGCTGTCTGGGACCGTCTCTGCCCTGCAGCTGCTGTCTGTGTGCTCAGTACAGCCTCGAGCTGCCTTCGTGGCTCGCTCTGGTTGTCTCCTTTTTCCCACCCTTGCAGGATTTTTGGCAAGGACCGCTTTCTGAGCCTGGGTTTGTTACCGGCCGCCTGGGGCCCTCCTGCCTGGCTGAGGCCCTGGATGCTGAGCCTGTTGTAAGAGAAATTATTCAGTTTTAGGATGGGGGGTGGGGGTGGGGGGTGGGGTGGGGGTGTATGAAAGCTGTTAGACAACCTGTGCTGCGCTGACTACCTATGCCCAGGCACAGAGGTGCGGTGAATGGCTATTTCCCATGGGGAAGCTGCCCACCTGCTGTATTAGTTGGCATTGCTAGCTAGGACGGCACTGTTGGGGCTGTCACTACCCACGCTGGTGACAAACAGCAAGGCTAGTGGGGGGTGAGGGCAGAAAGAGAGCTCTTTTTACGTAGAAAATTTCCCATGCTTCATCAACACCATGCTGGAAATAAGGCCAACGAAAATAAGGTGGGGTTTTTTTTTTCCAGAAAGAAGTGGCTGAAATACTCAGCCTTACAGAGACAGGCAAAGAGCTGAGCAGTTCTTCACTAGAGATTTTTTTTCTTTTTACTTAGAGGTTGAAAGTGGTAAAGACCTCGTCCACCCTGCCGTGCTATCAGCAGCCCCGAATGAGACGCTGTTGTGCTCAGCTCCCCAGAAAGATTATTGTATGCCAGAGCTTAATGTTAGCAAAAGCCATCCTTTCCTATGGACAAGGCGAAAAAAAACCCAAACGAGCCATCTATAGCCATGTGCGTCAAGAGATTTTTCTCTTAAATAGTCCATAGAATTCACAGCGGGAAAGAGATTTGTATCAACAAATGACTTCGGAAGAACAGACTTCGATGAGGCAAATGGAACCAGTTGCCCAGCCTGCACTTTGGCAGAAGGTGATTCCTACGGAATGCTGTGCTGGGATGCCTCCACCTGCGGGGTGCGGGGGGAGGGGCAGGGGAGGGGTAAATGTGGGAGGAACAGCGCGGTGAAATGGTGATGACGGTCATGGTGGCATCCTTTTCCAAACGGGATACGGAGCTCTGGCTTGTACTGGCTTGTTCATAGTTTGTTGTCACGGCACTATTTATAAATCTGCTAACACTTCCTAAGTGGTAAGCCTAATGGCAAATTACAAATCCTTCGTAACTTGACATGTATCTGAATTATTTTATGTATATCCAATGGGAAAAATAACTGTTTTCTTGGCTGATTCAGGACAGTGAATTGATCAGGAACAATGAAGCACTACGTGAAACCTGGCTCGATATTGGGGTGCGCAGGGCAGCAGCTCCTGTGCTTTGAGGGGTCCTTTGCAGGGGCCTCATTTGGAGCCCATCTGTGGCAGGCTCGGGGCAGCTCTCCAGGGCAGCGGGGACATGTGGCTGTCACAGCTCTGCCCATCCGACATGACGAGGCACTTCACCCGCCATGGAGCAACTCCCTTCAGAGAGCAGGTCTTGCTTCATTCGCCTCAGCTCCTACTTCATTCCTCCATCCTCCTCCTTTGTATTCATTTCTTAAGCTGCTCTAGCTGTCACATCTGCACACTTACCAGCTGCTTTCCCCATTTTTAATTGCCCTCAGAGGGCTTCTTCAAGTGCCACACCTGCTTTTGTTTGGGCCTTAATTTGTCACTGTCCAAACTGGAGCAGCAAGCATTTGAAATTCAGCCTCTACGACTGTGTTGTATTTCTTCAAATGCGTGATTAATTGCTGGGCCTTTACAGACTGCATTCAGCTATTTCCGCATAAAGCAGTGTCTGACTTTTGCTGGAAAGCTCCCTGCATCATGGATATTAAATATCTTCTTGTCAGTGGGACTCGGGTTTGCTCATCCCGTTTGTTCTTGCAGAAGGAGGCTGTATGAAATGCAAAGAAAGCTCGGGGCTTTCTCAAGTTTATTCTGTTTAGAGGGGAAACAAAAGTTATTTTTCCTTGTAAAAACTGGTTTTATAAGGGAACACTTGAGATGAGCGCAGGAGGGAATGTTCCAGATCATCCCCTCCAGCCCCTGCAGCACTGTAAACAAGCAAGTTGTGTAATGCAGCTCATGCGCTGCTTGAAATCCACCTTAAAAAATATTAAGCTTTTTTTTGTCCTCCTTAACAGCTGCTATGGGAAGGCTTTACACCCTTATTTTTAAGCCCGAAGTGATTTTCCCATTATACCCATGCTCAGAGAAGCCCTCCACGGCGGGCCAAGGGGTGCTTTCCCTCTTGACAGCATCTTCTCAGCTGAGATGCGTGCAAGGTGTGGGATGTGACCAGCCAGGGTTGCCCGTCTCCCACCCCCAGGATCCTCGGGGACACTCGGTGAGCTGCAATCTGAAAACTACTCTGGCAAACACAGCAAGCAAGTCTTGCCCTCAAAAGCCCCACCAACATGGGGAAGACATGGAAGGAGTAGCAAGGGAGAGATTTCCAGATGGATGGATACGTAGGCAGGCAAATAAGCGCTTTTAAAAAATTCATTTTGAATTTTCCAGAGCCTGCTGCTGCCCAGGGGTCATGCAGAGGGTGGGGGGTCCCTCTCAGAAATGAGAAGCAGGGCCTTCCTGAGACACTGTGCACGGCCACAGCCTGCAGGGGCAAAACTAACCTGAGCAGGGGAGCACGAAACAGCGATGGCCGGCACGCTGCTTGGTTCAGTACCATAGGATGAGCAGCAGGTCGGACGGCTGGAGAAAGGCTGAAACCGCCCCTTATAGGCATGTTGCTTGGTTATATACATTCACGTGGCTGGGAGCCCTTGCCCAGCAGCAGCCTGGAGGAAGCAGCAGGTTGACCAGGTGCTTGGCAGAGGTGGCTACTGGTCCCCCGCAAGCCCTGCCTGCGCTCCGCAGCCTCTGCCACAGCCGGTGCCACCTCAGCATCCCTTTTTCTAACCAGCAAGGAAGCAACGCCAGTGTCTCCGGCCAGTTTTGAGGCTTCATTTGCACCAAGCGATATATGTAAGTGCTGAGTAATGCTTGAATGTATTAGTAGTTTCTGGAGAACATCAGAAGGTTGCTCGAGAGCTGTCAGTGCCCACTTCTGCAGTCAGGGAAAACTGGCTATGGGGGAGATGCCCACGTGGTCCCAGCGGAGGATGCTGATGCCCGGGGGCTGCCTGCAGCCCCTCAGCGCAACTCCCGCACATGTGCTGGTGCCCCTCGCTTCTGAAACCCGCTACAGTCCTGATGGGAGGAAGGAAACGAGCTCCCCGGAGCTCAGCTGAGCCCCGATCGGTGCTGGTGCAAGAAGCGGGCGCCACATCTCCCCCACCTCACTGTTCCCTTGCTGTCTTTTATTGCTTTAATCAGACCCCCCCTGAGCTGAGAAGGCTCAGAGCCCTCCTGGGCAGCACGGCTGGGCCAGCCTGGAGCCAAGGGAGAGCGACTCGGGGGGCAAGGGGCTGCATCGCCCACCTCTGCCGCCCTCTGCTCCCCCCTGCACGTACCGGTTTTGCTTCCCACTATCGGGATCAGGCTTTAATATCAACCAAAGCGGCTCTAGGTGCAGCCCCACGGCCTCTCCCTTTGGAATGATGATACCCAGCTGATTCCTGCCAGGATCACCAAGGGCCACCCCACCAGCCAGCTCTCCTGGTGAACGGAGGTGGGGGGGGCTCGCTGGGGAACTGCACGGAGGCACCAGGTTTGTGGGGCTTCGCTGCTGCGGGAGGAGGAACCAGCCACAGTAAAGGGTCACAGAAAGGGAATTAGCGGGAGAAAGAGGGGAAAACGGCAAATGAGAAACACAGAAGGAAAGAAAAGTCCCAAATCTTACTTTGCTCGCTACAACCCTAAAGCCTAAAACATACCGAGCACTTCCACCCCAGCCCTGCCTGCTTAAATCGCGTCCCCCCCCCCCCTTGGTGTTGGAGGTTTTTTTCGTTTGTTTTGGGGTTTTTTTTTGGTTTTTTGTTTTGTTTTTTTTTGTGGTGGTGGTGGTTTTGTATTTGCGGGAGGGCTGCGTCTTTCTGCCCTCAGTGCCCCGAGGTGGCCGGCGGTGGCGGGCCAGCCCGCAGGCCCCAGCTGCCTGCGCCGCGCCGGGCGGCCCGCAGGGGGCGCTGCCGGGCCGGGCCCGCAGGGTGCCCGCGGCAGCCCCCAGCTCCGCCCGCCCGCGGGGTCCGCTCCGCAGCCCCGGCCGGCCCCGGGACCCTGCGCCCGCCGCAGCCGCCGCCGCGGGCACGCTCCAGCGGGGCCCGGGGGCAGCGTGCGGGCTTCCAGGCGCCGCGGGGCCTTTCCCCGGCGAGCGGCGGGCTGAGCCCCCGGCGGGCCGGCAGGGCCGGCTCCGTTCCTTCAGGCAGCGCTCCGCTGGCTGGGGTCTTCCGCGCCGCGGCCGGGGGTTGCCTGCGGGCTCGGGGGTGGCGCTTCCCGGGCGGCCGGGAAAGCGGCGGGAGCCGCGGGGAAGGCGGTCCCGGGCAGCCGCGGGGCGGGGAGCGGGGGGAGCGGGGCAGGGGGAGCGGGGGGGGAGCGGGGGCAGTGGGGCAGGGGGGAGCGGGGCAGGGGGAGCAGGGCAGGGGGGGCAGGGGGAGCAGGGCAGGGGGGCAGGGGGGCAGTGGGGCAGGGGGAGCGGGGCAGGGGGAGCAGGGGGAGCAGGGCAGGGGGAGCAGGGCAGGGGGGGCAGGGGGGCAGTGGGGCAGGGGGAGCGGGGCAGGGGGAGCGGGGCAGGGGGAGCGGGGGCAGTGGGGCAGGGGGAGCGGGGCAGGGGGAGCAGGGCAGGGGGAGCAGGGCAGGGGGGCAGGGCAGGGGGGCAGGGGGAGCAGGGCAGGGGGAGCGGGGCAGGGGGAGCAGGGCAGGGGGAGCAGGGCAGGGGAGCAGGGGGAGCAGGGCAGGGGGGCAGGGGGAGCAGGGCAGGGGGGCAGGGGGAGCAGGGCAGGGGGAGCAGGGCAGGGGGAGCAGGGCAGGGGGAGCAGGGCAGGGGGGCAGGGGGAGCAGGGCAGGGGGAGCAGGGCAGGGGGAGCAGGGCAGGGGGAGCAGGGCAGGGGGGCAGGGGGGAGCGGGGCAGGGGGAGCGGGGCAGGGGGAGCGGGGCAGGGGGAGCAGGGCAGGGGGAGCGGGGCAGGGGGGGCAGGGGGAGCGGGGCAGGGGGAGCGGGGCAGGGGGGCAGGGGGAGCGGGGCAGGCCTGCTGGCAGCTCGCCGGGAATTTCGGGCGCCATCGGGCGGGTAGCTGACGGACACGGTGTCGTTGGGACAGACGCGCCAGATCTGGGTAACGCTGCACCGGTTCGCCGGTCCGTAGAGAATTAGTACTTTTTCAGGACACCCTGCACAGCTGTACAGATGTGTGTGGCGCTTGGCAGCTGCAGCGCCCGGGCGGCGGGGGGGCTGGGACGGTTCTGTGTCCCAGCGCTCCGCAATAACCTTCCCTTAATGCCCGTGTGCTCCTGTGCCCGCACGGAAAACGTTTCTCGGTGCAGGGAAAGCCGCCTGTCAAACCTGCCATTGCAGGCTCCTCGTGCCCAACAGGCGGGTATCAAACTTCTCCCTTTACTGGGCCATGCTTTCTTAAAAAATTCCCACTGGATTTGCAGCTGCCTGCCCTCTCTGCCGCAGCCCTACAGGGAAAAGGAGAAGGGGGAAATGTTACCTGGAGTTTTCCCAATGCCTTTTACTTCCCAGTGCCTGGAGCATCTTCAGTCTGCATCCCACCCACCCCCAGGTGTGGATTTACCATCTGGCAGATGCTCTGACTTCCACTGAGAGCTGGAAGCCCAGGAAGGCGGCCAGCGCCGAGGGTTGGGAGCCCAGGAAGGTGACTGAACCAAGGCACTCGTGCAGGGCTCTGGCCACTGTCTGGGCCACTGGGAGAGTGTCCCCATGGGGGGGAGGTGGGCTGCATCCTGAGGGATGCTGGAGGGCTTGTCTGGCAGGCCCTCGCCTGTGATGCCATTTACGCGGCTGCCAAGTTCATGGATAAAAAAAAAAGGCTCGGCTTATTTAGCTGGGAAATTGCCAGTTAGCACTGCTACGGGGAGCTGACAGGGACAGATTCCTGCGCTGTCCCCCTGTGGCCAGCCCCTCAGCACCCTCCAGCATGGGACCCATGTTCACGGGACACGAGGGGAGCAGCTCCGGGCAGAGCTCAGTGGTGCTGCCAGTTCAAAGGGAGTCTTGCTGTGAGTTCGAGGACTCATCGGTATACCTGCCCTGCTCCTCCTCTGTCACCCCTCCCTGCCCCTGTGGTCAGTTAATGTAAGAAAACCAAGATAAATCGCACCGACTTGGTCTGGAGACTTATTTCAGTAAAATCGGTCTCTTGTACGAACATTGTTGGTTTGGGGAACTTCAAGCAGGATTAGGGTCCCTTGCCCTTGAGCCCCTTGGTGTTGGTTTTCCAGGTCTCGTTGCCATTTGCCTCATCCAGTGCTGGGAAGTGGGATGTACGACGAGGCCTCCGGAAAGCCTGAACCAACTGGACCCTGGTACCAGTGACAACGCACCTGACTTCTGTGCGAGCAGCTGATGTGATGGTAACGTGGTGGGCTTGGAGAAACAGGTCTGCAGAGAGCACCCAGGGCTCACCTCTCAGTGGAGCAAAATGGTCTGTCATATCCATTTGCTAGTGTGAATTACATGCCCCTGGACGGATGTTCAGAAGGTTAAATACTGAGATACATCTGGAAAAAAGGACTATGTATACAAGCTACGGTATCTCGTGTGATGTATTTAATGTCCCTAATTTACATGCTGACAACTTTGCCATTTCTAAACAATGTTATCATTCATCTTTCTGATGATTAATCAGCACAAGCTTCAAACACTGTTTATCACACTTTGATGCAGCAATCAAACAAGAAAGGCAAGGTGTTACAGGGGTGGTGGCGTTTTTTTCCAAAAATCTTACAGTATTTACAAAAAGATGCATATGTTTTTTCTAACACCATTCTTAGAATTATTCACTCATTCACAATCATTGTATAAAAACATCATTCAGAAACAGGTTTTAAAATACACCCACCTCCTTTGCATAGTATACAGAAAAATAGGCAATTCAAGACACTTAATTTTTGAATGAGAATGTGAACTGATTCAAAGGTGCAACACTTCTGAGGAAGAAGGATGCACTTCTCAAAAAATAATCAGCTGTGGTTCTCCTGAAGCTAATGAGCTTCTTGTAGGTCTGCCATCAAATTCCCCTTTTACAGATCAAGTAATTTTTGCAGTGTACTGCCATACACACGATGCTTGCATTAAGGTCAAACAAATCACACTTCAGTTAGATTTACTCTGTAGTATTTGCATCTGGACACTGACAAAAATGAGTTACACAAAGTACTCACAAGGATCAACGTTTCTTTCATGTATCATGGCCCATCCTTGGAACAACTCAATGGACCTGATTTGATATTTCCAATTTCTGCTTGTATAATTGAGAAGCTGAATATACCCTTATACTTGTAGTATCTTTTCTTCTGTAAAAGGACCTTGGGTTCTCTTCACTAAAAGTTCAAATGGCAGGCTGTGGCGGGATTATCAGGCACTGACTGTATCTATCCTGTTGATTTTCAAACAAAACTTGGTAATTTAGTCAGTTGGTTATCTTGTATGCTGATCTTTTTTTTTTTTTTTTGCTTTAAAAATGTGCTCCAGTGAATTCATTGAGCCTGGTCCATTAAAGAGCAACAGGGAACTCTGAACAATAGGTGCTTGTTTTACAGCTACTGCAAATGCTTTGAAAGCACTAAATTGCCTTTTATACTCAACAGTCTAATAACAAAGACTGATTTTCTCCCTTTTTTTCCCCAATTGATTTGATGGTTCACTTGAGCTTTAAAAACACATTACATAAATCTTTACGGCTATTACAAAAGTCTTTTGTCAAGTTTAATTTGGTGTTCAGTTGTGGGGTTTTTTTTCCATGGTATAATCATTCACCCTTAAATGCACTGTACCACCCATACCCAGATCGTGCTTGACTCTAGATCCATAGGAATACAAAGTCCTAGAGGTTTGTTTTGCATGGGGAGGGACCTAAATCCTTCCAAAAGCAGTTTGTCACTGAAAGCTCCTGGTTCAGAGCTATATCAGAAAAAGCGCGGAGCACTCCCAGAGGCACCTCTGACAACAGCTCTACTCTCTCCTGCTATTTCAACTTTACTGTTACAACCTGGACTTAATAGCCCGTGGTGGAAGTACCGGCTGGGATTGACTGAGAGGGTGGGAGATCCATCAGTGCAGACCTCTGCCCTGCTGCAGAAGAAAGGGAAACGTGCTGCTCAACCGGGCAGAGCAAGAGCTGGTAGAAAAGCAGTAAGTGCTGAAAAACCTTCAGAAATGCAATTAGGCACAAAACCCCCAAAACCTGAGCAGGTGAAATTATCGTCACCAGTAAAAGCAGAGAGGCTGTTAAATGCCAGGCAGGCTTCCTCATCCTACTTTCTCCTGACCCCTTTGAGTCCAGATGCCTTTTCACTTTCCTCCTGCTTCTGAAGTGGAGGGTTTCTATTGCTCTCCCCGTCCCCAGCCCTCCCCATCCCGAGCTGTGGTCTGCGAGGAGAGCCTGGCCCTCGAGGTGTGCAGGGCCAGGGCTTGCTTTGGGGAAGGTGAAGAAGGAAAGGCTGGGAGCAGTAGGATGCTCTCCCACCAATCCACCCCTCTCTGCAATTATCATCGCTCGGCTCTTTGAAGACCAGGTCGGTACAACCAGGGTTTGGCTGGCACTGTAAGGAGAAGGTGGGGGGCTCTGCTGGTGATGGAGGCGGAGATGAAGGAGTGACTCAGAAAGAACCCAGTTAAATGCATAGAGGTCCATCTCCACCCCTGAGCTTCTCAATACTGGGAGCCAGAGTGAGCTTCTCAGTCAGGGATGCTGCGGTAAGATGCGTTTGATGCTCAGAGATTCCCCACATGCACCCAACCAGAAGATGCTGCAGCTAGCCGTCTGGGATTCCGCTCTCATTGCCAGTGCCGTAAATCTGGAGTTGTGACACTGACTTTCCTGGCTGTGTTTGGACCAGCACAAAACCTGGCTACATGCCATAACCGCTGTAAATGCAGGACGGGTCAGATTCACGCCTGGTGGAGCACGATGGAGGAGTGGGGGACAGCACTCTATTAATGAAGCTATTATTCAAATGAAGAACTTTTTTTTAAAAAAAAAAAAAGAATAAAAAAAGAAAAAAAAAAGAGAAGGATGGAGATGCTGGTAACACTGACCGATATTGTTCGGGGATCAGAGTGAGGAGATCTGCTCGGCGAGCAGGCAGAGCAAAGCTAGCGCCAGGGCGCAGCTGCTGCGCGGGGGGAGCGGTGCCAAGGGGGCCGTGTTTCGGAGCATGCACTCCACCCTGGACCAGGAGCCATTGTTGGGCAGTGCCTGTACTCCTGCCAGGCTGCACATGATGTTGTAAACATCCACGGATCTGATGGGAGGCGCTCGGAAGTTGGAGCGGAAATCTGCGGGGAAAAAAGGCCAAAGAGAGGAGCTGGCATCGTATGGCTTGGGGGTCCTCTCCTGAAACACGGGGTGCTGCAGGGCAAGGGCTCCTCTGCCTTTCCCGGGACTTACCCGGCAGGCTGGGATGTGGCAGGCTATACAACTTACAACACAGCTTAACAAAACCATTTTAAACATTTTGAGTCACGATTTTTACTTCTAGTTCCATTTTGTTCTAAAAACTAAAAAAGATACAAGATTATTCAGCACAGGAGCTACTTTCTGGTGTGTACTTGGTAGATTTAATAGACCGAGATAATTGTATTGCCCGTTCTGCTTTGCTTTTGCTCCCGTCCGCAGCTGCGACCCGGTGCTCAGCAGTATGTAAGGAGTCTGAGGAAGTGGAAAGCAGGGGCTTTGTGCCTGCCCATCGGACAGGTGGGTGAGGTACACTGCAACCTTCCCCAAAAAAGTGCTCTGCGTTGGTGAGTCCGAACCCACCAAAAAAAAAAAAAAGAAGAATTCCTGTGTTTCCAATAGAATTCAAAATTCAGGCCAAAATTCACAAAAACAGGGCAAAGGGATAGAGTTACTGAGCTGGGGTGTCGAAGAGGGGCTGATCAAATGCCTCCACATCTCTCCACCCTGTTTCTCCAGCTATAAAACGGATACAGAGCTAGACACCTTCCCAGCATCCAGACATAGTGAGGAAATGCTGCCAGCTATTTGAAACTGCTGGGTGTCGCAGCGTGCCACATCAGGGTCCTGACGTGCCAAGGACTACAGGGATGCTGGGGCAGGGGGCCATGAGGCTGCGGGGCTAGCAGGACACCAGGGATGATGGCACCGTACCTGGCCCGTACGCAAGGAAGAAGCCTCTCATGTCCATGAGCTCGTTGTCGTAGCCGTGCCAGCCGTTCTGCCAGGCCTCCTTCTTCCCCGTCCCGTTCTCCCAGAAGGGCAGCTTGTCCCTGCTCTGGGCGACAACAGCAGAGCGCGGTTAGTGCCTGCCTGCTGGGGTGTGCGCGGGGTACCACGGGGTGCCGTGGGGTGCCACGCTGTGCTCCATGTGTTGCACCACCCCACCATGCCCCTGCACCACGCTGCACAGGGGCTCAGCACCAGGAGGGGCGGCTCCCAGCTCTGCCTTCTCAGCGAGCAGCCCAGCTGAGTGGGGAGGGCAACTTTCTGCCTCTCACTCATCTCAATTTATGCCGTGAGCACAAAGTTTCACAGCCGTATGTGACATGTGTGAGCAAGCTGGTGTCCCTCTCCTGCTGCATGCTCCCTCACCCAGCACCACGCGCTCCGGTGGATTTGATGGGGTGGTGTTCTGCCCAACGTGCCACTGGCACCACAGAAAAAGCCAGTTTTTCTCCATTTGACTCATTAGCCTCAACAATACAAGTATCACCCCTACTGTACACTTTCTAATCATTATTTCTTCTCCCTGCTTGTTTTAGTATTAGAGCAATGAGGTTCCTCCCAGGGAACACAGGCCCGGACCTCAGATGGTCCCCCTCTTCCTCTCCCTGCTGAGCGGATCAATGCTTTAATAATCTGTCGTCGTAATTCTTGTTCTTCCTCACCCATATTGCACTTAAGTCATACTTTTAAATTCCTTCCTTCCTTTCTCCTGCTTCCTGTTAACAGCTGTTAGCAGACTGCCTACAGCAGTGCCGTATCCTGGCCTCCTCAGGAGCAGTGGTCAAAATGCAGAACCAACCCTCTCCATGAGTCTGTCTTTCCTGTGCTCCCGAGGGATGGCAGCAGCCATGACACTCCAGATAGCCCCAAAACTATAGCAGGAATTTCACTTAGGCGATGAAGAACATCAGCTGACAGTTCTTTAGACCCCTGGCATTAATTTCTCCAATGGTTACAGAGAAGGAGCTTCAGTTCCCTGAAGCAGCCAGGTCTGGTCTTCACACTCTGTCACAGGAGCACAGAAGATGCTCCAACAGTCTCCCACATTCCCACCCTGGGCGAGTGGTGCTCTGCAGATGGTGAAGCAGATTGACTGAGGATCCCTTTCCTTTTACAAACTTTTTTTTGGTCTGATATTTGTTTTCCTCCTCTGCCCAAGAATAAAACTGACTGTGTGCAGGAAGACTGCAGA
This sequence comes from Falco peregrinus, assembly GCF_023634155.1. Classification (NCBI taxonomy): domain Eukaryota; kingdom Metazoa; phylum Chordata; class Aves; order Falconiformes; family Falconidae; genus Falco; species Falco peregrinus. Next base: position 4,457,149 of record NC_073722.1, read on the forward strand.
CAGCAATGATTATGGCTGTGAGGTGCAGCTCTTCCAACTGCTTTCCAGGGGAACCCCTGGAGTATCCCTGGCGCTTGTTTGTATGTCACAGTCAGCAGACGTACCAGATAATTAAACAATTTCAGTTGACAAATTAAATCTCTTTCCTTGCCCCGTCTATTTTACCGACGGCTCAGAGCAAGCCAAGGAGAAAACCGACTCCTTCCCCTCCTGCTAGCACAGCACCTCCTTACGCGGTGGCTCCGCTTCTTGTGCTCCCTGGAGAGGAATCGCCACTGGGCTGCTCACCGCTAGGCAACATGGACAGCACCTCTCAGCATCAGCTCCAGACAAGCCAAGTCACATCTCATTTGTGGCGTTCCTTTGGCAGTACCATGACACTGCCAAAGCTACACCCCTCCACCGTCCCGTCAGATGCCGTGGGCTCGGCTGCTTTCTCAGGACTGTCAAAGGCGGTGTGCCCTTCCATCACCCACCCAGACACAGGAGACACCTACTCACAGCTAGACCTGCAGTCAAAGGCAGAGTCATTTCCATTCTTTTTGCCATTAGTTGGGTCACAAAACGTACTTCTTTCTTTCACAACTGCAGCTGAAGTCAGAGCTGGTGAAACTGAGCCGTCAACAGCGGTAGCTTGAGGGAAAGAGCTGAGCGAGCACTTCAGCATCGCTCTCCTAGAGCACCAGGTGCTGCCTGACAGCAAACCCCACCAAGCCTTGGGGCTCCTCGGGGGCCAGGCCACCAGCAGCGTGCCGAGGTGCCTGCTGTGGCAAGCCCAGACGGGACAGAGGTCTCGACCCACACGTTTCATGCTTAGCCTAAGCTTGGGCTAGGGCTGCTCCTCAGAGATGAAACGGGCGTGCCTGGGACTGCTGGCGATGCGCTTTTCCCTGCATGTTCATGGTTAGGAGCCGTAGAGCGGTTGTTCACTAGAACTTGGGAAAGCACACCGTGAAGGGTACAGGGTGAGCATGCAGCCCGGAGAGGGGCTGAGGCCATTGTGGCACGCAGGAGAGAAGCTGGGGGCAATCCTGCTCAGAGGATGGGGACCACTCGCCCACGTGGAGGGAACAAAGGTACCGGTAGCAAGACGGAGGTGCGTGAAATCCCTCCTCATCCTGTGTTAACTGAAATGTGGACAGGCTTTTCGTCCTATGCTCCTTACTGGGACCGCCCCCCCTCCCCCCAACTTTCCAGTTATATCCCCTTTGTCTCTCCAAAAAAAGGAAAAAAAAAAAAAAGAAAAAAATCCCCTTTTTCAAACAGCCAAGAGAGAGTTAAAACACCCCATGAGCATGACAGGGAAGAGCCGAACGTCCTCTCTTCGGTGGTTTGGGCAGGAAGTATAATAGAAGGCTCAATTATTGCTTTAAAAGTATGACAGGAAACTTTCATTTTCACATCCCATTCACAGATAATGAAAATGTACCAAGGAGAAGGAAAATCTGACAGCATTAATGAGAGGACATTCTTGAAAATCAGAAACAATGGGAAGGAATGGGCAGAGAGACAGAAATAATTACCATAGCAGCAGTGTTTGCTGCACTGTTATTAAGGTTTGTCAGCATTTCAATGACTTTTTTTAAAGTGCATTTTTTTTTACAGAGTATGTAAAAATGTTCTGTGTTGAACTTTTGTACCGAAGAATTTAGTTGTAATTTTTTAAAATCATTTTGCCAAAAATGTTTCAGATTCCTACTTTACATGTCTGAATCTTGACTCTGGCTTTCTTTTTTCTTCTTTTTTTTTTTTTTTCCAACCACCAATGTGGTGCTTACCCATCTGCATTCAAAAGCACACTTTTTTTTCTAGAAGTGCGTTTGTATTCAGCTGTAGACACGATTACCCTAAAGTCAGGTTGGCCAGTGAGAAATGTGGTGGTGTGGACCGTCTCGAGCAAAGCCTGGCGAGCAGTAGCTCTGAGGGTCATGGAAGAAGATGCTCAGCTGAGTTAGTTGCAATAATCTGCAAGGCAATGGTGGGCAATGACTACGCTGGGACACTGAAAAAAACCCAGGACTCCTGGGTTCTGTCCCCAACTTACTGATTTAACGTATGGCTTGGGGCAAATCACTTAGTACTGCCCCTCGGCTTACCCACTTAGAAGATACGTAAGTTGCCTCACCCTCTGAGCTGTGCAGTTAGGATCTGTAACGTGGAGATGCCCAGCAGCGATACAAGTACAAAACAATAAGAACAACAGTAATTTATAGCAACAAAAGATGCTGGTATGAAAAAAACCTCTCCGTGTGTTAGTCTAATCGATTCCCTGTGTAACAAGCTCCCAGATTTCAGCGCGTGCACTGGGCACCTCTGGGGTGAACCCCCAGCCTGACCCTGCTGAGACCGGAGGGCTCGGGAGAAACGGGGGGGGGGGGTGTTAGGACAGTCTGGTGGGTGGGAAGCTAGGCAGAAGGAAAACTTGCCACCACGTACCGCTGAAAGAAGGGACAGTAAGGCATTGACATTGAAATCTCTTTTTGTGTTTCAGACGGAGGTAGATGGGCAGGGGGCAGCGAAACAACTGGAGTGGGAAACAGAAAAACTCCTCCTGCTTTATGACAACACAGAAAAAAGAACCATCCACCATTTAACTCTGTCTACCTTCAGCGTAGCTGCCATGCCTTTAGGTTCTTTGCAGCACACAGCAATATTTCACATTGCTTTTGTAGTCAGCCCAAGTAAATGATGTAACACTTTAAGTCAATGCCTGGCATAGAATTGTACATTTTTCTGATCGTTTTCATATATAGCAGCTTTTCAAATTCATGTCCAATTCTTCTATACTTTACCTCTACTATGAACCATCCTTTCTCAGCCACGAGAGTTAGAGGAGACACAAATTTTCCTTTTTTGTAGAAAAACCTTTCTGGAATATCCTGTATGTTATAAACGTGCATGTGTTCCACAGCTTTCAATTTTTGATATATCTGCAAAGAAAACAAATGTTAGAGCACCATATGGCTGTAAAAAGCGTGTAGGCACCTATGGGTACATGGAAACACCTGAATTTGTAAAATGGCTAATCTCCTTTAATGGGTAATCATCAGCACATTCCAACTGGGACTCTGCCAGCCCAAAGATGACAGCAGTGCAAAACCTGCTCGTGTGGTTTAAGAGGTTCTGAAAACTTGGATCATAAACACACAGGAATGCATGAATTCATGTAGTGTATATATATATATATTTCCAATACACGCACTCAAAAATGTATGCGTGTCAGTACATCAACCTACAGAGACAGACCAGCAGAAACCCAGCCATCACAGGAGATGGTAAGCTAAGTGGTGAAAGATGCTCAAAGGCACCATGTGGACTGGGTACAGCTGCAGAAAAGGGATATTGCCTTTGGCCTCTGCCACTCATTCCCTCTTCGTGCTCTTGAGTGAACAATTGATGTCACCTCACCTGTGTTTCCTACACTTAAGCACTCAATCCCTATCAAAAGGATTGATAGTGCTTAGTTATCTGCTCCATAACGATGCTGTGAGGTTAATCAGCCAATGCCTGTGGCTTTGAAGCTGCACAAAACTGCACAAGTGGTTTATTAATATTAATCATACTGTCTGGAATATAATCACACGAATACAGTTAAACCCCAAATTATTCAGAAAAATACTTTAAATGATGAAAGAAGACGTTCATATGCCATAAAGAAAGCAGTTCTTGGAGTCCCCCGAGTGTATCTCGCTCTTTTGCTGAAATATAAATCATCTTCAAGAATAAACAGTTCAATTCTGCAAAGAGTGACAGTTTTTTCACTAGCCCTTTAGCTATGTCCCCCTTGCGTACATGTGCGCAAGAGATCTGAACTGACAGACAAGTCGCCGTAAGGACGGCACCAGGGTGTGATGGCCAGACCCTCCCACCGCGGCCGGGACTAGAGAGTGGTCCTGGTGTGTCACCAGTACATCTGGTGTCTCACCAGTACTTCTGGTGCTTCAGGATGGGCTAACTCTTAAATGTGATAACCACTACGTTCTGGTACGGTCTAGTTCGTAAACATAGCTTTTTAAAGTGAATGAAGAATAGAGGAATCTGGCTATCGGGAAACAGAAAATTAACTTTATTTCACTTTAAAAAGTAGCGCTCCAGTAAAAAAGTCCTAAAAAGAAATGAAGGATGAAAACAAAGCCATGGTGTGAGGCATTGCATGTTATTCTCCTTAGGGCTGTTAGGCTGTTTAATGAGAGAGAAGCATGTGCTTAAGACCTTTTTTTTGGATAAAACCCCGGGCCTGCGTGAAGTCACAGCGTATACTTGCCCTTGTTTCAAGGTCTGGCTTACAAAAATAGGGATCTCTGAGTTAAGGCTGAGGAGAGCATCCACAAACACTGCGATCCTCTGCCGGAACGTTGAGTGAATTGTTTGCACATGCTTCTAAGACAACTTCCAATTCTGGCACTAATTGGAAATGTTCACAAGATCACAGCTATGCAAGTCCCGGAGAGCCTGTTTGGGTGCAAAAAATCAGCAAATATTCTCTTCCCAAAAAATGGCACAACCTACACTATACTGTGGCTAAAATACAATATAGAAAACAAAATTATTCACCTGGAGCATGGACTGCCCGTTGTGTGCATCCACTATATATTCTGAGGACAAAATGACTCCTCACACACGGGTTTCTGGTTAAACTATAATGTACTAGTCTATTAGTTACAGATGCTGCATTTTCATTCTTTTCAAGTGGTTTCCAATTTTTTTTTCTGTATTGTTTTAATTTGTTCCTCAAAATCCTGCAGTTCTAGCCTCGGGCTTTTATGGTTGATTCAATCCAACATGCTTATTCATCAAAATTCTTCAAAGGAGAATATTGTACAAAAAGTTATTTTTTCCAATTCTGGTCTAATGGAGCTAATTCCTCAAACTTTATGGGAGTTTACCGGAATATGAACGCCTGACCTGCTCCAGATCATTTGAAAATCCCAGCTAGAGTGTCAGTAAATTGACTAATATATGTAAAATCCTAAAACTGGATTTTCAGCTCAATTATTTTAGCTATTTATCAAAAGCGTATAGCGGTGGAGTTTGAAAGCACATATCTGTGCCAAACAAAAATGAAAGTTCATGCTTTTTAATTTGCCTGGTGTGGCTTTCCTTCAGGAACCAGCATTACAAGAGTGTCACAGGATCCAAGTCTGACTCCCAGTGAGACCCTCAGGCTGATTTTTACACACAATTCTGAGAGCAGGATTTGGATGTTACGAGCAAACAAAAGGCACGATTGCCATAAAAACCCAAGGAAACACGAAACTGAGTAAATACGAATGTGCTGTACTTACCTCCGCGTGCTTCTCGGGAGCTGGCCAGAGGCTCACAACAGGACCTCGGTCCTTCAGTTGTATGGTATCGCTCATATTGATATGGTTTTTCAGCTCAATCACTTTGTCCGCCCAAGAGATGTCCGTCATCCCGTGATCAGAGAAGAGGAGGACGTTCACATCGTGCTGAAGGCCCTTGTTCTGTGGAGCAAGTGCATGACAACCATGATGGCCAGGTAAGAGCTTAGCACTGTCTGTGCCCATGGGAAGATTTGAATCCCCACTTGACCTCCACTGATTTTGTGGAATTTGGCCAGAAGAAGCATGGCCGCCAGTGCCCTCCGCTGTGCTTGGCCACCACCCGCAATGGTGGACATCCACTCTTACCTGCCGCACTGGAAGAGCCTGAGAGGTAAGAGAGATTTTCCAAAGCAAATCTATCCCCCTGCTAAATAACCAGATGCTACATCCCAGTCCCACAAACCAGTCATCACAGTTGGTCTTAGACAACCATCTCTATCCAACCGTTCTTCATCTGTGGGCCAAAACAGCTGGGGAAGAGCAACTTTCTCATGGTAGCACCTGTGGCAGGGGTGTTTCTCTCTTCCCCTCCCAAACACGAGCACCTAGCATTACAGCCTTTATAATTTAGTGAAATTGGAAATATATATTCCTCTCCTCACTGAAACACATAAAAACCTCCAACACGCATTTATCATGGTCAGAAACATTCACAGAATTGACATTTACCCAAAAGCTTGGTACCCTCTTTTTCTTGCTGCAAAATGATTTAGATCGTGTTTTTTAGAACAAAACTTGAAGTGCGGAGTTCTGAATGATGCTGCAGCAAACACTATGAAAGTTAATTGCCTGATTCCACAGACCTTAGGAAGGAAGTAGGTTTGATTCATTTGCCTACTATAAAGCCCAGCCGGCAACGCAAGTTATGAACAGAGCCGTATACGGGCTTACGGCACTACCGGTGTAATAATCCACTAGGAGGATTATAATGCCATTGATGAAAATAATAAAAATCAAGGGAATGGTGCCTTGATTTCCACGGGATCTCCATATCTGCCATTTCTCAGGAGATACAAGTTTACAGTCAATGCATCGAATTAACAGGCATTAAATAGGCTCCCAGCTGTGCCACGAAGACCAGTTGTAAACACCTTTTCCAACTGTACCCAGGAGCTGGGTTCTTGGAGACCACTCACCTTCATGAGGGTGATCATGTTGCTCAAGGCTTTGTCCACCTCCTTCAAAGCATTCTTGCGCTGCTGGGATGAAGGGCCATAGTGGTGGCCTTCCACGTCGATGCGCTCGTAGTACACCGCAGCCATCTCAGCGCTGCCGTTGCTGGAGGTGAGAGGGAGGGGAAGGAGTGAGAGGCTGACACACATGGAGACCTCCTGGTGGTTTTGCCCTCACCGGCACGTAGAGCCACAAAACCCCCTTTTCTGCTTCCAGCCCGTGCTTTCCTACCCGACGTCGCATGGCTGGGCTCACTATTCCCACCCAACATCACCCGAGTTGGCTTGAGACTCCCAGCTGAGATGCTTTTCCTTTAATGACAAAGAAAGACCCAGAAAAAATACTGAATTCTGCGCTGAATGTCCTTATTAAAAGGATTGTTGGAGTTAACAGTCAAATATCCTTTAATTAAAGTTTGATACTTCTGGCTTTCTCCCGTGTGAGGTCTTCCAAACCACTGAGGTCAATTCAGGACACATTCTTCCATGACCTTGCAGGACCCCAAGTGGTATGAATTGGGGTGAGATTTTAGATGGGGTTGTTGTTCAGGAATGTGACCAAAGGGACGCTAAGGTAATCCCAGTTGCACAAGTTTAGCTGATCACACATTTCTGCACTGAACGCCCTCAGACTAATTAGTGGGGATTGCGCATACAGCAGTCAGTCCTTAATTACATTTTCATCAACACTGTAAAGCTCCCTGAGAGCTGTCTGGTGGATAAAATGGCAAATCTATGCTCATGAAGTTCAACCCAGTCTTCTTCAACAGTACTTAACATATGACAGGGTGTGCCATCCGAAATACACGCCTGCATCCAGGTCAAGATCCCTACAAAAAGATCTTGTATGATGCCCTGGCAAGTCCAGCTCCTCTGATTAAAGACACCTAGGTAGCCAGGTATAATGAGCGAGATAGAAGAGAAAAAAGCAGAGTTGAGGGACTGAATGAATGAATTAGGGTCTGACATTTGCATTTGTAAGTTTGCTGAAGGCCTCAAAGGAGCAGTTCTGTAGGAAGGTGAAGGTCCCTGCTGTGGTGGGAATTTCTCCACCGCTGGCCCTGCAGAACAGTGTTCTTTCTCACTCACCATGATTTTGAAATCATTCAAATTAAGCAGCCCTTCCCTCCCCCCAGGTTTTTTTTAAGCATTCATTTTAAGCATTTCCATCTGTATTAGGCATAAATTATTTTCTGAAATTTAACCCTGTAATTTCTATATTGCATACGCATTCACTGAACCTGTTGGAACTGTTGCCTTCTGCTGCAGTGCCCGTATTAGCTACTTCAGACTGCTTTGTGTCTTCTCAACTGTAACTAAACGATCATTTCAATCAAGATAGAAGCTAGAAAAGCGAGTTATTGCATAAAAAAAGTCATCTTATGTAGGCTGTGGTGAGATTCATCAGTGAGGGCTCAGCACTGTAAGGATGGACGTTCAACTCCACACGTGACTTCAGTGGGACAAGCTCCAGTTACGCGCCGTGCTTAGGAGTTTGCAGGATTGAGTACAGCACATCCAGAGCTTGTGAGAATTTGACCTTGTTTCCATTCTTTGCCCGTTTTCCTAAGTAAGCCAGGCATCTCTGATCATGGCTTGCACGGGAGAAATAATCTTTCTGTGTGTTAGTCCTGTCTTCTCCCATCACCAGTAACTTTCAAAAGAAATGGCTAAGGAAAGCTGGATGGCATCAATGGTGATATCAAAAAGGCGGTTTATAGTTTATCGACACACTTCGCAAGTACCACGCAAACTTCATGGCACCTGTCCAGGAAGGCAGGTAGATTACAACAGCCCCTAAATTATAGTTGTGGAAAAGATATAAGGGAGGTTTTGGGTTTACTTGCCAAAAAAGGGTACTTGATTTAGTTATGAATATTTTTGGTCTAAATAATAAGTCTCAAAGCACCTGTTTGAAGAGACCGGAGAATGTTCCTGAAGGTTGGTTTCCTTTGGTTGCAAGAGGAGCTCAGTCTTGCATTCTTTTTTTTTTTTTTTTTTTTGCAATCAATGGGATTGCAAAAAAAATGGGGGGGAAAAAAAAGGGGGAGATTGCAATCAATGCTTCCTGATGAGTTTTGTACTCCTGCAGAGAACACTGATCAACCTTCCTGCAACCCTGGTGAAGCTAAGATGGGTCAGGATGATCCCATGCCCAAACTCAATTAACCCCTAGGCCACCATGCCACAATAAAGATCTTCCTCCCTCTGCCCTGAGGTCCCTGTAAGGTTTGCCGGCGGTGGGAGCAGAAGTGCAGTTCATTAACTACCTGCCATTAGGGTGACGAAGCAAGGCATCGCTCCAGGCGACGGGCTGCCCCTGCCACAGGCTGTTTTCCCACACATAGTGCCACCCTCGGCCTAATGGGCTTTTTCAATTAGCTGGGGTGTGGAAAGGAAACACACTGGATCTGCCAGCCTTTGAACAGCTTCCAGAGTCAGAAACCCTTGCAAATGATGTAGTCGACAATAAAACACCAGTCAAGACTCTTCTACCCAGAGATGCTAACTCCTGCTAACTAAATACGCCCGCAACCAAGGCGGTTCAGAGGCTTTACTTCTTACAGGCTGGCCCAGCAGCCCTGAAAATTGTTTGCCAAATTTTAAAGGACTAAACAAAGAGGATGAATGACAGAAAGGATAAGGAAAACCTACCTGATTTTTCATCTGTTCATTCCCTACCCTCCTCTCTTATTGTAAGTCTGTGTACTACTTACTCTTATTGTAAGTCCCTGCAATATTTACAGCCACCGTTGATGATTAATTTTATCGAGAATTATTCTTTTTTTCCTCTTTCCTGCCTTGCTGCAGACAGGGCACTTAGTTTAAGAAAAGAAACCCAGGCAGAAATTCGAGAGGAAAGGTGTGTAAACAGGCACCAGAGAGTGGACCTCCCACAGCTCCAGGACCATCTGTAGGATCTGGGCTCTTCAGCAGGCTGTTGTTGATGTTTATGGCAGACATCACAGTGGCAGGGATTTGCTCTTTTGCTGAAATCACCAGCTTTTGCCGATTTGCAAGCTGCACCACCAACACTGGTGTGTTCCTGCCCTTCTTCTTTTCCACCAAAGGCAGCAGCCAGCAACCTTGTGACTCGGGACGAAGTAGCTGTTGAAATGTTTTCAATGGGTTCCAGCTACCCAAAAGAGCAGCTTGAAGAGCTGGAGCTTTTCACCGTTTTGCCTCGCTTTTAATCATGTTCACAATGACAAAGCTGCAAATCGTCCTGAGCAGCCTTACGCGCTTGCTTCATAGAAACCAGGCAGGCAGCTTCAAGCATATCTTAATCCATTCCCAGCTGACACCTCACCAAAAATCTTTCAACGGTAATTATGGATTTCCACCTGAAGTCAGAGCTGGTGCCTGTATTCAGTTTTCCATTCCCTTTGTTATTCACTGAATTAAACGTGTTGCAGAGGCTCCAGAAAGCCTCCTACGGCACATACGACCTCCTCATGTCACATGCAGATAACTTTCTTAAAATCTAAGCTAAATCATTTCAGGATCCAATGTCTCACATGTTCTGAGACAGCTTCTTTCTAAGCCCCACGCTGTAAACAGCGCTGTGATTCGTGAGCATCTGTGCAGCAGGACCCAGTGTGCAGCAGGGAGCAACATCTCCAGCAGCGCTCTCATCATTTTGGACCCTTTATTTCAAGAACAATCAACACTCAGCATCTGAACACAAAACTTTTCAGATTCCAATCACTATGGCAGTTCACAAGTAGTAAAGTAGAAGTATATCCTAGGATTGGATAAATTATGGAACCAACAAGGTTTTAAAAGAGGAAGCTTAGTTACAGCCGAGGTAAGGCAAGTGGCAGTGCAATCTTCTCTGATTTTACAACCTGTGTGGAGTTGTCCCTTGTTAATGTTTGGATAAGCGATGGTGGAACTTGAAAGCTGTGTGTGGAGCATATAAAAAAAGCATATTTTTCCTAGGAGGTGTTTGAGAGAGAGATTCCCATCATTCCCACCAGGTGGGCTAGCTGATCATTTTGGGTTCTTTCCAGCTGAACTATTCTATTCTATTCTGTTCTGTTCTCATATTTGCACAAAATGAATGCCTGCTCCAAAATCACTGTGCCTGACGTGTTCTAAAATGCAGGAGGAGCCAAAACATTGTTCTCATAAACAAGTGAGGGGAGCTGAATTTCAGAATTTCCGAATTTCCAGGAGTTCTCTCTAAATCCAAGCATTATGAAGCCTGCTCTTGCATGTCAATGAACAGATACTCAGGGACTTACAGCTGTTTGAAACAGCAAATTAAAAATAGGAAGTCAGGATGTCTCTCCTCCCTGTTGTAGCCTACTCATGAAAAAAGGAGCACATCTTTCCCTCCCATCTTAATGAAAAGGGAATATTTCTGTTATGGTGACATTCCTATGACAGGTAGTCTTGGTCCCCATCCTCCTGCCTGGGAGCCGATCCTGAAAACCTTCCCTCGAGCAAGGTTGGTAGTAAACACAAATACTCGTGCTCCAGTGTGGGGGAAGCCCCACAGTGCAGAAGCCCAGTGACCTACCGCAGCGACTCGAGAGCATCACTGATGGCATCTGCGAAGTTCCTGTCTGTCGGGACGCTGAAGTACTCGCGGCAGTAACTTGGTCTGACACCGAGGATTTCCACCTCGCAACCTACGAGCGAAAAATGCGGTGAGCTTGGCCATTTCACCCTGATCACAGAGCCCACACCATGGGAGCCAAGTTCAGGTGTGTAAATTCCCTGTGGCGTTGCTTACCTTACACCTTCCCTGCAGGAAACCTTGCGGTTGGGAAGGGAAAAGGGGGGAGAGGTTGGTTTGACGAGTGCTTGTAGCAAACTGTACATTGGATGCTTTTATTTCTCCCTCTAAAGGGAAGGTCTCTGTGTGACCTTCCCACAATAAAACTTGATTCCCTCGTGGCAGATGGTTTCCACCTAAATCGCTAGCTCGTTTTCATTTTAAGTACTGCGGCCACATAGCCTCATTTCCAGGCTTCCAGCATAATAGATTTAGATAGCGTTTCCTGAAAGTTCAGCATATACTTTCCAGTCAGACACACTGTATCTTATGGTGTAATATCCTCTATAAACTGTGTTTTATTATGTGATACTGGCACTCCGCTATTAAATCTGTTTCCCAGGAGGTCTTATTAAAACAGTATAAACCAATTAAGTGTCTGGTAACTTGCAGCCTTCCTTGCAAAATACAGTCTGTTTTGTGGCCCAGAAATTTATGGCAACAAATCCTACAGGAGAACATGGCCCTGAACACACAAAAACATGTTTTTGTGAGATTTTTTTTTTGCCCTTTTGCTCTCTGGTTACTATGCTGCTGAATAACATAAATATTTAAAAGAAGTGTGCTTTCAGAAACACTGGATCCATGCAAATTATCTCTCGATAGCCCCAGAGTCCTCCTATCGCCGTTAGGCATTTTCTGGTATAGTCCTGGGGCACAAAGGAAAGCAAAAAATAAAAATAAAAAATAAATGCTATTTTGCAAAATGGTCTCTGCACACAGCAACACAGTCAGGTCAAAAAGGCAGCTCCAAGCCACAGCCTGGATCTACCTGGATTTGTGTCCCTTCACTCCTCCTTTGGGGTGAAAGGAACCGGCATTAAGGACGGCTTTAAGTCTACTCATTACTTGGGGGGGGGAAGAAGGTTGCACAGGAATTGTAAGTACAGAGAGGGCACTAGAGCAAGCGGAGCTACTTTCAGAGATGCTTTACAGTGGTTTGCTTACTGGGAGGCTGCATGAGGAGAATTTGTCAGTGTCTTGAATCTCAGCCCGCAGGAACTCGCATCGCTGAGGTGCAGCATGGGGATGCAGGGAAAGGCACACCGCCTGCGGGCTAAGCTGGCTAAGAGACTTCTGATTGTGACTTCTCAGGAATACCAGGAAAGGTTAGGAAAATGTTTGGTATTTGAGCTTAGGAAATCTTTAAAAATCTTCACTGATTTGCAGAAAGCCAGCTAAGTCAGAAGGAGGTTACCCTTCCCAAAAAAGAGCCCTAGCACAGATGACAGACTCAGTCTCTTCACCCAGTCGTCCACGGTAGCGGCTCGCAGGTCTCCACATGGTGTGTGTGTTTCAAGGGGACCTCATCTATTATGATTAATCGTTTGTAGGAATTGATTATTTGCAATAATAAACAGAAAATTTAGTCACCTCTTTTACTTTTCTGTAAAAAAACCCAAAACATTTACATCGTTTTGAACCTCTATCCAATATTTGGTTTTACAAAAATTGTGGGAGTGTGTGATGGTGCCCACTTTTCCCCTGTTGCCCCAAACTTACCTCCCCTTTCTGCGCGGAGGTACTTCAGTGTTTATCTTCACAAGAACTGACTCTCCATACTGTCCCACAGTAAAACTTCTATACATCTCTACACGGCCCCTTGGAGAAATTATGTTGCGCAACAGAGACAGGTCCCAGCCACTGCCTAACCAAATCATCAAACCCCCTATTCCGTGCATGACCTGAAGCCATCCCCAGGATGCAGGAGCTCCTGCCCCCTGCCCTGAGGACATGCAGCTTCAGCCTTTTTTTTGCATGATACCCAGGGTGCTACCAGCAGCAAAACGTGGGCTTTCGGCTACCTGGGATGCTAGAGGCAACGCAACGGTCCTCCGTGGGCTTTACTAGTATTTCAGGACTGAACTGAAACTTCAGAACCAATTTCTCCTCTGACACTTGAGTCTGGGAAAAGATTGGCTCCAAAGCCAGGTAAGAAGTTAAGGACACATTTGGAAATGCGTTGGAAATGCCTAGTATTTTAGTTTAGGTGGGTGACTGCTCATAGCCAATGATGAATATGATCACTTTGCCTCTTTTTTCCTCTTCAGATACTGACATCAAATTATAATTTTCCCAGGTAACGTTCCTCAGAGTTACTCACGAGATCATTTTAACTGGAAGCATTAAGCTCTTGGGGATCTGGGATCTTTTAGTTGCTGAGTATCTTCGCTATTTCTAGATTGTCAAGTGATGAGCATGACATAAAAGACAGCAGCAATCAGAAATCATTTTGGCCACTAAATCAGAAATCATTTTGGCCACTAAATACATTGGTCTTCAAGTATGCAGTTCATTGGCAGTGACCCTGAAAATTCAGGCTGCTTAGATACTAAGGGTTTCCTTTTTCTTCTTTTTTTTTTTTTAGCCCCTGTGATGAACTGGCCTTAAAATCAAATTTTTGATGTTAAGGCTTATTGCAATTCCATAATACTGGCCATGAAGACCCTTTAATATTTAAATTTCATTTTGGTAGAGGTCAGGATGGTAAATTTTCTCAGTTAAATATTACAGGACAGGAAATTTGAAAAGATTTGGAGCCAAAGAGAATGTTAGGTTTTTCTTGGTTAAACTACAAATAGATGAGCTGTATTTACTAACACGTGATGTTGGATACCTTTCTGCAGAGTTCTGTATGACGCTAAACCTTTACTTAAAAACCTGAACTACTGGAGCAGGGACAAGGACATCTTTCACAGTTATATATAGGCTCCTCTTTATCTATCTGACACGGAGACCAGAACCTCTGCCAGCTTTAGTTACATTTCTAAACATTGATTTCACAGTCGGACACTTTGTCATAACAGAAGGTTTTGAAAACTGTCTAGACTAGCTCCACGGTCTGGTAAATGTTGTCTTTAAATGGCAAAAAGTTGTGTTTAAGCATCTTTTTTTCCCCCCTTTCTCTCATTTCAGTGTTTAGAAAAGATGTCATTGTATTTCAGCTGCCGCAGCCAGAACATGGAGGAGTCTGAGGGTCTGGGGTGACATCGCCCACCAGGCGGAGCGTGAGGAGCACCAGCAAGCTTTGATGTTGGTCGTACCACCGGGATGCACTCATCTTCCTCTGGGGCTTCTCCACCCGCTGGAGCAGCAGAGCTTCGGACAGGCAACCTGGGTGTGAGGCCACGCGTTTATTTCACCCCACGTACGGCATTAGCTGTTGTGTTTTACTTAGCAATCAGTCAGAGGATACGTGACTTTTTCCCCAGGAACGCCTTCAAGAGCAGAAACTGCCTAATGAATACCGTGAAGAAAGAAGAAGAATGTCCCTACAAGCCAAGTGCTTCTATTTTAGCAGAAGCGGTGGTTGGGACCCCTGGCATGGTGGCATTTTGGTTCTTCTGCCTCTAGAGGCAAGAGAACCCAGATGAACTCTGCCCATGAGTTGTCTTTGCTGCGTCTAAGTTGGGCTCACAGATAAAGCTGGGACTGATGGATGCTCACGTCCCACAGCCCTCCTGCTCTGGGTCCCTGTTTGCTGTGGTCTGGATTTTCTTCCTTTGAGCACTGACTACGCATGAGAGAGGAACAGAGGGAAGAATACGAAGTGGCAGATTGTGAGTTCAGACTTTGCAAGGCTTGGAACTGGCTCGGAGGAGGGAATGGCAGTGGTGCAAGTTGACCCTGGCAATCAGCTTGCTGGCGTTCACAGCACATTCCTGCTACATTTGATGGCTCTCGTTTGCCTTCACCGCTGGCTAGAAAGAAAACAGCATCTTCCAGAACAAAGTGGCTGTACATTGCTGTTCCTATTAAGAGTCTCCCAAATGTTTCCTGTTCAGATCTTTATCAGATTTGCAGGATTCATTACCGAGCAGCAGTATATTCTCAGGCTGGGAAGTTAATGACGAATAGCAGATCATATGCGGTGCAAATGTCTGTGGGACCTCTACCCACCGTGGTTATTAAACCCTTATTACTTTCTTTCGTTTTGTTTGGCATCGCTCCCCAGTCAAATGCCTTGTTAAGAATTAAAGCTTTGAAATAACAGCTCTAGAATTTTTAGAAAGGACCACGCCCTTACTATGGAACTAGAAAACGGTTCAAAAAATAATATAGGGAAAATGTAACAAACATTATTGCATTTGGGGTGACTTCTGTTTACTCCAGTTACACCTGGAGTCCTACGGCTACCCAATTGCCCTGTGTTTTAGCTCAACAGTTCTACGTTTCACCCCGCTTCATGCCCTGTGCCTGACCCTGTGTGGCCAGTACGTCCTTTGAGACCACGAACACCCTTAAAATAAGCACGTGCTGAAGCATCTGCTGAACTGAGGCACTGATTGCTTTGCCAAAGGTCACCTGTCACAGATAAATAATTAATGACAGGCAGATGTACATGTCACAGTCCACAGCTAAAATACCAGAGCTGGCAAAAAATTGCCCCTGTGTCATTAGAGAGTCAATGCATCCACCTGGCAGCGTAAGCACTGGGAAGAAGGAGGCTCTATTGTTCCCTGCAATTTTCCACTGGAAATACACCGGTAAGTGTGAAGGGTATACATACGTATATAGGAGTACATATATATATATACATCTCATGTGTCTTCTCCCTGGGAGACACCGCTCAGAGGACAACACGAAGGAGCTAGGTAAAGTCCAAAAGCATTTAATGGGAAGTGATACTGTTCTTTTGGATTTCAGTAGCTTTCTGTTGACTGTTACATCTATTCAGTACATAATTATACCTGTTCAGTGCAGTTACATTAGTAGCTAAAAATGATTGGTCTATAGAAATAGGTCTTTTTGCAAATATTTAGAAGAATTTCTATATTCTTGTATAATGTCTATATCCTTCTTTTTGCATTGCAGCCACTTGGGTGATCTCCAGTGAGAAGCAGCTTTTTTTTGCGGTCTTATCCAAACCATTATATCTAGTCTGTAACTCCAGTCCCTTGGACTGCCTTTGGCAATATTGTCCCCCTCAGATCTTTTCACTCTTCAGTACTGTGGAAATACGCTGGATGGCTTTTCAATGTTTTTCATCTCGGTCTGCTCTTTCTTCCCTTTCCTGAGAACTGAGGCCTTTTTTCTGGGATGCCATTAGCCACACTGCATGGAAAGACCGTGACCAGGCACACGTGCATTGGAATGCAGAGACAAGCTGGCCAGGAGCCCGTGGCATGAGTCAGCTGCTGCTGCCGCCCCACCATCACTGGCTGTATTCAGTACAGCTCCTCCAGCCTGTGGTCCTCAAGCCTGCAGTTACACGTACGAGGATATCGGCACACTGCTCAGGGAGCGCAGAGTTGAAAGGTCAAAGAGTTGAGAACCTTGCAAAGGATTTGGTCTGGAACATCTATTTCTATGTGGGTCCCTAAACGGACAGCCTAAGGGCATACTCCTATTTGTTAAAAAACACTCATTATTATAGATCCCTAGGGATTTCAGTGGTCCAGTATCCAGTGAATGAGGAACAGATGGTCCAAGTCCCTCCAAATGAATGGCTTGGTCTCAGAGCAACGGGGACCTCAGCTGAGTTAGTGATGAAGACAGACAAGAGTGCTCACTCCAGCTCACCAAAGGATACTTCCTTTTCAGCTGGATTTTGCTGTCCCCACAGAGGAGATCATCTTCAGCTCTCACCTACCAATTTCCAGGTTAAAACCAAACAAGCACTGGGGCAGGATGGCTGCTGTTTGAAACTTCAGTCACTGACAGAGTTTTGCTCCATGAACTTCACGGAGCAGCCATTCAGCACAGCAGAAGCTACAGGTGGGTGAGAGGAATGAACGAGCAGCTGGTGGAGGAGGGGATGCCCTACAAGCCAGTGCCCCCCGAAGGTAATATTTGGTGGAAATCTACCCCCAATGACACTTCAGTCTTTTCCTTCCTAAGCATAGACAAACTGTCATGGCCTAAGTAAAGATCATAAATGTCTATGAGTGGTTAGTAAAGCACTCATAATTCTTGTCTGTATGTCAGACTACAGCTCCTCTGTATTCTTGTATGTATTCATAATTCTTGTCTGTATTAAAGAGCCATCCTAGAGCATATGGAGTGTTTAGATGTAAGGATGCACTGTTAAGATAATAGCAATTTTTGACATACTAACCTGGCCAGTAGTACATGGAAACGTTCTTTTTTTCTTTCATCATTGTGACCCACAAAGGCTCCGATCCATTCCACCAGAGAGGCAGCAGGCTTTCTTTATTCACACCGATATCGAAAGATACATTTGTCTTTTGGTCCCACATGTAGTTTCCAATCATCTGATGGACCTCACAGTGGCGACCTTCGGGGGTGGAGAAAAAAAACCCAGCACAATCAGATTGGTGTTCTTCAGCAGAAGGATGCCACCAGCACCACCACTGCTACCACTGGACCATCCACTGGTATGAAAAGCCCTGATTTAAACTCAGGGACCTCTTACCTTTCAACTGTTCATATGATCTTCTTGACTCTGTTACCTTTTATTGGGGTCCTCTAGGTAGGTCTCTATGTCCTCCAGTTCAGTCACCTAAAAGTTAGCTGCTGGAGTTTGTGAGCCACCTGTGTTCCTGTCACAGTCAACGGAGAAAAGGCACTTCTAGAAAGCAATTAGATGCCTATCTTAGGATGGCATTAAGGTATCTGGGAGGAGTCATCCTCTGCAGGTGCACATTGCTCTCTGTGAATTGTGGAGAAGGATCACAGCATTTGCTTAGCTTCCGGCAGCCAACTTTTCGCTGAGGCCAGAAGAAACAAATCCCGCGCCCCGTGGCCTGCTCAACATGCCACACACAGTCCACGCGCACAAACCACGGCAGTGGCAGCCCACGCGGGTGCCACACGTTTGGCTGACACCTGGTTCCTTCTACACACACAACATCTGCCAAGTCTGAGTCCAAGGTACCTGCCAGCACACAGACCCAGCGCGCTGCAGGAAGCAGTCTGCAAACAGGAAGGGGTAAGTGCACGACCAGGAAACATAAAGTTGGGGAAACTCGCATTTCCCGTCATGTTGTTTTTCCAGAAACAAGCAAAAACCAGGCTAAACACTTTTATTTTATGTTACAGTTAGGTTGGGGTTTTTTTCTTAAATGAAGATGCTTTGTTCTAGGTTGTAGGGACAGCAATCATTTCATCAGACACTTTCAGCCCTCTTACTGCATCTTGGAGGCCCTTACAACACACTAGCATATAATAGCCAAGAGATGTCTTCTGCTTCTTGTCACTGTCAGAAGAGAAGACGTATTTTAGGAGTTACTCTGCAGGCAAATTAACGAAAAATGGGAAAAGAAACGTTGAAGAGTAAGTTGTACTGGGAGTTCACGATTTCCATATCTTAAAGAGCAACAACGGATGCATGGGTGAGACACTGTCATCATCAGCTGATGAGTCACGATACTGCACGGATCCAGATAACAGGCTTTGATTATTGTGAGACTGAGCATGGTGATCAGAACTGAAACAACTTTGGTACGCTTGTTTTGAAAAGGCGTCATTTTGAGCAGAGGACTTTGTACACTTTGGGTACATGTGACCTTGAAATGGATTTTGAACTCTCCTTCCCTAATACAAACTATTTCAGTTATGCAAAACATTTCCTCCCTCCCCAGTACAGAAAAGCAGTCCCAATTTGTGGCAGTCACTGCTTACCATATTAAACCAAACATGTTTAATACAGGAGAACTGGTGGACTGGATGGGCAGTAATCCATCCTCTTTAGGCTGCCAAGTGCTTCCTTTAAGTCTCAAAAGATCCCGAAGGAAGCCTCTATAGCGTATCAAAAGCACAATCTTCCTACTTAAGAGGACAATCCCACTTCTTCAGCTTCTTGAAGTCCACGTACTTCTAGGTACCTATCAACCTGCTAAACTGCAGGCAGGCAACTGGTGCCGTCCTGAGAAACCTGCAGGCTGGTGCTGAAGCTCTTAGGTCATGCATGTGTATGATGTATAGTAGTCTTTATATAAAAAACAATAAGCTCTAGCTGCTACTGATGTGAGCTCCCTCTAGGATTTAGGGTCTGCTGTCGGTTTGCCCAACTCTTTAAGGAACAGAATGCAGATTGTTCTTTCTACTGTTGTTGGGAAGTTTAATTAACTGTGTGCATTCATATGGAGGACTGTATTCTTCTGATCTCCAAATCAGACAAGTTCATCCTTCTATGGACTCCAACTCTCTTTTTTTTTTTATATTGAAAAAGAGGCCTAGAAGACTGTAAGGCATCAGTTTTCACTGCAGACATCCCTGCTTCACAGGGCCAGAAGGGAAGATCAGATGAGCAGGCAGACCAAAAGACATGACCATTTGATGCTGCCTGCAGCCATCACACCTGCTTGCCTGAAGCCTGTGTCCCAGAAAGACCCTAGACTTTCTTGGAAGACTTCAATAAGCAACTAATCAATCTCTTCCTTGGGTTGCTCATCCCAATATTTATCATCAGTAAACACTGTTCAATCGGCATGCCTGGCCTCCAATTTTATTTTTCACCTTTGTTAATCTGCAGCTGTGGCTACTGTGTGCCTTGCTCACTAGATTTAAAAGCCCTGCGGTAGCCGGCACTTCTGCCCCCTCCCCAAACACTTGCACACAGAATTAAGGTTGCTTCTCAAATATCCTGTGGGTCATCTGAAGAATCCCAGTTCTTTACATCCCCTCTTGTAACTTATTTTCTCCAGCCTGAGAAAATGACCTTTGGTGATCTCATTTTTAATGATTATCAAAATCACAATATGGCGTTAGACAGTCACCATAACACACTGAATTTATTACTGCTTCCATTACTGCAGCTTTGCTCCATAATCAAATGTTATCTCAAGAGTTTCGAAAGTAGAAACAGGGCAAAAAGCAATTTCAGCATACAGATATCATTGTTTAAGCTCACTGCAATCGTAGTAAAAAGCACCTCTTTCCTCAAGCAACAGCGGAAAACAAAGAGGGTATAGTTCCCCGGAATATGATAACTGCTGTATCCTTCTGGAAGAGAGCCAGCAGAAGCATTTGCAAGTCTGCATGCTACAGCTTACTTGGACACTACATTTCTTACAGCATTGGCTTTGTCTAAAGCACATTCCCATGTCTCCAGGCACTTTTGTCAGCATTCAAATGAATCTATGCAAAACAAAGATGAAATTAAAAAAAAACAAAAAACAAAAA
Organism: Falco peregrinus; assembly: GCF_023634155.1. Taxonomy (NCBI): domain Eukaryota; kingdom Metazoa; phylum Chordata; class Aves; order Falconiformes; family Falconidae; genus Falco; species Falco peregrinus. The sequence continues at coordinate 4,477,536 of NC_073722.1, forward strand.
ACCACACAACCAACAAAACATACAGCCATTTGGCCACCCACAGCAACAGCATGGTAACACTGAGTGCTGTGCACCCTACACTGACCGTACGTGAGATATGGAAAGCAGAGCATTTGCTACAGGAATGACCTCTTCTTTCTTTGGTGGCTGCAGGGACAGTGTGCAGGATCACCAGTAGGCACGACAGATCATACAGGGACCACCTGCGCCTAAATCTGCAAGCAAAAACGCTCTTCTGAGACACTTGATCTTTTTTCTAAAAGAGAGGCAGCATGCGGCAGACACATCATGCTATACCTGGTGCATCAGGCAACAAAAGAGGTAAAACCATCTTTGCATTGAGCAAATCAGACTTATCGGAGAACCCACGGTGTGTGTATTAGCCAACGCAGCAAAGGCACCATAATCTGCACCCATGCGGTATCCACCTGATGCTGAACGTAAGTACATGCATTTAGCTATATGTACCGTCCTATGTAATATTACATGCGGGCCTTGCTGCTACGGTGAGCCTTCTCCTCCCATGTCCCACCACGATGGCCCCACTCCCCAGAAAGCGACAAGGGCCAGGAGGGCAGGCGCAAGCACAGGCTGCTGTGGGACTAGACCAGCTGGGGAAGAGCTGGGTTCCTCCACACAAACAGCTGCACACACCTAAGGTAGGTAGGTTTTAACAGCCCAAGTGAGACATGCAGTTAGTTCCCTTTCTCCCCTTCCTTCCCTCCCCACAACGTTTTTCCTCTGCTACCCCCTCGCTTGAAGAGCCACCTAAATGCTGACCCAGCCCTGCTAATCTATCCGCCCCTCACCCCACTTCCAGCCCCCCTGGAGACCTGCTGGATGATGTGCCCTGTGGAATGCTCTGCCCATGCTGCCTGCCATCAGGAGGAAGAGAGCAGGACTTCAAAGTCACCAGCACTGTATCCTGCTGTGGAGCGGATACTGCGGTGTTGCCATCCCCAAGGACTGAGCCCAGCCTGCCGTGAGCAGCGCATCCCCAAGGGCCCAGCTCTGCCTGCTTTGATCCATGCCCTGCTCTGCCCTTTCCCTCGCTGGGTCTCATCCGCCCTGCTTCGGAAAGAAAGACTACAGGGAAAAAACAAAACCCACGTGCAAAACCTTAAGTGGCCTGGAAAAGACCAGGGCTCATTAGAAGTCAGGGGGGAGCGCGGGTCTGAGCAAAGTGGCCCTGCCATCTGCAGGGCCCCAAGCAAAAACAGTACCTGCAAGACGCGCATGGACAACTTACGCTCCCAGAAGAGCTTGCTGCCAAAGTCTTTCCAGTTTTTTATGACCTCTAGTACCAGACAGATCCAAAGCAGAAACACCGTCGCCTACGTCTGGCAAGACTTTGCAATCCAAGAAGGATCACATCAAAAGGCACAAAAAAAATCTCTGCTCTACACAGCATTATTATTTTTTTTCCCCTGAAGAGATTCATTTAATAAGAGCGTGAAATTCTTAATTCAATGCTTTCATAATGGGGCCAGGGCTGGGGTGCAAGAAAATTGCTTCCAAAGCATCCATTGCTTCCAAAGCATCCACTTGGATTCTGTTCATCCACTGTGACTTCAGCTCTGGGCGAAGAAAATACCTTGATACGTGAATGTCCACTTACTGCTGCTAACAGCTGGTAGTAGGTATACTAGTTGTGAGCTCTGAGGTTGTAGCTAGTAAGAAGGAAAAAACTCCGTGCTTCAATTTGTAGCATATGAACTTGTGTTAGAGAAAACTTTCTGTTCTCCACTTTGAAAGTGTTTCCATTTTTTTTAACTGGTAGAAAGCAAACACAGATTTTTACAACATTTTGTGTATGTGTGAAAGTGAAAAATCTTGGCACTTGGCATTGCAGCCTTCCTGCAGGCGGCAAGTAAACAAAGTGAGATAAAGAATATAAAAATGAAAAATGCTCCCAGTTCCCACTCTCTTCTCCAGCCTGTCCTTGCTAGGCTAGGACCCCTTCCCTGGCAGTTAATAGTATTACCACTGGCAGCTTTGTGCTCTTCTGCTTTCCAACGCACAATTTTAGAAATGGAAAGCTACTGAATCCAAGAAAAAGAAGAGACTATTAATTTTAAAACTGTATGTCACGAACAGTCTTTTAAATCTTGGCTGCTGCTGGCATCTGTGGTGGTTAAAAGAAGAGCAAAAAGAAAAAATCCTGTTACCTTGTCACTCATCATGCTCTTTGTGTCCTTCTGGCATTTTTCTCAGCTTGGACAGTGAAGTTGAGATAGCTTCAGTTCATGTATACCCATAATATATTTCCCTGTTGTCCTCTTATTTCTCCATTTTTCATACCACAGACAATGTGCAGGTATTCTTTATGTAGTTAAAAACATGCTTAACTGCTAAACAAAAATTGTTAGCATCCTTTCCTGGACCAGGCTGGAGTCTGGATAGAGTTAGCTGGGCAGCAGAAAAGAGGCATCTGCTACAGCCGCCAGCGGGCAGCGCTTCCTCTGGGTACGGAGTGGACGGAGAGCAGAGATGCTGTGCTGTAAACCAGGAGACCTCTCACAGCAAGCAATAAACGGACTAGTACGTGTGCACATCAGCCATACCCCGGAGGACTCCAGGGGTGGGACCCCAAAGGACATTTGCTCCCAGAAAATGTGGGTAACCAGGGTAACAGTGTATGTCAAGATTTGCTGTGCTCAAGGGAAAACAGAATCAGACTATTTATGTCAGACCACGACATCATCCACCCTCAGCAGTCAAGTATGCCACCATGGAGAGTGAGGAGTGGGGGAAGGATGGTAAAATCACGGAAGGTGAGTGAAACCTTCAGCCTGGCAGAGCAGCCCTGGACCATCACCCATACGTGGGAACTCTGCCGTGTTGCCACTCTCCCCCCTGTTGAGCAGAGGAGAAAGCAACGGCACACGCAGGGATGAGCTGCAGTGGCTGGGCAAACACCACACACCACCACTGTATTTTAGAGAAGCCCCAAACGTGCCGTCACCGACTTACGTCAAGTGTGGGACAGCCCTGCAAAGACCACAGCCCTCATCTTGAGTGCAGGAGACTGAAACGTCCTCTGTTCAACCTCCTTCTCCACCCCACGAGCTTGGTGGGACCTCACAGCCTCTGTGCCAAGCATTTAAGATGAGGTCCTACCCAAAGAGGGACACGGAGGCCCCTCGCCAGCTCCTCTGCAAGCAGCATCCCACCACCCACCTCCGCGAGCAGGGACTCCCCCCACGCCCCATGCGGGCCAAGAGAAATACGGCTCTTGGACGTGGGGCTGCAGAGCTGACCAGGCAGCTGGCACGTCCTCACGGAAGACCTGCCAGAACAGGCCTCATTTGTTGTTAAGATCTTAGAAAATAAATCCTCTCCAGGTTTCCAGCTCAGATGTGATAGGGTTTGCCTGTGTTTAGGCTGGCTGGGGCTGGAAACATGAGGGGCCCCCGTGTTCCCTTAGCTGAGGTGGGGGGGCTTCAGGGGCACTGGGGTGCAGGGGGTCCCCCAGCAGCTCGCCAGTGCCCGTGGGTTGGCAGGCGAGGGACATCCAAACCTCTCAGCATGTGCAGCTTTTCTCAAGAGGTACGGCACAGAGAGCTCTGAAGCAATAGCTCACGCTCGCAGCGATTATGGGGGAGACCTCAGACTTTCCATTTAGCTTGGCCTGAGAGCTCTCTGCAGAGCCAGGCCACGGCAGGGAAAGGGAAAAATTAAAAAATCCCTGCAGGATAAAAACCTGAGATGGCTTGTGGTCATATTTCCTTTCTTTGTAAAACAAACAGCACACGGTGCAATTAAGCGAGCCTTTTGGGACATGCGTATTTGGACTCCTTCTTCCCTCCCTTGCCAAGCCCACGCCGAGTCCCGCAAAGCCCTCCCAAACACCAGTGTCAGCAACAACAGCTCCTTTTACCTAACTTGCATTTTGTGTCATGCCTTTCAGGTCAACAACAGCACTATCTCAACTGGAGCATGGAGAGCTAGGACACCACATGGGATGCGGTCTACCAGCTCAGAAAACAACCCAGTCACCCGAGAACCAGCCTTTACAGCACTGTGGAAGCCAAAACGGAGAAACATGGCATGAACGAAGCTGCTAGAGAAGACTGCTTTTCAAAGGGTCAGATTTGTACGACAATACAACTTTGGGCTACCTTGCACACCACCAGATTTTTGTAACAAAACAACCGCTCCGGCTGCATGTCAGCGAGATCCCTTTGCTCCAGCAGTGACTTGGCTGTTGTTCGGTGCTTCTTCAAGCAGCCGGTCATGATGCCATGCCCTGGCTCGCAGGCAGACTGGAGCTTCCCCCTCAGCTCTGAATCACTGGGTGACGTTACGTGAAGAAGCCAAACCATCAGCATTCATCTTGTTTCTACGCTCTAGTTTTCTTTCTCGTAATTGCTGTAGATGTGGAGGAAGGGAAAAGAGCCCTATACAGGCCCCAGGTTTCGGGCTGAGGCTCTCTGTGCCACTCCGGGAAGCTCTGGCAAATATTTTCTCATAGGTTAACCGCAGCAGCAGATTTAAGTAGGATGGGGACCCACAAAGAGCTCTGCCATCACCGCGCAGCACTGTGTGACCACAGGCGAGTCACCTCCCTCCCCCGCTTCCCTTCCAAAGTTTACCCGTTTCGTTTACCTAGGTTGGGCCCTATTCCTCCCACCGTGTCTGTGCTTCACCTAGCACGTAGCCTCAGCAAGATGGGGCGTGCTTCAAATTAGCATGCATTAGTTAGTTGGTTTTAGATACGTGGCTCTTGGTCATCAGTTATGGTTGCATCTACTGGGTTATAGCTTTGAAAATCTCAGTAAACTTGCTGTTTCTCGTGAATTATATTTCTCATTAAGTTCAGTTCGGCTGCCCTGTTGAAATCACCAGTGAAGTAAAATATAATGACTGAAAGATCCTGCAGATAACTGAGCCGCTGCGCTGCATGCTATTGCTTGCTAGTTGCCTGGTGCAGAGGAAAGATACGTTCTGGCAGGGCTGACGGGTGCAGCTTGGCATCTGCACTGAGACACGGTGGGGCAGATGCTTCTGACTTCCATAACCTCTGCCTGCAGGTTGGGGCAGGAGGAGAAGGAGGTGGGTTCACCTTTGAGAGGGTGGACCTGTCCCAACAGTGATGGTGTCTGAGGAGCAGAACCCACTGTCCTCCTCCAAAGCCACCAAAATGAAGGAGCACTTCTCTCTGTAACAACTAAACCTCCCTGGCGTCACAAAGGTTGTGTGGATGTGGGGTAGAGGGCAGTACACAGAAAAGGAGGGGCCTTGCTCACCTGAATGGATAGAGGCAAGAGCCAAATCCATCCCGATGCAGCATTTTCATGCGCACACTGTCCTAGACCTGGCAGCCTCGTTTGTTCCTGAATGGATGTGGGGCCACAAGAAATTGTGAACGAATGGAGAAAGAAGAGACAGGAGTATTTATCAAAAAAAAGTGGTGGGATATAATGGACGAGCCAGGGGTGGGACTGTGCAGGCGGGGCCAGAAATTTCTTAAGCTGATTTAGCTGAAAAAAGCCAATATAGTATGAAATTGCATTCAAAAATGCTAAAATAAGGCAACTGGAGGTTAAAATGCGAGTTTCTTAACAGCTCACGAAGCAGCAGTGTAGGACAAGATATGAAGAATAGCTGGTGCTTGTAGTCCTTGATTTCCCAGGGGAAACTGTGACATTTAAGTCCCACACATCCCAGTTGCGAACAGAAGCAAACCGAGTTGCAGTTGCAGTCGTGCCCCCCTGGCCCCACAGAGGAGATGCATGACTGGGGAGACGCAAGGCAAGCTTTTCCGTGCCCATACAGCGGCAACAGGGAGACAATAACTTGCCAGTCCCTGAGCAGGACACTATGGCACGATACTCATGTCACCCTGCCATGCTGCGTTTTTTTCCAAAAGCTGTCCCAGCTTTGCGCATCAAATGCGCGCAGACCGAACACAGCTAACGCTACAGGTGCTGCATGTACCACGCTTCTAACCGCACCATCACTGAAAACATGCCATCTCCTTTCTGTGGAGACCGCACCATGGCACTGGGGGTACGACCAGTGCAGCCATGGGACTTCCCCTGCTGTCATGCCAGGACACAGCCATGGGGTCCACTAACACCCCGAGGGCTCAAGTGCAGTCTTGGATCTTCCTTTGGGCACGTTCATCACCTACACCTGGTCCTTGACTGGTTCCTGACCTATTTAACACCGGTGTGACCGACTCGTGTTCTGAAGGTGAATTGTTATTTGCATCGAAGTTGTATTTGCATTGAGATCCTCATCATGAAGAGCAGGGAACTTTCAGGAAGAGTTGAGTTTGGTCTCACAGATTGTTTCATTGCTTTGAGCTTTGAGCTGGGGTGTACCCTCTGGTGCCCTAAAAATGTGAAAAGTCTAGTAGCGGTGTTTCATCACCTAAAACAAAACTCCTTTGTGAGTACAAAATAGGATGTTTTCAAAACTCCTCGAAAGGCTGATTACAGACTTCACTCAATGCATATGCGCTTAATAGGAGTGATGATTAAGTATGGCAAGGAGCAAAAGCTGCTTTCCCTCTTCTCAACAACTCCATCCAAAGGCTTTTTGTACACGTGTTCAGCCGGTTTGCCTGCATACACCTAAAGAACACGGGCTGGAGTGGAACAACACCTCTCTTTTTCAGTCCTGACATTTGCTCTGCATTCATGCATTTGCATCAAGTCATGAAATAATCCTGTGGTGGTTATGTACTCTTTCCTGTTAGCAGGTAAGCAAGAGAAAGGCATTTCTTTTGAGAGAGAGGGAGGGAGGAAAGGGTTAAGTGGTTTCAAAACAAGCTGGGCACAACTGATGTCAGATTTCTGTCTTACAATAGCATCTATTTGCTTCCCCAGCAAGCGGTATATGGACCGCTGGGCACTGTATTGTTCTGAGGACAGCAGAAGATGCCACATATCTTAGGAGAGGACAGCTTTTCTCACTCCTTCTTCCCATTAGGTGGAGGTTCTTGTTTGTTAAATAACTCCAGAGAATAATCCAATCGGAAACTGCAGAAAAACTTTTCTGTTTTTTTTTTCCTTGTTGTTTCCAAGGTGTCTCTCTCTGACTGCCAGCTGCACTCTGTGCACCTTCCCAGCGTCACTGTCATCATGTGTCACCCTACTTTGATTAAAAGCAAATCAGCATCATGAAAACCATGACTATCCTCCCAGTTTTCTGAAAGCCTCTCCTGGGCATTCAGAAAAGCTGTAGGGGATCAAAAGGAAAACTCCTTAATGTTTTCCTATTTGGCTATTTCAGATGGTTACAGATAGGAGGACTTAGAGCAAAGGTAAGTTGAAAGCAGAAAGTCTATTAAGTTTAAAAAGAAATTTAATGCTGAACTTGCCAAAACAGACCTGCTGACTGAAAAGAAGTTCTCTTGTCAACCACCCTCCGTTTACATGCCTTTTTATTAACTGGAAAGGCTGTGAGTAGGCTCCCTATTTATTTTCCGTGAATCTTCCCCTTGTTTTCACGTTCTGTATGCAGCAGGGAGCCCTGGGCGGCCAGGCAGCCGCGCTGGCGGCAGGTGGGGGACCCGGCAGCACCTCCGGAAAGCAAAGGGGAACTTCAAAAATCAGCTTCGAGCAACGTTTCCAAGTTCAGAGCAGGTTTCAGACAAGGAATACTGAGCTGTAACGCCACAGTGCGTTTAAGCTCCCAGCTAAAAGCACAACTGGTGTTATTTTTACGTCGGGTTTGGAGGAAAAAGTCACGGGGAGCTGCCCCCCCGCTTCTGCACCGGGAAGCCGGCAGCTCCGGGGAGCATCACGGCGCAGGAACGCACCTACTCACCTGTCATCAGCGTGTAGTAATTTGGGTAGGAGAGGCTGGGGAAGTCCGGGGTCATGTAATCCACCTTCACCCCCATGTTCACGATGTCCCGAAAGCCCGGCAGACCCTCCAGCTCGCTGTCGTCGATGTAGTCGGCGCGAAAGCCGTCGAGCAGGAACACCAGGAGCTTGCGGTGGGCCGAGGGGGCGGCGGGCGGCGGCAGGAGGGCGGCGAGGGCCGCGGCCAGGAGGGCTGCGGGGAGGCTGCGGCTCCGCATGGCGGGCGGCCGGGGCCGGGCAGAGCCAGGGATCCGCAGCAGCCTCGGGGCCGACCCTGGCACGGCTGTGCTCCCCCCGCTTCCACCGCCCGCGTTAAAGCGACAGCGCTGCCCCGCGGGCGGGGGAGGTCACAGGTTAATTGCGAGCAGATGATTAACTGCTTAGCGGGGGGAAGAGCTCGCTGCGTCCCGGCTGCAGAACGGCGGCTTCGCAGCGCTGGGGAAAAGACGGCGCAAAAAGCTCCGCAGCCCGCCGGGACGCTGCGCCGAGCCGCCCCGGGGAGCGGTGCCTGGCGGCCCCGGGCCGGGCGGGGGGCGGCACCGCCCGCGCTCCCGCTGCTGCTCCCGCTGCTCCTCCCGCTGCTGCTGCTGCTCCCGCTGCCGCCGGGTGCGGGACCCACGGCGGGGCCGCGCTCCTTCGCAGGGAGCGTCGCACCCCCACCGCCCGAAGGTGCGCCGTCCCCTTGTCTTTCTGGCAGAAGCCCGGGCTGGGATGAAGGCAGCGCATCTCCCGGTGCATGCCCCGCAATTCGGCGGCCCAGCTGAGGTGCACCACACCGAGCGCACCGCACCGAGCGCACCGCAGCGGCTGAGCCAGCTCAGCTCGGCACGGACCGCGCACCCTGCGGGGGGCCCGGCCCCTGGCTCGGTGCAGCCGCGGGGCTCACCCGGCCCCTGGTGCGCTGGCAGGAAAATCGAACCTTCAGCATCAGACAGCACCAACGACATCTTCATTTTCTGCCTGTTGATACTAAGATCTGGGTGGTGCCAGATTTCACATTACAAATGTCACATGAACAACTCAAACTTGCTCACATTCTAGTCAGGAGTCACCACCAAGTTCTTCTCCTGGCAGCCACAGAAGCCTAACGCTACCTCTGAAGCAGTGCCAGCATTATACTGTTGTACGCTATAATTACATATTAACTCGCTCTACTTGAGCTGTGTTTGTTTTTCCCAAATAAAAGAAGTTCATAGCGTTGTCTCACGCATCGTGCAAATGGCCCGGTGCAGATGTCTGCACCTGGGGCAGGTTGCGATAGCTGGCCGCCACCCAGACATGGGTGTCTGAACCTCGTGTTTGCTCCTTACAAAGCTCCCAACAGCACGTCCAGCATGTCTAGTCGCCTCTTACCGAATGCGGGGCTGATGCAAGCTCTGCAAGATGGCTTTCAGATAAATAAGCCCCAAACGCTTATTTACCCCTGTGCAAAACCCCCTCGCCTCCCGGCTTGCCTTTTGCACAGCTTTGTACCGACAGCCAGAGCAGCTGCCTGCAGGTCCTCGCCCAGGGACGTGGCTGGAGAGGTGCTGTCCCTGCCCTTCTCCCATGCGGCTTCCAGTTCAATCAGGAAGGTGCCCTGCCAGGGGAAGGGGTGCTGGGATTTTCCGTAGGGGGGAGTTGTTAAGGCAGGTGGAAGAGGACCTCGAGCAGGGCTGCTGAGGCTCCTCAGCTGGCTTTGCTTGGGTTCACCTTCTCAGACAATTTCCTCACACGTCCTCCCTGCCAGGAGACCAAATGCACTCCTGGTGGACACCTCCCTCTCCGTCACTTGCCTGGCCACTCTTTCCCTTCCTTTTTTTTTTTACACATACCCTTCTTCACATCCCCCATCTCAGAGCCCAGCGCTTGGGACGTATCCTCACATCTGAGTTACACCTGAGCCAAGGACTCGGAGCATTTCTAAGCTCCAGCCCAGGGATCTTTAGAGCAAGATAATGACTGAACCAGCCCTTCAGGGGTTTATCCCTTTTCACATAGCATTTACTTTTGGCGCCTTGCATTGCTAGCCTATCATCATCCTGACAACTTTAATTCTGTCTATGTTTTGACTTATCTTGCCTGGCTTTAGTTCATGTATTTTCTCACAGTGCAGCAGCAGTTTTCTCAGCAAAACCAGCCCAGGGCCACACAGCTGTGCTGCACCTTGGGTCAGAGACAGCTGAGCCCTGGGGCCATCCGTACAGCCTCACGCTTGGGAAGCCTGCTGGGCTGTGGTCCCCGGTCTGCTGGGACAATAACAGGTCCCAGACCCTGGCTCAGTCCCTGGAGCAGAAATCCTCCAGGAGAGCCAGGGAATACTGGCATGCTCTAGCCAGACTTTCAAAGGCAAACCTCAGATTCCTGCAGCACGAGGGGAAAGCCACGGGGCTGCGTGACCCTGCGGGCACCCGGGCTGCTTTTCCCCAGCGCCGCAGCCTGTGCAAGGCTGATGCTGCCCTGCCTGCCGAGGACAAGGACGGGGCTGCAGCTGCGCGCCGGGCTGGCAGGCGACGTGACAGCCTGGGCAGCGGTGCAGGCAGCTGCCTGCCTGCTGGGCGGCACGTGCCGCGTGTCATACCTATGGAGAGCCACCACGCTTCTCGGGTATCTCCAGGCTCGGCAGGGTCTCAGCTGAGGATCTGCTTCTTCACCTGCCTCCTGAAGGGAGTATGCACGACCTCCTCCTGCTGCCCCTCGCCAAGCCTCCGGGACGGGAGGCGGCCCTGCACAACCTGTGCTCAGAGGCAACGCTTCGACCAGTGCTTACTGAGGATTTTCACTGTAGTAAAACCTGTACGTAATGGGCTTGGCACTGCCTGTAGTGCCGTGTCGTGGCCAAGCCACTCTGGTAATTTACTATATATCTATACGTCTGTTGAATGAACTCAGAAACATGTCCAGAAGTGGGGAGGGCAATATGATTATACAGCTCTTGGCAAAGCCATGAGGATGTTCACACTGATGTCTTGGCTTGCCCTCTAATGGGTGGCCTCTGGGCTTGCCAGCAGGGCTTGGCAGAAGCAGCAGCTGCTGCTCATGAAGGGATGGGATAATCAAGGAGGGTCAGACAAGGAGAGTTAATCAGTGTCTGAGGCGGATTCCTGCCTTGAAAGGCTGACCAGGTTTCTGAGGTGGTTAGGCCAAGAAGCCAGGCTTCCATCATGAGATGGTACAAAGATATGTCTTCTTACCATTTCATGGCATTAAGAAATGATGCCTTCAAGAGGGCTGCAGTCTACTGGTTGGCAGTTTTCCTGTGGGAAAGCTCTACCTGAACCAACACAGTGACACGAGGGACAGCTGGTGCAAGGTACCAGAGCCCGAGCTCTGCTTAAAGAGTTGGAGATTCACAGGTTTCTACTTCACAAATAACAAGAGTGTAAGGCCTGAGAGGGGTTAAAGGAGTAGCGAGCCATGTAACCATGACGCCTTACAATACCAAATTGTGTTTTGACAGACAATCCCCCAAAGAGTGGGACTGGAGCCAAACAGTCTAGCTTGGCAGAGACAGACCCTAGCAATACATTTCATCCCTGCCAAGCAATGTTGATTTGCTTTGGTTCACATTCATTTGTAAGCACCCTGTCTGCACAAAGCCCCAGATGGCCTTGGAGACTCCAGCACAACAATATTTTGATACAAATGCTCTTACAAAAGCTATCAGAGCCTGAGCTGGTGTCCAGGGACAACAGTCCTCACGAGTTAGCTGTAAGACCAGGTTTAGGAAGAAGAATGGATAAAGGAAAGAAAATCCCTTGGCCCAATTTGTGCATGAGGAGATACCCCACTGGTCCAAACTTTGTATGAGACAAGATCCCAACCACTTAGACTGCTCAGAAAAGCCTCTTGGCAAAAAGCAGGTTTCCATTTTTATAAAACTGCCTGCAGTGTTCTTGAATCTATTTTTTTTTGTTGGGTTTTGGTTTTTTTTTTTTGGTCCTGCAGAAATCACAAGCTCACACTGACGGTTCAGTCTGGCTTGTCAGATGTACCAGCTCCCCGGCGGCGCAGCTTTATCTGTGCCCTTAGGTCCAGGAGCACACGCAAGAGCAAAAGCTGCTAAAAGTAAAACATGGTTTCCCTTTCCCCCGGTGAATTAGAGAATCTAAAGGGGAAACTCGTCCTTCTATCTCTTCTGAAAGAAAGACGAGAAGGCATAACATGACTCATTGTCAGCTTGTCATGCCTCTTCAGTTTCTGTTCTCCTTCACACACAACAGCAGTTGAACACTTTGGCCAACGCAGCCTGACTGACTTGTTTGGTTGTTCCTTTCCTTTCATTAGAGAAGAGGGCATGGCCACCTCCAGACATCAAAGTGCCTGAGGGGAATGATAAGCTGCTTCCATCTCTTTGAGGAAGAGGAATTGTGGCAGTCTGAAGTTTTAAGGTCAGAACTCTGCTGAACTAAGGTTCTTCTTCCTCTTCTCCCCACCAAACCCAAGCTGAAAACATCACAGGTGGTACCAGCCTCTCTGCTGACTTCCATGGAAAACCTCTGGCAATGCGTGTATCTACCTTGTGAGCTGACAGAAGGTCTTACCCAGAAGTCGTTGGCTGCAGAAGTTAAATATCAGCTTCTTTGCTCCTGCACTGTGCATTCCTACCCATGTTCCTGCGTGGAAGGGCGCATTAGGCAAGGCATCTGCTGCTCCATCAGATCTTCCTAGACGATATTTAACGTAGAGTCAGTTATTTCTGCAATCTCTTGGTGTGCAGTAGTTCAGTCACGAGGAATTCAAGACGCAGGGAATGGGTTGCTCTTGCTGTCAGTCATGTACAGATGTACATGATAAGAGTCACACCCTTGTTAGCTGCAGAGCATTTCAAAGCTAGAAACTCCAGCTTTCCTGGAGAAGAGCAGTGATCTTTCCCAGCTTCCTGAGGCACAGTTTTCCTCCAACCTGCCTGGCTAGTTTGAGACTTGTCTTACAGAAAGTGTCCACACGCTGGATGAGTACATCAAAGTGGGACAGTGGTGGCCCTGATGGACAGCCGGGGCTGGCCAAATGTTCTTTGAAGTGTCCCAGTTCGGGCAGTTGTGTTGTTTGGAGAGCAGCTCTCCAGATTTCTTACCCCATCCTTCACTGCAACAGTCACTAGTTATATTAATAACTTTTCTATTTGAGCAAAATCTAGTGGAGATGAAGAGACTTAACGAACCAGCAGAGTGCCCTCCGTGGCTCCCAGTTTCATTGCAAGGAGCTGAATGGGCTTGGTGCATCACCTTTGGCACTGCCCTTCCCTGTGAATGCTCCCCGACAATACTGCCCTCAGGGAATAGACTGTGCTTCCATTAAATGAAATCAAATCAGGTTCAGAACAAACAAAGGAGGTGGCTGTTCACACCAAAGCACCATTTAGGTGTGCAATGCCTTGTCTCCGAAGACCATGACTGTTGAAAGCATACGTGGAACAAGTTCATAGGAAAAATCTGCACTTGGGGCTGAGAAACACAAAGGGCACTGGCTCCAGCCATCCTAGCACTTTATGTTTTTGTGGAGGGTGAAGAGCAGGGCTATTTATTCAGCAGAAGAACCTTTTGAGTGTTTTGCTTAGTATCTCTCTTAACGCAGCTGTTATTTGACCAGCACCCAGGCCTCCAAGAGTGTCTTCTCTCAATGCCTTTTCGTAATCGTGGCTTGCTCTCCCCACTTCAAAACCACACAAATTATCTGAGCTGCTGGAGTGGACATTCAAAGTGAAGGAGAGAAGAAAAAGGTTGGGTGGGTGGCCGCAGGGAGTCACATGTCTCCGATGGGACTGCACACGGTCAGCGATGCCCTACGTCCATGAGCTGCTGCTGCCCAGCAGGAGAGGCTGCACATCTGCAGGGCTGAGGTGGGAAGGAGTCTGCAAACATCATGTGAAATAAACCCCCAAAAGATGCCCCTAAGGAAAAGCACACATCATATAGCTAGTGTGGGCTGGAATAACAATTTTAACTTGAGCCCTGCAGAGCCATGGAGGTTTATGGATAAATGGCTGTGAAAGCAATTAAGAAAAATAAGCTGATCACCAGTGGGCTCAAACTCACTATGCGGTGAACATCTGCCACTGGAAGATATGTATGAGCTCAGGTCAGGAACGACTGGGAAGTCTCGTGGCTGCATGCAGCAGAAGACCACCTCCTCCGTGGTGTGTTAGGCTGAGCACAGGACCATCTGGCTCAGGGAGAGGGATTCACTGTCTTGGACTGAAATCAGTCTTCAGTCCCTCCAAAATACTTGGGTTTTGCTTGGATATCAACCCATCTCCACCTCCAATACCTCCCCAATGTTTGTAACTCATGTTCCTGCAACTTTATTACTTAATTACCCCAAGGCCATGCTTGCCTGGATGCTGGTGGCCTGTAATGCAGGGTGTTTTACCTCATTGAGGAAACCTTGTGCAATGCATTTCTCTGACGAAATCACCTAGCCAAGTTTGCTAGGTGGCAAAACCAGCTAGTCCTAAGTACTAGATGCCATGTTTTCTGCTTCATCTCTGCTCTCTGGTTGTTTCCCTGTATGGTGAGGGACTGCGGTGAAGGGTTTTACTGCTATTCTGCGGATAGGGAGTCAGTGTGCAGCGGTGTGGGGGGATGGAAACTCGGCAAGCTAAGAAAGTTGATCAAGATTGGTTGATCTATTTAATTAAAAAAAAATAAAGCCCGAATCAGCAAAATAAAGTAGATGTTACTAATCCTGCTGTGCTGTGACACTCGCATGTTTCTCAGGACATGGAGCTCAACACATTCATTCATATGCCAGTGGCTCCTCCAAGAGAACAACATGGCATTCCGCACGTCCACCAGCGCCCTGCACCACAGTTCCTGCTAGTTTGCTACCTTGCCTGAGCAGCAGCCTTAAGAGGGATGTATGAGCTTAAAATCTAACAATCTTACACGATCTTATAGTCATGCAGTGCTAGCCAGATGTAGACCTACTGCAGCGAAGTATTTGGATTTCAGATTTTCCCATGAAGTGAGGGGTAATTTGAGAGGCTCAATATGTGGCGAATCAGTGCCCATGTGCCTGCTTTCCAAGAGTAAGAGCATATTCTATGTTTCATCCTTCTGCTACACTTCTACAGGGAGCACAAAAGGAGACTTACAACATTGTCTTGAATTTAGTATAGGGACAGAGTAAACTATACAGGGCTAGCATAAAACATAGCTTTAAAACCCCCAAATACTTTGCATTTGGCATCCTTTGTATAGCCTGGAGGTTATACAGAGTTCAGCTTTAACTTCTGACAGTCAGTGCTTAAGGACTGTGGGAGTTGGGCTTGCAGCATAACTTCACGAAGAAAAAGATCTTTATTCTGACAGTAGTTATTTAAGCTAACCTGAGAATATTTATAATTAGGCCCCAAAGGCTGGCTGCTGCCAGGCTGCCTGCAGCGAGCATGCCCTGTATTGCAGAGAGTTTCCAAGTGGCTGCCTACAGCTGCTGTTGCTTTTGTCATGTGCCCCTGCACTGCGTTCGTTTTGGCTTTCATACCCTTGATGTCATCGATCCCGGCTTTTAGTTACTGCATCTCATCCATCAGTAAGGCTGTGCTGGAGGTGGAAGCCCTCACCTGGGGGACACAGATTAAAGTCTTGACTTCGAGCATGGTGCAGAAACGGCGAGTGTCTGGTTCTCATCTGGCTGACTGCTGAGTCACCTCTGGAGAATGTGCTCCCACAGAGAAGAGGTGGCTGTGTTAAACCCAACCCCTGCTCTGGGTAGAGCGAGATTCACATGCTATCTGTTTTGCATCTTTGCGTGTTTCTCCACCAGCAAGCTACAACTTCTCAAGCAACGCCAGACCTGCGTCAGGTTTTCTTACAGGTAAGGTCCCATCCCTGTCTAAATTACCATCGTGACATCCTTCGCTATGGGAGGGCAAGGTCATATCTTTACATCGGGGTCAGCATTGCTTTCTCTCACTAGCTGAGTGCTCAATTTAGGAAATCCTGACATATAGTTTATGGATTGAGCTGGTCTCAGCGACTGCAGGAATCTTTCAGCCGAGGAGAGGAGCTAGGACAGCCCCCAGCCCTGGGGTGACCTGATCTGATTTTTCCATCTGAGTATTTCACAGGTCTGTGTCTGAGATCAATGGCCTTGATTCCTGTTCCCTTTATCTCTGACCCAAAGCAGGGTCCTTCAGCAGGACTTCAGCAGGATGTGGACATGTCATAGTGCCTTTAGGCTGCTCTGAATTCACCATGCCACATCTGCACCCTCTTTCTTAGTGCTCAGCTTAGTGCCTTTAGATCACTGCTCTTCTGCCACAGTCCTGAGTTTTATAATCACACCTTCCAATTCCAGTGGTGGAGACGGTCCGTCGTTTGACATCCTTCCCCTCTCTGTTCAAGCAGGTTATCTTACACTTGAGTGAAACCACACTTTTGTTTTCCCTTAAATCTGTCCCCAGTGTGGAAACTCCTCTTTAACGCTCCCCCTTTAGCAAACATTAAGGTGCAATTCTCTTCATATGGACACCCTCAAGTCATTATGTTTGCAACCAAGTCCACCTTTACTAGAAATACCTAAAGCTCCCCTCTTCTGCTTCATGCTTCCAGGAGAAGCTGGAAACCTGGAGACCCTGTGCTTCTCCTTTTCCCCTTGCCCTGTGAATGGCTTTGGACTGCCAGGGCCATCTCCTGCCTGCGGAGAGCTCCCTGCCTCCAGTGGAGTGGATCCTGCCTGTGCTGCTCTTTGCACATCTTCTGGCAGCGCAGCTTTTCCCGTGGCCCAGCTCAGCTCACCTGTGTGCTGGCAAACAAGCAAAGGGAGAGCATGTGTAACGCACAGCTGTACTTGTACGCTGTCACCCCGTTAGCCCGAGTGGCTGGTCGCTGCAGAGTGCCACTCTCGAGTTGTTCCCTTTAG
Organism: Falco peregrinus; assembly: GCF_023634155.1. Taxonomy (NCBI): domain Eukaryota; kingdom Metazoa; phylum Chordata; class Aves; order Falconiformes; family Falconidae; genus Falco; species Falco peregrinus. The sequence continues at coordinate 4,494,197 of NC_073722.1, forward strand.
CCGGAATGACTCAGAGGACTTAAGGATGTAGGTAGTTTTGGGTGGCTTTCTGATTTTCTTTGAGAAGAACCTAAACAAAGCTCTGACTGCCTGAAATGAAGAGAAATAAACAGCAGGAAGGCTTGCTCCTTCATGGGCAACCATCTTCCCAGAGGGTCCCAGAACCCGCAGTGCTTTGCTTTCTTTCTGGCTTCAAGACCCTTCCCTCAGGAGGTGCTTTTCTTCTGGGACTCCTCCAACATCAGCTGCCTGATCAATCACCCTTTTCAGGGGACAAAGAAGGTTGTTATGAACCTGAATTGCTTCATAGGCTTGTTTTCCCATACTGTCCCTCGTAGCTATACTGGGGGACCTGAGGCCATCACGGGACAGGGAGGAGTGGTGGTGGGCTGGAAAGCACCGCGCTAACTGCTGACGGAGAGGTAGGTTGAAACGTGCCCTTTCCACTGCTCAGGTTAACCAGTAAAAGCTTTCCTCCTGTGTCGTTCCTCTTTTAGCATCAAACCAAATAGCCCATGAAAACAGCACGTGCATCCTGAAAAATGACGTGCCACCGACTCTCAGCAGCCACCGTGGAAAGGCACGGCAAAGTGGTGGTTATCCTGCACCGAGTACAAAACCTCTGCTGCCTGCCTGACGGAAACCCAGGTCTGATGCCAAGCCTCGTAGCTGGGGGCTTTGCTCCGTGGAGAAGTTCATGCTTCCCCAAGTTCATTTTCACCTTGTTTCCAGGGAAGCGTGGGCTGTGCCTGCAAGCGCCGTATGCACGCCACCACCGTCTCCTCTGACGATACCACCTCCGAAGAAGCCACGGCTCCCCAACACTTTTTTGAGACCAAACCTACTGGAAAAAACGGCTCCTTGTTTGCCTGAGTCAGGGCTGACCAGGACTGCGGTACCAGGCTCTGGACCGCATCCCGTTTGGCACATCCTCATCTACCCCCTATGAAGCAGAGCGGAAAAGCGTGGCCGAGGCCACAGAGGCAGAGCCAAGCCAGCCAGTGGCCCCGGAGTGGAAAGCATGGGTTGTTCCTCCAGCGTGACCCCAGATGCCAGCAAAGCTCTCCTCTTAATCTGTTTTAACAGCACGCAGGTTGTATTTTCTATGCTTTCCCTCCCGACATTATGCTGATGTGCTAATCCACTGCATGGCAGCAAAAAACGCCTCTGAAACTTCCTATAGTGCTGTCAGCTGCTGGAACCGGACACCCTGTAATAACCGCCAGGGTCAATGGCCTGCTGCCTCCCATTCCCAGTAAGGACTTATTTTCCTTGGCATGGCCAACGCATGCAAAACCTCGCTCTGATAGTTTTTTAAAAGCAAAAATAGGTGGCAGAGTACTTAGCTCTTTCAAGGAAGCTTGGAAATGGTGGAGAACGACCTCATGCCATGTGAGCACGGAGTGTGGCTGTCCAGCTTCCAGCACAGGGCAGTAAATCATCTCCTGAATGGCTGTCACAAGCACACCAGATCACCACAAAGAAGCTATTTTTCTTTCATCGTGACTGCCCGTTTGAGACACAACACTGCTGCTAATGTATTTAGCAGGTGCGAGAAACATTTGAAAATCTATGTATTTTTTTTCCAAGAAATAAGGTTGAGAGTGTGTTTGCTCTGCTTGTTTGGAGTTTATCTTATTTTGTTACACTCTTGCACAGCTGCAGTTTCCTCCGCATGCTGGAAACGGTTGCACCCACTCTCAGGCAGCAGTCTCAGGTCAAACAGGAATATTTCCAGTACTGCAGGCAGGGAGTTACAAAGTGCTTTAATGGGGCACCCCAAACTGCAGCCAAACGTTACGCCTCTGCTCCAGCTGGATGGGAGCTGTACCATGGTCCCCGTGCCTGGGTGAGAGACCCAAACCCAGGAGGCGGTGGACTGCTGTGGAAGCAGTATATATTTGAACGCTGCATGAAGTAAAATATAGTATGACTAAAAGAGTATGAGGGAATACTTTGTCCTTAAATGGTTCAAAGTCACACAAAGGATCTCCACGTACTTTCTGGAGTTCAAGTGCGTGTACAAGCCGAAGAGTTTCTGGCTGGACAAGGTCCCCTGCACCATCTGAGCTTAAGTATGAATTCCCTGGTTGTCTGAAACATATTTGATGGCAAATAGGGAAAGAAAGACCAGCTATTTAGAGGTTAAAGAGTAGCAGGCAGCTTCCTGAGCTTGAATGGCAGGGCTGCTCTGTCAAAATGGTAAGATTCCCTCCCTAACTCCATCTGGCCCTTCCAGCAAAGCTGACTCCTGTATAAACACCACTGACCTCGAGCAACGGCACTTCGGGAGCCCTCTTGTGCAAGACTCCCTCTCAGTTACGTGGGAAGAGTAGAGCATGAACGTATTTTCCTCTTCCTTCACCTATTTGTAAACCTGAAGCCTGTTTCTGTGACTTTGGATAAAACACCTGTTACAACTGGAAGGAAACCTGCCCAGGAAAAAGTGGGGTGAGGAGCAGAGAGCGGCTCTGGGGGACCCCAGGTGGGACGTGGTTATAACCCCTCTGGAGCTGCCACCGGGACTCTGACCCCGCCGTGCCAGGCAGGTTGTGTCACCATAAGGAAACTGATGGCTTTCATCTGCGAGAGAGATAAAGGGGACGATCGAGGTGTCATTGCTGGGACTACTGCAGAGAAATGAGGTGCACAGGGCGAGGCGTGCCCCAAAGGGCGTATGGGACATTCCTGCTAACAGCATTGAGGCAAAAATAAACCCAAACTTCCCGAGTGCACTTGAAGCAGGGTTGTCCCTCATCCCTCTCCTCTCCCTCTTTTTTTCCCTTTTGCCAATTTCTGCAGTTCCAAAGAGCCAATCCAGCTTTCAAGGGGGGAACGTGGGAAAGGGTATATTTTGGAGGGAGCCCAAATCGCTTTTGTTTGGCAAAAGAACTTTTTTCTGCCTGTGACATGTGGAAGGGTTGGAGTAGACCTAAGTTAAAAATAAAAAACACCAGTAAATGGTGATACAGGGTGATGCCTGTACAGCCCTTCTGGGACCACCCAAAGGGTCACCTATAGCCCAGCACCCTCTCTCAGACAGAGGCCAAAACCAGATGCCCACAGGGCAATATCAAAAAAAGGGCAATCGCTTGATGATACTTCTCCCAGATACCTTCCCAGTCTGCAACAACTGAGGGACTGAGCCCCTTTCTGCACTTGATTATCCTTGGTTAATCATAGAATGGTTTGGGTTGGAAGGGACCTTAAAGATCACCTAGTTCCAACCCTGCTTCCACCAGACCAGGCTGCTCAAAGCCCCATCCAACCTGGCCTTGAACGCTTCCAGGGATGGGGTATCCACAGCTTCTCCGAGCCTGTTCCAGTGCCTCACCACCCTCACGGTGAAGGATTTCTTCCCAATATCTAATCTAAATCTACCCTCTTTCAGTTTAAAGCCGTTACCCCTTGGCCTATCGCTACATGTGGGGTTTTTTTTGCTTCTTTTGATGCAGCCCAGGATACAGATGGCTTTCTGGGCTGCAAGAGCACATTGCTGGTTCATGTTGAGCTTCTCATCCACCAGCACTCCAAAGTCTTTCTCCTCAGGGCTGCTCTCCATCCGTTCTCCACTCAGACTGTATTTGTGCTTGGGATTGCCCCGACCCACGTGCAGGACCTTGCACTTGGCCTTGTTGAACTTCATGAGGTTTTCTTGGCCCCACCTCTCAAGCCTGTCAAGGTCCCTCTGGATGGCATCTCTTCCCTCCAGTGTGTCAACCGCACCGCACAGCTTGGTGTCATCAGCAAACTGGCTGAGGGTACACTCAGGTGCGGACAGTGGTCCTTGTTGCTGACAAAGATGTTAAACAGCCCTGGTCCAAATACCAACCCCCGAGGAACACCACTCATCACTGGCCTCCACTTGGACATCGAACCATTGACCACAACTCTTTGAGTGCAACCATCCAGCCAATTCCTTGTGCAGCAAGTGGTCCATCTTGATGTGGTCAAGTTCATGCCTCTCCCATTTAAAGATAAGGCTGTCATATGGGACTGTGTCAAAAGCTTTGTGCAAGTCCAGAAGGATGACATCAGCTGCTCCTCCCTCATCCCTGAATGCTGTAAGCCCATCATAGAAGGCCACCAGGTTTGTCAAGCATTATTTACCCTTAGTGAAGCCATGCTGGCTGTCACCATTCACCTCATTTTCCATGTGCTTCAGCATAGTTTCCAGAAGGATCTGCTCCATGATCTCGCTGGGCACAGAGGTGAGACTGACCGGCCTATAGTTCCCCAGGCCTTCCTCATTTTCCTTTTTAAAAATGGGAGTTATGTTTCCCCTTTTCCAGTCGCTGGGAACTTCACCGGACCGCCACGACTTCTCAAACACGTGGATAGCGGCTTAGCCACTTCATCTGGCAGTTCCCTCAGAATTCACAGATGCATCTCTTCAGGTCCCATGGAATTGTGTACCTTCAGGTTCCTTAGATGGTCTTGGACCTGATCTTCTCCTACAGTGGGTGGTTATTCATTCTGCCAGTCCCTGTCTTTTTCCTCTGTGACTTGGGCGGTGTGGCTATAGCATTTCCTGGTGAAGACCAAGGCAAAAAACTCATGGAGTACCTCAGCCTTCTCCATGTCCCGGGTAACGATGTCTCCCATTTCCTTCTGGAGAGGGCCCATCTTTTCCCAAATCTTCCTTTTATCACTGATGTACCTACAGAAGCTTTTCTTATTGCCTTTGATGTCCCTGCCCAGATTTAAGTCTATCAGGGGTTTAGCTTTCCTAAGTTGGTCTCTGGCTGCTCGGACAATTTCTTTGTATTCGTCCCAGGCTACCTGTCCTTGCTTCCACTCTCTGTAGGCTCTTCCTTGAACTTGTTCATTCATTCTTCCAGACCTTGTGAGCTCGAGCTTTTGGGTGAACATGAGCACCCAAAGCATCTTTCAGGAAATATTTTCACAGTTGAGCTGCATGTTTTTTTCCAGTTAATCCTCAGATACACAATTTTGAGAGGTATTGAGTATCTGTCCGAGCAGCTTCTCTCTTTCTCCTTTTGCCAGATGAGCAATGCCCATCCCTGTCACACTCCACACGTCTGTGGAGAGGCTGAGTCCACAGATGGCTTCTGACTGACACTGAAGGTCTCCAAGGAAAGTGTCTCAGGAGTGAGACAGTATGATGGTGAACCGACTTGAACTTATGAGCTGGCTTTTGTGGAAAGATCTTGCAACAGTTAGGGGAGGATGAAAAGGATGAGCCCACATGAAATGTGGCTGGCAAGCAAATAATGACACATCAAGGCAGCAGTGTGGTTTCCTGAAGCTCACTATACCAAATGCTTTTGATGGGATCGAGTCCCTTGAAATCGTAACCAACCATTCAAGACCATGCCATCAAGTGTCTTCCTCCCTACAAACAACCTCTACCGCTCAAGACCAGTGGCTAGTCTCTGTGATGTTTCAAAATGAGGAGACAACAGCACACTTAAACCACTGTTTTTGTGATTTCCAGGTCTAAAACTACATGTACGCTTACATTTTCGAGTGTCCTGTTAGGATTTTCTTTGGTAGTTAATGGAACAAAGATACTCGTGGGCTCACGGGTCAGGTCTCTAACCAAATTAGAAGCGCTAAGCCAAAGAAATGGCATCTTCCTTCTTCCTTGCATTGAGATCCTGGGGGAAACGGGTCAGTTGTTTTCTCTGGCCTCATCCACGCCGACACTAGATGTCAGCCCAAACACACGAGTGGTTTTGCTCTGAACTACAAACATGTTCGTGCAAACCCGTGGAGGAGCTGCCTGGGCCAGCCTGCAGCTACGCTGCCATTCTCCACCCCCGAAGGAAGGGGGGCTGTTGCTTTGCAGTGGCATGGGGGAAAAGGCAGGGTGGACTCTTGCACCTTTGCACAAAGTCCCTTTTATAAGAAACATGTATTTACACAAGCCGAAAGAAGCCACGTTTTAAAGGGGTGAAAACTCCCATCCGAAGTCCCTGCCCTTGTCCCAGAAGTGCTGGAAGGAGGTTAACATCTCAAGGGGACCATTAGCAGCAGCATTCCCACTCCCCACACAGTCCCAGCGGACCCTGCCAGGGAAGACAGACAACTGTGCGGGTTTCATTGCTATTAAAAGAGAAAGCACCTGTGACCACCACCTCGAAGAAGCTACGAGCTGCGGCCTCTCCTGAGCTCAGACAACGGGGCAGAGCAGGCACTTTCAGTTTTATGGTGAAGTGAAACAGGTGACAGGGAAACAGGGCTGACCAGGGTACCTTTTGCCGTTAGTTAAAAGCTCTGTTAGTGTGTTTTCTCCTTGCAGTGTTGTCCCAGAGTTTTTAGCTCGCAGACACCAGTTACCAAGGTTTGTGTTGACCAAAAGCCCTGCGAAGACAACAGAAATCACCCAGGGGAAAATAGCATTTCCTCTTATTTTCACTCTGACTGGGGACAGAGGCAATTTCCCCTTCCCTTGTTTAGAAAACAGCCTTCCTTCCCCATTTCCCCCTCTTTCTCCCAAATTCCCACTGTGGCAGGCCAGCCTGGAAAGGGCTCCAAGCTGCAGAGGAGTGATGCCCTTGCGGAACACAGGGACTAAAGATTAAAGGTTGGCACCGAATGCTGCCTCCTACACCTCTGTTCCTGCATTGCCCTCTTCTGAGCTTTAAAAAATAAATGTATTCGTTTCTGTGTCCAGTCCCTGGCTTTCCTTGCGCCCTGCTGTGCAGCGAGATGCAGGCAGAGATCGCCCAGCCAAAACCCAGTGGAGCTGCAGCTCTGGGAGCAGCGTATTTTCAGTGTTCTTGCCTGGGACACCCCTGGGCCAGCAAGGGCTCACCGTGGCAGGGATGTGGTTCCTGGGTCTGAGCTGGCCGGCACAGAAAGGGCTCAGGCATCCCTGCATCCAGCCCTCCTGCTTCCCTAGCGAGTTTGCCCCTCGTGGAAACAAACCTAGAGTCACCTTCAAGGTCTGGCACTTTGAAAAAGACCTCTGTCTTTCAGTGAAGAGATTTTCAGCAAAGCATACTCAAACATGTTTATATTCTATTTATATGAATATAAAAAATGTTTATATTCTGTTCTGTAAACTCAAACAGTTCTGGGTCAAAATAACAAGTATTGAAGCTGCTCCAGGCTGGTCTGCAATACGTAGCCTGTTCTGTCAGCTTAGCTGCTTAGCGAGATGTGTTTCATTGTCCGAGCCACTTCCTTAAAGAACAGCTAGATGAGCAGTGGGGACAGTCTGTTCTTGTTTACCACGGTAGTGAAAGAAGAACAGCAGCACAGACAGGCACAAGCGCTGCTCCCAGCAGTGACTCTTCAGCTGCAGGGATGGTCAGCCGTGAGGAGGCTGGATGCGGGGGGCCAGCACTGAAAAGTCCGTGTGATGCTAGACAGGAGGGGTTCTTGGATTTTAACGGCTTGACATCATGCCTTTCCCTGGTTCAATTTTTTTCTGTTCTCTTTTCTTTCCTTTATGAAGCTCTGCCTCTGGCCCAGATCCTGGCAACACTTCATTCCACAGTGACAGTTGCCATGGCCACTAAAGGAGAGGCAGCAAACAGCACTGCTGCAGCACTGGCAGGAGCTGCCGCGGCTTTCCGGGTGCAGGGATGCATGATTGCATGGGTACATGGGTGCATGGGGTGTGCAGGTGCATGGGTGCACTGGTGCATGCGTGTGGGAGTGCACAGGTGTGTGGGCTGGCATCCCACTGGGGTCTCAGTATCTCTCTGCTCACTTGCAGGCATGAGCATCCCACAAACAGCCACCAGCCATTAGCAAGCCATGCATCACAGAAAAGCTCCCATGTGAACATGGTAAAATATTTTCCGCGGGCTCAGTGTTGGCATCTGCAACTTTATGTCTGCTTTGGAAATGGGGATGGGTGTTAGAAAAGGAGGGAGTGGGGCTGCCAGGATGCTGGGCATGCTGCCAGCTCTCTGTGCACGTGCAAGTCGGGAAGGTAATGAGCAAAAGCCAGCACCCAGCAATTCAAGGAGGAGTGGGCTTCCCCGCAGAGGCAGCCCACCTTTCCTGCTCGTCACTCCTCCTGCTGTGCACAGGGCTTGTGAAGGAGTGGGAGAGATCAGCTGAAGTCGTTTGGGGTCACACAGTCTGTTGGCACACTGCAGGTAACGCAGCCAAGAGGGAAGCGATGCCCAGCAGCTGCTGGCGAGGCAGCTGTAAGAAGCAACTGAAGTCACACACAGTACGTACTGGAGCTGGCTGTACTGAAAGGAAGGGTTCTGGTGTGAGACATCCACCTGAGCGAGGTGTTTGTTGCTCTTACCTCACCTCTATGGATTTATTGAGGCCCCTGGCAGGGAAACTGCTGGCTGTGGAATTTGCCACCTACTGTTTTCTCTTCGTCCCTCTGCTGCTGAAGATACTGGGGCAGGAGCAATGGTAGCAGACCTGCACCAACCACCTGAGCTCACGGTTTGGGGTGCACTTTTAGCCTGGAAAGAAGCGAGGATTTAAATGCAGCATGCAGTGGGCTGCCAGTGGAGGGGAGGGTGCACTGCCAGCCTTGCTGCTGCCCTGGCTGTGGCAGAGGTGCAAGCAAAAGGACTGGTAACTTAAATCAGTGCAGTGAGATCAGCTAATACTAATTTTCCAGAGCCCCGGGTTACTCGTGGTACGTTCATTTTGTTTATATTCTGTTCTGTAAAACTAAATAGTTCCCCTCTCTTGGTGGCTTTATACTCTCTAAATAGCTCTAGCACATTTCCCGTCCTTAGTTTTACATTTTCTTGCTTGTTTCTCAAGCCAGTTTTTCCAGTGTCTCTTAAATCACGTCTGCTGTTGTTTGAATCCCCTCCAGTTTCTTGCCATCTGTTCAATGCCAAAGTGAACAAAATGTTCATGGTTCATAGCAATATCCACTATGACACAAAAACAGGAGCCTTGTGTATCTGAAGTTTCAGGCCTCCCCAGTCAAATAACATCAAGATTAATCCATTGATCTTTGCGCCTTTAGTGATTGCATCTTTCTTCCTATGCTTTTAACTTACAACAAATACATAGGATTTCCACAGGTGAACTTCTAGACCCCCTGCCCTCCCCCCCCCTCCCCTTCCCTTCTTGACTTCTCCTCTTCTCAAAAGCCAGGGCTTGCACTTGTTCAGAGTTAACAGCCCACTCTGCCAAAGTGCAGGCAAAACTTTAGCTCTTAGCTCATTGCCTTTATGTCATTTTGGATCTCTGCAGCACATGCATATATGGTATTATATTAATATTATCTGCAGATAGTGGTATTTTGCTCTGTGGTCTCTTAATTGTAACACTTTTTCCTGGCATCAGCCAAAAAGTGCCCTGAAATCGATCCCTGATCTCTGTGGTTCAAAAAATCCAGGTGGACTTTTCAGTTGTTCCAGACTCAGCTGGGGTCCTGGTTTGTTGCGTCTGATCTCTATTTTGTTTACAGAATCTTAAAAGGAGCCGTGCCCCTTACAAAAACCTGAGGAAGCTGCTCTCTTGATGGGTCTTCAATTACATTTTTCTCTTCCTAGCTGTAAGTAATATCATGTTCACAAAAATCAAGCCAGCTGATCTTACCATTCACTACTGATTCCTGGAAACGGAGACAATCAGGTTTTCCTTTAATCCAAGAGACAGACTTCTTTCTCCCCAGGCTCTCTGCCTAGTCACATCTCCCATCGGGCAGCAAGGGACCTTCTTCACACCCAGAGCAGCACAGCCTTGTCAGCAGGCTCCTGAGCCCTGCACCACCTTGCCTGGGAGGGCGAAACACAAGCCCTCAGATGTCACTGCCCTCAGCTGGGTGTTCTTCTCAGCTGTAGGTGAGCTCCTCCACCACCCCGACTTCCCCAATGCAGAGTCAGCATTTGTCACACCTTGGGGCAGGGCAAGGCTGACCCATCAGAGACAGCAGTCTGCAGCAGTCCCTGCAGCACCCATCAAGCCCAAGCTCCAGATTTTGCTTTTCTGGTCGTCTGGGGTTTCACGGCTATTGCACGGCTAGGCAGAAGTCTCTGTAAATGCTATTTACTGTTAATGTCTAATTTATTTGACAGCAAATGAAAGCCCACATGATAGTTACCCCTCCCCTCAGAAGGTAATGTCAACTTCTAAGCCTTTCCGTCACTTAGCCAAGACTTTTCGCCCTTTGCCGCTTGATATATGGCATTTTTCTCTGAGGTAGGTCACTTTACAGCTCTGTTGGCTGACCTTGGTGAAAACCTTTTCCCAGAAAAGTTTCATCATGATTCACTGGCATTATCCAGAGCACAAATTCTCCTGTTGCAGCAGCTCACGCAATGCTGTCAGCAGCGTGTCTGAACACCAAAAACTGACGAGTGATGACAAGCCCAAGAAGGGCTGGTGGGATGCATGGGCAGGGCAAAGGTTTCTCCTGTCGTGTTGAGGTTACGGATACTTTAGTGTATCTGTTCTGAATGCACAGCTGTAGACGGTCTCATGAAGCACCTTTTCTCCCCAGTAAGATCATACTAAAAAGGAGTTTCCATCAAAATAATAGTGACAAGGTTAAAGCTATACTGCAGTGTGAGGCATTGGAAGAAGCCTTGAGTGAACACCTGCGCTTGTGTTCAGGTCCTGCCGTCTTCTGCTTTTGTTTCCTCCTGTCTTCAGCTCTGCAGGTGGAAGTGAGGTTATGAGGTTCAGTGCAAACATTAGATGCTTTGTTCCAGATATAGCTTTGCATGTAGGTGGGGAAGGGTCCAGGGCTGAACTTCTGCTCTTCTAGTCTCTATAAACAACCTGAACACCTTGCAGCTGTCAGGGTGTGGACTGTAACATCTCATAAACCATCTGCAAATCCTTACGTGAGGGTCTGGAATGGCATGAGAGATGGAAAGCACAGAGAACAGGCTGTGTCTGTGAGTTGTGCTCATCCAACCATCTGATTCAAGCCAACGTCTGATGCAAACTGCAATTTTCTCAATTTGGGGTATGTTAGCGGGTCATGGAGTAGTCTCACACTCGTGTTTGGTGAAAACAAGTACTCGACGATTAGTTTCCCTTGAGGACACGCATTGTAAGAGTGATCTTAACTTTCCCTGGCTGCCTGTTAAAAGCACAGCCTGCTAGGTAACAGTAAGAAATCCCCGGATTATGGGCAAGTAACTCAGTTTCTGCAAAAGCCAAGCATCACAGTCTCGAATCTTAGAAAGGTTAAAACATTTTGCTGTGTGAAGGTGATTGAAATGCCCCCACCCCAGGATGGCAGTACCTGCTTCTTCCTTACACCTCATCTGAGGGCTGTTGGAGGAGGGCTGTCACTGCCGGGGCCGTACGTGCTCATCACTGTCACACGGCCCATTTCTGTATCCTCTGGTACAGACCATGGCGCATCTCCCTTGCACCCAAATCCACTTTGCCAAGGAGCTTGCAGCAGTGCAGGTCCCAGCGTTTCTTCTTCTCCATACCCTTTTGTAAAATAAACACAGGTAAATTTCAATTCCAGAATACGGGTGAAACCAGCCCTCAGGGGTACCCTCCAAAATATCTGCTGCAACTAGAAGCAGTTGCTCTGCTCACCGCTGCTGGATGATGCTCCTGCTTGCATGCCCATGGCAGCCAGGCTCAGGCAGGCTGCCTTGCGCAGCCCCCTGCACGTGGCAGGGGGACGGGGAGCTTGGGCTCGCACCAAGAAACCTATTTTTAAACTCCTGCTGCTGCATCACATAATATGCAATTAAATTGCATGGTGGGTGCTTACCGATGGCTTACAGCGAAGCCACGGGAGGCCGGAGGGGTGGGATCGGGGTGCCCTGCCACCCCACACCCACCCGCTGCCCACCTGGGGCAGCTCTGCTGGGCTTTCACGGCACGGTGCTAACACCCAGGCTTTCAGAGCCTGCCCGGGAGCAGGTTTTTTGCTTTCTAAGGCATGCAGTGACTTTCCAGCAAGCTTTTTGGCATGGTTCGTATACTTTCTAAGAAGTCAGCTGAAGTGGAGCCTGACAGCCAGCCAGTGACGCCGCTTACCTGCCCCAGGGACAGCGGGCACCGCGTGTACACAAGGGGAAAATCCCTGCAGGACAGAAGGAGATGCAAAAAACCCACCAAACCACTCGAGAGAGGGAGTGAGCAGTTGTGTCTTACAAGGACAATTTGGAGGTCTGTTTTAAACTTCATCTGCAAGGAAAGGGGGGGGTGGGTTTTTTTTGTTGCTACTAGAAGCATTTTTCAGTCTGACCTAAAAATGATATGAAACTCCAGTCTCAAAGTAGGTTTATTTACAGTTCTGGGTCTAAAGAAATCCCTGCATGGAGGGGAGAGCTTATTTCTCAGTCAGCAAGCAACGCTGGAGCCAGGGGGGTGGATGGTCCTGGCTCCTTAGGTATGAAGTAGGTGGGATTGCTGTTAGTAACTGCAGCCAAGAGTAGATTTTTGGGTGAGGGAGCCATTTATGTCAAAGCACAAGGCGTGTTGGATAACCCACCATAAGCTGGGTCTGGACATCAGAAAATACCAAATAGAAGAGATCTGGGGTCCATCTTCCCATGAATGCCAGAGGGATATAACTGCTTTTTCATATACAGAGGTGATATAACCGCTATATGATATAACCGCTATATAACTGCTAATGGTTTTTTTTGTTTATGTTTAGGATTTGCCTAGGGGTTTTCTTGGTTTTAGTTTCTCTTTAAGCAGATGGGGTCAAAGAAGGTAGGACTGTGTGGGAAAGGAAGCTGTTCCTTACCGGAAAGGGATGAAAGAAAGATTGTGAGTTACTTTTGTCCAGCCCCAGCCGGTCACTTCTATAGCTGGATGAAGCATTTTAATTTCTGCCATGTGCTTTGCTGTGCCGTGGCACCACGGTGACTCTTGGTGAGACATGGCTATCTGCGGCTGTCTGATCCATCTAGCCATGCTCAGAAAGCTCCGCTCCGCAGGGGCGATCAGCCTCACCCTCTGCAAACTGAAACATGGCTCTGAATTCCAGACATCACAAATTATTTCCATGGGAAGAAGAAACCTATGATGGAGGCTGGAATGCTCTCAGTACAGCTTTGGGTTTTTTTGGGTTGTTTTTTTTTTTTTTTAAATACTCCTTGTAAAACCCATCACCCAAAGGCGAGCAGTTGTAATCCTCCATAACAGCAGCCTCCAAAGTTCGATTTCCCCCTTCTGCAAGATGTTTCCCCACCACCACTGCTTTCGTTACAGAAAGGGTTTGACAGCTCAGCGCCCGGTGCTGCCATGCTCTGAAATACAGCAGCATGTGGGGTCCCCATCCTTGTCAAATTTAAAGAAATAACGGTGAGAGTGATCAGAGAATTCGTTTAAAAGGCAATCGTGCCCTGCAAGATTGCATCTCGCTCTGCAAGACAGTTACATATAGTGTTATATATGGTACGGGGAGGTAAATCCTCCCCGCACAGCAGTGCCTGGACCACCAGGAACCTCGGTGCAGTTGCCCTCCGAGGTGGCTGTGGCCGGGGCTGCAGCGTACTGTGACAGCCCTGTACCAGTACTACTGGCCATGCGAACCAAGTTTGTGTTACAAACGGACCCACTTGGACAGAAACCCCTGAATATGAGCAAGTGCATTTCCAGTTAGAGTCCTGGAAATTACCTTACCTTCAACAAGGTCAATTAGTCCTCCGAATTATGAAATTTCCAGAGCTGATGATGCAGCAAATCCTGTATTTCCCCCCTGCCCCGCCCCCCCCCCCCGCCCCCCCCAATTTACCATACTCAGTATAATGCAAATATAGCTAACGAGTTGGTTTACTACGACTTGGATGTATTCCAGTCCTTATTTCAGTACAGGGTTGGTAACTCAGGGCTCTTAGAACAAGTCATACAGGAACCTTTTCCAGTGTATAGTAAAATACAATATCTGGTAGGGAATGAAATTTATAACCACCTCCAGGAAACAGCGTGTGATGTCCTTGTCTGAACCAGCAGCCTCCGAGTCCTGTGGTGATCGCCCATTAACACCAGTGCCACCAGCACTGGCCCACTTGCTATAGTGGTGCTTGTTCTGATAAGCCAGTATCCCACCAAGCGCAAAAGCATGTATTTAATGCTCAACACAGAAGAATTTCCATCCGTCTGAGGATTTGTTGAAGTGATTTGGTGGACTGGAACAAAGTTTGGTGGAAGGCATACGAAACACTTTATTTTAATAGCTACGCTTTTTTAATAGGCAGCTTGGCAATTATGTATTAATTAAAAATGCTTGATACTTCTTTGAGTAGCAGGTAGCCAATTTTAAAGGTTTTCTCTGCTTTTCAGTTTCTTTTTTCACATTGGACCATATAAATGAAAAGAAGAGTTAAGTGGTTCGAGTCCCTGTATAAAGAGGCTGTAGTTGACCCTGCTTAATATAGAACTAATTGTAAATCAGAGGATTTACATCAATTACAATGGGGCTTTTTTTGTAAAAAATAAAACAAACGAACAAAACTTACAATATAGACATGCTCTAGTGTCTATACCAAGTAAGATGGAAGAGCTCCAGGATAACATCTAGCGCTGATGAAAATGAATCAGCACCATATTTCACATATATCTTCATTTAAACAGGGGCGAAACTGCAGAAGAACACCAGCCCAGGGCCATCACCTGACCACAGAGCAGACGGAGCGGGGGATCCCCCGAGGCGCCGCCCCAGAACAGTGGGGCTGGACTGCCACCATGCTCCCAGAGCCACCGTCATCTCTGCCACACTCGGCTGTCCTTGTCTCCCTGTGTTCACGTGTTTACATTTCCATTTAAATTTACCTGCAAGTCTGATTTTTCCAGAGTTTTAGCATGCTTGGTTTTGATAGGTAATTGCTACAGCCCTATAATATGTTTTACTGAGAGTTTATTAATCTGCTCCCAGCTCTAATTCCATCTTAGCCTAGTTTTGCCTAAGGAATATGAAATATTCTCTTATTCCCAGAGCAACAGATGCAAATGGCATCCTGAGGATGGGAAGCTCATCAAATAAAAAAAAAGTATAATACTCTTCACTGATATTTCAAGCAACGCTCTGTCTTGCGTTTCTTTGAGAGGAGACACTGTTTCCTGACCTCTGGGTCACTCTGAAGTTTTACCTTGCGGAAGCTGTGGGGGAACACGTCATAGTTTTCATTTGTTTTCCTGAAGAAATTGTAACTCAGTGCATCCTTTTATGGATTAGCCATATACACTACAGAACAACGCTTGGGTTTATCCCATTTTTTTCCCCTTTTGCAATCTGCAGACAAGGTTTCCTCTTTTGATCAAAATTGGGTTTGACCGCAGGCGTGATGAAACCAGAGGAAATCTCAGGGATGTTTTCCCACTGGAGCAGAGCTGGCGAGTGCCCAGCAATACCCGCAAGGCCACGGGTGCCTGCTAGCCAGTTCTCTTCCTAGAGCTTAGTAAGGGCTTCAGGCCAGATTTGTGCTACATTTCGTACCAAAAATCTCCTGACTTGCCACTGGGTCTTACCACCCACCCACTTCTGAAAGTCCTGCTGGGTGTGAGTTCCCACTGTGCTGCTGTCAGCCTTCATAAACAAAAAACGTATGAACTATTCATCTGAAACTCGGATGAATCACGTTTCTATTGTGTCAGATATTTTTGAGGGAAATTTCAGTTGCAAAGCGTGATTTCACAACCATAAGTTTGGCATTCGTTCTTTTTCTTCTTTCTTTCTCTTTTGGTATTGTTTGTTTTTCTGACCTCTAATGCAGGCACAGAAAAATAATTGAGGTGCTATTTCTTTTTAGGCTGAGATATATATGTGATATGTCATACTAACCTCAGTGGATGTACAAAGCTGCACCTTTTTTTGTGTAATACTTTACCAAGAGCTCAGAAACCGAGGCTAAATTTCACTCCAGAGATAGCCTGAGATTTCCCTGCGCATTGGAGGATACCGAGGCAATGTTTTGTATAACGCTGGCTGATATTTAATAATTTATTAATAAATTAATAAAATTTAATAAAAGATTAGTGACTGGAAACAAGGAGTTGAAACTTGTGCTGAATCCGGCCATTCCTCCATAGACCGCAGCATGGGAACTGCTCACTGCAGGGTTAGTCAACTCACCACTTTTTACTGAACACAGACCTTTTTATTTAAATTTCGCTTCTTCTCTCAGTTTTGGGATGATACACGATTCCAAAACGAAGTTCCCGTTTCTTTGCTCTCTCTCCCCGACGCTTAGCAGGGCCCATGCAAAGCACGGCTGAGGGGGAGGGCTGAGCACACGGTGCCCACGCTGTGCTCATGGCCAGGCAGCCCCTGTGGTGAGCAACACCAGGCATCCTGGGGAGGCGGCGGGGATGGAAGCAGCTGCTGCAAACAGCTAACACTATGTAAGGAGAGAAGTCTTCACAGGTTAGACACCAACGTATTGCAGGTCGATTGCTCTCTGCTGAATGCACAGGTGATACGCAGGTTTGGCAGGCCCAAAGGGATGCTGATGGCTGTGTGCTAGAGCATCTCCTGCCCATGAACAGGGCAAGCGGTACCAGCAGGAACAAGCCAGATGCTCAGGAACTTGCAGGACTGTTCATTGCACGGGGCTTAAGGGAAGTGATGCACCCTCCTGGGGTGCAGTTACCCGCTCCTGAAGCAGCAAGAAAACACACGCTTCTCCCTCAGACAGGTAAGCCAGGCTTAAAACAGGTGATCGCACACTTAATGCAGATCAGAGATGGCTGTGTGCCAAACTCCTGTCTTAGCACTGTCCCGGTAAAGTGGGGAATGACATCTGATGTATGCAACACATATCATGCTCCGTTGCATTCGGAAATTGCCTCACTGCTGCTATTAAAAAAAAAAAAAAAAAAATCATATCTCAGCATACGCTCATGAAATCTGGAGTCATGGCACAGCAAAGCAGAAGTAAGGGACTAGCTCAGGGTATGGAGACCCCATCCCCAGCATGAAACAGAGCTCTGTTCTCCCCTGGCTCACCTTTATGCAGGGGACAGATGCTCTCCCGTGGGGTGTCAAGAGGGAGGTGACCCCTGTTCCATGACTCTGTGCTGGCCTTGCCCTAAGAGTCACTTGTCAGCGGACAGCCTGGAAATGAGTCTATCTCCAGTGTGCTCCCTCTTGCTGCTGGTCCCCAAGGCCACCTCTGGGCATGGACACTGCAGCCACACGGCAGGAATCCGGCTCTGCATGCCTGCAAACCGCTTTCAGAGAAGGAAAGTGAGGGTGGCTAGTGGGAACTCTCCCTGGGTTTGCATGTCTTGCATAATGAAACAGCATTTCATCCACAGCTGCTACGAAATGGCCAAAGTACTGATGAAGCAATGAGATACAAGAAATCTCTGGTTAAAAGTGATTACCTGTGTTTATTTCTTAAAAAAACCTGTGAATTAGAAGGAAAAAAAAAATTAGTTTCAGCTTGGTGTCTGGAGATCCAGCCATGCCAGCTGCTTCTCCAGCTAGTAAATCCTGCTCAAAAACTTCTCAGCCTGGTGGCCACTTTCACCCAACTTGCAAAGAAAGGGTAGAAGAACTCTGCAGGCAGAGAGGAGGACAGAGAAACAGTCATATTGCCTTTCTTCCCCCTTCCCTTCCAAGTCTAGGCTTTCTAGGTAAGTTTTGCAAGACTCCCAGAGGTACAGAGTACTGCCTATGGCCCCCGACCAACAGCTACGCTTGTTTTCTGCTCTGCTTTGTCACCTTAGAAACTCGTTTTCTGTCTCTGCTTTTTATCAGATAGCAAAAGCACAGGCAGCTTGCTGCCCTTCCCACTGTGGGGACAGCCTGTGCGTGTGTGCAGGCACACGTTGTGCACCCCAGGTCACCCCGGGAAGGCGAGGCTGGCTGCAGCCCACCACCCCGCAGGCTGGGCTGCGGAGGGATGCTCAGCTCAGCGCAAGCGGGTCTGCTGCGCGCGGGGCTTTCTGGACCGGGCAGAGTGGTGCTGAGCTAAGGCCATGCGTCCTGCAGTTCCCTCCTGCTGCAAAAACAAATCCTTTCTAAGCACCTGCTTCCTCTTTGAAAGAAAGTAACACTCTTCAAGTGAAAACCAGACAATGGTGAAGGAAGAGCTTTTAAAAAAAACCCTTAGAAATAGGTTCGTTCATTGCACACAATGGGCTTTTTTCTTTGCACGGTTGGCAGTACAGATGTGCAAGGCATCTGCATGTGCTGCCTCTTCAGGGGATGCTGTACCCCCCAGCCCACGCCTCCAGGTCAGGCAGGCAGCGTGATGGCAGGCAGCCCCAGAGCACTCTGTGGCAGCGGGCACCGGTGATGCACTTGCACATGCCCAGCTGCTGATCCTTGAGAGCTCCGCTCATGCTGGCAGGCATCCCAGCGTCGGCAGTGCTTCTTCCAACCCACCTTTGGTACAACCCCCACGCACTTCGCACAGCACCAGTTAGCCAGCTGGTATTTGTAGTCCCTCGGTATGGTTATGCTGCTCCAGTCCCCATGCCACTGGACCCTCAAGCAAAGGTCAGCCCCAGTCCAGTTTGGTGCCCAGGCAAGTCATGGTTGATGCCGCCGCAGCGCTGCGGGGCCCCTGCACACCCACCCTGCTGCCTTTGGCCCGGGAGCACCCACTGACGAACGGCAGCTCTTGTGCAACCGTTTGTCTCTGTTTGTTGCCCCAGTGCCCCGGGAAACCTAGTTTTTGTAGGGCTGGGCTGGTGTCCTGCAGAGGTGGCACCAGTGACATGTGCCCAGGGACTGTCACCAAAGACTCTCACTTGCTAATGCATTTGTCCAGGTAACCGAGATGTAACACGTGCCCAAACCATGCACGCCCTTCTGAGAAATCTGACCACATACGGCATGTCTTCGCTTTCCTAGCCTGTATATCTGAGGAAATCAGAATGCTTGTTTTATAGTTAAATTATCAGGCAATTGCTCTGAAGCAGCTGAAGAGCAGTATTTTTCCATACAATATGTAGCTGGATGGAGAAATCCATTGCCAGGGGATATTAGAGTGTCTAAAGGCATGAACAGGGTCAAAAAGTAATCAGACACATTTGTGCAAGGCCTGTCCATTGGGACTATTAAATACAGTCATTCAGATGCAACCTCCAGCCCATAAACTCTCCAAAATGCTGATTAGTAAATGCTGGGAGGATTTACCAAGGAAAAATTCACTTTAAACCTGCCCTGGCTCCAATAATCTTGTCCAAAACACTTGTCCAAAATCCTGGAGACAGGATACTTGTCCAGTCGGGCCAGTGATCTGACGCACATCCCTCCTCCTGTTGTAAAAACTGCTGTGTGGCCATAATAATTAATCAGCTGGAAAGAGCCCAAACTCAAAGAACAATGCCATGGCACCAAGCACATATTTACTTAGGGGAAGCAATGAGAAAAGTAGTTTTGCTCCAAGCAGAGTAGAAACACCTACTACAGTTCTACAGAAGTGCAATGCCTGTGGTAGATGTGCTCAGACTTCCCCAAAACTGCTGCCCAGTCATGAAAAACACGGAGCTGAGCCCAATGCTCTTGGCTAGTGCTGCCCATCTGGTAGGAAACGCACCCATATCTGCAGGAGATGCTCAGTTTAGCAGGAATTTAAACAGAAATGGGGCCGGAGAGGAATGATCTTGATTTTTTTTCAAAAAGTTTATCAAATATTTATACTATTTCATTTGTAAGTGTGAAGAAGGCTGCTTAGAAATAAGGTGGTCAGGCTTTGCCCTGGATCCTGGGAAGCAGTGATGATGTACAGTGTGGGGTTCCCGGTGGAGAAAGTATCAAGTGGGAGTTTCCAAGGCAGCACTGCAGCAAAACCAGCTACCGGTATTTTCTGATGGGTAAGGAGGTGTGCAGGCTGCCAGGTGAAGGACAGGGCTGGCTGGCTAAATGACTCTGGGCTCTGTGAAAGGTGCTGCTGCTACAATAAGGGGCATGACAAAGATGTTCAAACCAAGCTGAAGGCCAGAAGACACTCCTAAGATTAGAGGTCTTCACCAGCGCGGTCTCTGCCAAAAATCCAGAAGGACTGGCCTCAGCCCAAGCAGGTAAATTTTGTCATGCAGATAAAATTCTGGGCATAAATTTGGCACAATTTTACCCATTTTTTTTTTAATTTTTTTTTTTTTTTTACCCAAGAGCATTATTTACCTTTCCAAGAAAGAGGGTCCCCGCTCTTTCCAAGCCAAGACACAGCGTTCAGAAAGGGGACGCAGGCTCTGGCCAAACACAGCTGCTTGGCCACAGGGAGAGGTGCCTGGGCAAAATGCAACTGGCTCGTGAGCTGCAGCGGTTCCCACCAGCCTGAGCCCCCAGGACCACCAGCCGTGCCCCGCCACGCAGGCCCTGCACACCTGCTGCGGAGGCACCTGGGGCAGCAGGCGAGCTGGTGTGGGTAGCGGTCCTGGTGGGTATCGTTGCTAACTAGCTCCATCCTAACGAGGAGGCTGGGCCTTAGGGATATACCATGAGCGCTGTTGTAGCTCTCAGGGACAAGGCACCTTCTCCTCCAGGTCAACGAAAGCCGTCGGAAAAAGCAGCGGAGGTGCTGGGTGGAACGTCCTTCTCTAGACCCCATGGCAGCACTCCTCTAGAATCCCTCAACCCCCCTTCCCTCTGCCCTTGGTCTCCAGCAGCATCCAGGTCCACTTCTTGGCTTCATTGCCCAACCCTGTCCCTGATGACCTTCCCCGCCTTCCACTGGAGGCAACTGGCTTGCGGTGGGCAGCTTGCTTTTCCTCACGCCGCTCCTTAAAACCGAAGCCTATCTTCGTAACAACTTCAAGCCAGCACACGGAGAAACATCCCAAGGATGACAAAAATAAACCAGGCAGCTGCAGCTCCGCCGAGCCTGGGCTTTCCTTTGTAAGGCAATCAAGCAGCCCGATTGTCGCACGTCATTTAGCGTGGGCGGTGGGGGAGGGAAAAAAAAAAAAGCCTCTCATTGAGAGGGTGCCAGCCGCCAGCGATGATGGACACCACGCATCTGGCATCAGGTACCGGCTCCTGGCGCGGCACGGGGGCTGTTTGTGCTGCTGCCGAGGGAAGGGAAGTCACTGCACATCCTGTTGGCTTTACCTGAAGTGACCCAGCCGGGACGTTGTTTTAGCTTGGCAGGTCTGTGGTGTTTATGTGTGCGGAGAGCGAGAGGGGTAATGATCCTCCCAAAGCCGTCATGGATACGGCTGTCCTGCACGTGAACGCTCTCCATCCCCCGGAGCAGCGAAAAGCTGCTTACACAAAGAGATGGCGTTTGGTTAATGAAAGCAGCTAAATAAAAATATCATCACCCTGACCTGCTGAGACGGATGTTCCTTTAGCTAATTCCCCTTTTTTCCCTTTCATCACAGCTACATTACCTCAAATTAGCATTTACAGCAGACAGTCAGAGTGGACCAGTGGGATGTGGTAACTTGTTCCCATAGCTAAGCCTGCAGTGAACTTGATTTAGCATCATCTGCCTGCTTTTGAAGACCTTATTCAGATGGAAACTTAAGAGATTTAAGTAAAATTATTTAGATCCCAGTTATCCAGATTTCCATGAATAAATGTGGACTTGCCATAAATGTAATTCCTTGCTATCTATCATGCTGCTCTGGTTTCGCTTCTCCTCCATCCCATCTGGAACCCAAACCCGTGTAAAACCATACAATGAACAGGCTGCGGTGGGGGTAACTTCAGCAGAGGTGGCCTCACAGCTGTACGAAGGAAGGCTCGCTATTAGTGTCACGAACTCCCCACTCACATTTACCAGTCGCTGTGCTGGCGGCGAGCACCGAGCTGCTGGTCTCCAGCTGCAGCAGAAGCCAGTTGGGATGCTCAGCTGCACCCAGCCCCCAAGGCAGGATGCACTCAGCCTGGCGGGGGGCATGGCTGGGCAGCCTCCCCAGGAGAGCAGGGGGGACAGGCATGGCGGCGTGGGTCATTCATCTCTAGGTAACTGATCCTAAACTGATCTTGGTTTTTTTTGCAGAAAGTCTGCACTGACATTTGATTCATTCTAGAAGAGCCCTTCGAAATGCTCATGAAGAGGTCTTGTATCAGCTTTGCTCATGCTCATCATTTACATTTTCCCTGTAAATTTTCCTCCACCAACCAAATGAAAAATGCTCAAGTCTCTCTGTAGTACCAAGAAACTTGTGTCTCCAAACAGCAGTTGCTGCAGACGTAGCAATATTGTCCCAGAATGCGCTGTGCCATGGCACCGTAAAGCCTTCCAGCAAAACTGGAACCATCTCATTTTCTCCAGCAAAGTACAGCAAAGGCAAAAGGAAGCTGCAAAAAGTGCCAATGCAAGGATGAGTCACACCACATGTGCCAGGGCAGTGGAAACCTTCGGGGAAACAGCTTTTAGGGAAAGGTGTCATGAACAGCATCGTCTGCAGGGTCCCCTGCCCTCGTGCCAGCAGCGATGTGGCTGTGTGGAGCGGGGCACTGCAGCACCCCAAGGTGCAATGTCCCACGAAGGCAGCGGGTGCATGGCTGTATGCCTACTCCCACCGGCACAGGGTGGCCCCCCGCATCGTGTCGGGAGGAGCAGGGCCGTGTTTTGGGGCAGGGGAAAGCCCCACGCTGCTGACTGAGGGCTGCTCCGTGCCATGTTTCGATATAACGCGCGTGGATTTTTTTTATCCTCAGGTGGCTGTCCGCTGGAGGCAAAAGGTTTGGGCAGCGCGCTGGGCAACGCTGGTCTCTGCCCCAGGAACAGTGTGTTCTCTACAGATGCCCAGAACGCTGCTGGAGGCTACTTAGAAGAAGGTGAAAGCACCTAGCCATGCAACTCTTCTTTCATTTACTAACTGGAGAAAATGGGGAGCTGGGGCGGCGAGGGGTGTTGGGGACCTGCAAACTGACGGGGGAGCGTGCAGGGGAAGGCAACCAGGGAGGAAGGGTAATGGAAGACCAGACCAAAAGGAGTAGCAAGAGGCTCCAGCTGCTGGTGTCACACCGCACACGTGTGAAACGGTTAAAACCCAGCCAAAGAAAGCAAGTGGTGAGGGGAAACGAAATGGAAAACAAAAACGAAGGCAGGAGGAGCATTTGGCATTGCAGCAGCCCCAAGGGTGCCTGGGCAGCCAAACGTGACCACCAACTGCCTCCTGTCAGCTCAGCACAGCCTGCCCCGCTTTAAACGGTTTTGAAGGCTTTAAACGGGGGCATTAAACTGGTTTTGAAAGCCATTAGCTCTCAGGGGCTTGCTCCAGAAACAGACCCGTACCCCTACTGATGAGTCCGTGCTTTATTGATCGCCCTTAAGAGAACAGCGTTGAGAAAGGCATCCCAGCTGCTTCCCCTGACAGACCCGCGCCTTGCCCCGTGCAACAGGAATAAAAAAATGGCTTTTGCAATGTTACAGTGAGTTGGTTGGCATTATTCTTTTTTTTCAGTTCTTTGAAAAAAAAAAAAAAAGGAAAAAAAAAAAACCCAACAAATTTGCCTGACAGTAAAAATACTACCGAAACCTGAAACTTGACAGCATTGACTGTGAGAGATAACATCTTTAAACGGGCACATGCAAAAGCAAGTGCTACAGCAAACGTCCTCAGCATCCACCCAGTTTCCTGCTGCTCCCCCACATTTCAGGGCAGAAGCTGCGAGGGGTTAACGCAGTACCCCGTCAAAGCCCCAGCCTGCTGCCTGGGGTTGGATGCCTGCAAAGTTCACCTGCTCCCAAGAAACAGTCTGGAAAAAGATCTGCAAAGGTACGAACTTTAAAGGGCAGGATGAGGTATATAAATCAGCTGAGAAACCGTACATCAAATGGGTGGAGGGGATGAAGGCAGCACCATCAAGCAGCCTCTGGAGAGGAGCTACAGCACTAGGGTCTGAAAGAGGTAGTCCTTACAAAATTCAAAATAAACCCAGTAACTCCGATTCGTCTCCACCATCTCTACACCGACGGTAGCCTGCCTAAAACAAGGAGGCATTTCCACTGATGTTTCACCTCCCGAGGCCAGGCCAAAAGTAGCTCTGAACAGAACCCATCGAGGAGGCCAGGCAGTGCTCGGAGCTGCAGCCGCGGGAAGCTCGCCAGCACGCCTTTTAGCTGCCGCTGAATTATTGAGTCCACAGGCGTGTAATCGAGAACAGAACCGGCCCAAAGGAGCTACCTGCCATCAGCTACTCATCAAAAAACAACACACTGAACGCAGATAGGGCTTCCTCTGCCTTTGCTGGTTTATTTAAAGCTGCCACCCAGAGAAAAGCTCATTCGAGGAGCTGTAACATCCAGCAGTTGAATTTCGTGCACCCCAAATCTTACTGCAACTGCTTTTACCTCCTCGGAAAGCCCAGCGCCCCGAACCAAGCACTGCCT
Source organism: Falco peregrinus (assembly GCF_023634155.1). Taxonomy (NCBI): domain Eukaryota; kingdom Metazoa; phylum Chordata; class Aves; order Falconiformes; family Falconidae; genus Falco; species Falco peregrinus. The sequence continues at coordinate 4,518,334 of NC_073722.1, forward strand.
GTGGCAGCAGTTGCTGTTGGTCCCCACTGTTCCTCCCCACCGCTATTTTCATGATTGTTGACAGAAAAGTCCTGCACCTGCTGCTCTCACCGCAGAGGAGGAAACCCTCCTTCCAGCACCCTCTGAAAAGGTCACTGGGCTGTTCCTCTGCTGCGGGGGCAGCAGGGACGCAGCGCGGCCTCTCCGGCAGGAGAAACGCCTGCATGCGTGCTGCCAAGTCCCCACCACCGGTTCATCCTCGTGCAACCCAATCAGCAAAAGCAATTAACAGACAGACAGCAAAAACAACTGCCGTGAGGTGGCCGGGATGGAGCTAACCCAGCCTGCCGCTGGGTCACCGGGCGGGATGCTGCTGTACTGGGGCGCAGCGGGAGGGATCGCTTCCCGCACGCATCTGACGATGTGAGCCGGGGGTCCTGGCACCTGGCCCCCATGCACAGCCTTGCAGGGCCACCATCGCACCGCCCTGGCCACCTCCCGGCTCCTCTGCCAGGCGGCTGACCCCAGCCGGCGACCAGGAGGGACAGGCTGGACAAAGGGACCTGGCAGCACCCGACCTCCCTCTTTGGGGGAAGCCCCAGCTGCAAGTAGAGAAAGGAGACTCATCTCGAGCAAGAGGGAAATGACTGGAAGGCGAAGCTGGTTTCTGCTGGCCCAGGCAGAAGCCCTGCAGCAAATCTGGTGACTCCAAGGAGCCCGGAGGTGACTCCAAGGAGCCCTGCCTGGACAGGCAGGGGCAGTTTTCATACTTCCTAGGCGTGCATCTTTCTCCCATTTATCCAAGTGCACAGTCAATGTATTTTGCAGTCCTGTGGCGAAGCAGCGCACAGGTTACGTACAACTACTGCCTCCCAGGTACTTCCAACAAAGGTGCGAGTGCATCAGGATGTGCACGGAGCTTCGCTGCCCGCCCCGAGCCCCATGCATGCAGGGAGGGAAGGAGGGGGGCGGCCACGTGGTTACGCGCAGACAGGACCCAAGGCCAGTGCTACCTGCTGGGGAGAAAAAACCAGTAAGGGCCTGGTCCTGGGGAATTTTAGGCTGATGCACCTATCGTCATTTTGAATGGGATTTGAGTATCTTCGTGGGTGAGGATCTTGTCAGGAGCGGCAGCCCCAGACACCAGCGGGAACCTGGGTTGTAACATTATGTGGCTTACATGCAAGCACACCTGGATAAATTCATGCTTGGGGCCATTATTTCTTTTTTTTTTTTTTTTTCACATTCTGCCTCATTTTTTCCATTATTTCAGCTGAGTTACAGAAAAGATGATGATCCTGCCTTTGCAGGAGTCCTCCAGAAGCTCTCTTGGTCCCTTCCAAACCCAAGAAAAAATTGTTTACTTTCATTCATTAACTCTCCTGCAAAAAATGTACGTGCCTGGGCTCAGCTTTCCTGGGCAATGGAACAGACCCCCTCCAAACCCAGCTCCCCTTAACTGCTTTGTCTGTAAATTCATCTCGTGGACATAGGTATACACATTCCCCCTATGGAAATACCATCTGCCTTGAGGCACCATCACTCAGTAAACTCATGTCTGGGACGAGAGCAGAAGAGCGTGTAAAATTACCCTCACGGCATGTATCGGACTTGCTCCTTTCAAACCCCGAAGACCCTGTACTTGACCTCTTCGTTTTCTCAGGTGCTCCAGAAATGTTTATAGTTCGGTGCCTCCTCTGAGCGAGGGTGGGCTGACTCCAGTCAACGTGACAAATGCAAGAAGCACAAGCCCAGGCGATGGACGTCAGCAAGAGCCGAGAGTGAAGCCACCCAGAGTAAAAGAGGGGTGATTTCCCTTGTGGTAAATCTGCAAATACAGGAGGAGCCTGTGCTCTGTTATCTCCTTTTCACGAAATACTGCCGCTCCTGGCTTTTTCTCAGACTTCCAAGCAGCTGTCTCTGTGGCTGCCGTCTCTCTCGCAGCCAGGTCCCCGGCTGACACCACGGGGAGCCTTCAGCTCCATGGCCTAAACCCCTGATCTGCCAAGGATCCGAGATGTACATCGTCATGCTGAGCCCCACCAGCTGATGCCCCCCAACACCCTTCACACTTCAAAACCACGGAGCAGGGGCCCAGAGAGGCAGCAGCCTCCACCTGTGGGGACACTCAAAACCTGACCAAGGCTCTGAGCAACCTGACCTGCCTCTGCAGGTTTGGAGCAGGCGTTGGGCCAGATGACCTCCTGAGGTCCCACCTGACCCAAATCGTTCTACAGCTCCTGCTGTAGATCAGGGTGTCCCACTGATGAAAAGTTCCTGCAAGTCTAAAAAAAAAAAAACTGGTGCCAGATAGAAAAGCCAGCTTTTGCTAGGTCCTTGCTGAGGAAGAGGCTGCTGCGTGGGTTAACCTTTCACTAGAAAGTTCATAAGGAGGCCGGGTGGTGGGAGAGAGGCAGGCTGCGTGAATGCCCTAACCAACCCGGGAGCTTCAGCAATACCTTGCACCCCAGGAAACGTTCCTGAACACAGCCCAGATCCCAAAGCAAACCTGTCTTCTCCAGTTCTGCTGCTCCCCAGATGACTCTCCCCCTACCTGAGCCACATGGGCAGCCCTTTCGCGGGGACAGACTTTGCCAGAGACCTTGGTACGCCAGCTCCTGGCTAGCTGAGCTCCCCCAAAGGGGGCTTGCTGGAGCCGTCAGAGCATGGGCAGCACCCTGGCCACAGGCTGTGTGGGTGCTGCAGGGGGAGAGCCCGGCCCTTACCTCCCCCCCAGCCTCCACTCGGGGAGATTTCTGCAGGCTCGCCTGCTGACCACATCACAAAATTGCACCGTGAGGTCAACTCGGCATCACTCGTGGTGCCAACGGGCAGGCAGCTGTTTTCCAGCGCTTCAGAACCGAATTGCTGGTTGCGCTGTTAAAGGCTGGATGGCTTTTTATGACTTGGTGCAGTTTTGCAAGCAGGGATAACAAACGTCATCAAACACTGTGTTTCACAGAATAAACGTCTGATGCCCCAGCCTCGAGAAATCCTCCTCTGCATTTACACCACCCCGCGGCTGGCCAACTGCTTGTGGCCTGAGCGAGCTGCTGAGGCGTCACCGCCTTTGGGTGGTGGATATTCTCTTTGATGGAACAGTGTTGTGGATACGTACTGTAACTCCTGTGCTTGGATACCTCTTGGAAGAGCTTCAAACATATAAGCCCTGGGAAGAGGGGAATTTACCAAGTATGCACGCCACCCCAGAGCTATGTGTGCGTCTCTCCTATTGCACAGCTACCAGAGCAGGGTGGCGGTTAGTGGTTTTGCAGCTCGGCTGTCCTCCCTGCAGGACCAAGGGGAAAGCATGCCAAATTACCTGGCCACCAGCATGCTGGCACAGACCTTCACATGGAACAAATGACCGGAGGCAGGACGTGACCCCGTAACTTGCTTTAGCTACGTAAAAGTTAGTGCAGGGGTCGGACTGCAGGTGCCTGCCTTTCCCCACCGCCTGCTCCTGTTTCAGATGGCTGATGCTAAGAGCAGCAATCCTCCTGGCGGTTTACTTCGTAGACAAGCATTTATACACCTAGAAACATTAGGTTTATTTTTTTATAAAATTGCTAGGGGGGAAGCCCCTGGGCAACCGTCTCCTTACCCTAGTGACCAGCAGGGCTGGCTGAAGGCAGGCTCTCACCCAAAGTCACGCAGGATGCACAGAAAAGGCAGCGTGGTCCTCACTCCTCTCCTGCAGCCCCGTCAGATGCCAGGCTCATTGCAGGCACCTGCGTGAGCCCTGGGGGCTGAGCAAGTTGAAATGTTTCACCACCAAGGGCAAATGCGTTCCCTCTCTCAGATGGACACCCAGGACGGAGCTCAGGGAGCACTTGTGCAAGAAGGTCAGGCGTAAAAGAGGGGCTTTGCAGGAAGGTACAAGGCCTCCGAGATGCCTCCTCAGTGCTGTGGGTGAGGGGCAGGGAGCTCCAGCTGCTGCTGCGAATAAGGAAAGCCCACTGCCTCTCGCAGTATGTAATGCACAGGACACGGCTGCCGGCCTGGAGGCCTGCAGAGACGTGGCAACATCTAATATTGGCAACCTGAACGGGGAGGCTAGAGCTGGCCATCGCAGAGGTGAACAGCAGCCCTGCTTTAAGAAAAGCAAAAGCTTTCAGTCAGCTCTGTTTGCTTCAGAAGATGCTTTCCAGCCCCCCTCCCCCCCCCAGCTCTACCTCTGGGCTTTCTCTCAGCCTTAACACTTAATGCTAAACCCAGGCTGCGCCGGAGGCAAGAGCCTCCCTCTGTCCACAGACTAAAGTCATCAGAGGAGAAGATGAGTGCCAGCACTTGGTTTCCATCGCATGACGCTCAGCCCCACGCGACTGAGCCTTCCCCTTCCCTCAGCCCTGACCCCTGCAGCCCCTCCTTCCCAGCAGCCAGCCTTCCCAAGAGAAGGGCTCCAGCATCAGCCCTCGGTTGGGTTTGGTGGCCCTTTCCCAGCCCCAGCACAACTGCAGCTCTGGGCTTTCTCTTCACCTCACCCAGCTCTTCCTTCCCCACAAGAAAAGCTCATCAGGACTCTTCTCGCAGCCCCAGGGGTCCCTGGACAGCACTTTTCCCAGGGCAGGGAACTTGCCACCCAAAGAACAGCTGGAAGAAAGGGATTCACGAAGCCTAGAAGAGAATTTCCTTGCTAGAAATATTCAAGACTTGGTTTGACAGGGTCCTGCATAATCTGCTCTGAGATCCTGCTTTCAGCAGAAGGTCGGACACCATGTGGCCCAGGGGTCCCTTTCCAGTCCCAGCTTGTCTGTGACTCTGTGAGGACCCTCCCTAACGAACAAGAACACATCATCTTAAAAGGGGCTAGGAGATGTTACAGAGCAACTTCCAAATTTTAGCTGGGTAGTCTGGAAAATCTTCCAAAATTCAAAGCAGACCGTGCTAAAAAAATATAAAAACAATCCCAAGTGAGCCCCAAAACCAAGAAACCTGCCGTGAGCCTCATAACCCTGCTGGCAAAGGACTGTAGCACTCGCCCCCCTACACGCACAGAGACACAATCTCCTCGGCGAAGACCAAACCTTGTGGCCTCTGGACCCAGAGGGCCACTGGAAGAGTAAACGCACGGCCAAATGAAACGGGCAGACCAGAAAGTTTACGTACCGTGATTTTAACCATTAAAGCCTCACTTCAAGTACTGCTTGGGGCTTCCACTTCTTCCCAACCCTAACCAAAGCCCTAACCATGTTTTCCCAGACCACTGGGCAGTGGGTTGGCAAGACAAAAGTGCAGGTTTCACATGGACTTGTGATGAAATTTGGAATGCGGCATCAGTTAGGGACACAGCAAAACCCTAAATCCTATTGTTTGCTTTCCCTTTCCAACAGCCAGTCAGCACATCTCCCTGATCCAGCTATTTTGGTGCGTGTTACTGCTCCTCAGCCCACCCAGCTCTGCTGTCTGTTGGGCTGGTACCAGAAAGGTAAGCACACCTGAAGTACACTCTTGTGTCCACACATTTCACACACCTGAATCAATCTGTGCAACTCCCCACGGCTTCAAAATCCGCCAGAGGGCAAGTGCTCTCAGTTTCTGCCCATGGCAGTGACAGCCCAAAGCACAGAGCACTTCGCCTAGGGCACAACCTCTCCGCCACCATCACGCAACCCTGCGAGCCACTGCACACCCTTAATCAGATACTCAACAGCTTCCCTCAAAGACCCAGAGGAATCGGGACTTGCCATCACATGGTAGACGTTGAAAGCCTTGGGGAATGTTTATTTGACTTCTGATTTGTTCCACTAATAAGCAGTTATCGCTTGAAACTCCACCAAAAAAAAAGAGATTTTTCCAGACAAGGAAACTATGAGCAAGCCAAACAAGAGATCCAGGAGGAATGGGGCAAGCACAGCTGAGCCTGCACTGGGCAGGGGGGTGGACTTTCACAAGATCCCTTCCATGAGGTGATCGGCTCAAAGCCCGACCACGGAGTAACAGCAGAAGAGGTGCCCCAACTCCCAGCCCCTGCACGAGAGGCCACACTTGAGTACGCCACCTTCAAACCGTGGCTCCTCTTTCTGCCTGGAGCTACCCCAAGCACAGTGCCTCCATCTTGCTAGATGGAAGTTTCCTCCAGAAGTTTCCTCCAGAAACTGCTAAGGCGGCTCACGCTAATTGCTCGCTCCGAGAGGTCACATTCACCTATCCAACCCATGCCACCTGGGGCTTCTGAAAGATTAAAAAAAAAGAGAGACAAGCAAGGGGATTATTAAAAATTTAACTATATACCATATTTATTATCAATCCACAGGATAATCTGATTGCTACATGAGCTCATAAAAGCTATTTCACCTTTACAAAATTAAAAAAAAAAATGTGCCACAAGGATGTAATAACTGCTGATAACCAAGGACTGAATCTTAAAATTATAAATTTGCTGTAGAAAAGATTAAAAAAAATTATATTCACTTTAGAATTTTACTTTGAATAAAATATTCCCCTGTATAAAAAATAAAAAAGCTTGCTCTGGTTAGAATTAGAGTATTTTTCTTCTTCTTTTTTTAAATCTGGGAATTTGCATAATATCTCTGTAATAGGTTTCTTTTTTTTTTTTTCCTATTGTACCACGCGGCATTCAAGCATAGCAGATTAGGAACAAACATGAGAAAAGCAGTCTTAAAATGTATGAAATCCACATGGGAAGTTTTAACTTCCTTTCCTTTCCTCTATTCTTTAAAGACACTTTAGCAAGAATAGCCTTGGAAAAGAATACAAGTGGGGAGGGACCTTCAATGTGCCATTAAGTAGAGCAAGGTAATAAAAGGCCTTTTGTAAGTGCTTTCTTAATAAGGTGCAGAAGCAGACTGCAACGTTGCTAGTACTGCACTATGTACAATATTCACAATAGATTTTTCTTTATTTAAAAATATTCCAGCTAGTTCACATTTTCTCTTCCATTCTGAGGCTTTCAGTTCCATCACAGCCTTGACAGCAAGCGCAGCAGCACCACTTCCCTTGTGGTCAGTTGGTCCTCTTCTGAAACACTGGAACCTGCGAGTGGGCCAAAGTTCTTGGGTTGTTTTCCTATGTAGCAACCTTGGAAATCCGCCTGGGTTCGGGTGTACATACTGACAGCTGGAGTCCTGAGTTAAAAACACTCCGGCGCTGGAGTCGGACACAGCAATGTTTTTTTTTTTTTTTATTGCCAAGGCTTTACCTTAGATTTGTCTCGTGTGCGTCAAGGGATGAACCTCTCCTAGAGAAACGTAAAATACAAACCCAAACAAAACAAAGCTAAAAAAAACCCACACTGTCAAAGGCTTAGCAGCTCTTGACTCTTGACTGGGTGATGTCTGACGTTTTCTTGATGACGCTGGCCCGTGTCTCGCGGTCTGGCCGGCTGCTGCTTGTGGAGGCTGTGGACACTACTTGCGGCAGAGGGATGTCTGGGAAAGGGGGCCAGGAGCTATTGTAAGGCAGTGGGCAGCTTTCTTCTTTGATGGTGACTTGGAGGTCAGGCTTGTTGGCTACAAAAGTCGCCATGCTGGGAAGCATATGAGAAGTGTTCCTCATTCCCAGATTGCTGAGATACTGTTTGCCTTCAATGTTTTTCTTTTGCCAATGAAGTCGTCCCTAGAAAAGGTGGGGGGAAAAGGAGGGAAGTCTATATGAGCGAATGCGACTTTGCGAAGCACTCTGAGTAACGAGAGGAAGACAGAAGCACCCACAAATTCCACAGGAATTACCCTGCCTCCAAAAGCCTGAGCCTCTAGCTGCCGGCTTCGAATGTCTGCTCTCAGCCACTTCTCCCTTTCTAAAGTTACGTGCCTAAACCTTGGCGACTCTCCAGCACTCAAGAGGCTCTGCCCATTCTTCTGGTGCCAAACGAAGGCCTTATTCCCAGTACACTGGAGACAAATATGGACACAGACGACCAAGCACTCAAAGCTCCAAATGGAAGCGCCTCCTCCATTACCGGAGAGAGCATCCTCCCACCAACAGGCAGGCGCAGAGACCCAAGGCCTCCCGAACAGCACCATCCAAACTAACAACACACGGCAGGCTGCCAGGAGAACCACTGTCACTTGATGGCGGGGCCACCATCACAGGGAGAAGGTTCACCAAGGATAGATGAGCACCCAGTCCTTTCCCCACCATGCACGCCCCAACGGCATGTTCTGTCCAGGGAGGTTTGGGGGGTCATTATTGGCAACCTACATGCGGGCTCCACCCTAACCAAGGCACGAGACACAAAACCAAGAGGGTCTGCCATGCTGTTACACCACTGCACAACCTGCAGTTCTCCAAGGAGGAGGATTCAGAGGCCTTTCGGGGTGGGGGGGCACAGCAGACTTGAGATTTGCAAGAGGCCTTCTGGAAAAATGCAGCTGGAACACACAGCATCTGCCCTCAGTGAGCCTTCCCTGGCCTCTAAGTAGTCACGGAGATCGGCAGGTCTGGTCATTTGATGGCAGCCCCAAAAGGCATGGCAAGTGCTGGTCTGGCATAGGTGCAGCTCACGAAATGTTCACGGGGTGGGTATTTTCTCCATGGACTCCTTTCACCCAGCAATACCCAACTGACTGCTTGGGAAAGTTTTTTGCCTCACATACCTCAAAGATTCAAGTTGTATTTCTATCACACATGTAAGCGTTTCCTCCAATTGTACGAATTCAGGTGCCATTTAAGGAAAACAAAGCAAGCGTGCTTTCAACCAAGATGAAATACTCACTACCCAGCAATGTCAATGCACAGTATTAACAAACTAGCTGGCACTGTTGATCCAGAACATCTTACAATGCAAATTAATCTCCTTGCAGTTTGGACAGGTGAGGAGGAAAGAACTTGTAGGGATATTCGGATATTCACTCTGCAACAATCATCCAAATGTCTCTCCCTTGAACCCTCCTGGTTTGTTTTTCTCCCCCAGCTATTATTAAAATGAATACTCCACTGGTAGACAGAGTTGCAAATGGAGAAGGGGGAAGAGTATCTCAGCACGTTGCTCTTCAGACCTTGCTCCAAAGCGTAAAAACCCAGCAAACACTTACCTCTGCATTTTCTTCATCACTTGGAACACTGTCGGTTGTTTCACTTTCTGTCAAACAAAACAAACAAAAGTGAAACTCGCGCTACTCAATCTACAGTAGCAAAATCCAGCTCAAAAGGCCTGATACACTACCAACAAGTGTTAAGTAAACAGAGTCAAGCCAAACCACCAGAAAACAATGAAGAAGCACGGACCCCCCACTGCAGCAACAGCAATCCGAGGGCTAGACAGCACAGCTGCACTGAACAACTGGGGTAAATTCACACGGTTATCACCGTTAACGTGGCTATGCCCTGGCAAAGACAGCAATGGAAAGGGAAGAGGCAGATCTGAGCTTCCTGGGCAGAGGGAACAGCCTCTTGCAAGCGGGGGATGCCCCCACTCCTTTGCCCTCTCTTGGCAGCTCCAGGCCTGGCAAAGGACAAAGTTCTGTCCAAATTCTTATTTTTTATTCTCCCTGCAAAACCAGCAACAACTCCACCGAAGAGGAGGTAAGTGTGTTTCTGTTTCAAGAACTGTTATCTCAGCCTGCTGCCTCAGGGGCTTGTTCTCACTTCTGGCACTTCATTACTGTTGTGATACTTTGCTCTCGTTTTGCTTTTGCCATTCATGCCCAGCCTCCACCCTAGCCTATTTCTCAACCCTTCACCCACCACTTGAGCAAGTAGAAACGCTACTACCTTCAGCCCCACCACCTCCCCCTGCCACATACAGCCTCCCTCACCCTCGTCACTTCAACCGGAGTGCAAACACAGGGCCACAGCTCCAACAGGATGGCCATCCTCCTGCAGCTGCATCACTCCCCTGCAGAAATCCAGAAGTTTTGCCTGTATTTTCAAGCCCACGTGGGTCTGGACACAGGTCTCCCGGTGTTCGAGGGTCAGGTTCCTGGCCCATGGGCTGGTTGAGAGTGCTGTGCCCCAGATACATCTGAGACAGGGCACAAACCCCTCTTTTCAGAACCAGTCTGCAGCGATGGCTGCTGCCTCTGGCACAGCCGCGCAGTGCACAGACCCTCATCCAGAAAAGCAGAGGCCTGGATTGCAGGTTCCCCTTCAGCTCATGGGGTTTTGAACCACTGCGTCCTGCTTCCTGGGAGGAAAACCCTAAGAGCATTTGGAAGAGGTCTTTCTCCAACCCCTCACCACCGGGGCTGTGCACATAGGACTCATCCATGCTCTAAGCCAAGGGGAACAAAGAAATTACAAGGTTGAAAGAATGATGTGATGAGTTACTGTAGCAGGCAAGGGAGCTCTCAAGTCCCATTCTCCACTCTCTGCTCTGTTACCCATTTTTTAGCCCATGCAGACTGCCTCGCACACACCCTGCACCCCTGTGACCATAAACCGTGATTCTGCCTTCACAGGGAGCAACCTCGTGCTGTGCACTGGACATAAGATGAGTGCTAAGGGTGCATGGACTGTGCCTCATGGATCATGCTCCTGCACGTGTTCAGAGAGACTGGCAGCTCCTTGCCTTTCTTTCAAGGCTCAGCTAAGCATCAGGTCTAGGCAGAGCGCTGTAAACCAATGGTTTGAATTGCTCTCTCACACCCCAGGATCTAAACTGCACCCAAAGTTCTTCTGAAGCAAGGAAGCAGGTAGATGAGCTGCTCCAGACCACTACTTCCAAAGCCAGCAGCTCCCCTGCACCAGTCTGCCTCCGTGTGCAGTACGCAGAGGAGCAGTCTGAAACGTTAAATCTAACTGCAAAGCCCTGTGAAGTTAACACTCTGCAGGGCTTCCCATTCACCGGCCCAGGTAAAGAGAGATGCACCAACGTAATCAAGCTGGCTAATTAAGCCATACTTGCAAAGAGGAGAGGCAGAAATTAGTCTGTGCAAAGGAGAAATGGCCCTGGAGATAGAATCAATAGGAGGAATCCAGACAGAGACAAGAAACAGATATTCCTTGACATGAAGAAACATGTGGCAACAAAAAAAGAATGATGCAGCTGAAAAGGAATCCATCCTTGGTGTTTATACATAACAAAATGCTGAGCAAGAGATAGCACTATAGTTAGCAAAGCCAGGAAAGCTAGCCACTCAGGCATGGAAAGTTAGAGAGGTTATTTCAATCAAGAAGGTTATTTGAATCACTGTCAAACACAAGAGGAGGCTGACAACAGCCTTGGTACCGAAAAAAAAAAAAAAAACAAAAAGGATTTCATAGATGTCAGTGGAAATATGAGAAAACTCACAAAGGCCACTCACATCATTTGCCTGAGTAACCTCAGAAAGGAACTAGAGGTGTTTTTGAAATAAAACAGATTTATGTAGGACAGCTGATACCTTCAGGCTACATTTTGTTTTTGTTACAGAAAAACTAAACTAACTGTTCCTGCACAGCTGCTACGGTCGTATTCTTTCCTGCCATTCAGTGAGTGGTAGCACCTGACAGAGCTGACAGCTCTACCCAGCAAACCCATGAGCACCGAGCCAGGGCTCCTGTGGTTCTCCTGTACAGGCCTGCGTGGAGCAAGGCAAAGGCACGATTAGTCACAAGAATATCCTACAAGTTTCAGGGTTCTAACAAAACACAGACCCCTGTCCTCACTCCTGCCTCAAGGGCAAATCCATGCTTTAAAAAAAAAAAACCCACACTAAAAAACCCCAAAAAAAGAGGTTCATAGAACAATTCGGGCTAGAAGGAACCTCAGGAGGTCTGCAGCCCAACCTCATGCTCAAAGCCAGGCCAGCTACAGGACTTCATCAGGTTACTCAGGGTCTGAGTCAGGTCTTGAAAACATTTGAGGATGGAGACAGTGAAAGGTTTCTGGGCACCCTGCTCCACTGCCTGACTGTCCTTGTGGTGCAAAAGGTGACATGTTTTTCTTATATCCAGCTGGACCAAGTTCTCTTGTTTCAATTTGTGCCCACAGTTACCCATCCTCCTGCCACACACCACTGTGAAGAGCCTGGCTCTGCCTTCCCAGTAACATCCCTGCATGTAGGGGCAGGCTGCTGTAAGGTCCTCCAAACCATCTCTTCTCCAGGCTGAACAAGCCCCAGTCCCTCAGTATCTCCTCACAGAGTGAGACCTCCAGCCCTTGATCATCCTGGTAGCCCTTCCCTGCGCTTGGCTCCCATCTGTTTGCATCTTTCTTGGACTGAGGGAACTCAGAAGACTGGACCCAACACTCCAGAAGTAGTATAACTAGTGCTGAGAAGAGGGGGATAATCACCTCCCTAGACCTACTGGCCATGCTCCTGAAAGCCTTCTCTGCGCCCAGGGTGCTCTGCTGTCTCATGTTCAGCTGACTGCCCACCCACCTTTCTGCAGAGCTGCTCCCCGTCCCACCAGCCCCAGCTTCCAACGCTGCAAGGGGCTCCTCTTTCCCAGGCACAGGGCTTGGCATCTGTATTCGCCGAATTTTTTTTAAGGTTCCTGCTGGCCCATTCCTGCAGCCTCTCCAGGCGTCTCTGGACGGTGCCCTGCCCTCAAGCAGATCAGCTGGTGTCCCCCACCTCGTGTCACCTGTATACTCTGCGACCGCGGATTCCAAAACTTCTGCTCATTGGCACATTAAATAGGACTTGTCCCAGGACAGGCCCTTGCAGTACTCCACTTCTTGCTGACCTCTAGCTAAAGTAACCACGACCATCAAGAGCTTCCTTGGGATGCATTCAAAGGCCTGTCAGTGGCATGAAATCATCTCTGCATCATCTGAGTTATGGACTAGCAGGTCCCGGTTTAAGTTAAGACAGGTGAAGGCCACCAGGATACTAAGACAACATAAGGGGGTAGCAGAAGTACTTCAGTCATGCCTTATTTCCTTACGCAGGCTTGTTGCACTGACTTTAAGGGAGGTAGCTCATGAATTGCTCGTGTCAGAGCGGTTCTCCCGTCACCAGACCACCCCTTTGTACTGTCCTAGCCCAAGCAACCACCATGACTTCCAGCCCAAGACAGTGACTTTTGTTTGCGTTCCAACAACTTAGATCCTGTAGCTGAGGCTTTAAAGAAAGCATCATTGTCATGTTCACATAGATGGGAAAAGTTTTGCAAGAAGCATTTGGAAAGAGGACCAGTGTTTCAAAGGTCCCATCTCCCAGCTGCTAATAAGTTAAAGCACCCTCGTCCCCCTGCCTTATGCTTTGCAAAACCCTTCTAAATGCTTTGGCCGTTACAGACCAAACACGGTGGAAAGCATCATCGTTTATCAACATCTGTGAGACTAATGCTGGAGGCTATTCAAATGAACATCATGCTATTCACCCAGACCCAAAGATAAAATTTACTAAATACGTATTTTATAAAAACGTGTGTGTCTGGAAGTAATTTCAGTCTAATGAGTCAAAGACAAAACCATGTTTAAAATAATAAATTGCTTGGGGATCAACTAATACCTCAGTTTGCCTAAAAAGATGACATTTGTGTTTCTACCCAGTCCCCTGAGGCTTGCAAGTCAGCAACATGTTAAAAAAGGAAGGACAGGTTGGATCTGAAACTTTTTCTACTTTCAAATGTGGCTTTGCCCTGCTTCCTACAGAAATAAGGCTTACCTAGTTGCAGCGAGCATACAGTGTGCCCACATCTGCATTTGCGTCTTTTCTCCTTAACGACTTCTGACCATATTGTCAGACTTGAATATTCAAGGGATAAATGAGTGCAAAGACTCTTAACTTCCTACCAGTTTTACAAAAATAAGCGGCCAGAGAAAAAAGCGAAACCATTAGCACCCTGACTTGGGGAAAAGCTTGTTATCTCGCCCGTTCTGGATATCAGAGAATCCAGACGGAAGGCACACATTGGCAGCCAGATGTCTGCAGCTCTGCTGCTTGCAGGACCACTTGTTACCGGTTACTACATGGCTGTTCTCGTCTGCAGGCTATTTGTTAACTCCCCCAGGGCTCTCAGCTTCACGTCTGCATTCTATACCGTTAGTGCAGCCCCTGGCACTCCGTGCCCACTGTGCTAGGCACTGAGGAAACATAGCAGAGACCTTTTATCTTTACTAAGTCAGAGGGCAAGGACAACACACCGTGTTTCAGAGGTGTATTGTACCACTGAAAAAGCCCCTCTAACGAAAGATGAAAAGACTTCTCCGCGTTACATCTAAAGAGGTTCTTTTTCCACTAGTCACAGGCTAAAATCTGCGGCTTACATTTCCAGCCTCGGATCTGCCAAGTTGTTTCCCAAGGTGAAATGAATGGAGGACTGCAAGTTTTTGAGTTTCATTAAAAACGCAGAAGGCAGCCAAACAGTCATTTCTGGATCGTTGCCAGCTACCCTGTAAGAGTCCCCTTTCCCCCACTGCCTTCCAAACTTTCCCCAAAAAAATGAGTGTGAAGAAATGCCAGGATACTTACCTGCATAGGACGAGACAGGGGAGATCTGTAGGGGGTACAGCTGGCTCATGTTGAGGGGCTGCTCATCACTTTCTGTTGTCACCTCCACTACCTGGCAAACATCAGGTGGGTTGGCAACTATCACCTGCTCCTCGCTGCTGCCGTCAAGGTGCGGCTGTCCTACAACTTGGGGTTAGAAATAAAGAATGGATTACTCGTAACACCTCAAGCCCACTGGGTCTCTGAAAGCCTGTCCTTGGAGGCTGCTCCAGTACTATCTTGGCACTTTCTTCCATGCCCACCACCTGCTTTCAATGGGACTTCGAAAGGAAACCTGTGCAATTTATTTAGTTTCCATCACCTTCAGAGATGTTTTTTCCCCCACTTGTGATGACTGAAAATGCCCACCTCTCCCCTGGCTCTCACACGTAACATCCTTGAGCCCTCCTTGACACACCACCTGTCCAAAGGCTTTCCCAGGCAAGACTACGGCTACACTCCTCCTCCACCCAGAAACATGGTCTCACCAGGACATATGTACCACAGTGATCTCTCCTAACCTGGGAAAGCGTCCTCACCGAGCAAGCTACCAACATTCCCCAGCCTCTGGATGCTCTCATGTAAATTATGCACCAGAAGACCAGAACTGGCATGCAAAAATACGGCCACGTCATAAATATGGTCATGTAAAACATGGTGGGACTCTTGATGTATACATGACATGAATTTGTGAAAATTACTTCTCCAGTTAGACGTTTATTCTCACTGATCCTTGCAATGCCAGTGATGGTATGCTGAAAAACAAGAGTTGCACCTGTAGTCCGGAACTCCCGTGGTCTGTGACAGAAAGCTACAGTCTGGCTCGTTATTACCAGAGGGTTTTCCTATTCCCCCAGGTACGTGATATTTAATGCCAAAGGAACATTATTTATTTCTACAAAACGAAGGCACCATGGATGCTCTGCCAGTGTCCTGAAATGCTTTGCAGACATCTGTGCTACACAACACCCTTCTGAAACAGGGCAATAAAACGAGGTACCGCGAAGCTACTGAGCAAAACAAAAGTATGGTGAAAGCCAGAATCTCACTTCTCGGAGCTGCTTTAGACAAATCCCTCTGTCCTGTACAACTCCCCGGTCGATCTCGGCAGTATGAACACATGACAACTGCATTAATCCAGCGTGAAGCTGAAAGCCACTAGCTAGATCAGAAGAGCACATGGGGTTAGAGCCATCTCAGAAGCATGGCTAACCTGAATCCACAGATGTCCAAGAGAAAGGGAAGGACTATAGATATTCTTTCACTGGAACATAAAGCTTCAAAAGGAACGATCTTCATACAGACAAATTCTGTACAAACGTGGGGCTGTGTTCTTAGAAATTCAGACAGCACATTTTCTAGACCCATCATGGGAAAAACATGTAGGCAATGAAACACAGTAGATCTTGAAATTCTTCTGTTAAGAGACTTAAGTACTCTGATTATTAATTTTTAAAAAAGCAAAAGATAGTATCTATTCCTGAACGAACTAAGATAAATATATATGAATGCACATGTATATACACACAATCCATTCCTGCCTTCTGTGTTCAGACAAGGCTAGAACAGGACTTTTTGAAAAAGAAAAGCAACGGGTTTTTCTCCCAGGGAAAAGCTGCGTATCATTTTGCTTTGTGAAGTGCCAGGTAATCACTGGAAAATCCCCCAAACCTAGATGTGTATTTTATGAGACAATTCCCAGCATAAAGAAAATTACATACATACTGGATAGTTTGGGGTTTTTTTCTGAGTTGAATCACTACAATTACTACGATTTTGTTCCAGATATTTAACCTCCATTGTGTTTCACCTTTCCTGGTTGTGAAACAACCAACTTTTTACTGAGTGGAGTACGGGAGGCAAGAGCACACGCACACAGAGTTAATTTTTATCTGGGAGAAACCAACATTGTGCAACCTTGTCAGTGTATGAGCAGGCCATCTGCACTGTTTTATCTTTCTCCTCAATACCTGATGAATTCTTACCCACCCCTGAGAGAGAACTTGCACAGCAAAAATTACTGCTCTCTTGGGCAAGATGCCACAAGTTCCCGTGAGCTGCATGTATGTCAGAAACACTGCAGGTGCTGTCTGTCTTTCAACCCCTCCAGCTGACTTCCCTCCTTTCTGCAGAGCAGATCTATTTCGCCCTTTTCCCCCTGTTTACATTAAAATCCTGCTTGCAGTCCTAAATAAGGATTTCTCTTTCCAGTCTGGATAAGCAGCACGCTTCACGAGCCATTAATTAAACACCACTGGATGAAGTTACCCACCCAAGCCTTGCTGTCCTACCTCTGAAAATGGGTTCTGAGTCCACAGAAAAATGAAAGCCCTTAAGGTGCAAATTCAGTTCTGTCCCTCTGAACTTCTTGCTCGATTTCCACAGCGGACCTTTGACCATTCTTAGATGTTGCCACTATGGGTCCTGTCCTGTGAATTACTGAGGTCTAAGGTGCAACACGCCTTCATCATAAAATCAAACAGGCGTTCAGGATAACACTGTACTGTAGAGAACTGAGACGTCTGCAGCAAAATGACTCTCTCTGATGTTAGTGGATTTTGGGGAACACCAAGTACATTCCAAAGACTGCTGTTAATTGATCTCTATTTGACTTTAAGACTGCAAAATAAAGCAAAGGTGTATAAAGCTTCTTCCCTGGAACCGCATATTGGCCTTGGGGTGTTTCAGATTTGGTTATGAGTCAGTCAGTAAATAGGAAGCACTGACAGCACTGCAGTGCTATGCCTTCAAGTTATAAAACTCTCTGTAACCATAGGAGCATCAATCACGTTCTGACACTCTTACAAAGCAAAACTTGATTAAATGAACGGCCATAGAGAAGAAAACTACTCACAAGGTCCTCAGCCACAGAAGTACTTGAGGGGGAAAGACTATGCAAAGCCCTGCAGCCTAAGAAATGGGGATGGAAAACACTCACTGCACACAATTTCTGCCGTCTCTCCAAGCAGAAGGCCAACATACCTTTCAAAGACTTGTCACATACAAAAGTATAATTCCAGACAAAATGGTATATGGGTCGCATTTCTAGGAGCCCTCGCTGCAATGACAACCTCAGCCAAAAAAGAGCTGTCAAAACCCAGCCCAATTATTCCACTGAGAACCAATTATTCATGTGCTGAGATGACAGCTAATTCTTAATATACCAGTTTCTAAATGCAGTCTTTGCAGGTCCTTGTTAGCTCAGTGATGTTAAGAACTAACTTTGCTACTGAGACACCAGTAAAAAGAATCAAGTTCCTCCATTTCATCTGCAGGTTTGAAGTCCCAAGTAAAACAGTATGCTACATCAGCCTCTGCTTTGAGCAATGGGAAACTGTCATCCGGCTGCAGTTTAACTCCCACATCACACTGGCTACAGTCTCTTCATAGCTGAGGACTACCCTGTGGAGTAAGTTCATGTCAGGAAAAGCCACCTGGGCACGTCTGCAAGTGCTTTACTCTCAGGGGAACCACCACACCGCCACAGTGCTGCTCACTGTCTCTGCAAGGTGGTGGGGCTGACCTGCAACCAGGACCTCATGTGGCTTGGGCTAGTGAAAAATGGGTCGACCTGCCTGCAACCGTGGTGTTGTCCAAAGCACAGAATGATGATGGAAAGCTGAGTTTGACACAGTCGAAAGGTTTTCGAAGTCACCTGTACGCTTAGCATATAAGAAAAGCATAGGAGTACTTACCTACAAAGTTCACTGTACTGTCAACTTCATTTTTTATACTGGAGGACAGGAAATAGTCAGAAGTGACATCATTTAGCCCATTAATTCCAAAAGATGATTCAACTGGCTCTTGCTAGAATGAAAACAGTACAGTTGGGTCAGGTTTGATTTATTTCAGGAGGCTGGACTCAGTTCATCTTTTTGTTCTGAGATGGTAACAAATTGTATCACTTCTGCCTGCCGTATACTCCCTGCTCTCTGCTAGACACGGTCTTGGAACTGAATACTTTGAACAAGTATTTTGGTTCTCTGAGAAGAAGCCAGTCTACTCCATTTCCAAACCTGCTTTGAAATGAAAGCTATTTTTTTATTTTCCATTTAGAGTGAGACTTCAGAGAGCGAGAAATTAGTGTGCTATTTACTACAGGAGATTAACATTTGGAACAAACAAGGAAGAAACCTTGCTTTAGAACGGTAGTCTACTTAATATTCACCCTCATTGCCTTCCAAACACGCTGTATCTCTTAGCACGCTCTGAAAGGAAGCCTTAGCTTCTGTACAGCAATTACTAAAATCTAGCTTTAATTTTTCTCTGCAGCAAGCCCGAAACCAAACCGAAGTGTTTACACTACATACAGATTTTTAGATCACATCATAAACATTACCACAGGGCAAGAGCTTTGGGAAAACACCACCCGTTCTACGTAGACTGAGCCTTCCACAAGATACACCTCTGTAGGTCTGGCACACTCAAGTGGGAATCTAAAAACCTCCCTTCAGAATAGACACCAAAAAGTTTAATTCCGTAAGCTCAGGATTTCTTTAAAAAAAAGCTATAAACACATTTAAAGGATTATCGACAGGTCCAACCTCCTCCCTGGTACTGGCTCCCTTACAGGGTTATTATCAGTTACAAAGTCTAAAGTCCTCTGCTCTTACTCCAGGCTGGCCGTGCCAGCCCTGCAAGGCAAGTTCTACCTCACCGCTAACCAGAGACATCTGCAGCAGAGAGGTGCAAAAGCTCATTTTCACTGCTCTAAAGCATTTTGGCAAGGGCAGGGTAAAGGTAAGCCTCAAGACTTGTGGGGCCAGCCCTTCACGGTACAAACTGAACGAACTGTTATCACGGAGACAAAAAACTGGGGACAGTGCAACAGGTCCTTTCCAGGATCCCACACGCTGTATCGTGACCCTCTTAAAAAGAGCTGTCACTTTGACACAAGCCTGCACCTTCCCAGCCATTAAGCAAAACAGACACGCACCCTGCTCCCAAGGCCCCTCTGCCCATCAGAAGGGTGCAAAGTTAATGTTAACGGCAATTAGGTCTTTGATGAGCTGCACGGGTTGTTTCAACCCGGAGGTTGAAGACCTGGAGAGCCAAAAAAGATAAAATTAGCTGCTGATGATCCACTGAGGATCATGACTGCAGAGACAGGTTAGGGCTGTACACCGAAGCCCTGAGCCCCTGGTGTTGCTCAATGCCCCAGCAAACACTGCAGTCCTCGTGGGACCGCTGCACACGCAGCACCTCGCTCAGCTTTACTGAGGCTTTGGTACAGAGAAGCTCCTTCTCAAGCTGCAGAAACAAACACGCATCTGGGAACTTGGGTGATGGTGCCAGACCCGCAAAGGGACTCAGACACTGGCGCAGCTGGTGTTAAATCACCTAAATCTTCAGTCCAGACATCTAGCCAACGCTAAATGCAAGGTGTCACTTAGATTTTTAAAAAGTCTCAACAGGGAGCTGCATGCACAGTCAAAAGGATACATTTAGCATAATGTAGAAATGAAGCCTCAGGCAGGCAGTTCAATCCTTTGCTTCAAAGGAAAAAGCCCATTTTTATTTGGGCTACTCAGACACTTACGGCTTATTCCCATTGCTGAGAACTCTTTTTTGTAGTGGAAAGACCCTGTTTGCCCAAAAGTCCAGTAGTAGGAGACCTACCTGCAAGATGGAAGGCCTGCTCACAGCCTCCCCTTGCCTAACATGGAGCAGGGATTTGCTGAAGTCTCCCAAATCCACCGGGACAAGCAGTGAGCGCCCTGAGTAACCTGCTCAAGCTCAGCAAGGTCTGGCAGGGCTCTTCACCCCCACCCACGGTGGGCGCCCACAGGGTCCAGCAGTGGCAACGGCGGGCAGCTCAATGTGAGACTCCTGCTGTGCTGAAATCCCCTCGCAGACCTGCACTTGGGTCCACAGCTTCTCCCTCTGCTGCTGTCACCCCAATGCAGCTACCAGGCAGATCACGGAGCAGCCTCCCACTCACCTCCACTAAAGAGAAATTTTCAGGCTAACTGCGAGGCACTGAATGCAAACCATGCAACTCAGATCCCAGGAATTCTCATCGCCGAGCAAAGCAATTATAAGCAGCTTTCAGTGCCAAGAAATGTGCATTTGCATTAATTCATCCACCACCCTTCTCTGCTATTATAGCCTTCAACATTCAATAGTCAGTCTAACAGCAGCAGAGCATGGAAGGAGCATCTGTTTTAAAATCTAGGAATACCTGGAGGACAGCCCATCTACACATTTGTCAGAATAAGGGGGGACAGACAGGAATATTGCCTGGCTCCACTCAAAGCCTACAAGAGCTAAGTGGCCATACCATAGCTGGTGGCTGGTGAGCACAGAATGCTCGTAGCAGGGACGCTGGTAGGTGTATGTGCTGGAGGCACAGACAGCTCAGCCCACTGCTCCTGCCTCACCTGGCCTAACGCTTCTGTGCAGCTCAGGGCCACCGAGCTGGAGGAAAGTTTGTCCCAAAAGCTGCAAGCATCACCCCACCAGCACCTACTCCCAATGTACTCATCTGCCAGGCATCACCGGGACTCCCTCAGCAACAACTATTTGTGAGATTAATCTTAATGGAGAGGCCAAGATTGTTCAAGCGCCTCTCCAGCCTTCCAGGCATTCAATATATTGACTAAAAGAAAGATTATGAAGTAGGGGAATGGCCAAGCGCTGCCACCAGCTTGGCAGGCATAAGATGCTGCTCTGCTCTGACCAAAGGAGGTCACTGGTTCCCTCTGAACACTGGCTACCGTCAGAGTCACGTTATAACAAGCACACTGGCTGCACGATCCAGATAGGATGATTAAAAAGTGGTTCCTTTAAGACAATTCGAAAATCACAGTGCTCTGATACGCAACTCCACACGTCACAACCGCCAGGACAGCGTCTGCCCACCAAACCCCATTTCAGTGGAGCTCTCCCAGGCCTCTGGGCTCACGTGGCCCAGAGCATCTCCTGGCCAGCGGGTGCAGCACCTGCGCCCAGGCGTGGGTGGCTCAGCCCTTCACCAGTGAGCAGCAGGGGACCGAGCTGCCCTTCTGCTGCAGGCATGGCTGATACCTGCAACCCAAGAACATCAACTTTACTGAAGGCTGCAAGTCAGAGACCTTGGCAATTTGTGAAAAAAATCAAAGGCAGACCAAATCCTGCCAGTGTGAGCTGACCACCTTGCAGAGGCTCTTGGCAAAAGCTAGGTAAAACCATGCCTTGCACGGAAAGCTAACGTCAGCCTGGGTCTGTGCTCTGAACAAGCAGAAATCTCAGGCAGCGATGGAGGAGTTTCACAACTCAGGTCTTGTAACTGACAAAAGGTGCAGCTCTGACAGAACTTGTCCCCCTTGCCTAAACGAAAATGAATTTCCAACGTCTTACTCACAGAACTGCTCCAAAAAGTAGCTCTATTGTTCAGAAGCATTCCTTCCATAATTACTGCATTTCTACTTACACAGACAAACAAATGGCAAATGTATTGCCGAGGCTGCCAGTTTTCCAACCTCCAGGCATTGTAACACAAGGGCTGTGTCAACTGGTGACGTCAGTCACAGCTCTAACAGCCTTCACGTTTTCAAAAAAGAAACCAAACATCCCATGTAACTGTAGCTACTTAACCAAACCACAAGCATGAGAGATCTGCAAACAGCCACCACAATATACTATTGGGGCTATTACAAAAATTTGCAACAGATTGTTTTCACAAGCTCTTGCACTATTAAACACCCACTTCTTACCTTAATTTGTTTCAATTTGTCATCCTTCTCGGATTTCGTTTTTTTTCCTGCAACAATAAGAAGGAAGATTTCTTAAAGTCCTGCGTGCCACAAGTTATCCTTTTACACTTTCTATAATCAATCACCAACAAACAGCCCCAGGACATGCCTCAAAATGGCAGCACCTCCTAGGAAAGGAAGAACGCATTTTGCTTAATTTTAAACTCCCCTTATGGCCTGGGCAGTCAAAAATTCACCTTGTGTTTCATTTTTTAAAGGGCTACAAAAAAGAACCACAATGGGACTGAGTAAAGCAACTGCAGTCAAAAAATTAAGGTGAAAAACATGGAAGAGTGACAAACTAAGGAACAAGGCCTGTTAAAAAAAGAAGCAAGGGGGAGGAAAATACTCTTAAAGGAGAAAAAAACCCAAATTTATCACTTTTATGACACTCTCACTGTAGCTATAGGAACAGGGAGATTGTCGATTTAATGTGAAAAGAGGTCACAATAAACTTGAACAAATGTTTTTGTAAATAACTGCAACCTGGGGATGACGACGACATATATTATAATTCACGCAAAAGTGGTTTATGCAATCATGCTGGACTTGAGAATCCAGCAAACCACACAGCATCTGACCCTCCCAAAATGCGGTGTGCCTTGGCAGACCCCAGTGTTGCAGCCCCTGCTCTGACCTGACGAGCCCCTGCTGTGGAAGCTCGCGCCGGCTGGTGTGTCCCAGGAATTTCTCCTACCCCTACTACAAGGCAGCACTGAGAATCAGAATGTCTGCAGGCAAATTCACCTGTGCTCACTCGTACATAAATCTCACCACGTGCCACACAGAAAGGGCACGTGAGAACAAACAGCATCCAAAATATGTCAGTTTTATTTTGTCACATAGGACTTGCTGCTGAATCCTCTCCTGCTACAGCCTCCATCCCCGGAATCTCAACTTTCATGACAAACTTTTCGAGTTCTTTCAGCTACGAGAGGAACCTACCGCAATGGGACAGGTTATGGTTCAGGGAAATAGGAACATACAAAACACACCATTGACAAGAGACTGGAAACAGTTCCAAAGCAACTGCGCTACATTTTGTAGAAGGATCTCCCTTTGGTAGTCTGATTCTGCCCCCAGAATGCCAGAGCTCGTCATTTCCAGCCACACTGACCTTAAACCGAAGACGTGCCTTTCACTTCTCAATTTAAGAAAATAGCAAGCTGAGCTACAGGTGAACTGAACTGGATTTTAGAGGACCACCGTGTGCTTGGTTTGCATGTTAACTTTTTGTCCAAATATCCTAGACGCCAGAGGATACCAGAGGACTAAAGAAGCCATCGTTCTACTCCAAAAACCAAGAACAAAGCCATAAGGAACCCAACAGGCCATGAAGAAGTGAATGTTTCTATTCCATAAGAAACCAAATACTCATGAGATTGACCTGGTGGTTAGGTGCTCTCCTGGCAGGTGGGAGACCTATCTCTAAACCTGGGGATGCAAACATAGTTTCCCATTTCACCATTATCATGTTGTGGGGGCTTTCTTTTCATGGCCTAGTGTAGCTACGTAACTAACAAAGTGGTTTCACGGTTTCATGTTCTGTGCAGAAAGTGTACTGCTCCCACTCAGCAAAACAAACCGTCTGTTTATTTCTACCCTTGCTTGAAAAAAGATACCAAAACATTTGCCACTGGATTCTGAATGAGCTCTACTGAGTTAAGCACACTGATCCCTAGTATCCCCCTAATCATCTTCCTTGACTGATGGAGGCCTGGGACTAGCATCCGAACACAACTCCACTGGCTTCAACACAACTCTTACACACATCATCAGCTTGGGGGTATCACATCTCAACGATCCTCTCTCCAAGTGGCTTGTTCCCTGAACTGAAAGTAGCCCATTTTTCATCCAGCTGTTCATAAGTTCTGGGGAACATCTGGATAAAAAAATCCAGCTTCACAGCAGCAGCAGAATTGGCATATTTTGCAGACTCCCAAAATAATAACGATGCCCCCAACACCATTTTCATGCTGACAAGCTCTCCCCTCTACCTTTTTTGGAAGGTCTTTCAGATAACGGCAGCATCCGGTACACCCTGAAGGCATTGTTTCCTTTTTTTATACTTTTGTCCTTCACTTCTTCTATGTCAGGCAGGGAGTTCATAGCACAACGGAAGTTTGCCTTCCATGTCTTTGGATCGGGTTTATCTACTCCTGACTGGTATTTTCCTAAGCAAGAAAAGAAAGTTAGGCACACATGACATGCAACTGAAAACCTAAGGCGAATTAATAACAGCGCAGGTTAACTTCAAGGTATCAGCCTTCGGTTCTCAAGAAAAGCATTCAAACAATAGCTGAGGCTGCAAGAGTGCTGTGATCTCATTCCCATCCACATTTCTAGAACACGATGAACAGTTTCTGCTCAAGAAAGACCCAGGGCACTGCAGATCAGATGTGACTCCACAACAATGTGGAAAAGCTTGCACAGCGTTTACCTCTATTGTGTCTGGCTCAAATCCACAGAAAGGCATAGAAAGCCTAAGGCCCAAGTCTAAAAAATGCTGTGTGCTCTACTCTTGACAATTCTGAACCCAATCTTGTTAATGTTTAAATCAATCAGGTTTTACCGTGCTCCTCAATGCAAATCAGTTACGGCACTTCAATAAAGCTGGAGAGTATCGCTGGCCTTGAGAAAAGCACTTAGCCTCCCACAAGGCTACAAGCTTAAATTCACCCTCTCTGTTAGTAAAAGCAAAGACAGGAAAGAAGGAAAATGTTAACTTTAAAAGGGAAAACGATGTGAAAATCTGTCCTGCAGAAAGAGAGTTCCAATACCTGTGTGAATTGCCCAGTTTCTAAATAAGGGAGCATCTTTTTCAACATCCCACCCGTGTCTTGCGGCATGCATCCAGGGAATCTGAAAAATCTTCTTCTCCTGGAAGGGAAAACAAACAGGAAATGCCAACACTGATTGACTTGAGGGATCTTCTGATGGCTTTAAGTCACTCATTTCAAAGCACAGTTCCAGCATCTGCAAGTGTTTTGCTTCCTTCTAACCCAGTGCCACTGTCACTGAACTCAATAGGAAAATATCCACTGGTGGCCCCGAAAGCAGAATACAGCCCTAAGTGTATGAAATACTCAGAAGCCCCTCCATGGATGATAAGCCTGGCAGCTTTTCAAGCTGACACATGGATAAAACATGCACAGCTACCCATTTCTAAACATTCAAATGAAGGCTAATTTTGGCAGCACAGACACTTTTTATGATTAGAAAAATTAGATATGAAACTAAACAGCCATAGGAACAGAGCAAATTCAAGGGATTTAGAATTCAGCCAGTAAAATACTAGCATGGTGAAGGAAAGGTCTCTCTCATTTATATGCCAAGCAAACAGACATATGAATCTATCAACTGTAGACAACTCTCCAGCAGGGATAAAAAAATACAAGACACCCATGTGAAGGGGTGGCACTGAAAATAACTGAACCTATTTTAGTTCAGAAACTTTAGGCCAAAGGGAAGTGCATTTAAAGCAATCCAGACAAAGGCGCTTTTATAATTATTTTTTTTTTTGGCACACAACATGTAGTTAAACCAGGGCATGCCTTATGTGGTGGAAGTATAAACTGATTTCCAAAGGAATCAGAAAAACTCATGGAAGGTGGTATACTGGTAACTCTTAAAGATGATAGCTTTGGGATACAGCTCCAGCTCTGGGAGCCCAATGGCTTTCAGAGCTTGAACAGCATGTTTCCTACACTCCTTCCACAAGCACTCAGCACGCAGGATACTGGGCCAGATGGATGCTGGGTCAGATGTGCTTTTATAATTTATTTTTTTTTACGGGAACGAATTCCTGTGTGCTGACCTATAGGGTTGCTTCAGGACCCTTTCTGCAAAGCCATACAGAAGGAGTTTGCTTCACATCACTTGTTTTTTTTCTCCCCTGTTGGGGAGAATACATCTTATCTGGCTTCACATGCAGACATCTTGCGCTATAAAACCTGCCACTACAGGTTTAAATCCGCTTCTCAGTCTGTGAAGAGAAAAGCACTTCCAGGGCAAAATGCACCCTCTCTCTGAGGTGGCCACTTGAGCTACACCAACTGAATTGCACCCTAAAAGAGCCTATTTCTCTCCACTGACTACAAACAACTCCAGACAGGCAGCTCTCATTTAAACAACTACATTGTAGATGTCTGTGGTCGGGTGAGATGAATCCTTTGCCCTTTCCCCTTTCTCCAACAACCACTTTTCTTCCTTGTGTGTCTGGTTAATATTTCACTAATGTCAAGGTTAGGTTTATTTCCCTTCCTTTCCATGTGATCTTTTCTTTTTTTGAGCCTGTGTTTTGTATTGTCCTTCAGCTCGTTTGTTGTCTTTTCTCATGTACAGTCACATGTTCAGAACTGCATTCTTCCCTTCTTGCTTGCCTTCATCTTTTCTTCAGTTTGGTGAAAGCACAGACTCAACACATTCCTCATTCCCCTTCAAGCCCTCACACTCTCACTTCTTCCTCTAAATCTATTCCCATCACTTCCCTCACGTGCCTTTTGCCTCCTTACTCTTCCCCGTCTATACAGCTCTTCTCTTTCCCCAAGCAGAACTGGTCTAAAGAAAGCCTCAGCCCCACCATCCTGTGGTCCACAGCACTACTGCATTCATCAGAGCTAGAGTAAGCTTCCTTGCCTTTACTCTCCCCTCGACTGTAATGAGCACAGAAAAAACACTTCCATAGAAAACCACTTCCATCGACAAGAACTTTAAGAATTGACCAGATGAAAAAGTCTTCTCATGCTTTGTGATGGGGAGAGGTTTGTACAATGCTACACAATGCTATGGAGATTATACCATGGATTTCATATTCTGTATGAAAATTCAAGAAGTTCCTTAGGAACTAGCAGACCGAACAAGACTCACAGCATAGCATCCTGTCATCATCAACTGTATTCACTGCTTCAAAAGAAGGTGCCAGGACACTCTCAACAGCAGTTCAAGTGTTCATTACAGTGTTTCTGTTCATTTCAGAAAGTTCTTCCCAATCCCAGATGTCTTAAAGTACATGGACTTAGAGCAAATCATAATATAAATATCAAAATCATAGAATTCATGTGTATTATAATTTCATACACCTATACAGAAACTACAGACTTTCTCACCAACTATCACGTTGGTGTAATTTCTATATAGGTATATAAAATTATCTCTTCTCTGAAATCCCGCAAGACTGCTGACTGCAGAAATACCATCTGGTTGTGTGTTCTGCTCTAGTTTACCTGCTTTCTATTTAAACACTAATTTTTTATTTCACACGCTATCAAACATTTACCGATATCCTTCTTCAGTTGATGCTTCCTAATAATGACCTTAATTGGCAAAGGCTCATGTGTTTCTATTAAGAAAATAGCCTCACCTGAAGTGAAAAGCACAACCCACAAAAACTCTTGCAGCGTAACAGGAATTCCTGCAAACTCCAGTGGGTACATCAAAAGGGAGAAAGTGTCACATTCTTAGAAATAGGCAGGAAGAGGAAAATAGTATCAAACGCTGCAGCCCTTGCATATCAAAATGCTCCAAGCAGGTGAATGAGCATGAGATCACACACTAGCCTGAAAGTCATAGGACAAATTTTAAATAGTGGCAACCATCTGGAGGGTAATACTCCAAGCATCCATCAAAGCAGCAAACTGCCTCTCAACTCCTGTTACAGCTACTCTGAATGTTTCCACTCTAATTTCCTTTTCCAGATCCATGAGGGACACTGACCTCTCATTATCCCCCTCCTCACACCACCTCTGTCCTCTACTGAACTACGTAATTTTCTCCACACCTCCCAGTTTTGTCTCTCTGGGAAGGTAAAGAAATTCCCTTCCTCCTTCATGCCACTCAGCAGGATAACATTTTCACCAGGGAGGTACACAAGTATTTATTGTTTAGGTCCTATAGAGAGGGGTCTGTTCTGGAGGGGAACACAAAACAGGAGATACAAAGTGATCAACTGACAGTAGGGAAAGCGATTAAGTAAATCAGCTGTACCTGATTTGTCATTTTTAACCAAGAGAGGCTTAATTCCTTCCTCAGTCTAGAAAAATTTCCCAAGAAGAGACAGCCAATGACAAACCCAGAATGGTAATTGTTTCTTTAGTATTTGAATTTTATTTCCTTAAAAGCTGTGCACACACACAAGTGCTGTTCTCTTGCTAATCTTCCCCACCTTCTTTTCTGTACTGTAAACTGTCCTTTGCCAAACTCTGGCTAAAACATATAAATCCCAAAATCCTACAGCCTCTAGAGTTGATTCTGTGGGTACAGAACAGGCTGTGATACACATGACACTGTATCATTGATTCCATGCATGGCTTTGTTTATGGTCAGGATTTACAGTAAAAATAGAAATATTTTTGGTTTAATGATTCATTGTTGGGATGAATGTTTAAAAATGTTTAAACAGAAATGCTCAGAAGTGCAATTAACTTGTTGAGCACAATAAAGGCAACTCAGAACAATGCCAAATCGGAGGGTAGAACTGGGGAATCGGTTTAATAAACCTCCAGGCAGGCCACTTAGCCCAGTATCCTCTTTCTGGTAGGAGCCACGGCTTTGTTTTTTTTTTTTTTAAAAAAAAATACATTTCAACATACTGTATTTGTGAGACAGGTCTTGGTCAATATAGAATATGCTAACTAAGGACAAAATCTCCCACTGACACTTGCATGCAAACAGTTTATGCCAGAAGCACAAAGCAGAAACTGCTGCAACAACACAATCAGGGCTGCAAACATGAAACACCACGACATGCCTTGCAAACCGCCTTTACAGGCTGGTCAGCTCAACTTTAGCACCATGGCAGCATTTTCACACTGCAGAGCAAAGGAGGCAAGTACATTCCTGGGGTGTACTGAAAAAGGTTATATGAACATCACCTAGAGATGACATTATATTTAAGAGTGATCTGCTCAAATCTGAAATACTGTGCGCCCTACGAAGGGCAGAGGTATTATTTCGGGATTGGGCAGGAATGCCCAGCAACCGACAGCAGAGATGGACTGTTCAACAGGAGAGACCCCACACCGAAGTAGAGATACTCAAGAAGAAGAATCCATAGGGACCTGAACAGGGAGACTCAAATTCCAAAGACAACAGTAAAAACTGGTCTCTTCCTCCTCGTCATCTGTGACCCCATTATGCAAGAACAAGGACCTACTCAAATTCACAGGGCAGCTAACTAGGGAATGGATAAAGCAATATTTATTTACCCAGCCACAGCATGTGAGAGTCACTGATGCAGGAAGTTCCTGAGAAACAAAATTTGTAGCTGAAATTTAAAGGGCTCCTGATCATTTTATAGTCACGTGTATTTCTAGCTTTGAAAGCCGAAATAAAAATTCGTAATCTCAACTGCCGCTCTTCAGCTCTGAAAACGAACACCTGAGCACCACAACTACTACTACAGAGAGGACAGTAGACTAACCAGGTTAGTGTCTTAACCAGAGTGGCAGATCTTATGTTTCTACTCCAGATTTTGTGCATTTCTACCCATTTTGATAATGAAGCAGCCTCTGCAGCCAAAACTGCTTCATGCTTCTCAGTGTGGTGAGTTACTCTCCTGCATAACACAGAATGCACACAATACTTCCAGGGTTTATTACTGTTCAAATTCTCCAATATGCTCTGTGGTTTTATTGAGCCATTGAATAAAAATTCACATTGGGCACCGATATTTTGGAGCCTACGCTTGTGATCTCAAAATGTCTAAATGCTCTCAGTAAGAGCTCAGCACCAGGAGTATAAGGTTTGCGTCTGGCAGGGGAAAGGTTACCCAGTTTTCTCCCAGGTTGAGAAGTATCAGAGAAGTCACACAAGTCTGAAACAGAAGATTGTTGCTTCAACTCAGAGCCTAATATAGAATATAGCCTTCCACCTCAGGAGAGCATTTTGCTCACATCCCTCCAAGGCTACCTGGTGAGCAATCTGTTCCCAGATTAAAAACAAAAACCTAGCTGAGTCTCCATAAATGCTCGCTCCAACAACAAAGACTTGGAAAACGCTTTCAAAGGAGCCACAAATCCAGCAGGCCAAAGCAGGGTGCCTCAGATCTGGCAGGGGAGGCTGGAGGAACAGGTTCAGCAGGAAGCATACAGCTTTGCCCTTCCTCCCCATGTCACCCCTTTGAAAACCAGGAATGAGCCGATTTACCTATCCAAACCTCAGGCACTGCTATACAGTCCCTGTTCAGCACACAAACACATGCACTCACATGCACCCCCCTTACCTTATTCAGCCATTTCAGCCCCGGTATCCTGTTGGAGTTGATCTGATCTTCCAGCCAGGGGCGCATCCGCATCCTTTCGACAGGCATTGTCACCCACCCGGGAAGGAGCTGCAGGGAACAAGGGACAAAGTTACTTGTTTTCCAGGCAGAACTCCCAGGCAGCAACCCTGTCTCTGCGCAGTACAGACTTATTACACACTTACTGAACAATTATAAATATTATAGTGACTTTGGATCTGTGCAGGAGCCTCCCTGAAGAGCACCTGAGACAATAAAGCCTTCTCTGTGGCAGAAAACACTCTTCTGGGACACCTGGATTAGGAAAACCTTCCCCTGAAGAAGACACATCATATTGGCATAAGTTTGTCTGCTGATACAGGCGGGATACCAGAGGCCGCAAAGAAAAACAATTACACTCTTTTTGGCCCACGTACCTGCATTTGCAGAAGACCTTTTTTTGCCAAGAAAAAAAAATGTAACCAAAAAAATTCACATGCAGGAGGCATCAATCACTGTACTAGCTAAAATGACGCACCTGCTAACGAGAGTGCTTTCAAATGGCTGTTTCTGTCCCATACACTTGACTAAAATTATGAAAAATACGTTTCACATCACAGCAATTTATCAGACCACTTTGGTTTGACCCCCTCCCTCCAGCTTTCTCTGCCCAACGCAGTCACTGGTTTTTTAGCTGCTATTTCACATTTCGATACTACTTAGCTAGAAAGTGAGTGCCTTCCCCTCAGCTGCACCACACCACATTATATTATTCAGTTAAGACTCAAACTGACTTCTTTTCTTCTCTCTCTCTCACCCCCACACACGTGACCCTGATGCCACTTCCCTGTTTTGAGCTGTAAATTATTGACATGAGTCCAAAGTCTTGAACCTGAGGCAGAAAATTTTAAAAACATTAATTGATCTTAGGCACCGCTCTGAAAATGCCAACCGGCACTAGATGCAGATTAAAGCACCACATCGAACTCCTGCTAAGCAGCCTGCAACCCATCATCTCCATGTTCAAGTACTTGCATTTAGGCTGCTTCTTCTCCTCCGCTCCCCCTCTGCACCGGGCTCAGCTCCTTCCTCTCCCCTTTGTTCTTCACATCTGTGTTCTCTGCATCATTCTTAAATTCTCTGCTCCGCTATTCTTGCCACCTTTGATCTTCAAAAAAAAAAAAGAAAAAAGAAAAAAATGAGTAGGCCACATATTTGAAAGCACAAAGCAATGCCACAAATGTAAATGGGTTTGTTCTTGCTTCCTATGGGAGTACAGGCATCGGACAGACTAACAATTAGGCAGTACCAAGCCCACACCCAGCACAAGAGGAAGAAAAACGTTCAAAGTTTCCTCTCATTGCTCTGAGGACATGCATTTCCTGAAACTAATAAGGAATTAAAACCTGAGTGCAACAATAAGGCTCTTTGATGTGTCCAGGGAATGTACCAGCAGCCGTGC
The DNA here is from genome assembly GCF_023634155.1 of Falco peregrinus. Taxonomy (NCBI): domain Eukaryota; kingdom Metazoa; phylum Chordata; class Aves; order Falconiformes; family Falconidae; genus Falco; species Falco peregrinus. Next base: position 4,550,050 of record NC_073722.1, read on the forward strand.
TCACACTAATCTCTTTGCAAACATATTGGCATTTGATTTACTACTGTGTGGAGCTGGTCACTTGTGCTTCAGCCGCAGCGTTTTCCAGTAACTACAAATTTCTAAAATAGCTCAGAAAATGGTTGCAACTGCTCAGCTCCCTTTCAGGTTCAGGTCAGACACGAAAAAACAGCCAACCTCAGAACCCGACAGCGGCCAAGCCCTTGTGCAAATCCGCCCTCTGTGCAAGAGGGAAGCTGTTTTCTGGGCAAGAGCGATGCGGGTGCAGCTTTTTTGGCCCCCAGGATGGTGGCAAGCAGCCAGCCATGCCGCTGCAGCCCCCACCGCTTAGCACCAATGATCCTCCTCCAGGCTGCAGAGTGTGTACAGGAGAGCTATACTGTCTTCTGCTGCTAAACATTGGGTCAAAGCTGAAAAATGCAAATGGCAAAGTACTAAAACCATGAGCAAAATTTTTAGGTGTCTGTCAAGGAAGAAACAAGCAGATGCAATGATCATCTGAGACGCATTTCTTTGTAAGATATCTTTAAGTATGCATGCACTTTGAGACAATTCCTGGAAACACTGTGCATCATCTTCAGCATTCAATGAGCGCTCCCATTTAGCAGTGGGACTTGTCTTCTGAGTAATGAGCCCCTAAGACAAATTCCAAGCCCATCTGAATGAACAAATTAGAACGCAGAAAAGTCATCTTGAAGGCAGTGGCAACAAATCCCACTTGGGACAGGCAACACGGAAGAAACAGAAGCTGCCTTTGTGCAGAAGCAAAGCATTTCAGGAGACGAGAAAGCTGCCAACATTGCTACTGCAAGGAAGCTGGTCTTGCCCAAAATGGCACAGTCGAACCAGTCGTCTCTTCCTCCCACGTCCCCAGGGGCTTCCCCAGCTGCTCCCCTGCAGATGCTGTGATGCTCATCTCCTTTTCTGCACCCTGGGACTCCTCTAGGATTAGCACCTGCAGCTGTCAGCACACACCGTCACATCTGTCACCCACTCCAAGGCAAATTAATCCAAGGTAATCAGAAAAGAGGTTTGGCTTGCGAGAAGGGAGGAACGGCTCCCCAGATCTGTTTATCTGAAAGTAAAACCAAACCCAGCTAAAAAAGAATGTGTAATGATGTCCAGCTGGAGGGAACGGTGAACATCTTCTGGAGGAATGTCTTTCACAGGGGGACAGAAGCACAGCGTGCTTCTGCTCATCAAAACACACCCCGTGCTCCTCTTAGAGCACATGCCGCCAAACATGAAGACCAATGTCTTCAGAAGACAACCCCAGACCCATCTGCCTCAGGACAGCACTGACCATAGCAGTGCTAAAATGTGGTGGCCTTTTTGGCAGCTGCACGTCAGCAGCATCCTTGCGATGAAAATACCAAGTCACCTCTACTGAGTAATTGCCTATGGGAAATGACGGTGCCACATCTCCCCTCCAGAGCTCTCAAATGCGTGATCTATTTGTACAGAAAGAAACAACTTCAGCAGTGCCTTAAAAGTAGCCTCCGTCTGTCCCTAAGCAGGGTTAAGGGGTGCACTCTCTTACCGGGCGAATGTGAAGTCCATCTATCAACGAGCAGAGGAACAACCACCTTCTGCCATTAAGAGTCATTCAAGTTTGGAAAGACCTTTGAAATTATCCGAAAGAGGCAACAAAGGCATGTAGAGCTTCCGGGGCCATCACCTAACATCAAGCCAGCTTCACCCTCCATCAGAATACATTAATGATAAAACAAACCTGCAAAGCCAGAAACTAAGGTGAGCCATACAAAACAGCCGGCATGCCAAGTTCCTTCACTCCAGCCTCTCTCCAGTGTTTACCCAGCAGAAAGGAAAAAGCAGAAACAGTCAATCCTTTTGAGGAGAACAGAACATCAACATTTATAATCTGAAGCAGGCTGTAAAACCGGGAGCACCTATGCACCTATCTCTTATTCCTGGTCAATGCTAACATTGCGCCTCCCCTGCACATTTACACACGTAGAAGAAGCTATGTGCTGTTATCTGTATTTTTTGTATCAGGACAAGTGGATTTCTACCAGTATTTTCAGAACCCGCCAGCTTCACCACCACTGTGAGCTCCTGAGCCGTGGGTACCCACCCACCAGCCTAAGCAAACCTCTCCAAAGCCCCTTACCTTTGCCAGCCTGAACCTTCACGCTTGGGTTAACCAGGAGAAAAATGGCTTAACGCCTGCCATCGGTCACTTGGCACCATCTTCCCCCACCTTGGAGAGACCCTGGAGAAGGCCAAGGGAGAGGAGCGGGGGTAGCTGGGGCTGCAGGGGGAGGGAGCAGCTCCAACTCCACCAGTGGCAAAGGAGCACCTCACACTCCAACACTCCATCACCCTTCGATCCCATCCCAATTTTGTTGCACGGTAACACGCCTCTTTGTATGGGCAGATTTGTGAACAAGACCAGGAACTTTGCAGGTTTACAAGCAACATCTCTTTCTGTAAGGCCTTTTTTGTCTGTTTGAACCCAGACCATGGCTCTCATCCTGCTCAAAGACTCGTGTGACAGTGCAACCAAGACAGGATTGGCACTCCAGCATGGAAGTGGGAAAGGAGCATCTGGCGAGGACAGGGGGGAACCTCTTAATCCAAAACTGCTAATGAAGCCCTCATGCTTTTAGACCACAGCTTCAAACTTGGGACAGTACTGACCCCCAGCATCTCTTTGGGGGAAGCATGGGAAAAAGCTTAAAACTCCCAGAGCCCCACACTGGAGTCAAATTTTCTGGCATTATGTTGAAAATAATTCCTGTTTGTTTTTTCTACTGGTTTATCACTGTCCCATGGTGGGGGAAGGGAAGACAAATCGCCAAGAAACACAGTCGACTGCTAATGCAGATGGGACCTAAGAAAGCATTTTTCTGCCCAACAAGAAAAGAGGAGCCCATTTAGACATGGAAGTAGGGCTACCTGCCAGGAATTTATTTTATGAGCACTTGCCATTCTTAACAAGACAGCCAATCTCCAATTAAAAAAAAAAAAAAAAGAAAAAATTTTAACCACACCTCCTACAAATGTCTTAAGGGTGGCAGCCCCATGAATATCGTTTCCCTTTTTTTGCTCCATTTTTATCACCTGCCTCCCTCTTAAAGGGCACTGTAGTCAGAGGTAGTTGCCTTTTCAGTGGTGGGAGCTTAAATGTTATCAACAGACATTAAAACATCAATAGAATTATTCCCAAAGCAGCGCTGAGCCTGAGAGACACTAACCCCAACTCAGCAGGACCTTCCTGGAGGGGGAGGCTACGGGGGGCTGCGAGGAGCCGAGCCCCGTGCAAGGAGCATGGCCTGCATATGGAGGGATTATTTTGACCTTCTTCCAAGCTTTATTCGCTGTACTATTCCTGCTGGTCCTGCAGTCAGTTCAGCCTCTTTTTTTGACAACCAGATACCCCAAAACCACGGTGGAAGCTACCCCCCAACCAGCTAGGCACGGTCCTAGTCCTGCAGCTGCGCCTCGGAGGAAGAGTGAGGCAGAGGGCAGACGGCTGGGGGGTCTGCTGGAGCCGGGACCTGGCCAGGAACAGGGAGACCGCGAGGAGGCTACAGTAACACCGCTCCTGCTACCACACGTGCAATGCAAAGTGAGCTTTCCACAAGGAAACCATACCAGCAGCCTGGAGGGAAGCATGCAAGCCGGCTTCCCAAGACAGACGCGGCTGAAAGACGAGTCATGACGGCGTAAGACAAGGAAGCACGGGCATAGCAACGTCTTTAAGAGTCACACAAAGCGCACTGAGCAGGTAGCCGCCACCGCAGCGTACTTAAGACGTAATAAACCATACTGAATTTCAACTCTACACTTCTTCACAGATGTATTTTTCTATGATTCTTTACGCAAGACCCTTCAGAAGGAAACTCACAGCACTCATTTCTAAAGAGGTATTAGAAAAGCAGCAGTTACTTTCAAGAGCTGTCCGTCTTTAAAGAGACATTAGAAAAGACGTGATGGCTGTAATCCATATATACATACAAATATTTCCACTGCATGAAGTTCAGTAAAGAGCTTGCATTCCTCCCTATTCTCCACTAAAACATTCCAGTAAGTCTGACTTACGGTTTCTCCCTGACAGAGGTAACACTCCTGCCATACAGAAAGTTTTACCTTTGAGAATGAAGAGCCCTTCACTAGAATTACGGCAGCTGTAGACAGAAAGTGAAAGCAATGGCACGGCAGGCATTAAATCTGAGCGGTACAAGATGTTCTCTTCCCTTCAGTTTCACTCCCTCTGACAGGGTCTGGATAACTGAAAACGCACAAAGGTTATCCCAAAAACACGCGGTACTCTATGCCCATTGATATTTTTTAAAAAAATATATGGAAGTAAAAAAAAAAATCTGAAAAAGCAAATCTTTTCCCATCAAAAAGTAGCCAGTTAAAAGATTTGCCAGCCTATGGAAATACCAGTAATCGTTGTGAGAAGGTAAGGTGGGATAAGATACTTGGAGGTGCATTTGCGAAGTAAGCCACAGCCTTTCCCCAGAGCTGTGAAAAAACATGTTTCCCCAAGGACACGTGCAGAACATTGCATGGTCTCTATTTCTCTTTTCTCCGCAAATACAGAACTGACAAATTTTTTTTTAAAAAAAGTCATCTTGTACTTGTGCTTTGCTGATAGAACTTTTTTAAGTATTCCCTTTGTTTGCTAATGCTGCTGCAGTTCAGAAATGCATCAGTCACCCTGTGTGACCAAACACATATGCTGAAATGAGACCATACGCTAATTTTAGGATTCAGAGAACTGGGTTCTGTATTTGTCCCTGATCCGAGACTGCTCCAGGATACAAGGAAACATGATCTTTTTTTTTAAGGAACAGTATTTGGAGCAAAATTCTGTCCCTTGGTCACAGCTCGCACTCTGCCTTCATATAGGATTTTGCATATAGGACCACCTTTTTCAACTATTCCACTGTGGATGCCCCTTTCAAAGGTTGAACTGTACATACTCCGAGCAAAGCCCTGCTCGGAAGTCAAACTCGTCAAGAGGGATAGAGACTTTCCCTGGGTAAGGAAACCTGTTGGCCTCGCCTGCTCAGAAATACTTCAGAAATGCGAGATTGACCGCTAAACGCTGACAAACTGAACTGCACTTTACTCAGCTGCTCTGATTTTGGACACCTGAAAACCCCGCAGCCCGCAGGGAGACAGACCTCTGCCTGGTGTGCTTCCCATCCACGAGAAGGAGAATCTCACCACTGATGCTGCAGAAGCACAATTCACATGCCTTCTTCCTGATAATCCCAAATCATGCAAATAACCTGTATCTTTTTTGGAACCAACGGCAAAACATGTAATTAAAGTAGAATTAGTAAACGAGGAAAAGCGGGCATTGCCGTTTTCAGAGGTGCAAGTGTTAAGAGTTCAAAATAAAACCCTGAGGCTCTTGTCTCTGAAAACAGATAGGAAGCAAGGCAACACATAAAATCCTGTAAGAGACTTTCTGGATTTACATACAGTTAGACAGCAAAACCCACCCTCTCTGGTCTTTTAATTGCATGTAATGGTGCCTCTTTTGTTCCCTAAGAATACTCTGTCAGTGATGCTCTGTTGAACAGGGAGGGATGGGGGAAACGTTGCAACTCTGCTGGTGGATTTGCTTATCACTAAGCATCTCTTGCCTTGCACTCCCTTCAAGCATACCCCACGGCTGGCTGCTGCGCAGATCCAGCTCCTGTGCTGGCTATAACACTTGCTCCACGCTGCAGCAATGGTAGTATTTTTCCTGCTCATTCCTAACACTTTGGTGGCAGCAACAAAGGCACCACGAGCACGCTATATCCTTCCTGTCCATCACCAAGAAAAATAATTCACCGCGGGCTGGAAAGGTGGTATCTTATTTGCTCAGGTGCCTGCAGGAAGGAGCAAACTCCATCAAAACAGGATGGAAAGCCAAGAATTGGAGAGCAGGCAAGGCAGGAGGGCACAGGTCCTGGGCGAACTAGTGTAAGGAATGGCCTGGTCATTAGGAAGAACCTGTACAGGCAATCAAGAAGCAATACTTCAGCTGCTTCCCCAGGTTCCTAAACCAAACACAGCACAATGGCTCGTAAGGGGAAAGCTTGGTGGGGTGGTGAAACACCTGGGAACCGAGGCTGCTGTGTGACAGATTCAAGCTAGCAACAGCTACCCAACTTCCCAAGCTCTGGAGGGGCCAGGCTGTGCCCACTTTGGGCTGCAGGGAGCTGAAGGCAGATGGAGGAGGAGGGAAGCACTCAGCATGCCCTCCTCTCATCCTGCTGTACCTGAGAAAGATACACGAAGGCAGAAGGCAGCAAAGCCCTTGCACTCTACGGGGACAGGGGGTGAAGAACACCAACCAACTCGACAGTCCCTCCAAGAAAAATAAAACCCCAAACAAAACAAAGGCAGCGAATACCTCAAACATATTGAAATAGCATTACAGACTGCATGACAAACATGCCCAGGAAAACGTACAATGGGAACTCATACTGTATATAGCGTGTTTCATCACCCCTATAGCATTTCTGTTCCACCCAAAGGGTGTTAACATGCCCTGGCTGGGATTCAGACATTACACATCAAAACAGACTCTTTCCTTTGGTTTCCATGCAAAGCTTATTCTCCCTCAGCAGCAAAGACATGAGTTGTTACTTTGCAGTGATCTCAGGCATCATTAAAAGTAGCCTTGGATTCACAGACTAGAACTGCACTGAAGAAAAGCCATCTGATTTTAATACACCAGAACCAGAAGGCTGTTTTTTTGCTTCTGGACTTGGCTGTAGTGAAACAACGCTTCAACCTCTCAATACCTACAATAAAATTTCCCTTGCACTGGCGCCTGCATTGAATATTATCATGACACTTGAACAACACAATGTCTGTGGCTGAGCCCATTCACTTCTCTGGCATCGCAGTGACTTACATCAGCTGGGAACTTGGCCCAGGCTTCTAACAAATAGACTGTTAAAGATCATCTCCGCAGAATCCTTGCCACGATGATCATCTGTACGCACATCAATGTCTGCAAGTCTGGTGACAATACAAAATTATTGTTTTACTTTCAGCTTTAAAGGAATACTTTGTTCCTGGGCGTTTCTTTTCATTTGTTTCCCAGGTCTTGCCTGGAGTGAAGATGAAGATGCCAGATTCTGGTGGCATCACCAAAACAACGGATCTATGCAGGTGATAGTTAAAAGCATGTGATTACAGAAAACTCTCCCCCTACCACTTCCTCCAGGAGTCTCAAAAGCAGCCATACATTTTACCTGATTTATTTGCTTCTTAAGCTTTTTGTTACATCTGATAATTGATCAAGATTTCTCTTCAGTATCTATTTTTCCCCCCAAGAAGCTGCTCAGAAGAGAGGTGGTGACTGCTCAGTAGTGGAGCTGTACTTCACTCAGACAAGTTTGGGAAGGGCTTGTTTACAACAAGAAAATTGCTGGCATGGTTGTCACGGCATAATTAATTCCTTGCATTGGGGAGCAGTTATCCCCCAATAAATCAATTTTATTCTGGAATTAAGTGCTCACATACAAATCCAGTCCTGCATACCCACATGTAATAGCTGCTGCCGCTTAGCTGTGTCAGTCAGCATCCATGGAAGTCAAACCCTGCGCGTTCTTGAAAGCTGGCAGGAAAACTCAGCATTCGACACCTGATTCATAAAGAATTTTCCAGCCTGGTGAAAATTAGAAGGTTATTAAGGCTCAAACAATTATCAAGACTCACTTGTTTTATCACACTGTTGCAACTCACCAGGATTTTTATGTTTCCCCGTGGCCGTTAGACTAACACACTCTTACAAGCTCTGCGACTAAATGTACAGGAGACATCCCTAAAACTTTTAACAAGCACAACATGTTTCCTACACATGTCCCTCTGAAAGCAATGGAAAATCACACATGCAAGTATCTGCAAGATCAGAATCTTAAGCTGTAAAAATACTTTTTAAAGCCTGGGCAGACTTCATCTCCATGTCCTGTCTAGCATTCTTCTGCCTAAACACAGGGTCAGTGCTTTATAGGGTGCTATATATAAGAAAAGCAGCCATCATAAACCAAAAGTCCTTAATCTCAATGTTCCCACACTGGTGGCTTGCAAGGCTCAGGCAGGATTGCAGATAAGACAGTGACATTTTAGAGGCACTCAAGAGAGGCAGAAAAATTATTCCAGACAGCTAACACCGAGAAACGTGTTCGAGGAAGAGTTTACACATTCACCGGCCGTGACCTGCACCTGATGTAATCCACCTTGCTCGGACTGGGCTTGTTTCTCACAGCTGCCTTTGTTTGTATAACATACTGTTCTGCAACACACAGCAAAAAGTATTTGCACACTACACTAAAGTGTGATTTAATATTTGCTTAAACCTTTCATTTTATTGTCTGGGCAAGGGAAGTTTCTACCACTGAAGTTAATAGCTAACCCACACCTACACTTCTACCCAAACTTCTAATCGCTAGTGCAAGCACCCAGAACCAAGGGCGAAAGACAAGAACTACCTCTGCTTAACCTCACCGCGAGCACCAGAACCAGCCCTTTCAAGAAAGGAGTTTCTCCTTCCCTTGCAAGAGAAGGCATTAAAGAAAGAAAAGTATATGCTATTTCAGATCTGTAAAAAACGCTCTCCTGCTTACTTAAGGTGCTTTCTTTACAGACAGACCACAGCAGGCACAGACTTGGGGGCTGGGATCCTCTGAATCATCCACACTGTGAACTGGAAACATGTCTGTCACATGCACTTATTTACGGTTACAAAAATAGCACCATGAAAGAAGCAGATGTGTTGAGCACAAAAAATAAATTGAATTAGTTATTACAGAGATACTGCTTGATACTGGAGAACTTAAGAGAGAAATGTCTTTCCTTTGTACATATACTTGAAAGGCTTGCACTTAAAAGAGTGCGAAAAATTAAAAGCTTAATACTGACACATGTTGAAACGGTATGATGTAATTCTCCTTTTGATAAAAATGCTACTCCTTCCACTGCCACAGGACACACAGGAACTTCTTAATGCATTTTCATGTTGAGATATGAATAGTTAATAGGATCGGTTACAAAATGTGCTCTTAATTTAAAGTTTTTGTGTTGACCACAGACCAACAGCAACGAGACAGCCTGAATTTCTGATCTGCAGCAGCTATTTCTATCTTGGAACTTTCCTAAAATACTACTGAGCTACAGTGAGACCACTGAACTCATCTTCATTTCTCATCTAAGCTGGCTAAATATTATTAAACTGAACAAAGCTAGTCTTCATCAGCTTCCCTCATCAATCTCAAAGCTCCAGTACGGTTTCGGCATCCAAAGAATTTAGGTTTTATACGCTCGAATGCAATGTGTGCCAATGTGTGAGAATTGGACCTCTGGAATTAAAGTCTTTCATTTCAGAGTAGTACAGCTTCAGCGGAGCAGCAATTGTCCAAGCTTCTCCCCAGCACCCAACCTTTTTGCTGATACAGCCCAGGAGCATGCATCTCTACGTATGAGAAGGATACTCATTTGAGATTCCACGGCCACCTTTTTTTGTTTGGCCATCTTTTGACTAATTCACCAGCTAATTCTCAAGGTCAAAAAGGACCTTCTAGCTGTTGACTGATCTGTGGAAATGGAGTGAAACCATTTGCAGTCATTTCACGCCATCAGCAAAGCTGGTATCAGGTAACATCTTTGGGTTACTGATCTGACCCAGATCTAAGCAGACAGTCCCAAAGGGAGGGAACAAGAACCAAGCCCACCACATATTTTATACCTGATCCTATTAACGTAAATCTCAACGTGAATAGAATCCAGCGCACCTACCAGCTGAATGGCTCCCTTTCATCATACTGGATGTCATCACCTCCATTGTACTTTCTGTATGCTCTTGCCACAGCATTTCAAAACGTCAACTTCCTGCACAGCGGGGCCGTCACCCGGACCGCTGGTGGGAGAAGTGGTGCCCGGACAAACCAGAGAGAACAACTCCTACTCCCTACCATGCAATCTACCAAAGGAGTGCTGCCATGCAGAAGAGAAATTTACCGACAGATGAAATAAATAAAATTGAACTAATTTTTCAAGTTGAGCTCTCATCCTTCTTTGCTCTGTGTTTATTCTTTCTTTTGCCAACTGGGAAATGAAAAGCAATGGAGTCGGTTTCACTTTTGTTTATATTTGGTTTCAATTCTATCCTCAAGTTTTGCTTTCATCTTTTTTCATGTAACACTGTTGGGACTTCAGATCCTGCAGGAAAGCTTTCAGTAATTTCAAAACATTAGTCTCCTACCCCACCTTTTTTCCTACTGTGGAATTATTTTTGTTTTAGATAAAACTTTTTAAGATGCTGTCACAATTTTGGAATGTGTTTGCGGGTAAGGGTGTTTGATTTTGATCTTACAGATTTATATGCCACATCCAATTAAATTCAGTAGTTCAGTATTTTCCACTGGCTTCATCTCTCAGCTGCATATAAAGCACATTTACACAATTCACCAAAACACCTTAATTCAGCCAATACACAAAATGCACAAAAGTCCGTATCATGCACCACATCCACGCTGCATATATGCATGAAAAGCACATAAAGACCTAAACTTACTGCTATCTTAATTTATTAAAGAATTAAGGCACTATCTTGCTTAGATAAAGGTGTAAGAGGTTTGCCTGTAATGCTGTCAAGCAATGTCCAGTATCCATAGGAATATTACAGATATTCCTATAATATACGACGGTCTGTGCACTCATCAAGCCCTTCAAGTCACATATATCCCTCCATACACATCAAAAAAGCAGAACTTAAGCACACTTCAGAGTTTTTAAAACAAAACCTGTAAGCAAGCCTTCCTTCTTTTGTGCTGTATCAATATTAATCATGTAAGTCTTTAAAAAGTACTTAGAATCATTTTATAGCAAAAAGGAAATGGTTTGACAACGTCCACTGTCACATGCAATTCAAACTAAAGGACAAATTTAAATACTTTTGGCTTATACCACACCTTACCACAATTCCTAACACCAGATATGCTGGGAGCTACAAACCAAGCCTGTAAAGGTCAGCTGAAAAGCTATTAAGACTGTAACCTGCACTACGCTTTAAGGGCCAAGAACATGGAAATTATTACCTACAAGCTCATCGTGAGAGCTAGCAACCTATAGAGCAAAAACTGAATGTTAAAATATTTTAAAGTTAGAATTTAGCTCTGTACCTTGGGTGAAACAACATGCCACATGCAGGTGGATTGTTCCTGGATGCCTGTCCAAGCTGTAACAGGATAAAATGTTTGCCTTGTACAGTGGTCACACTGTTCTACGTTTGTTGCCATCTTCCCCCAAGAAAAGGGGTCAGAAGATTTCCAATGTACACAAAGCCAGGCTTGCAAGTATACTACACATTAAGAAAGCTTTACTGCTTACCACTTCTTTCTTTTCTCTGTAGCTTATTCAAAAAACCTAATTTTTCATCAACTTCCAAGAAATTGAAAACATGTCCAGCACTAGATGGAAGAGCAAGTTTTACAAACGTTTTACAGTCTATCAATAAGAAACGTGTGCTGTACAATGTTATTTAAGCTACATACAAACCATCTGATTTTACACTTTTTATATATGTAGGTATGTATGTGTGCATAAATGTATGTGTGTAGATATACATGCAGACATTAAACTCTTAACTATTAGCATGTATTCCCTTCCGCTAACTGTTAATTGCTGATTCCAGTTTTCCTTACTATTTTAATCTTAACACAAGAGTTCACACATCGTCAATACAAGGAAGAACCTTCATACAGTTCCAACAAAACTTCTGAGAAAAAAAACAAGGGGAAATTATTTGATTACACTGAACAATTTTTTCCATAATGTTATTCATACATGAGGAATATGCAACTTAATAAATCTGTTTCTCTCATTCACTGTACCCAGAATTTTTTTGGCTTGCTTATTTGTTGTGCTTTTGTGCTTGTGGTCTCCAAGGACAAACGAGAAAATGTTTTATGCTAATCAAAGCTTATAGCACCATAAACTGTAATAAAACTTCAGTAAACACTACCTTATGGTTTATGCCCTCATTATCACAATCATCACAGGCCTTTGAAGAATCGAGTTTCAAAAGGGCAATCTTTACAAAAGAGTCACAGAGATAAGTAAGAGTAACACGTGATTAGTTTTGCTTCTTTACCTTACAAATGGACCATAACTTTCAATATAAGATCCACAAAATATAAACAGATTCTAATCCTGCAAACATCAGAGACATTTTGCTGGGGTACCACTCCTATGCAATCTTAAAGGCATACAGGCTCCAGTTAACCTGACTGTAACTTGTGTCAGGTTAACAAGCACAGATTCAACAGGCACATCACAGAAACATATTTTTTTTGCTGAAGTTTCATAAGATCTTATACCACAAGATTCACACAACAAAGGGCAATGCACGGGTCTCGCTTCTCTATGTTATCTGCAAATGGACCATAGCTTACACTTCTCAGTGGAGGTGTCTATTTGCAGTTTTCTGCAATAATACTTGATCGACATCTGCAGTAGCTCTTTGTTGGCAGTCAGTGCCCAAAATTTGATACTGAACTGTTCTGACTGCTAAGTTGTACAGCAAGTTTCTCTCCCACAGACCGCCTAATCACTCGTGAACCCACGTAAACTCCTGACATACATGCAGTTGCCCTGAGCACAACTGGTGTACTGCAGGACATGAATTTTGTTGTTTTAAAGCTTCCTCCCAATTGTTTCATTTGGGTGGTGTTTATCTTATCTGTACTATTATCTATTCACTTTCTTCACTACACTAATGATTTGAAGAACATCCCCACATTCTCTGCAGTCACTTCTTTTCCAAGCTACTTAACTCTTTCACAAAAGCCCTTTTGTATCCTTGATCCATCTTTGATGCCCTTCTCTGTAGCTCGTCAACTTTCACTACATCCTTTTTGATATGGGGGACAAAAATTGTTAACACTGTTCAGGAGAGGGGAGCAACGTGGGTTTACAGTACCGTGACAGTGGGTTTTATTTTTTTACTTCTTCCCAAGAATTCCTAACCTGCCCTCTTCTTCCTTAGCCACTTCTGGGCACAAAGCTTATCTTTTCACAGGATTATCTGTGTTATACCATCTTTTCCTGAGTAAAAAGTCAATTTAAACTTCATCCTTGTGTACAGAAATTAAGATTGTGTTCCCTTCCATGTGCATTACACTTACACCGGTCTGTACTGAATTTCATTTGCAAACTTACACTTGTACATTCAATATAAGATACTTCTGCAGTCTTTGTGGTTCAGCCTTTGGGATTTTCATGCTTCAAATGAGTTAATACAACCAGCAAACTTGTCACATCACCACTAATCCTTCCTCCATCCGTTGAACACCATAGACACAGACACCGGCCAGACTGCAGGGGAACAACTGACAATCTCTGTCCATTGAGCAAACTGACCACAACCATACAACATGGAGCAACCCGATCCCACTTTGAAACTGGCCATGCTTTGATGAGGACTTTATCAACCAGACATCCAACAACAGCTCAGCAATGCCTTTAGACAACTCCAGAAGACTCATGAAACTCCTCAACAAAGTTCAGGTCTAGTCTGTCAATGTATCCCATTTATACTCGTGTTCACTGGTCCCATTCACCAGTCCCTGGCAAACAAAAATGACCACCTTGGAGTTACCAGTCTCCTCAGAAACCTTGAAAAATTGACAGCTCATTTGTCACCTTCTATTCCTGGAGCACCAAGGCAGGCCTACGCAACAAGTTACATGCAACCAGCAATGTATCAGAAATTTCATATTTTAAGTTCCTTCAAAACATTTCAACAAGTACCACCTCCTGCCATCTATCATCCTTCTCAGTGGTTCATTCTGATACCCTCTCCTACAGACACTTCAGCTTGGGTGAAACCCTCGAATACGCTCACTCCTTAAAAAAAAAAAAAAAAAAAAAAAAAAAAAAGCCTCCTGCAAGAGAATCTCTTCCTCAGTGAAGCAAGGCTGAAAGAACTTGTTTCGCTCTTCTGCTGTGACTTTATCTTCCTTGGGCACTCCTCCTTCAAGGCATGCATGGATCACTTATCAGCAGGCTTCCTGCTTTTCATGCATTTCAAAGACGATTTACTAATTGTTTTCTTGCCTTTAGCAACTTGTTCCATGACTCTTTTTGGCCTACCTTATTGTGTTCAATAGAATTTTATGTTCTTTGCCACCTTCCCCATTTGTTGACAAAGTTTTACCTTTTGCAAGACGTCTTTTTACTTCTACTGAGCTCCTTTACTTTCCTCGTCAGCCTGCTCGGCTTTTTTGGTATTTCTGACAGATGCCATGCAATCGCTCTGAGCCTTTACTACAGTGTCTTTGAAGAATTACATGCCACCTGCAAGTATTCTACACTTTTGGCTGCCTCTCACCATTCTATTCATTCCCCCACCCCACCCCCAATGAAGATTTTCTTTAGAAAATTAAACACTGCTGCAACAACCCTTGGCTTTACTGCTCCTGAAGCAACATTGAGTCAAAGTACATTATGGTCACTGTCACATCATAGCTGGCTGGCATTTTTAATGTAAAATTCTGAACTTAATTCTTCCTGGCCAGGATCTTATCCAGAGTTGCTACCCACAGAGTACCCACCCTTACAAGCTACACCCAGGAAGTAGGGGGTTTTGGCACCTAAAAAGTTAGTACCCTGGCGAATTTCACATTGGAGCATGACAAAATACACATGGGAGCAACTGAAGCCTCCAATTATCATAGTATTTCCTACTTCTGTACCTTTGCTACTCTCCCTTAATGTATGAGAGTTGTTTCCAACATCTTGGTTGGACAGACAGATGGTCATGTAGCCCTAATCTCTGCTCTTCCTACACAGACCTAGAGCATCAATTCATGACAGCCCATGCTACTTCCTAAAACAGTTATTACCTCTAACAAAAAGCATCCCGCTTCATGCATGCGCTAGCCACTCTGTCCTCTCTCTTGTCATCTGTAGTCTGTCTTCATAATACCTGAGCTTGCATAAAGTATTACATCATGGAAATGTTTTAAAACCATGGGGATGATGCTCCTCTTCCAAGAAAGGATGTGTCCTGTGAAACTTTTCTTCACCTGTCAACTTTTCCCCACCATTTGTTTTTTAAACTTATACTAATATATACGTATTATATATAAATAAATACATGTTTTAATTTAAGGCACACATAGCCTGGCTGCAAATACATTTACACAAAGCCCATTCTTCTAATGTAGACTCTTTCTATTAAAAAATATTTCCATTTCCTCTTGACTCTTGGCGCCTTTTTTCTGCATCATTTTCTCAACTGTGCATTAAGACTCTTCCTCTCTCTAACACCACCGGGCCCCACATATCAAAGCCCACCACACAATGGAGACTGGGGTCTTTACCCCCCCTTCCCAACAGTCCGTACGTTACTTCCCATACCTCTCTAAGCTACCCCTTTCCATGCAGCATGGCCTGCGATGAACAGCTCTTTTCAAAAGACTGGCATCTTTTGAAATCTGTCACTTTTCTAGCCAGCACGTAACTGGGAGGCACTGCAGAGGTATGTGTCAAATAAAGGCTAGGACCGTAAGCCTCAGCGGGCTAACCCCAACATCAGCAGACTTGACACCTCGCCATGCCTGTACCTAGCTGAAGAAAGAGCTGCAGCGTAGCACATGACCGTGATAAAGCCACACCGTGTCAAAGGACTCGGCACTCTCAGACCTTCCACCACCATTTACCAGTGAAGAGGAACGCGGCCACCCAAGGGGCACGTGAAATAACTCCCCCATGGGACTTTACCAGCAGGGGCCAGAGAAGAAGGACACTGATGTCTCCGAAGGGGCTGGTGGCATGGAAAGACTGCAATTCAGATGGAAGCCATCTGCCTCGCAGATCAGTTCTGCTACTTTTATGTCACCGTTTCCATATCAGGATGAATCTAAACGTTGCGGCTCCACTCTACTCCCTTTTTATGGTACTAACGCTGCCATTCTGCAAAGGCTGTTATATGCAAACCCATTAAGACTTAAAACAAAACAAACGCAAAATTAAACACGCCGTATTTCACCTCCAGAAACTGAGGCTGTAGTTTACAACCACTCCTACGTTCAAGAGACTGCTGTCCGCAAGACCTTAGCGCAGCGAGCCGAGCTGTAAATTATGCCCGAACACTAACCAGGAGCAAAGTTCCGTGCTCCGAGATTCCTTTATCTGAGCTCGGTGTCTAAATAAATAAGCCTCCAACACGGCCGTCTGGGAGCTGACAGTAATCGTAATGGGAATTAAAAGCCCGAAATGCTGCTGGGAACCTGGGCTAAGGGATGCAATTCCTCCAGCACTTGCAACTTTGACCCCAGACGTTGCCAGCCGCTTGGAGTTTACCCTCGGCACCACGCACAGCCAGAACCCCCGTTCATAAATCCCGCCGGGGGCAGGCACGCCGGGCCCGGCCCTCGCTGGCTGGCGGGGGCTGCACAGCGCTGCGCCAGGCGCTGAAGGCCACGACGTGGCAGCGCTGCCCGTACCCACCGGAGAGAGAGGCCCTTCCTGCGGCTGGCGGAGGCCAAAGCGTGCAAATGGCGCACTCGCTAGCGCTGGGTTCACCGAGACCGTACGGGGGAGGGACGGGGCGGGGGGACCAGGGCAGGAACGCTTGCTTGCTCGAGGTGTGTTTGCTGTAAGCCCTGGAGGCGGGAAGGCCCGCAGCCCCCCGGCGGCCTGCCCCGGGCGGCCCCGCGCAGCGCTTCCTCCTTCCGCCGGGCCCACGGGACCCACCCGCGGCGGCCCCGCCAGGCCCCGCTCCGCTCGCGGCGCCAGCCCCCGCTCCCTCCGCCCCGCCGCCGCCGTCCCCTCGCAGGGGCACGGCCGCCCCGCCGCCAGCCGAGGCCCCGAGCCCGCCGAAGCCGGGGACAGGGGCAGGCCGCGGCGAGCGAGGCGCGCCAGCACCGCCCCGCCGCTTGTGTAACGGACCGTCCGCCGGGCGGGGGGCGGCGCCTCAGCCAGGCCCCGCCCGCCCCCCCGGCCCCGCGGGGCCCGTGCCCCCCCCCCCCCCCCCGCGACCCCCGCCCGCCGCCCCTCTGCCCGCGCCACCGCCGCGCCCCCCCCGCCTTTCCTTACCGGAGCTACCGGCTGCCGCCAGGCCCGCAACAAGTGCGGGTGCTCCCCCACCCCCCGCCCCCGCCGCCCCGCTCCCCGGCCCGGGCCGTGCCGCGCCCTGGCCCTCCAAACCCAACGCCCCCACCTTTGTCCGAGCGCCGGAGCCCCCCGCCCGGGGGGCAGTGGGTACCCCCCCCCCGCATCTCCACCGCAACCCTCCGCCCCCCTTCCCTCCCCCCCCCCCCCTCCCCAACCACAACGGCGGGATCGGGGCTCGGCCCCGGCCGCTGCAGCCCGACCTTTTGTTTTTAAAGCGATGCGCATCTCCCCGGGAGCCCCGCCGCCCCGCACGGCCGAACAGCGGCAACGCGCGCGCGTGTGTGTGTGTGTGCAAAATTATAAATAAATAAATAAATAAATCGAAAGCGATTTAAAAATTACCTCGCCGGCCCGTTTTCGCGGCCCTTATATAATTCCTCAAGGTTACCGCCGTTGCCAGGGGACGCGAAATGGAAATGAAAACAGGCGCTGAATAATCGCGGGAGCAAAACTAAAAGTTCACTGCCTCCGCCCGGGCGGAGAAAGGCCAGATCGAAAGCAAAACAAGGAGAGGAAGCGGCGAGGCCGCCGGCGCTTGGAAATCCCCCCGCCTCTCCGCCGGGCCGGGCCGGCCGCGCAGGCGGCGGGGGCAGGGCTGCGGCGGCGGGCGCGGAAGCGCGCTGCGCCCGTCATCGGCACGGCACGGCACGGCACGGCACGGCGCATCACACCGCGCTGCCCCCCGGCCCCGCCATCCCCGTCACCCCCTTCCTCCCCGACCCCCCGCGCTGCCGGCGGGGAGCCGCTGCCTCCTTTCGCTGGGGGGTGGGGGGTTGGGTGCCAAAGGCACCGGGCTGCTGCAGGACCTTTACACTTAATTTGTAATTCAAGGGCTGACTGGCCGCGTGGAAATCTTTACGTTTTATTTATTCATCGCTTGATTTGTGGCTGAAATAGCTCCCACGCCCGGCCCCTAAATAAGATGAGGGGGCAGGGGGCTGGGCCGAGAGCTGGAGCCTGCAGCCCCGGGGCTGCCGTGGGCGGCCAGGGGTCGGGGCACCGGCCTGGGAGGCACAAGCCCACGGCCCAACGCAGGGCTTCCCGGAGACCTGGGGCATCCCTGCGCCTCAGCCCCACCAGACCCACTGCATGGCTCCCTGCAGCTCTCCCCCCTCCGCTGCGGTGGGAGCGGGGGGCTTGAGCTGGTACACATACACGTGCTGGGGCTGTCAGCAATGTCACCCTACTGCAAGAGGGACAATTTCAGACCGGGTCCTTTGAACCCAGCGAGTCTCACGCCACTGGGTTACTTCACGAGAGAGCTCTTGGACTTCAACAGGCTCTGCAAAATCCCGTTGGTTGTGAAGTCTGTGTAGAGACCAAGGGTATTGTGCAGAATTTAGATAATCCTGATGCAAAATACGATTCCCTGAGGAGAGGTTCTGGTACGTCATTCCCAGCCCTACCCACAGATAATGAAGGAAAGGCCACAAGCACCGGGGGAGATAGGAAACGTAGTCATTACGAAAGCTTATATCTGGAAAGAGAGAGAGGTGTACACCTCTCCCACGTGCACAGATATCCATATGTATGCTGTATGGAGGTGCACACACACTCAGGTAAGCGAGCGGTGCAGCTGCGTGATGCACAGCCATCAGCAGAGGCAGGAATGCTGGGACACCAGGGGTTGGGGGGGGCGGGGGGGCACAGGGGGTGCTTAAGGATCAGCCTGCTGTCCAGTGGGAGGGCAAACAGAGAGGGAGACATTCCCCAGGTGCCAGGTGCTGCAGGGACCCCTCACAGTGGCAGCCCTGGACATGCAGAAGACACCGAGCAAGAGGTGGGGTGGGGAGTCAGGCCTTGTGGGTGACAAATCCTCCTGGTTTGGAAAGTGCTGTCCTTGCACTGAGGGGAACCTAATCACAGCACAATTTAGGTTGGAAGGGACCCATGCATGCTGGGAATCCACCACCTCCCAAAAAATACTGGGGCCTAGCAGGTGGCTGTGGTCCATGTGCACCAAAGAAGTAGGAAAGGGCAAGGGAGAGCTTTTGGAAGCAAGATGTAGGGTACCAGACAGGACAGTAAAATCAAGCATCTCCTCCAAAGCTTCTCCAGAAACACTCACAGTAAGATGAGAGGTCCACATCCCTGGGGAGGGACACAGGTTCCTCTGGAGCAGCTGTGAAGGGTCGTGTTCACATGACAGGTACTTCCAGAAGAAAAGAGAAGAGAGCAGAGCGACTGGTTTCCGTGAAGCCGCAGTGGAACAAGGGTGAGGACCTGAGACACCTGGCTTTAACGGGCATGTTGACTGAACAGACAGGGCGGGGGTGGAGGAGATAATCAGCAGGACACAGGACACGTTAGTGATGGGACACAGCTTGTACAGGAGGGTCAGAGCGGGCTGTGGCTGGAGGGAAAGGGGCTATACACTCCACGCCAAAAGAAGGGGCCAAATCAGCGAACTCCAGCAACTAAAGTCAAATCTGCACAGGCTTTAGGTCTAACTAGGAAAACAGTAGTATTAAGATGGTGTTAATGACTCTCTGACTGGGATGGAGGTGGTTGCTGTGCTGGGTGCGATTAGAGAGCAGTGAAGTGATTGAAAGTGAGAAGTTTCTAACCAACTTGTTCCCTCTCCGAAATAAGGTCTTGTGGTGGTAATAACTCCATGGAAGGGTTGGTTTGGTGCTCAGAAACTGTTGAAAGCTGGTGGGACATGGCAGGATAGAGCGCAATGGAGAGCACGGGGAGGGCTGAAGTGTGCCTGCCTCCGGCAGCTTCGGCTCACCTGTAACAGAAATGGCAAAGATCCAAAGAGCAATAAAGATCAATAAAAATGTGGAGCGACCTCAATGTTAGAGTGATTCAAGGATTCGGGTGACCAGGATTATTTAGGATGGAGAAGTGATAACCAACAGAAAATGGTCAGATAAGAGAGGATACACAATCATGAGTAAAGAAGAGTGGGGATGGACTATTTGCTTTCTTTTCTAATATAAGAACTGATTTGAAGAATCAGTTACCAATATTTGAGTGAACGGAGGTTATCTTTATTCGGCAACGCTGGGTGCATGGGGGATCACTCCACCAAAGTCATGCACCCCGAGGGAACCTTTCAGCCCCCTCTTTATACAAGTCGCTCTTGTCTATTCATTAACTTTCTGGGAACTCATTAACATATCTCAAACCTGGACAATTAGCACATTTCATTCAAGGACCTAGTATATCTTCAAGTTAACAACTTAAACACATCTTGTGCCTGGACAATGTCCTTGAGGAGTTGTCTCTATGCAGACTCTATTCCTTAGCGGTCATGTTTAAAGCCTCCATCTTCGCCACGTTGCATGTACAACAGGAATCTAAGACAAAATGTCCCTTTTAAAGACAACCAAACCAAGGATTTAGCAATCTGTGCATCCATCATGTTGCAATAAGGGTCCTTGGACATCTCCCGACTTTAACTAAACATAGGTGTGTCCTCCTTTAGATAAGTGGTACAGCATTCACTATTCAGAACTAGAAAGCATCAAGTGAAACTAGCAGGTGGTAGATTCAAAGCAAACGGTGAAACAGAACAAGGCAGAACAAGGTCTTAAAAAAAAAAAAGATTAGTCAGGATGAGTTTGGTACAATGCTCTGGGTGATGCTCTGTGTTGAGAAAGGAATGTACTCTGAATAATTAGAAAAGGTTCCACTGAACGTGCTCTGCATAATTAGAAAAGTTAAGGTGGGCACCTGAAGGAGATAGGGAGACCATCAAGTCAGGAAATCATTGAACAAAGCAAATTGAAAGGTCTGCTCCACCTAGATCCCACCTATTGTGAATGGAATGATTCAGTGTCAAAATCAAATGAGTATGTATGTAAAGACGTTGTGTAACCTCTCACAAAAAAACCTGTATAAAATACCTAACTTTTCACTGAAAACTTTGGAGCTAGTGTGTCCGGTGTGAATCGGCTAGCTCCTCAACATTGCACAAAATAAATACCTTTGCTGCTTGAAGACAAAATTGGTCTCTGAGCAGTTACTCTGTGCTGTTTTGGCATCAACGGGAGGAGGTAGATCTTCACGCAGCAGGTAATTAAACAGCAGGGCATCCTGCTTTGAGGTGCCAAAAGTTCACAGAGGATCCACAAAAGCACCCATAGGTATTCACAGAAGAAAAAAACTTCATGAAGTGTTACCAAATGTAAAGACACCGACTCTGCCCCAAGCAGCCCCCTAAGCCACAAATTCCTAAGGGCTAGAAGCAGTTCAGAGGATGCCCTTGTCCTAAGCCTTGGAAAAGGCCTGGCTGGGAATGCCTGCAAATGGCTGAGGACTGGGGGATGCCCATCACCGCTCCAACACCTCCCTCCGAGCAAAGGGAAGAGCAGCTGGGGCTGGCTTCTGCAGTGCTTGGTGGCTGTTGCCATTTCTAGTACGAGCTGTTAATTTGTTTACAGAATGAGGCAGCTGTGACAAAGAAGACTGTAGCTTATGTATCAGGAGATACTGTGGGGAAAAAATGCTTACCATCATATTAATAATTTAATTTCACGCTCAGAGGACTGCTTATTCACAAAGTGGCAATGCCATGAATGACATTAATTGGTTTTGGTCAAATAAAACACAGTTGGCTTCCTTGGCAAACACTAGCCAAACCATGGAGCAGAATGTGCGGCTCGCTCTTGCTCTTTCTCCCCACCGCCTTCAGCCGATCCCAGTGGGGCGCGTTCAAGGACCTCCATGGGGTGCATCCAATGTGTAAACAAAAAGCATTTCCCTCCATGTCTTCTAGCACCACGGGTTCGCAGGATGCACCAGAATTTAGTTTTCTGTTGGGATTCTTTTTTTGATGTTGAAAGGTAATGGGAATGGCCAGCTTTTGTTTTCTGAACTTTAACTTTCAGCAGTGACTCATTCCCTCCAGAACCTCTCATGACTTTGCTGTTTCAGTAGGACCTGGAAGCTTTAGAATCAGGAAATGTAACCCAGAAGCATCAAATATCCAGAGCTTTTTCTCTGCAGAATTGCCAGAGTTTGCAACTTATTCTTTTAATCACCTTCCTTAGGGACACAGCTACTGGCATCGGTTGTTTCCCTCAGCATCCTTCCTTCACAAAAAAGTCACTGTGCTGGCCTGGCATTCATTTCTGTGAGAAAAAACTTGAAACTGGGAATCCTTGAAGTTCCAGAAGAAAAACAAGCCATTCAGCTTATTTTTGAAATTGAATTATATTTTTGAAAAGTTTAATAATATTTATGACATTTTGTCTTTTTTGTTGTTGTTGTTGTTGTTGTGGGGCTTCACCCTGTCTTTACATGGAGCCAACTATACCGTCATTCTGGTTCTTAAAACCACTGTCATGGAGGTCGGGACTTTTTATCTGTAGAATTCAAGTAGTTGAATTTTCTTCTGAAACTGGGTCCCAAGATTGCATACTCACCCACAGCTGACCTGTTTATTTTTCTGTTACGTTAAAAGTAGGAAAGCTCTCCAGCAGAAGCCATGGTGGTAATTTGCATTACAGGCCAGTGCGTATCAAGAAAATAAATCAATCGCAAGAGTCCTATAATTCTTATTTAATACTATTACCCATGTCTTCCTGAGTGCCTACACATGTTTTTGATCATGATGTACAGTGAAATTTATTGTCAATTTTAATTTGTCCTGTGAAAAAAATTCTGATGATGATGTAATCTGTAGCACTGATATTTTTAGATACTACATAGTAATGGCACTTTTCTTATTAAAAAAAAAAAACCACAAAACAAACAACCCAAACAAAACAAGACATTTCTGATTATAGTTAAGAATTTAAAGTATTTGCATATTACTATAACATAGATAATCACCCCAAGTATAATGGAAAAAATGTGAGCTAACACTTTAAAAAGTTGTAATTAATTCCTCCTCTGAAATCAGTTTTATTCATTGTAGGAGTTTGTTTGTTGCATTTACTTTGTGTTTATACTGTTGTAAATAAAAAGACTGTATGGTCTTTGGTGTTTCTGCAGCATTCTAGAAGTATTTATGCCAATTTTAAAATTCATAGAAACCAAAGCTTGTTACTCCTTTGTTGTGTTTGCTGTGACCCCAGCCTGGACACGGGGAGGGGGCCGGGCAGAGCGTGGCCATCAGGAAGCATCTGCAAACCGTCGCAGATGTTTGACCTGGAGATACAGCTGGGTCTCTTCTTCCTTAGCCCACATCTGGGGGAGAGGAAGACTGACTCGCTTAAGTCCCAATTGAGCGCCCTTAAATGCAAGGACATGAGCAATTCCTCTCATGTTCAGAGTTCAGAGAGTCTTCACGCACCTGCAGTTACGTGCGCACGCGGGAGGGCGGATGGGAAGACTCCCAGCTCACCCTCTTTGCCTTCGGTTCCTCAGCTCCATCCTTTTGTGGTCTTTCCTCCTTTTCTTTCCCACTCTAACGGCTGCAGGGTGGCATGTAGCTTGCTCAGGCTGCTTCCATGGGATGTGGACCCCTGCCCCCTTCCTGGTGGGGCTCAGCCGTGTCACCTCGGTGGACAGAAGCCACAGCTTCTCCTGGCCGGCCACAGCAGGGACTCACTCACCACAGCAGCAATCCTGCCTGCCAGCAGCACCACCCCAGTGCTATTCACAGCACAAAGATGGAATTTCCTTAATGCATTTCAGAGCAGATCCATCCACGGGATAATTTCTTTGTCTTCGGTTGGGTTACACCGGCGGGGACACCTGCCCTTGAGAGGCTTAACAGGGTGTCTAATTTAGCAAGCACTTCTCACGTCTCATATTCCAGCTGTGCTGATCTTCTGACTGCAAAAAATTTATATGGTGGGCGTGCTGCTTTGTTTTTATTGGTAATAGTTAAAGTCATGATTACAGAAAACTGTTCCAGGATGGAAAAATCTATTCGCTCAGACCAGATCTCTGAACACTAATTTCTCTAGCTTGCAAAATAAAACTTTTCCATCGCAACTCAAAGACTCTTACCATTTCAGTAAAGGCATGTGTCCTCATTAAGGTGCGGCTCTATCCATCCTTTAGCAAATTCAATCAGAAAGAGCCAAGAGATAAAATAATAACCTACAACTGACATCTTTTCTACTAAAGAATTTTTATACCTTCCGGATCATATTGGCCTGGCTGCACCCAGGTGCTCCAGGAGGACAGGTAGGTGGGGAGACCCTCTCTTCTGAACCAGCAACATGTATATATGACAAAGAAGAACACCACCGAGGGCTGAAGTGCCTGTTCATTTTACTTGTCACTGCTTTTCCTTGGCTGCAGTACTTCAGCCCATCACTCTGCCAGCTCAGCTGCTGTACGCAGTTCATTAACAGGAGAGAAGAGAAGGAATGAGGAATTTGCTTAACACCAGCACTGTGAGACAGTTTTAGTTCCTCACGTCTCTTGGCCCTTGCAGCAAATTTTAGGGAGGAAAGCAGTCCTTTAAAAACATGTACAGCATCTTGACATTTCAGGGCTGGAGTGGAGCTTGGCAAAGAAAACCTGGATGAGAGCCAGGCTGCTTCAGCAGATCCTACCTGAAAGTGATCCCGCTTAGTCCTGCTTTAATAGAGCGTTTCGCTGAAGTGGAAGCTTTTATGGCAATTTTCCCAGTGAAACTGAGGTAGAATAAAAAGATAAGTGATATATCGCCTATTGGCTTGACAAAGCAGAACAAATACTTTTTCTTCTGGATAATAACGAGATATTAAGAGCTTTGCTTCATATCAGGTGTAAACACAGGCTTTGATTTATTAATCCAGAACTTTTTTATTATTGAAATCAGATCACTTTGTTGAGGGGGAAGGGACTTTTTTCTCTTTTCACTTTCTCTTTGTAGTGGATTTTCACATATAAAGAAGCCTTTCCAGGGACACTCATCACAGAAATGCTCACCAGGTGTGTTCCCCCACCAACTGCCACCTAAAGCAGACAACACTCTTCTGCAAAAATCCTCCCAAGGTCCCATAGCGTTGGTGAGGAGAAAGGTCCCACCCCATGCTAGGAGTGTTTTCCTCCCCTCCAGAGCTGGAGGATGGGAGGACAGAGGGAGCTGACCCACCCATGGGCCCTTCCCCAGGCTGCCCTGGGCATCAGCTAGCAGATGCGTCCACATGGGTGAACCAGCATCCCACCTCCCATCCCTGCCTCCTGCGGTCCAAGCCAGCGCATCCCTGTGCTGGGCAGTAGGGACCACTGCGCAGCTCAGGGGGAGAGGCAGGAGGTGCTGGGGCATGGCCGCCTCACCCAGCCCCTCAAGGGTGGCGGAGACAGACAGGTGCCAGTATGGGCAGGTCCTGCTCAGGAGGGTTCCTGCTGGCAAAGCAGGCAGCGCTCTGTGTGCCTCCCAGCTGCTCTGTGTGCCCCCAGCTGCTCTGTGTGGCCCCCAGCTCGTCTGACCCTGCAGCTGCCTCTGACGCTACATGTCTGGGGGGCTACTTAAATATAGCTGGAACCTTTCCTCTTTGGTGCACTCCCCAGCTCATACTGCAGCACAGCCTGGGTGACAACCTGATGTGACTCCAGAACAACAACAACAACAAGAGGAGCCATTTATAAACATTTAATGTACGGCTCTTCTCCCTTAAGTTAAAGTGGAAACAGCAAGTTACAAATCCATTTCCAAGTCAGCACCCTTTTTAAAGCTTTGGATCTTTTGCCTTTCCTAATCGGTGTTTAATTATTAACAGCGGAGTAATTTCTGGATAACAAGTCCCACCTGCTGCCTGCCTGCGTGTATTTGGGCTGACAAGGCCAGTCTCCCATAGCTTCTGCACACCCAGCTGACCATCCTCCCAAAAGAAGAGCAGGTACAGCTTCTTCGGAGTGCACTGACCTGGCTGAAGCTGAGCTCCTCTGCTGCACCTTCAGTGCTAGCCCGTCCAGTCCAGCAAGTTCATCTTCTGAAAGGCAGCAGCTGGCCCTGCTGAGCTGTTTCTGGAGTGCAGCTCACCCATGACTCATCTTTCCTGCAGCCCATCTCACTGCACTTCTCTCTTGACAAGTCATTTCTGTTGCTCTGACCGTTGCCCTGCTCTCAGGTTTGCTAAGCCCGCATAACAGAGGAGAGGCTCTTTCAGAGGAAAGTGGATAATGAGTGTCAGGGGCTTAACAAGAAGCCTTGGCACAGTAAAAGCTGACATCAAGTTTAAGTCATCTAGTCCCAGAATTTGCGATCGCTACTGGGGTCTTGATGGGGCATATTTATGAGGAAACTGCCGTAGGGAGCACGGCTGTAACGCAGCTTGAAAGATGCTGAGTCGGTATTTGAGTGCAAGGAATCTCAAAACCCTGGACAGGGCAGCTTTATCCCTTTAAAAGAAAGAGGTGGTGGGAGGGGAGGGAGGAGGAAAGCTGTTGGCTATTAATAGAGAATATGAGTAGGAGCTTTATTTTGAATGGCTTCTTTAATTAGCGGCATGCAATGCAGAAGCAAGGCTCACGATGCACTCTGCCTGCTGACTTCCCAAGTGCAGATCAGGGGGAGGCAGACAGATAAAAACCCCCATGTTTTGGTTTTTAAAATGTACAAATTAAAAAATAACCAGGAGAACAATCAACCTTGATCTTCAGAGAGGTGGTCTCTGAAAGTAGGCTACTGGAGTCAGTGCCAGTTCAGACTCAGGAGATTTAAGTTACCTTCCCTGCCTGCTGAGAGGTTTCCCCATTACTCTTACTTCTCTCAGACTTTGTCTTTTATGCCTGTGTGGATGATAAGCTCATGGAGATAACAGCTGTCTCGTCTTACTCAGTTTTACAGTGCCTGGTACAAATGTGTCTCACTTTCACAGGAATCCTGCTCTTGTACGGTACTGCAAGAAATAGTATTGCTCTGTACCATGGTTCTTCAGTAGCACAATTTATTTGTGCTTGTGTTTTCAATATCTCCAGGAGGTAAACAACAATAACATCCAGAAGCAGCCATTTAGGTGATTTAAACCTGGGAGAAGGCTTGCTTCGTTAGCTCTGATGACACCTGGACCCCTGAACCTAACTGGACTGCAGTAGTACGTTCAATTAGTGGGACCGTTTTGAAAAACACAACTCAGATGCTTGTGGTTACTATTTCCCTATTTGCACCTTGCTTTAAATAATTACACGTGGGGTGGCAAATCCTCCTGCTAATGAAAGGAGTACTCCACAGGTATGCATGTTATGGTGCTGATAAGCAGCAACCAGCCCTGCAGGAAAGTTCTGGTATGCAGATACCAAAAGCAGAGGTGAGGGCAGAGAGCTGCCAGGCCAAGGCAGAGCTCCTCCTTTCCCAGTAAAGTAGTTCCATGGGAATGCTGACTCACCTGCTCCCCGTATAATAGAGGTGGAGAAAAAGCAATTATGTGTAATTTCACTGCATTTCTTTTCCTCTCGCACCACCGTTTCACTTGCGGAATGGATCTGGCTGAAGAGTCAAGAGTTCTCTGTGTGGGAAAGCCTTATAAAATTATACCTTGGGCTAGATATGTAAAAGCCTGATAAGCAGGTGTTAATAGTTCCCAGTCAGCTTCAAAGAAAGGGTAATGTTTCATTGCTTGGCAAGCCAACACTTAATGCACATAAACCAGTTGTAAATAGGTTTGTGGAACAGTTGCAGAGAACCTTTCCACAAAAGCTGTTAGCAGATTGAGTGGTGGCCTTTGCACAGGCTACCCTTGTTATTTCTGACTGTGTATTTCAAGTTTTCATCACATTATCTCCTCTCTCTTCCCAACCCAGGGAATCTTGTCGCTTAAGAAGAACATTTCAGCTCATCCACACGTGCTCATCCGTAAGTGCAGGTCCGTGGCCAGTTGTCCAAAGCAGTGTTAGCACCTGGCCCTCTCAGCAGCATCATCTCTCACTTCTCCAAGCCAGAAGTCGCAGCCTCTCTGGCTGAATGGCTTCTCCCCCTTGGCCAAAGCCAAATGCCACTGCATTAAACAGATTCACGTGCAAAAGGGAACAGACACGGAAGGTAGCTCTGAGAAGAGCTTCATGACTTGGCCTACCATCCCATCTGATCGCTCGTGGCAAGTACTTTAACTTCACCGTTGCTCTTCTGTTCTTTGGCCTGACAGCACAGGTGAGCTACAATAGCAACCAAAAGAGAAGACCAAGATGCACTGTTGGTTTTTCTCCTTAAGTCACAGTGTCCAGGTTGTGGTAGTCCCGATCAGCTGGGGAGATGAGGAAGGCAAAGGAGCACAGGTTGCTCATAATGTCCCTTTCTCCCACTCTATTAGTGGTTCTGGTACAAGACACGACTTCTCTCCACAAGCCTGGCGCTGTGCGGGTGCTTCTCATTGCCTCGTCTCCCACGTCCCACCAGAACTCAGATGCTGTTGCTTGCACACAAAGCTGCCACTCATTTTGCTAACCTGAAGAAAATGCCCAAAGGACAAAAGCCATGGGGCTTGGGGGGCTCGTTGAGTGTCCGTCATCACAGGGCTCCTTCTGGCCACAGGCCATCTCTGTCACTCCAATGTTCATGGTAAAATGGGAACGGCAGAGGTGCAGCCCTCAGCCCACCTGAGCTGGCATGGCTCTCTTGCTTTTGGCAAGCCAAAGCCAGCTAATCCCGGCTGGAAATTAAAGCTCTGGCATATAGCAATCCCCAGTGCACTGCCAGGTACCCCAGCAGTAAGTGGGGGCACGCAGGTAAGACCACTCCTCTCTGCCCAGCACAATGGCAGTAAGGCTGACAGGGCTGCCTGCACCTTAAAACAATGTTGAAAGTCCCGGGTGGGCTAAATTCTCCTTGATTCCCCACCCCCCCACACACCCCTTAGGATCTCACTTTAATCTCATTAGATCTGAGTTTCGCTTTTCCCATTTCTCAACCAAAATCCCTGTGGGACCTCAGCAAGTTGAGCTGCATGAGTCTTGCTGTGGCCACGCTGCTGTCTCATACATGCCTCCAAGACGCGGAATAAAAGCAGCCTGGAAATGGGAGGCACCTGCAGCGCTGGAGACTTAGGGCTGCTATCAGTGTTCTGAATGTTTTGCAACATTTTGCGGGATGGCAAAACAAACGATCCTCTGTTTTGGAAAGGGGGTAAACGCCGACGTACACTGCAGATACCTTATCTCCTGCAGTTACGGAGAGGTCAGGACACAGTCAGAACAAGAAGGCTGAGGCAGAGAAAGCTTGCCTCTGTATTTTTACACTTTTTCAACTTGGATCTTTTGGTTCCAAAGGTCTGTGGCATTTTGCTGCGATCTTTGGCAGGGGCCTTGCACAGAAATGCCTCATCGCTCCGTGCCAGCATATGCATGTACATCCATGATGGAACCTTGTTGCCCAGCTTCAGCTTCTACCATGGTTTTATTCCCCTACTATCACGATTCAGCTGTAGGTCTGATTACAAGCGATGTGGCTTTCAGCTTAAACCCAGAGTAAAGCCAGTGAGTGAATTGGCTCCCCACGAAGCTCCCCAATACTTCGTACTTGTAACCTAAAATGCTAGATAGCAAAAGAAAGGCGCTTGGTTTGGTGGGGTTATTATTAATCCTATGAAATGTAGGTTTGGTTTTCTTTTTAAATCATGCCTGGCATTAAAACGAACGAAACCTAGAAGGTCATGCTCTCTTTGAACTGCTTTCTGTCTGCTCCGCTGCACACAGGTTTCAACACGGCGTTAATCTCTGGGGTGCTGGAGAACCCCGTGATAGTGCAAGAACAGATCACCCGCGGCAGCTGTGACCATCACCCTCTCACCGGTGAAGAAACCTTCTCCTCATTGCCTCGTCTCCCACTTCCCACCAGAAGACCAGAAACACAGGAGCCATTTGTTCTGATAAAGGTTTGCCTTTTGCTTTTACTCTACTTTTCAGCCAGCTTTCCTAAAGAAGAGAGGCCACGTTTGTGGCTACATTTTCTCAATGCCCCTTTTCCCTGGTCCTCAGCATCCCACCCGGCTCCGCCATGCGCTCCTGCCTGGTGCAGGGCACCGAGGAGCAGTGCGCAGCGGCCGTGGTGCTGGGGAGAAGGTGCTGGCCAAGGCAGGCATGGCTGTGCAGAGCACCCAGAGAGCCCTGAGGAGAGCTCACCCTGTTGTACACGTGGCATGAAAGGAACATAAACAGGAAGCACAAAGCCACAGGAAATTTGACGACTGAAGTTTCACCCTTCATAGAAGCATGATTTTTACTAGGTCTATGCGTTATGTCAGTAAAGAGACTTCATTTCCAGCTCTGCTCACACCTCGGGTAGGAAAAATATAGCCCCTTATAGGTTATGGACGGCTTTACATTCTGCCTCCTGCGATGTTACTACCAGGTAACACTGAGCCCTAAAAATCACACCAGGGAATGCAGAAGGCCAGGTGTAGGGACACAGCTCCAGCCAGAACTTGGGAAGAGTGTCTCGATGGGAATATTGTATTGTAGTGATGGGTTTATAGAGCTTGGCGTCTGTGAAAGTTGCTGGCCTCACAAAGTGCAAGCACTCAGCAATAAGACATCCTTCAGTTGCTCTATGTGTTTCAGTCACCAGGACAAGGCTGGTAACTACTATTTTGTTTTGAAGCAAGGGGGAGAAAATAATGTGCTTTGAGCATCTCTCAGAGCACTCCTTTTAGTCCTTCATAACGGTTTTGGGTTTTTTTTTTGCTGCTTCTCTCAGCAAAACTCTCCCATCTATGAATTACACAGATGAACAGTTTTTCTCCCAAATCTGCCAGCTTTCAGCAGTGACCAAGGGGTGCTCCATGCTTATCTCCTTCTCTTGCCCTGACACACCCCTCCTCAGGGAGCTCTTCATCCATCAGACACAAACCCCACTCCATCCCCTGTGCTGCTGGCTGATGAATCCACTCTGCTCCAGCACCGTTCTCCTGTCAAACTAAAAAACCAGGCGGTCCTCAGAGGCAGGACAGAGAGAAGCCTGAAGTTTCCAGGTCCATCTGTCCTGAATAATATCTGTCGATCTGCCTGCGCTGTGAGCTGGCAGGGAACTAGCATGGGGGGACCTCAGCACCTCTCCGGGTGGGAGCAGCCTGTGAGGGACATCGGCAGAGCTCACCTTACCTACCCACTCACCTGAGAAGGATCCCGTGACCTGTGACCTGGCCTTTCCAGGGATCCGTACAGCTACGACTCTTACTCAAGAGCTCCACATCTTGGCCACCACCAATACTTTGCTGGGGCCTTGCAGAGGTGATACTCCCCACGGACAGCTTCCTGGAGGTGTGGTACTGGTGGCTTTCCCAGCCCAGTTGGTCATGGCCCTGCTCCTCTTGCATCTCTCTGCTGCTTCACTGTTCTCTTCCAAGTACAGTTTTCCGCTGTAGCTTGTTCGCTTTTGCTTTCAAGGCCTTTCCTGGTCCCCATTGCCCACCAAAGCCTCCTCTGCTTTCTTCCCAGCTGCCACCCCCATCTGGATGATGCTCTTGAGCAGCACCCTGCACAGCTCCTGGCACCTCTCCAATTTCTCCTTAAAACTCTTCACAGTGATTGCAGAAAACCTCACAGCAGATTGATACCGCTGTCTGTTACACTGCCCAGCACCACCTCCTTAACTCCTTTTCCTGCCCTACTGGACCTGCCGGCCGTTTCCTTCCCTGTCCTTCCCTTGTGAAGTCTCTGAGGTTGCAAAGTCTGCGGCTTTCCAGGAGGCGGTGGCTGCCCTCCGCTCGCTGGGGCAGCACAGGTCTGGCAGCAGCTCCTGCCCACACCGGTGGCTGGTGCTTGTGGCTGTTCCCAGGGACATTTGATGCCCATCTCACAGTGCTGCCGCAGCTCCCAGCCACAGCTGGGTCACCCACCTCTTGCACTCCTCCTTTCCCACCTCATTTTTCCTCCCTTTCTCCCGAGGTCCATCACATGCTGCTCTAAACACAAATCGGCACCGATGGTTTACCCGGAGGTTTTCACTTCTGCTACTTGTGGCATTCCCTTGGGTTTAGGGGTTTGCTGGTTTAGCCTTTTCCTTCCAGGACATTTTTCTGGTTTAGCTCTAAGGTAAGTCCACCCCATGCCTGGACTATGATCCCTCACAGTGACTGTCCTCCCTCCTTAATTTTCTCTGCTCCCTGGCCCGTTCCCCCTTGTCCCTCACCCCCAATTTCATAAGCCGGGCTGCTTCCTCCTCCCCCCTCTCCCTGGGACCATTTTTTGAGCATTTTTTTTTTTTAGCTACTTCCCTTTTCAGGCTTGCTGCGCAGCCGTAGATGACTGAGGGTACAGCATCCCAGGCACACTCCGGAGTAACCCTCTGCTTCCAACTGCCTGCCGCAGCACATTTTAATCTCATCAACAACTGCACAAACTATTTATAATCAGCTCTCTGGTTACATTCCTAAGGTCAACATCCAAGTTAAAAGACTCAGAGTAGCTGATACATGGATGCAAAGCCTCCTCTCCCCCAGAGGTTTCCAGAGCTGCTGGGTGGTACGTAAAGGCTGCAGGACGAGATGCCACCTCCCTCTCCAGCCTCCCCCCTCGCTGCTGTCCCTCTCATTTCCCCTGCTCTCCCCTTTGCCTCCGACAGAGGTACCTTTGGGTGAAGCTGATGGCAAAGGGCCTGCGCTGACATGCCCCAGCAGGTCAAGCCTGCATACCGCATACCCCAGCAGGGGTGCCCCAGCTCAGCCAGCCTGCATCTGGCCCCAAAGGGATACAGCCCTGGCAGCACCCAGCTGGGGACCAGAGGGGCAGGTGGTGATGCTTGTTGGGCTCCTGCCCCTCCCTGCTGCTGGGGGTTTCAGCAGTAGGTGGCTGTTGTCCTGCTGTCATCACAGACCCAGGTCGGTCTGGGCAGTTAAGCCACCGGTCTTTTTTTAACTGGTTAGAGCACAATCCAACCCTCCTTTTTTTTCATGACTTACAAAAGTGCCAGTGCTACCCTTCGGGCTTGCCTACAGAAACCTGGAGTCCTGCAGGCTACTGAGCCCTGCGCAGTGCTGGCCCTTAGAGCTGGCCTACAGCAGGACCAGGAATCCTTGCTGGGGTGGGTGCTGGCCAGGAGGCTTGTACGTTCCATCTGGCCCCCAGAAGGATTGCAGGCAGAAAATATGGGGACTAGTGAGAGGAGGGGAAGAGTCTGGTTTTCATTTTGCCTCTAAATGCTTTCACTCGGTAGCATTTCAGCGAGCAGCAGCTACTAAGCATAAGGCAGAGGTGGTACCAGCTCCTGCTGTGCTGCTGGAGACTCGGTAAAGCTGGTTCCTTCTTTCGATGCTTCTCCCATCTTCCATAGACATCAGGAGACATTTTTATCGTAACGGTGTCTTGTAATCTTATCTAGGCCCTATCCTGGGCAAGAAAAGCTTAACCAAAAATTATAGACCCTTGGGTGAACCTATGTGTGCTTTAAATGTCAAGCCTGAAGGGCAGAGAGACCACATCTCGCTTGGGGTTATTTATTGCCTTCCTGAGGTCTTAATACCAGTACCAGGCAGGCTGAATGGAGAAGGCCACACTCAGGGGGTCACCACTCTTACCAGCAAGCAGTCTGGCCAATGGGACCAGATGTCAGGTAAGGAAGTCATGGTACCCCAAGTGCGTGTCCAGGCTCAGGACCTCCTGCAGCAGCAGCAGCAGCAGCAGCCCCACCATCTGAAGGTCAGCCCTCACCCAGAAAGCTCATAGCCTCAGCCGAGGCAAGCTGGGAGAGCTGAGCACGGAGAACCAGCTGAGGACAAGGAGGGAAAGAAGGATGAAGGGGTTCCGCAGGAGAACTGCTCTGTCCAGAGGAGGTTACATCTGCCTTTAGCTGGCCTTTTTACATTGCATCG
The DNA here is from genome assembly GCF_023634155.1 of Falco peregrinus. NCBI lineage: Eukaryota > Metazoa > Chordata > Aves > Falconiformes > Falconidae > Falco > Falco peregrinus. Next base: position 4,583,847 of record NC_073722.1, read on the forward strand.
TGCAGGAGACCTGTGCATTTGAGGAAGCTGCTTTTAGCTGAATGGGATAAAAGGGCACGCAAAATGTTCTGGGTTTAGTACCAGAAGTAGATGGGGAGAGAAAGAGGAAATGCTTGTGTCTGGAAAGAAGGATCCTAAAAATTTAAATCCCGTATAAGTTTTTCTTTATCATTAATCATGTTTTTGTACAGAAGACTATAAATTGCACCGTGCTGGTTGCTACCACTGCTCTCTTTAAAGGTCTTGTGGTTAAATAAATTGAACCAGTATTTTCTTAATGGCCATGGAGTACTATGATATCACTCTTCATCCATAGGTACATCTTTACATCAGATATTCTCAAACTGCTCAGGTAATATTAGTATAGCTTTATGCATATGCAGGAAAACCTGTTATCGGGTCCATTAGAGGTAGTGAGACAGCTATGCATGGTCCCTGTCTGTATACCATTTGAAGCCAGGAGGACCTATTCGATCATTTAGGCTGGTCTTCTACACCCCCCAGACTATTGAATTTCACTAGGTAAGTCCCTGTGAAGCCCACCACACTCAACTTGGCAGAAACATTGTGGTCTTGTGCGCAGCAGGCAGAGGCAGAGCACTATCCCTGGTCCTCTGGCACTGGGAGCAGCACTGGTGAGCCACTGACCTGATGCCAAATCTTGCCTGCAAACACTAAACACTTTTGGAAAGTGACTGCTGTGCGCCTTGTTTTCTTTGGAGGCACTTTAATTATGCAACTGTCTTAATGACAGAACATCTTGGTCTCTAGCAAAAAAACCCACCGTTATGTTTCCTTTGCTTGGAAGAGTCACGTCTTAATTTTTTGGTTTGTGATTATCCAGAAAAATTCCAACCTCAGAATTCGATTTTTAAGACATAAAAATAAAATCTAAGAGCTTACAAGGCCAGTTCTCCCTTCTTTCATCACACAGGTGAAGCTAGCTATTGCACCATCCTTCTGTTTAAAGGCCATCCCCACACGTGTGGCAGAAGCTTCTCTGGGGGTATTGTGGGTTTTTTTTTATTAAACCTTACAGGACTATCAGTTGTATGGCAGGGAGCTGCAGGGGAAGATGCTCCACAGCTGGAGGTGTTCTCTGGGTAGGCCTAGGACAGCAGAGACAACCCTTTTTGCCTCAAAATGAGCCGATTCTGGTTTACTCTGATACGCAGCAAGAAAGATGGGGAGGGTTTCTTGGGAAGCGGTGCTGAGATGTTCTCAGGTACTCTGGGATACAAGTCCCAGGCTGTAATCAACAGGCAAGCTGGCAGGCAGCAACCTGGCACCGAGAGATGCGAAAGGGCTGCTTCCTTCAGCAGGCTTTTGGGTTTGCTTTTAAACGATAGGTGGAGTTTTTGAGATTATTATGCTATCTGCAGTGACACCCTGTGGTGCTGAAGCAGTGGTTTGTCTCTGACCCTGTTCTCGCTCTCACAAAAAACCCCAAACCCAGAGTTCTGCTGTGACTGTCCTGCTGCCTGCAGTCGTTAGCAGGAGGCAATATACAGCTGAAAGGCAGCTCCTCCTGGTAATAGGATATGAGGAGACAAGCCTTTTGCTGCTACTTTTATAATTTAGCCATTATTATTCATACTGTTAATATCTCTAAAAATTATTTCATCTGCATACTGCCTGGCTTTAGCAGCAAATAAATGAATGTGAGATTATAGGTAAAAATATAAATTGCATATGAATGTATAGTATAAGACCTTGAATGTTCCCAGGGATGGGGCATCTGCCACCTCTCTGGGCAACCTCTGCCAGTGTTTCACCACCCTCATTGTAAAAAATTTCTTCCTTGTCCCTAGTCTGAATCTACCTGCTTTTAGTTCAAAACCATTACCCCTTGTCCTATCGCAACAGGCTCTGCTAAAAGCCTGTCCCCATCTTTCTTATAAGACTCCTTTTAAGTGTTGAAAGGCCACAATAAGGTCTCCCTGGAGCCTTCTCTTCTCCAGGAGGAACAATCCCAAATTTATATTCCGAGTAAGCTGCACAAGTTTTCTTGTTTTACGGAGCAGAGTACCAGACCTGTGGGTTCTGTTCTCAGGGACAGACTGTTTCCATGGGACTCACGAGCATCAGTGTTTGACTTGCCATTTTTTTCCTTTTAACAAAACCAAATCTGAGATGTGCACTCTCAGAGGTTGTTGTGGGAGGAGGGCAGACTGGCTGCATTTAATGGTTTTTTATTGTTTAATTTAAAATATTTTTAATATAAATATATTTTTATTTTATATATTCTATATTATTAGATGTTTATTATATATTAATATATCTACACTTTCACTTTTAAAAATAAATATTAAATAACATATTGATTAAATACAATTTAATTTGCTTAACCAGAAGGGAATGCTTGATCTGGTATAAACCAGGCAGCACAAATTGCCTTTTGGACATGATTTAACTGCCAATCCAGCTAGCCACACCAATATATGTATCTTCAGGTGAAAATACAGGCACGTGCTTTCCAGCTCAGCTTGGAAACTACAGCCATGCTTGGCATGAATGCTTGCCCCGGGAATCGATGAACTGTTCCCATCAGTTAGTATATTCAAAATGGTGTAACCCTTTCATGCAAGTGTTTTCACCCAGCCTTTCACCACTGGTCTCTGTGAAGGTCTCCATATTCAACATACTTACTTTTTTCCTCTTCTAGAAAAAAAACAGTTGTCTCCCTCACATTTAAGAAGTTTGTTGGGCAGTATGTCTTCTGAATTTGTTTTTTCAGACGATACACGTTAGGAGAAAAACGTGTCAGGCCATATCCAACAGCTCAAGGGAGATAAGGTTGCTGCAAGCTGCATGTCCCCAGGTCCAACCAGTAGCAAAGCTGATGTGCTCCCAGTGGGCACATGCACAGAATGCATGTATACACCACATATATACACATACACATGAGCATGGGTGTAATCATACACACTGCCAACACAGACAGCATGCTCACGCGCAGACAGCACCGATGGCCTCATCCTGCTCCTCCTTGACTGAGCAGGATGGAGGTCCACGGGTGGGAACATACACATATAGACACTGGCTCTGAAGATGCTTCACCTGCTGCCTGGCTCCATCCTCACTGGTGCTTACACATCCACTTGTACATCCGCACCTGCTCCAGCTACTGCACCATGGGCACAACGCTCCGGCCCTTGGTCCCACCGGTGGGGCTGGCACTTGGTGTCTCCCTGACCACTGGCACACACGGCCCTTTCAGCCCACGGTCCCAACCCAGCTGCTGACACCCACATCTGCACTCGCTCCAAGCGCACATGTGCCGCTGTGACCTAAGGTGCTGCTTCTGCTGCTGGCCTGTAAATCGGGTCGTTCCAGTCACCACGCCACAGAGACACAGTCACAGTGTCGGTCTCCAGTCACTGGCACTCAGTCCTCACGTACATACCTGGGAAGAGGTAAACTGCAACACAGTTAAGAAGTCAGGACGAACTGTGCTGGTCAGACTCAGGGCACAGCCAAACTTACTGACCAGCAAATTAATTACATGTAATCAGTTCTTTTTATCCCCTTACACCTCTATTTTCCCCACAGTTGTTCCTTCCCAAATCACCTAAATCCATCCCTTTCCCTACCTTCGGTTCCTTCCCTAAACATCCCCTAACAAATCCTGTGCAACCCCCAAATGCTTTTCTCCTGCATCCCATGATGTGTCCCACCATTCCATGAAAGGGTGCTCCTGCACTGACTCACCTTGATGGGTCTCACACCTGGACCCTGGGGCTGAGGCTCTCCTGGGACAGCCCTGGGAGGAGCCAGGCAGGGTATCTCTGCCTCCAAGTCCTTAATTTGTGTTCCTGCCTGCACTTACGCTCCTGTGCGCACCTGGGCTTGCAGACATGAGCCACTGATGGCTCCTGTGATGAGCCTGGGTGTAGCCCCGCAGGGCAGGATATTATTTAGGCTTCCCCTCCTGCCCTTGGCTTTCTGTGCTCCTTTGTGGGTGTGCAGACAAGTTTTTATCACATAACCCAACAATACCAAGTTAGTGCAACTGCCCTTTCACCAGTGGAGCCTGTTGTAAAACTGACATATGCTTTCTGCCAGGTTTTTAGCATAAATCACCTGTTCCTTTCTCCTTCAGCTTCACACAGACTAAGGCAGCTTCCTCTTTCTCATTAAAATTACATTGCACAATCCCTCCTTTCACTGTGCCGCCACTCCTCCACCTTAATCTTCCAAGTTCCTGTGATTTATGCAGCCAAAACCTACTGCAACGATTGATTGGCAATTGTGCCTCTATACTACAGTCTTCATCTAATTTCTACGTGGTCCTCACACACTAAGCATCACCCTACAACCGTTTAAGTCGTCCTGTTCTCCTCATCCTTCCTAACACACTATTGCAATCTTCCATCCGACTGCCTCTTCCCCCAGTTCAACCTAGTGACTAGCTCACATTTTCCCCAATTGCCATGAGTGTAGCTCACCAGCTTGTCAGAGCTCCTTGCCGAACTGAGTTGAGCGTTCAAGGACATTCTCACCTCACCCTCTTCCTTCTCCAGCACATTCTGTCTCTGCCCACAAGTCCCACTGAGCAGACCACCAGCTCTCAGGTGGAGATACCCAGAAGTCTTCCTGGCACTGTCAAGGAACTTACTTGACTTGCGAGTAAAATGCAGCTCTTGTCCTAGAAGGAAAGGACTGATGGGAATATTCCCTCTTTCCCTAAGCCTCACCTCCATCTTCCTAGATGACTGGCTACTCATTGCAACTTAGATTCGATTGTGTTTTGCTCTATTTTGAAGACTATTGGAAAAGCTGTGAGAATCATTTTTCCTTTAGAGGACCCAGAAAGATCAAGACCAGAACCTATTAAGTCTAAGGGAAGAGAAAATCCGTGACAGGACTCTGCCACAGCAAAGTAACTGGGAGTTCAGGGAACATTCCTATTCCCCCATCACTGTGAAGCAAAGTAACAGAAGTCCAGTCGTTTACAACATATAACCATGCAGCCGCTTGCGGTAATCCACAACCCACATGAAGAAACCTGCATACAGGTTTTCGTGAACGTCATTTTTAGGTATGTTTAACAGAGGCCTATTTAGTTTTTCAACAGAAGCACGGGTAATAAATCTGCCCGGAACTGAAGTTCCAATCGACTAACCCTCTCCCACAAAACATCTCTACAAGAGCGACACATGGTTCCTCCTACTCAGCAGGCAGTCATCAGAGAACTCATTTACAATGTTTACAACTGCCACCTTTACATCACTTTTGAACCTGCATTTTCCCATGTCTCAACCACTGCTCTTATTCCCTGGCTATACAAGTACACAATGCTTTGAAGCAGCTGCTTTTCCACTTCATGGGGTAAAGCAGATGGGGAAGAAAAAGCGAAGGAGTATTTTCAGAAAAAGGAACATCATTAAAGTTAAAATAGATCTGCAGAAGCTATCAGATCCTAAACAAATCATACACAGAAAAAAGCATGATATAATTTAGAAAACGGTATTTTATTTAAGTTAAAAAAACCAAAACCACAAATGCCTCTGGAAGTGAACAGCAATTTGCCAACACTGTTTATGCTACATTTAAGAGTTTTAAGTCTTGTTCTGCAAGCACTCTTACAGTCAATTTACCATTCTTTCTCTGATCTTAAAGAGACTGCCACAAGCTGAAACATCAACAAAAACGTTTTAAAATTTTGTAAAAGCCTCTTCCACAAAATTCAGTCAAAGAGATATAAATTTACTATTTGTTAGCATATTTTAGCTCAAGTCTTGTAATTAACCCTAATCAATATTAGAATTAAGAAGCGAAATTTCTCCAGTACCACAAATCTAGGTTTCCACACTGATTAAATGTGGTACACACATAGCACAAAGCAAACCCACTCTTATTTATGGCCAGAAAGAGGAAAGCAAACTGTTCAGAGCAGACTTCCTTTTGCACTCATTCTTATAGCCCAAAATATGCCCCAACATCTCCTTCCTTAAGAGAGCTGCAGAAATTTGGGAAGACTGGTCCCTTAGTCACTCAGCTTCAAGGTCAGAATACAAAATTAATTTGAAACAGCTACCATGTTGATACAATTATTTTACCCAGAACTCCATACAAAAAGTTATAAAATGATCAGGAAAAAATTGACTGTGTTCTAAATATGCTTCCTAATTGTAAGTAAAAGACGAAATGGCTGTTTTCCACAGTTCATGCCCTAAGTTATAAGAACTGTTTAGGTTAGTTTATAACCTAAACTTCAAGAACTTGAGTTAGGAAGAAATGTAGGACAACACTACTATTATATTACCATCATTAGTAAACATACCACATTCTGAATCTTCTTCCTATTGGCAAAGATACGAAACCAAACTATTTACAAGAACCGTTTTTCCCTGCCCCTTCAGCGAAGTGAAATGTAGCACCAAATAGATCTTGTAAGTGATCTGATCTTTCCTCAGTCTTCTTTTCCTAATTTTTAGATACTCAGAGCATTACTTCCAAATTTGCCTGTGCTTCAGCTATTCAAGTTTGCATTTCTAACACAGCCATGCTATGTTTTGCTTCTAATAATGGACATACCTAACTATGACACAGTTCATTATGCCACACTCAATAGTGAACAGTAATTCAGGTTTGAAAGTGGTATTCCATGCTAACATTGCATATATACTAGAGATAACAGGAACTGAAAAATTACAAAGTGAAATTCTCTTAACAAGGGAAGTAAAATTCTTTGGTGAGTGTAGAGACAATGCATGGAATCTGTTTCTTTGCATTAAAATCTTGCCGAGTTGAGCAGGACACATACTCTGCCACTCGGCGATTTACACGAGTTAGAATCTGCATGAGTTCAAGTTTCCTTCCATGTTCCTTCAGCACTTCACACACTGACTGAATAAACCAGGAGCCTTCAGCTGAATTCCTCCAGGAGTAATAGCCTGCAGAAGAGAGAGATGTCACATTGATCAGGTGTAGCAGCCTCCGATACAGGGCAGGATAACAATTACGGGAACAATGCCTTGTTTCCAACAGCAATCAATGTTTTAAAATAAAACCTCAAAACCACTAACCAACAAAACTTAGATTTGATAATCTCCCCAAATTGTCACTCGAAAGATTTTTCTAATCCTCTCATCTTTTCTCATCTAAGAAAACTTTCAGCAGGTAGAAAATCAAAAGGCAGGAAACTATCTTCTGCTGCAACAGTCTCAGCCATTAACCGCTAACAACTGCCTCACAGAGTACACATCACTAAAAAGATGTGACGGTACAGATGGAGCCAAGGTGCAAAATGGATTTCAGTGTCGCTGTCTTCAGTACTACGTGCATGAATTAAAGACTGGAACCTAACTGATAATGCAAAGGGCATACTAAGGGCTGCGCCACCACTAATTTTGCTTAAGGATGCAATGAAAATAGAGTCGATAGGCACATAACATGTTGGTGTTTATCACCCACTTCTGCATATACATCTACAGATATCCCCTTGTTTTGTTCTCTTAGAATTAATAGTGCCTTTGATGTCCTGCTGTACACTATTCGAACAACTCACGTTAACTGAATTTATAGCAGATGAACATTTGAGAGTTTGCTAGTGAGAAAGATACATATTCAGGGTTTGGTGGTTGGGATTTTTGCTAAGAACTGAGAATAGCAAATACCTCAAAATCAGATCAGGGGAGAAAAAACTATCAAGGGAAGAAAAATCATATTTTCATGAAAAAGAACAGATGAAGTAGCCACCTACTGACTGGATACAACTGCCAGTTGTCATCTACAGTATCAAAACAAGCTGATATATAGATACAACTTCAGGAACAAAAATTTCTTTGCACGTCTCTCACCTGGAGCTGTAGAATATGCATACACGAAATCTGCTTCTACAGGTATTTTTTGACACACTGTTTCTTCTGATCCACTGTCTGCGAAAATACCAGAATCCAATTCTGTCCCTCTACAAGCCTATTAGGTGGAAAGAAGAATGGAACATAAAATAAAAAAAACCAAAGAAATCAAGGCAGTGATCACGATCATAACAGTAATCTTCTTTTCCTGTTTTAAAGACTATAATATCCCAATTAAAAAAAAAAAACCTGCAAAAATAACAAGAATTTGTATGGCACATTTCCATTAGACTCAGGAGAAAAGTAACTGGTATTTATTTCAGTCAGCTACACAATTTGGTTAAGATAGATATTAATTCAAAAGTGCACTCAGAGACTCACTAAAATATTGCCTACTGTTCAGACAGATTTTACGTAATTCATAGACTTAAGGTAAAGCAACCTCAGCTATTACAAATACTGCCTACCTAACAGGGCAGACTGTGCCACTTTTAGACCTGAAGATAATCTTATTCTAAAAGTAATTCCATTTAAATCAATTCTAGAAGCGATGAACTTTTTCATACTAGTAATTAATGGAAAACAATGTATTTTTTTAAAGTATCCAGCTGATTTGATGATCATTATTCAGCTGTACGTCACCTGAATGAAAAAGAGCTTGGGTTTTCCGGCTAAACTTCTGCACCTGTCACCTCTGAAAAGTCTTGTTAGCGCTCTCAGTTCAAGAAGACCATCTGTACCATAGATGAATCCTTCCTCACCATGGCTTAGCAACACACAAACAAAACTGCTTCGCTTGCTGTGATCTTCTTCAGAAACTTGGAAAGAAAAAAAGAGAATTATCTTAACTTCCTGCATTCCCTAAAAGCTTTGAACATTTGACGCCTCCTATGTGACGGAAATCTTTAAGAACTAATTCCCATGTTTAGAAACTTCCAACCAGTTTTCACTTCGAACAAAAGAAGCCAGCCTACTTTACTTCAGGAGGCTGGACACAGAAAACTCTGAACATGGCCACAGAATTAGGCCAGGAACACTGTCAGGAAGCAAAGAGGGTGCCCCCACAGTGTCTCAGAGTGTGAATGGTACACCTCACTCATGCAGTAATGGTCAGGCTCGTGATCTGGGACTGGACTGATGGGAAGTTCTGAGAAAGGATGGGGAAATCTTACCTCTCTTTCCAGTCAGAGATGCTTCGACTACTTGGATTACATGGGAACTGAATGGAATATGAAAGTTGCTGCTGCAGGGACCTAGGTACTAGCATCACACACACCCCTCCTCCCTGTAGCAAGGCCTAAAAAGACTTTTCAGGCCTCTAAATTTTGTACTTAAAGACATTTAAGCTTGATATGAGGTGTTTGTAGGTACTTTTTTCCATCTTATGGTATGCAAAGAGCACAGAACAGATATTCTCTGATTGTCTTTCATTGCCTGACATTGTGGGGATTGTACTTGAGGACCAAGATGATTCCTTTAAATGTATGAAAAGATACAAACATGGTTTAAAAGAAAGGATCCCAAAGGAATTCCAAGTGGGGAAACGTAAGAAGATGCAAGAGTTTGTAGATGAAAAGTGTAACAGTCCCAAAAGCTGAAGTCATCTGTTCAGAGCTTGCCAAAAAACTGAATTTCCATTCTGGAAAAAATCAGATTTTTTTTCCTCAAGCAATGCGCACCCAGGCATTTCTACAATCTATGGACAAGCACCTAGAAGAGTCAGGAAAGGCTGTTTTTTGGGAATCTCTAGTTAGGCTGCAGTCTGTGATTTACACTGCCTGTTAGGAGGCCTGGTACCACAGGTAAGGCAGAGGGCTTTCCACCTTCAGCTACCGTCAACAGACAGGCTGCACCTATACTAATTAACCATGCCTGGGAGCATTCTCTGGCACAAACAGTAACTGGCACTAAAGAACCTACATCTATGTTAGCAAACACATTAAAAACAAAACCAAACTGAACACCAACCAAACAACCCCCCCCACCCACCCGAACAGGATGGCAGCCGGCTAACTGGCTGTTGGGAATAATCCCTGAAACGCTTTTACTGGTGAACTTGTGACCTGCAACAGGCACAGTCTGGGAGAGTGCTCGTAGGCATGAGCCACAGTCACACCACAGAACCCTCTAACAGTTAACTAGAATCGACTGTGTCCCAGGGCTACAGGTACCTCCAGGCACCGTTTAATTCGCTGGTCTGGATGTAGCCAAGTCCAAACAAAGCAAGACTAACAGCAACAGCAGTATAAAGCTCTCACTTGACACAAGGGTGTTTTGTTTCACAAGTCAAACAAAACATGAGCTGTTTCACTAGAAGAGTAACTGAGTTTGCACGCTTGCTGTTCTGGTCCCTCAATCAGAACCCCACCCCTGGATCAGGACACCTCTCAGGCCACACCACCAGGCATATAGCACAGAACCCAATTAAGCAGGTTTCTTTCCAACTCACAGAGCTTCAGTGGTCCCAGGGTCAGAATATAAATCAGTCTGCATTTAAGTTTCAGCCTTTTTTCCAGCCTTCTTTAGAAGATGAGAAAGGATACGGAGAGAACAGTCAAGGCACAAAAGATGGAGACACAGCAAAGGTGAATAAACATAGAAACTATGACGTACATGCCATCCTTAGCAATAAACCACCGGTAGGTGTGAAATATCATCTAAAAGAACCATGGAAGAAGACATGTGAGGGCTAGAGATATATTTGGAAACAGTGGTTGATTTAATACACACACTGAATGTATTATGACTTACCGTTTTTCAGTAGTTTAGAAATGTCATTGCATGAAAGATCATTGTTGACCTTTACTTTATATCCCAACTTCATAAAAACTTCTCTGACACTTGCAGCATCCGCATCTGTACCCAAACGGGGCAACAGCCCTATACGTAAGAGAAATGTATTATTTTTCATATGATATAGATGGCATAGTCTGATTGAGCCAAATTCTTCTCTTGCTTATACCTGTATCAGTCTGGATTATTATTCCATTATTTCAGATCCAGTCTAACAGAAAAAGCATTGCACTGTTACACATATACCATCTCCCACTCTTTGTACCTATATTGTAGATTTATCTACTCCTTATTTTTATATTTACCTATCTATACAAAGACATAAAAAATAATTTGTAAAACAGTAAAGGTAAGACGGGTTTGAACTGTCGATCAATTTTTCTCTCTGTTACTACTATACCCTAATGTGTTCCCCCTATACACGCTTGGAAGAATGCACTGAAATGAATCACACCCATTCACACCACTTCATTTTAGACTGCAATCAAAACTGGTCTGCATATTTTGAAGACTAATGCCACTAACTTATCTAAATTAAGGAAAACATAAAGAATTGAAAGTGGTACCAGTGTCTCTGTGGAAGTTCTTATTGTTTATTATCACACATTCTCCCATCTCTGGATAATCCATTCTGTAACTGTAGTCTGGCAGAATTCCAGAGTCCATCAACTTGCTAGCAGGCAGGTTCTTTCTGTATCGGAATCAGACAAACTTCAGGTGTTTATTTCTTAACTTTCTTTTCTAGTTTCAAAATAATAATAATAAATTAAGGTCATTTTATCAAAACCAACGAAACTTGTAAGGGTTTGCTACTTGATCCCTAGAAGTTCCCTCAATGAGTTCGCCAAGGACACCAAGCTGAGTGGTGTGGTTGATACCCTAGAGGGAAGGGATGTCATCCAGAGGGAACTTGACGGGCTAGAGAGGTGGACCTGTATGTACATCATCAAGTTCAACAAGGCCAAGTATAAGGTCCTCCACCTGGGTTGGGGCAATCCCAAACATGGATACAGGCTGGGCGGTAAGTGGAATGCCAACAGCCCTATGCAGGACGACTTGAGGTATTGGTGGATGAAAAACTGGATATGAGCTGGCAATCTGCACTAGGAGCCCAGAAAGCCAGTTGCGTCCTGGGCTGCATCAAAAGAAGTGTGGCTAGCAGGTCCAGGGAAGCGATCCTCCCCCACTACCCCATTCTCATGAGACCCCACTGGGAGTAGTGTGTTCAACTTTGGGGCCCCAGCATAAGAAAGACACGGACCTGCTCAAGCAGGTCCAGAGGAGGGCCACAAAGACGATCAGGGACCTGGAGCACCTCTCCTATGAGCACAGACTGGGAGAGTTGAGGTTGTTCAGCCTAGAGAAAAGGCAGCTCTGGGGGGACCTTGTAGCGATCTTCCAGTACTTAAAGGGGACCTACTGGAAAGATGGGGAGGGACTCTTTACTAGGGAGTGTAGTGATAGGACAAAGGGTAACGGCTTTAAACTGAAAGAGGGCAAATTTAGACTAGATATAAGGAAGAAATCCTTTACTGTGAGGGTGGTGAGGCACTGGCCCAGGCTGCCCAGAGCAGCTGTGGGTGCCCCATCCCTGGCAGTGTCCCAGACCAGGCTGGACGGGGCTGGGAACTAGATGATCTTGAAGGTCCCTTCCAGCCCAAACCATTCCATGATTCTAAGTTATGTCTGTGAAATAAATGGGTAGATCTAGGACTAGTGAAAACTGTACTTGTCCAGAGGTTAAAATAAATAAAACTGCTTTCTACAGTTATGGTCCCAAATAACATTTGTTTCCAGTGCAGTAAAATGTGCGCATACATGTGTCTAAAATGGTAATGGCTCTGCACAGGAGATTATGAAGAATTAGTTTAAGGAACCCAATTCTTGTATCAACAAGAAATCAGATAGGTTTTTCTAACATTATCTTTTGAAAGCTACATACCTACCTGGAGGCAAGATCAGCTCTGAGATTGTAAATCTATTCTGAATTTTAACCAAAAGTCATATTACCATTGGATTTTCACAAGTAAACATTCAAAACCTAGAAAGACCAAGACACTATACGCAGCTTAATTCTGCCTTAATGAGCACGCTGACTACACCACCACTGATGACTCTGCAACGGCTTTAAATTTTGCTCAGTTCATATATACTGAAGTCGGTATGGATTTTCTCATATAATCACACAGGCAAGTGGTTACACGATTGGGGCCCACTGTCATATTTTATTTTACAAATAAAAAGCCTGTAACACTCTTAAATCCAATTTTCATTGAAATACTAAAAAGAACGATGTCAGAAACAAATTAAGTTCCCAAAGAGAGCATGATCTGATAGACGGTGCTACCCCAGCCTAACAACTAGCTGGTACCAGGAGGAACAGACCTGTGTTTCCCCTCTCCCACTCCTGTAAGTTCCCCTTGCATTTCTGCTTCCACACATACAACCCTACAGCAGGTCAGCTCGAGCAGCTGAACTGCCTGCCACAGGTTCAGCTGAGCGCTAGAAGCAGTTCAAGGAACAGGCTGAACATTTAGCCGAGGCTGAGACAGGGAAGTGCCTTTTCAACAACAGCTAACTGCTTGGTAATACTGTTAAGCCAAGTCTAACTGCACCTCAAGTTTTTTTGCTTTTTAGCTCCTTTCGCATACACGTGGCCTGTATTTTCAAAGCCAGTACAACAACTCTAATAGTTGTTTATGACAACTGTAATTTACCATAATTGAAAATTTTCCCTTTAGCGCTATTTCTTCTATGGCTTTCCCCTTCTGTTACGGCACAGGATTCCTCAAGACTTAAACTGAAGGCTTCAACCAAAAGTACCTCACTTACCCTTTGGAACCAGGAATAGATTTTGCATCTGTCAGATCTTTCCCCAAACGTGGTCCATCTCCTGTGTCTGCCATTATGACTCTCAAGTATCAGCTTGAAAACATAAGAAAGTAGAAATATATGACAGCTAATTTTCATATGAAATACCTTCAGATTGCTTAATTTTTGTTCAGTTTCCTTAAAGCCTTACACTATTAGAGAGCAATTTTTTAGAAGTATAGAGAAAACAGGAATGTTAAAGGGAGATATTCATACAGAATAACTTTAGCCTAGGACTGTTAGTATTGGTAGGCAAAAAATAGCATTTCTAAGTAATCCTGACATATCTTTCATTTGAAAGAAGAACATGAACTGTTTTTCTAAATTACTGCATTCTGAACCAAGGGAAAAATAGTCTGCAGATCCCTGTGACCAAATAATTGAAAATGCCTACAAAACGTAGGATAAGAGACCAACAAACTGAAAACAATCTTTGAAGTATTGAAATGTCCCTACACGATTAGTAGCATTTCAGTATCATGAATAATGTCATATATGAATCCTTCCGCCTCAGTAAGACGGAAATTGAGATCCAAAACCAAGCAATACAAGTTATCAGGTGTGTGCAAAGACTAACATAGAAGATTAGGTTTTGGGTCATAGTATTCTGAGAAATAAATAATTTCTATGCATTCCATTTCAAACGAAACATCACTGCATCCAATGCTAATCGGTGTATGTGAAGACAACTGCAATATAAAGAACATAAAACCACAACAATATAACTGTAAACAGCTGATGAAATGCACTCCATGATACAGGCTGCTATTTACTTTTGATCAGAACACAGGACAAGAAATGATGATCGATACCAATCAAGAAATCAATTTAAACACACCAAATCGCCCTTCTAGTTACTCCGTGTGTGCTCATGGAACACATTACCACAAGTTACCTTTAATTCAGGATTCAGAAAAAGATGAATCATCATAAAGTTAAATCGTCAGATAGGACAAAGTCAGAAATGTTTAGGAGTGAAATAAGTGCTTAGACATCAAGAAACAAACAAGGCACTACAAGGCAAGTATTTTAAAGAAATTTAGTTAGCAGATATATTTATGGTGAATAGGGATGTATAAATAACCAGACCAAGCAGTAAGATTTGCTGGTCAGATAAAATGAAGATTCTTATTTAAAGATTAGGTTCTTTGGTGGCAAACTATATTTGCCATCTTACACCATCATATTATTATTGTTACTATATTAAGGCTCTTAACTTTGTATTTATACTCCAGCTAGTACACCATGAACATCCATTTTGTGGCAACAATTACTGATTCATCAGAAGCACTAACCTGGGTATGTATAACCCTCTTTTTTCCTTATTTCTTAAAATACATTTACTTACATTTTTAGTTACTTCAGAAGATCTTCAAGGTTACTCTGAATACTATTTCTTTGTATCCTGAAGCACTGATATAATTAAGAAATCTTCTTGCTCACAAAATTATTCCAGACTTCAGAATATGAATTAGCAGCACACAGGAAATTTCCTGAAAACCGAATTACAAAAGCATCAGATAAGCTTGATTATTTTAGGCATACAATCTCCGAAATGCGTTATTGCTTTATATTTTAGAAATTCACTTTAAAACAGTATCACGGGGCAGGAACTACATCTACGATGCTGAACTTGCCTGCCTGGCACCACGATCTGGATTCATTCATCCTAACTTCAAAGTTTAATTCCTTAAAAGCTCCCTATGTGAAAACAGACAAGCACTTTCCAAGGGTAATTTAAATATCCAAGACCCGCGGCACGATGACAGTGATCCAACTCTTATGTCTTATCATTGGGCAGGGAGCACTAGCATTGACAAGAAAGTCTAGTCTAGACTGACAACTGGTGTGTCGACCCAGCTGTAACTGGAAAGCAGAGCTTCTGATCCCTGGGAATGGAAAGAATGGCTTTCATTCACGAGAACACTAGAAGTTCCCCTGCTCCAGCAGAGCCCAGCTTCCAGGATTTTCTATGCCTCTTTCAACCCTGTCCCTACCTGCAATCATCGTGGCTTTGGCTCCCAGCTTTCCTGAGTTCTCAGTCTGACACTTCCGAACAAAACTTATTTCGTAGGAAAACATCCAACCAGACTGACCCACAACTCCAATGCAACTCATGCTGTTCCTTCAGGAGATGCACCGTGTGAAGAAGCACAACCCAAACCTTTCACCGTGTCTGGGATTAACAGGAGAGACAGGGAAAAGGTGGTTCTTCACTGTGAGGGTGATGAGGCACTGGCAATCGCACAGATTTTGAGAAAAGACACAGAGCAGCTGTGGATGCCCCATCCCTGGCAGTGCTCAAGGCCAGGCTGGATGGGGCGTGGAGCAGCCTGGTCTAGCGGAAGGTGCCCATGGCAGGTGGGTTGGAACTAGATGATCTTTAAAGTCCCTTCCGATCCAAACCGTTCTATGATAAGGTTAACGTCCTTCTTGTTTGTTCTTTGTCTGCCAACAGCAATGAAAAGCCACACCATTATCGAAAGCAGCCCGTGTGTGCGCTGACAGCAGCGCAGCCGTGTCAGCATGGAATTGAACTTCTGCCAAAGGCCCAGGTGTTTACCCCAGCTGTCTGGCACCATGAAGACCTGCAGTGCCAGCGCTGAAAGTACACCAACCAGCTAGCCCGAACTAGTCAATATGCGCCTAGAGAAACTGCAGACACCTCCTGTCTACCACATGAGCCAGCCTGGGCTACCAATAACTACTGAGAGAAAGACTCAGCTAAGGTATAGGGAAAGCTAACAAACTCTCTGGCAAGCAGGTGAGACACTGGAATCATTAGGGAGGGTAAACTGATCATTAGGCTGCCTCAGGTTCACATCAGGTGTGCTCTAACCAATGCTGCGTTCCATTTAGGACTGGTTTTAGTAAGCTGGTGGGAATAACACTGGTGAAGAGCAGCAGATGTCAGTAGGCTAATCAGAGACCTAACAGACTGGGACCCCTGAATGCATCTATAACACAAATGTTAAATTATGCTGCAAACAGTAAGAAAGATCTTCAACCTTTAAGTGACCTTAAATTATTACTTATCTCCTTGACCCTTTTGCAACCTTGAAAGTCTGAAACTGCTCTCCTTGATTCAATGTCAAAGAAACGAGTAAATTTGAAGAAGTAGCTAGCAAAACCTACAGTTACAATGAACTACAGTACTTCGTTTCTGAAAAATGTAAACCACATTTTGTAATACCATATAATAAAAATATTTCTTAGTAAAGACTTTGCAAGCCTAGCTCACAGCCTACAGCTACAACTGTTTAATGAAGTGTTAGAACTTACTGCATTCTACTGCACCGTGACTGCAGCTTGTCTAGGAATCTTTACATACACTAGAGGTAGTAAAGAGAAACCATGTATAATATGTTAGGTACTTAAAATACACGTGCTTTATCTTCCAAATAGAATCTGTAACTCACCTTTAATATCCATCAATTTCTCAGCACCTTAACCCATCGAGTCATCTGCACTTCTTTAAAGAACAAAAGACACCCACAAAGACATGCCTGTTTTGTTGCTAGGCTCCGAAACGCACGTTTTAACCAGTAGTATGTTTTCTGCTCTAAAGCACTGGTCAGGGTAACAGCAACACTCTGGAGGACAGTGCTGATTCTAAGGCTACCAAGAATTGCCTCATCCTGGTTTAGGTAATGCAATGATGTCATGTTCTGTCAAGCAGAATAGACATTCCCCTATAGAGGGTGATCTCACACCATTAGGAATAGGGGGAGGGGGGGAAAAGCAGGACAAGGCATAAAGAATATAATAAAAAAAAATTGTTATTCTGCTCCTTGATATTCTTTTGTCTGAAAGCTTAGATAAGACGAGCTTTCAACTGTAAGGAAACTTAAAAAACAAGTAGGTGAAAGGAGCAACAGTATTTTTCTAATCTAGCAGAACATGTTCTGTATTTTTTAGGAAGCTTATTTTACAATATTTTATCTGAAAAAATATGAAGTTTTTTTTTAAATCCTGTGAGACAGAGATAGTGAATATAAAGATGACGCTACAGTGATCTTTACAGGTACTCAGTAGTAAAAAAAATAAAAGTGGTTCAAAAGCATCCAAAACTATGCTTGACAAGCTACCAAAAATGATGAAAGTCTCTCTGTACAGCAACAAAAGCAAAAAATATATTTTTGCCTTATACAAATGCAGTTGTTCCGATGCTTTTCTTTTGGTAAGAAAATTATAAACAAAACAATGTCCTTACTCCATTCCAGCCTGGATTTACTTATTCTGCTTGGACCTAATGAAAATAAATTCACATTATCATATATCACTACTGCCATAAGAACCATTAGGTTTCTTTTTAAAGCAGCATTTATTTGAATTGTGAACCAACGAGAGAAACTAATGATAGTGATAAAAATAATACCAAAGCTGCTCAGACAGGGAAGGAAACAAATAACTGAATTGTCTCTAGTTACCAACTGTATCTTGAAATATGCAAACCACAGACAAGATGTGTTCAGTATATGTCAGCTGCTACAGAGCAACCATTGTAGCAGTATGAAAATACACGTCCAAAACAGAAACCAGTATCATAAAACATGTCCTTAAAGATTAGAAGAGGGCAGTTTTCCGACTCACATGACTGCAAGAAAAAATGTCAACCATTCAAAGAAGCTATTTTATGTACATAAATATATACACGCCACATTGCAATACTAATGCAGACATGCAGATTAAGAATTTTTGTTTCTACAATGTATGATAACCAATACTTATCTACCTAATCATGAAAATACTTGAAATATTCCATTACGTTTTCTCCGTAACATTATCCCCCAATTAAGCACTATTAACAGTGATGGAAGCCCGCCAATACCCTAACAGCCCTTCACATTGCTTCTGGTCTGGATGTGGCTGTCGGAAAACACTGCCATCGGGCCAGCACTCTGGTCTTTCAAAAGCGAACAGATTTTTAGTTAGTCAGCATTGGCCTGCAACATCAGCAAGACCTGAAATTACTCTGAGATTAGATGGGACCCTTGCTTATTAATTCACCTATAACTATTAACCACACCACCACTGCAACAGATACTAGCCTCGCCAGGCTCCTTGATGCTAAGGAGAGAGCGTGTTATCTTCAAACCCACCAGAAGCAAGACAGTTAAAAAGGCGAGAACTAAGGGGGTTGGAGGGTAAACAGATGGGATTACCGGCGCTGTCCTCCAACCCAGCTGGCGACAGGACACAACACACCTCGGACAGGGTTTCCTACGTGCTATAAAAAGTCACTCACTGTGTGTGTGAGTGCCTCAAGCACGGGGGCTGGGGGGCGAGCCCCCCCGGGCCGCTGCCCCTCAGCTATCGCACCCCCCGTTAGCGGCCGGGACGCTGCAGGGCACTCGCTAGGCCGAGGGTAACCCGCTGCCTCCGACGCTTTATCTCGGTAGATCCAAAGGCAGCTTCTCACCCCGCGTTTCCAGTTTACCCACCACCCATCGGAAGGCCACCGCCAGAGAGCAGTTTAAAATTAAAGCTCACCCCCCCCACACCCCGCCCCTCCTTTTGTTTAGGCAGCTTCTCCACAAACACGCGCTTAAGGGAGGTAACGATCTGCCTTACGCTGCTGGGCAACTGCTAACCGAGCCCCCGCGCCCTCCCTCCGGGCGAGCACCGGGACGGGACCGCGGCCGCGCCCCCGAGGGGGCAAACATCCGCCCGCGGCGGCGCGCTGAGCCCAGCCCGCCCCGGGAGAGCGCGGCCGCGCTCCCGGCCCGGCAGCGGGGACGCCCCCGCTCCCCTCAGCCGACTCCCGAGGCGCCGCGGACCCGCAGCCTGGGCCCGGGCGGCCGCCAGCCGGCCTGCCCTACCGCCACCGCTTTGTTCGGCCCGCCCGCTCCGCCGGCGCCGCGCTCCCACCTGCGTCCCGCTCGGCTCAGCTCGGCTCAGCTCGGCTCGGCTCGGCGCGCCACCGCCGCGCGCCCGCTCTGGCTCCGCCCCGCGCCGGGCGGGGCAGCCCGCCCCGGGGCACGCGGGCCGTGGCGGGGAGTCGCTTTGGCGCCTTCGCCTGCTCCGCGGCGGCCCTGAGGGGAGGCGGCGGGCGGCCGGACCCAGCGCCGCGCCTGAGGGGGCCTGCGGGGCGGCCGCCTCCCCTCCGCCGCCCGTGGCCTTCCCCGTGTCGCTACGGCCGCCGGGCCTGCTCTGCCCAGCGCGGGGCTTAGCCCGGGCCGGCCCCCGGCCGTGCTTTGTCCCACGGGGGAAACGTGTCACCGGGCTGGAGCCGAGCCCGCAGCGGCCCGTCCCACTGTGCTTACTGCTGCTGTGCTTGGCTTGGCCCAAACCCTCTTGGTGTGGGCCTTTTTCTTCCTCCGCAGGCTGGAAGCACAACCGCTTTTTTGAGGGAACGGTGCTTCGTGAAGATAATTGCTATTTTCTGTGATTTCTGAGGGTCGTTGTCAAATGACA
The DNA here is from genome assembly GCF_023634155.1 of Falco peregrinus. NCBI lineage: Eukaryota > Metazoa > Chordata > Aves > Falconiformes > Falconidae > Falco > Falco peregrinus. The sequence goes on from NC_073722.1 coordinate 4,603,733, forward strand.
GGCTGTCTTTCCCTTTCCAGCCAGCTTGGATAAGCGCGGATGTGCCTGACTGTATCGGAGCAGAACCTTCCACTTACGGTGGGATTTATCTCCTGCTGCTGTGAGGTGAAAGCCTGGGAATGGTACAGCTGGTGGGCAAGTGCAGTCTGAACCTGAACGTACCAGCCTGCTGCCGCCCCGCCATCCTGCCGCCCCGCCATCCCGCCTTGCACAACCCCTCGCTGCAGCTGGGCCTGTTTTTGGCTCCATCATTAACTTTCAGGTCAGTTAGTTTCACATTTGTCTATCGACCTTTGGTAGCGAGAGGCAGAGCGAAGATTAACATTAGAAACTGCGTTTTCCAGCTTCTCACAACGGGCCTGCTTTTTGAGGTCTTATCACCAGGTCTAATATCCTGCCCGTTGCATGAAATTCCTCAGAACTTAAGCGTAGAAGCTACTTCTGTTAGGAGCACAAGATGAAAATTTGGTGCTCATTGTTATTGTTGAGGGAAGGTGAGTAGTCCTTGTTGGTATGCCACGGTTCAGCTCAAAATAAGGATAACCACGCTAACTTTTACTAATGTTAAGAAATTTAGCATCGTTATTTAATACGTTCTTCTAAGGCTGAGTCGATAGCTGGGAGAAAATGTCATGAATTTAGTAGTGTTGAGGAGCATGAATTTTGCCATGGAGCTATGCTACATGATACGCACCAGCCAGGAAACCAGTGTAGCAGTGTTATTTGGAGTAGCGATTGATTTGCATGTCTAAGCTTCATTTTTCAGTAGGTGCAGGTAGTGTGTTTTGTTGTCATTGTTCTAGATTTTTGAGCATGTGGTCTTTTTGTTTATTTGCTTACTAAAATATAAGGACATACGTAATACAAATACCAAACAATAATGCAAACAAATACCAACAAACAAAACAAACAAAAAACCTCCAACCTAGGCATCAAAGGTACAAAATTACAAGATTTTCACTGTCCTCATCACTAAAAAGGTAGTCTTCCATCAAAAGGGGAAATGAAATAGCAAGTTCTTTAAGTCATCTCCCAGGAAGTGTATTTCCCCCCGGGGCCTTCACATGCTCATACTGCTGAGTCAAAAACACCAAAGTGCAAACATGTTGGTAACAAAATCACTTTCTGGCAAGTAAAATAAAAACAAGTACTCCTCTTACTTCTGGTGGGACAGAAAGGAGGAAAATGAAGTGGGAATTTCCCAGTAAACTCAGAAAGCTAGTCTGTAGTTACACCTAGTATGTAAGTGTAAATTGTACCTGCTCTAAATAGATGTGTTGTGTTGGTATATTTGATACAGGAACCGAAGTTACCTTGAAAAGACCTGATGTGTTGGGCTGCTGAGAATCCAAGAGTGTGTGGGCTGCAAGAACAGTGATAGATTTCAGTTTAAAGTAAGGGTCATCAGCCTTCTCCCAGGCTCAGATATCCTCCCAGCTGTGTTTCTGCAAAAGTATGTCCTGGTCTAAGCAGGAAGTTTAAAATTAGTAGATACCTGTGGGAATTTTCCTTTACTTCCCTTCTTTTTAATGGCCAGCTTGTAAAAAAGTGCTCATGTAGGGAATGTCTTTTGCACCCAATTAATTTACATCAGAGCCAAATGAATTTATTTTACAATTTTTACGGTATCAATTAATTTACAACAGCATCAAAATGAAACTGAGGGTTCTGCTAGCACTTCTGAGAAATGCTGATTGCTGTCTGTATTTTCATTTTTCATTCCTAAATAAGAAACTTAATTGCATGAAAAGAAAGGGAGTGGAGGAAATTCACAGGTCTGGAGACTGCCAAGGTCTATAGAGTTAATATGTTTGAACCCTGTAAGAGAAAAAACATTGTTATTTAGAATTGACAAAGGTGTTAAACTGTCAAAACAAAGGCAGGCTCAGATGTACCGTGGGCAGAAACGCAAGTGTCCAGGAGCCTTTACTGTGGAAAACTTGGAGGGGGATTCAGAGGATCCAAAATTCGGGCTTTGGGGCCCACAAGAATATTTAAATACACTCAAACTCACCTTATAGATCCAGCTTGTTAAAGATTTGAATACTGTTGAGTATAGTTAGTTCAACTTTCATCTTTCATTGCAATTGGGAGGTGGTTAGGAGTACAAAGTGGTTATACCGGGCAGAACAAAAATAATGCACTTTGATCTTTGTTACTTCTTGCCCCTCTTCCTCTGTTTCACAGTTTCTTAGCAGTGCTCTTTACTATTTTGCCAGTGTTCAGGGGGGCAATGCATTTTCCCAGAAAAAAGGTTAATTATACTTAGAAATAATTATACATGTGTTAATGTGTGTTCATGCTTTTCTACATGGCGTTGTAGTATTCAGATTACTTTATGTAACTAGTTTACAGGTTGCAAGATAGCAAGCATTACTGCATCACGTGCTGTTTCTTGAACAGAGATAAGACTGTTGTCTTAAGTTTGCAAGAAAGTACAGGAGATTTTAAAGCAGGTGAAAGTATTACTGATCAATAGCAAAGGTCAACGGTGGAGTTCTTTTACTTTCAGATACAGAGCTTAGAACTAGAGTCACTGAAATCTCAATTTTTCTCGGGAAGTCAAGCACCCATACAAATTAATTATCTCGTTTGTCTCTCCAACCATAAAGCAGAAATAACAGGGCTATATTTTCACACTCCTTGCAGATATTGTTTGGCTGGTTAACACAGTTTGTATGCTTTTTGAGAAGGAATGTAATATCATTCTGTAAACAAAAATGAAACTTTCTAGGCCTTCCCTTATTGTGTCTATTCTGTTGTGTTTATATTTGGTAGTACTAAGTTTGATAGTATTACTATTGTGGTGGGTTGACCTTGGCTGGTCAGTAGGTGTCCACCAAGCAGCTCTATCACTCCCCTTCTCAGCAGAACAGGGGGGAGAAAATAAGATGGGTGAAAAAAAAAATGTGGGTCAGGATACAGGCAGTTTAATGAAGCAATAGCAAAAGCTGTACACAGGGAAGCGAAAGAAACCAAAAGATGTTATTTTCTACTTCCCATCAGCAGGTGATGTTTCGCCACTTCCCGGGAAGCAGGGCTTCAGTACCCGTAGCGGTTGCTCTGGAAGACCAACGTGGTAAATAACAAATGCCCCCACCGCCCCCTTCCTTCTCCTTTCTCTCGGGTTCTCTACCTGAGCAGATGCCATACGGTATGGAACATCCCACCGGTCAGTCTGGGTCAGCTGCCCTGGCTGTGTCCCCTGCCAAGACCTTGCCCACCCCCAGCCTACAGGTGAGGCGGGGGCAGGTTGGAGAGAGCCGTGATGCTGTGCCAGTGCTGCTCAGCGGCATCGCAACGCTGCTGTGTTGTCACCGCCTTTCTAGCCACCAGCACAGCACTGAGGGTGCTGTGGGGCTCGGCCAGACCCAAAATGACTATGAAGATATTTACTTCCAAAACTGTGTAGAAAGATTTAATGTTAAAATCGGTATCATAGCAAGGTTGGGTGTTGATTTGGAATATTGGCTACACTCGGTTAATTAATAAAGTACGCTCAACAAAACAAGACCAGTGATGAGTACAGGATATATTACAATTCAGTCACAAACAGAAATTGATTCTGATTTGACAACTTGTAATTGCTTTAGGACAAATTAAGAGAAAATGGGAAGAAAGGCTGAAGAAAGTGGAAGAACTAGCATCTCACTATGAAAGGAACCCTCTTCCTCCAGTTTATAGACCAAAACTGTCCAAACCCTCTGAGCCATCCTCTGTTTGGAAAATATTTTGTCGGCAGGCTGAAGCTTTCCAGTATGCAAAAACCTGCGAAGAGGTAAATTATTTGTTAGGTGAATGTTTCTGCTCGTTAGGTACTTTCAAGGTTGAACTTCATTTAAAAGCTTGGTTGACAGTAAAATCTTTATCAGATTGCAAGGTTTTTTTTCTTCTTCTTTTTTTTTTTTAAACTCTTTCTACCCAATCCTGAAACAGCAAGTTGTTTTGATTTTTTTTTTTTTTCATCTTTGTAGGAGATCATGCTATACTGGAGGTAGCTTTAAGAAGTACTAGTTCTAACATAGGAATTGATACGTGATATTAACCTCCAACAGTATAAGTGCTTTTTGGTAACACTGTAGTGATAGATTTATTTATTCTGCAGGTGGGCAAGCTGTCAGGGTTGGCAGGAGAATGGGAAGGTAGTGAGAGCTGAGTAGGAAGAAAGAGAAGGAAAAGATTGAGGAACATAAAAAAGATAAACAGGAGGCAGAGACAAAATATAGCAATATAACTCTCCAGTGGCAGCAGAGCAGCAAGTTCAGATGATAAGAAGTGATGAACCAAATGTTATGCAAAATGTATCCTCTGGTTTCAGTTTAATACTTTCCAGATTGATTGTTGTTTTTAAAGAAAGTACTGTGTTTTTCTCCATGCTGTTTTAGGTGTTTAAGTAATCCTGACAGTCTGTTTTCCAAAGTGCACTCATGCTGGCTTAGCAGTAGATATTTCTGTGTTTTCTTTTCAGATTTCCATTTCTGGATAAACAATATAAAGTCGAAATATTTGCTATAAAGCCATATGCTGCCACCATGCCCGTGAGGCTATTCCGTTCAGGACATTGTTCCTCTTCTGGTTAGATGCACTTGCCACTGATCAGAAGAATGAAGCCTTTACAGAGAAAACAGAGTTTACTTTAATGCGCAGCAAAGAAAAGCTTCAAATTTTTACTCGTGTAACTGAAATCAGAACACTGCTCTTAATTAAAAACAGATGCTACTTAGCTTGAAAAGAGATAAGTGATCTACTAGTAGTTTTCCAGTATTTACTAACCTTTGACCAAAGAAATTAATGTCAAATAGGAACTTCTGAAGACTTTAACTGGTTCTTTGAATTAAAAAACTTCAATGTTTTTATTTTAAAAAGGATGTTCATGTATTTGCCTTGGAAAAGGACATACAAAGTGCACAGAGGTTTTACCTTGTGACATCATATAAGGAACTTTGGTTTTATTACACGTGAGTATTTGAAAAGGTACCCTATATTTTACCATAAGATAGCAGTGTGCTATATCTAGTAGTAGCTCTTACCGGAGAGCTATTCTCAGCAGCCATGTGCTGCTCTGACTAGCACAGAGCTGTAATGGGTTGCCTGAGGTTTCATCTTGGCAATGGGGAAAATCTTCCTAAGGACAAACCAATCTATTCTGTCGTGGGTTTCTGCTTTCTTTGGAGCTGCAGACTGCCATTACTCCCTGTGGATTAAGAAACCTGTTTACTTAAATCTAATAGCAGTAGGTTCACTTTTGCTGTCAGCTTTCCTCAGCAGATCATACCAACAAGTGACACAAACATATTTCTATTAGTCATATATCAATTTAAATGGGCATTAATATAAATGTCTGGTTTTGTATTTGCATAATGTAGTTTCAAGTATTGACAATTTGATCATGTGCTGAACCCTTTTCCCCAATGTTTTCTTTTATAATAAAACATTTGGTTATGAAGTATAAGAAAACTTAAGGTCCGATTTTTATATGAAAAGTAAGCTTGATTTTTTTTCCCCTAATTTTAAAATGAGATTAATTTTTGGTTTAGTTGGAAAAAAGTCTACGTAATCTCATTTTCAGTGCTTAAGACATATAAACAATAACTTACTAAGTTTTTTACTGTAGTTTCCATTGCTCCTTAAATTCTCAATAGCATTTCTGTTGACAGTATGTATTGTAAGACTTGTGGGGGCGTGAGGAGAATAGTTTTGATGCTGAAACTAGTTACAGAGTTTTCAAAGCATTATAGGGCTGCTACTTTTTTTAATATGGGTGATTGAAAAATATTTAGGACTTGTGGGATCCTTGTTTGCAGCTGATATGTATGAATAACGTTTATCATGAGATGTGACTTGTTTTTGTTTTTCTTTAGTAAAGGTTATAAAACAAGTCTTATGCATTGCTATGAAGTAATTCCTGAAAAAGATGCTTGCAAACTGTATTTCGATTTGGAGTTCTACAAACCAGCAAATCCTGATGCAGATGGCAAGAGTATGGTTGCAAAGTTAATTGAGGTAAACTGGAGCAAAGTCATGTTGTAGATTAATATGAATTTGTTGTTGATTTAATATGAAAGCAAAGTATTTACCACTTCATCTTGATTATTCTGTAGTAAAATGAAAAAGAATTGTATACCTAGTGGTTATTTCTAATGAAGTAAAAAGTATTGTTTTAGTTAAAGCAAAGGTTTTCTTTACGTGAAATGGAAATATAGAGAGTGATGGTTGTTGGAATGCTTATATCCACTGTAGGTTTACTGATACAATGTTTGCTCTTGCTGATTGTTTTATGTGCTGTGCCATTTCAAAGCTGTAAAACTGAAGGAATGTTTAAGTAGTCTTCATAGCAGCATCAATAAAAGTTCCATTCGGAGATTACTCAGTTAATTTCCTTTGCCAGCTGGCACAGTCGTATATCAAGGCTTAGACGGATCCCTCCTGACTTGAGGTCTTTTCAGACAGTAGTTCATTATAGTTGAGTTAAATGATGATGTAGAGAACATCAGGTGACTGCACATATCAACTTGGTACCTACAGTTAAATATCTTTGGTAATTATCAATTTTCTTAAATAGTGCACGTTTCCCTTTTATTGCAAATTTTGTTGGAAAATGAGCTCCACTGCAAATTCAGTATGACAGAGTGGGCAGTAAAGCAGGTTTTTAGAAGAATATCTTCTATTCCAATAGAATCTCTTTGTGAGTGGCCATTTATTTGTGAGACTTGTGACACTTAAATGTTCCTAGCTAGAAAGGAAAGAAATAAAAAGGCGATTGTGGTCCTTCCTTTGTAAAGAACCCTTCATTTATATAGAATCTGGAGGGATTTTCTGCAGTGCCGGATCAGTTCTGAAAACTAGATTCTTCAGGTTAAGAAGAGAACTGTGGATTTCCTGGGTGGAGGATCTGAGATGCTAAAACCCCCTAAGCTTCCAGACCCTTAGGTTCCAAGCCCCAGTCTCAACATGGGTAATCACAAGCTTAGCTTATGGAAGGTTTTTAGAGCTATTTTAGAGCCAGACATCTTATATTTTCTGCTTATTAGTGTCCATTGGGTCATACCAATGAATTAGCTACATCATAACAGTGAATTAGCATACCAGCCCTTTACATCATGACAGCCTCTGTCTTCCATTCTAGTTAAGCCTGCAGTGCAAACATTTTCACAGTGTGAACTGTTTTGTGGTGGAAAAAACCCAGAAGATAAAGCTACTAAATTAGAATTCAACTTTAAAAACTGAAAAATCTGCTCAGCTTATCACTGTTAAGTGTATTCAGTGACTTGCTTATTTCAGGAAATAAAGTCTATGTCAAATTTGGTTAAAATTTGCTATCTTATGAATTAGTTTGAATTAAATTAATTGTATGCTCAAAATGAGAAAAATCTGAAAAAAAGATGTAGACTGTGCATTTGTGATAGGTTTTATAGATACCACTGTTAATTGTGCTATTTTCTCTAGCATTTTTAATGTTTATAATTTCAGCTTGTCAGCCAAAAATTAAAAGAACTTTATGATGTAAATTGTTCAGCCAAAGATGTCTTGGATTTAGATTCCAGTACTGATGAAAAATTTAGTCGACACTTAATATTTCTACTCCAAAAGGCTGTATTTAAGGATAATATTCATGCTGGTAAGTCTGTTCTTTTCTCTTACATCTAGAAAACAAATGTGAGGTTTTGACTTTGTACGGTGCCATCTCACATTTGAATATTTATTTTAATGGAATTGTATGTGGAAACAAGTAAGTATTCCCAGCAGAAATGGCTACCTGTTTCTGTTTCATTAAGCTTCGTTATTTCTCAACTCATCTTCTGCTTCCTTTTTCTATAACTAGCATTTATGTCTGCAAAAATGTAACTTTTTTTGTGCCTGTATGCTTTATTTACAACACTACTGCCAAGACTAGCTTTTGATGCGACATTTTTTTTACGGAGTGACTATGACTCCTTAATTTTCAAGTTAGTGTCAGCCTTAACAGTTACAGCTACAATAATTGGTTCTAAATACAGTTGGTTTGTGCTCAGCAGAGGGTCAGAAAGGCAGGACGACGATGTTTTCAAGCCACCTGTGCATAAACATGATTAAGAGAAAGCTGAAAGCAATTTTAGTTGTTGATGTAAGCTGGGATTTCATGGGATAGGGGAACTCCAACACAAAGAATTGCCAGTTCAGAGTTATCTTGACTCCATTTTTAAAATAAGTGTATTAATAATCTCCTCACTTCACAGAAGTATTTTGAGATACTTTTAAAATACTGTTTGTGAAGCACTGAGTTACTAGTGGTGAGCATTAAGAAAAGTTAATGTTGAAATTAATGATTTCTTCTTTTATATATATTCTGAATGGTGTGCGGTAGAGCAGGCTTATAGACATACGTGAAACAATGAGGGCACAAGAAAATATCAGCTGAGTTTTGTCTGAGTGAAGCAGGAACTGATGGAAAACAGCTTCCCCAGTGGTGGAATTAAAATCTGTATCAACCTACAAATGCAGAACTTTGGGTTATTTAACATTGCACCTGCAGCCTTGGTTCTGTAAGTTCTTAATACTTGATTGTTTGATTTTGTAGCCTTTGTTTCTTACTGGTTTTGTTTAAAACAAACACGCAGGGTGCGGAAGCGGAAGCAGAAATGCAGTTATATAGTACCCTATTAATAATCTCAGGCGTTATTAGAAGGGATGAAATTTGGCTTTGTGACATTTAGCTCTACTGTTTGTGTTCAGGAGTAACTGTGACAACAGCAGCAGGATTACAAGAGATCGTGTTCTTTGTTACTGGGTTTTCATTGGCAGTAGAATAGGAAAAGTTGAGGATGTTTGGTTCATAATTTTGGTCCCACTCAGGTTCCTGCTTTCATTCTGCTGTCAGCTTGGTCACTATCTGTCTGACTGTCTTTGTTCCCAGTCTTCCTTTTCCTTTCTCATCCTTACCTCTTTTTCTAGCTCTGCAGCTCCCCTCATTCCAGTCTTGAGTAAAGCTTACACAGGTGGTATAAAAAAAGAAATGTAGTATTTCCTAAGTAGCTTCTTAACTGTGCACTGTGTATGGCCTAGTAGGGGATTGTATAGAGCACAAGGAAGATGGGCTCTTTGCTTTTCGTAATTAATGACAGCACAGTGATACTATCATTAATGACATGGTGCTGGGCTTCTTTCTAGCCCCATATGGCATTAGAGAAAATCTGATTTTCTTTTTGAATTGTCTGCTTATTTCATGGGAAGAACACATGTGCTGTTGGATCAAAGTTGTGTAGGGTTGAAACATGTTTTGTGCTCTTCTGAGGAACCATCTGTGAAAGGTTTTGTCAGCGTGAACACCTGGAGAAGTAGAGCAAACTGTAAGGAGAGGTTTTGTAGGCCTGTCTGCATGTACAGAATTTATTCCCCCAGATATTTTTAATATATGTATGTGGTCCATGGCCTAAACATCACTTCAAGCCAGAATTCAGATCCTTACTCCAACGCAGAGAGGCAATACAGTTTCTCAGAACCAATCTTTTTTTCAGTTTTTTTTAACATTAAAAGAACTACTCATCATTCTTAGGAGCAGTGGAATCTGTGTCCCTAAACTTTATGAGTAGTAGCTCACATGGCAAGCTAAGCAGATTGTCAAAGTTATAAGCAAGTGCTTTTAATATTGGCTGACAGCCCCAAGCGTGACACAGAGCAGTCACTTATGTGACACTGCGGTAACGGCTGCAGACCCCAAAGACTTAAATGGGATTACTGCAATTTGTAGTTCAGAAGTATGGCCTTTAACTCCTCTGCCAGTATAAAACTCTTTAAGTAACACGTGGATGATAAATAATTTGGTATGACAGCAATTTTAGCCTGTGATCTTGATAACTAAATCACATTAGTCAGTTCTTTCAGTAGAAGCTTCCACTGCTTATTCTAGCTCATTAGTTAAGTGTCCTGTGTAATTTGGCTATGGGTTTTGTCTGTCCGTCTTTGGTTACCATCTAGCAGTGCCTGGAGGTACAGTGGGAGTTGAATTACAATACTGGGAGCTTGAGAAGCCATTACTAAATACTTCTTAAAAAGTAATTTGTTGTTTGAGTAAGCCCTGGTCAAACTCTTAAATCAGTTAATACGCTGTGAAGCTGCAAGTAAACCTTTTCAGTCATTCTGAAAGTGAAATTAGGTAAGGCAGTAGTGAAACGGACAATCACAAGCTCTTCAGAATTCTAAATCTGAGTTCATTAATGTCATCACATGCTGTCATTAACTACTGCAAAAATATTCAGCTAAATGATTAAAAACTACCTATGACAGGATAAAAAAATAAGCTGTGTAATAGCAAAGCTGTAGGAATGCTTTACTTGTGTATCGAAGAGTTTCACTCAGTGGTACTTGAAATATTAAATCAAACTACATTTTACAAGGGACCTCGACTACTTCGTTCTTGATGCTACTGTCATTAACCAAGTGTTCCTACATTAAGCATTTGAGTAAGCCTTACTATTAACAGCCTAGTTCATCCGCAGAAATGTTCCTGCTAAGCTAGCCTGAAGGCTGAAACTGAACTTGTTCAGTTAAGTTTCTGACATTCTAGCGGAAAACTCAGGTTCACAGAAATTTCAGTGCAAAATTCTTCCTCATATTAATCATTAAGTCAGGATCATCCATGCATCGCAGCAGCTTGAGATGTAGTCTGTCAAAAGCTTTTAATAACTGCAGTGGCACAGGTCTTGTGATGGCTAGGAGAAATTCTTTTGAAAGATACTGAAGATTTCTATTTCAATTTTGCCCTTTCATCTGGGACTTTGAATTTAGTTTGGGAAATTCTAGTGACAGCCTATGCACTTCAGTTTCATTATGTTGTCTGTATTTCTACAGAGGTCATTGCTCAGCCATCCTGCTTTTCAGTTCTCTCTGTTCTCAGTAGTAAAACTGCAAAGAGGAAGGTTGTGGCTGTGTGATACAATTAATATATGCACAAGTGTTTATTTTCTCCAGTTTTGTTAAAAAAAAAAAAAAAGTTTAGTAAAATTTCTTGCCAGGCAAGAAATTCTTAGTTACTAACTAGAACCATTTTGTACTGGGCTGGTCAAAAGATATTTTTAAAAAATCCAGAAGTGGAAAAAAAACCCCAAACCTGAACACCAACCACTTCCCTCTTGGCTGTGTTGAAAAATGTTTGTACAGGAATTGTTCTTTTGTGACTCATAAATGATGTTAGCTGTTCTCGGGGGTTTTTTGTTTGTTTTTAAGGTAACTTTGTGAGAACCATTTTGCAGCCAGCCATAAGTTTAATGGAGAGTAAAGCTGCTGCTGTGATTCCAGAAGGAGGAGCAGGATGTGTTTTCCAGTGTTCCGCAGAAGCAGTTGGATTAGGTGGTTCTCTTACAAACCTCGCAGCTGTCGAAGATGCTTCCAGAGGCTGGCCAGCCGTTGCTCACAAAACGAAGGATACAGAAACATCACACCAGGGACAAAATCTGGATTTTTCTTTTCTAATGGTAAATGATAAAGAAGGCAACAAGCAACTTTTTGTGGATCTAGGTAAATATAAGAGTGCTTTTTGGGATGCAGCAAAGGTTGAGAAATGAGACGTTTCTTAATATTTGATTACAGCTAATAAGAACAACAGTGTTCTTATTGTGTCCCTATGGTCAGAATTTAAACCAAATACAATACATGCTGAAAATGCAATCATAAATGCTGTACTTCAAAGGACCCTTAGATTCTTGATCCACGAAACTTCTTATATTACTAGATTTAATTATTTGAAGAAACTCTTGCCACACAAGAATCTAATTTTGTTCCTAAGGACTTAGTGCTCCTATTTCGATTAAAAAAGAATAGCATATATTGCATTTTTGTCATTTCAGTTGAATTAAAGCTGCTCAGTTATGGAACATGTCTTACAGGCGTGGCCTTCTGCATTGTTCTATACGCATGAATTGAGCCTTCCTCCCCTGTTTGGAATGGCATTTGTTAGGTTTTAACGACAGAATAATAGAATTTTTGGGTTGGGCACTTCATGGCCCAGCTGGTCTTAGCCTACCCACGGTATTAAAAGGTTAAAAATCTCCAGGAGCACAACACCCATAGTCAAGGTACAGTTTGAAAGTTCCACCCTTCTCCATCCCCATGTCTGGTTTCACTGCTTTGTGCCTTGTCTCAGTGAAACGAAAATAGCTTGGCATGCTTTTGTACAGCAGTCTGTTATGTATGGAGTATGCTGCCGACTTTATCTTGGGTTTTTCTCAGCCTTCTCTGATGAACCCCCATTCCTTCAAATTCTTCTCATGGAATTCAGCGTCGCTTTTATTGCTGGCCACTTCAGTATATCTGATCTGTTGAAACATAATCCCAAATTTGGCAGTATGGAAGGCTTCTCCATTGCTTCTTCAGAAGGATTACTTTGCACCTACTGTTCAAAAATCCTTCGAGCATATTCATGGACAGAAGTTAAAGAAAAGCAAATCATTTACTGCATCACCTTTTAAGAATCTGATGGTAGTCCCCCAAAATTAACCATCCTCAATATTTATGTTACACACTTTACCTCAAAACTGAAAAGCTCAAATCAAAATAACTGGAATACTGAATTGCTGTCATGAGGCTGCAGTGATAGAAAGCTATGTGACATTCTCGTCACATCCTCAATAAATTCTTAATTAGGCCATGTTTAAGATGCCTGTTCATTTTTTTTGTTTTTTTTGTTTTTGAGATTGGAATTAAATTTTCCTGATACATGCTTCAGACAAGTGATGTGTGGTTCACAGAAAAGAGAAAGCTTGATGAAGGTCCTTCTGGTTAAAATAATTTTGCAGCTTTTTGGGGTCAGTTGTATTTCACAAAGTTCATGTGAAAGCACCTATTTCTTAGGCTGAAGGGAAATTTCTGGTGATGATCATGTCAGAATGATTAAAATGCCTAAGTAGAGGTGTTGGGTGTTTGTCTTAATGCTTCTGTAACATAAAAATGTACGTGTGTGCATCATCTATGGGGTGTGAGCTGAAGTCACTAATAGGTTTTGTCCGTTCCTTAGACCTGTAGCTGGGCCTAAGGAAAATTGTTTAATTTATGAGTACGGAGTACCTTAAATCTGAGCCAGTGTTGTTATGTTAAGTAATACATGTTTTCCTGTAGGAGTTTATACAAAGAATAGAAATTTCCGGATGTATAAATCATCAAAAGCAGGAAAAAATGTGATTCTGAAGATATCGGAGGATAATAAGTTTGTCCCTAACTGTGAAGAGGATGTCTCCTTGGAAGAAGCATATTTTCTTTCCTCTTTGATCTGCAATGTTAGGTAATTCTTTAATTCTGGTGGAGTTTAAAATGCGTATTTTAAAATATTTTAGTTATTTTTTCCTGCAGCAGTTATGATTAACTCCAGTCAATGGGCAGTTATTCTGTTAACGTTGTTACAGTGTAACTTAGGCACTTCCCGCAGAATTAATTGGATTTGAGTAACAAATTCCTTGGGACTACTTTTCAGGTGTTTAAAGAACACAGAACGTGTGGTACGGCTTCTGAGTTGTGCCTCGTTTCTCCATACACTTGCCTCACTCAAAATGCCGAAATGTAACAACTATTATATTTGGTCAGATTGTGTATAGTTCTGAAAGGAAAAATTACAGCTTTCCAGTCAATTAAATATGAAGAGTCTAAATATTTTCTGAAGTATGATTAAAAGAAAAAGGGGTTTTGTACATGTTTACTTGCCTGTCAGCAGATTTCCCATTTGGTGCAGATCCCTCCTTAGGCTGGATACTGGTACGTACGATAATCAAAGTTCTCTGTATCTGTCTAAACCCTGCACTGACTCTGTCTTGAGATGATCCTAATCGTTACTGCTGCAGGCAAGGTTCAAGTGGTACAGCCATCTGTATGGTATTATGTATAATATTTTTATAAAAACATGTATTTGTGACTTCGATTTTTATATCCTGAAATAGTCACTACCCTGAACCGCTGCCAGCAGCCCCGTAGCATCAACAGTGTGGTGTATTCAGACCACAGGAATCAGCTGAGTCAGCCATAAACATGGATGAGAAATTCTGCTGTGTCGAATTTAGTCTTCAGTGATCATTTGGCTTCCAGCTAGTAACACAGCAAGGAAAAGCAGTTCATTGTAGAGAGAGAGGGGAGAAAAAGGAAGCCTTTCAAGGGATATATGTGCGTAAATATTACATCTAGAGCAAACCCTGCTGGAAGAGTGTGGACCGGCAGTGCTTAATATGGCTGGGTCCTGGGATTTTTGCCAGGAACCAAGTTGTGCTGTTCTGGAGGAGGAACCCATGCCCTCTGCCGGTGCAAGTCAGAGGAAATGGTCCGAATGACAAGAAAAAGTGCTAGGGGGATAGCAAAAGGTAGGGAAGGCAGCGTACCGAGCCGAATCGCAGACTGGCGGAGGTTAGCAGGGTCCTCTGGAGGACTCTGCGCCAACCCCATGAGCTGGTGGCCCAGGGCTATGTTATGATATGTTACAGTATGTGGTGTGTTATGCTGTAAGAATCATGTGTTTTCCTTTGTATCCTCTCTATTCTTCAGAGTAAGGGATGACACAAAAGTTCTGTCATGTGGCTTTTCAAAGGAGGAGAGAAAAATGTCGTCCTTTTCAAACAGTAGAACTACCAGGAGCAGTAGAGGTACCTCAAGCCTTTTCTACTGTACGGAAAAAACAGTACTCTTAAGTTAGTTGTACAGTGACTTACACACTGGTGACCTCTCAGAGGGCTTTTGTTCAGCTCGCTCTGCAGGAGGCAGCGTCCTGCAGCACCTGAATGCCACTTGCCCTCCCGTAGCTGTCACACTTTGTCCCAGTCCCTCCGCGCTGCAGGGGTGCGGCAGGGGTAGCACTTGAAAGACCTACGGGAAGGTAACAGTGAATTTAGCTCCAGTTTTGTGTAAGGATTTGGTGCGATTCATGTACGCTTCCTGCCTACAGTCTATCATGTGTAACAGTGTCACGTATTACAACGGCAAAGCCAGTAATGGTACGTATACTTGGCATTTGTTTTAACAGATTCCATGGAAGGTTATCAGGGGTCACCGTATCCAGAAATTGATTATTTTGTTCGCTCTCTGGTTAATAAAGATGGGGTACAAGGAGGTAAAGACCACTTTGCTATTTACAAATCGCTATTCTGCAGCATTATTTTTAAAGAACTTACTCAATTTTTTTTTCTTCCCCAGGGATACGGCAATGGCGTTACTTCTCTCAGGAAGAAAAACTTGTGTATGATATTTCTGGTTACCGTTGGTGTGAAAATATTGGAAGAGCTCACAAAAGTAACAACATCATGTGTGTTCTGTAACTGTTCGCTTTAAAACAGCTTTATTTATTTGCCTGCTTAACTGTTACTCTGTAAAAATGCTGAAAAAAAGGATAGATAGATTCTATCATACAGATAGAATCAGCACCTGTTACAATTTCTGCTCTCTTACTTTGTGGGGATACAATACTACTTTTAAAGAAAAAAAACGTCCCACAACTTCCCCCTCCCCCTGCCAAATGAACCTGTATTGCTAATATTTCTGTGAAGTAATCTTGATGCTATTTAAAATGCGTGCCTAAGGTTGCTAATATACAAGTCAGATTGTTAAAGCTGTTAAGTGGTACCATGCTTTGATGCTTCTTAGCTAGGAATCTGAACAATCAGAAATAAGGTAAAGAAAACAGACCACTTCTAAATTCACTTGCAGTGCTTCTTAAATTACATTAATTCTTAAATTACATACACTAAAATGACAAAAGTAACTCCTGCCACCACTCAGTCAAGATGACTTTTGCTAATGACTCGACAAGGACTCAGACTTCTTAGTTTTAGCAGAATAAGTGTTGGAAAGTCAGGTTTTTTAGATTACCTTAGAATTGCAGTATATCATTAGTAGAAAATGTTTAACTTCAAAATATGTAACACTTAAAATAACTGAAAGATAAGGAATGATTTTGAGAAACAAGGGTATGACCCCCCCGCAGCCACCATGCTAGATGAACTTGGTGTTTCTCAAGGAAGTTGCTTGAAGCTTGGTGTTTCTAAAGCGCAGCTGAAAAAGCTGGGTGGTCTACATTTGACAGGAAATAGTGATTTTATCTGGCTTTTATAATGAAATTATCTGTAACAGCAGCAGCAACAAATCTGATCTCACAGTTAGCTCCCATATACTAATCTTACTTTAATGACTTTTTCTTCCAAGCTGAACGTAATGAAGTTGACTACATTGCACTTTCAAATGTTAGTCTTAACAGGAACGTATTTTTAACTTAAGCCTGAAGTTTATTGAAACAAATAGACTATACAAAACAAGTAAGTAGTAAGTATGTAAAGAGTATGAAGGCGATACTCATAGAAGCAGGCAAACAAAGCCTGTTCATTTAGTGTCTGTTTCCTACTGTATGCATTCACCTCTTTTATGAACTGTTACTAAAAACTGAATTATTTCATTCTTAGGATTCTAGTAGATCTAAAGAAGGAAGTCTGGTATCAGAAGTGTCACGATCCAGTCTGCAGAGAAGAAAACTTCAGATCACAAAGTAAGTATTCTGTGATTTCAAAGCAATTACAGTTAATACTTTTGGGAATGTTAACTTTAATAAATGCTGTATATTTGATTTAGGTTTTCCACTACCACCTACGATATGTCTCCCGTTTCTTTTTAAAGAGGTATGTTTTTGTCCTGTCGGTACACTAAAGTTCTTGTGAGTAAAGCTGTCTTTGGAAGTGATTGAAAACGCCCACTAATGCAGTCTGCTGAGCTCCAGACAGTATGTTATACATATATACGGAGATAGCGCGCTCTCTCTCTCTCTCCATACAGTACATATACATTACACAGGTATAGAATAGCTCCCCCAGAGCAGCTGGGCTGGTGTGGTAGCTCCATCTGTTCATTCTTAAGTTCAAAGCCTGTCAGCAGAGATGATGCTAAGTCACTAGAACAGCCTAACTGCAGCAGGACTCGAGCCTTTGGTCTGGCCTGGTCTGAGCAGCGGTCCCCAGGGCATAAACCACAAGACCGCTGCAGGTGCAGCATGGAAAAACTGCCCCAGTTAAGCTCTGCTGTGCGTGTTTGACTTCGTGCTGGGCCAGCCGAAATAAAAATGTTCCTGGAACACTTGAGTCAAAGTCAAATTTAAGTCAGTGACCCTCAAAGGTGAAGTTCACTTAGCGCCGTTTCAGTGTGTTAAAGCACTAATGTTTACCCACAGAGATAGGGAGAATATTTAAACCAACCTGATGCTGCACCCGGATTCTAAGCCCTGAAGATAATAGTTCTTCCACCGAGTAGGCCATAAGAATTGACATCTTTGCAACTTCTAAGTTTACACATGGCACTTTTAAATTTCATAAAGCAGCATGGCACATTAAGCTCTACTTAAGCAGATCATCAATAGCTGTTAGTGTTATTTCATAGGAAGTGTAATTTAAATACATTTTCAGATCCTGTCAGTATCTTTAAGCAGACACTAAAATTAGTTTTAACCTTGTATTATTTTAAGAAGCTGTACACAACAGAATACTTGTAGTTTGCTAGAAAAACAGAAAATTTCTTCTCCTATTAAAATAGGCTTCCATAGGTTAACGTGGCTATAAATGAACATGCTGGAAAATCTGTCTTGTTGGCCAGCTTTCTGTAGTATCCATTAGATGTGACAGGATGAATTTCAAACTTTTAACTGATCTGAAAGGTTTGAAGACCATTTTCGTATGGAATAATTAATATTCTTACCTCTAAAAGGAAGAAGAGTATACTCTAATGGATGAAAGGGGGAACACAGAAGAAAAAGTAAAACCGCATTCTGACGTGCCAGACTTGTCTAAAAGCTCAGTATCTCTAGAAAAAAGCTTGTCTCGAGACTTCCTGCTGTCAGACAGCGAGTGGGACAACACGAGCGATGATTCCTGTTTCCTGGAAGCTACTGAAGATGTGGAGCTAGCTGAAGCTGTAAATGATAGTTTGAATTATGCCACCGAAGAAATTCCTGATGAAGTTCTTCTGGAAACTTTAAGTAAACAGGACACTTGCAGTAAAGGCGGCAGCTAACCACAGACCTGGCTAGCAAACTGACGGCCAGCAACAAAGCTTGCTTATCCTACGCTTTCTGTGAAAGATACTCCGATGTAGTGCAAGAGTGCTCTTCCAGACTGGTAAGGCAAAGAAACAAGTAACTGCTAACAAACAAGTAACCTCAGCAACCGGATGGCACAAGGAGCTCATGGAAGATTACATGGGGGCTGAAGAGTACTGGACTGAAAATTCATCATGAGTGCTGCTCTGACCTTAGCACTTTTAACACGTTGTGTGGTTTCTGTTTTCTTAGTAGTATGTCCAAGTTTTACTGACAAGCGAAGTAAAATAGATTTCTTCACTTCCAGAAATGGGAGGAAACTGGTCAAATAGAAATTTAATAAAAAATTTGTCTATCAAACCGAAGTCTGTGTCCTTTTTTAAAAGTACATATTGCATTACTTTAATAGCTCAAGCTTAAAATCCGGCATTGCTCATAGAGCACAGAAAATTTACTGCTTTAACTAGAACTGCAATTTTATTAATTTCACTAAGTTCTCCCACAAACTATTTGACAATAGAAAGATACAATCTCTGATTAAGTCAGTGACTTCTTTTAAACATTGAAGCAAAATAGAGCAACGATGATTAAACAAGCTTTAAGCACTGACATTTCTAATACTTGTTCCTAATGAACATCAAGAAGTCTATTAAAAAACACTTAATGTTTCTCTGATAACTTCCCTCTTTGTACAGCCAGAGCCTCTTCCAGTTTCCTATTAATATTCTGAAAGTGTCCTTCTGCTCCTAGAATTCTCCGCGACTCCACCAGAAGAGCAGGGAGGCTGGAAAGTCCATACTGTTGTTAAGGAAATAAAATGACAGGCAACATTTTTAACTCTTGGAAAAATCACCGAAATATCTGCATTTCTTTTTTTCTCTGTCTGAAGTGGTGCAACATGATTTTCAAAAATGAAGAACAAGCCAACACTAGAGTCTTCTGAAATGGCAGCGTTTCCCTTACACAGGGCAGGCGTGCAGCGTTGTCTGCAGGGAACACCACACCAGGTCAGGAGCCACAGTCAGGGGGGAAGGAGTTCTAACGCTACAGGAGAAGTTACACTGGTGCTGAAATACAATTTGTTCTCACAAATTGGAGAGGAACTGAAATGAACTGTTGCTGCAAAGTGAGCTGCTGCTGTCTAACTTGGTAACTACAACCACAGGCCTGCAATGGCTTTAGGTCTGGCAAAGGTGAGATCCAGCTAGTGCTTCCTGGAAGAAACTTCTGCAGGAACAGAAGGCAACTGCTCATACGCACGGCAGGGGCTGTCCAAAGCTTTTGGGGGCGCTCACCCCTCACAACCACCCATGAGGACCCCCTGATGAGGATGTGTCCTCTCGAGAGCGTAAAACCCAACGATGAAAGCTTGGGTGGGACCACCACCACCAAGACTCAGGGTGGAGGACCAACAGGATGCTGCTGGATCCATGGGTGGTGATCTCTTGTTATCTCTCTCCCCGCCCTCACTCTCTCTTCTTCTCTCCCTCTCTTCATTGAATAGTGACCGGATTAAGTAAAAACCTGTGGCATGGGACTTGCTTATCCAGTTAAAGTCATCCCCATTGAGCTACCATATCTAACACCATGCCTTGTATTTTGTATTAATAAATCATTAAACTGGTTGCTGTTGTTTCACCTTAATTCAGTGCAAGGGTATCACAGACACGGGTCATTGGTCCCAAGGGGAGGGAGGTCGTCCCAGACGACTCCTTTTGAGTCGTGACAGTGAGATACTACAGTACAGTTACAACAACGATTCTCAAGTTGCTTCCACAAAGACAATTAACAAAGTATTGCTTTTTAATGTAAGTTAAACATTAATAGAAATGCCCATCTGTCCAGGAAAAAATAAAGGACTGGGGGACTGATCCCTAACAGTTCGGAAACACATGGAAAAATATGTACTTACTATCTCTTTTTCTTTTGGGTTTTCTTCTCTATACTCCAAATAGTCTTGTTGTAGCTCCTTTAAACCAGTAACAAATTCAGTTGCTTGTCTCAAGGCAGATGTCCTTTCCTGCATCTCAGCATACTCTCTTTTTAGTTGTATCAGTTGTGGTTCAGCTCTGAAAAAGATCAAGGCTTTGCCAACTATATCTGGGTATTTATTCATGAGTAACATTTCCTCCGAAGAAGACTTAAGGGAAAGGTTGGTCAGAAATACAAACCACAGATTACCATAACACACTGTTTAACTGGAACAACTAGCATGTTATTTAAACAGGACCATGGGTCCAAAGCCCTACAAAAAAAACCCCTACATTTTTTTCCGCATCTCATCTTTTGAGTCTGACAATATAGCCAATCTCTCAAGCACTTCAGTTTTTCCAAGTAAAGTTTCTGAAGTACCTGGTGCTCTGTTTCTGTACACACCTGCTCGCAGGCTGCAGTGTTCAGTGCTTACGCTGAAGCATATTCAGGAACTGCAAACTATGTACACCCCGCCTAAATGAACCGGAGGGCTCAACCCATTAACATCGCACTCCAAAACCTGAACACCAACAGCCACTTTCATTTAACAGCGTTGCAGCAAAAAAAGCTTTCTTAAGATGAGCAAAGGATTAAAACCAACAAATAAAAAATGTGAAGAAAGCTTTCAACCTGTGAGGGGGTTCAAACCCATATCGAGAGATGCCTTTAACTAGTTGAGTGAAGTTTGTCCATAGTGCTGCAAAAAAACCCCAAGACTCTCATGGCTGTAGAGAAAGGGCTTTTAGTCTGCCTTTGTGGATCCAAGCCCGTGGCTCCCTACGGGGTTAACTTACAGCACGCACGTTATACGCAGCTTCGGTGTAAAGCTTGTCACTAGTAACCAGCTGGGTTTGGGGAAGTCTCACGGTTCTTCTAAAGAACATAATTTTTGTGCTGTGTATCTAAATTGGAGAATGTGAATTGTCTGGCCCCATGAGATGGAAGCAAACCGTGTACTCTGAGGCATCCCGGCCAGACTGCAGAGATGAAATACATTCTCCCACCTCAAAACCAAAAAAGCCCCCTGTATTATCTTTGTAAATTTGTGATTCCTTGTCTTTTCAATTCCCATTGTAACATTGGCATTCTTCTCATGAACATATGGTCTGAAAGACCATTCCAGTAGCTAGTTAGCTAAGAGAACTTGCGAGAATTACTATCTAGGCAACTGAAATACGGAAAGGAGAGGCTATCCTGAGCTTTTGTAAAAACAGAAAGGAATACAGAACAGTAGAGTTTCATCAAATGAAATTAAAGAACAAAAAAAGGTTACTTTCACTTCTGAGTTACAAAACGCCAGACTCCACGAGTTCTTCAGGCTATTATTGTGCATCATTAGAAACATACCTAATGAGCTCTTCTCTGAGTTGCAACAGTTGCTGGCTTTTCTTACTGATGTCTTTTACTACCTGAAACAAAGAGTGAGGCAAGTCTTTGAAATGGTTTCGGTAACTTCAAAGGCAAACAACTCAAATTTCATTGGCTTTTTTTCTTTGAGGTTTTATCACACCCTGATGCTGGGTGTGGGAGATTCCATGATACCAGACCTTATATACTGCCATATTTTACGTTTGTATTTTATACTTTAAAGCTCTTTACAATGTCAAACTCTCACCTCCCCATCCAAAATGTCTCTTAAGGAACACCAGATTTACAAGCATACAAAAGGAATTTATGACATTTTGAATTCAAACATGACCAACTCCAGCAGGTTTTTGATGGTTTCTGTTTTAAAAATGCAGTCTAATACAAATATATGTTCAGTATGATTGCCATAACTAAGAAACTAAGCATAATTAAGCTTTAATATGTCCAATTAAAAAAAAACCCAAAATTAATCATAAATTTAAATTTAGCAATCACAAATCTCATTTTAAACAAATGCATGAGGCAGAAAAAGGCTGAGTGGCTGTAAATGCTAGATGTGTATTAAACTTTTAATTTTTACATGCAGAGTAGCTTATCATACCACCTCCAATTAAGACGACTTTAGCACATTAACTGCTACCTCCCAGGCTAAGCTTTCTGTTGACTTTACTTGTTAAAAGCTATTTTGTCATCAAAGTTTGTGGGAGATGTTAATCTGGGCAGAAAACCTCTGTCAGACAGTGCCCAACCTGCTCTTCTATATCTCTGCTGTAGTGCATTCACCTCTCTCCCGATGAAACCACTGCAATGTTTTCTGCTCTTACACTAGTTCCTCCTCCTGTCGACATTCCCCTGTTGCATTTTCAGTCAATTACTACACGCTCTGAACGAACAGAGGAACTGCCTACCTCTGAACAGAAATTTTGCATATACATTTATGTCCCTTAGACTTCTCTCCTTTAAACTAAACAAATCAATTCTGTCCTCACAGGTCACTATCTTCGCTGCTCTCCTAGACTCCATATTAATCTATGCTTGAAGGTTAGCTCTCTCCAGATGCCTCACCAGTGTTCATTTAAAAAAAACAACCAAACCAAAAATTCACATGCACAGATACCTACACATTCGAATGCACATTCCTTCTTTTTACACCAGAGCGGCAGTATACAGCCGATGGGAGTTTGCGATCCACTGTGTTTACTGAGATCTTTTCCAAAAAATCTCTGGTAGTTCCCTATCCTCTATTTGTGCAGTTGATTCTGTGGTACAGTGCACACTTTTCTGTGAATTATTTTATTTCTTCTAGTCAATTTCTTGAAATTTCACTGCCAACCTCTATATGCGGTACAATCTAGTGATATATATGTATTTACCTTAGCATTTTTTTTCTTTATATCCTTTAATTGCTGGGCTTCTACTATCTAGAGGAAAAAAAAATATAGATTATGGATCTTGATTTCACCACTACCCTCCTAAAAACATGGGTGCAAGAATTACTTTGGAATAACATAAAAAGCTATTTAAAAACACCAACACTGATTCAAAGGAAGGCTACAGGTGTACCAGTTGTCTATCAATTCTTTCCTCCCTCCTCACCCTCCCAGAGGAAGACTGTTGCACAAAATTAGTCATCTTGCATGAGTTAGTGCAAGTAATACTCCTTGTACCGAGCAGCGTGATACTAGCCAGCTTAATTTTTCTTTAACTTTATATAAAAATTATAAATCTAGTCGTTTTAAAACTTACTCACTCTAGTGAATCACTAGGACTATGTTTTACTTTTAGTACTTGTCCGTTGTACTTATCACAACTCCTACAACGTTCTGAGTTTATTTTACATGCTGTAATTAGTAAGAAAAAAATCTTAAGTCTTCCAAGCTAATAAGCTTTTTACAGTTAGGTTCAAACTGTTCATTAAAAAAGGATGATTTTCACTGAACTACGTTAAAGGCCTTAGCCAGGTGCCTCTGCACGAGTCACTGAGACACAGTATAAAGACTAAATCATCAACCTCCTCAAATTCTAGTCTGTGAGCTTTTTAGTCCCGTGTTTGTCATAAGTGTTTGCTCATTCAAATTACGCAGCTCTCCAGGTTTACTACATAATGCTCTAGGTAAGGGTCCTAGTTTCAGCCGGGATAGTTAATTTTCTACTTAGCAGCTGGTACAGTGCTGTGTTTTGGATTTAGAATGAGAATGTTGATAACACACTGATGTTTTCATTGTTGCTAAGCAGTGCTTAGTCCAAAATCAAGGACTTTCCAAGTTTCCCATACTCTGTCAAAGAAGACGTACACAAGAAGCCAGAAAAGAGCACAGCCAGGACAGCTGACCCAAACTAGCCAAAGGGATATTCTGTACCATAGAAAGTATATAAACTGGGGTAAGCTGGCTGGGAGCTGCCAATTCCTGCTGGGGGCCTGGCTGGGCATCGGTCAGCGGGTGGTGAGCAACTGCATTGTGCATCACTTGGGGTTTTTTTCCCCTTGGGTTTTATTCCTCCCTCTCCTCTTCATTATTATTACTTTATTTCAATTACTAAACTGTTCTTTTCCCAACTATAATTTTTACCTTTTTTCCAATTCTCCTCCCCATCCCAAGGCAGGGGCAGGGAGAAGTGAGTGAGCAGTTGTGTGGTACTTAGCTGCTGTCAGGTGTTAAACCACAACAATATAACAAACACTTCAGAATTATTAGATGCTTCCCTATTCTCAAAGCTGACAATTTTGCAACATACTTGCATGACAGCAGTGTTGTGTCTAAAGGCAATTCTCATGAAAGCCAGCACAGAGGCAGCAAATCATAACCTGCACACAACAAACTGTTCTCGTGATATTTATCCTGACAAGAGATTAGCAAATTCGAAGTATCATAAAATAATTGTGGAAAGAACAATAAAAAACCAGAGCATTTTGATTACAATGTAATATACAGCTCTATAACCACTATCACAAAACTGATTTTATTTATGCTGTACTCACAAGATCGGCGATCTGGCCCTTGAAAGCAGAACAGAAGCCATTGATAGCTTTTTTGCAAATGTTAGATTCTATGCTTGGTCTGGAGAAGTCAGAGGGAGAAAACACAACCCATTTGATTTAGTAAAGGAGAAGTCTCATCCAAAAACATTCCTTTGAGTAACGAATAAAACCCAATGTTAAGCAGCTAGTAACAGAAGCAACTGCAGATCTTTCATGTACTTGTAATAGCTTAATTTCTACATTAAAAAACATCAGCTGAGATGTCATGTTCTTATGTCTGGAAAAATATCAAATCCCTGGAGGCAACTTATGTGGCGGATCCTGGAGGATCACACATGAAAAAATATTTGGATCACACAAACCTAATAATAATCATTAAAATAACATCAGAATGTAACCATGCAATACTGCTGTTCCCTAAAGGGCAGCCCATTAGCAAAGACATCGGTAATTTGTTTTAAAAACTGAGTATTCAGCCATAGGAAATCAGAATATTTACTTGTAATTTGCTGTTATCTTCTCAAATTCAGCCAGAACAACATCCAGTTCTGTAATATCTCTAGAAGATCTCTTCAGCTCTTTGGGACACCAAAGCTGTACAGAACATGGGCCATCCTCTGAAACAACAGAATGAAGACAAGCATTGCACAAGTCAGGTACATATTCTAAAATAATAGAAAAGTTATTGTGCCCACCATTAAAATAACCACCAAAAAGTCATGAACATTTTAATATGAAACTTGAGAAGAGGGATATATGAATTATTTCATCTGGTTTTGGCGGAGCAACTGACAGATTTATCTGGGAACACTTTAGAATTTGGATGACCAATCATATAAAACTTACTACTTATTCTTCATCATTTCAAGCAAGTCCAGGAGCACTTACGTAAACTAACTGATAACTACAGAGTGTAGTGTAGATATAGCCATGCCGTAAAACTGTCAGCCTGAGTTTGGGCAACCTGCATTACTCAAAGAATCATGAATTGTTATACCTGTAAACATTTTGTATTAACACTATATATGCTTCAAAAAAAAACTATATACAAATAGGTTTCTTAAAACTTTGCAATAGCATTATTAACTAATTCCACAAAAAGTGAAACCCTGGTTCTTCACAGACTCCCAAATGTAAATCTAGCACTTGAAAGTGACAGGGTACCATTCAAAGGAAGCAAGATGACACCTGAGAAACAGTTTCTATGTACAAGAAATTCCACTGTCTTGAAGCTCCCTGTCTCAAAGATCTTTAAGCTAACAGCTGTGCCTATGCTGTAAGCCAGAGGCGCTCCGAGTTCTGCCCCACAGCTGGTGCTCCAGGCTTCCAGACCCAGGCATGTACTGAAACGTCTTACAGCTCCATGCCCATGGATCCAAGCTTTCCTCCACAAGGAGCCAGGCTGTGTGCGAGGGATAGCGCACGGTTGTGCTTTACCTCCTCAAGGGAGCAATAGGCAAGTCCAGGGATGCAAACCACAGGGATCAGAGCTGTGTGGCACACAAGCCCCTCAATTTAACAATTGCTAATGAGTGTCTATACCAAAACAAACTAAAATCACCCATTTCTAGAAGCGGTATGTTGCTACATACTGGAAACGAAACCCACGAAGTTAGGAAAAAGCATTCATCTGAAATGAGGAAAAGCTAAATGGGAGTTTGAAAAGTACTTTACCAGAAAGATCGGATGTGCTGTCCTCTGAAGGTTGTCGCTTTTTTTTCGCCTGGAGTCGAGTAGTGTTCAGAGCCTTCTGTGATACAAAAAGCAGATTAACTTCAAAAAAAAACACCCTAGGTTTACTAATTTAAAATCCTGAGAGATGGCAATTAGGCAGAATGCAGGAAAGCATTTCCTGACTGAAACATCAGTAATATTTACTTAGGCCTATTTTGTCAGAATCACAGCACAGCGATCATGCTGCTGAGGGACAGCAGCTGCCTGACTACAACGACCAACTGATACGTCAGCCACTGGCCGTGTAGCCAGAGCAGAACATTTTAAGGAGCCCACGGGCCCTCGGTCCAGCATAGTCATCGCCCAGGATTCACATCTCTGATCAACAGCACCCGCTCGCCTTCCTCTTCACTCACATTCTGTCCCAATTCTTTCCCTACTTTGTAACACCAGCAGCACTTTCCACACGACTGCTGCATACACGCAGTTTACTAATGAAAGACTAACACTCTACTGAATTTTATGACACGATTTTCAACAATTCCAGCACGTTTCAATACGTAAAAAACTTCTATGCATCTACTGCATAGCTTCTTTTATCACAGGTCTGCTTTCTCAAGTCTGCAGACAGTTAACTTCCTCTGTATGCCTGGAAGCTAAGTGGGCCAAAAGCATTTTATACGAGGTGTGGTCTAAGTGTGGAAAACCACTCATTCAAAACCGAGTGGGTTTTGTTTAATTCTAATATACATTCAAAAGTAATTTTATCAATAAAAAATTGAGTTCTCTCCTAAATACGTTTTACTTCAATACTGAACAAGTACAAAGGATTTATATTTCATTTAGTATGCCATTATTTAAGAACATATATTCCAGATACGAATAAGACATTTGAAAGAAAAAAAGAACACATTCCCAAATGAGTAAGAGAATGGGCCAGGACCTAGGAACATTTGGCTATTATATTCCCTATTGACATGATGACTGTAGCTTTAAGCATTTCACTTGGCCATCTCACAGGAATACTTTGAGGATTAATTATTTCAGATACAATTAAGTACTAAGTAACAAAGGAAAGGTCTTCCTCTCCCCTGCCTCTAAGGTGGGCATGGCATTAAGCAAGCTAAAACTAAATTGACTGATAATACTCATGCAACTTTTTCTGTACCACATTATCCTTGGGGGGTTCATCTTCAGGATCAGATGAGCTGAATTTCTGAACATCACTATCAGATGGTTTTGAGTGATGCGTTTTTTTCCTAGGAAAATAAAAATATCCACATGTAAACCCACTACACACTAAGAAAGACTGATCTTCAGTCCTACACACAACAAAATCTCGTGTTTTGGGGAACATTTTGTACTGCTATGTAACTTAGTTTGTGTTTCCTAAATAGATTGCATAAAAAAAATGCAAATAGCACGTAAAGGGAACAGAATCTTTATCCCTCAACAGCAACCCTTATGACAATTTAGAAATCTATTACTAACTGACCACTGGGATAGCCATGTTGTTTTGAGCAGAAACTTTGAAACAAAGACAAAATTATTATTACTGAGGATACTTTAGCAGGAATGGAGAAGGCTTTCTTGGTGAGGGGCAGGGCTGGAAATCAAAAAACATAAAAAAATACATACTATCACACAAGCACTGTTGCTGTCTTGCTATTTCATTCAAATAAGAACTATTTCAGATTTAAACCAAATTTGATTTAACAAATGGGAAATATACAAAAATTTCCATTAACAGATTTAAAAAATATTTTTCTTTGTTACATATAATTTAACTGGCTTCTACGTATTTTTCAATTTTTCATCTTTTAACTTTAGACACCAGCATTTAGAGAACTAATCAATACCTCACAGAGGTATTTTTAAATCCTTCTGTATTAGAAAAATTCAGTAAGTACTTAAGTCAATGTATTGCTTACAGAAGGCAGAGTCTTAATTTCTTCTTTTTTTTCTCCTGCATTCCGCAACCTTACTTACTTTTTTGTTTCTCATCTGGGAAATTTTGAGTTAAAGCATCTGTTTAATAAGCGTCTAGGGAAAACTGACAAACAGAAGATTCTTCCTATTTAATCTAAAAATCTAACGATTAAATTAAATGCCGGCAATTATTTTTTTCACCAGACCTTCTTTCTGGTTTTTTCCTTTGCTGTGATGAAACATGACCAAGTGACTTGTTTTGTGAACACTCTTCTCCATAAGCATCCACAGCAGTACTGTGCAAAGGGTGATCTATAAAGAACAGGAAATAAGCTGGATGAAAACTGTTCCCATCTGTTCAGGCAAAGAGCACGGACATGCAAGCGCTGTCTGCCATTAAGCAGTTAGTTAAAATATTTGTGGTTTGCTCACTGATGCAAAGGAAGTCTTGTTAAAAGTATTATTTGAGCATTAGGAAAAATATATATAGTGAAAAGCTTCATAGTTTCTGTACTCATCCACCTGCTATTTCTTTACAAACTGAAACCAAAGGTGCAGGAAAGCTCAGCACATACATATGGCATATAGCAAGCAAAACATTCTATTTGAAGTTTATTTGAAGTCTCTCTTTGCTATAGCATACACTAATCTTCTACACATTTAAACAACTACTTTCTAAACTATACCCTTTTTTTTTTATATATATGGATTTTTGGCTGCTTTATTGGATGCTATGAGGCAGCAGTTACAGCTGCTACAGCATGTTTGTAAGTGCAGAATTCCTGAAGGTAGCTACCAAAATAGATAAGGACTCTGAGAACTCTAAGGTTTTAGTATGCCTTCCATAGTACAGGTTTCTTTTTTCAAGCACACTGACACAAAAATTCAGTGTTAGCTTACATCAGTGTTAGCTGGCATCATTTTTATAGCTTTAATACATACCACAGAAGTGAGGAAGAGCTTTTCGTTTTCCAGTCTTTTCCTTATGACAACCCTTTTTGCTATATTGTTCTTTATACCTCATTTTCAATGCTGTTTCTAGCAGTTGCATGTGTATTTCCATCATTTTCTTAGAGTAGTAACTATTACAGCTGGGAAACCGATCAACCTTTTTTCTACAGTTTCTAATTATATGTTTTTTCAAACATTTTTCTCACCAGTATTGGCATATTTAAGAACAGAGGACTTCACACAGGGGCACCTATTCTGTCTAAGTTGATTCTCTTCCAGTATACTGAGGCCTCATTACACAAGTCCCATACAGAGCGTGAAAGTGGCTTTAATGTTTCACCAAAAATAGTATGTGTTTATGTTACTTTTTAGAGTAACATTCGAAAGTGGCAGAATAAATCGTGAATATCTTAGGTTTGCTGCCATGAATACTCTTACAACAGCAAAAATCTCACTGCGTAATTCGTGTAACAACAGAGAATAACTTAAGACTCAAACTTCCATATTTAAATGTAAAACCCTACACAATTGCAATGTTATATTGTGTGAATAGTCAGTACCTTTCCATGGACTTTTACGTTACAGTATTATTCTTGTTACTGCCTAAATGACAGAAAATAACATCGCTCTTAAAAAAACCCCTGCTGTCTCTCCTGCCCGTATCTTTCTCTGGCAAAGAAACAACACTTTTCCCTAGGTAAGCATTGAAATTTTTTGCCCATGTGGTTTGCTCATGAAAATCACACATTAAGTGACATTCAAGTTGATACTAACCAAATGAATCGTTAAGGTCCTCAAGTTGATTGTCTTCTGCTACCTTCAGTATCCTTGAGACATCTGGTTCCTCAAGTGGAAGTACTTTCCGCGGAGGGTGGGACTTAGCTTTGTGTTCCTGGATGGGTATGAAATTAACAGCTAGTTCATCCAGCTTTTCGAGTGTAAAACAGATTAAATATGACAATGACTTTCAAGAACATTGGACTAGAAATACATTTAACCAGGACCATATCAACTACTCAGCTATGATATAAAGTATTTGAAGCATATGGTTTTTTCCTCAGGCTAGGTTTTTTTTTCCCCTAAGAGAACTGATGGTATAAAACTGATATATTCTGCTGTTTGATACTAGACTTAGTGCAAGCTTTATCTTATTTTATAAAACTAAGTGTATACGGCAAAAAATATTGTAACAGCCTAATACCTGTTTTCTATGATCTGTGGGCTTTTTCTTTTCAGGCATTAAAATACTTCTTCTTTCATCTTTGTCCTACATAATTTTCCAACCTTTTTCAATTTATTTATGTTCACTTTAAAAAATGCAAAAGCTATAGTGTAACTTCTTACAAAAAGCGGAATTTATAAATCAAGGATTACACAGACACTTCCACAAAGCAGAAGGGTAGAAGAGAATGGTGTTACTTTATAGAATCACCGAATCGTTTAGGTTGGAAAAAGACCTTTGAGATCATCAAGTCTAAGTGTCTGCCAAGCCCACCACTAAACCATGTCCCTAAGCACTGCATTTACACAAATGGTGATTCCCACCTCCCTGAGCAGCCTGTTCCAATGCTTAACCCTTTAAAGCGAAGGAATTTTTCCCAATATCCAATCTAAACCTCCCCTACAAAATATTTATAAATGTGTCATTCACGCCATTAAGCATGGGAGTGAATTTCCCCACCAATTTGCATGTATGCATGGAAACAGAATTATGTCCCAGAAAACACTGACCTCCTGAGCTTTTAATTTTACCAGCACTTACAGTGCCTCCCAAGTTTTGTTACGGTACCAAATATAGACACATCAACAATTTCCTCTATAAGTTGTTGACAGAATGGTAGAATGGTTTAGGTTGGAAGGGATCTTCAAGATCATCTAGTTCCAACCCCCCTGCCATTTGTAGCCCTTTTACACCCTAAGTACATTCTGTTAGCTAATGCTAGTGGTTCCTTTTACTGTTACAAAGCTAGATCACGAAGACAAATATGTGCTGTGTCCAGCTGTTCCTGTTCAGGGAGTAGTTTAACGGTTTAGGTTGGAAGGGACCTTCAAGATCATCTAGTTCCAACCCCCTGCCATGCGCAGGGGCACCTCCCACCAGACCAGGTTGCTCCCAGCCCCATCCAGACTGGTTTGGAACACTGCCAGGGATGGGGCACCCACAGCTGCTCTGGGCAGCCTGGGCCAGTGTCTCGGCACCCTCACGGTGAAGGATTTCTTCCCAATATCTAATCTAGATCTACCCTCTTTCAGTTTAAAGCAGTTACCCCTTGGCCCATCCCTAGGTGCCCTTGTGCCCTGTCCTCTTTCGAATTTTACAAGACCATTTTCAAACTTTTGCCTGGTGATGTAGTAACTCCTAAAAGAAAAAAAATAAAAGGTAAGAACCCCCCAGACTCCCCCAGAGGTGCACCAGCAGGGAGTGCGCAGCGCAGCTTCCCGCACCCCTGCCAAACAGCCCCGCACCAGGGCCCCGGCACCACTGCTATAATCCTGCTCAGCCCAGCAAAACTCACCTTGGATTTATGGCTAGAATGATTTATCTTCCTTTTCTTCTTTGTGGACATTTCACTGTCCGGTATATGCTGCTGAATATATAACCGAGGATGAAATTACTGAAAAAATTGTCCCCAACATGAACCTGCTCTCTCCGGCTCAGCACCTGGGGCAGAACGGGAAATCTTTGTTAATTCCACACACGACGCGTAACCCGCTTCAAAAGGGGCGAAGCTCGCTCTGTCAGACGAGCCCGCCGCCCGCCACAGCACGCCTAAGTTCGTAACGAGACATTAACATTAAAAACACAAAGCAAGACGGCGCGGAACGCCACCGACACCTTCACTCCGCTTCCCGGCCGCCGCTCCCCTCAGGCGGGAGGCCCCGGCCCGGCAGCAGCGGCCGCGGCCCAGCGCCAGGAGCCCCGCGGCCCGGAAGGCGGGAAGGCGGGCGGCGGCCCCCCGCTCTCCCCGGGGTCCCCGCGGCCACCGGCGCCCCTGGGCCCGCCCCCCGCAGGGACTCACCCGCCGGCAGCGCCTTCCCGCCGCGATTCAAACCGAAGGGCAGGCGCGGGGAGGCGGCGCGGCGCCGGAAGGGGAAGCGGGGCGCGAGGGGGCCGGGCCCGGCGGCGCGGAAGGGCGGCAGGAGGCGGGCGCGCTGGCGGCGGGAAGGCGGCCCGGCTGGGGACGCCTGTGCCCGCGGATCGCTCCACAGCGGACCACCAAGTTACGGTCCCGCGGCATCGCCGGGCGCTTCCCCCCCCCCACCTGGGAAGAGACCGTTTCCCCGTCCCACATACCAAGATATTTTTTTTTAAGTGCCCGAGCGCACCCACGATGCTCAGCACGTTCTGGATCCACTCTTCCAGAATTCACCTAGCCCTCGCCCCGACTTTTTTCTACCAACTAATCTGACTACACTGAGAAAAACCAATACAAATAATAACCCATCCACACGACCCCCCCCCCCCCCCGAAAAAAAAAAAAAAGGAAAAAAAAACCCGAAAAAAACCCCACAAAAATCTCCCCCAAGCCACCACCCCCGTTTTCTCCTCTCCGACCCCCATGCCCTGGGCTGGTGCTGTACGTGGGTGGCACCATGCGAGTAGGCCAAGGTTCCACTTCCTATCTAGAACAAGTGCATTTAGGTGATTTCTATAAAGATTACCTGAAATCTAAGGTAAAAAAAAACCTTGCAGCAGTTCAGAAAATTAATCAAGACATACAAAAAAACATGTGTGGCAAAAAAAGTAGGATTCAGACTGGAAACTTGTCATTCCAGCTCTGACATTTAAGTTACTCTGCAATTAAATTGTTAACAGGAGATTCAGCAATTTGTCAGAAGTCTTACTAGTTGGAGGGATGCTTTTCAGGCCATATTTCTTCATCCATAGGTAAGGAAGAGCGTTCTTTCAAGTATCACCTGCTGCTGCCCACCCACCCCCAACCCCCTTTGTCCAACCAAATAAACTAAGCCACTGTGAAACAGCACTTTTAGGATTAACAGTGGTGAGTTCTCTTTATAGTTCTAATCTGCTGGTTATAGCACCCAGCCCCATTTAGCAGTCCATGAACTGAAGGGGTAACAAGCAGTGGTACAGACTACATACCGCACAGCTTTGTTTCTGTGGGATAAAAATGGCTTTTCAAGAAAGCTTTCTTTGATAGGATGTGTTAAGAACAAAACCCTTAGATCCAGCTGCCAACCATCTCTGTTAGGAGAGGTGTGGTGACACTTCACACTCTTTCCAAGCAGCATACACACATACTCAGTGCCATACTCAAACAAGCGACAAAAGCGTAGTTTAGATTTTCTGCAGTAGGAAAGAAATGTATAAAGGAGATACTACTCAAAAGCAGAAGGTCTACCACAGCTAGAAACATAGGCGTGCTTATTATTTCAGAACGTTAATACCGAGCTCTAGACAGTGTCTTGCTGGTGATGCTTCATCGAGCCTGTTCTGATAAATCTGCCCATGAAATCTTCCATTCCACGCCCCTGATTAAAGCCAGATGTACAGTATAAAGGGGGAAGGGGAGGAATGATGACAACCCCTACCACACAGAAGGAGCGTAAGATTTAAGAAATCCTCAGATTTCACTTAAAAGTTATTTATGATGGTAAAAACACCACCCGTCAGAAACCATACTTCAGACAAAAAAAGAAAGATCTGTTTGTTCATTTAAGAATACTGATGGAGCAAGTTACATACAACAGCATCCCTTTCTTACAGATACTAGCCAAAACCTTACACATAAATACCAGACCAAAGCAGAAAGTTACCTTCCACAAGTAAAGCGTCAACAACCAGCATTTATCCTTCATTTAGAGTGTTTGTGTCAGTGGAGTTTTACAGCTTGTCACAGTTACCAAGTAACACCTGGGCTTATTAGTCAGCAGCACCTTTCCTTGATAAACAAACACTTCACTGAGTTGAAATGCAGAAATATTTATTTTGGTTTCCTTCATTGGTTTTGAAAATTGTTTTGGTTTTATAAAACATAGAAATAGCCAACACTAAGCAAACATTTGAATTCCAATGTAACAAACTACTGCTCTAACAGTTGACTCAGATTTGTGTACCTTAACTGCACACAAGTATGAAATTATGCTACAGAGTAGTGCATTACAATCACACACAAATCTTAGTGCAAACCTTGTTGTGCTTGTATTTTACATATATCCATGTTTTCAAAAAAACAGCAATGAATGCTAATGCAAAACCAACTCTGTTAAGGATAGCAAAAGACTTATGCTGTAATAAGGCTGATCTCTCAAACAAAAGGTAATAGTTATTTTGTAATTTATCTGGGAATTAGGTTCTTATCCCTGAACAAATACCTATCCTGTGCCAACACACACTTCTGTTGGCATATATAAATACTTCCAATTGCTGCAAAGCATCAGGCAAAAACATTCTACCTGACCTATTTTGCTATTCAGTGAAGAATACTCAGTGGCTCATATATAAAGCACAGAAAACTGAGAGGTTATGTCAGAAGCTCTTCTGCTTATAGAGGACCTGGCACATTTTAAAATATGCATTTTAAATACATGTTCGTTACAGGGAAACAGGTGGCTAGTACAGGTGCAATGTTTACCTGACCATTAGCATAGCCCAGCCTCCTGAATGGTTTTGTTTTTAGGTCTCCAGTGTTGTTGCCAGAGTTAGGATTCTCTTCATTTTCCGGGCTGGCACCACTCCGGCATTGTGTCAACATAGCAAAGCCTAGGCTTGCTGAATTAACTGCATCCCCACTTTCAGTGAAGAACCAGCATATACAGACTTACTGAGGAACTTGTGTTCATTGGTCTCCTTTGTACGGAGTTCTGACTTCTACCTTATAAAAGTACATCTCAGAACTGGCTGCAGATACAGAAGGGAGAAAAGAAACTCAGATGCCTTGCCCCAGTTAATAGTAGGATTAATGCAAGATATGATACCAGCTATACAACTGTAAAGGTGTTGTTTTGGTGGTGGGGTGGTTGGGGTTTTTTGAACCAATTAAGTAACCCTTCTGAGGATGCAAGATACTTAAGAGACATTTTCAAACCTGCCAAATCCTTTGTGGAATTGACAACTGAAAAAAATACACTGCAGACAGCAAACATGCTGGCAATAAGAAAACCTTAGCTCCTTGGTGAAAGAGTCCCATTTTTGGCCAAGGACGTCTTAAATAACTTACATATAGTTACCATTTATAGTTAAGGCTCTTTTTGGAAATTGTAGGTCACCATAAAAACAGTATGCAACACAACTCAACAGTAAGGCAGTGTTCCATTTCTTCAATGCTTCTATGGCAAGTACCCATTTTTGTACAAGTTAATGATTGCACAGTTTCCTTCCCTATGTTTGCTGTAGTCAAATTACAGATTTGAAGGCCAAAGTAGACATCAGACGTGTGCCACTTTCCTCATTCCATTTTCAGTTACATTTTGGCATTAGCATAGAGTTCATCTATCTGTGACTGAAAATATTTTCGCAGTTCTGGTCTCTTCGCCTTCAGCGTTGGTGTCAGCAGGCCGTTTTCAATAGAAAACATTTCAGTGTGCATGACAATGTCTTTGACCTGGAAAGTAAACAGTTACTAGCCAAGCCACATTCCTTGAAACAGACAAGGCTATTAAAAAAACCACCCAGACAACATAACAAAGCCCACCACTTTAAAAATTTTCCAGATGCAAATTAAAAGCAGTTTCTGGAGAGTCAGATTATATTGGTGTTAACAAGTTTAAAGACTTAGGTGTTCAGTTCTCTCAAGCATCTTACCTGTTCAAATGACTTCAAACCAGATTCTTTCCCAATCCTCACCATGTCTTCCAGAATGTGTTTTTTGACATCCTGTGAACACAGGAACACACTGTATATAGCTTGAAAAAGCTGATGCAGAACCGCTAACGGTTCAGCTAGATATTACTCACCTTGTTCTTGCATAACTCTTCATATGAGCCTTCAAATCCTCTTTTCTTGGCCCAGTTGCGCAAAGTCTCAGGATCAGGTACCACAATAGCTACTAGGAAGGCCTAAAAAGGAATTTTTGTCAAGCTCTTTTCTTTTAAAGTCACTTTTAGTTCCTACGCTTTTCTTACTAGTCAGTGTTAGGTTCTGGACAGCATTTCTGATCCTGCTGTGAAGTCACCACCTTTCTGCTACTTGAACACAGGAGAGCAGCTTGCACTTAAAAAAGAATTATTCTTGTCGAGACCCACATTGTAATTTACACTTGCAACCTGGACATCTTGGGTTTGTGGTTGTTTTTTTTTTTATTACTTTCCCTGTACACTGTTAGCAACTTACACAGCCATTAATACTCAATTAAATTAATCCAGCTCCACTATCCCATCTGAAACTAAATCCAGAAACATGCTATATAACTGCTGGAGTCAAAAGTACATTTAGAACCAAAACGTATAATGTTAATTATTTTTTTTTTTTCAAGATTTCAGTCCCAAAGTTTTGGGTAGGGGGAGGGAGGAAAGGAAGACTTTTCTGCATTTTTTAAATTACCTGAAGAATGCTTACCTGCAAGCTTTCTCCATGGACAAACACCTGAGCAAGTGCTTCACATCTCAGATACACATTTTCTATTTTCTCTGGTGCTATGTACTCTCCCTGAGCTAATTTAAATATGTGTTTTTTCCGGTCAATGATCTTCAATGTACCATTCTGTTGACAGAAATAACTTCCACTCAGAAGAGGCACTTCAACTGAAAAACCAATCTACGCAGCTTAAGCATGCCACACTAGTAACAGTTGCAACAGTGCTACAGCCAGAGTACTGTCAAGACTAACCTTGTAAGAAACCAGGCTCCCCACCCACCTAACAAACTAGGGAAAGCTTCAGGACTGACACGAATACTTTTTTAACCCCAGACACAAAGATTTATCTACAGCAGTAGTTTTCCTCCTCCTAAAATTACTTGTGTTTCACTTAATTCATTGTGTTCAATACCAAATATTTTCTATTTTATTTGTTAAATTACTGCTAATAACTACAGAAGTACATTTCAGCTATATAAGTTCACTTACCGGTAGCCATTTCCCAATATCTCCTGTATGAAGCCAGCCATCTTTGTCCAGAGCTTCTGCTGTTTTTTCGGGATCTTTCAAATAGCCACGAAATACATTCGGCCCTTTTACACACACCTGAAAACAGCCGTTTGTTAGTGTATGCTGCTATGAAGGGAAGTTCACAAACACTGTTTGCAATGAATTGTTTCTCCAATGGTTCTCAACAACACCCACTAAAAAGACAAGATGAAGTTTCTGCATTAGTACAGAAATCTTTACTCATGGTTTTTGGAGACCTAACATTTTTGATTGGTATACGCTATAATAAGAAGCAATTGGAAGCATCTGTTCTCTCCTAGCCTAGCAGCAGTGTTCCTACCTACTATAAGAATAATCTGAATTTATCAGAGGAAATTTATTTTTATTTATGTGAAGAAATTCTGCTGGATCCAGAGATATTACCTCTCAGCCTGGCAATGTATTTGTTTCAGTTCTGGTAAGCAGCAAGGGCATTGTGCTAAAACTAGTGATGAAAAAGCTGTATATCAAGCAAGGTATATGTTTGTCCAAATGTGACCAAGACTTCTCAATAAAGAAAACCTGCAATTTCTTTAAATTGAAGGTTGTCTGGATTTGTATACTCAGTAGAAAATGAAGAACAGCTTCTCTGGATATACCCTGGATGTGTGAGCATTATTAGGATCAGAAATGTGCTTATAAGGTATGAGAAAAGCTTCAACAAGATTAAAGGTTTATAGGTGAAAAGGTTGCCAGAGAATCAGGACAGACCCTCACAAGCTAAATTAAAACAATCTGTCAGTCAGAGAATACTAAAGTACAGCAACTAGTCAGGAGCATGGAACAAAGCCTGAAATATTCAGAGATGATCCCAAATTTAAGTAATTTCTTCCCAATGTAACACCCAAGGTTGTGTAAGTTTACTTTGGTGGAGAAGGACACACACAGGATAGGACTGTTGTTACTTGAGGATCAGCAGGAGTATAAAATACCTCCTTAGAAATGAGGACAGAGAGATAGGCAAGATAAACAGTATGGAGGCAAAACTTCAAGATGCTCAACTGCTCACAACTGTTGGGGAATCAGGAGTCCAAAACCCCTGAAAGCTCTACACAAGAGTCCTCAGAAGCAACAAAAGGATTCAAACCGCCACATCCACTTGGGAGTGGCTTGGCACACGAGGATGACAAGCGACAGTAAGAAGGGTCTGGTCTGGGCAATACTATCAGGACTTTAGAACAGACCTGGAAGAATAGGATAGAAAATCCAGTTTTAAGTTAAGGCCAAATGGATAATAAATCAATAGGGGCTGATAAAATACAAGGCCAACTATTAATGGACAAGGAATAATAAAATGGGCAAGGAACTGGCTAAAGCATCTTCAGGCACTAGGATCAATTCTCAGACTACAAGAAGTTACTGAAGTATAGTTCAGAGACCAATTCTTGAAAAACTCAACCCACGTATTTCCAGTGCTTACCTCAGCATAAAATATGGCATGCTGGTGAATGAGAGTACAATGGACAGGAGATGTCAACAGGAAGGAGATCAGAATGTTAGTGAGGGTTCTGACGACCTTATAGAGACCATACCAAACTCATCACCAAGGTCATAGGTTTTTAAGACCCAAGTCATTTCTGCTACAAAACAGAGCCTGTGAGGAAGGATAGGAGTAGAGGAGAACTCTACGCATCCCGGTCAAGTCAAAAGCTGACTGATCAAACATGTCATTTTGCATGGCTCCCACAACCCCAGGTGACAGCTTTTCCCGGCGGAGACAGCAAACCATTTATCTGTATCCTGCTACCTGGCACTAAGACCTCATCTGCATATAAGCATTTATAATTCCATTCACAAATTTATCCTTCTTGAACATAGGTAGCTGACAAAAGTGAAAAGCAAGGCTGACAGAATGGAGAAGACAGAAAGCTTACTTGGAAAAGAGGACTAGGAGTGTTTAATCCAGCTGAAGAGCAGATAGGCAATAAATAAGGAGGAAGATTTATTTTAGGCAAAGGATAATGAGAACCAACTCTATAGCTATGGGCTTTAGTTTTGCGAAACAAGTTACAACACTTATTTGTTGAATTCAGAACAGGTCACACCGAGGAAGTTAGGACTGAAAGATCAAGATGGTACCCGATATATTAAGGGGCTACCACATTTATTTATTCAAGTCCAAAGTAACTCCTAACACAGCAAACATTCACAGTAAGTGCAAG
This sequence comes from Falco peregrinus, assembly GCF_023634155.1. Lineage (NCBI taxonomy): Eukaryota > Metazoa > Chordata > Aves > Falconiformes > Falconidae > Falco > Falco peregrinus. Next base: position 4,642,876 of record NC_073722.1, read on the forward strand.
CAAAACTTTCTCAGAAGGTGTTTTTTTAAAAAAAAAAATAATCCACTACTTAACTGTTTCTTATTATGAGAATTCATACTCAGTTCCTCTAGCACATCAAGCTTTAAAAACTTAAAGTAAAGCAAAAATTCCTGATGAAGACTAAACATGGGGTCATATGGAAAACAGTAAAGAATTTTGACAGTGCTTTCCACTTGAAAATGTTTTCCCACCATTACACCCAACTAAATCCTGAAGTATTTCTGAGAATTAAAGCCCAATGATTTGTCTCTAGTCTCACACAAGTTACAACTGAAACAAAGATTGTGTATTGTTTGCAGTCACAAATTAGTCATCCACTTAAGCTACTTTTTATTTATCCATTTCTCACTCCAACTGCCCCCAAGGCCTCTCAAAAGCATATGAAAGATACCACAGTTAATTTTCTTTCAGGGCTTGGGGAAAATAAATTACTACATGGACATCTGTTTGAAGTACGTACACAAAGTTTTATATCTCTTACTTGGAAAAAATTTGAAAGACAGCATATAGTTTTACACACAAAGCTGAATCCTCAAAGTGCAATTTGTAAAATATACATGTTCAATTTGTACAGTACAGGTTGCAGGAAGATGTTCAGAAGAACACATAGGCAGTTGTCACAAATTATTAGCAGCCCTCATTGCATTTTATGTCCATTTCTCTTAACAGTGTTCCAGCCACATTAAATCACCTCATTTCACACATCACAAGCTGGGTAACAAACTATATGCATCAGCTGTTCTCTAGCACTTGGCAACAGCAGGGGGAAAGCCCTCCGCTAGTGTTTTACTGAAGGATAGCTAGCTTCTCAACTATGTCACAGCTGCAGGGTAGCATATTTGGTCATACAACCATCAATACACAGTAATCTGTTACCCCACATGCTTTCTCTCTTTTGATACACTAGTTTGTTTTGCTTCTGTGAATCGTTAGCCAACACTGCATGCAGGCAAGGCAGGGGTCTTTGATTTTAGGTAGCAGTTTTAGTAAACTAAGACAGTTAGTTGTTATTTCAGGAACAAAAAACATTTTCCAAGATTTCATAAGAGGCTCATATTGACCTTTTGAAATTACTGACCTCACCCTCTCCTTTGGCAGCCAAGTAATTCATTTCTTGTACATCAACAAGCTTGATGATACTGCATGGCATGGGTGCTCCAACATGACCTATCAAATAGAGTACACTTCAATAGCCCGAACGGCTTTTTAGTCAGGTTCTTAAAACAATAAGCTGGTTACATGCTAAAGTAAAAAAAGATGGAAAACCAATTTCTGGTAATACACTACACCGACAACAGTACAGTAATAGATTAAAATTTGCTGGGACTGAAACATTAAATTCTCAGATATCCCTAGAATTTTACAAGCTGACCCATGCACTCAAGCTTGTTTTTTCTTATAATCATGACCTATGCGTACATTTAAGTAGCAAATGTCCTACTATGGGTTTAATTAATAATAATTATTAATATTATATTATTTAAATATGGTATTGTTTCAGTTACAAAGCTAGAGAGGTAACTACTGACAGAAATGCAGACTGTTCGTTCTAACACCAAAAAATGCCGTTTACATTTCTAACACAGTGCTTACATACAGCAGATTCCTATTGTGCAAAAGTTACGAGGGCTGATACTATGACCTCCGCTTTCCTAAATCCACTTCAGCTTGGACAAAGCCTATTAAAAGTTTGGATTACTTAATATTTCCAACTATTTAGGGGTAGAAACTTCAGGAAATCCCTTCAAAACTTTTTTACTTCACATGAAGAAAAACAGAATCTTATGCTTCATGATAGGTGTACTGAAGACTAAATGTGACGAGTGACCTGTATAGTGTCCCGAAACTTAACAGACAGGCAGACCACTAAACACCATACCTGCTGTCCAGTCACCAGGCAGTGACAGTGAGCATCCAGCTGTGCATTCAGTCTGTCCATAACCTTCATAGAACTAGGACATGAAACCAAAGAATTATTTAAGATTCTTATTTTTCAACACAGGATTTCTTCACTAAAATGAAATTAATATTTTGCTTCTTTTACTAGTAGATTAAATTAGAGTTTAGCAAAATCCCCAGCATCTTCTGAAAAGAATATCACTGTGTTAAGAGTTTTATCACAATACACAATATTTTAAGTGCTAATATTCCACCTTCAGTTCCAATATTTACTCTGTTTCACATGCTACGTGACACCTGTCTAGATCAAAACAGAAAGCAGAGGGCGCAAGAAGAAGAAACCAAGAACAGCAGCACTAGCAATGACTTCATCCACATCATTTAAGGGCAGGTTTTCCAAGACAGCCAGGAATGGAATCCCTACACGCTATTACAGCTCTGTGATTATTATACACAAGACAGGCTTCCCTTTTCTGTGTAGAACTCATTGCTACACCAGCACACTACTGAAGCACTTCAAGAAGTCACGAAAGCCTCACATTTTAGAGTTTTTTTGTGTTATCTCTGCTTGGGTTTTTTTTGACACATTTATTCTATCCTGTGCCACTGTTATTCAGATTTTACCTAAAAACACCATACTCTGAAGATAAATGCAACATGTGCAATCTGGTCCTCAGTCTTGTCTTCAAAGCAAGAACACTACAATATCATCACGTTGATTAGATTCTCTACAGTAGTTATGAATAATTCTGTAAGCAAGGCAAGCCCAGAAACTTAAAATCCAAGAACAGTAATTACTGCTTACAGCAGCCCCCTCCAAAACCTTTACCTTAAGCCAGTTCAGCTGGTTACTTCAGTTATAATAAAGACTTTGGGATGAGCACAGAAATCTCAAGGGACAGAGATAAACTCTGGAAAGGAGTATGCACTTTTATAGTCTTCAAGAAGAACGCCAGATAGAGTTTTTTATATATATATATATATATATATATATATATACATACACAGACTACTAGAAATGCTCTAACAAAGCTGGAACCAGGTATTAAAATCTTTGTTTTAAGATTAAAGCCAGGAAACTCACCTGACAGCCAAGAGCTGTTCTCAGGAAGGTCAGTACACTTGCAGATACAGGTGCTGCTCCTGTAACCATCAGCCTTACTTTTCCTCCCAAACTTGCCTACAACAGACACAAGATACTGTGGACACGAAAACCATTTCAGAGAGATTTCCAGAGTCTTTTTTCCATCCTACCCTCAGCCACTATTCACCTACAGTACCACCCACTAGTGCTGAAAGATTAAAGTTTAGCCTCCTATTTGCAAGCTGTCTTTCTTGCAGAGTTTTTAATCTCATTAATGGCTGGAAGAAACAGTATCTCAAACATACAGTATCTACATAGACTATACTGTGGTGTCGCTGCAACGCAGACTGTGCCAAAAGTCTAAAGAGCTTAAGTCACGGACTTAGAGCAATGACTTTATTTTTAACTGCCTTATATCAGCTTCTCATACATCCCGAATGCTATAAAAAGCAGACACATGGGCATGTTGTACAATCAAGGTTAAAGCCACAGCAAGTGAGTGCCAGATATAATAGCAGGCGTAACTTACTAGTGACCAACAGTGAGGAGACAGTAGGGACTAAAGGTGGCACTGTGCCACACTTAGCATTCCTCCTTCAGAAGGACAGCGTTTGCTTTTGCTTTCAAAGTGGCCCAAGAGAGAAGCGCCAGACTGTTTGAGAGTAACTTCCCTAATACAGTTAGCTGGTACTATTAGCACAAAGGGAACTGAAAAAATGAAGTTGGAAATAAAAAGATCGCTTTGATTTTTATTCTGAGTAGCCAGGTAGTCTTTAAACAGTGATGAAAGCCATACCAGATTATAACCATTCATATGGAATTCAGCAACTGCAAACTTAGACTCAGAGACTTCCAAGCATACCTGTATTTTGCGGAAGATTACTTTATCCCAGAAACTGTTATTTCTAACTATACCACTTCTGAGTTCTGCTTCTTTCCTTTTGGAAGCAAAATCCAGCATCCACCTCTTTAATGAAGTATCTGCCTGTCCAAAAATCTATTAAGAAAGATAATTTGTGGTTAGAACTCTCACAGACTGCCATTCCTTTTTTCTTACAGCAGCATGCATAGAGATTTTCAACAGTGAAAAGAAAGTAAATTAAACAATCTTTATTGGTAAGCACCTGAATTCCAGTAAAAAATACTTGTGAATTTTGATTTTGGCCTCCACCTCTGTTCCAGAGATGTTCGCCAAAATTGGCGCCTCTTCTCAAGCTGCATGATGCTGTTCCAGTGCATAGTTTCTTCATCAAAATGAATGAATGAAAAATGAATGTTATACTTTTCTATTCCAGTATGATCAAAATTCAAATTGAGTATAATCCTCAGCATATTCTGAAAAGCATACCATCACAATACGTAAAGTAACACCGGGTTTTCTGAGGAGATGCAGGTCTCTTCAGAAATGCCAAATGAAGATCTGTCTTGCAGATATAAACTTGCTTTTTGGATGACTTTCCAAAGGCTCCTGCTGGTTGTTCTCAGGAAGCCACAGTAGCAGTCTCAACAGCAGACCACAGATGAGTATACTCACTTGGAAAGAGAAAGACTCAGCAGCTCTTCATCATTGTGGCCCCCCTGCCACCCCAATTTCCCACTTCTTAACTTCACACGCTAGGTCACTGCAAGGCTGAGTGAGGTTGAAACACTGTCATAGAAGTATGAAAGCCTCAGGGTACCAGAGTTAAGAAGCAAGAGGGCATCACGATAGGAGAAGAGAGTCCCAAGCTTTGGCTCTGCTTCTCAAATTCCAGTACAGAACGAGTGAGCAGAATGAGGGGCTATGTTTTAAGCACTACAGGCTGGTCTCAGTGTTTCCTCCCCTCCAAATGGATCCAAGTTGCACCATTTGTTCCTGGGGCCAAACAGAATCTTGTATTACTTGCCATTCCTCTAGTCTCCTGATTAGCACTGTTCTGGCTAAGACAGCCTAGGCAGCTCTGCCATTTCTTTAGCAGTTACAGGACGTCTTTGTTACATCCTTCAATTCCTCCAGCTATATACTAAGAAGAGTCAGTCATCCATATGCAAAAAGGATGATTTAAAATCTCAAGTCCAAGAAAGAGAATCTACTTCTTGAATTTCCATCTCGGATGACCCTGAGCAGGCAAGCAGTACATACAGAAGAGACTAGGGCTGCTGACACACCCTCTCCCCAGCACTCCTGACTGGCTGGTTTATAATTCTGCCTGCTAGAACATGCTGGCTGCTGTGTAGGAAACTTGTATGCGTCCATGCAAACGTAGGCCAACACCTGACCTTGGTTTGCAAATTCCACTCCATGAGTCAGATGCTAAAAGCATGGCATGCAGATGCTAAGCCTCATGTTCTCGTTGTAGACTGGACCTAAATAACTTGCTCAGAGCAGAACAGTAAGCCATTAATCAAGCTAGAGAACCAAGTCCCCCAGTCAGTCAGGCTTTTCAACACTAGTATTTGCTGCCTGAAAGTATTTTAATACAAGCAATACTATTTCCTGCACTTTCAGCTATCTTTTAGCAAGAGATACATAAGTTTTTGCATGCCATTTTAACATCCCAGAGCACAACAGTTACTCCTAACCTGACAGCACAAACTTCACAAAGTATCTTCAAACTCTGCACAGGTCATGCCTGTAGACTTACCTTGTCAAACATTCTGTTCAACAATCTGGGTACTACAGGAAATACAGTTGGCTGCAGTGTTTTTAGGTCATCCATAAGTAGTCTGATATCCCCTTGAAAGAATCCTATCCGAGCTCCATGGCACAGAACCACACACTGTTAGGAAAAAGGTAAACACTCTGAAAACACAGGATGTATAATGTGTTCGAGCTGTGTATGTACAACAACCCTACGCAGATTAGACTGTGCAGGATCCACCTTAAATCCTCTCAAGCTTCTAGACTAGTTCTGCAGCATTCTCAGACTACAGAATGGGACTAGAAAGACCAAGTAGCAAGACATGCCTAGTGTACACAGGCCAAGGACTGTATAGCACAAAAGCCGCTATCCAAAAAGGGCAGCTGGCCAAATAAGACAATTCTCAGAGGCAGCAAAAGAGTGAAAAGCAGAACCTCTCTATTTTAAATATTTAACAAGCTTATTTAAAAATACGAGACCTTTGTTTGTTCCCTGCTATTTACTAAGAAATTCTGCATTTAAAGTCAATACATCCTATTTACTGGTCCAACAGGGATTTCTGCCTCATGCTACTTTATTTCCATTCTCTTGCACCCTGGTTTTCCTTCCCATTTCATAGGACTGATGGGAACAGAAGATTTGTTGCTAGGTGATCAAGATGCTTTTTAGAAGACTCCAGCAGAGCCACTGCTTACTTCTGCATCACTTCAGACCTACTCCAAGGAAGGCAGACTTAATCCGGTTGTGTTCTATATTCTCTGTTAAGAGTCTAGAAGCTCCACCCACAACACCCATATACCCCCTTTTTGTTTGGGTTTCATTTATAAACACAAGCAGAGTAGAGATGTTGTTAACCTACACCTACTTATTTTTATTTCTTCTGCTTTCTCCATAATACTTTTCTGCCTTCCCTGCCATCAATTCTCATCTTTCCTGCACAAGATATTCAGAATGTCACTTTTCCTTTCCACTTGTGCTTTGCCACCATCTGCTAAAAAGCAGCAAATGCATCAATTCATATGGACTGAGCAGCAACTGCCTTTGCTAGGTGAGAACACATTTGTCCTGTCAAGTTCACTGACCCTTCTAACTTCCCAAGGAAGCCAGAAAAAAAATAATCAGCAAACATTAACTTTACAAGAGGGGTAGTACTCTAAAGACTACTTTTCACAGAGCCTGTGTTCATACCTACCTCAGACAGTAACAAATGTTTTCTCCTTTTTTATCAGAAAGTGTTCTTGCTTAATCTCCTTATGTAAACATACAAGTAATCACCTACTTTGTAAAGACCTCAAATGGCAGAGTAATACTGAGATCCAAGCACTCTCTTCTCATTTTATCCTTTAGAACATGTCCAATCCTGTTTCTACTACATGATCAAGAGCAGAGCTGTTACCTACAGAGTTTGTACCTTCCGATGCAAGACAGGCATCAATAAAACAGACACTGAAGTATAACAGATATCCAGGTCACCGGGGGGCGTGGGGGGGGTGGGGAGGGGAAAAAAAAAAAAAAGTGCTGAAAGCCTAAGGGCACCTGCACACCTCAGTTACGCTACATTCCCAATCTTCCTAACATACATATATACACACACATACCCCAGTAAAGTTTTGTATGTGTATATATACAGAGTTATGGTAGATAGCTCAGGATTCCTAACTGAAATCACAGGACAATTTCTGGCTCCACGTGCCTTTTCACACTTGCATGGAGGCTGTTGTTTCCCTGCACGGACTGGGACAAGACTACCTTCAACATACATATTTGCAATCTCACCTAAGGGAGAGGCATTAATTCAACTTCAAGTATGGTAATTAAATTCCTGTGCCTCTACTGTATACAAGAAGTTTGAGGAAATGGCATCTTTTCAATAATGCGTACCACCTAACTATGGGCTCAGAGGTCCTTAAGTCTTCCAGTATTAAGACAATCTGAGTCCCCTCAACCTCAAAAATTAAGCCCCAGTTTTGGTAAAACAAGTGATCCACGAGAACTTCAACATTTGTCTTTAAATGGCATTAAAAGCTATTTTCATTTTCTGGAAGAGAACTCCACTGAAACAAAAACCCTTTTTATTGAAGTTTCTTGGAAGCAACAGTAAGTTTAACTGATTTAAAATAAGTTTTGTGTAAGCAAGCAGGATGCCACATTATAAAAGAAGGCTTTAAAGTCTGCAGATTAAAGAATGGCATGGATTTTTAATAGTACACTGATTATATTAGAGGGAATTTCTAGGCAGCGTACAGGTACTAAGGGATTGTCTCATGTTCTAGCAGGTCAGTTTCTTATTAACCCTAGCTCTAAGGTTGATGTTTTTATTTCCGCATGAAAACCAGCTGTATAGTACTCACTGGATATTGTCTATGGGATATTGTTTCCCTGCACCTTACCTCAAGCTTTCATACACATGTGCAAGAGTCAAAAAAAGAATAGGACATATTCATAACCACCGGGATTCAAGAGACAGGCATTCTGTAAGACAAGCGAGCTTCTCAACAGTTCAGTACAAACAGATGCTTACCTCTACAATTCTCTCAAACATATGAGCCAAGGGCAGGAATGATATCAGAACATCATCAGAGGAAGGCATAAATGTTTTCTGAAAGTGTTGGTAAAATTTAAAGTTAATTCTCATTGATTCTCTATTTTGCCCAAGTTAAACACAACAGTGAAACCTAGCGTCTAATCTCTAAACCACAGCCCTCACTTCAGTTTTGTCAGTAATGAAGCTGCATTGTCTTTCATTCGTTAAGGAAATTACAGCACTGACAACCAGCATGAGTAACACACACTGCAGAAACAGTAATCTGTTAGATTTGACTACAGTGACCAGATTATTACACTTTATCATTCATATGATTACAAATAGAAACAAATTCTCATAGAAACCACAGAAAGTTCTATTATACACATTGGGAGGGAGGAGGAATGAAAAAGGCTAAAGCAGTACACCTCAGGGGTTTAAAAAAGAAACACACACTGTTTCTTAGATCAGAAGATTTGCTTATGCAATTTACCATGAGGTTGATATCAAAAGTAGCTTACATGATTTAGTTGTGAGACTAGTTGCTTAACTTAAAAACAATTCTATATGTAGAGTACTTGGCAAAATAAGTACAATTCTATTTTTAATTACATCTGTGTGTGTTAGAACTGTCTTCTTAGCTAACCTGCAGATGAACTTTACGGTAGTCTCAAGTAAACTAAAAGTTAACAATGTATCAAGTAAAAATGCTTAAGAGTTGTGCTGCTTGCTCATTTAAGGGCTTTAAGTATTTCGGGGGGTTAAAATACATTATAGCTTCTCCCATCCTTAGTGGAAAAGGCTAGCCTCTACACAAACCTGTTGATGCAGAACTTCCACTAATGACAAACACTGTAAGCCCACGGCAGAATGTAACGCAGATCCACATCGGGATCTTTTAACGTTTGGTTTGTGTCAGACCAATTTGTAAATCCATGACCCCGACAGAAGAAACCAGGAAACATTGATTTCTGACCTAGCATGGGCAGAGTGCTGTCAAGTTATATTTTCACTTGGATCTTACTAAAAGTTAAGACCAAAGTTAATGAGATTTCACTGTTGGTTTTACTCCTGAGATTATTTCCCTTACACAAATCCACAATGTTAACCTTTGCAGTTTACCTCTGTAGTTTTCACGAAAGCTGAAGCATTGCTGACTATGTTTTGATGAGTGATCATAGCTCCTTTAGGGTTTCCTAAGGAAGAAGCACATCAGGATGCAACAGTGAAATTTTAAGATACTTCTGATTTTACCACTGTTTGGTAACTTATCTAATAGCATTTCAGTCAATCAGTCCCTTCTTTGACATTAATATCTTTCTCGTGTATCAATTAAAGGCAGAGAACTTGCTAACACACTGGCAGGTAAAGATGCAGCTATCAAACCCAGACTTAATTTCTGATCTCACATCTGCTTTAAAAGTGTAGCTTGCCATTGTACCCTTCCCTTTTGCTCCCTGCCAGTGTTGCATATTAACTCACAAATGTAAAGTGTGACAGCTAGACAGTCTGTTTTGGTCTTACAGCAAGGTTGCTCAGGGCCAAGGAACAAATTTTGCTAATACAGTACAAAAAAAAACCACTATGGAAGAATTGAAAGTCTGAAGCCTGATGCAGAGCCTTTATTGTAATGGAGATACCGGTTCAGTACTTACTTCTAAGCCCAAAAATGTAACACTTCCACCCCCCAATGCTGCAACTCTGTATTGATCAATGGAGAAAAAAATAAATAAATAAAAAAACCACACAACACCAAAGGGAGCCTTACCATAAAACTTCCCCAGCTACTACTTGCCAAAAAGATGCAGCAGCCGGGGAGAGTCTTAAAAAAAAAAAAAAAAAAAAAGTAGGAGGGCTTCTGAATTAATTTTGCACACACAGGATTATAAATTCTGCATAATGTAATGAGGTGTACCTGTCGTTCCACTGGTGAAACAGATGACTGCTAGATCTTCTGGCTTTGGAGGCTATGAGAGTTAAGAAAGTATTAGCATAAATAAGGTAACAAGGAAAAATATGTTCCTGGACAAAACACAGAAATATTAGTGTTACTTTTGAGCTATAGGAGATTTGCTAGTTTAATCTACAGAACGCTATCCAGCTTCAGATTGCCACTTGAACTAACTTCATACTTACCATAGGTTTCTGCCTGTGTGTTCTTCCCAGCTCCTACGGAAAGGAGAGAAAGGGGAGAGAAACAGTACAGACATGAGCATGTAACTTCTTTGCTTTAAATTTATCAGACCAACATTACCAAACACCATAATATTCCGTTATTTAGACTGCCTGTAAAGGCATTTTAGCTTATAAAAAGAGTAACAAAGGCTTTAAAGGACATTTTAAAGTTATTCTGTAACCACCATGTTTTACAAATACAGAAGTAGTACAACTCAGATTTTTTGTTTCCAGCTAGTAAAGCAGAAGTCACTCACTAGATACGCTCAAGGTTAAGCAGTGTCACAGCAAGCCACAGCAGGCAATCAAGTCCATACATCATGTAGAAGACATATGCCACTAACAACCATTGAACAGATTGAGCAAGACTCATCTCAGTAAGCACCCCACACTAACATCACTGCTTGTGAGAAGGAAGACAAGTTTCTCTGTGAAGGGTCATTGATGATTTGTACTCCTCTCATACTGAAGAGTGGAGACAGAGCGCAGGACTCTCTCCTCTAGAACCTCTTCTTCCCTCTCCCTCCTTACGATTATTCAGGCCTGACCATTATGATATTCTTTAGGCAGGAGGGAGTGGGTATCAAAAGGATCCTTTTATCATCAAGGGCATAAAGATTAAGATGAAAGACTTGAAAGCTGATGTCCAATATCTGTGAGCTTTAAAGTTTCAAATCAAGGTTTATTACTGTCATGCCCATTTAAGACTAGAAACAATACCAGCTTAAGAGCTTGTAGAATAGGATCAGAGAGCCATTTAGGTTGGAAAAGATCACCAAGTCCAACTTGTAACCCTAATGAAAATGGACCTTTTCTAAAGTATAGCTTTGGAATCACCCTTTGAGAGCAGACACATCAACCTCACCATTGCCTTCACATTCCAAGTACACAACAATGGCACTATGCATTTCTTTACTAGCCCTAGACTTCCTTTAGCATGATGATGTACCTCTTTAGCTTACCCAAAGAGGTTTAACAAAAAACAAGGAGTGTCCAGAACACAGGTAACATTCCCATCCTTGTAAGTTTACCCTTTTGAAACAGGACCATTATGCAAAAATTTGCCACTAAGACAATGCAGCTGCCTGCTCAAAACTGTCTGCATTTCATACCAGAAGGTAAATACTTCGCTACAGCCTGTTTTGAGTAAGATCTGGTACTTGCTGAACATACAGCTAAGATCTCCACACGCTTCTTTTGATCTCCTAGAACAGAACTCCAACATCTCTTCCTATTGAAAAGCCGTTTATTCACAGCTCCACAGCTCTAAGTAACCACAGCATAACATACAGATATTGGCCACCAGAAATCAAGCTTATGGCACCTGGGAGGTACACAAAGGAATGGGTCACACAACCTATAAACCACAGCTGAGAAATAAGATCAAGCCAGAAATCCAGAAAACAAGTATTGAAAGCTACAAATAGTCACTCTATTCTAATCTAAGCTCCTAAAGAGTTCATAGTTGCCCTTTGTGTGTCGCTAAAAGCCTCTATCCCTTAAAAAAAGAAAGGGAAAACTCATTACGGCTCACTGAAACACTATGAAAAATATTTCAGTTTGCCCAAGTCCTGAGATTTCGACAAGAGTGTCTGGGAGCACCTATTACTACATTAATCCAAAAATCAAGTGTTGTTAAGAGCTACAAAGTACTACTGGAAGTCACTGAAGTATCTAAACTTCTAACTTAAAGATAACATTCACCCCCTGGTTTTGTTTTTCTGCAGCCAGAAGATGCAGTGGAAAGCATCTTCCTCTGCCAAAAACTGGAGTTCAACTCAAGGAAAGAAACTGATTTTAGTGTACCAGCTTGCAGCTGGACATACCTTTTTCCAAGTTTAACTCAACCCTTTCCCAGTGCGCTGTAAGTCACTTACTCTGCATAATGTTTTCAGCCCCATGCCAACCTGGCAGCCTTGCTGAGGCTAGTTAGCTACCATACAGTTAATCAGCTTTTAAAAGACATGCTGGCATTTTTGTGTCTTTACCAGGAGATGGCCCTGTTAACATAGCAGTTAAGACTGCTGTGAAAACAGGTTCGGTGAAACAAAGCATTTCACACCAGTTACTGCCACCTGCACAAGACACACACTCTTACTTGGAGACACCCAAGTCTTAGTGAGCCAAGTCTTCACTAGAACAGCTGGAACCAGGCTAAACCAAATTTCATAACCTCACAGTAAAGATGTACTTTATGCAATTTGATCCGGGAACAGAGTTCTCTAAATCATGAGTGAAGTTATGAAATAAACTTGCATAAGAGACCTATGCACACAAAGTATCTACAAGCAAAACCAAGACTCGAACATTATGAGGTGGCTAAGCAAAATGGTTTCTACTTCCAAAGCCAGGAAGTCTCACTGCCCTACATTACTATAAGCTTACGCTGGAACAGTTTAGTGCCATTTTCCTCCTCCCCCATAAAACCTTTTGTAGATTCACTGGACAGGGGAAAATGCCTTTTTTTGCAAGACCAAAACCTACACAGGCTCTTTTTGAAATAAGTATTTCTGAAGTATTAGTCACAGTATATAATTATCATGCTATTGCTTCGCACGGGCAAGCCTTAACACTCCGATCTGGTGTTTAGTCTGGACGATGTTAACAAGCTTTCGTTCTGCCATCTCGGCATACACACTTTTACATTTTGAGCATTGCAAAATACTATTAGCAAGTTGTTTTTCTTTTTTTAATTCTTTTTTGAGTAAACTTCAACCCATGAGATAGCTAAGTATTTTGCAACTAATCCACCACATTTTGTTCCCAGTCCTAAAATCCGTCTAACAGACACAGTCTTCTTCCTCCACAAGTAAATGGGACGAAAGCAGTGAAGTGGGTTAAGTGTGCTTACCTCTATTTCTCTCATGCTGAAGATTTCCACCCCACACTTTTTGCCACGCTGCACAAGATCCGTGCCAAAAGACTCCATGATAACAATGGTGTTGAGTATTGGAGTTTCCCCTTTTTCCACGCTGGTTAGCAGAAGTTTGGCCTTGTCAGGTTTGTCACAGAAAACCAATGACAAGTCAGCTGGTGAAAGAGAAACACAGTATAAATATGACAAGTTATGTTTAGACTAGATCCATACATATTTCAGGAGATGGTAATGGAAGACTTCTGAAGAAGGCTACAGTTCCGCCCTCAGTCAGCTCTGCCATCACACGTGCAGCTGCTGAAACTGGCCTACCTTTGTTCACAATATATGTAATTGCTTCCGTTCCCAGTGTATCATAGAGTGGCACCACCACCATGGAGAATGCATAGCATCCCTGTTCAATGATAACCCACTGCACAAAACAGAAAATATGCAAGTCACTATGTGTTTGCTTACCACAACAGACCCAAGACAGACTCATATTTGGATTTTAACAAGGAAGCTAACAGGACAGAGCTCATTTGAGCAAGTCTTTCTAAAAAAAAAAAAAAGTGGCAGTTTATATAATTTGTTTACTTAGAAGACCTACTGAATTTTTATCGGTGGAAGGAGGAAAGGAAAAAAAAATAAGAAATAAGGAGCTATGGGAAAGAATCCAATCCAATAAAATTCAGCCCTGCCCCTAGGAGTAATTTTAAGCACTTCTGAAAAAACAGTTAACATTAACTGTCTCCTTAGTTTACCTATTAACAGAAAGACTTTGAGTAAGGGTACAGTATTTTTTCCTTGGTTTTAGGTTAGAGGTAGCCAAAGCCTTCAATATTCTGTATTACTATGGTATATGAATCAGTGAAGGGCTTGCTCATGTCTTGCCACGCATTAAATTTATATACACAGAGTATTCTTAACCCTACATTACCTGCATCTCATTTGATGGCCAGACATGCAACACAGGCAGTTAAACTGAAGTCTTTTAGAAAGCCAGCCCCAGAAAGTTCCTCAGCATTTCTCAAGACTAACCATTCTTCTTTAAAGGAATTTAATCTGAAGACTTCTATAAAAAAACCAATTATATCCCTGCAAACTGCTATAAGTAGGATTTGCCTGCTAACGAGTGCAGTACTCAAACAGAATAGATATTGCAGCCTTATTTTGTGTGATGCAAGCTGGCAATGCTTTATAGAAAGCCTGATTTCATTCAAAGTACCATTAAGATAAGATAGTCATGCAATTCTTTTTCTGGATAGTATTTGTTTGGTATAGTTTGTAAACAACTAGCTACACCAAAATACAGAGTAGCATGCGACTCCTGAAAGGGGAGCCTCTGGACACACAAAGAGGCCAGTATAACTGGAACATTTCAGTTTTTCCCCATCAAAAAGTGACAAAAATTCTCAGACACAGTACATTTAGTCAGTTCCAGTGACACGAACAAAACAACGTGAGTCTTTAAAAATTATCAGAACTTACAATTCAACAAGCATTGCATTAACAAGAGTGCCTGTTTCTCTTCCCCACCCCTAGACTTTGTCACACTTTCCAGTGTTTTTGTAGGACGCTAGCCAGTTTCCTCACCCTCGTATGATGACAAACTTAAATATCATTCAGCTGGTTATTCCATATAGTATCTAATACAGAGGCTATGTTAAAGTTGCTAAACCTCAGTTTTACAAAGGGGCAAGTTTCCTAAAGTTCTCTACTGACTGAGACAGCCTTAAATGCAGGGAATTTTTCTGAAAGTATTTAAGCAATAGGCAAGTTGTACACCTCTTATCCAAAAAGACTTCTTATAAAGCTAGTACAAGGCCAGATAACAGGTAACTAGACTTTCATGCAGATGTTAGACATACTGGTAAGTCTAAGCAGGCACACCTATACCAGCCATGAAAGGATCCACTGAGTATTTCTTCCTATATAGCATCCCCCTCTAAGTGTAAGAAGGGGGCACCTGTATTGCCCTTCAGCAGCCTGAAGTTTAGTAGTTATTTTAATAGAGTGGGGGTCTACTACAGTGGACTTCAAAAGCTGCATACAGCGATAAAAGCTTCTGTTGCAGCCTCCATTCTCAATACAACTTTATTTTCTGGACTACAAAGACATTTTACTTCCATTTTTGCTCCTAAAGTTAAGAGTATTTAAATACCAATATCAAACCTTGACACTCGAGATCTCTCTCAAAGCCCAAGCCAGCAACTAGTACTGAATACAGACAACAGTCTGAAAGCTTCAGTTTGCTTTTTCTGATGTGGCTCTGATCCTGAATTAAGGGACACTATCTCAGTGTCCTGTTTTCTCAATCCAGAACAACTTCCTTGCTTGTGGAAGAGATGATCTGTTTTCAAGTTACAAAAACAGAAAGTAGTATTTTTATTTCTAAATCCAAGTTTGGTTTTCAGTGACTATTTAAGCACGTAACGTGCTAGGATTTTCCCCATTAGGGGATTTTCCCAGTTTTTCCCTGAACTGACAAATGTGAATCATTTCACACCCAAAAAAACCAACTTCACATAATCTCCTGTCTGGATTAGCGATTATGTTGGAGATGTCACAACACCCATCCAGTACTTTTCAGCAGGGAAAATCCCAGATTTATAATTGCTGGTTTAAACAAGTCTTTCCAGCTCATTCCAGACCCAACTCAAAGCCTGCTGGAGCAATGCAACTCAAGCACATTTTGTCTCTGTGATCCAAATGCAGACCACGTTACCGTGCTCTCCTTCAGAAAACGCACTGACCCAGCAGTTGAGGACTATAGGTCTATAGAGAAACAGTTCAAACTGGCACAACACTAACACCTGGCTCCCTTTTTTACTTCCAGTTCCTAATGTTACAAGCACAGGAGACTGAACTGCAGAGTCTGTAATATCAGGTCATTTAACAACCTCCTAGTTGGAGATATCCCAGCCTTTTTAATTACAGAAAAAAAACTGTAGCTGTTAGAACTGGAATTCCAGCAGGAAAATCCCAGCAGCAAACTACTACAGATTGAAGAGTCTGGAAAAAAATATTTTTCTTCATCTGTACAAGGCTAGAGTTAGGGGTTTTTTTGTGGTGTAGGTTGGGAGAGGAGGAATGGGGTGAAGGTCACTCGTCACACAGCTTGCATTTTAATGACAGCAGAGAAGGCTCAGTGACAAACTGAAATCAGAAGAAATCCAACAGCAAGCTGTTGTCCAGCATGACCGAGACACTGATACAACTTATAACCCTGTCAACGCTGTAGGTGGCTCCAGATAATGGCATCCAGCTGGGAAATTTATCAAGAGGGACAGCATATTTTTGACAAAATTTAAGAACTAGTCTCCTGTGTTAATACAGATTTGGATTGAACTAGCTTAGCGCAGCAAGTACTAGCTTCAGCTACTAAGCACATAAACATAGGTTAGAAAAATTCAGTCCTATAATATAGATTTAATAAACAAGTCTAGAGAAGAAATCTTTCCTATTTCATAACATTTTTAGAAACAGCAATTTGGAACGACTTCTGAGTTAAAATGGATACACTAGCTAATCAATCTAAATCTCCCCACAGTTCTCAGGTTCATAACATCATTTTGCTTTGTCAGGTGATCATCTTTATGTCACTTTCTTTAGTCTTTCTGTCCCTTTATTAAACTACAATTAATTTTCGATTTTTGCCTTCATCAGCAGTTCTCCTTCCCAGAATCTTTGTGCCCAGGGCTTCTGGCAGAGATAGAACTATCACCTTTAGCCATCTTCTATTTGTCCAAGTATTTAATCGTTATGTGTTTCTTTGTGTTTTGAAGGGTTTAAACACCTCCTTGTGATTTCCAACCACTTTAAATTACCTTGTACTCTAACACCACTTTTTATGATAAAGCAAGTGATGATTACATTCACCAAGTACCACACTAGCTTCCCATTAAACAGGCATCCTCTATAAACTGGAAAGGAAAGAGAATTAGTTAAGTTCTTCTGGATTCCCCGATTCTCTTCTTGCTCTCCAGCCTTCTGCATTCAGCTCTGGGAGCAAAAAAACAATATAAGACACCAACACTTGTGTCAATCATCAGTTTTGGTTCTTGGCTGAAGATGCCATGTCTATGGTTTGTGAGTCTACAATACCAGCCTGTAACCTTTTCCCAACACCAAATGCACTCGTAGTAGTGAAGATCAGTACACTGCCAAAAAGCAACAGATATAGGAGTGGCCACTTCTACAGCAGCTAGGCCACCAAGATACACACTGTCAATTAAGTTACCTCAGGTCTGTTTTGTGAGAAGATTCCTACATATTGAACTTGAGATGGTTTGAAGCCTCGATGGAGCAATGCAGAGCCCACACACTCAGCTCTGTCTAAAACCTAGAGAGGCAAATAAAGACAGAAGACAAAAACCAAAAAGAGAGCAAGCTCATCAGTATATAACCTTCAACATTATTTTACTTTAAGTCTTACAAAAAACCCCAAACCAATAACTAGTATGAAGTAAAACTATTTTGGATGCCCTCTGTGACTTTGATAACCTGAATACTGCAGTGCAATTACACCACGTGGATTGTAGATACTATACTTACACTTAATACGCAGCAGAAGAGACAATCCAGCTTGACTTGAAAGTGTTAAGTGTAAGCTTAAGTCTTAAGCCCACATACACAGAAAAGGCTGTTTTATCTGTATTAAACCCTAGAAGTGACCCTAGAATGATTCGTCATTATATTTCTGCTCGGTCACAAGTACTACATATGCCATCCTTCTGCTTCATTCAGTGCCTATGGGAATAGCATTTTTCCCTTCAAAAAGTGTAAGAATAATAAGGCAAAACCCAGCTAGTTCTACAAACACAGCTTGGGAAGGCAACTTCCTAAATTCTTTCCATACAGCACATGACCTGAATCCATGTTAGTCACATGACTCAAACTGCAAAGCTTTATTAAAGAGAGGTTGCACTTTACATGTGCCCAGCAAAATCACCTTGAAAAAAGTGAGGTCTGATACACGCAAAAGGCGTTTAATGACCTTAACAGTATGCAGCAGCAGGAGAGGTTTATGCAAATTTGGAGACAATAACTGCTTAAATCAGGAACAACCTGAAAGTGTACAGCTGTTAAAGCATTTGCATAAAGTATTTTTAGCAATCACGAAGGAGCATGCTGCTAGTTAGAAGCCTAACACCCTATCCAGCCATCATTCAGCACTGTGGAGACACATTGTCAAGAAGCACAAGCAACATCTGTAGACAGAACTTTGCCCGGTGTAAAATGACACTTTCAGAAGCAAACATCTGAAGTAGCAGCAGTCAGAGTCCCTGAATACTACTCCAAAGCTGCAGCCACAGTGTCCAAGCTCTAAACATCAGCAATGAGGTGTTGAAAGCTGCCAAGGTAACTCAAAAAATTCTGTAATAAAACTGTTAATAAACAAAGTAAGCGAAGGAGATACTCTTCTCCACCTTGCACATATTTGAGGCTGTTCCTTTAAGATACTGTAATAGGAACTAGAACCTTTCTGCAATATTCTTCTACTATTTTAAGACATCTACAAATGATTAAGATTTGTTATACTGCATTACTGGATGTTGTAACAATGGTCTCAGCAAGCAAAAGCATTAAGTTAGACAGACTACTTACTTCTTTATAGGAGATCCACTCATACGGCTGGTTTGGTTTTCTAACACCTAGACATGGACCATTATCTAAAAAAGATAACCAAAAGTTAATCAAAGTTCAACCCCTGACTCCTCTGTCCTGACACCACACTAACCACACTCTCAGTGTTAAGCATCTAGATTTTTTGCAGACAGCTTCAGAAGGCAAACTTTTTGTTTTTATTTTTTAGAGGGGAGACAGGGAGGGAAGCTGGGGAAGGACAGAGGCAACAAGGTTAGCTTAGGCTAAGGAGCACAGCACTGACTTCATTCACACAACTCTGCTTCACAGGAGATCACAGTTAAATCTGCCTTCAAGAATGCTCACTTAATACATTTTTATTGTTAGGTAGATATCCCCTATCCCCAACTCCACTTCAAGAGAGCCCAGACCTTTAGTTCTATACATTATTTTTGAAAATATTGATTTTAATTTTAGACTTACTTGATACTTGCACACCCCTTTGGAAGATATCATAAGCTGTCCTCACATCATCGTAGTAGCAAACCAACAGTTCATCACTGTTAAGAAGAGATGACCTTCGAGCATGCTCACCACCCTAAGAAAACCAATTAGGAAGGTTAGACACATTTGGAATTTCCTGAAGGAATAAAATCACCTTATCCGTTAAGTTTAGTTATGAGCCTTGGCAAATTCTGCTTGAGACAACTGTTCCTTTTCACCACCAGAGGAGAGATCTCTGCAAGGTTTCCTAGGACATCATTGAAAGAATCAGACTGCTCCCTGCATTACTAAAAACGTGTCAGGCAAAGTCTCATTCCTCAGCTACCTCCAATACGCAGAACCAATGAGAACAACAGAACACCCTTAGACAGTCCTTACTAGACACACAGGTTTTCTTAAGAAAAGTTTTACTCTATTATTGCAGGATATAGCATAATTAATTCCATCAAGCTTTCTAAATCACTCCAGCCTCAGAGCTCTCTAGATACAATATTAATGCTGAGATCCTAATCTCCTTTTCCAATTAAGATTACAAAACATAATCACGCTTCAAACTATGGTTTCAAAGTCTAAAGGATTTTAAGGGTGGCCAACAACACCCTAAACAAGTGTTTTCATAAGTAAAATACTCCATGGCAGATTCAATTGGATCAAAGGACTCAATTTTTTAATTCCAGCTTGCAAAAAAAGGTTTCCCCCTGATCTCTAGTTAGAGGCAGTCAAGACAGTACTACCTTGAAGATTAAAATCACCATTTTTCAGCAGGTAAGCATTTATATAGGCTACAATTGGAAGTCGATACAAGAATTTAGTAGTTCATAGTTTTAACATCACCTTTTTTAGATTAACTGATGAAATAATCTCATTTTCTATCAATCAGGTTTCACAAATTGCAGTTACGCAAGTACTATTGGACCACAGTTATTGGGTCCTACAAGCAAGTTCTTCGCAGGGAGAGCCTAGTGGTTAAACAAAGGGTCTTGGGTAAACTTTGCGTAAGATTCCCTCTCTTATCAGTGGTTGTAGTCAACACCCGGCTCTTTCACAAGTCAAATCCTGGACTAACTAAATCTGTGCCTGAATTGTCCATCATCCACAATGTCAAAAACCTATTCATATGCAATCATAGGCCCTCCCCAGCCATTGGCTTATTTTCCTGTTTTCAAACTATTCTGGAAGACCAGAAAACATCTTTTCCACGCAGAAGCTAGATAACCTCCGGTTTATCTGCAGAAGATGTCATATTGCCCACGTCCACAGAAAGGAGGTAGCACATTATAAAAGGCACAGAGAGAAAAGAAATATTTCAACACTGAAACAAGTCTAACTTGTTTTAGCAAAACACAAAGCCTAATGCAGTGCTTGCCACTCCTTTGACAGTAAGCAGAAACTTACATTGTGAACGTGACCCAGAACAAGTTAATGACTGGCTTACCTCTGAAAGTTTGTAACATTAGAAACTCAAGAGCCTACTTGCACTCAGACCAACATCTACCCTATACGAAATTAACAGATCACTAGCACATGCCTCCACCTGGAAATAAAAACAAGACTGCTTGCTTTATTGGACTGGTTTCACAGATCTTTGATAACCAAGGTCAGCCTCTAGATTTTCCCAGTTTTACCACCTCCTCAGCTAACCTGAGGAAGATCACAGAACCTGGTTTGTAACCACAGTTGTAGGTCAAGTCAACAAGTACAATGTATCACATGCACCATGTTTGATGTGCTACAATTCCCGTTTCAAGTGACATATAATATTCTAAGCCATTCCTTGGTAACAGTCAAGAAATACTTGTTTTCAACTCATCTGAGCTACTGCTGTTTTGCTTACATGCCGTATTACACAGCACCACAAAAGCAGTTTTTGCAGAGCCTAAGGCACTAACCAAATTTGAGGATGAGGATTATCAGACAGACGGCATACTGCTTCGATACAACACTGACTGAACTGTCCTTCTGAAAAAAACCAACCACCAACCACAAAACTCTGTAATAGGCTACTACTGAAAAGACCCCATCAGTTCTCATGATTTTTAGTAAAGGAAAACACAACTAATGTGGGGGTTTGCTTACCCAATTCTTTTTTTCCCCACGGTAGAATTAAGCGAACTTCTAACAGCCCTAGAGTAAGAGTTTTTTCTGGAAAACACCCAGCTCCCTGGGCTAAGACCATCATGAGCTCAATGTTATTCTTCAGAGATGCAGTGAATATGCTGAAGGTCATTTAGATGCCACCTTATGCTCTCAGTTTGAACTCATCTACTAGACAATACTATAGTATCGGTCCACATTTTGCTTGAGAGTAGCAAGAATGGCTGTTTTAAGAACCTGTCCAAAGGGTCCTTATCCAGAATATTGGTCAATATCAGGGAAAGGTCTCTTTGCTGCAAACTTTTCTAAAAATCACTGGTCATTACAACCACCAAACATCTGAATCTCAGGACTGGAATGTTTCACTGATTTCACAAAAGTTATTTTAATGGGATCTAACAGATCTGTCCAGTACAAAAGTAAGCACTCAAAAGGGTTGCCAGTTTTACCAAAGTGTTCTTAAAGGAGCCAGGAAATAAAATCTGATTAACACAACAGCCTCTCGTTACACATGGAAGGCATCCCTTGCAGCAGCTCAGTGAGTTGCAGGAAACTGACCCGCTACATAACAAATGCTGGACACTAAGTAAAAACTTGGCATTGGTTCAGAATAGCAGCAGCTGAAGGAAACAGATTTATTCTACAGAGGCTTATATTACTCTGTCAGTGCCTGTTTGGGTCGCATAACAGGATAGTTGCTTTTGTTCAAGCCTCGGGTTTGCTTCTTGCTGACACAGGCTGCTCAGGATTAGCAGTAAGGTCAAGACACACTATTGGTTCCACCACGCCTCCGAGGCAAGAGACCCAATTTCTATTTTCCCCGAGATGGAAAGTATACTATAAGTGGTGCTTAGGTCACCAACATGTATATTCTGAGGAGCAAGAAATACAAACTAGTCTTCAAACCAGCCATATAATTTAATAATTTTAAGCATGCTGATCCCTAGGTAAGCACACAACAGCTAAAACTCGTAACTTAATGGGGGGGGTGTGTGTGTGTGTGTGTGTGAAGTCAGCGTCACAAATCCAAACTCTTACTACTAGAAAATGCTGACATCCTAGTGTTTATTTATATCCTATCCTTCTACATGCTTTAGCAGAACTGGAGCCAAACAGAAGTATTTGGGTTTTTAAAGCAAGATTTAATATATCTGACAGGCATACACTTGCATTCAAATCAATAGCCAAAGCTGTTCAGCTATTGCATGACTGGAATGCTGTCATGGACGACTACGTACTTTTTAGGAAAGACAGGCCAGCAAGCCGAGGTGGTAGAGTCGCTCTTTATGTGAGGAAGCAACTAGAATGCATCCAGCTCACCCTAGGGGGTGGATGCAGAACAGGTTGAAAGCTTATGGGTAATGATTAAGGGGCAGGCCAACATGTGGGACACTGTTGTGGGACTTTATGACAGGCCACCTGATAAGGAAGTCAACGAGGCCTTCTACAGACAATTGGAGGTAGCTTCATGATCACAGGCTCTGGTTCCCAAGGAAGACTGATATCTGCTGGAAAGACAACACAGTTAGGCACATGCAGTCCAGGAGGCTCCTGCAGAGCACTGACGGTAACTTTGACACAGGTGGTAGAAGCACCAACAAGGCAATGTGTGTTCCTGGACACTGTAGTCACAAACATAGGACTGGTTGAGGATGGGAGGGCTGGGGGCAGCCTTGGCTGCAGTGACCGTGACATGGTGGAGCTCAGGATCCTGCATGAGGGAAGCAGGGTAGTAAGTAGAACTGCAACCCTGACTTCAGAAGAGCTAATTTCGGCCACTTCCACAGGATTCCTCCAGGAAGGTCCTTGGTTAGGGCTTTAGAAAGTAGGCGAGTTCAAGACAGCTGGCTAATATTCAAGCATCACCTCCTACAAGCTCAAGATAGGTGCATTCCTATGACTAAGATCAAGCAAAAGGGGCAGGAGGCCTGCATGGATGAGCAAACACCTTCTGGCAAACCTCAGAAGGAAGCTTACAGGATGTAGAAAAGGGACAGGCCACTTGGGAGGAATACAGGCATGGTATCAGAACATGCAGTGAAGCAATGAGAAAGGCTAAGATCCACTTGGAATTAAATCTGGCAAGGGATATCAAGGACTACAGTACATGAATAGCAAAAGGATGACTAGGGAAAATGTGGGCCCACTGCTGAATGAGGTGGGTGCCCTGGTGACAAAAGGACCCAGAGAAGGTGGGGTTCCTGAACGCTGCCTTTGCTCCAGTCTTTACTGCCCAGGCCGGCCTTCAGGTTTCCCAGACCCTGGGGGCAAGAGAGAAAGTCCAGAGAAAGGAAGACTTTCCCTTGGTTGAGGAGGATCACACGACAGATCACTTGAGCAAAACCAACACCCACAAATCCATGGGCCCCAATGGGGTGCACCCCTGAATGCTGAGGGAGCTGGCAGCTGTTATTGCCCAGCCACTCTCCATCATCTCTGAAAGGTCATGGAGGACAGGAGGGGTGCCTGAGGACTGGAGGAAAGCCAGTGTCACTCCAGTCTTCAAAAAGTTCAAGGACAACACAGGAAACTACAGGCCCGTCAGCCTCACCTCCATCCCTGGAAAGGTGATAGAACAGGTCATCCTGGAGGTCATCTCCAAGCATGTGGAGAAAAAGAAGGTCATCAGGGACAGACAAAGTGGATTCACCGAGGGTAGTTCATGCCTGACCAACCTGATAGCCTTCTGTGATGGAATGACTGGCTGGGTAGACAAGGGGAGAGCGGTGGATGTTGTCTGCCTTGACCTCAGCAAGGCTTTTGCCACTGTCTCCCATAACACCCTCACAGGTAAGCTCAGTGGGTTAGACGAGGGGACAGTGGGGTCATTGAGAACTGGCTGAACGGCAGAGCTCAGAGGGCCGTGATCAGGGGCGCAGAGCCCAGCTGGGGGCCTGTAGCCAGCGGTGCTCCCCAGGGTCAGTGCTGGGTCCACTCCTGGTCAGCCTATTCATCAGGGACCTGGATGAAGGGACGGAGTGTCCCCTCAGCCAGTTTGCTGATGATACCAAACTGGGAGGAGCGGCCAGTTCAGCAGAAGGCTGCGCTGCCCTTCAGCGAGCCCTGGACAGGCTGGAGAGCTGGGCAGGGAGGAACCTCGTGAAGTTCAACCAAGGCAAGTGTAAGGCCCTGCACCGAGGGAGGAACAACCCCAGGCACCAGCACAGGCTGGGGCTGACCTGCTGGGGGGCAGCTCTGCGGAGAAGGACCTGGGAGTCCTGGGGGACAGCAGGTTGCCCATGAGCCAGCAGTGTGCCCTGGTGGCCGAGAAGGCCAATGGTACCATCCTGGGGGTGCATTTGGAGAGGCATGGCCAGCAGGTCGAGGGAGGGGATCCTGCCCCTCTACTCTGCCCTGGGGAGGTCACACCTGGAGTGCTGTGTCCAGTTCAAGAGAGACAGGGAACTGCTAGAGAGGGGCCAGCAGAGGTCTTCAAAGATGATCAGTGGTCTGGAGCATAGGACTAATACCCTATTTCTACCATTAATGTAGCACAAGTCTCAGCAATACAGTCTCACACTAGTCAGACTTTATTTAGAATTGCTCTTCATTAGTCCCTTGTCAGTAGGAGGGGAGACAAGATTAAAGTGGATCCTGAGAGATTTTCACCTTACCTCTGAGAAGATCCCCCGAAGAGAGATCAGGTTGGGAGCTCTGAAGACAAGAGGGTTTCTTTCAGTGAAACCTAACTGTAGTATGTATACTTTAAAGATCATACTCCGTATCTTTTCATCATGGTATCTACTCTAGAAGAGCTGATACTCTCAGTAACTCTCCATACCAATATTCAACTAAGTGTGCAATCTTTACGTTCATTCAGTGATGGTTAAAATGGATCACTGGGTCCTGGCTTACCAAATCGAAGCTTTCCAGAGATGGGAAGTGACGTATAACAGAAATAAATCTTCATACCATTATATGGGAGGGAAAAGGATCCTATTTATTACCAGAACGTGTAGAAACCCTACTCCAGTCACCGACTTCATCTAACTTTGTTAGAGGCCAAGGAAATAAGCCACAAGTAAAAATTAACAAAAGCTTGTTTATAGTTCAAAACTGTTACCATTAATGAACAGGTAGATTAGATACCAGAACAGTAGAGAAGAGGAATTACCTTCTGCCATGTCTTTTTTGAGGCACATTGCTTACTCCCTAAGTCTTTTAATATTGTATTGCTAAGCCAGAAAAAAATGTTGACATAATCTGAGAGCAATATTTGATACTTTTCTTCTGTAGAAGTGACAATAAGAAGTGACATAGCTGAACACATGTATAAGAGAATGCAGGTAAGTGAAATTCTAAACAAAAATGCAGTGAGAAACTGAATCCCAAATGCTCTGCTACACTCATTACCGTTGTCATAAGAGTATCAGTTCTAACAGGCACTTGAAACTTGCTTCAAAACATACATTCTCATTTGATTAGTTTGGTACAGTTTACAACATTACATTAAGGGCTATATCTGCACTGTCAATAAACAAAGCTGGATAGATCTTGCTCATTCCAATGTGTTCTCAAAATCTGAGCTCTTCTTTCCAAGACATGCTAATATGCTCAGCTGGTTTTTGAGTTTTACTACTGTTCATCCATCTTCCCATTAAAATGCATTTTCTAAAGAGGCAATGAAAAATAATGCTGTTATACCTATCTTGCTCTGATCAAAGAGACGCTGGTAATTAGTACAACATGGATCAATGATGCATTAAGTAGTTTAGTGAAGTCTCATGCTACCAAACAACGATTTCAATCACAGAATTCAGCAGCGATGAGCTATTTCATGGTAAAGGCAATGAACTGAGACTGCTGTCAAGAATCTCAGATAAGCAAGCAATTTGTCACTGGTTTTATGGCCAGTTAAGAGCCACTATTTTACTGTCTTCTAATACAAAGCTCCCCAAATTTGCTGAAGTCTATACCAAACTAGTGAGGCCCTCCAGAGCTGGAAAGCTTTCACTGCTAGGTAATTCCAGCCACCAAAACAGGCTGCTCTACAAGATTATTCTATCCACTACGTGGCTGCTGTCAGGATGGGAAAAGATCACCAAGATAAGCAAAATCTGACCTCTGGATCCTTACTCTACACGTGTTCCTTGACAAGAGGCATTTTTGGCAATTATCACATTGCCAGAGCATATTTGTTTCCCCTTTGTGTACTTCTAACAGCAGACCATTACTTGCTATAGTAACATGACCTGTCAGCAAGCTTACTGGATACCATACTGGGAAGATGATCTGAAAATAAATGGCACTAACTGAACTTTTGAATGGAGGGGCCAACTAATGCTTTATTCTTCAATCTCAGTATCATGAAACATGGCAAAGGAAGTGCCTAATTTGAGACCATGACAGGAATCTGCTTTGCTAAATTTCATGAAAACTACGTGCTGTAGATTCCAAACTGCTCTGCCACATTCATTTCATCAGTTTGTAGTCATGTTACTCTTAAGCACAAGAAACCATCTTAATTGCATTTGATACAGGACAACCAGATGCAGTATATCCACACAGAAGAATGCTATAAAGGGAGAATTTAGTTGCAAGTATGTATGCAAAAATATACAGTGGTAGTTTCTGACTATCAATGAAAGATACTGCCAGCCTTACAATCCTACATTTAGTAAGTATCTCCCTTGAAGATTACAGCCTTTCAAAGCAGTCTCCTTCCTTCAAAAGGAGGAAGCGCCTTGTGCAGCCTGAAGAAATACAGAGGCACTCTTGAAAGAATGAAGTAACAGTAAAATCTTGACTCTGCAGTGAACAGGGGAATTGATATAACGACTGCTGCTCAGGAAACCCCAGCCATGTAATCAGTTGTCTATATTTGCTTCTAAGCAACAGTTACTCCCAGTCAGACTGTTTCCATATTTGACTCCACGATGAAAAAAACACCACCCAATAGCAACTCTGTCTGCCTCTAAACAGCACAAGATAAAAACTAAGCACATCCAGAGTTTAGCAGGTGGCTGCTTTAATTTCAACTTACTCCATGGCTGGGATCTCTTCGCAGGACTAATATATTATTCCGCAGATCATCTAAGGACAATTAGTACCACCTTCATGCCTGTAACCCAATACAAAGTCTCATCTGTCAGCTATTATAAGCTATATATAACAGAAAAGTACTAGCCTAATCAGTATACAGCAGCATACTCACTCTGACCCCAAGACCTAATTTAATAGGTCATCAGCTAAACACGTGGCCAGGAATTGAAAACACACTGTGCCAATTCTAACGGGCACAGGTTTCCTGCCACCAGTCAGATCAGAAGCTCAGTTTTCTCAGCCCAAAGACTTGCTCTCCCATGCTAGTTACTACCACTATAACTTCAATCCGGTTTTCAAATTTGAAAAGCCAAAAAAACCCGAGAGTTCAAGCCACATTTCAGAAAAAAAACACAAACATGCCCCGAAGCGTATTTCCCACACACTACAAGTTGAGAAACACTCTTATGTTAATCAGTGTTTTGTCTCTCTGAATGCCACCTTTAGGCTTCAAAATCCATCAAGTGACACTTACCTCTACTTCCACAGACTGCATTGCTAAATCACATGGTGGTTTTAGTGCTTTTGGTCTTGTTGCATACCAGTAGGTTGTGAGAGCTGCGAAAGCACCGAAGCCCATCAGCGTATTTGTTGGAAGGGTGCGCACATACTGTCTGACATCCCCAAGTTCTGGCATTCGTAGGTGTCTAAACAACTCATGTGCTTGCATTGCAGTTCAGTGCAGCTGTCCCAACGCTGGAATCTGGTGATATGAAAGAAAGTTACACACAAAAATCTGAACACACCCCCCCTTGTTGTGGGAGTGATATATCCTACTGGCTTCCCACTAACGAAATAACTTGATCTGCCACTACACAGGCAATACCTTTAGGCTTATGTGCTGCAATTAAGCAAGCAATTACTGGTTCATAGTCCAGAAAAACAGGTGGGGCTGACAGGAGGTTTCAGAAAAAAGCAAAAGTTTTGTTAAAGGACAGCATTTCACAAGTGCAAAATAAGTAGTTGTACTATAAGACTGATCAAACAGTGTCAAACAGGGAAGTCTAGGAGAGGAAGGGCAGGGCTAAAATGTTAACCTGCCTTGATTAACACAACAAAGAGCATCCTAATCCTGTGGTGGCATAGCAGGAGCAGGATTTTTCATCTCTTAAATCCAGTAAAATAAACTCTCTTTTCTACTCTCCCTTCAATCACACACAGAAAGCTCACTTCAACAAGCTGCCTTCAAAGCTGGTAACCTCCTGTAGCTCCTCTGTGCTAGCAAGCTGCCCATTTCTCCTAGCACCATGCCAGCTATTTATCTCTGGTCATGAGGCAGCCTAAAGCAGCATCTAAGGAGGCCCAAGGCAGAAGTACGCAGCAATATAATCAAGCACAGGAAGCACATTTGATTTCTCACGTTCACACAGAAGGAAGAGCTGAAAAAGGCTGCTCCCCGCCAGCACTCGCTGACATGGATATTCCACAGCAAATAACCAGCCACGGAAAAAAGGGATTGCAGTCAGCTCAGCTGGTGCTCTCCTCCACAGCCAAGGTCTCCCGGGACGTTTGTCACATGCCAAACCCACCAGCTCCTGCCCACTGGGTGAGAGGTAAGCAGCAGGCGGCCAGCCTGCCCGTAGCCAATGGCAGCCGGCACCCGGTCACCCCACCGCCCGCTGAAGGGCGGCCGCCAGCCCGGCTGGCAGCGGCGCTCACCGGTGCCTGTCACCACCTCAGCCTCCTGCCATGCCACCCAGGGCCGGCCGACAATGGCTGCTCCCTGGCTGGGGCAGGGGGAAGCAACGCTTTCCTGCTTGCTTGAACAGCAGAGGTGCGTTGACCTAGATAATGTAGGTCTGGCCATTTCCTATGGACAATAAAGTTAAACAAATGTCCTAAAGAATGTCGGGATATGTGGTCAAATAGTTAGAACATACTGTGTAACAACACACCACTGCAGGAGACACCAAAATCCAGACAGGCAGAATTATATGCTTATTAGTTTTAAAACCAACCATACCAGGCTAAGGTTTTGCATTTCTATGGGAAAATCTCTAGTTTACAGTCTGCCCTTGAAATCTTTACTGCTGCAACCCGTTATTCAACCAGGCAACACAAGACTTGTCTAGTTCACAAAAAGTCTAACTAGTATTTAGACAAGGATTTGCTAGAGACAGCAAAAAAGCTGTAAAAATTGGTTCAAAGGGCCCACGGTTTCACAATGTTAGCAGAAGGACAGGCTGGAGTAAAGTCATGGATGGGAGCAGTGTCAGGATAGAATCAAGTTCCACCTCTGGAAGGGTCCCAGACCCACAGAGTGCTCCTCAGTCTGCAGGCACTGCCCTTTCCCACCCACTTTTCTTTTGTGGCGTAGCCTCAGGGTACAGGGCTGCATCACCTAGATACGCAGTGCGGGCCGCCCTACAGAAATGCCTTTTGGCTATTTGCATTGTAATACACAGCAGACTATACTCAAAACCCACAACACATCAGGCTGTAGTAACGGAAGGTAGAGATGAACTGAATATGCTAACAAGGAACCTCTTCACCTTCTCTTGGCATAAAAGTATTAAAAAAAAAGTGAATTACCGACTTAACAGTTAGGATTACCATACTCTTGCTTTTTATGTATCATCATGCCCATTAGCATTGCAGGCATGAAAACTACCTCAAGTTTTAACATACTTTTTATTCTTACTGTTCATCTGTGTAACTCCAGCAAGGAAGTCTTGGCTTACAAGTTAATTCTGTGTATATGAGGCACCATGTTATGAAACTAGATAAAAGGGGGCTATAACGTATGTAAAGGCTAGAAGCAAGCTTAGCTTTTCCCTCCTCAAGCCTCACAGTAAACACCTTCGACTTAAAACAAGGCACTTGCTTTTCTCTCTGCATTAGTCATGATGTGTCCCGTGCACACACTATGATTTAGGAAGGCAATGTAATTAGAGATACACTCTTTCAAAAGGCTGTGGTGCTATTACAGCTAACAATAACTGAAGTAAACGTGATCATTTTATTCACGTAAGAGTCCCATTGTAGTCAAGGAGCTGCTATGATTTCAGCCTAGGTGACAAGCAAAGATACACCCACCACTACTCTTCATTTCCTTGACCAGTTGTTTGTAGAGCAGCCTGTAAACATAAAACCTCTCTTGAGCAGTTATACCACAAGTTATCAGTTACTTAATGATATGTTTTACTGCTTAGGTTTATATTGAGGGATAACATTTTTTTATTATACCTTCTGCCTCATCAGCACAAAAGCCAAGGTTAGGACAGAGTTTTCTCCCAGACTAAGCAATTCCTAGCTTTAACACCATCTGCAAGTCCTACCAACTCTCCATTTTCTGTATTTAAGACAAAGCCAAATGCAACAGGGAGAATAAACTCACATTCTTAACATATGTATCCAAACACACCCCATCAAGAAAGAAGGCTTCAATGCCTCTCATCCTTCCTTGATCCATCTCAGTATTTACTTGGCTCATGCTCCAATCACATCAGACATCCAGGGTCTTTACCGTGGCCAGGGAGCGCAGTTCAAAGCCTTTAGATTGAGACACAAAGATCTTCTCAGTGGAGCTAGGATCTTGCTTGCAGTCCTTTTCCTCAAGGAAGGACCCAGCTAAGTCTGTTCACTCAAGACAAGCAAAAAAGCCATGCTGTCTTCACAGACATGGGGCCTGCGATTGCTTCTCATCCAGACAGGATCTGGACCACAAGGAATAGACTCGGAAGCTCAGACCCAGCGTGAGCCAGGACACAGCAGATGATTATAAGTCACAGCTGGAGACCCAAAGGAAGAAGATCCTTGATAAGAGAAGTACCAGTCTGTGATACTCTGGTTGCTACATATAGCAAAAATCTTAGAGCAGAACGGACAGTGTCTGAGGTCAAAAGCACTTTCCTCAACACAACCAGTAGATCTTTGTTCCTAAGTTTAGAAACAATACCAGACAGATAGAGGAAAGTGGTTTTAATAACAGGGCAAAACTGCTTCAGAGATAACTACCTGTCCTGGCCACCTCCACAGAAACAGCAGTTCCAAAAATCCAGCCCATGAAAGCATCCCTCTGAACTCATCATATCAATTTGGTTAAGGAGCTCTGTATGGCTGAGACAAAGCCAACTCTCTGCTCACACACACGCACACACACCCCACAGCACCCAAGACTCATTCTTTACAGCAGAGCCAGTATCTCAAGGCAACGACCCAAGTTGGCAGGACTCTGCCGTTCTTTGCTGCTCCTACTCTCAGTGTACAATGGGCTATTTACAGCCGGCAGCAGCCTGCCTATTGTCTATCCATAGCCAGACATCGTTCGAGTGCAACGGAAGAGAACAGCCATCAGCTTCTGTATTGCTAAGAAAAACAACCCCAAGAACCAACGGCCTCTCTTCCTCTATCCTAATATTTAGATGAACAGCACACTAGCACTGCAGTGGCCTGCCATAAAGGCAGGTCCACTACCTGGTGTAAAATAAGTGGCTGTGTTATTTCTGCAGCCTCTTACAGACAGGAGAAAGCTGCAAGACGAGCTGCCCATCTCTTATTATGGGTAACATGGCACTAAGATTTTTTCACTAGGATATGCTGGAGCAGGGGATCAGCCACCCATATAATACCTTTGGGTTATCCCAACAGCTACTTGCCATTGCAGTTTGCTGTTTTCTTACTGTTACAGGTTACGCTACACAGCTCCCACAGATCTCTGTTTTACTTAAGTCTTTCTTCACTCATCCTTTGAAAGAGCAAGTGCAGAACCATATTCTAGCCCCTTTATTGAGTATAAAAGCAGGTGCAACAAAACTATTAACAAGAGAAATTCTTTTGAATAAAATACATAATCCTCATCTCAAAGTACATTTATAATCATCTTAAATTTCAGTCAGTCTAACCTGTGCCAGATACACGCTCCTGAAACCTTCTTTGTGCTGGACAGGCACTCATCTGGTTGTACAGTCACACTAGGGAGGTCATCTAGCAAACACCATTTTCCTGGTTTAGTTCTGATACTAGTCCTCAGCTAGATCAACTCTTGTCTGGATGACCAGATAGCCACTAGGTCCCAGGAGGAAACAGGGCAGCATGGCTGGGGAAAGGGACGGACTGTTGTGATATTACACCTTAAAACATGCAACTCCAAACATTGCATGCAGATGCTCCCAGGACTTTCTTCCCCAGCCCTGCAGTCAAGGCAGTAACTTGACCGTCTTGCAACCATCTACGACAGAGCGAAACTAACCAGTAAGGAAACCACAACCACCCTCAAGATACAGCAAAGGAGCATAGGTAATTGAAACCTGAAGGAGGATCCTCCGTTTAAGCTTTGTATAACACAAATGCAACAGCAACGTCACCTGTAGTGCAGCCTGTCATGTCATATAGGACATGACAGTCTCTCCTTAGCCACAAAGGACCTCCCTGAACAAATCAAGTACTATTGAACAGCCTAATCCACTATTCTGACCTCCTCTTCCACCTACCCCCCACCATAAAAAAAAAAAAGTATCTCATCTTACCCAGAATCACCTAGATCACCCAGCCAGGCTTCAAAGCTATAAATCCTTTTAAAGCAGCAACTGACAGATCAACTTTCCTGCAACAGTAAAAAGGGAGGAACTAAAATAAAAAGCTGTTAGCGAGGAATGTATCCCATTATTCAGAGAGGAATCAGCAGGTCCTTAATATTCACCACCTCCAACCCCTTTTCAGCCCCCCAGTCTGGCTTTGAGCAACCACAGGGCATCATGCAGTGGTTCAGGTTGCCTCTGCTGGTTCAGTTGCTATTCCTGCACTTGGGACAAAGCAGGACTGGAGGGCAGCAGCCTACAAACTGGATTCAGCCCCATCAGCTGGGCCATAGGGATTACTAATAAGCAGCAACTGAAGTTAAGACTCTTGCTACAACCTTTAAGGAGCACTACATCTGATATTGATGCATCACTGTCTCCATCTACAAGGGGAGTCACAGCCCTGTCCTCAGACATTTGGCTGTAGGCAAATGGAACAGCACCTGGATTCTTGCCTCTTAATGATGTCCAACAAGTAATCTGAGTGCACACCAATGAGGTCACTGGAGTTTATTCAAGTTCAGGAGCTGAACCACATGACAAGAACCTGCTCAATGCCTTTTGAGCAACTACAGTCCTCCTCCAGCAGCGCTTGGCAACCCTGTATATTAAGGAAAACGTTTTAGTAGGAAGCATTGGTTTGAGACAGTGATCAATTTAAGCTTCCTTTGATGCATGCCCATACACACACAACACCTCACTAAACAGTCTTACCAGTTTCTCATCTTCAAAGGCCACAGAAGATGGTCACAAGTAACTACTTTGCAGCCTAAGTTACCATTCATTAGAATTGCACCCCTACAACGGATTTGCAAGTACATCATGACATTACTCTGTTAATTTAACCTCAATCTAAATACAGTTTAGATAAAAAAAAAATCACCCTACAGAAGCAAACTGCTACAAACTAGCAGCTTTCTTGTGACATTAACAGCTTGAGTAGACCACACCAATTATTCATTCCCTCCCAGGAAAAGGCTATTTATTCAGAAAGCCCAGTATGCAACATCAAGTTCACACACGCTTCAAGTGCTCACCCAAGACTCTGCAAGAATGAGTTTCCTTACTCATACTTCTGTCACCTGAAGTCTAGCAGAAGGCAACCTGGGTCAGGTACACTAAACCACATTGCATCACACTAGACAGTGTTTACATTCAGAAGGGTGCTTAAAAAAAATAAACATAACCCTTAGCACTATGAGACTGGACAGATCAGTAAGAACTTAGAAGAAGCAACTGATTCACCAAGTGACCTCCCAACACCAGCATCACAAGAAAGATGACTACAAAGCAACCTCTTGACCTCTGATATTAAGATATCCCCGTTTCCTCTGTGTCAGTGATAGTAAGCATTTTCTTCTAGCTTTCCTAGGAAACCAATCCATCCTTACCAGGTTATTAACGCAGCCCAGCTGCGGAGGCCAAGTTTTCAAAACAAGGCAGATGCAGTATCAAACTAACAAGCTTAAAAGTTCTGGGTTTAAGAACAAAAATTCATAGAGAAAGCCAGAAATCTTCTCCAAACAGAATATAATGCATTTCTGCTATAAACCTTAAGGAGTCCAACTACAAAAAAAAGATTTAAAAATTTTCCTCTAACTCTCTATAAAACCATGCATGCTGTTTTCAGTCAGTTTTGGACAAGCTACCAGTACTACTAAGATTAAAATCCTAACAAAAAAGGGAATATTTTACTATCATATTTTACTCTCTGTAGCTGAGTAACTCCCAGCATGGAAGGTAGCAAGAAAGAGCAGAAGCCTTGTGTTATTAAGTGTCCTTGTTGCAGGAGCCAGGCAGGATCTCCAGAAACGCAAGCCCCTCATCTGCAGCCAGGGTTCAGCCTACTGCCTGTAAAGGTCAATGTTGTACAGCAGTGCTTCCTTGAGCCACATGGCTTTGTAAGCTCCCACACAAAACCAATGAACAAACGGTCTCCCCTCTTAATTGTGAGGACTTCTGGGGCGTTACCACTGGCTATATTTAACATATTAAAATATTTAACATATCTAAACTTCTAATTTAGCACAGCAGGGAAGTAGGATACGGCAGGCAGTCTATCCATCAGACTACCAGAAGCCCAATTTATCAAGCAATGTATCTCCTTGAGCCAGAATATCTTTCTCCCCGTCTCTACTGCACATTTGAAAAATTTTGTGCCATTAGCCTTTTTGAGTCTACCTATTTCTACCAAATGTATTATCAGGACTTAGAAAAACAAACCAGAAAACCAACCTACTACTATTTTCTATTGTTCACATT
Organism: Falco peregrinus; assembly: GCF_023634155.1. Taxonomy (NCBI): domain Eukaryota; kingdom Metazoa; phylum Chordata; class Aves; order Falconiformes; family Falconidae; genus Falco; species Falco peregrinus. The sequence goes on from NC_073722.1 coordinate 4,678,064, forward strand.
AGTCAAAGCGTTGTTTTCTTGGAGGGGAAAGAAAGAAGAAACCATTTACTCTCTCCCCCACTGGAGATCAACACACCCAGGACAGAGAAAGTATAACCGACCTCTATCTCCTCCAAAAAAATCTCATGTGGTATTCATTTCTACTGGAGCAATGAGGTAGGATAATCGGCTAGCTACACAGACTTCACTCAAGAAATAGGAGAGTCACTTACCCAGCTAACCATTTTGAAGTTGTCTTTCCTTCCATTTTGAATTATTTGCTTTCTTTTTTCTATCAATACCAGTCTTGTACTTGCCCTTGAAGCAAAAGGCTACTTGGGGGTTTGCTTTTCAAGAACTGAAGACTTACTTCCAACCTCATGTTGGCAGATTTGTAGTTGCAAACCAGCATCTACCAGATTTAGAAGCTGCCTTTACAATCCATTATAATCATGCAGTCCACAGAATAGGCCAAGGCCCTTTGCTCAAGACCTTGAATTGAGTATGCTACACACAACAGCTACTTATAATTACAAGCTATAGATTTTCCCCATCAGTCATTTTCATATTCCAATACAAGTGAGCTAGATACTCTTGCAGTTTAGAGAATCAGGTACCAACAATGTGGTTCCATGAAGAACTCAGTTTTTGCATTATTAATATTGTTGCTGTTGCAAGAGTAAAATAAGTCTTTTTCAGTAAACTCAATAATGCCTTCTTATACTCAGAATTTCTTGATCCAAGAAATCTGATCCAGATCTCTTGAGCTGAGAAATTTCAGCTTGTGAGTTTGAGAGCATGGTCCAAAGCAGACATGCAAATACAAACACTCCGGAGCAAGCTTAGAAAACTCTATGGCTCCCTGTAAAGCAATGTAGATGAAAAAAAAAAATATCTGCTAACACTGCGTGGAATAGCTGTGGTCTATCTACAGAATCAGAACCATGGGGTTTCTACAGCAGTTTCTTTAGCTGTCACTCCTTCCTATCACAGGACATGACCATCATATCTCAGACCCTCACCCAAGCAAGGCATACGTTTAGATGGATTACTAGGTCCAAGAGGGTGTCTGTAATACCCCAGACAGCTCACCGACATGGCCTTTAGAAATTCAGAAGGCTCCAAGTGTTGCAATTCCTGTTCAACAGGAACGAGAAATGTATGCATCCTAGAACAAAAGCACCGTGTAACCAGGATAAATCCCCGCGCTGTAGCACTGTAAGTCCTACCCAGCAGCAGAGGGAAGGCCTGCAAAGTCAAAGTCGCTCAACCTTCCATTTTAGGCCAGTTTGCCTTACGCTACATATCCATACACGCTCTCAACCGCTTAAAACGAAAAACAAAAATAAAAGCTGCTTCAAGTGCCTGCTGCATTCGTGCCCGTGAGAACAGCCTACTTGAGGACGAGGTCCAAGCAACTAAACATTAAAGCCCTCAGGTCAACACGCAGCACTGCGCTCCCCAGCCTGCTACCTGCTGCTGGGCTGGGCACCCGGGCAGCGCCGGGCTTCGCTGCCCCGACAGCGGCGCCGGCCGCGGCGACCACCCCGCGGCCAGGGTTGTTTACCCCGGGCCGGGCCGGGCCGTGCCGGGGGAGCGGGCAGCGCTGGAGCCCGAACAATGCCCTGCCAGCCGGAGCTGCCGCAGCGCCGGGGGAGGCCGGAGGCAGCCGTCTACGCTTTCCTGAAGGCTTTTGTGCGAGGGGAAGCCGAGCCGGCTCCACGGGGCGCTCATCCCAGCGCGGGGCGGAAGCGAAAACACCGCGACCCCGGGGAGGCAGCCTGAGGGGACCGGCGGCGGGACGGCCCCGCCGGCACCCGCCACCCCTCGCCAACCGCCCGGCCCCGCAGGTGACAGTGGCCGCGCAGGCCGCCCCAGCGCCGCGGAGCCGGGCGGCAGCGGCAGGCCCCGGCGAGTCCAGCCCGCCTCGGCGGCGGCCGGGCAACTTGCGGCCGGCGCGTCCCTGACGGCCGACAGCCCCCAGCCCTGCCCGCCCATCGGCGCGGCCGGGCCCGCAGCCTCGTCCCCCGCCCCGGGCGGCAGCGGCGGTGCCCCCGCGCCCCGCTCACCTCCCGGCGGCGGCAACAACAACCACGGCTGTGCGCGGCTCCCCCGACGCCGCCCTATTTAAGCCGAGCACGGCGGGAGCGGCGTGTGCGTGTGCCGATCCCGCCTCCTGCGCCCGCCCTCCCGTCCGCGCCGCCCGGCGGGCGCTAGGGCCTGGGCCTGCCCCCGCCCCGGCCGCCCCGCCGCGCCTCCCTCCCCGCCCCCGGGCCGGCGGACGGGCTACGGCCGCCACCCCATACCGCTCAGGGCAGCGCTCCGGTGCGCCGGGGGTTGCCACAATAAGCCCTACAAAACCGCGGTGAGGGCGGCGGGCACAAACCGGAGCGAAAGCCCGGGGCAGCGAGGCGAGCGCGGGCACGGCGGGGCCACCGCCTCACGCCGCCTCACACCTTGGCAAGGCCAGATGACAGGGTGCGGGGGGAGCGTCTCTTACGGCTCTGCCCCCGGGGGGAGCGGGCTGCAGGGGCCCGTGTGGCGCTGTGAAGGGGTTTGGGAGAGGACGATGACCTTGCTGCGGGGCGGGGAGTAACCCGCTGGCCGCCGCTGGAGCTGGTCTGTGAGGGGCCCGGCGGTGTGAAGGGGACGCGGTGTGTGGGGCCCGGCCGTGGCAGTGCCCGGCGGTGTGAGGGGACGCGGCGGTGTGAGGGGACGCGGTGTCAGTGCCCTGAGGGGACGCGCCTGGCCCTGCGCTGCCTCAGCCCCCTCGGCCTGTAAATCATCCGCCCGCGCCTCTTGGGCCCGCTGTGCTGCACGCTCTGCATCGCCATCGTTTCCCGGTGTTTTGTAGGTATTACTTGAGTTATTTTAAGTGTGTGTGTGGGTTAAGGCTATACGCAACATACATAAAATATATACACACATAATATATATAAAATATATATATTACGTATAGCCTTAACCCACACACACACTTGAAATAACCGATTTTTTTTAATATATGTATAAATATTTTGTAAATTATTGGCGGTACCTATATTTTCCATAAAGGTAACCCCCGTTTCCTGATGCTTCAGTTCATACTGGATTATGCCAGGCACAGGAGTTCCTGCGAAACGAGGTTTTTAGCAAGGGAACCAGCCCGTGTTCACTGCTTAGCACAAAGGAAGACGGCGCTTGTGAAGCTGCTGATAGCCACCATTTAGCTGCACTTGGGTTGAGGCTGGAGAGGGGCTCGGAAATGCAAAATAAATTCCTTTCTCAGGGAAGGAAAATGGTAACGCATAATCCAGAAGGTCATTTGACCTGACTGCAGCTGCTAACAGGCATGGAGTCCGTAGCAACACTAAAACTATCCCGAGCAAAGCCAGGCGGCGTGGACATGAGCTGCGCTGCCGCGGTTGGGCTCTGGTGGTTTGTTCCTATCGCGCTACACGCCATGCTCACATAGACACAGCCAGACTCTGCCACGTGGTTTTTGCCTTGGGTCCAGGGTTTTGCATGAAGGAATCAAGCGATGCAGAAATAGACCATCTCAGGCGCTGGTGACTTCATGTTTTGTCCCTCTAGGTTCCATCTGCCAGCCACCAAAACTCATTATGATTTGTTTCTGCTATGCTAATTAATCCTTCATTAGCACATTTTTCCCCACATCTGGGTTTCTAAAGGCCATAAACCACATGTTTTAGCCCTCTGTCAGGGAAGCTTCAGTGAACTGAGTTTCTCTTGTCTCTCACTGGAAAGAGGGTTTCTAAAAAGTCTCTCTCTTTCCCCCCTACATACCTTTTCATGAATCCTGTCATCAACATGGAATTGCAAAAGTCCCAGCTTCGCAATTTTTAAATAGGCATCTCGCTAGTGCCAGGTATCTACTCCTACTTGACACTCACCAGATTATACATCCAGGGACTATGTTACTCTGAAATTGGCTTTTTTCCAGCTTATCAGAGAAGAGACAGGCTCAGTCTCAACCAAGCTATGTAGAAAAACATATATAGACAACAGGGAAGTAGGAGCTGCTCATAGTCCAATATTGTAATTGCAGATTTTGTCTATCTTACACAGGGGAGGTAACGAACCTGGAGCTCCTGTGGATCAGGGGGGGCTAGGACCCTTTAGCAACTACATACACATTTTTAATTATATTTGAGATGTCACCAACTTTTTTTATCAGTGTACAGGGCATACAGGCTCTAAACCCATCTCACTAGGGAAATCCACTCTCATTAAGTATATCAGATAAACGAAATAATAAATAAAGAGATCCAAAAGGAGTTTCTGGGTTTCTTGTTTAAAGGGAACTCCCTGGGTTTTTTTTTTGGGGGGGGGGGGTGTTGCCTCTTGTCCTGTCACTGGGCATTGTTGAGAAGGGCCTGCCTCCCTCTTCTTTCCCCCCCAAATAGGTATTTATACACACCAACAAGCATCCCCCCTACCCCCAAGCTTTCCCTTCTTGAGACTGAACAATGCCACATTGCTCAGCCTCGCCTTGTATGAGGAAACCTCCAGTCCATTGACCATATTCATGGCCCTTCACTGGGCTCTCTCCAGTATGTCCCTGTCTCTTTCGTACTGGGGAGCACAGACTGGACACGGTGCTCCAGGTGTGGCTTCCCTAATGATGACTAAAGTCTGCTTGACTGCCTGCGCTTTGGGATGGACCACTGCTGAGCTTGGAGAAGGCAATCTTTAGAAAAACAACCAGCTTTCTCAGACTCCTCTCCAGCACCATTACATTAACAGGGCAATTATCCTGTAAATAGATTACCCAAAACAGAGCATTTCTATTTCAGCAATCTATGCATATTATAGAATTTTCGGCACAGGTATTTGCTTTTCCCAACAATATTGATACCGAAGTACTGTTCTTATATACGTGCATTGGCTATCATTGACAAAGTAAGTTAAGCGTCTGCCAGGAAAAAAACAACCAGCCTCTTAGCTGTGTTGTTTTTATTTTGATTTACAGGGCATGCACATCACTCTACCGAATCAGGTTATCCCACGTGTATCATTTTTATACAAAACAGACTGCCTAGCCTTCTACCATACTGTATCTGCATCTGCTAACACTCGCACGGAATCTCAAGAGAAGAAAACCAAAGAAATGTTATGTAAATAAGCACTTCAAAATGTCTAGCATATATTGCAATTAAAAAACATGACACACTGGGACCGTGGCGCAGGCATAGTTACTTATGTCTTGTCAACCCTCTTCCTAGTGGGAAATGGAATAATGTTTGGTTTGTGTTTGTAATTGTTTCATCCACTTGAGAAAGGGAACGTTAAGCCCTGACAGGAAAAGCCACGGGGCAGGAAGAGGGAGTGGGGTCACTCCATAGCAGGGAGCGAGCAAGGAGCCGAGGGCAACTCCAGCAGAGGCAATGCTCTCCCCCAGGAGCAGTGCCAGGGCACCTGGGCAGGTGGCACCACGGGGGTTTGCCAACAGCCCTGTGCAAGCTGAGGTGACAAGTCAGGGCTGGGGTCCGTGCAGAGACCCAGTGGAGAACAGCAGGATCCAGCACCAGGACTGGAGACAAGGCTGGGACGCATGTCTAGGGCCCATCCAGGAGACGGGGCTGGGCACCAACTACCTGCAATGTTGTCCAGGCTCCATCCAGGGAAATCAAAACAAGAACATGGGAGAGCAGGGTATGGGGCTGGGTATGGCGTAGTCCAGACCGCACCCTGGACCACAGGGCAGGGGCAGGGGTGGGGGTCCCAGGTGAGGCTGCTCAGGACCATTAATCACAGAATCACAGAATGGTTGGGGTTGGAACCGACCTCTGGAGATCATCTAGTCCAACTCGCTGCTAAAGAAGGTTCTCCTAGAGCAGGTTGCACAGTTGCATCCAGGTGGGTTTTGAACATCTCCACAGGAGACTCCACAACCTCTGGGCAGCCTGTCCCAGTGCTGTGCCACCCTCAAGGTAAAGAAGTTCTTCCTCATATTCAGAAGGAACTGCCTGTGCTGCAGTTTGTGCCCGTTGCCCCTTGTCCTGTCACTGGGCACCACTGAAAAGAGCCTGGCCCCGTCCTCCTGACACTCGCCTTTAAGGTATTTGTAGACACTGGTAAGATCCCCTCTCAGTCCTCTCCAGGCTAAACAGCCCCAGCTCTCTCAGCCCCTCCTCATAAGGGAGATGCTCCAGGCCCCTCATCATCTTCGTAGCCATCTGCTGGCCCCTCTCCAGCAGTTCCCTGTCTCTCTTGAACTGGGGAGCCCAGAACTGGACACAGCACTCCAGGTGTGACCTCCCCAGGGCAGAGTAGAGGGGCAGGATCCCCTCCCTCGACCTGCTGGCCATGCCTCTCCAAATGCACCCCCAGGATGGTACCATTGGCCTTCTCGGCCACCAGGGCACACTGCTGGCTCATGGGCAACCTGCTGTCCCCCAGGACTCCCAGGTCCTTCTCCGCAGAGCTGCCCCCCAGCAGGTCAGCCCCAGCCTGTGCTGGTGCCTGGGGTTGTTCCTCCCTCGGTGCAGGGCCTTACACTTGCCTTGGTTGAACTTCACGAGGTTCCTCCCTGCCCAGCTCTCCAGCCTGTCCAGGGCTCGCTGAAGGGCAGCGCAGCCTTCTGCTGAACTGGCCGCTCCTCCCAGTTTGGTATCATCAGCAAACTGGCTGAGGGGACACTCCGTCCCTTCATCCAGGTCCCTGATGAATAGGCTGACCAGGACTGGACCCAGCACTGACCCTGGGGAGCACCGCTGGCTACAGGCCCCCAGCTGGGCTCTGCGCCCCTGATCACGGCCCTCTGAGCTCTGCCATTCAGCAGGTCTGAATCCACATTCAGCGTTCATTAAGGTCTACAGGTGTCCCCAGGGCCCTGGCAGGTGACACCAGTGGGCCCCACTCTCACAGAAATATATGTCTGGTTGCGTGTCACCTGGGCTATTCCTAGAATTGTAGAGTTTGGGTCGGAAGGGACACTGAAAGGCCATCTAGTCCAACTACCTTGCAATGAGCAGGGACATCTTCAACTTGATCACGTTGCTCAGAGCCCCATCCAAACTAACCTTGAATGTTCCCAGGGATGGGGCATCTGCCACCTCTCTGGGCAACCTCTGCCAGTGTTTCACCACCCTCATTGTAAAAAATTTCTTCCTTGTCCCTAGTCTGAATCTACCTGCTTTTAGTTCAAAACCATTACCCCTTGTCCTATCGCAACAGGCTCTGCTAAAAAGCCTGTCCCCATCTTTCTTGTAAGACTCCTTTTAAGTGTTGAAAGGCCACAATAAGGTCTCCCTGGAGCCTTCTCTTCTCCAGGCTGAACAGCTCCAACTCTCTCAATCTTTCTTCACAGGAGAGGTGTTCCAGCCCTCTGATCATTCCTGTGGCACTCCTCTGGACCTGCTCCAACAGGTCCATGTCTTTCCTGTGCTGGGGACTCCAGAACTGGACGCAGTGCTCCAGGTGGGGTCTCAACAGCATGGAGCAGAGGGTAGAATCACCTCCCTCTGCCTGCTGGCCACACTTTTTTTGAATTAGCCCAGGGTATGGTTGTCTTTCTGGGATGTGAGTGCACACATTCCTGCCGCACAATGAAAGACAGTGGCGACATGGGGACCTAAGTTTCTTTCATAGAATCATAGAGTCATTTAGGTTGGAAAAGACCTTTGAGGTCATCAAGTCCATATTTAACCCAGGACTGCCAAGTCCATCACTAAACCATGTAACCAAGCACCGCATCTACGTGTTTTTTAAATACCTCCAGGGACGGTGATTCCACCACCTCCCTGGGCAGCCTGTTCCAGTGCTTCACCACTATTTCAGTGAAAAAAAAATTCCTAATATCCAATCTAAACCTCTCTTGGTGCAACTTGAGGCTGCTTTCTCTTGTCCTGTCACTTGTTATCTGGGAGAAGAGACCTTTCCCCACCTGCCTACAGCCTCCTTTCAGTTAGTTGTAGAGAGCGATAGGATCCCCACTGAGTCTCCCCTTCTCCAGACTAAACCACCCGAGTTCCCTCAGCCACTCCTCATAAGACTTGTGCTCCAGACCCTTCACCAGCTTCGTTGCCCTTCTCTGGACATGCTCCAACACCTCTACATCCCTCTTGAAGTGAGGGACTTGAGCTTAAATGGCAGCTAGAGCTGGGACAAGAAGGTACTGTGTGAAGAAGAGACTAGCGTAAGATATTGTAGGATTCCAACAGATGAACTGGTTTGTTGAAGTCAACTGAAGCTGGTCATTTCTATGCCATTTTTATCCCCATATGGGTGCGTTTTCACCTAAGAAATACATCGTATTGGGCACAACAGCAAATACCCCAAATGTAAGAGCCTACCAGAAGTAAGAAACTCTGCTCTAGGTGAGAGAGAAAAATAAATTTGGGGAGATTCCCGAAGACCACAGTCATCTGTCTTCCTTACACACGAATGAACACAAGCTCAAACATACTGATGTATGAGCTGGATAAAGGTCTGTGCAGAGCCAACCTAAACGATGCTTCTGTCATGCTCATTATGTTACTTTAAATAGTTCTTCAACTTAGAATGACAGAAGTAAGGAAGTCACAAATGTACCAAGTTCCACGAAATATTAGTCTTCTGAACACTGAGGTAACCAACCAGGAAAACAAAATGTTTAAGAAATCCTCTGTATAAATGCACAGGGAAAAAAAAATAATTGCAAAACTTCTATTGCATGCCAGAAGACAGACATGATACGTATGCACATACATACACAAATATATAGGGAGACTTTTCAGGAAAAAAATAGAAACAAAACTAGAAAGCCAACTTAAAAGCAACCTATTTTAGTTAGCCTGAACTTAAAAGGCGAATGTTTTTAAACATGTAATTACTTTGTTCAGTTTTGAGGATTTTGTGGGTTTTTTAAAACACAGGAAGGATTTTTCAACTTCACTTACTATTCCTTTCACTTTCTGTTACTGTCTCTGTTTATCAAATATTTCTCCTTCTGCTCTCTACCCCATTGAACATAAATATGTAGCTTATGGCTTGGGATCTTCTGATGACCAACGGCTGTACGAACTGACAAAGTCTCTGTTTAGTTCACCCTCAGCACATAGGAACTGCCCTTCCCACAGCAGTGGGGAGTCTGTTTGAACCCCAGAAGATACGAAGGAGTAAAGGAGTCCTATGGAAATAGTATTCTGTTCAGAAAAAGACGACAACCTGGCCACAACTGATACAGTTTGCTTATGTTAGGCTAGCAAAAGTGTTATTTCCTCCAGTGGCAAAGTACCTATGTAATGACACAGGACTGAAAAAACCAGCATGAAACAACAACAGATTAAATTGTGCTAAAGCCAGTTAATTTGCCACAAGTCCGTTTCCTTTCTCTGAACTTCGGTTCACAGGTTGCATCCTTCCTCCTCCAAGCTGTATGTATGCACAAGTTTACTAGCAGATTTACTACTTGCTTCATGCAAACAGTGAACATAAAGCTTTTCAAATCTGAGAGTTATTTAAGTAAAACCACAAACTTAGGATGTTCTGCTGGTTGTTTCTGCAAGTGCAGTACAAACAAGCCAACTTGTTCACTTTTCCTCTTGTAAAATATTTTCCCCCATCGCCATTCCTCTGTATATCTATCTTTTTGAGGGTCAAAGGCATCACACAAAAAATATAAAGTTTACATGCTTTACTTCTTAAATCTACTCGAGAACAGAAGCTGCAAGGTATAAAGCTATATTACAGAAATACATAAACCAACAATGATGTTCCATCTGCTTAACTGAATATTAAGTAAAATATTACACCGAGATAATCAGAGCAAGAAAGCTCAGTAGTTAAATATTTATCATGTTTAAACTCCAACAAAGAAACAAAGTATCTGGGTCAAAAAATAAAATACCATCTCTTCTGCCGGAACGTACCCCAAGCACAATTTTTCTGGCTGACAAAAGGAGTAAGTTGTTTTATTTGGTAGAGTTTACTGTTCACCAGCACACGTTTAACACAGAACTGAACAGCAGAGTCCCAAGTGGTGCCAGACTACAGCACACTGAACATCCCTCAACCGCCACGAATTCCAAATGCACAGAATGTTTTCACACTCTTCACATACCCACATCTCCTAACAACTATTTCTAACGAGCATTGGTGCACGAGCACAAATTCAGCCCCAGGAGCAGGCCAGATGTCATGGCAGATGACATCTGCTTTTAAAGGATATCTTAAGTTGAGCATGCTTACCTTCCCAAACCTGCCAGCTAAAAAACATGCTCCACCACTGTGAGGATTTATTTGGGCTCCTCCAACTCGATGTCAGTGCCTACAGGGGTCAGAAAGGGAACGCAGAAAGAATTAATGAAAACCCAGCCCTTTCCAAAAGCCAAAGAGCTTGTACAGAGTGATTTTAATGCTCTGACTTTAAATTAGTGCCTAGCATTCAAAAAAGCCTCAATGAATCTCATTTCTTACAAAACACATCTGCATACTGGGACACGTACATTCATTCTGTCATTTGCATTTTCATATAACACCTAACGTCACAACACTTAAACCATGTGTGTAAGCAGAGCTCTGCTTTTGGTAGGACGGCCCCCCATCTCATCTGCCCAAGCCCATCAAGTACCAAACAAGGCAAGGCTACAGATGCCAGTCCAAGATGATGGGTGGCCCAGCCCTGGAGGTTATCAGCTGCCTAGCTTCAACAGAGGGAGAAGATCCACAGGAGCCACCCGTGTAAGCCACTGAGCACAAAAAAGACACTGAAGCAGCACAGGCTTCTGGAATTAGGATACCCACGTGTTGCAAGGTCTGCTCCAGTGCTTGGCTCCTGTGGGAAAGGGAGATGAGTGCAGGGAGTTCAGGTTGGCAGCCGGAGTAGCTCAGGCTTTGGTTAATGCTCCTTCTTGGCTACAAAACTGAGGTTGCCCACTCCTTCATGCTTCAGTGCAAGGCTGTGTTTAGACAGGGTGAGAACTAGAGCCAACATACAGGTTAATGTCGTGGGGAAAGATGAGCCCTGGGAATATTTTTAATAAAAGACTTGTAGGACTTGGATAACATCAGGGTGGCCAACATACACCCCATCAAAGTATTCCACAACAAGGTAGTCAGTGAACTACATCTTCATTTTGGGATAAAAGCCAATCCAGGGATTAAGAGAACAACTTGTCAAAGCCCTTCATCATAAATCACCCGTATTGTCTCTGGAAATGGGTGGAGACAATTCCACTCTCCCTACTGTGATGGGGTGATTCACTCAGCTGTTGCTGCACAGGAAAACAAATAGGTTTGGCTTGGGAATAACAAACCTTCCTGTGCAAACTTGTGTTTATAGGGAATAGACAGGAAAAACAGGCTGAACAGGCCTCTCTTTGGTAAAGTGGTGATAATCAGTGGACAATAAGCATTTTTTGGACACATCTCTGTTATCAAGAACCACCATTTATCAATTTACATGTTGAGCGTATGTCCATTTGTCTACACAAAATAGCTACAGGGTGTTGGCACCCTTCCCCTGCCCATTGCACTGGCTAGCATGCACTCTGCCGTCATGCAGGGACCCAAGCAAGCTTTACGGTTGGGACAAGTACTTCTTGGAACAGAAGGTCCCCTATCCCTTTCCTGAACAGCGCAAGCTGGTCGAGCCATCACTTCTGACCCGGTGCTTCCCCAGCCTGTCCCACCACCATGCTTAGGACACCTACTGCCCCAGTTACCCACCACGGAGACCTCACTTTATCATACCCCTGATCTTCTCTGGCTCCAGCCATGGCCTGCCATGAGTGCCACCCTCTATCACCTCGCGCAGCACCACAGCCTAGCTGGAACAGAGGGATCCCTGGCAGGGGACGCAGGAGCATCTGCCCGATAGAGGAGCACCTGCCCGATAGAGGAGCACGTTTGTCCTTGCAAGCTGTCCTCCCTTAGCAAGTGTTCCAGCTCCTGCCCAGAGGCACATGGAAGGTTGCTTCCTTTCTCCTACCCTACATGAGACAGGAGGTTGCACATCAGTGGGCACTACTAAGGAGTCACTCAGTGACAACGTGTGAAGCCCAGGGTTCTTGTGCCAGCTGCAAGCGTTCCATGTACTCTAAACCAGGCTACCGTGCCAGGGTGCTTCGCTGCTCTCCTGGGCTCTGTTTGTTCTCTCTGGAGATGTCAGCACTCGCCTTTGCTGGCTGGCACAGGCTGCTTTTGTGTAAAAAGGGCAACAGGTGGTCACGGTCACCCCAAAGCCACGGAAGAGTCCATGCTTCCCAGCTGCAGCGGTGGCCCGAGAATGAAAACTGCATTTGCATTCCCATCTCACCTGCGTGGCAGCCAGTACCACTCTAGTTACACATGCCATTTCCATTACATAATGGTTTGCTAACACAACTGAAACCCCCCACATATTTAGGGCAGGTTTGGGGTTTTTTTAACTTTTATTTGCCTGAAGTTTACATGGAGAATGATGACCCAGGGGTATTAGTGTCGAGTTCATTTTTTTTTGGAAAAAAAAGCAAGATTAAAATAGACTTCCAGCTGAAATTACTAAGGGTTAAAACATACCATTTTGCACAAATCCTTGAGCAACGCCACAGATATCTTGACCTGACTGAGTTAATGACAAGCTGAAAATTACCTAATAAGCCCAGACAGGGAAGTTTTTGCTTACTTATTTTTGTGTTTAAGTTATTAACTGCACACCTCCAAGCTTAAATACAGGTGCTGCTCTTTTCGCTAAACCCACAAAGTCTTAGAGTGAAACCACGAACTTCACAATTGCATAACAAATTTCGAATGTGGTAAAAAGTTTGGCATCCTATACTTCCCCTTCAGGTTTTGACATTAAAAAAACAACAACAACACTGCAAATGCGCAGCTTGTGTAGGCTCTTTCACATTACAAGAGTGCAAATGCAAACTTCCCTCTGGTCTCTTTGACTAAGGCACCTTAACAGGCGATATATAGTAGAGGTAACCCTTAGGCAACAATTTAAAGATCAGCTGGTAACAAATCAGTACATTTTGAAATTTAAAATTAGCTGTTCACAAAAAATAAAGGAAAAAAAAAATAATCCAAGAGCTAGTAACCTTCCCAGAAAGCGGGATAATATTTTTCTTCTCATAGCAACTGCTTTATCCTCTGTAATGGCACAGCTCTGCTTTGCCTTCAGCTGGCCCGTGACCTCCTGGGCCAGGGCTGCAGGGTGTCCCGCGGGCGAGCACACATGGTCCCCATGTTCTGCACTGCCTTTGGGAAGAAAGCAACTTTACACCAGGTGCATCCTGCAGCAAGTCCCTCTTACGGAATACCGACTCATCCCAAACCATTTGTGGTAAGGGCTGAAGCTGAAAGGCATCTTTTAGCTTTGTAAAAATACGAGTTCATTCATTTTCTTTCAGTACACTTAATATTCTCTTTTTGCCTTCAAAGGCTGGTCGGATGCAGCTTCCTCTTGATGGTTACCTACCCTGCTAAGCACTGGAGAAAAACCCTTTCAAAGCCCAGGCTATAAACCCTGGAGCAGCCACAGTCACAAACTACGCTGAGTTATGGGATGTCCTGCTTTCACAGGGATGAAAGCACCTTTATCATGTTCCCAGAAAGCAGCGGAGGGCACAGTTTTGTCCCGTGCAGGAGTTTTCCCTCCCATGAGAAGGCAGTCTGAGCTTGCCTAGAATGCCACAAAAACGTGCCGGCATCCAGCAGCATCACGCAGTCATTCAGAACACAAAGTAAAAGCTACATTATCCTAAACTTCAGGAAAATCTCCTCAGCTAAAGCATGGCAACAGATGTTTCCTGAAATTTGTTATCGCCTACTGTAGCATAGGGTGGCAAACGACAAGGACATTTCTGACAGGTTAATTTGATAAGAACTGTGAAATGGAAATACAAAGGGGTAGGGGGGAATGCAGAAATTGTCTTCAACCTTTTTCAACCAGTTCAAACAGGCCATATACAGGAAGGTCTCCGCCTTATCACTATAGCAATTAATAAGCCAGCACTCAATTTTTAGCAGTCCTTTAGTGTGATTACGTACGCACATGAACACCGGGGCCAGCTAACAGCCTCATTCAGCCTTTTCTGGAGTTGATGAAAATCTTTCCCTTAGTTTCAACAGAATCTAGGTTAGGATATTAATAATTCACAGCAGGTGCAGTGTACTGCCTAGAAGATCTATTGCTGCTTAGTGAGCTTTTATCTACAGTAAGATGGCACTGGTTTTCCACGCTCATATCTACCCTTGGTACGATCAGAGTTTAAATACACATATAACTCAAGAATGTGTACGCCTTCAAACACAAGTTCTCCAGCTAGTAAAACATCCCCTTCAGCATCCATAAAGGTTTCCCACAGAGTTTCACAGTACCAAAGCAAATGGGTTTGACCAAAGTGTCTCTGACAATTTCAAAAAACTCAAGTATCCTAACTCTTCATGATATTAAAAAAAATTCTTGAGAAAAAAAACCATCTGTTTTCCACTGATGGAGCATGTGGCACATTGGCAGAGCAGCAGCACCCTCCTGCCAAGCAGGGACTTCCCTGCAAATACAAAAAGCCTCCTCACCAAATTGCAGCTGCGTAGCACCCCTGATAGAAGAAGAGCAGTCTAAATCTTGGGAAGCAGAAGTCTAGATACGGGTTTTTTTGGATGGAGAGTCTTGTTTTTCACTCATTTGAGACCACAACTGTAAAAGTAATTAGCTGATTACCCTTAAGAAATAAAAACATGAAACAAATTCAAAGTGAAAGGTCAAAAATACTGTTGCAAATTTATAGGAAACTGTGTCTTTCAGATAACATTCCAATTTTAAGATCTATGTAATTACTTTTGGGCATCAAAATTCTTGACAAATGACTCCCAGTCCAACAGAAAAAAGTTAACTTTTGGTGCTGAGGGACTCTGAGGTTATTCTGACTCTCTCAGCCCTACTTCCACTGATAATCCAGGACAAGATTCCCCTAGCTTTTCACACGGTAAGGTCTGCTAAAAAGAAGGCCAGCTCCAATTTGCTTCATGTTTCCTCTTTGAATCAGCAACTCCAAATCCAGACCTAAATCCCTAATAAATAAAAAAAGAAAGAGTTCATTGTTCTTCCTCAGACACCCTTGCTCAGCTCAATGTACATTTGCTCCGTCTTTCAGCAACTTTCTGGCACAAAAGTGTTCCAGCTTCTCAGCTAGGGAAAGTGTGGGGTTTTTTTACAAAACCTTGTATTAGGATCCTTTTTTTCTTGCAAAGTGGGAAGAGGGCCAAGAGTGAGAAGATGTGGTCACTGGGGAGAACTAGGGGGATTTGCAGCCCGGTTAAATTCCCCTTTCTTCCCCAGGAGCCACATTTCTGCCCTGCTTCCTTCCACGCAGAAAACCCGATTATTTCCAAAGCAAACAAACAAATGGATTTTATTTCAGTCCTTCAGGCCATAGAAAAGCACTTTCTTGGGGTAGATTAGTCAGGATTAGTAATTCTGTTTCCTGTTTGCAAGTATTAGAAATAAATCTTGAACTCATATGCTGTGTTTCAGGATGGTTATGGAACATTCGTTTTCAGCATGAAGCTATCTTGTAGGCATTAATTTTTCTTTATTTGTTTTATTCATATGCAGTTTGTGTGCATACATTCGAAGTAGACTTATTCAGAAAACTACATGTACTTCATAATATTAGATTTGCTACAAACTTCACAAGTGAATGAGAACGCTTGGGTTGAATGGAAAGAAAAAAAAATGTTCAACCAATATCCAGGTTTGTCAAGAGACTGACAAAGGGGGGAATATTCTCACTTATATGTACAGCACCTGAAAGTACATAGTGCGAATGAAATTCAGAAAGATTATGGAGAGATGTTTAATCAAAAGATCTCTGCACAACTGAGAAGCATGCAATCGGTATCTTTGACTGAATGTGCTTCCAAATAAGTACAGGATGTAGTGACTACACAGCTTATCAGTATTTTAACATCATAACTAAAGCACCAGGTATCTAATGCTATATTCATCCTAAATTTCATCAGGCTACATGTCCTGATAATATCCATAGTGCTTTCCAGGTAAAGTCAATAGCAACAGCAAAATCTTTGGATTGTGGATAGGAAGCAGATATTATCAAGGTAAACCCACTACTGGATGAAAATTTGTGTTTAATATCTTAATCATTACTTCCTAACTTGTTTTTCTGTTCCAGCGAGAGCCTGTGCATTGACAGTCTGCATGCTGTTGTCACACCATGACCGCATTTTCCAGGAGCCCTTTCCTCTGCTACACTGCTACCCCAGCACGGTTTTTCCACATCTCCCGCACCAGGACAACGAGCCAGTCTTGGCATGAACATTTATTCTATAGTATTAGAAATTATTGGTCTTACACAGGTTGCAGATCATATTGGTAAACTGTGGACCAAGTTGAAAGATGCAGTGTTTCAAACAACATTTATCTGAGGCTTCTATAGGGGACTATGGTATGTAACCAGTAACAGGGTTGAGCTGACAGATGCACTGCTGGGTAACCCAAATTCCAGGCTGAATAAAAAGAGCAAGCTAGCAAGGACTTTGGAGACCAACATTATCGGGTTACTTAAAACCATCCACATACTCCACTTCTCTCTCGGCAGCAGGGTCTCCCAGAGAGCTACTGTCACATCTGGACTGGGAATCACTCCCAGTTTGGCTCTCAGGAGCATGGCTGCAAGCCAGGAGAGATAAATCAAAAATTAAAACCCTCACGAGTAGCTGCTGGGTTAAGCAAGGTTATAAGGAAAGAAAACCAAGGACCTTTCCAGAAGCTAGGGGAAAATCATCATTCTCATGACAAAGCCTTCACCCTGCACCTTGGGTGCAAAACCCCAACCCAGTGAAGCCTTCCAGAGCTCTTCCACCCAGTTTGCCCAGGCCCTGCAGGCAGCTCACGTGCATCTTCACATAGTGCAGCAAAATAAAGGAAGCATATGTACAAACTGCCACCCAAATGACTAAGAGCTACAGAGGCATCGCTGCGCTAGTGCTGTCAGCGGTACAAGACGATTAGATAAGGGGCAAGATTAGCCCAGAGCTGATACTCTACATAGGCAAACAAGCTCAGATGGCTTTGAATAGCTGATTATCCAGCATCGTTGCAAAGAAGGAGCATGACCTGAGAAGCGCAACGAACACAGCTCTCTCTCTGCAGTCACTAGGAGCTGGAGAGGCTCAGCCTTCGGTGGCTGTTTACCTCCTTGTCACAGCAAAGCACAGCATGGTGCAGCTCTTCAGACCCAGATTGTGTTTTAGCTTTATTGCCCTCCAATACAGCAGAAGTAGGACTCCACACCAGGCTGTGCAGGACTCCATGTGGATCACGTGCAAGGGAAGAGCAGCAGATGAGCCACTGAGCAAAGACTTGCCTTTGCTTTGGGCTCCAAGGCAGCATCACTGCACAGATGTAGAGGTCTCTTCTTATCATTTGTGGCCATTAGAAGGTGGGAGGTTGATTAGTGCTACCCCTACTGTCCTGCAGGAAGGGAAAAGCAGAGGTGTCTCCAACTCCAGGGAATTCTTCCAACATTGTCTACCCACTGGAGCATCCCACACCTTGTAGTACCTTCAGGCATAATCAAATGCCAAATACTGTATGTCAGTGCATCTGACTCCTCCCCAGTTCCTTCAAGAAAACATGCAGTGTTCTTCTTAAAAAGCTTGCAAGTTTCATTTATGTGAAGACAGACTAAACTTCTCCTTTAACCTTTAAGTTCTGGAAGAAATTAGGATCAACAATTGACCTCTACACATAGTTCTACATAATGAGTTGAGCCCAAAGCGAAGTTCAGTCACCCCCAGGCCTCCAAAGTCATATGAAATCACATTGACCCTTTGCTGTAACAAACTACTCTTCCCTGGCCCCCTACCTAGCTTCACTTACACAGCAGCTTAATTTTTGAAACCTCATACATGCACAAGCATGATGTGCCACTTGCACACACCACCTGTTGAAAGACCAAGTGTCTGAGTGTTCTTTTGATGGGAATGCTGTAATATTAGCTCATCTGAGTATTTATATTTTGCTACCTTATGTTCCTCACATCTGTTTGTGGAAGATCACGTTCAGTCACACATCCAACACCAGCATCGACTTCCATTATAAAACACAAGGCTCAACCACCCCTGGACTCACAAGGCTTGCTGGCAAGCTTCTGTATTCCTCTTCTACTCCTCTACCAGTTATGCTACCCTTTTCCAGGAAATGCATTTCCATTTTCATTAGGAAATAAGCAATGCAAAGCATCTACAGATAGTTGATGGATGAATTCTGAGTATAATCTTGATATCCATATCTCAAACATAGACAGTCTTTTACCATCAAAGCACTTTACAAGCATCAGTTATAAACCCTCAGTGAGACACGAGTGGGTAATATAGTGCTAAGCTGCACATGACACCTTCGGACGGATAGATACCCAGATACCTTCGGACCGATAGAAAGGGCTGTCCTGACAGTGTTACAGTGAAGTAAACCATCAACTATCTTCTTTATTTAGGATCTCCTTTCTATGGCAGGTGCTAAGGGGTTAAAATACAAGCCTGGATTTTATTATGAAGCCTTTATCACTTTAAACAAAACAAACCAAAAATCTCAAGCACAGGGGAAGAAGAGCACCTGGGGCTTGGGTGAGATAAAGGTAAAAAGCAAGGCTGCTTTTCAGCTGACTGTGGCATTTCAACAGTGGCAGGGCACTCCATCACTATCCCTCTGGAGACACAGCTCTTCAGAACCATAACAAATAAGAGGGGATACCCACAAGGAGATGGGCAACAATGTTTTAAGAGCTGTGACAGTCCTTCACACGCAGTTGGCCAGAGCACAACAGGAGAGGAGAGCACGACAGTGAAGTCAGTCATAACTACGTCTCCAAGCAAGCACTTAGTCTCTATAGGTAGCAACCACAGCTCTGACCTACCCTCTCACATGGGTCTGTACACAGTAGTCCATCTTTTACCTCCTGACTAGCCCAGCTAGGAGGAAAAACTCCGTGACTACCCAGACAAAATGCCAGCTACAGTGATACATTGAAAGACAGGTATTCAAGTAGCTCCTACTCCCCTAGAATAGCTTTATCAGCTTATTCAGTGTGGATTGTTTAATTTGTATGGTTACCCACTCACATCCACATCACACAGGCACGGTGCCTACAGACAGCGGACTGGGGAACCTGCAAGGCTTGCAAATTAATTTAAAGACGATGGGTTGGAAATCATTTTCCATTTTTAATTGTAACTGTACGGCAATGACATACCTCTTGCTTCCTTTCTCCTAAGACAGGTGCACATAGCAATAGGAACAGAGATTTAGCCCCCAGCTCTAAACCCCACACATCCGAAGGCAGCTCTCACGTTTCTGCACTGCGGATAGCAGCCGTCAAAACCAGATCATCCTCTGTGTAAATTCAACAACAGTGGTAAAAGTCCACTGAACCCTTGGCACCTGCCCTCTCTTCTGGGTAAAAAAATATCTGCCCTGGGGTCAGTTCAAGGATTTTATATGTCAGTGAGTTGGGATGCAGAAGAGGGCTTAGGGTACATCTGTTTCCAGGTGGGCTATTCCCTGCCTTTCCTGGCCAGAGAGAGGAACATAGTGCTGAAAAGTTTGTTTGTAGAGCTGACACCTCTTGAGAAAGGATGAAGCTGCTTTCTGAATTCACTACCTCGCTCTGCAGTGATGTTTCATAGCTTTGCCACTTTACAGCCATGCTGCTGGGAAGCACTTCATGCCAGAGCAGTCTGATACAGCGAGGGCTTGAGCCACACGTTCATCCACGCTCCCTGTGGAAGTCCAGGAGAAAGAGTGTTCGGGTTTCTGCATGCACTGGCACGTTTCTTCAAGGATGTGTCAAAGAAACAAGGAGTCCTGAGCTGTCCTCTGTGGTACAAAGATATCCTAATACTGCAACTGCCTTTAAGGAGGAACTTCTGCTTCAGAGAGCTCTTGTGGTGCAAGGCGGGGGTCTGAGGTCTGACTGGATCAAGCTGTGCTACAGCAATCCTGAAACCAAACCGCTCTGCCCAGGCTTCAAGCACTCAGATAAATTCGGCTAATTGTGGGAGGAAGGGAGAAAGCTTCCAATGCCATCAAAGACAGACAAACAGAGTAAGAAGCAAAAGGCACCTATGTGCTGCAGTAAGGTCAGAAAAGTTTGGACACACCTGAAAAAAACAAGTGCACAGACTCTGTGTCTTAAAGTATTGATCACAGGTCTGAAACAGGAACAGAAATAACACCCAATACAGCAATCAGGAATCGGGGAGATGGGGCAGTACCAGACCCCTGCACAAACCCAGGCTATAAAACTTGGTTGCTGACTTAACTGATTATTTGGTTTAAATACGTGGTAAGGCCAATGGTCAGACAGCAGCGGAGAAAAAGTCTGGCTTTTCCCTCAGACCCACCACGGCTGTGAGCACAAACCACAGGCTGGTGAGCCTGCACATGTCTTTCCAGGCAGGCTCTCCATCAGCAGAGAGTCTTTCGCTCCCTTACTTCCAGGTGCTATGTTGGATCAGTGATCACAGATTTCATTTCTACACCAAGAGCTCCCTGTTCCAGTCTCCCTCTTTTGGCAAGCGTTCCGTCTTCCTTGTTCTTTATTCCCAAGGCATACCCTTCCTCTCTCCTGGCAGCAGTTTTCCTGCCTGCTCTCCCTCTAAAATTCCAGTCACCTAACCCCAGCACGTACCCTAACCTCCTTTCCCGTGCCCAGCTCTCCTCCTAAGGACAACATCAGCACGGTTTACACACCCCAGGTTCAAGAAGACGACCCACAAACATGCCCTCGCCCTTTCTCCCCCTGCTCTAAGCAGCAGTCCAGACATACAGAGGGGAGAATAAACACCCAAGAGAAATATCCTTAATTCCCTTCCCACTTCAGATCAGAATTTGAACAGCAGACTTCTGGGAGCAAGGGCAACATCAATGTGATGCACTTCTCCAGCAGCAGCTCTGGCCTCTGCTTTGCAGGGACTGAGCATGTCCCAGTCAAAGCCCTGAGGACATCGTGGGGAGAAGCCACAGTGGGAGCACCGGCGTGACACTCCTTGCAGCACATTCCTGGAGCCAATTCGCCTTTGTGCTATGACTTACATCTGCAGGGTTACATCTCCTGCTCCCCCCTTGTCAGAGAGGTACAGGGACGGGCTCTGGACCATACCGCCCTGCACCAAAGCAAGCTCTGGCCAGCACAGAGGCAAAACCCGGGAGTAACGCTGGGACTAACTTCTGGAGACAGAGGTGCAGCAGCAGCAGCTGCCAGAAGCCACCTGCTTCCACCGCATGGTGCAACGGATCATCAGCCTCTTACACATGTGATGCAGCAAGAGAGAAAAGGAAGTCCTGACCCACTCTGTGTCAGCACAAGTTTCTCCTATGTTAAGAAACTTCCCGGGGCTGTGCGGCCAGCCAGCTGTGGTCAATGGCAGCCTGCAAATCCCAATGACTTAAAACTGAAAGGAGGAAATTTTCAGTTGTCATTTCACTCCTTGCATGCATCAGCTGTCTGATGACCCCTTCCTACCCCAAGCACCATTCAGAAAGAAACGGAGTATATCAGCTACGCCAGCCAGCAGCTGTGCAGCGAAAGCCCTGGCACGGAGTCCTTGCAGGGCTTGCATGGGGAACGGAGGGCTAAAAACTAGCACTTGCGAGGACACCAGTCTCCTATCACTCCAATAAATGCTCTCTGAGATTTCACTTTTCAGGTAACATGTCACCTCACGTCAGACCAAAGCCCTACAGCATGCTAAATCTCTTCTGCAGAGATTTTGTCTGATATCTCCTTGCTGTCAGGGTAGTTCTGCAAAAAGATACAATCTGCATATAACCTGCAGTGGAGTCATTCACATGCACTTTGCTCCCTTCAAAGCAGAGAGGAATGAGAGCAAGAGTAGGAGAGCCTGAAAGCCTCTGGTCTCACAGAAACACAATTCCCCACAGTGCAAGTACTGCCTGCAGACACAGCTATCATTCCAGCATCTCCTCTGAGTCTTAGATGGGAGGTGATGGGGCAGCAAACCAGCCGAGAGCAACAGTCACAGGGCTGCCCAGAGGGCAAGCTGGAGTGTGGCTGCGGAGGGGGGAGGTTGGTGTGTTCGGTATAACTCAGCCAGCCTTTCAAGAAGTCCCTTTGAAGTTGAATATATCTTATTTCTAATCATTCAAGAAAACAGTCAATCCCTGTTTTCCTACAGAAAAGAGGGTCATCGTCTCCTAGGGCTCTGGTCAACATCATCTTTTCTTTCACAACCACATTTCCTAATTTCCTTCCAGATCTACAGCTACCACAGAACCAACCACAACATCTTTGCATCTTTGATTACATCAAAAGCGCATCTCCTTCGGCAACACAGATCTTTCCTCATATTTCAGGGCTATCATCACTAGCAGAAAAGTTGCAGTTTCACACTTACCCTCCTGAGGTAAATTTTTCTGCTGATGCATACTCAGACCAGGACTGTTCCCAACTAAGTCACAGTGATGCTGACCCTTTTAGATTTCTGAAACTACCCTGGGATTTAACCCGCAGTGGCACTGCCCAGCCATCCCAAATCTCAGAGCAGGGCTGTCTCCATGTCACGGATTGAGAAAGAAGGGCAAAGAGAAGTGCACTGATTTGCCCACACAGCAAAACGAATACCACAAATAAGAACAAAACCCCAAAATGTTTCTGCCTCTATGCCTACTACTAAGATTTCAATGAGAAGTGGCAAGATAAAAGTATGCATTTGTTCTGTTGCTCCAGTGCCTACTCATTAGAGAATAAGCCTGAAAACTCAAG
Source organism: Falco peregrinus (assembly GCF_023634155.1). NCBI lineage: Eukaryota > Metazoa > Chordata > Aves > Falconiformes > Falconidae > Falco > Falco peregrinus. Next base: position 4,700,758 of record NC_073722.1, read on the forward strand.
GATCTTTACTTCTATTTTGAATTAAACAGTTCAGATCTACATTGCAAAACTTCCCTGATGTAATTCAGGGAAAGGTGGAAAAAGATATAATCCCATATCAACAGTTTGCCAAGGGTCCTTAGCGTCAACACAACAACACTTGAAAGAGCTGGCATGGCTTATTTCACCCAGAAAAATAAGGAGCCTTGCCATGTCTGCACTGGTTAGTAAGTGCCCTGGCAAAACAGTCCTTCCCCATACCTGGCTGTGCTGCTCCACTCATGAGTAGACCACTGTAGCTGGTATTTTTGTAACTCCCATTAGTACTAAAGTCACTTCTTGAGTACTAGCTAAAAAAAAAAAAAACCAAAACAAAACCAAAAAATCTCCACCACCCATTCACTGTGCATTCTTTTTTACACGCTTCCCAATAGCAAAAATATTGCTTAATGCAAGAAGTGGTAAAAATTTTGAAACCAGAATAAGGTCAGTACTCCAGTTTACTTTGTCAGCTCTGGCCGTTTCCATTGTATAATTACTCATGTATAAGATTCTTGCAATAGGAGTCAATAAAACCTAGTCTTCCTGTTGCAGCCATAACACTGATTTTTTTTTTTTTTTACTCTCTTGTTGCTCACATATTTACAAACTCCTGAATTTCTTTTCTTGCAGACATTCCTGGAAGTGATGTAGGGACACCACAGCTTGAATCACACTGATGAACCAGCATCTAAGCTAGCAGGTCTCACGGTCAAGTTCACGGCAAAGTCATCAACATAACCCTTGGCCTTTCCCTGCTTACTAAGGCATCAGCACTGAGACCTCTTATTTCTAAAGTGATACTTGGACCTTTCTGCCCTCCATAACCTTTCAGGATTCCTACAGCACAATTGGAACCAGAGCACAAAATGTGCTCGTTCACCTCTGTATGCGATCACAACAAAAGGAAGCAAAAAAGATTCTCTTTTTTCTCAAGAAAAAGGTCTACAGTATCCATGTGCAAGCAAAGACTGGGATAGGAGTTTGTGCTCTGGGGATTTTTTTGTTACTTTAAGCAGAATGAGGTGTTGAAGCTGATGTTTTAGCTGATCTTTCTCCATCCAAAAAAAAAACCTCCCTAACAATAATGTATCTGAAGGAACAAAGCTACAGCTGAATGTAGAGTGGTCGATGTCATCAGTGTTGAGCTAATACGTGACTAAGCTTTGACTTATGGCAGACTGTCACACAGAGCTCCTCTGTGTCCTCTTCCTCTCAAAGCTCCCCAGCAGCTTTCAGCAGCGCTTGCTCTTCCCGGAATCAGTCAAAATTAGGTCAAAGTGCATCTGAGCAGGGGACGGGCTCTCTTTTCTGCTCTTTGCACAGTGCCGGGGAAGAGAAGACCAGCGGCTCCTTCACATTGTAAAAACAAGAACTGGTGTTAGGATCTGTCAGATACACTGGCATAAACCCAGAAAAACTCTCCAGACTTAATGATCATCAAGGGATGAGATGAAATTTTGGAATTCAGACTCAGATTCCCACTAGTGACTACAAAATCTCAGGATAACAGCACCAAGGTCCAGGAATTATTCTCTTTTCAAACCGATGAACAGAAATCTGGAGTTCCAGTGGTGACATGTACTTTTTGTCCTTCATAAATTATTTTTTTTGTAAACTTGGGGGTGAGGGGTGCCACTTGTGCCGATTTTATTTTTTCTTTTTTAAAGTAAATTTAAGCTCCCTTGAACACCCTGAGACATACTGGAAACTTGTTCAAATTAGTCTTTTTCCTGGGTAAAGCCTCCCTCCTACACTGATCCACCATGGACAAACCTCTTGGTCAGCACAAAGACTTTCTGGAACTTCAGGACCAGTAAATTACAGAAGGAGGCAGACTTAAACAAGCAGCATCACTTTCCTTTAATTAAAAAAAAAACCACTAAAAATGACACAGTGTTGCAAGAGGGTGCAGTGGAGACCATATAAAGCCCAGGTGAAACAGTAGTAAAAGGACTAGATGCAAGGTTTGGGCAAAAACTTGGGTATCACCTGTGTGATGAGAGGTTCTCCGGACTTTTACATGGCATTCCCTGGACAGTTGTCCCACTGCTGGAGCAAGCTTGAGCTATTATTAGGCTGCAGACAGGAAGAGCCGCGGGGATCACCACAGGAACAACAGGACCCTGGGGAAAACGTGTCAGATTTGAGATTTATCCGAAAAATATGGGGGGAGGGTACGCAGAAAAGTGGGAAGGAAACCAGCCTTACAGGATGTGAAGTAAAAGTAAGTAAATGTAAAGTTAGTTTATACATACAGTGCTGCTTCCTGAGCTGGTTTTCTCACAAGCAGAATAGAAGTCATGTCCAATTTGAATGGAAATAGTATGTTTCTAAAAAACACACAAACTGCCTACTGAATAAAGAGAAGATCATGAATTGAAAATCTGTATCCTTTGGGGGATGGTAAAAATCCCTCCATGTTACTACATGAAGCTGTTGGCAGTTCCTCACGTACTTTATATTTACTGTTTACAAAAATCTGCAAAGTGATAACACTGCTTAAAAGTTAAGTGCAGAAATGTCACCCAGGTAAGCGTGCACAGAGGGAACCTTGCTGTCACTGGAAAGCCAGCAATCCTCTTGTGAATGTGATCCAGTCATGGCCAGAAGGGGGGGGGGGGGGGGGAAAAGGGGGGGGGGGGGATGGGGGGGGATGGGGACCCCTGTATCTTCTGAATGTCACCGATAAGGCCATTTTGGTACAATCTATCAGGAGACTCTAGTGGAAGCATACAATAATCCTTGGATTATAAAAATGATAGCGCAAAGGAATTCGGGACATGGACACATTTTAACTTCTCTTCTTTGCAGAAAATAATGCTGCCCTGTTGAAGGCAAAGCAGTATCCCCACAGAGTCATTGAATAGGACAGACACTATACAGGAACTCATACATTACAGTAGTCATCAACACAAGCTAATGCAGATGCCTGTAATCCAGACCACTGCAACTGTTCAGTTATTATTGCTTTCTGGAAGCAACACGCATTGAGAATCAAAGGCCATGGTCTTGCAAAATAATCAGTAAGCAAATCGGACACGAAAGCTGACTGAGATTCTGAGCAGTGTAGTTAGAGGAGGGGGTAAAATCCACATGCAGAAAAAGTCATGCATAAAGTGATTTCAAATCCTTTTAGACTATTGTTTGTTTTAGTGACATGAGCTCCCCTCCTGCCACCATCCATGCAAAAAAAAGAAAAGAAAAAAAAAAACAACTGGAAATTTTCTGTTTTCACTGCAGGCGTGTAACATCTGCCCAGCACCATCAGGATGTAGTAGCAGAAGCAATTCTTCTGGTCTAAGCCTGTACAGCACAGAGGTGCAGCCCCCAGCACTCAGCCCTGCAAGGCTGGGCTCACCGTGCTGTCTCCCTCCCCAGCTTTTAATGACGAAGAACAAGGGAGCTGAGCTCAATGAAACAAAAAACAAATAACCCAAATAAATTCAAAATGTACTTTCTAATACATTGCCATCCAACTAATCTGTTTTAATTTCAGGGTACGTGCATCCTGCCCTTGCAGACAATCCTGTTGCCCACGGTCAGGTTACTTGTATGAATGAGTTTCTGGATCCTGCCCTTAAACAGAAAAAAATGCAAGACACATGCAGCCTAGACCAAAAAGGTGATGTAGTGACAGTACAGTGTGCAACTTCATTTCACATGGCTTGCCATCACATGACTTTTCTTCCCACAAACCCACAGTATTATTCCCTACAATGAAGGTGTATAATAATTAAGATTTGATTTTAAATTACTTGATCCTTTACAAGGAAGAGGCTCCCTAAACAGAAGTTTATGCAAATATCAGTCACCCACTGGTTTTAGGCAGAACTTACTTATTATCAGCTTTTTGAACTCCTATTAAAAGTGATATATATATATAGCTGACATTTATTTATATATTTATAATTAATGAACAATCATGAATTTGATAAAAATATCAAATAACAAATTCAGACATTTCTGTAATATCCATTAGCAGTCTACAGAAATCCCAGATTCACTAAGGCCAAACACGATTTTTCCTACAGCACTCCTTCCTAAGGAAAAGTAATTTCAGATGGGAAAGCTGAACTGGGGATTATCTTTATACAGCAAGATCTTGGCTGCATGACAGAAAAATGAAAGGAGCCTGCTGATCAGCTAAAATACTACAGCTCCAAGTATGTTTGGATGACAGCCAAAGTCTTGGAATTGTTTTGCCATGAAATCTGCTTTTAGACAGGAAGAACAGGAAAGTTTTCGGTCTGGAAGAGGCTTCGTGATGAAAAGCTTGGAAATCAAGCCCATTATTCACATCCAATCAAGCCTGCCCCTCCCTGCTCCTTGCTCCCCTTTCCCTCCCCAGCACAGGCACCCCCACACATACAAGTGCACCCCACACATAGCACATACTCCGTGCCTCTTACATGCTTTTGGAATTCATTTTTTATAAAGTCACTCAACATTTAATGCAAAATGATACTGTTGATTTGCCACTGAAGTGAGCTGTGCTTTGCTCACATAATCCAGGTCATAGAGGTGACTATCCTTTAAAATTAAGTTATTTGCCTGTATCAGATGTAATTCAAACCTTTCGGCTCCTCAACGCAAAGTTCAGGTGTTCCAAAGAGGCTCTACCACCTGCTTTTTCCTCTGCCTGCCTGCACCGCAGCCTTAATCTGCACTTGCATTTCAGGCATCACGTACTCTTACCGGACACCTAGGTTTCTGGACAGTCGGTACAGCACAGATACATATTTAAGATGCAGATGACGTATAGAGCTGTACTGCTCTTGTGGCCATAATACAGGGAGCTCTCCAGGGCTGCTGTTGCTGGTGAATCATTGCAGTTAGCTCTCACTGAGGTCAGCAAGAACACAGTCCAAGCTCGAAGCCTGGAAATCATAGGCAATTAAAAAGCAGAGCCTGCACAGCTGTGAAACACTCCCTGAAGCAGAGTGTTTGGCTGGCTTTGCTTCACCCAGGACACCGAAGGAGCACCTTCCGTCCCTACCCAGGCCTGCACGTAGCTGGGCATCCACCCTTTGTGCCCAGCAAGGGCTGGATGCAGTGCAGGAGCAGCTCCAGCAGCTGCAAGAACACTTGCTCTGCACTGATCCCATCTTCATTTCCATACAAAGCGTTTAAAAGGTTTTCATAACACCAGCTTGTCACCACCCTACGTATTAGGCTATATAGATATTGTGCTTTCACAATAAATCTAGTTTCACAACTCCTGCTATTTTATCAAAAATTACGTTGCATCAGATGGTGGCAGCTTAAGGTTTGCTAAGTCAAAATTTCTGTAAGAAGCTGTGCCAAGTTAACGCTGTCATGTAGGGCTGGCTTAGATGCTGTCCCCTTCTCTTTCACACTGGCACCAGAGCGCACAGATGCCGTGAACTCCACGGCAGCTGCTCCAGCACACTGATGGAAGTGTGGCTGCATGTCCTGGGCTGATCTGTGCTCTGCTGTTACTGGCACAGCAGCGCTGGTCTGCTCCAGCCACGCTGAACTGGTCCACGTGCCTTCCCAATATCCCCGTGGAAAGCCGTGGTCACTGACACAGGGCACTGCCACCGGGGCTCCACCACCACTCTCTGATGTGAATCCAAATCCGATCAAGCCTGTCTCACACCCCATCCGGCCCTCTCTCCCTTTCTGCCTCCCGTGGAACCGCCAACAATTTAAACTGGGCCCTAGCTCTGAATTTCAAGTAAGCCACTCTTTCCCCACAAGTGTTGTAATAGCCATGTGTTCTAGAACATTAACTTCATTAAAAGATTGCTTGGTGTAATCCCAGCTCCGCTATCTAAGGTTGCCCAAGCCATGGGTTTTCTGCCTGCCTGGGCCTGTAGCCTGTGACCCCTCCGTCCAGTGCTCCGGTCCAGCATTGCAAGTCGAGTGGTTTCTGATTCCTTCTTACACCAATGCAGAAATTCGACTTTGTTCTGGCAGCCCCGTTGTACCAGTCGCACCGGGGTGGCCCTGAGCGCTCGCACGGCTCGGCAGGCCAGGCACAGCTGGACTGCGCTTGCGCTGAGGGTGAAGCGGAACGACACGCTTTGCTCTCCCCTTTGGAAGGGTCACAATTTGGCTGAAGAGCGGTAGCAGGAGGACTCTGACACTGCTGCCTCGGGGAGGCTCGTGGCACTACAGCTAAGTGAGCTTCCTGAGCCCAGGAGCGGGAGGCAACAGTTCAGCTCAGCTCTTTGCATGCAGAAATGCCTACAGCATTCAGCCTGCTCTTGTTCCCCTCCTCGTCACCTGCACAATACGTACACATGCTGCTGCTGCTGACCTGGGGCAAAGAGAGAAGGGAGAAACAGCTTGGTGTGTTATGTGTGTGTCCCCCCAGCTCTTTCTTCAGGACATCATTTTGCCACCAATGTCTGTCTACCCTTGGGCAACTGTCAGCTTTGCTTGCATCTCATGCCAGGTTTAGATACTACCAGATAGTTTAACATACTATAAAGGGACAGAAATTCTGGTATGACCTTTAGACCCAGGGTTCTCTCAGGGCTCCTGACCAAGATGCTCGGTATCAATTTTCCTCTTCTCTAAAATCAAGTACCAACCGAGTTCTTCTTTGCAGACCACTGGGCTGGTACTACCTAACAGCGATGAGGTACTCTGGTAAACTGGTAACACAGTCCACAGAAATACCGTGTATTTACACTGGTCTTCAAAAGGGATCACCTTTCCCCATTTATTAATTCACTTTGTAGCTGATTGGGTATGACATTAATTTTATGTTTACACGTGTTTGTACTTACCACCCTCAAAGCACGTTAACATAGTACGGTGCAAACAGATGTGTCGCTGCATGAAAACGGAAAGTTTGTCTCCACAAAGAAATCAAATTTATTAGAATAGCTTTCAAATTGGTTTCATTTGATAAATCTGTACAACCCTCCCTCCTATGTGGGTATTAGTAAAAATATTTAAGAATACTTAGGCTGGCATGACATCATACACCTATAGCAGAGTATTCGCACAAAGGAATTCGGTTGTTGAGCTGTCATATATTAGCAGATACTATTTTATTAAATCAGATTTCATCTCAAGAGAGGTTGGGAAAGAGAAGGGGAAGGGAGTATTAAGTTATTATCATTCTCTGCATCTTTTTTGCATTCTTAAGTTGGTTTATGGAATGGTTATACGGCTATTCTTGCAAAACTAATTCTAATTCACTGCATAATCCTATTTGTTTACTTTGCTTCCAAAGAAGGCCAAGTGTAACATGTCAGTGTATGCATCCTCAACACTCAGGCTCTTTCACATGTCCCCACAGGTATATTTTATCTCACAGGTGGCATCTACATGTTTATTTTATTCCCCAGACAGCCGTGACAGAATGGTTTCAGAGAGACAAAGGGAAAGTATCTGTTCTGTTTAGGAGTCACAAGCCAGCAGGGAAAACTTGAGAGTGAGTAAAACTACACTATGGACCATGAGGTCTAAACAGAAACCAGACATTGTTTTGTTTGCAGTTAAATCTGAAGTGATTCCACACTCTGCTAAAAACCCAACCCACTTCAGCTGAAAGAGGATGGCTGTATTTGAAAATGAGTCAAGAAAAGGATGCTTAATTACGCTCAAGGCTTCTGCCTTCAAGCACTGCAGCTAGATTTACAAAGACAAATATATCCTGACCTGAAAATCCAGTGCAGTATCTAGTTTTTCTCACACTCCTCATCTTGGATCAAACCCAAGAAAGGGAGGAGGACAGACTTAAGGAGGTGGTTCATCTCTGCTGTATTGCTGCTGCTTGCAATCCCCACTATCTCCATCGTCCTCATGTAGCCCTGTACAGACTCTTCTCTGCTGTGTTATCTGAACTTCACCTGGCTCCTTCCCACCAGCCTTCATATTCATGACTTTTCTTCCTCTGTCCTCTCAATTTGACACACGCATCCACAGCAATTCCATTTTCTGCTTGAGGAACCACCTTATCCTTCAGCTGTGTGTTTTATCGTCATCACAACTTCATTCAGTTCACAGCCCTTTTTTTCCTATTCAGACCAAATGCGTTGAGTTAGGATGCCCTTTGCAAACAGTTTCTCTCCAGTTCCTGACCTAATGTATAGCTGCTTTCTGGCCACCAGCTCCCTAAGCTTTTTCCTGACACACTGCTTTAGCCTGTGACCTGATCTGGTTTGCAAGCAGTAATTACACTTTGGACCTTGCTCCTCGGCTTCAGTTTCTCTTATCCATTAGCATGGTGCTATTTCTCACCGTTCTGTATCCTATTCTGCTTTTGATTCCTTTCCTTTTCCCTCCCATTTCAACTTCTCTCCACCTAGCCCAGTCCTACGAGTTCATCAACACCTGTCTCCTGAATTGATGCTACAAGATCATCTCTGAGAAATCCTGTAGCAAGGATGGTCTTCCTTATCACAACAGCATTCTCTTCCAGAGACACTATTTCCCCCAGTTTGGCCCCTGACTCTAACATCACACCTTTCCACCACTTCTCTTTGCACAAAAAGTTGCTGATTTCATCCAAGGAAATTTTACCATATTCATTTCCCCACAACTCTCCTTTTATCCTCCCATGCCACCAGATCAGAATGTATTCATTTTCACAGGGGCTGATCTTGCTTCCAGCCTAGGACAAGTGCCACCACTACTACAACAGAACAACAAAAATCACAATACCACACCACCCCCCCAAAACCAAGCAAACAAAATCTGTCAGCCAAAGCTTATTCCATGAACAAGAGAGGAAAGACAGTGTTCATATTGCTGAACAAAATACCTCGGCATCCTTTCAGAGCAAGCACCAGTACTTCCCTCAAAAGAATCCAGAGGGGAACAGACACCGCTCTCCTGCAGGGCCCTTCCTTGGGCAAGCAAACAGTCCTGAGAGGAGCCTCAAACCCTACCTGCTCCTCCTGCACTGGGGCCCACTATATCAACTGGGCATCATGCTCCTGGGCTCACTCCCAGCACCTGTTTGGTACGGGACCAGCTGCTCCCCTACATCCTTAAAAGCCTTTGCTCCCTGCCACACTGCTCTTTTCTCAGCTCTTCACTTGCACTGATGACCCTGTCCCACCTGAGTGACAGATGTAGCTCACACCTGCCCCCATCCCCTCACCCTGGTCCTCAACCTGCCATTCTCCCTTCCCAGCTCAGACCTAAAAGGCTCTCCCAGCTGCTGACATCCACACTCAGTCACTGCCTTCCTGAGACGCTTCTGTATTTTCCTGCTTCCTTCCATCTCTACGCTTTCTTAATGCACTGCTACACGAAGAAAGCCTTCAGAAAGACCTTTAGAAAAGGTCTGCTGGGGCCACCATCTCTCAAGCTGTACTACAGCTTCTCAGTTTCCTTCTACCCTGCCAAAGCCTTTAACCCAGAACGAGCTCCTTAGAGGGGGAACATTTGTTTGCTCAGAACCTATTAGCACCTCTGGTCCAAGAGCAACCTTCCAGGTGCTACATTAATTAATAACAACAAATCAGTCACCTGTGGCAGAACATTTCACAGCCTGACTGCTTTACATAAGGAGACATTTCCTTCCTATTTTGTTTTTAAGTGTCCCTTTTACCCAATTGTCTTGCTGGCCCTCAGGCTGAGTGAGAGGAAATCTTAAGATGGATAAGCAGAGTGGCAGTATTCCTTGAAGGCAACAGCCTTCATGCTGAAAATAATTTTGTCTGAACAATTACCGTTTTAATTCCTGGCAGCGTACACAGAGATTTCAAACCCGTGATCTGTAGGTCATTGTGGTTTTTTCCTGCAGCTCAGTAAAACTAGTCATACATTTGCATCAATTTCAACAGTTTCAGGCCTCCACCTCACTATTTACTCACCACTATGTTTTCTTTTTTCCTTTTGACATTTTCAACACAGTTCAGCCTGTCATTTCAAACTACTCTTCTATACGAAAAGTAATTTTTAAATAGACCTAAAGCAAAAAGGAGTCGTTTTTTCAAGCCAGTGTGGATTTTTGGGATCTCTGTTGCAGAAGAAAACCTGAAGCCAAAATTACTTCCATCTCTCCCATTTTCTTCCCATTCTCACCAACCCCCAAAAATGTTACTAGCACAACTGTAGTCTGCAAGCAACTGCCTTAGCTTGGACAGTACATCATCTTCTCTTGTTTTCCAGTGCCACAAAAAAATGGATAGACTTCAACATCGTTTTTCCACCAACACAACTGGAGCCGTTGCCACAGGAACCCCACTGCAGCTTCCTGAGGGCCATCTGATGGCCCTTCACCTCTTCATGCCCTACACCTCTCCAAGCACAGCTTGGTGCGCTGCACGGTGCTCCACCAAAGCACAGGCTTGAGCTATGTGCCCAAAAGCCCCTCCTGCACAAAGCTGTGCGTGCAAACCACCTGGAAAACCCTGCAAACCCAACGGTCACATCCCTATGGCCTATGTGTGCAGCAGCCAAGATATTCCAGGTGCCCTTCCCACAACCATCCACCAGGTCTTATAGAGTTTCTGTGAGCAGATGAGGTCAGGTCCATCAAGCCTGGCGTGGGCTCAAGTCGTATTTTAAACCCACTGACAGGCAAAAGACACCAAAGGTGCATCCCGACCTTGCAGATCACATTAAATCTGCCCAGCTAGGCTGAGCTGGGCTCCTTTCTCGGGGTCACCAGCACCATTGGCAGGAGTGGCAGGGCATGGCTTCCCACACTGCAGGTAGACGTTCCGACCTTCACGCCCTCTAAGGCTCCGGCAAATTGAGTTTCCTGGGGTCTGGGGACTCATCCTCTCCACGCTCCCAGCTCCGTGCCTGCGGCTCACCTCTGCCTGACTTGCAACATTGCGTTTTCCACAGCATTTCATCAGACTGCTGTAGCAATTCGGGCCCATACTCTCTTTCAGGCTGTCTTTGCCAACTCCGTTGTGACACTGCATGTTGGAGCAACATGTACCCATCCATAAACTGCAAAACTACTTAAAGTGGTCGTCTCTGCTGCGTCCTAAGCAGCAAAGACTGCAGAATGATGCGTCAGGGAAGGCAGAGTTTTGCAGGTAACAGGTATATGTCCTTTGCATGTAACAAGCGTTATTTTTTTTGCTGGGATGACACCTCAACCTTTCGCTCCACGTGCGAGGGAGGTAGAGCAGAGGGAACCGTAGCTGTTACGGGCAAAGTTATATAGGTAAAAGGTTAAAATAATGTCATCGGCTTGGGCTTCCCGCAAGAACCCAACCAGTTATCTGAGATCAGAGTTAACCATTCACAAAGAGTTAACCATTCAGGGCTGAGGTGGCCCAAGGGGACAGAATAGGATTGCTCTGCTGCCATTGGCACAGATAATTAGAGGTTATTGGGGAGAGGATCACTGAGGCAAGAGATAACCTAATAAAGAAGGGAGGAGGCTACAAAAGCGATTCTCATTTTCACAATAATGGTACAACCTGCGCAGGAAGCCCTTTAAAGTAATTCTACGTGCAAAAAACACCCCCCCACCCCCCCAAACAAAGGCCTCAGGTCCCCCCAGGGAATACAGCAAGCACAGTTTTTAATTAAAAACACACGGAAACCTTAATGTGCTTGCATATTGATTGTCACATCTGCACATTTCAACATACTAACTCACCCACCCGTGCTTCTCACTGCTGGCCCAGGGCCCACATAAATATAATTATACATATCGTATTTTGTAGGTGGGCCTGTATATCTAGAGACTAACCAGATCAGGTTGGGTTTACACAAGGCGGTCAGAGGCACCGCAGCTGTCTGGCAGCTGAAGTGGCTCTTTGGTCCCACTGGAACCCTTCTAACAGCCCTTATCTGCAGCCACAAAATGTTCTCAATGGGCCACTGAGGAGAACCATGCCCATCACATCACTTTGTACAATTTAGACACGGTTATCCCCTTGAAATACATCTCACACACCAGGTCTACTGTTTGTAAAGCTTATTTGTATTACATTCTTTGTAAAAAATCTGTGAACAATGCTGTGATTCCACATTAAACAGACTCACACGTTTGCAGGAGGGTACAAAGGCAGAGGTGCCCTGAAGCTGTTCTAGTGCTATATCATGATGGCATTTTAAAACAATTATTTCCTAAGCACACTTAAGGTTTAAAAATACCAATTTGTTCTTAAAATCCCTTGTTACATTTAGAGATTCTTTTAGTGAAAATTTCAGGTTAAAATGCTTCTATTTTATCTAAAACCACAAAGTACAGACTGACTCAATCATGGTAATAGGTATTCAGCCAAAACTCCTGATTTCAATGACAGAGCTTCTTGAGTAACAGCAGAGGGCTAAGTTCTTAGATTAAAAGCTACTTTAAAACGCAAGTAAACAAAAGGATGTAAAGATCACCACCCCTTTCATACCAGGAGAGTCTCTAGTGGCAAGGCATAGATCAAAAGAAACACCTGCAGAAAATTCAGGAATGGCAGTACTTCTAGGCATCCCACCTCAAGTGATTCCTAAGACATTTATGCTGTATTTTGGGTTAGTATTAGGCTGCTGTAAAACTAGTCCTAGTCCCGTGCAGGCAGAGCTCAGACACCAAACGATGCAGACTCTGTCAGACCCGGACCCTTAGTGTTTACTGAACCCAGGAAAAAAACCCCAGGAGAATCGCCTTGGAGAAGACAACCTATGTTTTTACCTACAAGCCCCAGCAAGAAGGAAGACAATCAGAAATCAGCCCAATTTCTGGTAACAGGCAGCTCAAAAGCCCTTTGTAGGAACTTTCAGTTAACCAAGGCAGATGAAGCCGACTGAGAAATGTTATACAAAAAACCGAAGAGTAAAGTGTCTCATAAAATTGAGATCCTGTTAGCAGCGTGGGTTTAAGTACAAAAAGAAAGGGAAACCAGCAAGAGGCTCTCTGACTGGTGGGAGGTAAGGAGCTACCTTCGAGAAGCTTGGGGAACCTCTAACAAGAGACATAGTTCAGATCTGGGACACGAAGACATCTAGAATTCAGATTCAGAATGAAATTGGGACAAAGCAAAGCAAGGCTGGCACACCCATCACACTAACGCAGCAATTTTACAGCAAAGGGCAGCACTCTGATACTGTGAACACAGAGGAGAATTTAAAGTAGCAGATGAAAGTAGACGTGAATCAGAGAGGCATGAAGGAAAGCAGTGCTAAAGTCCACAAGAAATCAGAATATTCTGGAAGGAGGGTCAATGCCAAGTTTCTTTCTATACTTCACATGTCAGCATTGTGGTGCTCTTTGCGTGTCAGACTTGCCAAAAGGGCCTCCCTCTCGCCCCATTCTTGAAAAATGTCGGCTTTTTTAATCCCCAAAGAGATGGTTTGTGATTTAGACCACAAACTTCCATAACACACAGAACGAAAGACGGGTGAAGGGCAAAGTCCAGAGGTGAGCTGGCATGTCAGTCCCAGCCTGCCTGGTCTCTGACGGACGGTGACCTGCAGCTGACAGATGAACTGCTCTCAACCAAACCTTGAAGAAAGCCATCAAATCTCCCAGCATGGGATGGTCTGGCCAGCATCTTTCGGGGCCTTATTATGGGTCTAAAGAAGAACTCTCAGAATTAAACCAGGTTTCAACTGAAGGCACCAGGAGGCTAATTCCTAGGATGGTCCATTAGAAAAGATGAGTGACAATGGTGCAGAACTTTAAAAACCTCGATGAAATGCCTCAGCCGGAACGCAACACTGATGGAGCTGTAGAAGCAAATGTATCCAGCAAAGAAAACAAAAGAAACACACAGCAAAAGCTACCCAAAGGGAAGCAGGCACCCTGTCAGATGGAAGGTGGTCGCTGTCTCCTGTGTTGTAGGGCTGCCTACAAGTAGCTCGACCCTCCATCCCATTTTGAGGAATGTTAAGTTACCTCAAGCACTGTGCAGGGCATCCCTGTGATTAACTGAAGGGTCAGGACTCTGCTTCTCCAGGGGGACACCCGGGGTGAGGCTCAAAGCTCCCTTTCAAATGCAGCCCACAAATACCAAAAAGAGAAAACATGATTTTCTACCAAAAAGACAGTAAAAATTAGGCCAAATACTAGAAAACCCCAAATCTACTGTTTGTGCTAAACCTAGCGTTGCTGCAACAAGCCTGTATCTGTTGGGAGAGCTTTTCTCATTTTGGGAGAGATACCCTGGATTGTTTACTCATCTTCACAGCATGTTTAGAGGTCAGATTGTATCACCTTCCATGCATGTTGTTTTTCTTTCCGAGAACCACAGGAAAACAAAACCCCCTCAGTAACAGCTTATTTAGCTGTTCCGGCTATTTGCTTATCAAGTTAAGCACTTCACTGGGAAACCTTTCACACTGATTCAAAAGTACAAATTCCACTGGAAAAGAAACAGTCTTAAATGCAGTCTTACTTAGCCAAACACTTGACAAGTACCTGAGCTTATCTGGTTTTAAATTTCTAAAAACCTTAAACTTTCTGACAATACGTCTCACGGATACAGAGTGTCTGCAACTTGCCTTTGGCAAGCTTATTACAAAACACACTCCAGTGTGTCTGGAGTCTAAAATTTACACTGCTAAATAAAGGCACCCGAACTCCCAAAACAGTACTGGAAAATTAATTTCTCAGAAAAAGAGGGAGAACTGTCTGACCTGAAAGCATGTATGACTTCTGCTACCACAGCCACTGCTGTTAGTGCTCAGTGATTAGGGTGAAATTTAATAAGGATTACAAATGGAGAATTGCTTATTAAGCAATTTACTTCTCCCTTTTAGCAGGGTTGGCCAATTCCCTACAGTGCTCCCTTGAGCTTTCTGCTCAGGGTGTTTAAAAATTACCCTGCTAATGCAGTTTGGTTTTCTTCCTAATTTTTTTCTTTTAATGTTTCCCTCCTTCTCCCTTCACCTGTTTTGCCTGGGGCTGCACTTATCTCCCTCTCCAACTGCCTGATATCACAACAGGGGCACATAAAAAAGTGGTTTGAATGAAAAAGAAGGTATGTCCCATGGTTTGGTAAATGAGACAACTTCCAGTGAAGAAAGTCTGTATAGAAGTCACGAACTAAAGCTGCTTCTTTTTCTTTCCTGGACTCCCATAGCTTTGCAAAAACCAAAAAAAAGAAGTTGGATATTTGCAATAACACCTCCAAAAGAGTGCAAGCTGGTGTTCCGCATTGCTGTTCCCCGAGCGGCACCGTGTTAAGTGTTCCCAGAGTGTCCCAAACGTGCCACATAGCCTGACACCAAGACACCCAACCTGGCTACCAGGCTCTGCAGCTTCCCAGACACAAGCTGGTACCTCCGTAGGGTACTGCAGAGAACGTATCCCAGCTGGTGTAGCCCTGGGTCCCTGCACCGTGCCCTGCTGCATGGCATACATTCCCAGCCTTTCGGGATCTTTCTCCTTCTGGCACCTCTCTGGCAACTGCTTGTGCTTGAACATCGGCATTAGAAGATATTTTTGCAGCTCAAGCAGTCTTTTATGTACTTAGTAGCTGTGAACAAGAAAGAAATCTCTCTCTGTTACCAAACAGATCCCCAAGACCAATTTTAGAGCTTTTGCAACACTGAGGTTAAAGACCAGAACAGATGGACAGCTGCCCAGAAATATCTGATCAAATTTATCCCTAATGTAAACTCACTCAGTTCTGAAGCAACACAGCAGAGGTGAATTTAACCTGTTGATTCCACATGTGTCTGGAAACCCACAGCCTTCTCCAGACATTAGCTGCCTTAAAAAATACAGTTACCTTTTTCCTGGAAATAAATATTTATTCAATGCAAAAATCAGTATCACCATTAACAAAGTTTGCGCTGACACTTCAGTGTTTGAACTCCAGGTTTAGAAAATCAGGAAGACGAAACATACAAATGTAAAAAAAAAAAAAAAAACATTAAATAGGCTGAAACTGCCAACAAGTGAAAACAAAGGCTGTCAGTGCCATCAGAGATGTAACTTAATGCCCTCTGGTGCTAATGGAATGACTCCAACAGATTCACATGGAGTGTTTTGGAGTTAAAAGGCAGAATGATTGTGAAATAATATTAATTTTGCCCTGAAAGAGACCACCCAGGATGAAGAGTGACAGCAGCCATGGCCCCTTTCCTCCTCCTGCTCGCTGCCCTGCACATGCAGCACCCACACCCCTGCGTCAGCACCTGCACTATCGGCTGCCGAGCCCTGGTACTCCTCTGTAGACAGCAGAGGGGCACCCAGGCAACAGCCTCACTCAGAGAAAGTCCAAAATGATAAAATAATAATAATATACACACATATTTATATCGTAAAAGTGAATGCCATGGCTGGGGTGATTCCCAAGACCACCTCTGCAACAGACTGGGGATGGTTTTGTTACCGAAATCTCAGAATAAAGAACTTATCAACACCAATGTGATGCAGATAAGCAGACACTTCTTTATTAACGGCCAGGTATGCGAGTGAGTCATCTCACGATCCACGCACACTAAGTTTCAAAATCATACACCTTATATAGGACTTACTCCTACATAGTCATTAAGTATTCATGCATAAACATAGTATTGCCCGAAAATCATTAACATACTCTCCTCCCATATCCAATTCTGCGCAGTAAAGGTTAGAAAGGTCTAGAAATGGGTCTGGGGTATTATTCGGGTAGGTGGTACATGAGTCAGTGGTCACGCTACCCCCTGCCAGAATTACCTTTTACCTACATTTACTTGTTTCTTGGCAGGTAACGAGTTGTTCCAGTCGACTCTCCCCAGTTCCCATTAATTCTGCATTTTGACATCTCAGTGCATTCTCCTAGTCTACACGTAAACACTATATCCAATCATCTTGAAACTTAAGTCTGTTATCTAAGTTCTAATCATTCCTACTAGGGTGATTCTGACCTATTCTTTCAGCCTTGGTACGGGGCTGTACAAAGGATTTCACAGTAGCTGTTGGTTGCTATGCAAACACACACTCCACTAAAATATTTCTTATAACTCTATATTCCTGATCAAATGTGGTTAATTAATTCTAACTAATAGCAGATATGCAACAGTTTGAGAAGCACCCAAAGAAAGGCAAGGGGTGACAATGCCAGCTCATGCAGAAAGAGTGACAAAGACCATCAAGAACCAGAAGGCCCGCCTGAAAAGACAACACCAGGGTCACCCCCACCAATAAAAACTAGCACATAATGCGTATTGAACCAGTCTGTACTTCTGGAAAGGTACCCAGTAAATATCTTTTCAATAGCCGACGCGGCTGATCACGGTAAAGGACTTCTCTCAGCCATGATCAGAGTACACCTAAGGGCTGCAGTGCCAACCTGGGTAGTAGAATGACGGGGTTTGTATATTTAGTCTACACGTGTGGTGCAAGGGAAAGCTGGAATTTGTGGTTATTATGTAAGAAGGGAAATATCCACGGGCCAAGACTAGGTAAGCATCCAAGTAATAGAGCTTACAATGCAGGGACTTACAACACTGTGGATGAAAATCGCTGCTTAATAAAAAACGCACAGTTGTCATTTAGAATTAAACAACCCCATTCCAGGTGCTGTCAGGCACAGTCGTGTCCGTCCAGCCTCTCATGTACATCCTGGGCCCACTTCTCCTGTCACAAGGTCAAGAGGACAGCACATATTTTTTCCTTGACGGTAATATAAAATTAATATCCTAGGTATTTAATCCTGCTTCATAGCACGTTAGTGTTCATCAATCTGTTAACATATTTCTTGACGGTCTTCTTCCCATCCTGCAGAGCAAGGTCATCTGGCTAACATGACAATTTAAATAAAGATACTTTTCTTACAGATGGATGCACCAAAAGGGGGAAAAAAGCCCTGCACTCTCCTCGTTTCACTTACACTTTCATTAATGCTTTTAGCTTTCAGCTGAAGTGTTATGAGAAAAATCAGCTGACACATGCTACAGAAATATCTCAAAAAGGAAAAACATGTCGACATGCTCCTTCTGATGTTCTGTCAAATTCTGTTTATTTTGCAGCTGACTTTATACTGAGGCATGGGGATTAAGAACAGAATTGAATCCACAAGCAGTGCTCCTGCCTTACACAGCAAGTGCACTGAAATGCACCTCTCACAGCACCGTCTGTGCTGCCTGCCAGCGCTCTTCACCGTGCATTCACTGTCCTGTACCAGCACAACAGACAGCCACGTGTTTTGCCACTATGATTTCAAACCAAATTCTTCTCAGACAGGCACACTCTAAGTAAAAACAACCTGCAAAGGTGCATTTTGCACCTTTTAACCACCTATTTCTACAATAGCATCTTTGGAGAGCCTGCATCTCTAATCGTCAAGTGAATATATGTTTACTATAGGTTTATCGTAGATCACAGGTCCAGCACAAACAGGGGGTTGTGACTTCCACCTCCATGAAAACACTAGTGAGAGGAAACAGCAATATGCAGGAGGCTGCTTGTGTACATCCCAGCCACGGGTAAAAGCATGAAAAAGTGGAGGAAGGAGGCATTCCAAAGTACAAAAGACAGGACAGAAAGGGAACAGAAAATAGCAGAAAGATGCTGGGAAAATAGTCGTCTTGGGAATCTTGATGATCGTCCTTTCCCAGTCTACCTCTTAACCTTTTACAGCTGCCACGGGGTATCCCATATATCTGTGAACAGTGCTGCATATGATTTACTCCATCAGTATAAAATGGTTGTCAAAATTTCCCTGGATGCTTTGTTAATAAAATGCAGTCTTTCCTCTTTGCCGATCTTCAGTGTTCTGGTAGTTTCCTTGGGCTGGGACGCTGTGCTAAGAGAAGCTGGCAACCAGCTAGCACCCACCAGGCAGAGCGGCAAGTCCACCATTTACAGACACAGCCCAGCGCGTGGTAGGCAGAGAGAAGAACTTTCACTATTTAAACACCAGCTACTCCCCCGGCTTTAATTTCTAGCTCTCATCACCCTTCTCCCTCGCTATTCCATTAGCCGAGCGGAGGAGCAGCTCACCGGAGCCGACGGGTTTGCCGCTGGCAGCTCCACAGCAAAGCGGGAGCTTGTGCAACCCAGCCCAGCCCTGCAAATCAGATCTGCTCCGACAGGACTCCTTCCTCACCGCCTTTCTTCACATGGGATTGCCAGTTGTCCAACTAGGCAGAAGGGATAACTCGTGACAATTCACGCGCAAGGATTAAAGTAAATTAATTTTTGCCACTTGTTAACTATTCTCAGGTTCGCTCTTCCCAGGTGGGCACACTGGCAACCAGGAGCAGGGCAGAGGAAAGGCTGTCTGAAGACAGCCTGAAAAAAATGCGGGGCTTTGCAGATCACCGTCTCCAAAGGGAGGAAGAGGCCAGTTATAACACTGGAGAAAGCTGCCAAGATGCTGTTCCCTGACACGTATTCTTTCTGTCCTTCCACTGTGCGGTTTCAGGTGGCAGCACACACTGTTGGAGTGCACTACGTTGGTCCCGGACATTTGACTTGTATGCCAAAAATCTGCAAATGCCTCCACAGAAGCAACAGGCAGCAGCAGAGTCTATTGCTTCCTTGAGCTGCCATTTATTAGGTTTCCAAGGATTTGGGACAATTCTCCTGTGGACTTTCTGGTTGCTTTCAGAGCTGTCACGCACACTGCAGGCTGACTGGTGCATCTGGAGCAACAGTTTGTCCAAGGTGACCAGGATTCCCATTTCAAATGCTGCACTCCTAAAGATACCCAACAGTTTTCTCTCTGTCTAGTATCAAAGGCATTGCTGGGGCCGATTTTAGTGGAAAGAGGGTCTTCCCAGATTCCTGGGTTTTGCTGGTATCAGTATGACTCTGATAAGAGTGGGGAAAACTCTTATCAGGTTCTTTCTGCACAGATCCATGCGGCAGCAGGAGAAGGAGGCTGTCAGAAGACCAGGGGAAAAAATAACCTGACTCAGGTGTAGCCAGATTATCGAGATCCTGAAGTTACCTGAAAGTTCCTGC
The DNA here is from genome assembly GCF_023634155.1 of Falco peregrinus. Lineage (NCBI taxonomy): Eukaryota > Metazoa > Chordata > Aves > Falconiformes > Falconidae > Falco > Falco peregrinus. The sequence goes on from NC_073722.1 coordinate 4,720,571, forward strand.
TTTACCCCATTACCTGGAAAAATCTGCTCTGTTGGCACATCACCTGCTGAGATCCCTGTTCACCTCTTTGAATGGCCCGGCTGCCAGGTTAGGGGACATGAGACCTCCCTGCCTCTGCAGCCGTCAGCCATAAACAGAGATAACCTATCTTCAAAGCTATCTAGGACACACTGAAAAGCATCGAAACTGAGAGGATGCAGTTTTCTAAAGTACTGTTTTGCAGCAGACAAACATCACCTTCCCATGGAGATGAGGGTAGAGCATTGCTTCTCAAAGCCAATAATTTTGCTGACATCTTAGGGAAATAACTGGAAAACTTGGCATCTCCAGTACCAAGCTATTTTTAGGACCATTCCAGATCATTTCAAGACAAGCGACGTTAAATTCAGAGCAATCCGCAAAAGAGTAGCTGTCAGCATGGCTTATGCAGAAATGATTCAGGATCTGAAGCACACTCTCCCCTAGGTCACCATTTTTTCCACCCGTATTTTTTTGCTCTCCCCGTTCCCTCAGCTGAATGGTGAATCACTATCCCCTGACAATCTCATGTTCATGACAAATTATTTGCTTTCTATTTGCTCCAGAACGTTTCCTTCTAAGTCTAGAAGGAAACTACAATCTAGGCTTTGCAAATTATCCTCATGCCTTTGTGAGGTTTGATTTTATAAAGTTGCCTCAAAGACATTTTTCTGCAACTGGCAGTTTTCACTCTACAGGAAGCAGTCTGATCAGTGCATAAAGTAATCGTTTGTTACCCCAAAGTATCAGCAGCTTACACAAGAGACTCTTTGCTGCTGATGATTTCCTCCTACATCATATAGCAGATGCCAAGAACTTTTGTAACCTTTGCCCTACACAGCTCTGAGGAGTGAAGAAATACAAAGATGCACGTAAAGATGACGGTAAGCAGTGCTCATTGCCCTAGAAGCAAGAACACAAAAGGCGTGACATAGTGAACAAGCTGCGCTGTTCATACGTGTGACGGTCTCGTGTCCCTGAACCAAAACCCGGAGCCGCCTGTGTAACTGCAGAGAATATAAGTGCTCTCATGTCACTCGGTTGTGTTGCTGGAAACAAGTCCAAGCTGTAACCACTCCGTCTGCCAGGATAAAAGCAAAGATGACTCTTTCCATGTGTGCTTATTACATAGGCCAGTTAGATCATCACGCCCACTGCTTTGAGGAGCTCGTAACTGCAGCCACGCGGCTGCAGGGCTGCTCAGCTGTCCCCACCCCTGCTGCTGCTGGCCACCCATGGGCAACACAGCCACTGCTGCTGCTGGCCACTCATGGGCAACACAGCCAGGGGCTGCTGCTGGCCACCCATGGGCAACACAGCCACTGCTGCTGCTGGCCACCCATGGGCAACACAGCCACTGCTGCTGCTGGCCACCTCTGGGCAACACAGCCACTGCTGCTGCTGGCCACCCATGGGCAACACAGCCACTGCTGCTGCTGGCCACCCATGGGCAACACAGCCACTGCTGCTGCTGGCCACCCATGGGCAACACAGCCACTGCTGCTGCTGGCCACTCATGGGCAACACAGCCACTGCTGCTGCTGGCCACCTATGGGCAACACAGCCACTGCTGCTGCTGGCCACCCATGGGCAACACAGCCACTGCTGCTGCTGGCCACTCATGGGCAACACAGCCACTGCTGCTGCTGGCCACCCATGGGCAACACAGCCACTGCTGCTGCTGGCCACCTCTGGGCAACACAGCCAGGGGCTGCTGCTGGCCACTCATGGGCAACACAGCCACTGCTGCTGCTGGCCACCCATGGGCAACACAGCCAGGGGCTGCTGCTGGCCACCCATGGGCAACACAGCCACTGCTGCTGCTGGCCACCTCTGGGCAACACAGCCAGGGGCTGCTGCTGGCCACCCATGGGCAACACAGCCACTGCTGCTGCTGGCCACCTCTGGGCAACACAGCCAGGGGCTGCTGCTGGCCACCCATGGGCAACACAGCCACTGCTGCTGCTGGCCACCCATGGGCAACACAGCCACTGCTGCTGCTGGCCACCCATGGGCAACACAGCCACTGCTGCTGCTGGCCACCCATGGGCAACACAGCCAGGGGCTGCTGCTGGCCACCCATGGGCAACACAGCCACTGCTGCTGCTGGCCACCCATGGGCAACACAGCCAGGGGCTGCTGCTGGCCACCCATGGGCAACACAGCCACTGCTGCTGCTGGCCACCCATGGGCAACACAGCCAGGGGCTGCTGCTGGCCACCCATGGGCAACACAGCCACTGCTGCTGCTGGCCACTCATGGGCAACACAGCCAGGGGCTGCTGCTGGCCACCCATGGGCAACACAGCCACTGCTGCTGCTGGCCACCCATGGGCAACACAGCCACTGCTGCTGCTGGCCACCTCTGGGCAACACAGCCACTGCTGCTGCTGGCCACCCATGGGCAACACAGCCACTGCTGCTGCTGGCCACCCATGGGCAACACAGCCACTGCTGCTGCTGGCCACCCATGGGCAACACAGCCACTGCTGCTGCTGGCCACTCATGGGCAACACAGCCACTGCTGCTGCTGGCCACCTATGGGCAACACAGCCACTGCTGCTGCTGGCCACCCATGGGCAACACAGCCACTGCTGCTGCTGGCCACTCATGGGCAACACAGCCACTGCTGCTGCTGGCCACCCATGGGCAACACAGCCACTGCTGCTGCTGGCCACCTCTGGGCAACACAGCCAGGGGCTGCTGCTGGCCACTCATGGGCAACACAGCCACTGCTGCTGCTGGCCACCCATGGGCAACACAGCCAGGGGCTGCTGCTGGCCACCCATGGGCAACACAGCCACTGCTGCTGCTGGCCACCTCTGGGCAACACAGCCAGGGGCTGCTGCTGGCCACCCATGGGCAACACAGCCACTGCTGCTGCTGGCCACCTCTGGGCAACACAGCCAGGGGCTGCTGCTGGCCACCCATGGGCAACACAGCCACTGCTGCTGCTGGCCACCCATGGGCAACACAGCCACTGCTGCTGCTGGCCACCCATGGGCAACACAGCCACTGCTGCTGCTGGCCACCCATGGGCAACACAGCCAGGGGCTGCTGCTGGCCACCCATGGGCAACACAGCCACTGCTGCTGCTGGCCACCCATGGGCAACACAGCCAGGGGCTGCTGCTGGCCACCCATGGGCAACACAGCCAGGGGCTGCTGCTGGCCACCCATGGGCAACACAGCCACTGCTGCTGCTGGCCACCCATGGGCAACACAGCCAGGGGCTGCTGCTGGCCACCCATGGGCAACACAGCCACTGCTGCTGCTGGCCACCCATGGGCAACACAGCCAGGGGCTGCTGGCCACCCATGGGCAACACAGCCACTGCTGCTGCTGGCCACCCATGGGCAACACAGCCACTGCTGCTGCTGGCCACTCATGGGCAACACAGCCACTGCTGCTGCTGGCCACTCATGGGCAACACAGCCACTGCTGCTGCTGGCCACCCATGGGCAACACAGCCAGGGGCTGCTGCTGGCCACCCATGGGCAACACAGCCACTGCTGCTGCTGGCCACCCATGGGCAACACAGCCAGGGGCTGCTGCTGGCCACTCATGGGCAACACAGCCAGGGGCTGCTGCTGGCCACCCATGGGCAACACAGCCACTGCTGCTGCTGGCCACCCATGGGCAACACAGCCACTGCTGCTGCTGGCCACTCATGGGCAACACAGCCACTGCTGCTGCTGGCCACCCATGGGCAACACAGCCACTGCTGCTGCTGGCCACCCATGGGCAACACAGCCAGGGGCTGCTGCTGGCCACCCATGGGCAACACAGCCACTGCTGCTGCTGGCCACCCATGGGCAACACAGCCACTGCTGCTGCTGGCCACTCATGGGCAACACAGCCACTGCTGCTGCTGGCCACCCATGGGCAACACAGCCACTGCTGCTGCTGGCCACTCATGGGCAACACAGCCACTGCTGCTGCTGGCCACCCATGGGCAACACAGCCACTGCTGCTGCTGGCCACCCATGGGCAACACAGCCACTGCTGCTGCTGGCCACCCATGGGCAACACAGCCACTGCTGCTGCTGGCCACTCATGGGCAACACAGCCACTGCTGCTGCTGGCCACCCATGGGCAACACAGCCACTGCTGCTGCTGGCCACCCATGGGCAACACAGCCAGGGGCTGCTGCTGGCCACCCATGGGCAACACAGCCACTGCTGCTGCTGGCCACCCATGGGCAACACAGCCAGGGGCTGCTGCTGGCCACCCATGGGCAACACAGCCAGGGGCTGCTGCTGGCCACCCATGGGCAACACAGCCACTGCTGCTGCTGGCCACCCATGGGCAACACAGCCACTGCTGCTGCTGGCCACCCATGGGCAACACAGCCACTGCTGCTGCTGGCCACCCATGGGCAACACAGCCACTGCTGCTGCTGGCCACCCATGGGCAACACAGCCAGGGGCTGCTGCTGGCCACCCATGGGCAACACAGCCACTGCTGCTGCTGGCCACCCATGGGCAACACAGCCAGGGGCTGCTGCTGGCCACTCATGGGCAACACAGCCAGGGGCTGCTGCTGGCCACCCATGGGCAACACAGCCACTGCTGCTGCTGGCCACTCATGGGCAACACAGCCACTGCTGCTGCTGGCCACCCATGGGCAACACAGCCACTGCTGCTGCTGGCCACCCATGGGCAACACAGCCACTGCTGCTGCTGGCCACCCATGGGCAACACAGCCACTGCTGCTGCTGGCCACTCATGGGCAACACAGCCACTGCTGCTGCTGGCCACCCATGGGCAACACAGCCACTGCTGCTGCTGGCCACCCATGGGCAACACAGCCAGGGGCTGCTGCTGGCCACCCATGGGCAACACAGCCACTGCTGCTGCTGGCCACCCATGGGCAACACAGCCACTGCTGCTGCTGGCCACCCATGGGCAACACAGCCACTGCTGCTGCTGGCCACCCATGGGCAACACAGCCAGGGGCTGCTGCTGGCCACCCATGGGCAACACAGCCACTGCTGCTGCTGGCCACCTCTGGGCAACACAGCCAGGGGCTGCTGCTGGCCACTCATGGGCAACACAGCCACTGCTGCTGCTGGCCACCCATGGGCAACACAGCCAGGGGCTGCTGCTGGCCACCCATGGGCAACACAGCCACTGCTGCTGCTGGCCACCTCTGGGCAACACAGCCAGGGGCTGCTGCTGGCCACCCATGGGCAACACAGCCACTGCTGCTGCTGGCCACCTCTGGGCAACACAGCCAGGGGCTGCTGCTGGCCACCCATGGGCAACACAGCCACTGCTGCTGCTGGCCACCCATGGGCAACACAGCCACTGCTGCTGCTGGCCACCCATGGGCAACACAGCCACTGCTGCTGCTGGCCACCCATGGGCAACACAGCCAGGGGCTGCTGCTGGCCACCCATGGGCAACACAGCCACTGCTGCTGCTGGCCACCCATGGGCAACACAGCCAGGGGCTGCTGCTGGCCACCCATGGGCAACACAGCCAGGGGCTGCTGCTGGCCACCCATGGGCAACACAGCCACTGCTGCTGCTGGCCACCCATGGGCAACACAGCCAGGGGCTGCTGCTGGCCACCCATGGGCAACACAGCCACTGCTGCTGCTGGCCACCCATGGGCAACACAGCCAGGGGCTGCTGGCCACCCATGGGCAACACAGCCACTGCTGCTGCTGGCCACCCATGGGCAACACAGCCACTGCTGCTGCTGGCCACTCATGGGCAACACAGCCACTGCTGCTGCTGGCCACTCATGGGCAACACAGCCACTGCTGCTGCTGGCCACCCATGGGCAACACAGCCAGGGGCTGCTGCTGGCCACCCATGGGCAACACAGCCACTGCTGCTGCTGGCCACCCATGGGCAACACAGCCAGGGGCTGCTGCTGGCCACTCATGGGCAACACAGCCAGGGGCTGCTGCTGGCCACCCATGGGCAACACAGCCACTGCTGCTGCTGGCCACCCATGGGCAACACAGCCACTGCTGCTGCTGGCCACCCATGGGCAACACAGCCACTGCTGCTGCTGGCCACTCATGGGCAACACAGCCACTGCTGCTGCTGGCCACCCATGGGCAACACAGCCACTGCTGCTGCTGGCCACCCATGGGCAACACAGCCAGGGGCTGCTGCTGGCCACCCATGGGCAACACAGCCACTGCTGCTGCTGGCCACTCATGGGCAACACAGCCACTGCTGCTGCTGGCCACTCATGGGCAACACAGCCACTGCTGCTGCTGGCCACCCATGGGCAACACAGCCACTGCTGCTGCTGGCCACTCATGGGCAACACAGCCACTGCTGCTGCTGGCCACCCATGGGCAACACAGCCACTGCTGCTGCTGGCCACCCATGGGCAACACAGCCACTGCTGCTGCTGGCCACCCATGGGCAACACAGCCACTGCTGCTGCTGGCCACTCATGGGCAACACAGCCACTGCTGCTGCTGGCCACCCATGGGCAACACAGCCACTGCTGCTGCTGGCCACCCATGGGCAACACAGCCAGGGGCTGCTGCTGGCCACCCATGGGCAACACAGCCACTGCTGCTGCTGGCCACCCATGGGCAACACAGCCAGGGGCTGCTGCTGGCCACCCATGGGCAACACAGCCAGGGGCTGCTGCTGGCCACCCATGGGCAACACAGCCAGGGGCTGCTGCTGGCCACTCATGGGCAACACAGCCACTGCTGCTGCTGGCCACCCATGGGCAACACAGCCACTGCTGCTGCTGGCCACCCATGGGCAACACAGCCACTGCTGCTGCTGGCCACTCATGGGCAACACAGCCACTGCTGCTGCTGGCCACCCATGGGCAACACAGCCACTGCTGCTGCTGGCCACCCATGGGCAACACAGCCAGGGGCTGCTGCTGGCCACCCATGGGCAACACAGCCACTGCTGCTGCTGGCCACCCATGGGCAACACAGCCAGGGGCTGCTGCTGGCCACTCATGGGCAACACAGCCAGGGGCTGCTGCTGGCCACCCATGGGCAACACAGCCACTGCTGCTGCTGGCCACTCATGGGCAACACAGCCACTGCTGCTGCTGGCCACCCATGGGCAACACAGCCACTGCTGCTGCTGGCCACCCATGGGCAACACAGCCACTGCTGCTGCTGGCCACCCATGGGCAACACAGCCACTGCTGCTGCTGGCCACTCATGGGCAACACAGCCACTGCTGCTGCTGGCCACCCATGGGCAACACAGCCACTGCTGCTGCTGGCCACCCATGGGCAACACAGCCAGGGGCTGCTGCTGGCCACCCATGGGCAACACAGCCACTGCTGCTGCTGGCCACCCATGGGCAACACAGCCAGGGGCTGCTGCTGGCCACCCATGGGCAACACAGCCAGGGGCTGCTGCTGGCCACCCATGGGCAACACAGCCAGGGGCTGCTGCTGGCCACTCATGGGCAACACAGCCACTGCTGCTGCTGGCCACCCATGGGCAACACAGCCACTGCTGCTGCTGGCCACCCATGGGCAACACAGCCACTGCTGCTGCTGGCCACTCATGGGCAACACAGCCACTGCTGCTGCTGGCCACCCATGGGCAACACAGCCAGGGGCTGCTGCTGGCCACCCATGGGCAACACAGCCACTGCTGCTGCTGGCCACTCATGGGCAACACAGCCAGGGGCTGCTGCTGGCCACCCATGGGCAACACAGCCACTGCTGCTGCTGGCCACTCATGGGCAACACAGCCAGGGGCTGCTGCTGGCCACTCATGGGCAACACAGCCAGGGGCTGCTGCTGGCCACCCATGGGCAACACAGCCAGGGGCTGCTGCTGGCCACCCATGGGCAACACAGCCACTGCTGCTGCTGGCCACCCATGGGCAACACAGCCAGGGGCTGCTGCTGGCCACCCATGGGCAACACAGCCAGGGGCTGCTGCTGGCCACCCATGGGCAACACAGCCAGGGGCTGCTGCTGGCCACTCATGGGCAACACAGCCACTGCTGCTGCTGGCCACCCATGGGCAACACAGCCACTGCTGCTGCTGGCCACTCATGGGCAACACAGCCACTGCTGCTGCTGGCCACCCATGGGCAACACAGCCAGGGGCTGCTGCTGGCCACCCATGGGCAACACAGCCACTGCTGCTGCTGGCCACTCATGGGCAACACAGCCAGGGGCTGCTGCTGGCCACCCATGGGCAACACAGCCACTGCTGCTGCTGGCCACTCATGGGCAACACAGCCAGGGGCTGCTGCTGGCCACTCATGGGCAACACAGCCAGGGGCTGCTGCTGGCCACCCATGGGCAACACAGCCACTGCTGCTGCTGGCCACCCATGGGCAACACAGCCACTGCTGCTGCTGGCCACTCATGGGCAACACAGCCACTGCTGCTGCTGGCCACCCATGGGCAACACAGCCAGGGGCTGCTGCTGGCCACCCATGGGCAACACAGCCACTGCTGCTGCTGGCCACCCATGGGCAACACAGCCAGGGGCTGCTGCTGGCCACCCATGGGCAACACAGCCAGGGGCTGCTGCTGGCCACCCATGGGCAACACAGCCACTGCTGCTGCTGGCCACCCATGGGCAACACAGCCAGGGGCTGCTGGCCACCCATGGGCAACACAGCCAGGGGCTGCTGCTGGCCACCCATGGGCAACACAGCCACTGCTGCTGCTGGCCACCCATGGGCAACACAGCCAGGGGCTGCTGGCCACCCATGGGCAACACAGCCAGGGGCTGCTGCTGGCCACCCATGGGCAACACAGCCAGGGGCTGCTGCTGGCCACTCATGGGCAACACAGCCAGGGGCTGCTGCTGGCCACCCATGGGCAACACAGCCAGGGGCTAGGCTTCGTGAGGCAGTTCTTCTTCACTGCCTGTGCTGCGTTTAGCTTGGCTAATAGAGCAAAAATAGCCGTGTGCTGCCTGCTCTAAATGAGATCCCGGCCAGACCGAAAGGCACAAATCCCTATCGACCCCCAAGAGTTGCCCTCCGCGCCATCAGCAGAGCCCTGCTCAGGCAGCGCTGCGGGAGGTAAGGCTGGGTAAGAATTAAAGGTCAGGGAACCCAGCATTTTGAATCGATAACTTAACCAAAAAGCACACCTTCCTACTTCCCCACTGGCAGGCAATTGCTCCCTTTAGCACACAGAGGAAAAAGAAAAAGAAGCGAGGTCTCTAGTGCTACTGATAAATTCTCAACTAAGTCATGATTTCGACCCATATATTCTGTTTCTCAGTTATTCATATGCTATAACGTTTGCCAGTAATTTGCCAGTTGTTGTTTTGAAAGGAGGGTGACTTGCTTATTATTAAAAGGTGGCATTTCAAATGCAGCAATGCTTTTATTTAAGGAATAAATCTATCAATAAGCTTCTTCAAAGCAAGGTATGTCAATTTATAAAGAATTGGGAAAGAACTAACTTAGGTGATAATAGAAATGCCTAAAATAGCATGCTTGGATTGCATTAACTGTATTTTTAGAGATGTATCAGCTGGTGCCCGCACCAGGGACAGTCCGTGCTGTCACCTGGGGTAAATCCCGAGACCTCGTGCATCAGGCCGGGTTCCACAGCACAGAATTGCATGCATCCGATCACACACAAAGTTCATTTTTAGCAAGCCGATTAGCAGAAAGAAAAGGCGAGTTGGAAACCTCAGCTGACGGCGACGGTCACTAGAGGGCAGCAGCCAACCCCGAATCTTCCCAGTATCCACCAGCGCCGCGAAGGCTCCCACGGGAGGCAGGGGCGGAGCAGCCTCCCCAGTGAAGATGCTGATGTGATGGAAGGTGAAAAAAACACTTTCCCGTTCGATACCAGTGTTAACACTCCTCGACATTAAGCTATTTTTTAAAAGTTTCTGGTGACAAGCAATACAGGCAATGCTGGTTCTTTATCTCATGGTGCCTGCCTTTAGCATCACAGAGGCTGTGGAACAATCGGGATGTTTCTGCCTTGCAAATGCCAGGAGCAAACTGTGGGACTAATTTTCCACTCCCTCCTATCCGGCCAGCCACATATCATGGGGCACGGTGATGACAGTCCAATCTGCATTTTATATCAATCTTCATATATGTATATAGGATAACAGTGCAGAAATCAGTACTTTTTATATCAAGGCCATATACATAATTGCTTCAGCAAAACAGTTGAACAGACTACGTGATTCCAATGCTTGGAACTGACAAACTTCCCAAGTCTCCTTTCCAGCACTGGCACTTTCATGCTTCGTTTTCCCTATGCCATCCTCAAACACAATTTATTAAAAAAAGCAGCAGCAACTAATGTCCAAAGCTTCATGCCAGGCTGAGTGCCCAGCCCTACCTGTGCCGTCAAGGGGCTGGGGTATGAACTTGAAGGAACAACAGACCTGAGGCCACACATGAGATTGCTACACACTCTCACCACCTGGTATGTAGAATAACCTTCCATCAAATGGTCCGTGGGGATAGACATGGCTTTAAAGCCAGAGGGGACACGGGTACTTTTTCCTGGTCTGGTATAGTTAGTTTCAAAAATGATCCAGATGAAATGAAAAGTGGTGGCACCAAATCTAGCCCAGATACTCTTTCTAGTGTTCCGAAAAGCATCCTGGTTTCACTGAGCACACCTAACAGTGTTTGGTGGTTTATACTTCTGCTTCAGGATTCACGGATTTCATAAAAATTGCTTTTCTATTCTAATGGTTATGAGGATTGCTTGAAAACCCGAGCTATAAAGGCTGGAGAAGGAAAAGCCAACAACAGAACACCATAGGAATAACCCACCTTCTGATGGCTTATTGTTATTTCTGACAATTTTAGGGTCCTGACTTTGCACGTAACAGTTTGGGGGCTCGGCTCATGACTTATGAATGCCGGGGTTTCAATATACTCTTAACTTTACCTATAACGGGGGCCTTATTGGAGAAATATTTGGTCACCATCTGATACCCCTGTGTCTGATCTACCCAGTTTTCACAGAAAAGGTTGGCCCTACGAGGCTGAACCAGAGCTCCGTGATCCTCTCTCTGACATTAGGTAGTGGTGCACTAGGGAAGAATCAAAGAACAGGGCAAGCAGGGGATGATGATTACCCAAAATTCTCTGACTAAAGGAGGTCTTTGTATTTAATAGTCATGTTTTGCCTGTGTAGCAGAAGATGTGCAAGAAGTGGTTATTTTAAAGCCAGGACATGCAATCTGATTTCCCACTTATTTTTGAGAAATTTGTGGGATTTTCACATGTTATCATAACTTCTGGGATGGCCTTTGGGCCACGAGTTCACAAACAGGAGAGGGCTCTTGGCAGTGCTCAAAGACAAAGAGATTTCCTTGAAGAAAGACAACCTAAACTTGCCAGAAGCAAGACACTTTTCGACGCTCAGCCAGAAAGGCAGGACTTTCACAGAACAAAAACTCTGATAGCAATGGGAAGCCTTTAGCTTTTGTAACATCCCTTTTCCCGGCAGTGAGCAGAACGGTGCCTCTCAGCTGCATGTGCCAGACCTCCCTTTCTGGTTGCATCCATCTCTTCTGCCTTTGAATAAATGAGACATGCAAGACACCAGATGACTCAAAGCTGCTACAGGATTCCGAAAAACAAGAGGTGGCATAGCCTTGCTGAAGGACCACTCAGCATCCAAGAAAAAGAGCCAACAGGAAGGCCAGCCAGCCAGCCAGCAGTGATGGAGCTGCAAAAGGCAACTGGCTGGGGCTACAGGTCCTTGCCTAGAAGACACAACAGTCTCTGCAGGAACCCCAAGGCATCAGTCCCTTTCCCTTTTTAATTTCACAGTATAAACTCCACACTGGCTGCCTTCTCAAAGTCTCTAAGATCTTACATTCATCCTGCTCGCCGTTAGCTGACATGGGATAAATCCCACAAAAGCCAGCCGCTGGTGTAACGTGCAATATCTTGCTCTTTCTACAGAGGAAGGGGAATGGAGGGACGGTTCCCATCACCTGGCCTCTCCTTCTGCATTTGTGCCACGACCGTTACAAGCCCAACATTTAAACTTGAGCACAGCCTGTCCATAACGCAGTCCCAACATGCTAAATCTCTCAGAGTTACCAACAAGGACACATTTCAGAAATAATTCTCAGGATGCCAATGTAACAGGGAGTAGCGTTTGGTCCATTCAATCTCTGGGAAGTCTGAGCAAAGCTGGACTGACCCAAAGGTTATCGCTTTGCTGCAAAGAAGTCCTTAAAATTCCCAGTCCACACAAGAAGCTCACTACTGAGGGTTCATAATAATAGGATGCTTGAACTATGGCATTACTAAATTAGTAGGCTTTGACGAGTCCATGAAACTCTCACAGGGGTCCCCTTTTCCACTTCAGCTAGAAAAAAAGTCATGGCTAGGAGTTACAAAGGACTCTAGAGGGAATTAAGCTCTGAAGTCCTATTGAATTAGCATTGTTTACAAAGCAGTCATAAGTATAATAGATGGTAACGAGTCTTTAATGAGACAAGTTACAATGCAACACGTGGTGAAGTACAATAAACAAAAAGGCTGTGCTTCCCTCCCATTTATTCTGCTTGACACAGGTGTAGAAGCCCTGAATCTTAAATAAATCACATACTATTGAAAATCGAGTAAAAGAGCCAAATCTCCTCTGTAATTTAAAAAAAATGCTGAATCTGCTCTGTGATTTTAAAAAAATAAAAATACATTTCTTTTCTACCAAACCAAACTGGACTGAATTAGGCCAGGACTAATTAAATGACACAGGCAGCTCAGAGAATTACAGAATGACAGGCTAGCTGATGTTGGCAGGCACACCTGGAGGTCATCTGGTCTAACCCACCTGCTCAAGCATGGCCACTCAGCACCAGTCACCTAGGTCCATGTCCAGGCAGCTTGTGAATATCTCCAAGGACGGAGTCCCCATAGCATCATTGGGCAACGTATTCCCAGTGACTGACCACCCGCACAGCAGAATTTTTTTTTTCCTTCTTTAGACAGAGATTCCTGTGCTTGTGCCCATTGCCTCTGGTCCTGTCGCTGGACACCACTGAAAAGAGCCTGGTTCCAACTTCTTTAGACCCTTCCTTCAGCTACTTGCACACATTGCTAAGCTTCCCCCTGAGCCTTCCCTTTTCCAGGCTGAACAGCCCCAGCTCCCTCAGCCCCTCCTCGTATGTGAGGTGCTGCAGTCCCTTCATCATCCTTGTGGCCCTTGGCTGGGCTCTCTCCAGTATGTCCATCTCTGTCTTTGTAGCGGGGAGCCCAGAACTGGACGTACCACTCCAGGTGTGGGGACCCCTGGGTGCTGAGTAGAGGGGAAGGATCACCTCCCTCCACCTGCTGGCAACAGTCCTCCTAATGCAGCCCAGGACCCCTGTAGCCTTCTTTGCTGCAAGGGCACATCCCTGGCTCATGGTCAACTTGGTGTCCACCAGGACTCCTGGGACGTTTTCTGCAAAGCTGCTTTCCAGCCGATCGTCCCCCAGCACGTACTGGTGCCTGGCGTTGTTCCTCTCCAGGTGCAGGACTTTGCACTTCCCTTCAATGAACTTCACGAGGTTCTTGACAGCCCATTTCTCCAGCCTGTGGAGATCAGTCTGGATGGCAGCACAACCCTCTGATGTATCAGCTACTCCTCACAGTGGTGTGTTATTTGCGAACTTGCTGTGGGTACGCGCTTGCCCCACCATCCAGGTCATTAATGAAGATGTTAAATAAGACCAGACCCAGTAATGACCCCCAGGTATCCCACGGTTTCTGGATACTAGACTTCGTGCCACTAATCGTCCCCCTCTGAGCCTGGCAATTCAGCCAGTTTTCAATCCACCTCACTGTCTGCTCGCCCAGCCCACACGTCACCGGCTTCTCTACAAGGACGTTACAGGAGACAATGTCAAAAGCCAGAGAGTTAACATCCACTGCTCTTCCCTCACCCACCGAGCCAGTAATTTCGTCGTGGTTACCAGGGGGATCAAGCACGACTTCCCCTCTGTGAAGCCATGCTGAGGGAAAGCTTTTACTGGTTTTAGTTTTTAGTTTTCACTAAGACTGGAGAGGAGGAGGGGTAGACATTTCATCAGAATTATACACCTCATTGCAGAAAGAGCCCTTGTACTTTCTGAACCAAATCTTTCAGCTTTTATTCACACCAGGCAGCCACCAAGTCTAGCTGTTTAGCTGTTTAGACCACCCCAGTCACAAGCAATCTAAGGTACACCTCACCAAAGAGTCAAGACTACCTAAATCCCACTGAAATCAATTTTAGCATTCAGTTCTCATTTTGACAGGCTGTCACTTAAAGAGCAAGGCACTTTGCTGACGTGGCTGAGAAGACAGCTGTCATCAGGAAACCTGCAAACATCTCCCCATTGCTTGAAGGGACTCACCTTGTGCAAACACACAGCGCACGGTCTCAAGTTTTGCCATGTATATAGAAACATTTGACAGGTAAAAGCTGTGTCAGGTCTTCTGTCAATGTAAATCGGCCTCTGTAAAGGCGTGTAACAGTTATAACTACATCTGGCTTTAATCAGTGAAGCATATTTTCCTATATAATTCCGTACACATTAGCTATACTACTTATAAGCCAGAAATGTTATGTGTAACAAAAGGTCAACAAGGGAGATACTACAAATTACAGCAACATATGAGAGTGAATGACTCTGAAATAATCCATACTCTGTTCCTCTTGAAGCCCTGGTTTCTGTAGGTGCCATGTCACCGTTCTCTTTACTAACTTTTTTGTTACAGGGGATACCCTGTGGGATTGCTCAGTGCTGTCAGACAGACTGCCAAACAGGACTGCTCCAGTAAGAGTGTGGTCCTTCCACTGGGACAGAAGAGGAAGTCACAGAGGCAGATGATAGCTGGAAGCAACAGTAGCACCAAGGTAAGAGGTACCCCTGCAGCTGGGGAACAGGGTGAAGACCAAGCAGCCCCAGACCTGGAGGCCATGAGCATCAGGAGCTATGAAAAGACAGGAAACTCCTATTCCAGACTTGCTTGCCCAGGCTAACCTCATGGAGAGGGCAAGAGTAAACAAACTCAACGGCAAAGGCTGGTACAGCATCAGGAAGCATCACAGGTACAGCTGAGGTTTAAACTACTAAATGAAATGCTTTGTCTCATGGTTCAGATCACAGCTTCTTGGCCCATCAAGGACTGCCAAGCAATAAAGCCACCTCCTCCAAGTAGGACCTGTTGCACCTTTTGCATTCTCCCACTTCCTACCCGCCACGAGATGGGCCAGGAGCACCACCGCCCTCCCGCATCCCGCGCCAGGCCCTTCAGCGCCAGCCTTCGGAGCGCCCACCCAGGCCAGCGGGCAGTGGGCCAAATGCAGCCCCAGCCACGCCGCGACACTTGGCTCCCTGCGCTCCATCCACCAGCGGCAGGGACCCCACTTCTGCCCAACGCTCTGCACTCGGCTTCTTGCGTGCACGCAGGGCCAGCGATTCGCAAGCCTGATAGCCACCCCGTCACCTGCTGGGTGAGGTGACTGCACGTAACGCCAAGGTTACATAGGAGTCAAAAATGAAAAGAGGAGGGAAGAAAAGGCAGGGAGACGATGGGATTTGGTAAAAAGGCAAAAACAGATGCCACTTCAGTGCAGTCTGAGACCTCCCAAAGGACCCCTGCCCCTCGGCAGGCAGAGGGCGGCAGCGCCGGTACCCGCAGGACAAGAGCCAAACGGCACCGGGATGCGACGAGCTGCCCACGAACTGCCCGCCCGCCCGCCGCCACCGCTCCCGTCCCGCAGGCACCCCCCCGTCCCGCTGCCACCGCTCCCGTCCCGCCGCCGCCCGCTCCGTCCCGCAGCACCGGGGCGCCGGGCCCGGGCGCTTCCCCGGGGCGCAGCCCCACCGGGTGGGGCCCCCCAGGCCGGCCGCGGGGTGAGGGGCGGCGGGGCGCTCATCCCCGCTCCGCGCGTACCGGGCCGGGGGATTTACACCCCCGTAATTGACACCGGCGGTGGGAGCTGGCCACGCGGGTGTCCGCCTTGGGTTGCCACAGAGCCGGGGACTCGGTTCCCGCGGGGGAGCCAGCAGGCGCTCACGGGGGACTTAACACGTAAAAAAAAATATTTTATATATATATATATATATATATATATATAAGAAGCCTCCACCTGGCTTCCCTACGGGGGTGCAAGTGCGGCCGCGGCCGTGCCGGGGGATGCCCCTCGGGCTCCAGCCCTCGAGGGACGAGGCGGCGGCACAGGCGAGGTCCCCGCTGCCGCCCGGCCCCGCCGCCGCCCCGCGTCCCCCCGTCGCCGCCCCGGCTCGCCCCGGCCGGGCTGCCCGGAGCGCGGGGGCCGCAACGCGGGAGCAGCCAGCGAGAAAATAAACAACTTCCCTCGTGTAAAACGTTGCCTCGCAGGTGCCTGCAGCTGGCGGTTAACACAGGCTGTAAGAGGATCAACTCCATCTCCGCCAGTGGAGCAAAAGAGGAGGAAAAAAAATAAAAGCCCCCGCATTTGCTATTCAGAGTTTAGTTAATTTGGATGATAACGGTTAGTGTTTAATCCCATTGTACGAGAATGAATATACCGAAACCTACAAGGGTCCTGGAAGAATAATGCGGCCGGCAGCACCGCACGCAGGGGCGCCCGGGCGGGCAGCCGGCCCGGCCCGCCCCACCGCCCGGGGGAGACGCGCCCCGAGGCCGCCGCCGCCGTCGCCTCCTCCCGCAGAGCCGCTCCGCGCCACCGGCCGGCCCGGGGAGAGTGCGGGGCGGCTGCGGGCCGGCGGGGCGAGACCCGGCGCCGCGCCTTGCCCCCGGCCGCTTCTCCGGGGAGGCGAACGGGCGAGAGCGGCGGTGCCGCCCGCCCAGCACCCCGGGGGGAGACGGGGCGGGGGTGGCTGTCGCCGTGTGACCCACACCGGTAGGCGGGGGGCAAGCCGCGGGGCACGGGAGCAGCCGCGGGGGCTCCCGAGCGAGCACCTCCCCGGGCCGACGCGGCCGGAATAAACGCCGTTTCCACGGCACGGCCCGCGGCTCGGCCGCGCAGCACCAGACGCCGGGCGGTCCCCCCGCCCCGCCGGCCGCCCTCGGTTTTCCCTCCCCCCGGGGGGCGGCGGAGCCCCGCGGCAGCGCCGGGGCCGGGCGGGGGGAGGCGGCCGGGCGGCCCCCCGGCCCGGGGCCGGCCCCGGAGGCGCACCGCCGACCGTGGAGAGAGCCCGGGGGGGCCCTTGCCCGCCGCCGCGCCGTCGGGGGGGGTGGGTGGGCGGCGGGCGGCGGCGGCGGGCGGCCCCCCCGGCGCGGCGGGGCGGCCCCGGCGGGGGCGGTGCGGGGCGGTGCGGAGCGGTGCGGGGCGGGCCGGGGGCTCGGTGCGCTCGCCAGGCGAGGAGCGCGGCTGCCCGGGCGGAGGGCCGCGGAGAGGAAAGCTAACAATGCTGTGAAAATATGTTTGCAGAAAATAGACAATTGTTGGATTAAACGTATTCAAGTATGAAATAATGCCTTTTTGTGTAAAAAACCTCAGCAATGTGAGCGTACAAAAGTTCCCCTGTGGCAGTTACTTGCTCCCTTTGTGAGCTTTGCGCTCCGGCGTCTCCACTTGGCGCGTTTAACTCGGAGCCCCCCTTTAAACGCGATTGTTTCTTTCTTTTTAATGACATTTACCGGATCAAAACATGCTGTTAATTCGATCAGAAAGCTTTACCCTCCTTAACAATGCCACAATAATTTCTCCTGAAGTTTGTTAAATTGACCAAAATTAGGCAAATGAATAGGGGGTCTGTCGGCGATCCCGCTCGCAGGTGACACCGAATAATGCACTCTCGGACCAGCTGCGATCCCCTCTTTATTTGCCCCTCTTTTCTTTGACCCGCATTATTAAAATTTAGGCCCAATGAAACTATTCATACTTTTCAATGGGACATTTTCCTATAGGATAATAGGCTACAAATTGAGCCTCTCCAAAGGAGAGGGGGGGAGCAGGGGGGGTAAAACAACAACGCACAGACGCGCACATCACACAAAAAAGGAGCGTCGTGTGCCAAAGGCTGGCGAGAGCCTCCCCGGGCCGGGGGAAAAAAAAAAAAAAAAAAAAAAAAAAAAAGAGGGGGGGGAAGAATATCGTGTGCCAGCCCCCCGGTCCCACACCTGCCGGGGTGTCCCCGGCGCATAAAGCGGTGTAAACAAAAAAAGCCTCGCTGCCATCTCTTATAAAGATGGACGTGTCACCAAGTCGTGTGAGAAAAGCCTGAGAACAAACGGGGCCACTCCGTCTCCAAGGGTTCTCCCTTGAACTGGGCGGAACAGCCTATTAAGGGCTTACTTAATTACTTTAATGACTCTGGACAGGCTTTAAAATGCAGTCAGCGCCGGGGCTAAGGGGAGGGGTGGGGGGTGCCGGGGATTTGCAGGCAGGCGGCGGGGATGGGGCCGGTGGATGCGGCGAGCGGGGCGCAGGGCGCGGTACCGCGCCCTGCGCCCCGCTCGCCGCATCCACCGGCCCCATCCCCGCCGCTATTGTGGGGACCGTCACGTGTGTCCCCGAGGTCCACGTGGGGCGACACAGCTGGGCCGCCCCCGGCTGCGAGGGGGGGTGGGGGGGTGGGGAAGAAGTAGAAGAGAAGGAGAAAAAAACCCCACAACCCACCCACCAACCCCCTCATCCCTCTCTCGCCGCCTTCCACCCTGATCTTTAATGCATACATTCCCCCGGCGCCGCTCGCCCCTAATCCTATGGGATCAGCGGGCCCGTGGAGGCCCCCCGGGGTCCCCCCCAAGAAGTGATGGCTTTATAAGGGGCCCAGAGAGAGCGGGGATGCAGTGCCCACCATGGCCTCCAAGCTCAAGGAGCGGAGGGTGAGTCGCCGCCTGCCTTGCGCGCACGGCTCTTCGGAGCCTCACGGCGGACCCGGCTTTCTCACCGCCTTTCCCTTCGAAAAGCCCCCTCCTCCCCCCCAAAAAACCAACAACCAACCACACACCCTCCCTCCAAAACAAGCCTGCCCTACCGGGGCCGCCCGCGCAGACGGGGAGCCCCCGGGGTGGCGCGGAGGGGACCCGCCGCCGGAGCATCCCTCCCCGGGGCCGCGTCGCGCCTGGCGCGGGGTGGCGCCCGGCTGCCCTGGAGGGGTCGGGGCCGGGGAGCAGCTGCCCTGGGGAGGCCGGACCCGGCTGCTTTCCCCCCGCTAACGCGCCCCGTCTGTTTTGCAGAGGACGCCGGTGTCTCACAAAGTGATTGAGAAGCGGAGGAGGGACCGCATCAACCGCTGCCTCACCGAGCTGGGGAAGACGGTGCCCATGGCTTTGGCCAAACAGGTAGGCGCGGGGGGGGGGGGGGGGGGGGGGGCAGCCTCTGCTCCCTTCACCCCGATGCGGAGAGACGCCCCCACACACACTTCGGGGGGCGGCCCGGTGGAGCGCAGGGGAGAGGTGACGCCCGTGTCCCCCGCCCGTTGCAGAGCTCGGGGAAACTGGAGAAAGCGGAGATCCTGGAGATGACGGTGCAGTACCTGCGGGCCCTACACTCGGCGGACTTCCCCCGCGGCCGGGAGAAGGGTAGGTGGGCGGGCGCGGGCCCCACGGCCCCCCGCCGGGACATCCGCGGCGTGGGGGCGGCCCCGGCCCCAGCCTGGCCCCCGAGGGGCTCAGCTCCACCGCCCCTTCCTTTCCAGCAGAGCTGCTCTCCGAGTTCGCCAACTACTTCCACTACGGCTACCACGAGTGCATGAAGAACCTGGTCCACTACCTGACGACGGTGGAGAGGATGGAGACCAAAGACACCAAGTACGCCCGCATCCTGGCCTTCCTCCAGTCCAAAGCGCGCTTCGTCACGGAGCCGCTCTTCACCTCCCTGGGCTCCCTCCCGGAGCCGGACTTTTCCTACCAGCTGCACCCCGGGCCCGAGTGCCCCGGGCACGGCCACAGCCCCGGCGACGCCGCCGTGCTCCAGCCGCCCTCGGGGGGGCCCTTTCCCTGGCACGGCGCCGGCCGCAGCCCCCCCCTGCCCTACCACCTCCCGAACGCCGCCGTGCCCCTCGCCAGCCCCGGCCAGCAGCGCAGCACCTTCCTCTCCTCCGTGCAGGGGCTGGACCGCCACTACCTCAACCTGCTCGGCCATTCCCACCCCAACGCCTTCGGGCTGCCCCCGGGCCAGCACCCGTCCATGCTATAGAGACTCGCCCCCGCCGGAAAGATCCTATTTATGACCGCGGACACTACGAGTTACGCCCGGGGAGGTTGCCGGGGGGAGGGCAGGGAGATGCGCGGGGGTCGCGGAGCGCTCGCCCCGGGGCCCAGCTCTGTCCCCGCCCGCCCCCTCGGGGGCCTGGGGCCGCCCCCGCCCGCTCCTCCTCCCGCCTCCGGGTGCGGCGCCTGTACGAGCGATCCCTTGGAATAAATGTTTATACCCGCCGCCCCTTCTTGTTTCCGGGAGCGAGCTGCCTCGGGCGGCCTGGGGGGGTCCCCAACCCACTCCCGAGCGAAACGTGGTCGGCGAGGCCCGGGGAGGCTGCTGCACGCACCGCCCGTTAGCCGTCGGAGGGGCGGGGGGGTGGGGTGGTCGGTGCCGCCGGGCCCCGGGGAGAGCCGTCGGAGGGGCGAGGGCCCGGGGATGCCTCCCACGCTCCTGGGGGGCCGCGTCCGAAAGGCACCGGCACCTCCCGCGTGTTTTGCCGGCGAATTTCCCCGCGGTGCAGCTTGCTCGGAGGAGGAGAAGGAGGAGGAGGAAGGCGCAGGACGGGGCGGAGAGGGGAGGCGGCCGCTGCGGAGGTGCGGAGCGCCGGGAATAACGCAAATCCAAGCAAATCCAAGCTCCTGAGAGCGGGTCCCTCAGGACCGGCTGCCGTGGCCGGCCTCCCTCCCGCCGTGCCTAACGGGGCCGTCTCGGTCCCACCGGAACCACGCGCCCCCGTGTACCCCCGCAGCCTCGGGCAGGGGGACCCCAACCCCCCCCAACCCCCCCCCCCCCCTCATCCGGCGTCCCGGGTGTACCCAGCGGGTCTGGAGCCGCCCAAGGGTAAATTAACTTATTCCAGTTGGGTGGGGAGGCTTTGAGGAGATTTGACCCGGGTTGTTTGCCCAGGTCACGGAATGGGCTGACCCACAATTTGTAAACCAGCCCCACGCTTTATCTGGAGACGGACAAAAAGATCTTCATTACAATGAGTAAAAAGTAGAATGTGTATCTTCCATTTAACCTGTAAATACAGGAAAAGCTGCTATTTCAGATTAGCTGGGAAAAGGTCACCCGGCGGGATAACGCGTGAGTCAGTCGGAGAAGGGAGAGAACCCCTCGTTTCCTCGGGACACCTTCAGGATGGTAAATCCATCGGGAATCCCTCCCTTGCTCAGCGTGCACAGCGCAATAAGGGATCAGCCAAACGCATTCACCAGCAGCAGAGTGGCCCCCGGTGCCTATTATGAAAGCCCATCTCCTACAACCGTTTTCACCCCCACCGGGTGCAGAATATGGAGAAAACGCGACACGATTTTTGTTGTTCTGTGAGCGTCAAGCTCCTGTGAACCCTTTTGGGCGCTGAAGCACTAATCATATAGCGTTTTCCTGGAAATATAAGTTATTAATATATTCAGCATTTCGGTCCCTGTTAACCAAATTAAACAAAACTTTCCTTTGCTAAGTAGATTTTCTCTCTGGGATTAGCAGACGGCCACCACGGTCAAAACTGGGGTCATTTACATATAATTTTGCAAACTCGCACTGGTCCATGACAGTCTTTGTATCGCCGATGTTGTTGCTATTCTGGATTTTTTTCTTTCCCCTTTTCATTTTCATTTAGCTGTGGAGGATAAACCCCTCTGTGGCTTTACAATGACTTTAGGATAAAAGTCTCCCCCCTCCGCCCGTGCAGGGCTCTGAGCTTGCCCCCCAGCCCTGCAGACCCCAGCCTTCGCCCCCCAAATTATTTTGGCATCTGCTAAAAGCTGGCATTACTGCACAGCTCCCATGGCGCTCCGCAGGCTTCCTTCCCCCTACGTGGGTGCAGAGCGTGGCACATCCTCACAGGCACAGGGTTGCAGAGCTCCCTGGGGACAGGGATCCCCTGTGTTTTGACAGTGGTCCAACTCATTTGTGTTTATTTTATTTTACATTTCTGTGCCTGGAGGGCGGAGATTTTTAGCTGGTTTTCTCCTGGGCTTACTTTAGTTCTGCCATGAGCATCACCTGCCAGGTCTGGTGGGAGCAGGTAGGAGATGGATGTCACCTGTGCTGGGCCAGTTAAAAGCCGTATCTGGTTCCAGATGGGGTGCCTATCTGGGCTGTCTGTGTACATCTTGCTACACGGTAGTGCCATTTACTGCTGTCTGGCAGCAGCTAGCACAGGAACAAACACAGGGGTTTTGTTCCTGAAAATAAACTGCTTTAACTCCCAAAGCCCCCAAAATACTAGCTTCTCTGTTACACACCTGCTTGGCTAAAAATCTCAATGATTAATGACTTGCTGTTCAGAGGACTGTTCAGAACTCTTTTTTTTTTTTTTTTTTTTTTTTTCTTCTCCTGGTTTTGCACCAGCACCTGGGGGCTTTGGTGGCAGTGCCACGCTGTGGAGTTTCCAGCTTTGCAGACAGAGCCCATGCCACAGAGCACAGTCCCCGAGTACATGTCAACACAGTGATTTGGGGGGCAACTTATCAATCGGGTCACTCGCTGATGAGAAAAGAGTATTTTTATTTTACTTTGCATCAGTGACCTTGCTCACAACATCGGACCACAGTCACCACGTCTGTAGGGGCTGAGCCATGTGTTGGGAAGAAGCAGCTGGGGGCGGGAGAGGTTCCTCTGCTGAAGCCTCTTAATCACAGATGTGTTCCAATAGCAATACGCATGATAGCTGGCTTCTTAGTGGTATGGCTACGATCCCTTTCCAATTGTACCAAAGATC
Source organism: Falco peregrinus (assembly GCF_023634155.1). Taxonomy (NCBI): domain Eukaryota; kingdom Metazoa; phylum Chordata; class Aves; order Falconiformes; family Falconidae; genus Falco; species Falco peregrinus. Next base: position 4,743,362 of record NC_073722.1, read on the forward strand.
CTGTAAGTCTTCCTGTCCCTCTGCTGCTGTTCCTCAGGGTCAAAGGTAGCCCAGGGTAGCCTGCACGATTTGACCAGGGTCATACCACAAGTGCTGAGGAGAGCAGAGGGTCTCAGGTGCCAGGGTTAATGACCACCCTGCCCAGCTCAGCTTCTTGCCCTGCTAACATGTGCTCAGAGAGTTAAATAGTGCCTAGAAGCCCAGATGGGTGTTCTACCTTCATAAAGTGACTCAAGCGTAACAGGAGACTTTCTGCTTGCCAGTGGCTCTTGGGAACAGCCTGCGTATCACTGCTGAAGCAGCTGCACGCTTGTCCAGCAACCCCTTCACAAAGGCAGTCTTTTGGAAGGAAACCCTCCAGCCAACAGTTTCATATTCGCTGAGATGCAGCACCTTATCTCACAGATTTGCCTCCTGCCTTGCATGAGTCCATCCCCTCTCATATCACCATGTTTATTTCTAGCAAACTTGCCCACAGATTGCGTAAAGGCTGTTTTAGGACAGTGTCATGGTTTAACCCTGGCCAGTGACTAAGCCCCGCGCACTCCCCCCTGGTGGGATGGGGGAGAGGGCTGGAAGAGTAAAAGTGAGGAAACTCATGGGTTGAAATACAGTTTAATGGGTAAGGCAAAAGCCGCGTGTGCCAGCAAAGCAAAGCAAGGAATTCACTCCCCACGTCCCAGGGCAGCCGGGCTCCGTCACACGTAACGGTGACTTGGGAAGACAAGCGCCATAATGCCGAATGTCCCCTCTTTCCTTCTTCTTCCCCCAGCTTATATATACTCAGCATGACATCATATGGTATGGAATATCCCTTTGGATAGTTTGGGTCCACTATCCTGGCTGTGTCCCCTCCCAGCTTCCCGTGCCCCCCCAGCCCTCTCGCTGGTGGGGCCTGAGAAACTGAGAAGTCCTTGACTGAGTATAAACATCACCCAGTAACAACTAAAAACATCAGTGTGCTTCAACATTGTTCTCACACCAAATCCAAAACACAGCACTGCACCAGCTACTGAGACGAAAATTAACTCTCCCAGCTGAAACCAGGACAGAAAGGAACACTGGATTCTCTTGAAGAGAAAATGTGATTATGGAAGATGTACAAGAAAGGCATTTATACATATATATATATGTATATATATAAAAATAAGGTTACAGCTCTGATACCTACCCACATCCCATACTGCATGCAGAGTGGCATGTTAAAACAAACAGAACTCATTTTCAAAGGTAGGAGAGAGCAACGCTGAGAACAGTTGCATAAAATATCAAATGTGAGGAAAGAGGAGTAGTTTTGAAGAATCAAACTCAGAATATTAAATGCAGTTCAACTTAGATTGTTTTACATTCATCTTCAAGCTACAGCAATTGAAATGTGCCTTGTTTCATCATTAGTAATACAGTTAATTAGGCTGAAAAAAAATACTTTCGCTAACAAGAAATCTAAACTTCTGCAATATGCTCTGAAAAGTTTAAAGGCAATTTTTAATTACCTTAAGAATACAACATCTCAAAGCACATCTCTAGTTTACATGATGATTGCGTAATTTAAAAAAAAAGGCTTTTTTTTTTTTTTTTGGCTCTCTCTCTTTCCTCTTCCTCAACAGGGAATTTATGACAAGGTCTATGACTCAGTTGTTATGATTTTCGTGAACATTACGAAGGCAGTTTTACCCCTGCAGCGGGCTTAACCCGGAGCACGTAGAAGGATTTACACCAGCTCACTTTGTGGTCCTTTATGTAGAGAGTATCTCAAGTCTCCTGCTAGCTTTGTGGAAACTAGGCAGCTCCTGAACTCTGAGCTCATCTCTGTCTCTTGTGAATTCCAGCACCAAAATTACACTTTCAGTCCTGTGAAGGGTGCAGGCATTTGGAGTAGGGTGCAGTCCAACAGAAACCCTGAAGACCAGGATTATGGCAGAAAGCACTTTCGCTCTGATTCAATAGCCTGTGCCACCATCTCCCACCCCTCCGTTCCTAGCCTGAGGCTTAGACATTCTTCTAGGACGTTGGAGTCTTAGGGATGAAGTCTCTGAGGCTAAAAACTGGCTGTCCCTCTCCCTCTTTGCAAGTGCCTGCTCATAACCACTCTGTAACTTCTTAACACTTAAAGCAGCTTCTGTTGTCTATGAAGAAAACGCCATGCCCTGGTTCTCTGAAAGGAGAGATTAGATGGTAGCCCAGCTGGAGCTGCTTGGATCTCAGGGTATCAAGCTGAAGGATACAACCAACCTGGAGTCCTAAGCACGAAGCTGTGGCAGGGTTTCAGTTGCTTTCTTCATGCCAGGCAGGAGCGGGGACTATGGCTTTCACACCTCCATTCTCCACCTCTGGAGGTACATGTGGCCTGTGCACCATGTGTATACTACTCTTACTACATACATAGGAAGCCTATACAGGCCCTCTTCCATAGCACAGCTGGATTCAGTTTAGGTTTTCTTGGTATTTCCTAGTCTAGCTTGGTTGTTCTTTGCTTAAATGCGGCTTTGTTAGATAGATCTTCATAACTTCCCATACATACTACAGGAGCGCCATCCTAGGGGACGGATTCACAGAGATTAGCCCTTAAAGGTCAGTCTTTTATGACTAGGATATAGGATCAGTCTTCTTTTCTTTTTTTCCAAAAAATAAAATGTCCTTTAACTTAGCCTAGGGCAACCTCATGGCTTGATACAGACAGGTATTTGATACACCTGTACAACCTTACTACAACAGATGATGCCACTATACCTGGGAGTAAAAGTTAGGGTACAGACTTTTTCTACCAAAGATGGTAGGACAGAAATAACTTACCCGTATGATCAAAACGACTGCTGGGTTTTCAGGACTGGGGTCTTGTTATCATGGTATTGTTATCTTGATACTGTTATCAGGAATAACAGAACCTGTGGAACAAAACCTGCATAGCCTCAGTTTCAAAAAGAGCAAAGTGTAACAGGGATCAATGGTGTTCACTGAGCACAGATTACAGAATTTCAAGAACCTCAGGAAACCCTGAGACAATATATATTACATATAACACAACTATCTATTGGAATGTTCTAAGGGAATCGCTATAACCTGAGCCTTGCATATTCTGCTAAAAAAATCCCTTTTTATCATAGGATGTAATAATAATTTTTTCTGTGCCACAAAATTTTTTCATACAGTGCCTTCTCCCCTCTTCAAAAATGAGAAAAAATATGTGTTGGAGTTTTATTACTGAAAGTGTTGTAAATTTTCTTTGATGTCTGGAGAAGGAGAGAAAGTAATTGGAAACAGAGCAAGAGCAAGAGTAGTACATCCTTTGCTTCATAATGCCAAAACCTGTAAGACAGCAAAGATCTATGAAAACCAGTAAAATGATGATTAAAGGTGCCACTGTTCACACCAGATTACAAATCATCATCTGCAGGAAAGCCAATATGTTAAAGCAAACAAGAGACTCCTACATGCTGTTACCTATGTACATATATTGTGGACCAAATCCTTCACTAGTGCAGGCGAGCAAAGCTTCCTGGAGCTCCCTGAAGATATAGCTGCTTCCATGAGGAGGTGACATGATGGACTTAGGTCAGCAGAGAGCTTCCCAAACAGGTAAGCGATACATATTTCAGTGGCTCCTCACACTCCTTTTATTAATTTGGCTATGCAGCCACATGCTTATAAAGATGTATGGGAAGTAAATAGCCTAACATGGTTCTAAGCACACAATTACTCTGATCATGAAAGTGAAGTCACGCGTACGTGTTTTGTAAAACAGCTACAGAACAGGTCCTACTGCTTCTGGTGCTCCGTGCATAAAATATTCCTCCAAGAAAAAAACAAACACAAGGTGCAACAATCTACACTTAAATGAAAGGCCAACCTCCATCTGTGTGCCTCTGCAGGAGCTAATCCAACCCTATGAATCAAAGGATCTCTCCATGGTCATCTCCTTTCCAGGTTCCAAGCAGCAAAATGGCATGCTGTTCTTCGCTGAATATTTTGTCTTCCCAAAGCTATTTGCAACCCTCCATGCTGCACCTTTGTCTCTCCTTTTCAGAAAAGCAATCTTCTCAGTAGCATCAACTTAGTCTGTTGGACGTTGCATGCGGTGAGCATCTGTGTTACATTCAGCTTTGCCTTATGCTCTTAGAAGGAGCTTCTACCACCCCTTCACAAAGCACCTTACAGGACTGAATATGGCAAGTGATGAGTAGGAAAAGGCATGCATCCCTACCAGAAGTACAAGACATAGCTAGAAGGATAGGCAACTGGGAGAACATAAATGCTTTTGTTCTAGTCATGGGAATACTTTATGTTAATTTATAGCAGGTTTGCAAAGGGATGGTTTTTTGGCTGTGTTTCACTGGCTTTTTTATGAGCTTCTTCCAAAACGGATTTGTAATCAATTTGCCTTTTTAGATTAGGATCACATTTAGAGGGAGAATGATAAAATTCATCCTCTTCTAGCAGGATGTCACGGGGATTTGGGGACTGGAGTTCTGGAACCGAGAGGTGACCCCTGCTGCCAGCATCCAGCTACCTAAAGGCCTTTCAAAGATTCCTCTAGGCACTGTAACTGCAAACAGAAAAAAAATCAAGGTGGCAAGTTATTTCAGGAAAATGGCAACCATTTAGTAGAGCACAAAACCACTTTGAGCATCTCATCACAGCTGGCCAGGGTGCAAGGTGAGGACATAGTGTGCTTTACAGTCTGTAGGTCCACAAACGCACAGGCAGGATGCTGGCAAGTTTCATTCCTCACCAGACCAAAACCCCAAGGATGGGATGGGTCCAATGGCATTTTTTCATTCGTGTACTTGGAAAAATTATTTTGTCATAAGGCAGCATCATACCATAAAAGAAAAATCTTTCCAGTGGTCTGACAACAGAAGGACATACTGAAATACGTAAGTATGGGACTTTAACCGTTGGATGTCTCAAAGGTAGAGGTCTAAGCATGAATTAATCATTCTAAGAAGCAATCTTTCTAGTCAAGAGGGACAAACAGGCATCTCCAGAGACTGATTATAGTTTCCCCCTTAAAAATGAGCTGATTTTCCTTGGAATATATACCTTTCCCCTTTTGAAACAGGAGGGAATGCAGGATCAATAGGTCAGATTCAGATATACAAGTAGGGGAAAATTCAGGGCAGCCTGGCAAGCAGCTTAATTTATCTGCTCAGATATTTCAGAGGGGCGACACAACTTCATGCTAAAACATCACAATTAATTAAAAGAAGTTCAGCCTTCAGTGGCTCAGCCAAATAAAAACTTCTTCCATCTCACCTGCAAGACCTGTTGCTCTTTTTTTTTACAAAAAGTCCCATTTTTTGTGTCCCTGTGATGCAGACTGACGGTGTAGCAAGTCCAGCCACTGAACTGAAACAGCTGTTGAATGTTTAAGGGTCCCAGCAGCCGGTTATCCCAACTGACAGGTATTTTTAAGGTACTAGTTGCATGTACTGCTGGAACAGGTGGAAAGAATTTTGGGTGGGGAAGAACGGGTTTTCACTACTTCCCTCCAGCAAGCACCGTTTCAGACAAACCTGTTAGCCATCCGCTGAAAGCCAGTGCCCTTTCTCCCTAGCCTGGTTGTCAAAATGTCAAGCTCAGAAGCTTGAGCCCCTCCACGGCACTGGTTTAGCTCCGAGATGCCTGCATAAGGGCAGCCGCGTTATTTCCCTGCCACCTTTGCCAACACGAAGCAAAGGGCTTCAGGAACTCCATGTATAAAACTTCTACATAAAAAAATCAGAAATCGATATTCTTAAATTCATGCATACCAGGGGAGAATTTTGCTATTGATTTCAATGGAAATCAGTTCTCCTCTCGCCCCCTCTCTTCTCTTCATTACAGTCACTGAAATTGTACCAGCTCTGGCTGATAACATGAGCAAACAGAATTATGCTGCGTTCTCATGAATGTACTAAGGAACTGGCATTTCATCACAAATAGACACATTATAGGATAGACAGCATTTAATCCCTTTTTCAGAAAAAGAATTAGTTGGTTTTTTTTTAGGATTCATCATCAGCCAGTTTTGCTGCTGAAGCTTGTGCTTCATGCATTTTAAAAAGAAAGCTTATCTTTACCCAGGTGCTACTTCGCTGCTGAAACCCCCTACTCATCCAGTTTCGTTACATTTCTGGAACAGCGCACCATGTTTCACGACCACCATTTTTTTCCCACTGAAGTAAATTACATTTGCCCATAGCCTGGCCACCAGGATGTCAGGATCACAGCCGAGCTTTTTCATGATGTTGTTATCAGCTCCTTTTCAGAGCGGACAGTGCTTGGCAATGGGAAAACGTGCACAGCTCAACGAGTAGCCAAATGTCACATGAACTCCTGAAAACTGAATGTGTCGTCCTCCTTTGTAATTAAAGTTTCTCAAGATTGCAGAGCTCCCATGCTGTTTCAGACTGGATGTCAAATCTTCCTGCAATACACCAAAAGACAAAATGTAATGGCACTAAAATGAACAGTGAGAGATAATGACTATTTTGAAGAAAAATAGGAAGTTATTCTAATTATTAGCCAAATAACTGGGGTACTTAATTGGTGAACTCCTAGCAAAGTCATTGGTGCCTTCAGAAATTTTTCTAAGGATGATAGTTTTGTGCTGACAGACATCAGACTGCTGAAATGATGCTTGCTTGGATAGAAAATACTCTGAATGAGAGATAATGAGTGGATCTCCAGGGAGATCACCACTCAGCAAGTTTCTACCTTATTTTTTTTTTTATTCTTTCTGAGGCCATATGTCTTACTACTTCAACAGAAGATACATGATCTCCTGTGTGAGACACCAAGAATTGATTTCCTCTAAGTCTTCAAAGTCCTCTTTTATTGCTGGGTAGTGTTTATTCAGTAAGCTTTTCATACCCCTGAACAGCTTGAAGCAGGGAAGGAAACCGATGCAAAAAGTTATAAACAAGACTCTGCCTGTTATGCTGATACCATTTCTCCTTGCGATTTGTCTCCTGGTGCCTTCAGCTGCCTCTACGGATTTGATGTATCATGATGTCACAATTTCTATGTGGTCCCAATGACATGCTCCAGGATCCGCTGCAGTCTTGGAAGTTTTCCAGGAGATGAGATTACCCAGATTACAAAGAGTGGTATGGATTTTGACAGCTACTCAGTTGTTAGTCTAGAAACAGGGAGTAGGACCCTACTGACAGAGGAGCACGAGTCAAGATTAAACACCACATTACTGCCAGCTTGCAGTCCAAAATTCCCCTCTTGTTTCTCATTCCTTCTTGTTTCTGCTATTCTTCAGACCATAATGTAGCTATTACTTCATATTATGGAGTCGATTGCATAGTTTCTGCACCATTTTACACTATATCCAACTAATCACAGCTAGAATTTATGCCAGTGGAAGGAGTAACGCAGTTCACAGTGCTGACCCTGCGAGGGTTTGCACAGCTCGGCCTTGTGCACTTGGCTTGCTTTACTTTACTGAGGGCTGCTTCTCTCCGATTTCAGAGGAACCAGATTTCGGTGGAAAACCAGGCCAAGGTAAAATGGTATCCCTGGGATTTCAGAGGAACGGACAAGTTAGGAAAAAAAAAAAAAAAGTGGTCATAATGGTGCATTCTTCCCACCTAACAAGGACAATATCCCTGAAAATGGTCAGGACCGAGATTAGTGGCCACAAAACTGTCACTTGCATGCTTGGAAGTAGGACCTCAGCTGCAGCCCTGAGCTTTCCTACCAAATTTTAACCCAGAGGGATCATAGTCAGTCCTACCCCAGTGGAAGACAAGCTGCTCTACAGGACAAAGAGAGGTAGCATTGCAGCGGCAAGACACCTATTTTTCTATACTTCTGTACCTGCTCAGGGTTATCTTCCACCTACAACTTTTTGGACCTGTTTATTTTCCTTCTGTTTCCGTGCATCTTTCCCCTCTTTAGCCTCAGATCCCAGCCTGAACTGAGGTGTCCATCGAAGAGACTAGGCAGGCTTTTCTGAAAGAGAAACACAACAGGTTTGTTCCTCCCTCTCTTTCAATGACATGACGTCTCTCCTTAACGAACGCCCCAGAGCCCAGGTAAGTGAGAAACATTCCTCGCTGTAATACCAGCCGGTACAATTTCAGGCTGGTTTTGCTCTTAAAAAGTAACCAGAAGTACGGCATTGCTGGGCAGCGCTGTTTAAGTACAGCAGACCAGATGCTGCCCCGATGTGTAACCTCTGCCAGCCCAAGTGAACGGAGGAGCCGGCAACTTTGTACATCCCTCTGAAGGGCAAGATGCCCAGATAGAATGAGTACGAGGATGCATCTTTCGGGAGCCTCTCTAGCCCGTTGGGCACGGCTCAGGAAGGCGGCTCAGGCTGTATGAGAAGAGTATTTACCTTGCTGCCCAAAAAAACCCGAGCAGCCCAGGGCATAAAGCATCCCAGCCATGGCAGGCTGTCAGGGCTGTACTGCCTTAGTCTTGCAAATCCCTCTGATGGTAATAAGGGTTGCGTGACCGAGACACTGACTTTGATTTCATATTTTAATCGCAAAGTGCGAAACATGGAGCCTGTTGGCAGCTGGCAGCCTTGCCTGCCTTTCCACCCACCCACATCCCACAGGAGCAGGGCTTCAGAGGGCAGCAGCATGCTGGAGTGTCTTCTGTCCACCACGAAGCAGAGCGTAAAGCATCTTTTAAAAAGACGAAGCATCTCCAGGTGGTTAAGGGCACGGGGCTACGGCGAACGTCTGTGGTGGGCATGACTGCAGGCCGGCCGGGTTAAAAGGGAGGCTGCCCAAATTCATCCAAGACCTGCAAATCTTGAAACACGTAAATCCTACATGCGTCAGATAAAGAAGCCAGAAAGAAAGGTGCCCCCTAATGAGTTTTTTTTGCGCTTGGGTGAGCGAAAGGGCTGCTTCAGGAGGCTAATAACTGAAAACCTTCCAGGCTTTTGTCCGGAGAAATGGCAGGCACTTTCCATCACTTTGAAAAAAAAGAAGGCCTTTCGGAGTCTTCACGAGAGATGTGGATTTTAAGGGCGACCTTAGGTCATACAGAACTAATCAAGCGAAAACAATAAGAAAATTAGACTGACAGTCAGCAAGTATCTGAGGACTTTATCAAAAAGAATTAGGAATGGACAAATTCACTGGGAGCAAAGGATCAGATCTGCAAGGTGGCATTGTGTGGCGGGATTAAATTATTTATTCATTGTTAATTTATTTATTTATGTATGTGCAAATGACCTAGCTGCTGCAGGTGCTGAGGAGTTTCTGAAAAGGCCCAGTTTTAGAGCCAAGGCTAGAATATTGGTCCATTTAACTCATTCTTTTCCTTAAGGCGATCAAACAGTGACTTTTATCTAGGAGATAGAGGAGAAAAACCATATGTGTACTGGGAATGATGCGGGGTCTGAGCAGCACTAAGTACCCAAGTATTCCAGTCTCATTCAAGAATGCTGTGCAGTTTAATGTCCAGCAAATTAGCAAATGAATGCTTATGTCAATATGTGAAAAATCCCTAGTTGGTTTAAACAGATAAAAAGCCTCTTGGGAAATGGCAGAAAATGCAGGCTTTCTCTCCCCGTCTTTTTTAAAGAAAGAAAAAGAAACAGTACTTATTAAGTTTTCCCCAAACTTACAAAAAGTTGCAGAAAACAACAACAGTCTACGTGGATGCTGGCTCTTATATACGCATGAAATATTTCCAGTGCTGTTACTGCAAAAATACAAGAAGCTTTTCCTAGGCCCTCTTTGAATCACATACTTGCTATTCAGAAGAAAACAGTTAAAATCTGGGACAGCTACAGAGCCTGTTAGATGCCATCCCACTACCCCTCTCTTAAAGGTACAGGAGGTCAAATGCCCTGGAGAAGGTCCATCTCTACGTTTTGCCCCGATTTGTAAAATCAATCCTGAGGATGAAGTCCACAAACACCTCTTGTTTTCCCTTCTCCAAATTTAACCATTAAGAGGAAAGGGTAAAAATTGTCATCTCATGTCTCCCTTGACCCAGCAGAGCAAAGCCACAGTGGGGACTCTGTGTACGACATGACCCTGGGGAAAAAAGGAACATGAGATCCCAGCATGGGGGTCGGAGGCAAGAAGTCACACATATCGAAAATGACAGCGTCACGTCAGTTAATGCCATGTGATAAGGGACTCCCGCTGGGTTTTACGTCCTTCTGCAGAGATACACTCGAAGGTTGGCTGGTAAGGAAGGTTTTTCACTAAATCCAAAAAGGAGTTGTAGCTCTTTAGGCAAGACAGATCATAATGGATTATCTTTCTTCAGGACAAGTATCAGTAAAACTGCCCCACGAGACACATCCTGAAAACAGACAGGCAGGTTTCTGCAGAATGGCATCTCACAGACTTCTGCTTTACACATGGTATTTCCCTCCTCTTGGCCATTCTTAGGCCCTCTTCCCCAAACCAGCTTTCTTTATGTCGTTTTGGAGTAAGGGCTACTAAAGAGAAAAATAGAGGGCACTTAAAAGAACAAACGTATTTAATAATACTAAATTTAAAACACTACCTCAGATTAAAAGTTCAACGAGCAAATTTCCCAGGCCACGTAAGAAGGTCATGTAGGAAGTCTGCTTCCTCCCTGAAGCCAAGAAGTCCTCCTTTCTCCCTTGAATGTTAACGTGTGAGGATGACTTTGGTCAATACGAATGCCAGCGTGTCACCAATATGCTACCGCTTACCTCCTGCTGCCCACTGAGAGCCGTGACACACGGTAACCGAGGAGCCTGCGGAGCCTCTGTCTTACTCCACGGGCTGTCGGGGTACCTTTTAAAATAGCAGGAGCCAAAAGCAGAGTTACACAGCACTGAGAGCTCAGTCATCTCAGGAAGAAGTGGCACAGGCCTTTTCTTGCTTGTCGTTTCCGATGGGTGGACTCCCAGCTCATGAGAGAAATACTTACTATCCGCATGCAAGGGCTTGATCTAGTACTTACTATGCCTGAATTGCACGTGCTCAGGAGTACTCAGCTCACTGTCGTGGTTGAACCCCAGCCAGCAACTAACATGCACTGCTGCTCGCTCACTCCCCCCCGGTGGGACGGAGAGGGGGTCGGGAGAGTAAAAGTGAGGAAGCTGGTGGGTTGGGGTAATGACAGGTTAATGGGTAAAGCAAAAGCCGCGTGTGCCAGCAAAGCAAAGCGAGGAATTCACTCCCCACGTCCCCCGGGCAGGGGCTCAGCCATCCCCAGGGCAGCCGGGCCCTGTCACACCTAACGGTGACTTGGGAGGACAAACGTCGTCACTGCGAACGTCCCCCCCTTCCTTCTCCTGCCCCCAGGTGTATCTGCTGAGCATCGGCTGCCCCTTGGGCCAGCTGTGTCCAGCTGTGCCGGCTGTGCCCCCCCAGCTCCTTGTGCCCCCCCCCCTGCTCGCTGGTGGGGGGTGAGGGGCAGAAACGGCCTCGGCTCGGGGTAAGCGCTGATCAGCGATAAGGGGAACATCCCTGTGTTACCAGCTCTGTTTCCAGAACAATCCCATACTAGCTACTATGACAAAAATTAACTCTATCCCAGCCAAAATCAACACATTCGCCTTGTATGTTGTCTCTGACCTCAGCTACATTGACCATGTTTCTTACCTGTATCTCATAGGAAAACTTCACTACTATCTGCCTACTTCTGCTGTCGAAGTTATTAGATAAAATATTAGTATTTCCAATAGTATTACCAATATTGAAAGCAGAATACTTTCAATATTATGGTCTCTCACCTATCTCCCCACCTATTAATTTTAAGATTTCTCTGCTATTTCCTACTTTTTTCACCTTCATTGTTGGCTTCCAAAATTGCGCGGAATTAAAATTCCTTTTTTGCTGCTAATTAAGATGTTTTGATTAACATCTCCCTGATGCTTTACACAGAACAGTCAAACTGGCTGTGAGTCCTTCTTCTGTTGGGGGAACAGGCTGGCGACCTACGTAAGTGAAAAGAGCTGCCTCAAGGCAGCATGGAAATACGGACTTGAGCTCTGCAGGCAGGGCTCAGCGCAGGACCAGAGTGGGGACAGGGGTAAAAGGCAGCCTGAACTGTCCCAGCACCCATCAGGACACTGCCAAGGGATGCCCAGGAGACCTTCCCCTTTGCTCTATGCATCTGCACTTGCCCTCTGAATGCACAGCAGCCGTTCACTAGTGTTTTCCGGCATCTGGTAGCCCAGACTGCTTCATGAAGTGGCAGTGCAGAGGGTTACACAGACACTAGATTGCTAGGTCTAAGAAATTAAATATGGGCTAACTAGAACAGGGAAACCTTGCTGGAGCTTTGCACAGCTAAGTGGGCTAAAAGCTGAATTGACACAAGCTCAGCCCAACAGAAGATTCTTCCAGGAACTTCAAGAATCTGAAGCTGAGCCTTGAATGGGATCCCATCAACTAATGCCCTTGCTGTCATTACCTACCTACCAAGTCCTATTGGATACCGTTGCTAACTACAGGATATAAAATTACTAGAGCTTTCCATAGCCTTTCATGCAGAGTACGAGACTGAGCTGAAAGAATAGATCTCGTATTTCTTACTGCTATTAAATTCCAGCTTCTCTAACATTTTGTGTTTCTTTCAGCGTCTTGTAGTTAAAAAAACTCTTTCACTTCAGAGACAAGTATGTGGACAAGTATGTAGGATGCAAAGCTGAGCCAGAAGGGCTGTGCTCTAGTCACACCTTTGCCACGGCACTTAAGGACACGTGCAGGCAGTTTCCACCTCTGTTTTCATGTAAGTCAGAGACCAGAGCACCTATTGCTTTCGGATTTAAGATGTATCACAGCTTATTATTAATAATCTCCCTTATTAGCTTTCTTAATTCTAATACTGCCATTGGCTTAAGATTTGGATCCACAGAGCCATTCTGCCTAGAGCTTCCCAGCACCCCCCAGCTCAGGCAATCAAGCCGTTAAAATCCCTTGCATTTTTACGACACAGGAGGTAAAGGATGATACCAGGGGTTTTCCCAGCTAGATTTCACACCAGCCTTCAAGGAGGCAGTGGAAGTCATACACGGGGATACTTGTTTGTAAGTAAAGTTAATTAAACATCCACAGATATTAGAAATATATCAGAAAAGGAAAATTAGAAGAGGAAGGCAGAACGGCAGCCAGGCAGTAGCATGAGAAAACCAGACTGTTCTCTGAGCCAGGGGGAGGCAGTTCAAGTACGCTCCAGGGAAGTCCTGTCACCAAGTTCAAGGTGCAGCAGCTATAGCGTAGTTGTTACAGACTTCTGGGATGTTTGCATTTTACAAATAACAGCCTTCACCACGCAAGTAGGTGTCAAGTCACTGTGAAATTAGTGTGCTATTTCTCTATACAGCTAACTGCATGGATGTTTACACCTCCTGCAGGGAGAAAAAAAAAATATCGGCAATTAAAAGGTAGACTAAATGATAAGTGTGACAAAACAGAAAACGACGCCACCTTGCAAATGAAAGTTTTGTCTTTTTGACAAAAGACTTTTCCAAACAGATCCACAGATTTTACCGAAACACAAAGATTTCTTCTTAATATGAAGCAAAGTCTGTTTAAATGGATACTAACTGTTGTTAGAACAGTTTTCAGCATAAAGGCTAAAGTTAAAGGGGGACAAAAATGCAGATCATAAAAAGACGTGCACAAGCAGAACAATGGTAAGAAAGACGTTATTAAAAAATTCCTGTCAAACCTGAACAGATAGTTTGCGCTAATAAATACTTCAGTAACTGACCCAAAGAACCCCCCATCGAGTGCAGGAGGTTTGGCTTGGCTGATCAGACACTAAGCAAGGCAAACACCAAGGTGGCCGCTGCAATGCAAATCTGCTCTTTGGGGTCTGGTCCATAATAACGGTTGCTACTACACAAGTGTTTTCAAATACACTTTATATTTTCCCTGCCACTCAAAACGTGCAAGTACTACTCATTGAAACCCTGAGTTAGTCCTCAGCTTCAATAGTCGGAAGGTCTGAGACACTAGAGTATTCTGAACTAGCAATGTATCCTTTCCCAGAAACACTGCTCTGCTTAGTCATAAAAAAATACAGCATTTCTGGACTTTTTGCAAATATTGTAATAGTAAACAATGTTAAACACGTGTTTCAGGAGGAAGGATGAACCTTTAATATACTTACTGTGTGGCTGGTTACAACTTCTGTATGCTTTTTTGTACAGTCTTCAGAACAGTATAGATGAAATGCACACAGCAAGAAGTTCAGACACGCAGCGGCTCAGCCCTAGTTAGGTATCGTCAGGAAATGAAACTGGCAATCAGAAAAGTGTTTGGCTGGCACAGAGATTTATTGCAGCCTTCCTCCCAAAGAATTTCCCAGTAGCCCTACAGAATTTGGTTTGGTTTACTTTCAAGGGAAGACATGGAGGAAAAGAAGTCACAGAAGCAAGAATTATTTTGCTGGATACCACCAGAACAGAGCCCCTTAAAAAGTCTACAGAAGTAATATTATTCTACAGAGACTCTGCCCCTTCCAGAGACAATATACATATTGATTCATATACTTTTATCTGCATAAGCACATGAAAATACAAGTTATATACAATCAAATACATTATTGGTCAGAAGAAAGGGCATTTTCACATTTGATACCGATTAGAAGCTGCCAGGGGGTAAAAAACCCAACAAAACTGGTAATTTTTTAAATCTTACAATAGGCTACAATAAGCTGAAGGGAAACAGCTTCACAAGGTCTCCCTGACTGCTAAGATGCTGTTGTTGCAAACATCCAAGAGTTAATTCAAAACCAAATGCAAATACACTGCAAGGTGTTTTGTCCAATTCAGAAAGCTGGACTAAATGATTCAAGAGTTTTGCCTAGAACCACCATCATCTTTGACACTTTTTCCATAAGACATCCCATCTAGAAAATCTAGGAAAAAAAAAAAAAAGCAGGTATGACACCACATATTCCTGGGATGGGGAGGATTTCTTTCTCCTTCTTTACAGAGACACAGAAAGTCACAGTAGTAATTCAAAGCCACATTAGAAAACCAGCATGAAATTATGATGAAATTATACGGTGAAATAAAAGTGAAAAAAATATTTTACAGACCTCAACTGCTCTTGGTCTGTTAGCAATTCATGTGCAAGTGTCTGAAAACCAGAAACAGAAACTAACTAGTTTATTTCTGTGTTCACAGCACGTTGAATTAAAGGTTGCTGGTGAAAATTAATTATTTTTAAAGAACTGTCCAGTTGTAATAATCTAATTGTTACCAGTCACAGAGAAATGGAAGACATTCCTAAATACCTAATTCTAAACTGTACGAGTTGGTGAAACCACCCAAAGGTAATGATGGCATTATGTGTGGGATGTGTGCTATGTACTCTCGGCCCAGAGCGATTCTAGTTGTCATCATGCATCAATTGCTGAGGCAGCTGAAAGTAGTAGAGTCAGGTACCCAGGTACAATTGTCTGCCCCTTAGGTACCAGGTCACTAATGGCAATGAGAGCAACAGTTAAGATGGCTGGTGGAGCAGGAAGAGCGAGGTGGAAGGCTTATCTGCCACTGCCACCACTCCCTGCTCTGTAAGTGCTTCAGCCCTGCAGGCTGATTTAGTTTGATTTGTATAAGACGAAGCAACTTATGAATAGAAGAATTATTTAAAAAGCCTGTACCAACATGCCGTTTACAATATGACTGCTTTAAACCTTTGGGCAGACCAAAGCAAAACTATTTGCCTGGACTAAAACTAGATCAGAACACCCTGAGATGTGCACAGGTCAGGTCCAAGCGGGACACAGCACTTCGCATGCCTCTACATTACACCGGTGGTAAAACGGGACTGGGGAAGACATACTGGAAAATGGAAAGATCTATTGTGTTTCTATTTTTGTAACAAACTCGCTTGGCATGTGCTGCTGACGGCTGCCTGCGCATCCACATGCTGGCGTCTGACAGCTCAGGAATGCAGCTGGGACGGGACAGCTCAAGCAGGACGGCAGCTCCTGTGGCTGTGCCCGGCGGCTCTTGCAGAGGCTGTGCCACAGTAAGTGTGCGACAGGCTGGAATGAGGTTGCTGTTGTGCACAGATCTCCAGCTTCGCTCGGCTCACGTCACCTGGGCATCTCGCACACCTGAGGGTGGAGGCTGGACCCTTCTGTTTGCCCCTTCATCTCCCATTAAGATTGGACTTAAACTAGTTAGGGTTTAAAATATCTTACAGCAGCCTTGAATCTTATAGTGTCATCAGCTGGAAGGGCTCTCCCTCCTCCTTTGTCACCCCCCAGCCTCACCGGGTCACTCTCCAAAACAAGGTTCAGCAGAGCCCAGTTCCCCTTGGCCACCGTCAGCTGCCCCCCGCCCCCCACCCCATCCTGCAGCGCACAGCAAAGAGGGGCACCAGCACGAGCACTTTGCCCACCCAAGATTTCTCCGCAGAGGGGGGATGCAAACTAGAGTGGCTTTCCAGCTGTTTCATAATTCAAGATCTACCCAGCTGTAAGACGGAACAGCTAAGGTGGGGAAGATGTTTCACACGAATAAATAGCAGGAAACTTCAGGTTAAACGTGAGTGCGCTGAACGGGCTGCGAGATGGACTCTTGGTGAAGGTTATCCTCAGATACCAGCCAGCTGAACCTGAACGCTGGCAATGTCAGCGTCAGGAAATTTGGCAGGGGAAAGCATCGCTGCCCCAAATGCTGGACTGTGCCCCGGCTCCCACACCTAGAGCTGCCTGAATGCCATAGAGTTTCGCCTGCTCTTTAAAGTGCCCACTGTATCTGACAGCATCTCAAACCTTTTCCAGCACTTCTCCAGTAATCCAACTAACTAAAAAAGAAAAAAAAACCCCACAAAACCACAAACAAACAACCCTCCACACACAGAACAATAACAAAACCCAACCAAACCTCACTTTCTCACCCCAAAACATGCCGGGGAAAAGCTCGGATGACTCTGAGCTCCCGAAGAACTTACCACCAGGAGTAAATCTATCCCCTTCCTCCTCCCACCGCCGAGCCCCGCGGCTTGGGGCAGGGCCGGCGGGGCCGGGGCCGGGGCCGCTCGCGCGGGGCCGCTGCGCCCCCTGCAGCCCCGCTGCGCCCCCTGCAGCCCCCCTGCACCCCCTGCGCCCCCCGCACCCCCTGCGGCCCTGCTGCACCCCCTGCGGCCCCCTGCACCCCCCACGGCCCCCTGCGCCCCCGCTGAGCCCCCCGCACCCCCTGCAGCCCCTCTGCGCCCCTGCTCCCCAGCTGCGCCCCCTGCAGCCCCCGCTGCGCCCCCTGCAGCCCCTGCGGCCCCGCTGCACCCCCTGCGGCCCCTGCAGCCCCCCCGCGCTCCCGCACCCCCTGCGGCCCCCCTGCGCCCCCGCTGAGCCCCCCGCACCCCCTGCACCCCCTGCAGCCCCTCTGCGCCCCTGCTCCCCAGCTGCGCCCCCTGCAGCCCCCGCTGCGCCCCCTGCTCCCCAGCTGCGCCCCCGCTGCGCCCTCCGCACCCCCCTGCGCCCCCTGCTCCGCAGCTGCGCCCCCTGCACCCCAGCTGCGCCCCCTGCACCCCCTGCAGCCCCTCTGCGCCCCCTGCGCCCCCGCTGCGCCCCCCGCACCCCCTGCAGCCCCCTGCGCCCCAGCTGCGCCCCCCGCACCCCCTGCAGCCCCCCTGCACCCCTGCTGCGCCCCCGCTGCATCCCCTGTGCTCCCTGCAGCCCCACTGCGCCCCCTGCGCCCCCTGCAGCCCCTGCGCCCCCTGCTCCCCAGCTGCGCCCCCTGCGCCCCCTGCGGCCCCTGCGCCCCAGCTGCGCCCCCTGCGGCCCCTGCGCCCCCTGCGGCCCCTGCGCCCCAGCTGCGCCCCCTGCGCCCCCTGCGCCCCCTGCGGCCCCTGCGCCCCCGCTGCGCCCCCTGCGCCCCCTGCGCCCCCTGCAGCCCCTGCGCCCCCTGCTCCCCAGCTGCGCCCCCTGCGCCCCCTGCGGCCCCTGCGCCCCAGCTGCGCCCCCTGCGCCCCAGCTGCGCCCCCTGCGCCCCCTGCAGCCCCTCTGCGCCCCCTGCAGCCCCTGCGGCCCCGCAGCTGCAGCGGCCCCGGCCCCGGCCCCGCTCGGCCGCTCTCGGGCTGGCAGGGGGTGGTGGGGACGGACGCGCTGCCCCCAAACGCTTCTGCTTCTGCCCCGCGGGGAGGACGGGCCCGAGGGCGCTTTCTCAGCCCACCCACCCAAAGCGGCCCCTTGCGCTTGGCTCCACCACAAGGAACCACGATGAGTGCGTAACACGTCCCGCCACGGTACCAAAGAAAATCGAAAGACACGTTGCAAAACCGAATTTTGATCTAAACCTCATCACAAACTTTTGGAGGAATCCGAAAGAAACGAAACCACAGATTCGAAACTTAATTTGCTGGAGAAAGCTCTGCCGAACGGGCATTCTCTGCTTTTCTGTCCGGCCCTGTGTTTCCACCTCGTTTTACAGCTGCTGTGACTGAGGTCAAGTGATATGTCACTCTGTCAGATCACACAGCGAGTCAGTGGCTCTTCCCGGATTAGAACCATTCCACACAGCCCTCTGAAAAGATTTGTAACAAATGTCAGCGCCGACCGTCCGCTGTTTAAAGCATATGTTTAAAGCTCTTAGACATCTCAGTCAAAAGGTATTGTAAATATAGGGACAAAGCTAGTAAATGCTTCGCTGTGGAGTTTTAATAATGGCAAACCAGAATTTAGCAGGGATAAAAAAACCCCCACCCTTAAAACAGGTCACCTTCAGCAGGGAATATGTGCTCTGTTTTGGAGGCTTTCCAAGGCCAGGAAAGAATTTGCTTTTTTTCCTCCGGTAGCAAACAAAATGGTCAAGATGCTAGTGGCTCAGCACAGGCTGGTAAGGTCGCGGGGCCAGAAGGCACAAAATAACTTGAATATAACTTTCTCTTTCTTGCTTGTTAGCATTCCTGGCCATTGCTGACAGTATCTTTTTTGTAATGAAAAAGGAAACGTGCCTGAAGTGGTCATTCTGTTAGGCACAACACGGACAAAAACGTCTAACACTGTGGTCTTGCCATAATCCTTTACTGATGTCATCATCAAAACACAAGAAATTTCCTTGCAGAAAGTTAACATGTGTAGAGATTTAACATGACTTTTAAGCGAAATCAAAACCTAATACACAACAGTACCCCTTTATAATCTCATCATCCTAGCAGGAAAGAAATATTCCAGCTATTTAGAAAAAGACCATCCCAAGGCCCATAGTTGAAAGGATACTGTTCACTTTA